>NC_000077.6:8712500-11697500 GCF_000001635.26 Mus musculus | reverse complement strand
TCTCTGGACTTGTGACTAGTATGGTTGCCAGCAGGGTCCCTTGTTTCAGAACAACAGTTTCAGGTACTTGATAATTTTTAAGCTAAGGGCTGGAGTCAGTCTGTACTGTGTCCTACGAATTCTGCAGAGACTTCTTAAGCCCCTCAAATGTCCCAAAACCAAAGATCTGCATCTTTTGGGGTAGAGACTAAAGAAGTAACCTACCAATGCAGAGTGGGGGATAAATGCATTTGGCCTCTTTTAAGGCAAAGTTTACAAAGGACATCCCTAAGTGTCCTGAAGGAGTCTAGGCCATCCTGGGTACTCTGCTGACCACCAGGCACTGCTTACAAAACACCTACAAAGTACATCTGCTGCCATGTGAAAGCAATACAGGGAATCTGAGGGGGAAGGGTAGGACTTAAAGGGCCAGAGAGATGTCTTAAAAGATAATGGTGATGCCCTCAAGTCTGGCAACCTGAGTTTGATCCCTACGAGCCACGTGGTAGAAGAAGAGAACTGATTCTCACAGGCTATCCTCTGACCTCCACATGCCACATGCACACACACTCATACATAGATACACTTGCATACACTGCCTCCCCCATGTGTGCTTGTATGAAAGAGAGAGAGAGAGAGAGAGAGAGAGAGAGAGTCAGAGAAATCGAATACATTTTAAAAACTTAAAAAGACAAATAGTTTGAGCTCAGTTATCTTACAGTCTCAGCCTTAAATAAAACAAGGAGATTTCATTCACTATAGGGAATTAACCACCAAAGCAAATTATTACCATCTTCAGGTCTGGGCAGGGGTATTGGATGGAATAAGCCGGTCACAGAAACATGCTGTGGTGGTCCACTTTGCATGAGAAGAGCAAGCAAGTCTCAGATAGAGGCAACCCACCGGAGAGCATGCCACAATGTCAGTAAACTAGCTCTCACCTGGGCAGTTCTTCTAAACATGAATGCTTTTATTGTTTCTTTGGAGCAGGCAGTTCTGAATCTTGCACAAGGGGAAATAGATGCAGAGATAAGTGCAGGCCAGCATGACAGAGGCTGCCCAAGGCTGGCTCTTTAGGACAGTGAGCAGTGAGGCCTTCCTTATAACCCCACCATCCCTCGGGATCTCTTTGCATCTCCTGTCTTCTTCATCTAACTCTCTTCTCTTCTCATCTCTTTATTTCTGTGTCTCCCTCTCTCCCCTCCTGACCCTCTTCCTTCTTGACTGTTTTTCTCTTCTTCTGATTAAACAGGGACAAACAGGTTTCATTCCCTTGATTCAGACAGAAGGATTCAACACATCACCAACGTTAGAGAAGAGGCGCGAAAGAGGAGGCTGGGAGCCAGGTTTCAAGACTGCACAGGAAGGACCTCACTGCTCTGGGGACTGGGCAGGAAGCACACATTCAAAACTACATACCATGGGAGTCTTCCTGGGAGGCCAGGAGCCTTTCCTCTTGCCACGAAGAGGCCATTGCCACCAGGCTGGAACCTGGCTGGCTCCTGGGAGAAGCATCCAACAGCCCTGGGCAGTTGCTGTCTCCAGGTAAGCCACCAGGCCAGGTCTTCCTTAGTGCTGGCCCATGTCTAACTTGCAAGGCCCAGAGGAGGACTTAGTAGAGCCCAGAACCTCAACAAGTCCTCAAGGGAGGGGTGCTGGCCGATCTCCCTTCAGCAAGCACCTCTTCCTGTGGTGCTTTATGTCATAACCCAGGGCCTGGCCCAGAATTTTCACAAGCTGAGCCTAGATTTATTAAATCAAAATGAAAAAACTCGAGGCCAGGCAGAAACCACAAACATCTTTCTTTTCAAGTTACCCAGACAATATGGCTATCAGGAGAACTGCTAAGCACATGGCATATAAAGCTTGCTGTAGGCAGGAGTGGAGGTCAGTAGACATTAGTCTGTTACCTGGCCTGTATTGTACTTCCATAAGCTTTGAAAAATGTCCTGAGATTTAAAAACAGTGTACATTAACTTTTTGTGTTTATAAGGGTCCTTGAGAACCTGGTCTATAGCAAGAAAAGGAGGAGTACAGGCACCTCTGAGGCAGCCCATTACATGCGAGGCATCTGAGAGCTAAACTGCTAACGAGCTTCCTGAGACTGTGAACAACCTGCCTTGCCCAGCACTTTCTCAGGCAGCCTGCCTCAGAGTCCAGCATCGAGCTGGCAGCCAATCCTGATTTGTCACAGGAATCTGCTTTATCATTTCCATTTTGCAGAAGAGAAGACCGAGGCTGTGAGCAGAGTCATGAAGCAAGGGTTGCCTGCCCAAGGCCACCACCAACAAATAGCAGAGCTGAGCTCTGAACTTCCAGTCATCAGATGACAGTGTCTGCCTTTCCTACCTGCTCTAAGAACTCCATAAACACACCACAGTGGAGACAAGATCCAAATGTCAGACAGAGGAAGGTGCCCCTCATATTTGGCTAGAATATAAACTCATTCTTTGCAATAGCCTGAAACTTGACAAACTTCTCATAACAGAACTTGTACAGCAACTAAATTCTGGCCATACAGTTACATGTGCCTGGTGGTTTTCTTTCTTGCTGGTGAAGCTGTCCCAGGGAGACTTGGGACTAGCCACTTAATACTCAAAGTCCTTCTCGGAAGGCAGGAAGTAAATGTGCATGTGGAAGACAGGGTTGAGCTCGGGACTATCACCTATTAAACATGCCTAGGTCACAGACCTCTTGAATAAAACACATGATTCTGTGAAAGACATGTCTTTTCATCTATACACTGAAGATTCCATTTTTTTTTTGCAAATTTATCACATCACTGTGAATTACTCTGTAGTTTTCAAAAGGGATGCTCCACGAGAAAGAGCAGCAATATGCGACGTCTTTGTATCTAGTCAGAGACCTTCTAGGTTTGTGTAACAATTTGACAAAACAGGTTGGGAGAACATAAAAACTTCTGAGCGCTCCTATTTCATCTCTGATTCTTTTCATTTTTTCAAAAATTAGCTGCCAATCTACACATTTTCATGATTATCTCCCAGAGCTTTGCTGGTACAACTCACAATGAAAAACAAGATTTAAACAGGAGCATAGGAATCCAATTTAGTGTTCCCCACGCCCCTCCTCCCCCAGTCAGCTAAGCCACAGAAGGCAAATCACTCAGATGTGCAGCCCTGGCTTCACATTTTCCCCTCTGTGGGCAGAAACTGATATGAAGGAGGGTCAAAGGGAAATGAGGAAGTCTGTTAAAAATGCAGCCAAGGGGCTACAGGAATACCTCAGTCAGTAAGCGCTTGCCAGGCAAATGTGAGGACCTGAGTTTAATCCCAGGAACCCTCAGAGAAAGCCCAGTAAGGCAACTGTAGTTCCAGTGCTGGGGAGGTGGGCACAAAAGAGCAGTGAGGCTAGATTGACAGCCAATTGAGCCAGTCAGGGGCAGACTCTGGCCTGGAACTATAAGGGAGATTCTCCATTTTGACCTCTGGCCTTTATACATATGCATGCACACCATCACACACAGGTACACACACACACGGGGCGGGGAGAAAGAAAGAGAGAGAGAATAAAATAAAGATTGCTTCCCAATTAGAAGGCAACACTGAGTACCTGTTCTGTGACACGTAATAGAAAATGGTGGAACCAGGCACTGTAGCTCTCACCCTTGTAATCCCAGGACTAGCAGCCTAGGCTACATATGAGTTTATGAGTTTCAGGCTAGGCTGGGCATCAGAGTGAATCCCTAGGCTAGAATCAAAAAACAAGAAAGATGGTAGATTTTATATAAGAAAGACAATGGAATTGGAGGCAAGAGGCTCACATGTGTGCTGACATGACAGTCAGTGTTGCCTTGGCTCTCTCCTCCCCCAGGTAAGCCATGATCACACAACAATGCTGTGTTTCCTCTCTAACCTCCATACTAGCCACCCACTCACAGCCACTGAGGAGAGGCACGCAGTTACAATTAGCATGCTTTCTGATTTGGACCATCAACACTGGCCACTTCTTAAGTAGCTCCCTTAAACATAAGTGGCTTTTCACACTTCATCATTTAAGGCGGAAAACCGAAGTTGAGAAGCATTGTCTTCTGCCCTCTTGCTGTAGAAGACCATTACGTGTAGTCCAGAGGAGTGTGATGGAAGGGAGATGCAGCACAAATGAGATTTCTATCTTTAAAATACAGCAACGGTTTCCACAAGACTGATCCACACAGATAATTCCCGAAGTGCTGATAGTTTGTAATTGTTAGAAGAGACGGTAGAATTCGGTTCTCCCAAGTAACTATCAGTCCTAGTTTAAGAGATAAGTACAAACTTACAATACACACACACACACACACACACATATATATATATATATATATATATATAAAATTAGTAAGAGAATGTGGTGTCACAAAAAATACAATATCTCATTGTGACTTTCGGCAGTGAAATTATGTAGACATACAAGTAAATTCAGTCAAGTGGATACTTGAAAATACAACCTTAAAGCTGTATGTGGTGGAGGGAAACCACGTGTACATCTATAACATTAAGCAAGTGCACTCTGATGCGGGTGTTTCTACAACGCTATTCTACTTTAGCTAAAAGGGTTTGGGCCAGTTTGTTTGCCAAAGGCTTTATTTTGTTTGGACCTAAAGAAGTTAAGCCACACAGAGCTTCATAGAGGTATCCTATTGTTTGGAAGTCCTTACACGCAGACTGACCCAGTGGAACTGAGAAGGTGCTCTGACTTGACTGTTCACTGTGATAGTGAGAAGAACTTCCTAGGTCCCAGCATACATTGCTTTTCATGTTACTCATCGTCTCAACGAGATGGGATGCTGCTCACGCTCCAGGCCAGCACCATCACCGAGTTTGTTGTGACATACACTGGCCTTTTGCTTCTTTAAATATAAAAGGCCACTTTGGCACACCCCAGCCTTATTAAGGAGCATCTAGTCTTTGCTCCAGAGAGGAGCATGATTTACTGATTGCCAGCTCATTGTCACTCGCTGTCACTTAGGGTAGGCCACATGGACTCTGTGGCCATTTTCCAGAAAGTACTGAAACTGATGTTGGTGTTATTGACGGCACCTATAAAAATCAACCATAGTCACTTAAAATGAAATAACTTTTTAATAAAAACTATTAAAATATTAATTTGTTATATGTTCTCTTATTTTTTCAAAACTATGTTTACAGTACTATAACTTAGATTTAAAAACTGAGTTCCCTAAGTCACATCATGGTCTTTTAATGGCTTTAGTACTTTGGAAAGTTACCCTTGCTCACCAAACTTCTACGGGGATAAGCAAGACAACTGTAGTGTCAACAGAAGGAAAATCAGTTATATGATAACAACTACAGACAATAAACTGAACAATGACAAAAATGCCACTTGACGACCTGCATTGGCCTTCCAGTTAGATCCTAAGGAATGTCTACATTTCTAAAAAGTTTTATTCTATGGTATGGCTAGGAAGCAGGGTCCCCTGTCCCAGACCTCATGATAGTCATGCCAATACAACACACCATGCACAAGATTGAGGCTCATGTGTAACATGTGCCCACCCAACCCAGGCTATCTGGACGGCTTTATAATCCTTCACCTTCAGCCTACAAGGTCCTCATGCAAACCCAGGAGACAAGGGTCATCAGCTGAGCCTCATGGAACCTCACAACTTCCTCATTTGTACAGTTACAAAAATCGGCGTGTCTATTTATAATAGGGCAGAAACTGCTCTTTAGAAAGCCAAACACAGGGAAGCTCGGTTTTAATGCCTGTTCTGCAGTCTCCCAACAGACAGCAACAATGAGTTTTCAATGCTCCAAGTCCTTTTCAGAAAAGTTCATGACTTTGACAAAAGTCCTGGATGTTCTTAATTCAAGTGAAAATCGTTTAAATTCTATCAAACACATATAACCTCACATATAACGTCATGATAAAGCACTGGCGCACTCTCGGTTGGAGAAGAACTTGAACTTTCCAAACCATGTTTTACAAATTAACTGCCAACCTTGGCTTCCGGGACCTGAGATACGTAGCCGCTGGCTTTCATTTGATGAAGCGAGAGACACAGTTTATCTGTTTTTATGAAAGGTCTCTATCACTTTAGTTTTCTACTCTACCCAAAACTCAGCACAAACAAGGGAGAAAAGGCCACTTTTTTTTTCCAGGCTAAAAGTGGGGCTCGCACTAGGGGGTCGATGGCTTCCTCTAGTTTCCATTAAGAACACTGGGGCACTTTTTAGAGTGTCTCACATAAGCTTACAAAAGGTCAACTACTCATTTCCATGTCTCTTAAAGATGATAAATTAAACATTTTTCCCCCCATTAGGTCAAAGGAGCCATCTTGTGGAATTTTATTTGCTCCAAATTTACCAGTGAAAATGTGATACAACAGAAAATTATCTAAACGTGCTAAGTTGGTCCTCACGGAATGCCTAGCTCTGGCAAAAGATTATTCCAAAGCACACTTTTTATCTTCTAACTGTTTGAGCATAACAGAAAATGTCATAAAGTGTAAATCAGCGTGGAGTCTCAAAAACACAGTGTGTGTGTGCACGCACGTGTGCACACACACACACATTTCATATATACAAAGAATTTAAAAAACACTCTTCATTAATCGGTTGTTTCAATAATTTAGCCAAAATGCCACATACTGCACAAAGAAAGACTGTGAGAAAGTAAGGAAGACAGCGTACAGCTTGAGAGACAGAGCACGATTTCTCAGCAGACTCTGTACTCCACCCATCATCTTAAACTTTGCTTTTGAAAATGGCGGCAAGTGTCAGATTTGCTACTGAGGTGAACTGCTTAAAAACAACAACAACAAAAACCCCACCAAACCACCACTAACAAAACGGAATCACTGTACATGTGATTGAGAGAAGATGAAGAAAGCTCTTTTGCTCTAATTAGGGTCCACTTTAAGCAATTCGTTAAGCCATGGCCTCGTGCCACAAGCCATCAAGAGGTGGGGCATGGGTCTAACTTGAGAGGAGAGCACACTGACGGAGTCTAATGATGCTTTCCATCAGCCCGAGACAGGGAGCTGGGCAGGGGTGGCAGGGAGGCACTCTGGATGGCGGCTGCTCACCAAAACCCCAACAGGAGATGGAAGGAACACAGCCTAACTCTAGCCAAGCAAGCAGAACAAGAAGCCAAACCATGTGACACTCACCAACAGACTTGTGCCTCCCCAAGGCCAAACGAGAGCTGTCTCTCTCTGCCACACAAATCTAGACTTGCTCTGAGTCCCCTCTGAGTGGCCACTTGGGAAGGACCCTGATCCCTGGATGAGCCGCAGATTCCTCTTCCTCTTCCTCTTCCCCCAAGCTCCCAGTCCGGCCTTCACACACCACTGGGGTTCAGAGAAAGGTAGAACCAGTCTCCAAGTATGCAAAGAAGGAGGGAAGCTAGTTTTCTCTCAGGGAAGCACACACAGGAAGGGAGCCTGTGCTTCCTGTCTTAACCAAAATGAGTTCAGAAATCATTCGGATGTCTGATTTGTCAGACATAGAGTAGGAAGGGGTGTTCTTTTTGTCAACAGGAATTATGACTTCACCCTGGCAGGACATGGTCTTGGGAGACAACCAGCCCTGCTAGGCCTACAAAGAAGACCAACAGCCTCCATGCCTGAGACTTGGCTTTTTCACACCTCCTTTTTTTTTTTTTTTTTTTACTTAAAAAAACAAAATCAAAAATCAAAACATTTATCACCAGCTGATTGGCTGAAGATACCTTGGCATCCATTTATTTATTACAGTCTAACATGAAAATGGGAAATGTCAGTGAAATAATTTGCCAGTTGTCTTTAGACTGTGCCTCAGCTAGCTGTGTCCCTTTGAGACTTTCCCATGAAGAAATAGAAAGATATCCCTCAAAGCAGGGCAGATACCCATTTCTCCCTTTAGAAATATTTTGCAAATCATATTTTTGTTGGCTGATATAGTTCACTTATAACATGTAGTAGTACTGTGTGTAAATATGCTTACAAATGTCTTAAAATAATTATTATAGTATCATCCAGCTGCTAGGGGCTATATCAAACAAACACTACTGAAGAAAGAGCACTGAAATTCTAAGAACAGAAGCATATATTCCAGCAATGGGACAAAGTACTCTGAGGTTTAAAGTCATTTATTAATTAACAGGAATGTGAGGAAGCTGTGGTTTATATGAAGAGCCAGTGTGAACATTTCATCAGCACCACTGCAATCCATCCTAAAACCTAGATTTTTTTTTTGTTTTAAAAAGTACACCCCCGCTAAAGGCAAAAACCAAGCTCTCTGTCAAGATGTGAAATGATTTCTGTTTCTCTCCCTGTATCCCCGGGAGGGATCACTTGTGGTCACATGTCGTGTGTTTTCCTGTGAAATGTAAGAATCACGTAGCAGGCCTAGGACATGAAGTAAGCTCACAAAGCTCCAAGAGAGAAAGCAGCCCTGTTCACAGGTTTCTAGGCAGGGAAGGAGCTACAGCTAAAAACAGGAACCACAGTGTCCCAAGATATTTGTCTGTCTTAAAAACAGGCATCGGCAGCTAATGGTTTCCCAAGAACTCAGAGGCTCTTGGTGTGCCTTTGGAGGCTGAAATCACATCCCATTTTCCTTAGAACAGGGCAAGTACCACTTATTTTATAGACAGACTGTTTTGAAATGTCAAATATTTCAGGGGACATAATGCTCTTCCCGCTAACATTGATGAATCTTGGCTAACTGCAGTGTCAATACATGAGTGTGCAAAATTTGGTAACTACTCAAAACTATATGATATTATAAAACTAACATTATCTATGCCCCAATATGCCATTACAGAGAAGCCATTTTATTTTATATTTTTAAAAAAGTAAAAAGTAAATAAGATGAAGGAAATTAGTCCCCCATCTTAGGTGTATTTAATGCTAAAACCTCTCTCGTTGCTGCTTTCAAACCTCTCTTACAGCACACAATGTGTGTGATCTGTGTATGTGCAAGCAGGCGTGTGCACATATGTACACATGTAATTTATTGCCTATACAAATTAATATAAATAATCTGGATCTATCTATCTATCTACGTATCTATCTATCTATCTATCTATCTATCTATCTATCTATGAGCCTGTCGGATTTCAGAAGTTCTGACATTCTTCTGAACAATGTGCTATTATATTCACTAAATATGAAACACAGAATTCAAATCAAGGAAAAAAACTCCCTCAAACTAAAGAAACATCATTCTTACACCCAGTCTCTAGTGAAGTCAAGAGAATACCAGGGGCCTATGGCTTTGCTGGGTTTTAAATCTTTGGGGCAATAAATTAACTGTGATCTTAATTTTTCGGCAATGGTGATGCTATAAGAACAACCACCATTTGCTTTCGCTTTAGGAGATGGTACACAAACTTCTCAAAAGAGTCAAACATCACAGTCATCCACACTTTTATTAGCAGCCTCTGTCTGCTTGTGAGGCCACCATGGTGGGCTAGCACTGTTGTTATGGCTTCTACACTTGTGGAGAAATTTGGGGTTTGGCCCTTCAGTTAAACCACCAATGAATTAAACAAACAAGTTCTTTGGAATTTCTTAACTCTAGGTTTCAACAGTCACCATGAACAAAACACCGAAAGCCACCAGACTCGAAACATTTTGGCCATCAGCTCTAGTGCATCGTCTGTCCGGGAAAAATATTTTATTCTACGATAAAAAAGGAACAGCCATGTATGCTTGTGGGGAAAGTTGAAATTATTCATGTTTTATCAAAAGAATTGCATCATCAGTGAAGTGCCCCACTGTCATTTACATGGATGTGGCTACATTATGTCCTCAACATGTTCTGTGTACCTTAGGGTGCTGATCCGAGTAAGCAGATGAATCTTTGTCACGGATATCTGTCCCCGTTTAAATTTTGAGTCATATACCAAGGAATCTGATTTGTCACTGAAACAATTTGGACACCTACTAACATATTATGAATAATGTTTTAATTGTTACTTTGAAAATTCCATAAAAAAGAATGAGTTCAATCTCATAGAACAAATATCTTCAAACAAAGAAACTGAAGCAGGCTCTGGGATTTTCTTACTGACTTCACCCCCCTCTCAATTCAGAACCCCAAACGAACCAATTCTTAAAAGCATTTCAATGTCTATGAAAAAATATTTTATATATATATATATATATATATATATATATATATACATACATATATTATACGTTTTCGACATTAAAAAAAAAAATTCTTCTACAGGTAGGTTGGACCAGTAAAGGGCTATTTCCCTAACACCAGTTTGGTTCTGTAAGTTTAAAACAAGGCAGCTCAAAGATGAAATAGGTTGTCTGCAGCAGGGAGAGAAATTACGTGTGGGTTACTTGAGCAAAATAGCACATTAAAATTCAATCTGGGTGGGCTCCTGCCCGAAAGAAAACAGAAAATATTTCTGGCTCAGACCTTTTGAATTGATGCCCCTTTGGGTCACCAGATGCCATATCCTGCACTTCCAAATTAGAAGGAAATCGAAGGCTCATAAGATACCTTGGGAATCACCAGTGATGCTTAGCAATTTTAAAAAGCACATTTCAAATAATGTGCAAGCGTCCTGATGCCTATTTGATAACAGGGTCTCCTTGCGATAGTCTCATGACCTGTGATCAGACAGTGCGATGAGAAAAAGTATGTGTTTCAATACTCAGATCATTTTTGTTTTGCACAAAGCAAACTCAGACAGGATCTTATCAGTAAAGCAAATAGCTCTCGCATCGAAAATAAGGAAAGTCTTTACTCATGAGTTTGAAAACGCTGGCTTCCGTAATCTCGATAGATATGTCGATATAAACCTAAACATAAAAGCAGGACATTCTCTTCGTGGGACCCCGGGCTACTCAGAAGTGCCTCAACTGGCCTGGTCTGCACCTGCAGCCCCAGCCTAAAAAGGCAGAGGCTTTGACCTAAGTCAACGCTCTCACAGTCCTCAGAAAGAAAAAGATAGACGTGAGCGACACGGACACTATGGATTTCGAATGACTTTCCTTTCTTTCCTATTCCTAATTGAAAAAAACAAAAACAAAAATCCACCAGTTATCCCAAGTTTTTCTACTGAAATTTAATTCGAAAACACTCACGTGGATTTGTGCGCCGCGCTTTGGGGGCCAAGAATGATCCTGGGGCGCGAAGAGCAGCCGGGGATCTGGGGGCTCCTGCACCCCGCGGGACCTACCGGGTCTCCGGCAGCCGCGGCCGAGCGTCCCGGGATGGGCTGTACTGCGCCGGGCTGCCCCTGTCCCCGGCCCGGGCGCGGCCGCGCAGGCACTTGTTAGAGTGCCCTGCTAAGTTGGCTGCGGAGCAATTCCCAGCTTTCTTTCACAATGACTTCCTCAAGTTGCTCACTCGCATTGTTCCCCATTTCTCGCCACACTCCCCGCCCCCCGCGGGCTCCGACCCGGCTCCGAGCCCCTGGCAGCCCGGCTGTCCCGCACGACAGCGCCGCCCCGCTGCCGGGGCACCTGGCCCGGGCTCACCGCGCCGCCACCTGCGGCAGCCCGGAGCGCGCGCCCCTCGCCCCGCACCGTGCAAACTTTGGGTTGGCGCTTGCGACTCGCCTCCCGCTCGGCTTGTCCCACAGCCCACCCGGCCTGCGCGCACGGCACGCGGCTTCGGGACCCTGACGGGGACACTGAGCGGGTCAGAGGGAGGCACCCTCCCGTCCCGCGCCCGCCCTCGGGTCCCGCCTTCAGACGGCAACTCCGCGACCCGCCGGGCCGCGCACACAAAGTTTGCAGCCGCACGGGGCTCGGGCCCGGCCGCCGAGGGTAGCCGGGCGGCGGCGGGCACCGGCCGTACCTGCTGGCGCCGCCGGCGGCTGCAGCCCGCTCGCCCGCGCCGGGCCCGCTCGGCGCGCCGCCGCCACCCCCGCGCGCAGCGCGCCCGGGCCCTCCCCTTGGCGCCAAGCTTCCTCATTCCAGCGCAGCATCACGCCGCTGCCCCGCGCGGGATGCGGCGGCCCGCGCTTTGCCCGCGGGCCGGTCCGGCTCAACCGCGCCACTGCGGGACCCGCGCTCGACCCGCAGGGGTGCGGCACGTGCGGGGCCGGCGGGGAGGGGGAGGGGCCTCCCTGCCGCAGCGCCACGCGCGGGACAGCCGGGACAGCCGGGCGGTCGGGACACAGGCTCACTCGCCCAGTCGGGGAACACGGGACACTGTAAGGCACTTTCCCCGGTGTCTAAGAGCAACCGCTGCAAGCGCACAGCCGAGTCCCTGAAACTGGGACCCGTGGGCTCCCACGTTCGGGCTCAGACCCCAAGGTACTGATGCCCACCCTAGGGGGTGGGAAAAGTTGATCCTGTGCGAGTGAGGAGAAGGTGCAGTTCATTTTCCCAGACAACCAATGGAATACCTCTCGCGTCTCTTCCCTCCCACCTGCTCACAGAAGAAGTTAGGATGGCGCCTTCCATCCCGGCCTGTGTGCACACGCCAGCGTGGAAGGGGTCTATGGACAGAGGTGGGAGCAAGGCAATCCTACACCATGCTCCACGGCGCCGCAGACCTCTCCCTGGCGTGTCAGGCACGGAGTGCCTGCGTAGAGACAGGACTGCAGCCTCTGATGGTGCTCACACTCTACAAAGAGCCCATCGTCTTTCTGATTAGCTGGGCCACACCCGAAGGGGGCCAGACAGGCGTTAACCCTGAGCACAGAGGGAGAATCTTTAATTCCATACACACTGCCTGGTGTCCCTGCCTGGGTAGGGTGGGGGTGGCGGTGGCCTTGCCTCACCACTTTTCAAAACCACTTAGAAAGGCACAAAATAAAACTCTGGAGTACCCTTGAGAGGAGTGCAGGCAGCTATAGTGTTTGGGAGGAAGGCTCTGGGCCTCAAAGGGATAGGTTGTGCTGGTGGAAAGGAAGACACAGGCTTCCCAGGTGGCAGGAGGAGTGAGCCACAGGGACAGGCAGAAAATGTGACTCCAGGGCAGCTGAGCGTGGTCGGGGACACAGCTGTCCAGATAGTTGTGGCCTGGCTGCCATAACAGGACCCATGCACCTCGATGACATGCTTGGCCTCTACTATTCTTGAGAGAAGGCCTTTCAACACATAAAGTTTTCTTGGACGGTTTAGGCAACATCTACCAGTTTGTTTTTGGAGATGTGCCACGGTACAGAGATCCTAAGCCAAGTCAACTTATGGGTCAAGCCCAGGGAGGCCAGACTTGTAAACTGCCCTCTGGTCTTACTTCAAGCTCTCCCTTTTCCTTTGTGATCTTTTTTGTGTGTTCCAAACTCTGGCTGTCTTCCTTGTGTCTAGGAGTTGCCTGTAGAGGATTTGCTGAGGCTGTAACCATAAACTGCAAGGTGCAAGGTGATCGAGGCTAGACTGGTGGTAAGGAAGGGATCTTGGACATCTCCAGTTCTTAGATGCTCAAGCACCCTTAGACATCAGACATCCCTTGAAATGCTTGCCTAGTCCTAGGGAATGGAGTCAGACGTGGTCATCCCTGCAAGGTGTGTTCTTCTAAGTCTACAGGTCCAGATACCCTGGGCTTTCTGATATCATCTTAGGCCTTGCATCTTCCAGGCCTGTTTCCTCATCATAACTTGAGGGTAATAATAAATTCTCCCCCAGGGGATCTTTTGAGAGTTAAAAAGGATCTATGTGGAAGATGCTGCTGTAATGCTGGAAGAGCAGACATATCAGTGAATATTACTTGTTATTCAGCCCATTAACCTGTGGTGGGGGCCATACTGCAGAGTTAGGTGTTAGGGTCCACTTCTCTCACTTCCCCACATGCAGGTGGAGCTAAAGTAACTGGTTGTTATTTGGGGGTCTCCGGATGGATACCAAGAGTTCAGAGGTCACTTAAAACATTGATGCCTTTAGAGTTTAAAAAAAATGATAATTTTAATGCCGGTCACTTTGTTTACGAATTAATAACATATATTGCCAATTTCAAAATGTTAAGGGTATTAGTGCTTAATGTGTTCAGGAGTAATCACTGAATTACCAGTTCTTTAGTTTGCAAGGTTTTTGTCAAAAGAATCCACACCACCTGTGGAATTAACCCCAGGCTCCTTGTTCAGAGCTTTGTACTGTAAGGATTCAGCTGGGGACTCTGTTCTGGAAAGGGCTGGAAGACACTCTGAGGGAGAGTGAATTTTACAGAGTAAAAGGGTGTCTGAGATACTGTGATTCAGCTAGCACGTTTTCTGAGGTCATCTAACCTTTGTCAGCTTCAGGCTCATATCTTCGGTGAACCTCCTCCACAGGGGTGTTGATACTTTGGTGAAACTTGATGAAATAGGGTAAGCTCTTTCATTTTAAAAGTTGTGTCCATCTGTCCTTCCTTCCAGACAGGTTGCATATATCCCAGGTTAGCCTCAAATCATTATGTAACAGAAGGTGGCACCGAGTTCCTCACCCTCCTGCCTCCACCTCTCTCTCAGGATCACAGGTGTGCTGCCATGTTCGCTGTGCCACTGTTCAGGCAAGTACAGTTTTCTTCCCTTTTAATGAACCTGCTAAAACACCAGTCTAATGGGTGTTGCTTTCCTCCAGGCATAGGGAAACAACCACATTTTTTTTTTTTAAATAATGGGAAAAGAATTTTTGGTATATAATTTTTCTATAAAGTTAGCTCAAGAGAACTTTGCTAATTTATTCGAGAAGGAACAGGAGCAAGATGCAGGAACTGAGGAGTTGTGTGAAACTGTTGTAACAACACCCAATCCTTTGGTTTCTTTTTCCCAGTTTTCATGACTTCCAGCTTCTGCTTCTTCATCTTTGAACACCAGTGGTGGCTGCTGGGCTGTGTGACGTCTGTCTTGGATCCTGGGTTTGGGTTTCTTCCTTTTATTCACAGACCACAGGCTACCACCTACTGCTGAATGAAGGGACAGTGGACCAAGGGGTCAGGTGAGGGTCCCCTTGGCAGTGACTGGCTGGCAGGCACTAGGAGCCCAGCAGACCAAGGGGTCAGGCGAGGGTCCCCCTGGTAGTGGCTGGCTGGCAGGCACCAGGAGCCTGGCAGAAGCCTCTCTTCTGAGCTCCTTTGGCAACCAGGCAAAGGCCCTATCTTCTGCTTCTGAAATGCAGAGAATCACATCCCAGACTCAAAGTGTGCCACAGCTCACAACCACTTTCCATTTCTTTTCGGAAATCTCTTTACCTTTTTATTTTTGGATATGTAAGAGTTGGTCCTCAGATGTTCAAAATAATCAATTTTTTTAAAAAAAATCAGTATTGTTTGCTTAGATTAAAAATGAAACTTAGAAACAGTGATTTGGGAACAACAGGTTTATATAAAAAGTTTTCTGATGAAAACTTCTGAAAATGTTTGAATGAGTACAGACAGATATTCCTCTGACTTGAGAAAGCCAGACTCCAACCAGGCTTGTGGTAAACTGTTGACTTTATTAGACAAGAAAGATTTGGAATACTATTTTTGAACATATAAATACTCAGGTAGCATGTAACAGGTCAGTTGTTCAGAAATTTCTTTTTTTTTATTATTATTTTAGGTGGTGTTTGGTACTCCAGGTATCATAATAAGGCATAAGGATATGATCTTGTTCCTTACAGGGCTCAGAATCTAGTGCAGCAGCAGAACAATTCGATGATTCCATTTCAGCTCAAAATGTGTCCTGTTAAAATCCTCTTAGAACACAAAGGGTGGACCTCAGCAGTTACTAGATCCTGGGAAGCTTCATGGGTGCCAGGGGGTGGGAAGGGGGTAGTGTTAGAGGACACAGAGCCAAAGGAGGTGCTTTCTTCTCCACAGCTAGGCAGAGCCCCTTAAAAAGCCCCCTCTCAGGCAACAAAACAAACCCAATAAAACCAAACCAAATCAAACCAAAAACAACAAAACCTGCCGCCCAAATTATAGTAGTTATGCTGTCCTCTCTGGGTCTGACTCAGCTCTCTGATGGAGTTCCCAGGCCAGACACCCATCTCAGAAGCAGCAGTGCCATACCATTTTACATAACATTGAGGGCAGAGAGGGACACTCACCTGGGGTTGAGAAAAAGCAGAGATCTTCGCTGAGTGACAGAAGCCTGAGCAAGCTATTTGGGTGATCTATTGGTACTTGGCTTCTCTACACTTTAGTTCAGCTTTGGAAAATGGGAAATATAGCTGGGCAGTTGTGGTGCCCACCTTTAATCCCTGCACCCATGAAGTGGAGACAGGCAGATCTCTGAGTTCAAGGACAGCCTGGTCTATAGAGTGAGTTCCAGGACAGCCAAGGCTACACAGAGGAACCCTGTCTCGAAATACCAAGATGAAATAAAATAAAAATTAAAAAATGGACATATACAAATAGATAAAGAAACATAACTATCATGGTAGCAATAGCAACAATACCTTGCTCAGAAATGTTTTGGGGTCTAGATGAGTTGTTGACACAACCTAACTTTCCAGCAGTGGCTTCTAAGCATGTGCAAGTGCTTAATATTTTTTTAGAATGTAGTTTTTTTCTTCCCCCCCCTTTTAAAAAATATTTTTATTATTATGTATTTTCCTCAATTACATTTAGAATGCTATCCCAAAAGTCCCCCATACCCTCCCCCCACTTCCCTACTCACTCATTCCCATTTTTTGGCCCTGGTATTCCCCTGTACTGGGGCATATAAAGTTTGCGTGTCCAATGGGCCTCTCTTTCCAGTGATGGCCGACTAGGCCATCTTTTGATACATATGCAGCAAGAGTCAAGAGCTCCCAGGTACTGGTTAGTTCATAATGTTGTTGCACCTACAGGATTGCAGATCTCTTTAGCTCCTTGGATGTGTTCTCTAGCTCCTCCATTGGGGGCCCTGTGATCCATCCAATAGCTGACTGTGAGCATCCATTTATGTGTTTGCTCGGCACCGGCATAGCCTCACAAGAGACAGGGTCCTTTCAGCCAACGCTTGCTAGTGTGTGCAATGGTGTCATCGTTTGGAGGCTAATTATGGGATGGATCCCTGGATATGGCAGTCTCTAGATGGTCCATTCTTTTGTCTCAGCTCCAAACTTTGTCTTTGTAACTCCTTCCATGGGTGATTGTTTCCAATTCTAAGAAGGGACAAAGTGTCCACACTTTGGTCTTCGTTAGTCTTCAGTTTCATGTGTTTTGCAAATTGTATCTTATATCTCGGGTATACTAAGTTTCTGAGCTAATATCCACTTATCAGTGAGTACATATCATTTAGAATGTAGTTTTTAAGGTGTTGGAAGGCAAATCTTGTCAACGTTTTCAACCACAAGCCTGTCTTTTCTTTCTCTTTCCATTCACCTTTCAATCCAAGACACCCCTTCCTGTGGTCCCTTCCCATTTGCCCCTCCCTGTCCAAAGCCTTTCCAGCTGCCTCTTCCTCTGTGGTCCTCATACTTGGAGGATCCTCTGAAGATTTTTAAGATGTCAGCCCACCAGACAGAAGGTAAAGAAAGTAGACGGTCTGGAAGATGCTCCCAGGTTCTCCATTGGGGCTAACCTAGACTAAGCTGTAAGCCTAGCATTTCTTTTTTCTTTTCCTGAGGAGAGCTGGGGAAAAAAAGTCTGTCCTGGGGGCCAAGTGTGACTTATCTCAAGGGTAGCAAGAGAATACTTATTTCTTTAGGTATTTTAAAGCTCCTTCCCCCAAAACCTTACACAAGCTTTTCAGATTATTTCAGTGAGTGAAATATTTCAGGGCCCTGTCTGCCTGGTTTTTCTTCTATGCCATTGGCCTTCTTCCCAAAACATTTGCACTACGCAGATGAGGCCTTGCCCAGGTTCCTCTTAGTGGTCAGTGACTTGAAGGCCGCTCCAGTGTCAGAGCTCAATATATTCTATGTACTGTTAATACTAATATTTGCATCTATGCTTTGGACCTCTTTCTAAAGTCTAGCTTGGTATATTTTTTTACTGTCCCTTAACATCTTCCCCTGGAGTCTAACATGTATCTCATCACATGTTTTCTCTTTCAGAGATGGATCCCTTCCTACTCTTCTCTAAGTCTTGCCTTCCTCATCTCAGTGAATAGCACCCAGACATGGCTTAGTCATTTCTCAATTATTCTTCCTTCTCTGGTATCCAGTAGGTCGAAGACTCCAGTTGGCTGAGCCCACAGCGGGAGACTTGAAGCCCTATTTCCTACCCTCCCTGTGGTTACTCTGATTATCTCTATCCTGCTCCTCACAGAGGGCAGAGATGCCCCGGAAGACATTGTGCCAGGTTGGATTGCTCCTTTACAGAAGTCTATGCCAGCTTTCCCAAGTCAAAGCCCAGTTCTAGGAGACCCAGGACACTTCCCCTCTTCTTGGCCTCTCTCCCCTGACCTCTTCTGTTTAGCTGTTTTCTACTTTGTCTCCACTTTCTGCCACTTGGCCCAGGTTAGTCCTCCTCAGATATTCCACACTGGTTACGGCGAGCACTTACAGTTCAGTCTTCTAGAATGTTATCGTGGATATCTGCCTGCCCCGTTTCCTGCCTCTTGTCTTCCTTAGTTGCCACTGTCACACAGAGAATGTCACTAGTTCTCTCTGACAGCACAGCACACCTGCTCCTTCCCTTTTCTCTGTTCTTTTTATAGCACGTAGTATTTCCCAATACTAATTAACATTTGCTTTGTAATTTTATTACATTAAAGAAACCGCATTTCTTTAATGTACACACACACACACACACACACACACACAGAGAGAGAGAGAGAGAGAGAGAGAGAGAGAGAGAGAGAGAGAGAGACTGTGTGTTGTGTCCTTAATGCCTTAATCATTGAACAGACACTGAGCAAGTTTGCATTTAATGGTGCTGTGTTTTAAAGGATTTACAAGACTCTCCTAATTCAGGAAACACGTTTTGTTTGCACACCATGACAGACTGGGCATGGTAATTTTGCAGTGTGTATTTGTGCATGATTGCTGTGTTCTCCTAACCTTGCAGCTAGAAGGGGCCCCTTCTCTTTCCACCCTCCTGTCCTCTCTGGTCTCCAAGTTCAGGTTGGTTGGAATAGTTCTTCCTGACTAATTTAATTCTCCCAGAGGGAAAGGTTTCAGCAAAGAATATGCCAAATTTCTTTCCATTTTGGGACTACAGAAAAGTCAGTTTTATTCATTGTATTCCTACTTGTGCAGTATCCTGTTCATTTTCTACCTGTTTTTAAGAGAGGAGACAAAAGGATGATTTTTAAGTATAACCTTTGGTATCATAATGACATTTTAAATCTATGTTCTGGTCGTATTAGGGAAGTATCATAAAAGGATTGATAAGTTTTTATTTCTGTTAGAATGACTATGGATTATACAGCATACAGTAAGGCCAAGAGTAAAGTTCTCTTTGTTTGAGTTTGATGATTTAAAAGTTTTTTTTTGTTGTTGTTGTTGTTTTTGTTTTTTTTTTTTACAACTATCGTGTATCCTATGGCTACACACAGCCCAATGGTAATGTGCTCCATTAATACGTACTCATACTATTCCTATTACTTGCAGATATGTTGTTC
This sequence comes from Mus musculus, assembly GCF_000001635.26. Lineage (NCBI taxonomy): Eukaryota > Metazoa > Chordata > Mammalia > Rodentia > Muridae > Mus > Mus musculus. The sequence goes on along the minus strand of NC_000077.6, from coordinate 11,678,144 downwards.
TAATGAAGAAAAATAACTCATTTTCTATGATATGCTTCTCAGATAGTAGCAACTTTATTTCCACTTCAGAGCTCAAATTCACAATTTTCTTGAGCTTACACACTGTTTTGCAATTAAGCGGAAGGGTTGACTTCTCATTTGAACATCCCTTATTTTCTATGATTATATCTTATAAACATTTTCTGCCAGGCACAGGGTATCAAGTTGTAACAAATGACCCTGAAGTCCAGGAGAAAGAATAGTTCTAATTTAGAGGGGAAAGCAAAGGCTACTATTGAAAAGAGATTTTACAGAATGAAGATCCCGTATTTTGCCACAATTTGAAGGAGGCATGTAAATATTCAAGAGAGTTGACTACAGCTGGGGATATTTTTCTGTGGCCATGCAAAGACGGCAAGCCAAGTGAACAACTCTGGGGTTGAACTGGGAATCTGGTTCCCTCGGTGAAGCTGAGAAGCAAGGATGTAGTTATGGTTGTGTGATGCTCAGAACTTACGTACTGCTTTACCTATCTTTCTATTAGACTGCAGGCAGCTAAGCAAAAGGCAGCTCCAACTTTCCAGCAGTGCTCCAGCCTTTGGAGAGCCCATTGCTCACCTCAGAGGGCAGCTTTTTTGGCCCCTTAGATTCCAATGCCATTAAGCCCATAAGACACAGGGCTGCACCTAATGATTGATGCCATCTGAGTGGACTACTTGATGCAGCAGTTCTCACAGCAAATCCAAATGTAGCGGTCGATAATCACACACTTAGCTGCCGCCCTCTAGCACTGCAGTATACTTCATAATCGCCATGGAAACGCTCTGGACCATCTTTCCTGCTACATATTTCTTCTCCAGCCCTGGAGCTCCTGTTGATGTCAGTGAAAGCTCCCGGCGCCTAAGGTAGAATCCAGCAGCCTACATAGCACTCAGAGATTGATACTTGCAGGGCTTTTGAGCTAATCAGCAAAAAGTTCTCCTGAGTCTCCTCCCCAGGAAGTTGGACTGCATCACTAGTCTTACTTTGTGGATGAGGAAACTGAGGTTCAGCAGCCTCCCAAGCGATGACAGGCTTTTGTTTTTTAAATGGAGGGATACACTTACTTCCCTATGACCCCAAATTAATGCTTGACAGGTGATTGTCTAACAGGTAAGAGGAAGCATTTTGCTTACCCATTAAAAACTGCATTGGATAGGGAGACACGGGCCAGTGGGCAACGCTACCACTCCACTATCACAATATGTATATGCGCGTATGTGTGGTGTGTATATACACGTTTTTGTTAAGTTAAACTGACTGATGTACAAAGGCAGATGAGACAGAGTTCTTGCTCAGCTTCTCGTTATCAATGTCCACAGAGAAGAGCTCAATGGTCACTGCCCATGTGCTTGCCTAATTGGCCTCTGTATAATCATAGTAGGAGGCAACGGTTCTCATTGAAGGATACACTGCATGCCTCGATTCTTTGCTTCTTGTGAGATAGGAGTGTGCTAGAATCCTTTCCTAGGTATAATAAATTTAGGAGCCTCCCACAGTGGAACTGACAGCAAAGGCAAAGACTGTCAACCCGCCCCCCTCCCCCCGTGATGGGAAACTTCTCAAGGTTTTCCCAGCAGTGCATTAGGCAGCACTGTAAGAACCCACTGTTGTGCGCGTTTTGAGACTTCATGCCTTCCATTAACCAATTCTCAGACAGAAGACCAGTGTCTTCATTTCCCATGTTGTTGAAGTACTTTACATAGACTTTAACCCAGTTGCTAAATTGCTTGAATTTGTTAAATGTACAAAAGGGTCTACTCCCCGTTGATGGAGGGAAAGTAGATGTTTGATTAAGTAGATAGCTAGATATGCTTTCCCCCCACCATCTGGATGTGTTAAGGGGGTATGTTTGAAACTTAGCACTCAGTTCATGCCTTTCAGAAGGGGAGGGAAGAGGGTATTTAACAAGGTTAATAATGACAGAAAGAGGAATTGACACCACAAAAGAAAAAGAATCATTCTAGCATTTCATGACAGTTCAAAGACAGATGTCGTTGGCTAAGTGAGAATCTCGTAGACATGGGGGTAATATACACCTTATATGCATATGGATTAGTGAAAGCAGACTGTCAAGTCGGGGAGCGTAAGATTGTCAAATATGAGACATAGCTGCACAAAATCTGGAAAACTACTTACTATTTATTTCTTCACTTAAAGACCCAATCCTGTTGTCTTTTTGCAGACAAAAGATCAAGTTCTTACGAGCTGAGGCACGTCAAGGGTGGGATGTGACCGATACTTTGTTTGAGGACCTTCTGAGGACATCAGGGTCAGAGGTCTATTCTCCTCTAAAACCTATTGTTCACCTGAGCCTTATGTTCACATTTGACTTTGTTTCAGCAGATGTCCGCTTTCAACAGGGCCATACCTTGTTGATGATCCTGGTATAGAAGGGTAGTGTATGTGACCTCATGTTGAACAAGTTATAACTGAAGTCTTTGGATATTAGTTTAACAATTGTAGTCAATACCTCTGACCTGATTTTAGGTTTTTCTATGAGACAAGATGCCTTCAAGAGGCAATACTGGCCTGCCATGCTTGGGCAAAAGGTTTGGTGCTATAGCATACTACTAACCAGAGATGTTCTGGCTTGGTTTGGTACATGGAAGAGTCAGGAGAGCTGCTTATGGTAGTGATTTTCTTTTCAACCTAGATCAAATCATTCAGTTCACCCCTGCAAGCTATGATGTCTCTATGAGGGGTATTGTCTATTAATTCTTTCAACTGATAATCCATGTGTTAGTTTTGATCTAGGCATTCCATTTTCCTGAAGATGGTATGGAATTGGAAACAGCATCTATGAAAAGCTTGTTAGTATTTGCCATGTTATCTCTTAGCACATCCTCTGCCCCCACCAGCCACTGTTTTTTTTTTTTTTTTTTTTTTTTTTTTTTTTTTTTTTTATGTTATGGCACTCCAGAAGGCTCTAAGATCTGAGAGGTAGCTATGCCAAATCAGTCAAAATATGCTGTGCTCTAAAAAATACATAGTTATAATCACTAAGTATGTCATTTATGAACTGATCATGAAAGAAAGTGTTATGGCTTAAATGTGAAATGCCTTCCCACTCTGGGCTCATATTTTGGATGCTTATTTTCTCAGATAATGTTGCTATTCTGGGTTGGTATGCCATCTTTAAGAAGTAGGATATAGATGGTGTGTGTAGTCACTAGGGATGAGCCTTTAAAGGTTATAGCTGGGCCCTTGGTTCCAGTCTCTACCTACTCCATGTTTCCTGGCTTTTATGATGTCAACAGACTCTTTTACATGGTCTAGCCATGTGAAATAACTGTTCCACTCTGCCTTCTTTGCTATGATAGGTGAAAACCCTCTGAAGTCATGAGCGAAAAGAAATCATTTCCTCTGTAGTTCTTTCTTTCTTTTTCTTTTTTTTTTTTACATTTTATTAGATATTTTCTTAATTTACATTTCAAATACTATCCCAAAAGTCCCCTATACCCTTCCCCTACCCTGCTCTCCAACCCACCCACTCCCGCTGCCTAGCCCTGGCATTCCCCTGTACTGGGGGGCATATGATCTTCGCAAGACCAGGGCTTCTCCTCCCATTGATGGCCAACTAGTCCATCCTCTCTACGTATGCAACTAGATACATAATTCTGGGGGGGGTACTGGTTAGTTCATATTGTTGATCTTCCTATAGGGTTGCAGACCCCTTTAGCTCCTTGGGCACTTTTTCTAGCTTCTTCATTAGGGGCCCTGTGTTCCATCCTATAGATGACTGTGAGCATCCATTTCTGTATTTGCCAGGCACTGGCATAGCCTCACAAGAGATAGTTATATCAGGGTCCTTTCAGCAAAATCTTGCTGGCATGTGCAATACTGTCTGGGTTTAGTGATTGTATATGGAATGGATCCCTGGGTGGGGCAATCTCTGGATGGTCCTTTCTTCCGTCTCTGCTCCGAACTTTGTCTCTGTAACTCCTTCCATGGGTATTTTGTTCCCCATTCTTAGAAGGAATGAAGTATCCACTCTTTGGTCTTCCTTCTTTTTGGGTTTCATGTGTTTTGCAAATTGTATCTTGGGTAGTCTAAGTTTCTGGGCTAATATCCGCTTTATCAGTGAGTGCATATCATGTGTGTTCTTTTGTGATTGGGTTTCCTCAGTCAGGATGATATCCTCCAGATCCATCCATTTGCCTAAGAATTTCATAAATCCATTGTTTGGGTATCCATTCCTCTGTTGAGGGACATCTGGGTTCTTTCCAGCTTCCGGCTATTATAAATAGGGCTGCTATGAACATAGTGGAGCATGTGTTCTTATTACCAGTTGAAACATCTTCTGGATATATGCCCAGGAGAGGTATTGCAGGATCCTCTGGTAGTACTATGCCCAATTTTTTGAGGAACCGCCAGACTGATTTCCAGAGTGGTTGTACAAGCTTGCAATCCCACCAACAATGAAGGAGTGTTCCTCTTTCTCCACATCCTCGCCAGCATCTGCTGTCACCTGAATTTTTGATCTTAGCCATTCTGACTGGTGTGAGGTGGAATCTCAGGGTTGTTTGATTTTTATTTCCCTGATGATTAAGGGTGTTGAACATTTTTTCAGGTGCTTCTCAGTCATATGGTAGATAGTATGGTCATGGTATTGCAACAATACAGCGTATGTTTAGTACTGTGTGAGTGATCCTTGGGAAGACAGAGTCTCCTAACCTGAAGCATTTGTAAAACACATGAAGACCTACCTGACCTCTGTCTGTCCAGAGCCATCACAGATAAATTGGACATGCCTGTTCGAGGCATAATTTTCTTGGGAAAGTCCTCCTGAGTGAAAGAATACAGACAATTGGTGAAGGCAGCGTTCTGGGAAAGCTGCTTGCTGCATAGCAAAGGGAGATTTAATGAGGATGAGCTAATACTGCACTCAAATAAGTGTATTGATCTGGGGGAAATCCTGAGGTTGGCTGTGAGTTGGGTTGTTGTGGTAAGTGGGAAATGCTTTGGGGAAAACCCATAACTTCCCCAAATGCCTATGTAAATGCCCGCAGCATGGAAAATTAGCAGGAAGAGCTTGTGATTTCAGATGCACTGCCATTTACATTGGAAACACAGAGCTCCCAGGAAAGCAGGGAAGGTTAGAATCATGACTGCCTTCAGGCTCAAAAACCTTTCATCACTTAATGCTCGACTTTGTGGAAAACAAATAAATGAAGAAATAAAAACTTTGTGATAATGGATCTTGATTGTGAATATTGTGGAAATGTGTCTCAGAATATATGAAAAGTAAACAAAGAAGTCTCAGATAAAGTTGTCTAGGGCAAAGACTTAGCAAGGGATTTGGAAGGGACAGATGGTATATAAAGGGCTTCAGAGGAGTAGGTGGTAGTTTTTTGGTATTAAAGGTGAATAGGTTGGAAAAGGGTGTGAATGTAGTTGTCACAGCATCCTTATAGTTATGGATATATAACTATATAAGATACATATGTATATATTTATATATGATGGATTGTACATAAAATAAGCTTTGTTTACAACAGTAGTAAAGAAGACTTCACAGATAAAACCAAGTTACTAAAATCTTTGTAATTTTTGATGATAGGATATTTTTCTATGTGTGGTTTCATTCTATAATTATCTCTCCTTTTATGCATCAATTAGAAGCTTTCTGCAATAAGAAGAAAATATTATTTAAACATAAATATTTTTGAGACTATATTTGCAATAAATATGAAAGAATACTACAGTTCCTAATATACAAAATCTCTTAAATTAATGAAAAAGATAGCAAAAATTGAAGAAATAACAAAATTTAAAAGGAAATTTAATACAGAACCTAATACAAAGAAAATAAAGATGAAAAATTATGAGCTAAGATTGTCACATATTAAAGAATATCACTGGAGGTAGAGATTGGAGTTTGGTAATAGCATTTGCTGTCAGCCTTACCCACCAGTAGAAGTCAGCATACAAAGTTAGAGATAAGTGATTGGGCAATATTGTTCCTTAGAATAAAGTTCCCAGAAAAAAATGGAAAAATCCCTAAATGTTCAGTATAGATAGGATAGTGTTTGTTATATATGTAAAAGTGAATATTATGAGTATTTCAAAAATAAATGATGTATGTTCTTTAATTGAGTGAAAATACAAGATGTAAGAGAGTTTTAGGGATTTGGCAATAATTCATACCTCTATCTAAAGTCTAAATAACAAAGGTTTCTTGTGGGTAAGAAGCTCCTGAGTGATTTATACTCTCCTGATATTTTTTTTACATTCCTTGACAGTACTATGTTATCATTTATCAGTAATTCCATCCAAGCTCTTTGGAGAAAAAGAATTAAACAAGAAATTCACAAGGTCAATTGACTCTAGAGATTATGGAGCAACTTATAGGCCCAAGAAAGTTAATGGAGAATTCTCAGTCCAACGGAAAAGACCCCCCAAAACAGGAGTACCGAAGTCTAATGGCAGGAAAAGACAGATGTCCCAAATCAGGCAGAGAGAGAAAATCTGCCCTTCTTTCTCCTCTTTTTTCCTTGAGACCGTCCCATCACATTGGTGAGACAGTTTGAGTCTAAACTCAAGAACTAATCTATTCCACAATGCCCCTCACCCCATGTACATACCCAGAAAAGGCAGCTTATAAGGAGTTCTTCAACTCAGTCATATAGACACCTGAAATTAATGTCCTAGTAAAAATGCTCTCAGTAAAGTTATGCAAGTGAAAAATGTACTTGAGATAAATTAATTCATTTTCTTCATACAAATAAAAATTCAACAACTCAAATTAGGTCAAGATTATGTGGGAACCATTGTATGATAATTGATTCATGTATTGAAGGAAAATAAAATACACATCATGCAATGATTGTAGAAAATGTATTGAAACTAAAGAGATAAATTAATTCAAGGGTAAAAGATGCACATATTTTGATAAAGAAATGGAAAGACTAGGTTTCTTGGAAAATGGTGACTGCAGCCTGACACAGACAATACTTAGAAGGACACATCCACATACCTGCCACAGCATCTATAATAAACTCACCCTACAATATCTCCTACCAGCAAGCTTTAGCTAACACCTACCAAGGGCAGAGTCAATGGAGAAATAGAGGAAAAGGTGACTGTACACTTTCAATCCATATGTCAAATAATATGTTCTAAATCCCTGGCCTGAGGCCTGGGCCAGAAGCTAAGGTGTTCAACATTGTCAGTCATTAGGGGATTACAAATGAAAATGCAGAAATAACACCACACCCTGCACTGATGGACCAGTTGTTCTTACTGCTGTGATAAAGTATATAACAAGAAGCTAGTAAAGGATGGAGGGTTTATTTTGACTTCCAGTTTAAGAAGGGACAAAGCTTTTCTTTATATATTTTCAGCCAGGACCCAGACCACTGAAATTAGCATATATTGGATGTTACCAGAGTAGAGAAAGAGACAAATTATTGTAAGTTGTTGGGAATCTATTGATACACAGATGACCAATGTTCACTTATCTGACTTTTCATCTCAAGAACTCTAAATCCCCTAGCTGGAAAATTATACCTCCAAGGATAGGTGTGAACCACTGCTGCATACTTTAAGCACTCTTTCAAAGAGTAGTCTTCTAATTTGAGCATGTATCTTGACACCTGTAAGGCTTGTTGAAGCAAATTGCTAGTTCCTATCATTTCTGCAGCACCAGTTCTCCTAGGCCGATGATCAGAAAACTGTGCGCTTAACAACTTCTCCATGCTGATGATACGATGCCACTTTCAGGGATCTAGTCTTTAGGAACTACTCTGAAACCATCAGTGGGAAACCCCAACCAGAGCATTTGTGAAGAGGAGTTTGTGGGTTTGCTATGGACACTTCCTCCCCACCTAAAATGTTGCAGGGGTGTAGAATCTTCTTTTCTTGATCATACACAACTAATGTAACTGATAACCTCAGGAAAATGAGCTCCTTAGATAGAGATCTGAGAACAACAACTACTTCCAATAATAACCACAGCAACAGCAAAATGGGCTGCAAATACCATCTTAAAAACTGAATACTAATAAAAAACATTGCAAACAAACCAATAGCACACCTCCTTCCTAACAGGGCCAGAGCATCTGCACTGAGGCCCCAAAGAGAGAGAAAAGAGTGCAGAAACTACCATGATACTTGGAACATTTGGTCTTGAGAGAAGCCAGACAACAGCTTCCTGTTCTTGCTTTGTTTGGTCTAGAAGTTGCACATATTCATGGACAGTGCCAGATGCACACCAATACTTCTGACTGGGAACACTGTGTTTGCTGCTAAGGACCCTCTTTCCTCCCCTCTCTTCCTTCCCTCCCTCTCTTCCCTTCATCATTTTCCTTTCAACATTCATTCCTAAATATTTCTCACTTCCTATCATTTATTCATACATGTAATGCCAATTGTTGTTTTATATTATATGCCAGGCCCTGGACCAGGCTCTATGTATATGAAATGCTAAGCTATAATACCTTCACTCAGGAACGCCAATGTTTAGTGATTAAGACAGATAAGGCATGAATTGATGCCATTCAGGTGATAATATTACGTAACGATTATACTGAAAGTCTCAAGGAAGTGAGAATTTTTTAAAATTTTTATTTATGTTTAAAATATTGAAATCTGGACATCATGATAACTTGACATCTTGCCTGTCACCTGTAGCCCCAGCATTAATGCCCTTCTGCTTTTATTCTCATAAAGCTGAAACAGAGTGAATGCTTTCAAGGCCTTGAGATTTCCTTCCTACAAGTGGCAGACTGTGGTTGGCTATCCTGGCTGACTTGTATGTGTAGCAACACATACTGGCCATGGGTTTACTAGCAGCAAACTCGTGAAGGGGACTGTGGACCCACTAGTGATCTAACACACAGTTGCAACTGTGTGAGATCAATGGATTCACTTGTGATCTAAGCCATGATCCAGGAATACAGTTGTTTGCTCACTGAGAGGATGTAAGTTACATTGACCACACCATTGGATTACTCAGAACTTTCCTTCCCACTGAATCATAATCCTAGCAGAAGTAAAGAATGTGGTGTCTAGTCTCTCCTCTTCCTCCTCCTGAGCAGGGACAGGGATGGAGATGAAAGGGAAACTGAGCTGTCTGGCCCACTGGCCCTGGTTTGAAAGTCTGAAAAGGCACTGAGTACTTCCTGAGCTTCAGCACCAAGGATGCCTCTCCTTCCCTATTAGAAAACAAAAGTTTGGTTGATGTGAGGCTGCTTAAGTGGGGTTTTCAAAGTAGAAAATTGAATTGAGTCATTCTTTCTACAAGTGACCTGTATTGACTTCCTTTGGCCCATCATGGAGATTTTCAGAAATAAAGTGAGCATAAAGGTAAGGGGACCTTTGGTTGCTCTTCTTCGCTGCCCCAGATTGTGTACCTCATAGTTACATAGAAGGGAAGGGGTGGGTTTCTGCACCACAATCCGGCCAGCCCTGTGGACTTATTGCCCACTTCCAGGATCTATTTGTACCATACCTTTGATGATTGGGCCTTTGACAAGTGCCCTCGTCCCCATAATCTCCAGGGTCCTGGAGATTCCAGGGAGCTCCTCTGAGTGGCTATTGGGGACTGAGTGACTCAGAGAGAAAGGCTGAAACCAAGCAGGAAGTTGGAAAAAGTGAAATGTACATCACATTTCCCTGTCCTCCACTTGTCTCTATTTCCCTGGCCAGGATTCATCCTGAGAGACTATTTTTACCCTCTTCCTGACCCAGCGAAACCTTGAGGTTCTGCAAATCTTACCAGCGTTAGATTCCATTTGTGTTTTCTCTAGAATCTCTTATTTCTGGGAAAGGGAGCCCATCACAAAGAGCTGCATTTAGCCTGTACTTATTTGCTGTGTTCACATGGAGGGACCCTTGCATATGTAGAGCCTCAAGCAGCTTCACAAGGGGAGAAACCTGTGACAATGTTGAAACAAACAGGGAAATGTACAACATTTCTCCCAAGGGCTGTGGGGGCACAGCATCTACCCTTTCTTTGTGTTCTGAGGCCCTAACTTTGGGGACTTTGCAGCTGAGTGAGAAGTGGGCTGTGTACTGTGCGTTCTCACCGCAGTTCTAGAAGTGGCTTTGAAACTGCAGTAGGCCCTCCTCCAGTCTATAACTGCTGCTGTCATCTGGGGAGGAGGTTGCCCACTTCAGACTCCCAAAGTGTTGAAGAGTGGAAATCACAAGATGGGCTTATAGCTGTGGGAAGCGCAACTGTCATGTTTTTGTTAGTCTGAGTTTCGAACCTATCTCAATCACTATATAGTTAATGGAGGAATTTGAGTGGAAGGGAAAAATAATTTTTGAGCAGGGGACTAGTTCCCCTGTATGCCCCTTTCTCCTCCTCTCTCTCAGAGCATGCTGCTTTGTCTGAACTGAGAGTAAGACCTGGGGTCTATTTCTGGTTCTGCCAACTGACTCCTGGGTGACCTCAGTCACTTCCTCTCATAGAGTGTTCAGAGTTCCTCTCTCTGAAAAGAACTTTAAAATATTCTTCCAACCAGAAATCTAGTCTGAGAACCTAGCATATAAAATTGACAACAGGTCATTGATTGCCATATGCAGAGCCTCCATAAAACTGATTTAGTCAGGGTCAATAACACTCAAGCAGAATATTCTCTCTTCCTTTTCTTCTGGCAAAGATGTGGCCAAGTGCAGCGGGCTGCTCTGCATGCTTTGTCTGACCTCACCAAAGTCTGTGGGTGAGCAGCTGGTTCCACCCAAAGCTGGCGACGAAAGACCCTGGAAAGTAGGGCTGGATTAGGTCTAAAAATTGGCTTCCAGAAAATGTCAACTAGAGAAAAGCCTCAGGGTGTTTATTAGATTTATGCCTTAATTGCACATGGGTAAGCTAGTGAAACAATAGGAATGAGGTGTGTCTCTCTGTGTGTGTGTGTGTGTGTGTGTGTGTGTGTGTGCATACATGTGTATAGATCTCTGAATTCAGAAGCAAAGAAAACACTGAATTGTGAGGAGCGGGTGTGGCAGCAGTCCCAAGAAGGTCGCCCGGGACTGCAGCTAAGCCTTATGACTTGCACCTGACTTCCTCATACACCTGAAAATAAGCCACGACCATCGTAAGAGCTGCGCAGGTGCACCAGGATACTGGCGAATCCATTTTGGTGGAGACATGCCCCTGCTGCCCTGATTGGCTGAAGCTGCGTGCCTGGTGAGGTGACGTGGCCTGCTGTGAGTGGATGGGGACTGAGAGTATAAAAGAGTGAGAGGCCCGGGGTTCGAGGGAGAAAGATGAGGAAAAAGATGAAGAGAGAGAGATGAAGACTGAAGTTTGCTGAATAAACTGTTGTTAGAAGGACTGGTGGTCGTGTTGTTCTTGCTGGTCGAGAGTGGATGCGACACTAAATCAAAAAGGAGGCAAGAAAAGAGTGAAGGAAAAAAGAGAGAGAAATCCAAAGCACAATAGAAAACATGAGATCAGGTTCTGGAGATACATCAGAGGCTATCATGACCTGAGATTAATTTCAATAGATTAATCTCTCTGACGGAGATTGAACTTGATGTCTAACATGAACAATTCCCAAGAAATCAAGAAAAGAGTTGAAAAACATATGATGGCTAAATAAAGACTAAAATGCGTCCAGGTGGGCAGAGGCGGTTACAACCTTACTAACAAAGAAGGAGACTAAGGTGAAGGAGATTATGAGAAACCAATGTTGCCAAAACTGTCAGAAAATACAGTAGATCCAAATATTTAAATTAAGAAAAAATAACTTCACAATGGAGAAACAAAAACACATACAGGCCCAGAAAGAAGACTAAATCAGCCTACCAGTGTCTTCCGCAACAGAAAGATACACTATGTTCATGGATAGACCGCAGGGCTGCTCTAAAGGTGCCAGTTTAAAAACTGAGTGTAGCTTAATCCCAAACAAAGCTTCACTTTTTTTTTTTTTAACAAAGCTTGACAAGATGATTTTTATTGTTTTGTGAAATGGCTCTAAGTGTTAAGAATAGCTAAGCAAAGATCAGTGGCACAGGAAAGAAGGTGCCCAAAGCCAACATATATATATATGTGAAAATTTAGTTCACAACTGAGCTAGAATTGGAACTGAGAAAAAAAAAAAAGGAAAAAAAATCCCTTTGTTATAACTGGAAACTACTTCATTATCCACATAAGGAAAACAATGTAAATCAATCCTATCTTCAATCATGTCCTCCACGATCAAGTCACTAAAGGTAACATTTTGAACTGCTAAACTTTTGTTTTAGAAGAAACTATGCTCTGCAAGTAAGATTATTTAAATTAGTAATAAAGCAAATAGCAAAATAAGCAGAAGGCTTGAAGAGATACTTGTAAGAGAAGAATATGACCTTTAAACATATGATAAGATCCCCAATCTCAATGACTAGGGAAATGCAAAATTAAAAACCACATTATCCTATCCTAAGAATGGTAGAAATTAGAATATTCAAGACTATTCACAGGAATCCTCTTTGTAATAACAGAAGCTTTAAGAAGCCAGGAGGCCCATGGGGAAGTGAGTATTTTATAAAGTGTGATGTGTGCTTACAAAGGGATGCCACAGAGCCTGTGAAGGGGCTAATGGTGTGCAGCATGGTAGTGTAGGTGAGTGCACCAGTTAACGCTTCAATGGAAGACGCAAATTACAGAAGAATATAAAAAATGTTATTCTTTCTCGTGGGATCAAAAGACATAAAAACTCTTCAAAATCTATTATTGATCAGATCCTGGAAAATGGAAAACAGCTTTTCTAAGAAACCATAGGGCAGCGACCTCAGATTCAGGACGGTGATTAATCTGAGCAGGGATGGAAAGGATGAAGTTAGGGACAATGACTGTTTTCCTAATGCTGTGAGTTGAAAGATTGGATGTTACATTCTGTGAATTGTTTATATTATAGTATTTATTCAATATCTGAGAAAATATAATATCATTGACAGGTTTTCAATTTCAAACATTTGTAGCTTGAAACATATCATTTAAGCAAAAAACTTCCTAATATGTATATATCATATTTTTAACCTAATAATTTTCCTGTTGACATAAGATTAAGTTATTGTTTCCTAATATGGAAGATGCTCAAGTTAAATAATTTTAAGGTTCATCTTAATTAATTTCTTTTTAAAGAAAGGAAGTGTCCTGACTTATGAAAAACAAGCTCAGCCTGCTTTGCTGTGGCTCCATGGAAGGCTTCGATGCTACGTTCATCAGTTGGTCAAAGACTGGCCCAGGAAGTAGGTAACTAACCACATGTGTGCAATAGAGAGAGGAGCCTCTTTTCCTATGGAGACAATGCAAGGGAAGGCAGGAGACAGAAGGGAGAGGAATGGGTCTCTCCCAAGGCTGACGACATTCTGAAATGTGACACTGAAGACTTGTCGGCCTTAGTAGTAAAATCTTCAGTTTGGCTAAGTTTACTTTTCATTCCTTACCCTAATCCATTTCCCCCTTGTACGAAATTCCCATATACAAACTGGGTATTATGATTTTTGTCTCTGTAAATTCAAAAATTAATGATGAGAACAACTACAAAATATAAGACTAAGGAGTTAGATATACAGAGGGAAGAGAAAGAAAGGGAAGGGAGGAAGGAATGAAGGAAGGAAGAAAGGGTGTACCTTTGCAATCTTTCTCTGCCAGCAAGTCAGGGTACAGCACCAGTGAATCTCAGGCATAGGGCTACTATCACTTATCTGATGTTTAATCAATGGTTGTTGATTATTCAATTTACTGACCAGTAAATAACATATTCAATTTTAAACAGTTAACAAATGAATTCTTTTAGGAGAGATAACTCTATTTTAAAAAATGTTATTGCAAAAATGGCCAAACTCACCATTTAAATACAGACGTAGTAGGTAATGGATCACAGAAACCAGGAGCACAATATTCAAGCCATTTAATGACAGTTTAGGAATAGGATCTCTATTATACATGCCTGGAGTTAGAATATACTGCTTTACTGCTTTCCAACAAGAACACTTGTAAATTCCCAATTTAAAGCTAATATATTTAAGCACATGAATTAGTTAGAGTGGGTATCCGTGTAAGAGAATAAATTGGGCCAGAGACGTAGCCATTGTAGTAGTGCTGTGCAAACCTGATTGCTGGCTTATTAAAAATTCTGGGCTAATGTTCTGGAAAGAATGAATTTGCTGTTATAAAAATCTTCCTGCCTCATGATGCCTGTGCAGCTGAAACACCATGTCTAAATTTAGCACATGCTTGAACAAGGAGATTAATTGAATTAAGAAGTATTTATTAAAGAAGAAATAAATAGCTCTTACCAATTAATGAGATCAATCAGTCTGACCACTAAAGAGCCAGAGAGGTGTGGCAGTGGTGTGGGCTTTGCAGATATAGAGGCCGATAGGCCGGACTCCAGAGCCTGTGGATCCATTCATGAGCTATATAAATCTAGTGAGGAAGGAAATGAAGTGTAAAGAGAGTAATTGAGCCATCGTATGATCAGATTAGAGGAACGCATCACCTCTGACTTACCTCTCTTTCTCTTTCTTCCTCCATCTACCAGGCACTTCACTTACACATTCCTCTATATTGACTATTAAATATGTTCTGTATGCGCAATGATTGATAGCTGCCACACAGTGACATTTACCAGTTTGTCACTCTCTGGACTGCAGCAATATGTGGATAATGGTTCCCTTCTGTTTAGAACAGTCATATCCCGTTTAGACATTCTGAAGATGCACAAAAGTCACTACCTGGAAATGTCAGTCTGACCATCAACACATAGATTTAGGCTTTCTTCACAACACTACTTCTTTCTAGAAAGTTGTTATTTCTGCAATTTGAAGGAATAGAGGGAACACTCATTTGATGCATCTAATACATCAATTTCTTGCTTCATGGGTTATAAATAAAGTGAAGAAACTTTCCCCCCAGAGCATTACTTCCTGTATGTGCAGTATAGCTGTTTTTTTCGATGAGCATCATAAGGATAACTGGACTGATTGATGGGACATAGGCTAAGCCAGGGGGAACTCCGGGAGCTATCTGGTCACATTACTGTGGCCAGGACAGCCTCTGTGCCTGAATTTTCATCAGAACCTGGTAATATCTTCCTTGTAGCTATGGATGTGCCTAGGTCTCTCACAGGATAAATGTTGCCTGGTCCTGTCTCCAGGAAGGTGCAACCCAAGCTGTCCAAATGGCTAGTATTTTCTGTAAACCAACTGTGAACTAGACATAATATGAGTAGTTATTTATGCATCTCTGAATTCTCTTAACACCTTTGTCAAAAACACTTCGTCTGTAAAGATGGATAAAGCTCAAGTCTCTATTGCTGGTTATTTGTGAAGTCTGGTAATTAAATCTTGACACACTTACTGTCTCATCTTCCATAACCTCTCTCCCTTTGCCCTTTCAGCCCAGCAGAAGGCAGTACCACTGCCCTACAGACTACTGTTAACAGGAGAGATGCTTACCAGGCAGGTCCTCCAGACTCTTGCTCTACTAACTCTTGCTGCTTCTGCTCCTAGGAGAGGAAGGGATGGGAATTAAGAACATGGTGTCATATTTGGATTGGAATCTTTCCTCTTGCTCTACTTCCCTGGTTTAATTATTTAGTTTCTCTGATGTAAAATGTAAGTTTAGTTTTCTCATATGTAAAATGTTAGTAATGGTAGTATCTTTCCATATGATTGCCAAGAACACTAAATGATCTAGAATTTTAAGGTATTTAAATGCATGCATGACTCTCAGATCTAAGTCAATGGAGTTGTGATGGTAAAATGGGCATATAAAGGAACTGGAGTGGCATCTGGCTTATGTCAAACTCTCAACTGAACATGGTATTCTCTAAGAATTTAATATGTTCGTCCTACACAACTATTCTTGTGTTTTCTCTGACTTCAGAGATTAGTGTCTTTAAACTTCTTGACAAGGCAAGAGTAAGTTTTCAAAAGTCTCTTGGGGAAGCCACAAACCTTTATGTGATTTCAGGATTCCTTATGTGGTATGTTTTAAGGACAGGATCCTAAAGCTGTGTGTGTATGTGCACATGTGTTGACTCCCTTTAATAAATTGTTACTGGACAAATAAGAAAAGTCTTGGTCCCTATCTCAAAAAAGTATTCAGTTCTGAACTGGAGACTGGGAGGTTGCTTGTGGGTAGGCAGTGCCTATGGAACCGTCTCTCCATGGTCCTGCACTTTAGGAGGGCTGCCCTTCTTCATTGTGCAGCAGTTTGTGGCTGCAGGAGTATTCCTGCTTTGCATCAAGGGTGATAACCACAGACTGTTAAACCTTCCCACTCACTGCAATGCAAGCATGCCCTGAACCATGGCATCGCATAGGAACCATCCCACAGCAACTTCACAGTCCTGCAGACAAAAGAGAAGTCTTGGTATAATGGCCCTTTGGTTCCCAATTAAGGGAAGGGGTTGTATTAGACATAAGAAAATCACTGAAGTATACCCAAGTAATTTAAACCACCACTCATATTTCCATCTAGCTTAAACAACTGGAAATCCTACAAAGTATGTAGATAGTATATATAGTGCAGACAGTGATAATTGTATGGTCAACGCCACTTTCCTGGTCTTTCTGATTCTTGTTATAAGAATAGAGAAAAGTTTGGTACAAGCATGAGTGTGGACAGTTGTCATGAAGAATACCAATATGTGGTCCATCTAGGCTGCATTCTTGCAGTGGTCTACCAAATTTGCATTACTACTGATAGCAAAAGCTAAAGTGACTTTTGATTACACGTATGAGAATAGCTACTGGGTCTTCAGTCTATGTCTGACACCATTCTTTGTTCCTTTAGTTGGAGCCCTGGTAATGCACACAAAGTGTGTAATTGAAGAGATGACACGGAGCGTTTTGATTTTCTTTTTTGGTCAGTGTCTTAATTACTAGGGTTTCCTATGTTGTTGAAGTGTCCTGGTTCCTGTCCAGCTTTTCTGCATCACAATGGATATTCTTCTCTTGTGCAAAGTTCAACTTAAATGAAATCCCAGTCTCTGTTACTACATGCAGTTGTATTTAGCAGGGCCAAACTCTTGTATCTATATAGCTTTGGTTGCAGCTGAATTCAAGAGGACTATTTTTCTTACAGTGTAGCCTTTCTAGAACATTCTGGCAGCTTTCTTCAGACTTGACCATGACTTTCTCTCTCCTGTTTGAAGGCATTATCTCCACAGGATTTAGTGTGAGGAGAAACAGGGTTCTTACCATGGCACATTCCACCTACTGTGAATGTGGTTCTCCATTCCACCCTGACTCTGTCTACCCCCACCTACAGCAGCTGCAGGCCTTTGAGGTTTTACTGTTTAACCCCTTCACGCCCACTGATAGTACTGTTTAGACCATGTTTCACCAAATGAATGGAACGTAAAGATGGCACACATGTTTGAACACAGCTCAGGACCTCTTCCGATGAATTTATTTAAGAAGCAAGCACTTTTAAGATAATACAAGGCTTCCAGGTGTGGCCGTGGGCTGTTTGCATATGAGGTATACTCCTGGGAGTCAATTCTGCAGCCTGTAATGGTTTTCAGATTGGGCTTTTTAATAGCAGAGGCCGAATAGTGGCAATACTTCCTTTACTTAATTCTATGTTCATTTTTAGCACACGCACAGACAGCCCAGCTCGTTATACATTTATTACTCTGCAATGCATTTGGCAACACACACAAGATTCCCATAGCTGTCCATAACAGGGAACTCACACTGCTTGAACCAGACCTGTCTCATCCCCTCTGCAGTCCCATTAAGTTAAAGAGTAAATTATTAATAATGCTGACTAAAATCAAAGCTCTAAATGACACAAACAAAATTAACCAGCACTGGGAAAACAGAAGCATTTAAAACAACAGAGAAACATTTGCTCTCACAGTGGAACACATCTTGACAGTTATCAGAAGGTATTATCATGGACCATCGTGAGAGGAGTAAATGACTACAGAGGCTGACAGGAGAGAAGGGAGCCTACGGAATTCATTAACTGCCTGTGTAGCTTCATAAGCAGACAGTGATATTAGGGCAATGGTTTGTAAAAATGATGCTTTCTGGCCTCTTTATTCTTTTAAAAATAATAGGAATAAGTCTGAATTAAACAATTTCGATTTGTTCTTAAAACAAAACAAAACAAAACAAAACACAACCAAACCAAACCAAACAAACAAACCAAAAAACAAACCACAGAGTCCAGATTTAGGGGCCCAAACTTTCTTCTTAAAATAATTGCTAAGTCTTAAATTCCTCATAAAACGATAGTTATTTTCTAAAGCTTATTTACAATGATCAGCAGAGAACAAAGAACCCACAGCAGGCCAAGAGATCCTAGATGCCCAGTTGCAGCAGGTGACCAGTCATTCCAGAGAGAAGGCAGGGTCTTGATGAAGCTGCTCAGGTTTGTAAGTCAGTCTGTAACCTGGTCTGGACTTGCAAGAAGATTGGGCCAGGAAAAGCTCAGGCTTTTAGACAGGCTTAGCTTTCCAGTCCATATTTTGGGTGCTAGTGTCCTGCCACCAGAGGAGGGAGAATATTTTTCTTCAAACTGCAGCCTAAAGTAAAGCTTGACTTCCACAGGCCTCCATGAAATGGTCTTGGCTTCTTTTGGGAATCCTACACTCTCACTACTATAGCTATGGTAGCATGAGCCCCAGTGATATCAACCTGTGGGGCACTGATATATTTGACAGTAGAGTTAGTGCTAGGCTCAGTTCATTTCAACTCATAGGAGGTTTGCACAAGAACCACTCACAGAGGTGGATGCTGGCTAGCAATGTCTTGTATAGGAAATCCAGCATGTCCATGTATCAAGAGGGGAAGCACAACAAGTTGCTTCAAACCTACTTACACCCTGAGATGTACAGGAAGGATTCTGATAGGGAAGAGGACATTGTCCTAATAGGCTGTGGGAACTCCTTAACCATGGGCCACCATCCTACACAGGCCAGTCCTTCTTGAAGATTCGCTCCTTCTAATCTCGACAGGTCCCTGAAGCTTGTGCCTGTCTGTTCCCAAATTTCTAGTGAAGGTCACAGGCTGATCCCTGTCTAGCTTTGGGTAGCAATGTTGGTGCAGCTGTCTGATCAGGCTCCTGCATCTCCCCTGCACGTGCAATGCAGTTTGCACTGCTCTAAGCCACACTTGCCTGGCTGAGTGGCCCTGTCAACTGTCCTTCCAGTAGGTGGGAATTTCACTTCCTTATTTCCAGGCATAAATAATTGCAGATGCAAAATTGGGGCCTTATTTTAGACACAGGCGTTGAGAATGTGACTCAAAATATTCAACAATATTTTTAATCCTGTTTTTTAAGTATGAGGAAGCCTGAGCAACTTGCTGGTCAAGGCTCTGGATTTGTCAAGCCACACAGGTCAAAAAGGCGACAGGTGGGAGATGAGATTTCAGTGCTGCATGCAACTTGTGTTTTACTTTTGTTCCTTATTTCCCGTCCCTTATAAAGAACTATTCTTAAACATACCACTGCACCCAAGGCTTTAAGAGCCATTATCCCATCAATGATAACATATCCTGGGGTTCATAGCTTACTTGGCTGCATCTGTCTGGCACATAACTTTCATGGGATAGTGAAAAATATGTATCTCTTCCTTCAAAAAACATGTAGAAAACACATTTCTCCTCTTTTGCTTAAGGTTCCTTCTTCCCCTGTAACAGCATTTTATTGGGCCACTGAGTGGTATATCCCTTGGCCAGGAGAATATGCAGAAGAGATAGCGGGTGCACACGCGTGCGCGCGTGCGCGCACGCACGCGCACACAAACACACACACACACACACACACACACACACACACACACAAGTATTCAATTCAACTCTTCCCCTTCACTATATAGGTCCAAATCATTCCCATGTCCTGGGTCCCCTTGCTGCTAGGTAGGTTGCTGAAGGAAAATTTGGCCAAAAGAGGTGCTCAAGTATTGGCTCAGTGCAAGCTTCATTGCTCCACTGGACTTCCCTGACAAAACAGAAACTTAAGACAAATTGGTTTCAGGACTGTGACCTCAGGATATGATGGACCCTGTTGCACACTGGCACGTCCAGGAATCCTGCCATGCTGGCAGGCTTAGTGGATGACTAAAAGAAAGACAAGGTGCAGTGGCTTGGGTTTACCAACACACAAAGCCTCATATGTCTGGTCTTTGTGAGTTATGGTAGTTGGACCTTCGGATATCTCATCTCTACCACCTGGGTAGCACCAACTGCTGGAGAATTTATGAGCACAGACACCTTGGGGCTTTCTTGAGAGAGGTGATTGGTCAGAGAAAATGGAGTGCTCTGGAGTTACAGCCGCCCTGACTCCAGCCTGTGATTAGGCAGCTTGGGTACTGTCAGCGAGGAACCACAGGCAGATCGGACATGGCAGCTGCAGATCTGCCATTGGCCCAGCTGACTGCCTCTGGTCTGGAATGTTCTTATTATTCTTGTTCTATAACCAGGTGGCTGAGGGAAACCAGGGCCTTTCTGACCTCAAACTGACAAGCATAGGCTCTGTCCCTCTAATGATCAAACTCTGCTAAGCACTAGAGATGGAGGACAGATACTGCTGGTACAGCTCTTCTTCCAGGGCCTATGTCCATGACAAGAGATGGGTTATTTCCTGCACACTATAGGGCATAAAATTCTAGCACACAGCCCTGGGAATGTGTTCTATTGAAACATTTGCTCACAACTGAATGGGAAAGCAGGAGGCCAAACTGCCCTTGGGTCAGGGTAAACACTGCTCTTTCCTGGCTCCAGTTGAGTCATGTAAAAGAAGGTGATTAATGAGACATTAAATGGTGTGTATGTTTTAAGGACACAGAGGACAGGGGCTCTCAGAACCGCAGGAGCCTGTGGTTTCTGAAATACTGGTGGGTGGCTTCCTGTAGTTGCAAGGCATGCTGGGGAGATGAGATAGGACAGGCCCCACCTAACTCCCTTCATACGGATTCTGGCAGTTTGGCTCCTGCAGCCTGGTCTGACCTGCTGCTCCCATGCAGTTAGACTGGGGAAGCAGAGCAGCTAGCTATCAGCCAGACAAGTAATAGACATCTAATAAGGTCACGTGGCCAGAAACGCAGAAGCCCACAGACCAGTTTCTGGGGGCAGAGATCGGAAGCCATTCACTTTATTTTGTGCCTGTAGACAGTGACTTTAATGTTATGTAAATGTAGCCCTTAATTCCTAATGTCTGGAAATGTGTGTGTCAGGGCTGTGGCAGCTCAGGTTGTGGATGATCCAGACGACGGTGTGTGTGTGTGTGTGTGTGTGTGTGTGTGTGTGTGTGTGTGTGTGTGTATTCAAGGAAAGCTTGTGATTACTAGCCTCTGATTTCCTTTTTCCATGACAAGATTTAAATAGGACAAGACAAGATGATGAAAACTGAGGGGTAAGCCAGTGTCTGCGGAAGGGGCCTCTCTGGAGAGGGGAAAGGAGGTGGAAGCTCTGGAAAGCAACTGCACTCCTGGTTTCAAGGCACAAAGTGATACCCTCCTGGTCAGAATCACTTATCTAACTAGAAACACCGGGAAATCAGCATGAAGGGCAAATTTGTGTCTAGGAAGATGAGCACCATGTGACAGAGGCTTGCCAGAGAGTCATATGTGTGGGTGGCAGTGGAGTGCAGAAAGAAGGGCCAGTGGTAAATTCCCTCCAAGCAGGTGGAAGGAACCAGCAAGGCAGTGTAGGCCCCAGCTGCCCACTTTGTCTTCCCACAGGAAGCCTGTGGCCTAGTGTAAGTCTAGCCCTATGGTAGCTGTACAACCAAATGTCCTGCTCTTCGCTGTCCTCGGGTCCTCAATCTATCTCTCTGGGGACAGTTAGGATCCGGGTTAATGTGATGAAATTTGTCATCTCTTGAGGCACAAGCAGCCCAGGAGCCTAGAGCCTGGAATGATGGTCTCTCTAAGATGATCTGAATAACCAAATGCTCACACTTGAAGCCAATTCTTTGCTCCTAAAGTAGCCTGTAATGCTTTTTATTCTAGTTTTATTGACATAGGGAAATTGTTCATTTTTTAGATGTTTTGTGATATTTTGATACAAGCATACATACTGGTCAAATAGGTTAATTGGCATGTTCACCACACCAAACATGTACTTTTCTTTGCCATACCACCAAGGATATTAGAGTCTGATTTGTCTAATTGACTTCTTTTTTTAATCAAGGGTTGTTGAAGGAAAAAAAAAACATATGGTTAAGCCTGGTGAGAAGGATTATACTGCCAGGTACACTGCAGGATGAGGCCGGGGGATGGAAAAGTTCAAGGCTTTCTAGGGCTATAGATTGAGATCAAGGCCACTTGGAGCAATGTAGGAAGAGTATGTCTTAACATAATAAGCAAAAATGGACATGGAGATGGAGTCTAGTGCTAGGGATCTTGTCTAGCACGTGCAAGGCCCTGCGCTCAATCCTTAGCACCACAGAAGAAAACAATCAGGAATGTCAATGATAGTATTTTCTTTGCACCATTCTAAAGCACATAAGAGAGAAGCTTATTTTTCTCAGAAGCTACAGTCACTATTCCTAGATCATGTGACTAGTGTAACCTGGAGATGTCCCTTCTTTGTAGTGACTTAGACAAGGAAGCTTAGAGCCAAAAGGCAACTCTTTGTTTCTCTATACCTTATCTATCCCAGAAATCCTCAACAAACTTATTTCCCTCACTTCATCCCCATATCTGTTTATATTTCACTTTATTGTTAATACTCCTGGTTTTTAAATTGTGAGCCAAATGTAAGTAATTTTGGAGTTAGGAGAATCATTGGCAACTAAATATAAATGATGTCAGCTGTTGGGCTCCTTGGTCATTTCTGCTGGCTTCCCACTTACACACTGTAGGTAGAGGTGTGGGTGACTACCTTTCCTAAGACAAGCAGCTAGCCTTTCTCAGCTTCACAAATCAGTTCTGTGGTATAGTCAGCAATTCCAGCTGTGGAAATTCCACAAGGTATGAAAGAAAATCATTTTTTGCTCTTAAAGAGGTTTCAAGCCATGAATGAGTCATGAGCTATCTTAGTGTCCTTTGCCTTCAACAAACCTCCTCCCACCTACACACACACTCACACTCACACATACATACACATTCTCACACACCCATCCATACACACTCACACACACCCTCAAACACTCATACACATACACTCGAACACATTCAGATGCACTCCCACACACACACTCACTCACTCCTATTATTCCTAGAGGTTGGCAAATCTAGAATCACCTGGACCTTTCCTTTACTTCCCATGACCAGCGGTTGACCAGGTCCAGTGCAGAAGTCATCTGTGGAGCCTCTCCTGCCCTTGTTCTACTTCCTGTAGTCTCACAGGCTCCTCTTTTGTAGCATCTCCCCAGCAGAGCTCATCTTGTGTACATCAGCGCTTCTGGCCTGCCGGCAATCATTGGCCTGCACCTCAAATGGTCAATACTTGCTATGCATTCATTAATAAATGTCTCTGAATTCCATTCAGCCCACAGTTGTCATCAGCCACTCCATCTGACCTTTTTGGCCCCATTATCCCAAGGATTCTTCCATGTGGATTATATTGGTCAACTGCAACTTTGATATTATTTTTTAATTGTCCATACCTCCCTCTTAGAGTGTAGGTACCAGGAGAAAAATGATCACAGCTATCTAGTTACCTTGATATATTTCTTAAGAGCTGTTGGAGAATAAACAAAAGATTGCTTGTTTAACTAGCTCTGGTAGCCAGGGCCTAAGCATTGTTCCTCTGAGCCCTCCCTGTGGCTTTCCCTTACCTGACTCCTCCCTAATTCTCCTACGTTAGAGCCTGTCTAGTTCTCCTAGAATACTGTTTCACCTTTAACTTCCCTTAAAAGTTCCTCTTTCTAAGTACAGGGCATAGTTCCTACTGCAGAGCTCATTCTGGAAGTCGTCCTGGGCTGGTCACATTTCTAGCATTACTTTCCTGGGCAAACCATGCCATCCTAACATATTAACTTCTATGTCAACCAGCAATTCATCTGCAGTGTTGGTCATTCTTCACAACGTTCTCTCTTCATTTCCTGCCATCCTCACATTTTCAGGAAGGAGAGACTCCCATAGAGAATAGAAACATATTCTTTAGGGAGTCAATTTTTGATTTCAATTCTGACGTGTTATTCACAGTGTTGGTTTTTGCCCCCTCAGTAGTAGACTCTACTGGAAAAGGTGAGGTTAGATATGCAGCTAACACAGAGCAACAAGTCAGTTTCCTTCCCCACATCTTCCATTCCTTACTGTGAGGCCAGTTGCAGTCTCTGAGTCCCCAAGGGCTTGCCAGCTCCTCTGTGATCATCTCTTTACCCTTTCTTCTGCATTACATACCTATGTGCTGCATAGAATTAGACTTGAGCTTACATGGTGCTGTGTAGCTTTATATCTATAATTTCTTCTCAATTACATCTTATCCTTAAAGAACCCCCAGTAAACTTAACTTATATGCCTTTGCTTTTCAGTTCCATATCAGATATATATTCAATACATATTCACACTTTGGGATTTCTTCCACTTCATAGGTATTTACTGAAGTCTTGATATGGAAGAGGCAAGACGCCAAGGCCTGCCGAGAGAGGTATATATAAAACAGAGGTAAGGGCTTGTCTTGGGGACATTCCTGGTTCACAGGGCTTTAACTCTCAGCAAATGCCACATAGTATCATGATTTTGTTCCTTCTTTTTTCTGGAAACTAAGCCCTGTACCATTCATGTTTTATCCCGTTTCCTAGAGACTAGGCTGATAAACTAGCGATGGCTACTAATTTGATAGGTGTTTTAAAATAAGGAGAGATGAGAAAGATAAAAGATTATGATGCAGAATTCAATGGTAAAACAATGTTTCTTATTCAGTTTACAGGTTGAAGAAGATCAGGTTTGCTCTGCTGAGATCTTGTGTGAAACAAATACTTAGTGAACTTTTGCAGGTCAACTCCAAGCTCATCTGGCCAGATAGTACCCCACCACTCTATGTTGGAGAAAGTAAGTATAGTTTCTGTTTTCCCAGTACTGAGTTGCTTGAAGCTACTAAATGATAACAGAATCCAGTGACAACTCATCGAATTACCCACTCCAGGTAAGGAGAAGGACTTTATCTCTGATTCCTGACTTGCTTTTGAGTCACAGAATTTCATCCAGAAATAATCACCATTATTTTTGGAAATATTTAGAAGAAAAGTTAATTGACTGAAAAGCAAATTTGGTCCAATAGGCTCTAGGAATCTGTTTTCATGCAGATCTATTACACGGAGAACCACAGCCCCCTCTTCTGCATGCTCATCCTCTATCAGTGTTAACTTGGGGTATAGTCTCCAAACCATGGCTTGGAACAGAGACTTGCTGATCCTCAGCTCCTCACCATGTACTGTGCTAACAGAGATAACCAGCATTATACCTCCTCACCAGAACACATCTCCCAGGTGCAATGTGAGTAGACAGTAGTTGGTATTCCAATGCCTAGGGTGTGCCAGGAAGCCTTGCTAGTTTGTGGGTTCCCCCATGAAATGGATACATGTTCTCACGTGGCATTTGAAAACAGAGCAGAATATCTGAGCTGATGGCTGTGTTTACCACCCAGTTCCAAAGAAGCCAAAAGCACCAGATCCAGGGAAGTCCTCTGAACACATTTAATCTACAACTAGAGTGATGCTGTTTGGGAGGCAGCCTTTGTCAAGAAGTGGAAAGGTGACATTGTTCATCCACACTTCTGTTTGGTTCTCTCCACTTGCCACAACAAGAAGCCAAACACCAGTCACTTTTCTTCTGTGCACTCCTCCCCCCATGCCCAAAGAATTCCACTAAAGTTTGAAAGTTTTGGAAATCAAATACCTACCTAAATAGGTATAGAAAGCTATAAGATTCCAGGAAGCATTCGGTTTTCCTGATGCTTATACAGATGTTAACTGAAATGATGAACTATTCTGAGGCTCATTATGTTCCAAAGCAAGGAAAGTCAAATAACCCTTTCCTTAAAGGATAAAAAACCATTACTACCAGTATTGCTATGATTTAAGAGAAGATAGACAGAACTCTAACTTCCCATTTAGTTCAAGAAACAGATACAGTCTTCCAGTAGTCACTATGTTACATGTGGGTGTGGAGGGATCAAAATCCAATCCGTGAAAGGTTGTCTTTGCCCAGAACAGGGTGTTCTAGTTATCTGAATACCCACAGATACAGATCTCTCCCACACCGAGGTGGCATAGTTACCAGAGCTGCATCCAGGCATGCACAAAGTTCTACAGGGTTTGAAAGCACTATCACTGATTCATACATAGACGTATGCCCATTTCTCAGAATGGAAAAAGTAAGGTCAGAGCCAATTAAGAAAACATAAATTCCAAACACTAGGTCTGGGACATAACTCGATGGTAAAGCATTTAGGCCCTGTGTTCAACTGCCTGCCTCCCTTAGATTTATTTTATTTATGTGTATGAGCATATACATGTGTGTATGTATCTGTAAGCGTGCATGAAATGTGTCCGTGGAAGCCAGAAGAGAGAGCTGGATTCCTCGGAGCTGGGTTAGAGGTATTTGTAACTGATGTCAGTGCTGGGGTCTGAACTCTGGGCCTCATGATTGAGCAGCATGTGTGTTAATTGCTGAGCCATCTCTCCAGCTCCCACCCACCCACCCACCAAGGTGTAAAATGTTTTGTACTCATCCAAACGTTCTCATTCTCCTGCTCTTATCTGCAAAAGCAATAACAGTGTCATGGTTCTTCTCCCACTCAGAGAAAATTAAAGCTCAAATATACTGAATGACAGCTCTAAAGTCCTGCAGGGGGCTGAAGAGATGACTCAGAGGTTGAGAGGGATGGTGTTCAGTTTTTAGCACCTGTGTCAGGTGGCTTTCAATCACTCAGAGCTTCAGCTTAAGGGAAACTAACGCCCTCTTCTGTGCATGCAGCTATACATGTTATATAGTCACATCCCATAGGAAGTGCCAGAATCGAGACTCAGAGCATCTGAGAGGTGATTGTGCTTTCTATGGCTAACACTGAGATTAGCAGCTATGGCAGTAGAGAGTGCCATCATGCTGATTTGTGGGACCGTGAAAGGCAGCCTGTTTTCTGGTTGAGCTAGGTTTAAACCCCAGAGACCCATCAGATTAATCTGCAAGGGACAGAAGGAAGTTTGCCACACGCTCCCAGACACTAGGCTCCGGACATGAGGCCCCAGCTCCATAATTCTGTGGCCATTAGTCACGTAGGCTGTCTGAACTCCACCCCCACAGTTAACTGACAACAGTCAGGTATGCTCCTTCCCACAGTTACTTGGCAACAGCAAGGTAGCCCAGCCCACTATAAAAGGAGCTGCTTGCCCCCTCCTCTCTCTCTTGCTCTCTTACCTCTTGTTCTCTTGCTCTTACTCTTGCTCCCTTGCTCCCCATCTCTTTTCCCTCCCTTCCCCCTCTCTCCACATGGCCATGTCTGCCCTCTACTTCCCCACTTCCTCCCTCTCTCTGCCTTTCTACAATAAGCACCTTAAAACCATGGACCCTCTCTGCTCACTGGAACCCTCCATGCTGGAGCAATGGAGCAGGTTTCCCTCCAAAGAGCTGAGCATCTAACCTCCTGCTAGGAGGCCTCCCTGCACTCCAGCCATGGCTGCCAGTCAAACCAAGCAGCCCACCGACCCAAGTCTCCTCCGCCAACCCAAGCCAGCCAACCCAAGCCAGCCAACCCAAGCCAGCCAACCCAAGCCAGCCAAACCAAGCTAGCTACCCGACCAAGCTAAGGACGCTCCTCCCTCCACAGTAACCTGCCAGAGCTCTCCTTCCTGCCCCTTTTCCTTCAGATCTCAGGCCAAAGTCCACCTGAGGGTCCCCACTTTGTTCTCAACTCTTTCTAGACATACAGTGGTGTCTGAGGTGTCCGAGATTGAGAACCTGGTGTCCCTGGCCTCTGTGTGGCCCAGGGACTCCAGAACCAGCTCTTCCGCGGTGCCCAGAGGTATATGGTGCCCAAGAGTCAGAGCCCAACTCTGGTAGTTCCATGGGGACCCCAGACTGTGCCCTTTTCCCATCCCTGGAGTGGGATTCCACAGCTTCTCACAGTCCTATGCCGGGGCGGTGGTTCCATGGGCAGCTGCTCACAGTCAAACTCCCCATGTCAGCCTCAGCCAGAAGCCCTACTCCCCAGCAGACATGGGAGCCCTGCACCAATTCAATTCCCGAAAGAACACTGAGCTTGGAGATACAAACTTCTCCGTGTCTTGGTCACTTAATATTTCTGGGATCTTGGCATGCTACTTAATTTCACCCAAGTCTTCATTTAGTACTAATGAAATAGAGTGCTCTGTAAGAATTAATTAAAAAGGTACATTAGGGACCTCTATAAATGGAATATTAACATGCCAGATTCCATCTTGAGTTCTTTCCGTCTGGAATTTGCTTGCATATCTATACATGTTCTCTCTTGACAAAGTGGCTGCTTTTCCTGTTCCATCCATGGGATGACCACAATTATGTTATCTCATGTGTTAACTCATGTGTGGTGGATAAAGAACTGAAACCATGCAGCATCTTCCTCGCTGGGGTTTAATGCTTGCAGTTTGTTTCTGTTTTTGACTCTGTGATGTATATATACACCGTGAAACAAATTCATGGACCAATGCAGCACACTGCCAATAATATTTTATGATACACAGAAGGTGAAGGTAATTTAAAGTTTAGTATCCCACTAAATCTAATAGAAGAGAAAGTAGGTGGGGAACTATCTTGAACACATTGGCATAGGAAACAAATTCCTGAGCAGAACATCAATAGCTCAGGCACTAAGATCAACAATTAATACAAATCAAAACGACTCTGAGGTTCCATTTTATACCTGCCAAAATGGCTAAGATCAAAAACTCAAGTGACAGCACATATTGGTGAGGATGTGGAGCAAGGGGAACACTCTACCATTGCTGGTGATAGTGCATACTTGTACAACCACTTTGGAAAACAACTTAGTGGTCTTTCAGAAAGTTGGGAATAGTTCTACCCCAACATCCAGCTATACCAATCCTGGGCATGCCCCACTATACCATAAAGACTTGCTTAACTATGTTCATAGCAGCTTTATTCATAATAGGAAACAACCTAGATGTTCTTCAACTGAAGAATAAAGAAAATATGGTACATCTACACAGTGGAATACTACTCAGTTATTTAAAATTTGCAGGCAAATGGATGGGATTAGAAAATATCCTGATTGATGTAACCGAGATCCAGAAAGACATACATTGTATGTATTCATTATAAGTGAACATTAGCCATAAAGTACAGAAAAACCACGCTACAATCCAGACTCACAGAAGTTAAATAATAAGGAAGGCCCACAGGAGGAATGCATGAATCTCACTCAGAGGGAAACAGATATCAAGGTTGGCTGGGTGGAGGGAATTGAGGGGGGAAGGGGGTGAAGAGAGGAATGGGGATAGGGCTCAGGTGTGGGAAGAGGGGCCAGGAAAAGATTGGAAAAGAGAACAGAAATTTGACGGGGGGCGGGGCATCTCTGGCAGTAGCTAGAGACTTGGGACAAGAGAGGCTCCTGGGAGTCTTTGAGGGTGACCTTAGTTGAGACTCCTGTCAGTGAGGGATATGGAGACTGATTGGGCCATCTCCTATAGCCAGGGGGAACTTCCAGTGGAGGGAGGGAACACATCAACCTACCCACAAAACCTTCCACCCAAAATTTGTCCTGCCTATAAGATGCACAGGGAGAAAGATGGAGCAAAGACTGAGGGAATGGTCAACCAATGTCTGGCCCAACGTGAGACCCATCCTATAGGAGAGAGCCAACCAGATGCTATTAATGATACTCAGCTAAGCTTGCAACAGGAGCCTTGCATAACTGTTTCCTGAGAGACTTCATCCAGCAGTGGAGGGAAAGAGATGCAGAGACCCATAGCCAAACATCAGGCAGAGCTTGGGGAGTTGGGGATAGGATTGAGGGATCCAGAGGGGTTAAGGACACCACAAGACTTACAGAGTCAACTAACCTGGGCCCATTGGAGCTGACAGTGACTGAATCACCAACCAAAAAGCACACAGGGCCTGGACCTAAGCTCCCTACACATTTGTAGCAGATGTGCAGCTTGGTCTTCATGTGGATCCCCTAGCAATTGGAGTGGTGGCTGTCTCTTACTGTGGATGGCCAATGGATCTCTGTAGAAGGAACTTAGCTAAGTTAACCCTAGCTGAACTTTCTGGTTTGGCCTTAGTGGGAGAGGATGTACTATGTCCTTCTGAGACTTGATGTCCCAGGGCCAGATGGTACCTAAGGCGGGGGGGGGGGTTCCCATTCTCTGAGGAAAAGCGTGAGGGTAATGGGGGAAGAGACTTATGAGAGTGAGATGGACAGGAGAGGAGAGGAGAGGAGAGGAGGGAGGTGGGGCAGTTACTGGGATGTAAAGTGAATAAAAAATAAATTAATGAAAAAGAAAGAAAGAAAAGGAGAGAAAAAGAAAGAAAATTTAAATGTCCACACAAAAATTGAGGTTAGGAGGTAGATAAGCAGGTAAGGGTACCTGCCACTAAGTCTGATAATCTGAGTTCAATTACGGAAACTGATGGTAGTAGTTAAAAAAACCCAATTCCTTCAAATTGTCCTCTAATTACATGGGTTGTGCCACACACACACACACACACACACACACACACACACACTGAATGCATTTATCAAATTATTTAGCATATATCCTGCCTTCCTTCCCTTCCCCACAGTTTGTTTATTGTTCTTAGATCCTGTGCTTTCTGATAGATGTTTAGAGCCAAGCTGAAGTTGGTACCATGCCCTCAAAATCCTGAAACTGTGAACTGAACTTTTCTGCATTGAATCCCAAGCCTTAAATATTTGATAGTTATAACAGGAAATAGATGAACATATCTAATGCAGGAATGCATTAAGAACTAGAAAAATATAAAATTGAAGAAATACAGCAGTAGAAATTTGACACATTTTTATTACTATGACAGTAGTAACAACAACATTGAAGGGGAAATATAAATAAATTGGTTATTCACAAAAGTATAACTATTAATACTTCACAACTCTGCCCTGAAGCAGAACATGTGAGAAAATACTAGAAATAAATGTGTAGTGCAAAATAGAGCTACATTGTGATCTGCTGGCCATTTGTGAACAATGAGGAATCATTTCCTGGAGAGTCAGTCATAGAATACGACATTAATCACATAAGAAGATAATGTCATTCACCTAAGATGATGTTGCTCATCTAAACTATTAGGGATGGTGCACCAAATTTGTTTCACTAGACCAAGAAATAAGTGCAAAGCAACCAGGCAAGAATAAGAAGTATCCTAGTATTTGGGGCACTTGGCAGCACAAGCATTCTTTAGAAGACTGTCGGAGAAACTTAACAATACACTATTTCCCAAACAAACAGATATTAAAAGACTAATGGTGAAAACTCAATTACTTAAAATTAGCTTAGAATTGAATATAGATGTTCATTTTATTTCCGAACCTGCAAAGTAACATCATTTAATAACTCATCTAAGTAATTACCATTATAAGAGAGAAAAACCATTTTTTTCTTGAATTCTTTGGTGAAGTTTGACCTGCTTAGATGGAAGTGTGATGGTGGACTATGAGGCTTTGCCTGTCTCAAAGAGAAAGCATGCTGTGATAGTGGCAAGTCCCATGAGTCATCTATGATGACTTCTCTGGGGGCACAATAGGTTTGAAGGCTCATGTGTCACCTTCATGACACCTGTACATTTCCACAGTCTAGAACAGTAAAAATAATTCATAAACTAGTTACAAACTACTATCAAGTTTTATAGTTACATATGAAGCAACAGACATAATAGGCAACAATATAAATAATATATTATATATATGCCTAGCCCCCAAAAGAGTATAAATATACTATATTATAGATTTTCAAGATGGAGAGTTTGTAAATGGTTAAAATCAGTACTATAAGGTTTTCAAATAAAAAGATCTGTTGAAATAGGTTTCTGCATAGAATCCTAAGCATCAAATATTTGATAGTTATAACAGGAAGTAGATGTTATTCAGGAATCATGTGTGAATACTGTAAGCACATGTTAAAGGTTTTCAAACTAAGTAAGCTTGGAAAGGGCTGTGCTGAGCCAGCATCATGGATCCTGACAATAAATGCTAAAATACCAGTATGTTCAGGTGATAGACTTGTTGGCAATAGACAGTGTAATAAGCCACTTGTGCATGCTCTAATGCTTAGTGCCACAACAAAGGAACTAATACAAAGAAGCATACCTTAATACCATAAAAATAAGATGAAAAAGTTAAACAACAGGAGACTAGTGATGAGGTGTTAGGAAGGGGTTATTGCTGCTCAACAGTACAGGGTAAAAGGAGTTGCTTATGTGGTATATACCCAAACTTACAAGTCATAAAATTGATAGACACCACATATGCATGCACACATCTACACACAAAGTCATAAGTAAACGTGGGAAAATATGCATAAGCTCAACGGATATCTTAGTTATGGTTACTATTGCTATGGAAAAGTACTGTGACCGAGATCTCTATAGACTTGCCTACAGCCCAATCTTCAGGAAGATTTTTCTCAATTGGGGCTCTCTCCTCCCTGATGCTTCTAGCTTGTGTCAGGTTGATATAAAACTAGGTAGCCATGATAGATTACATCAATGCCCACAGCACAGTTATGATTCTGTTGCTATGATTTTGCAAGATACCATCATAAGCAAAAACCAGAAGAGATAATGTGTGATCGCTATTAGTTCTTACGATTCCAAATGTGTGTTAAATTATCTACAAATTATAAAAGTTTTGTTAAAAAGACATTCCCAAATAAGAAACCAACGACCCAAAAAATAATGCCAAAAATTCAATATGCTTATTAAGTAATGTTAATAATAATAAGGAAAAGAGCTAGAGGAAGGCCTAGAAGAAGCTAGGAGAAAAAAAGCTATAGAAGGACAAGGATCCCAGAGATGTGAGAGGGGAAACAGGTATATCACAAGTTCATGGCCAACTTGGGCTACCTATGTAGATTAAGGCAAATTTTGTGAGCCTCTATTTCAAAAATAAAAAGTAAGTGGGTGGCTGAGGATGTAACTTAGTGGTGGACACTTACCTATTATTCATAAAGCCCTATGTTCAATCCACAACAGTGCAAAAAACAAAGGAAAGTATTTTAATATTAAAGGTAATTGGTAAGAAAAAATAGGCTATCATTATCAAGTAATAGAGAAGTGGAGTATTTTAAAAATCAATTTAGACAAGTAAGAAAAGAATGGGAGTACTAAGAACAGAGCTGGGACAGCAAACGGGAATAGATGACAAGATGGTATATTTAAATATAAACATAAAAGTAAACTAAAAATTTCAAACTAAAAAAACGAAAAAGCTTTTAAAGGGCTGTGTTGAGCCAACATCATGGATCCTGACAATAAATACTAAAATACCAATATGTTCAGGTGATAGACTTGTTGGAAATAGACAGTGTAATAAGCCACTTACCAAGCTAAAAAACTAGAATTATCAGCTGAATAAAAGTGGTTAGAATGAAAATAGATACTATATTTCAAACTGATTTAAGAAGCCAATCACATGATGTGCAAGCCCAAGGTGAGGTAGGCTTTGGGTACATACTGGACAGTGGAGGTGCAGCTACCATATTGTAACTGTACATGTACAGTATGAGGTGCACACATCCACTCAGCTCTAGGTGCCATGCAATACAACTTGGGATAACACAAGGTCTTAGTGCTCACTGGCCTCCAGAGCCTCAAGCACCAAGCAGCAGAGGGTGAGCAGTCCTGTACCTAGAGGTGAGGCATGTTTTGGGTATACATGGTTTGGGAAATTCCAGGTGTCATGTGACATTTAGGGTTTCAAACTTTCTCAATAGTGAGCAAGCTGGGGATCCAAACAGTAGAGTACATTCAAGATCAGGATCAAGTTGTGTCTTTGCATTTCTATTGCTGTGATAATATACTAAGACCAGAAGCAACTTAGGAAGGAG
This sequence comes from Mus musculus, assembly GCF_000001635.26. Taxonomy (NCBI): domain Eukaryota; kingdom Metazoa; phylum Chordata; class Mammalia; order Rodentia; family Muridae; genus Mus; species Mus musculus. The sequence goes on along the minus strand of NC_000077.6, from coordinate 11,644,216 downwards.
TTTATTTCATCTTATACTTCTACATCATGGATCATCATGGAAGGAAGTCAGGTCAGGAACTCAAGGCAGGACTCGAGTCAGTTACTAAAGCAGAGTTCATGGATGGAGACCGCGTAATGGCTTGTTCCTGAGCTTCCTTACAGGCCGATCTTATGTCGGTGCTTTCTTCCATTGTGTTTTATCCTTTTCAGGAGAATACTCAAACAACAACAACAACAACAACAACAACAACAACAACAAAAACCAAATAAACTAGGACAAATTATAAGAGAGGATAGGGCTCCAGAACTCAGAATTCTATCTGCACACAAAGATGGGCTTAATTTGACTGATTTTTCTCCTATTGTATGGTATTATATGGTAAAGCACACCAGTTTTCTCCTATTCTTGTGCAAACTAATGTAAAGGACAGCTCCAAGAGTGGGGGAAAACACAGCATTCCACTGAGGGAAAAGCTTGTACCAAGTTGCACTAAAAAAAGGTGACTTTTATAAACAAACAAACAAACAAACAAACAGATATTTAACCAATAAATGAACTCAAGACATACAAGCCCCAATGCAGAAGCAGAAGTAAAGTGAAAAAAAAAAAAGCGCAACGTATCTCATCCAAAATGCACTGCCCCGCAGTAAGAGCAAACAACGCAAACTGAAGTGACGCTGGAGACACAAGTCTCTTCTTAGTCAAATAATAAAGCTTAGAAGAAAGCTTATGTGGATGATAATAGGCTGGATTTTTTTCTTTTATTCTTGAAAGATAAAATAGAGAAACTGGATCTCTAGTCAAGGTCATTGATAAATATTAAAGCAAAACAAATAGCTAAAACTTTCTTATGAACAGGGATGGAAACTCTTAATTGAAATATTAGTCAACTAAACACAGCACAGGGCATAGTGCAAAATTTGATTCACTCCGGGGAGCCGTGTTTTGCTTAACATTGGGACATTAACCACTATGATTTGCCACATTTTCAGATTAAAGAGAAACATTACTACTGTAGCTTTAATTTTTTCACAGCCTACTTTTAATGATGGTCCTTAAATGCTTTAATCTTCCTTCTAGTCCACCACTCACAAGAGGTAGTAGAAAAGAGAGGATATGGGGGAAGTAGACCTGTTTAGAAAGGATTCTTTGGAGCAAATACCATCTGCATTGTCAGGAAATTAGCAGTTCAGTTTACTGATCAGGAGTGGCAGCTTGATCCACTCGCAAACACTTCATGAATATACTAGCAGTCCAGTTCAGTTTGGGATAGCAAACTTGAATCAGCAGCAGCAGTGGTGGCATGACCTAGCAGATTTAGCCAGGCCTCAGCTGAATCGGCATAGGTCAGCAGAAGGGATATGGATCACTGGGAATGCCAGGAGTTCTCAGCTCTGCCTCTCTCAGAGAAGCAAAGATCAGCAAAGACAAGAGACCAACAAGCATTGTACAACTAGCTCTACAGTCAAGCCCCTCTCGAACTCTACTGAGTCCTATTTATATTCCCTCCAAACATCATTTGTCCTCCACAGGTCTTGCCTCAGCATCTGAGTTAGTCTCAGCTGACATCATTCTGCCAATTAGCTGGAGTCCAAGGAAGACAAGAAGCCACCAGCATACCACCAGAAGTTTTTGGTTCATCTCTCTGTAGAGTCCTGACAAATGGAGCTCAACTATGCAATGTGGACCAATACATGCATCTCCATAGGGAAGAATCCTTTATCATGTGTCCTTTCACATGCTTGCATTAGGAGAAAATCCTTTAACCTTGTGTCTGCTTCAGTGAAACTTTCCTTCACATGCCTGCTTTAGTAAAATATTCTTTCACTTGTGTCTGCTTCAGGAAAATACTCTTTCACATGTTTGCCCCAGCAAAACTCCATCTGACACATCTGACTTTCCAAAGAACCCTTAAGTGTCCACTGTACTTTATTTTTTTTTAATTGAAAGAAAATTGTGATAAAGTTTAATATCTGTTCAAGGGAACAAGTTTTCAGAATCCTTTTTATTTTTATAGATGTATCCAAAATACAAAAAAGAATAAAAGAAAAAAAATCCAGCCTTTATCAGCCCTCACTCTGGTTGAGTTAACGCACAGAAATTAACTAAAATCTCTGAACAAAGCTCATGAATATACCTTGAGATCCTGTGTGGAGAGTTAATGTAGGTAGAGCTCTTTGTTGAGCTGGTAGTTAGAGGAAGCAGAAAATGTTAAGAAAGAATCTTTACTCACTTTTCATCTTATAATAAAAGCTTCATTTGTGCCCTTTAATTTGATATGGAGTTGCCAAGTTGGGACACAGAGAAGTACCCAAAAAGGAGATGGTATGCAGAAATGATGGGAGATGGCTTATATCAATCAAGAAAATATCAAAGATAATAGGAGTCAGGTTCTTATGGAGAAAGATGAGGTGCAGAGGTGCTAGTAATATAAGCAGAGAACAGAGTAAATAAACCTATAATTCTGGTAATAGTGTGGATGTACATTACTCGTGTACTATGTGGATGTAAAATACTCATGCAAATGAGTATATATACAGATATGTCCCAGTTCTATCCCCAGGAAGGCATAGAAAAATCAAGTCTCAGTGTCCAGCAGCATACGGAGCCTCATTTCTTGGATGTGGAACATCTTTCCCAATGGAAAGGAAATCATGCTCTTTGAAGGAATTGGTAATCTGGGGCTTGGTCAAAGAAAACATGACATGAGCTTGGAAAATGTGTTGCATCAAAAAACAATGAAGTTGATAACTTTGGATATATTTAATGACACAAAAGATCCTGAGCATCAGAATAGATGAGAATAGCAAACCACAATCCACTGAATTACACAGAAAATCATGAGTTTATATATCCACAACAGGAATAAGAAATTGATAACATAACTTTGCCCACTCTTGGAATGTTTATAAAATTCCAAAGTAACTACTCATAAAAAGCTTGTTTATCATAATAATAAAAAATTAAAAGGTAATAGTAAAGTTTAGTAATAGAGAAGTCTAGTACAACCCAATTGATATCAACATCTCTAGTAATAGATGAAATCAAATTAAATTCTACCTGATGAGGATTTACCAAGGCCATAGAAAAAGAAGTTGAGAGAAACTGCCAGGCGCTGAGGATTTCTCTGAAATGTTCTCCTAGGCTTGTGTGTTTATATATTGAACACTTTGTCCTCATTTAGAGATGTTATTTTGGAAGGTTGTAGAAACCTTGAAGGAAGTTAGTCACTGGGAGGAGGAAGGCCTGGAGGTTTGAGCCTGTCTCCACTTCCTGCCCATTCTCTGCTCCTTGATGTGGGTGCAGTGTGAACAGCCACCTCACATTCCTGATGCCAAGCCATCTTTGATATGGTGGATAGTATGCCCTCAAACTGTCCTTAAGGTGTTTATTATAAATTATTTTTTCATGATGCTATCGGGGAAAGAAGCAAGGTGTGGTTTGAATGTGGATTGCCCTTCCCACCCATACAGACTCATGCATTTGAGAACTTGGTCCCTAGCTCATGCTACTGTGTCTGAAGGCTATGGAGACTTTAGGATTAGAGGCTTGTTGAAGGGAATGAATCACTGGGTATGGATCTTGATGTCTGATAACCTAATTCTATTTCTGTGTTTCCTGGCAGTGGACAAAAGATGCTCAGATGCATCAAGGTTTTGCTGCCGTGCCTTCACTTCCATGGTGGACTGAATCCAATTGAACTCTAAAATTAAAGTCTTCCTGCCTTAAGTGGGTTTTTGCCACATATTTGGTCATTACAACAACAGAAAGCTAACAAAAGTAACAGGCAAACCCAAATTGTGAGAAATTTGTTAGATTGTTCATCCATAGTCTTTAAACATGTCTAGGGCTCAAAAATAAAGAAAATATTGAATGGTTTTTATATAGGAAATGATAGAACAAAAATTCTACTACAAAATATGTGTGATCTCTTTGCTATAAGCAATATTTTTGTGTTTGTCCATTCCGTCCTATTTAAATAGGATTGCATGATTAAAATTCATTCATATTAATTTTTAGTTTTGGTGGGCTTATGTTTGGGTGTAGTATATTCTAATTTATGATTGATAGGACATTATGTTGACAATATAAAGTCAAATTATTCAATGGCAAGTAGACTAAAATGCCTTGGAAATATTTCTGTAAATTTATTACACTTTCAAAAGATAATTACTGTAAAAAAAAAGTGTGGATGTTTCAGCCAAGTGTGCTTAATTGAATTATATACCCAAGGTAGAATATTTCCATAGGAAATTGGTTTGTTTAGCTTAGGGTTATACAGGTTCAAAGCAAAGGCAGCACTACTGCCATGGCTATGGTAATAAATTCCTATGTAAGCACCACATGGTAGGAGCACATATGAGAGAAAGAGATTATGTCCTGAAGTCAGGAAACAATAGAGACTACATATATGTACACTGTCACTACATCCCAACAAGACCCATCTCCGAAAGATAGTACTGTCCCTCACATTGCTACACCAGGGATTAGTCAATCCTTTGAGGGACTCAGTCAAGCAATAGCAAGGACTAATTTGAAAAATTTCTTGTGGATTAGTATGTCTGGAACATAAGGTCCATGAATAACTGCCTCCTAGGAAGTCTGGCCTAACCAGGAACACAGGTGAGACTTCTGCCCCAATACCTAAACCATCAGGGACCCCAACAAGGCCCAACAGGTGTCAGATCAATCTTGCTATGCCTAAACCCCACCAACCTTCCATTCTGCACTTCCACCTGAACCCATGACACATCCATATATCTGCCCTGGACCCCAAAGCCAGCCTATCTAACAGGAGGTCTGTTCTAACCAAGGGCACAGGAGGCCTGCCCTACACAGAGACAGCACTGCCTGCCTCCCAGAAGGCCTGCTCTAACACAGGTCACACAGTTCTTCTGCTTCCAAGGAGCTATGCTCCAGACCAAGACACCGAGGCTAGTTAACACCAGAGATAACCAGATGGTAAAAGGCAGCAAAAGAACATAATCAACAGAAGCCAATGTAACTAGGTATCATCAGAACCCAGTTCTTCTACCACAGCCTTAGTTACCCTAACACACCTGAAGACCTAAAATCCCATCTTATGAAGACAAGAGGCTTTTAAGGAGGATATAAATAACCCTCTTAAAGAAATACAAGAGAACACAGGCTAACAGGTAGAAGCCCTTAAAGAAGAAACTAATAAATTCCTTAAAGAAGTACAGGAAATTCCAATCAAACAGGTGAAGGGAGTGAGCAAAACAGTCCAGGACTTAAAAATCAAAATGCAAGGGCATCCACTTTCATAAAATAAACTTTACTAAAGCTCAAAACCACACCGATCCTTCAACACCACACTCACCAGTGTGCAGGTCATCAAAACAGAAACTAAACAGAAGACATGATGAAAATAACAGAAATTAGGAACCAAATGGATTTAACTGATATATACATAACATTCACCCCAAAACGAAAGAATATCCATGCTTCTTAGCATTTCATGGAACCTTCTCCAAAATTGACTACACAATACAATACTCAACAGATATAAGAAGATTGAAATAATCCCATGCATTCTCTGATTTCCATGGACTAAGGCTGGATTTAAATAACAAAACCAACAGAAAGCCCACATACTCATAGAAACTGAACAACTCCCTACTCAATGATGACTTGGCCAGAGAAGAAATAAAGAAAGAAATTAAAGACCTTCTAGAATCAATGAAAATGAAGGCACAGCCTTCACAAATGTATGGGGCACAATGAAAGCAGTCTTAAGAGGACAGTTCATAGCACCAAGTGCCTTCATAAAGAAACTGGAGAGATTCTATACTAGCAACTTACCAGCACACCTGAAAGCTCTAGAATGAAAAAAAGCAAACACACTCAAGAGGAGTAGATGGCAGGAAATAGCCAAACTCAGGGCTGAAATCAACCAATTAGAAAAAAGGGAACAATACAAATAATCGACAAAAACTAGAGTTAGTCTTTTGAGAAAATCAACAAGAGCTGGTTCTTTGAGAAAATAAACAAGATAACCCCTTAGCCAAACTAACTAAAGGGCTGAAGGACACAGAGACAGTATTCCAACAAAAAGAGAAATGAAAGGGAAAGATAACAACAGAAACTGAGGAAATTAAAAAAGAACAGCAACAACAAAACCTCAGATCCTACTACAAAAAGTCTATACTCAACAAAACTGGAAAATTTAGGTGAAATGATGATTTTCTATACACATATCAAGATTAAAATCAAGATGAGGCAAACTGTCCAAACAGTTCCTTAACCTCTAAAGAAATAGAAAAAGTCATTAAAAACTTCCTATCCCCCACCCCAAAAAAGCCAAGGGCCAGATGGTTCTAGTGCAAAATTCTATCAGACCTTCGAAGAAGAGTTAATACCAATACTCCTCAAACTATTCCACAAAACAGAAACAGAGGGAACACTATCTAATTCATTCTATGAAGCTACAGTTACTTTGATACCTAAACCACACAAAGACCCAACAAAGAAAGAGAACTTCAGACCAATTTCACTTATGAAGATCTATGTAAAAAAATAAAACTCAACAAAATTCTCACAAACCGAACTCAAGAATACATCAAAAGCATCATTTACCACAATCAAGTAGGCTTCACCCCAGGCATGCAGGGATGGATCAATATATGAAAATCCATCAATGTAATCCACTATAGAAACAAACTCAAAGAAAAAAAAATCACATGATCATCTCTTTAGATGCTGAAAAGCCTTTGACAGAATACAACACCCCTTTATGCTAAAAGTTTTGAAAAGATCATAAATTCATGACACATACCTAAACATTATAAAAGTAATTCTCAGCAAACCAACAGGCAGCATCAAATTAAATGGGGAGAAACTTGTAGCAATTCCACTAAAATCCGGGACAAGTCAAGGCTGCCCACTCTTTCCCTAATCTATTCAATACAGTACTCAGAAGTTCTAGCTAGAGTGATTAAACAACAAAAGGAGATCAAGGGTATACAAATTGGAAAGGAAGAAGTCAAGGTGAAGTGGAAACTTCTAGTTTCTTTGGAAAGTTAGTTATGTCAAATGATGTTTTGCTGGGGCACACAGGTGAAAGGATGTGTTGTTAAATCAGACATGTGAAAGGACCCTTAATGAAGGTGTATAAATATGACCCCACCCACAGTGAGAGATGAACACTGAGCATTGATTTGGTTTGCTCTGTCTTGCTATTCTTCGATTTGCTGTCACTTAGAGAAGCTCACCCAAGAACTGCTTGTGAGGTTCCTGAGGCAGTATGCTGTTTTCATGGTCTTACCTCAGGCCTGTTATCAAGCCTAAAGGTTCTTTCAGGATGAGAATAGCTGCTGGTTTGTGCCTTGTTTTGTCTACCAAAAAGATTGGTCTGTAGATGCCAGTTCATATATGTTGTCTGCTTACCATAAGGACTGGCTTGTAACTGCCAGTTCATGTGTGCTCTCTGCCTACCTAGAGGACTGGTCTCTGGCTGCAGAGCCATATTGAGCATTTGCTATGGGACTGAACTGCTAACAAAGAAGACCATGCTCACCCCAAAAGAACTATTGCTGAGCAGGTCCACGTCCCCCACACCCTAATAACTTTTCTTTTCCATTATCTCTGGTGGGTGAATGTAATTGTAAGCTGCCCGTGGCCTACATGAACAGGGAACTCCTTAAAGGCAGGCTGGGGCTGAAAAAGAGACTAGATGGCCAGAAAAGAATGAGGCCGAGACAAATTTTTCTCTGATCAAGACCCCAAAGTTTACTAAGAGTCTGTGCTTATAAAGAGGGGAGGCCCATCCCCCGCCAATCCATTCTTGGTGCCTGGAGCCAGCCCAAAGACAAAGAAGCAGCGCAAAGTGGATTGTCTCAAAGGTGTCTCAGCAGGCAGCAGGATCTCGGAGAAGAGCAGTGGCAGTTGACACATCAAAAGAAGCCAAGTTGGAAAGCTGCACCACAGGTCGCCCCATCTCAGTGGCGACGTGGTCTGCACTAGCCCACTTCAGGCTGGGGGAGGCTACAGGTGGAGGGCTAGAGGATAAGTTGAACCCTAATTAAAAGTAGGCTGTAAACTATTTATGCCTGCAGCAAGGTATCACTATTGTGGATATACACAGGCAAACCCAAAAATTCTAAACATAATAAAAGCAATTTCTTTGATACCTAAACCACACAAAGACCCAACAACTCCTACAGCTGATAAACAACTTCAGCAAAGTGGCTGGATATAAAATCAACTAAAAAAAAATCAGTACCCTTCCTTTATACAAATGATAAACTGGTTGAGAAAGAAATTAGGCAAACAACACCCATCACAATAGCCACAAATAACATAAAATATCTTGGTGTAACTCTAACGATGCAAGTGAAAGATCCATATGGCAAGAACTTCAAGTCCATGAAGAAAGAAATCAAAGACCTCAGAAGATGGAAAGATCTCCAACACTCATGGATCAGTAGGATTAACATTGTGAAAATGACCACCATACCAAAATCAATCTGCAGATTCAATGCAATCCCCATCAAAATCCCAACACAATTTTTTTATAGATCTTGAAAGAGCAATTCTCAACTTCACATGGAAAAACAAAAAACCCAGGATAGCAAAAACAATTCTCAAAAATAAAAGACCGTCTGTGGGAATCACCATCCCTGATCTCAAGCTGTACTATAGAGCAATAGTGACAAAAAAACGCATGGTATTGGTACAGAGACAGGCAGGTAGGTCAATGGAATAGAATTGAAGACCCAGAAATAAACCCACACACCTATGGTCACTTGATCTTTCACAAAGAAGCCAAAATCATACAGTGAAAAAAGAAAGCATCTTCAACAAATGGTGCAGATCTAACTGGCAGTCTGCATGTAGAAGGATGCAAATTGATACATATTTATCAACCTGCACAAAGCTCATGTCCAAGTGGGTCAAGAACCTCAACAGAAAACCAGATATACTGAATCTAATAGAAGAGAAAGTGGGAAATAGCTTTGAAAGCATTGGTGCTGGGGAAAATTTCCTGAACAGAACTCCAACAGCTCAGGCTCTAAGAACAACAATTGATAAATGGGACCTCATGAAACTGAAAAACTTCTGTAAGGCAAAGAACACAGCCAATAGAACAAAATGAAAACCCGCAGATTGGGAAAATATTTCCACTAACCCTACATCAAATAGAGGGCTAATATCCAAAATATATAAAGAACCCAAGAAGTTAGACTCCAAAAAACCAAATAACCCAATTACAAAATGGGGTACAGAGCTAAACAGAGAATTCTCAACAGAGGAATCTTGAATGTCTAAGAAGCGCTCAAAGAAAGAAATGTTCAATATCCTTAGTCATCAGGGGAATGCAAATCAAAATGACCCTGAGATTCCACCTTACACCAATCATTATCTCTAAGATCAAAAACTCACAGGATACCACATGCTGGTGAAGATGTGGAGAAAGAGGGACACTCTTCCATTATTGGTGGGATTGCAAACTGGTAAGACCATTCTGGAAACCAATCTCGTTCTTTCTTAGAAAATTGCAAATAGTTCTACCTAAAGACTCAGCTATACGCTCCTGGGCATATACCCAAAAGATGCCCCATCATACCACAAAAACACAGGCTCCACTATGTTCATAGCAGCCTTATGAACATAGTAGAACTTATGAGCAGCCAGAAACTGGAAGCAACCTGATGTCGCTCAACTGAAGAATGGATTCAGAAAATGTGGCTCATTCACACAATGAAATACTATTCAGCTATTAAAAATGAGGACATCATGGATTTTGCAGGCAAATGGATAGAAATACAAAATATCATTCTGATTGAGATTACCCAAAACCAAAAGAACATGCATGGTATGTACTTACTGATAAGTGGATATTAGCCAAAAAGTGTAGAATACCTGTGATACAACTTACAGACCATAAGAAGTTTAAGAGGCTCCCAATGGAGGAGCTAGAGAAAGTACCCAAGGAGCTAAAGGGATCTGCAACCCTGTAGGTGCGACAACATTATGAACTAACTAGTACCCCGGAGCTCTTGACTCTAGCTGCATATGTATCAAAGGATGGCCTAGTCGGCCATCACTGGAAAGAGAGGCCCATTGGACACACAAACTTTATATGCCCCAGAACAGGGGAACGCCAGGGCCAAAAAGGGGGAGTGGGCGGGTAGGGGAGTGGGGGTGGGTGGGTATGGGGGACTTTTGGTATAGCATTGGAAATGTAAATGAGCTAAATACCTAATAAAAAATGGAAAGAAAAAAAAAAGAAGTTTAAGAGGAAGGAAGGCCCAAGTGAGAACGCTTCAAACCCACTTAAAAGGGGAAGGAAATAATCAATGGATGCAGAGGGAGGGTGGGACCTGAGTGGGAGAGGGACTGTGGAGGAAAAAGGGGGTCAGGATCAGGTATGGGGGGGGGTCAGGAGAGAAGCCCAGAGGGCCAGGAGAATGAGTAGAAATATGCAGCTGCTGGGGGGAGGGGGCATAAGATAGGGGGAACCTCTAGAATGTCCCAGAGATCTGAGATGTGAGAAGCTGCCAGGACTCAACAGGATGACCTTAGACAAAATGCCTAACAGTGGGGAGATGTAATCTGAAGAGACATCTGTCTCCAGTAAACAAGGCCCCGAGTGAAGGGATGGGGTCACCAATCTACCTTCAAATTTTTTTAATTAGGTATTTTCCTCCTTTACATTTTCAATGCTATCCCAAAAGTCCCCCATACCCACCGCCCCCCCATCCCCTACCCATCCACTCCCCCTTTTTGGCCCTGGGGTTCCCCTGTACTGGGGCATATAAAGTTTGCAAGTCCAATGGGCCTCTCTTTGCAGTGATGGCCGACTAGGCCATCTTTTGATACAAATGCAGCTAGAGAAAAGAGCTCCAGAGTACTGGTTAGTTCATATTGTTGTTCCACCTATAGGGTTGCAGTTTCCTTTAGTTCCTTGGGTGTTTTCTCTAGCTCCTCCATTGGGGGCCCTGTGATCCATTCAATAGCTGACTGTGAGCATCCACTTCTATGTTTGCTAGGCCCCGGCATAGTCTCACAAGAGAGAGCTATATCTGGGTCCTTACAGCAAAATCTTGCTAGTGTATGCAATGGTGTCAGCGTTTGGAAGCTGATCATGGGATGAATCCCTGCATATGGCAATCACTAGATGGTCCATCCTTTCGTCACAGCTCCAAATTTTGTCTCTGTAAATCCTTCCATAGGTGTTTTGTTTCCATTTCTAAGAAGGGGCAAAGTGTCCACACTTTGGTCTTCGTTCTTCTTGAATTTTATGCGTTTAGCAAATTGTATCTTATATCTTGGGTATCCTAAGTTTCTGGGCTAATATCCACTTATCAGTGAGTACATATTGTGCGAGTTCCTTTCTGATTGGATTACCTCACTCAGGATGATGCCCTCCAGGTCCATCCATTTGCCTAGGAATTTCATGAATTCATTTTTTTTAATAGCTGAGTAGTACTCCATTGTGTAAATGTACCACATTTTCTGTATCCATTCCTCTGTTGAGGGGCATCTGGGTTCTTTCCAGCTTCTGGCTATTATAAATAAGGCTGCTATGAACATAGTGGAGCCTGTGTCCTTCTTACCGGTTGGGACATCTTCTGGATATATGCCCAGGAGAGGTATTGCGGGATCCTCCGGTAGTACTATGTCCAATTTTCTGAGGAACTGCCAGACTGATTTCCAGAGTGGTTGTACAAGCTTGCAATCCCACCAACAATGGAGGAGTGTTCCTCTTTCTCCACATCCTCGACAGCATCTGCTGTCATCTGAATTTTTGATCTTAGCCATTCTGACTGGAGTGAAGTGGAATCTCAGGGTTGTTTTGATTTTCATTTCCCTGATGATTAAGGATGTTGAACATTTTTTCAGGTGCTTCTCAGCCATTCGGTATTCCTCAGGTGAGAATTCTTTGTTCAGCTCTGAGCCCCATTTTTTAATGGGGTTATTTGATTTTATGGAGTCCAACTTCTTGAGTTCTTTATATATATTCTATATTAGTCCCCTATTGGATTTGGGATAGGTAAAGATCCTTTCCAAATCTGTTGGTGGCCTTTTTGTCTTATTGATGGTGTCTTTTGCCTTGCAGAAGCTTTGCAATTTTATGAGGTCCCATTTATCGATTCTCAATCTTACAGCACAAGCCATTGCTGTTCTATTCAGGAATTTTCCCCTGTACCCATATCTTCGAGGCTTTTCCCTACTTTCTCCTCTATAAGTTTCAGTGTCTCTGTTTTTTTTTTTTCCACTGTCAAAAAGGCCTTTTATTAATAAAACATCTATGCTAAACTAATAAATATTCTGTAGATCTCTGAGATTTTGAAGACGATCTACAATATATCTGTGCTTGTTTCTTTTTTCTTTTTTTTTTTCCATTGTTTTATTAGGTATTTAGCTCATTTACATTTCCAATGCTATACCAAAAGTCCCCCATACCCACCCACCCCCACTCCCCTACCCACCCACTCCCCCTTTTTGGCCCTGGCATTCCCCTGTACTGGGGCATATAAAGTTTGCAAGTCCAATGGGCCTCTCTTTCCAGTGATGGCCGACTAGGCCATCTTTTGATACATATGCAGCTAGAGTCAAGAGCTCCCGGGTACTGGTTAGTTCATAATGTTGTTCCACCTATAGGGTTGCAGATCCCTTTAGCTCCTTGGCTACTTTCTCTAGCTCCTCCATTGAGAGCCCTGTGATCCATCCATTAGCTGACTGTGAGCATCCACTTCTGTGTTTGCTAGGCCCCGTGTCTCTGGTTTTATGTGGAGTTCCTTAATCCACTTAGATTTGACCTTAGTACAAGGAGATAGGAATGGATCAATTCGCATTTTTCTACATGATAACTGCCAGTTTTGCCAGCACCATTTGTTGAAAATGCTGTCTTTTTTCCACTGGATGGTTTTAGCTCCCTTGTCAAAGATCAAGTGACCATATGTGTGTGGGTTCATCTCTGGGTCTTCAATTTTGTTCCATTGGTCTACTTGTCTGTCACTATACCAATACCATGCAGTTTTTATCACAATTGCTCTGTAGTACAGCTTTAGGTCCGGCATGGTGATTCCACCAGAAGTTCTTTTATCCTTGAGAAACGTTTTTGCTATCCTAGGTTTTTTGTTATTCCAGATGAATCTGCTGATTGCCCTTTCTAATTCATTGAAGAATTGAGTTGGAATTTTGATGGGGATTGCATTGAATCTGTAGATTGCTTGGCAAGATAGCCATTTTTACAATGATGATCCTGCCAATCCATGAGCATGGGAGATCTTTCCATCTTCTGAGATCTTCTTTAATTTCTTTCTTCAGAGACTTGAAGTTCTGTATGATTTATCTGTATGATAAATACAGATCTTTCACTTTCTTAGTTAGAGTCATGCCAAGGTATTTTATATTATTTGTGACTATTGAGAGAGGTGTTTCCTAATTTCTTTCTCAGCCTGTTTATTCTTTGTGTAGAGAAAGGACATTGACTTGTTTGAGTTAATTTTATATCCAGCTACTTCACTGAAGCTGTTTATCAGGTTTAGGAGTTCTCTAGTGGAATTTTTAGGGTCAGTTATATATACTATCATATCATCTGCAAAAAGTGATATTTTGACTTCTTCCTTTCCAATTTGTATCCCCTTGATCTCCTTTTGTTGTCGAATTGCTCTGGCTAGGACTTCAAGTACAATGTTGAATAGGTAGGGAGAGAGTGGACAGCCTTGTCTAGTCCCTGATTTTAGTGGGATTGCTTCCAGCTTCTCACCATTTACTTTGATGTTGGCTACTGGTTTGCTGTAGATTGCTTTTATCATGTTTAGGTATGCGCCTTGAATTCCTGATCTTTCCAAGACTTTTATCATGAATGGGTGTTGGATTTTGTCAAATGTTTCTAAGCATCTAACAAGATGATCATGTGGTTTTTGTCTTTGAGTTTGTTTATATACTGGATTACATTGATGGATTTCCGTATATTGAACCATCCCTGCATCCCTGGGATGAAACCTACTTGGTCAGAATGGATGATTGTTTTGATGTGTTCTTGGATTCGGTTAGCAAGAACTTTATTGAGGATTTTTGCATCGATATTCATAAGGGAAATTGGTCTGAAGTTCTGTATCTTTGTTGGGTCTTTTTGTGGTTTATGTATCAGAGTAATTGTGGCTTCATAGAATGAGTTGGGTAGAGTACCTTCTGTTTCTATTTTGTGGAATAATTTGTGAAGAACTGGAATTGTATCTTCTTTGAAGGTCTGATAGAACTCTGCACTAAACCCGTCTGGTCCTGGGCTGTTTTTGCCTGGGAGACTATTAATGACTGCTTCTATTTCTTTAGGGGATATAGGACTGTTGAGATCATTAACCTCATCTTGATTTAGCTTTGGTACCTGGTATCTGTCTAGAAACTTGTCCATTTCATCCACGTTTTCCAGTTTTGTTGAGTATAGCCTTTTGTAGAAGGATCTGATGGTGTTTTGGATTTCTTCAGGATCTGTTGTTATGTCTCCCTTTTCATTTCTGATTTTGTTAATTAGGATGCTGTCCCTGTGTCCTCTAGTGAGTCTGGCTAAGGGTTTATCTATCTTGTTGATTTTCTCAAAGATTCAGCTCCTCGATTGGTTGATTCTTTGAATAGTTCTTCTTCTTTCCACTTGGTTGATTTCACCCCTGAGTTTGATTATTTCCTGCCTTCTACTCCTCTTGGGTGAATTTGCTTCCTTTTGTTCTAGACCTTTTAGGTGTGTTGTCAAGCTGCTAATGTGTGCTCTCTCTAGTTTCTTTTTGGAGGCACTCAGAGCTATGAGTTTTCCTCTTAGGAATGCTTTCATTGTGTCCCATAAGTTTGGGTATGTTGTGGCTTTATTTTCATTAAACTCCAAAAAGTCCTTAATTTCTTTCTTTATTCCTTCCTTGACCAAGTTATCATTGAGTAGAGTGTTGTTAAGTTTCCACTTGAATGTTGGCTTTCTATTATTTATTTTGTTATTGAAGATCAGCCTTAGTCCATGGTGATCTGATAGGATGCATGGGACAATTTCAATATTTTTGTATATGTTGAGGCTTGTTTTGTGACCAATTATGTGGTCAATTTTGGAGAATGTACCATGGGGTGCTGAGAAGAAGTTATATCCTTTTGTTTTAGGATAAAATGTTCTGTAGATATCTGTTAAGTCCATTTGTTTCATCACTTCAGTTAGTTTCACTGTGTCCCTGTTTAATTTCTGTTTCCATAATCTGTCCATTGGTGAAAGTGGTGTGTTGAAGTCTCCCACTAGTATTTTGTGAGTGCAATGTGTGCTTTGAGCTTTACTAAAGTTTCTTTAATGAATGTGGCTGCCCTTGTATTTGGAGCATATATATTCAGAATTGAGAGTTCCTCTTGGAGGATTTTGCCTTTGATGAGTATGTAGTGCCCCTCCTTGGTTTTTTTTATTATTATTATTTTGGGTTGGAAGTCGATTTTGTTAGATATTAGAATGGCTAGTCCAGCTTATTTCTTCACACCATTTGCTTGGAAAATTGTTTTCCAGCCTTTCATTCTGAGGTAGTGTCTATCTTTTTCTCTGAGATGTGTTTCCTGTAAGCAGCAAAATGTTGGGTCTTGTTTGTGTAGCCAGTTTGTTAGTCTATGTCTTTTTATTGGGGAGTTGAGTCCATTGATATTAAGAGATATTAAGGAAAAGTAATTGTTGCTTCCTGTTATTTTTGTTGTTAAAGTTGGCATTCTGTCCTTGTGGCTGTCTTCTTTTAGGTTTGTTGAGAGATTACCTTCTTGTTTTTTCTAGGGCGTGGTTCCTGTCCTTGTATTGGTTTTTTTCTGTTATTATCCTTTGAAGGGCTGGATTTGTGGAGAGATAATGGGTGAATTTGGTTTTGTTGTGGAATACTTTGGTTTCTCCATCTATGGTAATTGAGAGTTTGCCTGGGTATAGTAGCCTGGGCTGGAATTTGTGTTCTCTTAGTGTCTGTATAACATCTGTCCAGGCTCTTCTGGCTTTCATAGTCTCTGGTGAAAAATCTGGTGTAATTCTGATAGGCTTGCCTTTATATGTTACTTGACCTTTTTCCCTTACTGCTTTTAGTATTCTATCTTTATTTAGTGCATTTGTTGTTCTGATTATTATGTGTCGGGAGGAATTTCTTTTCTGGTTCAGTCTATTTGGAGTTCTGTAGGCTTCTTGTATGATCATGGGCATCTCTTTCTTTAGATTTGGGAAGTTTTCTTCAATAATTTTGTTGAAGATGTTTGCTGGTCCTTTGAGTTGAAAATCTTCATTCTCATCCACTCCTATTATCCGTAGGTTTGGTCTTCTCATTGTGTCCTGGATTTCCTGGATGTTTTGAGTTAGGATCTTTTTGCATTTTCCATTTTCTTTGATTGTTGTGCCGATGTTCTCTATGGAACCTTCTGCACCTGAGATTCTCTCTTCCATCTCTTGTATTCTGTTGCTGATGCTCGTATCTATGGTTCCAGATCTCTTTCCCAGGGTTTCTATCTCCAGCATTGCCTCACTTTGGGTTTTCTTTATTTTGTCTACTTCCCTTTTTAGGTCTTGGATGGTTTTATTCAATTCCATCGCCTGTTTGGTTGTGTTTTCCTGCAATTCTTTAAGGGATTTTTGTGTTTCCTCTTTAATGTCTTCTACCTGTTTAGTTATGTTTTCCTGCAATTCTATAAGGGATTTTTGTGTTTCCTCTTTAATGTCTTCTACTTGTTTAGCAGTGTTCTTCTGTATTTCTTTAAGTGAGTTATTTAAGTCCTTCTTGATATCCTCTACCATCATCATGAGATATGCTTTTAAATCCAGGTCTAGCTTTTCAGGTGTGTTGGGGTGCCCTGGACTGGGCGAAGTGGGACTGCTGGGTTCTAATGATGGTGAGTGGTCCTGGTTTCTGTTAGTAAGATTCTTAAGTTTACCTTTCACCATCTGGTAATCTCTGGCGTTAGTTGTTATAGTTGTCTCTGTTTAGAGATTGTTCCTCTGGTGATTTTGTTACCCTCTATCAGCAGACCTGGGAGACTAGCTCTCTTCTCTGAGTTTCAGTGGTCAGAGCAGTTTCTGCAGGCAAGGTCTCCTCTTTCAGGGAAGGTGCACAGTTATCTGGTGTTTGGACCTCCTCCTGGCCAAAGATGAAGGCCCAAAACACAATCTTTCCCAGAAGCTGTGTTGCTTTGGCCTGTCGCAGAAGCCGTTGTTTCAGTAGTCCACACTCTCACCTGTGTAGACTACTTTCCGTGGAGTCCGGGAACCAAGGTGGCTCCCCCCAGAACCTGAGGCAGAAGCCTCCCGGGCCGGGCGGACACCTGTGCTCTGACCAGGAAGGTGGCCTGTTGTCTGGAGCTGAAAATGGCGCCACCTCAGAGGCTCTGTGGCTCTCGCCTGTCCCAGAGACTGCTGGCCTTTGTATTCCACACTCTCATCTGTGCAGACTGCCCTCCGCGGAGTCCCAGAACCAAGCTGGCTCCCCCGGAACCTGAGGAGGAAGCCTCTCGGGCCGGGCGGACACCTGTGCTCTGACCAGGAAGGTGGCCGGTTATCTGGAGCCGAAAATGGCGTCGCCTCAGAAGCTCAAAATTTTTAATACAGAATTGTTTCTGTCTAAAAGGAATTCAGGGGCAAAAATGGAGCAGAGACTGATGAAAAGGCCATCCAATGACTGGTCTAACTTGGGATCCTTTCTCTGGGTGGGAACTAACTCCTGACACTATTACAGATGCCATGTTGTGCTTGCAGACAGGAGTCTCTCATGGCTGCCTTCTGAGAGGCTCTACCAGCAGTTGACTGAGACAGATCCTGATACTTATAGCCAACCTTTAGACTGAGGTTGAGGTCCCCTATGCAAGAGTTAGAGGAAGGACTAAAGGACCTGAAGAAGACTGCAATCCCATAGGAAGACCAATAGTGTAAACTAACCCAGAGCCCTTGGAGCTCCCAGAACCTAAGCCACTAACCAAAGAGCATACATGGGCTGGTCCATGGGGCCCAGCATGTATGTAGCAGAGGACTGCCTTGTCTGGCCTTAGTGGGAGAGGATGCACCTAATCCTGTAGAGACTTGATGCCCTAGGGAAGGGGGATGCCTGGAGGTGGGGGAGTGAGGGGGAAGTGAGGTGGGAGCAAGGTGGATGGTTGAGGGTGAGGGGTGGATGCGGAGCACCCTTTCAGAGACTAAGGATATGGGGAATAGAGTGAAAAACTCTTGGAGGGGGGACCAGGAAGGGGGACAATATTTGGAATTTAAATAAAATAATTTAAAAGAATAAAAGAAAGAAAGAAAGAAGTGTGAGGTTCTAACAAGATACTAAAGACATAGTGAGAAGTAAAACTAGACTGAAGTCTGTTACAAAGAATCCAGTGATCTGTGTATGTTTGATGTGTTTGGATGTTATAGAAAGTGGTACTCATTGATAGTATATTTTAGAAAAGTTTTCTATTTCCTAACATAATGAAGACATAATGAAGAGAGTGGAGATACACTAAAGAGAGATTATACAGCAAACTAGAGGTCATAAACTCTTTGTGTGCACTAAACAGTGAATTTGAAAGTCAGCAAGAGCAATTTATATTCATTTTCAGTTTTACTGGATTTAGAATC
Organism: Mus musculus; assembly: GCF_000001635.26. NCBI lineage: Eukaryota > Metazoa > Chordata > Mammalia > Rodentia > Muridae > Mus > Mus musculus. The sequence continues at coordinate 11,625,666 of NC_000077.6, read as the reverse complement.
ATCTAGGATACACTCATTTGGGCAAGGGTTTGAGGCATGTCCAGAGAAGACAGAGGAGGAGTCATTGGGAGTATGTGCTGCATGTAGCCATCATGGACTGAAATCAAAGGAGAGAAGGATAAGACAGGTTAGAGACTTAGCATCCACCTCTCTCTGCCTGCTGGTTGCAATGCTCTTGCTGTCATTCCTTCTCCACCCTCTCACCACGAGCTCAAATGAGCTTTCCCTTCTTAATGTTCTTTTCATGGAATATTTTGTCCTAGTAATGTGAAAGGTCACTGATTCAGAAAGGAGAAGTTAATGAGAAATGAAAAGTGAGAGACAAAGAACTGGACATTCTGACAGCCAGACATACTGGGAGTATAGTTTTAAGGTTGAAGTTATTTTAATTTTTAATTGACAAATAAAAATTGTGTTATTGATTGCATACAACTGATCTTTAAATGAACACATGTTGTGTAGTAATGCAGCTGAACTAAGTAAAAGGTATATTAATCTACATGCCTTTTTTTTTTTTTTGGTTTTTCGAGACAGGGTTTCTCTGTGTAACCCTGGCTGTCCTGGAGCTCACTCTGTAGACCAGGCTGGCATTGAACTCAGAAATCCTCCTGCCTCTGCCTCCCAAGTGCTGGGATTAAAGGCATGTGCCACTACTGCCCAGGATACATGCCATTTTTAATGAGAGAACAATTAATATCCTTTCTTTTTGTATATTTATTTACTTATGCATATGAGTTTACCTGTATAAGTGTACACATGTGTGTATATCAATACATGTATGCTTGTATGCTCACAGACACCAGAAGAGGGTGTCAGATTCATCAGAGCTGTTATTATTGGAGATTTATTTTTAAAAGTTCACATTTTAATAAATATTGAACATTTTATGTTATGCAGATAAGAAAACCTCAAGTGTATAAATATAAAAATATATCCACCCATCCTATTCTTTCAGACCAGCGTATTACTGGGCAGGCAGAAGTGAAGCTGAGAGCCTTTTTGGGAGATTATGATGGGAGTCAGAGTAAGTATGATTCTGGTGTCTGATTGTGACTTTGGTATTTGAGTATCATGACCTTACCAGTTAGTACCAGTGCCAGAGTGCAAAGATATGCATCAGGGCTCAGGGAATGGAGCTGGGGTTGGGTAATATCAGCTGACCAGCTAGAGGGGCAGGGCAAGAGAAAGAAGCAGAAGCAAACGTGGGCCAACCACAGAGTAGCTGCAGATGGGATGATCTGTGAATGGACTCCATGGGAGATTCCCAGAACCTGTTTTGTAGATACCACTGGGGTTTATGCTGGTCTCCTGGCAGCAAATATAACAAGTAGGAGTGGGGACAGGCTGAGAAGGAACACACCAAGGACTTTTCCATCCAAGAACAGCCTGGCCGTTGTAGAGATGTTATCTGCCTTGCATAATCTTCACAGCATGCCTGCCTGGTGGATCTTACTTAGAAGTGGTTTCTAGATAGTAAACCTGGGGCAATGACAACCCGATTCAGTGAAAGATCCAATGCTGTCAGCTTCCAAAGAACTCGTGTCTACACTTCTTGTCCAAGACAAGAAATCATGTAGAATGATGCTGGGAGAAAATGGCAGGCCAGGTTCCTCTCAGAATGTGGGAAGAGTAGACCATAACACCTTGCAATCTCTCAACAGTCAGTGACAGATTCTGAAATGTTAAGATTTCTCTACTGGCTAAACAGTTGTAAATTCATGACTTTACTCAAACTGGTTTAGAAATTGGAGCAACTTTGTAAAACATCGGTGGAACTGAGGCAGCTTTGCACAAAAGACATGGATGTTCAACAATATAAAGTATGAAGAGCTTTTGAATCTAGTTGAGAAAACTTCAACATATTACCTTATTCTGTGCAGCTCTCATCCATATCATCATTCCACAGACTATATAAAGATAAGAAACAACAGAAACCAAAAGGAAGGAAAAAAAAAACCAGTTGTGTGCTTTGTTTTTAAACATTCTCCACAACAATATATTATAAATACTTTCTACTTCTTTAAGACTTTTTATTTTATTATTTCATGTGTTAGTGTTTTGCCTGCTTATATGTATTTGCACCATATATAGGACTTGTACCCGGAGAGGTTAGAAGCTATTAGATCCCTTGGAACTGGGGTTATGGGTGGTTGTGAGCCACATGTGGGTGTGGGAATCAAACCCAGGTCCTCTGGAAGAGCAACCCATTCTCTTAACCACTGAGTTTTCTCTCCAGCTTTACACAATAATATTTTACAAATATTCACAATAATATTTTACAAATCTGAATTTGATAAATACAGATGTAACTTATATGGTATAAAATTATATTAGTGACCATATTTATTCTATAACTATCTAATATACATTTCTTTCACCCTGGCTATAAAAATAGGTGGCAGAAAGCTGGGCATTCCTGCCCTATAGTGTTTGGTTGAATCTGGTCAATATGATTTTATACATTATATAGATTTCATGACCACTGAATGAGGAAAATGAGAATACAGTGTGGCTGTATTATCTTGCCCTTTGAGACTCTGACGTGGGCTGAGGATCATGTGGCTTCCATGTGCTTTTGCTAGAATTGTCTTATGTGATCCAGGCATGTCCCATCAAACCAGATCATTATGCAAAAAGTTGTCCTATATTTGAGTGACAGAAAGTATTACTATATCCCCAATTGTCAGTATGACCCTGACAATTCATTTAACCAATCTTCAAATGTGCTGCCAGTCTGATAATAAAATGTTAAATGCTTCTATAACTTTGATTGGAATTCTTCTGATTATAAATAAGATTAGTTGTGTTTCCTTATTTTATCTTGTAACAAGAGTCCATTGAAATAATTTCCTCACTTCTCTACTGGTGACTACAAGTTGGGAATGTTTTCCATGTTTTAGAAAAGAATGCTCCTGATGTGTTATGTTTGGTTGTGGGCCTGGTCTTTAGATAAGCCAGTTCTCCAGATCCTAGTGATATTGTCTTGTTTTCCTTTGAGGATTTCATACATGCCTATAATCCATTTTGGTCAAATCTGTTCAACTCCCTCCCCTCTGACTCCTCCTATATCTGTCTCACTATCTCAAGTACTCTTTTTCTTTTTCCTTTTTTACATTTTTATTAGATATTTTCCTTATTTACATTTCAAATGTTATCCCCTTTCCTGGTTTCCTCTCCAAAACCCCCTATCCCCCCCTCCCCTTGCTCACCAAACCACCCAGTCCTGCTTCCTGGCCCTGGCATTCCCCTACACTGGGGCATAGAACCTCTGATTGATGACTGACTAGGCCATCCTCTGCTATATATGCAGCAGAAGCCATGAGTACCACCATGTGTACTCTTTGGTTGGCGGTTTTGTCTATGGAAGCTCTGGGGGTACTAGTTAATTCATATTGTTGTTCCTCCTATGGGGCTGCAAACCCCTTTAGCTCCTTGGGTCCTTTCTCTAGCTCCTTCATTGGAGACTGATTATGAGATGGATATCCAGGTGGGACAGTCTCTCGATGGTCCATCCTTTCATCTCAGCTCCAAACTTTGTTTATGTACCTCTTTCCATGGGTATTTTGTTCGCTATTCTAAGGAGGAATGAAGTATTCACACGTTGGTCTTCCTCCTTCTTGATTTTCTTGTGTTTTGCAAATTGTATCTTGGGTATTCTAAGTCTCTGGGCTAATATCCACGTATCAGTGAGTGCATATCATGTGTGTTCTTTTGTGATTGGGTTACCTCACTCAGGATGATATCCTCCAGATCCATCCATTTGCCTAAGAATTTGATAAATTCCTTGTTTTTAATAGCTGAGTAGTACTGTATTATGTAAATGTACCACATTTTCTGTATCCAGATGTCCCTCAAACAGATGAAAAGGTAGAAATCTAGAGATTGATTCACCATGTGCTGGAACCTGCCATTGAGTTGTGCTTTCTTAATATTTCCTTCTACAGTCAACTATTTTCAATTCATTTTATCACCAGTATTTGTTTCTTCACAGTGTAATTCTCTGTCTCTGTGTCTTTGTGTCTGTCTGTCTATTTGTCTGTCTTTCTATCTCTCTCTCTCTGTATGTGTATGGTGTTTAGGTCAGAGGTCAATGCCAGAGTCAATTCTCAGTTGACTTCTACTTTATTATTAAGACAGGATTGCAAAGTAAACTTGAACTCACCCCTTCAGTTAGAGTGGCCAGAGAATTCCATGGATCTTCCTGCCCCTAGCTCCCTAGTGTTGAGATGTGCATGTCACTGCACCCAGCCTTCTGTGGGAGAGTATCCAAATTCAGGTTTTTATGCCTGTACTTCATTTAAAGGGTTTTTTTTCTTTTGATAGAGATATCAAACTGAGAATAGTGTGTTTGTATCTTATTACAAACATTACAAAGCATTGCCAAAAATGTTTAGTTAAAGTTTGCAAAATCATCCTAAATTATTCTTTAAAAGAATAGCTATTTGAAAGTGTGTCTCAAACATAGTCTATAAATGTCATATTAATTTTTATTAAAAATTGCTCTTATGCCAGAATTTATTAAAATTTTTTATGTCTATAGTATTTTTGTGCCCACAGACTTATTTTTTTTTATTATTAGTTTTTTTTTGTTTTTTTTTTTTTGGCTTTTTGAGACAGGGTTTCTCTGTATAGCCCTGGCTGTCCTGGAACTCACTTTGTAGACCAGGCTGGCCTCGAACTCAGAAATCTGCCTGCCTCTGCCTCCCGAGTGCTGGAATTAAAGATGTGTGCCACCACGCCTGGCTCCACAGACTTATTTTAATAATTATATACTTTAAATATAATATTTATTCTTTGAGAGTTTCAGAGACATATACAATGTATTTTAATCTTATCTACCTATGTCCTTCTAACTCTTGCCAGAATTCACCAACCCATTTCTGTCTTGACTTCATTCCCTTTGTGATTATTACACTTTCTAATAGCCCACTGTGTCTAACCAGCACTGACTGTATATGGAGGGCTATGAGATCATCCACTGTTGCACAGGTAACCTTCGAGCAGCCATATCCCTCCCTCAGCAGCCACCAACTGTCAATAGCTTTTCAACTTGGACTGGGGTTTCAGCAGCTTCTCTGCTCTCCCATCCATGCTTGAGCCTTTTCTGGCTTGATCTTGTGCAGGTGACCAGAGCTGCTGTGGGCTGATTTGTTCATTAGCAGCACCATGTCCAGAAGAGAGTGTTTTTCCATTCTCGTCCCTACCTTCCAGCTCTTACATGCTTTCTGCTCCAGCTTCAGAGATGCTCACTGAGTATTTGAGGGGGGAAATGTTTATATCCTGACACATCTATGGCTGAGTACTCACTGGCTATAATACTTTTTGTAAAAATTTTCTGTGTCTGAAAAGAATATCCAATCCAAGTGACTGGCACAATATTTTACAAACTTAGATCAAGGTGGTAGTTAAATTTGTTTACTCAAGTCTAAATTTTCATGAGTAATTTGGTCTAATCTATCAATAATAGAGTTGGAGTGAAGCTTTCCCACTGTTGTAATGATTAATGTATCTTCTTCTCCTTGTGTCTATTATCAGATTTAATGTTATAAACCTTCTGAACCTAGGAGATAAATGCTTTTTGATTTTAAGATGGCAAATTTTCTTGGTGATCAGTCTTGCTAACATATGCCGAGTCTCTGTACTCTCATTAATATTTTAAAATTTAATCCATATTTTATCTGTTATCCATATAATTAGGCTAATTTTCTTTTGCTTTCTTTTAATATACCCAGTCATATTTGTGTTAGTCATCTTTCTAACACTGTAACAAACTATCTGTGATAATTACTGCACACACACACACACACACACAAAAATGACAATTTCAGCATATGGTTTGGCTGTTCCATGCTATGATCAGGAAGACACATAGTTTTGACCCTCTTGTGAGTATGTTGTATGTCATCAATGGATGTGTGCAGCTCCAAACTACAGAGATTGAAAAAGGCGGATTCCCACAATTCTCTCTTAGGGACATGCCTCAAATGGCCTAAAGATTCCACTAACTAAAGTGTCTTTCTCTTCCAATTATTTTTTGAAAGCATATATGGTATTTGTACTTTTTCAGTGAGCATGTATATATTTAAAAGGAATAATGAAACCCTGAGGATGTGAAGGAAGAAGAACACTCCTCCATTGCTGGTGGTATTGCAAGCTGTTATAACCACTCTGGAAATCAGTTTGGTGGTTCCTCAGAAAAGTGGACATAGTACTACTGGAGGATCCAGCAATACCATTCCCAGTAGATGCTCCAACATGTAATAAGGACACATGCTCCATTATGTTCATCGCAGCCTTATTTATAATAGCCAGAAGTTGGAAAGAACCCAGATGTCCCTCAACAGAGGAATGGATACAGAAAATGTGGTATATTTATTTACACAATGGAGTACTACTCAGCTATTAAAAACAATGAATTTATAAAATTCTTAGACAAATGAATGGATCTGGAGGATATCATCCTGAGTGAGGTAACCCAATCACAAAAGAACTCACATGATATGTACTCACTGATAAGTGGATATTAGCCCAGAAGCTCAGAATACCCAAGATACAATTTGCAAAACATATGAAACTCAAGAAGAAGGAAGACCAAAGTGTGACTACTTTGTTTCTTCTTAGACTAGGGAACAAAATACCCATGGAAGGAGTTGCTGAGACAAATTGTGAAGCAGAGACTGAAGGAATGACCATTCAGAGACTGCCCCACCTGGGGATCTATCCCATAAACAACCACCAAACCCAGACACTATTGTGGATGCTAACAAGAGCTTGGTGACAGGACCCTGATATATCTGTCTCTTAAGAGGCTCTGCCAGTGCCTGACAAATACAGCCCCATAGGAGGAACAACAATATGAACTAACTAGTATCTCCAGAGCTCCCTGGACTAAACCACCAACCAAAGAAAACACAAGGAGGGACTTGTAACTCTAGCTGCATATGTAGCAGAGGATGGCCTAATTGGTCATCAACCGGAGGAAAGGCTTTTGGTCCTGTGAAGGCTCTATGTCCCAGTATAGAGGAATGCCAGGGCCAGGAAGCAGGAGTGGGTGGGTTGGTAAGCAGGGGGAGGGGAGAAGGGATAGGGGGTTTTCGGAGGGAAACTAGAAAAGGGGATAACATTTGAAATGTAAAGAAAATATCTAATAAAAAGGAAAAACCAAAAAAAAATACAAATAAAAAATAAAAAAGGAATACTGAACACATACAGTTTGCTAATATATTCTCTTCCTAAATAATGCAAATATCTGAGAGGAATAGACTTTTGCTTCTGATTGGACACTTTAAATGAATTCTTCTTTATTCAAAACCAAAATTCAATAATATTATAATATCAATGAATATTTATACTTGTCACATTTATTGATATACTTGCTAACTAGTACTTAGCTGCTTTCATATTTCTTATTCTGCAAATATTAATTTATAACTATATATGGATACATTTTATTTAGGAAAAGTTTCACATTTGTTCTTATTTTTTAGAGTTTCATTAGACATCAGTTGTTTTTCTTTTTCTTTTTTTTTTTTTTTGGTCTTGAATAGCATCATTTTATTTTTCTTTTTTTTTTTTTCCATTTTTTATTAGGTATTTAACTCATTTACATTTCCAATGCTATACCAAAAGTCCCCCATATCCACCCACCCCCACTCCCCTGCCCACCCACTCCCCCTTTTTGGCCCTGGTATTCCCCTGTACTGGGGCATATAAAGTTTGCAAGTCCAATGGGCCTCTCTTTCCAGTGATGGCCGACTAGGCCATCTTTTGATATATATGCAGCTAGAGTCAAGAGCTCCGGGGTACTGGTTAGCTCATAATGTTGTTCCACCTATAGGGTTGCAGATCCCTTTAGCTCCTTGGCTACTTTCTCTAGCTCCTCCATTGGGAGCCCTATGATCCATCCATTAGCTGACTGTGAGCATCCACTTCTGTGTTTGCTGGGCCCCGGCATAGTCTCACAAGAGACAGCTACATCTGCGTCCTTTCAATAAAATCTTGCTAGTGTATGCAATGGTGTCAGCGTTTGGATGCTGATTATGGGGTGGATCCCTGGCTATGGCAGTCTCTACATGGTCCATCCTTTCATCTCAGCTCCAAACTCCGTCTCTGTAACTCCTTCCATGGGTGTTTTGTTCCCAAATCTAAGGAGGGGCATAGTGTCCACACTTCAGTCTTCATTCTCCTTGAGTTTCATGTGTTTAGCAAATTATATCTTATATCTTGGGTATCCTAGGTTTGGGGCTAATATCCACTTATCAGTGAATACATATTGTGTGAGTTTCTTTGTGAATGTGTTACCTCACTCAGGATGATGCCCTCCAGGTCCATCCATTTGGCTAGGAATTTCATAAATTCATTCTTTTTAATAGCTGAGTAGTACTCCATTGTGTAAATAAATATACCACATTTTCTGTATCCATTCCTCTGTTGAGGGGCATCTAGGTTCTTTCCAGCTTCTGGCTATTATAAATAAGGCTGCTATGAACATAGTGGAGCATGTGTCCTTCTTACCTGTTGGGGCATCTTCTGGATATATGCCCAGGAGAGGTATTGCTGGATCCTCCGGTAGTACTATGTCCAGTTTTCTGAGGAACCGCCAGACTGATTTCCAGAGTGGTTGTACAAGCCTGCACTCCCACCAACAATGGAGGAGTGTTCCTCTTTCTCCACATCCTCGCCAGCATCTGCTGTCACCTGAATTTTTGATCTTAGCCATTCTGACTGGTGTGAGGTGGAATCTCAGGGTTGTTTTGATTTGCATTTCCCTGATGATTAAGGATGTTGAACATTTTTTCAAGTGCTTCTCTGCCATTCGGTATTCCTCAGGTGAGAATTCTTTGTTCAGTTCTGAGCCCCATTTTTTAATGGGGTTATTCGATTTTCTGAAGTCCACCTTCTTGAGTTCTTTATATATGTTGGATATTAGTCCCCTATCTGATTTAGGATAGGTAAAGATCCTTTCCCAATCTGTTGGTGGTCTTTTTGTCTTATTGACGGTGTCTTTTGCCTTGCAGAAACTTTGGAGTTTCATTAGGTCCCATTTGTCGATTCTCGATCTTACAGCACAAGCCATTGCTGTTCTGTTCAGGAATTTTTCCCCTGTGCCCATATCTTCAAGGCTTTTCCCCACTTTCTCCTCTATAAGTTTCAGTGTCTCTGGTTTTATGTGAAGTTCCTTGATCCACTTAGATTTGACCTTAGTACAAGGAGATAAGTATGGATCGATTCGCATTCTTCTACACGATAACAACCAGTTGTGCCAGCACCAATTGTTGAAAATGCTGTCTTTCTTCCACTGGATGGTTTTAGCTCCCTTGTCGAAGATCAAGTGACCATAGGTGTGTGGGTTCATTTCTGGATCTTCAATTCTATTCCATTGGTCTACTTGTCTGTCTCTATACCAGTACCATGCAGTTTTTATCACAATTGCTCTGTAGTAAAGCTTTAGGTCTGGCATGGTGATTCCGCCAGAAGTTCTTTTATCCTTGAGAAGACTTTTTGCTATCCTAGGTTTTTTGTTATTCCAGACAAATTTGCAAATTGCTCCTTCCAATTCGTTGAAGAATTGAGTTGGAATTTTGATGGGGATTGCATTGAATCTGTAGATTGCTTTTGGCAAGATAGCCATTTTTACAATGTTGATCCTGCCAATCCATGAGCATGGGAGATCTTTCCATCTTCTGAGATCTTCTTTAATTTCTTTCTTCAGAGATTTGAAGTTTTTATCATACAGATCTTTCACCTCCTTAGTTAGAGTCACGCCAAGATATTTTATATTATTTGTGACTATTGAGAAGGGTGTTGTTTCCCTAATTTCTTTCTCAGCCTGTTTATTCTTTGTATAGAGAAAGGCCATTGACTTGTTTGAGTTTATTTTATATCCAGCTACTTCACCGAAGCTGTTTATCAGGTTTAGGAGTTCTCTGGTAGAATTTTTAGGGTCACTTATATATACTATCATATCATCTGCAAAAAGTGATATTTTGACTTCCTCTTTTCCAATTTGTATCCCCTTGATCTCCTTTTGTTGTTGAATTGCTCTGGCTAGGACTTCAAGTACTATGTTGAAAAGGTAGGGAGAAAGTGGGCAGCCTTGTCTAGTCCCTGATTTTAGTGGGATTGCTTCCAGCTTCTCTCCATTTACTTTGATGTTGGCTACTGGTTTGCTCTAGATTGCTTTTATCATGTTTAGGTATGGGCCTTGAATTCCTGATCTTTCCAAAACTTTTATCATGAATGGGTGTTGGATCTTGTCAAATGCTTTTTCTGCATCTAACGAGATGATCATGTGGTTTTTGTCTTTGAGTTTGTTTATATAATGGATTACATTGATGGATTTTCGTATATTAAACCATCCCTGCATCCCTGGAATAAAACCTACTTGGTCAGGATGGATGATTGCTTTAATGTGTTCTTGGATTCGGTTAGCGAGAATTTTATTGAGGATTTTTGCATCGATATTCATAAGAGAAATTGGTCTGAAGTTCTCTATCTTTGTTGGATCTTTCTGTGGTTTAGGTATCAGAGTAATAGTGGCTTCATAAAATGAGTTGGGTAGAGTACCTTCTACTTCTATTTTGTGAAATAGTTTGTGCAGAATTGGAATTAGATCTTCTTTGAAGGTCTGATAGAACTCTGCACTAAACCCATCTGGTCCTGGGCTTTTTTTGGTTGGGAGACTATTAATAACTGCTTCTATTTCTTTAGGTGATATGGGACTGTTTAGATGGTCAACTTGATCCTGATTCAACTTTGGTACCTGGTATCTGTCCAGAAATTTGTCCATTTCGTCCAGGTTTTCCAGTTTTGTTGAGTATAGCCTTTTGTAGAAGGATCTGATGGTGTTTTGGATTTCTTCAGGATCTGTTGTTATGTCTCCCTTTTCATTTCTGATTTTGTTAATTAGGATTTTGTCCCTGTGCCCTTTAGTGAGTCTAGCTAAGGGTTTATCTATCTTGTTGATTTTCTCAAAGAACCAACTCCTCGTTTGGTTAATTCTTTGAATAGTTCTTCTTGTTTCCACTTGGTTGATTTCACCCCTGAGTTTGATTATTTCCTGCCGTCTACTCCTCTTGGGTGAATTTGCTTCCTTTTTTTCTAGGGCTTTTAGATGTGTTGTCAAGCTGCTAGTATGTGCTGTCTCCCGTTTCTTCTTGGAGGCACTCAGCGCTATGAGTTTCCCTCTTAGAAATGCTTTCATTGTGTCCCATAGGTTTGGGTACGTTGTGGCTTCATTTTCATTAAACTCTAAAAAGTCTTTAATTTCTTTCTTTATTCCTTCCTTGACCAAGGTATCATTGAGAAGAGTGTTATTCAGTTTCCACGTGAATGTTGGCTTTCCATTATTTATGTTGTTATTGAAGATCAGTCTTAGGCCATGGTGGTCTGATAGGATACATGGGACAATTTCAATATTTTTGTATCTATTGAGGCCTGTTTTGTGACCAATTATATGGTCAATTTTGGAGAAGGTCCCGTGAGGTGCTGAGAAGAAGGTATATCCTTTTGTTTTAGGATAAAATGTTCTGTAGATATCTGTCAGGTCCATTTGTTTCATAACTTCTGTTAGTTTCACTGTGTCCCTGTTTAGTTTCTGTTTCCACGATCTGTCCTTTGAAGAAAGTGGTGTGTTGAAGTCTCCCACTATTATTGTGTGAGGTGCAATGTATGCTTTGAGCTTTACTAAAGTGTCTCTAATGAATGTGGCTGCCCTTGCATTTGGTGCGTAGATATTCAGAATTGAGAGTTCCTCTTGGAGGATTTTACCTTTGATGAGTATGAAGTGTCCCTCCTTGTCTTTTTTGATAACTTTGGGTTGGAAGTCGATTTTATCCGATATTAAAATGGCTACTCCAGCTTGTTTCTTCAGTCCATTTGCTTGGAAAATTGTTTTCCAGCCTTTCACTCTGAGGTAGTGTCTGTCTTTTTCCCTGAGATGGGTTTCCTGTAAGCAGCAGAATGTTGGGTCCTGTTTGTGTAGCCAGTCTGTTAGTCTATGTCTTTTTATTGGGGAATTGAGTCCATTGATATTAAGAGATATTAAGGAAAAGTAATTGTTGCTCCCTTTTATTTTTGTTGTTAGAGTTGGCATTCTGTTCTTGTGGCTGTCTTCTTTTTGGTTTGTTGAATGATTACTTTCTTGGTTGTTCTAGGGCGTGATTTCCGTCCTTGTATTGCTTCTTTTCTGTTATTATCCTTTGAAGGGCTGGATTCGTGGAAAGATATTGTGTGAACTTGGTTTTGTCGTGGAATACTTTGGTTTCTCCATCTATGGTAATTGAGAGTTTGGCCGGGTATAGTAGCCTGGGCTGGCATTTGTGTTCTCTTAGTGTCTGTATAACATCTGTCCAGGCTCTTCTGGCTTTCATAGTCTCTGGTGAAAAGTCTGGTGTAATTCTGATAGGCCTTCCTTTATATGTTACTTGACCTTTCTCCCTTACTGCTTTTAATATTCTATCTTTATTTAGTGCATTTGTTGTTCTGATTATTATGTGTCGGGAGGAATTTCTTTTCTGGTCCAGTCTATTTGGAGTTCTGTATGCTTCTTGTATGATCATGGGCATCTCTTTTTTTATGTTTGGGAAGTTTTCTTCTATTATTTTGTTGAAGATATTAGCTGGCCCTTTAAGTTGAAAATCTTCATTCTCATCAATTCCTATTATCCGTAGGTTTGGTCTTCTCATTGTGTCCTGGATTACCTGGATGTTTTGAGTTAGGATCCTTTTGCATTTTGTATTTTCTTTGACTGTTGTGTCGATGTTCTCTATGGAATCTTCTGCACCTGAGATTCTCTCTTCCATTTCTTGTATTCTGTTGCTGATGCTCGCATCTATGGTTCCAGATCTCTTTCCTAGGGTTTCTATCTCCAGCGTTGCCTCGCTTTGGGTTTTCTTTATTGTGTCTACTTCCCCTTTTAGTTCTAGTATGGTTTTGTTCATTTCCATCACCTGTTTGGCTGTGTTTTCCTGCTTTTCTTTAAGAGCCTGTAACTCTTTAGCAGTGCTCTCCTGTAAATCTTTAAGTGACTTATGAAAGTCCTTCTTGATGTCCTCTATCATCATCATGAGAAATGTTTTTAAATCTGGGTCTAGATTTTCGGTTGTGTTGGGGTGCCCAGGACTAGGTGGGGTGGGAGTGCTGCGTTCTGATGATGGTGAGTGGTCTTGATTTCTGTTAGTAGGATTCTTACGTTTGCCTTTCGCCATCTGGTAATCTCTGAAGCTAGCTGTTTTAGTTGTCACTGTTAAGAGCTTGTTCTTCAGGTGACTCTGTTAGCCTCTATGAGCAGACCTGGAGGGTAGCACTCTCCTTAGTTTCAGTGGGCAGAGTATTCTCTGCAGGCAAGCTCTCTTCTTTCAAGGCAGGTACCCAGATATCTGGTGTTTGAACCAGACTCCTGGCAGAAGTTGTGTTCCACTCACTAGAGGTCTTAGGATCACGTGTGGAATCCTGTGTGGGCCCTTGCGGGTGTCAGGCGACTCAGCTGGCAAGGTAGCCGGGGCTCGAGTGGAGTGGAAGGGGTTTGTGCCCCAGATCAAGCCCGGGTAGCCTGCTTCCCTATGTACCGCAGTCTCAAGTTCCACGCGATTGGATTGGGGTAGGCGCTGTGTTCCACTCACCAGAGGTCTTAGGGTCCCGTGGGGAGTCCCGTGTGGGCCCTTGCGGGTGTTGGGCAAGACTCTGCTGGCAAGGTAGCCCGGGGCTCGAGTCTCGAGTGGAGCGGAAGGGACTTGTGCCCCAGATCAGGCCCGGGTAGCCTGCTTCCCTATGTACCGCAGTCTCAAGTTCCGCGCGATTGGATTGGGGCAGGCACTGTGGTCCACTCACCAGAGGTCTTAGGGTCCCGTGGGGAGTCCCGTGTGGGCCCTTGCGGGTGTTGGGCAAGACTCTGCTGGCAAGGTAGCCCGGGGCTCGAGTCTCGAGTCGAGCGGAAGGGACTTGTGCCCCAGATCAGGCCCGGGTAGCCTGCTTCCCTATGTACCGCAGTCTCAAGTTCCGCGCGATTGGATTGGGGCAGGCACTGTGGTCCACTCACCAGAGGTCTTAGGGTCCCGTGGGGAGTCCCGTGTGGACCCTTGCGGGTGTTGGGCAAGACTCTGCTGGCAAGGTAGCCCGGGGCTCGACATCAGTTGTTTTTCAATTGATATTCTTTTTGCTAGCACCTTAATTACTTTGTTTCTCCCCTGGTTTCCAAAATTGCTCTTTTAAAGTCAGGTGCCAAGATTGCTACTTTCTCTTTCATTTTATGAAAACCACCATCTTGTAGTTATGGATTATTTCGATTATTTTTGAAATTTTGAAATTCTCTGAGGTACATGCATCTCAAAAGATGTGTTAAATTATGATTTCTGGAGTATTCCCAACCATTTCTATTTAAGATAGTCTCATTTCTTTACCCATAGAATATGAATTATTATTAGAGAACTACAATCTATCTTTTGTATCTTCTAGTATTTATATTCAGCATATCTTCTGTTTTAGAATTTTTTTGGCAACTTCAAACATGTATGCCATGTATCTTAACTATATCCATCCTAATATCCTCTTCCATTTCTCCTGGGCCTTTACTTTGCAATACTTTCCTCTCCCAATTTCATGTCACTGTCCTCCTCTTCTTTTTAAAATTAGCTAGAGGGGTCCAGTTAGTGCTTCTTGTATGAGCATAGGTGTAGTGCCCTCCACCAGAGCATGGCATGTTGCCGGTAGCCACACCTTCAGAGAAAAATGACACCCGCCCAGCATGTGAGCCCCTTCCCACCCATGCTGGGGTGCTGACTGGATTTATCTTGTGCATGTCTTGACCAGGTAGTCATAGCAGCTGTCCATTTATGAATGCAATGACCTTTGCATGTCATTTCTTCCTGTGAAACCCCAATCGTGTCTTCAGATTCAGTGGTTACATAAATCATTATTTAAATGATGTAGCTAAGTTTTTAATATTCTACTTCAAATTTCAATAGTTTAAAAACATTTTCAGGGGCTTCCAGGAAGGTTCAATGGTTAAGAGCACTTGCTGTTCTTGTAGAGTGCCCATTTTCATTTACCAGCACACATGTTTGCCACCAACCACTTGTAATGTAACTCTTGCTAGAGAGAGATCTAATACCTCTGGGCTTCTAAGGCATATACACTCACTCACATGTACATACCAATATGCATGCACAAACATATACATAAACATGAAAATAAATCCTTAAAATTATTTCAGAAATATTACTTTTTTTCCTAATATTTCGGATCATATTTTCTTTTCCTTAGTTTTTACTTACTATCCCCATTTTGCTTTATAATGTCTTTTAAAACACATTTGTGGAAATTATTTGAAAAATGGCTTCCATTTGTTGGGGGAATTCCGAGGCCCAGTGGCCTCTCTTCTTGCAATATGCATTCTGGTCCTTTTCAAGGGGTTTCTGTCTCTCTTTGGTTGGAGTCTCTCTTCTCTGCTTTCCCTAACTACTGTAGCCCAGATTCTCTGTAAATTCCTTTCCTGTTGTTTTTCTTTTTTCATCTCCCTTTCATCTTCTTCCTTTCTCTTTCTCTGCTCTTTCTCCTCCTCTGTCTCCCTGTTATGGTGGACTATCTCAGCAACCTGCACTAAATCCCTCAGTGACTTATCCTGTCGTCCCTTTCATCACTGAAGCTTTTTCCTGATGTCTCTACTAGCCTGGTCTATAAGAGCCATAGTCATAGTAACTTTGTGCTCCTCCATGCTGGGGTCATAGGGTGTATACTGACAGAATGTCTACAGGAGTCACTCTCGAAAGGCTGTGGGCAACTTGTCTGGTTCCTGCTTAACCTCAAGTTACCTTGATCAAATTGGTGGGTCATCGTGCAGCCCCCTTGAGACCTGCCAATGGAGCCTGGCAGTAGACCTTGCCTTCTGTCATATTATAAAGTCCCAGTCAGGTCTAGTCAGGGGAAACCCTTGCTTTTGATGTCAGCCTGGTCAATTGATTGTCCTCCTATGTCTGAGGGGACATTCTTTCTAGCTTCCTACATTATCCTCTCTTGCTCTTCAGTTGTGAAGAACACTTTCATGAGTTGTTGGATATCATCCCAGGTGGACTGATGAGTAAGTAAAACAGTCTCAAAGAGATTAATCAGTCCCTTGGGGTTATCTGAAAAGGTGGGGGGGGGAGGTGTTGGGCCTTCCAGTTGTACAAGTCAGTCGAAGAGAAGGGCCAATATTGCATGGCCTGATTACTCTTATCTAGAGGCCCATATGTCCTCAGCAGGAGAGCCACCATGTTGTCAGGGGATGTGGCTCTCAGACTTCAGGTCCCCATGCCTGGACCGGGAAGTAGGGGGGGTCTCCTCCCACTCCTCTCTCTGGTAAAGTGAGATACAATGGTCCCAGTCCCATATGGGATGAGGATCCCAGAGCAGGGGCTGGCACTGGCAGGGCCATGGGGGCAAGAGTAGAGGGATATGGAAGAGGAGGGTCTTGGAGGATCAACTTCTTCTTATGTCTGGATCCCTCCTCCCATGTTTCCTTTTTCCTAGTGGCCAGAACCTGTGAGGTGGGTCTTGGGGAAAGAAAGGCTTTTATCCATGGTGGGGGGCCGGGGGTCCTCCACTAGATTCTTCCAGGTAACTGTATAGACACTTGGTCTGGGTGCCCAAGGGCTCCTGGCCTAAAGACTCTTTCCTCTACTGCTTTGATCACCTGAAAGTAGAAGATCCCTATGAGTAGTCACCCTTCTCTAAAGGTGGGTCATTTAGAGAAGCACAGAGTAACTAACTTGCCTTTTTTACTACTACTGACAAGTTTTCTCCTCTTTTCCTAACCTCCCTCCAGTGGTTAACTACCATGTTTAACGGGGTAGATTCAGTCTGTCCAATGTTCAAAAATAATGTCAATCAGTCCAAGTCCAAGAAAACAGAGAAAGACAATCAACACACAAACAGTTCACCCCTGCCACAGGCACAGAAATTAGGTTATAGAGACAGTTTGCTCCTGCTATGAACAAAGAAACCAGGTTATTGGAAGACTCTGTCGGCTCCCACTGATACATGTTTTCCAAAAGGAGCAGAGTTCCCTCAACTCGCTCCAGGGGACCTGAAGCATCTTCTAGACTCCCCACAGTCAAGGGTGTTAAGGCATGATGTCTTCCCCCTGCAATTGACCATACTAGACCAGAAGCTTTCCAGCTGACACCATGCTCGAGAGTCAAAAGTGAAAGCAGAAGAAAGACACTTTTTTTTAAACTTAGGCACCTGTTGCCCTTCCTGAGCTCTGTCTTTTTCCCTTCCATCAGCCTAGTTGGTGGTCACTCAGGGGTCTCCTCAAATCCCGAACGAGCCCCCAAATGTAAGATTTCCCCCTTCCCCCATCCTCAGTCAGTGGTACTTACTCTGAGACACCCCCTAGTGAGACACCAAGATGCAGATTGATGCAAAAGCAAGAGGTTTATTTTCTGGCACGTCGATGTGACAAGGAGGTGACCCTGAATATCTATCACAAGTAGTTTTTATGCTTTTTAGAGACACAAATTACATCATCAAGTTTTCAGTTCAAACTTATTGGCTAAGCAAACACACATTTGAACTCTACCTGGGACTTTCTAGAGGGTCATGTAACTATCAGTCAGTACATTCTGAGAATTTTTTACTCAAGAATGTTCCTGTGGGTGGAGAATGGAACTTGTCTTATCCTTGACCCCAGGTGGTAGAGGGAAACTGTAAGGAGAGTGTAGGACTAGAAAAAGCCCTTAGGGTCCCTCAGTAGCAAGCCAGTAAGCAGCGCTCCTCCACTGCCTCTGCATCAATTCCTGCTTTTAGATAATTAGCCTGCTTGAGTTCCTTCTTTAATTTCCCTCAGTGAACTGTGACCCAGGATATGTAAGCCAAATAAATTCTTTTCTTACCAAGATGTGTTTAGTCATGGTGTTTCAACATAGCAATAGAAACCGATGGAGACTGTGAGGAGCGGGTGTGGCAGCAGTCCCAAGATGGCGCCCAGGACTGCAGCTAAGTCTTATGACTTGCACCTGACTTCCTCATACACCTGAAAATAGCCACGACCATTGTGAGCTGCAGGTGCACCATGATACTGGTGGTATAAACAAGTCCATATTTCGTGGAGACATGCCCCTGCCACCCTGATTGGTTGAAGCTGTATACCTGGTGAGGAGATGTGGCCTGCTGTGAGTGGATGGGGGCTGAGAGTATATGAGAGAGAGAGGCCCGGGGTTAGAGAGAGAGGGAGAAAAAGATGAAGCGAGAGAGATGAAGATTGAAGCATGCTGAATAAACTGCTGTTAGAAGAACTGGTGGTCGTGTCGTTCTTGCTGGTTGAGAGCAGACGCGACAGGAGACACCTTAAAATTTTTTCTTTACTACATTGAATAAATGTGGGGATAGTGGATAGGCCTGTCTTATTCCTGACTTTAATAGGATTTCATCAAGTTTGATTCTATTTAGGATGGTGTTGGCTGTGGGTTTGTTATAAGTAGTAATTTTTTTTTTTGCTATTACAGATTTTATTTGCACTATTTTCAGAGAAGCCATGATATGCTCAACAGCTTGATGGACTGGACATGCCATCATCTCTCTACCCTAAATACATTCCTGGCATGTACAGTGTGACAGTGCTTAGGCAGAATGGACTAATTATTGTCATGGTCATTAAACCTGAGTAGACAAACATGTAGACTAAAGATAGCTGTTTTAATTATACTGAGAGTTAACAAAACTAGGTAAGAATTCAGAAAGGGTCCTATACAGTTTATTAATTAAAATGAAGATGCTAGTGGCAGTTAGCTTTATGAGCAGGTTACAGAGCTAATAATAGTCTGTAACTTCCCATTTGAAAATGAGGTTGCTCACATGACACAGTGATTCCACTACAGAGTTTACAATCAAATGCATGGCATCTGTGTAGAAGGACATGTGAACCCCTATGTTTATCTATGGTAGAAGGACATGTAAACTCCTGTGTTCATCTATGATAGAAGGACATGTGAACTCCTATGTTCATCTATGGATGCCTTAGTTGCTTTTTTATTGCCATGACAAAACACCATGACAAAGACAACTTATAAGAAAAGTATGTAAGTTGGGGACTCATGGTAACAGAAGGTTAAATTCCATGACCATCGCAGCAGGAAGCCTGGCATCAGGAGATAGGCAGGCAGGAATTGTTGGAGCAGCAACTGAGAGCTTGTGTCCTGATCCATAGATATGAGGCAGAGAGAAAATTAATTGGAAATGGCTTGTGCTTTTGAAACTTCAAAGCCCACCTGAGTGATACACCTCCTCCAGCAAGACCACAGCTCCCAATCCTTCCCAAACAGTTCCACCAACTGTGGGCCAACATTTAAGTATATGAGTCTATGGGGGCATTCTCATTCAAACCACCACAGTGGCATTATTATTATTATTATTATTATTATTATTATTATTATTATTATTATTTTCATATGGCTCACACTGCAGCATTGCTAATTATAGCCAAGATGTGGAATCAGCCTAAGAATTATCAATGCATAAACAAAGAAAATATGTATATACATATACACATATATTATGTTATATAGTACACATATAAACATATGTATATATTTGTATGTATATGTTATACAATACACATACATACACACACACACACACATATATGTGTGTGTGTATATATATATGGGTATAAAATACACACACACACACACACACACACACACACACACACACACAGACACAGACACAGAATTAGCCTAAAAAAAAGAAATTATGTCACTTGCTACAACAAAGATAAACCTGAAGGATAACATTGTAAATGTAAGAAGTCAAGTATAGAAAGACAAATGGCCTTTGTACATGAGTGTAGAACTTTGAACTTAGAATAATGGAGATTAAACTGGTAGGTACCAAAGTGTGGTACCCAGACACTTCTGTCAGGATATGCAAAAGTTCAGCTAGACAAGTAGGAATAAATTCAAGAGGCTTACTGTACATTGTGATGGCTACAGTTAATAAAAATTATGGCAGATTTGAAGACTGCTAATGGAGTAGATTTTCAAGTGGTCTAAAAGCAAAGTGTATGCGAGATATGCAAATGTTAAATGGCTTGATTTAGCCATTCTCCAATGTATACATATATCAAAGCATTATGCTTTTTTTTTAATTAGGTACTTTCTTCATTCACATTTCCAGTGCTATCCCCAAATTCCACCACACCCTTCTCCCCAACTCCCACTTCCCGGCCCTGGCATTCCCCTGCACTGAGGCATATAAAGTCTGCACAACCAATGGGCCTCTCTTTCCACTGATGGCCATATGCAGCTAGAGACACGAGCTCCGAGCTCCAGGGGCACTGGTTAGTTCATGTTGTTGTTTCACCCATAGGGTTGCAGATCCTCTCAGCTCCTTGGGTACTCTTTCTAGCTCCTCCATTGGGGGCCCTGTGATCCACCCAATAGCTGACTGTGAGCATCCACTTCTGTGTTTGCCAGGCCCTGGCAAGTCTCACAAGAGACAGCTATATCAGGGTCCTTTCAGCAAAATCCCGCTAGTGTATGCAATGGTGTCAGTGTTTGGAGGCTGATTATAGGATGGATCCCCGGATATGGCAGTCTCTAGACAGCCCACCCCTTCATCTCAGCTCCAAACTTCGTCTCTGCAACTCCCTCTATGGGCGATCCGCTCCCACTTCTAAGAAGGGGCTAAGCATCCAGACCCTGGTCTTTGTTCTTCCCAAGTCTCCTGTGCTTCGCAAATTGTATCCTATATCTTGGGTATTCTAAGATTTTGGGCTAATATCTACTTATCAGTGAGTACATATCATGTGAGTTCTTTTGTGTTTGGGTTACCTCACTCAGGATGATGCCCTCCAGGTCCATCTGTTTGCCTAGGAATTTTATAAATTCATTCTTTTAATAGCTGAGTAGTACTCCATTGTGTAAATGTACCACATTTTCTGTATCCATTCCTCTGTTGAGGGGCATCTGGGTTCTTTCCAGCTTCTGGCTATTATAAATAAGGCTGCTATGAACATAGTGGAGCATGTGTCCTTCTTACCGGTTGGGACATCTTCTGGATATATGCCCAGGAGAGGTGTTGCTGGATCCTCCGGTAGTACTATGTCCAATTTTCTGAGGAACCGCCAGACTAATTTCCAGAGTGGTTGTACAAGCTTTCAATCCCACCAACAATGGAGGAGTGTTCCTCTTTCTCCACATCCTCGCCAGCATCTGCTGTCACCTGAATTTTTCATCTTAGCCATTCTGCCTGGTGTGAGGTGGAATCTCAGGGTTGTTTTGACTTGCATTTCCCTGATGATTAAGGATGTTGAACATTTTTTCAGTTGCTTCTCTGCCATTCGGTATTCCTCAGGTGAGAATTCTTTGTTCAACTCTGAGCCCCATTTTTTAATGGGGTTATTTGATTTTATGGAGTCCAACTTCTTGAGTTCTTTCTATATATTGTATATTAGTCCCCTATCTGATTTAGGATAGGTAAAGATCCTTTCCCAATCTCTTGGTGGCCTTTTTGTCTTATTGACGGTGTCTTCTGCCTTACAGAAGCTTTGCAATTTTATGAGGTCCCATTTGTCGATTCTCGATCTTACATCACAAGCCAATGCTGTTCTATTAAGGAATTTTCCCCCTATGCCCATATCTTTGAGGCTTTTCCCCACTTTCTCCTCTATAAGTTTCAGTGTCTCTGGTTTTATGTGGAGTTCCTTAATCTACTTAGATTTGATCTTAGTACAAGGAGATAGGAATGGATCAATGCGCATTCTTCTACATGTTAACCACCAGTTGTGCCGGCACCATTTGTTGAAAATGCTGTCTTTTTTTCACTGGGTGGGTTTAGCTCCCTTGTCGAAGATCAAGCGACCATAGGCGTGTGGGTTCATTTCTGGGTCTTCAATTCTTTTTTTTTTTATTACATATTTTCCTCAATTATATTTCCAATGCTATCCCAAAAGTCCCCCATACCCTCCCCCCTCCCCACTCCCCTACTGGCGTTCCCCTGTACTGGGGCATATAAAGTTTGCATGTCCAATGGGCCTCTCTTTCCAGTGATGGCCTACTAGGCCATCTTTTGATACATATGCAGCTAGAGTCAAGAGCTCCGGGGTACTGGTTAGTTTATAATGTTGTTGCACCTACAGGTTTGCAGATCTCTTTAGCTCCTTGGATACTTTCTCTAGCTCCTCCATTGGGGGCCCTGTGATCCATCCAATAGCTGACTGTGAGCATCCACTTATGTGTTTGCTAGGCCCTGGCCTAGTCTCACAAGAGACAGGTTCTTTTATCCTTGAGAAGAGTTTTTGCTACCCTAGGTTTTTTGTTATTCCAGATGAATTTGCCGATTGCCCTTTCTAATTCATTGAAGAATTGAGTTGGAATTTTGATGGGGATTGCATTGAATCTGTAGATTGCTTTTGGCCAGATAGCCATTTTTACAATGTTGATCCTGCCAATCCATGAGCACGGGAGATCTTTCCATCTTCTGAGATCTTCTTTAATTTCTTTCTTCAGAGACTTGAAGTTCTTTTCATACAGATCTTTCACTTCCTTAGTTAGAGTCACACCAGGGTATTTTATATTATTTGTGACTATTGAGAAGGGTGTTGTTTCCCTAATTTCATTCTCAGCCTGTTTATCCTTTGTGTATAGAAAGCCCATTGACTTGTTTGAGTTCATTTTATATCCAGCTACTTCAGTGAAGCTGTTTGTCAGGTTTAAAAGTTCTTTGATGGAATTTTTAGGGTCACTTATATATACTATCATATCATCTATAAAACATGATATTTTGACTTCTTCTTTTCCAATTTGTATCCCCTTGATCTCCTTTTGTTGTCGAATTGCTCTGGACAGGATTTCAAGTACAATGTTGAATAGGTAGGGAGAAAGTGGGCAGCCTTGTCTAGTCCCTGATTTTAGTGGGAATGCTTGCAGTTTCTCACCATTTACTTTGATGTTGGCTACTGGTTTGCTGTAGATTGCTTTTATCATGTTTAGGTATGGGCCTTGAATTCCTGATCTTTCCAAGACTTTTATCATGAATGGGTGTTGGATTTTGTCAAATGCTTTCTCCACATCTAACGAGATGACCATGTGGTTTTTGTCTTTGAGTTTGTTTATATAGTGGATTACGTTGATGGATTTCAGTATATTAAACCATCCCTGCATCCCTGGAATGAAACCTACTTGGTCATGATGGATGATTGTTTTGATGTGTTCTTGGATTCGGTTAATAAGAATTTTATTGAGGATTTTTGCGTTGATATTCATGAGAAAAATTGGTCTGAAGTTCTCTATCTTTGTTGGGTCTTTTTGTGTTTTAGGTATCAGAGTTATTGTGGCTTCATAGAATGAATTGGGTAGAGTACCTTCTGTTTCTATTTTGTGGAATAATTTGTGCAGAACTGGAATTAGATCTTCTTTGAAGGTCTGATAGAACTCTGCACTAAACCCATCTGGTCCTTGGCTTTTTGTTTGGGAGACTATTAATGACTGCTTCTATTTCTTTAGAGGATATAGGACTGTTTAGAACATTAACCTGATCCTGATTTAACTTTGGTACCTGGTATCTGTCTAGAAATTTGTCCATTTCATCCAGGTTTTCCAGTTTTGTTGAGTATAGCCTTTTGTAGAAGGATCTGATGGTGTTTTGGATTTCTTCAGGATCTGTTGTTATGTCTCCCTTTTCATTTCTGATTTTGTTAATTAGGATGCTGTCCCTGTGCCCTCTAGTGAGTCTGGCTAAGGGTTTATCTATCTTGTTGATTTTCTCAAAGAACCAGCTCCTCGTTTGGTTGATCCTTTGAATAGTTCTTCTTGTTTCCACTTGGTTTATTTTGCACCTGAGTTTGATTATTTCCTGCTGTCTACTCCTCTTGGGTGAATTTGCTTCCTTTTGTTCTAGAGATTTTAGGTGTGTTGTCAAGCTGCTAGTGTGTGCTCTCTCTAGTTTCTTTTTGGAGGCACTCAGAGCTATGAGTTTTCCTTTTAGAAATGCTTTCATTGAGTCCAACAAGTTTGGGTATGTTGTGGCTTCATTTTCAGTAAACTCTAAAAAGTCCTTAATTTCTTTCTTTACTCCTTCCTTGACCAAGGTATCATTGAGAAGAGTGTTGTTCAGTTTCTATGTGAATGTTGGCTTTCTATTATTTATGTTGTTATTGAAGATCAGCCTTAGTCCATGGTGATCTGATAGGATGCATGGGACAATTTCAATATTTTTGTATCTGTTGAGACCTGTTTTGTGACCAATTATATGGTCAATTTTGGAGAAGGTCCCGTGAGGTGCTGAGAAGAAGGTATATCCTTTTGTTTTAGGATAAAATGTTCTGTAGATATCTGTTATATCCATTTGGTTCATAACTTCTGTTAGTTTCACTGTGTCCCTGTTTAGTTTCTGTTTCTACGATCTGTCCATTGATGAAAGTAGTGTGTTGAAGTCTCCCACTATTATTGTGTGAGGTCCAATGTGTGCTTTGAGCTTTACTAAAGTTTCTTTAATGAATGTGGCTGCCCTTGCATTTGGAGCATAAATATTCAGAATTGAGAGTTCCTCTTGGAGGATTTTACCTTTGATAAGTATGAAGTGTCCCTTATTGTCTTTTTTGATAACTTTGGGTTGGAAGTCGATTTTGTTAGATATTAGAATGACTCCTCCAGCTTGTTTCTTCAGACCACTTGCTTGGAAAATTGTTTCCCAGCGTTTCATTCTGAGGTTGTCTGTCTTTTTCCCTGAGATGGGTTTCCTGTAAGCAGCATTGGGTCCTGTTTGTGTAGCCAGTCTGTTAGTCTATGTCTTTTTATTGGGGAATTGAGTCCATTGATATTAAGAGATATTGAGGAGAAGTAATTGTTGCATCCTAATGTTTTTATTGTTGTTAGAGTTGGCTGTCTTCTTTTAGGTTTGTTGAAGGATTACTTTCTTGCTTTTTCTAGGGCGTGGTTTCCATCCTTGTATTGTTTTTTTTTTCTGTTATTATTCTTTGAAGGGCTGGATTCATGGAAAGATAATGTGTGAATTTGGTTTTGTCATGGAATACTTTTGTTTCTCCATCTATGGTACTTAAAAGTTTGGCTGGGTATAGTAGCCTGGGCTGGCATTTGTGTTCTCTTAGTGTCTGTATAACATCTGTCCAGGATCTTCTGGCTTTCATAGTCTCTGGTGAAAAATCTGGTGTAATTCTGATAGGCTTGCCTTTATATGTTACTTGACCTTTTTCCCTTACTGCTTTTAGTATTCTCTCTTTATTTAGTTCATTTGTTGTTCTGATTATTATGTGTTGGGACGAATTTCTTTTCTGGTCCAGTCTATTTGGAGTTCTGTAGGCTTCTTGTATGTTCATGGGCATGTCATTGTTTAGGTTTGGGAAGTTTTCTTCTATAATTTTGTTGAAGATATTTGCTGGCCCTTTGAGTTGATAATCTTCATTCTCATCTACTCCTATTATCCATAGGTTTGGTCTTTTCATTGTGTCCTGGATTTCCTGGATATTTTGAGTTAGGATATATTTGCATTTTCTTTGATTGTTGTGCCGATGTTCTCTATGGAATCTTCTGCACCTGAGACTCTCTCTTCCATCTCTTGTATTCTGTTGCTGATGCTGGCATCTATGGTTCCAGATTTCTTTCCTAGGTTTCCTATCTCCAGCGTTGCCTCGCTTTGGGTTTTCTTTATTGTGTCTACTTCCCTTTTTAGGTCTAGTATGGTTTTGTTCATTTCCATCATCTGTTTGGATGTGCTTTCCTGTTTTTCTTTAAGGACTTCTACCTGTTTGGTTGTGTTTTCCTGTTTTTCTTTAAGGACTTGTAACTCTTTAGCAGTGTTCTCCTGTATTTCTTTAAGTGAGTTATTAAAGTCCTTTTTGATGTCCTCTACCATCTTCATGAGATATGCTTTTAAATCGGGTCTAGGTTTTTCAGGTGTGTTGGGGTGTCCAGTATTGGGTGAGGTAGGAGTGCTGCGTTCTGATGATGGTGAGTGGTCTTTGTTTCTGTTAGTAAGGTTCTTACATTTTCCTTTTGCCTTCTGGTAATCTCTGGAGTTAGTTGTTATAGTTGTGTCTGGTTAGAGCTTGTTCCTCAAGTGATTCTGTTAGCCTTTATCAGCAGACCTGGGAGACTAGCTCTCTCCTGAGTTTCAGTGGTCTGAGCACTCTCTGCAGGCAAGCTCTCCTCTTGCAGGGAAGGTGCACAGATATCTGGAGTTCTGACCTGCCTCCTAGCAGAAGATGAAGGCCTGAAACAGGGCCTGTCCCAGAAGCTGTTAGTTTCTTTAGTCCACACTCTTACCTGCGCAGACTAGTCTTGAAGGGATCCGGGAACCAAGATTGCTTCTCCAGGTGCTCTGGCAAAGCCCTCCCAGGCAGGGAGAACACCTGTCCTGTGGCAGGGAAGGTGCCTGGATGTCTGGAGCCTGTAACGGGGTCTGGCTCAGAAGCTGTCCTCTAGGGACGTTGGAGGTGTCCTCTGACTCCTCACCCAGGTGACCCGGTGCTGGCGCCGACCTGAAGGGACTTGTGACCCTGGTCAGGCCAGGTTTACTGCTTCCCTAATGCTGTCTCAGGTCCCGAGAGATTGGAATGGAACAGAAGTTGTGTTCCACTCACCGGTGGTCCTAAGATTGCTTGGAGAGTCCTCTAGGGACCTTGGGGTGTCTGCTGACTCCATGCCCAAGATGACCCGGTGCTGGCACTGACTGGAAGGGCATAAGTAGTCATTTTTATGTTGAAGTCTGTTCCCTCTATCCTAGTCTCTCTAGGATGCTTGCCATGCAGGCATGTTAGATTTTTATCAAAGGCCTTATATTGTTATAGTTATAAAGAGTTACAATTAAAAAGAAGTCTAGACAAGGCAAACTTTACTCTTGATCAAGAGGGTGTGCTTGGAAGATCAAACATATGGAGACAGAAAGTGCATTTGGTTTATGTTCTAACTAAGTGGTTACTGTGTCTTTTCCCTATTGGGTGGAGTCAGACTCATAGTCTTAATTTAATTGGCCAATCTGAAAAGAACTGACACACAGGAAATGAAGGAATTGAAAGGGGTCACTGCTCCAAGTAGAAAGAGGTCACTGCTCCAGGTGATCAGACTCCTGGAATACAGTAGAGGATCTGTGTGTAAACAAAGGTTTTACTGGGTGCGGGTTAAAACATTTACATAAAAGGTGTGTGTGTGTGTGTGTGTGTGAGAGAGAGAGAGAGAGAGAGAGAGAGAGAGAGAGAGAAAGAGAGAGAGAGAGAGAGAGATAGAGAATTGGAATTCCTTGTTCTAATCACAAGTTTCTTGGTATTTTCTATTATTTCTTTCAAATCCCTCCTTTTTTCCCCCAACACGCTTTTTTTTTTTAAACTCAGTGAGATGCTGACAGTCTTTGTCTGTCTTATCTTGGAGTAAAAAACTGCAATAGGAAGGAAGTACCTGTTTAGTAATAATTGACTCAATAAGCCTGGGTTAGATTCCCTAGTACAGGAATTAATTATTTCATCTATTTTATTATAGTGGTTTAAGGTGAGCCTACACTCCTATGGGTGGTCCTTTGGCCAGGAGATTGACCTTGATCCATTGGAATGCAAGTCTGTACCCAAGGCAGGAGTTTTTAAATTTTTATTTATTTATTTATTTTTGCCAAGGAGGAGGCATTTTCCCCTAAAAGGCTACTTTAACTACTTTAATATTCTGCCTCCCCAAAGAAGCATTTAGGAATCAGATCAGAATTCAGCTCTCCAGACACTTTTGGTATCTTTGGCCGCTGGCAAAAATGAAGCTGCCAAGGGTCTCCTGGACATTTCTTGGCTTTAGTCAAGAAAGAAATTGGTTATTTTCCCGTGGTGTTTTTTCACCCTAAACTGCCTAGCCAGTTTCTACCACCTGTTCTTATCATTCCCCTCCCTCTTAAGAAGTAAACTTCTTAGTTCATATTGTTGTTCCACCTATAGGGTTGCAGTTCCCTTTAGCTCCTTGGGTAATTTCTCTTGCTCCTCCGTTGGGGGCCGTGTGACCCATCCAATAGCTGACTGTGATCATCCACTTCTGTGTTTGCTAGGCCCTGGCATAGTCTCACAAGAGATAGCTATATCTGGGTCCTTTCAGCAAAATCTTGCTAGTGTATGAAATGGTGTCAGCATTTGGAAGCTGATTATGGGATGGATCCCTGCATATGGCAATCACTAGATGGTCCATCCTTTCATCGCAGCTCCAAATTTTGTCTCTGTAACTCCTCCCATGGGTGTTTTGTTCCCATTTCTAAGAAAGGGTAAAGTGTCCACACTTTGGTCTTCGTTCTTCTTGAATTTCATGCGTTTGGCAAGTTGTATCTTATATCTTGGGTATCCTAAGTTTCTGGGCTAATATCCACTTATCAGTGAGTACATATTGTGCGAGTTCCTTTGTGATTGGGTTACCTCACTCAGGATGATATCCTCCAGGTCCATCCATTTGCCTAGGAATTTCATAAATTCATTTTTTTAATAGCTGAGTAGTATTCCATTGTGTAAATGTACCACATTTTCTGTATCCATTCCTCTGTTGAGGGGCCGGAGCTCTTGTCTCTAGCTGCATATGTATCAAAAGATGGCCTAGTCAGCCATCACTGCAAAGAGAGGCCCATTGGAATTGCAAACTTTATATGCCCCAGTACAGGGGAATGCCAGGGCCAAAAAGGGGAAGTGGGTGGGTAGGGGATTGGGGGGGTGTGGGTATGGGGGACCGTTGGGATAGCATTGAAAATGTAAATGAGGAAAATACCTAATAAAAATAATTTAAAAAAAGTTATGAAAGACCTTGGTTTTCTAACCTGTGACAGTAATACATAGACGTTGCTTTCAATAGTCACTATTTTACTGAGCAATGGAATTGTGATTAAAAACTATTACAAAATTAGTAGTCAAATATGTACATAAAATAATAAATAATAAAAGCTTTTAAAATTTAAATTTTTAAAATTAAAAAATAAAGAAGTAAACTTAACTGACATTGTGGAAGTGGGTGTTGAATAGTCTGGCTTCTTCAGGCTGAGTTTAGGAATATCATTTGTAGAAGTTTTTAGGTACTACTGCAGAGGTCCTATCAAAAAGACCTATCAAATGTAGGGAGAAAAGGAAGTCCTTGATTGGCATCTGGAAGGAATTTTCTCTTGTGAGACTACGCCAGGGCCTAGCAAACACAGAAGTGGATGCTCACAGTCAACTATTGGATGGATCACAGAGACCCAAATGGAGGAGCTAGAGAAAGTACCCAAGGAGCTAAAGGGATCTGCAACCCTATTGGTGGAACAACATTATGAACTAACCAGTACCCCAGAGCTCTTGACTCTAGCTGCATATGTATCAAAAGATGGCCTAGTGGGTCATCACTGGAAAGAGAGGCCCATTGGACTTGCAAACTTTATATGCCCCAGTACAGGGGAACACCAGGGCCAAAAAGGGGGAGTGGGTGGGTAGTGGAGTGGGGGGGAGGGTATGGGGGACTTTTGGGATAGCATTGGAAATGTAAATGAGGAAAATACCTAATAAAAATATATATCCAAATCTCAGTCCAGTAGAATCTCTAGATGGGCTCAATATCCTTTGGAGATCTTCTGGGCTCTTTTCTGAAGCCTCTAAGGTTGTTTTCCAGAGTGAAATAGATGAACCCACAATCTCATTTCACATCCTTTGATACTTATTAAAGCAGCTAAAAGTGAACATGCCCTTCCCACATGACTTCTCAATAAGCAGAGAAAAGATTTTTAGCTAGCATTTAATTTTTAGGTTAAAGCAATAATGGATCTGTCTCCCTTGGTCATGGACAGGTGCTTCAAGAGCCAAAGTCAAAAGTCTTATACCAGGGCATGAATTGTTTTTAAGCCCATTTATATGGTTTATTACATTTATTGACTTTGTGTCCATCTCCAGGATAAATCCAACTGGATTGTGGTGTTGTAAGTATTTTAATAAGGATTTTTGTATCTATGTTCATGAGGGATATTAGCCTATTGGTATAATTTTTTTATTGGTTGTGTCTGTTTTTTTATAATAAATTCTGGCTTTGTATGAGTTTGAAGTGCTTTTTTCTTCTGCTTTTAAAAATAATTTAGGAAAAAACTGGTTGTAGATCGTTAAAAGTTTGGTAGAATTTAAACTGTGAATCCTAGGTTGTGTGTGTGTGTGTGTGTGTGTGTGTGTGTGTGTGTGCGTGTTTGCAGCCTTTTATTACTATTTTGTTCTCTTTGTTTGTTATGGTTTTGTTTAAATTGTTCATCTTTTCTTGGTTTAACTTTGGTGATTTGGAGAATTCCAGAAACTCTTCATTTCTCTCAAATTTTCTAACTTAATAAAGTATAGGTTTTGAAATTACAAAATATTTTAGGAGCATTAAATAGATACCCATTTGGCCAGGCACACAAGACTTTCTCTAATACTAACAGTGAACTGTCAGAAGTGTATCTTTGATGATCCAATACTTATTTGGATATGCAAATTGATCTATAAAATATGTCAAACAGCTCCCAGACTCTTTAGACTGGAAGAATATATATTATATTATATTGGGCAGAAGGAAGTGTGTGATAGTTAGTTGTTTGTCAACTAGAGAGGAGATGGACCTCCAGGCACACCTTCCAGAAGTTATTTAGATTAAGTTAGTATCTAGGCATGCCTGTATGAGATTGTCTTGGTTATGTTAATTAAGGTGTGAAGCCTACTCTATAATTTCAGTAAGTATCATGATTCAAGGGGTTTGGGCCTTGAACTACAGAGAAAAGAAAAGAAAAAAGAGAAAGAAAGAAGGAAAGAAAGAAAGAAAGAAAGAAAGAGAAAGGAAAGAAGGAAGGAAGGAAGGAAGGAAGGAAGGAAGGAAGGAAGGAAGGAAGGAAGGAAGGAAGGAAGGAAGGAAGACAGTTAGCTGAGCACAAATTTTCAAAGTTCTTGTACGGCAGATGAGACCCGAGGAGCTCCTCAAGTTCCTCCTGTTAGGATTTTTCTACTGTGATGAACTATTTTTGAACTATGGGTCAAATTAAGCTCTCCCTTCCTTATGTTGATTTTGCTTAGTACAGCAACAGCAAAGTAACTAAAACACTATATATCCCTACCTATTCAACATTGTACTTGAAGTCCTAGCCAGAGCAATTAGACAACAAAAGGAGATCAAGGGAATACAAATTGGAAAGGAAGAAGTCAAAATATCACTTTTTGCAGATGATATGATAGTATATATGTGACCCTAAAAATTCCACCAGAGAACTCATAAGCCTGATAAACAACTTCAATGAAGTAGCTGGATATAAAATTAATTCAAACAAGTCAATGGCCTTTCTGTACACAAAGAATAAACAGGCTGAGAAAGAAATTAGGGAAACAACACCCTTCTCAATAGTCACAAATAATATAAAATACCTTGGCGTGACTCTAACTAAGGAAGTGAAAGGTCTGTATGATAAGAACTTCAAGTCTCTGAAGAAAGAAATTAAAGAAGATCTCAGAAGATGGAAAGATCTCCCATGCTCATGGATTGGCAGGATCAATATAGTAAAAATGGCTATCTTGCCAAAAGCAATCTACAGATTCAATGCAATCCCCATCAAAATTCCAACTCAATTCTTCAATGAATTAGAAAGGGCAATCGGCAGATTCATCTGGAATAACAAAAAACAGCATTTTTCAACAAATGGTTCTGGCACAACTGGTGGTTATCATGTAGAAGAATGCTAATTGATCCATTCCTATCTCCTTGTACTAAGATCAAATCTAAGTAGATTAAGGATCTCCACATAAAGCCAGAGACACTGAAACTTATAGAGGAGAAAGTAGGGAAAACCCTTGAAGATATGGGTACAGAGGAAAAGTTCCTGAATAGAACAGCAATGGCTTGTGCTGTAAGATCGAGAATCGACAAATGGGACCTCATAAAATTGCAAAGCTTCTGCAAGGCAAAAGACACCGTCAATAAGACAAAAAGGCCACCAAGAGATTGGGAAAGGATCTTTACCTATCCTAAATCAGATAGGGGACTAATATACAATATATAGAAAGAACTCAAGAAGGTGGACTCCAGAAAATCAAATAATCCCATTAAAAATGGGGCTCAGAGTTGAACAAAGAATTCTCACCTGAGGAATACTGAATGGCTGAGAAGCACCTGACAAAATGTTCAGCATCCTTAATCATCAGGGAAATGCAAATCAAAACAACCCTGAGATTGCACCTCACACCAGTCAGAATGGCTAAGATGAAAAATTCAGGTAACAGCAGATGCTGGCGAGGATGTGGAGAAAGGGGAACACTCCTCCATTGTTGGTGGGATTGCAAGCTTATATAACCACCCTGGAAATTAGTCTGGCGGTTCCTCAGAAAATTGGACATAGTACTACCGGAGGATCCAGCAACACCTCTCCTGGGCATATATCCAGAAGATGTCCCAACCGGTAAGAAGGACACATGCTCCACTATGTTCATAGCAGCCTTATTTATAATAGCCAGAAGCTGGAAAGAACCCAGATGCCCCTCAACAGAGGAATGGATACAGAAAATGTGGTACATTTACACAATGGAGTACTACTCAGCTACTAAAAAGAATGAATTTATGAAATTCCTAGGCAAATGGATGGACCTGGAGGGCATCATCCTGAGTGAGGTAACCCAATCACAAAGGAACTCACACAATATATACTCACTGATAAGTGGATATTAGCCCAGAAACTTAGGATACCCAAGATATAAGATACAATTTGCTAATCACATGAAACTCAAGAAAAACGAAGACCAAAGTGTGCCCCTTCTTAGAATTGGGAACAAAACACCCATGGAAGGAGTTACAGAGACAAAATTTGGAGCTGTGACAAAAGGATGGACCATCTAGTGATTGCCATATCCAGGGATTCATCCCATGATCAGCTTCCAAACGCTGACACCACTGCATACACTAGCAAGATTTTGCTGAAAGGACCCAGATATAGCTATCTCTTGTGAGACTATGCCAGGGCCTAGCAAACACAGAAGTGGATGCTCACAGTCAGCTATTGAATGAATCACAGGGCCCCCAATGGAGGAGCTAGAGAAAGCACCCAAGGAACTAAAGGGAACTGCAATCCTTTAGGTGGAACAACAATATGAACTAACCAGTAACCCGGAGCTCTTGTTTCTAGCTGCATATGTATCAAAAGATGGCCTAGTTGGCCATCACTGGAAAGAGAGGCCCATTGGACTTGCAAACTTTATATGCCCCAGTACAGGGGAACGCCAGGGCCAAAAAGGGGGAGTGGGTGGGTAGTGGAGTGGGGGGGAGGGTATGGGGGACTTTTGGGATAGCATTGGAAATGTAAATGAGGAAAATACCTAAAATAAATAAATAAATAAATAAATAAATAAATAAATAAATAAATAAATCCCACTATATAAAGGGTTTACCTTTCCTTGAGTAGACAGCATGTGATGAGGAAAACACAAGGAGTGTCTCTTGTAAGCTTATTTTTCTCGACGGAGAGCCTAATTTCTCTACTTTGCCCCAGCATTTTTTTTAAATTCAGAAAAATACAGACTAAACATGGGAAGGTGAAGATCTGAGTTCCAAAAGCAAGCTTCCTTAGTTACCTCATGTTCCTGAGATTACAGGGGATGGAACAGGTGGCTGGAATGGGGTTCTGTCCCAGGTCATACCCTATGCCTTAGTTGTTGTAGGTAGAATGAGGCCATTTTGCCTCAACATTAAGAGAGTGATTGATTCTCATATTGGAAAGATAACACAATTCACAGCTTCAAAACCCTATGGGAACTCTCTGAGCCCATAGATATATATTGTTTTTTGATCTTATTTTGTTTTAGAAAGAACAGTGAATGTAAAAGTTTGTAATATAATACCAATAATACCCCAGGTATGACATCAAAAGGACACAGCCATTTTGTTCTCCAGTTTTTAAGCCTTAACCAAAATTTCTATTTCTTTTTTAAAAATAGATTTAATTATTTTTATTTATGTGTGTGAATCCCTACATATATACACCTGCACTATATATGTGTGTCCCTACATATATGTATTTGTACTGTCTGCATGCTTGGTAGCCACAGAGACCAGAAAAGGATGCTAAATATTGTGGAAATAGAGTTATGGGTGGCTGTGACCTGACTGATGTGGGTGCTAGGAACCAAACCCTGGTCCTCTGCAAAAACAGCTAACTGTTGAGTCATTTCTCCAGTTTCTCTTTTCCTTTTTTTAAAGAAAAAAAAAAGCTCTCTCTGTCTTTTATTTTAAAATAATTTCATTATTAACTTTAAAATTTTTATTAACTTATTATTGCTAAATACTGTGTTAAATTCAGGGGTAAAATGATCATTATAAACATAGACATCCTTTTATACCTGCAGGTGCTACTTTATCAGATTACAACAACTGTGGATCAATCGTATCTAGGCTAAACAATCCACAAACTTTTAAAAATCAAGATTTGAACTTGCCATATGCCCCTTACTATGCTAAATCCATGCCAAGAAAGTGAAGTACAAACCTTGTTTTAAATATTTTAAATGATCTACAGCTGACTTAATGCATCCAGGAATTGATCATATGCAAATGGTGTGTATGTTGTATTATGTAACACATGTGAATATTGGTTTTGGGATCCTAAAGAAAGTTCTAGAATCCATCATTCACAAATACTGTATATGTATACATGAAGGTTATTCTTGGTTGTCAACTTGACTACATCTGGAATTAACTAGAACCCAAGTGGATGGATCCACCTGTGAGAGATTTTTTGTTGTTGTCATTGAATCATTTGAAAGACCAACCCTAAATCTGGATCTTTTGAAGTGCCAGGATCCACCTTAAATCTGGGCTGCACTTTCTGCTAGAGGTCTATATAAAGGACATGAAAAAGAGAGCTGTTGCTCTTTGCCTCTTGCCTCAGAGCCTACTTCTTTGGGATTTCTATGTCTGCCAAAGAGCAGGTGAGACATCTAGCCTCATGGACTGAACAACTATTGGGTTCTTGGACTTTCTATTGGGAAATAACCATTGTTGGAATAGTCAGATATTAGAGTGACCTGTAAGTCACTCTAATAAATCCTGTTTATACATATTTATTCTATCAGTCTGTTTCTCTAGAGAGCCCTGACTAATACAAAACACACACACACACACACACACACTAATAACAAAAATACATCTACAGTAGAGAGGTTATAAAAAATGTATTATATGACAGGTTTCTGGAAGATGGTATTACAAGTAATTTTAATATATTTTCTGTTGTTTTATTTCAAATTCTTATGAAGGATGTGTGTTATTTTATATATAGAAAAAAACCTTAAGAAACTTAAAAAAAACTATAGATACTACAAATACTGAATTGTCTATACTGCTAAATCTCCCAACAGCTGCTCCTGGACTTCTTCCCAGCTATCTAACCTGAATTTCTTCACTAGAACCACGGACAGGTTTTGGGTTAGCACCACTGTCAGTTGGCAGTATCTTACTATAATTGCAGACTCAAATCTCATGAGATAACAAACTTCAAAGTAAATTTGGTTTCTGAATTCCTTTTGTCCAATGACATGTTAAAATTAGGAGCACCCTTCACCATAATAGATATTTGATTTTGTTTTAGTGGAAGAATGCTGTTTCAAGATTCTGCTGAACATCTGGTTCAATGGTACAGCCAATCATCCACATGAGGTGAGAGATTTGGAGAAAGAGCAGCAAAATGATCACAACAGCTCAAGTAAGAAACAACAAGAAATAATGGCTTAGCACACGACTCTTCCACTATAGAACTGGAAGATGCATTCAGGGATGTGAGACAGGTATGTTCTAGGTTAGGAAGAGCTAATGACTGAATATGTGAGCATATGGAGACAAATATATGATACTCATGCTTCTAGTAGAAAAGTGCTAAGGAAATTCTAGAGGCTAAGGTAAGAAAAGCTAAGACAGTATTAAGTAAGGCAGTTCCAACAGACAATTGCTGTCTCATAGATAATTCCCTGATCAAAGGCATACTCACAGTGACCCTGTGATATTTCTTTTGGTATTCTCCCTAACACATGGCTAGTTTCTTTCTCTTTTGGGTTCTCCATTGTTAGGCTCCAAATGACGCTCTCATATTTTTCAGTATGAAGTGCCCTCTTGGCAATCAGACAATCCTTGGGTGATTGGTTTATCCCCCAAAACTCTCTCAACTAGTTTTCTTTTATGTAGAAAATATTTTCCCCACTGGTGACATCTGAGTCTTAAACTCTATAAAACCAACTCCTGCCAGGCTGTATCCTGCAGTTTTTATATCAGGGAAAATAGTCCTGGTTAATAGGTTTTCTTAGATTGTATGTTCTCTTTCCTACTACTCTTATTTCTGTGCTTGTTTATAGGCGAACATCTCACAGGGTGCCCTGTTTATACTGCAGAATTTCAGCATATATTTGACAACTCTACTGAAAGGAGAAGCTGAGGTGCACATAATATAGCCAATAACTTGCCCTGGAAATAAAAAGCAAATAATTGGCTTTCTCACAGGGGAGACACATACTTTCTTAGATGTTCAGCATTAATATTGCATAGATTTTATTGTGTATGTGAGATACACACACACATACACACACACATCTCAGTATATGGTACTGGCCTGGAACTTGCTATGGTTTCCAGCTCACAGAGATGATCAACATGTCACTGCCTCCTGATTGCCAAGTTTAAAGTTGTGTGACACCATACCTGCCAGCCATTGTATGTAAGGTATGTGTGAGTATGAGTGAGCACATGCCACACTGTACATGTGGAGGTCATAGGACAACTTCAGTGCCACTTCTTTTTAACTGTGGGTTCTGGGGCTTGAACTCAGGTCACTGGGCTTGTGTTTTAACCTAGAGCCATCTCAGTGGCCCTTTTACAGGTTTTTTTTTTTTTGGATTTTCGAGACAGGGTTTCCCTGTGTAGCACTGGATGTCCTGGAACTCACTCTGTAGACCAGGCTGGCCTCAAACTCAGAAATCTGCCTGCCTCTGCCTCCCAAGTGCTGGGATCAAAGGCATGCACCACCACTGTCTGGCTACAATTGTTTTTAAACTTATGATAGTTTCATAATCGATGACATCCAGGAATGAAGAAAATAGACTCCATTTTCTTCCTTGTAAGTCTCGCTTTGATTTTGAGCATGAGCGATTGGATGTATAACAGAGTAATTTGAGATCTTGAGTAATAACGAATGATCATCTGCCTTTGGTAATCCGTAAAATGCAGCCACAAAGTAAGTCTCTGTCTGGAGCCAGTGGAGATCTATATTTACATTTTCGAGCAGGACCTGCTCCCTTTAAACCCCAAGATGCTACTGAAGATCTGAAGAGAGAAGGACACTGCTAATGGGGGTATTTGCTTTTTGTTTTGCTTTTTCATCTAAAAAGAATAATTTTAATCAATTTTTAAGGATTTAACAAAATACAAAAAGGTGAAGTTACCAATAACTGAAACACATAAAACAACAAAGTCTAAGTCCTGGCTGGATAAGAGAAGGGTGAGGAAGATATATGCTATCAAGATCATGTGTGTGTGTATGTGTGTGTGTGTGTGTGTGTGTGTGTGTGTGTGTGTAGTGAGTGTTGTATGTATGTATGTGTATGTTGTGTGTATATTGTATGAATCTGTGTGTTGCGTGTATGCTGTGCGTATGTGTGTGTTGTATGTGTGTATGTATGTGTGTTATATGTATGTGTGTGCATGTGTGTTTGTATGTGTGTGTGTGTATAGTGGTCATTATTTTCTCCCTTGAAATATACAAGTTGAAGAAATGACCAACAATGTATCACTGTCAGGAAGACGTGCAGTGTTGAATCTTACACTGGCTAACTTTCCCCCATGTCCTAGGTGAATCCATGATGAAGAACTCTAAACCCTATACATAAGTCAAAGATGTCTGCAAAATGACTCCAGAAAACCTGCAGCATCCAGGACCATAACCACTCTGTTTCTACATTTGGTTCCAGACAAACAACAAGGCAGGACGCACATGTCAATTTTGATGCTAACTATACTTTTACCTAAGCACAGTGATGTTCAGTGCTTAAGTATGTGGCTTTCCCCTCTGGCTCCCCAGTTTAGAAAGGTCAGCATGTGCAATCATGCATGATGAAAAGAACAAAATGGGGAAGGTAACCTTTGGCTGAAAGTAGGAAATTAATTCTCAGAAGTGCCAGCCTGAAACCCAAATCCTGGTTCCCTGCACCAAAGAATGATGCAATGTGCTTTCTATTAATAGCAACTTAGATAAGTTAACTGGTTAAGAATCGCATGGACTGGAGCTCCCACCTGCTCAGAGGAGAAGAGGGGGGAAGGGTTATGGGAGGGGATGACTGGGTGGTGGACAGTACGCAGGATGTAAAGTGAATAAATAAAAAAAAAATAATCCCCTGGAGTTAGAAAACTTTGTCGAAGATAAAAATATTTGATATTTGAAATGTAAATAAAGAAAATATCTCTACAAAATGAGTTTCAGGACAGCCAGGGCTACACAGAGAAACCCTGTCTCGAAAAAACAAAAAACAAACAAACAAACAAAAATCTAATAAAAAAAAAATTTGATACTTTCCACCCACTTGAACAAGAGTTGGGAACCCCTCCCCTTTCTCCCGGTTTTCAAAGAAGCCAGCCTCCCTCCACTGACAGCACCAGATGCTTACTTTGTTTTAGATCTGGGGACCTATTCCTGTGCATTTCTGCCTGTCAATATGCCTGGTGGTGTGGTGCAATGGGAAGAGCTGTGGCATAGGGTCGGAAGCCTTCCTGAGAGTCCCTCCTCCTCCATTTGTTTACTGTTAAGCCAAGCCATATGTTGGGTTTTTGGAATGTGGGAAGGAAACCATTACAGCCATATAACTCAAAAGTTGTTAAATTATTGTATGTGTTTCCAGCATATTAATAGTGTGTGTATGTGTGTGGGGGGGTATTGGGACACCACATTTGGAACGCTCTAATTTTGAAGCATTGTGTGAGTCTGTCATTGGACTTCATGGCCTTGGGAAAAGACATTTGAGAAAGTCATGTTGGAGGAGGGAGACTGCTTTCAGAGACTGCTATGGTTTCAGTTGCTTTGGGTCTGTGATAGTGCCATTATCTACACAGTGACAGTGGGGGGATTGTGACAGAGGAAGTCATCTCATGGCAGTAGGAAGCAAAGATCAGAGAAAAAGATTGGAGGCCCAGTATCTCTTTGATGAACATGCTCCAAATGACCCAACTTTCCTCAGGCCTCACTTCTACTACTTTCAAATAGCACCACAAATTGTTTCTTTTAATTAATTAATTAATTAACTAATCAATCAATCAATCAATCAATTCATTAACATCCGTCCCAGTCCCCCCCTCACAGAGTCCCTCCCTCACTCTTCCCTCCCCTTCTACTCTGAGAGGGTGGGTTCCCCTGGGTATCTCCCCAACTTGGCGCATCAAGTCTCATGCAGGTTTATGTGCATCCTCTCCCACTGAGGCCAGACAAGTCAGTCCTGTT
This sequence comes from Mus musculus, assembly GCF_000001635.26. Lineage (NCBI taxonomy): Eukaryota > Metazoa > Chordata > Mammalia > Rodentia > Muridae > Mus > Mus musculus. The sequence goes on along the minus strand of NC_000077.6, from coordinate 11,586,234 downwards.
GGGGAATGGATTCCACAGTCAGGCAACAGCATTAGGGTTGTCCCTGTTCCAGTTATTCCAAACCCACATGGAGAATTAGCTGCATATCTGCTACATGTGTGCTGGGGACTTGGTTCAGCCTGTGTATGCTCTTTGGTGGTTCAGTCTCTGTGAGCTCCCAGGGGTCCAAGTTAGTTGACTGTAGGTTTTCCTGTGGATTCCTTATCCCCTTTAGGGCCTTCAATCCTCCCCCCAACACTTCCATAAGCATCTCTGACTTCTGTTCAATGTTTGGTTGGCACCACAAATTGTTGACCAAGCTTTTTGCATACAGCCTTTGGGGAACACTGAATGACCTAACCATAACAAGCATCAGAGTTCTACTCCCATAAAATTAGGGCATTTTCTGGAACTTTCCCACTTCCAACTTTCTGCAAATCTTCTAACATAGGTGAATGAAGTCAAACATATATTTGAAGGTAATTTATGTTGTCACTACCATAATCATTCATATATGTTAAGAACTAGGTAAACCACATGAAGTTGTTCTTTTTATAGGCAAATTCTACCCAGTATTATTGTTATGCTTCAGCCTAGTACTATAGGAACAATCTGGGAGGTCATGAGAGATGAACCCAAACTGTACGAGGGAGGGATGAAACAAAACTCAGATCGCAGGGTCCCTCAGCTCCCAAAGCTACAGTGTGGCTACAGACAGTGATGCAGTTGACTTGCTTGTAAATTTTCTCTGTTGTCCGAGATTGAATCTTATGTGGCTCTCACCTCTGGGGTCATCGTGGGCTAAATTTCTCCATGAGAACCCATAATTTCTACCATCAGTGTGTCCACTGCAATGTGTACTTTCTTTCCGCTGTATACAGCTTGAAGGTGTGTGCTTGCTGTGTAGTACCCACAAGTCTCAGCTTGTACTGTGTCCTTGCTTATGCAGCCACTCCACAGTGGTTGGGAACTTCCTTAATGCTGAGACCTTTTAAGACAGTTCCTCGTGGTGTGGTGACCCCAACCATAACATTATTTTCATTGCCACTTCATAACTGTAATCTTGCTGCTGTTATGAATTGTAATGTAAATATCTGTGTTTTCTGATGGTCTTAGTTGACCCTTGTGAAAGGGTTGCTCAACTCCCAAAGGGGTCTCCTCCCACAGGTTGAGAACCATTGATCTATACTCATTCTTTGGAAATTCCAAAATTCAACCCAATTTGGATTTCTGAACAGCAGCATCCTAGCGGGTTTGAATATGTGTTCTTTGTATCATAGGAAAACAAAAAACAAAAAACAAAACAACCTCTTTCAATTTGTTGTTATTGTTGAAACAGAGCCTTACTATGTAGCCCAAGCTAGTTTCAAACCCTGAATCCTCCTGCCTCATCCTTCTGAATATTACAAGCCAAGCCACCCTGCCAAGCTTTCTGTTTGCTTCCATAGTAATGAGACTGTATTTAGAAATCTGTTTTTTCAGAGAAAGTCTGTTTGTAAATTCTGTTACTGGGGAACCAAAGCACCAGTTCTCTCCTGTCTTCAAGTATTTGTTTAAAGGACTTAAAGGCCAGCATGTGCTTTTATAACAAAGTGTGTCTGGGTGAGTGCAATGTGTAGGCAATGTACTACACACAGTTTATTTATTTATTTATTTATTTATTTATTTATTTATTTATTTATTTATTTATTTTTGGTTTTTCTATATAGCCCTGGCTGTCCTGGAACTCACTTTGTAGACCAGGCTGGCCTCGAACTCAGAAATCCGCCTGCCTCTGCCTCCCAAGTGCTGGGATTAAAGGCATGCACCACCAAGCCCGACTGCTACACACAGTTTATTCATTGCATCAACAGCAATGATAAGCATTTGACAAAGAGAAGCCCAGAAAGATAAAACATCTCCTTCAAGGCTAGCCCATCCTTAAATGGTACTAGTCTGGGATTCATACCTGGGGCGTGTTGGACTTTAGACCCTGAGTTCTGATTATAACATCTTATCACTTAGTGCTGGATCTTGAATTATTCATATTTGATGCCACATTTTTTCCGATTTTTATTAGGTATTTTCTTCATTTACATTTCAAATGCTATCCCGAAAGTCCCCTATACCCCCCCCCCCTGCTCTCTTACCCACCCACTCCCACTTCTTGGCCCTGGTGTTCCCCTGTACTGGGGCATATAAAGTTTTCAAGACCAAGGAGCTGCTCTTCCCAATGATGGCCGACTAGGCCAACTTCTGCTACATATGTAGCTAGAGACAGGAGCTCTGGGGTACTGGTTAGTTCATATTGTTGTTCCACCTATAGGGTTGCCTTTAGCTCCTTAGGTACTTTCTCTAGCTCCTCCACTGGGGGCCCTGTGTTCCATCCAATAGCTGACTGTGAGCATCCACTTCTGTGTTTGCCAGTCACCAGCATAGTCTTACAAGAGACAGCTATATCAGGGTCTTTTCAGCAAAATCTTGCTGGTGTATGCAATGGTGTCTGAGTTTGAAGGCTGATTGTGGGATGGATCCCCTGGTATGGCAGTCTCTAGATGGTCTTTGATGCCACTGTGATCCAACATCTAGATTAAACAAGTTTTAAAAACCCATGTTATAAATATGTTCATGTTTACATTAAGTAAAGAAATCTTTCCACAATTAGATAACAGTATTTTTTGGGGGTGGGGGGGGGACAGGTGTTTGGATTCTTGTAGAAATAGCACATTGCTAACACTAAGTGCCAAGATGCTTGTGCCAAAGTGACAAGTAACTAAGCCCCTTATTACAGCTATGACTGTGACACTGAGCAGGATTACAGAGACAGAGGCGACTTCATGGCTAGGAGCTTTGAATCCCTGAGCCTAGGCTGTCACAGAGCCCTCACAATTATAAGCAGGTGTTAGGAAATTATGCACATTTGGATTTTAGAGGGAATTCTCTTCTCTATGGCTTATCAGTGCTCCATTTAGGAATACCTTAACTTTTAGCCTGGTGAAAATCTTGGCCTTTACTCTAGATTGGGTTTGTTTGGTTTGATATTACACTGCTTGAAATAATGGAATGATGAAATGGGGAATGATGGATCTGTATTATTTAGTTTTTTTTTAATTATTAACTGATCCTTGAAGTATAGAAAAAAATGATGCAGAGACTATAATTCCAGAAAACACATGATCCAGTGGAATGGGCACAATTAAGAGTGGCTGAAAATATATTGGTGGAGTGTCTGGCTCACTCAGCTATCAGCAACTAAATGTGCCAGTTTACATTGTAGAACCTTTTACTCCTTTAATCATTTTAACTCATTAGTGGCGTTAAGTACATACACACTTCAACATGACCACCATGTAGTTTATGTACTGTAATCAGGAGGCAAATCTTTACAGTCATTAAGCAGCCAGCATCATTGATCTCACCTACTTCTCATCTCTGGATTTGCTTAGTTGGTATGTAAATGAAAAAGCGTCCCCCAAAATTCCTATGGAATGAAAATGGACCATAAGTAGTCAAAACAAATGGATTAATAGAATTATGACATAGGATCTTTTGTGTCAGGCTTAACTCATGTAACATAATGATTTTATAGCATGAAGTAATCACATATCATTTAGCTTGTAACTGGATGATATTTCACTGAGTGCACACGCCATGCATTTGCTGTTGTTGCTTTTGAGAGAAGATCTTTTGCATTCAGGCTAGCCTAGAAACTAATATATAGCCCCAAGTGGTCATCTCTTGAACTTCTAGTCCTCCTGTGTCTACCATTACCACCCCTGGTTTATGTGGTACTGGGGTCCAAACTCAGAAACTGCATGTATGCAAGGCAAATGCTTTGCCAATTGAGGGACACCCCCAACCCCTTCATGTTGTTTCCCATTCTTTTGTTAGCAGATATTTGGGCTACTGCCCCTGAATATTGAGTAAGAATATTTGTACATGTTTTAGTTGCTCACTTATTTTGAATTATTGTGGCTTTATCTTACAAAAGGAATGATTGGGTCATAACAATTCTCTAATTAAGTCGTTACATAGTGGTGCATGCTTATAATTCATCAGCAGCCTTAGGCAGGGGGATTCAGAATTCAAGGCCAACCTGGAATATATAGAAAGATCTGATTTCAAAAACTGAACCAAACCAAACCAGTAAATGAACTATTGAAGAACAGTGAAAGTATTTTCCACAACAGCTCTGCCATTTTTCATTTGATTGTAGTGTTTGATGGCTGCATATTCTCAACGATTCTTCTCTCTTGCTTTGGTGTGAATAAAGTGGTAACTCATGGTGGCTATCATTTGAACTAATTTAATGAATGATGCTGAATATCTTTTTGTGTGATGTTGACCATTTGTATATCAATTTTCAAAAACATCTATTGAAGTACCTGGCTAGCCTGGGATGCAAAAGACCTTCTCTCAACAACAACAACAACAATCACCAACAAAAACAATCCCGTGGCATGTACATTCAATGAAATATCCTTCAGTTACAAGATAAATGATACATGATTACTTCATGCTACAAAATTATTATGTCATGTGAATGAAGGCTGACACAAATTCTATTTAATTTTTTCAAGAATGTCGTACATGAGTATACTGCATTGCATTGTTTCTACCATTCCTTTCCCCCTTTCCAATGTCTGCTACATCTGATCCCCCATTCCTTCTCTAATTTGTACCTGTTCTATAATTATTATTGTCACATAAACGTGCATGTACATATATCTGGATATATTTGTGTACACACACACTTTCAAGTCTAGATACTATTGTCTACATGTACTTGTGTTTAGATCATGTAGGATTGGATATTCTATCAGGGATAACCTAACGGGTGAGAAACTTATTCTCCCTCCATCAGCAGACATTTATTGCCTGAAGTTCTTCATCTAGAGGTGAGAGCTTATGAAATCTTTTTCCATCTGTGATGGTGTGTTGACTGGTGTGGTTGTGCAGGTCTTGTGAAAGGCAACAAGATTTTCGAATGTTTGTGGGTACAGAATCCTTGTCATGTCTAGAAGACACTATCTGACAGCAAACATCCCAGTTGTCTAGCTCTTACAATCTTTCTGTGTGGGAAGCCGCAAACGCCATTACAAGATGGCGCTGGTTTCTATAAGCCTACGCCCATGAATATGGGTAAATAACCAATGTGTGCATGTGCATAAGAGTTTTTTGCCAAGTCACTGCCTGGCCCGAGGCATATTAATGAGGTACTGGTAGCATAACCAATCAGGTATGGACACGTCACTCCTAGGCCTATATAAGCAGTGCCATTTCTGGGGCTCAGGGTCTTTCGCCTACGTAGTCCATGCTCTCCCAATAAACATGCTGCAGAAGGATCCTGTTGTGACATCTTACTTGCTGGCAAGTCGGGCGTCCCACATTTCTGCCTCATTTTTGTGATGTTTTTTGAGCCTTAAATATGAAGGTCATTTGTAGATGTACCAGTTGGAGGCAGTCAGTTATTCTCTGAATGTTGAACAGTTGAGAATCTTTGTAGCCTTTATCTGCTACAAATGGAAGCTTCTTTGAGAAGAGGTGAGAAATAAACTCATAAGCATAAATATTTAGGATGCTGCTAGAAGCTATGTTAATTTAGGAAAATGGTAGTTGCAGTTCTCCTCTAGGGTCTCTGCTGTCTCCAGACATGGAATATTGCCTTTATTTACAGTACCACGCATGAGTTCCTCTCTATTGAGAGGTGAAAGTATGATTAGACAGCTGGTGGTTTTCCTTAAGATACACGTGCCATTACTACACAGTTGGTGGTATTAGACCACTGTTGTAGCTCACAAGCTTATAGTTGTGTGGGACTATTGATTATTTTTCCTTATCATCAGAGAGGTGGTTTCCATGTCAGTGCAAGCTTGATTCCACCAAATTCTGTGTCCCTAGTATATGCTCTTTCCAGCATTGGGTTCTTACTTTCAAGTTCTATCCAAGTGCAAGAGTCCATATTACTTAAGGAATGTCTTAGACTCTCTTGACTAACAAATGAAAGGAAAGTATCCAATGCCTGTGGGGGGGGGGCAGATGTTAGGTGTCCTATGGCTCCTAAGAAAACATTATCACCCCACATGGCATAATTCTACCTCTCTCTCTCTCTCTCTCTCTCTCTCTCTCTCTCTCTCTCTCTCTCTCACACACACACACACACACACACACAATTTTAAAGTGATCTTGTAAATAGTATATTTCCTTATGGGTTTTTCAAATATCCAATGTATTATTTATTTCTCTATCTCCATCTCTTTTTCTCTATCATGTGTTATCTTCCAACCTCTATCCCATGTTATATAACACCTATTTTTCCCCTTCCTCCTGAGTGCAGCAACTGATGAGGCGCAGGGACAGCTCTCCTGCTCTCACGCCTTCAGGGCCAACATTCCCACAATGCCCAGGCAAGGAGTGTGGCCAACTTTGTACAGCTTGCCCCCAAGTGGCAGCCCAGACCAGGGATATCTGCCTAGCCTTTGGTAGCCTCTGCTGCAGGGCCATGGACCCAGACATGATCCTTGCCAATAGCATAGGCCAGGACCTCACCATGGCCTTAGGTGTCATTGCCAGCTACTCACATCAGGCTGTTCCTCACTGCTCTTAAGTCTCCAGTTCTGCTTCTCTTCATTGTGTACACAACCTTCAGCTTTTCTTTCTCTTCCAAATTTCTGCTACTTTCTTGCTCATCCTAGTATCACTTGGGGCTTCTGGTTATCTGGGGTTGTCTTAGGAGTGCTATGTAGAGAAATGTTAATCCAGCAACATGACAGCTCTGGCAAGGGATTACCTCCAAGGATATGATCCAAGGATATACCTTTAGTACACACCTTTAATCCCAAACAATTCTGTGTAATTGAGGGCAGACAGAGAAAGATTTGACAGAGTGAATCAGAGAGTATATGTCCAACTCTCAAGAGAACAGACAGAAAATAGAGACTACTTAAAGAACAGTGAGGGAAAGAGAATTCAATTGAAGTGAGTTGAGCTCAGTTCAGTTGAGCTCAGTTCAGTGTAGTTTGAAGCAGTTTAGTGCATAGAGTTCAAAGACAGTCTTTCCAAGCAGAGCAATCCAGTCAGAACCATGAGAAGTCAATTTGAATCAGTCAACTTGGAGAGGCATTTGAGCCAGAACAGTTGAGTTGAACCAGCCAGCCAGAGTTCAGAAAGAGATAGAAATAATGAATTTATTCAACAGTAAGTCTTGGAGGCTGAAATATTCTAGGCTTAGCTTAGCAGATGGAGGCTGGAAGCTGAAGCCTTCAAGGTCTGGGCTTGTCTGGCTTGAATTTGTGCTGGTCTCTGTGAGTTCATGTGTATATCAGCCCCACTGTGTCTGGAAGATACTGTTTCCTTGGAGTCATCCACCACATCTAGTTCTTACACTCTTTCTTCCTCCTCTTTCCTCTTCCATATAAATCCCTAGGCCTTGAGGAGAGATAGGGCTGAGTGTTCCAATGTCTTTCGATGTCTTCACATTGTATCTCTGTGTTAATTAACATCTATTCCAAGAAGTTTCTCTGATAAAGGTTGGATGATGTCATGACCTATGGATGTAACAATACACCATTAAGAGTTGTTTTATTGCTATGCTCACTTAGGAGAATAAAAGTAGGCTTTCCCCAAGAGCGCAGGGTTTTGGCCTTCATAAACAGTGTCAAATGTGGGTTCTATCTCATGGAATGAGCCATAAGTTCAATCAAAAGGTGGTGGATTTCTCCAATAACATTTGTGCCACTATTCTACCAGTATATCTTGCAGGCAGGTTGCAAGATATACTGATGGTGTTGCTGGTCACAGGTTCTTAACTGGGTAAGATTGATTACTTTTGTCCTGTGGTAGCATGTGTAGTACCTTTTAGCACTATGAAAACTAGTCAATAGAGTAAAGCTTCTAGTTGGACACCAGCTCAATTTTCCCATATTCTATGAGAAAATTAAGTGGTATCTTCAGTAACGGGATCTTGACATGTTGTAGATGGTAACACATAGCTTTGGCAATATAACCTGTAATGTTTTGGAGGGTGGATATCAACAATAGAAATGGACAAGATGAAGACTGATTTAAGACAAAATTCAAGATGGAAGTTAAAATTCTTTTAGAATTGAATCAAAATGACAACACAAAATATGCTTATACAATGAAGGCAATGCCAGGAGTTAGGTTCATAGTACTAAGTACCTACATTAAAAAAAAAAAACTGGACAAATCTCACACTAATAACAATGATGCACTTCAAATTTTTTAGAAAAAAAACTAGAAGAAATAGCATCTACAAAGAGTGTACGGGAAGAAATAATCAATTAGTAAATAATCAAATTAATAAAATTAGAGATGAAAGGGGAGACATAACAACAAACATGGAGGAAATTCAGATAATCATAAGGACATACTTTAAAAATCAGTATTTCACCAAACTGGAAAACCTAAAAGAAATAGATGAATTTCTTTATAGATATTACCTACTAAAACCAAGATGAAATCAACATACCCATAACCCCTAGTGAAATAGAGCATCAATTAAACTCCCAACTAAGAAAAAAAGAACCCTAGGTCCTAGTGTAGAAGTCTATCAAAATTTCAAAGAATAACGAATGTCAACAATCCACAAATCATTTCACAAAATAGGAACTGAGGGAACTCTTCCAAATTCTTTTTACAAAGTCCCTATACTAAAACAGAGACTGAACAAAAATGAAAAATGTAGACCTTATTTGTGAACACAATGCAAAAATTCTCAATAAAGTTCTCAAAAACTGAATTTAAGAAAACATCAAAAAGATCATCCACTATGATCAAATTGACTTCATCACAGAGATACATGGTTCAACATATGTAAATCAGCAAACATACCCAGCACATAATAGATCAAAAGTCAAAAACAAAATGTTCATCTCATAGATGCAAGAAAGGTTTTGATAAATCCCAACACATTCATGATGAAAGTACAGGAGAAACAAGGCATACAAGGGACAGAGATTAACATAATGAAGGGGGTTTACAGCCAGTCAACATCAACTTAAATGGAGAGAAGCTCAGAGTGTTTCCACTAAAGTCAGGAACAAGTCAAGGAAGGATGTCCATTCTGTCCAATGTAGCACTCGAAGTCTTAGTTAAGCAGTACAGACAACTGAAGGAGATCAAAGGATTACAAGTAGGAAAGGAAGGATTCCAAAAATCCACATTTGCAGACCATTTCTTTTTTCATTTCAGTATACAAATCATACTTTGATTTAGTCAAATTTATTATCATTTTATTGTTTTAATACAATTGTAAATGGAATTACTTTTTAGTTTCACTTTTATACTTGTGTGTGTGTGTGCGTGTGTGTGTAGGTGCATGTGCCTTTGTGCACAGACATACACAGAGGCCACAGGAGGGTGTTGGGTATCTTCCACTATCATTATTAACATTATTACTCTGAGATGAAGTCTCTCAGTCTTCTCATTTTAGATGAGATGATTGACACTAAGCTCTTTTTTTCATTTTTATCAGATGTTTTCTTCATTTACATTTCAAATGCTATCCCGAAAGTCCCCTATACCCTCCCCCTCCCTGCTCCCCAAACTACCCACTCCCATTTCCTGGCTCTAGCATTCACCTGTACTGGGGCATATGATGTTCTCAAGACCAGGGCTTCTCCTCCCATTGGTGGTCAACTAGGCCATCCTCTGCTACATATGCAGCTAGAGACACAGTTCTGTGGGGGTACTGGTTAGTTCATATTGTTGTTCCTCCTATTGACAGGAAGCTTTAAGGATCCACCTATTTCTTTTCCCTAAGGCTGAGATTACAGGTGTGTGCAATTATGCCCAGCTTTGTGTGGGGGTGCTAGGAATTTGAAATCCCTCATGCTTACCCAGTGATCTGTATCCCCAGTCCTCATTTTTACACTTTTCATTGCTGATGTAAATAAATATACTTTTCATATTGATCTTTTCTCTTATAATCTAAATAGTTTTGTTAGTGTTGGTTGGTATTTGGACAAAATTTTTTTCAGGTTCTTGGTGTCTTATTCAATGAATCAAGCTAAAGATATACACATATAGGGAAGTTGCAGATTTTTGTTCTAAAACAAAGTAAGGGTACAGGTCAGAAATATACTGTCAAGAGTAAAAAATCTGGCTACATTTATAAGAGAGTGCTAAAGTTCCCAGGCTACTGCCTCAGGCTTCTTTTGTGGAGTTTAAAGAAAGGAGAGGCTCATTACTAAGGGTCATAGTTTGAAGGTTTCTCTATTTTAATTAGTGTATTTGAGCTATATGAACTTTTTCTTGCTGCATATACCCCTTCTTATAGTGCATCTGATTTTAATAATATGCTTAACAAATTATACATATACATAAAATGGTAAAAGTTCTCTTAGAAGACACCATTTGCCTTACTAGTCCAGTCTAGAGTGATCCACTTACTCCCATACCTGTATAAATCTGGACCATGTTTGAATAGAAGAAACTGGTCCACAAAATAGGATTTCAAATATTGGGGGGGGGGGAATTAGAAACTTCTTTTCTTGCTCAGGATGGGTTGTATGAGCATGGCACTTGATAGGTAGAGGACCTAGGTTGCTAAGCCTATTGTTAGGGGAGGGATGTATATATACCGTATGTGCATGTAAGGGCTTAGGTTGCCATGGCATTTGTAGTAGATAGACGTGTGCATAATTCAAGCTAAGTGGAGTCCTCTATTGTTGAGGTAGTCCGTATAGTCTCTGGTTAGCTATTAATTTTACTTTCAGTGTGCATTTTTAAGAATATCTCACATGCTGTTCTTTTCTACAAGTAGAGATAGTTTTACTTCTTCCTTTTCAATATGAAAACTTTAATTTTCATTTCTTGCCTATTTGCTCTGACAAGAATTTCCAGTAAAATTTGAAATAGAAATGTCAAGAATGAAGTAGATGTGGTGACAAATTACGATATAACAATTATTTGGGAGGCTGAGGAAGGAAAAGCCGTTGAATCCAGGAGTTTGGGACCAGTCTAGAAAAAAGAAAAGGCAGGTTAAAGAGGAGAAATTATGAAATTGGGCAGCCTTGGCTGGCTCTGATCTACCTGTAAGCTTTTCATGGGTGATTTCAATTAAGCTCACGAAATTCCCATTTAGTCAAACAACTTACACATTTTCACCATGGAAGGACTGGGTATTTGACAGATACCTTTCCTCCTGTGTTTATCATATGGCTTTTGCTGTTTGTTATTCTGATGTAATGCATCACACATATTGATTTTCAAATATGAAACTAACTTTGAATTTCTGGTGTGTCAGGGGTCCATACACATGGTATATAATTTATTTATTCTATTTATGGATTTTGTTTGCCACTAATTTGATAAGAGTTTTCAGTTATATATTTATCCAAGATCTGCTTTCATGTGATATCTTTATCTCTATGTGATATATATATATATATATATATATATCACATAAGTCAGGGGCATATTGGAAGTGATCAAATAAAGAAACTTCTTCAAATGATAAAATGTGCAAAAAGATCAAAAATGGTTATATGTTGTTTTCCTTTCATCTTGAACACTTAATTTAAGGCTTTCTAAGTTCATTTTATCTCAGTTATGCACATACTCGTTGAGTGAGCTAATGAGATATAGACTGAGCTTTATAAGTGTTCAAGGCCTGCTGCAATCTTGGTATATAATGTGTGAAGATGTCCTGAATAGACTGATTTTCCCCTGCTCTTTGTTCCATTATGTTTAGAAGATGATCTATAAAAAGCCTTTTAAAAATAACAAACCTGTCTCTTTATATCTGGCTGAAGTATGATTCCAGTGAATATTATAGTTCCTTCCTTAATCAGTACATTAACTGGAATTAATATCTAGTAGGCAAAATACTACTACTGTGAATATATTTTGAGGATATGGTCTCAAGGCATTTATCATTTTTCTTTGACAAATTGGGTGTACTCACATACAGGTGTGTTGGCATGTGTGTCCATCCATCTGCATATGTATATGCTTAAACATAATTCCATTTTGAACATAAGTGAGGATTAGAGATGATTCAAAGTGGTAATCTGGGAGGATTTAAGTTCCCCGTTGACATTATTGTCCTGGCGGTATAAGACATGCAAATTAACTTTTCAGCATAGATGATTTGTTTTCAGACTTTGATAAGAGGCTCTGATGTAGATTTGAGCCTGACATTCCAACCTTGGTGTTTAACTCTTTGCTGACAATCTGCACACAAACATTGGTGGCTGAAGTTCAAGAGAAAGATCCGGATGAGCACGACTCCATTGCTCCTTCTTCCTAGGGCTGAGGCCTGAGAGCTCCCAAAGAGCCTTGCTGTTCCAGGCAACCACGCCCTCCCCACTTCCCATCTCTTGCCTCCCCGCATACTAATCTTCTTTCCACTTCCTGCTGAGCTGGGTGATTGCTGGTCTCTGCCAGTGTTACCTCATTTCCTCTACTGGGAGGTACTCCTCTGTCTCTTGCCTAAGCCATCATGACGTGGCATGCTTCCTCCTGTGAAGTTTTCATTAATCCCCTTCATTCACTGTGCCATTTCTTTCTATTTCTCTACCTTGAAAGAATGTAGATGCCATTTGGAGGACCGTCATCTCTAGTGAGACAAAGTGTTAGACTTAGGGACCAGAGAGATGGCTCAGCAGTTAAGAGTGTGCATGCTACTCTTGCAGAAGACTCAAGACCTGTTCCCAGCACACATATCAGATGATTCACAGCCACCTGTAACTCTAGCAGGATCCAATGCTTCTGATCTCTGTAGGTATCGGTGTTAAAGTACACATTTTCAAGGACCCTTAACTTCAACAAACATGTAATTAAAAATAAAATACAAATGAAATAATGTGGGCTTTGGAGGTGGATAGTCTGGCCATAAAATGGAAAAAACAGATTGGGGATGCCCACAGGCTGAAGATGCTGTCGGGGCAGAAGGAGCCATTCATGTGGGTCCACAGGCATAGACACCTTAGTGATGACTCAGGAAAAACTGTTGTCTCTGGAGGTAGGAGCATTAGTAGACAAAATCTACCAGAACTCCATTTGTAGACATATAGATAATGAGCATGTCTGGTAAATGATGCCATGTGGGATGGAAGGGGCCATCTAGAAAACCACTGCTTAGAAACTTGAGGCTAAGCTGGGCAGTGGATGTGCACACTTTTAATCCCAACACTTGGGAGGCAGAGGCAGGTGGATTTCTGAGCTCAAGGCCAGCCTGGTCTACAAAGTGAGTTCCAGGACAGCCAGGGCTATACAGAGAAACCTTGTCTCAAAAAACAAAAACAAACAAACAAACAAACAAACAAAAAACAAAAAAAAAAACAAGAAAGAAAGAAAGGAAGGAAGGAAGAAAAGAAAAGAAAAGAAAAGAAAAGAAAAGAAAAGAAAAGAAAAGAAAAGAAAAGAAAAGAAAAGAAAAACAAAACTTGAGGCTAATCACCTGGCAGGAAATTCAGAGGCTGGACTCTGAAGTCTAGAAGGAAAGCTCTGATCCAAGAAAGGTGTGGTGGTGCAGTAAATATTATTTGAAGTTTTCTACCTTCAAATAATCATTTAGTTCCCAAATAAACGGCACCAAACCTTTGAATGTATAAGCCTTAAAGCACTAGAGCTGGGCAGATATCAGCCCTCATTGCCATGCACTTACAATCCACCTACCCCGCTGTGACTTCTCTTCTCTTTCTCCTCTCCTCCTCTTCATGGTCCCTCCTCAGAGCCCAAGCCAGGGAACCAAAGCCCTGCCTATCTCTCTTCTGCCCAGCTATAGGCTATAGGCATTTTTATTAGCCAATCATGAATAACTTGAGGGGCAAGGTTAATACAGCAAAAGCTGGTATACAAGAGGATTTGCTCATCTTGGAGCAACCAGACCATGGGGTATAGAATTTAGCATTTGAATACAAGCAGCATCAGACCAACCCACTGCAAACAGGACTAAATAGATATCCAGAGCAGCCCTGACAACACAAAGAGCTGGAGACTGGGTACCAAAATAGATGCTTCTATTGAGCCTAGAGGAGAAAGATGATATTAAATGCTACTTGCTGGATAGGGAAGAAAAGGATGGTTGCAGAGCCTTTAGTACTTATTACTCCAGTCCAAAATGATGTAGGAAGTAGATGTGGACTTGGAGAGAGCAACTTGGAATTTAATCTAATTATAAGAAAGTGACAGAAAAGAGACAAGGTGGTATTGTTCTAGTATAATGTTAAGCAAAGAGACCAGAGGCTCACTGTATGGGATACTGCCAAGTAGGAAAGTTTCCAGGTCACAGGCTTCAGAATTTTCATGGTGGAGAGGATCAGTTTTGTTAGGGTATCATGGTGATTGAGTCGCTCTCCCAATGTTTACAAATCCACAGTGCTTCTACTGTTAATTTTCAATAGTCAGAATTCACTTCTAGAGAATGCATGCATGCATGCATGCATCTAGAATCCTTCTTCCAAATACATTGCTACTAAGCAATGGGATAGTAGGTACCCTGAAAAACCTTCCAGAATAATACCTGGTATAATCAAATCTTTTCAGTCCTAGTACCTGTCAATACCAGCATCCCACTCTTCCGGTGCTGCCAGGAAGCACCAACTAGTGTTGTCTTTCTTTCCTAAATCATCTTCCAAGGCAGGAACTCAAGGCAGGAGCTTCACACAGACACCACAGAAGGGCAAGTAAGACTTACTGACTCCCCTGTCATAGTCAGCCACCTTTCTTAGCTCTACTGGTCTAGGAATGGTCTGGTCAGCATACCAGACCCTCCTACATAATTAGCAATCAAGGAATACACCAGAGACACATCCCGTGGGTTAATCTGATGGAGGAAATCATTTAATTGCGGTTCCTTCTGTCCAGATGTATCAAGTTGGCATCCAAGATTAGCCATCACATAGCATATTGCCTTAGAACCATCACAGAATGACTATCATCTACATTCTTGAGACATCTGTTAATCTAGAAGATCATTTGGACCTGGGGATATTTGATTTTTAAGTCCTCTAAATTCCAAGAAGGCATATGAGACATTCACTAATAACCTGCATCTTTTGAAGACGTTAAAAAGAAGTACATTGAGAGGTAAATAAAGTACTAGTAAATTCACAAGCAATTAGAGATTGGATGTCTATAATCTTTTTTTTTTCTCTTTAACATGAGGTGTTATTTTGTGTCTGTGTTTTCATATCACATTAGAGCATCATTACCTCTGTCTGGCAGGGTTCCTCTTTAGAGATTCCCAGGCACTCTGACTGGTAATATACCAGCCATCTGATTAAGATGCTGAGTCTTGACCCAAAAGTGCTTGAGGTCCATCTGCAGAAAGGCAGAATGTGTGCTGAGACCCTGGGAAGCCCTGATAAAATGCAGATTCTGACTCAGTAGAGATAAAGTGAAACTTGAACATTTCTAGCAAGTTTCTAGGTAGATTTGGGTGGCAGGACTTGTCAGTTAAGCCATGCTGGGGGCCTGACAACCCTAAGCTAGAATCTAAGTTTCTTTTTTGATCAACTCCATGACTTTGGAAAGGCACTTTACCTTCTCTGAATCTCAGTCTCGTGTCTGTAAAATCATGCATATTTCCCAGTCTTTTAGGCAGTGGAACTCACATGTTCCATGCCTTGGATGATGCCTGGCATCTAATTTTTCAGCAAATGCTTCCCAAAAGTCTTTCTGAGTTTACTAGAAACCCCCCCTGCTTCTAGATAAGGGAATTTCTTTTGCTACCACTCAGAACTTGGTAAAGCTCTTCTTGGAATCTTTTCTAAGTGTTCAGTCTGTTCAAGTCCTGTGCTCTCATGGTTTGCCTGGAGCTCCTTGTCCCCTGTAAATATCCTCTCATGCCTATGGACAACAGCTTCCAATGCTTGGCACTCTGCCTGAGCCTTGAAGTTCTGAGAATTCGTAGCTTGGACCCTCACCTTGGAGTCAGGTAGTCAATCTTTTTCGGTAGTACCTGAGATCAAACCTATGACTTTGTACATGCTATACCATCACTCTACACATATCTCAGAGGCTCACTTCACTCTTTCTTTCAAGATAAAGTCTCACTAAGTTGCCCAGGCCTTGAATTTTGCACACTCTTGTGTTAACCCCAGGAGTAGCTATGATTATAGTCAGTACCTCCAAGTCTGGCTACCAAAGCCCTACTCTATCTCAGCAAGACTGCTGCAAGAATATGGCAAACAAATCTTGCTTCTAAATAGACTCATTTTGTTTCCTTTTAAAAAAAAGATTCTTTTAAATTTTATGTGTATGGGTGTTTTGCCTATATGTATATCTTTGTACCATGTGTGTGCCTGGTTCCCACAGAGACCAGAAGATAGTGTTTAATCTCCTGAAACTGGCGTTAGAGGTGCTTTTGAGCCACCGTGTGGATTCTGGTAACTGAACCCAGGTCATTTGAAAGAACAGCATGTGCTCTTAACCTCTGCAGCTGCCCCAGCCTCAGTATGTTTTTTCTGAAAACAGTCCTTCCTGTGTCTATGTCCACCGCCCTCCCCCCAATAAATTGATTACTGGATTACATTTCCTCAAAGGACTGGCAGCCTGACTATAGATCAAGAAGCAGCTCCTCCTTGGCATTTAAAAACAACTTCTGTTTCTGCTGTCATGTGAGATGTGCAATCCCAGGTGGCTAAGCGTGGCTTTAACCACAGGCTTCCTGTCTGCAAAGCAGAGGGGAGTCAGGCATTTCTACCCCCAAAACAGGCTCAGGGCACTCTTAATGTTGATAACAAGAGGAACACATTCAGTTGTCCATGATTACTAAAGGATATGTAAGAAATATGTTCTCTACAGTGGAAATTGCTGCCCTTGGGTAACAGGAAAAGGATGGCCATTACATTATATGTAGGAAATAGAAGATAGTGAAATAGATGCCAAACACACAGTGCAACCCCGATAAGGAGGTTTGTATTACAGCCTCTTGATTCTCTTTCAGAGACTGTTCTCTTGGGCATTTAAAGTGTATCTCTAATATCAATCGTTGAAATGAGAAAGACATTTGCCCACTGTGGTTATTGTTATAGGAGGCTAATACCAATAAAGTGGTCCTTAAATATCCCCACAATGTCCTCTGAGATTGGAAAGAAACTTTAAAGATGAAAGCTGATTTAAGAATTCATCTGCCCTTGTGAAATGCTGCTATTCTGACACTTGTGAAGTCATCTCAGTCTTCAGTCCACATACCTCACCTCTATGTGCATGGGGATGCCACTGTAAAAGGACGTGAAAAGACTCATCTAACACATCAGGTGGGTGAGTTTAAATAAAGCTTCCTCAGTATGCTGGTGGAGTTGTGTTAGTGCTTGATCTCAGTCACCAGAGATTCCCAATGGCAAGAAGCATTGTAGATATCATGTCCTTAGAACACTGCATTAGGAATGATAGCTCAGGGAGGAACTGGTACAATTGCATAAATGAGGCCCTGAGGTAGGACTATGTCTTGATTCCCAGGACAGTGGAAATATCTGCCCCAAAGTCCCAGCCCACTCATCCTTACTAACCCATCCTCTGCCCTCATGACTGTCATCATGTGAACACAGCATAGGGTTAGAGGAATGAGGTCAGCAGGTGTGCCCAGCTTTGGGAATGTCATTCACAATTCAGAGCAATCCCTGAGATCTGTAAGATTTCATGTCTTGCAACCCCTCAGCCCCTGGGGCCACACACATGGTCATCCTGGAAACAGTTGTGATACATGCAAACCAAAGGATCCAAACTATGGCAGGGGAAATGGATGGAGTCAAAGCCCATGTCAGCAGCAAAAACATGGAGTCAAAGCTCAGAAGCAGGTTCATAAAAGTCTAAGTACTAGGTGAGCTGGCATATGATCAGACTCAGCGTTGAGTTCTGCCCAAGGTGGACACTGTTGCTGAGGATAACATTGGATGAGACTGGATGAGGAACCCTGGGTACTGGGCCTGCACTGTTCTGGGCTGAGGAAGGCACTACTCTCTGGTAGCCATTATCAGCTTGTCTGGCAAGAGAAAGTAAAACCAAAGGCTTATTATTCCTTCACACACACACACACACACACACACACACACACACACACACACACACACTTTTGTTCATCTCTGACTCTTCTTCCTCTATAGATTAGCATTCTTTGCTCATGGAAGGTTACTTCACAGATCTAGCACACCCAGAACTGTCTTGACTCTAACTCTAAAGTGAATCAACTGTTGGAGATGCTGATCCCTATTTCTCTCCTATTCCTGTTGGGGTTGGGGGCGGGGTGGGCGTCTTGTAGAAGATGAGCCAATGGAGATTGTTGCTGAGGCTCCAAGAACTCTCTTAATGCATCAGAAGGCATTTCTGCATCTGAGAATTTGTGCCCTTTCCCCAAGTCAGAGGAGCCTTACTACATTTAAACTTAAGCTGGTTTTTTTTATGCCCTCTCCACTCACCAACGAGCACAAGGACTTGAGGAAGGAGGTGGGGAACTTGCTAGGCATGAATCTTCCTCACTCTGGAATCAGGCCTATCCTTTCAGGAGAAGTTGTAGGGAGACATGGAGTCTTGGAGATACATCTGTCCAGAGGGAACCTGGAGGAGACCAGTATTGGGTACATGGCTTTGAGCAGGAGAGAGCTGTGCTTGGTTATTGTGTCAAAGCCGTCTCAAACTGCCTCTGAAACATGGGCTTAGAAGCAGATGCCACTGGAAGTTGAGGGAAAGTAAGGCCTCTGCAAAGCGGGAACCCAAGGGGCATCCTTTATGTACATTAGGAATTGAGGCCTCAGGTGTCCTACTGCCTCATGTACCAGGAAGCCTCTCCCACTACTACTTCTGAGTTGCTTGAAGCTGGTTTCTATATTTTAGACATTGGGTGTTGCCCAAAGACTGGCACATCAAAGGCTTGCTTAAGTTGACTTTGAGCAGTAAAAGCTCTGAGAAGGATAGTAGTGAGGGGTCCTCAGGTCATTAAGAATGTACCCTCAAAGGGACTATGGGACACTGTGGTCTCTCCATTGCTTGGTAGCCACAAAGTGAATAATTTTCTCTTCTACATGGTTCCACCGTAGTTATCTTGTCATAATTCCCAGACAATAAGGGCAATCACTGTGGTCTTGAACCTCCAAAGTCACCAATCAAACAAACATTTCCAAAGCACATTGCCTTAGGCATTTTGTTGATGAATGGATCACGGGTCTGGCTCCCTAACTCCCTCTTCTCCTGTCTGTTCTCATCCATTGGGCCCTAACATTCTCAAGTGCTGACAAACTTGTTCTTCTCTTCCTTTAACCTTGCCAAAGATCCTGAAACTGCAGGCTAAAGTCCAAATCCTTAACTGAAGCTTTAAAGCCCCATGGGACCGGTATGTCTTGGCTCTAGCCCTCTAAAACCTTCTTCTGGTCTTTTTCTATGAAGAGTGCTCCGGGTTGTAACCTGGAGCAAACTGCCTGCAGTATGAACACATGTTTCCCGAAGAGCCCTGGGTGCCTTAGGTACATAGTTCCAGCATCCAGACTAGGAGGAAACAGTATTTGAGTCTTCTTCCAATTAAAAAAAAACTATGTGATTCAGTGTTTTTTTTTCCATGCATATGTACATATGCATTACATATGTGCCTGGTACCCTTGGAAGCCAGAACAGGATATCAGGTCCCCTGTGTACTCTCTAGTTAATATCAACTTGACTCAAGCTAGAGTCATTTGGTGAAAGGGACTCTCAATTAGAAAGTGTCTTCATAAGATTTGCCTGTAGGCAAGTTTGTGTGCATTTTCTTAATTTTTGATTGATGGTTGAGGGCACAGCCCATTGTGGATGGGGCTACCCCTGAGCTAGTAACCCCAGGTTTTATAAGAAAGCAGGTTGAACAAGCCACGAGGGTCATGCCAGTAATCAGCTCTCCTCCATGGCCTCTGAATCAGGTCCTGCCCCCAGGTTCTTGTCCTGTTTGAGTGCCTATCCTGACTTCCTTTAGCAATAGTGTGACATGAAAATTGTAAGGTGAAATAGATCCTTTTCATCCCCAAGTTGTTTATAGTGTTTTATCACAGCAATAAAATCCCTAATGAAAACACCCTGGAGCTGGAGTTATAGATGAGCCACCACGTTATGTCTGGAATTGAACCTAGGTCCTCTGTAAGAGCAACAAGCAGTGCTCTTAACTGCTAAGCAATCACTCTATCTCTGTTTTGATGTCTGTTCATGAATGTTATATTATGTTATGATTGTGTAAGATACTGATTGATCAATCTTGTCCAGCACATTTACTAACTAAATTGTGGCGAGTGATTAATGAGTTTTTGATCAAATAAAGTTTTTGGAATAAAGTGCTATATTCATGTCCTCTCATCAGAAAAAGTTATTGTTTCTCAGGCCTCAGAGAGTGTGCCCCAAGGTCTGAAATTCAAGTCATGGAGTTCGGGGTGGTGAGACTGTGGGAATGCCCAGGAGCTTATAGAACTGGTAAGGATCAAATTCCTGCCAAAGTGGCCGCCTTGCTATGGCACTCACAGATTCTCTCTCTGAGAAACAAGATGGGAAAACTGCTGAACCAGAGGGAAAGAAAAGGGGTTTGGTGATTCTGACTACCCAGCAAAGAGAAGTCGCTCATACAAAAAAAGGAGGGAGGGGACAGAGGAGAGAAAAGAGCAGAAAGACCTGTCAGTGCAGACAAGGAGACTTGGCCAATGCTGCTCTTTCATCTTGCATCTCGGCATTGCTGAAAGATGACTCTTCTGTAGAGACCAAAGAAGCAGCATCAGACAGAGCCCCAAGTATCAGTCCCTGCGAGGAGTCCCTGTGCTACCCAAATATCAGTCCCTGTAAGGTGTCCCTGTGCTACCTGGGACGGATGCTCATGAGTTCCTAAACAGAAAAGGGACACACACACACACACACACACACACACACACACACACACACACAATTTCTGCAAGCCACCACATGGGCTCAGTTCCAGGAGATAATTTTCAGTGGCATGACCCACTTTTTTGGCTCCTTTATATACCAAGCTGAGCTTGAGGGGCCTGGAGAACACAGCTGCAACTCTTCCTGCAGCACAAACCCCAGGAAGGACGGGTGACGAGAGCTGCCTTCTGGGGAGAGCTTGGGGTCCCTGGAAAATGATCTGGGATCTCCTCTGCTGCTCAACACAGAGCTGGTACACACCAAGCCTCACTAGACTTAGGGATGAGGGCTAGGTCTTCAAGAGTTTTAACAAAAATGAGAGATGAACACTTTCTCACCTAAAACAACCCAGTCAGTGACCAGGGGTACCAGGAGCCAACGTGTATTCAGTGCTTACAAGCCCAGCAATGTCAACAGTAAGTTGTTTCATTTACTCAACCTGGCACTGCCCCCTGCTTTACAAATCAGGAAACAGACTATACATGCCCCTGGGCTTAGAGACTGGGCCCCAACTCCCTAGCTTAAGTGGTGTTTCTGTGCTTGATACTGGCATAGTCGAAGGAGCCGAGCAAGGGCATGGGGAATGCTGGGAGAGGAAAGCACAGTAAGGACAGACTGACTCAGGCCTGTCAGTCCCCCATGTGCCTGCAGTCTTCCAACCCTACCCTTCCAACCTGGGCCAGTGCCAAAGCCTGCTTGTATTTTGCTGCTGAGTGGGGACGAGACAGCTGGGAGGGTACTACTGCTCAGCTACGGAGAATATCAACTAAGTTCCTATAGCCTTTGATTTGTAGGTGGCAAGGAGCAAGTCAGATGAGCCAAGTGCATCTGGAAAAGCCTATAACAGTAGGGAGGCCTTGCTCCCAGCTAAAAAGGAGAAAACTAGATCCCACTGCATGAAGCAGTGACTGTTGGGAGGAAGTGGAGGCAGCTGGTAGCAACCAGGCACTCTCCAGCTCTGGGCAGTTCCTCTCATGTTGAAGCCAAGGTACGGATGTGGTTTCCAACTCTCTGGAGGCCCCAGAAAGATATGTATCCTGGCCTCATGCAAGCTTGATTTAGAGATAAGCGCTGGCCTGGAACCAAGAGGAGCTGGGTTGCCTAGCACAGATCCCCAGCTTTCCCCATGCGTTGATCTCTCTTCTTGCCTTCCCTGCCCCTCACTGCCACATTGCTGCTAGGTCCAGGAAGTACTGAGCATGCTCTTCTGGTGACCTTTGAGTTTGGGGCCCCCATCTTTAATGTTCCTCAAACAAGACAGAGGTAGCACTTCCTTCCTCCTTGGAAGAGGCCTTTTGGCATGTAAGCACCTGGCCTTCACATTCCTCTGAAATTTGCCTGAACTTAGAGTTGTTCCACTCACTTGGGGCTAGAAAGGGCACTGGACCCACACAGATCCACCCCAGAAAGGCTTTTCTGACATAAAGGATCCCATGGTCTTTTCTCAATCCTTCATAGACGAGATTTAGATCTCTATCTTTATCATTTAAAAGCATTTGCCACACAGTGGGTGCTCAGTGATTCTTAATATAGAATGGGTGGAGAGGATGCGAGAGACAGAGGGAGGAAAGAAGAGAGGGAGGGATTTTCATCTAACTCTTGTATTTACTTGTTAACCGTGTAAGCTTAGGGGTGTGTGCAGATATGTGAAGAAGGAGAGGGATCGCACTGTGCATCTAGAAATCAGATTGGTCATTCTGAGATGCTACTTAAGGCCATGTGCCGAAACTTCCTGACAAATAATAATGTTAGTTTTGTTTTCCTTCTTCAGGTATTGTAATAGCATGATGGTGCAGCTTCATCTTCAGCCTGACGGGATTTAGAAGACTCAGAGGGTTTGCTTGTAGATGTGTCTGTGAGCATTTTTCTACGAAGGGGGAGATTCAGAATAAAATAGAAAAAGGAGAAGGTCCCCCTCTCACCAGTGTCTCCTCTCACCAATGTCCCCTCTCACCAGTGTCCCCAATTACCAGAGTGCCCTCTCACTAGTGTGCCCCCTTCACCAATGTTCCCTCTCACCAATGTCCCCTCTCACCAGTGTCCCCTCTCACCAGTGTCTCCTCTCACCAGTGTCCCCCCTCACCAGTGTCTCCCCTCACCAGTGTCCCCTCTCACCAGTGTCCCCACTCACCAGAGTCCCCTCTCACTAGTGTGCCCCCTTCATCAGTGTCCCCTCTCACCAGTGTCCCCAATTACCAGAGTGCCCTCTCACTAGTGTGCCCCCTTCACCAATGTTCTCTCTCACCAATGTCCCCTCTCACCAGTGTCCCCTCTCACCAGTGTCCCCTCTCACCAGTGTCTCCCTAACTAGCTTCCTCTCTCACCAGTGTCCCCCTTCACCAGTGTCTCCTCTCACCAGTGACTCCACTCACCAGTGTCCCCCTTCACCAGTGTTCCCTCTCACCAGTGTCCCCCTTCAGCAGTGTCTCCTCTTACCAGTGTCTCCACTCACCAGTGTCCCCCTTCAGCAGTGTCTCCTCTCACCAGTGTCTCCTCTCACCAGTGTCCCCCCTCACCAGTGTCTCCCCTCACCAGTGTCCCCTCTCACCAGTGTCCCCACTCACCAGAGTCCCCTCTCACTAGTGTGCCCCCTTCATCAGTGTCCCCTCTCACCAGTGTCCCCAATTACCAGAGTGCCCTCTCACTAGTGTGCCCCCTTCACCAATGTTCTCTCTCACCAATGTCCCCTCTCACCAGTGTCCCCTCTCACCAGTGTCCCCTCTCACCAGTGTCTCCCTAACTAGCTTCCTCTCTCACCAGTGTCCCCTTCACCAGTGTCTCCTCTCACCAGTGACTCCACTCACCAGTGTCCCCCTTCACCAGTGTTCCCTCTCACCAGTGTCCCCCTTCAGCAGTGTCTCCTCTTACCAGTGTCTCCACTCACCAGTGTCCCCCTTCACCAGTGTCCCCTCTCACCAGTGTGTCTCCTCTCATCAGTGCCCCTCTTTTTGTCATTGTGTAAGCTGTTTATTTCTGTCCTGCCTTTATCTATGAATCTGAACCCTTTGAAAACATGAGTCCCAAATAAACCTTTTCTCTTTTAAGGTTTTTCTGTCATGCATTTACTTACAGCGATGACAAAACAACACATACCATGCTGGATGGTATTACTTTCTTCTATACATACTAATGGAAGCTACAATTTTATCATTAAAATACTCAAGCATTTCAATGTTCAAAGGTATTAAAGGTGCATACTATCAAACTAGGTAAATTTTTGTAAAGGTATTTTGTGATTAAACACTACTATAATCACACTATACATGACAATGTATTGTTTTTAAGTGTACCACCTCAGTGTTCACCACAACCTTTCAATATGGACATTTTTTTCCTGATTCTACAAAGAGGATATCACTACAAGATAGACATTTATTATACTGTATAAAAATGGTAAGAATACAAAAGTCGAGGGTGCAAATGACCCTGCAGGGAAAAAGGAAATAAAGTGTACAAAATCTAAACTCAGAAGAGGAAGGGTCAGTACAAAAGTAAACCCTCCCAGGCATACCAAACCAAGCCCAGGACACTGAGGGGGCTGAAATATTAATAAATGCCGGAGTATTATTACCAGTAAGATTTTGCCTCCTGGTCTTTGCTGGGTAACTTCTGATTCCTTAACCCTAGTGTATGCAAGGTTTATTATTGCACTTAGAAGAAGAGCAAAAACATGCAGAGATCAAGCCAGTGAGAACACATGGAAGATTAGGACTACCAAGTATATTCCTTTGCCCATGAGGCTGGGCCCCACCATCCCATGCTAGCTGACTGTCTCCCAGCCTTCAGTACAGCAAGGCTGAAAGAGACCTTGGGCAAGGTATTTCTGGATGCGGCAGGCTGTTGCACAAGACGCTTGGTCAAGCCTTCGAGCGTTCTCTCTGGCTTGTGCTGAAGGATACAGGTATTGCAAAGGCACACCCGCACAGATAAGGAGAGCTTTGCGTAGTTCCCTGTCCGACTTGCACATATTCCCATTTGACCCAACACTCAGGTCATGAAACTACTCACCGGTTGGAGAAGCCCCCAAACAGTGGCTGTCCCCCCTTCCTTAGTTTCATGACACAGGCTTGGTCCCGGGTGTATCAAGCACAGGGACAGGGTGTAAGAGGATGGGTTCTGAGGCACAGAGAGCCAATGCCAGTTTCATCCTTGTTTTTTTTTTTTTTTTTTTTTTTTTTTTTTTGTTCTGACTTGGGGGAAATCATTTCAGCTATGTACTAGCTTCCATATCCGGAATACCACAGCCTGGTAGTGTTTACTTCCAAGGGCTGCCATGAAAAGGAAATAAGATCACACACCTCAGTGGAAGAGCCTGAGGTGTGAGCTCTTTTTGTCTTCAATTGTTTAATGCAGAGTCTGCGGGACAGCACACTGCTACAAGCAAGGTGGCTTCCATGTTCCTCAGGATCCTTTATTTGCCATTTGTTGCCGACAAGAGGACGTGGAGAAATCCAGGCAGCAGTTCATGTCACTGCTCCATCCTCATTTCCCTGTTATCTGTAAAGAGAGTTGGCTAGGAGTATTTTGCAGCCCCTTCCTTTCAAATGGGCCAGCACACAGCCAGTGTACGGGAGTGTGAAAACATGTCAATAACAGCTCAAAGGAACCACACTGGGAAAAGGTCTAACCAGCACACTCCCACGGAGAGAGAGAGTGAGCCACCAGTAAATGGAAGTGACAAGGCTGCACTGTGCAGAGTGGTGGTAGCATCATTGAGCTGTGCACACCTGCCACTACTCAGGAGCACTCACGGAGAAGGTGACCTCCCCACAAGAAATATCCAAAAGCCATGATGAGGCATTGGTTCTTTGTGAGCCAAAGGTCACAGTGTCCCCCCGCCCCATACCCTCCACTTCACTGAGAAAATAGACTAAACAATAGCAGTAGGCCCTCAAGAATGAATATTTTCAACATTGTCCCCAGAGGGAGGGGATGAAAACTTTAGAAGACATTTGTAAGTGTGACCGCTCTGCCTTGGTTTGCCAAGCAGGAATACAGTCTGCTAGGCTGTTTTGATTGGAAAAGACCGTGGTTCTACACTGTGATTTACAAACTCACACTTAGATTTTTCACTTGAGAAAGAACTGATTCTTGCAATAATCTAGTTAGAGGAGCCAATTAAAGTGCAGGAATATGTAAATCACACACACATGACTATATGTGTATATACAAACACACACATACGTATGCATACTGTGTTTTAAAAGGTACTGTTGTGGCTAGTATAAAGATCTGCCTTTATGGATTTGTTTTCCCCTGGGGGCAGGAAACCACCTTAAATTTCTGTCCTAAAGCCTTTCTAATATGGAGCTTAAATGTTTGAAAATATTTAGTTCCTGAAAATGAGATACTGGAGATTTTAGAGGATATTATCACCAGAGAACCGTGAAACAAGTCAGGTTATAACACATAGCCACTACGGCTCCTTGGTTATGGTTATGTTTCTAAGATTGAAGTTTGACTCTCAACAGCCTAAGAGGCTGGCTGCTACCTTCTGCTGGTTTTGTTTTGTTTTTCTTCAAGAAAGAAAGTAAATAATTTTCCTTTTCTTTTTTCTTTTTTGAAGTGCTGGGTGTTGAGCTTATAGCCTTGTGTCTGGTAGATAAATACTCAACCACTGGGCTCCAGCCTTAGCCATTAGGAATCTATTTCTGATGAAACAATAGAGTCTTACAGATTTTCTGTTTTTGTTCGGACTGGGGACTCACACATGCTAGGCAGGCACTCTACCACTGAGTCACAGCACTGGCTTCATTCCATCCACTGCTGCCAGGGAGCAAACACGGATACCCGTCTTTTAATAGGGAGAGCAGGTAGCTTCCAGTGTTAATGAAATAGAATCTAGCGGACCAGCTCAGAGTCAAGGTGGGGAACGACCAATAACATCCTGGGAATGTATAGGCTTTCTTAAGATATGTGACCTCAGTTGAAGGATCCGAGTGGCTGAGAGTCAGAATGAGGAAGCTGGAACACACCAGCCAACACTGGTACAATTTGGTACCTGACTATAGGACCATATTTTTTTCTATTTATCTCTTAGCTAAAACCTGGCTTTCATGAGAACCTACTGACAAACTTACAAAGGTCTTTAAGATATCATGATTCCCACCTACAAAGTAATTTAGTGGCATTTTTCTCAGTTCTCTTTTTCAATTCCCTTCTCTCCCCAACCCTGACTGATCTGATCTCCTGTTAACTCTCAATGCTTTCTTGTCACTTTATGCCCTCTCCAAGACCCACCCATCACCGGATTCCACTGCCTAGAGCAAACACGCTGCATCTCTCTCTGGACCATGGACTTCTCAAGTCTTCCCCTCCACACTTGTCCTTCAATTTTGGCCTTAAATTCTCTCTCTGTGTCAACAGGCTCTCAGTTAGGTCTCCTTCTGGCCATCCCTCATCCTAAGGATGCAATCCAGTCTTTCAGGGCAGAGCCTGTCTTGTCGAGACTCTCCTGGTTTTTTTTTTTTTATCTAACATCCTCATATCTGCTCACTCCTAGACCTTCCTCTTTGCTTCCCCACTGGCTCTTCCCTCTGCCTGGAATAGCTGTTCTTCATGCACAGGCCTTTCACAAGTATCACTTCCTCAGAGAAGTGCCCTCTGACCGCACCCCTTGGCTCCACTCATCTCCAGTTTTCTGTCGTAATCAGTGGAAAAGAAAGTATCTGCAGCCAGGTTTTCTCTTTGCTGCCATTCTGTACCTGGCCACTCTCCTCTCCTTGAAAACTAAGAATCTCCATGAGAGCCTGGTCAATCTTTCCAACAACAGTCAAAGGGAGGCCTTCATGGGGTGTGGTCTGACACCTGCACAGTTCTTTTTCTGACACCGGGTCTCCCTTCTCCTTACACAGCTAGCTTGCTGCATGACCTTTGTGGAACATAACCTTTCCTTATCGACTGAGATCCTTGAGTTTCTACCTTGGATCACTCCTGAGCTCTCACCCCAGGAAGGTACAGCCAAGGCTGCTTTGCTTCCTTAACCTGATGTGTGCTGGATCATCCTGGGCCCTTGACTGGGCCCTTACTCTCATCCCTTTCTCCATGACCATGGCTTTTGCTAGAGGGATTCTGTCAGTCCCCTGTGAGTTATCCTCCAAAATCTCTGGGATAGACCTGGTGCTGATATGGATCCTGAGAGTCCAGAGGGGCAAAACCAGCAGCGTGTTTCCAAAGCATACTCACATCCCTTTTAGGAATCACAGCTATATCAGGCTATTCAAGACACTGAGATGGGAAGGGAACTTTGGCAGGAGTTGCTGTAGGTGTCCTTTGAGAGTAGGAGACTGGGAGGGTACAGAAAAGTAGGATCAGGATAATCCTGTACTGGATCCATAGACATCTGGCTAAGGGCACTCTATATTTCTGTTACATTACCAAGTCCCCATTCCTCTTGAGATGTTCTGGTACAACTGGACGGGTTACACTGTTGGCCTGTTATTCCGTGTTTAAGTACCACCCTCCTTGCTCCTTCCTCAAGCTGCCCCACATTTCTTCTAACGTTATTTCTCATCCTCTTTCACACACTGAACACTGCTGTGACCTCAGCCAGCTTCTATGACAAGCCACAAAGCTTCTGGTTGGCCAAGCTTTTCCACTGCCTGGAATAACCTCACTTTCCTCTCTGGCAGGCACACGTGAGTCACACATAGCTTCAAAATGTGGCTTAAATGTCAATGTTGCTTTGAACTCACCTGCTCCTCTTCCCCACTCACCCTCCCTCATCCCCAGCTCCCTTTGAACTCTTGTCCACAGGGTGAAACCTTAGGGCTGACAGTACCACCGAGTATATTTGTACATCAGTACAGTAATAAACAGGGGCATCTTGAGCTTTTGGGGAGCAGAGGTTGTCTTTGTTCCCTGGTGGTCTCTGTCCCTGACTCTGAGTCTTCATAGAGTGGATGTTCAAAACTTACCATCCCGGTAGGAAGGCACCGTTTAATTCCGTCACCAAGGAACTGTGAACACCTTGAAACTGATGATGTGGCAGCCACGGCCTCTACGGAATAGTGAAGGATGCAAGAATGTCACAGAGCTAACTGCAAAACCCCTTTGGCCTCAGTTTCTATCTTTAGAAGAGCCACTTGCCCGTTGGAGCCAGTTGCTACTGCCACCTGGCGTCCATTTACCTCATGTGCAGGCTGGGTTCAGTTAGAAGCTCAGTTCTTCCGGTAACTATTATTGTTACAAGGAGTAATTTGGAAATATAACCCCTGATTTCCTCCCATTCACCATGGCAGAAAAAAAAAATCAATCATTTTGAGGAGACCTTTTATTGTCTTCCAACTTATCATTCTAGCTTAGACATCGCAGCACTCAGAGACGACTTGAGGCTGAGGAATCGGCTGCTTCTGCAGCAACCTCAGGAGCCACCAGGCTGTCTGCATCTGCAGACCCGTGGGCAAGATGGATATGTATCGTTTTAGATTACTCATAGGACCATTAGCCTTATTTCCAAGGTCAGAAACAGTTTGGGTTTAAAAAGGCAAGCAGGCCTAAAGAGGCCACCTCCTGTAGCCAGGCAGGAACCCCAGTGGAGCAACAGAGACACCAACCCACCCACAAAACCCAAAAGTTAACCTGTCTATGAGAAATGCAGACACAGAAGATGCAGCAGAGACCTTGGGAAGGGACAGTCAATATCCAGCCCAACACGAAACCCATCCCATGGACAAGCACCAATCCATGACACTATTAATGATACTCTGTTATGCTTGTAGACAGGAGTAAGCTGTCCTCTGAGAGGCTCCACTCAGCAGCTGATTCAGACAGATACAGACACCCATAGTCAAACAATGAATGGAGCTTGAGAACTCTTATGGAAGAGTAGGGGGAAGGATTGCTGCCCTGAAGGGGATAGAAACTCTACAGGAAGACCAGTAAAATCAACTAACTTGGACCCTTGGGGCTCTCAGAGACTGAACCACCATCCAAAGAGCATACACAGGCTGGACCTAGGCCTCCCTGAACATATGTAGCAGAGGTACAGCTTTGTCTTCAAGTGGGTCCTGAACAACTGGAGCAGGGCTATCCTAAAGCCGTTGCCTGCCTGTGAGATGTGTTCTAGCTAGGCTGCCTTGTCTGGCCTCAATGGGAGAGGAAGTGTCTAGCTTTGAAGAGACTTGACTTGCCAGGGTAGGGGGAATAGCTGGGGGAGGCACCTGTTCAGAGAAGGGGAAGGGAAGATGGGGGAAGGATTGTGGAAGGGGAGTCTGGGAGGTGGGCAGTGAGCAGGATGTAAAGTGAATAAGTAAAAAGAATTAAATTAAATTAAATTAAATTAAAAATTTTGCATTTTGAAGGAGGGGGAGAGGAAGCCAGCAGGACCCTTTAGTGCTCAGCTCCAGGTCTCTAACCAGGCATGTAATTTGCAGAGGCCCACATGACAACAAGTGGCGATGTATTTTAGAGAGCAAATCCAATCACCTGGTGAAGCTGTTTCTCTGCCGCTGTGACTTCGTAAGAGTGAGATGAGCAGCAACTGCCATTTTCTGCCCAGCATCTCCTCATTGGCACGATTATTTTAGAAAACAATAGTGTCTCCTTGTTCTTTGATCTTCACAACAGCAAATGGAACTCTAGAGTTCAGGAATGAAGTTCCTCTCCAAGCCAAGGCTCTGTCAGCAGCCTGGTCAGACTGTCTGGAAGGGCAGCCGACAGGAAGTCCGTTAGGCTTCTTCTGGGCTTGGATGTGTCCTCGCCAGGAAACTGTCCTCTTCTGGCTGCAGCTTTCAACTTGCGATTCTCCTTTTTCTCCCCAGCCGACCACAGGCAGGTGGAAATGGAAGATGCCAGAGAAGCCCAGCAAAGCTGAATGCGGCTGCACCTTGCAAAGACCTTTTGTTCTGTATATCGACAGTACAAAGTATGGTTAGAGATGGAATGCTGAGGTGGGTAAGAGAGTCTATCTCAGGTTGGCATATGGCTTAGTGAGTAAAGGCATGTGGCACCAACCCTGACAACCTGAGTCTGACCCCTCAGACCTATACAGTAGAAGAATAAAGCAACCCCCTCTGGCTTCCCTGGGTGGGAATGCTCGAGTGTACACACACACATACACACACACACACACACACACACACACACACACCAATAATTAAAAAATATTTAAAAACAGAGTCTGTTTGCAGGAATATTTCCATAGGAAAAGCTGAGTCTTTTGGTACAAAGGGCTATACCACCAAAGCTCTAGGCTGAAGATCAGAAAGAGAGACAAAGAAAGGTAAGTATCCTCTGAGATAAAATCTTGTCCTGATACCTTGCTTTTTCTATCCACAACTCAGTGGTTGGTTCTGCAGGTCACACAGGAGATCCATTCATCTGTCTGTCCATTTATCTGTCCATCAATCCATCCACCTGTCTGTCCATCCATCTATCCTTCCTTCCTTCCTTCCTTCCTTCCTTCCTTCCTTCCTTCCTTCTTCCCTCCCTCCCTCCCTCCCTCCCTCCCTCCCTCCCTTCCTTCCTTCCTTCCTTCCTTCCTTCCTTCCTTCCTTCCATCCTTCTTCTTCTCCCTCCTTCTCCCCCCACTCTGTCTTTCCCTCTCTCCAGCCTTCCTCTCCCATTCCCTTCATTTCTTCAACAGAGAGCCATCATGAGGTCTTTACTCAATGAGTGGATAGAACGCCCACAGTTTTGGTCCTGCAAGATGGCTTCTAGTATGGGACACTCCGTATGGTCCTTCCTCTGTGGAACACTTTGGGTTCTTCAGAGTTTTGCTTCTCTTTGGTTTATGTCCAAGGAGAGGAATACCCATGCATCGGTCATGTCTGCGTGGCCTGGGAACACTTTCCTGTTCTTCTGTTTCCAGTCTCATGTTGTGTACTTTGCTTCCTTTTGCTCAACACATAACCTTTCACCATCAAAAAGATGAGGATAATGACTTAGAGTAAGGCTGAAAAAGACAAGGAAATAGATGTTTATTCGATCTACATTTTCAGGTGAGGCTTACAGTGTGACTAGAGTCACAGTGTGTGGCTCAAGATTCACAGGGACACTTGGGTTTCTCCCAAGGTCTAGTTTCCCATAGAAAGCTTGCAGGAGTGACCTCATGGCCAAGGGTTGGCTTTACAATCCAGAAATGGCATGTTCCAGTGTGTCAGTGCTGAGTTGTCCTATCTTCCACTTTCATTTTTAAGACAATGAGCAGATGAGTAAGGCCCTGACAACAGTGAATTGCTATCATGGGGAAGCAGGGTAAAAATTTCCAGATCACATACATTCAGAGAGGTTAACTAACCATTGGGAAGCCACTTACATAATAACATCTTAAAACTAAGGTTCAAAATCAGTCCCTCCATTTCCTTCTAAATGGCTACTTTGGTAGCATCATGGAGAAGTACTATACAGAGGTGTTTTCTGGTATGATCGTGCAAAATTTCAAATTGTAGGCATGGATTTCTTCTTCATCAACATGTACATCTCCTGGTAATGTGACTATGGCTCATCCATCAGGCAGTGTGCTCTCTTTCCCATCCCTGGACTCTGCAATGTTCTGTAATTCCTTTGGTGCCAACACACAATGAACAGGGAAATTGTGCAAGTCACAGAGACCAAACTTGAATGGCTCTTGCTGGCGTTTGCTCTTGACCTCTTGAAACTTTCCTGAGACCACTGAGGAAGAATGTGTGGTCAGTCGTCTGGTAAAGGAAGGTCATATGGGGAAGAATCAAGGCAGACATCAAATGCCTGCCATGTGACTGCCCAGCTCTGCTGACCCCACAGCTTAATGGGCTGTGGGATGAGCTGAGGCCTTGCAGAGGATAGAACACTTCCCCAAGCCATTTCCCAGTCCCGGGAAGAGGAGCTTGCAGCTGTGCTAATGCAGTGGATTTAGGGGAGTTCACTGACTCATTCATTTCATGTGCTCTGAACACCCCAAATGTACCATCTCACTCAACAGTCACAAAGACTCTCCAATGTTCTCATTAGGTTTCTATTTTATAGAAATGGAAACTGAGTCTCAGAAAAATTATACCAAGCCCAGAAAGGATAGGCCTGAGTTTGTATTCATTTCAATGTGGCTGTATGGGCCAATATTCTTCTATCCTACTGCTCTATAAAAAGTCTGAGTATTGAAATGATGTGAGCATATTATAGAACAGGCTGCAGAGTGGTTGGCCCCTAAACTGCACGATTTTGTTGTTTTTAATGAATAAAGTTTGGTTTATTGAATGATAGAGGGACTTATTAAGTGAAGTGTGAGGTTTAACTTTTTAGGATTTATTTTTATTTTATTTTATTTTATTTTATTTTATTTTATTTTATTTTGTTTTAGTGTGTGCCTGAACATATGTATGTGCATCATGTTTATGCCTGGTGTCTGTGAAAGACAGAAAAGGCATTCAGATCTCCAGGGACTAAAGCAAGTTGTGATCTGCCATGTGTGTGCTTTAACAGTAGATATCTTAACCACGAGTCATCTCTCTAGATTCAAGTACTGGAGTTTGATCAGTCTAAAACAAGACACTTATACCACCTGCTAAATGCTCAGACACCCTCATGAAAGAAGGAACAGAAAGAATGTAAATCCAGAAGTAGAGAGAAAGCCTGAGAAATGCTTCTACACGTGATGTAGCTACTGCAATCACAAATTCACAGCAACTGCCTTTACCTGCACTGGTACTGCAAAAGACTGGGCCCGCTGACAGTTAGTCAAGGATGTGGAAGGGCCCATGGACCCCTACTTTTCTTTGATGAACTCTTGGTTGTTGGTAGATGCCGAGTGAGAGGAAGCCATTGTCTTTGGTTGTGCAGCCATTGACGAGTCCACCCAATTTTAATAGATAATTCCACCACTTAGTTACACAGACAGCCCTGATTGAACTCAATGGGGGGGTCACAAAACAAGACAAACAAAAACCAACCAAACAAAAAGGACAGAAAGGTAGAAAAACCTCTTGTAGGAAGGAAGGGAGTTGATGGAGATGAGAGGGAGAAAAGAGAGGACAGAGGAGGAACATAGACTACATTATGTCCATATGTGAAATTGTCAAAGCATCCTTGACTGTCAGCAGGCCCAGGCTTATGCGTACCAGTGAAGGCAAAGGCAGTTGCTGTGAACTTGTGATTGAAGTAACAAAAGTAAAAGAAAAGGACATGCCCATGGAGAGAATGTGCAGAGAGAGAGAGAGAGAGAGAGAGAGAGAGAGAGAGAGAGAGAGAGAGAGGGAGAGAGGGAGGGGGAGGGGCAGAGGGAGAGGGGGAGGGGGAGGGGGAGAGAGGGAGAGGGAGGGAGAGAGAGGATTTCGTTGTAGCACACTTTTAATTCTTCTAGGCACATGGATAGAACTGTCAGGACAAAGAGGCTGGAGTCAAGAGAAGACATAGTGAGCTGGTAAGATGGCTGCAGTCAGTGGTTCTTGGCCTTCTTAACGCTGTGACCCTTTAATACAGCTCCTAATGTTGTGGTGACTCTCCAACTGTAAAATTATTTTTATTGCTACTCCATAACTGTAATTTTGCAATTTTTATGAACCATAATGTAAATATCTGTGGTTTCCAATATTCTTAGGTGGCCCCAGTGAAAGGGTCATTTGACAGCACCGCCCCCCAGGTTAAGAAACACTGGCCTTGTTCATAAAAGGACTTATTATGTAAAACTAGTATATGAGTTTGATCCCTGGAACCCATGGTGGAAAGAAAGACCTAACTCCCAAAAGTTGTTCTCTGACCTCTATATTTGGACTGTGACACATGCAGCCCTCACAAACCAACAAGAAACAAACAAACAATATTTTTTAAAAAAGAGGATGCTAGGCTTCTTAAGATACCCAAGGCAGAGGGTGTCTTGGACTTGTATGTGTTTTGCTAAGCGGAAGCCAGGCTGACTGAGATTGGGGTTTATAATTCCTGGGTGCTCTTCATTGTTGTGTAACTCAGGGGACAGCACAGGAGAGATTTTCAGAAGCACCTATGGAGTATTCATCATATCCTATTACAGAAAGGACTGATGATGTATTCACTATGTACTACCATGCATATTACTATGTGCTAAGTTGTGCTCCTTCCCTATAGTGGTCCTCTTCATCGCCCTCTATTACGTGTGTGTGTGTGTGTGTGTGTGTGTGTGTGTGTGTGTGTGTGTGTGTGTGTGAGTGAGTGAGAGAGAGAGAGAGAGAGAGAGAGAGAGAGAGAGAGAGAGAGACTGATTATCTATCATCTCTCCCTCTTAAGGAAGCAGATTGCAGCGTGTTGCGTGTCTTTACTGAACAAATTCTGCTTCTGATTTATCCTCTTCCCACCATAGCAGCAAAGTTATAATGGTAAGAGCTCGAGGAAACTGCTCACATTGTGTTCATATGTAGGAAGCAGAAGGCCATGAATGCTGGTGTTCAGCTAACTTCAGGGTGCATCCTCCAATTTATTTAAACTAATCCAGGTAATCAATCACATCGATGCTCATTGGCTCTTTAGTGAGTCTAGAGTGTGATAAATCAATATGGATCACTTGACCATCACAGGGTGGAAAAGAGGGAAAGAGTGCAGGAGGAAGTGCAACTAAAAGACGGTGGTGTGTCTCCAACCTAAGTAGAGTTGAGTTGTGGATCACTGTGCCATCATTACAGTAGATATGACAGTTATTCCTGGCTCAGTGAGGCAAAGATGGCAGGAGAAAAGAACACCAGCATGGTTAGCATCGTGGAATTGCCTAGCCCATGATCCTACAACACACCATAAACCAGCATCCACCATTCTATTCCTTCACAAAGGGAAGATGTTGGTGAACTCATAACTCAGAACACTTTCAGAACAGGTCATCTCTTCCCTTAGCAGGGAAATATGAAAGAATGCCATAAATTCCTTGAGACCTGTTCTGTGCTGGCTTACAGAGGTCTAAAGAGTCATCACTTTGAAAAGCAAGTGAACACAAATAAAGCTCAAGAAGCTGAAGTGTCTAAGTGAGGACACCTCAGTCCCACTTGGGAGAGAGAAGAAAGCAATCACAAGTGGCGAGGGAGGGAGAGACCTGGGAGGGAAAGTGGACAGGGTTGTGGGGCACTGAGGGGTAGAGGGGAACCTGATCTGGTATTGGGTGAGGGAAAAGGACTGAAGCCCAGAGGTACAGCAGAAAGAATGTAAACAGGCAACCTCAGGAAATAGGTTGTTAGGGGAACACCCCCTACCCCCAGAGTGGACCAGAGACCTTGGAGGTGAGAGACTCCCAGGACTCACAGCGAGTGACCTTTGATGAAATGCCTGACAGTAGGGAGAGGGAACTTATAGAGCCCATCTCCAGCAGGAAGAAAGGACATCAAGTGAGGGATGGGGTTGCCATGCCACAGTCACACCTCTGACCCATAATTGATTCTGTCTGAAAGAATTACAGGGATGGAAATGGAGAAGAGCCTGAGAAAAAGAAGGTCCAGCAACAGGCCCAAAGTGGGATCCAGCTCAAGAGGAGGTCCCAAGGCCTGACACTATTACTGAGGCTATGGAATGCTCACAGAAAGGGACCTGTCATGATTGTCCTCCAAAAGACCCAACAAGCAGCTGAAAGAGTCAGATGTAGTTATTTGCACTCAACCAATGGACAGAGCAGCTGACCCCTGTTGTTGAATAGGGAAGGCTGAAAGAAGCTGAGGAGAAGGGCAACCCTGTAGGAGGAACAGCAGTCTCAATTAATTTGGACCCCCAAGATCTCTTAAACACTGGACCACCAAACAGGCAGCATACACCAGCTGATATGAGGCTCCCAACACACAGAGAGTAGAGGACTTCCAGGTCTGTGTTAATTCAGAGATGATGTGCCTAACCTTCAAGAGACTGGAGGCCCCGGGGAGTTTAGAGGTGAGGTGGGGGGTGGGAGCATCCATGTGGAGAAGGGGTGGGGAGGAGGTGTGAGATGTGGAGTAGTTGGTGGGTGGATGGGGAGGGGCAAGGAATGAAATATGGAGTGTAAAAAATGAATTATAAATAAAATTAAACTTTAAAAAGAAAAAATAAAATATAAAAAAAGGAAAAAAAGGGAAATATTTGCTAATTCAAAGAAACAGTTCTACCCGCTGACTTTATTTCCCATCTCCCTCAAAATGACATAATAGAATGGTCCCATGTTTTTCTAAATGCCCTTTGATCTTTGGTCAGGTAAACAAGGGGTGTGTGTGGCAAACTCATTCCACTAAAGGTAAAGGGAGCAGAGAAGAAAGAGGCAACCATCTCCCTCAAAATGACATAACAGAATGTTGACTGGACGTGCTAGAGCATGTGTTAGGGACAAGGCACACTTCCCCTAGACAGAGAGTCTATGTTTTGTTCTAGATCAGTTAGAAAATTCCAACATACCTAATGTGTAGAGTCAAGAATGACCACCTGTCCATTGAATCTCTGCTACTCGGACCTTCCAAAGAAGCTGGCTGGCTGAAGCCTAGACTCTTCCGTAAATCTGAATTTCTCAAGCTGTCAGGTCATAGCTGTGGCTTCCAAGTGTAGTTATTTGCTATGCTTATATTTTTAAGATTATGCACATGATATCTATCTGTATAGACACATGGTCACACACATATGTACATATACACACATACACGCACATAGATGATCTTCAGTGATTAGAGTCTCTTTTAGAAAATTCAGAGCTTCTTCACTTTTAAAATTAATTGTGATAAAGTGGATATGATACAAATGTGACATTTAAGTTTGAAGTTCTATAATTTTAAGTTCGTTCTACTGTTGAGCAACCACCATCAGCATCCCATGGATACCAAACTAAGCTTTATTCATTGAGTATTGATTTGTCGTCCCCACCTCACCCTTGCTTCTTATGAGTACCATCCCTCTTCTTACAAATTCAGGTCCAGTGGGCAAACAAGGAGCATCTTACCAAAGTGAACAAATATCCAAGTGTCTGCCTTTTGGTGAGTAGTGTATTTCACTTTGCATGCTCTCAAGCATCATTCTGGTGATGGTGGTGCCATTTTACACGCCCATTAACAGCATACACTGTCTCTGCCTTCTCTGAAACACTTTCTAGTCTCTGTTTCTTTAGTAGTAACCATCCTAATGCATGAGCTTACTGTCACATGGGTAACAAGCCCTGAGTTATATCCAAGTAGTCAGAATCTAAGAGGCAGGAGTTTAACACTCTCTTCTCATGATAATGGTGCTCTAACTCAGGTTTGCAGGAACTCCTGAAGATTGCATGGAACTCTTCAGCACAGGGTACTCCCTATTTGTCGGTATGGTGGGAGACACAACACATCTTCATTAGCAGTTGGTTTGGTTAAAAACAAGTCCATAACCTGGAACAGATAAAATCAGAACAACTCTTGACCTTTGGTGCAAATGTCAAGGGACCCGAATGTGGATAATTTTGGAAGGCAACTGAAGAGTTGAATTATGACTTGTCTTGATGCTTCCTGCTTTCGGTTGGGACTGGAAATGGAAGTGCCAAGCCCTGCCAGGAAGTCATCTCTCGTGGTTTTACTGGCCAGGGCTAATTTAGGAAGTGCTGGAAATCTTCTAGAAACCCCTTGGGAAATTTTTACCTTGCTTTCCTGCATAAAAAGTTCCACTTAGCTACAAAACCCTCCAGTGTGGAATCTGGGCTCCCTGTAGGCTTCTCTGGGCAAATCTTGTATTTGTTCCTAGTGTGAAGTGTGAAGCAGGGCAGCTCGGGTGACAGGGGACCTCCAGAGGATGAAAAATGATCTGAGGGCACGTGCTGGCTTGCTCAGGTGGTCACCCATCTCATCCACTCACTGCCTTAGGACCCGGTGGGAAGATTTCTATGTTACCGGGGAAGAGTGCAAGGCCAGAGGAGGTGGTCTGTTTTTCCAACTACCCAGTTAGGTGAGAAAGTCAACACAGAAACCAAATTAATCTACTTCCTTAAACTACAATTTTGCCATCTGCTCTTTGTTTCAGAATTATCAGAAATAATTTCTTTCTTAAAAGAGAGTCTACCTTTCACAGCCTGGTGCCAAGGAATCTTAATTTCTTTGAACAGGAAGCTGATATGTGTCTGCAAGGCCACACCAAGACAGACTGAGGCCTGTGGCCACCTTCGATTCCTATCTGTTTTTCTTCCCCCACTTGTAGCCCATGTGTTTCTCACAGCTCCAGTCCAGGCCTGCGTCTCCCTTATCCATACCCATCTTCTTTCTCGAGCACCCCTGTCACTTCTTCATTTAGCCAAGTTCTATTGTCCATCCAAGGCCCTGTCCAGGCGGTCCTCAGAGAAACCAGTTTCTTTTCCTCTTTTTTTTTTTTTTTTTTTTTTTGTGATACATCATGATCTCCCTGCCAGTTAGAGAGTGTCTTTTTTCACTTTTTTCACAAGAAGGTATGCAGGTGAAAAGTCTGATACAGGGACACAGTTGAGGTTGGTGAGACACAATGAAGGAAACTCTCCATGTAGATCAAAGGGAAGGAATAACGTGGGCTGGCCGTAGGAAATGAGTCAGATGAGGCAGCATTCAGATTTGGATGGTAACAATTTGAGACAAAGATAGCAGGGTTGCCAACCATAGCGGAACAGAGAGAGGGTGGGTTGGTCAGAGCAAGGAACAGTTTCTCCTGGCTAGGGGCAGTTTCTCCCAGAAGGACTGATGTACACAAAGGTAGAGCTGGAGTCAGACATGGAATCAGAGACCATCCCTGTCCTCCAGAGAGAAATGTGAATATAAGATCCTTAATAACATAAAGAACAAATAAGAGAGTATCCATCATTACTTATGCCAGATTAAAACCAACCACAGTTTATTGACTTATATTTAAATTGTTTTTGAGTTTACTATACTTAGTGAATCACCCAGACTATGTCTCTCCCCTTGTAGAGAAGATGGTTGAAGAACACAGATCAAGTCCGGTGTGTTTTCATTTAGCACCCACTTCTCAAAGATACCTAGCAAGTAAATGTTGAGAGAGCGAATTAATCCCTACCTTAAAATAAATATCCTATAGGCATATTTTTCCTAGTGATAATATTTTATTATTCATACTTGTTCAAGAGTATTCTTTAACGATGGAAGTAGGAGGTCTAAAATTCTAGTTCACTTTTCCTCCTTAAAAATCAACTTTAATAACTAAGAACTGTGTGTCCTATGAAAGATTAATACAGTTCAATTCCTCTGAAAAGTTAAAAAGGGAAAATATCTTAATTACTGTTGTAGCATTATATCTTGAAGATAAAGCAAAATTTGGTGTCTTTTAAAATTTTTATTCGGTGCTTCAAATATTTTGAGCAACATGGAAATTCACCGTACACATCCCACAGCATTTTTACTTAAAAAGGAAGTTAGAATCAAAACATCACTTTCTCCAAAAGAGTGTGTATGAAGGCCGGTAGCACCTGTGCATGAGTCATGGAATGGCTCTGAAGGCCATTTTCATACTCCCACCTTGAACAGGGTAAGGTACTTGGTACTGGCACATGGCAGGCCACTGAGTCAGAACAAGCTCTGATACTATGTCTTATCTGTTCTATGTCATGGTAACCTGATGCAGTCCTGAGTCCCAGTCACTAGAAGCTTCCCAGATCCTACCTAGGAGATGTGAGCTTCCTGTTATACAGTCTCCAAGCTGGGAGCACAAACACCTCACCTTACTGGACCTGGTACACACACAGTGATCAGGTTTTGAAGGTCCAATGCAGTCTTGGGAAGGTTTCTGCCCTTTGTTCTTGGTGACAAAACAAGAGCAAACTAGCCCGAGGTTAGTTGTGAGGAGACGAGGCTTCTTGAAGCACACATATTTCTATCACGTTATGGTGATGGTGTTGAGAAGGCATCTGCTTCTCCCCATCCTTATTAAGGATTTCCAGTAGGGGAAGGATTGAGATGG
Organism: Mus musculus; assembly: GCF_000001635.26. NCBI lineage: Eukaryota > Metazoa > Chordata > Mammalia > Rodentia > Muridae > Mus > Mus musculus. The sequence goes on along the minus strand of NC_000077.6, from coordinate 11,545,656 downwards.
GCAGTGGGTCCTGAGGAAGATGGAGTGTGCCGGGCAATTTGGCAATGATATTGGGGTCAAGTAAGGAGTGAATTGTTTATACGAGGCAGAAGGATGCCAGGAGCAGGAATAGGGAACATCAGCCTTAAGTTTTCCCTTGTAGATCATAATCCCTTAGTGCTGGGCCAGCATCTGTGAAGAGTCTATTAGAAGTTACAGTCTGCTGTTTAGCTACACTCTGAGGCTAAGTAGGATAAGCTCTGACAGTGATCTCAGCAACCTGAAGATCCCAGGCCTGGTCAGAGCAAGGGATAGTTTCTCCTGGCTAGGGGCAGTTTCCCCCAGGCTAGGGGCAGTTTCCCCCAGGCTAGGGGCAGTTTCCCCCACAAGGATTGATGCAGATAAAGGATCTTCAGGATCCTGAAGCCTGAAGGGTAATAGAACCTGCCAGTATGGATCTGCGGGAGGTAAAGCTGTCTGGGGATCTGCTGCTAGTCATTAGGCTCGGGCTGACCTGATGCTTGCTTACACTACTGTGGTAAGTGCTAGAGAGAGAGCTCAGTGGTTAAGAGCACTTGTTGACTTTTCTTGAGGATCTAGTTTGATAACCAGAACCCATCTGTGGCTCATAACTTTCTATAACTCCAGATCCAGGACTCATCCCCCTTTCCTGGCCTCTACTGGGAACCAGGCACGTGGGTGGTGCATAGACATACATGCAGGCAAAATATTCATGCATATTTTTAAATTAGAAAAGAATACTATGGGAAGATATAAAAATGTGGCAATAGTCCAGTTACTCATATTCTTACCAGTTTTTTCCCAGAAAAGTTAGATCATTATAGATCAGTTGTCAAGATATTTTAAGCCTAGCATTTATCCATATACAAAGCTGCAATCTTGTCAGGCCCGATGCAAACCATAAAAATAGAATCACCTTGTATCCTAGGAGCAGAAAGCAGTGAGAGTGGGCACTGGGGAACAAAATGTGGCCAGCTCAAAAGATTGGAGACAATCTGGGGTGGGAATTTATCACATATTTAAATATTAGTTATATGGCCTCAACAAAATAATATGTCCACTCAAGTCAGTGAACTCAGAGATATGTAGAGGCACATGCCCACATATTTTCTCAGTGTAATGGGAAATTTGAGGTGTCAATTTGATTTGGCTGTCATGACCAAAACTTGGTCAATGAAATCTAAAAGTTAGTGTAAGGTAGGTTCCAGCAGATGGCCCTCACAGATCCAAGGGGACTGGTCCAATCAGACAAGAAAACAGGTTGCCAGGAGAGGAAGGAATGAGTGCAACAACCTATATCGCCTCTTTCCATGGTCCCTAAGTATTAGTCACATTTCTCATTGGAGTGACAAAATCAAAGAAGAGGTGTCTCAGAAAAGATGATACTTTACTCACAGTTTGCAAGCACAGTCCATCATGGGGAGCAAAGCATGAGGCAGCCAGCCTCATGGCACCCACCCTAGGGAAGCAAACAATGCCGATTCTTGTACTTTCTTTTCCTTATTCAGTCCAGGACCCTGTCTACCCCATGAGACCATTTTTGCCCATGTTGAGGGTGGGGCCTCTGACCTCAGTTAAACATCTCTGGAAATGCCATAACAGATTATCCCAGAGGTTTTTCTCCAAAGTGATTCAAATAAAATACTATTGAGATGACAAGGTTCAAATTCTAGTTTGCTCTCTTGCCGCTCTCAGAGTTTCTATGAGACATCTACTTGAAATTCATTTGTCTGTACACTCATCTTGTGTGCCTTGTTCTCTGGAAAACCCTGACTTATGACAGGTATACCTGCTGCTATCTGTATACTTCACCTAGTTCCAACATCTTCATCTTATGATTATCCTCTACTTTTTGCCATGCAGAATTCCTGGCCAGTGTTCTTCCCTCTCTCTTATGTGTGGGACATAATGATTCCTGTGGCATGATAATTCCTACGCATGGTAGGCCTTCTCTCTTCAGTTAAATCTCTCTGGCACTACCCTTATAGACATATCCAAATGTGTATCTACTGGGTGTTCTAAATCCAGCAAGGCTGGCAATCAAGATGAACCACTGTTTGCATGTTTAACTCCAACTTTGCTTCTGCAGGCCTGTCTGGACTCTTCTTGAGAAACCAGCTTTATTGACAGACACACACCATGTGAGGATCCATATGGAGACACCTTCTCAGTTTTTCCTCTATATGATGGTAAAAGCATTTTTAAGCATTCAACTCCAGGAAATAGACTTTCCCATTTCAATAGCCAGGCACAACCAGTTGCTTAGGTCTCTGATATACCTTCTTCCTTCTATACTATGACTTAAACCTTTTGTTAAAATATAGCTTGACGACAGAATTTTTTGTACTTTTATATTTATATTGTACAATTTTTAATGTATTCACAGAGCTATGAATCATTATTTCTGCTCATGGGAAACCTTTTTATTTATTAATGATCCATCCCTGTACACTGGCACTGTAGGCCTCAAGGTATCCATTTCCAACTCTTTGCAGCAACGGGGATACCAGGTGGCTACCTTGAGACAAGTAAGCTTGGCAGGAAAGTGTAGACCTTGAGAAGTGGGAAAGTTGGAGTTCAACCAATGAAGAGAAAATGGAATCTGTAACCTAAGAAGATAGAACAGGTCACATGCAGATATCTTTAAAAAGGTTCTCTACTCCAATATATAAAAATAGCTTTGCTTCTTTGGTTATAGTTGATGAACCATTGTTACCCACAGTCCACAGAAAAGACTAAAGGAAAGCCACCGCTCTTACTTTTTCTGCTGTGAGAAATAATGGTCTCTGTGTATTTTTTTAAAATGTTAAACCGTGGTTAAATAATGTGCCAACTCCATGTCTTTACCTCTTTCCTAAAATTTAATGGGAGAGGTGGTAATGAACAATCTAGTTTCTCCTCTTCTGAATTTTCTTTAGCTCAGTGGTCCATGACACCCCTGCATAGAGCTATAGTCATCGGGCTCTGTCCTGTGTGCACACCATCCTTCTTGCAACGACGGTGACCTTTTTCTATCAGCAAAGAGAAAGGGGCAAGTCTGAATTTATCCCCAGGTTGATGATAACAGTTTTTATTGTCTGAAATCTAAGCAAAATAATATCGCCTTAGCCTCTCAGCTCAGCTGCTCCTGTTGAAAGGATGCGCGAGGTTCAATGAGACGAGAAGTAAGGCTCACCTCCCTTCTTGCATTTACTGACTGCGTGGAAATAGTTTGTCAAATTGTATTTATGGTGAGACAGGTTCAAACAACAGCTTAGAGTTACCCGCCTGGAACTATATTGGAAATGGGAAATGACGGGAGCAAGAGAGTAATAAAGGGTCAATTAAGGCTCCAGGGATGATAGGAGGAAGACAAAATCAGAATGAATGTGGAAGGAGACCAGTGGTTAGTTTTTTTATTACTACTTTACAATATCAAGGGAAAAAGAATGCACAGAAACAAATTATCTCCGATAGGGCAGAGATACAGGGACAAACTCATGATATTCACAGTCATCATAGCCCCTATCTGTTGAGTGGTGACAAATTCACAATATTAAACATCACCATCGAGAACACCATTTACCAAATGACTCCTGTGCGTCACTGTCAGAGCTGGCCTCGGTAACTAGGCTTTCTGACTTGTACGCTCCAGTGATTTTTTAATACAAATGTCGTTAAATGCAGAGACATGGATAGACTTTGGCCCACTTCTGTTTCTTTCTGAGCCTCATTAGTGAGCATTTCAGAACTCTAGTGAGTCCTGGTCCTAGCAAGCTTGGAAAAGGTGAGACACATGGACAGAAACTATCTTCATATCTTTGGGTCACAGTGCATTTTCTTAGATTTCTGGATGCAGGCAGAAGCAGCCCATGTGCCAGAGAAGAGAATGGTCATAAAGACTAGCGATTACACAAGAGGAAGATTTAAATGGGGATGGAACATGTCTCCCAAGCCTGGTCTCCATCTGACGTGGTCCTCTTTGCAGTCGCAGTGTTTCACAGCTCCTGACTTCTGTAACTACTGTTCAGCAAGACTCCCCCATACTCTATAGTTAGCTCATATAGGTGATGTTTGTGTCTGAGCAGAGCCGGGCCAGAAGGAAAGAACTCTTGTGTCCACAAAAGCAGGTGCTATTGGCAATATTCATGGGTAACAGGATGACTACCAGGTAGGGACAGAGCCAAAGGTAGCAGAGGAGTGATTTCTGAGGCAGAATCAGTACTGGACCCACCTACTGAGAGGTGAGTAGGACTCTACAGCTATTAGCCAAAGCATAGTAAGGGCAGGAGAGAGACTTTCCCTCCATTCTCTGAGGCACTCTGTGACCTTTTGACTTTAGCCAATGGCAGATCAATGTAGAAAAGCTAGACAAGTACATTGACTTTGTGCCCAGGGCCATTTCAGGGAAGAAAGCAAATACACTCAGACAAATGAGGCCTATAAGCTTAGATACCCTCTTCATAAAGAAAAGTGAAGAAGGAACTTTATATGCCCCAGTACAGGGGAACGCCAGGGCCAAAAAGGGGGAGTGGGTGGGTAGGGGATTGGGGGGGGTATGGGGGACCTTTGGGATAGCATTGAAAATGTAAATGAGGAAAATACCTAATAATAATAATAAAAAAGAAGTGTCTACAAAAATTAAAAAAAAAAAAGAAAAGTGAAGAAGGGATGAAGGAACCCTTAGGAGGACAGAGGATGGTTGTGACAGTCTGTTTGGGTGTGAGATTGGGTTCTGGCTTCTAGTTTCCTATCCTGTGAGGGTCTGTCTCTGGGAAGATCATAAGAACACGTGAGTGAAGAGAACAGCCAAATGTTTGCATGCAGACACTGTTTCCCTGGTGCCTTCAGCAGCATGTCCCAAGGTTGCCTCTCCTGGGCTCCATGGTTAGGAATTGTCTTTCCCAAGATGGTAACTTCCTCCTGGCCAAAGGGAGATCCAGGGCAATGACCTCGCTCCGGAAATCCCCAATAGTCTTTCTAGGTCAGACCAAAAATATTTTTCTTTATCCTAGTTTTGTTTTTTAATATTTGCATTTGGTTTCAGTTTATAAAGTTCTGTCATGTAGACCGTTGCATTTGATCCTCTCAGAACTCTAGAGGAAAGTCATCATTCAAGTTTCCATGTCACTAGGAAGCCATCTGAGGTCCCCCAAAATGACCAAACTTTGGGGTGAAGATGCACAGTGCAGAGCTCTTTCCCCTCCCACTATTTACTACTATAATAAAATTTGGGTGGTCATGTGTACTGTGAGCGAGATGTTAACAAAAATACCTGGCAGATAAAATCCTCTACAATGTTCCAAGTACATTGCTTCTTAGCTAACTAGGCTTTAAAATATTAGGGATAAGAGGTTTGAGGGGTAAGAAGCAGGACTGTCTACAAAAGGTACTCATGAATCCAGGGAGATAGCTGGATGAGGGCAGTGCTTGCTGTGTAAGCACAGGACATGAATTCTGGCCCCCATCACCCATGGAGAGAGTTGGCTGTGTGACACACACCTGTGATTCCATTGCTGGGAGATAGAGACAGAAGGATCCTAGGGGACTGTTTTTCAGACAGCCTAGCTGAGTCTGTGAGTACAGGTACAGTGAGAGACCCTGTCGCAAATATTGAGGAAAATAACAGGCAAAACCATCTGACATCTACTTCTGGCCTTAATAGACACACTCGTATGTACAGGCACCTGTTATCTACATGTGTATCCATGCACGCACACCTGCACATGCACACACCAGATGACACTCAGTTTTCCTGTTGTCATCTTCCATCTTGACCAAATAATGCTATATTTACACCATCATGGCATGGCAAAGCTACATTGCAGATGCCATAAGTAATTTTATTTATTTTTCTTTATTCTTGAGAAATTCACATATGTATACAATGTTATATGATAGTATTGATAGATAGTATCCACCCTCGATTTCCTGAATACCTTCAATATTCTCTCTCCAACCTGTTATCATTTTTTTTTAAACCACTAAGTCCATATGTGCATGGGCTTGTGGTCACTCATAGGAGTATAGCAAAACTACCCAAGGCTACATCCTAAAAGAAGTGTTCCTCCCGCTCACAACAACTATCATCTGCTAATAGCTTCTCAGTAAAGTATGGGTCCTTGAAATCATGTAGCCCTTCAATGCAAGAATCTTGACTGGCTTGACCTTGTACAGGTTTTGCTCAGGCAATCCTAGCCTCTCTGAATGCATAAGTGCCATGGTCATGTTATGTCCAGAGGGCAGCATTTTGTAGCACTTCGTGCAATCTGTAGCTTTTGCATTCTTCCCGCCTCTTCTCGCTTGATGTATCCAGAGCCTTGGTGGTGTGGTGGTGGTGGTGGTGGTAGTGGTAGCAATATAGATGTCCAGCTTAGGGCAGAGTACACACACTCTCATTCTGTGGATTTTAACCACTGTCTGTATTTTCTTCTGCCCATTGCAAAATGAAGCTTCTCTGACTAAGGTTGAAAGCAGTCAAGGTCTATGGGTATAAATACAAAATTTTAGAAAGTTCTTACACAGTATGACCACTTAACAAAATAACAATAGCAGTTTCCACCTATTAGATTATGTCTTTTGTAGCCATGGACTTTTGACCAGAATTACAGTACCAGGTATGACATTTCCTTTTATGAAGCAAATCTCAAATCCAGAAAGCTGTCACTTACCTCACAGTTGTGTCACTATGGAACCAGTGGGCATTTCTCCATAGGTAATTTTAATGTCCTAAAATTATATGTATTCAGCATTGGTTTCTTATCTGTATGCTGCTCCATGGATAGCTTTCTAGATGCCTAGTTATATGAAAATCATTATCCTTGCTTTATGAAAAATCTGGAGGCTCTGGAAAGGCTATTTAGTCAGCACTCCTGCAAATAGAAGGGAGTGGAAGACATTTGAGAGGTATTTTCATTTTCAAGGGGAAGTTATTTGTTCAAATCATGTAGGTAGAATCTTTGTCATGAACCTGGTCCTCTGGTTTTATGTTATATTATTTTTCTCCTTAAATTTTTATATCTTATTTAGTGTGTGTGTGTGTGTGTGTGTGTGTGTGTGTGTGTGTGTGAGTGTGTGTGTGTGTGTGTGTGTGTGTGTGTGTGTGTGTGTGTGTGTATGTGCCTGCCACAGTGCACTTGTGGAGGTCAGAGGACAACTCATAGGAATTGATTCTCTTTTTCCACATTTGAATCAGGAGGATGTAACTCGAGTCGATAAGCTTGGTGGCTAGTGCCTTTACTTGCTAAGATACCTCACTGACCTTAGTCCTGTGGTTTTTAAACCATCTCAAACACCAGTGAGGGTCCTCTTTCTAGTTTTAAACTGCTAGCCTCTGGTTTTATCCTTGTATGACAGAGAACAGAGCAGAGATATAAAACAGACCACCTCATGTTTTTACATGGGCAGAGATCGCAACCATCATGTTCTTCTCTGGTAGCCAGGTCATCTCCTAAGTCCCTGTATCACTTTTTCATGAAATCACTTTGGCATGAAACTTTCTACACAGTTTTGGAGGATACAGATGTACTACATCATGGTGAACTTGTATCTATTTGGAAACTTTGATGAGCTAGAACAATGTCTAGTTATTTTAATGGGCAAATACTCTTTAGCGTAAACTCCTTTGATAAGTTGATGGTACCTATAGAGATTAATGAAACCAGATTGTCTTCAGTGAAGCTTATAGCTAAATAGAGGGTAAACTTGTACAAAGCTGTAGAGGAAGTACAATGGGGGGCAGGATAGGCCTGGTGGGAACTGAGAGTAGGGTGACACCTAGTTTGCAGGCTGCAGCACTTTCACCTGATGGTTCAGGATAGAGGACCATCTAAACATGGTAGCTAAAAAATGCATCCTCCCCTCTTCGTCCCACTCTGAGGATCAAGCCTAGGGCATCACACTTGCTAAACAGCCAGTGTTGGTTTTGAAAGTGCGTGATCTTTACAGACTCATTTGATCACCATATCACAGTTCAAACGCTGCTCTCCATCACAGCAGTCCAAAGGGGCCTTTTTCCTGTCTGTTGTTCCCTTTGGCTAATAGTCACTGTTGGTACAATACAGCCAGTCTGGGATGATGACCCCTGCTACCTTTTTTTTTCTTAGATGAGAGAGAGAGAATACAAACAGATATTATTATTATTATGAATCTTTAGCTTTGACTGTAAAACTTAAAAGAAACCTTGTACTCAAAATTGTAGCATTTGAATAATTTTAAGCTACCAAATGGAATCTATTTAGGCTAGTTTAAAGGCTAATTGATATAATTTCAATTTCAAATTGAAACAGTACTTATAATGCACTGTCATTCATCTTAATGAGTGTTAATGTTGAAACATAATTGTGACTCTTTGAAGGAGAGCATCATTAACCCCGTTATTGCTGATCAGTGTACAGAGATGATCTAAGAAAAACGCTGTTGGGTAAGACTGGATGTGTGATGTGGATTCTCCAAACAACAGAGTTTCCAGAAAAAAGGGGGCTATCCAACACATTGGCATTTAACTAGGATGGAATCAGCGTGCAATGTCAAACATCATACTGGAGGCATGTAACTACTCAGTGAATAGCTCTAGACAATAGATCACAATTCTTGTAGTTGCCCTCAGAAGTTCTTCTTAGCCTCTTAAAGATTCCTGCTAGATACAGAACACACACACACACACACACACACACACAACATAACACACACAACACACACACACACACACACACACACAGAGAGAGAGAGAGAGAGAGAGAGAGAGAGAGAGAGTGAGAGAGAGAGAGAGAGAGAAATGTTTTAGGTAACTAATTTGATGGCCATGATTGTTGCATTTTCTGAATATATATTGGTAATCTACAGAGTCTTTAGGATAAAATCTATAAAATGGGTTTTTGTATGAGGACATGGAGGTTCTGTGATGTTCAGGTTAAAGTTTCCAAATTCATACTTAAATAGTCCCTGAGTAGCAGAGCTCAATTTTCTGACACCCTTTGGTGCATACCTTTTAAAACGATGCTCCCAGCTGTATGGGAGGATCCACAGTGAGTGTCACTTCTGTGTTAATTCTGCCTCTAGTCTAAGTTTGCACAGATCCTCTGATTTCCAGAAAAATAAATCAAACTAGCTTCTTGTGTCAAATAGCCACTGTCCCTTTCAGTTCCCTTTGCCTCAGTCACCCATCACCCCATGAGCCCAAAGCCCACCACTGTGACCATTTCCCTGTACAGATCCTCTGGGGTTTCCTTATAGATGTTAAAGCCACAAACAGTTCCTCTGCCAACTCTCTGTGGCAAAAATGCTAATGTCTTATCAGGATCTGTGTTTTAAGTTTGTCTTTTCTATCTAGTGCTTTTGAATGCCTTTCATGATGCCAAAGACTTGCTGTAGTATGGTGTCCAACATCCGTACCCCAAGGTGGTCCCATTTCAGTCCACTGAGCTGGAAAATGCCATCAGAGCCTGTGAGTTTCAGTAGGCTGAACCTTTTTTTAAAAAATTGGGTATTTATTTCTTTTACATTTCCAATTCTATCCCAAAAGTTCCCCACATGCTCCCCCACCCACTCCCCCACCCACCCACTCCCACTTCTTGGCCCTGGCATTCCCCTGTACTGAGGCATATAAAGTTTGCACGACCAATGGGCCTCTATTTCCACTGATGGACGACTAGGCCATCTTCTGATACATATGCAGCTAGAGACATGAGGTCCAGGGGGTATTGGTTAGTACATATCGTTGCTCCACCTATAGGATTGCAGATCCCTTCAGCTCCTTGGGTACTTTCTCTAGCTCCTCCATTGGGGGCCCTGTGATCCATCCAATAGCTGACTGTGAGCATCCACTTCTGTGTTTGCTAGGCCCCGGCATAGTCTCACAAGGGACAGCTATATGAGGGTCCTTTCAGCAAAATCTTGCTAGTGTATGCAATGGTGTCAGCGTTTGGAAGCTGATTATGGGATGGATCCCTGGAGATGGCAGTGTCTAGATGGTCCATCCTTTTGTCTCAGCTCCAAACTTTGTTTCTGTAACTCCTTCCATGGGTGTTTTGCTCCCAATTCTAAGAAGGGGCAAAGTGTCCACACTTTGGTCTTCATTCTTCTTGAGTTTCATGTATTTTGCAAATTTTAATTTATATCTTGGGTATTCTAAGTTTCTGGGCTAATATCCACTTATCAGTGAGTACATATTGTGCGAGTTCTTTTGTTATTGGGTTACCTCACTCAGGATGATGCCCTCCAGGTCCATCCATTTGCCTAGGAATTTCATAAATTCATTCTTTTTAGTAGTTGAGTAGTACTCCATTGTGTAAATGTACAACATTTTCTGTATCCATTCCTCTGTTGAGGGGCATCTGGGTTCTTTCCAGCTTCTGGCTATTATAAATAAGGCTGCTATGAACATAGTGGAGCATGTGTCCTTCTTATCGGTTGCAACATCTTCTGGATATATGCCCAGGAGAGGTATTGCTGGATCCTCCGGTAGTACTATGTCCAATTTTCTGAGGAACCACCAGACTGATTTCCAGAGTGGTTGTACAAGCTTGCAATCCCACCAACAATGGAGGAGTGTCCCCTCTTTCTCCACATCCTCACTAGCATATGCTGTCACCTGAATTTTTGATCTTAGCCATTCTGACTAGTATGAGGTGGATTCTCAGGGTTGTTTTGATTTGCATTTCCCTGATGATTAAGGATGTTGAACATTTTTTTCAGGTACTTCTCAGCCATTCAGTATTCCTCAGGTGAGAATTTTTTGTTTAGCTCTGAGCCCCATTTTTTAATGGGGTTATTTGATTTTCTGGAGTCCACCTTCTTGAGTTCTTTATATATATTGGATATTAGTCCCCTATCTGATTTAGGATAGGTAAAGATCTTTCCCAATCTGCCTTTTTGTCTTATTGACAGTGCCTTTTGCCTTGCAGAAGCTTTGCAATTTTATGAGGTCCCATTTGTCGATTCTCGATCTTACAGCACAAACCATTGCTGTTCTATTCAGGAATTTTTCCCCCTGTACCCATATCTTCGAGGCTTTTCCCTACTTTCTCCTCTATAAGTTTCAGTGTCTCTGGTTTTATGTGGAGTTCCTTAATCCACTTAGATTTGACCTTAGTACAAGGAGATAGGAATGGATCAATTCAAATTCTTCTACATGATAACTGCCAGTTGTGCCAGAACCATTTGTTGAAAAATGCTGTCTTTTTTCCACTGGATGGTTTTTGCTCCCTTGTCAAAGATCAAGTGACCATAGGTGTGTGGGTTCATTTCTGGGTCTTCAATTCTATTCCATTGGTCTATTTGTCTGTCGTTATACCAGTACCATGCAATTTTTATCACAATTGCTCTGTAGTACAGCTTTAGGTCAGGCACGGTGATTCCACCAGAGGTTCTTTTATCCTTGAGAAGAGTTTTTGCTACCCTACGTTTTTTGTTATTCCAGATGAATTTGCAGATTGCCCTTTCTAATTCATTGAAGAATTGAGTTGGAATTTTGATGGGGATTGCATTGAATCTGTAGATTGCTTTTGGCAAGATAGCCATTTTTACAATGTTGATCCTGCCAATCCATGAGCATGGGAGATCTTTCCATCTTCTGAGATCTTCTTTAATTTCTTTCTTCAGAGACTTGAAGTTCTTATCATACAGACCTTTCACTTCCTTAGTTAGAGTCACGCCAAGGTATTTTATAATATTTTTGACTATTGAGAAGGGTGTTGTTTCCCTAATTTCTTTCTCAGCCTGTTTATCCTTTGTGTACAGAAAGGCCATTAACTTGTTTGAGTTAATTTTATATCCAGCCACTTCACTGAAGCTGTTTATCAGGCTTAGTTGTTCTGTGGTAGAATTTTTAGTGTCACTTATATATATATTATCATATCATCTGCAAAAAGTGATATTTTGACTTCTTCCTTTCCAATTTGTATCCCCTTGATCTCCTTTTGTTGTCGAATTGCTCTGGCTAGGACTTCAAGTACAATGTTGAATAGGTAGGGAGAAAGTGGGCAGCCTTGTCTAGTCCCTGATTTTAGTGGGATTACTTCTAACTTCTCACCATTTACTTTGATGTTGGCTACTGGTCTTGTTAGGCATTTTGAAGTTTATCCAGAGAGATTTGGTATCGTGGCTTTGAGGCATGAGTAGATGCATATAGAAAGATGCAAATTCTTTCAGTATGGAATTGTCATAGTTCAGTGAAGAAACTGGAAAATAGCCAATACTGCTATGCAACATAATCATTGTAGTTCTTTTTACTGAACACTGTATGCTAGATAATGTGTTAGGTAGTTGAGATATAACACTGATCCATCTCCACAGCGAATGTTAAGAAGTTACCACTACTATTTCCTGAGGGCTGGAGAGGCAAATTTATTCCCTCATGATGGCTTGGTCATCTGGTGACAGGGTCAAAATAGGCATCAGTCTGTAGAATACTAGTTTCTGCTAGGCTCCATGGTAGATGATAGGTAAGTCAAAAAGTTGTACATCTGACTGGCAAAGCCCAAGAACCACTGAGAGCCAGGTTTTGACTGGAAACTGACAGCTTGAGTAAGAATCTACCGCGTGAACAAGAACACATGAAGCTCTAACGCAGGATATAATATATATCCAAGACTGAAGAAGGTCAAGGTTCTTTCATGATGTGGGAACTACCTGTGGTGTTACTCAAGTGAAGTTCCCAGAGAGGGTGTGGTTAATAACACACTAGAGAAGGGAAGTGGCAAAGTTGAGGCTGGGCCATGTCAGAGAGGGCCCTGATGACCCTGCAAACCTGGAGATCTTGTCCTATTGGTGGTATAGATCCCCAGAGATAAATGGAGGCCTGAGATGGGGTGGATTAAACAGTAGAAAGAGACTTGGGTGTCAGATATAGTTACTATAATCCTCCAGGCAAAGCACAATGTGGACATGGAAGAAGGAAAAATAGAAAAGGAGAGGTCAATTTATACAGTGAATTCAATGGTCACAACTTAGTGAATAAGTGGGCTTGTGTGTATGATAGGAAACATGGATAGTTAAGGTACTCTGTACAGGCACCGATAATTGACAGACAAGCAAAAAAAAACATAGACTTTTTTCTTTTTTGAAGATGCTCAGCAACACAGCATACAGATCTGAAGAGGCAGTGTCCCTGCCTTAATAGGGCATAGACCCCAGCAGCCAAAAGACCCTAAGTATAGGGAAGATGAGGATTAGTTTTCTAGTCTTGCTAGTTGGAACTTGGCTGTATGACACCTCTTTGCTTGCTGCTTTTCAACTTTACACATGGCCAGTGCTTACAATACTAACTTATTTTTTTAAATTTAATTTAATTTTATTTTCTTACTTATTCACTTTACATCCCACTCACTGTCCACCTCCCAATCCACTGTCCACCTCCCACAATCCTTCCCCCATCTTCCCTCCTCTTCTGTGAGCAGATAGGGACCTCCTGGGTATCCCCCCGGCACTCTGGAACTTCAAGTCTCTGTGAGGCTAGGTGCTTCCTCTCCCAATGAGGCCAGATAAGGCAGCCCTGCAAGAAGAATATACCCCATGCATAGGCAACAGCTTTTGGGATAGCCTCTACTCTGGTTTTTTGGGACCCACATGAAGACCAAGCTGCACATCTGCTACATATGTAAGGGGTGGCCTAGGTCCAGCCCATGTATGTTCTTTGGTTAGTGATTCAGATTCTGAGAGCACCAAGGGTCCAGGTTAGTTGACTGTTGGTTTTCCTCTGGTGCTTCTAACCCCTTCAGGACCCACAATCTTTCCTCCTATTCTTTCATGAGAGTCCCAAGTTCCATCCACTGTTTGGCTGTGTGTGTCTGTATCTGTCTGAATCAGCTGCTGAATGGGGCCTCTCAGAAGACAACTTGCTCCTGTCTGCACGTATTATAAAGTATCATTAATGGTGTTAGGAATTAGTGCTTGCCTATGGGATAGGTCAAGTTGGGTGGGATATTGGTTGGTCATTCCCTCAGTCTTTGCTTCCTCCCCCATGCCTTCATTTCTTGTAGACAAGATAAATTTTGGGTTGAAAGTTTTGTGGGTGTCTTGGTGTCTCTATTGCTCTACTGGGGTTATAAAACCAACTTCTGATAGAATGTGAGTTCAGATCTGCAGAAAGCCAGATAATGGAGGGATATGCACCAGGTCTGACTTCATGTGGAGGGTGTGGTGGATCCAAGCACAGTTCCTCCAAGGGTGCAGTCTAGTTTTTCCTTCTAGGAAAGACCACATTGAGTTTTGTATTTTTAAAGTAAAACACTTTATTTTGGTGTTTGGGAAAAAATCAATTTCAAGAATTAACCCCAACTGACTTAAAGGAGTTCACACAGATCAGTAGTTGTCTCTGAAGTGTCCTCTGGGGGATACAGAGGGAGTGCCATCTTTCTGTGGCCTGCTTGCCCTGAGTGATTTGTACACAGCTACCATCAGGGTTTGAAGACTGCTAGGCTGAGGGAATGAATGATAGGCCACAAAGCTGTGAGCCCAGTAGAGTAGATGTACATTCAAAAAACAATGAAGTTGAGACTTCAACTCTCAAATTTACTCATTCTTTTATTTTTGTTTCCAAATAGCCACACTCTACTCTGTGTCTGGCACTGGACCTGGAGTGACAGACAGGACAGATGGGAAGGGCTACATCAAGGACCTAGACTCTGGGGAGTAGTTATTTATAAATTAACCTAATCAAAGAAGTGTCCTATAAGGTGTAGGAATGGCCCTGGTAATCAATCTCTTATGTACTAAAGTCCTAAAAACATTTTATTAGCAATTGTAAACTGAAGGAATTTTCCATTCACTAAATCTCAGAACACATGGATTGCAAATAAATATTCAAACAGGCTATATTAGGCTTCAGGAGGATCTGTGTAGGGAGGGGAGGAGGAAAGCGAGGCATTAATAGATAGATGCTCTTCTTGCCTACTGTTTTCTCCACTCTCCCTGGTAAGTCTCAGGGATAATGTATACACTATTTTGTGTTATTTTTTCTGAGGACAAATGTGATTCTTTGGTGTCGAATGGCTGCCATGTGAGATGTCTAATCTGTGTCATCTAAGTAGATCTCAACCAGGTTGGAATTGTGTCTGAGTTGCTATGTTCCTCCCTAAACCCTAGGAAGGAGAACTAGCTGTGGATGCAGGTCAGAATTCACAGGCTGACTCTGACTCTGAAGGCTGGGTCTATTTAGCATAAACAACTTTCCTTTTCTTGTTAGGGAACCAGATGAGAGAAGATTCAGTGCAGGACTAATGCGTCAGTGGAATGGTTAACTTGAAGTGTTTGAAAGATATATCTTTCTTTGGGAGCAGATGTGAAGACCCCACACTGGCAAGAGTTTGCCTATGGGAAAGAGGAAGCTCTGGCTTGTGCTTTTGTGGTCAGGGTTGGGGGATGCAGTCAGTGTGGTGAACTGGGAAAAGAATAACCAGGGTATGAGGGGCCCTTTCCTATTGTGTTTGCAATTCAGACTGGAAGATGGTTGTGTTCCTGGGTCCCTAGAGATGTGTCTCTACATAGGGAGCAGTGAGCAGCTACGACAGGCACTAATTTTTATCTGGCATCCCTAATGCCTCTAGCATCTTCAGTGCACAGTTGCATGGGGTGGTTATTGGCAAATGTTTGTGAATAAGTGACTGACTAATTTGAAATGATTGAATAGATGATAGATCTTGATTGTAACTAAATGAAGCAGCAGCTCAAGAGGAATTCCGTTAGATTGGCTTGAAGGAGGGTAAGGTTCTCATTTCAGCACAGATTAGTATTTGAGAGGGGACCAGATAGTGGGAGCACATCTGAGAGGAGTTAGGGGAGGACTCAGAGTGAATGATTAAATGCATTGTACAAATGTATGAAGTTCACAAAGAATGAATAAAAATGCCTTTAAAAAAACAAACAAGAACCATTCATCTAAGTCTCATTTTCTGCATTGTAAAGTCTGGAGAGGAGTATCTACCTCACAAGATGCTTTGAAAGATGGATCAGTAGGTTTATGGGTTTGCAGAATTTGTCCTGAGCCTGTATCATGGGAATTCTTCAAACCAGGAGCACCCACTACATGTTAACATGCAGATTCACTTCCTTTTGTTTTAAAGTCACATATTCAAGTATATTCCTGAGTCAAATTATATTTGAGTTTTCAGATGCTTGGACAGGGCAGTATGTATGCACCATGCTTGCATGTACCAACTTCCATCTGGCAGACATCAGGGACAGGACCTGGCAATGAAGAGAGCCCACTACATGTATTCAGAAGGCAACACTGAGCAGGACCACCACAGCCCCCAGGTTCCGCACCCGGGGTTGGGGGAATTCTAAACGAGGACCCTGGGGCAATCCCCACTCTTCCTCAAACGGTCACAGGGTTTGCAGCAGATGCAGAAGGCTCTGGCTTCTCCCGAGAGGAAATGTGACCGTGGAGAGGCACTGGATAAAGGGAACTTCTGGGCAGACTTTGTCCAGAAATTTCCTGTTGAGTGTTTCACTTCACATTTAGGAAAGGATTGAGGAACTTTTGGGAATCAGTTCACAAAGGCAGAGGACTCAAAGAAACGCAAAGGTCCCGGGAGCTTCTGGTCACACAGCTGCACTGACGAAGGGCCTTCCTGGCTTCCTTGAGCTTATTTTATATCTTGTCTTTGTTCTTCAATCTTATGTGGCCCTGTGTACATTGAGAGGTGTGTGTGTGTGTGTGTGTGTGTGTGTGTGTGTTTTCTTTCCCTCCAGACTATAAAAAATGAACAAGCCCCGGAAGTGGTATCTCTTCCTGCTCACCCATCCTTTTTGCCTTTGTGAAAGTGCACCAGCATAACCACCTCCTACCGTAACGCTTCCCGTTTCTTCTACTCCTTCATACTGAGAACCTCGCCCCACACCGGACCCAGTGAGATTTAAAAATTAAAACCGGCCAAACCAGAGAATATAACACTTATGTTAAAGTACGCTTTAAAGCTGTGTGCCGAAAGGAGTCTGTATCTTCAGAAGGACGATTTTAGCTTTGCTCTGAATGTTTTAAAAGCAGTTTTTGGAAGATGGGAGAGGGTGAAAAAAGAATGCAGGTCTTTCTTTTCATTTCATGGATCCTTAACCCATATTTAATGCAGAGCCTGGATTTTAGACATAGCAAGTGTGCTTGTAATTATTTCAAACAGTTAAAAAAGCTAGTTAATGATGTTCAACATAAGTAATCATGTTAAATAGTAAAATTTAATTTCTTAAAAACTTAAATCCTCATATCTTCTGGAATGCATTGTACTGGAGGATGTCTGAGTAAATTAAATTCTCTCCTGCACACTAAAGCATCAATTTCCTTATGGTAATTATCTGCTAGATTGGATCTGTCAGAGGCCGGGAAGCAAGGCTGACATTATACCCTCTTTACAAAAAATGATTACAAAAAATTAAGACGAATGAGTAAAATTAAGGCTGTGGCTGGTAAGCCTCTATAAAGCTCTCATGGATCCTTCTACATAAGATACCATTGTACCCTGGACTAAGCTTTTAATGACTAGCGTATAATCAGGTGAAGTCCATTAAAGTGCAGCAGAAGTCACGATAGCAGAGATAACAGCGAGAAATGATTTTCCGCCAAGTAGAAGCAATTTATTATACACAAAAATGAATTTCTAACGGAAGTGTCTGGATGGATGAGGAACTCTGCTAAGGTGACAGGATTTCTTTCCTGGAAAGTTTCAAAGAGTGGTGGAGCACAAGACACACCATTGGCATTCTGGGAATGGAGGTGAGTGGAATCCCCGGCCCTGACAAAGCTTGCTGCAGTGTGACCAGTGCCTCCAGAGCCTCCAGAGTCCCACGGCCTCCAGAATGCAGTCCTCTGATCTAGGTTCCTCAGGGGTGAATCAGTAAAGCGATCTCTTTCGATTTTGTCCTGGACATCGGCTGATGGTAGTGTGGATAACTGAACTGTTTGTTGTGATTGTTGATCCAGCCATGTATAAAGCACTTAGGTAATATAATTGCATAGCTATCAGGGATGGTGCATTAGTTTAATTAACTGTGAAAGAGTAAACACAAGCCCCATAGAATCACAGGGAAAGCAGGGCATTAATTAGTCATGAAAAATGCATAATAGCATTCAAGATCTAGAGTGCATCACCCAGGTATCTTCTGAGTTTCATCTTTACTGCCCCAGAAGTCCTTACTCAGCTCCGGCTAAGCCTTTCCTCTCGGTTTGTTTGTTTCCAAGGCCCCTTTCTCCTTGTGTAGTAACCAAGACCACTGAGTCAAGTACCACTCTGCAATGATCCACCCCTCTAGAGCTCCATGTCATGATCTGTAAAGATAATATCACTAATGACATCACAGTATATAGGGTTTCTATGAAAGTGGCTTGATAGGTTACCCATCACTGGTGCTGTACGGTAGAAGTTTTAGCTGCTTGCACCATGGTATCTGAGTTCCTCTTGCTCTCGTCTGTGAGCACAGAAAATGTAGTTTGGTTCAAATTAAAGAACACATATGTGTATTCAGTTCACACATCTTGAATGAAGGGAAATGTCAGTAAGACAGTTCAGTAGGAAGCAGTGCCTGTGACCAAGTCTGCTTAGCCAAGTTTCATCCCTGAGATTCACATGGTGGAAGAAAAGAACTGAGTCCTGTAATTTGTCCTCTGATCATCACATGCATGGCATGGTGCACCCCAACCCCATGTAAATAAATAATAAAGGTAATAAAATCCAGTGGGGGATAAAGAAGAGCTCCTGAGGGACACAGTCAGTCTCACCCAGCCATGCTTGTATTGACCACACCAAATCAACACAGATATATGAACTGAATACACATTCTTACAAAGGCAAAGAGAAATGCATGCGTGCAGCAAGACTGGCTGATGGCTCACTCTGCTTGACTATCTCCTTGTAGACCTGAATCTGTTCATGTGTTGGCACTTCAGTAAAGACAGGAGAGAAACTCCAGGAGGACAAGAGGAGACATCTTTGTGTGGTAACATGTGTACTGGTGTCTTTCTGTTGCTAGGGCAAAGACCTAACAAAATGGGTATGGAATTGGGTGGCAGTAGATCAGGGAGGAGTTAGGGAGAGGGGATAAATAGAATCAAAGTATAACAGGTGATACTCTCAAGGACTTAATAATGTGTTTTAAGAGGTACATTATGGAAAGAATGACTTACTTGTCCTTTGTTCTTTAAGAGGAAGATGTGTTTTATAAATAGAAGCAAGAAACTGAAGACTCAACCTTACTTGCACAACATACCATGAGAAAATTTGGATTTCTACCTATATCATATGTGTAAATTACTTCAAAGTGGATCAGAACACTAAATATAAGACTTAAAATTAAGCTCTTGGAGAAAATATTAGGGAAGGTCTCTAAGACATGGAATTTGGTGATAAATTCTTGGCTATGATATGATTTGAGAAAGTTGAGTCTAGCAGTGTGTGCATGTGTGGAGGGCAGTAGGAGCATGAGATTGCTGGTCATGTTGATCAACAGTCAGGAAGTGGAAAGAAATGGATGCTGTTGGTTTTGTTCTCCATTGTGGTTCATTCCTGAATCTTTGCCTTTGTCTGAGTCTTACCCTGGTGGCTCTGCAACTAAATAACTAGAAAGAGAATATGTACAGCAGACGGAACTGGACTTATGATAGGCCTCTGCCTAGATCAGCTCATCAGTAAGCCTATTATAAACTACAAGACTGTATCAAAATGTCAATTTAACCACACAGCATCCTGCAGTCTTACTATTTTCCTTTGGTATCTCACAGCTGCTGACCAGCATCATGTCTGAGCATCACTGTGCTCAGTAAGAGATCAGAATTCAAAATCTCAATTATGACTCCACCAAGTGCCTGGCATTTTTCAGAAAACATATCAAACCATTTACATGGATGATCCATTGTATATTGTACTAATCATTGATGGCCTATATCTGTTGCTATGGAATGAGCACATATATTCTCCAAAATTCATTTTTAAAATGTTAACAATCAAGGTGCATCTTCACTGTGGGCTTGCAACTTTCTGAATTATAGAAAATACATTATATCTGTGAGAAAGTGTCAGTGCTCTCCTGGAATCCACCGTATAGCTCATGGTAACCTCAACTTAATGGTGATCCCCCTGTCTTGGCCTCCAGAACGCTGGGATTACAGATATGAGTATATCCATTTATTCAAAGCAACACCCTTAAGTGCCTCATGATTGGCTAATGCATTCAGAAATGTTCTCAGTACTGAGGACATTCTCAATATGGAGATGAAAAAGAAGCAGTCCTTGGAGTTAATGACACTAATATCCAGAGGGAGCTTCAGAGACCCAGAGATGCCACAGATCTGCTGGAAATCATGCATCTAGCTGATGCAGAGCTTCCTGCTTCAGGTCACTCAAACTCTCATGATTCCTGACAGCTATTGGCAAGATTCATTGATTTCTTAGTCTATCACTAAAATAAACATGTGCTATCATATTAAATGCTTTGGTCTAAATAGTGATAGATTACTTGCATCAGTCTAAAATGATTGTCTGAAAAGGTAATTCAGCAAGTTAAAATTCCACATGGAATGCTAAAACATAATTAATAATATGTAAGAAATGTTTAAAAAGAATAATACGGACTGTGCCCCATATGTATTCAGCAATGGTATCTTATGAAGAGAGCTTGCAAGTGACAGCAAAACCAAGGGGACAGATTTCCTGATAACAAAAGATGGGGACACCACTGTTGTGCTAAAATAGCAGAAATCCAGCCTCATACACAAAGGTTATAAAGAGATATGGACTAGTATGGAGCAGTTTCCTCCCTGCACCAACCACCCCTTTCTGCCAGACCCCAAAGGAAAGCTCCTTTATCGTGTATAAGTTTTCACAGCCGCCCTGTGGCCATGGGCATGCACAGCCACCTTCACTGGGACTGTCCCGTGTATGCATCAGCTACCTCTTACACCGTGGAAGGCTCCCTTACTCCGAATATGTCTCCAGAAATCCAACTCCAACAGGTAAACCACGAAAATTTCAGTGGAATTGTGTTCAAACTATGGCCTACACAAAACCTATACTTTGGTGAGAGAGAAGGCTCTTTGAGGATCCTTGCCTATTGTTGAAGTCCCAGGAGTACTCACCTTCATAGAGCTGTTGAGCTTACTCCTAAACTTGGGTGACTATATGAGTGGGGGACAATATAAGATGTAACCTGTATATTTGCTTATTGAGTCACCAATGATGGGCTTGTATCAACTATGAGCCTGGCTAACCTACTTAGGTACAACCTCTGTGCTCAATCCTCTCCACATAACATATACCCTCTTTGGGTGTCTTGGCTGAAGTCACTACACTTTGGGTGGATCCACACCCTTTCAAGGCTTTTGGGATCATGAGAACACACACTTCTGTCCTCTCTTGAGACAGTTCTTCTTGGAGTGTCTCCTAATTCCATCAGCGCTGTCTCTCCCTGTGCTTGTCTTAGCTGTTTTGTGTATGGGTTACTTGAGAGAGGCCCTTTTATTTTTCTACTGATAAATTCATTATTAAATAATTCTTGAAGATACAGGCCACTGATTTTCTGCAATTTGCATCACCACACTTTAACTTATGTTGAAAGCTGAGCCTTTTGGTCCTTTTGTTTTAGAAGCATATTAATATTTCTGTGACCTTTAGTAGAAGGCAGTTGAGACATATCCTTTTAAATAGCAAACCAAGAAAACCAATGACCTAAAAGGTATGTTTCTGACCCTAGTTTGATGAGAAAATTAGGAAAGATAAGTTCTTTTTCAAAACAAACATAGTCAAGGGAACTTCTAAAGTCCAAGGACAATGAGAAATGCACATACATGCACACTCATACCTGTAAACACACACACACAAACATACACACACACACACACACATAAATATACACACACACAAACATACACACACACAAATACACACACACACACACACACACACACAGAGAGAGAGAGAGAGAGAGAGAAGCACTTTGCAGGAATCTAATCAGACACAACTTTTGATATGCTACTTTTGACTCTACTTTCTAAAAATCTCATAATTTACATAATTCATTCACATTTTTAGAAAATATAAACTCATCCATTTACAATTACAAAATTTTAAATATTGATCAGTACTCATAAAACCAAAGAGGAAGATAAGAAAACTGCCTCTGCAGAAGACACAGGGCTGTGTCAAGGCACAGACTAACAGCAAGTTCCCTATACTTTCTCTTGCTTTTCTGCTCTCAGTTTTGGCCACTGTTGACCCAAAATTCATGGGACCCAATTTGTCCAAGACAGCTGGATTTTCTTTTGCAACTCTGAACACCTGATATTCTGGCTGACTGCAGGAAAGAGATGAACACCTGATGTTCTGGCTGACTAAAGGATAGAGAGATATAGTATTTTCTTTCACCCCTGCCTACAGATCTGAGAGGAGCTCACCGGTGGATAAACGCCATGCTCTAAAGTTGAGTTTCTTTCTAGGGCCTGAGCTGGAATGGGGGCCTTACACTCTGCGTGTGGGATCCACGGAAGCAAAAAGAAACTCAAGGATTTCCCTAGACAGCAGTTCTTCCAACAACATTGAACACCCTTAGGATGCCTTGTTTGCTTAGGCTTTAGATCTTGAAAGACAAATGTGTGACTGTTCACACTAGTCTTAGAAACATCCCATGAAAGGACTCTCGGGACATCAACCTAGAAAACAGATTTCCAGAGATTCTAGGGAGACCTTTGGCTACGTTTGTAATTGAGTGTTGACAGGATCATACGAAACCATAGCATCAGGAGCATTATTGGCCCTCCAAATCTGCCTGTTCTGTACCCAACCAACTATGTATTCAAAATATTTAGGGAAAGCTATATGAGTCTATACCCAATATCTCCTACCTTTTATGCCTTAATTACTTATTACTAATATAAAACACCTACTTATATAAAATTTGATTGTATTAGGTATTATAATCTAGGGTTGGTAGTGTACATGAGAAAGCATGGGTAGGTTATGTGTACATTCTGACATGTCATCTTAGCCACTTGAGTATGTAGAGCCTGCCATCCATAGGGTCTTGAAACAAGCCTTCCCCCAAAGATACTAAGACAGTTTGCATTTACTAGAACGCTGGCTTTGTTTTGGAGTTGCT
Source organism: Mus musculus (assembly GCF_000001635.26). Taxonomy (NCBI): domain Eukaryota; kingdom Metazoa; phylum Chordata; class Mammalia; order Rodentia; family Muridae; genus Mus; species Mus musculus. The sequence continues at coordinate 11,522,601 of NC_000077.6, read as the reverse complement.
GATCTGTGACCATTGTTTCTAGTAGGGGACTGACAATATACTGTTCAGAAACATCATCAGTTCCTCCTCCTCCCTTTATTTGAGAGTCTCTGTTTGATTTCTGCTTTGCACAGAACGCTTCCAGCCCCAGTAGTGTCCCAAAACTCATCAGTCACTCAAGAGAATCTATGGCTATGCTTTGCATGGGCAAGTTACTACGGAGGGCTATGAACTCCACCAGAGTCTGCAGCCTTGATTTGACATTCTGCAAAGTTGATTTACATGAACTCCAGTCAAATGCTGTACAACTTAGAACCCCCATAACTTGTGCCTGAGGCCCTTCCTCTCCCTTCCCTTCTCTGCTCAGATATCTCTTCCTGTGTGTCCCCACAGGGTGCTCAGTGAGTCTGCCTTTATCTTTTATCTGTGGCTCTGCCCACAGAAGACACAATGAAAACGGTCTTCCAGCACTGGAAAAATAGATTTACACCCAACATGTGTTAGCGTCTTGTTTCCAAAGTGTGAATGTGACAAAATAAAGCTGTTTCCATTACAGCCTACAGACTAGAATCAGCAGAGCTTGCCCTGGAAACCCACACAGGGTAGCCTGCAACATCTGGGGCTGGCAGGAGGAAGCCAGCCCCGCCCCAACCTGTAACCACAATAAGCAGTTTAGATAGAGGGCTACAGGGACTCTCCGTGCCAAACTTCAACAAGTGTGAGGAAATGTCCTTTACAGAGGATGAAGCAGGAAATATTTTAACAGCAATTTAGAGTATATTCAGAATCACTTATAGTGAATGAAATAAACAAGCACAATCTAAAAAAATGTGTGCATTAATTAATTAATTAATCAGTGTTAAACTGTCTTAGTATCTTTGGGGGAAGGCTTGTTTCAAGACCCTATGGATGGCAGGCTCTACATACTCAAGTGGCTAAGATGACATGTCAGAATGTACACATAACCTACCCACGCTTTCTCATGTACACTACCAACCCTAGATTATAATACTTAATTATAACCTAATTAATTAATCAGTGTTGTTTCTGAATACCATTTGGGTAGATTGAATAAGGAAGAATTTATAATGTTACAAAACTAAAACAATCAGGAGTGAAAATGATGGTAGCTGCTGAAAATATTTGCATTTTCCTGCAGTATTATAAGAATACTTTCTGGATCCCCCTAGATCCCATGCCCTGTGAGTCAGTGAGGCTCCCCCAGTTCCAAAGTAATCCATGTATTTTCATTTCCGCAAAGACAAGTACTTTTTTAGGCAAGGATATGCTACTAATGTCTACTAAATTATCCTTTATGTATATTTATTTAAAGTGTCACTGGAATCTCACTCTGTTCACCAGTGACTCCCTGGCCTGTATGTTCTCTGCCAACTGAACGGAAAGATATGCACAGTTTGTAGAATGGAAGAAAGTTTATTACAGACCCTTGTGTAGGAAATAGAATTTATTACAGAAAGAAGTGAACCACTCTTAAGGGAGAGAATGAGCAATGACCAAAGGGCTCACTGCTCAGATTTACATTATAAAGCAGGATTCCTACTGGTTATTGAACTACAGGGCAGCTTCCTGTAGGGTAGTGATAGACAGTTTCATTTACATTAACTCTTAAGGGAAGCTGCAATAGCATGTAATGGTGTATATGCTATTACATTATTATTTGTCTATTCGTATACATATACATACAGACAGACACATACATATACATGCATATACATATATGGAACATGTATGTGGAGGTCAGAGCACAGCTTGTAGGAACTGGTTCTCTCTTTCTACCGTGTATGTCCTAGGGTTGTACTCAGGACCTCAGGCTTAGTGGCCAGTCCCTTTTCCTGCTCAGGGATCTTGCTGGTCTGCATGTAGGGTTTTAATCTTTGAGGTAGATGAGAAGGCCTTCTTACACCCAGGGTCAGAGGTATAGATGAATGGGAGTCCATCTTTTAGGCCAGGAAGGGAGAGCTTTCCATTCATGACCCTCCACAAAGCCCAGAAGTATCTGTATTTTTTTTATTGCAGTTTCAATATTAAGGTAATTGTGGTGTTTTTATTTCTAGTGCCACCAGGAAAACAACAGGTGAGGCCCAAAGTCAACTATGGGGGGGGGGGTCCATCCTCAAGGCCGTTTTTATTTATGTAGCTACCTAACATACGTGTGTATGGGTAGCACACCTCTTAGAAATGACAATACTTTAATTTTTAGAAATGCATTATAGTTAAGAGAAAATTGTTAGAGTCAATGTGCTGAACTTCGGCTATGGCAGGCTCATGGTCACTGAGGGCTCTTGGCATGAATATGTTATAGTGACTCTTTACATTGCTCCTCATTGCTTCTTGACCCCCTCAGGAACTTCCCCTTCATTATGCCTTGAAGTTCTATTGAATGAATGAATGTAAATCCTAGCAGTATGTTTACATCTATAATCCTAGTGTGGTTTATTCATTTTTAATAGGTGACTTGGGTCGCTCTTTCTGAGAGTAGGAGGCAAACCTCAGCCTCGTTCAGGTTGATTGTGGAAGCCACAATAAAGAGCTGACTACCCCAGCAAGATAAGAGCAAAGACCAAAAAATACTGTTTTTCAAATTAATGCTTTTATTAACACATATTATCTATACATAATAATGGGTTTCATGATACCGTTTTTATACCAATCCTCAAAATGTTTTACAAGACACACATACCTGTTTCATATCTGATGGTAACTCTACAGTTTTGAGTTTTCCTCCTGTGCCTTTGATGGTTTAGGAGTCTGCAGTTGTAGTGTGAATACCCTTAAGTCAAGAGATACAGGCCTACTCAGGACTAAGCGGGGCAGACGAATCTATTTTAGAGTGTTTTTCAATGTATTATGATATAATGTTGGATTGATAGTTTGTTCCAACTACCAGGGAATTGCCTTTTCTGACAACAAAGGCGATTTGAAGAGAGTAGAAGAGATCCGAGTTAGTGACACTGCCCACATTGCAGGAGACACTTCTGAGAAAATGAAAGGTTTATTCATTTTTAGTGTGAGGGTGTGTTTTTAATCATCTAAGGAGCCTCTGACACCATAAGGACCTTGTAGTAGACACAGAAGAACCCAGAACTGTGTAGAAAATAGGAGTGGGTGGGGAGCAGGTTTATAAACCACCAGAATTTGGGTGTGTGCACGAGGATGATTCAAAGGGTTTCTTAAAATAGCAGTTGTAAATGTGAAACCCTTCTTTCATATGTCTGAGTCTCTATGTTAATGTGATTATTTAATCAACTCAGAGCTTACTGGGACGCAGAGGGAAACAAATATTTTACTCTGAATAACCTTATTTATCTCCGTATTTGAAGAACATCTCTCCATAAAAGGCTGAGATGGATAACTTAACAGATTCTTAAGTACCCTTATTTGAAGATACAGGGTCTCTTTTAAAAACTGTTAAATGTGTACCTCAAGAAATTTTAAAACAAAATCTGCAGAAAACTCGAGGAAAGTTTTAGTGAAGCTTCAGAGAAAACAGCAAGAAGGCAAGTTGCAGATCTTGGCAGCTGGTAGGAGATGAAAGGTGGAAAAGAGAAAAAGTTACTCATTCCCCGTTAAAGAAGCAGGCAGGTTCAGCAATGGAATTTTGCTACACACACACACACACACACACACACACACACACACACACACACTCACACACACACACTCACACACTCACACACACACACATACACTCACTCACACTCACACACACACACATACACACCACATAAGTGAATGGAGAGAGGGAGGGGAGAGGTGAGGAGGGAGGGAGGGAGGGAGAGAGAGAGAGAGAGAGAGAGAGAGAGAGAGAGAGAGAGAGAGAGAGAGAGAGAATGAATCTTGATGAGGAGTCTTAGTATATAATTCTAACCAAGATCTAAATAAAGAAAGATTAAATAAAGAAGAAAGCACACAAAATGCTTTGCTTTCTAAGTTAGAACTCAGAGAGTGGGTGGGCTTAAGAGTGAGGTTATGTAAACAATTGAATAAAAGCGGGGGGGGGGGGGTTGGTGCCATATAACTATGAGTCTCATTAAGGGGACTGTCATTCTTAATGTTTTCTTAACATGCTTTTAGATGTATCAGGTTTCTTTTCACCTGGATTCACCCTGGTTTTCTTGAGAATGTAAACCAGAGTTTCTCCTTGTTTCCATTTCCTGGCAAAAGAAGATCCTACTGTCCCCACCAAACAGTATTATCAGCCATTGTCAAAGGTATTTGTAAAGTGGGTTACTGACCTAGGGACCATGTCAGGGGATGCCACTGAACTGATATGATGTCTCAGAGACATCTCCAAATATGGGAGGTACCTGCTGTTTGTGGTGAAAAGAATATCAGCTATGTAAATGTCACTTTTTTTTTACCAGAGGAAGCTGGCATAGATAAGCATGTGTCCCAAATGGCCCCTGAGTAGCAGCTGGCTACAAATGGTCTTTTATCCCCTTTCTCTCTGCCTAGCATTCTCCTCTCAAAACCAATCTTCAGGGGGTGAGGGGATGTTTTCCTGCCACTAAGTTCTTCAGTCTAATATTCTCCTAACTGAACCATCAGGGCCACATTACCACTAGGACAAAAGCAACCAACAGTCTACTCAGTCATACAGCCTATGACTCTCAACAGTAATCAGCATGACACAAGGACCCCAAGAGTGCAGTGGTGACACATCTTGGGGACAAGTAGCAGTATCTAATTGGGCTTAAGGGCTGTACAAAAGGAGGGAATTCATCCCTGGTGCTGTAACCTTAGCCAAGTACCCACTCCTGCTCATGGGCCCTAGAGGAGCGCCTACCATCTTTCTTTGTGTTTCTACATATTTGTCCTAACAGCATATGTTCAATAAAATTTATCTTGCACCTGTGAGTATAAAATGATTCCATCTGTTCATTTCTGAAGCTTCTGTTCTGCCCTATCACAAAGCTCACCTTTTCATGTTGTGAACTTTCATAACTGGCTGGAGTAGTATTAACATACATTTTTCTTCCAGATGAGTTGGGGTCTTGAATAAGTTAGGCAGCTAGCCAGACAAGGGCTCTACCACTGAGATGCTGTTTCTGGTTCTTAAAAAAATATTTTGTGATAAAATTGTTCAGGCTAGCCTTGACCGAGTAATCCTCCTACCCCGGCCTCCAGAGTAGGTGGGATTGTAGGTGTGTACCACCACACTGGGCACAGATTCCATAATTTATAACTGCATTAAGTAGCAGAGGTTTTCTTTACTGTGTTACTGTCTTTTATATTTTATTTTTATGTTTCACGGATACATAAAATCTGTGAGAGTGGCATTGTATGGGGCACTGAATGAGAGGAAAATGTGCCTATGTGCTGGATCTTGATTATCTGTGTAATCAAAGACTAGGTTGAATAATTTGAAGAGCAGATGTATGTATATCCCGGAGACATTCATCTTTGACTGGACTGCTGACCACAGAGGCACCAATACTGTAACTCACATGCCCAGGAACACTGCTGTGGCTCTCCTGATATCTGCACTGTAGAGAATGGAAAAGTGTTCCAGATCACAAAATGTTCACAGTGCCTGTTACTCTGTCTTGCCACAAAAAGCCCCAGAAAGATGAGCAGGTAGCTCCGGCTGAGCAGCAGCATCTCTGACAAGTGGTTTGCCCAAAATAATTGCTGAAAATTGAACCTCAGGTAGCTCATTGATCTACTTGCTAGATGGGCTCATTTAGCTCCATTTGTGTTTCACTAAGAGTATTCCAGAATTGAAGAGTTTTTATCTTGGTCTGATATTAATCTGTTTCTGTACATTCATTTTTTTCTCATTGCTGTGATAAAATACCTGAAGAATCAACTTAAAGAAGAAAGGATTGTTTTGCTTCTTGAGCTAAGGAATGTAGTTTACCATGGCAAAGATAGTGTAGGGTGGGCAACACTGTGGCTATAAGAGGAAAAGGGTCCTCACTCACATCTTGGTACAGCCAATTTATTGACTCAAGCTGGCATCAATGGGGAACAGGGGGCTTCAGTTAAGGAATTGGCCCCATCAGAATGGCTTGTGGGCAAGCCTGAGAGGCATTTTCTTGATTGATGATTGATACTGAAGGGCTCAGCCCACTATGGTGCCATCCTTAGGATTGTCCTGAGGTATTTAAGAAGGCAAACTGAGAAAGTCAGGAGGAGCAAGCCAGGAAGCAGCATTCTTCCATGACCTCTGTTTCAGTTCCTGCTTCCAAGTTCCTGCCTTAAGTTTCTGGTTTGACTTGCCTCATGACACTATAAACTATAAGATGAAATAAGCTCACATTGCTTTTGGTAATGGTGTTTTTTATCACAGCAATAGAAAGTAAGTCAAGACCTACCCAGGGCCAGACAATAATCCAAAATGTTATTCCCAGCAGTAGCCCATCTCAGCCCATTAAGCTCCCCAATAGCACACCAGCTGGGAACCAAGTGTTAGCACACAAGGGCTTATGAGAAACATTTCTAATTCAAACTCTAACAGTGGACATGCCATCTCTTAAAGTAATTAGACTATCATCTGAGCTTAGGTGAAGCACTTCTTTTTTCTCAAAAGACAAGTATTATCTTCAATGTATCCCAATGGCTGGGCACCGGTTTTCTATATGTTGCAGCATAGGAGTTAATGTTAAAACTATTTCCGTGTCCACCAAGGCAACCTATCATTCCACAGTAGAAAGGTACGGAGCAACATTTCTGGTTTCCTTTTGTGGGAGAGCAAAGTCCTAGCGTCCTTTGAAAGCATTTGCACATTTCTTTGGAGGTCTGTGGTAAACCCCCTCTTGTGTATTTTGGGGGTGCATGAGATGCATTCCAGAAAACTAGAAACACATACAGCTTTCCCTCCTTGTCTAGTTTTGTTTGTGAACAATTCATTGAAGGTTACCCACTCCACACAGAAATGGGTCAGAGCCGAGGTAAATTACCTAAAGCCAGATCATCTGAGTTCCAGGTAAGTACCTTATTCTTAGCTTTTATGTGTTTTATTTATAAAACAGCAAGTTATGTGTACAGTGTTCTATGAGTGTATTATAGGGTTGCAACATCAAATGCAAATTAAATAAGATTATAAAAGTACACTGTAACTCGAATAGGCTCATTCAGATGTTCACAAACTAACATGTACATGTTTCCTGAACCTATGAATAGAACTGTACTGGGGAGACCCTGGGGCGCTTCTGCTGCTTATGTTCTCATTAGTTAGGCATAGTCAGACCACACTAATCTGATGATGTATATGGTTGGCCCTGCCTGCCCAAGGACCCTCAGGGAACACAGGAATGCTTCATTCTCTACAACAGAGATTCTGGAAGAGGAGAGAGAATGATTTTTTTCTATCTATCTTTAGATAGTGTCCCTGAGTCTGAGCTCAGGCCTCGATGTGCTGTTTTTCTATCTACCCTAAATTCAGAAAGACAGACACACTTAGAACATTCTGTGTTCTTCTTCTTTTTTTTTTCTTCATCACTGTGTACAAAGCCATCCCCTGGCTGAACTGAGAAGTTTCTCAGGGGTGTGGTCTCCTTCAGTACTCAAGGGTTTCTTTTTCCTTCTTGTTAAAAGGGTTGTAGGGCTTCACAGTTGTCACCATTTGGGACATTGGGCCCTGGTGACGGAAGCGGTCGACTCTCATTTCTTGTAGTAAGAGGCTAGGATCAGAATGGAACAAGAAGAAAAAAAAATGACATAAATAATTTACATGAGAACAAGTACTTCACTTTTATCCAACTAATGATGCACAGAAATGGAAGGGGTAGAGGAGCCAGCGAGGAAAAGGTGGAGAATATCGTGGAAGGAGGCTGGGAATGACCTCCCCTGCTTTGCTTACCATGCCGTGTGTTCTGTTTCTGAAAATGTACCCTAGATTTATAGCAAATATTTAGAAAAGCGGTAGACATAGACCAACCCAAAAGCTGCTGCAGGAAGTCCTTGATGGAAGGACCCAGGTGGTAGGTCTACCTCAGGAGGGAGAAAGGCATTTGCATGGAGTTTTCTTGAAGAAAGTAGCAAAGGAAGGTGTATGGAGAGTGCTTGAGAAGGCAGGTACCTGAGCTTGGGGGAGAGGCTGGTGGGAGGGAAACAGACTCAGGCTGGACAGACATTGGACTGAGGAGCAGGGTCTATGTCTGCCTTGGGTTCAAGCTGTCTGCTTGCTCGGGGATAATCTCATTGTGTGCCTTAGTTGGCTTGTTTTCACAGTAGCAATGAATCCACCCTACCAATTTTTTCCTAAAAGTTAATGGGAAGAAAACTGAAAATATGAACTTCTGTGAAGGTAAGGTGTCCCCTTAAATTACCACCCTAGAGCAAAGTTGTGCGTCCTAGCAATTATTGTGAAGAAGCCTGAGAACCCTCTCTATGTAGATCTCTGCTGTTGAATGCACCATGCAGTTGGTCACATACATGCACTGCAATGCGAGTATGAAGCAAAAAGTCATAGAAGCAGTGTGAGAAGGTAACCCCTATGCAGTCATGGACTCTGAAGTAGCTTTATATTTGGGCTATAATTAACATGATAATGTATGTATGTATGTATGTGTATGTGTATGTGTATGTATATAAGTAATCTTTTTTAAAACTGTATTTAGAAAATGGCACACCTTCTGTGCAGTAACATCCTAGAGTAAGCACCACGCAGAGAACCCCAGACTCTATGGTAATAAGATTTGAGAGAAGTCCTTGCACACCTGTTCCTTCTTATCTACCATATGTGTGGTCCCATCTACTCCTTGTACACTTTTTCTTATTGTTTCCTTCCCATCGGTTCTTCATCCTGTCCCCATATGAGTCCAAAGGCACTTGGAGGTCACTACATCTGACTTGGAATTCAGAATGGAGACTCCTTTCCATTCATCTTCCAAAGTTTAAGCAATTAAAAGGCTCAAGCTGGCCCATAAGTCTTCTCTTCTACAATGACTCCTGGCAAATGCACCACCCCTATCCTCTGTGTGAAGAGATGGGAACAGTTCTCATTTCCTGTCCCTGCATTAGTCCTCAGTCTGGCAGGAAGCCCTCACTTTACCAGTGCTATCAGAATTCAGATGGCCTAAGGTTGGGGAACAGGGTAGGAGAAAGAGGAAGCAGGGTACTGAGAGTGATTGCTTCTTTAAGAAGTTTAGAAGTCGGGGCTGGAGAGATGGCTCAGAGGTTAAGAGCACTGACTGCTCTTCCACAGATCCTGAGTTCAAATCCCAGCAACCACATGGTGACTCATAACCATCTGTAACAAGATCTGACACCCTCTTCTGGAGTGTCTGAAAGACAGCTACAGTGTGCTTACATATAATAATAAGTAACTCTTAAAAATATACAAAAGAACTTTAGAAGTCAAGAGACTAGCCAGTCAGTAGAGGAAAGTCAGATGCTAAGTAAGAGATGCATAGATATGAAGAAGTTTCAAGCGGAGGGGGAAGAACAAGCCTTTCACAAGTGAGCAAATATCTTCCTGAGAGGAAGAGAAAGAATCCATGGACTCATGGGGAGCAGGGAAGGACTGGAGGATTATATGTAGACCTGAAAAACTTGGTTATAGCCAGTGCAGAAACAGGTATAGGTGTCTAAAAAGAGAGCAACAGATAACAAAGGCTCAGAAATCATATAGTGGAGTAAAAAAATGCAAGAGTTCCCAGATAATGTGATGCCCAGAAGGAAACAGGCATTAGACCACGTAGACACAACCAAGAGAAAAGCAGCTCACCGCACCTGTATGATAGATAGTCAGACACATGGCCTTATGCTTTCATCGGGCATTTTCAGAAAAGCACTTGAATAGTGCTACAAAAATATCAGAGATGGGGACTTCATGGAGGAGAGCTTTGATCAACACTCCCCCCCCCTTTCTTTTTACCCCAAGGGCCAGACTAAATGCAGACGGCCCACCTTCCTGTGAGAGGAATCATCTTTATGTCAGTGCAGAGTTGTTTTAAATTTACACTCTTCCTTTTTCTCTGGACTGTCCTTTCTCAGGCCAGAAGCATCTCAGCTGCTGATGGTTTTTGTGAGGGGCGACTGTGCCCTGTAGGCTGGTCAGAGTGAAGCCAACACACGCCTTCTCTGAGCTGAGGGAAGCACTCTGGTTCCTGCTATTTCTATTCTTCTTTACCCTCAGATTAAGAGCCTCGGAAAAGTCATCTCAGAAGATAGCACTCTGGGGTAATAAATGACACCCATGTGTGTGTTGGGGACAACTGTGGAAGAATCAGGAGCCTGATGGGATGAAAACATTCTTAGGAAAGACTTGGATTTTTCTCTCTGATTGCAAAACAAAGGGAAACTTTTTAGCTTAGAGTAGAGGTTTATCTGAAAGACAAAAGGAACTTTTTGCCCGCTGTTGGATGGTCTGCTTCTGTAGAGATGCAGGATGTGTGGGAAGGTGTTACAGCAACAGGATGTCTGGGTAAAGCCTCACACAGTTGGGGTTTAAGGCGCATTGCAAACAAAATGGAGAGCTGTGGGAAATGTCTGCATTTGCTTGAATGGGGGTCTTTGAGTTCATAGTGGAAACCATGAATCAGCCAGCCAGAACTTAACCTTCACTCTTCTATCCTGATAGGTACAAGGGTATATTTAATGTTGTCATTGTTTGTGTTCTCTATATGCAACAAAATTGTAATTGTTTCAGTCTTGCTTTCAGAAATGCATTTGTAACATGGGAAATGTGCCTTGACATAGACCTTGCAATGATATCTTGGGTATCACAGTAAAAGCTGGGGCTGTAAGTCAAAAATAATACTGGGTTGTAGCAAACTGAAGCTTCTGCAGAACAAAGAAACAACAAAAGAGAAGACAACCTAAGGATTGGCAAAAATACTTGTGACCTATGTGTCTTATAAAGGGTTAATATCCAAGACATACTAATAAACAAACAAACAAACAAATGCAACTCAACCAGGAAAACCATTAGTGACTAAAGGACCCACATTGACTTTCCTCAAAAAAGACAGAATTGTGAAGAAAAAAAAAGTATGTGAAAAATGCTCTAAATCACAAATGACAAGAGAATGCTAATATAAAATCTCAATGAGATATTGTCTCATACTCTCTAGGAAGACTCTCATCAAAGAGAGAAAAGACAGGGAACACTGGGACACTGGGGAGGAGGGAGTCTTCCCAGTGTTGGAGGGATTGTAGATTGTTGCAGTCATTAAGTAAAACAGCATGGGAAGGCCAGAGCTTGTACAAAATGCAGTTCTAAGATGATCTAGAAATCCATGTGAGGAACATAGGCATCGAAGGGTATAAGAACTACTTCAAAGAGACATCTATATCACATGTTCATGCTGTCTTTAATAGCCAAGATATGGAATAATCCAGATGATTATTGATGGGCAAGTTAGTGACATAACAATACAAATTAAAATCCCCCTGGAATATTCTTCAGTCTTAGTAAAGAGTTTGAATGATATCAAGGGAGATACTGACATTTGCCATAATGTGGGCAAACCTAAAGGGCATTATGATAAATGAACAATTCAGAAGTAGAAGAAAAATATGGCATGATCTCTCTCCCCTCTCCCCTCTCTCTTCCTTTCTCCCTTCTCTCCCCTCCCCCCTCTCTCCCCTCCCCCTGTCTCCCTCCCCCTGTCTCCCCTCCCCCTCCCCCTCCTCTCTCTTTCTCTTTCTCTCTCTCTCTCTCTCTCTCTCTCTCTCTCTCTCTCTCTCTCTCTCTCTCTCCTTCCCTCCCTCCCTCTTTCTCTTTTGAGATGGGGGGGGGGGGAGATCTTACTATGTATCCCTGGCTGGTGTAGGATTCTCTATGTAGACCAGGCTGGCCTTGGACTCAGAGATACTGCCCGTCAATGTCTTTCAACTGAGTGCTGGGGATTAGAGGCATGTGCCACCATGCCTGGCCCTCTTATGTTTAGTGTTCATTTCAAAGTTCTGGATTTAAGTGTGGGGATATGTGTATTCAGTGCCTGGTCCATATATATGTGATAAATGGAACATTCCCCTACTGAGCAAATGTGATCTAAAGAGAGATGCCCTGGTGGGGAAGTGTTGTGGATGTGGTCTAATGCTGCATGTATTATGTTAATTTGGTCCCCCAAATTACATCTGCACATGCACAAGCTGAGAGACCCTGCCTCTTTTGATTGGTAAATAAAATTGCAGGCAGCCAATAATAGCTGGTCACGGAGACAGAGGCAAGATTTTAGGATTCCTGGGCAAGGGACTGGGGAAGGAGCCGGAAAGGGAAGAGTGGCCATGCCAGGAGAGGAGTGGAAGCTATGCCTGAGGTGTGCCGGACAGAGAACACAGATGTCACGTATGTGCTTGGGAACTCAGCCCAAGAGGGCTGCAGATCTGGGTCCCGGACAGTCAAGATGGAATACAGGTTTTAGTAAGTAATAATTCAGGAATATGGGAGGGGAGTGAGTTAGCTATGTGGAGGTCTGGAAGTGGGCCAGCCATTGAGCTGTTTAAGGCATATTAAAATATAAGGCTCTCTCTCTCTCTCTCTCTCTCTCTCTCTCTCTCTCTCTCTCTCTCTCTGTGTGTGTGTGTGTGTGTGTGTGTGTGTGTGTGTGTCTTTCATTTGAGAGCCCAGAAAATTGGGGTGGCTAGTGAATGAGGAGAACTGCCCTCACTGCCAGGATGATTTGAGTAGAGTTATTTGGGTCAAGCAACAGGGAGGAACACCCGTCATAGCTTGTTCTCTTGCACATGTCTGCCTTAGACTCAGGTAACACCTGCATTTACAGAACTGTGCAGTCCTTTCAGTTTAAAATCAAGACCTCTACCAAGTGCTTACAACTCTGAGAACAGTGGGCTACTTCCCACTTCTGATTGCCAATACATTATTCTTCCATCTCCATCCACTGTCTCCTGTTTCAATGTGCAAAAATGGGCATTAAAAGACATGTGAATTTCAACAGATTTTTAATTTATTTTGTGAAAGAGACATTCACAGGAAAGAAATACACGGATCCTGGTACACACACTAGGTAGCATACAGCATTAATAATAGCCAATTAATGATGTATGTACACAGCTGGAGGGTCTCAGAGGTGAGATGCCTTCTCACAATATGCTCTGAATAAGAGTGAAGAGACCGTCATTAGCATTGTCAACAGGACCATTAACCTGCATTTCCTCCCAGAGGCAGTTTGGAGTCAAGTTCCCCTCAGTAGGAAAATGAACTGCTTTCTTTTTTGGACTTGTCTCTCCATTTTTCTTAAGCACTGCAAATTTACACTTAGTATTTAATTGTTCTTTAATGGAATAGCCATAATTATAATTTCTCTTTCTAATGTATGTAAGCAAACTGAGTAATCGGATCCCGACTTACCGGTTCATCTCCGAATCTGCTGATGGCTCTCTTGATGGAATATTAGAATTTGTTGGGTGGGTGGCTGTGAAATGAACCTTGCCAGTGTATCCTGGGATATTCGCAGACCTGAAGTCAACAGTGAGAAGAGGGGCATAAAAGGAGATTAAAATAATGATTTGTAAAATAGCCATAGTAACTAGATGCACATATGAAAATAGCAAGGAAGAGGCAGTCAAACTGTTTCTCTCTTATAAGGTCCAAGGCTTGGGTACATAACCAGGAAAGGGGAGACGTCAGTACATCTAGGCAACATCTCATCTCTGGTGCCAAAATACTTATTCCAGTGTGTTTGAACTATCATTGTGTGTGTGTGTTTGTGTGTGTGTGTGTGTGTGCCCGTGACTTACCGGTGAGCTACGTTGCTTACTGAACAGCATATACATGCCACACATAACTTTGTACTGATAACCCCGGTATCAATAAAGACACATGCTTGTGTTTACACTCATGATGTCTTTGCTCAAATGTATTTCTTGCCACCATAATCCTTCATATCCTAGATTTCAGATGCTTTTCTGAAACTCTGCATTGACAATACATGTAAATCCGTGCAATAGCACCGCATTGACTTGTTTGTTTTAAACTACCCACTGGTATGTTTCCTCTTCTCTTTCCCTGCCATGGTTAGAATAAGAAAACATGAAAACACAGGAAAAGGTTCTGTAGCGTGTACAGAGAAGACCTCTGTAGCAAAGGCAGTCAACTGAGATCTTGAATAATTTAACTCAGTCATTCAGAAAGACATGAAGAATCACTAAAATGCTTGTCTTAACATTCAAAATGTTTACCCAGATGGCTTACTAAGAAGAAGGAGAGGGTGGGGCACGGAGCCCCACATGAGGCTCAATCCTGGGGCCTGCCTTAACTACCAGGAGCCCAAGAAAAAGGATTTAATTGTACACCTAACAGCTTGGACGCAATGCTGGTATCCAAGCCTTGAGCTGACGCTTACCAGCACCTCAGTCTTAGCTGCCGTCTCACTGCAGAAACATTACAGCCACCATTGCAAACACAGCCCAAGTTGTATCTTTTCAGCTCTGTGGTTTGTACCTCCCTTCCCTGGCGAACCTTTAGAGAGCATGATATCCCATGCTTATTTCTTATTTAAAATGTACTACAACACTAAAGACAAGGCAGAAGCAACAGACCCATGTCTACTAAAGGAGAATTCTCCTTTGGATGTCTTGGCTATGTCCTTTCCCTATAGCTAATGAACCCAACAAAATTTTCTCTGAGAGTGATTTAGCTACAGAGACATTTTGCAAAAGGAAGCTTAGGGAAGGTTGTTGTCCCTTGTTGTGGACTGTATCTTAAATGTCATCCAACAGCCTTTCTTGTACTGACAGACTGATTTTTAGTTTGAAGATGGTAGAACCTTTGAGCTATGGGGCCCACAGAGGCGGAGTTGGGTACAGGGAGTACTCTTAGGAGGCTGCTGGAGGTGGATCTCCCTCTGCATCCTGGTTGCGATTTGAACAGACTTCTCCAGGATTTGCTGGTTCCATGTTATACTGCGTGATCGCAGATCCAAAGAGACATGGCCAAGAACTGTGGACTGAAACTATGTACTATGAACATATATACGTGAGTGTGGGTGTGTTTGTGTGTGTACATACATACATACATATAAATATATACACATATATATGAGTGTATACACACACACACACATATATATATGTGTATATATATATACATACATACATACATACATACATATATATATATATATATATATATATATATATATATATATATATTCTCTTTATAGTTGTTATCTTATTTCAGGCATTTTTTTTTCTTATTGACAGAAATTGGACTAACACATTCCTCAAAATATCAGGTGACAGGAAAGAAAGGGGATGTTAGTGAGGTAAGTGCATGTTCTGGTGTCAGGGTAAAGACAGAGGCCAAGTGATTCCTGTCATCAGCCCTGGGATCTGGTGTCTGGTTAGACTCCTGGCCCATTGTTTCCTCAGCCATGATATCAGATAGTGATATAACCTAAAGGCCTTGTGGAGTGACTATAGCTCACCCTGTAATTTCTTGGTGATTTTTCCTAGGTTGATTCTGTGTTAGTATCAGAATGTTATGGGAAAATTATGTAGCAAGCGGGAAGTTGCTACAATAAAGCTCACAGCTGTCTTGAGTGTGCCATTTTATGGCTCTTGGTGGTAGCCTACTGGCTGAAAGCTAATCACATTGGGTATAACTCCACACTTAAAAACAAGGCAAAATCACTTCAAGAGTTACAGGTCAGAATAAATGGTATGAATTGACATGATTTCTGAGGCTAGAAAAAGGAACAGCAAAAACCAAGGCCCCACACTGAGAGGACTGAGAGGCCTCCTTCTGCAAGCCTGTCTACCCTCTCACTGCCTGTGGGGTGCCATCAACCTTCAGGAAAGCTCTCTGGGCCCCAGTCCAGCCAACTGCAGTTGAAAAGATAGAGACAGGACAATTTAAAAAATAAAATATTTACAAACTGGAAGCCTCATAGTTGGAGAATACAAAATGTATCTAGCGCACACAGCTACAAAGACTTGCAAATTGCTCTACACACTGAAGTCCTTGGCTGTTTAAAAGATGGTGATCTATGTACCAGATCCCACTACTCTGACTAAATCAGGAATGACAGGGCCTGGGACGCTTGCCTTGCTAGCTATCATTTCTCAAAGGTTCTCGGATGGGATGAGGGAGACGTCGTTGTAAACTCAGTTGGAAGGGCCTGTATGATTGAATAGGAGCTGCCAAGTTCTGGGCAGTGTCCCTTGGGATTTCTTGGGAGTTTCTTAAAGTGTAGCTGTAAGGTGGAGAGGTACCAAAAATGAGGTCAAACTACTGATGTGTGTGTGTCTCTTCCCCCAAGCATTCTTTGAAGCTTCCATGCATGTTACCAAGGAAATCCCCTCCATCTGGGTGACAGGTTTTTTCCACTGCCTTTGAAACACCTGCAGAAGTAAAGTACTTCTGAAGTCGTAGTCCTCAGATGGGCAGCTAAGATGCCTGAGAGGTGGATATGAGCAAGGTGTCAATCACGAGAGGGGCTTCATTTAAAACCCACAGGACTCTGTGTGCCTCTGAGGCTTGTAGACAATTTACTGACCTTGACTGGCATCTATGTTACATTGCATAAAGGTTGTTCTATGGTTCATCTTCTCTAATAATGATGACGTAATGATAGCTAGTAACTGCTTAGGCTGCGGATGAATTCAGCTGCATAATAAAGTGCTAAAATATTTGAATATGAAAGTTCTCACCCATGCTCATGCTAAATATATTTCCCTTAACCCTGGCCTACAGAGACATCACAAGAGAGCATTTTTGCCCTTGTGTGATATAAGCATATGTATGGATTTGCCATCTAAATGCAACCTTACGTGCATTTATAAGTGTATATAGAGGTACATAGATTTAAAGATGACTATCTGGGGCACACAAGCTGCTTCTGGGAGGGATGTTTTTCACCTGTAGGAAAGGAAGCCAGGAAAAGTATGGAGACAATGGAACAGACCTTGATATTTGCTGCACATTTAGAGAACTCTAGCTGTCCTCGTGGGAAAAGGCCAGAACCAGCACCTCCTTTGCACAGATTCTCCATTTGTTTTTATCTTTGCTTCTAGCTTCCTGGCCTTGACCCCATCTTTGGGGCTCCAATTACTTCAGAAGTCTTGGTTTAGTTTTGTTTGTATATTTTGTTAGCTAAGTTGATAATTGATTATTTCATCTCCATAAAGTATAACAAAGTAAAAAAAATTTAAATTATTTCAGAAAATTAATCAGCAATATTAGCAATTTTCCTGCATAAGCCTCCTGAGTGTTGGGCTTCTAGTTGTGACATATCAAATCTAATTCATCATAATTCTATACATGCATGGTCTATACTTACAGGTTAAGAAAATAAGGAAAATATAATTTAAAGTATAATTAAATTACTTAAAAGTAAATAAATTTACTTAAAATAAAATAGAAAATGAGGAAAATATAGTCTACATACAGTATAGGAAAAGTTATGTGGTGTGTAGAATAAATGGTTAAAGATTTAGCCACATACACAGGTATCCCAGTATAGTACAGACCAAATACTCATTGTGTACAACAAATCCTTTTTAAAATGATGCATATAACTTAGGCAATTTTCTGTATAATCCTATACCTTATATTGTATCATGTGCATGCATTACAGGAAAGAATAAAGGCAAAGTCTACATAATATGCTTTTAGCCAAGGAAACTTCAAGCAGTAAGACCATTTCCCAGCCTGGGATTCAGAGCTCATGCAGTGGACTGCACATAAAAGATCATGGAGGGCTCTCAGCTGAGCCAGGAGGAGGATGTAAACACATGTATGTTATCCCCCTGTGGTACTGGGGACTAAACCTAGGATGCTATTCATGCTAAAAATATTCTCTGCTGCTGAGCTACACACTCAGCCAACCCATCTGAAGAAATAAACATGTGGAAGCCTAAAGAACCTAAGTGGGCAAAGACCATGGTGGCAAGGAAAGAAGGCAGCCAATGAAATGTTTAATTTTAACTCTAGGGCCTCTCTAAGCAGTGAGACCAACTGAAATCTGTCTTTTTTTTTTTTCCTGCCTGAAACTTACTATGTCGCCCAGGCTGCTAGCAATATTTCTGCATGAGTCTCTTGAACTCTGGGCTTCCAAATGTGAGACATGTCCAGTACATCTTACATTTTTATTTTTCTAAAAGGTTTAAGTTTAAGTTAAATTAAGTTAAAATTTTTTTCTATCAAGAAATAGACCTGGGACAAATTTCTGTTCGAGGAAATACATTTAGGTTCAAGGATATAGCCACCGGTGTGCACTAGGATAAGGCAAGGCCATGTAAAAACTATTGTTCTGAACTTGTAATGAACATATAGAGTGAAACACTGCTTTGCACTTAATATCAGCATCCTTCTGTAACTCTCATTTTATGTGAAATTCTTATCTCTGAGGTAATTTTCTAAAGAACTTTTTGTCTAAGAAGGTATAAAAAGCCCAGAGAAAATAAGTAAAATTGTTGATTGAATGGTTTGGCTTAAGAGCTCTGCCCCATCCATCCATCCATCCATTCTCATTCATCCAAAAGATTTTTTTTAATATTTAATGTCTTTGCATGTTTATGTGAGTGTAGTGCTCACAGAGGCCAGAAGGCAGCACTGGATCCCCTGAAGTTGGAGATACAGACAGTTGTGAGCTGCCTAATGTAGGTGCTGGGAAATGAACTCAGGTCCTTTGGAAGAGCAGCACATGTTTTAGGCACAGAGCCGTCTTTCCAGTTCCACACATCCAGTTCAAGAAACTTTCTGAGCCATCTTCATCTTTACTGTACCATAATCCAGGGTCACTGCACCTTCCTTGAAAGGCCTGGAGCCATGTAGCACGGCTAAGGAAGACTGTGGACCATGGCATTGTGGTCATATGCAGAATCAACAAGAGGAATTCCAATGTGGAGGGGGGAGGAGAGGCCACTTAGGGAAAGTGGATGAGAGAAGGATGGGCTCTGAGGATGAAATGAAGGATAAGACCAACAGAGAGGCAAGGAAAGAGGGATAAAGAGAATGTATTTAGAATTGTGATGAATCTGATGTTCCCATTCACTGCTTTGTGATGAGATGAATTTTCTGAAATGCCTTAAGATAGGTGTTCCAACCATTCTTAGGAGTTGGTAATTTTGTTGCTATTATCATCATCCCATGGATATGTTTTTTTTTTCTGTCTTCTACACTTTTCACCTTGCATTTACAAGGAAAGAAAGGGATAATACGGCTCAAGGCTTTTCCTTTACACAAGGATGAATCCCAAGAGCCAGCTACATGCAGGATGCACACAGCACTGTAGTCCATGTGTTAAGGACAGGCATCTGCCACACGGTCAGAAGGTCCATTATCTAGACGTAACCTCACTGCTCCTGAAACAAGCCATTTGGGGCTCCTCATGTCATTTTCTCTGACCTCAGCCTCCTTGTTTGCAGAACGGGAACAGAACTGGTTTCTGCACTTCTGGCTTGCTCATACTATTTTGGAAAATAAAGGAGAGAGTAGTTGTGAAAGAGCTCTGGGAGGGCCAAAGTGTCTAGAGGCAAGGAGAAGCAACAGGCTCACACTGGGGACAGCTAATAACAGCCAGTCTTAGCCTGGGCTGTGGGGTGAGTTCTTTAAGGCTGAGAGAATTCCACTTAGCTGCTGGAGATCACCGTTTGTCACCCAGATGTTCTCCGGATGCTGGTTGGGCATCTATGTTGAACAATCGTCTTGATTGGCTGATATGTCCTCACAGACATCCCCACATTGAGAAAGCAGAGGCAGTTGTAAGACTGTGACCTTCTGTAACAGATGGTAGTCTTAGTTGTGATGGGGTAGTGGTCTATGACCTGGACCTGTACCTCGCTCACAGGCCATCCTCACCTTTCTCTGGGAAAAAAGGGCCACATCCTTCTAGGGCAGGTGCCATGAGCTTTTGCCTCCATTTCCACTCTAATGGGAAAGAAAAGACACTGGGTAGCTCTTCTTCTCTTAGGTCAGAGATAGGACAGGTTGCTCCTGGGCACTAAGTGTGCACAGGCCTGCTGGTACTTTTCATTCAAGTCTGACTCTCTGTCCTGACCACTCCTGGCTGTGGCTGAGGTGTAGACACAGGGACATGGAGCAATCCCTAAAGGAACAGGCCTTGGGTTCAGCCTCGGCAAACATCTAGGCCATCTCTTGTGTAAAGAGGCAAAGTCAGACTGAAGCAAAAGTGATCCTTACCTTAATTTCCTGTTTGATTCAGATTAGAAATGGGGATTAATTAAATAATTTAAAGAAGTTCCTGACTATCATTCATGCCCAGGAAAGGCATTGAAAAGAAATGTCACTCAAGCTATTCTGAATTCCTGTTCTACCTTATGAATAGGTTGGATTCTCTTGGTCCCCAACCTACTCTCAAGCTATAAGTTCCCTAACTTTGAATGCCTCCTTTATTTTTCAAAATAGTGTGAGCAAGCCAGAAGTGCAGAAACCAGTTCTGTTCCCGTTCTGCAGACAAGGAGGCTGAGGTCAGAGAAAATGACATGAGGAGCCCCAAATGGCTTGTTTCAGGTTACATCTAGATAATGGATCTTCCACAAGTGCCAAAATTAAGAAACTGTCATTTATAATGAGAAAACATGTCATGATTCTGTTTGTATGGATGTGTTATATATGTATGTAGGCATAATTGTAAAGAAAATATATAATGCAGAAGTTATTTTTCCTTCATTGGTTATAACAGGAAAATGCTTTAGTGAGAAGTTACTTATATAAACTTGGTGTAGTGTCTTAGAGGAATATTATGCAACCATTCAATGAATTGTGGAGAAAACGATCAGTGTTTATTTATAAATCTTACATTCATGCAAACTCTGTGTGTGAATATAGACACACCATGACATATATCACAGACTTCATAGACACATAGATAAAGGATCATCAAATCTCCAACACTGGTGTTAAAAACCAAAGAGACAGTTTACTTCCTATACTTTAAAAATACTTGGATTACTGTTCCATCAGGATATGTAGATGTTAGAAGGTGAGCTATGCTAATACTAGAGGTGAGCACAAACATGGGATAGTTGTATCAGCTCTGGAAAATGACTAAACAACTGGTTTGAGAATGCTGCTAAATTTTCACCTTGTAATCTATTAGAAAGGAATCTCCATTAAGGAAATAGTTTTAAATCATGAAAGACATATGTAAAAATATTTGAGGGGATTATGTATAATAGCAAAAAGAGAAAGGAAATAATTTATATATGAATTTAAATCCCTCAAGTACACTACATTTGAAAGAACAGAAATGGTGTTTAGGAAAGTCTATTTCACAATCATGCTGCAATGCAGAGGTAGTGCTTGCTCCCTGGGGCATATCACAGCAATGGGTGCTCCTTGTGGCATATCACAGCAGTGGGTGCTCCCTGGGGCATATCACAGCAGTGGGTGCTCCCTGGGGCATATCACAGCAGTGGGTGCTCCCTGGGGCATATCACAGCAGTGGGTGCTCCCTGGGGCATATCACAGCAGTGGGTGCTCCCTGGGGCATATCACAGCAGTGGGTGCTCCCTGGGGCATATCACAGCAGTGGGTGCTCCCTGGGGCATATATCAGCAAGAGTGAGAAGGGCATATGACAAGCGGGAAAGGTGAGTCTAATAGCAGTTATGTTCTCATGGGAGAGTTTGTGTTTGCTATTGTTTTCTGCACTCAATTCTTATTATGATCAAATTCAATTCTACAACAGAAATAATGAATTACATTTTAAACTGTTGAAGTGTTCTTCACCAATGTAGTCCAGATGACCTGATAACTAGGAAAAGAAGAGGGAGGAGGAAGAGAAAGGAGAAGGAAGGAAGGAAGGAAGGAAGGAAGGAAGGAAGGAAGGAAGGAAGGAAGGAATCACCTGAAGGAAGTTTGAAAGATAATGCCCTGCTAGGGGTGGGGGTGAGGGTGGGGTAGGGGCGTGGGGTGTTGATCAGGACACTGTAAATCTACTGGGTAATGTTTTGTGTTGCTGAAGGACAGCATTTTGGTAAATGTAAGGTCATGATTAAGCATCAATCTTCCAGACCCTAAAGAATATCACAGGGTACATTTAGGTAAGAAGTTCCTTTAAGCTGGGAAACTTCAAAGAAAGTCATGCTTGCATTTGAATAGGACATTTGTTTGTTTGTTTATTTGTTTTCCCCTACTTGGTACAAAATAAAAATTTGAATTTCCGTATTTGAGACTTTATTGAGATGAAGACATATTTTATAAATTCTATAATTTTGTTAGCCCAGTGTGATATTGTACAAAATACATAACATTTAATTTGAGACCTATCTGTAGGTAGTACAACTACCAAGTGGGCAAGCAGGAGATCAGCACAAAGCCAGATGCGGGGCTTCTCATTTGGAGCATGGAAGGAGATGGCGAGGTTCCCGGGGCACAAGGAGTTCAGAAGAGTTCACTAGAAATCTATTTCGCGAGGTCGGTGTGGACACACACACAGGCATTTACTTCGCAGTTGAGTGTATTAAGAACGACACTGTGTGTCACAGCATCCATAAACACTTCATGATAAAAATGGGCAACATTTGTTGTGTTAAAAGGTTATGATTCTGTTAAAAACCAGAAAATCAATCACGAGAAGAAACTTTGCAACCTGGGACGCCCTCTAGCGCTCATATCGGAGAAACACAGCTAAATGTCAGTTGTCTATGAAAACACAAGCTTCAGCAAGATAAGGTAAAAGGCACTCTCCCAAGTTCTTCAAAGAAATGCCCTGTTTTTACATTTAAAAAAAAATTAAATGCCTCTTATTTTCGTTTCAGCCTCTTTTAAGAATGACTCCAAGGAAAGTTTGATTTCAAAAGCAAGGTTGTCTCACAAAACATTTCAAAGTTTAAGTATATACTTGAATAAAAAGAAACATTACCAAAATCTTATGCTTGGTGAACACTTTAAGGTTGGCTTTCTCCTTTCAATTTTTTAAAAGAATTATTGTTTAAATAGTAATGACTTCCTTGCAGAATTTATGGGAGAATTTTACACTGGCTCCCTCAGACTTGACAAATGGTGGTAGGTGTCATCAGCCTTTGGAGTGCTACATGTAAAAATGACATCTCCACAGTCATGGGTCAAAAAGCAAAGTCAGTTGTGTGTGTGTGTGTGTGTGTGTGTGTGTGTGTGTGTGTGTGTGAAATCGTCTGTCCACCAAGAGTTTTAGCTTGTTGGAGGCAAATTCTTTTCTATTTTATATCTATATTAGGACAGCTCTTAGCTCTTCCAGCCCTAGACAGACATGCTTAATTAAATTCCTCGATAAAACAATTTATATAAATGTACTAAAGCTAAAGTTAATTTTGAAGGATATTTTATAGCCTGACAGAGAGGAAAAAGGAATTAGGTTAAATTAATAATAGAAATAAACAAAATACAGGAGATTTTAAAAAACCAAATATTTAACAACAGAATATAGCAGAAGGTGATCCAATAAGAAATTTCTCTACTTCTGTTTGTGGGCATAACATCTTTTAAAAGATAAAATTAATTAACATTCAGCTAGTTGCAACAATTTATGCCATGACTATATGAAGTCCTTGGTAAGAGCTGTCAATCACAGAAACCAATGTGAGAATTTCTCTAACATTTGACAACTCTGTAGCATGGAAGAAAGATAATACAACCACTGTTTCAGATAACTGAATAAACAACATAACTTTAAAAATGTGCCCCTCAAAATGACCATTTCTTGTCCTTGTGTCTAAACAATGTAGTATGACAGCTACTTAGATGCATGTACAGTGTACTAGCTATCACAAGAAATCTAGGGAGGATGCACACAGTATGTTTTGCCAAATATTAAAGCATTTTATATATGGATTTGAGCATCTTCAAGTTTCAATATCTGCAGGTCTTTGGACCCAAATCCTCTGACCCTAAAGCAAAGCTCTGAGCCTGTATGTATACGCTATATACATTTTCTAATACTTTTATTAGGTATTTTCCTCATTTACATTTCCAATGCTATCCCAAAAGTCCCCCATACCCTCCTCCCCCCCACTCCCCTACCCACCCACTCCCACTTTTTGGCCCTGGTGTTCCCCTGTACTGAGGCATATAAAGTTTGCATGTCCAATGGGCCTCTCTTTCCACTGATGGCCGGCTAGGCCATCTTCTGATACATATGCAGCTAGAGACAAGAGCTCCGGGGTACAACAGCCATAAACAGTTGTGGAGGCTGAACATGATGTCCCCATCATAGTCTAGGGAGTTTTAATATTTGGTCCCCAGTCTGTGGCACTCTTTGGGCAGTTTAGGAGGTATGACTTTTCTGAAGGAAGTACATCATGTAAGCCAGGCTCTGAGGTTTCAAAGCCTTGCACCAGTTCCATTGCTCTTGCCTTTCCTTGTTTGTTTGTTTGTTTGTTTGGTTGGTTGGTGAGCTCTCAGGTTGCTGTTCCAGCTGCTTCCTCCCAGATAAGATCCACTCATAAATAAACCCTTCCTACTGCAAGATGCCTTGGCCATGGTATTTCTATTGCAGCAATAGGAAAGTAACTAATTTATCAATAGGAAAGTGACTAAGGTAACAATAGGAAAGTAACTAAGGTAACAATAGGAAAGTAACTAAGGTAACAATAGGAAAGTAACTAAGGCAACAAAGGGAAGTTTCTAAGGTAACAATAGGAAATAAGGCAACAAAGGAAAGTCTCTAAGGTAACAATAGAAAAGTAACTAAGGTAACAAAGGAAAGTAACTAAGGTTACAATAAGAAGTTACTAAGGTTACAATAGGAAGAAACTAACATAACAAGGAAAACATTTTATAACATCTACTATAGAGGGATGTGCAGTAGTCTAGCTTGTTTTCTGACTCACCATAATGGTGCAAAAGTGGTATGTATTCAGTAGAAAGCGTGCCTTGAGTTTGAATGCAGGTCTTTTCCCTGGCTAACTCTATGAGATCCAGTTCTCTGTTACGTTGCTAGGGTGCAGCATGGAACCATGAGTCAGGTGCAGGATCCCAGACAGGAACAGTTCCAGTCCCATAGCATTGTGTGTTGCCAAGTGAGAATGACTTAGGATGGGTTTATGCAATCTTAGGACAAAGAAGGTCTGTCTGAGTCTATACATTCTATGGCACAGTTTCTCAGACTGTGCATCATGCCATATAACTGAATGTGGGCATCATAAAAATTTGGTAATACTTTTCTGAATGCAGAATCACCCCAAACTGATTCATGATCAACTTGTAATAACCTGAGGTAGTTCAGGCAGTGTGACCTGTGTGTTATCATTTTGTTTGACGGCTGCCTTGGTTCTAAGCACACACCATGAGTCCTTTGCCCTGCTCATACCATCTGGCCATGCAACGCCAATTACTGAAGCATGCAGGCTCAGACTGCAGACTGTGTCTGCTTAAACTGCATGACTTACTATATAGACAGGGGTTTCAGATTTCATGGAAATATTATGATTCAATTATGAAAGACTTTTAGTAGTTTTGTAGCATCATTCTTAGCATGGAAATATAACTTAGTATAACTTTAGGATGTACGGCTAGGTGGTTTGAGTTTTTTAAACAAGATTTATTTTTATTTATACAAGTGCCTGTGTCTGTTCACCACATGCATGTGGGTGCTGGAGCCCAGAAGAGGAACTCCAGTCCTCTGGAGCTGGAGTAGCAAGTGGTTGTGAGTGCCTGACCTTCTTGGGAACTAAACCTGGGTCCTCTACAAGAGTAGAAAGCTCCCTTAAGGACTGAGCCTTCTCTTCAGCTTCAGAATGTTTGATTTTGAGTTGTCTTAAATTTTATTTAAAGAGTTGTTCAGTGAATTTTCGTTTGTGGTTAAGGCAGACGTACCTGTCATTTCTGCCATTTTATGCCCATTTAACATATATAGGACTTAGGTTAATATATAAGGACACCATATAAAGTGAGATTCTCAGAACTGATGGTTATAAAATCCAAGGACTGATGACCTGTTGGTCAGCCAAGGCCCTTTATGAATGCTCTCTGTCCCTGGTGGCATTTTGTGACACAAGCACTTTGTGACAGTGACTCAGATGGAGACACTGATGTCACAGGGATAAAGTGACTTACTCAAGGAACCCCAGGTGAGCCCCCAAACTGTCATTTCATATAGGTGACTATTTCTTTCAGGAAATTCACATCTTTCTTTGTAAGTTTTGGTTAATAACAAGCTAGGTGACTTCTTTTCCTTTCATTTGTAACTCCATCAGGAAATTTCATCCTTAGTGATAGGTGAGAATGGCACTTACCGGCTTGAGTTTGTATACTGAAGTTTAGAGTGCCTAGGACTGGCCACAGACTTGATATCTCCGTAGGGATTGTCCACATTGTCAGCGTCTGTGCTCTGCACATGACCACTGTTGAAGGGAAAAGCAAAGGACTTAGATTAGTCGAACAAAGCAAATAAGGAATGTTAGATTTGTTGATCAAAAGCACAAGAAGGAAAATATGATGTCAGATGACAACTGGAATGAGATACAAGAAAGGGAGGGAGGGCTTTTTGTCCTCTGAATGCGAGTCCTCTACGCTGAGGTCAGCGAGTTGATAAGGAGGGAGCGCAGGGTCTCAGAGTTCAGAGGCTGGGCTTCTGCTGTTCAAGACACAAGGTAGAAGCCAGGACATAGGGGGTGGGTAGGTTGGTGTTGGTATCTGCTGGAGACAGTAAGGCTCCTGTGTGGGCATACCCTAGGCAGGTGTCCGGACCCTGGGTCACAGTGATGAGCTCTCAGAGAATGTTAAAAGTCTGAGTACATCAGCAGGTCAAGTAGCAAGGGTTTCTGGTGATTAGGATAAAATACCAGTCAGCCCCATTGAAGAACAGTAAGGATGAGGAAGTTCTGATCAAAGTGTGGGCTCCTCCCCCATGTCCTCTCACCTCCTTTATTTCAAGGTGATCCTTCAAACTAAGAACAAAATGGGGAAATGGCTGAAGATTAACAATGCACTTCTGCCCTCCACAGAGCCTGAGTGATGGTAGGGAAGGGAGCGATCTTCCTTCCTTGAGCTTGGTTTTACCAGTTACTTGTTGTTTCTGACCAACAGCATGAGTAGGAGCAATAAAGATATTTTCTTTCATAAAACATCCCATTGAGTAAAACAGAAAATGTGTCACTCCTCACTTTATAATTTAATCAAAACCTCTAATAAATTTTTGATAACACTTCCAGTATCAAACAGGCACTGTACCAGAAGCACACTGGAGGATATTAGAACACATGTGTTAAGAGTGGTCTGAACACACAGTCTTCTACAATTGGACTTAAATACAGCATATTTTAAAGCAACAAGAAAGGTCACTTACGTATACAGAGGAATGTATTTACTCCTAGTACTTGGACTCACACTTAGAAAAAGAAAAAAAAAAGGGCAATTGAGTTATTGATATTTTAAACAATTATCAAATTACAATAACAATTCTCAAATTGAAAGGCCCTCAGAGATACAGAAATTGACCTCACTTGTCACCCCAAGCCCCCTAAAAATACAGCAAATAAGAACCTCAGTAAAAAAGATGCAAGTAACATATTTTGATCAACATCCAAGCATTTCATGAACACTCATTCATGAATGATTCATATGAGCTGAGTTCCTTGCTTGGGACAGGACCATAATTCTAGCACTGGGGGCTGAGTCAGGAAGATTATGAGTGGGAGATTAGCAGAACAAAATAAAAACTCAATCATATATTTTATTTATTTAAGTACTTGAGTGGCATTATCAACAATTCTACTTTGCAATGTAATGCAAAGCTTACTTTTTTCTTTAGTGTTTTAATCTTATACAAACTATCCTTTAATTTTAATACTAAAATCTATGTTGAGGTGTTATACATTTGATAAGATATTTTGGTAATAATTATAAATAATTTATTAATACATTTATTATATATCATATATAACATACATAAATGATTTAATAATTCTAATTTAATAAATGCAAATATTATGTTTAGATGTGGCTTAATAAAATGCACATTTAAAGTTTTATTTAACACTTTTTAAATTAAAATATGATTACATCATTTCCCCAACACATTTCCTCCCTCCAAGTCCTCTCAGATTACCTCTCCTGCTCTCAAAATCATGGCCATTTTTTATTTGCCATTTACTCTCTTTCCCCTAAATCCATCAATGTAACGTGCTGAGTTTGTTTAGTGTTACTTCTATGATTTCAGGGCTGACTACTTGGTGTTGAATAGACAACCAGAAGACTCATTCCTTTGGGAGACTATTTCTTCCATTTCAATCACACGACTTCGTATTTTCCTCAGTAACAGGAGCAATATGTACAGTAATCGACTCCTGGGTTGTGCACTCTCCCCTGATGGCGCCTGCTTGACTCACACTGTTCTGCATAGCTGGCCCCAGTATTTGTTGGAAAGCACAGTTTTGTGACGTTGCCTCTCATAACCTCTGGTCATTAAAGATGCCTGTTGTGACTCAGCACGCATCAGACTGCACACCATCCATTTGACTACCGAATAAACTACTCATGCAAATGAATGAGAACTTCTTAATTATGGCGATGGACTGGATTTCTGACTGATACCCTAAGAGAATGTGAGCACCAAGTTATTTAGAGAGATGCATGTAAAATCAAATAAAGTGTTTTATAGGAATGCAGGAAGCAAAGATACCTTCTTTTAAAAATTTTTTTAATTTAATTTTAATTAGGTATTTTCTTCATTTACATTTCCAGTGCTATCCCAAAAATCCCTCAAGCCCCCTCCCCCCGACTCCCCTACTCACCCACTCCCACTTCTTGGCTCTGGAGTTCCCCTGTACTGAGCATAGAAAGTTTGCAAGACCAATGGGCCTCTCTTTCCACTGATGGCTGACTAGGCCATCTTCTGATACATATGCAGCTAGAGACCCGAGCTGGGGGAGAGGGGTACTGGTTAGTTCATATTGTTGTTCTACCTATTTAGGGTTGCAGACCCCTTTACTCCTTGGGTATTTTCTCTAGCACCTCCACAGGGGGCCCTGTGATCCATCCAATAGCTGACTGTGAGCATCTACTTCTGTGTTTGCTAGGCCCCAGCATAGCCTCACAAGAGACAGCTATATCTGGGTTCTTTCAGCAAAATCTTGCTAGTGTATGCAATGGTGTCAGGGTTTGGAGGCTGATTATGGGATGGATCCCTGGGTATGGCAGTCTCTAGATGGTCCATCCTTTCGTCTCAGTTCCAAACTTTGTCTCTGTAACTCCTTCCATGGGTGTTTTGTTCCCAATTCTAAGAAGGGGCAAAGGTCTTCATTCTTCTTGAGTTTCATGTGTTTTGCAAATTGTATCTTATATCTTGGGTATTCTAAATTTCTGGGCTAATATCCACTTATCAGTGAGTACATATCATGTGGGTTCTTTTGTGATTGGGTTACCTCACTCAGGATAATGCCCTCCAGGTCCATCCATTTGCCTAGGAATTTCATAAATTCATTCTTTTTAACAGCTGAGTAGTACTCTATTGTGTAAATGTACCACATTTTCTGTATCCATTCCTCTGTTGAGGGGCATCTAGGTTCTTTCCAGCTTCTGGCTATTATAAATAAGGCTGCTATGAATATAAGGGAGTGCAGACTACTCTCAGCGGAGTCTGGGAACCAAGATGGCTCCCCCAGATGCTGTCAGATACCTTCTTCCTTTCCTTCATTCCTATAAAATACTTTAACATAAAATACTTCACAGATAAGGGACGAGCTTATATTAAAACACACAAAATAGTAAAGTCTTTACTGATGAATTGTGAGTTGCATTAGAAACTAATACTTAAAAACAAACAAAAATAAAGAAACCAATGCTTCATTTCTGCAAAAAGCATTCTAATAGAGAAATCATGGGTGAGACAGAGACACTTCCATATGTACTATTAATAAAAAAAATTTTATTTTATTACATTTATGCATTCATATATTCACTGTATTGCTTGTATGCTTACGTGTGTGTGTGTGTGTGTGTGTGTGTATGTCTGCGTGTGTGTTTGGGTGCTACACAGGCATTGTCATATTTGTAAAGATTAGAAGGCAGCCTTTTGAACGATCAGTTTTCTCCTTCCATCGTGTAGACTGCAGAAACCACATGCACTCAAGCAATAGATTTAGTGGCAACTGCCTATTTTTACCTAATACGCTATCTTTTCAGCTTTCTGTAAAGGATCTCTATCCAGATTTTTAAACATAAATATTTTTACACTGAGGATGCAGAAAGCAAACAAACCATCAGCACAACAGACAGAATATACGAAAGGGGGAGGTGTAGCTATGAAAATCTAAGTGACATATACATTTACAACAGTGATTATCAGCAATTAGGTATATGTACTTGTGGGACCATGAAAGGCAGCCCGTTTTGGTTGAGCGAGACTTGCTCCAGAGACCCAGTAGAAAACTCTCCAAGGGACGGAACAGTGAGCCATTTTCCCAGAGACAGGTGCCTGACACCACAGAGCCCCCAACTCCATGATTCTGTGATTATGAGTCATGCAGACAAAGCCGCAAGCTCCAGGCATTCCAGCTAGACTCCACCCACAGTTGCCTGACAATAGTCAGGCATGCTCCTCCCCACAGTTACCTGGCAACAACAAGGTAGCCCAGCCCACTATAAAAGGAGCTGTTTGGCACCTCCTCGCTCTCTTAAGCTCTCACCTTTCTTACTCTCAATCTCTAGCTCTCCTTCTCTCCCTTCCTTCCCCATTCTATCCATGTGGCCATGGCTGGCCCCTCTCTTTCTTTTACCTTCTCTTTTTCTCCCTGCCTTTCTACAATAAAGCTCTAAAACCAGAGACCATCTCTGCTCATATTTAAAC
This sequence comes from Mus musculus, assembly GCF_000001635.26. Classification (NCBI taxonomy): domain Eukaryota; kingdom Metazoa; phylum Chordata; class Mammalia; order Rodentia; family Muridae; genus Mus; species Mus musculus. The sequence continues at coordinate 11,491,955 of NC_000077.6, read as the reverse complement.
AATGGAATAGGTTTCCCCCTAAAGAGCCGCTCTAACCTTCCCCTGGAAGGCCTTCCTGAGCTCCAGCCATGGACTGGACCAAGGACTCTCGCAGAGTGAGAATCACCCAGAGCCCCATCTCTCCCTGACCTCTCCTCTTCAGGGATGACTGAGCCGCCTCCTGAGCCCCCACTTTGTTCTCAGCTCTTCTGCAGTGTCCAGTGGCATCTGGGATGCCAGAGACTGAGAACCTGTTATCTCTGGCCTCAGTGAGGCCCAGAGACCTCAAACTGCCCCTTGTCCACCTGCCGGGGGCTGGGGTCTGTGGCTTCCTACAGCCAGGCACCCACCCGGGCCACGTGTAAAGCGTGCGGCAGTCCTCCATGTCTGCCTGCCCAGAGCACCAGAACTCTGGCGGGACGTGGTTTTTCTCTCACCCCCTTTATTCCCCCACACCTGCTGCCCAATATATACTCTGCAATTCTAATAAAGTATAAATTCACATTTGTAATGAAAAATTAGTTTTAATTGGGAAAATTCTAAACATCGTCCCCAGTGTGTAATAGGAAGCATTGCTGGTGGGAGAGTCCATTGGTTCAGTTCATTTGAAGAAGAATATGAAAATAACTAGAAAAGGATGGCACCCCTTTCAACCCAGACAGTATGAAGACATAATATGGTATGTATCAAATGATCCAGAAATATTTTTATAGTTGGGTATGTGAAAGTACATGGATGTTGTTTCAACTGAAATTTAAGTAAGAAGCATGATATGGATAGGCGAGTGAACTGTGGTATAACTGTTCAACCAAATTCTATCCTACAGACAAAAACAAACATCCACAGACCCAGAGAGCCTAGAAGTGACTGTTATGAGCATGACGGTGGATACAATGTTACATGGTATAAAAATGGGCAAGATACCATACATACCGAGTTTATAAAAGGAATTTAATGGTGTACGTTGGGTTAGTAACAGTAGACTATAAAGGGATGAAATAATACATGAAAATGTGGACTATCAAATCCATAACAATGCTTCTGGAAGGAGGCAGAGGGGCTGATGAAGAGCCTCAGGCATTTCCTTTGTGTTGTAATTTTTTCCCAATAGAGGGAGGAGATCCAAAAATATATCACATTTTTATCTACATGTTATTTTAGTATAAAATATTAAGATTGAATTACTTAAGAGAGATCATAACCAGACTCGTATCATCTATAAAGGAAAACAAAACAGTGACTTTTTTTTTTGAAAACAAAATCACAAAGATTTTTATATTCAATGTATGGAATTGTACACAGAAGAAAACATCAATAATAAAGCCACCACTTTAAGCATGACAACAACACAAATATGTGATATGAAAGTTTATCAAATATGCCATTTCAAATTCCCTTTATATTAAGCCCATGGAGTGCCACAACATTGAAACTGTCTATTTGTTTATACAGTACTCACAATTTTAAAACACACATTTAACAGTTTCAGTTTGGAGGGTAAAGAGAGGCCAGTTGTGGAGTAGCCGAAATGGGATTTGGATCCTCCTCTAGGCCCCATGACTGTTGGATGAAGGTCTCTGGGACATTCTTCATCTAAAGTCAGGCCTCACTTGTGCCCTCAGTGGGGACACTGGGATTTTGGTGGTGAGGGAAGAGACAGCAAAGACAACATTAGAAGTCAAACTTACAAATTGATTGGTTTGGCTGGCGCTGAGAACAATCTTGTCTGAAATCTGTCCCAAAGTCCTCCGACCATCTAAAGACATTGTTGAAATAAACAAGAACTATTTAATGATATTATTGTAATTTCATAGATTCAAACTTTGGTGTCCTTACCAGGTGCTTCACATCATAGCGGAGCCTAAACTCTGGGAAAGTCCTTTCCAAGTGTCCTGGCAACTCGGGGTGGAGTATGGCTTTGCATTCTGTGTGGGTCCTGGCTCTTTGCTCAAACTTCTACCCCGTGTCCTTAAGCTGGGATGTGCCCCATGTCCCCCTTTTCCAGGTGACATGGCTTTCCTATGTGAAATGTTTAACTTCAGTTTCATGACAGATACTTTCCCTCTGAGACACTTTTCCGCCTTCCCTTTTACAGCTTTGCACAGAGCCTGAGTTAGAAAAAGCATCTTCCGTGGGAAGGACTTAAGATATTCAAATCATTCAACACAAGTGAAATGGCCAACTTTTATGTGGTGCAAAATTCCTGTGAAGTAATTGAAGAATCTTAAAAAAAAATGAAGTCTATACATTTTTTTGTCCTTTAACTGATTTTCACTTCTAGTTAACAGATGTTTGAGTGTTTATATAAAACTATGTTTTTTCCTCTCATTATTTCTTTCTTTCTGAAAGTGGAAGAAATTTTACAGGGGAATAAGGGCTTCCTAATTGGGGGCTCAGGATCTCCTTAGAATGTGGTTGGCTTCCCTCTTTATATTGTGAATTTTATATTCTCAGAGACTTCATTATGAGAAACCATCCAACAGCTGATCCAGACTTACACTGTGAGCTGTGACACTGAGCAAAAGGGGACAAGGAAACAGGAAACAGAAAGTGCTTTGCAAGCATGAAGGAAGGCATCTGAGGCAGTATTGAGAGGACAAAAGTCAGGGTGTTATGAGTGTTTGAGGCTCATCCTGGCACAGAGCTGTTAAAGTGATGGGGCCACCGCAGGACTCTGCAGAGAGCACGGTCAAACTGGGCACTGAGAGTTCACTGGAAATGGAAGGTAACACAGAACAGGCAAATGACAGAATAATCAAGTGGCTTGGGTTCCATGTTCTGAAAAAAGATGGAGGTCGTCAGAGAGATGGCATAGACAGATCCATAGTCTAGAGAAGGTGCTCCAGATACAGTAAGGATTCAGAACCAATAGTTCACATGACAACGTCTTTTTAATAGTCAGCAGTGGAATCAATGGCCATCTCTCTGAGGGCTCTGTGTACTAGGCTATCACATAATTGGTGACGTTAGACAACAGGCTACAACTTACAAATCTTCCTGTTCTGCTTGGACAGCTAAGTTCTAGATCCCATTTCCAGAAGTATGCTCAGCATAGATTACCCGAAAGAATGACTCCTTTGTGTCTCCATTATTTAACATCCTTCTGTAATTTTCAAAATTTATAGCCACTACAAATGGCTTTGAGGGAGAAATCATTAAATAGTCAACATTTTCAGTATGGACAATGAGGAATGTTTACAGTTTCCAATGACTTATGATCATATCACTTTCATATTTAATTCTAACAATAGAATATCACGGTGACTTGAGTTTGAGTTGAGTTGCAGTCATAGCAAGAAGTAGGCACCATGGTCAGGAATGCTCACTAACCTGGGTTATGGCTGGTAGTCTTTCATATCTTTTCAGTGAAAAACACTGTGAGATGTGGTCGGCAGCTTTTTCCACGGTTGTTTCTTCTGGGTCAAGTTTTGGTGGTAGCATCTTGTCCCAAGGAACATCTTCATAAGCTCTGAGAATTATTAAATATAGACATACTTAATAAGCAATATATAAAGTACATATTCACAGCAGGGTAGGAAGACTATCCAGTTTATAAATGTTATGTCTTTGAAAATGCATTTTGGAACAGGGGATCAGGTAGGCAACCTTCATTTTCCCTCCTATCCTCCAATTCCAATCACCCAGGTTATTTCCAGCTTTGGAACAATCAGTCCTAAATGGGATGTCCCCATAAAATGCTTCTCCTTAGGGTTTATGAAACCCTTGGAGAGAGGAAGGAGAAAGATTATAAAATCCAGAAGGGGTTCAGGACATCAAGGAAATAAAGCCATCTAGACACAGACAGACTGACACACAAGAACTTACAGAGACTTGCATGGGCCTGGGCTGGGTAGGGAGAGGAAGTGGACACAAGTACCCAACCTTAACCCAGAAGCTATCTCCAGTTGATAACTGCTTGCAAATGAAAACTGAGTTTTCTCCAACAGAGTCTAGTGGTTGTACAAATCACTCTCCATGTTTAGCTGTAGATGGCCAATATAATTCATAACGACATCATATACATCTAATAAGCACATTGCTAAGACTCCAGTCTACTGGTGCTCACATTACATGGATCCTTCAATTTTAATGAAAAATGAAATTGAAGTATGGAGCATATCTGCATCATTCAGGGCATGAGGGGAGACAGGCTGTAGCCAGCATGGAATCTCTGTTATCTTATTCTTGTTAAATATACTTTAATGTTTTCATTGGAAAAAACACCTTACTTCTGTGTCGAGGATTTGTAAAATGAATCCTTTATGTTATATTTCTTGTCTAGCTGGACAAGTGGTTCACTATCATCCTATAACAGGAAAAAGAAGTTAAGATATACCAAGCATAAACAGAGTTACTATATTTCTTATACACTTGTTTTCTGAATTTCCTTATTCTTCAAGATTTACATAATGATGTAAACTATGTGTCTGTATATATGGTTCAATAATTAACTCATTTTCTTTAACACACTCATCTCCACCCACAGTTACCCTTTAAGTGTGTTAAAGACACTAAAATCTGGTTTCTTCTTAAAATCCCAGTGAATAACACAGGACTGTTAGCTCTGATTACCATGATATGCATCCTGTCTCTAGACCATACTCTTTTTGTTTGTATTTTCATATTGTATACTCTGATCAGTAGCTTCCATTTTTTATATACTTACCGCATGCCTATTCTACTCTATACACTTTTTACAGCTTTCTTAGATTCTTCACATATATAAGAATATAAATATTTCTGGTTTCGGACTAGTTTGTTTGTCTTAGTGTACGGTTCTATGGATTTATTCATGCTGTTGCAAATAGCACACCTACATTTTATAGCTGAATAATGTTCTAGTGTATGCACATATATCCATTTTTCTTTACCCATTCATTTGTAGATGGACACTTAGGTAGTCAACCATGCTTTACTTTATAATTTTTTCTTAACCTAGGCAGGGGTCACATGCTTATAATTCCAGCATTCAGGACCTGGAGATAGGAGAATCTGGAATAAAAGACCAGCCTCAGCCACACAGCAAGTTTGAGGCTACCAAGGTCTACATATCTGTCTCAAAAAACCCCAATAAACTTAATTAAAATTTAAAATAATTATCCTGTATATAAATTCTGCATTTCATTGATTTTTAACTTTATGTGCTTTAATTTTTCATATATTTAGTTTGATTTGTCATTTTCTCATATCCTCAGATTGAAACATATCAATTCCTTCTTTTATAATATAATCATGTAAAGCTAAATTTTCTTCTTAGCAAAATCTTAATTGCATGGTACTCAAGTAGATATATTATGTCTTATCATGTTTCAAATACTTTCAATTTCTCTTAAAATTCCTCTTTGACCCACAAATAACATTTGAAAAGTGTTCAATTTTGAAATATTTTTTCTCTAAATATATACTCTGGTTGTTGATTATAAGAGAACTCTGTAGTGTCACAATCTAAATGGCACAGAAGTTGTCCATGTTTCTTTTAGGGGTTTGTTATTTCTTGCTACATATGTCTTAGACATTTCACTTTTGAACCTCATGTTTTCTTGACAAATCTACCACAAGCAGGGTCTTTATATGTTGTAACAATTTTTGTCTTGGAACTTAGTTTGATCTGCTACAGATTGTCTATACTTTGAGTAAGCTGTCAACAGTCTTAACTGGTTAACTTTTAAGGTGTTTGCATCTTGTATTTATAGTTAGCCTCTTGTAGATAGTGTAGTGTGTGTTGCTTAGTTATCTTCTGATGATTTCTGTATTTTATTGTAAGTATTAACATATGGAAGTCAGGTGTAGGATTTTATGTAAGTTCTCAGTCTTTGTTTCTTGTTCTTTGTTTGCTGTTGCTGCTTTAAAACAAAATCCAGGTAGTAATCCATTTACTTTTATTTTACACCCTTACCACACATTGTAATTTTCTAGAGACTATACTATCTAAAAAACTATTGGAGCAATGTTATGTATTTTTTAATAGTAAGTTTGGATTTTTACATACACTAGAAGGAAAAATCTTTCATTATTTAGTTTCTTATAAGGCACAACTATTGGGAATTTATTTTCTTCTTTTTTCTTTACTCAGAAGGTTCTTTATTTAACATTTCAATATATTCAATAATCTGGGTCCCCAAGTATATCCATATTCTAAACTTGGGAAAGGGTAATTTACTTTGTGGATGGAATTAAATTGTTCATCAAGTGACCATAGATTGAGAAAAATAATCTTATTGTTACAGCACAATTTAGTCACAATTGTCATGAAATTGAGCTATGGAGGCTGAAGACTACATCACAGCACATGGGAGGATTCAGCACTTCATGCCAGTTTTGACCATGAAGACAAATGCCATAGCTAAACAGCACAGGCAGGTCATGGAAACTGGCTAAAACACAGTGAGTCTCGTCAACTACAAATGTGTGTCTTTTGGTAAAGTTAATAAAATTTCAGAAATTAGTTCTCCAGATTTTTTTCACTTTTTTCCTCTTTTCTTACAAATTCCCAACTCTATTCAGTGTATGCAGGGCTTTCAAAGCGTCCTCACAGTATATGATATTTTCTGTTAATTTTTAATTTCCCCTTCTTTTAATATGTTCCCTTAAACTTGATGTTTAAAATAGTTTAAAATAAAAATAAATAACTTATATAAGTTTGAAATAAACTTTAACGTTTATTTTTGTAATGTTAATATTTCTCCTGGTTACACTCTTTTTGTTATTAAGCCCACGAGTCTTTTAAGATTTTGAAGATTTTAGTTATGTAATTTACATGTGTTCTTTTTCTTTAAATGCATTCTTTTTCTATGCTAAGATTTCCAGTCTTTTCATTTTTATGAAAATATCTTCCACTATGTCATTGATATGGCTAATTTTGACACACCCGAAAAGAGAGGACATCAACTGAGGAATTGCCTTAATCAGATTGAAGAAGTTTCTTAATTTATGCATCTCCATTTTTGTATGTTATGTACCGAGAACGACATAGAGCCTAATGTCGAAACTACTTTTGACATTCCATCTTACATCTGTCAGAATGGCTAAGATCAGTAACACAAGTGACAGCTGGAGCGGATGTGGAGCAAGGGGAGCACTCCTCCATTGTTGGAGGGAGTGCGAACTTGTAGAGCTGCCACGGAAATATTTGACCATATTCACTTTTATTCTTCCCTCCATCTCACCTGGCTCTGCTCAACACATATTTCTTCCAGTCTCATGTCCTCTTATATTTTTATAGTACACTCCAGTCATGCATCGGGACATAGGAAACCTACCAGTAACCACGTCCCCAAAGAAAGGTGAATTTCTCTGTGGTCAGCCATCAACTGCTCCTTACAAAGGGGTGGGACCCTAATAGCTCCTCCCCTTTCACGCTGAAAGTATTTCCTTGCTTAATCTTGTGTGCTCTCTTATCAGTACCTACAACTGCTGTGAGCATGCCCAGAGGACCGCACCTTATTGCGTTTCTCCCCTTCAGGCAATTACATCCTCCCTCCTCCACTGCTTCTGTGACGTTCCTAAGCCTTGGTGGGGGTGGGTTGTGGTAAATATCCATCTAAGGCTAAGCATTCACAGTCACGAATTCTCAGTACTTTGAACGGTAAAGACTTTCTATTAACCCCTACTCTTTGCAGTAAGAAGCTGCTCTGACAAAGGCTGACAAATCCTACAAGCATAGGGGATACGTGTTCCCAGAGGAGTAGGGTCTCAAAGTAGTTTTGCAAAGAACCAATTTGTAACATTGACGATCGCATGTTTGTTTTCTGTATCCTTATTTTTCCTTTCCTGTACTTTGTTTTTAAATTGATTTTTACTCCTTTTCTCATTTCACAAAATGTACCTTGTTTGCCTATTGAATTGTGGGGCTTTCTTGTGTTCTAACACACATTTTAAAGGCAGGTCCTGTCAGGGTTGATACAGTTCCCACCCACACATTTCACAAGGACATTTTAATTTCCTTATGAACACCTTCTAGCTTCTCCTACGGTTGTGAATTATCCTCTGGATGATGAACATCCCTAAACACACCTTTCTTTTCCAAATACATAATCTGGAAGGGTATTTTGTTCTGTTGTAATTGTCTTATGCTCAAAGACCGTGCAGTTTGTAAGTTAAAGATATAATTTGTAGAGACTTGTTTTTGGGCATTGTCTGTGCTTATTTGTATAAATACTCCTGGAAAAAAGTACACGCATGCATTATTTTTCATGATCTAATATATCTTTTTCCATGATGCTTTAATATCTTGTATATGCTTTTGTTTCTAGTAGGGTAAGCAGATATTTTATATCCGTGCGTTCAGGCAGTCTTTTTTTTTTTTTTTAAACCAAACATAGGAAATACATAATTGCCGACTCCAAGTTTGAAACTACTACCTTATATGTCCTCTATGACCTACATGCCTTTTAAAAATCTTATTTTAATTTTGATTGCATTGGCTTCCCATTATTCAATGAGTTCTGTTGTTTATCTATTTCTTTTGTATTTAATCTACAAATTGCAATGTGAACACGTATTTTCAAGGATTAAAAATAACTAGTACTTTGACTCTTTCCTAGGAAAGAGTTATGTTTAACTGCTGACCCTCCTTCAGATTAATTAATCAATTGTATCTTCATTCAATATATATGTGTTTAATGCCCCACAAGGTCATTGTTATTGTTTTATAGAGTCATTTATATCAACCATGCATTTATATTTCTGCTCTTGACTCTTGCCTGTACCTCTGATCACAGTGTCTCCTTTCCTACTGACTAATGAATACCTTAATATTTTCTTTAGTTTTTATCTGCTTTAGGATAAAATGTATGGTCTTGACAAAAATCTCTTGAATTATTAATGTTCTTCAAGTGTAATAAAATTCTAAGTGGCAGAGTGGTCAAGTAGTGGTCGTAGCCTGACTTGGATTGCAGTAATGATGGGATTCTATCTCTGCCTACTTTTGGTCACATTTCCATCTGCTATGGCTTTAGAGAACTCTCTTGTTTCAGCTGTTTCAAGACAATCACTGTATTTTGTTTCCCTGGAGGTTATGGCATAGATTTCTTTTTAGATGCCATGACTTTATTTATTTTTATTCCTTGAAACACTGGATTGATAGTTTTAACATTTAAAGCATGCATCTTGGGTGAGGTGGCTAAGAACACATGTTGTAGAACACTGGAGTTTGGTTTACAACATTGACATCAACAATAACAGGTGGCTCACAGTAGCCTGTAACTTCAACTCTAGAGAATTCAATATCCTGCTAGGGCTTCCACAGGCACTTGCACAACCCCACCACACACATACACACAAATAAATTAAAATTTAAATACATGAGTATTTAGTTCATAAATTTTGTTATATATAAATGCTATCAGTTTTATACATAACCAACTACCAAGATTCTAGCAAATTTTATTTTTATTCATAAAGTTTTATTATTCGGAAGTTTCCTTTTACAATAGTGTCTTACCAAAATAATAATGAGTATTCTAGAACTCAATTTATGAGTTAAAAATCTTCAAACAAATACAAATATATCATCTATACCAATGGTGCATGGAAAGATTACTGCTTCAGAAAAAGCACAGCTTTTCTTACCATACTCTTTTGGAGGCAGTAAAACACACATTGTTATACTATAGAAATTATCAAATTGTGATTTTAGGTATATAGGACAAAGAATAAATATTTTTATAATATAATCACTTTATGTAGAACAATTTGATGTGATTAGAGATGCTATTCCTGACACAAATGAAATATTTGTATCTCTTTAAATTAATGGTTATTGTATGACTAAGTTGTATGTATTTTATTTTCTAAAATATAAGTATTTTCAACATAACATTAGTTTTGAGCCATAAGTTAATAAATCCCAGAGAAAACCCTTAGTTTAAATATGAAAATGGCTCTCAGTTTGTGGACTGGGAACTCTTTCTCTTAACAATGAGAGTTCTTAAAGACCAACATCTTTCCAGTCTTGTTCTTCATAAGGGAAACTGGCTTCTGAGTGTGTGCTTAAACTTTCTATAGGAGAACCCCAAGTTCATGTCTCATCATGTTCTGTGGGTCACATATTCTTCTTGATCATCATCTAGGTAAGCCATTGCTATTCTGATAAACTTTCCTTGGAATTTGAAATTTTTTTTTTCTGACATACAGTCTTCTATATTCTGCCTTATAAGTCATTGCTTCTATATGCTATGATTTTTAGGAAATATTTTGGAGTCTATGTCCTCATATTTATTACCTAGGTGGTTTTCTGAAATTATTCTCCCGATGCCATCTTCTGTTGGTGTCTTCCTGGTATTTTAGAATTGATCAGCATAGATCCTGACTTATAACTCTCAATGTCTTTTGGGTACTTTTGACAACTCTATTATTATTGAAGCAGAACTATTTTTATATTATTCCTAACAGGATACTAATAACATCCACAACACAATAGTCTAATATTACCACAAATATCTGCACTGCAAACATCTCTACTTTGTCTTACAGTTTCTTCATATTCAACATAGTAAAACAAAAGATGGTTACTGTTATCCAAATTTTACGCAGTAATAAGCACTGCAAACTATGCAAGGAAGTTAAATAGAAAAAGATATTAATTCCATAGAAGGGAGATTTTAAGTATGCATGGATAAACAAATAAATTGAAACTTCTGATCTTAAAATGTAGGTCTAGAGCAGAAGATAGAAAAAAAACCTCATCTCAGACAGATAATAGAAACTTAGGCCTTGATCTCATGTAGGAACAAGGCAGGAGATGGTGAAGGAATACTGTCACAATAGATAATAATAATTGTTTAGGTTGCTTTAATTGCTTTAATTATCAAAATGCACATGGTTATAAGTTGGTGGTTATGATATTAAAAATTCTCTGGGAGAGAGTTTAAAATAAAACATTTCTAAAGAGAAAGGAGGCTGCTAAATTGAATTAATCTATACCTTTGATGATTTTGGGTTACTAGATCAAAGACATATTATTATGGGAAAGAGACTCTATATATTATGTTAATAGGAAAAAAGAAAAGGCTTTGGACCTCTTAGAGTGACATGGATCAGATATGACATGGGAAGACCCCCTAAAGATCTTGGCTAAAAAACAAGCAAGCAAACAAACAAAACAAAACGAAACAAAACAACCACCTCCACCAAAAAAACCCCACCAAAATTCGAGAAAATCAAAAAGGATAGGTAACTTGATTTGCTGATTCCCCCACATGGGAACTGCCCTATAATTGGCTGAGACATTAAAATGTCTCTAGCCAAAACTTCAGCTAAAATGAATCCTGTTGGTTATAGAATTCTTAAGATTCACCACACCATCCTTCACATGACGTGAATGAGGATCAATTACAATTGGTTATTGAGCAACTTAATTCATAAAAGGAGAGTTGTCTTTCATCTGCTTGGACAAGGAACAAAATATTATCCTTAACTGATCTGTACCCTTATACAATGCATACAAATATCTTAATAGTACTAAAATTTTGGTTGTAAGATTCATATATTACAAAATGTACAGCTCTGACAAGATTCATCCACAGGGACCCTAAAATGGCCTGCTGTTCTGGCCCCCTGCCTCCTGGTACTGTTTCCAGAGACTTGCTTCTAAAACAGCTTCAAGAATAGCTACTGATTCTTGACGGACTCAGTTCATCCAGCCTTTCAAATAACTTCAGTCAAACCCTGGGCCTTCTAAGCATACAGAGACTAGATAAGATGCTAAAGCTAGCTTTCTTAAGTCTAAACATTTTTTCTAATTTTCAGCTCCTTGCCATCCCTTTAAAAAATTCATCACCCCAATTCAGTAGGGAGAAGTTGTAGAGAGCTGTCATCCTGGTCCCTTGGGTTTGGGTGTCTCGTTATGGTTATTTTTATAAATTATAAATAGATTGTCATTTTAAGGGATAATTTGGAAATGATCATAATTTTGAACAGGGAAAAATATATGAGATAGATTTCTAAATTCATTCTTAAACAAAGCATTGTATAGCCATAAATTTATATTGTTAAAAATATTTATAATTGATGCAAAATTGAAGTTATACTTTCTTACACTGGTGCAAAATTGTATATATTAATACAGATTTGAGGTTTTCATTGGTATAAGTTTTTTTTTATTGATACAAGATTTGAAATTAATATTGTTACTCTTAGACAATGTAGCAGTCTTTCTAATAGCTATTATTACAAACTGTTTAAGATGATTAAGTAATGGAAGTTAAGGACCAGATAGTAAATTCATGGTTATATTAGATTCAGATTTAATAATAATAACGTGCTTTTAATATCATTCCAATAGAAATAGCTAAGAGTAGTCAAGGTTTAACAGTTCAGTTATACTTTATATAGATAGTCTTCAAAAGCATCAGAAACCCACAGAATATGACATTTAAAGTCATGTCATTGTTAATAGAAGAATATTTTGACTAGGGGATGTGTCTGCTTCCAACAGTACTTCCTTCGTGGTTCAAAGATATTGAGCACCATAACCTCTATATAGAGTTGTCCCACTTGTGACAAGGTAGCATGGGCAAGAATTGCCCTAATTCATCTACAGACAAAACTACTGCCTAGGAAAGGACACGATACAGGATAGTTGACAGCTTTGCCAAGACATGGTAAACTAGTCTTTCATATTTCCTTCCATACTTCAGATCTGTTAGATGGTTCTGGACCAGAAGGCTGAAGATAGATGCTCTGACATTTTGAGGAATGGAAGACTGTCTAGGTAGTCAACTGTCTGTGCAATTTGTTTAAGTTTCTGTGCATATAGGAAACTATGTTTTTGTGCTTCCTATATGTCCAGGTTACATTTAATTTGTTCTTGGCTCTCTGATGGGATTGAAGACTATTTATAGCCTCATAGTTAAACTTAAGTTGTTTAGCATTGAGGAAGATGATGTAGATTTGAAAGGATCGTTTTTCAGATGGTAATGTAAGTCAAAATCAAAATATAATTCTGGTATAGAATTGTAAAGTCTTTAAGTTAGAATAGATATTACAGTAATGTATTTAAATTGACAAAATTGATGGATGTTATTAGAGTATATCATACCTTATAGTTTATATAACTGTGATAACTATGTTTATTGTATATCTGAGAGAAAAGGCCTTTTTAATGGATGAAAGGGAGAAATATTGTGGATTTGGTTTAATGCTTGCATTATGTTATTTGGGTTTCCAAAATTGCATGAGAATGCCACATGTGAGGTGCTGAGGGTCCCTGCCTCCAGCTCGTTCTGACTGGTAAAGTTCCCTGTGGCTAGGATTTTTGAGCAAGGGGACCAAGGAAGAAGGAGAAACACCATGCCAGGGAAGGGATAAGATTCGGGCTTCAGAGCTGCAGAAGAGAGACATACCAATCATGTAAGAAAAAGGGAAGAGCAACCTCAGGCCTCTCCCCCACATTAGGTCTAGGGAAACAAAGGTGAAATGTAGATTTTAGTAAGTAATAATTCAGGAGTATCAGATGGGAGGCACTAGCAATGTGGAAGTTTGGGAGTGGCCCAGCTATTGAGTCCATTAGGCATATTAAATATAAGACTGTGTGTGTGTGTGTGTGTGTGTCTTTCATTTGAGAGTCCAGAGCATTGGGGCGGGTAACGAGGAACTCTGCTTACTCTGCTGTTGCTGCTGCTGCCAGGGAGATTAGAGCAGATTCATCAACTACAACTACATGCTATTTTGTTCTTATGATCTTAATGAACTTCTGACATCATCATTGTTGTTAGGGCTGAAACTGTCAGAAACGTTCTTGCTGTTACTTGGCTCATGCCTCATATTTGATGTACAGTGGAAAATGTGAAAGGGTGCCTCAGACAGTCCTAGAAAACACAGATACAATTATTGTATCTTACATAGTTCTGTCTTATTCTGTCTTCTATTTTTGGGACACATGCTTTTTTCTTTTAGATTTCTGACTCTTATCTATATTACCTTTTTATATGTTTGTGCTAATAATAAATAGATATTATAATAATAAAATAGATTTATAAAATAATAATAAAAATAAAAATAATAAAATAGATTTACCTATTTATATCAAATCTCTTTGACCATGTCTAATTTGCTGATGCACCAATAAATCTGTGAATTGTGTTTCTCAGTTTGGAAACACCATTTCCTTTCTCTGTTGTTACAGTTTTTGTTTTTTTTTATTTAGAAGCCATGAAAATTATGATCTTTGTCCTGACACCCTGATCAAGGGTTCAATAATTTCTCAATTCACACACACACACACACACACACACACACACACACACACAGAGAGAGAGAGAGAGAGAGAGAGAGAGAGTATGAACAGGGCATGCAATTCTTGTCTTTGAGTCTGGTTTGTTTTACTTAGCATAATGACATGGGCTACACAAATGTAAAAATGGCCTACATATTAAAAAAGAACAATTAAATTATAACAATTCAATAGAGTACTTTCTGTTTGAAGGTATTTATATTAGCATGATGTTGATAGGTTTTCAAAGCCACCAATCTGAGGCGGCTTGTCATGGAATAGGAAGTAAGGCATGTTATTATGTGCTGTACTGGGATATGGTTAAAATGGCTCCTATGTGAAAAGTAGTTTTTTTCTCCAGCTGAAGCATTTTATGATTGCTGATATGTTATTTATACATTTTGGTATGATCTACACTAACAAAAGTGTTTTATTTGTTTGTTTTAAAAGCTAAAAAAGGGATGTACTTTGTGAATAATAGTTTTTCCTCTGGGGAAGAAAGTACTAAGCACACAAACAATGATAGAAACAAACTACATTCTATAGTACTATGTATTGAGCCCATCTTACTGTACTTATTGCCTCCTCGTCAAAGGTATATATGCGACTTAGTGTGCCTACTTCATGTTCATGGACTGGTACAGGAACAACCTTCATTGGGCTTGTCCAACCTGAAAACCAAAAATTCATGCACTTTAGGTAAAAACAAACAAACAAAAAAAAACCCCAAAAACCACAGTGATACCTTTTAAAAATATTTAGTTGATGTATGTTAAACTGTAACAAGGCTTCTGGGAATTGCAGGCTTAATTTGATGCTGCCCAAATTGTGTTAAATACATGTTAAAATTGCAATTTAAAATTTGGGTCATAATTGATCACAACCCTGCACTCAGTTCAGTGTGCTCTGAATTAGTTGGTCATTTCCCTAATTCCCACATTAGCTGTGTACATCAAATGAAACAAAAAGTGTGTTTACTGACCAAACCTACAAACTTTAAATTCTGTTAGAGCAAAGACCTAGAATCTAAGTCAGTCACATGGAATTGGTGGCTATCTTCATCTATACTAAAGCAATGTTCACTTTGTGTGGCAAATAATGTAGCCACAGCAGAAGGCACAAAGCACAGCTTATCTATTCACCTGGAGTGTAAGCCAAGCAGAATACTGCTGGCTTCTCAGGACCATTTCTCCAGCTACACTACACTTTATTAAGGCAGAAGTAAATAATAGTGATTAATTTACCCCACATATAGGAAACGTGGGTCTCTAGGTAAAATGTTCAGCTTAAAAA
Organism: Mus musculus; assembly: GCF_000001635.26. Classification (NCBI taxonomy): domain Eukaryota; kingdom Metazoa; phylum Chordata; class Mammalia; order Rodentia; family Muridae; genus Mus; species Mus musculus. The sequence continues at coordinate 11,476,471 of NC_000077.6, read as the reverse complement.
ATTGGAAATAAAACTTCTTGTTCCGTTATAAAGCTTATCTGAGCCATTTCTAACTCTTTTCTGGGGAAATAGGCCATCGGAGTGTATTGGAGGCAAACCATCCTAACACGTGGTAACATGAGCCTATGCCCCATTGGATCATGAATCTATGCAGAATCCATGATTTGAAGATCATATATGGATTGTTATAACCCCCCTTAAAAAAAGATGTTAGCTCCAAAAAAGCAAAATAAAGAGGACAAGAAATTTTGTGGTCTCCTTTCAAGGAAGTGGTATCTATAAGCATCTGAGAGAGTAGCCAGGAGCTTTCCTTCAGAGTTGCAGCAGAGTGACTTTGTAAGGAACATGACCAGCTCAGTGTCAGCATGGGGGTAAGGCTTAGATGTTTTGCTCTTTTTTTCTCAGTCACAGACTCAGGAGGATAGCCTGACCCACCCAGGGCAAGCATGTGAGTCTGCAGTGGAAAGGCCAATTCCCATCCAAAGGCTGCATCACAGACTAAAGAACATAAGGACATTTGATAACATAATATGTTCTGTTTTTGATGGTGGGGGTGGTCTGAAGAGTTAAGAGAGATCTACATCAATCTCCTTTAAAAGCAGTTTGGGTGACCTCTGAAATGGGGACTACTGGACCATCCAACTCATTCCTTTTTTTGACACTAGGCATCCCTTGACCCCAAGATTCTGAACTAAAACAGTTGGACTGAAGGAATTTTGCATCAGTTAACTTCTCTGTATCACCAGCTTCCAGAAAACCTGAAATTTCAGATCAGTTTAACATTTTTCAGAATCTCCTTGATTCTTCGGCTGCTTTGACTCTCTAAAATTCAAGACTAGATATCCTGAGAACTGCTAAGGTTGGGGGTTGTGCCCTAGTCCAGGAACAGTGCTCATTCTTCACCAACAAATCCAAACTGGTTTGAGATGCAGCCCAAAGATGCTGGGACAGACCAAAAAAATTAAATGGCAACTTCTCCTGTGACTGGACCTTTGGTTCTCTCCTCCCCTGGCTCCTCCCCTTAACCACTCTTTTAATTATCCTCATACTTATATCTTAAGCTAATACTTAACCTAATCTTTTAGATATTTAACTTACTGAACCCACCTCCCTTAAGATAATAAGACTTCCCCCTTGTATATGAGCAGGGACATTCCACATATGCTCTCACCCTGCAACAGTTTCATTTACTCCTGATACAACTGCAAGAAGAAGTTTTGGATGCTGTGTAGGAGCTCTGCTTGCAAGGAGCCTTCATCCCTTTCATCCCAGGCCAGATACATGTCTTTATGGTAGTCCTCTTTTATTTTTTTTTTTAATTTTACTGTTCTCTTCCTTTTATGTTCTGTAGCCTCCTGCTGCTTCGACTAGCTTGGTGTAGCACTCCTGTTAGTAGAACTAGCTACTGCCACCTGGAGTGGCCCACTGGACCTGGGAGCCAACTTTCTCCTGGCATTTCTTTTTACTTCCCTTTTATGACAACCCCTGCTTCATACATTGCTACCCATACTTTATCACTGTTAGGGTGCTGATCTAGCTTTGTAAGATTTTTGCAAGTATTTTTTCACTAGCCACAATCCCTTAGTTTTCCCTCTACTTCTCTGATTTTTTCATTCATTCATTCGTTTACATCCAATAGCAGTCTTCCCTTGCCAGTCCTGCCCTCACAACCCCTCCCTCCATTACCACCTCCCTTTCTTTGGGAAGCCCCACCATGAGTCCCAACCCATTGTGGCACAACAAGTCCCAGGAGGACTGAGCACCTCCTCTCCAACTGAGGCCTGACTAGGCAATCCAGCAAGGGGAAGGAGATCAAAGGGCAGGCAGCAGAGTCAGAGAGGGTCTCTGCTCTAATTGTTAAGGGACCCATAAAGACTGAGCTGCACATCTGCTACAAACGTGTAGGGGGTCTAGGATGAGCCCCTGCATGCTCTTTTATTTGGTGGACCAGTCTCTGTGATCCCTTATGGGTCTAGGTTAGTTGGCTCTGTAGGTTTTCTTGTGGTGTCCTTGAACACTCTGGCTATCTGAATCCTTCTCCCTAGTCTTCCAGAAGACTCAGTGAGCTCTGCCTAATATTTGGCTGTGAGTCTCTAATCTGTTTCCATCAGCTGCTGGACGAAGCCTCTCAAAAGACAGTTATGCTAGGCTCCTGTTTGCAAGAATAGAAGAGTAGCATTAATAGTGTCAGGGCTTAGTTGTCTCCTATGTTATGGGTCTCAAGTTCAGCCAGTTATTGGTTGACTATTTCCTCAACCTCTGCTCCATCTTTATCCTTGTACATCTTTATCTTGTAGGTGAGACAAATTTTGGGTCAAAGGTTTTGTGGGTGGGTTGGTGTCCCCCTCTCTCCACTGGAAGTCCCACATGGCTACAGGAGCTGGCCATCTCAGTCTCCATATTCTCAGTTGCAAGGAGTCTCAACTAGGATGACCACCATAGACTCCCCGGAGCCTTCAATGTCCCAGGTCTATGGCTTGTCCCACAGATACTCACCTCCCAAACAATTTCCATTTTCTCTCCCAGCCCTCTCCAGCCTCCTCTATTCTGCTCTCCTCACATCTGTTCCTTATCTCAGTACTGTTCCCCATCCCTTCTCCCCCCCAGTTCCCTTCATCCATCTGCCTCTGATGTCTATTTTGTTTTTCCTTCAGTGAGATTCAAGGATCCTCCCTTGGACCCTTCTTGTAACTTAGTTTCTTTGGGTCTGTGGATTGTAGAATGGTTATCTTGTGTTTTATGGCTAATATCCACTTTTAAGCGAGTACATACCATGCATGTCTTTCTGGGTTTGGGTTACTTCACTCAGGATATTTTCTAGTTCCATCCATTTGTCTGCAAATTTCATGATATCTTTATTTTTAGTAACTAAGTAGTATTCCATTGTGTAAATTTACCACATTTTCATTATCCATTCTCCAGTTGAGGGACATCTAGGTTGTTTCCAATTTCTGGCTACTATGAACACTGTTAAGCAAGTGTCCTTGCAGTATTGTAGAACATCTTTGGGGAATATGCCCAGGAATGGTAAAGCTTGGTGTTGAGTAGAACTTTTCCCAGTTTTCTGAGAAACTGCCAAATTGGTTTCCAAAGTGGTTGTACAAGTTTGCACTCCCACCAGCAGTGGAGGAGTGTTTCCCTTGCTCCACAACCTTGCCAGGATATGGATATTAGAGATTTCTCTGTTGAGAATCCTCTGTTTAGCTTTATACCTGATTTATTATGTGGGTTACTGGGTTTGTTGATGCATAATTCCTTGAGTTCTTCATATATTTTGGATATTAGTCCTCTGTCAGATGTAGGGTTGGTGAAGATATTTTCTCAATCTTTAGGCTGCTGTTTTGTCAAATTGATGTAAGCCTTTGCCTTACAGAAGCTTTTTAGGCCCATGAGTTTCCATTACTTAATTTCTGATCATGGTGCCTGAGCTGTTGTTCTGTTCAGGAAGTTGTCTCCTATGTCAGTGTTTTCAAGGCAGTTCCTGTTTTCTCTTCTACTAGATTTAGTGTATCTAGTTCAATGAGGTCTTTGATCCACTTAGATTGGCGTTTTTGTGCAGGGTGATAGATATGGAGCTATTAGTATTCATCTACATGCAGATATCCAGTTAGACTAGCACCATTTATTGAAGCTGTTTATGTGTTTCCCACTGTATGGTTTTAGCTTCTTTGTTAAAATTTAAGTGTCTGTAGGTATGCAGGTTTATTTATGGGTTTTTTTTTCTATTCCATTGATCAACATGTCTATTTTATGCCTATGATTTTTATTAATATTGCTCTTTAGGACAGCTTGAAGTCAGGAATGGTGATACATCAAAAAGTTCTTGTTTGCAATACAAGATTGTTTTAGACATCTTTGTTTTATTTATTTATTTTGTTTTTCCATATGGAGTTGTGTATTGTTCTTTCAAAATCTGTGAAGAATTCTGTTGGAGTTTGATGGGAATTGCATTGAATCTTTATGTTGGTTTTGGTTAGTTGGCTATTTCTACTATGTTTATACTACTGATTCATGAGTATGGGAGGTCTTTCCCTCTTCTGATATCTTTTTCAGTTTCTTTCTTTTGGAGACTTGAAGTTTTTGTCATACTGGCCTTTCACTTGCTTGGTTAGAGTTACACTAAGATATTTTATATTATTTGTGGCAATTGTGAAGGGTACTGTTTCCATAATTATTCTCAGCTTCATTATTATTTGTATAAAGGCTACTGATTTTAAGTTAATTTTGTGGAATTTTGAAGTCTCACTATCAATGTTTGGGATTCAGTGAGTGATTTAAGCTTTAGTAACACTTCTTTTACAAATGTGGTACCCTTGCATTTGAGGCATAGATATTCAGAATTGAAATATCATCCTGGCAGTCTTTTCCTTTGATAAATACTAAGCATCCTTCCAGATTATTTTTGATATTTTTGATTATTTTTGTTAAAAGTCTACTTTATTAGCTATTAGAATGACTCCTCTAACTTGGTTCTTGGGTCCATTTGCTTGGAAAACCTTTTTCATCCTTTATTCTGAGGTAATGTCTATCTATTTCTGTTGCTGAGGTGCATTTCTTGCATGCAGCTGAATGATGGATACTGTTTTCTCATCCAATTTTTTAGTCTGTGTCTTTTTTATTGGGGAATCCAGTCTATTGATGTGAGATTTTAATGACCAAAGATTGTTAATTCATGTTTTGATGTTGGTGTTGGAAGTGTGTATGTGTTTCCCTTCTTTTGGTTTTTCTGATGTATTTATTTATCTTCTGTGTTTTCTTGGGTATAGTTCACCTCTTTGGGTTGGAGTTTTCCTTTTTATTATCTTCTGTAGGGCTGGATTTATGGATACATATTGTTTAAATTTGGTTTTGCAGTGGACTATCTTGTTTTCCTCTTCTATTTTGATTGAATGTTATAGTAGTCTGGGCTGCCATCTGTGGTCTCTTAGAGTCTTCAAGATATCTGCCCAGGCCCTTCTGACTTTTAGCATCTCTATTGAAAAGTCTGGTGTAATAGGTCTGTTTTTTTTATGTTAGTTGGCCTTTTCCCCTTGCAAAAGTTAATATTATTGGCCACCTTTATGAGCTTGTGAGTTCTTTTTAAGAGGCATGCCCAGCTGTTTTATGCAGAGATTAAAAAGAGATATAAGAGTAGAAGGCATAGAAGAATTAAGATGAAGGGAAGAGCACCTGTGCCACAAGCTGCTTGCTGTCCCCTGACCTCCATCGTCTGGCCACAGCTCTCCTTGCCTTCTGCAGAAGGCCTGCAGGGGGAGGCCCAGGAATATCCAGTTTAGAACTCTCCCCATCAATTCCCTGACTGCCAGGTCTATCTGAGGTACAGCCAGCAGAGACAACCAGATAGCTAAAGGCCAGCATAAGAATAAAATCATCAAGAGCCAAGGTAATATGACAACACTATAGCCCAGCTATCCTACCACAGCAAGCCCAGGATATCCTAACACAGGCCAAGCATGAGAAGATTACATTAGATCTAATATTGTCAAGATAATAGAGGCCTGCAAAGAGGAAATAAATAAATACCTTAAAGAAATACAGGAAAATACAATCAAACAGGTAAAGGAAATAAATAAAGCTGTTCAATTCCACTTACTCATTCACATGCTAAAGCTATCTGTCCACTAATGTCTAGAGCTTCTGGGCTGCCCCTGCACCTTTGTCACTATGAATCCATATCCCTCTCAAGCTATGAACTCATACAATATCTGCCCCTTCCCAGGTCCTATACCCATCAGCAGACCTCTTAAGACAGCTCTGATTTTTCCAACCTCTTACCACCCCTACTCTTTCTGAAATCCCAGATAGCAAGTTATTGCTTTTGTTTAATGATCAACTCTATTGGCATCCTTGTCATTCTGACATAACCCACCCCTGCCAAATATGCACAGCCCTTCAAGACACTGTATGCATCCTCTCCATTCTATGTGACCCCTATCTAATGACTCCCCTCTTTTCATTGGCTTGCCTCCTCAATCTTTTCCATTTCTCATCCTCCTCTACCTACACCTTTATGGACAATATTTCAGTTTCTCTCTGTAACCAAATCATCTGTTTTTAGTCCTCTAACTTCTGTGAGGTTTCTCTAGGACTACATGAATGCAATAGTATGATCCATCACAGCTGATCAAGTCAAAACTCTCCTTCTACTATATAAAATTAACACAGCCTATGCTTCCTTAGGTCCTAGGGACAGAGCCTAGCCAATGAGAAAATAATTTCACTCCCATTTTTTTTAATCTGTCCTCAGGGTTATGAATAAAGGGTTAATGATCTAAAAGACTCAGGTAAACTGAGAAGCTCTGGACAGAACAATTGACTTGCTTGATAAAACCTGTACAGAATTTGGTAAGGATAGTCACATACCAAACCTGCCGCTATTTACCACTTCCAGACTGCAGGAGAACTTACACTCAGATGGATTCCTCTTAAATCCAAAGCCCCCCTAACGTTTTTCTCCTCTGAAACTCCAAGACCTACATACCAAATGCACACCAACTTTCATTCTGCAGAGAGACTGTGGCGCCCAGCTGTTCTGATTAAAGAAGAGTTCTTTTCTGGAGATGCTTATCAGCTTTAGTTCTGTGTCATCTATTTCTAGCTCCATGTGCCATTTTGTAAGCTAAAATGGAATTTCTGCAACTTTCACACTTGATTTTGATCTGTTTTTAGATATAATTGAAATGAATTAAATGAAGTATTAATATATCAACTAAGTTGCCAACTCATGACACAAATAAATCAAGACAATAAAACATTACTCATTTCCAAAACCCAATTAAACAACTACCCCAACATTCCTCTATAATACAAGGTATTAGACATCTTATAATGAATTATCTAATTACTTTACTGGATCTTTGAGAGATTTGTGTAGGGATGGTCTGTGCAATGTGAGTTGTTATGAAGACACAATATTTTGGGATTTATGCACTTAGAAAATTAAAGCATGGCAGAGAATTACTTCAGTGTTTAAATGGCTTCTGTAGGATGACTTTTGAATACTAGGAATATATATAAATATATATGTATATATATATTATATATTATATTTATTTTTGATATATATATGTAAAGCAAAAACCAATTCTAGATACTAATCAATCTAATGATAGGTTAGAAATCTGACGACACTATCTATTTAAGATGTTTTAGCCTTCAAAGTATTTGCTGTCCTGTAAGTGGAAGCTAATGGGCATCTCAAGATGACAAGGATAATGTGGTTATGAGGTACTGATGATCAAGCAGGAAATTCATGCATGCAAGTACTGAAAACCACTAAGTGGTAAATGCAACAAGAATGCAGTCCAGAGTTCTGTGAGGTTGCAGAAAAGGGCTATCTAGTCCAAACAGATTGTCAGGAGTTAGGAACATCTTCTTGAAAATGGTAACTGATTTAATCTTGAAAATTAAATAGGATGTAAACTTTAAAAAGGGGGAAGTGGATGAAAACCAGTTGTTCCAGGCAGGGAAACAGTATGTACAGTACCCTGGACTATGAAGTATACTGCTATTAAAACTGCAGAGTGTTAGTCACAGCTATTGTACAAAGTATCAGGAAGGAATGGCAGGGAAGGTGGAAGAACTAGAGACAAAAGGGTCAGCACAGAAAAGCCTTGGACTTAAACTGTAAATGGATATCTTTGGAGTGTTTTAATTAGAGGGTTTTAAAGCTTTCAGAAACTACTGCGATTTACTCCAGTGACCAACAGTAAGTGAGCATGCTGTCTCAACTTTGGTAGTCTCCAGAGATAATCCTTCTAGGATCTTCTAGGAAGAGAACAGTCTTCTTTGTCCTCCAATCATAGTTTTTCTCCAGGAATTAATCCACCGTACAAACCCTGGTATTGTGAAGTTAAAATTTGGGAGCTATGCAGTCAGAGATGTTGCCAAGGAAAAGATTATGAGGGATGGCTTGTTACAGCCCAGGTGATCAGTGGTCATCTCTGAATCTCTGAATTCTACTCTGGTAACTTCCCTTCCCAGCTTAATGAATATATTTCATAGCAGGTAGAGGTTTCTTTGTTTCTTTCTTTCTTTCTTTCTTTGTTTCTTTGTTTCTTTGTTTCTTTGTTTCTTTCTTCCTTCCTTCCTTCCTTCCTTCCTTCCTTCCTTCCTTCCTTCCTTCCTTCCTTCCTTCCTTCCTTCCTTCTCCTCCTCCTCCTCCTCCCTTTCCTTCTCCTCCTCCTCCCTTTCCTTCTCCTCTTCCTCCTATTCTCCTCCTCCTCTACAATTTTGACTGTTTTTCATTTTTATTGTCATCAGACTTGGAAGACGAAACTATAGACTAAGTGTGAGCCAAGTATATGGCATGCAACTTAAACATGCTTATCAACCACCTATTATACATGTAACATTATTGTTTACATTACTTTCATAATGGCAATGATGCATTGGGTTTCTATTTCTCTCTGCTGCCTGAGGGACAGAGGGAGTAGGCAGCATCTGCAAAACAGGAAGAGGGCTTCATGAAGCGTCAAATTTCCAGACTGCTTGACTTAGGATTTCTCACCCTCTATTAACTGTGAGGAATAAGGGACTGTTGTTGCAACCAACCACTCTTCAGGTAGAACTTTTTCCAATTTTCTAAAAAACTGCCAGATTGATTTCCAAAGTGGTTGAACCAGTTTGCATTCCCACTACTTATGGAGGCTTGTTCATCTTTCTTCACATCCTCCCCAGCATATGCTGTTACTTGAGCTTTTAAACTTAGCCATTCTGATTGGTGTAAGGTGGACTCTCAGGACTCAATGTGGGTGCCTTTAGTTAAAATGCCCCAAAGTGGGGGATGGAACCTGAAGAGACCACCTCTAGTAGTTAGACAGGACCTCCAGTGGAGGCATGAGAACATCAAGCCACCTTCAAAAATGTCGACCCAAAATTGTTCCTGTCTAAAAGAAATGTAGGTGAAAATGGAGCAGAGACTGAATGGCTAACCAGTAACCTGCCCAATTTTGGATCCATCCCATGGGTGGGCACTGACTCCTAACACTATTACTAATGCTATGTTATGCTTGCAGACAGGACATGGCTGTCCTTACGAAGGCTGTATCAGCAGCTAACTGAGACAGATGCAGATACCCACAGCCAAGCATTAGACTGAGGTTTGGAAACCCCTGTGGAAGAGTTATGGGAAGGACTGAAGGGGATGGCAACCTCATAGGAAGACCAACAGCGTCAACTAACTTAGACCCCTGGGAGCTCCCAGAGACTAAGCCAACCAAAGAGCATGCACGGGCTGGTCAGAGGCCCCTGGCACATATGTAGCAGAGGGTTACCTTGTCTGGACTCAGTGGGAGAGAATGTGTCTATTCTTGTAGAGACTTGATGGCCCAAGGAGGGGAGATGTCTGGGGGTGGCACCCTCTCAAAGATTAAAGAAGGGGTAGGAGAGGAAGAACTCTTCCAGGGGGAATGGGAGAGGGTGCAACATTTGGGGTATAAATAAATAAAGTAATTAACAATAACAAAAAGATAATACTGAGTGTAGTATAATACAGTTTAAGATTTCTTTCTTTGTCAGGATTTATTGGGGATGTGAATCTTTTTTTTCTGAAATCTGACATACTAGTCATTTATGCTTAATAAATATTTTTAGGGTCTTCAAAGTCATTGAAACACTTGAAAATTATGTGGAACTCAATCCACAAATCTCAAGTATTACTCTTTGAAACTGTTAGAAGATAATAATTAATAATAATGGCTATTATTTGTTGAATATTCTTTCAGGTTCCAGAAAATTTCCTGGCCATTATACATTTTAATTCTTAGAATTTTGTAAGATGCATATTGTTGTTTCCAATTAACATAGGAAGCAACTGAATTTTCTGGGGCTTAATTTATGCTATCTGGCCACATTGGTTCTGTTTTTCACATTAATTATTTTTACACGAATCATAAAATGGTCATTGGCAACATGATATGAATTACTTCCCTTAGTTTATAAGTAAGGATACACAGGTAGACAGAGATTTTTAAGTAGATCCAGGTCACATAACAGATAAAGATGGGAGTCAATCCCATATTGCATTTATCTTGAAGCTTAAACACAGAGGTTTTATTCTAATCAGGCAGTAAAATATACCTTCCAGATAAATTCTAAATTTGCTTCTAAGTTGTTATTGCCATGCTTATAAAAACCATTTTGGTAATTTAGTTCCTTTAATAAGTCCTTTTTTCAGCTTAAAGTCTCTTGGAGTGAGAATTCAGGGTGAGAACTACTTTTAAGAACTAACTGACAATGTTGCCTTTGAAATTAGATTGGACTGGAGTTTTCTGCTTACCTGATTAGTATTCGTGATTATACAAGACTTTCTTTCCTTTTAAAATTTTTATTTACTTAATTTTATGCGATTAGGTGTAAGAGTGTCAGGTCCCCTGGAACTGGAGTTATAGTCAGTTGTGAGCTGCCATGTGGGATTTGAACCTGTATTTTCTGGAAGAGCAGTCCGTACTCATTTTTTTTTTTTTTTTTCAGTCCGTACTCTTAACCACTGAGATATCTCTTCAGCCAACTTCATTTCTTTTAATGATGAGTTCTTAGTAATAAACTATGAGTTCAAGCTCCTTTTCAATCTCTAAGAACATAGTGTTTACTATTTGTTGTATTTGATTATCAGTAGCATATTTCCCTGGATAAAATTTTCAGATAACCAACTCTTAAAATCTATTGACTTTGTTAATACTCTATATAGGTATTCTATAACTCAGGAACTTCCTATGGTTGTTTTAAGACAACCATATATTGAATGATATATGAAAAGCATAACACATTCTTTGCTTATGCCTTTCCAGGTTTAAAACCAGTTGGAGGGTGAGGCTGGAGTCACGCTGAGTGCTCTTTTCATGGTCCATCTCTGGGCAGAATATCAGATAGAATGCATTTCTACTGTGCAGACATGCGGTGGCCTTGTCCTTCATCATACATTGTCATTCTTTATCCTCTAAGGTTTTAGGTGAGAGCTGAAGATGAACTCTGTAATTTCTGACACAGTAGCAAGCCAAAGCACCCCAGCCAAAGGTCTGACCTTTTCCTATAGTCAAAGATTTTAATCTTTTATCACACCTTCCCTGCCTACCATGCACACTTCCCTACACAGGAAATAGCTGTGGTTTTCCTTTGGAGATATTTTTCACTGCATCTCTGTCCAGAGAATCATAGTACAGATGAGAGTGGCACCAATAATTCAGCCATTGGAAGCACAACACTACTTATGAGGGGTTTGCTTCTCTTTAGTTCCTGTTCTTATCCAATTTACTTTAATCTTTTCCATTTAATTTCAGTCCATGTAATCTAACTTTTTAACCAGCAGATTGATTACAAGGGAGAGAAACAATGAAGGAAGCTTTTATACAATTTACCCTGACACATGGACCCTCTTTTGTAAAATAAGTTATCTGTATAATTAAAATAAATTAATTGTTAATATATTTGCTGTTGACCAATTAAACTTAAATTAAAAAAAATCATTTGTGTTTTACAAGCAGATTTATACATTGTATCACTTGTAAGACCTTCTTAAAATCCAATTGAAAATAATTTGTTCAGTCATTTTATGTCAATTTAACTGCTAAAATTTAAAAAAATCTCAAGCTCATTCTCCTTTGCGTCACTTGAAGAACATATAAAAACTATGTTGCTTTACTTACCTCCAAGCTTTGCCTTGATGGAAATGTCTGGCACTTTCCTGGAATTCCATCTCCTATCCTGTTTTAGTTCTTCTGCAAGTATTGTTTGCCTTTTTATTGTTGTTTGAAATCCTTTGTCTGGTCTAGGAACTCGATTTTGAGGTTTCACATCATGGAAACTCACCAGGTTTGGTATGGCTCTGCCTATATTAGGCTTTAAATTAGCATCTCCACCAGGACTCATAAATCCTGAGCAGGGGTCACCCAAGGGCACATCGTCACGCAATGGTGCTAATGGATATGCCCTCCCATATGGTGGGGGATAGGGGTAGTGAAGATGATAGTCCGGCAAGACTGAAGGTGGATAAGGATGAAATTTTAAAAATGTAGGGTTGCATTTCTTTTCAAATCTGACACAGTTATGTCTGTCTTCAAGTCCTTTCACAGAGGGCATGTTCATTTTCTGTAAGAGGTTACTGTAGTGCGGGTAATCTGGATGCTCAATAGCCTTTCCTTCTGAGAAGATGAACCTTCTAGGGATACTGATCTTCCCAGGCATGGTCTTGACCTCCATATCCATGTACTGTCTCATCAGTTTTGAGGATTATGAATTAAATTCCTTTGTTTTTTTTTTTTTTTTTTTTTTTTACCATTTAACTATTAAAAACCCATATTTCCAGTAATGGAAGATTAGGATTAATCCACCATAAAATTAATTCAATTTTCTAAATGTTAGTCATTTAAAAAGTCTTAAGGTAATTTTTTTCTGCTGAAAGGGAGATAGGCCAGTATAGAAATAGGACATAATAATAATAATAAAAAAACACAAAAAGAGCCTTTGCTGCTTGGCAACAGGTAGAACCATAGCTCACGGAACTACTTATTATGTACATCATAATGGAATTCTTTAGGCAAACCACAGAAAAAAGTCCTAGTAATATTTCCATTATACCTTTTTCTCCAATGCTCAGGAAACCAATACACACACACATGCACACACACACATGTATATGTAAAAATTTAACATGTTCATATTTTGTGGGCAAGATAGTAACTGAAAGAATATACTGAAGTTGATGTAGTGAATACATATACAGTCTCTCTCTTTCATATATACTCTCTCTCTCTCTCTCTCTCTCTCCTACACACACACAAACACACACACACAAACACACACAAACTAGAAATAACTTTTCGGGTTGGAATAAATTATAAACATTGGTATATGTTTAATTTAAATACGCTAACAAGGAAGATATAGTATACTGATTTTTAAGAAAAATAATTCATAAATCATAGCCAATGTAAAAGTCCATTCTTAAATGCCTTAAATTATCTGCAGTTTCTTTAAGTTACCACAATTCTTAGAACGAAAACAATGAGGTATTTATGTTATTTCAGTAAATGGCAGCATAAAAAACGATCTATTTTAAACGATAAGCATAGCAGTCCACTTAAGAGCTGTTTTTTAACTAGACAATTTGGTTTTGCATGAAAATTGCAACTAAGTTTAATTATTACAATCCGAAGGGTAATAGCTCACACCTCCTTAAATAAAGAAGGTAAGCTTCTACAAGAGTCAGGTATAGAATATTTAAATCAGATCAATTGTATGATAGTAAGGATAAGCAGAATGTAGCCACGACCACCTATGATGATGACTGAAAATTTGCAATATACAACAAAACAAGCAATAACGTTGAAATAAATGGGTAAGTTTTCAGCATAAGGTCCTGGACAGTTTATCCAAAACACGAAGGTCAGTAAGTTTTTACTCCACTCCGTATTACCCATCTCTTCATATTAAAAGTGAAAACATTTAACAGCCTGCTTCTAGTGTTTCTATATATTTGTATAAAATTTATTTTTATCCTAGTTGGACTATCATTAAATCCTTCCAAAGGCAGAAAAGATGTATGATTCTTTCAATTTAAATACATTCTCATTCTAAACGGTCCGTGAGCTGGTTCTTTATGTTTTCCTGAATCCAAGTTGAGGATGATCTTCCAAGCCGAGTACTGCATGAAAGTCAATGTCATCTAAGGTCTATTTCCTCCATTTTCCCATCATGCCACTTTTTAAGGCAATACCTTTAATTTCTCCTAGGTGTTCACTGCATGCATTTTCTATTAAGTCCCACACACTGATAATGCACAATCGTTCGCATTACAACAGTCAGGAACTTCATGCATTGGCATTACTATAGCCAGGAAGTTTATGAGAGGTGTACATTCATTAAGTCATCCGTTCTCAGGATCTGCTGCCATTAGGCACCTAAAGGCTGAAACTCAATCCACTGCTAAGGTAATAAGAGGGGCTTCTCCTCTGCACACAGACACCACGGGAAGGCAAAGGTTAGAACTTTGCGACACAAGATTCTTCTCGCTTTGGAATCTCAGACCAGCCAGGTTCTGGAGGGTTTCCTTAGTGGTGCGGGGCCTCGAAGTCAAGGGAGCCCCTAGGGGATCGACCTCTTGCCTCCCATGTGTACCCAAGCTGGGTCCCAAGCTAGCACACCTCCCGCACATCACCCGAGCGGAAGTGGCGCGTCCGTCGGTCCGTCCTTCCGGCCTGCCGTCTGCCAACTTCCGGCGGCGGGTGGGCGCGCGCCAGGTAACGACCTTCTGCGCCGAGGCTCGGCCGTCGGCGGCGTGTGGATGGAGGCCTTGGCCCCGGGCCGGGCTCCGCGGGGCCGGCGGCGGGCCGGGGCCTCGGGCTCCGTGCTCTCGCCGCTGTCGCTGGCCGCCGTCCTGCTCTGCGCCTTGCTGCGGGCGCCCCCTGCAGGTGAGGCTCGGCGCCGCATGGCGGGAGCTCTGGCTGCCGCGGCTCCTCACGAGAATTGCGTTGGCCCCGTGTCACGTGACTCCGACTACACAAGGACACCCTCTCTGGCAGGGACAGCCCCAGTGAGCCTAGTTTTGTGTAGGAATCTTGAAAACTACATTTGCATAGAAAAGACCTCTGTGGGCTCGTGAAGGAGGCCCTGCTCCAAGAGATTATCCGAACTTTAAAAGTGCCTTAATAAAACTTCAGTTCGTGGGTCATTGCCAGCCGTGTGTTTCAGAGCGAGTCTATGTAGCTCTGTATAGTACTGAATTTGTGCTGTGAACCTAGTGAGCTTTTAGACCATCCTTGATAGTGCAGCGCCCTCTGTTGGTTCTGGATGTAAAATGCAGGGTGTAGTTGGAAACACGTATCCTAGTTTCAAAAATATATATCGGAGAAAGAAATGAGCGCTTACTAGATTGGCTTTTTAGCTAGCAAGGTTTGGTCTCTCTCCCTCTCCCTCTCTTTATGTTGAAATTGTAGACTTACTAGCAATAATCTGTGTCCCATAGATCCTAAATGTACTAAAGGTACATTTGTCAGAGTTAAAGTTTATTCAAATAAGAGAACTATAAAGTAACCAAGGATACAGATGTAGAAGAAGTGTGAAGAAAGGGATACTGTGGTTAAAGGAAAGAAATGGGGCATGCTTACTAGTTTTTTATTTTTTTTTTAACTTGACACAATCTGTAGTTACCAGGGAATAGGAAACCTCAATTGAAGATTTGACTATCAGATTGACGTATGAGCGGTCTGTGGGGGTATTTTTCTTAATTGCTTTTGATGTGGGAGGGGCCGGTCCTCTGGGAGGTGGTGTCATCCCTGGGCAGGTGGTCCCAGGCAATGTCAGAAAGCAGGCTGAGCAAGCCAGAGGAAGCTAGTCGGTAAGCACTATTCCCCCGTGCTTCCGCTTAGCCTGCTGCCTCCAAGTCTGGGTTTGAGTCCTGGATGCCTTTGCTTTCCTGGATCGGAAAGAGAGGCCCCTTGGTCTTGCAAACTGTATATGCCTCAGTACAGGGGAACGCCAGGGCCAAGAAGTGGGAGTGGGTGGGTGGGGGAGTGGTGGGGGAGGGTATGGAGGACTTTTGGGATTGCATTGGAAATGTAAATGAAGAAAATACCTAATTAAAAAATGTAATACTAAAACAAAGCATAACAAAACAAAAAAGGAGAGAAATAACCTGCCAGGGGAAATCAGTCCTCACTAGTCTTCTCCCAGGTTGATTTGGGGCGTGGTGTTTATCACAGGCACAGAAAGGAAGCTAGGATGGGGAGAGGGATATAAAAGATTACTCTCATCGAACACTAAAGTTCAAGTGATGGGCACAAAGAGTCCTGTGAGAATAGATTGTCTAATTATTCTGCGTGAAAAAGATGGAGTTGAGTATGGCTCTTGGCCTCATACGTGGTAATGAAATTTGTGTTTTTGTTTAAAAACATTGCCTGACTTTCCTTTTTTTTGATAAGGTCTATCAAAAACAGGATAAGCTTTTAGTATCTTAACATGTAAACTGTGACTGGTAAAGGCTGTAATTACATAGCACTTCATATCTCCGATGATAATTCTATAAGGCTGCAATTGTCAGTCTCATTTTGCAGATGAAAACCCTTAGACTTGAAGTTTAAAGTAACTTTCCTGTGGCAGAATTTGCATTTAAACTCCACTGCGGCCTTTAATGCCATAGTCTCTCCTCTTTACCTGCTGCTATTGAGGCGATTTGGGAGTAACACTTTACAGTCATTGTATTGCATTCTCTACCTCTTCTGTTCACAACATCACACTATCATAAATGCTCATTCAACAACGAATGAAGACTATCAGGAAGTGTTTCAAAATCATTGTCTTAATAGTTTTCATGTTATAGGTGTAGTGCTTGCAAAGGATTCTTGACTTAAACACTGATGCTTCTATCAATGGAGTTTGGACCAAGGAAAGTCTTCCATGACCATCAATTAATGAGGTCATGCAGGAAGTCTGAGGGAGGAGGGGTTTGTGATATGGGCCCTGTAAGGTGGGAGACTATGGTAAGTCAGCACAGAAAGGCTGGGCTAAGATTTATAAGGGGTAAGCCACAACTATATGGAATTCTTTAAGGACTATGCAGAGCAGTAGGTAACATATCATAGGACACTGATTCATACTTCCTGAAAAGGAGTCAAGATAAACTATACTCTTGTTTTAGTACTTGGGAATGTTTACAAGACAAACGTTGATCCCTTGTTTTCTTCTTGTTTTTCATAGTTGGACATTTGGCTCGACTGCCAAGAAGTATCCACTTGACTCAAGATTCACTGAAAATAGTGGGATCGACACATTTTCCTGGTACTCATCAATAGCTTTTGAGTAATTGGAAGTTACTAGCATCTGTTTACAGGGTGACAGTCCTGCGGAACAGTGCCATGTTCCTCAGTGACTCTCCTTCTGCAGAGCTCAGTTAAATGGTTTGTTTTGTTTTGTTTTGCAGAGCTGGAGTCATCCAAGGGTAATTCTGTGTGCAAAGAAAAGTTATTTCTAAAAGTTATCTGAGGTTTCTTGTAGTGCTTTTACTTGTAATGTATGCACTACTCACTATGGTATAAAATGTGGGGATCTTAAATATGCTAAAATAATTTTCAATTGAGATTTAAATATAATAAAGATTTTGGATATATCCTTTCATATATATATATATACATACATATACATACATATATATACACACACACATACATATATATATATACTTTCATGAGGCACATCAACTGCAACCTTTTTTGAATTTTTATTGCTTTAACTTACTTGCCACAAACACCTTTAATTGTTTTTTTAGTTGATGAGGCTGACAACTCTCAGAACTTACTAATTCCGCATCATCATCATCACGATGATGATGATGTGATGAAGTACCTCTGCTCACGAAGCAAGGACTCCTGGCCCTGAACGCTTGCTGATACCTTCAGATTGATATCTGCTGTTCTGGGCTTAGTTAAAACCACGCATTGCATGGTGTTTGTATGACACTGTTGTCGTCTTCTAAGTCTTCATTCCTTTTTATATCTGAATAATGTTCCTATGTATGCCAATGTTTTTACTTCTCTTAAGTCTGTCTTAGGAGAGTCATTTATGGCTAACGTGTATCAGTGATGTGTTGTTTCTCTTCATACCAGCAGTAGATGGAGGCCCAAACTTCCTAATATTCACACTGACACCTGTTACTGACCATCTGGCTTATTTTATTTTATTTTATTTTATTTTATTTTTTACGAGCATCCTAGTTGTGTGTGAAATGATACCTGCTGTGGTTTTGAGTTGTATGCTGCTAAAGACCAGTGAGCTGCCTCTTCTCATATGTCTGTAGAACATGTGGGTATCTTTCTTTCTGTAGGAATGCCTATTTGAGACCATATCTAGATCTTACTTTTTGTTGTTTTGGTTGAGTTGTAGAGTTCTTTATGTATCCTGGCTGTTAGAAGCTTATCATATGACTTAGAAATATTTTCTTCCATGCTGTGAATTAATATTTTCCCTCCCTTCCCCTCCCCTCCCACCTCCCCTCCCTCTTCTCTTCTCTTCTCTTCTCTTCTCTTCTCTTCTCTTCTCTTCTCTTCTCTTCTCTTCTCTCTTTTTTTTTCTTTTTGAGATGGCATTTCTCTGTGTAACCTTGACTGTCTTTGGACTAGCTCTGTAGACCAGGCTGGTCTCTGTCCCCCTCTCAAGTGCTGGGATTAAAGTCGTGAGCCGTTAATACCCAGCTGTATTTTTTACTCTTTGTCTTTTGAAAAATACAGTTTAAACTTTGATCCTCTCAGTTTATTCTGTTTCCTTTTAAGAGTCATTTTGACCCATTCTGAGTTAACTTTTGCTTTTGATGATGCTCGAGCTAAGCCTCGTTCTTTAGTGTATGGCTGTCCTCTTGTTGAAGTGGTTATTGTCTCTCTTGAAGTCTGTCTTGTCACTGGTACTGAAAAGCAGTTAGCCATAGTTGTGGGCTTATCTGATAGACTCTCCATTCTGCTCTGTTGGTCTGCATGTC
The DNA here is from genome assembly GCF_000001635.26 of Mus musculus. Classification (NCBI taxonomy): domain Eukaryota; kingdom Metazoa; phylum Chordata; class Mammalia; order Rodentia; family Muridae; genus Mus; species Mus musculus. Next base: position 11,458,008 of record NC_000077.6, on the reverse strand, counting down.
TGCTTCTTATGCCAACCCCTTGCTATTTTGATTATGTTATTTTATATCGAGTCTTTAAGTGCTTAAATGAGAAGCCTCCAAGTTTGTTCTCTTTAAAATTGTTGTTGCTATTGTGGGTCCTTGCAATTCCACATTAATCCCGTAATCAGTATCTGTTGCAACACTGGGTTGTAAAATAGGTGTCCTTTCCTTGAGTGAACTAGTTAAGTGGCTTCACATTTGTTTCAGCCTAATTTCTCTTAAAGCTGATACAAACTACAATTTTCCGAAAATAAGTTTGTAGTTACATTGTTTATTATTTATTTCATTTTAATGCTATTTTAAGTGAAAGAATTTAATGTAGCTAGGTTTTAGATTGTTTCTTGCTGGTTTTAGACATGCAGTTAATACTTTTACATTGATAGCATTCCTTGTCATAGCAAAAGTTATTAGCTGACACTTGGAAATAGCTGCATGTCTTTGTTTCCAATATGAATGCAATTTCTTTTTCATGCAGTTGCTTCATTTACAGCTTCTTCTTGAATGGTGATTATAGCAAATCACCCTGTGTTGCCTCTGTCTTAGGGTTTGAGAGAGCATCTCAGGTTTTGAATATTCAGCATAATGCTAACTATTTTAAAGATGTTCTTAATCAGAGTGAAGAAGATTCCTTCTGTTCCTGTGTGTTGAATATTTTTGCCGTGAAGGGTGTTGGATTTTTGTCAAATTGTCTTTGTACATATGTGGAAATGATCATTTGGTTTTGTTTATTTTATTGCTATGATGCTTTATATTGATTGTTGATCATAATGTTTAACTCTTTGTTGACCATAGTTCTTTCCTTTAAAAACCATTTTATTATTCATATGTTTGGAGGATGTGGTGGGGTGTGCATGAAAGCCACCCACCACCTTTGTGTGGAGGGCAGAGGACAAATTAAAGGAGTTGCTCCTCTCCTTTCAATTCTATGGATCCCATAAATTGAATAAAGTTTGTCAGACATGGTGGGAGCTGCTGTGCCATCTCAATGGTCCTCTCTAGACCTTCTATGTGACATTGGGTTTTATTGCTAGTATTGTGAGCTGTATCTTCATAAAGGCTTGTAGTCTTCGGATTTTAACATTAGGATGGTGGTGACTACAGAACAGACTCTGGTATATTTCCTTATAATTTTTGAAACATTTTGTGAAGAATTATTGTTAATTTTACTGCATTTGATACATTTTTCTGGGATATCCATCTGGCTCTGGAATTTGTAATATATATTTTCATAGTAATTTACTTTGCTTCTAAGCTTATTCAGATTTTATATTTTATTTATATTACATTTTATTTATTTATATTATATTTATTTATATTTTATTCATGTATTCTAAGAAAAAAATGACAAACAATTAGTTAAGGATCATTTATATATAACTAGTTACTTCTCTTTGTGGCTTTTATTATAATCAGAGAATCCTTTGATTATAGATTTTGATGGACCATGAAGTATGGTAGTGTGTATCTTCTTGAAGTTCAGTTATCTTAAGTTTGTAGATGTGTGATATTTGTGAATTTGGGCAAGGTTTTAATCAATGTTTCTTCAAACATTCTCTGTAGTGTTTCTGTCTACTTTTTCTGGGACTCTGATGATTTTCCTTATATCCAAGCCATGGTTTATTTACCTGCATTCTCAATCCAAATAACCCTCAGTGCCTTCTTGTGCAGCCCCTGTGCCTTCTTGTGCAGGCCCTGTGCCTTCTTGTGCAGCCCCTGTGCCTTCTTGTGCAGGCCCCTGTGCCTTCTTGTGCAGCCCCTGTGCCTTCTTGTGCAGCCCCTGTGCCTTCTTGTGCAGGCCCTGTGCCTTCTTGTGCAGCCCCTGTGCCTTCTTGTGCAGCCCCCGTGCCTTCTTGTGCAGCCCCTGTGCCTTCTGCTAACCTGCTGATCCCGAGGCTGGAGTTTTCAGTTCAGTAATTATACTTTTTGGGTTGGATTTTTTTCTGGTTCTTGCTAACCTTTTTATTGATATTCTCTATTTGAAATAACTGCATCTCATATTTTTATTTGAGGTATGATTTTCTTGGCTCATACTTAAAATAGCAAATTTAATATTCTAATTAGTTGAGCCAAACATTTGTTCTTTTTCAAGGTTACTTGACTGTTGTGTTATTTTGCTTGTATATTTCTTCAATCTTTTCTTTAATTTGTATTTTTTTTAAAAATTGAAAACAGGACATTTAAAATAATATAGCATAGTGCTTCTGTAAATAAAATTATTTGCCTTTTTAAGATAGGATGGTGGTGCTTTTGGCTAATTTTCTTTTCTTTGCTTATTAATGCCAAGGTCTCTGTCAGTTAATTTAGGGTAATGACTAGCTAGAATCTGAACCATTTGTCACCAGTGAGTCCTTTAGCCTTTATCATGGGTCTCTGCCACCCTCCCTGCTTTTTGCATAGCTCTAATTTCCGTGTAGACAGGTGACAGTTATGTTTAAACTGTGTAAACCTCAGTTGCACTCAGAGGTGAAAATGTAGTGTTTACATGGATGCGAATACATGCTCACACTCCTATGCATGAACTTGGTGTTCTTTCTCTTTGGAATGTGTTAGAATTTTCCAGAGTTCCAAATGTTATTTGCTAGTTTTTTCTCTTTTTGGATAATGTAATTCCTGCAATCACTATACAATCCAGTGTACTATAAAATCCAGTAGAAATCGACAGAGGACATTGGACAGATCCAATGTCAGTCCTCTTAGAGAAAAAAACTCTGTAGATATCTGAATGCTCTTTACTCCCTCTAGTGGCTAACAGGCTATTGGCTCCACTATATTTTCAGACCCTGTTCAAGCAAGCCTTTTCAAGGTTACTAGAGAGGTGGGGAGGAGGAATTGGAACAGGATGTAATAAAATGCTACAAGGTCAGCTTTGTATAAGTGCAATAGTTCTCTGGAACTACTACAACAGAGCGCCACATAGTAGGTGGCTTAGACAATGGAAAGTTTTCAGAGTTCTGGAGGCTATTCTATAATGAGAGTGTTAGTGGTTCTGGCTCCTATGAGGGCTATGAGCAAGAGGCTTGTTCCAGACTTTGCTTGGGTTAGAAACGGGTTATCTTCTCCATGAATCTCTTCTGTGTCTTCCCCTTGTATTTTTATGTAGGTGTAAAATTCCCCCTTTATGTGAGCATTAGTCATATTGAATTTGAATCCATTCTATAGTCTTGATTTCCTCTACAGAGACTGTATACAAAATAATACTTTTCGTTATTATGTTTTTATACACGTATAGCATGCTTTGATTACATTTGCTCTTCTTGCCCCCCCTCCTTCAAACCTGGTCATCTTTTGTTTTTCAGATAGCAACTCTTTTCCTTTCATGCCTTCCTAAAATATCTAGGGCTAGGGAGATAGCTCAGGCAGAAGAGTGTTTGCTGTTTACACATGAGGATCTCATGTAAAAGCTGGTGAGGTCCTGCGTGCCCATAACCCAAGTATTGAGGGAGGGAGGAAGGTGACTCTTGTGCTCACTAGTAGACAGCCTGTCGGAAACTGAACTTTAGGCTCTATGAGGGTCTGTTTGAATAGAATAAGGGGAGAACTATAGGTGACAGTTAATGCCTTTCTCTGCATTTACTCCCTCATAGGAAGAAGCATGCATTCACCTTACATGTACTCACAAAATTCAGATTCTATAGCTGAGAGAAATCACACATCATACATTGGATATCACACTGATCCTGGTCTATTTCACTTACCAGAACCTCAAGTTCAATTATGTTTTTTCCCCAAATGACATAATGGATGAATAAAAGTCACATTTAAAAAAATCCATGTTGCTTTACACTTAGGCTGATTTCTATTATGTGGGTGTCATGAACAGTGCCACAATGATCATTGGTGTGCAGCTGTCTCTATGCTGACTTAGGTTTCTGTCGCCATACCCTATGACAGATCCTCTGACAGTGCTACTTTTGTTTTTTGTAGCCCTCCACATTGGTTTCTATAGTGGCTGAACCAATAAGCATCCCATCAACAGTGTGTAGAGGCCACCCATACCCAGCCGTGTCCTCTATAGTATGTTCCCTGTTTGTTTTCTTTTTAAAATATGTACTGATTTTTTGAAATTATAATATACATAGAACAACAACTTCTTCTTCTTCTTCTTCTTCTTCTTCTTCTTCTTCTTCTTCTTCTTCTTCTTCTTCTTCTTCTTCTTCTCCTTCCTTCCTTCCTTCCCTCCTCCTCCTCCTCTTCTCCTTCTTCTTCTCTTTTCTCCATCCAAACCCTCCTAGATACCCCTCCTTGTTTTATTCCAGTTCATGACTTTATTTATGGTTGTTGTTGTGTTGTTGGTAGTGTGTGTGTATGTATACATAAATGCAACCTTCTCAGTCTGCATAATGTTACTTGTATGTGTGTTTTCAGGGCTTAATCTTTGGTGTTGGATAGGCAGTTGGTGTGCTCTTCCCTGAGGAAGACTATTTCCTCCTGCTCACAAGGTTCTTTAGTTGTCTATAGTTCTCTGTGTAGGGTTGAAGCCTATTGATGGAATGAAATCTCAATATGGTTTTAGCTTGCACTTGACTACTGGGTAAAGATGGTGACTTTTTCAGGTATTCACATTTGTTTTTTCTTGTTTTCTTTTATTGAAAATATTGTTTTTTATACAGTATATCCTGATTACAGTTTCCTCTCCTTCTACTCTTCCCAGTTCCTTCCCATTTCTTCTCCCATTTGGATCCACCCCCTTTTGTCTCTCATTAGAAAACACACAGGCATCTAGGGGATAATAAAAATATAATATAAAAAAACAACAACAAAACCAAAAACCAACAGAAGAAAGATAAAACACAACAGAAGGAAGACTCCAAGAAAGACACAAGAAACAGTTATAGACACAGAGAACCACGTGTTCCTTCACATAGTCATGAATCCCATAAAATCACTAAACTAGAAGCCATATATGTGAAGGCCCTGTAGGGTAAAAACAGCGAGTGAGAGAGAGAAAAAGGATAAACTAGACAATGTGCAAGGAGTGAGCCACCTTGGAGCATTCCACATTAAATGGGATGCCTTCATCAAATTCATTCCCTGAGGGCTCAGGGTACTATATGGAAGGGAAGCAGAAAGATCATCAGAGCCTGAGGTGATGGGTGATACCAAAGAAACAGTGTCTTCCAGACACAACAGGACTGATGAACATATGAGGTCACAGAGACTGTGACAGCATGCATATGGCCTGCACAGATTCAAACCAGGTCTGAGAATGGGAAGTAGACACACGGTTTCATTCCCAACCAAGAAGTTATGGTCAATTAAACCACTTAGAATGAAAAATGTAGTTTCTCTATGGGTTTCATTGGGTATACATTTGTATTTCTTATTTTGAAAGGTATCTCTTCAGTTTCTCATTTCTGATTTAACTGTTTGCTATTATAGTGTTTAACTTGAATTAAAAATATATTACAGATATTGGTCTGTTGACAGAGTAATAGCTGGCAAAGATTTTCTTCCATTTTTTTAACTCTGCTAATTGTTTCTTTGATGTACAATGGGTGTTTAATTATTTTCTGAGCTGTTTTGGTCCTACTAAGAAAGGTATCACCTCTGCCCATTATATTGAAGTGATGGTTCTAATAGTTTCAAAGTTTCAGGCCTTACATCTAAGCCCTTGAAGTAGTTTGAATGGATTTCTGTAGAAGATGAATGTTAGAAATCTACTTTCAGTTTTCCATGTGTAGGTGTTTGTTTCTGTCCATTTACTGTGCAGGCTAATTTTTGTCTGAGATATGTTTTTATACCACCTTTGTTGGGAACCATAAGGCCATAGCTGCGTTGGTTCTTTTTTGGTTCCTGGGGCAATTGTGTTGGCCTGTGTTGGTTTTGTGCCACTATTATGGTTTATTATTGTTACTCTGTCATATAATTTAAAATTTGATATTGGGTTACTTCCAGCAGTGCTATTTCTTTCCCAGGGCGACTTTGGCTATTTGCAATCTTTTGTACTACTTTATGAATTAAAAAAAAATTAAAATATTTCTGTTGCATTTTAAAAATTTTTATTTTTTATTAGATTATTTTATTTACATTTCAAATGTTATCTCCTTTCCTGGTTTCCCCTCCGAAAGCCCCCTATCCCATCCCCCCCCCCTGCTAAACAACCCACCTACTCCCACTTCCCTGTCTTGGCATTCCCCTACACTGGGGCATCGAGCTTTCTCAGGGCCAAGGGCCTCTCCTCTCATTGATGTCCAACAAGGCCATCCTCTGCTATATATGCAGCTGGAGCCATGGGTCTCTCTATGTTGCATTTTAGTGGCAATTGCATTGAATCTATAGGTTGTTTTCAGTAATACAGACAGACTCATAATATTAATTTGCCAATCCATGAACCTAGAAGTCTATCTGTCATTTAATAATGTCCCGTTAAGTTTCTTTCTTTGGTATTTTCAAATTTTTCATTGTAGTTTTTTTGTTTTATGTTCTCCCCCCACCCCCCGCAAGTGTTCTTTAAGGCTATTGTGAATGGGATTGGTTCCCTTGTTTCTTTCTAAGTATGTTTCTATACAGAAAAGCTATTGAAATTAGTATGATGAATTTTATCCTGAGACTTTGCTTAATGTTCTTACTTGAGATGAAGGTGTTCTAAGGGAGTCTGTAAGGCAGTTTGAGTGTAATGGTGTTTGTTAGTGGGGGTGATTTGGTGTCTTCCTTTCTTCTGTGTGTGTAGTTTGCGTTCTTTCTTTCCTTAAGTTACTATTGCACAAGTGTATCATGTAGATTTCAGGGTTACCTTACACACTACAGGATTGTTTTTTTTTTTTTTTTTTTTTTTTTTTTTTGTGTGTGTGTGTTGTTTCATCCATGTACCTGAAACTTTTACAATTTTTAAAATAACAGCTGAATAATGTTCCATGGTTTAAATGTTCATATTTTCCTGACCTCTTTATCTGTTGGTTAACAATTTCTGCCTATTATGAATAGAGCAGGAGTGGACATGGTTAATGAAGTGTCCTTGTTGTAGGATGGAACATCCTTGGGGGTATACCCAAGAGTGATTATAACTGGATCTTGAGGTATATTGATTTCCATCTTAGAGAGTAACTGACATGTTGATGTCCACAGTTGCTGTACAAGTTTGCACTCCCTTCAGCAAAGGAGGAGTATTCCCTTGTTCCACATCCTCACTAATATGAGCTGTCATGCTATTGATGTCAGCCATTCTGATTCTGTAAGATGGAATCTCACAGTAGTTATGATTTGCATTTCCCTGATGTAAGGTTGTTGAACATTTCAAGTGTTTCTCAGCCAGTTGAGTTTTGTCTACTGAGAATTCACTGTTTATATATGTTCCAGATTTTTAAATTGGGTTATTGGTTTTTTTGAGTTCTGTATATATACTTTGGATATTAGTTCTCTACTGGATGCAGAGTTAGTAAAAATATTTTCCCATTCTGTAGGTTGTTGCTTTTTCCCAATAATGGTGTCCTTTGCTTATAGAAAATTTGCTTATAGAAAATTTTCAGTTTCATGAGGTCCCATTTATTACTTGTCTTAGTGTCTGTTCGTATGGTGTTCTGCTCAGAAAAATTTTCCTATGTCAGTGAGTTCAAGGCTTTTCCCAGATTTCTCTTCTATCGGGTTCAGTATATCCAGTTTTATATTGAGGTCTTTGATCCATTCCATCCATTTGTGGAGGTTAAATATGTTATATTTGCATTCTTCTACATGCTAGTGGACATTTTCTAGTTTGACCAGCACCATTTGTTGAAGATGCTTTCTTTATTTCAATATGTATTTCTGGCTTCTTTATAAAAAGCCAGGTGTCAGTAGGTGTGTGGATTCATGTTTGGATCTTCAATTTGATCCTATTGATCGACATGTCAGTTTTTATTCTGATACCATGCTGTTTTTATTACTATAGCTTTATAGTTCAACTTGAAATAGTTGGAATGGTAGGATTCCAGCAGTTAATTCATTGATAAGGATTGTTTTACCTATTCTGCTTCTCCCACCTCCCATATAAAGCTTCAAATGGTCCTTTCAATGTCTGTAAAGAATTGTGTTGGAATTTTGATGAGGATTGCATTGAATCTGTAGATTGCTTTTGGTAGGATGTCCATTTTTACTATGTTAATTAGACTTATCCTTAAGAATGTTTGATCTTTTCATCTTCTGATATTGTTTTTAGTTTCTTTCTTCAAAGACTTGAATATTTATCATGCAAATCTTTCACTGGCTTGGTTTCATCCTAAGATATTTTGAGGCTATTGTGAAAGGTGTTATTTCTATAATATCTTTCACAATCCATTTGCCATTTGTATATAGAATTGCAACTGATTTTTGTAAATTAATTTTGTATACAGCTACTTGTTTATCAAGCTGTAGGAGTTCCCCTGTGAGATTTTTAGGGTCACTTTTTTATACTATCATACCATTTGCAAATGAAGATATTTTGACTGAATTCCTTTCCAGTTTGTATCCCCTTGATCTCTCTCAGTTGTCGGTTTTTTTTTAATTGTTAGTGGATTTAAAAAAACCTATTCTTTAATCTTTTTTTACAGTCCAGACTTCATCCCCTTCCTGGTCCACTCTCCAACTGTTCCACATCCCTTACACCCTCTCCACACCCCTGTCTCCAAGAGGATGCCCCACCCCCATCCCACCAGACCTCCCCACTCCCTGGGACCCCCAAGTCTCTTGAGGGTTAGGTGCATCTTCTCTGACTGAGTCCAAACCCTGCAGTCCTCTACTGTATATGTGTTGGGGGCCAAATATCAGCTGGTGTATGCTGCCTGATTACAGTGCCTGATTACAGTGGCTCAGTGTCTGAGAGATCCAGAAAGACTAGCAGTCTCAACTAACCTGGACTAGTCTCAACTAGTCTCTCCCTCAGTTGTCTTATTGCTCTACCTAGAACTTAAAGTACTATATTGAAATATGAAGACAGTGCACAGCTTTGCCTTGTTCCTGATTTTATTAGAATTGCTTTGTATGTCTCTGTCTCCATTTAATTTGATGTTGCCAGTGGACTTGCTATAAACTGATTTTATTATGTTTAAGTGTGTCCATTGTATCCCTAATCTCTCCAGGACTTTTATCATGAAGGGGTGGTGGATATTTGTCATTGTCTTTTCTTCATCCAGTGAGATGGACATGAGGTTATTTTTCTTTCAGTTTATTTATATGGTGGATTACATTTCGTGTTTTTTGTATATTGAAACATCCCTGAATCTCTGGGATGAAGCCTACTTGATCATAGTGGATGATATTTTTGATGTGTTCTTGAGTTTAGTTTACAAGTATTTTACTGAGTATTTTTGCATCTATGTTCATAAGGGTAATAAGTTTCAATTCTCCTTCTTTGATGGGTCTTTGAGTGGTTTGGGTATCAGCGTGATCCTGTTTCATATAATCAATTGGGTAATGTTTCTTCTTCTGTCCCTATTTTGTGTTTTAATTTGAAAAATATTGGTATTAACTCTTCTTTGAAAGTTTGGTAGAATTCTGAATTAAAACTATTTTGGGGCAGTTGGGAGACTTTTAATGACTGTTTCTTTTTCTTTTTCGTTTTCTTTTTCTTTTTTTTTTTTAGATACTTTATTTACACTTCAAATGTTATCCCCTTTCCAGGTTTCCCCTCCAAAAATTCTCTATCCCCCTTCCCCTTCCCCCCTGCTTACCAACATACCCACTCCTGCTTCCTGGCCCTGGCATTCCCCTACACTGGGGCATCGAGCCTTCACAGGACCAAGGGCCTCTCCTCCCTTGGATGACCGAGAAGACCTCCTCTGCTCCATATGCAGCTGGAGCCATGAGTCCCACCATGTGTATTCTTCGGTTGGTGGTTTAGTCCCTGGGAGTTCTGGGGGGTACTGGTTAGTTCATATTGTTGTTCTTATGGGGCTGAAAATCCCTTCAGCTCCTTGGGTCTTCTCTCTAGCTTTTCCATTGGGAACCTTATGTTCAGTCCAATGTTTGGGTGTGAGCATCCACCTCTGTATTTGTCAGGCACAGATAGAGCCTCTCAGGAGACAGCTATAACAGTCTTCTGTCAGCAAGTACTTGTTGGCATCCACAGTAGTGTCTGGGTTTGGTTACTGTATATGGGATGGATCCCTAAGTGGGGAAGTCTCTGGATGGTCATATCTTCAGTCTCTGCTCCACATTTTGTCTTTGTAACTCCTTAAAGTATCCACATTTTGATCTTCCTTCTTCTTGAGTTTAATGTGGTTTGTGAATTGTATCTTGGGTATTCCAAGAATCTGGGCTAATATCCACTAATCAGGTATTGCATACCATGTGTGTTCTTTTATGGTTGGGATACCTCACTCAGGATGATATTTTCTACTTCCATCCATTTGCCTACCCCATTTTTAATAGGCTTATTTGGTTTTCCCAAGTCTAACTTCTTGAGTTCTTTGTATATGTTGGATATTAGCCCTCTATCAGATGTAGGGGGTGGTAAAGATCTTTTCCAAATCTGTTGGTTGCCATTTTGTCCTATTGACAGTGCCTGTTGTCTTACAGAAGCTTTGCAATTTTATGAGATCCCATTTGTCAATTTTTGATCTTAGAGCATAAGCTATCAGTGTTCAGTTCAGGAAAATTTTCCCTGTGTCCATATGATTGAGGCTCTTACCCACTTTCTATTCTATTGGTTTCAGTGTATCTGGTTTTGTGTGGAAGTCCTTGTTCCACTTGAACTTGAACTTTGTACAAGGAGATAAGAATGGATCAATTTGCATTCTTCTACATGCTAACCTCAAGTTGAGCCAGCACTATAGGTTGCATATGCTCTCTTTTCCACTGATGGGTTTAGCTCCTTTGTCAAAGATCAAGTGACCTTAGTTGTACAGGTTGATTTCTGAGTCTTCTGATCTACCTGTCTGTCGCTGTACCACTACCATGAACTTTTTTTTTTCTTTTATCACAGTTGCTTTTAGTACATATATCTTGTGGTTGGAGATGGTGATTCCACCAGAGGTTCTTTTATTGTTGAGAATAGTTTTTGCTATCCTAAGTTTTTTGTTATTTTAGATGACTTTGCAAATTGCCCTTTATTTTTTATTTTTATTTATTTATTTTTAATTTCTTAATTAGTTATTTTCTTCATTTACATTTCAAATGCTATCCCAAAAGTCCCCTATACCCTCCCCCTACCCCCTCCTCTACCCACCCACTCCCACTTCTTGGCCCTGATGATCCCCTGTACTAGGGCATATAAAGTTTGCAAGACCAAGGGGCCTCTCTTCCCAATGACGGCCGAATAGGCCAACTTCTGCTACATATGCAGCTAGAGACACAAGCTCTGGGGGTACTGGTTAGTTCATATTGTAGTTTATATTTCTGGAAAGCTATCGGGTTGTAGACCCCTTCAGCTCCTTGGGTACTTTCTCTAGCTCCTCCATTGGGGGCCCTGTGTTCCACATAATAGGTGACTGTGAGCATCCACTTCTGAATTTGACAGGCACTGGCATAGCCTCACAAGAGACAGCTATATCAGGGTCCTTTCAGCAAAATCTTTCTGGCATATGCCATAGTGTCTGCATTTGGTGGCTGATTATGCGATGGATTCCCGGGTGAGGCAGTCTCTGGATGGTCCATCCTTTCATCTCAGCTCCAAACTTTTTTTCTGTAACTCCTTCCATGGGTATTTTGTTCACTATTCTAAGGAGGAATGTAGTATCTACACGTTGGTCTTCCTCCTTCTTGATTTTCTTGTGTTTTGCAAATTGTGTCTTGGGTATTCTAAGTTTCTGGGCTAATATCCACTTATCAGTGAGTACATATCATGTGTGTTCTTTTGTGATTGATTTACCTCACTCAGGATGATATCCTCCAGATACATCCATTTGCCCAAGAATTTCATAAATTCATTGTTTTTAATAGCTGAGTAGTACTCCATAGTGTAAGTGTACCACATTTTCTGTATCCATTCCTCTGTTGAGGGACATCTGGCTTCTTTCCAGCTACTGACTATTATAAATAAGGCTGCTATGAACATAGTGGAGCAGTTGGAACATCTTCTGGATATATGCCCAGGAGAGGTATTGCTGGATCTTTGGGTAGTTCTATGTCTAATTTTCTGAGGAACCATCGAACTGATTTTCAGAGTGGTTGTACAAGCTTGCAATCCCAACAGAAATGGAAGAATGGTCCTCTTTTTCCATCCACATCAGCATCTGATGACACCGGAATTTTTGATCTCAGCCATTCTGACTGGTGTGAGGTGGAATCTTAGGGTTGTTTTGAGTTGCATTTACCTGATGATTAAGGATGTTGAACATTTTTTTCAGGTGCTTCTCAGTCCTTCAGTATTCCTCAGTTGAGAATTCTTTGTTTAGCTATGAACCCCACTTTTTTAATTAGGTATTTATTTCATTTACATTTCCAATGCTATCCCAAAAGTCCCCCACACGATCCCCTACACATTCCCCCACCCTCCCACTCCCACTTTTTGGCCCTGGTGTTCACCTGTACTGAGGCATATAAAGTTTGCACGACCAATGGGCCTCTCTTTCCACTGATGGCCGACTAGGCCATCTTCTGATATATATGCAGCTAGAAACACAAGCTCTGGGGAGTACTGGTTAGTTCATATTGTTGTTCCACCTATAGGGTTGCAGACCCCTTTAGCTCCTTGGGTACTTTCTCTAGCTCCTTCATTGGGGGCCCTGTGATCCATCCAATAGCTGATTGTGAGCATCCACTTCTGTGTTTGCTAGACCCCAGCATAGTATCACAAGAGACAGCTATATCTGGGTCCTTTCAGCAAAATCTTGCTAGTGTATGCAATGGTGTCAGCGTTTGGAAGCTGATTATGGGATGGATCCCTGGATATGGCAGTTTCTAGATGGTCCATCCTTTCGTCTCAGCTCCAAACTTTGTCTCTGTAACTCCTTCCATGGGTGTTTTGTTCCCAGTTCTAAGAAGGGGCACAGTGTCCACACTTTGGCCTTCGTTGTTCTTGAGTTTCATGTGTTTTGCAAATTGTATCTTATAGCTTGAGTATTCTAAGTTTCTGGGCTAATATCCACTTATCAGTGAGTACATATTGTGTGAGTTCTTTTGTGATTGGGTTACCTCACTCAGGATGATGTCCTCCAGGTCCATCCATTTGCCTAGGAATTTCATAAATTCATTCTTTTTAATAGCTGAGTAGTACTCCATTGTGTACATATACCATACTTTCTGTATCCATTCCTCTGTTGAGGGGCATCTGGGTTCTTTCCAGCTTCTGGCTATTATAAATAAGGCTGCTATGAACATAGTGGAGCATGTGTTCTTATTACCAGTTGGAACATTTTCTGGATATATGCCAAGGAGAGGTATTGCTGGATCTTTGGATAGTACTATGTCCAATTTTCTGAGAAACCACCAGACTGATTCCTAGAGTGATTGTACAAGCTTGCAATCCCACCAACAGTGGAGGAGTGTTCCTCTTTCTCCACATTCTCACCAGCATCTGCTGTCACCTGAGTTTTTGATCTTAGCCATTCTGACTGGTGTGAAGTGGCATCTCAGGGTTGTTTTGCTTTGCATTTCCCTGATGATTAAGGACGTTGAACATTTTTTCAGGTGCTTCTCAGCCATTCGGTATTCCTCAGGTGAGAATTCTTTGTTTAGCTTTGAGCCCCATTTTTTAATGGGGTTATTTGATTTTCTAGAGTCCACCTTCTTGAGTTCTTTATATATATTGGATATTAGTCCCCTATCTGATTTAGAATAGGTAAAGATCCTTTCCCAATCTGTTGGTGGCTTTTTTGTCTTATTGACGATGTCTTTTGCTTTGCAGAAGCTTTGCAATTTTATGAGGTCCCATTTGTCGATTCTCTATCTTACAGCACAAGCCATTGTTGTTCTATTCAGGAATTTTTTTCCCCTGTACCCATATCTTCGAGGCTTTTCCCTACTTTCTCCTCTATAAGTTTCAGTGTCTCTGGTTTTATGTGGAGTTCCTTAATCCACTTAGATTTGACCTTAGTACAAGGAGATAGGAATGGATCAATTCACATTCTTCTACATGATAACCACCAGTTGTGCCAGCACCATTTGTTGAAAATGCTGTCTGTTTTCCACTGGATGGTTTTAGCCCCCTTGTCAAAGATCGTGTCCTTAGGTGTGTGTGAACCCCATTTTTAATGGGGTTATTTGAATTTCTGGAGTCCAGCTTCTTGAGCTCTTTGTATATATTGGATATTAGTTCCCTATCAGATTTAGGACTGGTAAAAATCCTTTCCCAATCTGTTGGTGGCCTTTTTGTCTTATTGACAGTATCTTTTGCCTTATAGAAGCTTTGCAATTTTATGAGGTCCCATTTGTAGTTTCTTGATCTTACAACACAAGGCATTGCTGTTGTCTTTAGGAATTTTTCTCTTGTGCCCATATCTTCGGGGCTTTTCCCCATTTCTCTTCTGTAAGTTTCATTGTCTCTGGTGTTATGTGGAGTTCTTTGATCCACTTAGACTTGAGCTTTGTATCAGGAGATAAGAATGGATCAATTCACATTCTTCTACATGATAACTTCCTGTTGTGCCAGCACCATTTGTTGAAAATGCTTTTTTCCACTGGATGGTTTTAGATCTCCTGTCAAAAACAAGTGACCATAGGTGTGTGGGTTCATTTCTAGGTCTTCAATTCTATTCCATTGATCTACCTGTCTGTTGCTGTACCAGTACCATGCAGTTTTTATTCATAATTGCTCTGTAGTACAGCTTGTGGTCAGGCATGGTGATTCCCCCAGGGGTTCTTTTATTGTTGAGAATAGTTTTTGTTATCCTAGGTTTTTTGTTATTCCAGATGAATTTGCAAATTGCCATTTCTAACTTTGTGAAGAATTGTGTTGGAATTTTGATGGGGATTCCATTGAAGCTGTAGATTGATTTCAGTAAGATGGCCATTTTTACTATATTAATCCATAAGCATGTGAGATCTTTACATCTTCTGATATCTTCTTTGATTTCTTTCTTCAGAGACTTGAAGTTCTTATCATACAGATCTTTCACTTGCTTAGTTAAAGTCACACCTAGGTATTTTAAATTATTTGTGACTATTGTGAAGGGTCTTGTTACCCTAATTTCTTTCTCAGCCCCTTTATCCCTTGTGTACAGAAAGGCCACTGATTTGTTTAAGTTGATTTTATATCCAGCTTCTTCACTGAAGTTGTTTATCAGGTTTAGGATTTCTCTGGTGGAATTTTTGGGGTCACTTAATATACTATCATATCATCTGCAAAAAGTGATAATTTGACTTCTCGTTTCCAATTTGATCTACTTTTGTTGTCTAATTGCTCTGGCTAGGACTTCCAGTAATATATTGAATAATTAGGGATAGAGTGGGCAACCTTGTCTAGTCCCTGATTTTAGTGGGATTGCTTCAAGTTTGTCTCCATTTAGTTTGATGTTGGCTACAGTTTGCTGTATATTACTTTTCTATGTTTAGGTATGGGCCTTGAATTCCTGATCTTTCCAAGACTTTTCTCATGAATGGGTATTGGATTTTGTTAGATGCTTTCTCAGCATTTAATGAAATGATCATATGTTTTTTTTTCTTTGAGTTTGTTTATATAGTGGATTATGTTGATGGATTTCCATATACCGAACCATCCCTGCATCCCTGGGATGAAGCCTACTTGATTATGATCGATGATGGTTTGATGTGTTCTTGATTTTGCTATTGAGAATTTTATTGAGTATTTTTGCTTTTATAGTCATAAGGGAAATTGTTCTGAAGTTGTTGGGTCTTTGTAAGGTTTAGGTATCACAGTAATTCTGGCTTCATAGTAGAAATTGGGTAGAGTACCTTCTGTTTCTATTTTGTGAAATAGTTTGAGGAGAATTGTAATTAGGTCTTCTTTGAAGGTCTGATAGAACTCTGCACTAAACCCTTCTAGTCTTGGGCTTCTTTTTTGGTTGGGAGACTATTAATACTGCTTCAGTTTCTTCAGGGGATAGGACTTCCCATAGGACTGTTTAGATATTTTATCTGATCCTGATTTAGCTTTGGTACTTGGTACCTGTATAGAAAATTGTCCATTTCATCCAGATTTTCCAGTTTTGTTGAGTATAGGCTTTTGTTGTAGGATCTAATGATTTTTTGGATTTTCTCAGTTTCTGTTGTTATGTCTCCCTTTTCATTCTTATTTTGTTAATTAGGATACTATCCGTGTGCTCTCTACTTAGTCTGGCTAAGGGTTTATCTGTCTTGTTGGTTTTCTCAAAGAACCAGCTCCTGGTTTGGTTGATTCTTTGAATAATTCTTTTTGTTTCCACTTGGTTGATTTTAGCTCTGAGTTTGATTATTTCATGCCTTATACCCCTCTTGGGTGAATTTGCTTCCTTTTGTTCTAGAGCTTTTAGGTGTGCTGTCAAGCTGCTCCTGTATGTTCTCTCTAGATTCTTTATGGAGGCACACAGAGCTATGAGTTTTCCTCTTAGGACTGCATTCATTGTGTCCCATAATTTTGGGCATATTGTGGCTTCATTTTCATTAAACTCTAAAAAGTCTTTAATTTCTTTATTTTTTTCCCTGACCAAATTATCCTTGAGTAGAGTGTTGTTCAGCTTCCACGTGTATGTGGGCTTTCTATTATTTATGTTGTTATTGAAGATCAGCCCTAGTCTGTGGTGATGCATGGGGTTATTTCAGTATTTTTGTATCTGTTGAGGCCTGTTTTGTGACTGATTATATGGTCAGTTTTGGAGAAGGTACCATGAGGTGCCGAGAAGGTTTTAGGGTAAAATGTTCTATAGATATCTGTTAAATCCATTTGGTTCATAACTTCTGTTAGTTTCACTGTGCCTTTGTTTAGTTTCTATTTCCAGGATCTGTGCATTGATGAAAGTGGAGTCCTGAAATCTCTCACTGTTATTGTGTGGGGTGCAATGTATGCTTTGAGCTTTACTAAAGTTTCTTTAATGAATGTGGATGCCCTTGCATTTGGAGCATAGATGTTCAGAATTGAGAGTTCATCTTGGTGAATTTTACCTTGATGAGTATGATGTTTCCCTTCTTGTCTTTTTTGATTTTAGGTTGAAAGTCGATTTTATTTAATATTTGAGTGGCTGCTCTACCTTGTTTCTGGGGACCATTTTCTTGGACAATTGTTTTCCAGCTTTTTACTCTGAGGTAGTGTCTGTCTTTGTCCCTGAGGTGGCTTTCCTGTATGCAGCAAAATGTTGCGTCTTGTTTACGTATTCAGTCTGTTAGTCTATATCTTTTTTATTGTGGAATTAGGTCCATTGATATTAAGAGATATTAAGGAAAAGTAATTGTTGCTTCTTGTTATTTTTTTTTGTTAGAGTTGAGATTCTGTTCGTGAGATTATCTTTTTTTAGGTTTGTTGAAATATTACTTTCTTGGTTTTTCTAGGGCATAGTTTCCCTCCTTGTGTTGGAATTTTCTTTTTTTTATCCTTTGAAGGGCTGGATTCGTGGAAAGATATTGTGTAAATTTGGTTTTGTCATGGAATATTTTGGTTTTTCCATCTATGGTAATTGAGAGTTTTGCTGGCTATAGTAGCCTGTCCTGACATTTGTGTTTTCTTAGGGTCTATATGACATCTGTCCACGATCTTATGGCTTTCATAGTCTCTGGTGAGAAGTCTGGTGTAATTCTGGTGGGTCTGCCTTTAAATGTTACTTGACCTTTTCCCCTTACTGCTTTTGATATTCTTTCTTTATTTAGGGCATTTGGTGTTTTGATTATTATGTGTTGGGAGGAATTTCTTTTCTGGTCCAATCTATTTGTAGTTCTATAGACTCCTTGTATGTTAATGGGCATCTCTTTCCTTAAGTTAGGGAAGTTTTCTTCTATAATTTTGTTGAAGATATTTACTGGCCCTTTCAGTTGAAAATCTTCATTCTCATTTATACCTATTATCCTTAGCTTTGGTCTTCTCACTGTGTCCTAGATTTCCTGGATGTTTTGAGTTAGGATCTTTTTGCATTTTCCGTTTTTTTGATTGTTGTGTCCATGTTTTCTATGGAATTTTTTGCACTTGAAATTCTCTCTTCCATCTCTTGTATTCTGTTGGTGATACTTGCATCTATGGCTTCTGATTTCTTTCCTAGGATTTCTATCTCCAGAGGTGTCTCCCTTTGTAATTTCTTATTGTTTCTACTTCCAGTTTTAGATACTGGATGGTTTTTTTCAATTCTGCCACCTGTTTGGTTGTATTTTCTTGCAATTCTTTAAGGAATTTTTGTGTTTCTTCTTTAAGGGCTTCTACCTTTTTAGCTGTGTTCTCCTGTATTTCTTTAAGGGAGTTATTAATATCCTTCTTAATATCCTCTACCAGCATCATGAGATATGATTTATATCTGAATCTTGCTTTTCTGGTGTGTTAGTGTATCCAGGACTCACTGTGGTGGGAGTACTGGGTTCTGATGATGCCAAGTAATCTTAGTTTCTGTCGGTAAGATTCTTGCGTTTGCCTTTCACCATCTGGTAATCTCTGGTGTTAGATGTTCTTGCTGTAGGTTTTTTTTTTTTTCCTTTGAGTTTGTTTGCATGGTGAGTTACATTGTTGGATTTTCATATTTTGAACCACCCCTGCATCCCTTGAATAAGGCCTTCTTGATCATTGTAGATAATGTCTTTGATAATTGTAGATAATGTAGCTAATGTTTTTGGATTCAGTTTGTTAAGTATTTTTCCATCAATATTCATGAGAGAAATTGGTTTAAAGTTCTCTTTCTTTGTTGAGTCTTTGTGTGGTCTAGATATCAGGGTGACTGTTTCCTCATAGAATGAGTTTTGCAATGTTCCTTCTGCTTCTATTTTATGGGATAGTTTGAGGAGTATTGGCATTAGTTCTTCTTTGAAAGTCTGGTAGGATTCTGCTCTAAATCTATCTGGCCCATTGCTCTTTTGTTTGGGAGACTTTAAATGACTACTTCTAGTTCCTTAGGGGTTATAGTACTAGTCAAGATCAGTTTATCTAATCTTAATTTAGTTTTGGTAATTGGTATCTGTCTAGAAAATCATCTTTTCCATTTAGATTTTCCAATTTTGTAGCATATAGGCTTTTTGAAGTAAGACCTAATGATTCTTTGAATTTCTTCAGTGTTTGTTGTTATGTCTCCCTTTTCATTTCTGATTTTGTTAATTTGCATATCGTTTCTCTACCTTTTAGTTAATTTGGCTAATTTTTTGTCCATCTTGTTGATTTTCTCAAAGAAACAGGTCTTGGTTTCATTGATTCTTTTTATTGTCTTTGTTTCTTATTGATTGATTTCAACCCTGAGTTTGATTATTTCCTCCTGTTTAGTCCTCCTGGGCATGTTTGCTTTCTTTTTTTCTAGGACCTTCAGACATTCTTTTAATTTATTAGTGTGAGAACTCTCCAATTTCTTTATGAGGGCACTTAGTGTTATGAACTTTCCTCTTAGCTCTTTCATAGTGTCCCATAAGTTTGAGTATGTTGTGCCTTCACTTTCATTGAATTTTAGAAAGTCTTTAATTTATTTGTTTATTTCTTCCCTGTCCCAGTGATCATTGAGTAGAGAGTTGTTCAGCTTCCATAAGTATGTAGGCTTTTTTTTTTTTTTTTTGTTTCTGTTGTTGTTGAAGTATATCTTAATACATGGTGATGTGATAAAATGCATGGAGTTATTTCAGTCTTCTTGTATTTCTTGAGGCTTACCTTGTGATTAATTAATTATTTGATCAATTTTGGAGAAGGTTCCGTGAGGTAATGAGTATTCTTTTGTTTGGGTGAAATGTTTCTCTGTGTAGTCCTGGCTGTTCTGGAACTCACTCTGTAAACTAGGCTGGCCTTGAACTCAGAAATCCACCTGCCTCTGCCTCCCAAGTGCTGGGATTAAAGGTGTGTGCCACCACTGTCCAGCGAGGGAACTTTCTTTTCTGGTCTAGTCTGTTTAGTGTTCTGAGTGCTTCTTGTACATTGATAGGCTTCTCATTCTTAGGTTAGGAAAATTTTCTTTTTTTGATTTTGTTAAAAATATTTTCTGGGCCTTTGAGTTAGGATTTTTTCCTTACTCCATTCTTATTATTTTTAGATTTGGTCTTTTTATGTGTCCTACATCTCCTGGATGTGCCAAGAGTCCTTCAGATTTAAATATTTCTTTCTTTTTTTTTTTTTTTCAAACTGGGCAGTTTTATTTTCCTTTACAACTTAGTAAATACTTGATGACTGCACGTGGGGTAAGGCTGCTCGGTGGTTTAGAAGGACCCCAGTGACGGTGTTTTCCTGACAGGGTGTAGTCTTCAGTAGTGAGTGGAATGACATGTATGAGTGGCGTCACTGTCAGACCAGCAAGACCGCATTTATGCACCCATCGTTCTCAGGATTGTTGGTAACTTGCGCGTACTTTCCCCAAATAACCTTGCCTCCTTGTGTCACAAGGCCCAACTCGCTCACATTCACTTCAATAACTGTACCTTTGGTGATCACCCCCAGGGTTGTATGTAATGGGGATGATGGATTCTTGTTCACACCGAGAATAGGCAGGCAAAAGGTAGCTTTCAGCTCAGGGTGTGTGACATGGGCTTTTTTGAAATGTAGACCCATAGGCCTAATGAATCTTTCATATTTAGGTGGTTTTCTTATAAAGCCATCACCAACAGAGCAGACTTTAGTTACCATTCTCTTCCATGCCTTCTTTTCCCTTTTTCCTGATCGAATAACTTTCAATACTTCTGTTTCTCCTTGGGCACGAACTTTGGGTAGAGGGACCTCCCATTTTCCCGCCTTTTCTTTCCGTTTCTGCTTAATCATGTTAGAAAGGACTTTTGCTCTCGACTGGCCCTCTCTGTCCAGCAGATAGGCAGGGACTGCTCCCTGCAGCGTCTTCTCATCATCCTTCTGTTTGATGTTTCTTTTCTCATGCATCTCAATAGTCTTTTTCATTTGTATTTTCTCGGCATGGTGCTGTTTATGGTAGAGCTTAGCCTTCAGGCCAATCTTTTTTTTTTTTTTTTTTGCCTTCTTTGAACGTTCATGGGCCTCCCGACCTTCTTTCTTTCTCTTTTTCTCATGGTAGTCCAAACGATATCCATATCGTTTGCGGTGCAATTCAATATATTCATTTTGTGGCATGATGACAGCCGCGGAGCACCGGTCCGCGACCTCCCGGGTCTCAAAAAACTCTTAATTTCTGGATGTCACTGGTCCACGAGCCTGCCTCGTTCAGCCCCGATAGTTAATTTCTTATACCATAACTTCAACATCTGAAATTTTCTCTTTCATATCTTGTGTTCTCTTTTTGAAGCTTGCCTTTGTATGTCCTGTTTGAATTTCTAAATTTTTCATTTTTAGAATTCCTTCAGTTTGGGTGCTGCTGCTGCTTCTTCTTCTTCTTCTTCTTCTTCTTCTTCTTCTTCTTCTTCTTCTTCTTCTTCTTCTTCTTCTTCTTCTCCTCCTCCTCCTCCCTCCTCCCCCTCCTCCCCCTCCTCCCCCTCCTCCCCTTCCTCCTCCCCCCGCCTTCTCCTCCTTCTTCTTCTTCCTTCTTTTTTTTCTTCCAAGACAGGGTTTCTCTGTACAGCCCTGGCTGTCTTGGAACTCACTTTGTAGACCAGGCTGGCCTTGAACTCAGAAATCTGCCTGCCTCTGCCTCCCGAGTACTGGAATTAAAGGCGTGCACCACCATGCCCAGCTTGGGTGTTTATTGATTCTATTTTCATAGAAAAACACTGTTTAGGTCTTGAGCAGTTTTATTCATTTTCTTCCACTGTTTGTGTTCTTCTGGATTTCTTTGAGGAATTTATTAATTTCTTCCCACTCTTTGGTTTTCCTGGAATCAAGAGATTTATTCATTTCCTCTTTGAGAACCTTTATAATCTCCACACAGGAGGTTTTAAAGTCTTTTTCTTGTGCTTCAGCTATGTTGGAATATTTAGGGCCTGCTGTGGTAGAGTTGCTGGGCTCTGATGGAAACATACTGTCTTGGCTGTTATTGATTGTGTTTTTACAGTGGCATGCAAGCATCGGGGATTGAGATGATAACAGGGTTAGGTGCTAATTTTTGTTTTTTCTTTATAGGTGGGTGTTTTGTTCTTTGCTTTGTTTCCTCTGTTTCCCTGGCCTCTTCATTTGGTGTGTTCAGAGAGAATGCCTGGAAGCTGGGATAATGGATGATTTGGGGGAAGGAATGTTGAAAGAGAAGAATCTTGTGATTCATTGGGGATGGGGCAGAGAGGAGAGAGAGAGACCTCATCAAGTTTTCTGCTATAGAGCTTGGGGTGAGATTTTGGAGAGAGAAGGGTTTGAGAATGTAGGATTAGAAGGAGAGGTGAAGATCTGCAGTTACCCCACCTGCTTCCATGGCTGGTGGTTGTCAGTGGCTGCCTGCTGGAGTTGAGGGCTGGGAAAAAGCAAAGAATTGAGAAAGGAAGCTTTGTAAGGGAAGATCTGTGGTACCCACAGAAGATGGGGCAGGGGACAGGAGGCAGGGAAGGCTGCTGCAGATGTTACATTTTAGAGCTGGTGGGGGGGGGGGGCTCATTACCTGTTTTCCTGCCCTGCTCAACTGCTTCATATTTAGTCTTTATATCTTTGTATTTTGGTTTTGGCCTGTTTATTTTTGTTTTTTATTACTTTAATGTTCACCATTAAGTAACTTATTTAAATTTGTTCTGAATTTTGAATATAAGAAATTACAGCTACAAACTTCTCTCATGACTGCCTTTGTAGTATCCTAGGGATTATGACTAATTTTCATTTTATTTTGATTCAAGGAATTAAAAAAAATTTCCATTGATGTCTTCAATGACTCAGATGAGTCAAGATTTCATTATTTTATAATAATCTGACAATGTAGATGAACTATTGTGTTTTTTGCTTTTATTAAGAGTAGCTTAGTTTGAGTTTTTATATACTCATGGGTCTGAAGGGAAGCCATCGATTTACACAGTAGAGAAAAATAAGGCAAACACTGCTTATTCTATCTTGAGGAGACTCTGAGATTTACCTGTTGTCCACTGCTCTTATTTTTGAGAATTGTAAACATTTTTTGCTTTTCCATAGATAATGCATCTCTAACACTTTCTCAAGACTGTAATATTAAACATTGAATAAAAGTTATTTAAATATAATAAAAAGAGTAGCTTTATGGTCTAAAATGTGCTGTATTTTTAGAAAAATTTATGGATTACTGAGAAAGGATTCCACAGCTGTTGGGTGGCCTTGCTGTGGTATTTGAAGTCACTAGGAATGACTAAAGACCTAGACTTAATTCAAATTTATATTAAATGAATTTATTTTTCCTGCTAACAGAAGGATGGCAGCTTTAGAGACAGACAGCATAATATGCAGAAGAGGGCGTGGTTAAGGTGGGATTTTCAAGGCAGACATCAGAAATTCACAACTTGGCAGGAAAATTGTTTTACATCCCTCAGTTGTTGATCCCTCTTCCTCCTCCTGGCTCTTTAGTAAAAGACCATTTCATCCCCTTATCATGCAAGGAGCAGGCTGTACAGAAGCAAAGGCAGCTGTTAATACTTCATAGCCATTATCCTATTCTCACCTCACCTGCAGGCCACTAGGCCCCGGAGAGAAAGGTCAGTGGACCTTAAGGGATACCAGGCTTCATGTTAAGCTTCTTTAGTCATCACAGGGAGCCAGTTTAAGTTATTCCTTGGATCTGTGCACTCAAATGATGGGCTAGAGCAGCTCATTTCTGGGCCAGAAAAAACCACAATGCTCTCATGTTAGAGCTGGCTGTCACATCCCCACAGTATATCCTATAAATGTCTGCCTATTAAATTCATTTTATCTACTTAACCCTGGATTTCCTTTTATTTACTTTTTTACTCTGAATAATCTACTGGCTAAAGAGAATGAGATATTGATTGAATACTGGTCCAGCCTAATACCTGTCTTTACATCTATGTTCAAAAATGTTTGTTTTATGAAATTAGGTAATCTAATATTTAGTTCACATCTATTTATAATTATTTTGTCTTTATGAAAGTATGTTACTTTTATTAGTATGCAGTATTCTTCTCATTTATGACTAACTTAGGCTTGGATATGCTTTGTTAGGTATGAAGGTAGAAACCCCTACTTTGTTTTAAATTTCTTTTGGAATATCATTTCCATCATTCTGTTTTAGCGAGTGAGGGGAGATTATAGTTTTTTAATAGAGAAAGTAGTTGGATGTTGTTTTAAAAACTATCCAGTCAGTCACCAGTCTATATTTAAGGTTACTATTGAGATATATAACTTAAGTTTAGTTAAAAGGTATTTAACTTTTTTCTTCATCTGAGTGATTTGCTGGTTTGTTGAATTAATAAAACTTGAGTATTATTTGTTACCCATTCTTTTGTTGAGATTTATTCATTCTAGAGGTATTGTGCTTGTGTCTTGTTTTTCTTTCTCTTCTATTTCCTATTCTATTAGGTTTGTTCTGTAGTTGCTGGTTTTGTGTTTAGGAATTGCTTAGTTTAAGATTGTCATAGATCTCTCTTTATCCCCTACTCTCAAAGGATAACTTTGTTAGATATATTAGTCCTGGTGCACAGTTATTTTGCTTCAGGAACTGAATATATATATATATATATTCTTCATAAGCTCCTAGAGTTTAGTTTTTTTGCTGAAAAGTGTGCTGTTACCTTGGTGTTTCTCCCTTGTAGTTTTGAGTATTCTTTGTTGTGTCTCTATTCTTGGTATTGTAATCATAATATGATAACAGTGGTTTTTTTCCCCCCTTTCTTCTTGTATCTATTAGTGTTTCTAAATTCCTCATGTAACTTATAGAGGTTCTTGTTTTGGTTATTTTTCCTTTGTTGCTATATGAGTATATTAATTTTGAACCTAGTCTTCAGTCTCTTTTTTTTTTTTTTTGCCTATTCTAGAACATTGGCAATGCTTTCTATTGAGATTTTAATTTAATTCATTTGAGTTTTTTATTTCCAAAATTCTATGGGTTTTTTTTTTGGTTGTTGTTTAAGAATCTTTGTTGTTCCATCCTTTTGTCTCAGCTCCAAACTTTGTCTCTGTAGCTCCTTCCATAGGTATTTTGTTCCCAATTCTAAGAAGGAATGAAGTAACCACTCGTTGGTCTTCCTTCTTCTTGGGTTTCATCCCATAATCAGCCTCCAAACACAGACACCATTGCATATGCCAGCAAGATTTTCCTGAAAGGACCCTGATATAGCTGTCTCTCGTGAGGCTATGACAGTGCCTGGCAAACACAGAAGTGAATGCTCACAGTCAGCTATTGGATGGAACACAGGGCCCCCAATGGAGGAGCTAGAGAAAGTACCCAAGGAGCTGAAGGGGTCTACAACCCTATAGGTGGGACTACAGTACAAACTAACCAGTACCCCCAGAGCTTGTGTCTCTAGCTGCATATGTAGCAGAAGATGGCCTAGTTGGCCACCATTGGGAAGAGGGGCCCCTTGGTCTTTCAAACTTTATATGTCCCAGTTCAGGGGAACACCAGGGCCAAGAAGTGGGAATGGGTGGGTAGGGGAGCAGGGTAGGGGGAAGGTATAGGGGTCTTTCAGGATAGCATTGAAATGTAAATGAAGAAAATACCTAATAAAAAATTGGAAAAAGTTAAAAAAAAAGAAAAAAAATTTTGTCTAGGTTATTGTCTTTCTCATCCAGGTCTTGAATTGACTTCTTTCATACATTTGAATCTTATTTAATGTCAGTGATCTTTTATAAAGCAAGACTTTTGAATTCTTTGTCTGGAATTTTAGCCATTTTAATATCTTTAGATGTAATTATTAAGGGCTTTGGAATTTTTGGAAAAGACATTTTTCTTACTGATTCTTCTTAGTAGTTGGTTTTGTTTTGTTTTGTGTGTGTGTGTGTTTCCAAGCTGTAATTTGTGTATCATAGGAATAGATATTTATTCCATGGGAGTTTTCATAGTGACATACTTCATAAAGGAAATAAAAGGATCAATTTCCAATACTATTCATATAGGAGAAAACAAAGTTTTATAATAGTAAGAATATCAAAACAAGTGTGGAAATATAGTTAAAATCAAAGTCAAATAGCATAGCAACAATAACCACAGAAAAGAAAAAAATCAATAAAGTACAATAAACTATGATAAATACTAAGTAGATTAAAGAGATATAAATAAATATAAATGAAAGAAAGGATGGGGCAAGAAAAGGAAATAGGAAAAAGTCAAGGTTGAACAAAATGAAAGAAAGCTAGTTTATATAAAATTGAACCCAAAAGGAAAAAAATTTGAAGAAAAGAATCAGAGAGAAAAAAATCTGATTCAAAATAAGGGGAAATATCTGAGCAACATTAATTATTTAAAGAATAAATATAATTCAAAGATCTTTGAAAAATAAAAAAAAATTAAATTAATACACAGGGTAAAAACAAAGAAAAAGATTAAGAAAAGTTGGGGAAAAAAGGTGATTTGGAGAAATTTCCCATGCTCTCTAATATTGGAAACTGCCAGGTGCTGGGTGGTAGAGAGTCCTCCCTGGAAACTGATTCATCCCTGCCCTTAGGTTGGACCTGGTTGTGGGTAAGAGTTGGACCAGCTTGTCAGGGTTAGTTGTGAACTTAAGGCTACAGGCATTGTAGAAGCATCTTTGTATACGAAGAGCTTCTCTTGGCTCCTGACTTTGGCGATCAGTTGTTGGAAAGGCTCCTCCTTGCTCCAGGAGGTCCCTGGCTTGTGTCCCTAGGAACATCTCATGTCCAAGCTTTCGGCCATCTCCCAGCACTTTGGAAAGAGTTCTGACATCTGCATGAGAGGGGAAAAGCTGCAGGAGGCAGCATTTTGCCTGCAGGTCTCAGCTTTGGATCCTTACTGTTGATTTTCTTATATTAATATTTTTAGGTTGGTGAAAGTGTTTGATTAATTCCCAGAGTTCTAGAAATTGTTATTTTTATCAGTTTTATAAGTGAGATGATTTTTAGTGTTCATTGTTCTGCTAATTTCATTGATTTCACCTGCTGCAACTTTTACACTTGGATTATATCTTTTTTATGTAACAGATCTCCTTTTTATTGCCTCATTATATTGGAAAGTATTAAATTCATTCTTAAAATTAACATTTAGATTCTGCAGGTAATATCTCTATAAAAGGTTGATTTTTAATTTATTTTTGATTGATATTAAAGTTTAAATATCTTGGCTTCACATTATCTGGCTGCCTTGTGTTTTATGGTAATGCCTTGAGTTCCTGATGTTGTGAAGTCTTTTCAGCATCTGTTTGTTGACATTATTATTATTATTATTATTATTATTATTATTATTAGTCATATCTGTGATTCTCATTAATGTGTTCACTTTTTATTTATTATATTGAATTGAATTCAGTTTTTATTCACTCAGACATTAATCTTATTCATTGGGAATTTATTTACATTTTTATTAGGCCTTAGTTCATTTCATTTTATGGTGCATGAGATAAAGGCCATTTTATATGTCTGTCTTCATGCTTACTCAGAGAGTTTGGGTCTGATCATCTAGAGGTAGAGGTTCCACAACAGAGGACCCAATTATTCTTGTCACTCATATAGCAGCCAGAACTCCAGTAGCTGAGCCTAGAGCAGCCATCTTCCCACATCCTTACCGTGTAGAATGTCACTCAGCATTTCAGTGCCTCCTAAACTAAAGGTTATGCTGCCTTTGTGCATGAGTTTCCTCAATTGTGTCTTTGAAGGAGCTACTTTTTATTTGTATTTACTTGTATTGTTTATTCCAGTTGATCATCTTTGGCTTTGCAAGTGACTTCTTAAGATTAAATCTGTTATCTTAGGCTGTATAGGATTAACAGAAATTACTATTTAAAGAATTAATATTTTATGTGTACTTTTGTCATTAAGGATTTTTTGATAATTCAAAGAAAATATTGTTTTGGATTTGAAAAAAATATTTGACTTTAGGACATTAGTATATCTGGAATTTACTTTTTTAAATAATGTAAGGTATAAATATAATTTTACTTTTGCCCATATAGTAACATTTTGATCATAATAATGTGTCTTTTTGTTTCTAACATCTAAAGATTCCATTTCCATCATTATGCTGTTTTCTCTAGACTCATTGATCACACATTACATATTTTACATTATCATGTTTTATTTAGTATAACTTTTTATAATTTTAATTTCTGTTGAAAATAGATTTTGCGTGATCATAGTTTTTCTCCACAAGTCCCCCCAGTTCTTCCACAAGACCCACCAAATCCACACTTTTCTCATTAGAAAACAGGCAACTAAAAGCAAAACAAAACAAAACAAAAACAGGAAAACTAACCATAATAGAACAAAACAAATAGAAAAAAAATGGACAAAGGGGATGAGAACACATACAGTGTTTGTACACAAGACAAATCCCACAAAAACACAACCATAATATATAAGAAAAGATGTCTGAGGTTAAAAAAAATTAAACAAACAAAATGCCCAGACAAATAATTATGAGACAGAGGCAGGTGGATTTCTGAGTTCGAGGCCAGCCTGGTCTACAAAGTGAGTTCCAGGACAGCCAGGGCTATACAGAGAAACCCTGTCTCGAAAAACCAAAAACCAAAAGCCAAACAAAACAAAACAAAACAAAAAACAAACAAAAACAAAAACAAACAAACAAACAAAGCCAAACCCAAAACCCAAAAACCAAAACCCAAAAACCGAAAACTTCCAAAGATTCCATTGATAATGTTTTGCGTTGGCCATCTGCTGCTGGGCATGGGGCCTGCCCTTAAGTGTGGCTTGTATACCTAGTGAGACTCCATTGGAGAAAACTAATTTTCCTTTGTAAGCAGTTGTTACTTGCAGATTAGGTTTGTTTCTGCTCAACACTGGGACCCCGTCTGATTTAGACATATGCAGGCCCTGTATATGCTGACACAGTCTCTGTGAGTTCATATGTGCATGTGCATCAGTCTTGCTGTGTTTAGGCTGCCTTGTTTTGTTGGTGTCTTTTGTCCCCATTGGCTCTAACGATATTTCTGCCTCCTGTTCTGCAAGGTTCACTGAGCCCTGAGAAGAGGAACTTGATGGCGACATCCCCTTTAAGATTGAGTATTCCAAGGTCTGTCACTCTTTGCATATTGTCTAGTGGTCAGTCTCTTTATTTGCTCCTGTGTACTAAAGGAGAAAGCTTCTCTGATGATGGCCGAGCAAGAATGATCAATGAATATAAATAATAGAATGCAGTTAAGAGGAATTTTATTGCCGTGTTCCTTTAACAGAACAGTAGTGTTTGGTCATCCCCTAGGTCCATACCCCATTTAGTTTCAAGTTCTTGACTATCTGAGCAGTGTCAGGCAGGGTTTTCATCTCATGGAGTGGGTCTTAAATCTAATCAGATAGTGGTCGGTTATTCCTGACAACTTTTGTGCCACTTTTGCACCATTGTTTAATACAGATGGATCACAGTTGTAGATTGAGGGTTTCCAGATTGGTTGCTGGTTAGCTTTCTCCTGTGGTTAGAGTAGAGTACCTTTGAGTACCATGGGCACTAGTTGATGAAGGCTATAGGTAGGCACCAGTTCCACATCTTCATGTTCAATGAATTATGTAGGTGTTACCTTCATCAATAAGGTCTTGCCATCAGTTTGTGGAGAGCAACTAATAATCTTGGGAATATAACCTAGGTTGTTCGGAGGTTTTCATGGGACCTCTTTGGCCAACAACTCAATTATTTGTAACCTATTCCTACACTGGATATTTCATTTGGTGATGAGAGATATTTAGTTTGGGCTTTGCCTCTCCATGTTATTTAGTGATTCCATTTGTACTTCCTTCACATATCTATATATTTTAAGAAGCTTCTACGCTAGTAGATTTCAATGTGAATTCTCAAATGGTCCTTAGTTCTAGCTGTTTTTGCTTAGATTCCTTCCACTACCCTCTCTTACCTTCCCATCTCTGATTCTTCCTCCCATTCTACTTACCTAATGTCTATAACTGCACATTATATTTCCCCTTCCTAGAGAGATCCCTCTTTGTTCATTACTTACTCAATACCTAATCTCTTTGGCCACATATGTACACACACACACACACACACACACACACACACACACACACACACACACGTCTGCTCATCAGACTTAAAAGCTAACATCCACATATAAGAGAATACATACCTTATTTGTCTTTTTAGGTCTGAGTTACTTTCACTCAGGATGACTTTTTCCTAGCTCCATCCATTTACCTGGGAATTTCATAATTTCAGTTTTTTTTATTTCATTGTTATTGTTGTTCTCAACAACTGAGTAACCTTTTTTTTTGTGTAAATGTACCATGTTTTCTTGATCCATTCATCTACTGATGTATATGTAAAGTGTTTGCAGTTTCTGGCTATTATAAATAAATGTATTGAGTCCTTTCGGTGTATGCCCAGGAGTGGTATAAAGCTGGCCCTTGGGGTAGATCTATTCCCAGCTTCTTGTACCTCTAGTTTTTGTTATTACTTTCTTTACTTTTCTTAATAGAATTGTTTTAAATAAGTATAAATACATTTTAAAAATCAGTATTTAAAAGATTCTTAAAACAAACACTCTGGGATGTTGCTTGCAGCTGTGTTGATTATATTTTAAGTATGGTAATAGAATTTATTTAAATGTTATATTTGTACTCTATTTAACTTTGGGACCTGTCGGCTGTGTCATGCTTCCTTTGTAGCCATGGAAGAGCTTCTTATTTATTGGAAAAGCTGTTATCTTTTGTATAGTATCAGAGTCTGACTTGCACAAGTAACATTCTTCACTGTTCAACATTTCTATATATGAAGGACCACAGAACCACATTATCCATCTTTCCATTGTAGGCAACTGTTCCACAAGGGCCCTAGTCTTATTGTCAATAGGGCATGACACAAAAATAAAGTTTTATTTCTCAAGAGATAGTTTGTATTTGAGTATAGTTATAGAGAAATTGAAGTCTTTAGAGCTTTCACTTCAAAGGACACATATAATTACATTGGGAAGTGCTGATCAGTTATTGATAACTCTGAAGGTGTGTGTGTGTGTGTGTGTGTGTGTGTGTGTGTGTGTGTGTGTTTGTGTGTTTGTGTGACAGTTTGAACTGATGAATAAATAAGAAATGTGGATATCTTTACTCCCAGGTTATTTCCTGTGAATAACTCTGAAATAAATAAATGTTGAATATATTTTTATGAGAAAAAAATCCCACAATCATGAATTGTCAGCTTATTGGTTGTGCTTTTCTAAGCTGTTAGTAAAATGTCCAGAAAAATTTAAACTCTGCATTTCCATGATCATAACAGTATGCTCTAATTACTTTTTTTTTTTTCTGGAGGCAGGTGATGTTTTTCATAGAGGTCTTGTTTCAGTAGAGGCTAACAGCTGTTCAATTTGAAAATGTGCATTTTGATTGTTGATGTCATTGAATACTATTTGTTCTGGTTTATTGATAGTGCTGAGAAACTCTTGAACTCAATTGCAGTTGCTGGAATTAAAATCACAAAAATAGTGGGAGGACTACAGGCAAGTCACAGTAATGGCATTAAGTCCTATCAGAGCCAGAGCAGGAGAGACTTATACTCACTTTCCAAAGGTCAAGAGACACTAGGTTGATACAAGAATAAAATCAGAAAGGGGTGATCCTGTGAACTGCTATGATCTGAAAATGATACAGGATATGGAAAAGTGAGATACATGTAACTGATAGATTAGAGAAGATGTCAACCACAAGTCATGGCAAGGTGCAAAGATGTTTGAACACTTCTTAAAGAAGGTGGGCAGGGGCTCAAGTCCCTTCCGGTCAGCACCAGCCCCAGGTCACCTTGGGTGCGAATTCGGTGGACAGTCCCACAGTCCCCAGAGGACTCTTCACGTGATCTCAGGGTCACTACTGAGTGGAACACAAAATCTGTTCCAAACCAATTGTGACGGGCCTGTGACAGCAGGAGCAAGGACACCGGAGCCCTGCCTGACCAGTGGCTCGGGTTCCTTATGATTGGTGCTGGTATACCTTGGTTTCGAACACATTAGACAGCCCCATGGTCCCCAGAGGAGACACCACTTCCAGGCACTGTAACATGCCCAGGATCTTAGGATTCCAGGATCCCAGGATAACAGGAGCTTGGTCACACCAGGATCTCAGGGTCTCAGAGGAATCTTGACTGCCAAGAACTCTGACACACCCAGAATCTCAGGTTCACAGGAGTCCACAATCAAAGGATCACAGAGAAAGCTGGACTCTGAGGAGTCCTGAATAAACTGGGATTGTAGGAAGGACAGGCTCCAATCAGAAATATTGACAACAGCAAGCACTTGAGATAATCAGATGGCAGGAGGCAAGCATAAGAACAGAAGCAACAGAAACCAAGGTTACTTGGCATCATCAGAACCAAACTTTCCCACCATAGCAAGTTCTGGATACACCATCACACCAGAAAAGCAAGATATGGATCTAAAGTCACTTGTCAAGATGATGATGGAGGACTTTAAGAAGGAAATAAATAACTCCCTTAAAGAAGTAGAGGAGAACAAAAGTAAACAGCTAGAAGCCCTTAAAGAGGAAACACAAATATCCCTTAAAGAGTTACAGGAAAACACTACAAAACAGGTGAAAGAATTGAACAAAACCATCCAGGATCTAAAAAGGAAACAACTCTGGAGATAGAAAGCAACATAGATGTGAGCATCAAAAACAGATTACAAGAAATGGAAGAGGGAATCTCAGGTGCAGAAGATTCCATAGAAAACATGGATACAACAATCAAAGAAAATGCAAATGCAAAAAGATCATAACTCAAAACATCCAGAAAATCCAGGACACAATGAGAAGACCAAACCTAAGCATAATAGGTATAGAAGAGAATGAAGATTTTCAACTTAAAGGGCCAGTAAATATCTTCAACAAAATTATAGAAGAAAACTTACCTAACATAAAGAAAGAGATTCCCATGAACATAAAAGAAACCTACAGAACTCCAAATAGACTGGACCAAAAAATAAATTCCTCCTGACACATAATAATCAAAATAACAAACACACTAAATAAAGATAGAATATTGAAAGCAGTAAGGGAAAAAGGTCAAGTAACATAAAAAGGCAGACCTATTAGAATTACACAAGACTTCTCACCAGAGACTATGAGAGCCAGAAGATCCTGGACAGATATTATACAGACCCTAAGCAAAAGCAAGTGCCAGCCAAGGTGACTATACCCAGCAAACTTCTCAATTACCATAGAAGGAGAAACCAAAGTATTCCATGACAAAATCAAATTCACAGAATATCTTTTCATGAATCCAGTCCTTCAAAGGATAATAAAGGGGAAATTCCAACACAAGGAGGGAAATTATGACCTAGAAAAAGCAAGAAAGTAGTCCTTTACCAAACCTAGAAGAAGATACCCACAAGAACAGAATCTCAACTCTAACAACAAAAATAACAGGAAGTAACAATTACTTTTCTTTAATATCTCTTAATATATCAATGGACTCAATTCCCCAATAAAAAGACATAGACTAACAGACTGGCTACATAAACAGGACGCAACATTTTGCTGCATACAGGAAACCCACCTCAGGGATAAAGACAGTCACTACCTCAAATACAGAAGTGGATGCTCAGAGTCATCCATTGGATGGAGCACAAGGTCCTCAGTGAAGGAGCCAGAGAAATACCCAGGGAGCTGAAGGGGACTGAAGCCTCATAGGAGGAACATCAATATGATATAACCATTAACCCCAGAGCTCCTTGGAACTATACCACCAATCAAAGAAAACACATGGTGGAACTTGTGGCTCTAGCTATATATGTAGCAAAGGATGGCCTAGTCGGTCATCAATGGGATGAGGGGCCCTTGGTCCTGTAAAGGTTCTATGCCCCAGTATAGGGGAAGGCCAGGATCAGGAATGGGATTGGGTGGTTTGGGGAGCAAGGGGAGGGGGGAAGGGATAGGAGAATTTCAGAGGGGAAACTAGAAAAGGGGATGATATTTGAAATGTGGATAAAAAAAAATCTAAAAAGGGGGGGCTGGAATACAATTTTCCAAGTAAATGGTCCGAAGAAACAAGCTGCAGTAGCCATTCTAATATTGAATAAAATCGACTTCCAACCAAAAATTATCAAAAAAGACAAGTAGGGGCACTTCATACTCATCAAAGGTAAAATCTTCTAAGATGAACTCTCAATTCTGAAATTCTATGCTCCAAATGCAAGGGTATCCACAATTATTAAAGAAACTTTAGTAAAGCTCAAAGCACATATTGCACTGCGCACAATAATAGTGGGAGACTTCAACACCCCACTCTCACCAATGGACAGATCCTGGAAACAGAAACTAAGCAGAGACACAGTGAAACTAATAGAAGTTATGAAACAAATGTATTTAACAGATGTCTACAGAACATTTTACCCTAAAACAAAAGGATATACCTTCTTCTCAGCTCGTCATGGTACCTTCTCCAAAACTGTGACCATATAATCAGTCACAAAACAGGCCTCAACAGATAAAAAAAAAATTGAAATTATCCCATGCATCCTATCAAATCACCATGGACTAAGGCTGATCTTCAATAACAACATAAATAATAGAAAGCCCACATACATGTGGAAGCTGAACAACACTCTACTCAATGATAACTTGGTCAAGGAAGAAATAAAGAAATTAAAGACTTTTTTAGAGTTTAATGAAAATGAAGCTACAACATACCCAAACTTATGGGACACAATCGAAGCAGTCCTAAGAGGTAAACTCATAGCTCTGAGTGCCTCCAAAAAGAAACTAGAGAGAGCACACACTAGCAGCTTGACAGCATACGTAAAAGCCCTAGTACAAAGGAAGGAAATTTACCCAGGAAGAATAGACAGCAGGAAATAATCAAATTCAGGGCTGAAATCAACCAAGTAGAAACAAAAAGCACTATACAAAGAATCATCCAAACCAGGAGCTGTTTTTTGTTTGTTTGTTTGTTTGTTTTTAGAAAATCAACAAGATAGATAAACTCTTAGCCAAACTAAGTAGAAGGCACAGGGACAGTATGCAAATTAACGAAATCAGAAATGAAAAAGGAGACATATCAACGAAACCTGAGGAAATCCAAAGCATCACCAGATCCTACTACAAAAGGCTATACTCAACAAAACTGGAAAACCTGGATGAAATGGACAATTTCCTAGACAGATACCAGGTAACAAAGTTAAATCAGGATCAGATTAACAATCTAAACAGTCTCATATTCCCTAAAGAAATAGAAGCAGTCATTAACAGTCTCCCAACCAAAAAAGCCGAGGACCAGATGGGTTTAGTGCAGAGTTCTATCAGACCTTCAAAGAAGGCCTAATTCCAGTTCTCCTCAAACTATTCCACAAAATAGATAAAGAATGTACTCTACCTAATTCATTCAAGCCACAATTTCTCTGATACCTAAACCACACAAAGACCCAACAGAGAAAGAGAACTTCAGACCAGTTTCCCCTATAAATATCGATGCAAAAATACTCAATAAAATTCTCGCTAAATGAATCCAAGAACACATCAAAACTATCATCCATCATGATCAAGTAAGCTTCATTCCAGGGATGCAGGGATGGCTTAATATACAGAAATCCATCAATGTAATCGACTATATAAACAAGCTCAAAGACAAAAAGCACATGTTCATCTCCTTAGATGCTGAGAAATCATTTGACAAAATTCAACACCCATTCATGATAAAAGTCTTAGAAAGATCAGGAATTCAAGGCCCATACCTAAACATAATAAAAGCAATATACAGAAAACCATAGTCAACATCAAACTAAATGGAGAGAAACTCAAAGCAATCCCACTAATATCAGGGACTAGACAAGGCTGCCCACTTTCTCCCTACCTATTCCGTATAATACTTGAAGTCCTAGCCAGAGCAATTAGACAACAAAAGGAGATCAAGGGGATACAAACTGGAAAGGAAGAAGTCAAAATATCACTATTTGCTGATGATGTGATAGTATACTTAAGTGCCCCTAAAAATTCCACCAGAGAACCCCTAAAACAGATAAACAGCTGCAGTGCAGTAGCTGGATATAAAATTAACTCAAACAAATCAGTGGCTTTTCTCTACACAAAGGATAAAGAGGCTGAGAAAGAAATTAGGGAAACAACACCCTTCCCAATAGTCACAAATAATATAAAATATGTGGGTGTGACTCTAACTAAGGAAGTGAAAGATCTGTATGATAAGAACTTCAAGTCTCTGAAGAAAGAAATTGAAGATCTCAGAAGAGGGAAAAATCTCACATGCTCATGGATGGGCAGGATTAATATAGTCAAAATGGCTATCCTGCCAAAAGCAATCTACAGATTCAATGCAATCCCCATCAGAATTCCAACACAATTCTTCACAAAGTTAGAAATGGCAATTTGCAAATTCATCTGGAATAACAAAAAACCTAGGATAGCAAAAACTATTCTCAACAATAAAAGAACCTCTGGGGAATCACCATGCCTGACCAAAAGCTGTACTACAGAGCAATTGTGATAAAAACTGCATGGTACTGGTACAGCGACAGACAGGTATGGAATAGAATTGAAGGCCTAGTAATGAACCCACACACCTATGGTCACTTGATCTTTGACAAGGGGGCTAAAACCACCCAGTGGAAAAAAGACAGCATTTTCAACAAATGGTGCTGGCACAACTGGCAGTTATCATGAAGAAGAATGCGAATTGCTCCATTCTTTTCTCCTTGTACAAAGCTCAAGTCTAAGTGGATCAAGGAACTCCATATAAAACCAGAGACTCTGAAACTTACAGAGGAGAAAGTGGGGAAAAGCCTCGAAGAGATGTGCACAGGGGAAAAATTCTTGAACAGAAAAGCAGTGGGTTGTGCTTTAAGATTGGGAATCAACAAATGGGACCTTATAAAATTGCAAAGTTTCTGTAAGGCAAAAGACACTGTCAATAAGACAAAACGACCACCAACAGATTGGGAAAGGATCTTTACCAATCCTAAATCTGATAGGGAACTTATATCCAGTATATACAAAGAACTCAAAAAGCGGTACTCCAGAAAATTAAATAAACCTATTAAAAATTGGGGTACAGAGCTAACAAAGAATTCTCAACTGAGGAATACCGAATGGCTGAGAAGCACCTGCATAAATGTTCAACATCCTTAATCATCAGGGAAATGCAAATCAAAACAACCCTTAGATTCCATCTCAGACCAGTCAGAATGGCTGAGATCAATAATTCAGTTGACAACAGATGCTGGCTAGGATGTGGAGAAAGAGGACCACTTCTCCATTGCTGGTGGGATTGCAAGCTGGTACAAACAGTCTGGAAATCAGTTCGGTGGCGGCTCAGAAAATTGGACATAGTGCTATCGGAAGATCCAGCAATACCTATCCTTGGCATATACCCAGAAGATGTTCCAACTTGTAATAAGGACTCATGCTCCACTATGTTCATAGCAGCCTTATTTATAATAGCCAGATACTGGAAAGAACCCAGATGTTCCTCAAAAGAGGAATAGATACAGAAAATGTGGTACATTTACACAATGGAGTACTAGTCAGCAATTATAAACAATGAAGTTATGAAATTCTTAGGCAAATGGATGGATGTGGAGGATATCGTCCTGTGTGAGGAATCCCAATTACAAAAGAACACACATGATATGCACTCACTGATAAGTGGATTTTTCGCCCAGAAACTTAGAATACCCAAAATACAATTTGCAAAACACATGAAACTCAAGAAGAAGGAAAACCAAAGTGTGGATACATCGTTCCTTCTTAGACTAGGGAACAAAATACCCATGGAAGGAGTTACAGAGACAAAGTTCGGAGCAGAGACTGCCTCAGTTGGGGATCCACCCCATAAACAACCACCAAACCCAGACACTAGGCAGATGCCAACAAGAGCCTGCTGACAGGAGCCTAATATAGCTATTTCCTTTGGAGTGCAAGGTTCCCACTGAAGG
This sequence comes from Mus musculus, assembly GCF_000001635.26. Classification (NCBI taxonomy): domain Eukaryota; kingdom Metazoa; phylum Chordata; class Mammalia; order Rodentia; family Muridae; genus Mus; species Mus musculus. The sequence continues at coordinate 11,420,205 of NC_000077.6, read as the reverse complement.
AGCCAGGGAAATACCCAGGGAGCTGAAGGGGACTGAAGCCCAATATAAGGAACATCAATATGAACTAACCAGTACCCCCAGAGTTCCTTGGAACCTACCACCAATCAAAGAAAACACATGGTGGAACTTGTGGCTCTAGCTATATATGATGGCCTAGTCAGTCATCAGTGGGAGGAGAGGCCCTTGGTTCTGTGAAGGTCCTATGCCCCAGTATAGGGGATTGTCAAGACCAGGAATGGGAGTGGGTGGGTCGGGGAGCAGCGGGAAGGGGTAGGGGTTAAGGGATTTTCTGAGGGTAACCTAGGAAAGGGGATAACATTTGAAATGTATATAAATAAAATATCTAGTAAAAAAAAAAGAAGATGGGAAGAGGCAAAAACTGAGAAATGAAGAACAGAAGTAAGAGGAAAGCAGGATTAGAACGTTGAATGGAATCAGATGCTGCCAGTGGGACATTTAAAGTGTAGTTTAATTTCATGAGAAAATAATGAAAGAAAGGTGTTAGGAATTGAGAGAATCAAATAAAACTTGTGTAATTTTATAGTTTTATGTAAAATTGGATAGCTGAAAAGTTTCTAAGCTGGATTTTATTAAATTAATTATTAGACTAATAACTATTAATTTTAACCTTAGTACAGTTCACTAAGCATTTTCCTGATCTCTCTTACCACAATGTACAAGAAAGGACATGGTAAAGAATACTTGCAGAGATAGGAAACAGAAAGAAATATACCAAATTCTTTTCATGTGGCTGTTTTGATCCTAAATCATTAGCTTATTAATAACAATAGTAATAGTGTTGATTACTAAATATTTAAGGATAATAAGTGTTTAAAATAGTAAAAAGATAAAAGATTAATATAAGAAAATTACATATGCTTATATTTACAAACATAGTGGTCAGTATCCTAAGAAAGTGTTTGTAAATTACATTCAATAATTACTAAGTAAATACAGAATCAATAAGATTCATAGGGCAGCAACCAATGAATGAACATCAGTCAAGGAATGAAAACATTGAAGAAGAAAAACATTATCTTGTGATCAAAAAATATTTTAAAATTCAATACCAATACCCAAAACAGAGACAAGATTTCATAACTAGTCAAAGGCTATGGATATTTAAAATGCGTTTTGTGGTAAAATATAAAAGCTTTTCAATATTAAGAATTTTGATTACTAAAAGTAAGTTTTATTTTACTGGATCACAAAAAAATGTGGCTGTGATGAATGAGAGAAGTGTGGCATGTGGTTGCTGATGGGTTATGGCGACTTTTCCGTAGAGCTTAGTCTGAGTAGGCTCTTGAGACACAATCTTTGACCGTGCTCCTTTTGTATCTCCTGAAGAATCTCTGTTTACCACGATTCTTTAAACGTATGACAAGATGAACAATAGTAAAAAATCAACCATTATATATATTAGCTAACTTTTGAAATCACATGATTATTTTTATGTAGTATACTATGCTGTACCATTGTAAGTAGTATACTGTTCCTCTCATCTAAATGTATATAGCCACTGTGCTTGTGTCTGAGGTTTTTATAACACAAATGGAGTCCAGATAGAGAATTAGCTTAATACTGTCATTGTAGTTATACTCTGAGATTAAACTGGGCAATTTATGTGAGCTCTGAATAAAAAGAATCAATATATTATATTCATGTTCATTACATACACTCATACCCTAACATGTGGGCGACTACACACACACACACACACACACACACACACACACACACACACACACAGTCAAATAAAATACACTGTATCCTTTTAATGTAAATATATGAAGACAGTAAAATTAAGAAGTATTAGGGGCCAAAGAAATGTCAGCAAATGTAACAAGCTACAAAATATATTATTAGACAATTAAAGAACATAAAATATTATTGGAACATTTTAATATTGTATTTTCAGTGAGCGTATATGTTATGCTTCATCAAAAGAGTCCACATGTGCTATGTGTAACCCAACGACTGAGAAATACAGAGCTGGTAGACCCATCATTCCAATGGCATGGGCCAAAAGGAAAACTTGTTTCAGGTAGGATTTTTAGTTATTATAATTAAGTAGATATATCTCAGAGTTACTTATACTTAAAAATATTTGTATCTAATACATTTACCATGTATTCAAATATTTTCTATGTAATCTCCTGGCATTTGATATAGCAATGCTGATAGTATGAACATTTCTCTATTTTTTTTATTAAGGATAAAGGCAGTAAAAATTTCAGTATTTATTGAGTACTAGAATCATTTCTGTCTTAAAAGTTATTATTTGGTGTGAAAATCAGTTTGTTTTTATTATTCTTTTACTTATGTACCTATTTTATTTTAACTATGATTTTTTGCTGTGAATTTTGAATTTGATTTTGCTAATAACTGATTTATTGTTTACTTTAGAACTTATAGCTTAGCTGGTTTTTAAAATTTTTTTTTTTTAATCAATGAAGCTAGTGAGTATTTGTACTAAAGGTCTGTTCAGTGTAGGACAGTCATTTTTGCATATCCTTAGTGGGACTCTATCACCTTTACTTTTGCTTCTTTTATAAAACCTTATTGGTGTTTTGAGACCGTGCTGAGGATTATAGGCTACAGTCTTGCTGTGTCATTTGGACAGAAGGAAGTGTGGTTTTGCAAAGACTTGCTGGAGATCTGATGTAACCTGTACCTCACTTCAGTAACATAGGGACAGTTGTGCTGTGTGTTCATATCTACCGAGGGTGCAAAAAGAAATTCTTAGGGACTGGGCAGCTTACAGAAATTGGTGAATGGTTCTCATGTACAGGTATCTAATATTTGAATTACAATCAAATCTATTTTTATTCTCTAGTAGCAGCAGCAGCAGCATATGGTGTAGTATGAACACTTCTTATATTGATACCAAAATTTTGTCATTGGAAAATAAACATTTAAGTATTGAATTTTCCTGTTGACAGTTTTTGTACTTTTGATTTGGAAGTTGAAATCTGGAGCATTTATTTTTTAAGCCGGCATACCTGGTGTCACAATTTATATTGCAAAGTGTGGTATATAATTTAGTTACTCCTTTAAGTTGGAAAGACATTTTTCTTTTCATAATAAAAATTGTACTAAGAAATATAATCTTTCCAGATAAAAATAAAATATGGAAATGGCTTCTTGGAAAGGGGTGGAACTTTGTGACCACTTTCTCTTCTCCATGCTGGGAGCTTGGCTGGCTCAAACTTGGGAAGGTCTTGTGCAGGCTGTCACAGTCTCTGAATTCATATGTGTACCTGCCTTTCTGTGTCCAGAAGACACTATTTCCTTGGAGTCAATTACCACCTCTGGCTCTTAACAGTAGTTTAACATTTTTTTCCACATTGGCCCCTGAGCCTAAGTGTGAAGGGTCTGACGTAGACATTCCATTTAAGGCTGAGTGGTCCAAATTCTCTCACTATCTGCACATTGTCCAATTGCAGGTGTCTGTGTTAATTACGATCTACTGCAAGAAGGATCTTTTTTGAAGAGGTGTGATCCATTCACTGATCTATGAGTACAGCAATCTGTCCTTAGGAGTCTTTTTATTGCTATGATCATTTAGCATAATAATAGTAGTAAGTTTCCACCTTATATTTTCTAGTCCATATCTAAGCTAAGTCATAAGTATAAACATATTTTTAAAATAATAAACTAAGTTGCAGTGAAATTTTATAAAGTTTTAACAGCTCCAAATCCTGGCCTATCAAAGATGTAGTCAAATTCTAGGTATTAGGATAACAAAGCCAGGAATGGAGACAGACCAATTAAAATGAGATGATTAATTAATGAGTATCTGTAGTGTGTGCTTTCTTGTATTTAACCCTGTATTTCCTGTGCCAAATACAATAGCTTTGTGAATTTCTATTTAGAGTTAATCATGTAAAATTCAGTAAATGATCACTGGTAAGTGATATTATAGGCTTAACATTTATATTAAGTATGAAATTCTCTGCTTTTTTTTTAAAAATGCATTTCTTAAATATTTTAAATATAACTCCTTTATAGATTGTTTGATGCTCAGTCTTTTGACTTTCATATTTAGTATTACAGTAATATATTCTTGGAATTGAAAGAGATACTATGAAGATATAGCATACATATATATAGAAGTATATACATACATATGCAATGTGTATATACAGAAAATATATATATATATATATATACACACACAAAGTATATATTTTGGTATATATATATTTATTTACCATAAAATAATTCTTATATTTTAATGTTGAGTGATATTTTCAATAATTTGCACATGAAATGCTATGCCTAGAGGGAAAAATATAACATAATGATATAACTCATTATCAGCAAGCATTTCCTATACAGAATAAGACATAAAACAAAAGTTGGGCTGGGCATGGTGGTGCACGCCTTTAATCCCAGCACTTGGGAGGCAGAGGCAGGCGAATTTCTGAGTTCGAGGCCAGCCTGGTCTACAGAGTGAGTTCCATATATATCCAGCCTGGTCTACAGAGTGAGTTCCATATATATGTACTTATATATTGTTTACAATATGTATGTATACATGCACTGCATATATATGTGTATAAATTTTCATAAATAGTACTGTATTTCTGGTAGCATCTCTTTCAGTGCAAGGAGCATACTGGGATGCTTTATGTCTATATGCCATTCTTGGTCTCTTACAACTTAGACAATTCCACAATTGATGAATTCTGGTTGATTCTAAGGTCATCCTGGCATCTACTAACAATATGCATCACATACAATAAGTAACTTTAAGTAACTCTGTTTTGTGAACATAAATTTCTGTGGTTCTTAGGTTACTTTAAGTGTTTGGTATTTTGTCTCCCTATTGTGTTTTAAGCAGCTGTATGTTATGTCTTCATTAGAAAATACCACTGCACAAGTGACCTCCACAGGAAGCCTCATATTTCAGAGCTTTGAAGAGACCATGAGTGGGGTTTATACATGTTTCCTCGAGTATAAACCAACTGTAGAGGAATCTATTAAAAATCTTCAACTGAAATACATTGTTTATGGTAAGAAGTGAATTTAATTATATTTTAACATTTCTTAACGTTTTACAATGTTTAAACATTTTGACAGGTTTGTTTTTAATATTTTTTATTATTTAAGTTTTAAATTTAAATATATTTTGATCATATTCTTTCTCCTAAGTCCTTCCTTTTCTTAAGTCCTTGCAGATCCTGTTCCCTACTCTACACACTCAACATTAAGTTCTTTCTCAAAAAAAAAAAAGAAAGAAACCAAACAAGACCTAAATACAACAGCAGAATTCCCCAAATCCAAGAAGACAAAAATAAAATACATGACCCCCTCTCCCCAGAAAAACCAAAATGTTCCTCTAAACTGTAACCAAATACATATGAAACCCGTGGTGTCCATTATATGTTGGTCAGACATTTCTGAACATGAAGCCTGCCTGCCCTGGAGTAGCTGATATGTCCAGAGTCACTCCAATGGAGATAACTCATTTTCCCTCTCCAGGGCAGGTATAATCGTCAGTTTAGTTGTTAACTTTTACCCCAGTAGAAGGTTTTCTTTCATTCATTGATTCATTCATTTATTCATTCATTTAATCATTCATTAAAAATAAAACAAAATAAAATACAAAATAAAACAAAGCCTATAACATTAAAGTTGGACAAGGCAACCCAACAGCGAGCAAGAGCCTAAGAGGAGCCACAGAATCAGAGAACCACTCATTCACATATTCCAGAGTTCCATAAAACACTAAACTTAAAGCCATGACATCAGCACGGAGGACCTAATGCAGGCCTGGGCAGGCCCTGGGCGGCTGCTTCCCTTTCTGCGAGTTCATACGAGCTCTGATCATGTTGACTTAGATGGCACTGATTTCTTGGCTTCCTCTGTTCCCTCTTCTGCTTTCTCTTCTGCAGAGTTCTCTCAGTCCTTTGGAAAGAGATTTGATAGAAACATCCTATTTAGGGTTGGGTGTTTCAGGTTCTCTCAACTCTGTAATGTCTGGCTGTGGATTTCTATATTTGTTCTCATCTGCAGCAGGAGGAAATTTCTCTTATGGCTGAACAACAAGTGTAGCAGAATATCATTGGGAGTCATTTAATTATCCCTACATTTTTTTCTTCTCTCTCTCTCTCTCTCTCTCTCTCTCTCTCTCTCTCTCTCTCTCTCTCTCTCTCTCTCTCTCTCTCTCTCTCTTTTCAGAACAGTGTTATTTGGGTTTACTTTAGGTCTCTGGGCTAGTTAGTCCCAGATTCTTGGTCACCCAAAGCAGTATCAAGTAGGTATGAGTTCCATTCTATGAAGTGGTCCTTAAGTCAGGGCAGTTATTGCTTGTTTACTCCCACAGGCTTTGTGCTACTGTTGCACTTGCATATCTTGCAGGTAATATGCCATTGTAGATAAGGGATTGTTGCTGGCTTGGTATTTGTTTCTCATTCAAGGACATGAAGGATAACAATAACAAAGACACTGGAATGTGGGTGTGAAGGCTGTCTGTAGGCACCAGCTCATAATCCCCATGTTCATTGCATTTTGTAGGTATTGTCTTCAGCAGTTTGTGGAGAGCAGGCTGTAGTTTTGGTATTTTGGGATTCCTGTGGGAGTACCTTTGGCCAACAACTCATGTAAATGTAACCCATTCTCAGTACTAGAAGCTTTGATGACCAGAAATGGCCGGTTGGTGCTCTGTACCCCCATTATTTGGCAATTTCATTTAGATCCTCTTCATATATGTATATATCTTAGGTAGTTTTGTACTGTATTAGGTTTCCATGCTGCCCTTCAATGGCTCTTAATTTCAGCAGTCTTTCCCTGTATTCCTCTCCTCAACCCTCTTCCCTTCACCTCCCCACTTGCTCCTCCCATTCCAGCACCCCCTTCCACCCATATCTCTATTCTCCTTCCCTCTTCTAACAAGATCTATCTGTTCCCTTCACTCCCTTACTCCTCTCTGTGATTCTACAGATTGTAGCTTAGTTATCATTGACTTAACAGCTAGTATCTACATATAAATGAACATATGCTATTTTTGTCTTTCTGGGCTGGTTACCTCACTCAGGATTTTTTATTCTAGTTCCATCCATTTGCTTTCATGATATCTTGTTTTTAAATGGCTAAGTAATACTTCAGTGTCTTAATGTACATTTTCTTTATCCATTTTTCTGCTAAGGGACATCTACACATTTCTAATTTTGGGCTATTAGAAATTTAACAGATTAGGTTTTTAAAAAAATCTTTTTAAAGGTTTATGTTTTTAACAAGATTTTTTTTTATAAAAGAACTTTGCTATTTGTAGTCAGGTAATTAAAAGAATTCCTCCTCACCCATACATTATGTTGTATGCCTTAATAGCTGATTAACAAAGTGATTTTTTTTCTGCAAAAATCACTGACATGTTAGTTGGTCAATCAAAGCTGCAGTTCTGAACCATGTTTTCAAATCATGGTGGTGATATCACCATAGTTTGAACTGCTTTTCCATTTGCATATCATGGTTGATGGCTCCATCCCTCCATCCTTTTTGTTAGGATCAGGAAGCACACTATAGATGCCTCACCTTAGATTATTCTACTGAGGGATAAAATTAAGAGGGCTGACTTAATGTGAAAATACAGAAAGAATCATCTAAACCACAGTTACTTACAAGTTCATTCAAACTCCTGGGAACATGTGTAGTAGAGTAAAAATGGCGGGCAAAATGGTCTCCATGAATCTTCAGAGCCTGTGAGTATAAGCATACAAGATGGAAGGGGCTTGACCCTAGAATTAAATGAAGGATCTTTCTATGGAGAGAGTGTCTTAGTAATTTTTCTTGCTATGAACAAAACCTGACAAAAAATGTTCAGGACAGGAGGTTCTTTTTTCTAATAGTTTCAAACAGTCTATAGTCCATCATGGTAGGAAGACTTGATGCTGGAAACATGACTTAGGGAATAGAGGTGTGAATGCTGTACTCGTTCTTTTCTATTTTCCCCTTTGTTTCTCTCCCCACCTTTTTTTTTTTTTTTTTATCCAGTGCATAAGATGATGCCACTCACATTTGGGGCGGATCTTCATCCTCAGTTAAAACTGTCTGGAAACATCCTCCCAGACAGCCCAGACATATATCTCCTATGCTATTACAAATTTAGACAAGTAGATGAGGAAGATTAAAGATCACAGTCCTGACTTAACTGAGTGGGCTTAGTGTATGTAATCCTAAGGTGTTTATTCTGAGACGTGTCTCACTATAACCCTTGCAGGCCTGAACTCACAGCAATTCTCTATCTTCCGCACCCCAGGTGCTGGGATTACATGTGTGCTACCATGCCTGACTACAAGGGTTGTTATAAAAAGGAAGGCAGAAAAGGGAGAAAAGGGAGATGTGGTAACAAAGGAGAAGTCAAGTGACTGTCTTTGACATTGGAGGTAGGAGTTCCATGTGCCCCAATGTAGGCATCTTCTAGTAGTGGAGTTTTCAATAAGTCGGTCTCCTATGGATGTTACAGAAAGAATATGTGTTGATTTTAGTCTAGTAAGTCTTTCAGATTTGTGTTCTCCAGAACTTAAAGTCAGCTCATGTTGTTCCTAAACTAATATGTGTTGCAGTAGCAATAAGAAACATACATGCTATTGCTTTTACAGCCCAGGTGCCAAACAAATGTCCATTTATTACTGTTTTCCTGTCATGTTGCTTACTCAAAAAAGTGCTACTCTATATTTCTAAGAGGGAGACATTGTTATGATAAATATGTCATTTTTTAAGTTAGACAAGTAAAATTTTAAATTAAATAGGCAGTCAGATTTCATCTCCATATTGTTATTTTCCTGTATCCTAGTTTATTGCACGTATACTTCAACACTTACTGTAAGAGCATATTTGCATAAGCTAGCAAATATGCTATGTAGTGGTTTGTACAAATGATAATGATAGGGAAAAATCACCATGTACATATCACAAACCAGGCAATGTTGTACTATTAAATACCAAGAGAACATACATTTATGTGGTGGAGCTGGCACCTAGGACCAGAGTGAGGGATACTATGTCTTGCTTCTTATGGAAATGGTTCCCAATCAGCTATACTATTTGTGAATATCTAGTCAAAGGACCACACAAAGAGATACTTGCAGATCAGTATTTATAGCTATATTATTCATAATAGCTAGAAAGTAAAAATGTCTGGATGTCCATCAACATATGAATGTATAAAGGAAATATACAATGAGATTATATTAGTTATAAAAATGCAATTATGGAATATACAGAAAATTAGATATACCCAGAAATTAAGTTAAATGAGGTAATCTAGACTCAGAAAGGCAAATAGCACTTTCTCATATTTCATAGCCTATATTTAATTTTTGTATATGTATATATACATAGGTACAGGGTGGTTATAGTTCTTGAAACTAGAAAGAGGACCATAAGAGGAGAAAATGGAGATCATAAGGGATAGTGGAAGGAAAGGGAATAGGAAACACATGACATGAGAATCTAGGGAAGGAGTAGAAAGGATGGAAGAAGGGGATGGATGAGGAAAGCCCCCCTGTCAGTTTCAAATGCACCTCTCTACCGTATATACTCTTAAGTAAGTGCATGTGATGGTACTATGAGATTGGATGCTTTAATTGTTTAGACAGTAAAAGAAATTTAAGTTAAACACTTAGTAGCTTTTTTTAATTTAAAAACTAAAACACTGCAAACCAGTTTTACATAAAAATTTAAAATTTAATTTTTGACAGTTTCATAAGTAAGTACTATATTACAGTTTCTAGTCTTCCTTTTCCCTCCAGCTATTCTCATATCTCCTCACTCTCTAGAAGTCATGAGCGCTTTGTAGTTAGTCATATCATATGTACATGTGTGCACACACACACAAGTCACACATGCACACACAGTATGTATGTATGTATGCATGTATATATATATGTATGTATAATTTATAAAATGGTATGTTTTTCTGTGGCTTATCCTAAGTTCCTAGTGCTGTTTATCTCTCATTCCTCCCTCCATCTGTACTATCTTTACCCTTCTTCTGAAAGAAGCAACAGGTGTAGCCAAAAGGCTACAGAAAGGAAGCAAATGAAGAGATAATTACCAAAATATAAATTAGAAATAAGTACACAAACAGCAAAAGAACAACAAAATGATAGCAGTTGACAGACACTTTCAACAATAACTTTAAATATTAACAGATTCAATTTCCTAGTCAAAGGCAGAAAACAGGATGGAACCTAACTGTTATTTTCTTTAATCTTGACTTTTTAAAATGGGTTTATTGCTTTTTATAGGTATCTACTTAAGTGAGTTGTTTTCAGTATTTCAGTAATGCATTTCTTTTTTTCAAATCTTCTCTTTTCTCTCCTTTTTTCCTGTAGTATTATTTTTGTAAACTGTTGTACTTAGCAATTCATTGTTTTTTCTTTTGTTAATTATATTTAAAGATAGATGTTCACTATTATTCTTTTAATTGTTTTCTTCAATGTTTATATGTTTATCTGTCATTTCTAAATGTTTCTAACTTCCAACTCCCCTGTGCAATCCTGCTGCTTCAGCCTCCTGAATGCTGGAAATCTAGATATGTACCATTGTACCTGTCTATTACAGTCCTTATTTTTCAGCCATTTGCTTTATAGCCCGTAATTTTTTATGGATTATATTTTAGTCATTATATTTATAATTTTAATTTATTTTAATGCCTCCTATAACAGTTTTCTTTTAGTTCCTTCTAAAAAATTAAAGAGTGATTTTATTTTCTTGAAGTTCGGGTATGGATAGTCATTGCCTTTCATTAATATTCATAGATGAGACTAGTTGGTTCCTTGGCAGTTAAAAGCTGCCCTATCTCTAAGTACTAAGTTTGTTAGTAGTCAGTGTATAAACTTTAAAATATAGGTAATAAAATGGACAGTGGTAAGGGACTTCAGTGTGAGTTAGGGGCTCAAAATGTGAGCCCAAAGAAGGCAGCAAGAAAGTCCTTGGTTGGCTAAAGAACTCTTGTCTTACAAGATGACTTTTAAAGTTTTTATTATTATGAATTTATTTTCATTTTTGGATTTATTGTACCTTTCTTGTAAGATTTAGAGATCTGCATTAAAAATATGTCTTAAGTTTCAGATACTGTACTGAAATTAAGTAAAACTATATATTTATTAAAAATATATTTAAGATATTTTGCTACTTATATCTGGGATTTCTTCTAAAATTTAATGTTTTAAAGCATAACAGTGTGATTTCTTCTCTCTATATAATTCTTCTGTATAAAACTTCAAAGATATGCCAGCATTAGAACAGTAGTGTAGAGGTCAGCCTCACTAGGGTTGAATCTTAGCTTTGCTAGTGTTGGCCATAGACAAGATTTTTGTAACTCGATTTCTTTGTTCCTGACACAATATCAATAATGTAAATCTTAAATGATAGAAAAGTTTAATTCAGTCACTACTTTAGAGTCTCTGTGATAATATTTCAAACCTCTAGTATACTGTGAGATAGGAGTTTGTTAAGGAAGGAGAATATAGCTACTTATTGGAAAATATAAATTTATTTCAAATACTTATATATTTAAAATAGTTACCATGCATTTGAATTGCATGAATAATCATGTTTTTGTCTTTTTCTTCTTAATTTCTCTAGCTTATCGTGAACCTCGGTTTTATTATCAGTTCACAGCTCGATACCATGCAGCTCCCTGCAACAGTATCTATAACATTTCTTTTGAGAAGAAACTTCTTCAGATTTTAAGTAAGCTGGTTCTTGACCTTTCCTGTGAAATATCCTTGATTAAGTCTGAATGCCATCGTGTTAAAATGCAAAGAGCTGGTTTGCAAAATGAATTGTTCTTCACATTTTCAGGTAAATATACAAAGTATTTTAAAGAAAGACAATTTGAGAACACAACCACATGCTTAGAATATGAATGTTACCAGTATAAATGTATTTCTTCCTCTTTGCTTTAACTTAATGCTAATAGCCTTCCAAATAAAGTCCTGCTGATTGATGCTGTTAGTGGAAGAACTTGACTTGTGTGAACCTAGTGCCAATATACACAACTGAGCTGATGTTTTCTGAGCCATCTTTCCAGCTACCACTGTTTACAATTTTAATGATATCTTCTTTAATTTAGTATATTTAGTATATTGTTTCTTCCCCCTTTAAAAATTCAATTTGCTGACATTTTCAAGTTTTCTTTTTTTAAAAAAATTTTATTAGATATTTTCTTCATTTACATTTCAAATGCTATCCCAAAAGTCCCTATACCCTCTCAGTGCCCTGCTCCCCTACCCACATCCCATAATCAGCTACCAAACGCAGACACTGTTGCATATGCCAGCAAGATTTTGCTGAAAGGACCCTGATATAGCTGCTCCTTGTGAGGCTATGCCAGTGCCTGGCAAATACAGAAGTGGATGCTCACAGTCATCTATTGGATGGAACACAGGGCCCCCAATGGGGGAGCTAGAAAAAGTACCCAAGGAGCTGAAGGGGTCTGCAACCCTATAGATGGAACAACAATATGAACTAACCAGTACTCCCCACAGCTGATTCTCTAGCTGCATATGTAGCAGGTGATGGCCTAGTTGGCCATCACTGGGAAGAGAGGCCCCTTGCTCTTGCAAACTTTATATGCCTCAAGTTTTCTTTATATGAGCTTCTGTTAAAATCAATCTGTGTCTTTCTTTTGTTTAAAAATGTCCTCATTGTTATTCTTGTGTGTTGATCTATTTGCATGTGGGCTTATGTGTCCCAGTGTGCACATGAAGGCCAGAGGACTCTTCATGGAGGTTGTATTCTTGTTCTACTTCTACACAGTTCCCTGGCTGTCCTGGAACTCACTATGTAGACCAGGCTGGCCTCGAACTCAGAAATCTGCCTACTTCTGCCTCCCGAGTGTTGGGATTAAAGGTGTGCACCACCACGCCTGGCTCATTTCTTTTTCCTCATGCCCCATCCATGTGTTTTCTAATATTTGTTGTCAATGGTATAAACATCTTTACTAGACACTTCTCTCTGCTCTTCACTTCATGTCACAAAGTTTGTTAAGTTTATTTTATTTTGATTAAAAGTATTTGCTTTTTCTTGATACTTCATATATTTTGCATTAATGTATTTCTTATTGTCCAAGTACTTGAGGATTTTCAGTCTGTTTTTCTGGCACTGATTCTACCTTAATCCATTTTTAGCTTGGATGCATAAACTGTATGATTTCTAGTCTTTAATATTTCAAGGTTATTTTTATTATTTAAACAATTTTTATTAGATATTTTCTTCATTTACAATTCAAATGCTATCCCGAAAACCCCTTATACCCTCCCCCGCCCTGCTCCCCAACCCACCCACTTCTGCTTCCTGGCCATGGCATTTCCCTGTATTGGGGCATATAATTCAAGGTGATTTTTAAGGCTCAAATGAGGTGAGTTTATTGTGAATATTTGATGTGAGTTTGAGAAGAATCTGTATTCTGCATTGCTATATAAAAATATCTCTATCAGTTCAGTTAATGAAAGATGCTCTATGAGTTAGCCATATTCTATTTCATATTATGATTTCTTTGTTTTTAGTTACCAATAGAGAAGAATATTAAGAAACAATACTAGATCTTGCTAATTTTCTTACAGTTCTTTCAATTTTTCTTTAACTAGGGGTGTGTGTGTGTGAGTGATGTGCACATTTGGGGGACAGAGGTTGACCTTGGATATCATCCTCTGTCACTTTGCAAGTTGTTCTTTGGAAATGGGATCTCTTGCTGCACTTGTACTTTGCTGTGTTTACTTTTCTGACCAGCCAGGTCCTGCCTCTGCAGATTAGCCCTGGCATTGCAGATTCATGTCATCACTAAAGTCCTCACCTTTGTTCCATGAGTGCTGAGAATCTGAACTTGGGTCTTCACTAACCAACCATCAAATACATCTACTCATGTTGTTCAAGACATAGGTAACAAGGATTCTTAAATCTTTGTGAAGAATCAATCCTACTGTCATTATATAATAACTTTATTCTTTCTTGAAACCAGGAAAATCTTTTTTTTTTTCATTCTGATTTCTATTACATATGAGAAAAACATTGTTTCTCCTGCTTCTTTTGTGTTCATGTAAGCTGCAGTGTACTTTCCCCATCTCTTCCTTGTATTCTGTGTTTATCCTTACGCATAGAGACCTTAATATAGGTCTCTATGGGAAACTTGCACTCTGGCCTTAAAAATAAAATGATAAATTATATCTTAGTTCTTAGTATTGTATAGCCCTTATATGTGACAAATTATTTTTTTCTCATTTCTGGATTATTTCTCTATCTTTTTCTGATGTTTGTTTATAGGCTGTTTTACATAGAAGTGAAATTTCTTGTGAAATTTATGACATGTAAGATTTGATGCAATTGGCCATTTTTTGCTCAAATAAATTACTCTTAGCTGTATTGATCTATATGTTGTCCTATGACTCTCTGTGCCTTTTCACCTTCATTCTCCTCCTTCTCCTTTTCCTCCTCCTTCTCCTCTTCTTCCTTTAAAGACTTATTTATTTTATTTATATGAGTACACTGTAGCTGTCTTCAGACACACCAAAAGAGGACGTCAGATCTCATTACAGATGGTTTGAGCCACCGTGTGATTGCTGGGATTTGAACTCAGGACCCCTGGAAGGAAGAGCTCTTAACTGCTGAGCCGTGTCTGTAGTCTTGTTCTCTTCTTTTCTTTTGATCAGATTTCACTGACATATCTTTAAGTTTCCAAATTGTTTCTCCAAAATGCTCAAAGAAGTGAAACTTTTTCAGTGAATTCCTTTCAGCTATAATTCCATGCCTTAGTTATTAGATGACATTTTATAATTTATGTTATTAATATTCTTTTCATGACAACGTTTTCTTTTTTTCTTTAGTTCTTTGTCCATTATTTCCTTCAGCTCTTTGAGCATATTAAAAATTGTTCTCAGAGATTTTCTATATTAGCTAGTAACAGCTCCATGCAAAATTGTTTGTAAGATTGTGAGAAAATTAGTTGATTAACATTATGCATTCAAATGACCTAGGGTTTATTTGAAAATAGTTTGAATGGCTAAATAGTTCTAAATAGGAAAATAGTGGAATGGCTAAAAGGATGTAAGTAATATTAATGGGAAAATTATCAATATTACTTTTGGCTAATTTACAAGTAATTTTAAATAGAAAACTGAAGTACTTACAGTTGTTATTTTTTTTTTTGTATTCTTTTAGCTTAAATAATGACAAAACTTAAGTATGTTTTTTTGTTTGTTTGCTTTGTTTTTTGCTCTTGTTTTTTTTTTTTTTTTTTTTTTTTTTTTTTTTTTTTTTTTTTTTAGAGTGTAAGGTAGAAGTCTTAAAATATAAAACAGTATGTCTTTGAATTAGTTAATAGATATGGGGATTAATAACAGTTTTTCATATATTTTTATTAGTTCTTGGATTTAACAAAGGTATTTTGTTATAAGATTAACATTATACTCTGTAAGTATCAGGTTCTGGAAATCCTTGAAGTGCCTGTTTCTTACCTCAGCTTTGAGCTTGATGTCTTAGGACAGCAGGAGTTTCCCCCATGACCTTGCACAGATATTGATCAGTCCAATATTGCTATGCCCATTGAGTTTTTCTGATGCTCATTTATTCTAAATAAATACAAATATATTTGCACATAGTTGTTCCTATATGGGAATAAATATATATGTGCTGGCATGCATAAAAATACTTATTATATTGGTTAAAAGTGGCTGTGGCCACAGCTTTAGTTCAAATCTCATTAAATTTCCAGTGTTATTTTTATAGTTTATCTTTCTCTTTTTAGTTTGTATTTGCATAATAAGCATTAACTTAGCGTAGTGAAATCAAATATGTAAGAAGAGAGGTTGGTAAATAAAGAATGAATTTGTATACAGAATTAAAATATACTTTGTAAAATTTGAAGTAATTCTGTTGTTAAATACTACAAAGTATAAATATCTCAGCATCAGTTACTGGGAGACTTAATTTCTAAGATTATTGTAGAAATGGGATTTTCCTGATTTATACACAACAAATACTTGGCTTAGAATTTTGCTGAGATATTTAGCATTAGAGAAAACTCCAGACTTAATAATGAGATAGTCATTGTTGACAAATAGTGTTTCATTTTTCAGAATTTAAATATTTTGATAGAGTATGTAAGAATAAATATAAAATATAATATATTTTCTCAGTTGCATCTATAGACACAGAAAAAGGATCCAAGCCATGTACAGACCATAGTTGTGAAGCTTCCAAAAGATTATCTAAGGTATGTTCTGTGCTGGTGGAAGAGAATTGAATAAAAATGATAATTGTTTAAGGACTCATCGTACTTTTTGTGTTAGTTATTATGTTAGCTAATACATAGAGCCACAGGGATTTCAACAACATAAAACTTCACCCACCACAAAATAAGAAAGTGGTATAATTGATTCTTGACAAACACTTTAAATATGGCACTGTGTAATTGGTTATATAAAGAATGATTTCATTTATTTGGACTTATTTCACATGATTAATTAATTTATATTAAGAAGAAATCATGGCTACAGTTTATTTAGTCAAATCAGCTTCCACATATGTTTGCATGTAGCCTTAAGTAATGCAGCTGTGCTAGACTCATGTGTTTTTACAGTTATCTCATGGATATTTAATATTTTTGTCATCATGCCATGCACAGATACAAGGTTACATCTTTCTCTTAAGTCTTTACTCATTTATCTTACTGAATTTGAATTGCTAGAGTCAGTACAACAATGAGTAGCTATGATGAGACTAGAGAGGTTTTGCCCCTAGACTAAAAGCAGCATTTTTTCTTCTGAAGAAAAGCGTGATGGCAGCTTTAGGTGTTAACTTTAGTAGAGTGAGGTTTTCTTCTCCTCTTCATTTACCAGACTATGCTATGAGTGGCTATTAAATTTTGACTAGTACATTTTCTGATTTTCTTATTTAGGAAACACATACCTGTATTATAGTTGTTAGTCTTATTAAGGATTTTATGACTTTCATATACTCTGTTCTACGTAATGTGTGTTATGTTATTTGTTATTTGTGGTCACATTTTAAAACTGCTAGTACAATTCAGCATGAATTCTTTGAGTATTTTAGTGTTAAATTACCAATTTTGGCTTAAAGTTTATTTTATAAGAACAGTAAGGTATAGACATATAGTACAATGTCATCAGTAGGGATTTTAATATTGGTATACTCTCATGATTTATTTACCTTTTCATATTTATATACATTCCTTTCTTTGTGTCATATATTTGCCACTTTAGTAGCAGCTCCTAACTGGCTCGAGGTGGTGCCTTTTTATAACCACAGTTATGTTTCCTATGACTTCCCCACTGCTACTCTAACTGTAGGACTCATTATTCAGTGTTGTTTTACAAAATCTCACAGAGCGTTATACAAGATAAGACCTAAACAGTTGCCAGCCTTATTAATGCTATGGTCGTTTGTTCTTTTTAATATAGCTATCTAACTTGAGTTAGATAGGATGGAAAAACTGGTTCTGATAGGATCTACTGTAGTTTTGTTGATGATGTTCAGTTTTTGGTGGTTTAAGACAAGATCTCACATTGTAGCCTAAGAGGGCTTTGAATTCATTGTAACTTGTCTTGCACAACTCTCCTGAGTTCTGGGATTCCTAATGTATTTCTTCATGTTTAGTTATTTATGTATTTTAAAATACTTTTTTATTAATTTATTTTATTTATGAATACACTGTAGCTGTCTTCAGACACACCAGAAGAGGGCATAAGATCTCATTAAAGATGGTAGTGAGCCACCATGTGGTTGCTGGGAATTCAACTCATGACCTCTGGAAGAGCAGTCAGCGCTTTTAACCACTGAGCCATCTCTCCAGACCTATGTATTTTTTTTCAATAGTTTTACTTATTCTTTGAGACTCTATGTATGGTTACAATGTATTTTGACCATATTGACTCCCAATCCCTAATCTAACTCTTCCCAGATTGCTTCCATGTACCACTGCCTAATTTGTCCTCTTTTCCTTTATTTTCAACCCACTGAGTTTAGCGAGTGTTGTCACATGCCCACTGGAACACGGAAGGTTACACCCCTAAAGAAAACGAACTCTCTTTCTGCTAGCAGCCATCATTATTCAATAGCTTCTCAAATAGGGCTGGGGTTCATGCCCTCCTCCTTCACCCAAGCTGGAATATTGACTGGCTTGATCTTGTGTACTAAGCCTTAGCTGCTTTGAGTCATGAGTGAAGTGCCCCTGTCATGTACAGAAGACATTGTTTTTCCACAGTCCTCCCTGCTCTTGCAAATACCCATGCCAGCTGGGACACCCACAGAGTCCATCTGACACAGAACCTACCTTCCCTGCTGACCTTCATCTTCCAGTCTGCTCCTCCACCTGGGCCAGATCAGCAGTTGATGCCCTCCCATACTCTATATCTACCTCCCAGGATGTCTATAGTAACCAGGACACAGACTGCCTGCTTCCCAGGAGGTCCTCAATAACTAGAGACACAGGAGGCCCACCCTAACCAGAATCAGCACTGCCTGCCTCCCAAGAGACTGGCTCTAACCCAGGTCAGAGTTCTACCTGCCTCCAAGGAGACCTGCTCCATTCAGAGATACCCAGGCCAGTTAACATCAGAGATAAGCAGATGGCAAGAGGCTAGTACAAGATTATAGGAGACAGAACCCAATGCAATTCTACACCATCAGAACCCAGTTTTTCCACCATAGCAATCACTAGATACCCTTTGTCTTAGTCAGGGTTTCTATTCCTGCACAAACATCAAGACCAAGAAGCAAGTTAGGGAGGAAAGGGTTTATTCGGCTTACACTTCCACATTGCTGTTCATCACCAAAGGAGGTCAGGACTGGAACTCAAGCAGCTGGATCTCGTGGAGGCATCTCCCCAATTTAAGCTCCTTTCTCTGTGATAACTCCAGCCTGTGTCAAGTTGACACCCAAAACCAGCCAGTACAATTGACCCCTTGTCAACTTGACACACAAACACATCACTAGTAAGCCTCAACCCTTAGTTCTTATTCATCCCCAAGATCTTAAATAACTTTAAAAGTTCCACAGTCTTTACAAATTCTTAAAATTTCAATCTCTCTTAAAATCCAAAGTCTTTACAATTAAAAATCTCATAACTGTGGGTTCCACTAAAATACTTCCTTCAAGAGGGAAAAGCATCAGGGCACAGTCACAATGAAAAGCAAAATCAAACTCCAACTGTCCAATGTCTGGGATCCACTCACGATCTTCTGGATTCCTCCAAGGGCTTGGGTGACTTCTCCAGGTCTGCCCTTTGTAGCACACAACTCAATCCTCTAGGCTCCAGATGCCTGTACTCCACTGCTGCTGCTGTTCTTGGGGGTCATCTCATGGTACAGGCATCTCTAAAACACTGCATGACCCCTTCAGTCCTGGGCCATCAATTGCAACTGAGGCTGCACCTTTACCAATGGCCTTCCATGGCCTCTCACAGTGCCGAGCCTCAGCTGCTCTGCATGACCCCTTCATGCCTTCAGAACCAGTACCACCTGGATGACTCTTACACATTACCAAGTCCTGCTGCTATACGAGGTACAACTTTGGTTATCTTACAGCCTCTTTGTGCTCTCAGAAAACACTTCCCAGAAGATGTCACTTCAATGATGCTGGTCTCCTCCTCCTCCTCCTCCTCCTCCTTCTCCTCCTCCTCCTTCTCCTCCTTCTCCTCCTTCTCCTCCTTCTCCTTCTTCTCCTTCTCCTTCTCCTTCTTTTCTTCTTCTTCTTTTTTAATTTATTGACCAGCATCTCACTCTATAATCTATAGCCAGCCTGGAAATCTTTTCTTTTACTTTTTTGTTTGTTTTTTGTTTTGTTTTGTTTTTTTGTTTGTTTGTTTTTTGTTTGTTTGTTTTTTGTTTTTTGAGATAGGGTTTCTCTGGATAGCCCTGGCTGTCCTGGAACTCACTTTGTAGACCAGGCTGGTGTTGAACTCAGAAATCCCCCTGCCTCTGCCTCCCGAGTGCTGGGATTAAAGGCGTGCTCCACAACGCACGGGTTGGTCTCTTCTTCTTTTTTTTTTTTTAAATTAGGTATTTTCCTCATTTACATTTTCAATGCTATCCCAAAGGTCCCCCATACCCACCCCCCCAATCCCCTACCCACCCACTCCCCCTTTTTGGCCCTGGCGTTCCCCTGTACTGGGGCATATAAAGTTTGCAAGTCCAATGGGCCTCTCTTTGCAGTGATGGCCGACTAGGCCATCTTTTGATACATATGCAGCTAAAGACAAGAGCTCCCGGGTACTGCTTAGTTCATATTGTTGTTCCACCTATAGGGTTGCAGTTCCCTATAGCTCCTTGGGTAATTTCTCTAGCTCCTCCATTAGGGGCCGTGTGACCCATCCAATAGCTGACTGTGATCATCCACTTCTGTGTTTGCTAGGCCCCGGCATAGTCTCACAAGAGAGAGCTATAACTGGGTCCTTTCAGTGAAATCTTGCTAGTGTATGCAATGGTGTCAGCATTTGGAAGCTGATTATGGGATGGATCCCTGCATATGGCAGTCACTAGATGGTCCATCCTTTCGTCACAGCTCCAAATTTTGTCTCTGTAACTCCTTCTATGGATGTTTTGTTCCCATTTCTAAGAAAGGGTGAAGTGTCCACACTTTGGTCTTCGTTCTTCTTGAATTTCATGCGTTTGGCAAGTTGTATCTTATATCTTGGATATCCTAAGTTTCTGGGCTATTATCCACTTATCAGTGAGTACATATTGTGCGAGTTCCTTTGTGATTGGGTTACTTCACTCAGGATGATACCCTCCAGGTCCATCCATTTGCCTAGGAATTTCATAAATTCATTTTTTAATAGCTGAGTAGTATTCCATTGTGTAAATGTACCACATTTTCTGTATCCATTCCTCTGTTGAGGGGCATCTGGGTTCTTTCCAGCTTCTGGCTATTATAAACAAGGCTGCTATGAACATAGTGGAGCATGTTTTCTTCTTACCGGTTGGGACATCTTCTGGATATATGCCCAGGAGAGGTATTTCGTGATCCTCCGGTAGTACTATGTCCAATTTTCTGAGGAACCGCCAGACTGATTTCCAGAGTGGTTGTACAAGCTTGCAATCCCACCAACAATGGAGGAGTGTTCCCCTTTCTCCACATCCTCGCCAACATCTGCTGTCACCTGAGTTTTTGGTCTCTTCTTAATCACCACCAATTTCTTAGCTCCAGCTAACCAGCATCAATAGTCCCAGTAATGCAAAGGTTTTGCTTTAGTAGTTCTGGTATCTTGTTAATCACAGCTGATTCTTCAGCCCCAGCTAACCAGAACCACAGAGTAATCAAACTCCAAAATAGCAATGGCCTTGAAAAGAGTCTTTAATTTTCCCTCTGAAATTTCACAAGCCAGGCCTCCATCTTATGCACTGTTCTCAACATTATCTTCCAAACTCCTACACAAAATATGACAGAGCTCTTAACACTGAATGGATCTTCTAGCCCAAAGTTCAAAAGTCCTTCCACAGTTCTCCCCCAAACATGGTCAGGTTGTTACAGGAATACCCCACTATGCTGGTACCGATTTGTCTTAGTCAGGATTTCTATTCCTGACAAACATCAAGACCAAGAAGCAAGTTGGGGAGGAAAGGGTTTATTCGACTTACACTTCCACATTGCTGTTCATCACCAAAGGAGATCAGGACTGTAACTCAAGCAGATCAGAAAACAGGAGTTGATGCAGAGGCCATGGAGGGATGTTCCTTACTGGCTTGCTCAGCCTGCTTTCTTATAGAACTCAAGACTACCAGTGCAGGGATGGTCCCACCTACAAGGGGCCCTTCCCCCTTGATCACTAATTGAGAAAATGCCCCACAGCTGGATCTCGTGGAGGCATCTCCCCAACTAAAGCTCCTTTCTCTGTGATAACTCCAGCCTGTGTCAAGTTGACATCCAAAACCAGCCGAACATACCTGAAACCTAAAATCTCATCTCATGAAGATGATAGAGGCCTTTAAGGAGGATATAAATAACTTCCTCAAAGAAATACAGGAAAACATAGGACAGGCAAACAGGTAGAAGCTCTTAATGAGGAAACAAATAAATACCTTAAAGAAATACAGGAGATAGCTATATCAGGCTCCTGCTGCAAGCACTTGTTGGCATCTATAATAGTGTCTGGGTTTGGTAACTGTATATGGAATGGATCCCCAGGTGGGACAGTGACCTTTCCTTCAGTTTCTGCTCCAACTGAGAGGCTCTACAGAGGTAGATGCTTACAGCCATCCATTGGACTGAACACAGGGTTCCCAATGGGGAAGCTGGAGAAAGGACCCAAGGAACTGAAGGGGTTTGCAGCCCTATAGGAGGAACAACAATATGAACCAATGAGTACCCCTAGAGCTCCCAGGGACTAAACCATCAACCAAGGAGTACTCAAGGCTCCTGACATACATGTAGCAGAGGATGGTCTTAGGGACATCGATGACAGGAGAGGGTCTTGGTCTTGTGAAGACTCGATGCCCCATTGTAGGGAATGCCAGGACAGGGAAGCAGGAGTGGGTGAGTTAGTGAACAGAGGGATGGGGAGATGTGATAGGGCGGTTTTCAGAGGGGAAATGAGGTAAGGGGATAAAATTCAAATTGTAAATAAGGAAAATATCTAATTAAAAAAAGAAATACAGGAAAATACAAAGAAGCATGTGAAGGAATTGAACAAAATTATCCAAGACCGAAAAATGGAAATATAAATGATAAAGAAAACACAAATGGAGGCAACCATGGAGATGGACAACATAGGAATGAGGTCAGGAGCTACAGATGCAAGCATCAACAACACAATACAAGAGGTAGAAGAGAATCTCAGGCATAGAAGACACTATAGAAGATATTGACACATTGGCCAAAGAAAATATAAAGTGTAAAAAGCTCTTAATCCAAAACATCCAGGAAATTCAGGGCAGAATGAAAAGATCAAACCTAAGAATAATAGGAATAGAAGAGGGTAGATTCCTACCTCAAGGGGCCAGAAAACATCTTCAACAAAATCAGAAGAAAGTTCCCTAACCTAAAAAAGAGATGGCCATAAATGTACAAGAAGCCTACAGAACATCAAATAGGTTGAACAGAAAAGAAAATCCTCTTGTCACATAATAATCAAAACACAATACACAGAACAAAGGAAAAATATTAAAAACCTTTAAAAAATCTTGTCTCTGGTTCCTTGAATCTTGGGGGAGAGTGTTGGTGTAAATATTCCATTTATGGATGAGTACACCACAGAGGTACTCTCTATACTTTGACCAGTTGTGAATTGTTGGAATCCGTCAAAAGACCCTTACTCACAAAGACCACAGAGATCGACATTGCTGAAAACCACAAGAGGTTTGTTTGTTTGTTTGTTTTATTGATCCAACACATTGGGGACCCCCCTCAGCACGCAGGCAAAAGGAGAGACCCCAAACAAACAAAGAATACACTTTTTATACCTTGTAAGGGGCAGATTTAGGCAACAAGGCTAGCTGGCTTATTCTAATTGGTGTAGCAAGTAACCCTTTCAGGCATTGGTTGGTTTGCATAGGGTTAGTCCTTCACTCTGCCTGCCCTTATGTTTTTTTTTTTTCTCAGCTTGTTTAGTCAGCCAGCTTCTTTATCTGGCTCTGCACTTGGCCTGTTAGTATAGTTTGGAAAGTCCCTTCAGAGGGGGAAGGGGCTAGGTGCTCTTGAATTTATTTTGGATTCTACATTCCCCCCTTTTCCTCTGGTGCATTTTAATCCTGAAATGATGTCTCACTTTGTTGCAGCTACTGATATTGTTGTCTGAGCATCAAAACTTGTGCTGTACTTATGCGATTAAGGATGCATGGGCCAAATGTTGAGAGCAGAAACAGGGTAAGAAGGGGATAGTAAACAGGACTAAGTAGGGACCCTTCCAGCGAGGCTTCAGAGTTCTGGGGAATTGGTGTGATGTCTTTAGGGTACCAGCCTCATTTGCTGCAGTCAGTTGTGACCACACTTCATTCTGCACCACCTGCAAGCCTTTTAACCTAGCATACAGATCACTATTACAACAACATGTGGGCTCAGTCACATCATTTAAGACAGTGAAGGCTGTGGGAGCCCCATAAAGGATCTCAAAAGGAGTAAGACTAACTGAGAGGGAGTATTTCTGGCTCTAAATAGGGCAAGGGGGAGGAGCACCCCCCAGTCTGCACCAGTCTCCATGGTTAATTTTGTCAAGGTCTCTTTTAGGGTTCTATTTATTCCTTTCTACCTGTCCTGAGCTCTGAGGTCTGTACACACAACGTAATTTCCATTCAACCTATAAATACTTGGCCACCTCCTGACTTACCTGGGCAACAAAGGCAGGGCCATTATCTGACTCTATTGCTTTTGGCACTCTGAACCTTGGAAAATTTTCTTCAATAATTTCTTGACAGCCATCTAAGTAGTCTTGTTTTTACAGGGAAAAGCTTCTACCCATCTCAAGAATGTTTCCACAAAAGCCAGAAGGTATTTATTCCCATATTTTTCAGGTGTTACCTCAGTAAAGTTTACCTCCCAGTAGATGCCAGGTCTGTCTTCCCTGTACCTCTTCCCTGGATCCACCGTGGTGCAGCAGACATTGACTTTTTGGCAGGGTACACACATGTGCATCATCTGCTCCACAAGGTGTTTTAACCCTGGTACATGGTACTTTATCTTGGAGAATGTCTGAATGAGTTTGCTTACCCCTAAATGAGTCCACTGGTGCATCTCTGATTATAGCCTTTGCTTGTCTTTGTGGCAGGATTTTCTTTCCCCTGTAGGTGTACCACAGTCCCTTATTTTTGTTGAACTGGTGAGTGGAATCTTTGGTAATGAGAGCTAAGTCCCCTGCTGTGTATATAAACTTGGGGACAGGTTTTTCGGTCTTTGTTGCCAGGAGCACCAGCAGGGCCATGGCTGCAACCGCTCATGCCTCTCAGTCTGCCATGTTGTTGCCCCTTGTTATTACTGTATCTTTCTTCCGGTGACTAGGTCAGTGGATGATGCTTACCTTGGCAGGGTCGTGGACGGCCCTGAGTAGAGCCAGTATTTCCTCTTTGTTCTTAATTTCTTTTCCTCCAGTTGTCAGTAGACTCCTCTATTGATATATGGCCCCATGGACATGAGCTGTGGCAAAAGTGTACCCGCTATCCATGTAGATGTTGAGTCTTTTTCCTTTTCCTAACTCCAAGGCCTCAGTGAGGGCGATCAGTTCCGCCTTTTGGGCCGATGTGTCCTCTGGCAGGGCTTGTATCCAGATAACTTGGTGTCCGTCTACCACAGCTGCTCCAACATGTCTCCTCCCTGCTTCTAGATAGCTGCTCCCATCTGTGAACCAGGTAACGTCTGCACCCTCTAGTGGCTGGTCTGTCAGATCTTTATGCCACCCATGTGCCTTGGCAAGAACTGACAGTCATGGGCAGAGGGCTCTAAGTCTGAGTCTGGGAGAATGGTAGCTGAGTTCTGACTTGTAGGGAGTGGGGAGTTGTGTGTGTGTGTGTGTGTGTGTGTGTGTGTGTGTGTGCAAAAGTGACTCTGAGTTGAGCAACAGAGTCTGGTAGTGGGTCATGAGGGCTTGGCCAACTATCAATCTGGGGCCTGGTGGATCATGTTCTCCAGGGCATGAGGGGCTGATACTACTAGATCCTGTCCCATTGTCAGCTTGACCAATATTGCAAGAGCCACCACCGTATCTAGCTTCTTTGACAGGTAGGCCACCAGCCTCTTCCAAGGACCCAGATTCTGAGTTAGCACCCCCTTTGCTATCCTTTTACTCTCAGCCACGAACAGGTGGATGGGTTTGGTCCTGAGGGGTGCCTTCTTCTTTTTCTTGGGGCAGTCTCTCTCCCAGTGTCTTTTTCTTTAAGGTAAGCACATTGATCTTTAGCCAAAGGCTCTCTGTGATTGCCCAGTATTGTCTTACTAAGCTCTCTAGTTTCCCTAACTACTGTGGCCAGTATTTTATGCAAGTTTCTCTCTTGCCTCTTATCCCTTTTTAATTCCCTGCCTTCCTGTTCCTTCTGCTTATCATTCCCAAGTGCTAGCATTATCAGCATGTGCCACCTTTCCAGGCTCTAGTCTTTGTTATTTACCTCTCCTTGCTCCTGTTTTCCTGACTGTAATGGAGATCTCATACAAAGTTCTCTCTCTCACTCTCCATCCCTTTGTTCCTCCTTCTTGTCTTTGCTTCCTTTGGATGTTATCCAATTATCACATCCCTCCTAACCCCATCACTCATCCTCCCCCATAGTTTGTCTCTGCTCTGGTTTATCCTTCTGTCACATTGTACATCTCTGAGCAGTGCTTTTCTTCCTCCCTCCCTCCCTCCCTCCCTCCCTCCCTCCCTCCCTTCCTTCCTTCCTTCCTTCCTTCCTTCCTTCCGTTTCTCCTCCTCTGTACTTTCTTACCAATCTGCACAACTCTTACCAACTTGTCCTGCAATCCTTCTAACTTCTGTAACTTCCTTTTACCTTGGTCAGATTGATGGAGCATTTCCCAGCCCCACAGAGACTAGCCATTAGCACCTGGAGATAGACTTTCAGGTGCTCCCTACCTTCCATGAACCCAGTGTCCATGTTGATAGGTAGCTGAGAGGGCCTCTCATCGGCACCCGGGACATTCTTCCTAGCCTCTAAGAGAATTTTCTGCCTTTTCCTCTCAGTAGGGCACAGCAGGGTCTCGTGGTTCTCCTGTCAGCGGTGGTGTGGGGGGTGGCAGCAGTGGCCCGCCTGGCTAGCAGCACCGCCCATAGCATCAGGGGGGATTGGAAGGGGGGCGGGGCACCTAAGGAGGCTCTTGGGGTGGTGGAGGATGTACAGCACCTGCCACCTGGGGCTCTGTGCCACTGATGTCTCAGGGACCACCACTTGTCTGCTCCGGGTTCCTTGAGCTGGTTCCTCCCTAGCCTCCGGGTCCATGGGCGGGGCCGATGGTCTGCCACCTTGGCAATCCAAGGATGGAGGTGACTGGCTGCTCCCTGGGGTTGGGGAGCAAAAGGGGGATAGGGTGGCAGCTGTGGATCTGAAAGGAGTAGGTCAGCATTGGGGTCTGACAGGATTCTTAGGCGTTTCCTGGAGGGCATAAGTACCAACTAGTAGGGGACCCGTGGATGGGAGAAAAAGGTGGGCCCAGAGGGATGGGTAGTGTCTGTCCCACAATTCTCAAAACAGTCATCAGTCCAAGTCCAAACACAGAGACAAACCAAGGCACAAGACACACAACAGACACCGTCCTCCAGGCAACCATCACAGAGTAAAAACAGAATCGGACAGCCCAGGATGATTACCTCCCCTGCCCAGATAGAGTTAGATCCTCTCAGGGGGTCTCTCTCAGGGTCTTCCTCCCAGCAGGAGACCAGAGCGTCCTCTGCATCTCCCATTGCTGTGGTGTTCTGGCATGTCTGCCTGCCGCTCTGGCAACTATTGCCCGAGCTTTTGTCCCCGCCGGCAAGAACACACTCAGGACAACCGGAATCTTCTGCGGCAAAGCTTTTATTGCTTACTTATCAGGAGGGAAGACCCTGAACCGGGAAAATGGCGCTGCTTATATAGCCCGCAGCGTGACGTTTCAGCACCTGATGTGGCATGACAGCTCCTGATTAATTGCTCGCCCATCACCCCATTACTACACCGCGAGATGGGCAGTGACTAGGCGTGAGTTCACCCTTGCACTTGCGCATAAGACTTGTTTACTAGTTAGGCGCAGTGGAAGCCAGCGCCATCTTATAATGGCGATTGCTCATGGCACGCACGCAATTGCTCACGGCACGGCTCTCCACATCTCCCCCTTTTTATTTTATTAAAATTTGAGGCTGGTCTAGGCCTCTGCAGTCATGTCCATCTGCTGTGGCTCCTGTCTTAGGTCATTCCTCCAATGTCACAGCCTTTCCTGTCATAGGGTAACCCTATCACCACTGGGTCCCGTGTCTTAGATTGGTCTGTGCATGAGGAAAGTTGCCCATCTCTGGATACTGCAGCACTGTGTGACAGTAACTGCTAAATGACCTAGGGCGAACTCCATAAAAGAGGCCAGCCAAAAAACGAATTAGTAAACCTCAGCGAGGTGTAAGTGCTGATCAATGAGCATTGAGTCTCTTACATCCCAGTGCAATGTATCCACAAATCCGTGGGACGCAATAGCAGAGAACTCAGATGCCATTTAGGTCTTAAGCATGGACAGCCAAATTTCAGGGGAGGCCCCTTGTTCAATGGCTGCAAGTGCTTGAGCGATAACGACCTTGTCACGGTTTTGTTGGGTTCTGAGCTTACAAACCAACCAGAGCATAAACACAAGTCCACAGCAGATGGCAGCAGCAAACAAAACCACCCCCACCCATTCCTTAAAATAAGAAAAAGCAGATGAAATCCAGGAGGAGAGACCCTCTGTCAATGACAGGTCCACTCGTGTAGAGTTGATCCTGAGAACAGCCGCTCTCAGGGCCTCAAGGGTCTCATCGAATCTTTCAGACCAATTTCCTGCAAGATACAAAGAAATCTGCCTAGACAGATTAGCAAACATGTAAATATTGATTTTTCCCAAAGGAGGAAATATGCGTGACATCCATTTGCCAGCTCAAAGAACGGGAGGTAATAGTGGAGCAGGACTGATAGCCTAGCCCTTGTAAAGAGTGTGATGACTGAGTTACGGGCCAGGTTTTTGGCCACCAGTGAGAAGAAATAATACTTTTGTCTGCTCCTGTATCTAAAATTCCCTTAAATTGTTTCCTTTCTATAACTAACTCCAAGGATGGCCTGGAATCTAAAGGCATTATTAAGTAAGCAGAATCATTTCTAGTAGAACCAATCCCTCTGGCAGCTCGGGGAATACCAGAGGAAGGAAAACAGCCATGTAGGCTTGGCAAAATTATTAGTTGAGCTATTCTGTCCCCTTGTGATATAGAAGACACCTTGAGGACAAGAACAGAGAACCTGAAGTTCCCCTTTATAATCCTGATCTACAACTCCAGGGTGGACAATAAGACCTTGTAGGCTGCAAGAGCCTGCCTCATATATCTAATTGAACGACAGTCCTTAGCCCAATGATATCCTTTTCCACATTTAGTACACAATCCTGGTGCTGTCCTTTTTATAGGGGCTCTGCAGTCCTTTTTTAAATGTCCTGGTTTGCCACAATTAAAGCAAAGTTTGAGCTCAGTTGAATCTGAGCGCCTCCTCCCCTGCAGAATGGCTGCTGCCAATCCAGCATTAGTAAGCGGCCCTCCAAGCTCACGGCAAACCTTTAACCAGTCCTGTAACCCCTTACTCTTTCTAGGTGTAATTGCTGAT
The DNA here is from genome assembly GCF_000001635.26 of Mus musculus. Taxonomy (NCBI): domain Eukaryota; kingdom Metazoa; phylum Chordata; class Mammalia; order Rodentia; family Muridae; genus Mus; species Mus musculus. The sequence continues at coordinate 11,390,953 of NC_000077.6, read as the reverse complement.
CTGCATTCCTGCCTAGCTTGTTCATAAACCAATTGTTCAATTAAAGGCATAGCTGCTTCTGGGTCTCCAAATATCCTCCCTGCTGCCTCCGTCATTCTGGCCACGAAGTCTGAGAATGACTCCTGTGTACCTTGAGTAATCTTGATCAAATGCCCACTTGCCTCTCCCTTCTTAGAGAGTGCCTTCTATGCCTTAACAGTGGCATCTGAGATCTGAGCGTACTCTCCCCAATGATAATCTGTTTGGTTAGTAGCATGCTGTCCCTGACCTGTAAGTAATTCAAACGTCCACGTTTTTTGGTCCCCTTCCATGGTGGCATTGGCCCTTGCCTGCATCTGGCAGGAGTCCTGCCACAAGGCTTTCCACTCAAGATACATTCCCATACTGGGGACTGCAGCTTTTACTACAGTCTGCCAATCACCAGGAGTCATAGCGTGATTCGCAAGCCTTTCCATTTGTGCTATAGTGAAATTAGCGCTGACTCCATAATTGCGAACTGCTTCTGCGAGCTCCTCAATCTGTATATACTCTACCGGAGCGTGAACATGCCCCCCCTCAGCTCCTTCAAACACTGGGAACACTTTGTGCACTTTTCTCTGTTCCTCTTTTGGAATGAATGAATCTGAATGATACCTCTGCACATAAGGCTCTGAATGGTACCTCTGCACATAAGGCTCTGAATGGTACCTCTGCACATAGGGCTGAGGTGCACTAGGACCCTGAAGCCGACAGTCCGGAGGCCGAGCAGCAAGCTGGCTTTCGCCAGCCGCTTTTTGCCTTTTTCTGGACTGAGTAGCTCGCTTTTTATCTTGCTGGTACCTTTCTCCCTTATAATGAACTGCTTCCTCCTCCAAGTCCGTTTCTTCATCTGATTCTGAGCTACTAAGAGCTAGCCACTTAAACTCATCTAGTGGCGGGTATAAGTTCCTTCTCCTAGAAACCTCCACTGATTGATCTTTTTTCTTTTCTTTTTCCTTCTCCTTCCTTCCAAACTCTCCCCAGGTATTCTTCCTTGACATGATCTTTTCCTCGGGTTCGAGACCCATGGAAAGGCCTGTATGCTTAATTGGTGCACCATGTTTCCTCTTTGCTCCTGCTCTCTCTCCCTGCTTTACCTCTGATAGACTGTTTTGAATTTCGTCCAGAATTCTCTGCCCTGCCTTAACACTTGTTGACATGTGAAAAGGAACAAAAAGGCTTCTAACACTGGAGAAAGTTCAAGGCCAGACATACCTTGTAAAGCTGTAATGTCCCACAGTTCTGGTTCTGCCTCGAGAACGAGGGATCTCCTTGCCTGCAGTGTGACGTTTCAGCACCTGATGTGGCATGACAGCTCCTGATTCGTTGCTCACCCATCACCCCATTACTATGCCGCGAGATGGGCAGTGACTAGGCGTGAGTTCACTCTTGCACTTGCACATAAGGCTTGTTTACTAGTTAGGCGCAGTGGAAGCCAGCACCATCTTATAATGGTGATTGCTCGCGGCACGGCTCTCCACAGGCAACTATCAGACAAACTGAAAGCAAAACAGAAGCAGAAGGCAGTCTAGTGGAAGACACAAAAGAGAGACAGACAGGCAGGCAGACAGAAAAAAGCAGAAACAGACAGACAGACAGGGATCCCACTTTACCTTGCTCAAGCAGGCCTCCGCTGCATGGTGTCTGGGTCCTCCTGAGGAGGATCTTCCCGGCCAGTGCCCCAAATGTTGGAGTCCACCAAAAGACCCTTACTCACAAAGACCCTTACTCACAAAGACCTCAGAGACTGACATTGCTGCAAACCACAAGAGGTTTTTTTTTTTTTTTAAATTGATCCAACACATTGGGGACCCCCCTCAGCACGCAGGCAAGAGGAGAGACCTTGAACAAACAAAGAACACACTTTTTATACCTTGTAAGGGGCAGATTTAGGCAACAAGGCTAGCTGGCTTATTCTAATTGGTGTAGCAAGTAACCCTTTCAGGCATTGGTTGGTTTGCATAGGGTTAGTCCTTCACTCTGCCTGCCCTTATGTTTTTTTTTTTTTTTTTTCTCAGCTTGTTTAGTCAGCCAGCTTCTTTATCTGGCTCTGCACTTGGCCTGTTAGTATAGTTTGGAAAGTCCCTTCAGAGGGGGAAGGGGCTAGGTGCTCTTGAATTTATTTTGGATTCTACATAATCTGTATTAATTGCTGTCCCTAGTCAGTACAAGGAAGCTTTACCATGAGGACTATGTACTAAAATGGATATACAGTAAAGTATTTACATAACTTTATACTATGTGCATTTAGCAAAAATAATCTTAGTAGATTCACCTGATCTATGAGCTACTTTCACGTAGACTTTCCCGAGTATCAGGCAGAGTGTTCCTCCCATGGAGCGACTTTAAATTCAGTCAGAAAGAAGGCAGCAGAAGATGTATAGATTTCCATGTTTATAGATCGCTAGGATAAATATTGTGAAAATAGTCACCATTATTGAATCTACCTATTGTTCTTTTATATTCACTAGTGATTACTTTGTAAATAACATTCAGTACATGCATAGTCACAAACCATATATATTCTTGTTGGATTTTTACCCTCTATTAATATGTAATGGCTTTCTTTAGCCTTTCTTATGTTGTCTGAATGTCTTACTTTATCAGAGATCAAACACTCACTTTCTACTTCAGTTTGCCTGGTTATTAACTTCTAGGCTTTCAAACAACCTTGTGTTTAGCTTTGACCAGCAAAGTGTGCATGCATGCATGTGTGTGTGTGTTTCAACTACAGAATCCTTTTAAAATTTGAGTTATTTAATGTCTATCTTTGAATTGTAGAGGGAAGACTAATGAAGACTCTTGCTGACCTGTGTTATTGTATTTTGCTGTTTTATGGTTGGTTGTATTAATTTTTTTCTTTTTCCATATATTTTAAAAGTATGTTATTTTTTGTTTGTTTGCTTTGTTTGTTTTTATGTACAAGTGATCTGCTTCTGTGTATGTATGCGTCCCATGTGTGTTTGTATAATTCAGGGGTTTCAGAATCCAGACCTGGAGTTACTTGTGGTTGTGAGCTATCGTACTTCAAATTGAATCCAAGTCCTCTGCAAGAGTTATCAAGTGCTCTTCACCATGAAGCATCTCTCCAGCCTTCTCTGCCCAGTTTGTATGAGGGTTTGCTGTCTACTGTTTGATGTGCTGGGTTCTTTCCAAGTTCTTGTCATTTTATCCAGTGCTCTTGTGAATATATTCTTTCTTGTGATCTTACAGTCAAAACTTTCATGCTTTTTTTTTTTTTTTTTTCGAGACAGGGTTTCTCTTTATAGCCCTGGCTGTCCTGGAACTCACTCTGTAGACCAGGCTGGCCTCGAACTCAGAAATTCGCCTGCCTCTGCCTCCCGAGTGCTGGGATTAAAGGCGTGCGCCACCACGCCCGGCTTACTTTCATGCTTTTTTTGTATTTAATGTTTTGTTTCTTCTGCAGTACTGGCTTGGTCATCACTTATAGCTTTAATTTTCACAGAAATGTCATTATTTCTCCGCTACCTTCCAAAGGTAATTGTTGGCTATAGCAAGCTTGAAATAAATCATTTCATACTTTCTTGGATTTTTGATATTATATGTTAAGAGGTCTGATATTATGTTTAACGTTTTAAGTGAATTGCTATTTTTCTGTTACAGCTTCTTCTTTTATGTAATTTTTTGGCATCTTGGTTAGATTTGTTTGTGGCTAATGTGTATTTAAATTCAAACACCTGTTGTTTTCTTGTCAAGTCCCCACACCCCCAACAGTTAAGGAAACTGTCTTTGTACTTTCATTGGATAGATTTCCTACACATTTGTTTTTTTTTTTTTGTTTGTTTTTTTTTTGTTTTTTTTTTTTGTTGTTTCTTCTTTTTATTCTCTGCTCTTCCTTCTGTGACATGGGTTTTTAGTTTGGTCTTTGGATTTTATCTCAGAGTTGGTGGAGATTTTAGTTATGTATTCTTTCTTGCTTTCTTATTTATTTATCTTTGCCAGTGTCTGAAGGTAACAGTTCCTCATCCTACCCTCTCATTTTTAAAATTCTTGTGTTTGCTCTCATCTATGGGGAATCTTAATATGGACCTTGTTAATTTCTTATTTTCAACATTTCTATTTGTTTTATTTTCCTAAATCTCAAGTTATAATGCTGACTTTGTCATGTATGCTCTTGATTTTCTTCAAGTTCTGAACTGATTTCTATACATTAATTCATTGCTTGTTTGTATCATTTTTGAAATCACTGACCGTTTTTTACAAATAAACCTTTCAAATCTTCATTTAGCATTTTACTCATTTCAGTATCTTTGAATTTAGTTCCTTAGGGCTTATGGCCTTTTGAAGGAGGTGTGTTGCATTGCATTTTCATGTGTTTTGTATTTCTGTATTGACATTTGCTAATGTATTGATTTGTCTCTCCTGGTTTTATCTACATATCTTCCTAATAGTCAACCTACTCTTGAGGTTTAACCCCAGTGCAACTGAGAACATAAAAACAAACTACCATAAGCCACGAATTCTAAACAAGGTACAGAAATACATTTCAAATTGATTAAAGCCAACCAGGGTGAGATTTATAGTATCAGATACAGGTTTTTACCTGTGGAGCAGGTCTTAACTTTAAACAGAAGTTGGTTACTTACCCTTACTCTTCATGCCACTGTTGCCCCTTTGGGGATGTCTTACCAGGGCAGTCATCATTCTAGCTTGGAAGATTCACAGCTGGGAGACAGTTTATTGCCATATCCTGGACAAGACCTGAACAAGATCAAACTAGTTGACATTCCAGCATAACTGGGGGGAAGGCTCACAAGGTACCACACCTAGCTGAGATGCCACTGAGGGCTGCTGGCTGAGGGAGAGTCAGTTTTCTTTATGAGTTTTTCTCCAGTGGTGGGTTGATCATGTTCCAGTGGATGGCCCCACACCTGTGCACATTTGAACTGCACTAATTAGATTTACTGTTACAAAAAGTAACACATGAAAGCAAGGGGTATGTGGGGAGAGCTGGGGAATGAATATAGTAAAGCGTTCATTGAATACATGTATGAACTTCTCAAAATATTAATAAAATTATATTAAAATACTATAGTATGTTCTCTGAAGTTAATTTCACCTGCTGCATATGTAAAAGTAGTAAGTGAATTAAGTGCACAAGAAGGAGTAGGGGAGAGGAAAGATCCAATGTTAAAAACAAGAAAACATTGAGTTGTGAAAAATGTTGTAAGGGAGAAAAAATAGCAATAAATAAAAAAATTGCCCAATAATGAAAAAATGTATAAGGTAAAAAATAGAAGTAGAATAAAACCACAAATAGAACCCTTACTAAGAGCAATCTAGTGTCATAATACTATTTAAAATAGAAGAAATTTAGAGGGAGAAGCACAAGCAGACAAAAGAAATACAAATATTAAAATGACTTTTGTAGCTTCTCTTAAAGTTGCTGTCTTCCAGACTAAAAAAGGAGCAGGTGGATCACTTGAAATTGGTGACTTATCTTATGAGGTAGGCGGGCTTTTGTCTGGTCTTAGTTGTTTATCAGAGCAGCTACGTTGAGTAGTTCCCTTTCCTTGCAGCCTTTACTGGGGACACTTGTCTATTCTCCATGTGCATGCTTTTGAGACTCCTTAGTTCACATCCTTGTGATTGCTTATGTTCTAATTCAGGGATATCTCCCATGTGTAAGTGTGTGGGGAGTGTAGAAGCAGAAATAGTCCCAAGATCTTTAAGTGTGCTATCAAAGTCCACAAAGCATTAAAACACCTCTCTGGAGGGATCTAGGAGTCAGCTGGCACTTCAGAGTTGTAAGTACCTATAACAGTGAACAGCACAGTAAATTAATTTGTAAGCAATGTTTTGTGACTTTCAGGAAAGGGCTAACTTTCTTCTCAGTCAGTCTTTTAGTTCTTTTTGATGCTACTGTAAGTGGAATCATGACTTTACTTTTTTTTTAATGTATGGTAAGCCAATTGTTTTATTTCCTATACAATTTATATCCTATGAATCCTTTGAAATTATTGTTCGAGCTTCCTGAATTAATAACAGCGTGGAGGCTTCTAGCTTTGCTGCTTATAAGATTATTTCATTTACAAAGATAATGTTATAGTTTTCTTTCCAAATCAAATTGTTCTTTTATTTCCTTATTTGTTGTACCTGTGATTTCCCCAGACTGTTTAAACAGAAGAACCAAAACCAGGCATCTTATTTTCATGATGGAGTAAAAGCTTTCAACCCTTTAATATTTAATATGATGTTATCTAAACTTGTATGTGGTTTGGGTTCTTTTCATTTATTTTTATTCCTATATTTTTATTATGGATATGTGTTAACATTTAAAATACTTTTTCTGTCATCAGTTGAGGAAGAAACCGTGCTTCTAAAATTTTAACTGTGTGATGCATTATCACGATTGATTCTTGTTTGTAGCAGTAGTGAGTCAGTGCTGAAGACAAGCTCTGCAGTGGTCTATAGCAGCCCAAGGAGTTCTTTTTAGTGACATCTATTAAGATGGGGGGCTTTTAATATTCTTTCTTTGTTCTGTGCATTTAGTGTTTTGATTATTATGTGACAAGATGATTTTTTTTTCTGGTTCAGTGTATTTGGTGTTCTGTAGGCTTCTTGTACATTTATGGCCATCTTTTTCTTTATGTTTGGGAACTTTTCTTCTATTATTTTGTTGAAGATGTTTTCTGGACCCTTGATCTGGTAATCTTCACCCTCTTCTATTCTTACTATTCTTACATTTGATCTTTTCATTCTGACCTGAATTTCCTGGATATGTTGGGTTAGGAGCTTCTATACTTTTTATTTTCTCTGACTGATGTGCCAGTATGTTCTCTGGTATCTTCTGTGCCTGAGATTATCTCTTTTATCTCTTGTATTCTTTTTTTTCCATTTTTTATTAGGTATTTAGCTCATTTACATTTCCAATGCTATACCAAAAGTCCCCCATATCCACCCACCCCCACTCCCCTGCCCACCCACTCCCCCTTTTTGGCCCTGGTGTTCCCCTGTACTGGGGCATATAAAGTTTGCTAGTCCAATGGGCCTCTCTTTCCAGTGATGGCCGACTAGGCCATCTTTTGATATATATGCAGCTAGAGTCAAGAGCTCCGGGGTACTGGTTAGTTCATAATGTTGTTCCACCTATAGGGTTGCAGATCCCTTTAGCTCCTTGGGTACTTTCTCTAGCTCCTCCATTGGGAGCCCTATGATCCATCCATTAGCTGACTGTGAGCATCCACTTCTGTGCTTGCTAGGCCCCGGCATAGTCTCACAAGAGACAGCTACATCTGGGTCCTTTCAATAAAATCTTGCTAGTGTATGCAATGGTGTCAGCGTTTGGATGCTGATTATGGGGTGGATCCCTGGATATGGCAGTCTCTACATGGTCCATCCTTTCATCTCAGCTCCAAACTTTGTCTCTGTAACTCCTTCCATAGGTGTTTTGTTCCCAAATCTAAGGAGGAGCATAGTGTCCACACTTCAGTCTTCATTCTTCTTGAGTTTCATGTGTTTAGCAAATTATATCTTATATCTTGGGTATCCTAGGTTTGGGGCTAATATCCACTTATCAGTGAGTACATATTGTGTGAGTTTCTTTGTGAATGTGTTACCTCACTCAGGATGATGCCCTCCAGGTCCATCCATTTGCCTAGGAATTTCATAAATTCATTCTTTTTAATAGCTGAGTAGTACTCCATTGTGTAGATGTACCACATTTTCTGTATCCATTCCTCTGTTGAGGGGCATCTAGGTTCTTTCCAGCTTCTGGCTATTATAAATAAGGCTGCTATGAACATAGTGGAGTATGTGTCCTTCTTACCAGTTGGGGCATCTTCTGGATATATGCCCAGGAGAGGTATTGCTGGATCCTCCAGTAGTACTATGTCCAGTTTTCTGAGGAACCGCCAGACTGATTTCCAGAGTGGTTGTACAAGCCTGCACTCCCACCAACAATGGAGGAGTGTTCCTCTTTCTCCACATCCACACCAGCATCTGCTGTCACCTGAATTTTTGATCTTAGCCATTCTGACTGGTGTGAGGTGGAATCTCAGGGTTGTTTTGATTTGCATTTCCCTGATGATTAAGGATGTTGAACATTTTTTCAGTTGTTTCTCTGCCATTCGGTATTCCTCAGGTGAGAATTCTTTGTTCAGTTCTGAGCCCCATTTTTTAATGGGGTTATTTGATTTTCTGAAGTCCACCTTCTTGAGTTCTTTATATATGTTGGATATTAGTCCCCTATCTGATTTAGGATAGGTAAAGATCCTTTCCCAATCTGTTGGTGGTCTTTTTGTCTTATTGACGGTGTCTTTTGCCTTGCAGAAACTTTGGAGTTTCATTAGGTCCCATTTGTCAATTCTCGATCTTACAGCACAAGCCATTGCTGTTGTATTCAGGAATTTTTCCCCTGTGCCCATATCTTCAAGGCTTTTCCCCACTTTCTCCTCTATAAGTTTCAGTGTCTCTGGTTTTATGTGAAGTTCCTTGATCCACTTAGATTTGACCTTAGTACAAGGAGATAAGTATGGATTGATTTGCATTCTTCTACACGATAACAACCAGTTGTGCCAGCACCAATTGTTGAAAATGCTGTCTTTCTTCCACTGGATGGTTTTAGCTCCCTTATCGAAGATCAAGTGACCATAGGTGTGTGGGTTCATTTCTGGGTCTTCAATTCTATTCCATTGGTCTACTTGTCTGTCTCTATACCAGTACCATGCAGTTTTTATCACAATTACTCTGTAGTAAAGCTTTAGGTCTGGCATGCTGATTCCACCAGAAGTTCTTTTATCCTTGAGAAGACATTTTGCTATCCTAGGTTTTTTGTTATTCCAGACAAATTTGCAAATTGCTCCTTCCAATTCGTTGAAGAATTGAGTTGGAATTTTGATGGGGATTGCATTGAATCTGTAGATTGCTTTTGGCAAGATAGCCATTTTTACAATGTTGATCCTGCCAATCCATGAGCATGGGAGATCTTTCCATCTTCTGAGATCTTCCTTAATTTCTTTCTTCAGAGATTTGAAGTTTTTATCATACAGATCTTTCACTTCCTTAGTTAGAGTCACGCCAAGATATTTTATATTATTTGTGACTATTGAGAAGGGTGTTGTTTCCCTAATTTCTTTCTCAGCCTGTTTATTCTTTGTATAGAGAAAGGCCATTGACTTGTTTGAGTTTATTTTATATCCAGCTACTTCACCGAAGCTGTTTATCAGGTTTAGGAGTTCTCTGGTGGAATTTTTAGGGTCACTTATATATACTATCATATCATCTGCAAAAAGTGATATTTTGACTTCCTCTTTTCCAATTTGTATCCCCTTGATCTCCTTTTGTTGTCGAATTGCTCTGGCTAATACTTCAAGTACTATGTTGAAAAGGTAGGGAGAAAGTGGGCAGCCTTGTCTAGTCCCTGATTTTAGTGGGATTGCTTCCAGCTTCTCTCCATTTACTTTGATGTTGGCTTCTGGTTTGCTGTAGATTGCTTTTATCATGTTTAGGTATGGGCCTTGAATTCCTGATCTTTCCAAAACTTTTATCATGAATGGGTGTTGGATCTTGTCAAATGCTTTTTCTGCATCTAACGAGATGATCATGTGGTTTTTGTCTTTGAGTTTGTTTATATAATGGATTACATTGATGGATTTTCGTATATTAAACCATCCCTGCATCCCTGGAATAAAACCTACTTGGTCAGGATGGATGATTGCTTTAATGTGTTCTTGGATTCGGTTAGCGAGAATTTTATTGAGGATTTTTGCATTGATATTCATAAGAGAAATTGGTCTGAAGTTCTCTATCTTTGTTGGGTCTTTCTGTGGTTTAGGTATCAGAGTAATAGTGGCTTCATAAAATGAGTTGGGTAGAGTACCTTCTAGTTCTATTTTGTGAAATAGTTTGTGCAGAACTGGAATTAGATCTTCTTTGAAGGTCTGATAGAACTCTGCACTAAACCCATCTGGTCCTGGGCTTTTTTTGGTTGGGAGACTATTAATAACTGCTTCTATTTCTTTAGGTGATATGGGACTGTTTAGATGATCAACTTGATCCTGATTCAACTTTGGTACCTGGTATCTGTCCAGAAATTTGTCCAATTCGTCCAGGTTTTCCAGTTTTGTTGAGTATAGCCTTTTGTAGAAGGATCTGATGGTGTTTTGGATTTCTTCAGGATCTGTTGTTATGTCTCCCTTTTCATTTCTGATTTTGTTAATTAGGATTTTATCCCTGTGCCCTTTAGTGAGTCTAGCTAAGGGTTTATCTATCTTGTTGATTTTCTCAAAGAACCAACTCCTCGTTTGGTTAATTCTTTGAATAGTTCTTCTTGTTTCCACTTGGTTGATTTCACCCCTGAGTTTGATTATTTCCTGCCGTCTACTCCTCTTGGGTGAATTTGCTTCCTTTTTTTCTAGGGCTTTTAGATGTGTTGTCAAGCTGCTAGTATGTGCTGTCTCCCGTTTCTTCTTGGAGGCACTCAGAGCTATGAGTTTCCCTCTTAGAAATGCTTTCATTGTGTCCCATAGGTTTGGGTACGTTGTGGCTTAATTTTCATTAAACTCTAAAAAGTCTTTAATTTCTTTCTTTATTCCTTCCTTGACCAAGGTATCATTGAGAAGAGTGTTATTCAGTTTCCATGTGAATGTTGGCTTTCCATTATTTATGTTGTTATTGAAGATCAGTCTTAGGCCATGGTGGTCTGATAGGATACATGGGACAATTTCAATAGTTTTGTATCTATTGAGGCCTGTTTTGTGACCAATTATATGGTCAATTTTGGAGAAGGTCCCGTGAGGTGCTGAGAAGAAGGTATATCCTTTTGTTTTAGGATAAAATGTTCTGTAGATATCTGTCAGGTCCATTTGTTTCATAACTTCTGTTAGTTTCACTGTGTCCCTGTTTAGTTTCTGTTTCCACGATCTGTCCTTTGAAGAAAGTGGTGTGTTGAAGTCTCCCACTATTATTGTGTGAGGTGCAATGTATGCTTTGAGCTTTACTAAAGTGTCTCTAATGAATGTGGCTGCCCTTGCATTTGGTGCGTAGATATTCAGAATTGAGAGTTCCTCTTGGAGGATTTTACCTTTGATGAGTATGAAGTGTCCCTCCTTGTCTTTTTTGATAACTTTGGGTTGGAAGTCGATTTTATCCGATATTAAAATGGCTACTCCAGCTTGTTTCTTCAGTCCATTTGCTTGGAAAATTGTTTTCCAGCCTTTCACTCTGAGGTAGTGTCTGTCTTTTTCCCTGAGATGGGTTTCCTGTAAGCAGCAGAATGTTGGGTCCTGTTTGTGTAGCCAGTCTGTTAGTCTATGTCTTTTTATTGGGGAATTGAGTCCATTGATATTAAGAGATATTGAGGAAAAGTAATTGTTGCTCCCTTTTATTTTTGTTGTTAGAGTTGGCATTCTGTTCTTGTGGCTGTCTTCTTTTTGGTTTGTTGAATGATTACTTTCTTGGTTGTTCTAGGGCGTGATTTCCGTCCTTGTATTGCTTCTTTTCTGTTATTATCCTTTGAAGGGCTGGATTCGTGGAAAGATATTGTGTGAATTTGTTTTTGTCGTGGAATACTTTGGTTTCTCCATCTATGGTAATTGCGAGTTTGGCCGGGTATATTAGCCTGGGCTGGCATTTGTGTTCTCTTAGTGTCTGTATAACATCTGTCCAGGCTCTTCTGGCTTTCATAGTCTCTGGTGAAAAGTCTGGTGTAATTCTGATAGGCCTTCCTTTATATGTTACTTGACCTTTCTCCCTTACTGCTTTTAATATTCTATCTTTATTTAGTGCATTTGTTGTTCTGATTATTATGTGTCGGGAGGAATTTCTTTTCTGGTCCAGTCTATTTGGAGTTCTGTAGGCTTCTTGTATGATCATGGGCATCTCTTTTTTTATGTTTGGGAAGTTTTCTTCTATTATTTTGTTGAAGATATTAGCTGGCCCTTTAAGTTGAAAATCTTCATTCTCATCAATTCCTATTATCCGTAGGTTTGGTCTTCTCATTGTGTCCTGCATTACCTGGATGTTTTGAGTTAGGATCCTTTTGCATTTTGTATTTTCTTTGACTGTTGTGTCGATGTTCTCTATGGAATCTTCTGCACCTGAGATTCTCTCTTCCATTTCTTGTATTCTGTTGCTGATGCTCGCATCTATGGTTCCAGATCTCTTTCCTAGGGTTTCTATCTCCAGCGTTGCCTCGCTTTGGGTTTTCTTTATTGTGTCTACTTCCCCTTTTAGTTCTAGTATGGTTTTGTTCATTTCCATCACCTGTTTGGATGTGTTTTCCTGTTTTTCTTTAATGATTTCTACCTGTTTGGCTGTGTTTTCCTGCTTTTCTTTAAGGGCCTGTAACTCTTTAGCAGTGCTCTCCTGTAATTCTTTAAGTGACTTATGAAAGTCCTTCTTGATGTCCTCTATCATCATCATGAGAAATGTTTTTAAATCTGGGTCTAGATTTTCGGTTGTGTTGGGGTGCCCAGGACTAGGTGGGGTGGGAGTGCTGCGTTCTGATGATGGTGAGTGGTCTTGATTTCTGTTAGTAGGATTCTTACGTTTGCCTTTCGCCATCTGGTAATCTCTGAAGCTAGCTGTTTTAGTTGTCACTGTTAAGAGCTTGTTCTTCAGGTGACTCTGTTAGCCTCTATAAGCAGACCTGGAGGGTAGCACTCTCCTTAGTTTCAGTGGGCAGAGTATTCTCTGCAGGCAAGCTCTCTTCTTGCAGGGCAAGTACCCAGATATCTGGTGTTTGAACCAGACTCCTGGCAGAAGTTGTGTTCCACTCACTAGAGGTCTTAGGATCTCGTGTGGAATCCTGTGTGGGCCCTTGCGGGTGTCAGGCGACTCCGCTGGCCAGGTAGCCCGGGGCTCGAGTGGAGTGGAAGGGGATTGTGCCCCAGATCAAGCCCGGGTAGCCTGCTTCCTTATGTACCGCTGTCTCAGGTTCCGCGCGATTGGATTGGGGCAGGCGCTGTGTTCCACTCACCAGAGGTCTTAGGATCCCTTGGGGAGTCCCGTGTGGGCCCTTGCGGGTGTTGGGCAAGACTCTGCTGGCAAGGTAGCCCGGGGCTCGAGTCGAGCGTAAGGGACTTGTGCCCCAGATCAGGCCCAGGTAGCCTGCTTCCCTATCTCTTGTATTCTTTTGGTGATGCTTGCATCTGTTGCTCCTGACCTCTTTCCTACATTGTCTATCTTCAGAATTACCTCCGTTCCTGTTTTCTTTATTGTTTCTATTTTTATTTTTGGGTCTTAGACCATTTTGTTCAATTCCTTCACCTGCTTCATTGTATTTTCTTATTTCTTTAAGGGATTTATTTGTTTCCTCTTTAAGGACTTCTACCTCTTTGCCTATGTTTTCCTGTATTTCTATGAGGGAATTATTTGTATCCTCCTTAAAGGCCTCTTTTATCTTCATGAGAAGGGATTTTAGGTAAGAATCTTGCTTTTCAGGTGTGTTTGAGTATCCAGGGCTTGCTGCAGTGGAAGAACTTGATTCTGATGGTGCTGAATTGCATTGTGGTCTGTCACATGTTCTTGTCCTTCCTTGCCTCTTGCCATTTGCTTATCTCTGGTGTTAACTGGCCTGGGTGTCTCTGGATAGAATCAACCTCTTTGGTCGCCCCTTTTCTTGTTTGAAGAGAACTTGGAAGTCTTTAAACAGATCACAATGTAAGTAATCTTTTCCTCCAGTGTTTTGAGGCTATTAGGACTCAGAAGAGATTTTACACCTTTGAGTTCTTCAGAATGGATTGTGTAGGCCTCTTACTACCCTGACAGCTGTCAGTGAACATCAGTTCTTTTTATCCTTGACAAGGAAGCATTTGAGTCAAAGTAAGTTGTTGACCTTTTCTACAAGAAGACCTGTCCTTTTGTACTAAATTAAGAAAAGCAGTAGCATGTTTTTGCTTTTTATGTTGTTATAGAGGTAACAGACAAGCACAACTCTTTGAATTGTGGGTTTCTTGATCCTTTCTCTGTAGATGCACATGTGACTGGAAGAGTATATGTCTGTCTTTTGTGGTGTCATTAGTCATACATTATATTAGAATATTTTTATTGCATATTTGTTTAGAAAGGGAACTTATTTTATCATTTGTTAGAAAACAAAGCCCTCATTCAGAAAAAAGAAAATGAAATATTTAATCTCCCATAGCAAGAATTACTTGAGTGGCACTAAAATGAAAGTGCAACACTGATTTCCATAGTGACTGTACCAGTTTGCAGTCCTACTAGCAATGAGTAAGTGTTCCCTTTTTCCTGCATCCTTGTCAGCATGTGTTATCATCATTTTATTGATCTTGTCCATTTTGTGTTAATATGAAATCTTAAATTAGTTTTAATTTGCATTTTTCTGATGGCTAAGGATGTTGACAATTTCTTTGTTTCTCAGTCACCTGTGTTGCATCTTTTGAGAACTTTGCTTATCTCTGTATTTTATGTGTAAAATTTGGTTTTCACTCTTTTAATCTTAAGGTGTTTTATATTCTTTATATACTTTAGATATTAATCCTCTATCAGTCGTATAACTGGTAATGGTCATTTCCCATTCTCTAGACTCTGTCCTGTGTCATACAGCTTTTTGAGATTCATGAGGACACACTTATTAATTATTGGTCTTACTACTGTGCTAATGGTGTCATGCCAAGACAGTCCCATATCCATGAGGTAAAGGATGTTCTTTAGTTTCTCTTCTTTTACATTCAGGGTATCTCTTATGTTGTGGTCCTTGATCTATTTGCAATTAGGTTTTGTTTTCAGGGTGATAGCTATCTAATTGCATTCGCTATGTGAAATCATCTACTTTGAAAAGCACCATTGTTTGAAGATGATGTCTTTTGTTCAGTGTGTATTTATGGCTTCCTTGTCAAAAATCAGCTGTCCATAGGTTTGTGGACTTACTTTTGGATCTTTAATTTGCTTATGTTGATCAAAGAGGCAGGCTCTTATTTGCCTGGAAAAAAAATATTTTTTGAATTCTGTTATTTGAATTACTCTTGTTCCTTTGTTTTGGGCTGCAATCATTTTGTATCTGTTGCCGAGTCTCCAAAATAAAAACTTAAAAGTTAACTTGGCAATCTGCAAATTCATCTGGAATAACAAAAAAATCTAGGATAGCAAAACCTCTTCTCAAGGATAAAAGAACCTCTGGGGGAATCACCATGCCTGACCTAAAGCTGTACTACAGAGCAATTGTGATAAAAACTGCATGGTACTGGTATAGCGACAGACAAGTAGACCAATGGAATAGAATTGAAGACCCAGAAATGAACACACACACCTATGGTCACTTGATCTTTGACAAGGGAGCTAAAACCATCCCGTGGAGAAAAGACAGTATTTTCAACAAAAGGTGCTGGTACAACTGGCAGTTATCATGTAGAATAATACAAATTGATCGATTCCTATCTCCTTGTACTAAGGTCAAATCTAAGTGGATCAAGGAACACCACATAAAACCAGAGACAGTGAAACTCATAGAGGAGAAAGTGAGGAAAAGTCTCAAAGATATGGGTACAGGGGAAAAATTCCTGAATAGAACAGCAATGGCTTGTGCTGTAAGATCGAGAATCAACAAATGGAACCTCATGAAATTGCAAAGCGTCTGTAAGGCAAAAGACACTGTCAATAACACAAAAAGGTCACCAAAAGATTGGGAAAGGATCTTTACCTATCCTAAATCAGATAGGAGACTAATATCCAATATATATAAAGAACTCAAGAAGGCAGACTCCAGAAAATCAAATAACCCCATTAAAAATGGGGCTCAAAGCTAAACAAAGAATTCTCACCTGGGGAATACCAAATGGCTGAGAAGCACCTGAAAAAATGTTCAGCATCCTTAATCATCAGGGAAATGCAAATCAAAATAACCCTGAGTTTCCACCTCACACCAGTCAGAATGGCTAAGATAAAAAATTCAGGTGACAGCAGATGCTGGCAAGGATGTGGGGAAAGAGGAACACTCCTCCATTGTTGGTGGGATTGCAAGCTTGTACAACCCCTCTGGAAATCAGTCTTGTGGTGAGGGCATGGGGGACTTTTGGGATAGCATTGGAAATGTAAATGAAGTAATTACATAATAAAAAAAGGAAAAATAAGTTAACTTGGAATTGTTCCTGTCTTTCCTACCTTTGCAGCATTCTTGTAATGTCTCAAGCATATTGGCTGATGAAACAAATGCATAGCAAAGCTTGATATTAGGAGGACATATCTGACCTCTCACTGTAGAGTTCATTCATTGTGCAGCATCTTTCAGTTTTTGTCTATAAGTTTTTTTGTTTGTGTGATGTAGTCATTTAGTAATTTCTGGTTTTGTCCCTGTTTCTTTTTATTTCTATTTTGGAATTATTCTTTAATAAGGCAAAACTACTGTCTAAATTTTTTTCTAATTCAAAAACATTTACCCCAAATATCTCATATCTATAATTTTCAAGATCCTTTAATAAATATTTGTTTGTGTACCTTCCTTGTGGCAATGTTTATGACAGAGTTACTCAGCATGGGCATGTAAAATTATTTTTTATTATTTTTTATTAGATACTTTCTTTATATAAATTTCAAATGCTATTGCAAAAGTCCCCTATTCCCTCCCCCTGCCCTGTTCCCCTACCCACCTATTCCCACTTCTTGGCCCTGGCATTCCCCTGTACTGGGGTATATAAAGTTTGCAATAACAAGGGGCCTCTCTTCCCAATGATGGCTGACTAGGCCATCTTCTGCTACATATACATCTAGAGACAGGAGCTCTGGGGGTACTGGTTAGTTCATATTGTTGTTCCACCTATTGGGTTGTAGAGCCCTTCAGCTCCTTGGGTGCTTTCTCTAGCTTCTCCATTGGTGGCCCTGTGTTCCATCGAATACGTGACTGTGAACATCCACTTCTGTATTTGCCAGGCACTGGCATAGCCTTATAGGAGACAGCTATAACAGGGTCCCTTTAGCAAAATCTTTCTGGCATTGTGCAATAGTGTCTGGGTTTGGTGGCTGATTATGGGATGGATCCCCGGGTGGGGTAGTCTCTGGATAGTCCATCCTTTCATCTTAGCTCCAAACTTTGTCTCTGTAACTCCTTTCATGGGTATTTTGTTCCCTATTCTAAGGAGGAATGAGGTATTCACCCACTGGTCTTCCCTCTTCTAGATTTTCTTGTGTTTTGCAAATTGTATCTTGGGTGTTCTATGTTTCTGGGCTAATATCCACTTATCAGTGAGTGCATATCAAATGATGTCTTTTGTGATTGGCTTACCTCACTAAGGATGATATCCTCCAGATACATCCATTTGTCCAAGAATTTCATAAATCCATTGTTTTTATCACATGATCATCTCGTTAGATGCTGAGAAAGCATTTGACAAAATCCAACACCCATTCATGATAAAAGTCTTGAAAAAATCAGGAATTCAAGGCCCATACCTAAACATGATAAAAGCAATCTACAGCAAACCAATAGCCAACATCAAAGTAAATGGTGAGAAGCTGGAAGCAATCCCACTAAAATCAGGGACTAGACAAGGCTGTCCACTCTCTCCCTACCTATTCAACATTGTACTTGAAGTCCTAGCCAGAGCAATTAGACAACAAAAGGAGATCAAGGGGATACAAACTGGAAAGGAAGAAGTCAAAATATCACTTTTTGCAGATGATATGATAGTATATATAAGTGACCCTAAAAATTCCAACAGAGAACTCCTAAGCCTGATAAACAGCTTCGGTGAAGTAGCTGGATATAAAATTAACTCAAACAAGTCAATGGCCTTTCTGTACACAAAGAATAATCAGGCTGAGAAATAAAGTAGGGAAACAACACCCTTCTCAATAGTCACAAATAATATAAAATATCTTGGCGTGACTCTAAGGAAGTGAAAGATCTGTATGATAAGAACTTCAAGTCTCTAAAGAAAGAAATTAAAGAAGATCTCAGAAAATGGAAAGATCTCCCATGCTCATGGATTGGCAGGATCAACATTGTAAAAATGGCTATCTTGCCAAAAGCAATCTACAGATTCAATGCAATCCCCATCAAAATTCCAACTCAATTCTTCAACGAATTAGAAGGAGCAATTTGCAAATTCATCTGGAATAACAAAAAACCGAGGATAGCAAACACTCTTCTCAAGGATAAAAGAACCTCTGGTGGAATCACCATGCTGGACCTAAAACTGTACTACAGAGCAATTGTGATCAAAACTGCATGGTACTGGTATAGCGACAGACAAGTAGACCAATGGAACAGAATTGAAGACCCAGAGATGAATCCACACACCTATGGTCACTTGATCTTTGAAAAGGGAGATAAAACCATCCAGTGGAAAAAAGACAGCATTTTCAACAAATGGTGCTGGCACAACTGGCGGTTATCATGTAGAAGAATGTGAATTGATCCATTTCTATCTCCTTGTACTAAGGTCAAATCTAAGTGGATTAAGGAACTCCACATAAAACCAGAGACACTGAAACTTATAGAGGAGAAAGTAGGGAAAAGCCTCGAAGATATGGGTACAGGGGAAAAATTCCTGAATAGAACAGCAAAGGCTTGTGCTGTAAGATCAAGAATCGATAAATGGGACCTCATAAAATTGCAAAGCTTCTGCAAAGCAAAAGGCACTGTCAATAAGACAAAAAGGCCACCAACAAATTGGGAAAGGATCTTTACCTATCCCAAATCGGATAGGGGACTAATATCCAATATATATAAAGAACTCAAGAAGGTGGACTCCAGAAAATCAAATAACCCCATTAAAAAATGGGGCTCAGAGCTAAACAAAGAATTCTCACCTAAGGAATACCGAATGGCAGAGAAGCACCTGAAAAAATGTTCAACATCCTTAATCATCAGGGAAATGCAAATCAAAACAACACTGAGATTCAACTTCACTACAGTCAGAATGGCTAAGATCAAAAACTCAGGTGACAGCAGATGCTGGCGAGGATGTGGAGAAAGGGGAACACTCCTCCATTGTTGGTGGGATTGCAAGCTTGTACAACCCCTCTGGAAATCAGTCTGGCGGTTCCTCAGAAAATTGGACATAGTACTACCGGAGGATCCCGCAATACCTCTCCTGGGCATATATCCAGAAGATGTCCCAACCGGTAAGAAGAACACATGCTCTACTATGTTCATAGCAGCCTTGTTTATAATAGCCAGAAGCTGAACCTCATTTTTTAATGGGGTTATTTGAATTTCTGGAGTCCAGCTTCTTGAGCTCTTTGTATATATTGCATATTAGTCCCCAGGCATGTGGAATTCTTAATCACATGGTACATACGGGACACAGAGCTGTCTTTGTTATGTTTTGTTTTGTTTTGTTTTTGTTTTGTTTTGTTTTTGAGACAGTGTCTCAATATATCACCTCAGTGTTTCCCAGAATTCATGTAGTTCAGGCTGGCTTCAAATGGGAGAGACTACATCATCTTGCATCAGCAGTGGTAGACTCACAGGCATGCTTGTGGTCAGAGAAGTGTTGCACTGTGCACGTTGTTCCAGGTGACAGTATTTCTGTTCCCCTTTACGAAGTTATATCGTAATATAATGCAAAGTCATATATGACGTAAGGAAGGATTGAGGTTCATTTCCCCCCTCAGTTTCCAGGCTTTTCTTCTATTAATTGGCGTAGCTTTCACTTTCCCTCACCCTTGGGCAATAATCTGAACCTATTGGTCAGTCTGTCTCCAACCTCTGCTCAGTTTCACTGACTGTATTTACTCCAGGAAGAGTTACTGTTTTTATTCTATAGCTATTTACCAAATCAATCAAGTTCTTTGGGCCCTTTGAAATTATTCTTACTCAAAATTACTGGGTCTGTTTTTATTGTCACTTCTGAAGCAGTACAAAAATCAATAATTCCACACAAATATACTTAAATTAAGTTTAGCAGGACATGATATTTTTAAATGTATTTGGTCATAATTGGGACTTTGAATACATTTGTTCTTCCTATTTATGAATGTATTAATTTTTTATTTATCTCCTCTTTAATTTTCCTTAATTATACTTTAGTGTTTTTAACTTGTAGTATATCTACTATAGAAACGTCATACATGTTTTATGATCAAAAGTATTGTAAACATTTTAAAAAAAATAGCTTATTCTTGTATACAAAATACATTTTTATTAAGAGAATACAATTGCCCATTTCTTTTAAAGATTTAATTTTATTAAACTTTATTGATCTGTGATCTGTGCATAGGAGTGCATTGTCTGTGGAGACAGAGGCATTGGATCTCCTTAGAGCTGGAGTATCCTGTGTGGATGCTGGGACTAGAACCTGTGTCCTCTGCAAGAGCAGTATATGGTCTCACTTCTCCAACCCTGGGTACTCCTTTCAAATTCAGTTGATAATATTCAGTTGTATTTACTTGTTTTTTGCATGTTTGGCAGTGCAATGGTGTTTTTATTACTGTGAATATGTAGTACAACTTGAAATCAGAAATGGTAATCCCTCTAGTAGTCTCCTTATGGCTCAGATGACCTTGGTGTGTGTGTGTGTGTGTGTGTGTGGGGTGTGTGTGTGTGTGTGTGTGTGTATGTGTGTGTGTGTGTGTGTGTGTGTGGGTGTGTGTGTGTGTGTGTGTGTGTGTATGTGTGTGTGTGTGTGTGTGTGTGTGTGTGTGTGTGTGTGTGTATGTGTGTGTATGTGTGTGTGTGTGTGTGTGTTGTGTGTGTGTGTGTGTGTGTGTGTGTGTGTGTGGGTGTGTGTGTTTGCATATAATATAAATATTAAGGTTGTTTTTTTAATGGATTTTGATCATATCATATTGTTTCTGTAAATTTCATTTGATAGAATGGCTGTTTTAACATTTTAATTCTTGCAATCTGCAGTCATGGAATATCTTTTTCTCAATGTCTTAAAATTATAATTAAAAGGCTCTCTTTTTTCCTTATTAGGTTTATTCCAAGGTTATTTTAATATTTTCTAGGTTCTGTGAATAAGATTATTTCCCAGATTCCTTTTCCAATATTTTTAGCTTTCATATATGAGAAGGCTGTATATTTTGTGTTGATTTTGTACCCTGCCACTTTGCTGAAACCTTTTTTTTTTTTTAAATAAGCTCTGGTTTCTGATGGATACTGTAGGATCTCTTATGTATATAGTCATATTATCTGCAAATAGACATATTTTTATTTTCCTTATTTATATACTGTTTACTGCCTTCTCATGTTTTATTTTCTATCTTAATTTTCAACTGCTGTGTTAGGCAGGTGGAAGGAGAATAGACACCTTGCCTTATTTCCCTTCTGACTGGCAATGACTTAAGTTTTTATCCGGTTAGAATGATGCTGACTATATATTCTGCATATATGTCCTTTATTATGTTGCGTTATCCTCTCTTGATCACTTGTTTCTCCATGACATCATAAAGTTGTGCCAGATTCTGTCAAAGGCATCTTCTCCATATATTGAGATGATCATGTAATTTTGTAGTTTAGTCCATTAATGTGATGAATTTATTAAACCATTTCTCCATTGCTGGAAAAAAACCCAACTTCATCATGATACATGATTTTTGTGATATAATTTTTGAATTCAATTTGCAAGTATTTCATTCAGAATTTTTTTATGTTCATCAAGGATATTGTTCTATAATTTTGTTTTTATCATATCTTTGGTTTTATTATCAAGATAACAATGGCTTCATAATTGAGCACTGCTTTTAAGCATAAGTGCTTGAATATATTCGACTTTCTAAAATAATACAACAAACACAATTTCAGATGGTGCAACTCCTGGGGTGTATAAGAAAATAGGCTGAACAATCTTGGGGAGCAAGTCAGTAAGCAGCATTCTTCCATGGCTTCTGCTTTAATTTCTGCATCTGGGCTCCTGCCCTGACTGCCTTAGATAATGGATGGTGATTTGGAAAAGTAAGCTGAAGTAAACTTCAGTGGCTTTTAGTCATGGTGTTTATTCCATCATTAGAAACTCTAAGTATCTGTAGCAATGTCTTCTTTTTTATTTATAGTTTTGTTAATTCGGATCTTCTCTCTTGGATAATTTGGCCAAGGGCTTGCTTGTCATTCTTGTTTATTTTTTTTCAAAGAAACAACTCTTAATTTTATTAATTCTTTTTGTTATTGTTTTTATATTGTTAGTTGATGCCCTAATCTTAATTATTTCTCACTGTCTACAGCTTTGGGGTTTGGTTTATTCTTGTTCTCTGAGGTTGTAAACTTAGAAGCTATGTGAGATCTCAGGTTTTAAATACAGGTGCTTAGGACCATAAGCACTATTAGCACTGTCTTCATTTTGTCTGATAGATTTTGATATATTGTGTTTTAATTTTCACTCAGTTGTAGAATTTTTTTATTTTTTATTTGTTTAGAGCCTAACACAGCATTAAGTGGTACAGTTTTACTTTATTTTTTTTAAATATTTGTTTTACATACATTTTCTTTTTTCTTTTTTAAAATTTTATTTATCTATTTATTTACACGCCACATTTTATTCTCTCCTCCATGCTCCAACTGTTCCACATCCCATACCTCCTCCCCACCCCCTGTCTTCACGAGAATGTTCCCACCCCAAACCCACCTGACCTCTAAACTCCCTGGGGCCTCCAGTCTTCTTGAGGGTTGGGTGTATCATCTCTGAATGAACACAGACCTAAAAGTCCTCTGCTGCAAGTGTGTTGGGGGCCTCATATCAGCTGGTGTATCCTGCCTGTTTGGTGGTCCAGTGTTTGAGAGATCTTGGGGGTCCAGATTAATTGAGATTACTGGTCCTCCTATAGGATTATCCTTCTTCTCTGCTTCTTTCAGCCTTCCCTAGTTCAACAACAGGGTTTAGCTGCTTCTATCCATTGGTTGGTTTCAAATATCAGCATCTGACTCTGTCAGCTGCTTGTTGGGTTTTCCAGAGTGCAGTCGTGCTAGGTCCCTTTTTGTGAGTGCTCCATAGCCTCAGTAATAGGCCTTGGGACCTCCCCTTCAGCTGGAACCCACTTTGGCCTGTTGCTGGGCCTTCTTTTCCACAGGCTCCTCTCCATTTCTATTACTGTAATTCTTTCATACAAGAGCAGTTATTGGTCAGATGTGTGACTGTGGGATGGCCTCCTTTCCCGAATTTGATGCCCAGTCTTCCTGCTTGAGGTGGACTCTATAGGTTCCCTACTGTCCCTGCTGTTGGGTAATTAATCTATGATCCCTCCCTTTGAGTCCTGAGAGTCTCTCACCTCCCAGATCTTAGGTGCATTCTGGAAGGTCCCCCACCTCCTACCTCCTGAGGTTTCCTGTTTCTATTCTTTCTTCTGGCCCTCAGGGGTTCAGTCATTTTCTCTCCCCCAATACCAGATCCGGTTCCCCTCTTTCCCCCACTCCTGCCTGCCCTCCTCACCCCCATCCACTTTCCATCATAGGTCCCTCCCTCCCTCACCACTTGTGATTGCTTTCTTCTCCCTCTCATGTGGGATTAAGGTGTCTTCACTTGGGCACTTCCGCTTGTTGAACTTTTTAAGTTCTGTGGAGTGTATCTTGGGTACTCTGTACTTTTTTTTTCTTGGCTAATATCCACTTATTAATGAGTACATACCATGCATGTCCTTTTGGGTCTGAGTTACCTCACTCAGGATGATATTTTCTAGTTCCATTTACCTGAAAAGTCAGGATGTCCTTGTTCTTAACAGCTGAGTAGTAATCCATATGTAAATGAACCATATTTTCCACATCCATTCTTCTGTCCTAGGACATCTAGGTTGTTTCCAGCTTCTGGTTATCACAAATAAGGCCATTATGAACATAGTAGAACACATACCCCTGTGGCATGGTGGGGCATCTTTTGGGTATATTCCCAAGAGTGGTATAGCTGGATCTTCAGGTAGTTCTATTTCCAATTTTCTGGGGAACCTCCAGATTGATTTCCAGAGTGGTTGTATCAGTTTGCAATCTGACCAGCAATGGAGGAATTTTCCTCTTTCTCTACATCCCCGCCAACATGTGCTGTCACCTCTGGTCTTTATCTTAGCCATTCTGATAGTTGTAAGGTGAAATCTCGGTTTAGTTGTATACCCCATAGTTTGATTTTTTTTGTGATTAGCTAGCTCTCAATTGGATGTGGGGTTAGTGAAGACTTTTCCCAGTCTGTAGGTTGCTGATTTGTCTTATTAACTCTGTCCTTTGTTGTACAGAAGCTTTCCAGTTTGATGATGTCCCACGTATCAATTCTTGATCTTGAGCATGAGCCACATTGGAGTTCTGTTTAGGAAATTTCACCCTGTGCCAATGAGTTCAAGGCTCTTTCACACTTTCTCATCTATCAGATTCAGTGTATCTGGTTTTAGGTTGAGGACCTTGAGCCACTTGCATTTGAGCTTTGTACAGGGTGACAAATATGGGTCTATTTTTATTTTTCTATATACATATAGTTTGATAGACCAGCTGCATTTTTTGAAAATATGTTCTCTTTTCCATTGTATATTTTTGCATCTTTGTCAAAGATCAAGTGTCTGTAAGTGTGTGGTTTTATTTCTGGGTCTTCAATTCTATACCAATGATCAATGTGTCTGTCTCTATATCAATACCATGCAGTTTTTATCACTAATGCTCTGTAGTAAGCTTGAGATCAGGGATGGTGATTGTCCCAGACATCCTTTTATTGTTAAGAATTGTTTTCACTATTCTGTGGTTGGTTTGTTTTTTTTTTTTTTTTGTATTTTTTTGCTTTTTTGTTTTTTTGTTTTTTTGCCTTTCTATATGAATTTGAGAATTGCTCTTTTGATGTCTTTGAAGAATCATGTTAGGATTTTGATGTGGATTTCTTTGAATCTATAGATTGCCTTTGGTAGCATGGGCATTTTTACTATGTTAATCCTGCCAATCCATGAGCATGGGAGATCTCTCTATTTTCTGAGATCTTCAATTTCTTTCTTGAGAGACTTGAAGTTATTGACATACAGGTCTTGTTTGGTTAGAATTACCTTAAGATATTTTATATTATTTGTGGCTATTGTGAAGGGAGTTGTTTCCCTAATTTTTTTCTCAGTCTGTTTTTATTCTTTGTATAAAGGAAGGGTACTGATTTATTTGAGTTAATTTTATATCTGGCCACTTAGCTATAGTTGTTTATCAGTTACAGAAGTTCTTTGATAGAATTTTTGGGGTCGGTTATGTATACTATCATATCATCTGCAAACAGTGATACTTTTATTTCTTCTTTGCCATTTTGTATCCCCTAGATCTCTTTTTGTTGTCTTATTGTTCTAACTAGCACTTGGAGTACTATATTGAATAGATATGGGGAGAGTGAACATCCTTGTCTTGTCCCCAATTTCAGTGGGATTGCTTCAAGTATGTCTGCATTTAATTTGATATTGGCTGTTGATTTGCAGTTAATTGCTTTTATTATTTTAGGTATGAACCTTGAATTTCTGATCTCTCTAATACTTTTATTTTGTCAAATGCTTTTTCTGCTTCTAAGGAGATGACCATGTGATTTTTTTCTTTGATTTTGTTTATATAGTGGATTATGTTCATGGATTTCGTATATTAAACCAACCTTGCATACCTGGGATAAAGCCTACTTGATCATGATGAATGATGGTTTTGATGTGTTCTTGGATTAGGTTTGCAAGAATTTTTTTGAGTAATTTTGCATTGATATTCATAATGGAGATTGGTCTGCAGTTCTCTTTTTTGGTTGGGTCCTTGTGTGGTTTAGGAATCAGAGTAATTGTGGCTTCATAGAATGAGTTAGGTAGTGTTTCTTCTCTTTCTATTTGATGGAATAGTTTGAGGAAAATTGGTATCAGGTCTTCTTTGAAGGTCTGATAGAATTCTGCACTTAACCTTCTGACCCTGGGCTCTTTTTTGGTTGCAAGTTTTTTTTTTTTGTTTTTGTTTGTTTTTTTTTTTTGTTTTTTGTTTTTTGTTTTTTTTCATAGATCCTTGACATTTCTTCCATTGTGAGTGTATAGTGGCGGGATTAATTTAAAACTCAACTTTAATAGCCATCTGATTTCTTTTTTTTTAAAATTGGGTATTTTCCTTATTTACATTTCCAATGCTATCCCAAAAGCCCCCCATACCCTCCCCCCCACTCCTCTACCCACCCACTCCTACTTCTTGGCCCTGGTGTTCCCCTGTACTGAGGCATATAAAGTTTGCAAGACCAATGGGCCTCTCTTCCCAATGATGGCCAACTAGGCCATCTTCTGATACATATGCAGCTAGAGACACGAGCTCCAGGGGGTACTGGTTAGTTCATAATGTTGTTCCACCTATAGGGTTGCAGATCCCTTCAGCTCCTTGGATACTTTCTCTAGCTCCTCCATTGGGGGCCCTGTGATCCATCCAATAGCTGACTGTGAGCATCCACTTCTGTGTTTGGTAGGCCCAAGAATAGCCTCACGAGAGACAGCTATATCAGGGTCCTTTCAGCAAAATCTTGCTAGTGTATGCAATGGTGTCAGCGTTTGGAGGCTGATTATGGGATGGATCCCCAGGTATGGCAGTCTCTAGATGGTCCATCCTTTTGTCCCAGCTCCAAACTTTGTCTCTGTAACTCCTTCCATGGGTGTTTTGTTCCCAATTCTAAGAAGGGGCAAAGTGCCCACACTCAAGGTTTTTAATGACTTCTATTTCTTTATGTAATATGGGCTTGTTTAGATAATTTGTCTGCTCTTGATTTAAATTTGGTATGTGGTATCTGTCTAGAAAACCATCCATTTCATCTAAAATTTCCAGTTCTGTTGAGAATAGGCTTTAATAGGAGAATCCGATGATTTTTTAAATTTTCTCCCTTTCTCTTGTTATGTCTCCCTTTTCATTTCTGATTTTTGTTAACTTGGATACTGCCTCTCGGCCCTTTAGTTAGTTTGGCTAGGGGTTTATCTATCTTGTTGATTCTCTCAAAGAACCAGCTTTTGGTTTTGTGATATATATATATATATATATATATATATATATATATATATATATTTTCCTATTTGTTTTTGGCCCAGAGTTTGACTATTTCTTGCCTTCTACTCTTCTTGGGTGAGTTTGCTTCTCTTTGTTCTAGAAATCTCAGGTGTGCTTTTAAATTGTTAGTGTAAGATTTCTCCAGTTTCTTTACCAGGTCACTTAGTGCTATGGACTTTCCTATTAGCACTGCTTTCATTGTGTCTCATAAGTTTGGGTATGATGGGTCAACATTTTCATTAAATTCTAGGATGTCTTTAATTTCTTTCTAATTTCTTCCCTGACCAAATTATTCAGTAAAGAGTTGTTCAGTTTCCACATATATGTGGGCTTTCTGTAGTCTGTGTGTGTATGAGAGAGAGACCAATTATATAGTCAATTTTGGAGAAGGTGTATTCTTTTGTTTTAGGGTGAAATGTTTTTGTTAATAACCTCTCTTAGTTTCACTGTGTTTCTGCTTAGTTTCTGTTTCAATAACCTGTTTATTGGTGAGAATGGGTGTTGAAGTCTCTGACTATTATTGTGTTTTGAGTAAAGTTTCTTTTATGAATGTGGGTGCTCTTGCATTTGGGGGCACAGATGTGCAGAACTGAGACATGCTCTTTGTGGATTTTCTCTTTGATGAATATGAAATGTCCTTCATCACACTTGATATCTTTTAGTTGAAAGTCTATTTTATTGTATATTAGGATGGCAACTCCTGCTTGTTTCCAGGGGCATTTTCTTGGAAGACCTTTTTCCATCCTGCTACTCTCAGATAGAAACTGTCTTTGTTATTGAGGTGTGCTTCTTATATGCAGCAAAATGCTGGATCTTGTTTGTGTATCCAGTCTGTTAGCTTATGTCTTTATAGGTAAGTTGAGTTAATTAATATTCAGAGATGTTAAAGAGATATAACTGTTGATTCCTGATATGTTTGTTTGTCTAGGTGGGTTTATGTGTTTGTGGTTCTCTCCTTTTGGCTTTGTTGTAAGATGCTTAATATGTTGTCCTTTCTTTGGTGCAGAGTCCTTCCTTATGTTGTAGTTTTCTTCTAGGATCCTCTGTAGGGCTGGGTTGGCAGATAGATACTGTTTGAATTTGGTTTTGTCCTGGAATATTTTGGTTTTTCCAAAATATTTTGCTGAGTATAGTAGCCTGGATAGGCATTTGTGTTCTCTTAGAGTCTGTATGACCTCTGACCAGGCTCTTCTGGCTCTTATTACCTCTGTTGAGAAGTCTGGTGTAATTTTGATAGGTCTACCTTTCTATGTTACTTGGCTCTTTTCCCTTACTGCTATTAATATTCTTTTTTTGTTCTGTGTGTCTAGTGTTTTGATTATTATGTAACGAGAAGATTTTCTTTTCTGGTTCCATTTATTTAGTGTTCTATAGGCTTCTTGTACTTTTATGGCCATCTCTTTCTTTAGGTTGGGGAAGTTTTCTTCTGTGATTTTGTTGAAGACATTTTCAGGTCCATTGAGCTGGGAATCTTTGTTCTTCTCTATTCTGATTATTCTTAGATTTGGTCTTTTCATTGTGTCCTGAATTTCCTGGATGCTTTGGGTTAGCAGGTTTTTTTTTTTTTTTGGAATTTCTTTGACAGTTGTGTCAATCTCCTCTCCAGTATCTTCTGCACCTGAGATTCTCTCTTTTTTTCCCTTGTATTCTGTTGGTAATTCCTGACCTCTTTCCTAGGTTTTCCATTTCCAGGTTTGCCACCATTTGCGTTTTCTTTATTGTTCCTACTTATACTTTTATGTCTTGGACTGCTTTATTCTATTCCTTCACCTGTTTACCTGTGTTTTCCTGTATTTCTTTCAGTGAGTTATTGATATCTTCCTTAAAGGACTCTATTATCTTCATGAGATAGGATTTTAGGACAGATTCTTGATTTTCAGTTGTGTTGGTGTATTTAGGGCTTGCTGTGGTGGGAGAACTGTGTTCTGATGATGCCCATGTATATTGGCTTCTGTTGCTTATGGTCTTGTTCTTGCATTTCACCATCTGTATATCCCTGGTATTTGTTCATCTGGGTGACTGTTTGGAGTCTGCCTCTTTTGTCCCTGGGCTGCTTCAGGTCTCTTGGTAGGCCTGAGGCCCTGGCTATAGCAGACCATCTGTGGGGCTTCCAACTTGGGGCTTCACGGGGACAGAGAAGCTGCTAATCTTTTGCTCTGGCTGCAGTAGATCTCCTGGGAGACCTTCAGACTGTTGTGTTGGGTCTTCAGTGGAGGAGTCAAGCTGTTGTCCAACTGCTCTGAGTGTAGCTGATCCTCAACTGCTCTGAGTGTAGAGGATCCTCAACTGCTCTGAGTGCAGTGGGTCCTCTAGGATTGGTTAGGATATGTTGCCTTTATGGGAGCAGACCAGCTAGGAGACTGCCCCTGCATAAAGGACTGGGCAGAAGAGATGGAAGGGGACTGTTATTCGGAAAGGCAGGGGATTTGGTGGGTGATGGATCCCGAGTCTAGCAGGCTCCCAGCAGCAGTTCTGAGACTTTAAGGAGGGGGGGGGGTCTTACCAACTGCTCTGAGTGCAGTGGGTCCTCTAGGATGGGTCAGGATATGGTGTCTTCACTGGAGCAGACCAGCTAGATGTCTGCCCAAGCAGAAAGGATGGGCAGAAGGGGCACATACAGCATATTCTAATCACAATTTTCCCGCCCTTGTCTTTCCCCAGCTACTTGGCACCTCCATAACCATCCAGCTTAGTACCTTCTCTCTGTCCTTAGAAAACAAACAGGACTATAAATGAACAAACAAGCCAGTATAAAACAAATCAAATGGACAAACAGAAAAAAATAGAAAACATGAAATCAAAGAAAAACCATGACAAACACACTAAAATAAAAATTATAAACTGTAATAGATAAGCAAAATACAGGTAAGTTAAAAGGTACCCAAGTAAAGAATTATGCAATGAAACATGTCTAAAACTACCATTGTGTTGGCTATCTGTGCTGGGCATGGGGTCTGCCCATAATGTGGATTTTATACCCAGTGAGACTCCGTTGGAGAAAACTGACCTTTTCTTCAAAAGTGCTTGTCAGTTTGAGATAGCATCTAGATTAGGGATGAGGGTTCATACCTATTTCTCTTTGAAGTGCTGGGACGCCATCTGGTGCAGACCTGTTCAGGCCCAGTGCATGTTGCCAGTCTCTGTCAGTCCTGTTGTGTCACCTGTAACTTTGTTTTCTCACCTGTGCACTTTGATCTCTGAGACTTAATGTTTCATGAATAAATGACTAGGCTTAAGAATTTCATGAATTCATTGGTTTTAATTGCTGAATAGTATCCCATTGTGTAGATGTACCACATTTTCTGTATCCATTCCTCTGTTGAGGGACATCTGGGTTCTTTCCAGCTTCTGGCTATTATAAATAAGGCTGCTATGAACATAGTGGAGCATGTGTCCTTTTTACAAGTTGGAACATCTTCTGGGTATATGACCAGGAGAGGAATTGCTGGATCTTCCGGTAGTACTATGTCCAATTTTCTGAGGAACATTCAAACTGATTTCCAGAGTGGTTGTACAAGCTTACAATCCCACCAACAATGGAGGAGTGTCCCTCTTTCTCCACATCCTTGCCAGCATCTGCTGTCACCTGAATTTTTTATCTTAGCCATTCTGACTGGTGTAAGGTGGAATCTCAGGGTTGTTTTGATTTGCATTTCCCTGATGACTAAGGATGTTGAACATTTATGCAGGTGCTTCTCAGTCATTCAATATTCCTCAATTGAGAATTCTTTGTTTAGCTCTGAGCCCCATTTTTTAATGGGGTTATTTGATTTTCTGAAGTCCATCTTCTTGAGATCTTTATATATATTGGATATTAGTCCCCTATCAGATTTAAGATTGGTAAAGATCCTTTCCCAATCTGTTGGTGGCATTTTTTGTGTTATTGACAGTGTCTTTTGCCTTACAGAAGCTTTGCAATTTTATGAGGTCCCATTTGTCAATTCTTGATCTTACAGCACAAGCCATTGCTGTTCTGTTCAGGAATTTTCCCCCTTTGCCCATATCTTCGAGGCTTTCCCCCACTTTCTCCTATATAAGTTTCAATGTCTTTGGTTTTATGTGGAGTTCCTTGATCCATTTAGACTTGACCTTAGTACAATGAGATCAGAATGCATCAATTTGCATTCTTCTACATGATAACCGCCAGTTGTGGCAGCACCATTTGTTGAAAATGCTGTCTTTTTTCCACTGGATAGTTTTAGCTTCCTTGCCAAAGATCAAGTGACCATAGGTGTGTGGGTTCATTTCTGGGCCTTCAATTCTATTCCATTGATCTACCTGTCTGTCCCTGTACCATGCAGTTTTTATCACAATTGCTCTGTAGTACAGCTTTAGGTAAGGCATGGTGATTCCACCAGAAGTTAAATGGATACATCTGGAGGATATCATCCTGAGTGAGGTAATCCAATCACAAAAGAACACACATGATATGCACTCACTGATAAGTGGATATTAGCCCAGAAACGTAGAATATCCAAGACACAATTTGCTAAATACATGAAACTCCTTCACACAATTTGCAAAACACATGAAACTCAAGAAGAAGGAAGACCAAAGCATGGATACTTCGCTCCTTCTTAGAATGGGGAACAAAATACCCATGGAAGGAGTTACAGGGACAAAGTTCGGAGCTGAAACAGAAGGAAAGACCATCCAGAGACTGCCCCACGTAGGAATCCATCACATATATAACCACCAAACCCAGAAACTATTGCATATGCCATAAAGATTTTGCTGACAGGACCCTGACATAGCTCTCCCTTGTGAGTCTATGCCAATGCCTGGCAAATACAGAAGTGGATGCTCACAGTCATCTATTGGTTGGAACACAGGGCCCCTAATGAAGGAGCTAGAGAAAGTACCCAAGAAGCTAAAGGGGTCTGCAACCCTATAGGAGGAACAATAATATGCACTGACCAGTACCCCTCCCCCCAGATCTGTGTCTCTAGTTGCATATGTAGCAGAGGATGGCCTAGTTGGCCACCAATGGGAGGAGAGGCCCTTGGTTTTGCAAAGATCATATGCCCAAGTACAGGGGAATGCCAGGGCCAGGAAGTGGGAGTGGGTGGGTTGGGCAGCAGGGGGGGGGGACAGTATAGGGGGCTTTGGGGATAGCATTTGAATTGTAAATGAAGAAAATACCTAATTAAAAAAAAGAAAAAATGACTAGGCCAAAAGCATTGCTTCTTCCCCAGCTACCTCATAACTTAAATTTATTCTAAGTCATGCCACATGGCTGGTTTCTTGGTCCTCAGTTTTATATGACGGTTGTCTTCTGTGTCTGGGGCTAATCTCCTAATCTCCTTACCTGACTCTATTCTCAGAAATGCTCTGTGTGTCCTGGAACTCCCACCTCCATAGTTCCTGTCTAAGCTGATAGGCTAACAGCATTTTATTGACTGGTGATGCTTTCATACAGTGCAAGATATTCTCTCTATAATCTGCTTTAGTGCTCCATGAAATATTACATATGACAGGCTTTAATCCCATGACTTTTTATATTTTCTGTTGTTTTTCTTGATTGCCTGTTAGAATATAATATGTAGCATCATTTTTTGTATATTTATTGTGAGTTATTTTTCCCCAGTATATGATTTGTTTTGGAAAAAGTTCATTGACTGCTGAGAAAAATGTGAATTTCTAGAGTTTGGGTGGAGTGTTCTATAGTTGCCTGTTCAGTACTTTTGATTTTTTAATGTGTCTGTGCTTATATTTTTTAATCAGAATTACATATTGGGAAGTTGTGTGTGACATGTTAAAGTTGCCCAGTATAACTGTGTTCGAGTGGACCTGTGAATTTTTATCTATTAATAAAATATTTATATACTTATAACATCTATAATATTTAATTTAAACCTATTAGTGTTTTATGAAATTCAGTGTACCTCATTGGAATGTATATATTTAGAGTTGTAATATTTCCTTGATTAAAGTATGAAGAGATTTCATTATGTGTTCTAAGAAGTCCTAGTAGTCATTTTTGTCTTATGTTAGAGTAGATTTGCCTGATTGTTTGTTAGTTCCATTCCATGCTAGAAATACCAGTCTTCTCTTTTATTCTAAAATAGGGTCTATCCATAAAGATGAAATGTGTTTCTTTGAGGCAGCAAAAAGAAATCCTGTCATTTTACCTTGTTTTTATTAGGTAATTAAGTAAAATCCAGAGTTATTATTGGTAGATGTGGATTTTATTTTTTTAGTTTTGAATATTTTGTTTTGTTTTCTTAATTTCTTTTGAATGACTGTCCTATTATTATTTTTCCTCTGTGGTCTCTAGAATATGTTTATTCTTCTTGTCAGTTTGAGGTATAACTTTCCAATCTTTGTAGAGTTGACTTAGTAGTCATATACCTTAAGCCTGTTTCTATCATGGAGAATTTCTATTTCTTTAACTTATGAAAGAAAGTTTTGCTGGTTATAATAGCCTTAGTTGGATGTTGTGTTCTTTTAGAACTTTAAATACTTCCAAGAACTTCTGCCTTTGTATTTTAATCAATGAGTTGCTATTTTGATGTGTCTACCATTGTGTGTGACTTGGCCTCTCTCTTGCTACTTTCACTATCCTTTATTCTGCTTTTAGTCTTTTAACTATAATGTGTGGTGGGTACCATCTTTTCTGGCCTTTTCATTTGGTGTTCAGTAAGCTTCTTATATTTTGATAGGTTTCCCTTTCTCTAGATTTAGGAAGTTTTCTTTTATTGTTTTCTTGAAAATATTTTCTATGCCTTTCGTGGCATTTTTCGCCATGTATACTCATTATTTATGGACTTTTGTTTTTTCATTGTGCCTCAAAGATCTTCCATGCACCAATTCTGTGGTTTTTTTTTTTTAAATTGTCATTTTCTTTGATTGAATGATCTATTAATTCCTCTACCCCATCTCTGTTGAAGGTTTCCATGGGAATTACTATATGGCTATTTTTTCCTTCCAAATGTTGTTCCATTTACATTTTCTTTAGTATTTTTCTTTGTTTGGTTTCCTTCATCCCTCTTTGCTCTCTCATTCTCTACACTTCTTCTTGATTAAATTTCTCACTGTGTAGCCTTTGCTGTTCAGGAACTTATTATATCTGACCTGTATGTTTGTATTCTGAATTGTCTTCCCTAAACTTTTTGCATTTGTAGACTTTGATAATTTTAATTCCTGTCCTTTCTAAGTTCACTTAGGTGTTTAGTTGTGTGCTATTTAAAGTCTTTTGAATTTTATGAACATGTTTATAATTATTGTCTGCACTTCATATCTACAAACCTATAGAGTTTGTGATTTTAGAAGTTTAGAGATGGACAATCCTATGGATTTAAAGCAGGGGAGCTGGTTTAATAACATTATTTTCACTTGGGCAAGTAATAGTATTCTGTTATTCCTAGGGCCTATTAGTTAGCCTGGTATAGGACTTTGACCCAGTTAACAACACCAGACTTGAGTTTCACCATGTGTTTTAAACTTCATTCAGAAACATTCATGCCAATTTTGCAGTATTTATTGCCTGGCAAGTCATTATTGTATATCAGAGGTTCACAGATGGGTAAGATTGATGATTGCTTTTCTCCCCTGGTAGTTTGCATAGAATCAGCATTGTGAAAACTAGCCAATAGGGATGAAGCTTTCAGGTTGGTATACACTTAATTTATTCATGTTTTATGACTCAAGTTTTGATGGCATTTGTAATAGGGTCATTCTATCAAGTTCTAAAGAGCAGTGGAAGTTGCCTATAATGTTTGAGGAGAGCATGCGTAACCCCACAGGCTAATAGCTTTAATACTGGGCACTGTATTTCTTTATATTCTATGGTGTTCAGAAAAGACTCAACACCTTCAATTATAGGGTAACACATATGTGTCTATTTGTTAGGAAGCTTGTTTGGTAGTAGGTTTCCATGATTTTTTCACTGGTTCTAGTTATCCCTATACTTCCTCCTTTATTTTGTCCTCCTCTTCCTGACCACATTTAACAGTTAGTGGGTTTTGAAATAATCATTCTTTGTAAGACCAAGAAAGACAGAGAGGCACTACATATTCTCACTCACAGATGATTGTAGCTTTGAATTTCTAGCTATGTGTGTTGAGTTGAAGTGTCCATAGAAGTTAAAAATGTGATAAAGATCCCAGTGAGGATTCAAGGCAAGGAGGAAAAAGCCTAATCTTTTTAAGTTTCAGTATTTATGAGGCAGTCACCACTTCAGTAACATTATAGAGTGAACATAGGCTCTTGATATTTTGCTTCATATTCCAGTATGTTGTTATAGTATAAAGTGCTTATTAGTTGTTTATTCTGAAATCCTTCAACTTGTGCTTCTTAGGAGTAGATTTTAAGTTCCACTAAAGTCAAGTTGCTATGTTCTTTCCTTTCTTATTTCTTTGGTTCTGCCTTTGAACTTACCTTTTCTTCAAAAATCTCTAGACTCAGATACCAGATTAAATTATCCCTGTTTCAATATTCCTAAAAATGGCAGAGACGGTTTCAAGTTTTGAGTTATCATTTTACCCAGTTGTCTGTTATGTCACTTTATTTAGTCACCTAGACATTCTGCCTCTCATTTGTTCACCAAGTATCAAGAAAACTCATATTTCTTGTTCTTGAAAGATAAAATTAAGAATCCTTCCTTCACATTAAAAAGTATTAATTGCGACCTCAAATGATGACTACTATAATCTTTCCCCCGTAGATTATTTTATACCTATTTATTCACGTACTCATTCAATTCATTCATCTCTTATATATTATATTGTGAACTGGGTTTTCCAGCCTCCACTCCTCCAATTTTTCCTATCCACCACTCTTCCCCAGACCTACTCCTCCTCTGTTTACCTTCAGAAAAGAACCCCCTCCCTCTTGCCCCCACGGGGATATCAGCTGAATGCAGTGTAAAAAGTCACAGTAAGACTAGACACATACCCTCATATTAAGTCAACACATTAGGAGGAAAAGGATTCCAAGCCAAATAGTCAGAGACATTCCCATTCCCATTGTTAAGAGTTCCAGAACATGGTTTACTACAGAGCAATTGTGATAAAAACTGCATGGTACTGGTATAGCGACAGACAAGTAGACCAATGCAATAGAATGGAAGACCCAGACATGAACCCACACACCTATGGTCACTTAATCTTTGACAAGGGAGCTAAAACCACCCAGTGGAAAAAAGACAGCATTTTCAACAAATGGTGCTGCCACAACTGGCAGTTATCATGTAGAAGAATGCAAATTGATCAATTCCTATCTCCTTGTACTAAGGTCAATTCTAAGTGGATTAAGGAACTTCACATAAAACCAGAGACACTGAAACTTACTGAGGAGAAAGTAGGGAAAACCCTCGAAGATATGGGCACAGAGGAAAAATTCCTGAACAGAACAGCAATGGCTTGTGCTGTAAGATCGAGAATTGACAAATGGGACCTCATGAAACTGCAAAGCTTCTGCAAAGCAAAAGACACCGTCAATAAGACAAAAAGACCACCAACAGATTGGGAAAGGATCTTTACCTATCCTAAACCAGATAGGGGACTAATATCCAACATATATAAAGAACTCAAGAAGGTGGACTCCAGACAATCAAATAACCCCATTAAAAATGGGGCTCAGAGCTAAACAAAGAATTCTCACCTGAGGAATACCGAATAGCTGAGAAGCACCTGAAAAAATGTTCAGCATCCTTAATCATCAGAGAAATGCAAATCAAAACAACCCTGAGATTGCACCTCACACCAGTCAAAATGGCTAAGATAAAAAATTCAGGTGACAGCAGATGCTGGCGAGGATGTGGAGAAAGAGGAACACTCCTCCATTGTTGGTGGGATTGCAAGCTTGTACAACCACTCTGGAAATCAGTCTGGTAGTTCCTCAGAAAATTGGACATACTACTACTGGAGGATCTTGCAATCCCTCTCCTGGGCTTATATCCAGAAGATGTCCCAACCAGTAACACTTAGCACAAAATATTTCCAGTGTACCTTTAGATAAAAACTATTAGGATATATGTACAATCAAAATAAGTATCAGAAATTGTTATTCAGTTGCTTAATGCTATTTTTTAAATGATAAAGTGTTTGTCTATCATTATTAGAGGGGAATGAGAAAAGCAGTATGATTTGTTTCTGTCAGGACACCTTAAGTCTAGATTATTGGGTTTTTCTCTGTTTTTGGCTTTGGTTACTTTTATTTTGCATAGGGTTCTTAGTGATTATAGGTGTCTCCTTAAACTTTGAATTGTATCAGCACATTTAAATATTAGCAATTAGATATCAGGTTGTATATAATTAACTATTTGAAGTGTATGAGTGTTTTGCCAGCATGTGTGTAAATGCACTCTGTGCTGGGGAGTAGAAAAGCATCTCAGATCCCTGGAACTGTAGTTACAGGAAGCTAGGAGCTGACATTGGGATGCTGTGAATGGAAGCCAAGTCCTCTGTAAGAGCAGCAAGTGCTCTTAACTGCTGAGCCAACTCACAAGCCCCCTGTAACTAATTCTTTAAGTACTTCCTTAACCAAAAAAATTTCTTTGACCAAGTAAAACGTAAAAAAAAAAAAATCATTGGATTGATCTTTTAAAAGTTAGAAAATATTTAATATGTGAAAATGTAAATAATTGAGCAATAGTGAAATAAGATGTTTATGTTGAATGTGGTTTATTTTAAAAAGTTTAATAGCTCTCGGGTTTTCATGGAAATAATATACTCTAGAAGGTATTCAAAGTAGTCAGACAAGTTGAGCCTGAAAAGCAGTGCACCCAGTTATCCTTGCTGCTGATTAGACTGGAGGTACATGGTCTTGTTTCAGAAGAAACTAACTGGTTTGCAGTGGGTTTGAGTTCATGAACTTGTTTTGTATTTCATGTAGAACTGTGACTCCACAGAGTAACACACAACCTCCTTCTGTTCTTAGCAGCCAATCAGAGCCAGTATTGTAGGTATCATGCTGGTTATCTATCAAATGATACCTCACTGTTTTCTAAGTTGAGTTTGTAACAAAGAGCCAGAACTCACCACAGTTTATCTTGTTCCTAAGCCTGATTTTCTTTCATAAAATAAGGAAGGGGAGAGTAGAAGAACACTTCTTGGTGACTTATTAAATACTTTAGCTATACTTAATTTTATAGTTATGTTTAATTTTTAACAGCTTGCTTAATTTTTCTCAGTTGCCTATCTGTAAATTACTCAAAGTCCAAAAGGACTGAAAGGTGTTAAATACAAATTATTTCTTTCTATTATCACATATAGAGATAGAAGTTCATCTGGAAACACTTGAAGTGTTTGCAATAGGGGTGTACTTTCTGCATGTTATGTATATCTTATAAATTGAAGATACAGATTTTGACAGTTTTTTTTGCATTGTTTGATCTGAATTATATTAGCTCATAGCTGATTAATATTTCAAATTCTATTCCTAATACAGGCTAAAAATCTCATAGAGAGATTCTTCATTCAGCAAGTAGAAGTCCTGGGCAAGCGTGCGGAGCCACTGCCTGAGATATACTACATTGAGGGAACCCTTCAGATGGTGTGGGTGAACCGCTGCTTTCCAGGGTATGGCATAAATGTCCTGAAGCATCCCAAGTGCCCAGAGTGCTGTGGTATGTAATAAACTACATTTCACTTTTATGTGGATGAAATTTGTTTTCTTCAATTATGTTTAACTGAATGTCTTCTTTAAAACTGTCATTTAGATTTTGACTTATTTTAAATAATGTATTTGAGAAAACTATATTCTAAATATGTATAAAGAAAAACTATTGTAATGTTTTAAATAATATATTTTGTTTTATTTTGACAATTTTATACAATATATCTGAAATCCCTCTACTTTCCTACTTGTGTCCTCTTTTAAAAAAGATGAGGAAACTCTTGTAGTAGGTGTCCTAGTCCTCTGGCTTTTCCAGTCTTTCTGCCCCTTCTTCTATAATGCCCCCTTGGTCTTAAGTATAGAGTTTTTTTTTTTTTTTAATATATCAATTGTGGATGCCCACCCTGATTAGTAATTCTTTGTGTTATGGTCAGTGGTGGCTTTCTACAATTATATCTATTAGCTGCAAAGAGAAGCTTCTTGAATGGAGAGAGAGAGAGAGAGAGAGAGAGAGAGCGAGAGCGAGAGAGTGAGAGAGAGCGCACATTATTAACCTGTAGCTATAAAGGTAAGTGTTTAGAATGCAATTAGAAATTATACTGGTTTAGCAAACTGGCAGTGGTAGGTTCTCCTCCATGTCCTTTGTCGGGAGTATTATGCCTTCAGCAATAGTGCACTATCTTCTTTTTCCACTAGGGTGACATCAATAAACTATGTTTTAGGGGGTCTCTTGGAATTTCAAGGTAGGTTTACCATGTCTGGTATTAGGGCTATTGTTTGCCTATGGTTTGGGCAGGGAACATTACCACCCCAAGTGCTATAATTTCAATTAAAGCAAATATATCTATATATGCATATAAACTTGGTATTTTATATAATTTAAAATGAACATAAAATGCTTCCTTATGGCATTGACAAATATACTACTGTCATTTGTCACTCCTACTTCCTACTCTGTTGTCCCCTCTGCACTCCCCAACCAAGTTTCCCTGACCAGTTTCTCATTTCCATTTTCATAGCAACTGTTTTCTACTAATTCCATCTCTAATTCTGATATTTGCATTTGCTCTAGGTTATATACCCAAATCTAAAGATTTGCAGCTAGTATTCACAGATAAATCATGGGGCATTTGTCTTTCTAGGTCTGGGTTACCTTATTCAATATAATGTTTTCTACGTTTATCCATTTACCTGCAAATTTCATGATTTCATTTTTTTTCTTTATAGCTAGGTAGAATTTTATAGTCTGTAAATATTATATTTTCATTACTTATTCTTTAGTTGGAGGATATTTAGATTATTTCTATTTCCTAACTATTGTGATTAGAACAGCAATGAATGTGGCTGTGATCTATGAATTATGATGTGGAGTCGTTTTGGCATATGCTGAGGAGTGGTATACATTCATTTATATACCTATGTGTTAGAATGGCTTGCAGGCTGTGGTTCACCTAGTATAACAATTGTTGTCTACCAACAGACAGTCCAAGAATCCAGTAGTTGTTCAGTCCATGAGACTAGATGCCTAAGCTACTCTTCAGTATATATCAAAATTCCAA
Source organism: Mus musculus (assembly GCF_000001635.26). Taxonomy (NCBI): domain Eukaryota; kingdom Metazoa; phylum Chordata; class Mammalia; order Rodentia; family Muridae; genus Mus; species Mus musculus. Next base: position 11,350,972 of record NC_000077.6, on the reverse strand, counting down.
AGAAGTAGTGCTAATGCTAATGAGGGAATGCATTTTCCAGCAAGATTAAGAGCAAGCTCAAGCAGACAAAGAACAGCACTTATTTCTTCCATGTGCTTTATATAGGCTGCCAGCAGAAGCTGTGGCCCAGGTTAAAGGTGGATTTTCCCACCTCAAAAGTTCTGGATTAAAAGTGAGTCTTCCCACTTCAAGTGATTTAATTAAGAAGAAAATTCCCTCAAATGTGTACCCAGGCACTTGGGTGTTAGTTAATTCCAGGTGTAGTCAAGTTGATAATCAAGATTAGCCATTACAAACGAATTCTTGAATTTGTTTTCATTTTTATTTCTACAATTTCTAAGGATAATGAACATTTTTTGAGATATTAGCCATTTTTTATTTCTTTTTTTTGAAACTTCAGAGTATAGGCTATTTTTTAAAAACTGGGTTGCTTGCTTTCTTGCTCTTTTCCTTTCTCAGTGTGTGTTCTGAGTTTCAGTCCTCTATCAGATATATTGCTGGAAACAATTCTCTGTGGGCTTCCTCTACTCAGTTATTTACTGCATTGGACACTGTTTTTAGCTTTATAGGTCCCCATCTGTCAATTGTCAGCCTTAATTCTTGAGAAAATGGGGTCCTTTTCAGAGAATACTTTCCTATTGCCATGTGTTATAGGGTGCTTCTTTTTTCTTGTTTCTGCATTTTGGGTTTTACATTGAGGTCTTGTAGCAGTAGGTGATTAATCTGCTCTAATCTTCCTGGTTGCTGTGCTTCGAGTTCGTTGTTACCTGCTCCAATCCTCTGGATTCCCAAATGAAACACACACACACACACACACACACACACACACACACACACACACACACAGAGCCTTATGTTTAATATGCCTTAATCAGCTCAATGGCTGAGCCACTCCCAAACTTCCATACACGACTGGTGTGCCTCTCTTCCTGCAGCTCTCAAGCCCAGATATTATTCCTTTCTCAGCAGAGGTGATTCTGCCGCTTTTCCTGTTTCCCTTGCCTGTGAATCCTAATGGTCCTGCCTCTGTCTCCCTGCCCAGCCATTGGCCACTGACAACTTCATTAACTAATCAAAGCCAACTGGGGGGCACTTACATGCAGATGTGCATATTCCCATGTAATTTTGGGGGACAAATTAACATAAATAGCACTAGATCCAATCCACAACAAGCCTATGGTTTATTTGTAGTTTATTTTTGTGCAAGGTGATAGATATGGGTGCTATTTAATTCTTTTACAGTAGGCATCTAGTTTTCTTAGCACCATTGTCTTTTCTCTGATATGTAGTTGCAAACATCAAGTGAATGTAATTACAGAACACATATTTGGGTCTTCTGTTTTTTTCCATTGATTTAAATGTTTTCTGTTGTTGATGTTTCTTTGTTTATACCATGCTATCTTTATTACTATACTGCTATGTAGAACCATTCCTTGAATTTCAAGGATAAAGCCACTTTGATCAGGGTGGATAATCTTTTGATATATTACTGTATTTGGCTTTCAAGTATTGAGGACCCCTGAATCTATGTTGATCCAGAGATGTTTGCCTAATTTTCCTTGTGTTTGTGTTTTTCTAGTAGAGTAAAACTAGCTTTGTAGATGCATTTGTGAGAACGCCTTCTGTTTCTCTCTTTTTTTGAATAATTTAATAAGTATTGATTGTAGATTGTCTTTGAATATTTGGTAGAATTCTGATGTGTATCTGTCTGGGCCTGGTCTTTTTATCTCTGTTAAGATCTTATTTGTCAATGTATATGTTTAAATTATTAATCTTCTCTGATCTTTGGTGGTTTAAATGAGTTTAACACTATGTCCTTTTATTTTAGAATTTCTTTTTTTCCCATTTTTTTAAATTAGGTATTTAGCTCATTTACATTTCCAATGCTATACCAAAAGTCCCCCATAGCCACCCACCCCCACTCCCCTACCCACCCACTCCCCCTTTTTGGCCCTGGCGTTCCGCTGTACTGGGGCATATAAAGTTTGCGTGTCCAATGGGCCTCTCTTTCCAGTGATGGCCGACTAGGCCATCTTTTGATAAATATGCAGCTAGAGTCAAGAGCTCCGGGGTACTGGTTAGTTCATAATGTTGTTCCACCTATAGGGTTGCATATCCCTTTAGCTCCTTGGGTACTTTCTCTAGCTCCTCCATTGGGAGCCCTGTGATCCATCCATTAGCTGACTGTGAGCATCCACTTCTGTGTTTGCTAGGCCCCGGCATAGTCTCACAAGAGACAGCTACATCTGGGTCCTTTCGATAAAATCTTGCTAGTGTATGCAATGGTGTCAGCGTTTGGATGCTGATTATGGGGTGGATCCCTGGATATGGCAGTCTCTACATGGTCCATCCTTTCATCTCAGCTCCAAACTTTGTCTCTGTAACTCCTTCCAAGGGTGTTTTGATCCCACTTCTAAGGAGGGGCAAAGTGTCCACACTTCAGTCTTCATTTTTCTTGAGTTTCATGTGTTTAGGAAATTATATCTTATATCTTGGGTATCCTAGGTTTTGGGCTAATATCCACTTATCAGTGAGTACATATTGTGTGAGTTCCTTTGTGAATGTGTTACCTCACTCAGGATGATGCGCTCCAGGTCCATCCATTTGGCTAGGAATTTCATAAATTCATTCTTTTTAATAGCTGAGTAGTACTCCATTGTGTAGATGTACCACATTTTCTGTATCCATTCCTCTGTTGAGGGGCATCTGGGTTCTTTCCAGCTTCTGTCTATTATAAATAAGGCTGCTATGAACATAGTGGAGCATGTGTCCTTCTTACCAGTTGGGGCATCTTCTGGATATATGCCCAGGAGAGGTATTGTGGGATCCTCTGGTAGTACTATGTCCAATTTTCTGAGGAACCGCCAGACTGATTTCCAGAGTGGTTGTACAAGCCTGCAATCCCACCAACAATGGAGGAGTGTTCCTCTTTCTCCACATCCACGCCAGCATCTGCTGTCACCTGAATTTTTGATCTTAGCCATTCTGACTGGTGTGAGGTGGAATCTCAGGGTTGTTTTGATTTTCATTTCCCTGATGATTAAGGATGTTGAACATTTTTTCAGGTGCTTCTCTGCCATTCGGTATTCCTCAGGTGAGAATTCTTTGTTCAGTTCTGAGCCCCATTTTTAATGGGGTTATTTGATTTTCTGAAGTCCACCTTCTTGAGTTCTTTATATATGTTGGATATTAGTCCCCTATCTGATTTAGGATAGGTAAAGATCCTTTCCCAATCTGTTGGTGGTCTTTTTGTCTTATTGACGGTGTCTTTTGCCTTGCAGAAACTTTGGAGTTTCATTAGGTCCCATTTGTCAATTCTTGATCTTACAGCACAAGCCATTGCTGTTCTGTTCAGGAATTTTTCCCCTGTGCCCATATCTTCAAGGCTTTTCCCCACTTTCTCCTCTATAAGTTTCAGTGTCTCTGGTTTTATGTGAAGTTCCTTGATCCACTTAGATTTGACCTTACTACAAGGAGATAAGTATGGATCGATTCGCATTCTTCTACATGATAACAACCAGTTGTGGCAGCACCAATTGTTGAAAATGCTGTCCTTCTTACACTGGATGGTTTTAGCTCCCTTGTCGAAGATCAAGTGACCATAGGTGTGTGGGTTCATTTCTGGGTCTTCAATTCTATTCCATTGGTCTACTTGTCTGTCTCTATACCAGTACCATGCAGTTTTTATCACAATTGCTCTGTAGTAAAGCTTTAGGTCAGGCATGGTGATTCCAGCAGAGGTTCTTTTATCCTTGAGAAGAGGTTTTGCTATCCTAGGTTTTTTGTTATTCCAGATGAATTTGCAAATTGCTCCTTCTAATTCGTTGAAGAATTGAGTTGGAATTTTGATGGGGATTGCATTGAATCTGTAGATTGCTTTTGGCAAGATAGCCATTTTTACAATATTGATCCTGCCAATCCATGAGCATGGGAGATCTTACCATCTTTTGAGATCTTCTTTAATTTCTTTCTTCAGAGACTTGAAGTTTTTATCATACAGATCTTTCACTTCTTTAGTCAGAGTCACACCGAGATATTTTATATTATTTGTGACTATTGAGAAGGGTGTTGTTTCCCTAATTTCTTTCTCAGCCTGCTTATTCTTTGTGTAGAGAAAGGCCATTGACTTGTTAGAGTTAATTTTATATCCAGCTACTTCACCAAAGCTGTTTATCAGGTTTAGGAGTTCTCTGGTGGAATTTTTAGGGTCACTTATATATACTATCATATCATCTGCAAAAAGTGATATTTTGACTTCCTCTTTTCCAATTTTTATCCCCTTGATCTCCTTTTGTTGTCGAATTGCTCTGGCTAATACTTCAAGTACTATGTTGAAAAGGTAGGGAGAAAGTGGGCAGCCTTGTCTAGTCCCTGATTTTAGTGGGATTGCTTCCAGCTTCTCTCCATTTACTTTGATGTTGGCTACTGGTTTGCTGTAGATTGCTTTTGTCATGTTTAGGTATGGGCCTTGAATTCCTGATTTTTCCAAGACTTTTATCATGAATGGGTGTTGGATCTTGTCAAATGCTTTTTCTGCATCTAAGGAGATGATCATGTGGTTTTTGTCTTTGAGTTTGTTTATATAATGGATTACATTGATGGATTTTCGTATATTAAACCATCACTGCATCCCTGGAATAAAACCTACTTGGTCAGGATGGATGATTGCTTTAATGTGTTCTTGCTTTCAGTTAGCGAGAATTTTATTAAGGATTTTTGCATCGATATACATAAGAGAAATTGGTCTGAAGTTCTCTATCTTTGTTGGATCTTTCTGTGGTTTAGGTATCAGAGTAATAGTGGCTTCAAAAAATGAGTTGGGTAGAGTACCTTCTACTTCTATCTTGTGAAGTAGTTTGTGCAGAACTGGAATTAGATCTTCTTTGAAGGTCTGATAGAACTCTGCGCTAAACCTGTCTGGTCCTGGGCTTTTTTTGGCTGTGAGACTATTAATGACTGCTTCTATTTCTTTAGGGGATATGGGACTGTTTAGAAGGTCAACTTGATCCTGATTCAACTTTGGTACCTGGTATCTGTCCAGAAATTTGTCCAATTCGTCCAGGTTTTCCAGTTTTGTTGAGTATAGCCTTTTGTAGAAGGATCTGATGGTGTTTTGGATTTCTTCAGGATCTGTTGTTATGTCTCCCTTTTCATTTCTGATTTTGTTAATTAGGATTTTGTCCCTGTGCCCTCTAGTGAGTCTAGCTAAGGGTTTATCTATCTTGTTGATTTTCTCAAAGAACCAACTCCTCGTTTGGTTAATTCTTTGAATAGTTCTTCTTGTTTCCAATTGGTTGATTTCACCCCTGAGTTTGATTATTTCCTGCTGTCTACTCCTCTTGGGTGAATTTGCTTCCTTTTTTTCTAGAGCTTTTAGGTGTGTTGTCAATCTGCTAGTATGTGCTCTCTCCGTATCTTCTTGGAGGCACTCAGAGCTATGAGTTTTCCTCTTAGAAATGCTTTCATTGTGTCCCAAAGGTTTGGGTACGTTGTGGCTTCATTTTCATTAAACTCTAAAAAGTCTTTAATTTCTTTCTTTATTCCTTCCTTGACCAAGGTATCATTGAGAAGAGTGTTGTTCAGTTTCCACGTGAATGTTGGCTTTCCATTATTTATGTTGTTATTGAAGATCAGTCTTAGGCCATGCTGGTCTGATAGGATACATGGGACATTTTCAATAATTTTGTATCTGTTGAGGCCTGTTTTGTGACCAATTATATGGTCAATTTTGGAGAAGGTCCCGTGAGGTGCTGAGAAGAAGGTATATCCTTTTGTTTTAGGATAAAATGTTCTGTAGATATCTGTCAGGTCCATTTATTTCATAACTTCTGTTAGTTTCACTGTGTCCCTGTTTAGTTTCTGTTTCCACGATCTGTCCATTGATGAAAGTGGTGTGTTGAAGTCTCCCACTATTATTGTGTGAGGTGCAATGTGTGCTTTGAGCTTTACTAAAGTGTCTTTAATGAATGTGGCTGCCCTTGCATTTGGAGTGTAGATATTCAGAATTGAGAGTTCCTCTTGGAGGATTTTAACTTTGATGAGTATGAAGTGTCCCTCTTTGTCTTTTTTGATAACTTTGGGTTGGAAGTCGATTTTATCCGATATTAGAATGGCTACTCCAGCCTGTTTCTTCAGACCATTTGCTTGGAAAATTGTTTTCCAGCCTTTCAGTCTGAGGTAGTGTCTGTCTTTTTCCCTGAGATGGGTTTCCTGTAAGCAGCAGAATGTTGGGTCCTGTTTGTGTAGCCAGTCTGTTAGTCTATGTCTTTTTATTGGGGAATTGAGTCCATTGATATTAAGAGATATTAAGGAAAAGTAATTGTTGCTTCCTATTATTTTTGTTGTTAGAGTTGGCATTCTGTTCTTGTGGCTGTCTTCTTTTTGGTTTGTTGAGGGGTTACTATCTTGTTTGTTCTAGGGCGTGATTTCCGTCCTTGTATTGCTTCTTTTCTGTTATTATCCTTTGAAGGGCTGGATTCGTGGAAAGATATTGTGTGAATTTGTTATTGTCGTGGAATACTTTGGTTTCTCCATCTATGGTAATTGCGAGTTTGGCCGGGTATATTAGCCTGGGCTGGCATTTGTGTTCTCTTAGTGTCTGTATAACATCTGTCCAGGCTCTTCTGGCTTTCATAGTCTCTGGTGAAAAGTCTGGTGTAATTCTGATAGGCCTGCCTTTATATGTTACTTGACCCTTTCCCTTACTGATTTTAATATTCTCTCTTTATTTAGTGCATTTGTTGTTCTGATTATTATGTGTCAGGAGGAATTTCTTTTCTGGTCCAGTCTATTTGGAGTTCTGTAGGCTTCTTGTATGTTCATGGGCATCTCTTTCTTTATATTTGGGAAGTTTTCTTCAATTATTTTGTTGAAGATATTAGCTGGCCCTTTAAGTTGAAAATCTTCATTCTCATCAATTCCTATTATCCGTAGGTTTGGTCTTCTCATTGTGTCCTGCATTACCTGGATGTTTTGAGTTAGGATCCTTTTGCATTTTGTATTTTCTTTGACTGTTGTGTCGATGTTCTCTATGGAATCTTCTGCACCTGAGATTCTCTCTTCCATTTCTTGTATTCTGTTGCTGATGCTCGCATCTATGGTTCCAGATCTCTTTCTTAGGGTTTCTATCTCCAGCGTTGCCTCGCTTATGTTTTCTTTATTTTGTCTACTTCCCTTTTTAGTTCTAGTATGGTTTTGTTCATTTCCATCACCTGTTTGGATGTGTTTTCCTGTTTTTCTTTAAGGACTTCTACCTGTTTGGTTGTGTTTTCCTGCTTTTCTTTAAGGGCCTGTAACTCTTTAGCAGTGCTCTCCTGTAATTCTTTAAGTGACTTATGAAAGTCCTTCTTGATGTCCTCTATCATCATCATGAGAAATGTTTTTAAATCTGGGTCTAGATTTTCGGTTGTGTTGGGGTGCCCAGGACTAGGTGGGGTGGGAGTGCTGCGTTCTGATGATGGTGAGTGGTTTTGATTTCTGTTAGTAGGATTCTTACATTTGCCTCTCGCCATCTGGTAATCTCTGAAGCTAGCTGTTATAGTTGTCTCTGTTAAGAGCTTGTTCTTCATGTGACTCTGTTAGCCTCTATAAGCAGACCTGGGAGGGTAGCTCTCTCCTTAGTTTGAGTGGGCAGAGTATTCTCTGCAGGTATGCTCTCTTCTTGCAGGGAAGGTACCCAGATATCTGGTGTTCGAACCGGACTCCTGGCAGGAGTTGTGTTCCACACACTAGAGGTCTTAGGATCCCATGTGGAATCCTGTGTGGGCCCTTGCAGGTGTCGGGCGACTCCGCTGGCAAGGTACCCCGGGGCTCGAGTGGAGTGGAAGGGGCTTGTGCCCCAGGTCAGGCCAGGGTAGTCTGCTTCCCTATTTACCGCAGTCTCAGGTTCCGAGAGATTGGATTGGGGCAGATGCTCTGTTCCACTCACCAAAGGTCTTAGGATCCCGTGGGGAATCCTGTGTGGGCCCTTGAGGGTGTCGGGCGACTCTGCTGGCAAGGTACCTCGGGGCTCCAGTGGAGCGGAAGGGGCTTGTGCCCCAGGTCAGGCCTGGGTAGTCTGCTTCCCTATTTACCGCAGTCTCAGGTTCCGCGCGATTGGATTGGGGCAGGGGCTGTGTTCCACTCACCAGAGGTCTAAGGATCCCGTGGGGAATCCTGTGTGGGCCCTTGCGGGTGTTGGGCGAGACTCCGCTGGCAAGGTACCTCGGGGCTCGAGTGGAGAGGAAGGGGCTTGTGCCTATTTTAGAATTTCTAACTTAATGAATTAATAGGTTTTTAAAGTATTTCCTGAAAATATTTTGAATTTTGTTTTTTTTTTGGTGTCAGTTGTATTGTTTCCCGTTTTATCTCTCATTGTATTGATTTGCTTTCTCTCTCTCCTTTGGCTAATTAGGCAAAAAGTCTGTTGAATTTGTCTATTTTTTCACAGACCCAGCTGTTAGATTTGTATTTGATCACTTGTACTGTTTTTTTTAATATTAATTTCTTACTTTTTGTTCTGATTTTTATTATTTCTTGGCATCTACTGTGGGACTGTGCAAGGCAACCTGTTTTCTGATGGAGCTAGGTTTAAATCCCGGAGATCCAGCAGGTGTTCCTGCAAGGTCTGGAAGGAGTTTGCCGTGCTCCCAGACACTAGGCTCCTGACAGGAGGCCTCAGCTCTCCATAATTCTGTGGCCATCAGTCACATAAGGCAACTCAGCAAGCCCCTCCACAGGTAGAGACTACAGATCACTAGCCTCAAGACAGATCTCCATTTTAATGAGGCACCTAAAGGCCTGAAGGGCTTAGCCAATTAAGCTCTGTTTCCCAGACACTCCTCCCTGCAAAAGGTATTTAGCTTCAGGCCTGCCCTGAGAAAGGGGGGTATGGTTTCACTCATAACAACTCTCTGAAAGGACAATAAACGCCTTAAAACCAAGAACTGCCTCTTCTCATGGGGACCCACCATGGGGAACAATGGATCAGGTCTTCCTCTAAAGAGCCAAGTCTAATCTCCTGCAGGAGGCCTCTCTGCTTCTCAGCCAAGTTCTCCACCAAGCCAAGCTGCCAATGCAAGCCAGAGACACTCCCCTTCTCACTGTAACCAGCTGGTCTCTCTCCTACCCCTCTTCTCCCTTTGGCCCCAGGCTAGAGCCTGCCTTTGGGTCTACACTCTGTTCTCAGTTCTTCTGTGGCATCCAGCAGTGTCAGCGGTGTCCGAGATCTAGAATCTGCTGTACACTGCCTCAAGATCCAGGAACCCATGAGCCGAACTCTGGCAATCCCGTGGGACCTCAGACTGAGCTTCCCGACCCCACAGAGCGGGGGTCCTTCGGCTTCTCACAGCCTTATGGCTGCCAGGAGGCAGCTTGGGGTCCACAATCAAAACTTTTTATGTTCTGCCATTTTAACCATTTTTGCTTGTTTTGTTCTTGCTTTTACAAGTTATTGACTTGTGTTGTAAGGCATAACACCAGGATTGGGGCAGAATACTTAAAGTACCAAGAGAAAAATCACAAGTTAAATTTGATTTTTATTAAATAGCCTTGTTTATATCTCTGGACTAATTTTGGTTTGAAATCTATTTTGTAACTATTAATAACTGTGCCTGCGGAGTATAATTTGCTGGGAATACTTTTATCCTCATACAATGTATACCTTTGATGGTAAAGTGTGTTACTTGGAGGCAGGACAATGATACAGTTTGGGGAGCATGTTGATATAGGGCCTCACTATATAGCACTGTCTGACTTGGAGTTTCCTTTGTAGACCATACTGGCTTCAAATCCATATAGATCCATCTTCCTCTGCCCTCTGGCTCTAGTATTAAAGTCATACATGCAAATGAAAAGACACAGAACAGCAGGATGAATTAGAAAGCCTATCTGGGATATCTGAGTGGACATAGATGTGAAGCTGTCAACTGGAACATAAGTGTTCCCTCCAGTATGCTATGTGGAGTTATCTTAGTGCTTGTGAATTACATTAGTCTATATGTAGGATGGAAAAATTCTATTTTTCTGGCATAATAGTCTGGGTTGGCCATTATGATCTTTCGAATAGTTGAATATATCTTTCCTTTTTCTTGATTCTTTAAATGTTTCTGATTTTCCTGAATGTATGTATATATGTATATCATATACTTGTGTAGTGCCTAAGGAGTATTGAAAGGGCATTGGATACCTTGGAAGTGAATTTACAGACTATCCTGGTTAGGATTTTACTGCTGTGAACAGACACCATGACTAAGGCAACTTTTATAAAAGGACAAAATTTATTTGACTTGCAGTTTCAGAGGTTTAGTCCATTTTCATCAAGATGGGAGCATGCCAGCATCCAGGCTGACATGAGGCTGGAAGAGCTGTGAATTCTATATATTCATTCAAAGTTAGACAGGAGAAGACTGAACTCCAGGCAGCTAGGACCACGGTCTTAAAGCCCATGCCACAATAGGCCACATTTACTCAAACAAGGCCATACCTCCATATAGTGCCACCCCCTGGGTAAATTCAAACCACCACACAGACAGTCATGTGTTATCAAGTATGTGCTGGGAACTAAACCTGGGTTCTCTGCAAAAGCAGAGAGTTCTCTTAAAAACTATCTTTCAAGCACCAGGACTGAAGATTCTTGAAGGTGACATAATTATCTTGGTTTATTTTTGGTATTGTTTCAACAAAGGCACCTAGGCATGTGGAGTTGGTTTGTTGCTAGTATCTTTTTTATGTGGTCTTGGCATATGCCCCAGAAGGCTTACAAACCTATCTACCCTCTAATGTGGGTTGTAATGTTATAGAGTAGGAGGCCAAGTTTTGTTGAGTCCTGTGGGGGAGCGGAACTTGGTAATGAGGGCTTCATTTGCTCTTCTTGCCACAGTAATCTGATGGTCGGGAGAGTGCAGCTGGCAGGTCTGGGAAGGGATGTCTATAGGTAAAGGGTTGAAGAGATTCAGGGTGAGGGTACTTATAACCTTCAATTAGAAAATGAAGCATCCTGGGATGGAGGCTATGGACAGACCTTTGTTAAGTTACCATGGTGAGAGACCAAGAAAAACAAAGGCAGAATTGCTTATGAGGCTTTTTCAGTAGCTGAGTACAGAACACTAGCTACCTCAAGAAGCCTCATGAAAGCCCTAGGTCCTACTCATCCCAGCCTCACTGTCTCAGGATACCCCAGTCTCTACCTGCTGCTATCCCATGACCATTAAGCTGCTCTTCTCAAGACTGCATTCATTGTGTCCTGTAGAATTTGGTAAACTTGTATTTTGACTTTTATTTCATTTCAAATATTTTTCCCTTTTTGATTCCTCTAGAGAACTATTCATTATTCAATAGGGTGTTTTTTTTATCTTCACATGTTTATGAACTTCCTGTAGTTCCTATTGCTATTGCTACCAAGTTTTATTTCTTCACAGTCAATGTTACTTCAGTTTTCATATATTTGTTGAAACTTGTTTTATGTGCTAGTATGTGACTTGTGTCATGTGCTAATATGAGAAAGTTGAATAGGCTGCTGGGAGAATGTATATTCTCTAGTATTTGGGTAGAATATTCCATAGATTCTTTTCAGTCCATTTGATCATTATGTCATAATCGCATTGGTTTCATGTTTATCCAGATGACTTGCTGGTAAGAGTGAAGTATTGAGGTCACTAGTACTGCTAGTGTTTAGGGTAATCTGTGACTTTCTGAGTATTTGATTTATGAAACGATTTATACCTGCATTTGATATTAGTGTTTGAAATTGTTTTATTTTTTATTTTCTTGATGGATTGTTTTGAGTCTGAAGTGAATTATTTACTGCTCAGGATATTTTTGAACTCTTTTTGTCAGATGTTAGAATAGATAGAACTATTTTTTTTCCTAGCTAAATTTCCTTGTGGTAGTTTCTATCATTTATCTCTGAGTTGATGTCTTATCTTTACTGGCGAGGTGTTCCTTGGAGGCAGTAAAAGATGCATCCTGTTTTCTAATATATTTAGCTAGTCTGTGTCTTTTTATTGGGGGGAATTGAGACAATATTCAGAGTTACTCTGTCCTGTCAGATTGTTGATTTTCTGGCTTGTTCTTAGCCCTCTTTTGACTGTTCTAGTATTGTTATTTTACCCTTTAGTGGTGAGCTTATGTTTCTGTGTGAAGTATTACTACAATAACTTTTATAAACTCGAGTTAGTTCTTCAATATTCCTTGTCTCTTTTTGTCATGACTGTATTTTATCTCCCTTGTGATGCTGACTCATGACTTTCCATACTGTATAAAGTAGTCTGCATTAGCATTCGTGCTCTTTTGAGAACTTGGAGTCTTTTCAAGCTTTTCTTCCTTTAGACGCCTTTACGAGATTATTGCACCTTATTCTGGATTTCCTGCCTTTATATATAAACTGTCCCTTTTCCAGACTTCATTATCCTTTCTTTATTCTGTATTTTAACTACATGTCCTAATTAGGATTTTCATCAATTTGACATAAGCTAGAGTCATCTGAAAACAGGAACTCCAGTTGAAAAAATGTCCTTCTAAGATTGGCCTGTAGGCAAATGTATGGACATTTTCTTTATTAGTGATGTAGAAGGCACATCCACTGTGGGTGGTGCCACTCTTGTGCAAGTGGTGCTGGGAGATTTTTTAAAAAGCCAGCTGAGAAAGTCATGGAGAACAAACCAGTAAGCAGCTTTCCCTTCACGCCCTCTGTGCCAGTTCCTGCCTCTGAGTCCCTGTCTTAAGTTCTTGCCCTGACTTCCCTCAGTCATGGAGTGTGACCTGAAAGTTGCAAGCTGAAATAAACCCCATTTCTCCAAGTTGCTTTTGGTCATGGTGTTTATCACAGGAATATATACTGTAAATAAGACACTATAATATGATATTGGCAGTTTGTATTCTGATCCTGTGTATTGGGTGGGAATTTTCTTCTTTTCTTTTTTGGAAACTATTTGCTTATCCTTTAAAAAAAATATTTGCTTTATCCTTTTCTTTATTTACATTTCAAGTGTTATCCCCTTTCCTGGTTTCCCCTCTGAAAAGCCCCTATCCCCTCTGCCTTCCCCTGCTCACCAGCCCACTCACTCCCACTTCCCTGTCCTGGCATTCCCCTACACTATGGCATCAAGCCTTCACAGGACTAAGGACCTCTACTCTGACAAGGCCATTCTCTGTGACATATGCGGCTAGAGTCATGGGTCACTCCATGTATACTCATTGGTGGGTGGTTTAGTCCCTAGGAGCTCTGGGGGTACTGGTTGTTTCATATTGTTTTTCCTCCTATGGGGCTGCAAACCCTTCAGCTCTTTGGGTCCTTTCTCTAGCTCCTCCATTGGGGACCCTGTGCTCAGTCCAATGGATGGCTGTGAACATCCACCTCTGTATTTGTCAGGCACTGGCAGAGCCTCAGGAGAAAGCTATATCAGGCTCCTGTCAGCAAGCACTTTTTAGCATCTGAGATAGTGTCTGGGTTTGGTAACTGTATATGGGTTGGATCCCCTGGTGGGGCAGTCTCTGGATGGCCTTTCATTCAGTCTCTGTTCCACACTTTGTCTCTAACATGGTGGGTCTTGCTGAGCAGAGATAGTCCATGGTTTTAGAGCTTTATTGTAGAAAAGGAGAGGGGGGCTAAGAGAGGAGAGTAACGGGAGTAGAGAAGCAGATGATGGTCATGGCCATGTGGAGAGAAGGAGGAAGGGAGGGGGAAAGATGGAGGAAGGGAGGGGCAGAGAGGGCAGAAGGGAGGGGAAGGGGAGGGATCAAGAGGGCTAGAGAGAAATCAAGAGAAGCAAGAGAGACAAGAGAAGTAAGAGAGAGGGGAGGAGCCAAGCAGCCCCTTTTATAGTGGGCTGGGCTACCTTGCTGCTGTCAGGTAACTGTGGGGCAGGACATACCTAGCTCCAGCCAGGTAACTGTGGGGGTGGAGTCCAGAAAGAGTACCAGGAGCTTGGGGGCATTGCCTGTGTGACTGATGGCCACAGGATTATGGAGTTGAGGGCTTGTGTCAGGAGCTTATGTCTGCGAACATGGCAAACAGGTCTTCCTTCTCTTGCAGATTAATCTACTGGGTCTCTGGGGCTTAAACCTAGCTCATCCAGAAAACAGGCTGCCTTTCATGGTCCCACATTCGTTTATATAGTTTATATTCGTTTATATATTCGTTTACATTGAACCATCCCTGCATTTTTGGAATGATTTTGATTTTGGTGGATGATAATTTTGATGTGTTCTTGGAATCAGTTTGCTAGAATTTTATTGAGTATTTCTGCATCGATATTCATAAGGGAAATTGGTCTGTAGTTCTCTTTCTTTGTTGAGTCTTTTTGTGTTTTAGGTATGAGTGTGACTGTGGCTACATAGAAAGAATTGGGTAGTCTTACTTCTGATTCTATTTTATGGGATAATTTGAGAAGTATTTGTATTAGATCTTCTTTGAAGGTTTGATAGAATCCTTCACTAAAACCATCTGGAATTTTGTTTGTTTGTTTGTTTGTTTGTTTGTTTTGGTTGGAAGACTTCTGACTGCTTCTATTTCCTTGGGAGTTATAGGGCTGTTTAGATGGTTTATCTGATCCTGATTTAACTTTGGTACCTAGTATCTGTCTAGAAAATCACCCATTTCATCCAGGTTTCCCAGTTTTGTTGAGTTTGAACTTTTTAGTAGGATCTGATAATTTTTTGCATTTCCTCATTTTCTGTTTCTAAATTTATTCATTTAACTTTCTGATTTTGTTAATTTGGATATTGTCTCTGTGCCCTCTAGATAGTCTGGCTAAGGATTTATCTATCTTGTTGATTTTCTCAAAGAACCAGCTCCTAGTTTTGTTGAGTCTTTGTATAGTTCTCTGTTTATACTTGGTGGATTTTAGTCTTGAGTTTGATTATTTCCTGCCATCAACTCCTCTTGGGTGTATTTGCTTCTTTTTGTTCTAGAACTTTTAGATGATCTGTTAAGCTGCAAGTATATGATCTCTCCAGTTTCTTTATGGAGGCACTCAGGACTATGAGGTTTCATCTTAGCACGACTTTCATTGTGTCCCATAGGTTTGGATATGTTGTGCCTTTATTTTCATTGAATTCTAAAAAGTCTTTAATTTCTTTCTTTATTTCTTCCCTGACCAAGTTATCATTGATTAGATAATTGTTCAGCTTCCAGGTATATGTGGGCTTTTTGTTGCTGTCACTGCTATTGAAGACCAGCCTTAGTCCATGGTGGTCCTACAGAATACATGGGATTAATTCAATGTTCCTGTATCTGTTGAGGTTTGTTTTGTGTTCAAGTACATGGTCATTTTCTGGTTAGGTACCATTTTTTTTTTTTTTTTTTTTTTTTTTTAGTTTCACTGTACCTCTGTTTAGTTTCTATTTCCATGATTTGTCCTTTGGTGAGACTGGGGTGATGAAATCTCATACAATTATTGTGTGGGGTTCAATATGTGCTTTGAGCTTCAGTAATGTTTCTTTTAGAAATGTGGGTGCCCTTGCATGTGGGACATAGATGTTCAGAATTGAGGGTTCATCTTGGTGGATATTTCCTTTGATGAGCATGTAGTGTCCTTCCCCATCTTTTTTGATAACTTTTGGTTGAAAGTCTATTCTATTGGACATTACAACCACTGCTCCAGTTTGTTTCTTGGGACTGTTTGCTTGGAAAAAAATTTCCCAGCCTTTTACTTTGAGGTAATGTCTCCCTTTGTGACTGAGGTGTGTTTCCTGTTTGCAGCAAAATTCTGGGTCCTGTTTACATATCCAGTCTGTTAGCCTATGTCTTTTTATTGGGGAATTGAGTCCATTGATGTTGAGAGATATTAGGGACCAATGATTGTTGGTTCCTGTTATTTTTCTTGTTAGAGGTGGATTATGATTATGTGTTTCTCTTCTTTGGGGTTTGTTGTGAAAAGATTACTTTCTTGCTTTGTCTAGGGTATAGTTTCCCATCTTGTTTTAGACTTTTACTTCTAATTATCTTCTGTAGGGCTGGATTAATGGAAAGATATTGCTTAAATTTGGTTTTGTCTTGGAATACCTCGGTTTCTCACTCTATGGTAATTGAGAGTTTTGTTGGGTATTGTAGCCTACGCTGGCATTTTTGTTCTCTTAGAGCCTGTATGACATCTGCCCAGTATCTTCTGGCTTTTAGAGTCTCTGTTGAGAAGTCTGGTATAATTAATTCTGATAGGTCTGCTTTTATATGTTCCTTTACCTTTTTCCCTTACTGCTTTCAATATTGTTTATTTGTTCTGTGCTTTTGGTGTTTTACTTATTATGTGACAAGAAGAATTCCTTTTATGTTGACATCTGTTTGGTGTTCTGTAGGCTTCTTCTTTGTTTATGGGCATTTCTTTCTTTAGGTTAGGGAAGTTTTCTTTTATAATTTTGTTGAAGATATTTGCTGGCCCTTTGAGTTGGGAATCTTCACTCTATTCTATATGTATTGTTCTTAGGTTCAGTCT
Source organism: Mus musculus (assembly GCF_000001635.26). Taxonomy (NCBI): domain Eukaryota; kingdom Metazoa; phylum Chordata; class Mammalia; order Rodentia; family Muridae; genus Mus; species Mus musculus. The sequence goes on along the minus strand of NC_000077.6, from coordinate 11,334,563 downwards.
TTTGATTGTGTCCTGGATTTCTTGAATGTTTTGAGATAGGAGGTTTTTGCTTTTTCTATTTTTCTTTTTTCTTTTTATTTTTTAACTAGGTATTTTCTTCATTTACATTTCCAATGCTATCCCAAAAGTCCTCCACACACTCCCCCCTCCCCTCGCCCCTCCCACTTCTTGGCCCTGGCGTTCCCCTGTACTGAGACATATAAAGTTTGCAAGACCAATGGGCCTCTCTTTCCAACGATGGCCTACTAGGCCATCTTCTGATACATATGCAGCTAGAACACGAGCTCTGTGGGTACTGGTTAGTTCATATTGTTGTTCCACCTATAGAGTTGCAGAACCATTTAGCTCCTTGGGTACTTTCTCTAGCTCCTCCATTGGGGGCCCTGTGATCCATCCAATAGCTGACTGTGAACATCCACTTCTGTGTTTGCTAGGCCCTGGCATAGCCTCACAAGAGACAGCTATATCTGCATCCTTTCAGCAAAATCTTGATAGTGTATGCAATGGTATCAGCGTTTGGAGGGTGATTATGGGATGGATCCCCAGGTATGGCAGTCTCTAGATGGTCCATCCTTTCATCTCAGCTCCAAACTTTGTCTCTGTAACTCCTTCCATGGGTGTTTTGTTCCCAATTCTAAGAAGGGGCAAAGTGTCCACACTTTGGTCTTCTTTCTTCTTGAGTTTCATGTGTTTTGCAGATTGTATCTTGTGTATTCTAAGTTTCTGGGCTAATATCCACTTATCAGTGAGTGCATATCATGTGAGTTCTTTTGTGATTGGGTTACCTCACTCAGGATGATGCCCTCCAGGTCCATCCATTTGCCTAGGAATTTCATAAATTCATTCTTTTTAATAGCTGAGTAGTACTTCATTGTGGAAATGTACCACATTTTCTGTATCCATTCCTCTGTTGAGGGGCATCTGGGTCCTTTCCAGCTTCTGGCTATTATAAATAAGGCTGCTATGAACATAGTGGAGCGTGTTCCTTCTTATCAGTTGGAACATCTTCTGGATATATGCCCAGGAGAGGTATTGTGGGACCCTCCGGTAGTACTATGTCCAATTTTCTGAGGAACTGCCAGACTGATTTCCAGAGTGGTTGTATAAGCTTGTAATCCCACCAATAATGGAGGAGTGTTCCTCTTTCTCCACATCCTTGCCAGCATCTGCTGTCACCTGAGTTTTTGATCTTAGCCATTCTGACTGGTGTGAGGTGGAATCTCAGGGTTGCTTTGATTTGCATTTCCCTGATGACTAAGGATGGTGAACATTTTTCAGGTGCTTCTCAGTCATTCGGTATTCCTCAGTTGACAATTCTTTGTTTAACTCTGAGTCCATTTTTAATGAGGTTATTTGATTTTTCTGGGGTCCAGCTTCTTGAGCTCTTTGTATATATTGGATATTAGTCCCCTATCTGATTTAGGATAGGTAAAGATCCTTTCCCAATCTGTTGGTTGCCTTTTTGTCTTATCAATGTTGTCTTTTGCCTTACAGAAGCTTTGCAATTTTATGAGGTCCCATTTGTCCATTCTAGATCTTATAGCACAAGCCATTGCTGTTGTATTCAGGAATTTTTCCCCCTGTACCCATATCTTTGAGGGTTTTCCCCACTTTCTCCTCAATAAGTTTCAGTGTCTCTGGTTTTATGTGGATTTCCTGATCCACTTAGATTTGACCTTAGTACAAGGAGATAGGAATGCATCAATTTGCATTCTTCTACATGATAACCACCAGTTGTGCCAGCACCATTTGTTGAAAATGCTGTCTTTTTTCCATTGGATGGCTTTAGCTCCCTTGTCAAAGATCAAATGACCATAGGTGTGTGTGTTCATTTCTGGGTCTTCAATTCTGTTCCATTGGTCTACTTGTCTGTCACTATACCAGTACCATGCAGTTTTTTTCACAATTGCTCTGTAGTACAGCTTTAGGTCAGGCATGGTGATTCCCTCAGAGGTTCTTTTATCATTGAGAAGAGTTTTTGCTATCCTAGGTTTTTTGTTATTCTGGATGAATTTACAGATTGCCCTTTCTATTTCATTGAAGAATTGAGTTGGAATTTTGTTGGAGATTGATTGCATTGAATCTGTAGATGCTTTTGGCAAGATAGCCATTTTTACTATATTGATGCTGCCAATCCATGAGCATGGGACATCTTTCCATCTTTTGAGATCTTCTTTAATTTCTTTCTTCAGAGACTTGAAGTTCTTATCATACAGATCTTTCACGTCCTTGGTTAGTGTCATGCCAAGCCAAGGTATTTTATATTATTTGTGACTATCATGAAGGGTGTTGTTTCCCTAATTTCTTTCTCAGCCTGTTTATCCTTTGTATAGAGAAAGACCATTGACTTGTTTGAGTTCATTTTATATCCAGCTACTTCACTGAAGCTGTTTATCAGGTTTAGGAGTTCTCTGGTAGAATTTTTAGGGTCACTTATATATAGTATCATATCATCTGCAAAAAGTGATATTTTGACTTGTTCCTTTCCAATTTGTATCCCCATGATCTCCTTTTGTTGTTGAATTGCTGTGGCTAGGACATCAAGTACAATGTTGAATAGGTATGGAGAAAGTGGGTAGCCTTGTCTAGTCCCTGATTTTAGTGAGATTGCTTCCAGCTTCTCACCATTTACTTTGATGTTGGCTACTGGTTTGCAGTAGATTGCTTTTATCATGTTTAGTTATGGACCTTGAATTCCTGATCTTTCCAAGACTTTTATCATGAATGGATGTTGGATTTTGTCAAATGCTCTCTCAGCATCTAAGGAGATGATAATGTGGTTTTTGTCTTTGAGTTTGTTTATATAATGGATTATGACGATGCATTTCTGTATATTAAACCATCCCTGCATCCCTGGAATAAAACCTACTTGCTCAGGATGGATGATTGTTTTGATGTGTTCTTGGATTTGGTTAACAAGAATTTTATTTAGGATTCTTGCATCTATATTCATGAGGGAAATTGGTATGAAGTTCTCTATCTTTGTTGGGTCTTTCTGTGGTTTATGTATCAGAGTTATTGTGGCTTCATAGAATGAATTTGGGTAGAGTACCTTCTGCTTCTATTTTGTAGAATAGTTTGTGAAGAACTGGAATTAGATCTTCTTTGAAGGTCTGATAGAACTCTGCACTAAACACATCTTGTCCTGGGCTTTTTTGGTTGGGAGACTATTAATGACTGCTTCTATTTCATTAGGGGATATAGGACTGTTTAGATCATTAACCTGATCCTGATTAACTTTGGTACCTGGTATCTGTCTAGAAATTTGTCCATTTCATCCAGGTTTTCCAGTTCCATTGAGTATAGCCTTTTATAGAAGGAACTGATGATGTTTTGGATTTCTTCAGGATCTGTTGTTATGTCTCCCTTTTCATTTCTGATTTTGTTAATTAGGATGCTGTCCCTCTACCCTCTAGTGAGTCTGGCTAATGGTTTATCTATCTTGTTGATTTTTCTCAAAGAACCAGCTCCTCGTTTGGTTAATTCTTTGAATAGTTCTTCTTGTTTCCAATTGGTTGATTTCACCCCTGAGTTTGATTATTTCCTACCGTCTACCCCTCTTGGGTGAATTTGCTTCCTTTTGTTCTAGAGCTTTTAGGTATGTTGTCAAGCTGCTAGTGTGTGCTCTCTCTAGTTTCCTTTTGGAGGCACTCAGAGCTATGAGTTTTCCTGTTAGAAATGCTTTCATTGTGTCCCAGAAGTTTGGGTATTTTGTGGCTTCATTTTCATTAAACTCTAAAAAGTCTTTAATTTCTTTCTTTATTCCTTCCTTGACCGAGGTATCATTGAGAGGTGTGTTGTTCAGTTTCCACGTGAATGTTGGCTTTCTATTATTTATGTTGTTATTGAAGATCAGCCTTAGTCCAGATCAGATCCTTATTGATCTGATAGGATGCATGGGACAATTTCAATATTTTTGTATCTGTTGAGGCCTGTTTTGTAACCAATTATATGGACAATTTTGCAGAAGGTAACATGAGGTGCTGAGAAGAAGTTATATCCTTTTGTTTTAGGATAAAATGTTCTGTAGATATCTGTTAAATCTATTTGTTTCACAACTTCTGTTAGTTTCACTGTGTCCATGTTTAGTTTCTGTTTCCATGATTTGTCCAATGATGAAAGTGGTGTGTTGAAGTCTCCCACTATTATTGTGTGAGCTGTAATGTGTGCTTTGAGCTTTACTAAAGTTTCTTTAATGAATGTGGCTGCCCTTGCATTTGGAGCATAGATATTCAGAATTTAGAGTTCCTCTTGGAAGATTTTACCTTTGATGAGTATGAAGTGTCCCTCCTTGTCTTTTTTGATAACTTTGGTTGGAAGTCGATTTTATTAGATATTAGAATGGCTACTCCAGCTTCTTTCTTCAGTCCATTTGCTTGGAAAATTGTTTTCCATCTTTTCATTCTGAGGTACTGTCTGTCTTTTTCCATGAGATAGGTTTCCTGTAAGCAGCAAAATGTTGGATCCTGTTTGTGTAGCCAGTCTGTTAGTTTATGTCTTTTTATTGGAGAATTGAGTCCATTGATATTAAGAGATATTAAGGAAAAGTAATTGTTGCTTCCTATTATTTTTGTTGTTAGAGTTGGCATTCTGTTCTTGTGGCTGTCTTCTTTTAGATTTGTTGAAGGATTACTTTCTTGCTTTTTCTAGGGTCTGGTTTCTGTCCTTGTATTGCTTTTTTTTTTTTTTTCTGTTATTATCCTTTGAAGGGCTGCATTCATGGAAAGATAATGTGTGAATTTGTTTTTGTCGTGGAATACTTTGGTTTCTCCATCTATGGTAATTAAAAGTTTGGCTGGGTAGAGTAGCCTGGGCTGGCATTTGTGTTCTCTTAGTGTCTGTATAACATCTGTCCAGGCTCTTCTGGCTTTCATAGTCTCTGGTGAAAAGTCTGGTGTAATTCTGATAGGCCTGCCTTTATATGTTACTTGACCCTTTCCCTTACTGATTTTAATATTCTCTCTTTATTTAGTGCATTTGTTGTTCTGATTATTATGTGTCAGGAGGAATTTCTTTTCTGGTCCAGTCTATTTGGAGTTCTGTAGGCTTCTTGTATGTTCATGGGCATCTCTTTCTTTAGGTTTGTGAAGTTTTCTTCTATAATTTTGTTGAACATATTTGCTGGCCCTTTGGGTTGAAAATCTTCATTCTCAGCTACTCCTATTATCCGTAGATTTGGTCTTCCTATTGTGTCCTGGAGTTCCTGGATGTTTTGAGTTAGGATATTTTTGCATTTTGCATTTTCTTTGATTGTTGTGCCCATGTTCTCTATGGAATCTTCTGCACCTGAGATTCTCTCTTCCATCTCTTGTATTCTGTTGCTGATGTTCTCATCTATGGTTCCAGATTTCTTTCCTAGGCTTTTATATCTCCAGTGTTGCCTCACTTTGGGTTTTCTTTATTGTGTCTACTTCCCTTTTTAGGTCTAGTATTGTTTTGTTCATTTCCATCACTTGTTTGGATGTGTTTTCCTGTTTTTTCTTTAAGGACTTGTAACTCTTTATCAGTGTTCTCCTGTATTTCTTTAAGTGAGTTGTTAACGTCCTTCTTGATGTCCTCTAACATCATCATGAGATATGCTTTTAAATCAGAGTCTAGCTTTTCCGGTGTGTTGGGGTGCCCAGGACTTGGCTAGGTGGGAGTGCTGCATTTTGATGATGGTGAGTGGTCTTGGTTTCTGTTAGTAAGATTCTTACCTTTGCCTTTCGTCATCTGGTAATCTCTGGAGTTAGTTGTTATAGTTGTCTCTGGTTAGAGATTGTTCCTCTTGTGAGTCTCTTTGCCTCTATCAGCAGACCTTGGAGACTAGCTCTCTCCTCTGAGTTTCAGTCGTCACAATACTCTCTGCAGGCAAGCTATCCTCTTACAGGAAAGGTGCACAGATATCTGGCATTCAGACCTCCCTCCTGGCAGAAAATTAAGGCCCAAAACAGGACCTGTTCCAGAAGCTGTGTTGCTCCAGCCTGTCAGAGAAGCTGGTAGCTTCTGTAGTCCACACTCTCACCTGCACAGATTAGTCTCGGAGGGATCTGGGAACCAAGATGTCTTCCCCAGGTGCTCTGTCAAAGCCCTCCCAGACAGGACAGACACCTCTCCTCTGGCAGGGAAGGTGTCTGGATGTTTGGAGCCCGAAGCGGGGTCTGTCTCAGAAGCTGTCCTCTAGGGACCTTGGGGGTGTCCACCAACTCTGCACCCAGGTGGTCCAGTGCTGACACCTACAGGAAGAGACTTGTGATCCTGGTCAGGCCGGGATTCCTGCTTTCCTAATGCTCTCTCAGGTCCTGCAAGATTGGATTGGAACAGAAGTTGTGTTCTACTCACCGGTGGTCCTAAGATCATGTGGAGATTCCTCTAGGTGACCTTGGGGGTGTCCGCAGACTCCGCGCCCAAGGTGACCTGGTGCTGGGACCGACTAGAAGGGACTTGTGACTGCTCTTTCTATTTTTCATGATGGTTGTGTCTGTTATCTTCTTCAGTTGAGATTCTGTCTTTTGTATTTTGTTGGTGTGCTTACATCTGTAACTCCAGTCCTGTTTTCTTTCCTATGTTTCCCATCTCCAGTGATGCTGTCTCCCTTATGTTTTCCTTAATGTTTCTATTTCCAATTTTAGATCCTGGATGTTTTACTTTCAATTCCTTCACCTGTTTGTTTTCTTCTGTATTTCTTTCAGAATTTATGTGTTTCCTCTTTAAGGGCTTCTACTTGTTTACTTCTGCTTTGTATTTCTTTAAGAGAGTTATTTATGTCCTTCTTAATGTCCTCTATAATCTTCATGAAATATGAATTTAGATCAGAGACTTGCTTTATACGTGTGTTGGGGTATCTGGGACTTACTGTAGTGGGATTACTGTGTTCTGATGTTGCCAAATCAAATTGGTTTCTGTTGCTTATGTTCTTATGCTTGCCACTCTCCATCTGGTTTTCTCTGGTGTTATCTGCCCTCCCTGTCTCTGACTAGAATAGCCTATCCTTCCTGTGGTCCTGTGATCCTGGATGTGTCAGAATACCACTGGCATCACTGCAACTGTGGTATAGACCGTGTGGAGGTTTGGATCCATATTCAAGGCTCTGCTCCCAGCACTGGTGGAAACTCGAAGGTGTGCGGGTCTCTGGCTGGTTGGGGAAACTACACCCTAGGGACACAGGGGTTTCAGTTCCACTGGGTGTTGGAACAGGATTTGAGGGTCTTACCTGTTATCCTGGATGTGTCAGAATGCCTGGGGAGTTGAGCTACAACTAGGTTGTGGACTGTGTGGGTTTGGCTCCAGAGCTGAGGCTCTGCTCCTGGCACCTAAATGCTTTAAATATAGAAAGACCAAAGATAAAAAATCAAATACTAGGAAAAAATATAAAGAATCATAGGAAAAAGAAAAGAGTATAGTGTGTTGTAATTAATGAAATAGACCTTAGCAAGAAGTATAACTGCATATACAAAAGAGCATTAAGCAAAGATGAAGAAATAATTATCAAGAAAATCTAGTACTTTAGTAGTTTTAAATTTAGGTGTACTTAACAAAAAAATTTAGGCTATACAACACAAGATTTTCAAGGAGCATCACAAAAACCATATTGGAATTATAAACCTGAATATTTAAGGAAATCTGTGAATGTATTAGAATGTAACATCAAAAGATGTGTCATCAGAGTTAACAAGATCATTCTCAAAATATATCTCACAAAATAACTCTGATATTAGAAAATATACTTTAGCTCCATTGAGATTAATTAACTTTGTTTATGAAAAGATACTACAGATAGAAAAAGGATAAAAGATAGTATTTGGGAAATGTGAAGTGCTAAGTAATATTAAGGGTATATGTAAAAAAAATGTGGAAAGCTTCTACATCATAGACTACAAAACATAATTTAAGAGTCTGAACAGAGTCACTATACATGGATAGACAGTGGTGCTCCTAGAAGCCATAGGGTTTTAAATAAAAAATTCAGTCCCAGATACTGGATATATCTATTCTTATCTTTTTGAGAAATCTCCACACTGAATTGCATACTGGCTATACCAGTTTGCACCCTACCCCAAACAATGAGTAAGTGTTCCCCTTTTCTTGCATCTACTGTCATTCATTTTTAAAATCTTGGTCATTATAATTAGGCTAAGAACAAGCCAAAAGTAGTTTTAGTTTACATTTCACTGATGGCTAAGGCTGTTGAACAGTTTTAGGTATTTCTCAGCCATTTCTATTTGATCTTTTGAGAACCCAGCTACTTACTTTGGTTGGTATGTAAATATTTTATTTAATCTTATTTAACTTATTCTTCCTGTCATATGTTGCATCCCAAACAGTTACCCCTCTTTCTCTCTCCCCCTGCCCACAGTTTCTTCTTAGCACCTCCCCACTCCAGCAAATCCAAGTATACAGTTGTTGCTTACTGCTTGGGTAGGCATGTTGGTTGCTATTCTCTTTTGGAAGCTTGCATGGTACATTTTAGTAGAGAGGAAGCTTTCTTGTCAATTCGAGTTGGGGGCCTTTGGTTCTTATTAATTAACCTTCAACATCTGGGGGATAACCAAGGGTAATAGCCTATAATGTTTGGAGAATCACTTGTACAACCCTAAACAACAACTCAAAAGAGAGGGAGGCAAGATTGTAGGAGTCAGAGGGGATTGAAGATATCAGGAGGACATGGCCCACTGAAACAACTAAGCTGGGCTCATGTGGACACACAGAGACGGATGCAGCAAGCACAGGACCTTCAAGCATCTGCAACAAGTCCTCTGCATATGTGTTTTGGCTGTTAGTTTGGTGTGTTTGTGGAACTCTTAACAGTGAGAGCAGGAATTATCTCTGACTTTTATTTGCTTTGATAACTTTTCCTCTGATTAGGTATCTTGTCTACCTCAATATGAGAGTCTTTTTCTTGTTGTATTGTATCTTGTTTTGTCATATTCGGTTGTAGTTTCATAGAAGCCTGCTCTTTATTGAAGGAAAATGGAGGAGGAGTGCATCTTGTGGGGAGGAAAGATGGGGAGTGAAGCTGGGAGGAGTGGAGAGAGGGGGAACTGTATTCAGGATATATTAGAATCTATTATCAATAATAAAATAAAAATCTAAAAAAGATTGTTATTACTATTATACAGTAGATGGTCAATAGTAGAATTCTCATGTCTTTTTGTAACACCATTATTGCTTTTTAATTCCCTTTGTCCCTCCTTCTGTATTTATCTTATCCTCTTCCCCCAAAGTAACACCCTCTCTTTTCCCATTTGCCCAGTCATATCCTTTGTACCCTGTTGTTTCCCTCTCTATTCCTCCCAATGATTGTTCTCTTTTACTTTCCTGGGTTCTGCAGTAACTCCAAGATATGTACTCATATATGAAGAGCTGGTGCTAAGATCCTCTGATATGAGGACCATGTGACATTTGTCATTCTGGGTATGAATTATCATACTTAATATGATCTTTTCTAGTTCTATGCATTTAACAACAAAGTTCATGATTTCATTTTCTTTACAGCTAAACAGTATTTCACAGTACTAGATGTACCATATTTTCATTGCCCATCCATCTCTTTAAAGACATTTTGATTATTACCATTTCCTAGCCATTGTGAATAAAGCAGTAGCAAACACAGATGAGTAAGTATCTATGCATTAGGATGTGGAGTCCTTTGGCCATGTGTCAGGAAGTCTCTGGCTGTATCATATGGTAGCTCTGCCTTTGCTTTTTGAGATTTTTTCCATGCTGGTTTTGCTGCTATAGCAGTTTGTAATCCTAATAACACGAAAGAGGGTTCCATTTCCCTCCATCCACTCCATAATTTTTTGTTAGTTGTTTTGTTGATTTTTGCCATTCTTACTGGGGTGAAATCAAATCTCAGAGGTGTTTGAATTTACATTTTTGATAACTGTTAGGGGTCATAAAATTTTTTTGAGTTATTTCTTGGTCACATATTATTTTTTCTTTTTTACATCATTATTTTTATTAAACTAATAAAATTTATTTTAAAATATACAACTCAGTATTGACATTTTTAAGTCATCAAAATAACTTATAATAGTTAAATGCCTATTAATATATATTAATCTACTGAAACTAAAAGTAATATGCACTCAACCAGTTTTTCAACTATTTGGAACATTAAGCATGATAGAAGTAGAAAAAAAAATCTCTTATGAAGTCCTCTATGAAAGGAAATTGTGACAAGTTCCTGATTAAACAGACATTGTTCCATCTCCAAGGGAGAATACTCAGTATAACTGTGGATTCATAGAATGACCTGGGTAGTGTTGCTTCTGTTTCTGTTTTGTGGAATAGTTTGAAGAGTATTGGCATTAGGTCTTCTTTGAAGGTAATACAGAATTCTGCACTAAACCTATCTGGTCCTGGGCCTTTTTTAGTTGGGAGGCTTTTAATGACTACTTCTAATTTTTTAGGGGTTATGGGCCCTTTTAGATGGTTTAGCTGATCCTGATTTAACTTTGGTACTTAGTATCTGTCTATAATATTGTCCATTTCGTCCAGATTTTTCAGTTTTGTTGAATATAGACTTTTGTAGTAGGATCTGATGATTTTTTTGAATTTCCTCAGTTTCTGTTGTTATATCTCCCTGTTCATTTCTGATTTTGTTAATTTGGATACTGTCTCTGTGCCCTCTGGTTAGTCTGGCTAAGGGTTAGTCTATCTTGTTGATTTTCTCAAAGAACCAGCTCCTAGTTTTGTTGATTCTTTGTATATTTTTGTTTCTACTTGGTGTATTTCAGCCCTGAGTTTGATTATTTTCTGCTGTCAACCCCTCTTTGGTGTATTTGCTTCTTTTTGTTCCAGAGCTTTCAGGTGTGCTGTTAAGCTGCTAGTTTCTTTTTGGAGGCACTCAGAGCTTTGTTTTCCTCTTAGCATTGCTTTTATTGTGTCCCATAAGTTTGGGTATGTTGTGCCTTCATTTTCACTAAATTCTAAAACATCTTTAATTTCTTTCTTTATTTCTTCCTTGACCAAGTTATCATTGAGTCTGGACTCAGTCTCTCAACCCATGGGGAAACAGGGTTTTGGTAATCAGGTGGACAAGGAGTGGGCAAAAAGTGACAAACAGACACTGTCAAAGAGAGAGTACTGTATCTGAATTTTCTCAAAGCCAGCATCAGATTCATATTACAGAAGAAAACAATGAAGTTAGGGGACACATCAGCCAAGGCACATTGAAGTTATCTGACACAAAGAAGAGAAATGCATACATAAAGACTGGCAGGACCCAGGCAGTGGTTACAACTGAGATAAAAGGCAGCCCTTTCTAAAGTCAGTCCTCATAGGAATCAGGTGAGGATTTTACACATTAGTCACAATTTATGCTATTCCTCTGACCCTTGTGAAAGCTTGCACCAGGGGTGTTCTGTTCCTGCTGACCTTTTCATGAATAGTGAAATACTATAGTTCTTCCTTAAACCACAAACCTCCTTCTTCCTAGGCCATTGTAAATTCTTTCATATGGGAGTAACTTGGCTGCTCTTTTATGTGTTTGTAGAGAATCTCCATTTCTCAGAAGAACTCACCATCTTTCTTCTAATATGTAATGCAGTCTGCTATACCTGACTGTAATGAGGATTCTAAGTGTACTATTTTGAACTAGCCCTGAGATTGCTAGCTCCTATCCAGAAAACTGTGAGATGCCTGATTACTAACTGTCAACACTGGGGCATTTCATCTGAATGAGTAACATTCTTACAAAATTCCAAGCCCAGGGTCAGCTCCAGGACTGCCTGGGACATTGGTGAAGGCCAGGAAGCAAAGTTCAATCTATCTTAGGTATTTGACAAATCATTTCTTGGCGGCACCTATAATAAAACAATACTGAAAGAAAGCACACAGATCCATTCACTGACTAACTCTAGGACAGGTTTGGAGCATTCATTCTATGGGATGCCAAGGCTTCAGGAGACTAAGTTTCCATGAAACTTTTTGCCTCCAACTGCATCCAAGCTTTTGGGCTTGCCTCACAGACTTCACTGGAGTTGGTGTGGCAGTAGGGCATTGTTCAGCTTCCATGTGTATGTGGGCTTTCTGTTGTTTTTGTTGCTATTGAAGACCAGCCTTAGTCTGTGGTGTTCTAATAGGATACATGACATTATTTCAGTCTTCTTGTATCTGCTGAGGCCGATTTTGTGACCAAATATATGGTCAATTTTGGAGAAGGTACTGTGAGGTGCTGAGAATAATGTATATTCTTTTGTTTTAGGAAGAAATGCTCTATAGATATGTTAAATCCATTTGGTTCATAACTTCTGTTAGTTTCAGAGTGTCTCTGTTTAGTTTATTTCCATGATCTGTCCATTGCTGAGAGTGAGGTGTTGAATTCTCCCACTATTATTGTGTGAGCTGCAATGTGTGCTTTGAGCTTTAGTAAAGTTTCTCTTATGAATGTGGCTGCCCTTGCATTTGGAGCATAGATGTTCAGAATTGGTAGAATTTTCCTTTGATGAGTATGAAGTTTCCTTCCTTATCCTTTTTGATAACTTTTGGTTGCAGGTTGGTTTTATTCCATCCTAGACTGACTACTCCAGCTTGTGTCATAGGACGATTTGCTCGGAAAAAATTTTCCCAGCCCTTTTCTCTGAGATAGTGTCTGTCTTTGACACTGAGGTATTATTCCTATATGCAGCAAAATGCTAGGTCCTGTTTACATATCCAGTTTGTTTTTCTATATCTTTTTATTGGTGAACTGAGTCCATTGATGTTGAGTTATTAAGGAATAGTGATTGTTGCTTCCTGTCATTTTTTATGTTATTTTTATGTTTCTGTGGCTATCTTCTTTAGGGTTTGTTGAAAGGAGATTACTTTCTTGCTTTTTCTATGGCATAGTTTCCCTTCTTATCTATTATCCTTTGTAGGGCTAGATTTGTGGAAAGATATTGTATAAATTTGTTTTTGTCATGGAATATCTTGGTTTCTCCATCTATGGTAATTGAGAGTTTTGCTGAGTATAGTAGCCTGGGCTGACATTTATGTTCTCTTAGAGTCTGTATGACATCTGCACAGTATCTTCTAGCTTTCATATTCTCTGGTGAGAAGTCTGGTGTAATTTTGATAGGTCTGCCTTTATGTGTTACTTGACCTTTTCCACTTATTGCTTTTAATATTCTTTCTTTGTTTTGTGTATTTGATGTTTTGACTGTTTTGTGGCGGGAGTATTTTTTTTGTTTTGTTTTGTTTTGTTTTGTTTTGTTTTGTTTTTTTTTTTCTGGTCCAATCTATTTGGAGTTATGTAGGCTTCTTTTATGTTCATGGGCATCTCTTTCTTTAGGTTAGGGAAGTTTTCTTCTATAATTTTGTTGAAGATATTTACTGGCCCTTAAAGCTGTTAATCTTCACTCTCTTCTATACCTTTTATCCTTAGGTTTGTTCTTCTCATTGTGTCCTGAATTTCATCACTGTTCTGGGCTAGGAGCTTTGTGCTTTTTGCATTTTCTTTGATTGTTGTGTCAGTGTTTTCGATGGTATCTTCTGCACCTGAGATTCTTTCTTCAATGTCTTGTATTCTGTTGGTGATGCTTGTATCTATGACTCTTGATCTCTTTCCTAGGTTTTCTGTCTCTAGCGTTGTCTCCCTTTGTGATTTCTTTATTGTTTCTTTTTACATTTTTACATCTAGGAAGGTTTTGCTCACTTTCTTCATCTTTTTTATTGTGTTTTCCTGTGATTCTTTAAGGGATTTTTGTGTTTCCTCTTTAAGGGCTTCTGCCTGTTTACCTGTGTTCTCCTGTATTTCTTTAAGGGAGTTATTTATGTCTGTCTTAAAGTCACCTGTCATCATCATGAGTTGTGATTTTAAATCAGAGTCTTGCTTTTCTGGTGTGTTGGAGTATCCAGAACTTGCTCTGGTGGGAGAACTGGTTTCTGATGATGACAAGTAGCCTTGGTTTCTGTTACTCATCTTCTTGCTCTTGTCTCTCACCATCTGGTTACCTCTGGTGTGTTAGCTGGTCTTGCTGTTTCTGACTGGATTGTCCCTCCTGCAAGCCCGTGTGTCAGTACTCCTGGGAGACCAGTTCTGTCTGGGTGGAATTTTGGTATGGAGAGCTGTAGCACAGGGTCAGCTCCAGGGTGCAGATGGACACTGGAGATAACCTGTCCTCGCTGTTCCTTGGTGTCTTGGTGGCTTTGGGTGGGTTCCTCTTGGGCCAGAATTTTGAGCACAAGTTATGGTCTTAGGTGTGCTCACAGTTGTGTTTGCACTCTTGGGAGACTAGCTCTCTCATGGCGGAATTTTGGTATGGAGCACTGTGGTACAGGATCAGCTATGGGTTCAGAGGAAAACTGGAAGGATCCTGTCCCAGGCTGCTCCTCTGTTCCTGTGTCCTGAAGTCTCTGGGCAGGTCCCTCTGATAAGAAGTGGTGGTCTTACCTGTGCTAACTGGCATGTCAGCATTATTTTTTATCTGCTCAGATTCCAGGCACAGTTTTCAAATGGGCCAGTTGTTGTTGAATATAAATTCTGGATATTAATATTTTTTAAGATTTATAATTGACAGAGATTATCTCCCATTTGATGGGCTTCCTATTTACCTAGGGACTAAGACAACCCTTGCTCCATTTGTTAGAGTTCCCACATGAAGACTGAGCTCCACATTTCTTACAAATGTGTAGGGTGTCTAGGTCCAGCCCCTGTATACTCCCTGTTCTGTGGTTCAGTCTCTGTGAGCGCCCATGGGTCCAGGTCTTCTTGGGGTGTCCTTGACCTCTTCTTGGGATGTCCTTGCTCAATTCTATCCCTGACTCTCCCTCTAGACTCCTCAAACATGGCCTGATGTTTGGCTGTGGGTCTTTGCATCTGCCTCTATCCACTGCTAGATAAAGCTTCTCAGGAGACAGTTAAGCTAGGTTCCTGTCTGCAAGAATAGCAGAGTATCATTAATAGTGTCAGGGGTTGGCTGTCTCACATGGGATTGTTCTCTATTTGGAGCAGTTATTGATTAGCTGTATACTCACTCTCTGTTCCATCTAGCTTCACATCTCATAGGCAAGACAATTTCTGAGCTGAAGATTTTGTTAATGTCACTGTACCTCCTCTGCAAGTCCTGCCTGGCTACAGGAGGTGGTCAGTTCATTCTCTATATGCCCCTCTTGTAGGAATATCACCTATGGTCAAACCCATATCCTTCCTGTATCCCCCACCCCACCATCCTAGACCTCCACCCACAATTTCTGTTCTCACTCCTAGCCCTCTCCTTACCTACTTATCCACATACCTGATCACCATCCTGAGTGAGGTTTATGCCTCCTCCCTTGGGACCTCCTTATTATCCAGTTTCTTTGGGTCTGTGGATTGTAGCATGGTTATCCTGCACTTTATGGCTAATGTCCACTTATAAGTGAGTACAAACCACATCAGACTCTCTGGCTCTGGGTAACCTTACTGAGGATAATATTTTCAAGTTCCATCCAATTGCCTGGAAAATTCATACGGTCTTTGTTTTGAATAACGGTATATTGTTCTATTTTGTAGATGCACTATATTTTCTTTGTCCATTCTTCAGTTGAGGGACAACTAGATTGTTTCCAGTGTTTGACTATTTCAAATAAAGCTGCTAAGAACATAGCTGAGCAAGTGTGTTTGTGGGATAGTGGAGCATCTTTTGGGTATATGTCCAGAAATGGTATAGGTGGATATGCTCAGTTCTCTGAGAAACTGCCAAATGATTTCCAAAATGGTTATAGAAGTTTGCAAGATTTTGATCTTAGCCATTTTGGCAGGGGTAAGTTGGAATCCCAGAGTCATTTTGATTTGCATTTTCCTGATGAATAAGGAAGTTGAACGTTTCTTTAAGTGCTTCACAGCCTTTCAAGATTCTTCTCTTGAGAATTTTCTGTTTAGTTCTGTACCCCATTTTTAAATTGGGTTATTCATTTTGTTTGTGTCTAATTTCTTAAGTTCTTCATATAATTTGCATATTAGCCCTTATCAGGTATAGGGTTGGTGAAAAATCTTTCCCTAATCTGTAGGCTGCCATTATGATGTATTGACAGTATCATTTGCCTTACAGAAGCTTCAGTTTCATTAGGTCCCAGTTATCAATTATTGACTTTAGAACCTGAGCCATTGGTGTTTTGTTCAGGCAGTTGTCTCCTTATCAATATGTTCAAGGCAATTACACAGTTTCTGTTCTATTAGATTTAGTATATCTGGTTTTATGTTGGTGTCTTCAATCCATTTAGACTTGAGTTTTGTGCAGGGTGTAAAATTTTGATCTATTTGTATTATTCTGCATGCAGGCATCTGGTTACACAAGCACCATTTTTAAGAATTCTCTTTTTCCATTATATAGTTCTGGCTTCTTTTCCAACATGAAGTTCCCATAGGAATGTGGGCTTATTTCAGGATCTTTGTTTTGAGTCCATTGATCAACCTGTCTGTTTCTATACTTACACCATGCAGTTTTTTATTATTATTGCTCTGTAATACAGCTTAATGTCAGGGATAGTGATACCTTTAGAAGTTCTTTATTGTACAGGATTGTTTTAACTATCTTGATTTTTTTTTCTTGTTGCTGTTTTTCCATATGAAGTTGAAAAATTCTCTTTGAAGATCTGCAAAAAAATGTGTGGAATTTTGATGGTAATTGCATTGAATCTGTAGATTGCTCTTGGTTATAAATGGTGGTATTTAAAAATTTATAAGCTCACTTATTGTTTGTATAGAGGAGGGCTACTTTTTTAATTAATTTCATATTTAGTTACATTACTGAAGAAGATTATCAACTAGGTGTTGTCTGGTAGAATTTTGGGGGTCACTTATGTATACAATCATATCATCTGTGAATAGTGATACTTTGATTTCTTCCTTTTGAATTTGTATTCTCTTGATCTCCTTTAGTCATCTTATTGCTCTAGATAGAAGTTAAAGTACTATATTCAAGAGATACAGAAAGAGTGGACAGCCTTACCTTGTCCTTGATTTTAGTGGAATTGCTTTACATCTCTCCCAGTTTAATTGTGTTGTCTATTTGCTTGCTGTACATCACCATTATTGTATTTAGGAATTTGCCTTGTACCTGATCTCTCCCTCTTTTAACATGAAGGGCTCCTAAATTCTGTTAAATGCTTTTCCATCACCTAATGAAATGATTATGTGGGTTTTTCTTTCAGTTTATTTATATGAATTACACTGATGGATTTTCCATATATGGAACCACCCTTGCATGCCTGGGATGAAGCCTAATGGATTACAGTGGATGATGTTTTTGATGTGTTTTTTAATTCAGTCTGGTAAAATTCTGCATTAAATCCATCTGTCCCTATGTATTTTTTGGATGGGAGACTTTTAATGAGTGCTTCTATTTCCTTAGAGGTTATAGGGCAATATAAATAGTTTACCTGATCTCGATTTAACTTTAGTATGTAGCATCTATCTAGACAATCATCCATTGTGTTTAGATTTTCCAGTTTTCTGCGGCTAAGGCTTTTGAAGTAAGAAATAATGACGTTTTGAATTTCCTCAGTGTCATTTCGTTTCTGGTTTTGTCAATTTGGATTCATATTCTCTCTCTCTCTCTCTCTCTCTCTCTCTCTCTCTCTCTCTCTCTCTCTCTCTCTCTCTCTCTCTCTCTCAGGTGTGTTTGCTTCCTTTTGTTCTAGAGTTTTCAGGTGTGCTGTTAAGTTGCTAGTATGAGATCTCTTCAACTTCTTATAAAGGCACTTAGTGCTATGAACTTTATTTTTAGCACTGCTTTTATTGTGTTCCATAAGTTTGGGGATATTGTTCCTTCATTTTTATTGAATTCTAGAAAATCTTTATTTTATTTCTTTATATCTTCTTTGACCCAATAGTAATTGAATAGAGGGTGTTCAGTTTTCATGACTTTGTAGACTTTCTGTTGTTTCTTTTGTTGTTGAAGTCCAGCTTTAATGCCCGGTGATCTGATGAGATGCAAAGCACTAATTCAGTCTTCTTGCATCTGTTGAGGCTTGCTTTATGATGGAGTATATTGTCAATTTTGGAGAAGATTCTATGAGTTGCTGAGAAGAAAGTATATTCTTTTATGTTTGGGAAAAATGTTCAGTAGTTATCTGTTAGCCCCATTTGATTCATGTCATCCATTATTTTCATTATTTCTCTGTTTAGTTTCTGTTTCAATGACCTATCCATTGGTGAGGGTTGGGTGTTGAAGTCTCCCACTATTAATGTGTGACCTTCCATGTGTGATTTAAGCTTTAGTAGTCTTTCTTTTAAGAATGTGGATTCCCTTGAATTAGGGGCATAGGTAATTAGAATTGAGATGTCATTTTGGTGGATTTTTCTTTAATGGGTATGAAGTGTCCTTCCCTATCTGTTTTGATTACTTTGGTTGAACATCTATTTTGTTAGGTATTAGAATGGCCACTCTAGCGTTTCTTTCTTCTTTTTTTTCTCCAGCTTGTTTCTTAAGTCCATTTGCTTGAATTGGGGTTTCCTTCGAGTATCCTCTATAGAGCTTTGATTAGTGGAATGATACTGTTTAAATTTGGTTTTGTCATGGAATATCTTAGTTTCTCCATCTATAGTGGTTGAAAGTCTTGCTCAGTATAGTAGTCTGGGCTGACATCTGTGGTCTTTTAAGAATCTGCAAGAAATCTTTCCAGGACCTTCTGGCTTTTAGAGTCTGTGTTGAGAAGTTAGGTGTAATTCTGATCAGTCTCTCTTTATATGTTTGGTAGCTCTTTTACATTGTAGCTTTTAACATTCTTTCTTTTCTTGCTGTTTTAATATTTTAATAGTTTTAAGTTCTTACATTTAAATATTTAATACATTTTTAGTTAATCATTCATACATGATATGGGGCAGGGGTCCAGCTTTATTATTCGGTGTAGATATTTAGTTGTAAAATCATCAGCTGTTGAAAATGTTTTCCCCATTCAAATAGTCTTGGCATGATTGTTAAAAAACAATTCACCATATACATATGCATTCATTTCTGGACTCAATTCTATTCACTATCAGTGGAGAATACTATTTGAAGTCTAGCATCTTGGTGCCAGGTATGTTCATTTGCTACTGAACCAGCCATTTCTATTCTCTTAATGGGTAGAGGTAAGAAGTAGAGGTATACAGACATATTGATCATTCTCTCAATATATACGTACATGTAATTCCCTTTTAAAATGATATCAACTTTTTCTATTTAACACCACAGGGAATAATTTTATACTTCCTTTTTTACATACCTGTAAATAATGTTTCAAGTATGAAAAACTATCTTCAATTTTCCTCAAAACATACTTATTTGCTCAATCATTTTACTTAGTGTAAGAGATCATTTTCTTCTTTTCATTCTAATTCTGAGAGTACTGATACAGGACAACTTTCACTAGATCTTGTTCCTGCTCTGCTGCTGCAAGGCTAAGAACTCTTATGTCTTCACGAAGTAATGCCAACCAGTGGAAACCTTGATACCCTACCTGCCCATTCTTCCATATGCATACCTATTCTACATATTACAACTCTGATTAGATTACAAAAAAATTCAAACCGTGGTAACTCAATGCAAATAGTATAATAGGTAATAGAGATGTTGGGGTTGCCTGTCTAGATTGCAGTTTTTGCATATTGATACTCGTCACTGAGGTAAGAAAAATAAGAGAATATAGATTAGGCCAAAAATATGTTCAGATTTAGATTTATCAAATTTAAGGTGGCAATAAGACTGTCTAGTAACAATATAGTAACTCAAAATCTAAGCCTGGAGTTGAGACAGAGGTATAGGGGAAATGGATTTGTTCGTAACTGCATAGAGAGGCTTATGAATGGATTTTGGCAAGGACAGCCTGGGAATAGAAAATAATAAAGTATGTGATAACAAAAACCGAAAGTGGTAGATTGGGAGAATGATGAAAGTATCAAGCCAGTATTTTCTTTTTTATCACCTACCCTCTCAACCCTTTTTTCTGAGGCAAGGTCTCAATGGACTAGGAAGTATGTAATTTAGAATGGCTCTAAACTTGTAATTTTCCTGCCTCTGCCTCCTGATTGTAGGTGTGTGGCACTACATTTGGCTCATTCATCACTTTAATTATTTCATAAAGTGGAATCTTACTTCCTGTTCACTTCTACATTTTTACATGTATTGATTTATATGTATATAAATCTATAAAGTGTTAGCACCGGAGCAGAGATATATTATATATATTAAAAACTAAATTTAAGGTTCAAAACTGTTTTATCAGCCTAAATTAACTTTTATGTCACATTGTAGTAAGAATACATATGCTATACAGTGTCTATTCCCTGACTCTGGAAATCATTAATCCGTTCTTGTCATTAATTCTGACATTTAAACAATGCTCTAGAAATGCAACCATACAGTAAGTGGTCTTTAAGACTGGCATTTTTTTTTCCATTTACTATAATTGCCCAAGACTCAACATATTAGTAGTATGTTCCTTTCCACTACATAGTATTAGTCCATAGTAAGACTGGTTTGTTGAGCTATTTACTCACTGTAGAATATTTGTTTTTTTTTTTCCTAATTTGCAGCTATTACATATACAGCTGCCAAGAAAAAATTTGTAAAAGTTTTTGTGCCAAGACAGTAATGACTGCTAAGTGTATGTTTAACTTCAAAAAAATTTCCAAACTCTTCTACCTAGTAGCTGTATTTTTACATTCCTGTCATTGGTGTATGAGAATCCTAGTTTTCGTCCTCAAGAGTATTTGGTATTTTCACTATTTTTTCTATAGCAGTACTACTAAGTAAATGCCACACCATGTTGTAGTTTTAAGTTGCAATTTTTACAACTTGTTTTCATTTTCTACTGGTATTATTTATTTTTGAATTTTAAGCATATCTTTTTCACTGATCATATATTACATGGTTTCCTCTTAATATTTTTGTGGAATAGAAAGTTTTAGTTTTGATGAAGTCCAGTATATCTATTTTGTATATTTGTGAAATTGTGCTTTTGAGTTGAATATTAAGTACTTAACTCCTGAAGTTTTCTCTTGAATAATTTTTTTTCTAAGTTTTCTGTAGTACATTTAAATCCATGATACATTTGGAGGTACTTTTGGAATATATTTTGTTGGCTTGTAGGGATTAAATTTGTTGAAATGACTGTCTTTTCTTCCTTGAATCACATTTGTACCTTTTCAAAATCAGTTAAGCATGTTATTGTGGGTTTATTTCTGAATTTTCTTTCCTGTTGCATTGATTCTTCTGCAAATGTTATAGTATCTTGATTACTGGAGTTTTATAATAAGTCTTGAAGTTATATAATGTAGACCCTTCCACTTCATCTTTTTCAAAATTGATTTAGTTTAATAAATTGTATGCTGGGTATTTTCATCTGCCCACTTTTTTTTTGTTCTCCTGCTTGATTCTAGGGAAGACAGCTCTTTCATAAACTCTTCCTTTTCTTGTTGCAACTCCTACAAATGCTGTTGGTTTTGTTCCAATCTGTCCTCCAATCACTGCAAGTAGAGGCCCACTGATTGTGGATATCTGACTGCACAAATTCTTGGTAAATACTGAGCCATTATTGGTCACCGAGTCCACATTGTAAGGCTGTGAATCCTTCTATATGCATCCTGTTCTTCCTGCCACAGGATGTTTAGGCCACAAATTCAAGGCATACTTTCCCAATAGTTATATGAGGTACAATATGGATTAGAATTTAATTTCTTTCATAATCTGAGTTTTTGGGCTTGTATGGATTGGAAGCAAGTATAGAGTACCCAACCAGTCTTTCTGTTTTTGTCTTCTATGAAACAGGAAAAAATAAGTCCTACAAAGCCTCAATCCACCATTTGGTGCATGGCTTGTATATGAACATCAACAGGTGAAGGCCAAACTGTTATATGAGTGTGGGAATGGTACCAGCCAACAACTCTCATGTTAATTCAGCCAACCTTTCTGCCTCTGTTGAGGCTGCAGACAACTGCTCTGGAGAAATTTCTACATGGTCTTTTCTCTTTTCAGAATGCTGCAAGATAATGACAGAATGGACATGAACAATTCTGGTGGTATCCATCTTTTCTAGAACTATGCACATTTCAGTTCCAGTGTATGTAAATTTGGAGTCACTCCTTATGACTTCATTCAACTCCCCTATACATAGACCTATGACCTCCTTCTTCTCTGTGCTCAGAGCATGGTTGAGACAAACTAGGAAAGGATCAGATTCAAGATGAAGCACCTGCACCACCATCTTCTTTCCACTCATGTCCCTTAACATTCTTTCTTTTTTCTGTACATTTGGTGTTTTGATTATTATGTCATGGGATGATCGTCTTTTCTAGTCCAATCTATTTAGTGTTCTGTAAGCGTCTTATATACATTTATAGGCATCACTTTCTTTAGGTTACAGAAATTTTCTTCTTCTAGCTAGGAATCTTCACTCTCTTCTATTCCTTATTATTCTTAGGTTTGGTCTTTTCATTGTGTCCTGAATTTACTGGATGTTTTGTATCACTAGGTTTTTACACTATGAATTTTATTTGGCCATTGTATCAATATATCCTATGGTATTGTCTACACCTGAAATTCTTTCTTCTCTCTCTTGTACTCTATTTGTGATGCTTGCATCTCTAACTCCTGATCTCTTTCCTAGGTTTTCCATCTCCAGGGTTGCCTCCATTTGTGATTTCTTTACTGTTTCTCTTTCCATTTTCAGGTTTTGGACCATTTTTTCAATTCCTTCACCTGTTTGTCTATGTTTTCCTGTATTTCTTTAAGTGAGTTATTTATATCCTCCTTAAAGTTCTCTATTATCTTTATGAGATGGGCTTTTAAGTAAGAGTCTTGCTTTTCAAGTGTGTTAGCATATACAGGGCTTGACGTGGCAGAAGAACTGCGTCCTGATGATGCCAAATTACACTGGTTTATGTTGCTTATGCTCTTGTCCTTGCCTCTTGCTGTCTGGTTATCTCTGGTGTTAAGTGGCCTGGGTATCTCTGACTGGAGCATGCCTTCTTGGAGACAGGGTTAGAGTACACCTTCTGGGAAGTAGACTGTACTGTCTCTGGTTTGGGAGTGAGTGCCCTGGTGTCCCTGGTTAGAGCAGGCTTCCTGTGTTCCTGACCTGGAAATTCCCCTGTGACCTGGTTATGAGAGACCTCCTGGGAGACAGGCAGGCTGTGAGGTGTGGGAAATGAGGAAGCATACCGATCTACTCTGGCAAAAGTACAGACCTATGTCCCTGGTTATAGCTGATAGTCTGGAAGACCTAAAGACTGTGGGGTGGAGAGAGGGGCAGACATGCTGATATGCCTGGGCAAAGGTGCAGAACAGAAGGGAGATGGAGTTCTCATGAAGGGCAGGGGTTTTGTGTCTGCTGGGCTCTGTATGGGTCCCTGCTGGAGTGGATATTTGGACAGGAATCTCACCTGTGTCTCTGGTTATGGCAAATCTCTTAAGAGATCTGCAAACAGTGGTGTGGAGAGAGGGAGAGACATAGGGATCAGCCCTGGTCGGGTTGAAGATTGGAAGGGCAAAATCTATTTTCAGTAAACACTTACTAGGTTAAGCGCATAAATTCTAAATACTGATCTATGAAATAATTGTTCCCTTACATTGATTTTCTTGTATTACTCTCTTAATAGTTTAATTTAACTGAATATATATGAATATATGAATGTATCTATGTATACACATATATATGCACCATTACAGACATATTAGAACTGTTCCATTTTATTATATAAAAATGTGTAAAGGCCTTTTTGAAGTAATATGATTTTACTGTTAAGTAAACATATGATTCTAAATGCTATTTTTAAATTTCTGTTTTGTAATTAACTCTTCATATTGAAAAAAGAATGTGTTTTCCTTGATATTTGGATAGAATATCTATAGATACATTAAATCAATTTGATGTATGATATCAAATGATGCTGCTGTTTTTCTGTTTAATTTTTTGTTCAAATGTTCTGTCTGTTGGAGAAGATGGGGTATTCAAATTACCTACTGTCAAAAGATTGATGTTAATCTCTATCTTTAAATTCAATAGTAGATTAATGTTTTATGAAGTTAGGTGCCCCAGGGTTTGGTACATATATGTTTATCTCTTCTGATTAGTTTTATTTTGAAGTCTGTTTTGTCAAATAACAGGATAGTGAAGCCTACTTGCTTTTAGGTCCCACTTGATTGGAGTGATTTTGTCTATCATTTTACTCTAAGACAATACCTATCATTAAAACTAAGATTTATGGTGTATTCCGGGTCCCTCAGAGACCAGTCTGCTCAGGAGAGTGTGCGGGCTGCAGAAGCAACATAGCTTCTGGAATAGTGTCCCTTTCAGGCCTTCATCTTCAGCTAGGAGGCAAAGCTGAGCTCCAGACCTCTGTGCACCTTCCCTGCAAGAGGAGAGCTGCCTGTAGAGAGTGCTCTGACCACTGAGACTCAGGAGAGAGTTAGACTGCCAGGAGTGCTGACAGAGGCTAACAGAATCACAGGAGGAACAAGCTTCAGTGAGAGACAGTTATAACAACTAACCCCAGAGATTACCAGATGGTGAAAGGCAAACATAGATTCTTACTAACAGAAATCAAGACCACTCAGCATCGTCAGAACCCAGCACTCCCACCACAGTGAGTCCTGGATACCCCAACACACCTGAAAAGCAGGATTCAGATTTAAAATCATATCTCATGATGCTGGTAGAAGATTTGAAGAAGGAAATTAATAACTCACTTAAATAACATGAGCCAGGAGAACATGGCTAAACAGGTAGAAGGCCTTAAAGAGGAAGCACAAAAATCCCTTAAAGAATTACAGGAAAAAAACTGCTAACCAGGTAGAAGCCCTTAAAGAAGAAACACAAACATCGCTTAAAGAATTATAGAAAAACACAACCAAACAGATGATGGCATTGAGTAAAACCATCCAAGATCTAAAAATAGAAGTCAAAACAATAAAGAAATCACAAAGGGAGACAACTCTGGAGATAGAAATCCTAGGAAAGAAATCAAGAATCACAGATGCAAGCATCAGCAACAGAATACAAGAGATGGAAGAGAGAATCTCAGGTGCAGAAGATTCCACAGAAAATATGGACACAGCAATCAAAGAAAATGAAAAATGCAAAGAGATCGTAACTCAAAACATCCAGGAAATCCAGGACAAAATGAGAAGACCAAACCTACGGATAATAGGAATAGATGAGAATGAAGATTTTTCAACTTAAAGGGCCAGCAAATATCTTCAACAAAATTATAGAAGAAAACTTCACAATCCTAAAGAAAGAGATACCCATGAACATACAAGAAGCCTACAGGACTCCAAATAGACTGGACCAGAAAAGAAATTCCTCCCAGCACATAATATTCAGAACAACAAATGCACTAAATAAAGACAGAATCTTAAAAGCAGTAAGAGAAAAAGGTCAAGTAACATATAAAGGCAAGCCTATCAGAATTACACCAGACTTTTCACCAGAGACTATGAAAGCCAGAAGATCCTGGACAAATGGGATACAGACACTAAGAGAACACAAATGCCAGCCCAGGCTACTATACTCCATCCAAACTCTCAATTTCCATAGATGGAGAAACCAAAGTATTCCACGACAAAACCAAATTCACACATTATCTTTCTATTATCCTTCAAAGAATAATGAAGGGAAAACACCAACACAAGGAGGGAAACTAAGCCCCAGAAAAAACAAGAAAGTAATCCTTCAATAAACCTAAAAGAAGACAGCCATACTACCATAATCCCAACTCTAAAAACAAAAATAACAGGAAGCAACAATTACTTTTCCTTAATATCTCTTAGTATCACTGGACTCAATTCCCCCAATAAAAAGACACAGACTAACAGACTGACTACACAAACAGGATCCAACATTCTGCTGCTTACAGGAAACCCACCTCAGGGAAAAAAAACCAGACACTACCTCAGAGTAAAAGGCTGGAAAACAACTTTCCAAGCAAATGATCCGAAGAAACAGCTGGAGTAGCCATTCTAATGTCGAATAAAATTGACTTCCAACCAGAGTTATCAAAAAAGAAAAGGATGGGCACTTAATACTCATCAAAGGTAAAAATCTTCTAAGATGAACTTTCAATTCTGAAAGTTTCAATCAATGCTCCAAATGTAAGGGCAGCCACATTCATTAAAGAAACTTTGATAAAGCTCAAAGCACACATTGCACCTCACACAATAATAGTTGGAGACTTCAACACTGCATCATTGGACAGATCCAGGAAACAGGAACTAAACAGAGACATAGTGAAACTAACAGAACTTATGAAACAAATGGATTTAATAGATATCTCCAGAACATTTTATCCTAAAACAAAAGGATATACCTTCTTCTCAGGACCTCATGGTACCTTCTCCAAAACTGACCATATAATTGGTCACAAAACAGACCTCAACAGATGCAAAAATATGGAAATAATCCCATGCATCCTATCAGACCACCACAGACTAAGGCTGATCTTCAATAACAACATAAATATTAGAAAAGCAACATTGATGTGGAAGATGAAAAACACTCTACTCAATGATACCTTGGTCAAGGAAGAAATAAAGAAAGAAATTAAAGACTTTTTAGTTTAATGAAAATGAAGCTACAACATACCCAAACTTATGGGATTCTATGAATGCAGTCCTAAGAGGAAAACTCATAGATCTGAGTGCCTCCAAAAAGAAACTAGAGAGAGCATACACTAGCAGCTTGACAGCACACCCAAAAACTCTATAATAAAAGGAAGCAAATACACCCAAGAGGAGTAGATGGCAGGAAACAATCAGACTCAGTGCTGAAATCAACCAAGTGGAAACAGAAAGAACTATTCACAGAACCAACTAAACCAGGAGCTGGTTCTTTGAGAAAATCAACAAGATAGATAAACCCTTAGCCAGACTAACTAGAGGGCACCAGGATAGTATCCTACTTAACAAAATCAGAAATGAAAAGAGAGACATAGCAACAGAACATGAGGAAATTCAAAACATCATCAGATCATACTAGAAAAGGCTATACTCCATGAAACTGGAAAACCTGGATGAAATGGACAACTTCCTAGACAGATACCAGGTACCAAAATTAAATCAGGATCAGATTAATGATCTAAACAGTTCCATATCCCCTAAAGAAATAGAAGTTGTCATTAATAGACTCCTAACAAAAAAAAAAAAAAAAAAAAAAAAAAAGCCCAGGAACAGATGGGTTTAGTGCAGAGTTCTATCAGACCTTCAAAGAAGACCTAATTCCAATTCTCCTCAAACTCTTCCACAAAATAGAAACAGAAGGTACTCTACCCAATTCAGTATATGAAGCCCCAATTACTCTAGTACCTAAAACCACATAAAGTCCCAACAAAGGAAGAGATCTTCAGACCAATTTCCCTTATGAATATCGATGCAAAAGTATTTAATAAAATTCTCACTAACCGAACCCAAGAACACATCAAAATGATCATTCATCATGACCAAGTAGGCTTCATCCCAGGGATGCAGGGATGGTTTAATATATGGAAATCCATCAAAGTAATCCACTATATAAACTAACTCAAAGACAAAAACCACATGATCATCTCATTAGATGCTGAGAAAACATTTGACAAATCCAACACTCCTTCATGATAAGGTCTTGTAGAGATTGGGAATTCAAGACCCATACCTTAACAGCCTCTGAAACTTATAGAGGAGAAAGTGGGGAAAACCTCGAAGGTATCGGCACAGGGGAAAAATTCCTGAACAGAACAGCAATGGCAAGTGCTGTAATATTGAGAATCAACAAATGGAACGTCATAAAATTGCAAAACTTCTCTAAGGCAAAAGACACCGTCAAGAAGACAAGAAGAGCACCAACAGATTGGGAAAGGATCTTTACAAATCCTAAATCAGATAGGAGACTAATATCCAATATATATAAATAACCCAAAAAGATGGACTCCAGAAAATCAAATAACCCTATTAAAAATGGGGTACAGAGCTAAACAAAGAATTCTCAACTGAGGAACACTGAATGGCTGAGAAGCACCTGAAAAAATGTTCAACATCCTTAATCATAAGGGAAATGCAAATCAAAACAACCCTGAGATGCCACCTCACACCAGTCAGAATGGCTAAGATCAAAAATTCAGGTGACAGCAGATGCTGTTTAGAATGTGGAGAAAAAGGAACACTCCTCCATTTTTGGTGGGTGCAAGCTGGTACAATCACTCTGGAAATCACTCTGGTAGTTCCTCAGAAAATTGGACATAATACTACTGGAAGATCCTGCAATACCTCTCCTGGGCATATACCCAGAAGATTTTCCAACTTGTAATCAGGACACATGCTCCACTATGTTCATAGCAGCCTTATTTATAATAGCCAGAAGCTGGAAAGAACCCAGATGCCCCTCAACAGAGGAATGGATACAGAAAATGTGGTACATTTAACAATGGAGTACAACTCAGCTATTAAAAACAATGAATTTATGAAATTCTTTGGAAAATGGATGTATCTGGAGGATATCATCTTGAGTGAGGTAACCCAATCACAAAAGAACACACATAATATGCCTCACTGATAAGGGGATATTAGCCCAGAAACTTAGAATATCCAAGATACAATTTGCAAAACCCATGAAACTCAAGAAGAAGGAAGACAAAAGTGTGGATACTTCGTTCCTTCTTAGAATGGGAAACAAAATACCCATTGAGGAAGTTACAAAGACAGTGTTCAGAGATGAGATGGAAGGAAGGAATATCCAGAGACTGCCCCACTCAGGGATGTATCCCATATACAACCACCAAACGCAGACACTATTGCATAAGCCAGCAAGATTTTGCTGACAGGACCGTGATATAGCTATCTCTTGTCAGGCAGTGCCAGTGCCTGGCAAATACAGAAGTGGATGCTCACAGTCATCTATTGGATGGAACACAGAGCCCCTAATGATGGAGCTTGAGAAAGAACCCAAGGAGCCAAAGGGGTCTGCAACCTTATAGGGGGATCAACAATATGAACTAACCAGTACCCCCAGAA
The DNA here is from genome assembly GCF_000001635.26 of Mus musculus. NCBI lineage: Eukaryota > Metazoa > Chordata > Mammalia > Rodentia > Muridae > Mus > Mus musculus. Next base: position 11,305,656 of record NC_000077.6, on the reverse strand, counting down.
CTGTGTCTCTAGTTGCATATGTAGTAGAGGATGGCCTAGTCTTCTATTAAAGGGAAGAGAGGCCCCTAGTCTTGCGAACATCATATGCCCCAGTACAGGGGAATGCCAGGGCCAGGAAATGGGAGTTGGTGGCTTGGGGAGCAGGGCAGAAGGAGGGTATAGGGAACTTTGAGGGTAACATGTGAATTGTAAATTAAGAAAATATCTAAAAAATTTTTTTTTAATTCTAAGATTTTTTTTTCATTTTTTGTGTGTGAACTAACAGATGTTTTTATTTATGAACCATTCAGTCAGTTTTTGAATTGTCTTTGAATTGAATCTGAATTGAGTCTTTGAATTTGAATTGTCTTTTATTTCTTAGACCTCCCAAAGGCTGGTCACCTCTTTTTCTCTCTTTTTTCCCTTTTGGTATTTCTACAATAATTGCTCTCACCTTTTCTTTTTATTTTTCTATATTTTTCTGTGTCTTTTATTTATCTCTTTTCTAATTTTTAGTGTTGCTTTCATTCTTCTGGCCATTTATCTTTTTGTGCTTTTCATTGATCTTTGTATATGAATGCAGTGATTGAATCTCTTCTTTTCTGATGTTAGTTTTCAGCTATAATTATTCCTCGAAGTATCACTAGCTTTAAACTTTTCATATATGTCACCTATTGGTGTTCAAGGAATTTATCTTCTGGTCTCTATTTTCACTTTTAATCATACATGAAGTTGAATTTTTCTTTTTCATGCCAATTGAGGTAATCATATGGTTATTCCTTTTATTCTGTTTTTATGATTAAAATATTGATTAAAATATTATCCATAAGTGGACATAATATAAACAACACATCATCTTTTTGGCTTATAGGTTTTTTTTTCTTTCTAGGTAAGAGGTATACCATTAATTAAAATCAAACATTTAAATCCCTTCTTTTATATACTGATGAATAGGCTGTGTCAGTCAGTCCTCTTACAGAGATTTTTTTTTTTTAATTCATGAAAGACTTTGGCCTATAAATTTAATTCTGTTTTTTTTTTCCTGTTGCTTTGACAAAATTCCCTCTTAGGTTAGAAGAGAAAGGGTATATTTTAACTCACAATTGCAGGGTACAGTCTGTCACAGCAGGAAGCTACTGCATTGGGAGTTTATTATTTTTAAATCTAACTTCACTTGTATTCTCAGGACACACGCAAAAATGAAGCTAAATTCTTGACCAAAGTATCACATGAATGGTCCCTTGCTCCAGGTATGGTTCTTGTTCCTCTCTGAAACGTTATGAGTCAGGCCTGCAGTGTCCATGTCTGTATCAACATTGTTATCTTCTAAGCCCTTAGCAGAATGGGCTTAAGTTCTGCTTTATAGCATTCAATGGCTTTTTTGACCAAAATTGGAAGCTCTTGTACACTCTAGTCACAAAACACAATGATTCTGTTTTGTGTCAATTTGACAAAACTAGTCATTATACGTTCCTTGTAAATATTTCATAGAAGTTTAGTTTTAGGGAATTATTTCTCAAGTGAGTTGTTATTCTCTCATGTTGTGATTTTTTAAAGTAGTGTTATGGTTTGAGTCTAGAATGTCCTTCCCAGTTCATGTGTTAAATGTTTGCTGCTTAACTGATGGTGCTATTTTGTAGCTGTGATGCCTTTAAGAATTGGCTCCTGGCTGGTTTCAGCCTATATGCTATGCCTTCTTGATTATGCCATATGAGGAGTTGCAGCCCTTCACCAATTTGTGAGAGATTCAAGGTGCATAAAAATTTTAAACATGTTTAAAACATGGGGCCTTGTCAAGAGCACTTAAATCCTTTGCTAGTGCAAGGCTACCCTAGGGAGGTATTTTCTTCCTGAGTGAGGTAACCCAATCACGAAAGAAGACACACTGTGTGCACTTACTGATAAGTGGATATTAGCCCAAAATCTCAGAATACCCAAGATACAATTTACAGACCACATGAAGCTCAAGAAGAAGGAAGACCAAAGTGTGGATACTTTGGTCCTTCTTATAAGGAGGAACAAAATACCCATAGGAAGAGATACAGAGACAAAGCTTGGAGCAGAGACTGAAGATATGACCATCCAGAGACTTCCCCACCTCAGGATTCATCCCATATACAGTTACCAAACCCAGACACTATTGTGGATGCCAAGAAGTACTTGCTGACGGGAGCCTGATATAGCTGTCTTCTGACAGGCTCTGCCAGAGCTTGACAAATACAGAGGTGGATGCTTGCAACCAAGTATTGGATTGAGCATGGGGTCCCAAATGGAGGAGTTAGGGAGAGGACTGAAGGAGCTGAAGGGGTTTGCAGCCCCATAGGAGGAACAATAATATTAACCAATCAGACACCCCCTCCCCTGAGCTCCCAGGGATTAAACCATCATCCAAAGCTATGGAGGGACCCATGGCTCCAGCCACATATATAGCAGAGAATGGCCTTGTCAGGCATCAGTGGGAGGAGAAGCCCTTGGTCTTATGAAGGTTATATACCCTTGTATAGGGGAATGCCAGGGCCAGGAAGTGGGAGTGGGTGAGGTGGGGAGCAGGGATAGGGGGGGAAGCGATAGGGGTCTTCTGAGGGGAAACCAGGAAAGGTGATTATATTTGAAATGTAAACAAAAAGTATCTAATAAAAAAATTAAAACAAACAAAACTGCTCAGACATGGACCCCTGCAGCTTTGTCTAAATGAGCCCAGTTACCACCTGAGATAGCATTGTTGATGAGCTCTTGTTTGTCAGGCATGCAGAATACAAGTGTTACCAGTAACACATGAAGGCTCATTTTCAGATTTCAAAGACAGTTCTAGGAAGCTAGGCCTTGTGTAACAGGATTAGAGTCTCTGAGAAGACAAAAGGTGAAATAGTGATGAAACAGAAGGCACAATGGAGCTTCAAAGTTCAAGATTCCAAGAATATGGAGTGATTGCGGAGGACAGCTGTGGACAGTGAGCAAAGCCATTGCTACAGAGACACCATATGGGTTGCAACCAGGTGGAGCTACCAAGCCCATTGACATTCATCAGACCATGTGCCCTGACTAGACATGGAGCAGCAGAATTTAATATTTACTGTGCTGGACATTAGTCTTGCTTTCATCTAGTCTGTTTCCTATGTCTCCATCTCTTCCTTTGAAATGGGAATGTTTACTGTGCCATTGTATTGGGGAATATGTAATTAATCTGCTTTTTGACTTTAGTATAGACTTACAACTAAGAGTTTGAATTTTGCATTAGAATTCTGGGCACTTGTTTTTTATTGATGTTTTTATGATTGATTGATTTTTTTGTTTGTTTGCAGCAATGGAACTGTTAAGACTTTGAGTACACTAGATGTATTTTACATTAATTGCTGTCCATGAACCCAGCCCATTTAGCTGGCTTACAACGCTATATATATTGTTCATGCTTACAATTTTAAAGTTCTATCCCAATACTTCCTTTGTCGCTCTTTTCCAGTCACATGTTTCCTTGCTATTTCTTAGTTAAGTGTTTTTCTCATTGTAAATGTTAGTACTCACTAATACTCTATTACTAGCTTCATAAAATTATTTTGGCAATGTTCCTTTCTTCTCTATTCTATGGAGTGGAGTAAGAAGCAATGGTGTTAGTTCTTCCTTAAAGATGTGGTTAAATTCACCATCTAGGCCTGGAAAATTTTTAGCAGCAACATATTAAATTGCTGATTCAATCTTATTGCTTGTTATAGAACATTTCAGTTGTTTCTCTCATTCACTCATTTGATCTCTGCATTTCATTGGTATCTGTTATAATGGGTCTCTTATCCATCTCTAATTTATTAGTATTATTAGTATGGCTCTCTCTCTCTCTCTCTCTCTCTCTCTCTCTCTCTCTCTCTCTCTCTCTCCCTCTTTCTCTCTGTCTCTCTCTCTTAGTTTAGCTAAATATTTAATTTTCTTATTTTTTTAAAAACTAATTTTTGTTTCATTGATTCTTTGCACGTTTTGTTTTTATGTCTGCCCTGATTATAATGATTTCTTTCCATCTTCTTACTTGTGGTTTGGCTTGTTCTTTTTCAAAGAACTAGACGACAGAACCTTAAAGTCAGAATCTTAAGGTATATCATCAAGGTATATATTTGAGATCTCCTTATTTTTTGTAGTTTAAAATTTTTTTTCTAAATTATTTCATACAGGCATGCAATGTATTTAGATTATATCTACATCAACTCCTTTTGGATTTTTTCCACCTCAACTCACTTTTTAAAAAAATATTGAGTTCAATTATTGCTATCATATGTACACAGTATTATTAGCCATGAACTACCTACCCTGGGTCAAACGACTGAAGAAAACCGAATCTGTCCCAGCAATCATAAGTTCCCAACAGCTCCTCAGCTAGGTGTAGGGCTTTGTATGGTCCTACTCTCCATACTGGAATGACCATGTGGCATAATGTCTTAGTCTTGTGCCAGTAACCACAGCTGCTTTGAGTTCATGAATTCAGTGGCCCTGTTTTGTCTAGAATATACTACCTTGTCCCAGTCTTCTCTGACCTCTGACTATTATGATCTTTTCATCTCTTATTAACCAATGTTCCTTGAGCCTTATCAGGGAAAGGAATACATGTCCCATTTAGGGCATGAAGGGTTAATGCTACTTAAAAAAAAGTAAAATAAATAAAAGTAAAATAGTATTTCCTGTTGAGTTGTGAGTTAGGGGTTCCTAGAAATCCCAGACAATCAGGGCTTTTGCGTTTTTCCTGCTTAGGGACAAGAACTTGATAGTAAATATCGTCTTGTTGATACCATACTCTCTTAGTTATTGTTTTACTTTTGTGAACAGACATCATGATCAAGGCAAGTTTTATAAAGGACAGTATTTAATTAGAGCTGACTTATAGGTTCAGAGGTTCAGCCCATTATCATTAAGGCTGAAGCATGGCAGGATCCAGGCAGGCATGATGCAGGTGAAGCTAAGAGTTCTACATCTTCATCTGAAGGCTGCTAGGAGAAGACTGGTTCCCAGGCATCTAGGACAAGGGTCTTAAAGCCCATGTCCACAGTGACACATATGACTATAACTCCTAATAGTACCACACCCTAGGCCAAGCATATACAAATCATCAAACACACACTTTGATCACATGACATGGAGAAACCAAGCTTGTATGGACAAGGAAGCTACCTTTCTGTTGGCTAGCCTTTATACTGCATGAAGGTGCTATGTAGGCTGATGGGAGAGAAAAACTATCAACAGTCTTCCCTAGCTGTGAACTCTGAATTATAATAATGACGGACCTGGCAAGATACACTCATTGATACAATAGTGACATGAATGTTATGTCACTATTTACATAAATGTAATCAACAGCTTTCTAGTTAGATACAAGCCCCTCCATAGAAGTGAACTCATAATTGATAAACTATGAAAGCAGTCTGTTAAAAGGACACAGTTTCAAACTATCTTCTAAAAATTCATTTTTATATTAAAGGACTGGTCCAGTGAGTCTACTTTATTTCTGTCATTTGGTTGTCCATGTGAAAAGTTGTTGCAAAGTCCAAGTCATGAAACTTTTCTCAATTAATTTTTTGTATATATGATTTTATATTTTCAGTAAGCAATACATTATACAATATACTTTGACCATGCTTTTCCCCTCTCCTGACTCCTCTCTCCATTCCCTACCTACCCATCTATATACCCCCTCTCTCTTATTGTTAAAAACAGACAGTAAAAAACAAGAAACACACTCACAAAAACAGGATCCAAAATATTAAAGCAAAAGGCAATTAGTGTTGGTCAATTATTTTGGACATGATGAGGTCTATCCCTGGGTGTGGTTAGTATATCCAGTGATAATCAATTGGCGATAAATATTTTTCTTTTCTTTTCTTTGCTACCGGGTATCAATTGTAGATACCATCTTTTAGTGGTGGGAGGTCAGATCCACTTTCTCCTCTTGGGTTAGGACACCATTTGTTTTGAATTTGTACAGGCCCAGTAAATGCTGTCACTGTCTCTGAGTTCATATGTCCTGTTCTGTCTGGAAGACACTGTGTCCTTCTGCACTCTTCTACATAGATCTTTGAACCCTGACAGAAGGGGTTTGATGGAAACATCCCATTAATCACTGAGTGTTCCAGAGTCTCTCACTCTCTACACCAATTGTTTGGTTGTGTGTTTTTGTGTTTAGTTTTCATCTACTTCAGGAAGGTCTCTGATGATTGCTGAGCAAGGCACTGATCTGTGGGTACAGAAGAATGTTACTAGAAGTAATTTTGTTAGTATGTTATTTTTAGTGGAACAGTAGTATGTAGCTTTCTGTGAGGCCTGTGATCTATCCAGTTTCAGGGTTTTGCCACCCTGTCAAGCATGGCCTCCATCTCATGAAGTGGGTCTTAAATCCAGTCAGAGAGTGGTTGTTACTCCCAGTGATGTTTGTTCCATGAATTTACCATATCATGCATGTTGGTCACCAATGTTGGACATGAGGCTTGTAGCTGGGCTGATGATTGTCTTTCTCCTTTGTAGCTTGCAGAGTACCTTTCTAGTACCATCAACAGTAGTGAGTAGGAGTGAAGGCTCTAGGTTGGCATCAACTTGACTTCTTCATGTTCAGGGAGATTTGCGCTGTTTTCCCATCAATTTGTAGAAAGCAACCAATAGTCTTGCCAATAACCTGAAGTATTTGGTGATTTCCATGAGGCCCTTTTGACCAGAAACTCAACAAGATGTAACTTACTGGTGGCAAAAGAGGTTTCACTTGATGGCTTAAGAGACCTTTTCTGAATTTAGTGAGATGACTATGGTAGATCAAATTTCCTGATTTACAGATGTTGAGCCATGCTTGTATCTGTAGGATGAAGCCAACTTGATCATATTATATGCCACATTCTAGATATGAGGGTATATATAGTTATCTAAAAGAAGAATTAAGAAATGTTTTTTCAGTTTCTATTTTTTCAGAATAATTTGAACAGTATTTGTATTAATTCTTCTTTAAAGGTTTGTAGTAGTCTGTGGATGAATCCATCAGATCTTATTTGGTTGGGAGACTTTTAATAACAGCTTCTATTTCACTAGGGGTTATGTGTTTGTTTAAATTACTTATCTGATCTTGATTTAACTTTGGTAGGTAAGATATAACAAGAAAATCATCCATTTCTTTGGTTTTCCTATTTGATGGAATACAGATTTTTAAAAGTATATACTTATAATTCTCTGAATTTCCTTGGCATCTCTTGTAATGTTTCTCCTTTCATCTCTAATTTTATTAATATGAATCTTTTCTCATTGTCTTTTAGTTAATTCTGTTAAGGTTTTGTTAATGTTATTTTCTAAAAGAGCTAGCTCTTAATTTCATTGATTTTTCATTTTTTTGTTTCTTTGCTTATTTCTATTTCATATATTTTATACCCCCTGACCTCCAATTTGAATATTTCTTGTTATGTACTCTTTTGGGCTGCTACTTGTTGTTATGGAGTTTTCAGATGTGTCTTAAGTTGATAATATGAGATCTCACTCATTTTGTTTGTTTAATGAGAGTAGTTAATGCTATGAATTTTATGTCTTAGAACCACTTGTCTTGTCCCATATGTGTGGATATGATGTATTTTCCATTTAATTCATTTCCTAAAGGTTTTATTTCCTTTTTATTTCTCTCCGGACACATTTTTTATTCAGTAGTGAGTTGTTCAGTTTCAGTGAGTTTGTATATTTTCTCTTATTTCTGTTTTTGTTGAGATCCAGCTTTAATCCATGGTGGTCAGATAGGAGGCAGAGTGTTATTTCCATTTCCCCATATCTGTTTAAACTTGCTTTGTGTCCAAGTACTTAGACAACTTTGGAGACTGTTTCTTGAATTGATGAGAATAAAGTATATGGCTTTGTCTTTGAGTTAATATGTTCTGTAGATATCTGCTGTGTTCATTTGATTTATGATGTCATTTAACTCCATTTCTCTTTTTAGTGTTTGTCTGCATGGCCTGTCTATTGGCAATAATGAGGTATTGAAGTCACCCACTATCACTGTGTAAGGGTCAGTGTGTGGTTTTAGGCGTAGTAGTGTTTCTTTTATGAACTTGAGTACCCTTATGTTTGGTGCATAAATGTTTAAAATTGCAATGTACTTTTGCTGGATTTTTCTTGTAAGTATATAGTATTCTTTGCTGCCTCTTCTGAATAGTTTTGGTTTGAAGTGTATTCTGTCAGATATTAAAATGGCTACAACTGTTTGCTTCTTGGGTTCATTTGCTTGGAATACCTTTTAACATCTTTTTACTGTGAGGTAATGTCTACTTTTGCTAGTAAGATGTGTTTTTAGATGCAGCACTCTGTTTCTTCTTTAGACTGGGGGCATTTCCTCTATGTTTTTTAAAATTTTTTCTGTGCCTTTGATCTGGCTTTCTTCTCTTTCTTTTATTTCTATTATTTGTAGATTTTTTTTCCTTTTCATAGTTTTTTAAGATTTAGTAGATGTTTGTCTAGAATTTTTCATACTTAACATTTTTGTTGACTGAGCTATCACATTTCTTCTCCTTGTCTTCAACAGCTGAGATATTATCTGTATTTTGCAATCTGTTTCTGAGCCTTACCTCTGAGGTTTTCATTTAATATCCTAAAGTTTTCATTGTCCCTGATTTAAATTTATACTTTAGGTCATTGATATTTTAAATTCATTTTATATATGAAATCAGATAAGAGTCCAACTTTATTTGATTTTGTGTGAATATTAATTTTTGCAACTTTGCAACATTTGTTGAATGAATTATCATTTTTCATTGAATATATTTTTAATTTTTTTATTAAAGAATTTTTTACTAGATATTTTCTTCATTTACATTTCAAATGCTACCCTGAAAGTCCCCTTTACACTCCCCCGACCGACCCTGCTCTCAAACCCACCCACTCCCGCTTCCTGGCCCTGGCATTCCCCTGTACTAGGGCATATAATCTTTGCAAGACCAAGGCCTCTCCTCCCAATGATGACGAACTATACCATCTTCTGCTACATATGCAGCTAGAGACATGAGCTCAGGGGGTACTGGTTAGTTCATATTGTTGTTCCTCCTATAGGGTTACAGACTCCTTCAGCTCTTTGGGTACTTTCTTTAGCTACTCCATTGGGGGCCCTGTGTTCCATCCAATAGATGACTGTGAGCATCCACTTCAGTATTTGTCAGGCACTGGCATAGCCTCACAAGAGACAGCTCTATAAGGGTCATGTCAGCATTCATTGAATATCTTAATTAAAATTATTTGATGCAATGAAAGAATTTACTACTGTTGTCTCTATTTTATTTTTCTAGGCATAATATATCTATGTGTATGCCTGGCCACACTATCTTAACTAGTGTAATTTTGTTATTATGTTTAAAAATGAGGAAATTTGAGGATTTATCTTTCATTTTCAAGGTGTTTTGGTATTTGGGGTTTTTTGAGATAATAAATTAATTTTAGGGGGTATTAGTCAGTTTCCAAAGATAATAGCCGTTTATATTTGATAGGGATTACATTGAATCTAACTTAGCTTTTGGTAAAGTTGACATTTTAGCAGTAGCAAGTCTAATACATGAACATGGAATACATGTCCTTTTTATTTGTGTTTTCAATTTATTTCAGTGATTGCTGATCATTTTTAATATATAAAATTTGATAGCTTGAATAAGTTTATCTCATAATGTTACCTTTTGTTGCATTATAATGGAATGTCTTCTTAATTTCCATTTAGGATTCTTACCTACAATATGCAACTCAGGTTTGTAATTAAAACTTTACCTACATTTTTGTTTTTTTATTTCATTTTTTATTAGATATTTTCTTCATTTACATTTCAAATGCTATCCCGAAAGTCCCCTATACCCTCCTCTCGCCCTTCTCCCCAACCCACCTACTTTTGCTTCCTGGCCCTGGTATTCCCCTGTACTGGAACATATGATCTTTGCAAGACCAAGGGCCTCTTCTCCCATTGATGGTCGACTAGGCCATCCTCTGCTACATATGCAACTAGAGACAGAGTTCTGGGGCGTGGGGGGGGGGGGGTTTACTGGTTAGTTCATATTGTTGATTCTCCTGTAGGATTGCCGACCCCTTTAGCTCCTTGGGTATTTTCTCTAGCTCCTTCTTTAGGGACCCTGTGTTCCATCCAATAGATGACTGTGAGCATCCACTTTTGTATTTGCCAGGCACTGGCATAGCCTCACAAGAGATAGCTATATCATGGTCCTGTTGGCAAAATCTTGCTGGCATATGCAATATTGGCTTTGGGGGTTGTATATGGGATGGATCCCTGGGTGGGGGCAGTCTCTGGATTGTCCTTTCTTCCATCTCAGATTCGAAGTTTGTCTCTGTAACTCCTTCCATGGGTATTTTGTTCCCCATCCTTACCAATCCTAAACCAGATAGGTGACTAATATCCAATATATAAAAATAACTCAAAAAGATAGACTCCAGAAAACCAAATGACTCTATTAAAAAATGGGATTCAGAACTAGACAAAGAATTCTCAACTGAGTAATACTGAATGGCCGAGAAACACCTGAAAAAATGTTCAACATCCTTAATCATCAAGGAAATGCAAATCAAAACATCTCTGAGATTCCACCTCATACCAGTCAGAATGGCTAAGATAAAAAATTCAGGTGACAGCAGATGCTGGCGTGGATGTGGAGAAAGAGGAACACTCCTCCATTGTTGGTGTGATTGCAAGCTTGTACAACCACTCTGGAAATCAGTTTGGCAGTTCCTCAGAAAATTGGACATAGTACTACAGCAGGATCTAGCAATACCTCTCCTGGGCATATACCCAGAAGACGTTCCAACTTATAATCAGGACACTTGCTCCACTATGTTCATAGCAGCCTTATTTATAATAGCCAGAAGGTGGAAAGAACCCAGATGTCCCTCAACAGAGGAATGGATACAGAAAATGTGGTACATTTAACAATGGAGTACTACTCAGCTATTAAAAACAATGAATTTATGAGATTCTTGGGAAAATGGATGTATCTGGAGGATATCATCCTGAGTGAGGTAACCCAATCACAAAAGAACACACATGACATGCACTCACTGATAAGTGGATATTAACCCAGAAACTTAGACTACCCAAGATACAATTTGCAAAACACTTGAAACTCAAGAAGGAAGACCAACGCATGGATACTTCGTTCCTTCTTAATGTTCATTTTCTTTTTTTTTTTTTTTTTTTTTTTTTTATTTTTTTTTCCATTTTTTATTAGGTATTTAGCTCATTTACATTTCCAATGCTATACCAAAAGTCCCCCTTACCCACCCACCCCCACTCCCCTACCCACCCACTCCCCCCCTTTGGCCCTGGCGTTCCCCTGTACCGGGGCACACAAAGTCTGCGTGTCCAATGGGCCTCTCTTTCCAGTGATGGCCGACTAGGCCATCTTTTGATACATATGCAGCTAGAGTCAAGAGCTCAGGGGTACTGGTTAGTTCATAATGTTGTTCCACCTATAGGGTTGAAGATCCCTTTAGCTCCTTGGATACTTTCTCTAGCTCCTCCATTGGGAGCCCTGTGATCCATCCATTAGCTGACTGTGAGCATCCACTTCTGTGTTTGCTAGGCCCCGGCATAGTCTCACAAGAGACAGCTACATCTGGGTCCTTTCGATAAAATCTTGCTAGTATATGCAATGGTGTCAGCGTTTGGATGCTGATTATGGGGTGGATCCCTGGATATGGCAGTCTCTACATGGTCCATCCTTTCATCTCAGCTCCAAACTTTGTTTCTGTAACTCCTTCCATGGGTGTTTTGTTCCCACTTCTAAGGAGGGGCATAGTGTCCACACTTCAGTCTTCATTTTTCTTGAGTTTCATGTGTTTAGGAAATTGTATCTTATATCGTGGGTATCCTAGGTTTTGGGCTAGTATCCACTTATCAGTGAGTACATATTGTGTGAGTTCCTTTGTGATTGTGTTACCTCACTCAGGATGATGCTCTCCAGGTCCATCCATTTGGCTAGGAATTTCATAAATTCATTCTTTTTAATAGCTGAGTAGTACTCCATTGTGTAGATGTACCACATTTTCTGTATCCATTCCTCTGTTGAGGGGCATCTGGGTTCTTTCCAGTTTCTGGCTATTATAAATAAGGCTGCTATGAACATAGTGGAGCATGTGTCCTTCTTACCAGTTGGGGCTTCTTCTGGATATATGCCCAGGAGAGGTATTGCTGGATCCTCCGGTAGTACTATGTCCAATTTTCTGAGGAACCGCCAGACTGATTTCCAGAGTGGTTGTACAAGCCTGCAATCCCACCAACAATGGAGGAGTGTTCCTCTTTCTCCACATCCTCGCCAGCATCTGCTGTCACCTGAATTTTTGATCTTAGCCATTCTCACTGGTGTGAGGTGGAATCTCAGGGTTGTTTTGATTTGCATTTCCCTGATGATTAAGGATGTTGAACATTTTTTCAGGTGCTTCTCTGCCATTCGGTATTCCTCAGGTGAGAATTCTTTGTTCAGTTCTGAGCCCCATTTTTTAAGGGGGTTATTTGATTTTCTGAGGTCCACCTTCTTGAGTTCTTTATATATGTTGGATATTAGTCCCCTATCTGATTTAGGATAGGTAAAGATCCTTTCCCAGTCTGTTGGTGGTCTTTTTGTCTTATAGACAGTGTCTTTTGCCTTGCAGAAACTTTGGAGTTTCATTAGGTCCCATTTGTCAATTCTCGATCTTACAGCACAAGCCATTGCTGTTCTGTTCAGGAATTTTTCCCCTGTGCCCATATCTTCAAGGCTTTTCCCCACTTTCTCCTCTATAAGTTTCAGTGTCTCTGGTTTTATGTGAAGTTCCTTGATCCACTTAGATTTGACCTTAGTACAAGGAGATAAGTATGGATCGATTCGCATTCTTCTACATGATAACAACCAGTTGTGCCAGCACCAATTGTTGAAAATGCTGTCTTTCTTCCACTGGATGGTTTTGGCTCCCTTGTCGAAGATCAAGTGACCATAGGTGTGTGGGTTCATTTCTGGGTCTTCAATTCTATTCCATTGGTCCACTTGTCTGTCTCTATACCAGTACCATGCAGTTTTTATCACAATTGCTCTGTAGTAAAGCTTTAGGTCAGGCATGGTGATTCCACCAGAGGTTCTTTTATCCTTGAGAAGAGTTTTTGCTATCCTCGGTTTTTTGTTATTCCAGATGAATTTGCAAATTGCTCCTTCTAATTCGTTGAAGAATTGAGTTGGAATTTTAATGGGGATTGCATTGAATCTGTAGATTGCTTTTGGCAAGATAGCCATTTTTACAATGTTGGTCCTGCCAATCCATGAGCATGGGAGATCTTTCCATCTTCTGAGATCTTCTTTAATTTCTTTCTTCAGGGACTTGAAGTTTTTATCATACAGATCTTTCACTTCCTTCGTTAGAGTCACGCCGAGATATTTTATATTATTTGTGGCTATTGAGAAGGGTGTTGTTTCCCTAATTTCTTTCTCAGCCTGTTTATTCTTTGTGTAGAGAAAGGCCATTGACTTGTTTGAGTTAATTTTATATCCAGCTACTTCACCGAAGCTGTTTATCAGGTTTAGGAGTTCTCTGTTGGAATTTTTAGGGTCACTTATATATACTATCATATCATCTGCAAAAAGTGATATTTTGACTTCCTCTTTTCCAATTTGTATCCCCTTGATCTCCTTTTGTTGTCGAATTGCTCTGGCTAATACTTCAAGTACTATGTTGAAAAGGTAGGGAGAAAGTGGGCAGCCTTGTCTAGTCCCTGATTTTAGTGGGATTGCTTCCAGCTTCTCTCCATTTACTTTGATGTTGGCTACTGGTTTGCTGTAGATTGCTTTTATCATGTTTAGGTATTGGCCTTGAATTCCTGATCTTTCCAGAACTTTTATCATGAATGGGTGTTGGATCTTGTCAAATGCTTTTTCTGCATCTAAGGAGATGATCATGTGGTTTTTGTCTTTGAGTTTGTTTATATAATGGATTACATTGATGGATTTTCGTATATTAAACCATCCCTGCATCCCTGGAATAAAACCTACTTGGTCAGGATGGATGATTGCTTTAATGTGTTCTTGGATTCGGTTAGCGAGAATTTTATTAAGGATTTTTGCATCGATGTTCATAAGAGAAATTGGTCTGAAGTTCTCTATCTTTGTTGGATCTTTCTGTGGTTTAGGTATCAGAGTAATAGTGGCTTCATAAAATGAGTTGGGTAGAATACCTTCTACTTCTATCTTGTGAAAAAGTTTGTGCAGAACTGGAGTTAGATCTTCTTTGAAGGTCTGATAGAACTCTGCACTAAACCCGTCTGGTCCTGGGCTTTTTTTGGCTGGGAGACTATTAATAACTGCTTCTATTTCTTTAGGGGATATGGGACTGTTTAGAAGGTCAACTTGATCCTGATTCAACTTTGGTACCTGGTATCTGTCCAGAAATTTGTCCATTTCGTCCAGGTTTTCCAGTTTTGTTGAGTATAGCCTTTTGTAGAAGGATCTGATGGTGTTTTGGATTTCTTCAGGATCTGTTGTTATGTCTCCCTTTTCATTTCTGATTTTGTTAATTAGGATTTTGTCCCTGTGCCCTTTAGTGAGTCTAGCTAAGGGTTTATCTATCTTGTTGATTTTCTCAAAGAACCAACTCCTCGTTTGGTTAATTCTTTGAATAGTTCTTCTTGTTTCCACTTGGTTGATTTCACCCCTGAGTTTGATTATTTCCTGCCGTCTACTCCTCTTGGGTGAATTTGCTTCCTTTTTTTCTAGAGCTTTTAGATGTGTTGTCAAGCTGCTAGTATGTGCTCTCTCCCGTTTTTTCTTGAAGGCACTCATAGCTATGAGTTTCCCTCTTAGAAATGCTTTCATTGTGTCCCAAAGGTTTGGGTACGTTGTGGCTTCATTTTCATTAAACTCTAAAAAGTCTTTAATTTCTTTCTTTATTCCTTCCTTGACCAAGGTATCATTGAGAAGAGTGTTGTTCAGTTTCCATGTGAATGTTGGCTTTCTGTTATTTATTTTGTTATTGAAGATCAGCCTTAGTGCATGGTGATCTGATAGGATACATGGGACAATTTCAATATTTTTGAATCTGTTGAGGCCTGATTTGTGACCTATTATGTGGTCAATTTTGGAGAAGGTACCATGAGGTGCTGAGAAGAAGGTATATCCTTTTGTTTTAGGGTAAAATGTTCTGTAGATATCTGTCAGATCCATTTGTTTCATCACTTCTGTTAGTTTCAGTGTGTCCCTGTTTAGTTTCTGTTTCCATGATCTGTCCATTGGTGAAAGTGGTGTGTTGAAGTCTCCCACTATTATTGTGTGAGGCGCAATGTGTGCTTTGAGCTTTACTAAAGTTTCTTTAGTGAATGTGGCTGCTCTTGTATTTGGAGCATAGATATTCAGAATTGAGAGTTCCTCTTGGAGGATTTTACCTTTGATGAGAATGAAGTGTCCCTCCTTGTCTTTTTTGATGACTTTGGGTTGGAAGTCAATCTTATCAGATATTAGGATGGCTACTCCTGCTTGTTTCTTCATACCATTTGCTTGGAAAATTGTTTTCCAGCCTTTCATTCTGAGGTAGTGTCTATCTTTTTCTCTGAGATGAGTTTCCTGTAAGCAGCAAAATGTTGGGTCTTGTTTGTGTAGCCAGTTTGTTAGTCTATGTCTTTTTATTGGCGAGTTGAGACCATTGATGTTAAGAGATATTAAGGAAAAGTAATTGTTGCTTCCTGTTATTTTAGTTGTTAAAGGTGGCATTCTGTTCTTGTGGCTGTCTTCTTTTAGGTTTGTTGAGGGATTACCTTCTTGTTTTTTCTAGGGCGTTGTTCCCGTTCTTGTATTGGTTTTTTTCTGTTATTATCCTTTGAAGGGCTGGATTCGTGGAGAGATAATGCGTGAATTTGGTTTTGTCGTGGAATACTTTGGTTTCTCCCTCTATGATAATTGAGAGTTTGGCTGGGTATAGTAGCCTGGGCTGCAGTTTGTGTTCTCTTAGTGTCTGTATAACATCTGTCCAGGCTCTTCTGGCTTTCATAGTCTCTGGTGAAAAATCTGGTGTAATTCTGATAGGCTTGCCTTTATATGTTACTTGACCTTTTTCCCTTACTGCTTTTAGTATTCTATCTTTATTAAGTGCATTTGATGTTCTGATTATTATGTGTCGGGAGGAATTTCTTTTCTGGTCCAGTCTATTTGGAGTTCTGTAGGCTTCTTGTATGTTCATATGCATCTCATTCTTTAGATTTGGGAAGTTTTCTTCAATAATTTTGTTGAAGATGTTTGCTGGACCTTTGAGTTGAAAATCTTCATTCTCATCCACTCCTATTATCCGTACGTTTGGTCTTCTTATTGTGTCCTGGATTTCCTGGATATTTTGAGTTAGGATCTTTTTGCATTTTCCATTTTCTTTGATTGTTGTGCCGATGTTCTCTATGGAATCTTCTGCACCTGAGATTCTCTCTTCCATCTCTTGTATTCTGTTGCTGATGCTCAAATCTATGGTTCCAGATTTCTTTCCTAGGGTTTCTATCTCTAGTGTTGCCTCGCTTTGAGTTTTCTTTATTGTGTCTACTTCCCTTTTTAGGTCTAGTATGGTTTTGTTCATTTCCATCACCTGTTTGTATGTTTTTTCCTCTTTTTCTGTAAGGACTTCTACCTGTTTGATTGTGTTTTCCTGTTTTTCTTTAAGGACTTGTAACTCTTTAGCAGTGTTCTCCTGTATTTCTTTAAGTGATTTATTAAAGTCCTTCTTGATGTCCTCTACCATCATCATGAGATATGCTTTTAAATCTAGGTCTAGGTTCTCAGGTGTGTTGGGGTTCCCTGGACTGGGCGAAGTGGGTGTGCTGGGTTCTGGTGATGGTGAGTGGTCTTGGTTCCTGTTAGTAAGATTCCTCCGTTTACCTTTCGCCATCTGGTAATCTCTGGAGTTAGTAGTTATAGTTGACTCTGTTTAGAGATTGTTCTTCTGGTGATTCTGTTACCGTCTATCAGCAGACCTGGGAGACAGATTCTCTCCTCTGAGTTTCCGTGCTCAGAGCACTCTCTGCTGGCAAGCTCTCTTACCGGGAAGGTGCGCAGATATCTTGTATTTGGACCTCCTCCTGGCCGAAGAAGAAGGCCCAAAACAGGACCTTTCTCAGACACTGTGTTGCTTTGGCAGTTCCCAGGTGGTACAGACTCTCACCTAAGCAGACTAAATTCCTAAGTTCCTTGGAGTCCCGGGACCAAGATGGCGACCGCTGCTGCTATGGCTTAGGCCGCCTCCCCTGCCGGGTGGGCACCTGTCCTCCGGTCCGGAAGGTGGCCGGCTGTCCCCGGCCCACACAGGGTGCTGCCTCAGCGCCTCTGTGCTTCTGCCTGTTCCAGAAGCTGTCAGGTTCTCTGGCGCACCCTCTCACCTGTTCAGACTAATTTCCTAAGTTCGTCGGGTCTCGGACCAAGATGGCGACCGCTGCTGCTGTGGCTTAGGCCGCCTCCCCAGCCGGACGGGCACCTGTCCTCCGGTCCGGACGGTGGCTGGCTGTCCCCGGCCCACAAAGGGTGCTGCCTCAGCGCCTCTGTGCTTCCGCCTGTTCCAGAAGCTGTCAGGTTCTCTGGCGTACCCTCTCACCTGTTCAGACTAATTCCCTAAGTTCGGCGGGTCCCGGACCAAGATGGCGACCGCTGCTGCTGTGGCTTAGGTCGCCTCCCCAGCCGGGCGGGCACCTGTCCTCTGGTCCGGAAGGTGGCCGGCTGTCCCCGGCCCACACAGGGTGCTGCCTCAGCGCCTCTTGTGCTTCTGCCTGTTCCAGAAGCTGTCAGGTTCTCTGGCGCACCCTCTCACCTGTTCAGACTAATTTCCCAAGTTCGGCGGGTCCCGGACCAAGATGGCGACCGCTGCTGCTGTGGCTTAGGCCGCCTCCCCAGCCGGGTGGGCACCTGTCCTCTGGTCCGGAAGGTGGCCAGCTGTCCCCGGCCCACACAGGGTGCTGCCTCAGCGCCTCTGTGCTTCCGCCTGTTCCAGAAGCTGTCAGGTTCTCTGGTGCACCCTCTCACCTGTTCAGACTAATTTCCTAAGTTCGGCGGGTCCCGGACCAAGACGTCGACCGCTGCTGCTGTGGCTCAGGTCGCCTCCCCAGCCGGGCGGGCACCTGTCCTCCGGTCCGGAAGGTGGCCGGCTGTCCCCGGCCCACACAGGGTGCTGCCTCAGCCCCTCTGTGCTTCTGCCTGTTCCAGAGGCTGTCAGGTTCTCTGGCGCACCCCCCCACCTGCTCAGACTAATTTCCTAAGTTCGGCGGGTCCCGGACCAAGATGGCGACCGCTGCTGCTGTGGCTTAGGCCGCCTCCCCAGCCGGGCGGGCACCTGTCCTCCGGTCCAGACGGTGGCTGGCTGTCCCCGGCCCACAAAGGGCGCTGCCTCAGTGCCTCTGTGCTTCCGCCTGTTCCAGAAGCTGTCAGGTTCTCTGGCGCACCCTCTCACCTGTTCAGACTAATTTCCTAAGTTCGGCGGGTCTCGGACCAAGATCAATGTTCATTTTCTAACAACTTCCCATTCTCTGTGTTTTAGCTCCTAGCCACTACAGTTTTGCCAATTTCATGGTGTTGGCTAGATACTTTATGTTGTTTAATGTTTAATATAGATTCTACTTGACTAGACTAAGAAGCCTTTAAAAGTTGTAAAACACACCACAAGTGTGTATCTGTGTTTGTTTACAAAAGGGAACTAGGGCAGAAAGTCCTTCACTGAGTGTGGGACATGCGTAGACTAGAGTCAACAAAGCACTGAAGGGGAAGAGGAAAGTGGACTGTGCTGTTACTTTGATCAACAAAGGAACCCTAGGTATTTTACTCCTCTCTGCTTCCTGGTCACCATCATGTGACCCACTGTTCTTATAATGTCTTCTAAACCATGATGAATTAAATTTTGAAACTCTTGAGCCAAAATAAATCTTTCATCTCTTAGGTTGCTTCTCTCAATTATTTGATCCCATCCATGTTAATTTTAAAGAAACCTCTGTACTGTGATTTTTTTCACAACTTTAACATCTCTTCTTGCCACTAAAACTCTACCAGTTTCCACCATGCTTATCAATTTTTATGTTCTGGTTCTAATTTTTGCTTATCCCAATGGGTGGGAAGCAATATCTTACATTATTTTAATTTACTTTTCCCTTAATGAATATTGGTGTTCATCCTTTTTTATATGCTTGGTCTTGTGAATGTGCTTTCTTTCCTCTTCTCTCTGTATAGTCTGGAGTGCTTTTAAATGCCTAATGCTACTAAGTCTTTGCTTGCTTACTTGCTTACCCCTTGGCTCTACAGGCTCTTTAGGCATTTGTCTTGCATCCTTCAGTCTTCTCCTGTGTTTGTGGTTTTCAGAAATGATCCTTGGATGGAGTCAGAGCTATACTGTTACAGAGTACAATTGGAAACAGCCCTGAGGTTATGGTACTATTCAGTGGAACACAATGAGTAGGGTGTAGGGCTATTGTTTTGATTTGTTGTTGGTTTTGTTTTGGTTTTGGTTGTTTGTTTGACGTATTCAATCACCTCACAGAGTTCTGTTAGGATGGGGTGGGACAAGAGTAACTAAATCCAAGATAAAACTTATCACCATTTTGAAGACAGAACTTCATTGATCTTGTGTTAATTTAATTTTTGTGAATTGCCTAATTTCCAGAGCTCTTGCAGTATTATCTTGGCCAGTTGTCAGTAGCTTTTTTATGTATCCATGAAGGAATGAAAGCCAATCCTTCTTTTCTTTTCTTTTTTCTTTCTTTCTTTTTTTTATTTTTAATTTAATCTCTTTTTATAATTCAGATTTTATTCCCTTCCTGGTCCACCCTCCAACTGTTCCACATCTCATACCTCCTCCCCATCTCCCTGTCTTCAAGAGGAGGAGGTATGTTCCATATTCCAACCCCCACCTCCACCTCCCCTCAGACCTCTAAACTCCCTGGGGCCTCCAGCCTCTTGAGGTTTATGTGCATCTTCTCTGACTAAACCCAGACCCACCAGTCCTCTGCTGTTTATGTTTTGGGGACCCCATATCAGCTGGTGTATGTTGCGTGGTTGGTGGTCCAGTGTTTGAGAGGTCTCAGGTGTCCAGATTAATTGAGATTGCTGGTCCTCCTACAGCTATTGCTGGTCCTTCTCCTCAGCGTCTTTTGTCTATTGGTTGGATGTAAATATCTGCATCTGACTGTTTCAGCTGTTTGTTGAGTCTTTCAAAGGGCAGTCATGATAGGCCCTGTTTTTTGACCACACCATAGCCTTAGTGTCAGGTCTCGGGGCCTCCATTTGAGCTGGATTCCAATTTGTGCCTGTCACTGGATCTCCTTTTCCTCAGGATCTTTTCCATTTTTTTCCCCTGCAGATCTTTTGGATAGGAACAATTCTGGGTCAGAGTTTTTGACTGTGTGCTGACCACCCCATCCCTCACTTGATATCTTGTCTTTCTGCTGGAGGTGGGCTCTGGAAGTTCCCTCTTTCCACTGTGGGCATTTCATCTAAGGTCCCTCCCTTTGAGTCCTGAGAGTCTCTCACCACTCAGGACTCTGGTACATTCTTAGACCCAAAAGGACATGCATGATATGTACTCACTACTAAGTGGATATTAACCCAAAAAAGTACAGAATTCCCAGGATACAATCCATGGAACTCAAAAATGTTTAACAAGCTGAAAAGCCCAAGTGAGGATGCTTCAATTCCACCTGGGAGGGAGAAGAAAGCAATCACATGAGGAGGGAGAGAGCAAGGGACCTGGCTAGGAAAGGGAACAGGGAAGGAAAGAGGGGACATGATCAAGTAATGAGGTGGGGAGAGGGAAACAGGACTGAAGTCCTGAGGGCCAGAAGAAAGAATGGAAACAGGCAACCTCAGGAGGTAGGAGGTGAGGGGACCATCTAGAGTATTCCAAAGCTTTTTAATAGTCCCTTGATGACTTTTCTCTAATTTTAGAACATTTTAATAATTGTCTATGTTGCCTAGATTGCTGATATGGATAAGAACTTTTCATTGCTAACACTTCAAATGATATTGGTGGATTCTTTGCATATTTTATAATGTATACCATTTAAAACTTTCCTATACTTTCTTCTATTAAGTTGTATGCATTTTAATATATTCTAATCAATGTACCTGAAATATTTTTCTACATTTGTTCTTTGACTTTTGCATTTATGGCCTTTTATTAAGTTTTTAATTTAGTATATATCAGATAATTTTTATTTTGTTAATATTATTCCCACCCCCTTTAGGAAATTCTTTGTCCAAAGTTCATGAAAGTTTATTTTCTAAATTTCTTTTTTTTAATGTTAGTACTGGCTAGTCATCAAATGTTCCCTTTTGACCAAATTCAATAACTGTAGTTTGCTAATATTTTCCTATAGATTTAAATTATATTTCAAAAATTGTCTTAACTTCACTTAACAGAGCAAAATATTTTAGTATGTACTGTACTGGAAATATTGATACAGACAAGCATTCTTGTGAAATATGTTGCAAACAGTGCATTCTGCTTTCATGGTGATTTAAGAAGTTTGTTCAACATGTCAATATTTGTTCTTTAAGAAATATTAATACCTGGTTTGAGAGAAAGGTTGCTTTTGACACAATATTGTATTTCATCATTGGAAGTTTCATATATACTTTAAGTGTCTAAGGATGCTATATTATTAAACATAAAAATTAACTTTGTATAAGCAATATTTTCCACATTGGAAATACCATTCGATCAATAAATCATCTGGTGTAAATTGAAGAACTCTAGAATAATGTATGGAGAATACTACTTGTCCATAGGCAGTTAAACTATTTTTTATATTTTGGAAAGCATCTCAAACATAAATGACACAAAATAAACTAATATTAGGCAGATTTAAGTAGTAATAGAGTACTGACTAGTGTTGTTAAAAAGTTAGATGGTCCGTAGTAGCCATGCTTTAACATGATCTGCAATCATTCACTAATGCTTGCAACAGGAAAAAGAAGAAGTGGTTAATCAGAAACCTCAGCCCAATTAGTAGGTTTGGTAGATCATTTGCCATGCTTTCCCCAACCTGAAATGTATACAGTCAATACGGGTGGCTACTCAGAGTATAGCATTTGTCCCCGAGTAGCATTTGCTGAGTGCCTGCTTTTTATGTTAAGATTATAAAGTTGCCTGTTACTGTTCTTTGGCTAACAAGGAAAGGAGTCTAGAGACTTGATTGCTTCATCAGTAGGATTTGAACTTTCTTTTTAACCTGCTGCTGTGCAGTGACAGCTCCAAGAGTATTTGTGATAACAATGTTTACAGATATGGAATGATCAAACTGACCTAGGTCGAGAATTTCCCCAAATCAAGTGATACAAATTTATCAAGTGATACAAATAGAACTGATGAGCGTAGAAATAAGCTGAAGTCCTCTTGCAGCTCTTGGCTCTTTATATGCCGAAAATACAGTTATGATGGACTCTGCTATTGGCAGTGTTACTTTGTCTATAGTACTGACCTCTTATGGATTCTGTTATAATTTAAATGATGGTGTAGTAAGCCTTTAAACTCAACAGTATAGGATCACTAAGTTTATTTTAGGTGGGAGTGTTGATCTAAGCCAGACTTATAATGGTAATTATTTTAGATGTATGAGGAGTCTTGAGTAATCATATTTAGAGAAAGAAAACCATGATAGTTGCTAGCAGCTAAGAAAGATGCTAGAGAGTTACTCAGTTGTCATAGTAATGTTTTACAAGATGAAAATATTCTGGAGATTTGTATACATATGAGTATACCTAACATTACCAAAGGGAACACTTAAAATGGATAAGGTGGTAAATTCCATCATAGATATTCTACTTCAATTAGAAATGAAGAACATTCATCAGACATGGTGGTATATACCTGTAATCCCAATACTCTGCGAAGATCAGGAGTTCAAGGTCAACCTTGATTGTATGAGTGTCTTAAAACAACAACATCAAAATTAAGATTATGTGTGACAGTTTACATGGTGTTAAATTATGTAGCCCCATGGGGAATGTTGCTCATTAATGCATGTTTTATTCACAGTGGTCTGCAGCCCTGGATCCTTCAATCCCCGGGATGGAACTCATTGCCTCCAGTGCAACAACAGCCTGGTGTATGGAGCGAAGACATGCATGTAGGCCAGGGCCTTGTGGGACCCAGCAGCTCATTCAACATAAAAGTATATTTTTGAAGTACTAAAGTATAATAACTCACTATTATGCCAAAATTAAATAATCAGAATTTACAAAGATACGGTGTCCTCATTCAATCCAGTACTGTATGCATCATCTTTCTTGGTTAATGATAATGGTTAGCTGCATCTGACACCAGATGACTCCTTTGTCACTGCCTTTTAAAGATTGTTTCAAATGTTCTGTATTGGGTGATGTTAAAAGATTTTTCAGGAATTAAAAAAATACTCTTTATTTTTACTATATGTCACCTATATTCAGGCCATCCTATTTTATAAGAGCTTTAATCTTAACTTACAAAGTTTTAGCTATTTGAACTTGGCCTTTGACAGCTCAAAGCCAGTTTCAAATTACATGTCCTGGGTCTCCTTATTGTACTTGTTAGTGGAAGACCTAGTCCTAGAGAAATGGTGGCATTTAATATCAGTGTATTTGGCTTAAATGATCAGTTGACAGACTCTTAAACCAGACATAGAAGCATAGGCCTGTAATCTTAATAATTTGAAGCTGATGGCAGGAAGATCAAAAGTCCAAGGAGAGCTTGGACTATGTGAGAACCTGCCGCAAAAATCTCTTACAACGTTTGAGAATGTAGCTACCATTGAATGTTCTCAGTAGGCTGAAGCAGTTTGTCTCCCAACAGTGCTTCTAGGACAAAGGATTAATAAGGATCACAGTTTTCAGTTTTTGCACCTTTAAAATGCATGCTGTGTGTCAGAAGTCACTGCTGCTACCACTAATACTATCTTCTTTTACATTTGGATGCCACATTGGAATATGAAGAGTTGCGTAAAGATTTAAATAGAGGAAAATCCACAAATAACTTTGGAGTCATTTTCTAAAGTTCTTATTGATCAGCCGGTTCACATTTCCTTCATCTTCTCTGTGAGACGTTGCCTGCTTTGCTTTTGACATCAGCCGCTCAAGGATGGAAAACCAAATAGTTGGATCTTACTGAGATCCTTGAAGTGGCAGCATCTTTAAGTGCCAGGTTGGCTAACAAGGAAGTATACTTGTTGGCTTGTAGAGATAAAGCTAGCTAGAAAAGATCCTATTATATCTTCCTGTGAACAAGTGCAGCCTCAGTATTCTCATACAGAAGAAGGCAATTGGCCTGTGGTTGTTCTTGGTTAGCCCTGGTGGTAATTGCTTTCTTCCTCTGGGCTTTCATCATTAGCACCAATTGCTGCTTTATAGCTCATAGAGGTTTTTAGATGTCTTCTTTTCTCTGGCAGGCAACACAGTGAGTATTATACTGCTTGGGTAAAATATGAAATTTCTCTACATAACTAGCATATTCATCCTGTAACTTCTAGGACCCCAGTCTCCTCCTCTAAAACTTCTTGAAACTATCCCAATTTCTTAGGAATTTTCATAGGAATAGCAAGACAGAGTAGAGATATCAAAAGAACTGGGCTCTAAGGATGACACTCAATTATTTCCCTTGTAAATTGTGAACCCCGGCCTGCTCTGCACTTCCCAGCTCTATGACATAGGAAATTAATTATATATAAGCAAGGTAAATTTTCTGTTAGAGATAAAACAATCCTAGCTGATAAAGTACTAACTACAGGGAGTTGTAAAGCAAACACTGGGAAAGGAGGTTATCAAAGAACCAGCTATCAGCAGCTGTAGCTTTTTGTAAGCTCCCATATTCGCCATCATGAATCATTTCTTTTAATATTATGTGCTTTCCCATATATTGGGATTGATTCAATATATTCTTCCAATTGTCAACCTAGGAGAGCAGAGGTAGAGCTGTAATGGTGGTGATAAGTCTGGAGAACAGTGTCTTCCGGAAGCCATAGACCATCTTTATAGGAGTAGACATGCAATAGAAGTGTGTCTTTAGAAATACACTCTAGAATTAAGTTCCCAGTTTACACAGGCAGACTGTTCAACAAAACCTTACCAATGTTAGAGATCAGAGCAAGGTAAAATTAAGAGGTGAGGTCAAGAGAAGTATCTTTAGAAAGAGAAACAAAAGACAGACATTAATGATTACCCTTTGCTGTTTCATATAGTGAAATAATCCATTTGATTATGTGACATCACTGCTGTTTTAGCCAACCATGTGTTTGTATTCAGCATTCAGCTATACTAGCCTATTTCTAGTTATAGCCCTCTGCATACACTATAGTTAGGTTTTTATATGAATTAAAGGTCTATGACTGACAATATGTCAGTATCTAAAACAAAAGTTACTTCTGTTGTAATGTGATAAGATGGACAGTGTTAATCAGTGTTTAAAATGACATCAGCATGTGCCAGAAGCTGTGAGTGGTCTCTAAAAGATTGTTGTCATATAGCAGTTTCAGGGAGTTCAGCTTACATCAAAATAATTTCTTCCTGTACAATACCTTTTCAACTATATGAACAGATAATTACCTAATTTAATACCTAATTTAAGGGGAAATATCTATTTCCATTCTGTATTATATTTACATTAAATATGTAATGTATGTTCATTTAGCAGTATGGAAATAAAGATCTTTAAGTTTGGTTCAGTAATCTCATTTCCTGATGATTCAATTACTAACAAGTAAATTAGATAGGTGAAATGGCACTAAGTGTCACAGCGTATGTAGTAATAAGCAAAATTAGCACAAGTGCCCCTTAGGAAGGGCGAATAAACTGTTCTACTTTTACATTACAGGCTGTTTCCAAGCTAATGAATTGCTGTCACATTTTCAAATTGAATGAATTAATTCAGAACAACTATATACTTAACTGTATATTTTTGGATTATTATTGTTTGTATTTTGAGTTATAAAACAAATGCACTGAAATGTTTATCTCATGTTTGTCTCGTGTAACAGGATCATGCGTGAGTTTTTTTGATGCCTTCTGTTTATCAAAATTTCTTTAATGGTATGAATTACTTTCAAAATGTTAGAAGCAATAAACTTACTTTGAAAAACTGCAGGAGTAGCCATGAGAAAAGACGTTGTTATTCACCTTTCCAGCACTGGTTACTTTCTTCCATACACAGAGCATGGTTTTTCTAGAAGCTAGAGGAAAACTTTTCCTACATACCATGAGCTGAACCAGCCATAGGAATAGGAGGACAGAGTAGAGATAAAAGACAAAAGAACTGGGCTCTAAGGATGATACTCAATTATTGCCCCTGTTAATTATGAACCCTGGCCTGCCCTGTACTTCCCAGCTCTATGACATAGGAAATTAATTATATATAAGCAAGGTAAAATTTCTATTAGAGATAAAACAATCCTAGCTGATAAAGTACTAACTACAGGGAGTTGTAAAGCAAACACTGGGAAAGGAGGTTATCAAAGAACCAGCTATCAGCAGCGGTAGCTTTTTGTAAGCTCCCATATTCGCCATCATGAATCATTTCTTTTAATATTATGTGCTTTCCCAAGCTATTTGACTTAATGCATTCATGTAGGTTTCCTAGCTATAGTATTTCATCTGTTCTAGCAAAAATATGATGACGTAGTTAAGCATTCTAGTTGTGGGGTAATCCTGTTGCTTCTAAATTTTCAATGGTATGTATCACTATAGTTACGTTACTTTTGGTCCTTCTTAGGATACTTAATCTTCTCTGTATCAAATACTCAGATCTGGTAGGCTTTGATATTTCTAATCTTATGGACAACTCCCGGAAATTATAGTGATACCACAAAGAGTAAGCATTTCACTGTATTCTCTCTGATTCCATTTTTAACTTTATTCCCTGGATTTTCAGTTCAGAGTACTAGTGCGGTTGAGATCTCCTCCTGTGATAAAGCATTGGCCATGGCTGATTGTATTGTTTACTGAGTGCTCATGTAATTTCCCCATCTCTTTTATTTTCACCATTCTGATTTCATAGGATCTGAAGAAGTCAGAATAATTTAATGATGTGCATGGAATTTCGCACAGCAGGTGAGTAATGAGGACAAGTCTGACATAGCACCCCAGAGCCTTGACTTCTCTGTCTCAGATGCTATATCCCGATCTCTAACACTTAAGAGGCTTCTCTGCTCCTGTATCCCCAGAGCAGCTCATGTCCTTCCAGTTGATGTTGGGTCTCCAGGCAGTCGGTTTGCCTTTCATACAGATAAGAGAAGAAAACACACTTGGTAACATGTTTATATTATTTTGAATACTGTTACTAATGGTCTGACACTGTTTGGGAAGCTGGGAATTAGTATTTTTAGTTGATTCCCACTAATGTATATGTTATGCATACTTCTTCATACTAAAATTGTGATCATGCAGTTGAAGTGCTATAGTAACACTTAACCACTTTCTCTCTGAAGAAGGCTTGAGACCTTGGTGCTTGTTGATGGTATAGTAGACATACTGTTCTTCAGGTTTTGTCTGTAGAATTATTTTGTTAAAGTCTATTTTCACACCCTATCAGTTTGGTGTTCATTTCTTTGACCATCCGCATGCCCCTGCTGATAGTAGTAAATACCTCTGTTAGTTCATACAGACTGGGGAGGTGGCCACTTTGGGATTTGACCTACATCCTCAGAGGGAGATTGTGTACACATTTTTAAAGGATGGCAATAAAAAGCTTGGAGGGGGGCTAGGGTGAGCTGCAGTTGGATGAGTTGCTATCCAACTGTATTTTGACATTAGGGGTCAAGCAAGAGAGTACCCGTTGGAGACTGGGCACCAATTCATTCTAGACATGAGGTCTGGAGCTCAGAGTAATAAGTCAACAAAGAAGCTGCATGTAGTTAATTAGGACATAGCAGGCAATTGGTTATATATTTTTTATAACTTATACACCTTGGTTTAGAGAACATCAATTTGTGTATTCTTAACCAGTTAACAGATAATTAAGAAAATATTTGGAGAAGTATGTTGGAAACCGACCTGCGGCTCACAAGAAACGGGGTACACCTGGGAGGCAGGCGAGCCGGGGCTGAAAAGGGAAATTGAGCTAAGTCAAGATTCCTGATCAAAGCTCAAATGTTTAATAAAAGTCTGCGCTTATAAAGGGGGAAACCCATCCCCTGTCATGCCAAGTTTCTTGATGTCATGATGCCAAGTTGTTAGCACAGTCTTTTAGCAGTAAGTCGCCAAATTCACAGGCTGCAGTTAACTCCAGAAAATCTCAGAGAACCAGTTTGGCCTCTAGGCAGGTGGTGGGCAGTGTCACATCAAAGGAAACTAGCTGAGTCAGAGGAGCTGCACCGCAGGTGGCCCCCACCTCAGTGGCATAAGGTCTGAACCAGCCTGCTTTAGGCTGGAGGATGTTACTGAAGTATGCTAGGTGTTTGTTTCTATGCCTGGTAATTTGAACTTGTTTGTCCCTGCCAGCAAAACAGAAAAGTTGTTTTTGAGATGGCTGGACTCAGACAACTGTCTCCTTACAAGCTGTCCCTAAGATGTGTGGACTGAGACAACTGTTTACAACAGAAGCTGTTCAGCTAAAGGAAAGTCCCCAGCTTCCCTAGGGCCTGAGACCTTGAATTTAGTTTCTTCCTATGATTAAGTGGAGTCTGAAAATGAAATGGTAGCACTCAGAACAAGTTTCTTTTGCTTGTTCCAAACAACAGCAGGCTATAGTTCACCTGAATCATTGTCTAAGGTCAAAAGGATTTTGTATAGAATGCTCTGCCTATCACATCCTGTATTAATTATTTTTCTTAGTGTTGTGGCAAAATAGTTGATAAAAGGAACTTAAGAGAAGGCTTATATAGGTTCACTGTTACAGGATACATCTATCCTGGTGGGAGAAGTCATGGTGTCAGAAATATGAGGAGCTGAGTTACATTGCATCTGTAGCCAGGAAGCAAAGAGAGGTGGAATACAGTGAACAGTACATTTTCTTCTTTTAATTCAGTCTAGGACCTCCATGAGATAATACCATCCACGATCAAGACGAGTCTTCTCATTTAAAATTTTCTTGAAACACCATCATAGACAAATCACAGAAGCATTTCATAGTGATTTATCCATAGAAAAATCCAGTCCAGTGGACACTAAATATTAACCATTACAACTTCACCCCTTCCAGCTTGAGACCTAAAACACGTCACTGGAGATGGGAACACTTTACCTTAAGCCACTAAAGTCATTCTTATACACACAGTTCAAAGTGCATTTAGTCCATCTCTAAAAGTTGTTGCTGTCTTTAATGACTTAAGCACTTCAGAAGTCCATAGTACCTTTATTCCTTTTTTTTTTTTTTTTTGGCGGCTCAGGAAAGTTCCTCAGCTATGAACTGTATAATATCATAAACCAAGTTACCTACTTCCACCATACCATGGCATGTATTAAATATTTCCATTTCAAAAAGGAGTAACAGAGCAATATCAAGGAAAGGCCAGACCAAAGCACAATTAAAATAATGGAAAACATCGAACCCTGCAGCTCCATATTTGGCTTAATATGGAATCATCTGGGCACCACTGTCTCAGGCAGCCCTGTCTATGCTGCCTAGAGTACATAGGTCTCTTCCTGGGCCAGTTGTACTCTTTGCTTGCATCTCCAGCATGCCAGGGTCTCCATTGCAGATTAGGCTTTACTCTTTGTGGGTCACATGGTACTCTCTCAAGCTCCCTTGCAGGGAATTTAAGTTTACCATATTTTGCCTACCTCTACAACTTCTTAAATCTTGATGCAAGACTCACTCCTTTACTTTTGCATCTTTGATGCCAAAAATGGTTTCAAGTGGGTGATGCTGCCATGTTAGGTTGCCAAATTGAGGTATAGCCTAGCATCCATGGACCACATTTATAGCAGATTCAGTGTTCCTTTGAGTTTGACTCTGGAGAAACCTTTCCCCAAGCAAGGAAACTCTAGTGTACTCCTCAGTTCAGACTCCCCTTTCAAATGAATTTGAATTTTCATAAGTGGTAATCTTTAGTGTGTCTATAGAGAGGGGGAGATCTTGCCTTCAGGGCACTTTTTAAAAATCAATCTTGTAAAGAGTGTTTCTCTTTAATGGGATGAATAAAATCATAGAAGTTTTCTTCCTACCCACATTGTCTAAAACTTTAAACTTGCTCATGTTTCTTTTCTTGCCAGGATGCATATACACAAAAGTAGTTTATTCTTTGAATTTCCCATGTATATATAGTATATTTTGATTAGATGCAACTTACTTTATCCTCTCTTTCTCTTTATGCTTCTAATCCATCCCTTCTTCCAATCAAGAATTCCTCCTATTTTTGTGCCACTGAGTTTAATTAGTATTTCTTGCATGAACATTAATTATTAGAACATAGGAAATTTTCCAGTAGCTGTATCAATGGAGAAAATGACCGTTCCTATCTATATAATGGATATGCAGACAGAGAGCATCCTGTATAGCCCTGTGTAGAGAGCCACAGTTGCTGTGATTCATGAGCATAATAATTATGTCATGTCCAGAAGACATTGTTTCACAACACGCACCCTTACACTTGAGCTACTATAGTCTTTCTTTGCTCTCATATATAATGTTTCCTGAGTCATGGACAGCAGAGGGTGGTATGGGTGTCCCATTCATGGGTGAGTACTCAGTTACTCTTGGCATGTTAACTAGTTCTGGATCTGTGCACATGATTTAATCTTTCTGTTCTCTCTCATTATAGATCTGAATAATAATTGGAAGCAGAATTCATTCTGCAGCCTAAGTGCTATGCTATCCTAAAATTTTCTCCAAAGAAATTAGTCCATTATACATTTTATAACTTTTTGTTATTTGCGCTCTCTCTCTCTCTCTCTCTCTCTCTCTCTCTCTCTCTCTCTCTCTCTCTCTCTCTCTCTCTGTGAGTGTGTGGTGTGTGTGAGTGTGTGTGTGAGTGTGTGAGTGTGTGTGTGTGTGTGTGTGTGTGTGTGTGTGTGTGTATGAAGGTAGGTACATGGATACTCTGGCATATGTGTATTGGTCAGAGGACAACTTATGGGAGTCAGCTCTCTCCTTATGGACCATACGGGAACTGGGGCTCAAAGTCAGATTTATGGTTAAGTGCCTTAACTGGCTGTACCATTGCCCTGTTCCTAGCCCATTAAGTTTTGATTCAGCTTCATTCAGGTTCTCAGGACATGGGCAAGATAAAACCAGATTCTTTGACAGACTATAACTCGAATCGTTTCTAGTCAATATCCCAACAGGGTCATTGTTCCCATCTAGAATCTTATGAATGGGGCTTCAACTGCCCACATTTACCTTGGTATTCTGTCTTCAAAACTCCCACCACAGTAACACACTAAGCTCAGCATATGAGGGTATCTTTTGCATATAGCTTCAAATGCTCCCATACTTAATCTCACAAACCAGAACTATGTGGTCAGTTTTATCACAATACCCTCATTTCATGGTATCAATTTCCCGTATTAGTTAGTTTGTATTGCAATGACACAGTAGCTAACAAAGCAACTTCAGAAAGAGAGGGTTTATTTCAGGTCACAGTTGGAGTGTGTAGACTATCGTAACAAGGAAGCAATGATGACAGGAGGGTGAATTGGCTTATCATATTACATCTACTGTGGGGAAGGAGTGGGTGAATGTTGGTGGGGTTTTTTGTTTGTTTGTTTGTTTGTTTTTCTCCTCTTCATTTAGTAGGAGATGCCAGTGCATGAGCTAGTACCATTCACATTCAGAATGGATTGTAAATCCTTCTGGAAACACCCACATAGAAACATTCTGATGGACATACATAGAGGTGTGTCTCTATGGTTGAGTTGAAATTTCTGAAGTTGACCAAGCTGTTCTACAGTTCCTGCCTCTGTGAAGTAAAGCAGTTTACAAACATTGTTTACCCAGTGATGGTAGTTTACCTGAGTCCCTGTACTTGAGAAGTTAAAGCAGAATGATATGAATTTGAGGCTAGCCTCAATTAAGTAATTCTATGCTAGCCTAGGCTACAGTGTGAGTCCATTATTTTAAAAAATAAAAACACAGTCTTTAGACAATATTGTTATCCAGACTTTCTTTTTGTGTCGGTAATAAATGAAAAACACATACTCAGATTGTTGGGTGTTCTGGGTTCTTTATTATATAGAAGCTTTCATTTGTATCTTCTATAATTCCACAAAATATTAAGAAAAACATGTATGAGTATCCTGGATACCATCTTGGTAAACTCCTGAGATGCTGAGTATAACTTCCAGAATAATTGTTCTCATGTTAATTTTATCAGCATCAAATAGTCTGTCAGATAGCTGTTACCTTCTAGATATTTCTCAGAAACTGAGACCTTCATTATTGGCTGTTTCAACCTTGCCTCTGAAACAGTGAAAACAATGCTGCCTCTTCCAGGCCGGACTAATCCATGGTGTTTTTACTGTTTCTATATTTGTGGGATCATTGCTCCACTCTGTAGAGTATCATAAAGCTGCCTGCCTTCCCTTGCCACTAGGTCATCCCTTTCCTGACCTTTGCATCATCTTTTTTCTCTGAGCCTGATGGCTGATTAATCATCTCAGAGACACAAGTGAAACATGGGAACTTTGGTAGACTTCCTCAGGTCCCAAGTCTTAACACAGGTATCATATTTACACCTTTATTGGTTGTGTCAAGTTGAGAAATGAAGATGTGGGAAGAAAGTCACACTCTATTCAGAAAGAAGCAGAAGGCTCCCACTCTAAAGTGCATTCATGTTCTTTATGTCTTTGGACTCTAATGACAGTTCTTCAGTTATTTGGAATTGTGTCTTAATTTTCAACATACCTAAGTTTTGTTTTGTTATTCTTGTTGAGTTGGAGTTTAGTGAGATTGCCATCAAGCTTTATTATTTGTGTGCTGTCAGTTCTTCATAGTGACTCTTGTTTTGTGACTCGGCGTATTTATTACTTGTAAATTTCCAAGTGTGCTCATGAAACATGAACATCCTGTGATTATTCAGAAAGAGTTACATGTCCCTTTAGTCAGATTTGTGTTTCTTTATATATAATGGTATTTTTTTCTCCTAAATGTTCTATCAGTTAGATATGAAAGTATCTTATATGGCACATACTTATCTTATAAACACCCAATGGTGATTTATGCTCTAGATTACTATCCACATTTTTAAAAGCAATAATTGAGACAAGGATGTGTGAATCAAATAAAAACTGGAAGAGTTCACACCCCTGTAGAAAATCACTAGAAGCAATATCAAGATCCTTTCAGAAGAAGAAGCCACTCATAGTATTAGTAAAAGGAGCAAGACCCAGCAGGATGACAGATGTGGTCCTGTTTACAAACAAAAAAACCCAAAGCACAACATAGTAGGTCTGACCAGATGACTAAAGGGCTAACTGTACCTGTTGCCAAGTCTATTGACCTGAATTCAATTGTGGGGAGCTGGGAGCCTATATGGTCATAATAAAAACTGACTTCTACACGCTCCCCTGTCCCTCCACACATGTATACTGTACCAAAAGTAAATATATAGAAAAATAAGTGGAGCTGGAAAGGTTGCTCGGTGGTTATTCCGCAGCACTTACTGCTCTGGAAGAACCTAGGCTAAATTCTTAGCGCCCACCTGGTAGCTTACAATCATCTATAACTTTAGTCTCTGGGCCTCTGATACACTCTTCTACATCTGAGAGCACCAGTCAGACACATGGTGCACAGACAAATATGCATGCAAAACTCCCACATGCATAAAGGAAAAAAAGAAAAGAAAAGAGAAAGTTTTACTTAAAATACACTGAACCACCACCATACATAAAAGGACTACACGTATGGAAGAGGTAAATGGAGATGAGTACTATGACTTTCTTGCCAATAAATATTAATTTTAAGTCACTCTCAGCTGCCAGACACCAGTTTTCTCTATGTCTGCAATTCTGCATCAGCCTTCTTTTCCTTCAATGCGCTGAAGATGCTTAACTGGTTTCAGAATTCCATGCTTTCTTTTTATATAAGCTGCTGACATCATTATTCCGTTTTTGTAAATCTATTTCTTAAAACTTTTAGTATTTTCAACTTGTTTTTTTCTGATTCAAATACTGCCAGGCATTATGGTCTGTTCCTGACCCTGCCTTTCTCTATGTTGTCTTGTGCGGCTCTGCCTTTGGCTTGTTTTCGGATTCACCATTCCATTAAGCTCTGAATAATAAGCAGTCAGACCCCTTCAGTGTATTCATTAATTTTAGTTGGTTTTCAAAATTCTTACTAGACTGGTTTAAATTTTGCTAGGTATTTTATGCTTCTAAGCTACTGCTAAAATCCTGGAGTAGTGCCCTGTATCCTTTGAATATTAAATGTTTATTTTATATTCCAGTTCTGATTATCCTATTTAGATCCTGTGGCTCTCTTCCCATTGTTCTTTTTTTCTGCTCCTTGGTGCATATTGATTCATAACCCTGTGTACCCAATTTAGCTTTGATAACATGTTAGGTGTCCTTCAGCAATGCATGGAGTCAAGTTCAGATTTGAGACAATGCCATCTCCTTAAAGAAGAGAGTCCAAGGCCCCTAACAACTTTCGGACCACTGTGATCCACACATTCTGTTATTATATTTCTATTGATATCTCAGTGATTCCGAGGTAGACTATTCAGGGGGAGCCCAGATGAACTTCAGTTCACTTGTGCCCCATGCAGCCATGGGGACACAGATTGAAATATGCAGAAGTCATCAAAGACTCATCTTTTCTGTATCTTGAACACACTTTGAAACTTTTATCCCATGAAATATCAAAAAAAATTTTTTAAGTCTGTCATCATATAATTTGAAGCATGAAGCATGCTCAGGGCAAAAACACAGAAAATGTCAGCTTCCATTCTTTTGGGCTGCTAACTTTGTCCCTATGCTTCGAATTTTCTATTTACTTAGAAAAATGGCAGTTCTGTATGTAGATTTTCTCCTTGCTCTCTGCAGGATGATTACTCTAAAATACGTAATTCTCCAATTCAGGTATGTGAAGTTCTTTATTTTGAATGAATGAATGAATGAATGAATGAATGATGTGTGTGTGTGTGTGTGTGTGTGTGTGTGTGTGTGTGTGTGTGTGTGCAGTCTTCTGTCATCCAGATTGGCCCCAAAGTCTCTATATAGCCAAGGTTGTATTTGAACTCCCAATCCTAACCCTCGTTTCTCCACATTCTGAGGTACTGGAATTAGAAGCAGGCACCATTACACCAGGGTCTTTTCACTTACATTTAAAAGTTTTTAACATATGTTGTCAAAAAGCCATATTAGAAATATGATTAAATGAAAATATATTTGAGTTTCAAAAATCTACTTACTGTTATACATTATACAGTTAGTGCAGTGTATCTGGATATACGTTTACTGTTCACACCATTTACTTTTAGAAATGAGAATCAAAACACATCACCATAGTCAATATCATCAAACATGCTTATAGTATGGATATACTTCACTTTAAGTCCTTGTCAATATTTTACTTAGACATGAAGAAATGTGTGATGCATAGCTGAAGCAACGGTGAGGAGTGTATTTAAATATTTTATAAACAATGATATTTGAGGCATTCGGAATATTTAATAATACTTTTTATTAACATCATTTGAAGTATTTTAACAGACTGAAAAACATTTTAAAAGTGACTACCTGGAAGTGCAAAATGCAGTTTAATAAATATTCTGTAAATCAGTTTATAACATATATATCTATCCAACAAAGTATATGATGTAGGCCTGATGATATAAATTTAGCTCCATGTAAAGTTCTAGTAATACAAAACCATTTCCTCGCAGACACAACACATGAATGGATAAAAAATAAGGTATTATGTCAATCATATTAACTTTTACTGAATTAGAATTTCTAAAACATTTAAATCCAAGTCTCATATTTTTTACTTATATAGTTAATGAATACTCATGTATAACTAGTTCTTCAAAAATAATGCCATCTGCCTCACTCTGTGTTTGAAATAGTCATCTAATGCTCTCAAGAGCTGATACTCTGTCTTATCCCAGAGAACAAGATGAAGACTGAGTTACAAAAGAGGTAGGTCAAGTGCACTTGGTAAACTGAGTGATAGACTAGAATCAGACTCCCCATCAAACATTCTGAAGGATCTTCTAGCACTTGTCCATCCCTGTTTCTGGAAATACTGATTCTATAAATGTGGAGCAAGGCCAAAGTCAAGGATGAGTCTCCTGATGCCTTCTAAGTTTGCTGAGTCCTAACCCTATCCAGCAAAGCAGGCTTTCTTTTTTTTTTTCCTAAAGGGGCTAATTATGTATTAACAGTTTTGAGTTTCACAAGTATTCTTGTCAGCGGTTTCCAGGTTTTTAACACACCTCTTACTATCTGTACTGCTCTAAATTTTAACATCTCCGTTCCCCACAGTAATCATTCACTCTGATTTTCCTCTTATATAATATTATTTGTCCCTTCAGTTGTCATTATAATTTTTAGTGTACAAAAAAGCCCATTGTATATTTTTAAGACATTTAACCTTGCCTTAAACAGAAATCCAATTCTGTTTCTGATTTAAGGGTTACATGCATATATATGTGAATTTTTAAATATATCAATTGGCTGTGGTTAACATATAACCTAGAAAAAGATACAGAAAATAATATTTTTATATCAACTACTTTTATTGAAACCATACCTATTTCAAAGTAGGAATATATTCCTGGGTCAGAAATAGAGAATACATGGGCATGGCCAGGGTGTGGACCCTGGTAATGCAAAGTCCAACCTGTCTAGTCACCTCCACAACTGTTGGCATTGTTTTAATTGGGAGGTTTTTTTTTTTATCGTTGTTTCTGTTTGATCACTAATAGACTTAAAACTACAAGCCAGTCAGTGTGCAAACATGGGCAGGCTGCTACTGAATGAGTTTAATCCAAAGTTTCAGAAAGCTGCGTGAAAAAAAGTAAGTCATAGTCAGTAGGCACTTAGCTTTCCTAAGCATTGCTGCTTTGTAATGTTTACTTCCTGATTTTATGTCTAGCTGCTGTATATAATTAGGTAGCCAACACATTGTTTTTAAATGGTAAATAATGTTACTGGTATAAGGTATTGACCTGAATGTAAAAGCTAAGAATGGCAATTGGTACAATCACTTATTTGCATTGACTTACAGCCTTCAGGGAGCATGCTGGAGTAAGGGGTCTATGGAGCCAAAGAGTACACACTGATCACTACCCTGGCCTGATGGCCTTAGAACACAGAGTGTGTCATTAACTGTGGAATAAGTGAGAGATTGGCTAGGGCTCACACTACTCCCCTTGGGAAAATGCTGAATGGAGGATGCTCTATCCCTTCTTTGAATCAGCCTGCGAATTCCCTGTGAATATAGTGCATATTCTGGGCTTTGACCTCAGTGATATCACCAAAACTGGATGTTTTTCTCACAGCAGAGTTGATGATAGCAGGCAGACACTAGAATCGAAAATGTAGTATTTTCCATAGATTGTCAGCTAATAAAGGATAGTTTTCCTCATCAGCTAATATATGCTAGTTTATATATTATGTTAATATATAAATAATGTTATTATGTAATAATATTTAAATATTATTATTTATATATTATGTTAATATATGTCCATTAAGATTTGAGTATGAAATGTCCCCCACAGGCGCATTTGTTGACTATTTCGTGGCACTTGCTCAATGAATGCTTCCTAGACATATTTTGGAAGCTGATAAAAACTTTGAGAGACAAGGCTGAGGGAGGAAGTATGTTCCCTGGGGGCATGCTTGTTTCATTTCTTTTTGCTGCCAGAGGTGAGAACCTGCCCAAGGCCAAGCTTCGACCACAGCAATGTATTGTGGAGCTAGCGACCATGAGATGGAACGTCTGAAGCTGTAAGCAAAGATAAATACAGCATCCTGTATAGTGTTTGTGTCAGATATCTTCCACAGCACGAAAAGTCAGTCACCAGTACAGAAAGGATTATAATATGTGGTCGTATTTTATAAACTCAGTACAAGAATTATAAACAAAACCATAAAAATCTATTGTTGTTTGAAAATCCACTTTAATAAGACATGAATACAGTTTAATTAGAAATTAAAACATGTGGCAAGTAGAAAAGGGGGGCCATCAACACTTTTGGGAGGAGCAGCTCTTAGCTGACAAGTTTCAGGACTGCAGCTGAGTTAGGAGAGACTGGTGCTGTCCATTCCCTCCTGTGTTTCTTGGGATGTTGCTGGCTCCTTTCTAGAGGTCAGTGTCTAAACATGAATGAGAAGACTTTGTGCCACAGGTTCTGGTCTAAAGCGGACATGGATTCCTGCCCACTCATTCACTAGGTTGAAACTTCAGGCATTTTCTCAAATTCTCGAATGTCCCAAGTAGGGCCAGTGCTAGCCACTTTTGTAGGCATTGTGAGTTTAAATAAGGCAATCAAAATAACCCCAGAGACAAAAATAGAACTGCATTTAATTTTTCAATGTAAAACAAAAGAATAGGGAAATGAACATTCTCATAAATTTATCTAGAAATAAAGTCAAATGTAAATTCCAGAAATTGAAGAAAAAACAGTAAATGTTAGTAAATAAAATACTATTAAATATTAAATAAAACTGGAAAGTGTTTCTACTTCCTGAAAACTGAATTCTAACTAAAGTGGGAGATACTTAGAATTATTTTAACAGGCTACAACAATACCTTAATAAATGATGTTAGGTATATTTCGATTGTACTTGATATTACCATGCCTGTATGATGAGTTTTATTTTCTCATTAGAGAATCACAGGTATGCGTTTCATGCATCATAAACTGTCAGCAGGCCAAACACTTGGAGCACATCTTCATTTAAGTTTTCATGTTACTGAATCTTTGAGTGAACATTCTCACCATGATTGACAGTATCACTTAGAAGTTGGTAGATTTATTCAGTTAACCATTAGGCATTTAAAATTAGGTTTTGTTCCTACTTGTTTTTATGGTAAATCAAAACCAGCAAGTGCTTTCCAAATGAGAGTGAGGTTTGCCATTGTGATGAAGGTCACCAGCCATTGCCTTTAAACCCTTTTCCAACACAGTTGGAGCTTCTGGATCTCGATGTGCGCAACTTGGTTCCCTGTCATCAGTTTCATAGACGCCGCTGCACTGCTCAGTTGTATTACACAGAAGCATGGAGATATGCAGATACACTCATTCCTAAAATAAAGTCTAGGATATGAAGTTTTTATTTAAAATTGGTATAAACAAAGAAATACCAAAACTGTAAACTTGATCACCTTTATTATAAGTACCACGGTTTTCATTAGAAGTTTCCTTCAGTATTAGAACTTTTACATCAAAGCAATTAGTCTTGACTTTCATCAGAACTGACCATTGATTGTCACATCTAACCTTAACCATGACAGCAGTGAGGGATTTGATCTGTGGATGGTCATGGCCTAGATGTGTGAAATATGCTAAAACTCTGGGAAAAAAAAAACAGGCAGGGAGACAACAGTGGGAACTTTGGTTTGATGCACTGTTTGAGCCAGTGCTTGGTCCACAGGTGTAGTGGACTGGATGTGATTCAGTAAAGTGAACTCAGCATTGAGTAGGTGATGCTTGCAGAAGTGATTGTCTCATAATATGAATTAAAGGTATCTAGAAATAAGAGGAAAACACAAAAAAATTAACCGTTAGCTGTGAACAAACTTTTTTTTCCATACCAGACTAGATTGAACTGGGGCTTTCTGCATGTGAAATTTCTTTACCATTGAGGTATACCCTACCCATTAAATGATATATTTATGTATGTAGTAGTCCTAAAGATAAAAAACCCCAGGTTTTCGTGCATGCTAGTCAAGCACGCTTCCACTTAGCCTCCTACAAACTCGACTTAGGATGTAATTTTTCATGTATGTGCTAAAATGACACCAAATTACTGCTATGACAGGGACTCAGGGTGGCAATCCAATTAAGGAGTGTAGAATCCTCCTCGAAGCAGCTGTTCCTTTTTCACAAACTCCTACAGGTGTCCAAAAGAGACAGGGTGAGTCCCTAGCTAAGAGCTGGCAGGTTCCAGGATCTGTCACCTGGGGAATGAGTTTACATCAAATTGTGGTGGCAGGGGCAGCAGTGGGGGAGGTGACCCCCCCCCCCAGTATGAATCAGAACCTAGCTGGAGACTTATACTCTGATGGCTCCCCTCCCCCAAAGGGAGCCCCGTAAGAAGAAACTCTCATTCTCAGTCTACTGCTAGGATTATGGTTTCCTTTCTTCAGAACACCCACCATGGTGTCTGTCTCTGGTGTTGCAGACTGTCTCGGGTTTCCTCAGAGGCTCTGTCATGCTGTTCCCAACTGTCTCCCTGTCCTCAGCATTCATAAATTTCCCAATAACCTCTTTACTCAGAGCAATTCATCTTAGTGTCCCTTTGACCCCCAATTTGAGACCTTCAGTACTGAAAATGCTTAGAGAAGAACAGTACTTAGAACCCCTTCGAGAAGGGTCTGGGTGCCCAGTACCTACTGCTAACAGGACTGTGTCCTCTCATAGCCCCAGGCTGTTTTTAAAGACAACTCTTCTGAGGAAGGTTGGTTGTTCTGTGCAATTAGGATCCTCCAAACAATCAAATGAAAACAAGATCCATGTTTAGAAAGCTAAAACCTCAGATGGAAGAAGCTAACTTTGAATGAGGAGATGATGTAAGTAGTCTCCTATCTCCCCGAGGCGGGAAGAGCCTGGAATTCGATGAACAGATACTGTAGCATGGATTCATTCCAGAGTCAGTGACTGCATAGAGCATCTTCTCTCAGATACTACTACTGAGAAGAGTGCAGAGCAGGTCCACCAAGAAGCTCAGGTCACAGAAGGTACTGCCAAAGTCTGTTACCAGTCAGACTTTTCTATACTTCAGGTACTGCCCAGGATCTTGATGAAAAGACATGTACATTATTACCCTTCCTCCTTACAGCATTTTAGAGAAAAACAAAAAGTCTTTAGAAATCTAAAATTATCTGTTGCCTATTGAAACAAAGTTAATAGATTGTTAGTATTTGTTAAATTATTCTTTGTTTATAATTTTGTTTTATGTATGCTTAAATAGTCTATATTTAAAATAACATGCTTGTTTTTCAACAATTTTTGGTTTAAATTGTGCATTTGTATGCTTTAAACAAGATGAACATTAAACATATCTCATTGTTTAAAATAAAAACAAAGAATAGGAAATCTCTGAATTTTTGACATAGTTAAGAGTGTTTTAGACATTGTTTCCATACAGTGCTAAGGAAGCAAAGAGGAGAGGTAGTTCAGCATAAATATATTAAACTTTAAAACATATGAGAATTAATCTTAATCTCTTGGTGTACTTTATCAGATCAGACAATGATACTGTGAATATTTAAATATTAAAATTAATATAATCACTTTATGGCTCCACCTGAGGCATGTGAGTTCCTTGAAGGCACAGACATTCTGGCCTTTCTGCATACCTGTCACAGGGCCCCAATGCATCTTGTGATGATTGCTGTATTTGGGGGTGAAGCAAGGCTTCTGAAATGACTGTTCTTGCCTTTCCCTGCAAAGTATGGGAGACTGAAGATTGAACCCAAAGAAAATGGCGTGTCTCGTAAGATTGCATTCTTTCTGGAGCTCTATGGCTCACATAGGAAGCTAAACATAGGTTGGTATTTTAGGAACACATTCATACAACTCATAAACACAACTTCGTTTTTAACTGGATTAAATCCCTAATAATTATGAATTACTCACAAAGTAGGCGTGTTACAATTTTGGAGAATTGTGGCATTAAAAAAAAACATGTATAGTTGGATAGTGGGATTCAAACAATCAAGTCATTTGAACTCATACTATCCCCATGTTATTATGCAGTTAAAGTTAACTAGCTTATGTTGCGTTATTGAGA
Organism: Mus musculus; assembly: GCF_000001635.26. Classification (NCBI taxonomy): domain Eukaryota; kingdom Metazoa; phylum Chordata; class Mammalia; order Rodentia; family Muridae; genus Mus; species Mus musculus. The sequence goes on along the minus strand of NC_000077.6, from coordinate 11,263,867 downwards.
ACTTCAGCAAAGACTTATGTCCACATGGGGAAGGAAAGTAAATAATCTAGCTGAAACAGCTCTCTAGACCTGATTTGCAGGGGAACACCTTCCATCAAAAGTAATAATAATTCCATTACTTAGGACATTCAGTGCAGAGAACCTGGTTCTTGCACATTTGTCTTGGGTATGGTGTGAGTTATTGTAATGCACTGCTCCAGCACCCAGCAGTGTGCCTGAGACACACAGTGTGGGGCCCACTGTCTACATCAAGGATGTCGTTCCCCAGACGACATTGTGCTCATTTTCTTTGCAGAAGAATGAGATTTGTTGGCACTCTCATAGCATTTATGTTTTTTTTTCCCACTGCAATAATCTGAGAGCCCATTTTTCCATTCTGTAGGAATTCTATTGCCAAGGAAAATAAGAAAATTGGGCCTCATACACTGCAATTGTAATTCACCATGTCTTATGTGGAGAAAAGAGGCAGATTGTATGTAATTACAACTGGCTCAATAGCCCATGTATGTTAGGAGGATAAGTCATTTGTTGGCAAGATGGTAACCTTAGATGACCTTTGTTTTAAAGGAAATCTACTGTTGAGTAATGGAAGGACAGATGGTGCCTAACAGGCTTTCATACTAACATTTAAGTGTTGGAAAGCTGAAAACAGGTACCTGAGAGTAACTAGCCAATAATACCCCTGAGTATTTTCATGAAATTGATGTACATGCTACTCTGCCTATGCTGTGCTACCCAAAATATTCTTCAGAATCAAGGTAAAATATAAGCATATGCAAATGTATTGGTAATTTTTGTATTTGTTAAGGTATATAATGATTAACATTTTAATGATGAAAATACATTGATTTTCCTTGGCTGTCATTCAATAATTACTGAAATTCTTGTATACTGGCAGGGTTTGGGGGTATAAATTGTGCTTTTTAGAAATCTTCATTTTCTAGCCTCTAATTTGATTTATATATAATCACATACATTGTGATTTTATAGTCCTGTTATGCTACAGAAACAGATACTCATGAAGAAAACAAACCAGCCCTAATTTCCCTTTGTCTTCACAAGATTTGTTGTGTGATAGGTACTTAACTTTAAAATTTAGAAAAAAAATAAATGGAGGAAAATGTTCTTAAAGTTTGCAAATAGTTACTTTAGTTTTGTTTACACATATTAAGACCCTGACTGCCTCTCTAACTCATGTACCAACTGTTGATGTCACTCGCAGAAAGGGAACTGTTCCTTCAGTGAGCACCACCTAATGACAGTGTTATCATTTAAATTCAAATAAGATAATTTGGGTGATATATTTCTGCAGGAGAGTCTTAGTAGCCTTTATTTTCCAATGCTTAGGCATAACTGGACAAAGAATAGCTTGCTCACACTGCTCTTGATGCACAATCATTTATCATCTCACTATGTCTACTACTGAGGACAGATAGCTATCGTAACTAGCAGTATAGGAACACTGTGCTGATTCCTGAGATGTCTGTGGCATATTTTATATTTCAAGCATAAACTTGTTCAGAAATTTGACTTTTCTTAACTATTTTCCAGAGAATCCAAAGACTCCCTTTCCCTCCTTTTTATAACATCCCAGCTCCACGGACACTAACACAGATATCCCAGCCTTCCTTTTGCTCAGAAAATGAATTGATGTCATGTTTAGAAGAATAGGTACCATGGATGAAAATGAAATGCACATAAGTGTTTATTCATGGGCTGCAATGAGAACTGAGAAAGTACCTGTTAGTAATCTTTATACCTCCATATTACAAATGACTAAGAATAAACTATTAAAAGAAATGGGTTACTAAAATAATCTGTTTGTGTAAATTAGATTGTGTTTTAAGCATTAGATACATAGCATTTGAACAGGATTTTGATATAAAGCACTCATTATTTTCTGGAGTTTTTTGTGGAGTAGAGCATTCCATGTGCAGGTGAGTTTCCTGGAACCACTAGCACCCTTTCGTGATGCAGTGAAGGCTAACAAAGATATACCGGTACACAGTGAGGACGGTTGACAACAGCATTTTTTTAATATATAAGACTCTAATAGAGGGATTATAGAAACACATTTAATATATAATAGTGAACTTTAGTGTACTTACTGTGAAAATAGCACATTTATTTAGAGAGGGAGTATGCCCAAAGTTCTTATTGATGTTTTGAAATACATCCATTTCTGTCTCTTGCTGTATTTGTTACCAAGAAAAACAAAAGTACCAACCATTTTCCTTGACTCCTTATCCAAAGTCTTCTGTTTTTGATTGATATTTCTCAGAGTCATCTAGAATGTCACATTAGTAAAATATTCTAGAAAAACATGAGAGTTTCTGTATTGTGAAGTCTACATTTGTCTGCACTCATGTCTCGTGCACATGGCTTGCCGTTCAATTCTCCACGTGCCCTCTTCATAAGTGCAGTGACATATGGTGCACTCGTCAGTCTTCACCTCTCTACCAGCTGGGATTACAGCGGTTTCTGCAAAGCAGTTTGGACCTGAAATACAGAGAAATATTTTATACTATTGTGTGCATTAATGTATAGTGTTTATAATTAGGTAAATATCCCTATACTGTGTTTCATTCACCTTCTTATGAAGGACAGTTAGAAAACCCATAACAAGAAACAGAAATACCAACGTTTTTTCTGAAATGAAACCAATATTACTTAAAATTTTAGGACTAAAGCATTGCTATTTTTATAAGTGGTCTATTCCTTTGGGGGCTTTTTTAGAAGCCAAGTCTGTAATCATTAGATTTAACTAAAGTTAAACAATTATTTTATTTAAGTACCACTAACCAGAAATCTAGGATCACTCTTCATGGCAGTTTTAGCAGGGAATTGAAACAAAAAAACTGTCATTCCACAACTTTCCCACACGTGTTCAAAAATCAGCTGTCAGAGTTATCAGCATTTCTGTTCAACTGCTGGCTGTAAGCCTCAACCCCAGATTTACTGATTCTTTAAGGTTAGGGGCCAAAGAAGTAAGTTCATAGGTGATGATAATGCTTACCTGACAACCACAGAGCAACAGCCCTAGTTACTGCTCAGAGTTTGTCTCCCACAGTCCTTAAGAACTAAGAATAACTGTAACCTTTCCTAGCAATGCCAAGTAAAAGCTTGTGAGCACAAAGGCGTGCCTTTGCTGCTTAATTTCAGAATATTAAACCAAGGATATGAAAATGAATAGGAAAAATATTTTCAGTGTGAGTTGAAACTAATGCTACTATAAAAGATTACTTGATTGGTCCTTAGGGAAAAAACCTCTTAGGTCAGTTCTAGTCCCTTTGGGCCCTGTGTCTGAAGTACATTCTCTATTCAGCAAGAGACATATACCGTCTACCTCTTGGGGGTGACCAAGAGCAACAGTAAATTAGAAGGTGCCATGTAAGCTTCTGAAGAAGGAAAGTAACCAATATTATACCATAATCCTTAGGGTACAATAATGGCAGACATATCTTGGTGCTAGGCAACAGCTCTCTAATTGAACTTAAGGCCCACTCAATAAGAGGGAAATCATGTCTGGTACTGGAAATCTACCCAAGTACCCAGGGATAGTGAAGTCATAGATTTTGGAAGAGACCTTACAACTGCCATGATAACAAAACCAGAGTAATCCCTAACTATATTCTAAGTTTTTGTCCTTATACCCACAGATAAGTATAGTCCTTATCTCTCATCAAGGAAACTCCTCTTTTCAGTAGATGGAGATCATTACAGAAAAACCCAGGCAATCAGACTGCAGAATTGTGGAGCACAGTCCCAACTGAAAAATCTACAGTACAACTTCTGTACCTAAGTTTCAGAGGTCATTGTAGAAGAGGGAACAGACAGCTTGAAAGATCCAGAGGACCAGGGAGTTTGCTGTACTATTATATGTTATAGGCATGTCAAAAGCTACATCCATGAAGCCCCACTAACATGGCTGACTAAACATGACTTGAACAGAGATAATACCAATAGACACACTAGTCTTTAAAGGGAGTTCTTAGAACTACAGACAACTAAGAGATGATGAGAGAAGCAGAAGTTGCCTTCCCTAGGGAAGAACACACCAATTGGTTTATCCAATCCCAAAGGGTCAACCCTGAAAACATACATACATATAGCTAATACTATACAGACTAAAGCAGTTTACACTTTACACATGTAGAAAACATGTATAAGTTAAATTATACACCTAACTGTTTTTAAAAATGCTATGAATTTGAAAGAGAACAAGCGGTCAGTGTATGGAAGAGTTTGAAGGGTACAGCAAGGAGAAAATGTATATACTATAACCTTAAAGTTATCTTTAAATTACCGTTAAATGGTTACTGGGGCCAGAGATGGCTCCCTACACAAAGTGCTTGCAACAAGAGCTGGATGACCTGAGTTAGATTTGCCAAACTGAAAAAATTGATCTCCAGAGAGTTTCCCTCTGATCTCCACAGTGATACACATGGTGTACATGGGCTCACACAACACACATGGTATTTGTATTATCACTAGCTTTATTTTATAACACATATACCTACAACTGTGAAGCCTACAAATGCCCACTAGAGTTAAAATATTAGACGACGTTTGAACCTAAATAGAAGCTCCCAACATTGAATAACAATTTTTCAGAATTCTCACTCATCAGATTTCTTTGCTTCTAAAATCTTTCAGAACATCACCCCAAACACGAATATGTTTAGTTATAGTGTGTGAGGATATCACAGATAGTAAAAGCTTTTGATAGAAACTTAAAAGTCAGTCCAACAGATATCTGCAATAACATTGACCCTTTCCTGTTACATTAACTTCTGAGGGAACAAGTCACATTTCTTTGCTGGATATTTTTCTAAGTATTGTCTTTGGAGTGAGCACACCCACACTCACTGATACACTTACATGCACACATGTGAGTATATGTGGCCCCTTCTCTGTCATTTGCCTTTTTCTGGTCTTCTGCTTAGATTTTGAAGTTCTGCCCTTGATCACTGTCTCTTCTTTTGTTTCCCTCCTTTCTTTCCTTTATTAGTCTTCCTTTGACTATTCTACCTTTCCTGTAGAGACCTCAAACTTTCAGCAATTACCCCTTTGAGATGATGGTCAAATTATAGATTCAGCTTTACTGTCTCTCTTGAGTTCCAGTCTTCTAATTCCTGGGGGCAACTGCTGTATTGCCTTCCTGACAGCAGCAGATGGTCTTGCTTTGAGACCCCCCACCCCAAGCCATGTGTGAGCCAGTATTCTGTCTACTTTTGTATTAAGATGTAAATTTTTCAGCGCTTTCAGCCCCATGTCTGCCTGGATGCTGCCATGCTCCTGACTTGATGATAGTGGGCTGAACCTCTGAACCTATAAGTCAGCCCCAATTAAATGTTGTCCTTTATAAGACTTGCTTTGGTCATGTAGTCTCTTCACAGAAATAGAAACTGTCATATTGCTGTTATAGACTTGAGCATGTTTTTTGTTTGGAAGAATGTAGATTTGGGGACTTTGGATTTGGAAAGTAGTGCAATGCTTTAAGTGGGGCTTAATTGTCCATCCTAGTAAGAATATTGAAAACAGTGCTGCTGAGGGCTATTTGAACTGTAGGAACATGACTCGAGAGTTTTCAAAGGAGAAGAATGTTAGTGTGTGGCATAGAAACTGTTTTTGTGATATTTTGGTGAAGAACGTGGCTGCTTTGTCTGAAGAGTTTCTGCAGCTAAAGTAAAAAGATTTAGATTAATTGTATTGACCACAAAGGAAGACTCCAAAAACCCTAGTTTAGACTTTATCCTGTGGTTCAGTATTACATGTTTTGATCAAGAATAACAAGCTTAAAAAGAAAGCGTACAAAATGTATGGTTGAAGCAATAAAGGGATACCAGGAAGTAAAATGGAGCTGAATCTTGGGTTCAAAGAGATAAACAGAGTGATGATATCAGGACCAGATCACACATAGCTAAGCTTATTGTTTGTATTTGCAGTTATACAATTATGATGTAGTCATTGCTTTTACTTGGACAAATTATTGTGTGTCAAATTGACATGTGATAGCACAAGCTTTTGATCTGAATCTTAAAACATAATCACCATGAAAAGCGTAGGTCCAGGCATGTGGTGCACACCTTTAACACAGGAGACAGAGGCAAGTACATCTCTGAGTGCAAGATCAGCCTGTTACTTAAGTCCAGATATGGCAGACCATGCCGTTAAATCCAGCATTCAGAAGACAGAGCCATGCACATTTCTTGAGTTCAAGGTCAGTCTACAGAGCAAGTTCCATGACAGCCAAGCTTAGGCAGTGAAGGAGTTGGAGAACAGAAAGCTAGTGATTGTGTAATAGAATATAGGGATAAGTTCCAACCCCAGCAAACAGCAGAACTTGGCAGCTTCAGCCATGTGGCTCTGGATTTAGAGCCAAGAATAGAAGGGATTACTGGGACAATTGATGTTGTTTAGCTAGATCTAAGAAATTAAGCAGTGATTAAAAGACCAGAATCACTGAGGTGAAATCTTCCAGAAAGTGTTTTCTGAGAACACAAAGACTTCCTTCCATTCACCAAGGCTGACCTTGCTACAGCTACTGCTGAGTTCCAGATCTTCCAGCAGCAGAAACCACTACTGAGCCCCATTTCTTGATGTGGCCAGCCAACAACCTGGTGGCAGGTTGACTATGTTGGACCACTTCCTCTGGAAAGCACAACGTTTTTTCTTACTGGAATAGATATTTATTCTGGTTATAGATTTGCCTTTCTTGCATGTAATGCTTCCACTAAAAACAGCATTCATGGACTTATAGAATGCCTTGTCCACCACCATGGCATTCCACACAGAGTTGCTTCTGACGAAGGACTCCATTTCACCACCAGAGAAGTGCAGCAGTGGACCCATGATCATGGAATTCACTTGTCTTATCAGTAATGTTCCCCACAACCTTGAAGCAGCTGGCCTGATTGAAATATAGAATGGCCCTTTGAAGATACAATTACAGAAACAGCTAGATGGCAGCAGCATGGGGGTTGGGGCAGGGCTCTTTAGGAGGCAGTATATACTTTGAATCATCATTCTATATATGATACAGTTTTGCCCATAACCAAGATTCAGGAGTACAGGAATCAAGGGGCGGTAAAAGGAATAGTTCCACTTACTATCACTCCTACAGACCCATTAACAAAGCTTTTGCTTCCTGTTGCCTCAACACTAAGTTATGCTGGCCTAAAAGTTTTGGTTCTAGAGTAGGGAGTGTTCCTGCCAGGAACCACAACAAACATTCCATACAGCTGGAAGCTCAGACTTCCCCCTGGTCATTTTGTGCTTCTAATGCCTTTAAACCAACAGGCTAAGAAAGGAATAACAGTGTTAAGAGGGGTGATAGGTCCAGATTACTATGGGGGAAATTGGATTGCCTCTCCACAATGGAGGTAAGAAAGATTATGTCTGGAGAGCAGGTAATCCTTTAGTGTGTCTCTTAGCACTACCATGTCCTGTGATTAAAGTCAATGGGAAACTACTAATCCTGCCTAATCCAAGCAGGATGACAAAGGGCACAGACCCAACAGGAAGGATGGTAGAGGTTACTCGTCCAGGAAAACAGCCAAGACCTGCTGAGGTGCTTACAGAGGGAGTAGGAAGTACATAATGGGTAGTAGAGGAAGGCAGCTGTAAATACCATCTAAGGCCACATGATCAGTTGCAGAAACAAGGATTATAAATGGCGTGAGTGCTTCTGTTTTAAGAACACATTTGTATAGATATTTGGGCTCCCCCCCCATTTCTTTAGCATCAATTAAGAGAATATCAATGGCTATTTAAGTTGAGATACTAAAAGGAAGTTTCTCAAGGGACATTGACCTATTCTAAATTTACAATCCATATGCGATTATATGAGTATTTATGACCTGATTGTTGTTTCATTTGGATATGAGATATAATTTATGTCAGATTGACAAGGGATGGATTGTGATGGCTACTCTTGGTTGTCAATTTGACTATTTCTGGAATGAACTACAATCCAGAAATGAAGGGTACACCTATGACCCAGATCTTGAGGCAGAGTGGCTATGGAAAGCTTAGGCCCGGGCACGGTAGTATACACCTTTAATCCCAGAGACAGAGGCAAGCAGATCTTTGAGTTTAAGACCAGCCTGGGACAGAGCCAGTTCCAAATCCTGGCATGATGATACACACTGTTAGCTTGGCCCAATCTTCTGGTAGAAGCCTACATAAGGACAATGGAAAAAAGAAGGGCTGGTTCTACTTTGCCTGCTTATACATAACTGTTGGAACCCACTTCTTCAGAATCCCTGCTTACACAGAAGACCAGCTGAGACACCTAGCCTTGTGAAACTGAGCAACTACTCTTGGACTTCTCACTCACAGATGCCAATTGATGGGCTAGTTGGATTGTAGACTGTAAATCATTCCAATAATTTACCTTAATATATAAAGACATTTCATAAGTTCTATGTTTCTAGAAAACACTGACTAATACACCTTCCTCACCAGTTTTTGGGACTTGTATGTAAAGATCTATAAACATTGCTGTATATGCCTTGTGCAAATGAGTTTTCATATCTTTAAGGTAAATACCACAAAGAAAAATTGCATGCGTATATGATAGTTGCATATTTAGTTCTCGTAAGAAACTGACAACTAGAATTGTTTCTTTTTTGTTTAAGAACATTTGTGTTTGTATTTATTTGTATTTATTATTATTGTACTGTATTTGTATTTATTTCTTTAAAATTTCACACATTTGTACAATGTATTTTAATTTCATCCACCATTACCTTCTTCCAACCCTTTGGGGTCCCTCACTTCATCATCCCATCTTCATGTCCTCTTTTTTTGTTATTAGTAATCACATGACTGCCCATATGTGATGAGTATGCTACCATCCACTGAGGCATGGGCAACTTGTCAGTGGCCATTTCCACAAAGAAAAGTGACTTTTTCTCCATCAACAACCATCAACAGCCAAAGGTGCCGTCTTGGCGAATGGTCTCCTGTTCTGGCTAGAATTTTGACAGGTTTGATCCTGTGCAGGACATATAGGTAACCACAGCATCAGAGAGTTGATGGGCAGCAGCTATGGCATGTCCAGTGGTATTTCATAGCTAGCCTCCTTATCTGTCAGCTCTTGCATTCTTTCTAACCATTTTTCTATAATGGTCCTGAGCCTTTGGTGAGGAGGCGGCAGGTTAATATAGATGGTTCATCTACAAGTGGCCTCTCAGGATTACTTATACTTGCTGCTTTGGCTATGTAACACATCTCTGTGGTAAACACTACCCATTACAAAAAGTTAAATCTGTGACTAAAGTTGAGAGCAATACAAATCTATACATATGAACAAATATTTAGAAGGCAGATTGACACTTATGACCATTTAACATAACAAGTTCCCACTAAGGATCTATAATTTCTCTAGTTATAGGCTTTTGAGCAGGAAATTATTATTATTATTATTATTATTATTATTATTATCATTATCATTATTATTATTATACCTTCTGTGAAGCAGGCCTCATCTCCAGTCGGAAAGTGGTTGGAAATCCCCATAACCATCAGGTCAGGTCAGTATCGTCGCTTGCATGGTTCAGCCCTGGTTGAGATTGTTGGTGACTTTTCTTCCCTGAAAGCCTACACGCAGTACCTTCTAGAACTCTTAAGCAAGCCAGAAGGGAGACTTTCTTTGTCAGTGAGGTTTTTTTTGGATGCACCATCCTGCTTCCAGAAGATTTGGACTACTAAATGAAAATCTCAAGTGCCAGGCGTAGGATTCTTCCCTGTAAGTTATTAGTCAGTGCATCCCCAGCAACACCCAGAACAACACAAGCCATTCCCGTTTCTCTTGGTTGTCCGGCGTGATTAGATGATAGGGCCGTCTTGTTAAAGACACCACTCAGTTTGGATTAAGGGCATACAGAACTGTTTCCTAAAGAGACATTAAATTTTACACCACACCAGAGCCCTGTTTATTTGGATCTTAAGAGACTTTGGTGTTGTTACAGGTATTAGATTAAGCCATTCTGAGACAGAAGTAGCATGTGCCCACATTTGAATGCCTGTTTCTTTAGTGCCTGGTGATGACGATCATTCTCGTGTGCTTTTGTGCTCCTCCCTATCCCAGGCACTGTTCCTTTACCAAACATGGTTTCTTCAATCTTGTAGCTTGTGCTCCTATTTTTTTTTCACTTTCACAGAGTAACAACTTATATTTGGACAGAATCAAATGCACGAATTTTCTCTTTTATATAACTCAGACAGTCAACAAGTCCACAATCCCCCTGCCTCTGTGCTTTCAGCGCTCAGTGCTGGGTGGCATGTACTGCTGTCTTCATCTTGCCCATTCACATTGATGTTCTGTTTGGAAATTCACCAAGAAGTCTGTATTTTGACAACTTAACCCTGTTATTTCATGAAAGTGTTATAATTAATTTACACTTAAATATGTTATCCATTTAAATTAATTTTGTGCAAATTGGGACATTTAGATTTTATCTTCTTGTCCTGAATATAATGTGTGGTTTCAGCACTACATTTTTTTTTAAAGATTTATTTATTTATTATATGTAAGTACACTGTAGCTGTCTTCAGACACTCCAGAAGAGGGCGCCAGATCTCATTACGGATGGTTGTGAGCCACCATGTGGTTGCCAGGAATTGAACTCAGGACCTTCGGAAGAGCAGTCAGTGCTCTTAACCGCTGAGCCATCTCTCCAGCCCCTCAGCACTACATTTTGATAGACTAATTTTTTTCCTGCTAAATTAAAAAAAAAAGATTTATTTTATTTATGTGAGTACACTTTTACTCTTTTTAGACACACCAGAAGAGAGTATCAGATTTCATTACAGATGGTTGTGTGTTACCATAAGATTGCTGGGAATTGAACTAAGGATCTCTGGAAGAGCAGGCAGTGCTTTTACCCACTTCACCATCTCTCCAGCTCCCTTTTCTAGTAATTTTGATTTGTTTATTTAAAATTCTTTTCAAATGCATTTAATCTTACAAATTCCCTTCTCAATTTTGCTGTCTCTCAGACTTTTGTTTTTGGTACTTAAATGAAATATTATTAAATTTCTCTTTGGAATTTATCTAGTACCCCAGTGTTAATGTATGCTGTATAATCTCCAAGTATTTGGGTTGTTTGTTTGTTTTTGCTGTTTTTCTGTTAGTGACAGCTAATCTGATTTCAATGTGATCTAAGTGTGCTTACAGCATAGTTTTCTATCTTTTAAACTTTTTAAAATGTGTTGCATGGTCTATAACTTGGTTTGGCTTAGCAAATATTTCAAATGTTCTTGAGAAAAAGGAAATGTGTGTTCTGTTGCTATTGAATGGCATGAACAAAGCCAGAGATAGTGAGTAAGTGGCTGATGCTCTAGTGCTGTCTTTTCACTGGATTCCTCTTGGCTGTGTGTGTCTGTTCTAGTATTTGGAGTATTGAAATTCCAAGTATGGCAAGAGACTCATATATTTCTTCTGAATTTTTATAACACTTCCCTTCACCGACTTTTATGTTCAATTTATAAGAAAATAAGTTGTTTGAAGGCTGTTTTCTCATTTTGACAAATCAACACCTTTCATCATTATATCTCAGTAAATACATATTGCAAACTTTACTGTAACAGATGAAATATGCAAAGAAAAGGGAGGGTAACAGATATTCTCTGGAACCATAAAATGCTCAGGTGAAATCACAAAGTGCAAAACTAAAGTAAAAAAAAAAAAACAGGAATAAAAGCAACAAATAGAAAAGAGTAACAAATATGGTAGATATAAATGAAACAGCAGTTATCACAATGAGTGTTCAGTGGTCTGAATCTATCAAGAAAGAGATTGTTAGGGTGGCTCACAAGCAATATACAGCTAAATGGGATGTCTGTGTCTTCTTCTCTCCCTCAAGGCTCAAGTATCTGTGCAGAACAGGAGGTGGGAAGATTGGAAGAGCCAGAGGTGATGGACAACACCAAGAAAATAGCTTTTCCCAAGCATAACAGGACTGATGCACAAGAGAACTTACATAGATTCACAACATGTACAAGACTTGCATAGCTTCAAACTAGACACAATTCCAGCAAAGAGAAGGGGACGTGGACACAAAGTCCTACACCAAGCAAAGTGTTTGCAACTGATAACTGCTGGGAAAGGAAAAAAAATCTTTTCTTCAGTGGAATGACACATGAACCAATCACAGCCCTGGGTGTCAACCACAGCCCCACGTAGGCCACTCAGGAACAGTTGGTCAACATAAAATGGACTTCTTGTTTCTTTTGCTGTAGTGTGTGTATGTGTGTGTGTGTGTGTACATACACACACACATGCACATAGACTTGTATATGTATGAGCCCATGAATGTGCACAGGTGTCCTTTTTGTTTTTAATTTTAAAATACAATCACATCACTTCCCTTTCTTTCCTCCCTCCATCTCCATCTCATCTATGTCCCCCCTCTCTCACCCTCCTATGTTCACCTGCTCGCTTTCAAATTGATAGCCTCTTTTTTGATTATTGTTATACAATCTGTAGGTATATAACAGCTTAGTGTCTTTTTGTTGTTTGTGTGTATATGTGGTCTCAGCTCTGACCACTTTGTATCAGATACAGTTAGAAGGCTCATTCCTAAGAAAAGCTAATTTCCCATCTTCCATCAGTTGTCAGCTGCCTCACAGCTGACTAACTGGTACTTTTGGTCCAATAATGTTTGTCTCCTCTTCCATGATGTTCCCTGAGCCATAGATGCAGGAGCTGGGCTGTAAATGTATTCATTTGGGCTGGGCTACCCAGGATCTATTAGTTTCTGTATTGTGCCACTTGGGCTTTCATTGTTATACACACACACACACACACACACACACACACACACACACACACACACACATAAGGCTAACAAAACAAAACAAAACACCCCACCTCAACATCAAATGGGTCATTGTGGTAATCCAAGTGACTCCCCCAAACCAATATAGATTATTGGTGTAACTCTTGGCTGCCTCTCAGAGGCTGAGGCTGAGCCCTTATGCTGAAGCCACCACACTTAGACACTGGACTCAGTTATCTAAAAGCCTCCTTCCTGAGATGTAGCTTCCATAGTACCAGAAACTATAATGCAAGCTGCCAATGGGTGGAGGACAATTTACAGTCCTTCCCAGCAGTGACATTTATGCACCACAACAATGACCAACATGGAAAGGTATCCATAAGCTTGCAATAGCAGAACTCACATGTTTGTGGAAAACATCAGCATTTTGGTTGGATGTAAGGCTTACATTAAGTCAGCAGGAAGAAAACTGTGTGGTACTAAAACCTAGCCAAATATCTCAGCCTCGTAAGGTAGGTCATAAGAGAACTCTCTACTACTTCTTTGCTATACTAGCTTAATTGCTAACACTAAGTATTTTCCTTACACTAACAAATTAGTGTACCCATTAAGCCTCTTGAAAGAAGCTTCTCCTTACAATAAATAGAGGCCCTTAGAGAAAACCCACAACTGAACATGATGCACAGAGCAATGGATTCTGAAGAGCCTAGGCCCAGTTATCAATTTTTAAGAGAGAGAAAATATGAACTGAGGTGGTGGAAGGGAAATATGGAAAGCGTTCAGGGAGGGGAAAGAGTATGACCAAAATATATTGTAAGAAAAAATTAAAAATAAATTTTGAGAAAAAGAAAGGCACATTAAAGGTTGAAGGCTGACTCATGTGAACACTGGTCAGAGGGAAGTGGTACTAAAGTCTTAGTTCTTAACAAGCAGAATACTAGAATGCTGGAAAGATTATCACTCATAATTACTTGATGGAAAAACATAAATGAATTAACAATATTGCTGCATGAAATTGGACTCTGATAATATAGTCACTTAATAATAAATTAACAACCATTCCCTTAGTTGCATTTATAATGAGGGAAATAGAATAACCTTAATCCTAATTACTTAATTTTAATATATAATAATCTTCTTAGTCATTTGCTCTGCAATAGGCAAAACAACTTCATAACTATGGAAAGTACATTCAGAATCCATAAGTATTAATTGAGTCGTATAGGTAATAAGTACTGATTAATTATATTATTGTTGACTTAGCCTAGATAACTAATGATGGCTAATTTCAGAATAATTCTATTCTATAATAATAATGTTTTATTTCCTCAGGGACAAGTTGATGAATAAACCTTGCTAAACTGTACTTTCCTATGCCAATCTGACTTCAGGATGGAGGGTTGGCAATTGTGGAAGCTATTTTTCATACCCTCTGGACCCCAGAAATGTGCCACCTTTAGCTCATGTGCAATGAAGTAGCCTGCATGCTAGTGTTACTCAAAATCCATGTGCTGACAGTAGGTGGACAATGCGACAGTATTGAAGTTAGGCCATTTCAGAGCAGGGTTGAATTATGAAATGCCCCCAGGATCAGCCATCTCTTAAAGAGGGGATCACAGATCCATGCTGTCTCTGTTCCGACCACTTTTTCTATGTGGGATGCCACCATAAGACAAACACACACACACACACACACACACACACACACACACAGAGCAAGTACCATTAGAGTACAGATGCCCGCAAGGTACACTAAACTAGACAGCAACTTGATCTTGGACTTTTCTGCTTATAGAACTTTAAGAAAATATACTCTGATGGTTCTAACTCATTCAGTCTGTAGTGTTTTACATTATTTGTTTTTATTTTTATTATGAGTGTTTTTATGCACACTGCATGTGTATTGGTGGTAGTGGAAGCCAGAGGGGTATCAAATATCCTGCAGCTGGAGTTACCAGCCACCATGTGGATTCTAGGATCTCAACTTGGATGCAGTTTTAATTTTCATTTCCTCAATGTCAGTCGTTTAGATTTCTTTAAAACATTTGTCACTTCGGGTTTTAACTGTTAAAGCAGGCATTGTTATTGCCTTCTCCTGGGGTGCTGAGACCTGTGCAGCTCTTCCCATGCTCTGGATGAGTTGTATATCTGGCATATGACTACAGCTGGATTTCCAAATGGGGTCATGAAAAAATACTCAATTAGTTTAGTTCAACTGTTACTTTTACCTCTTTCAAAGCTATGCTCTGGGTGTATGTTCATCTAACAGAGTAACATCTTCCACCTTGAGTCTTTTACATGTGTTGCTAAGAAAGAAAGAAAACAAGAAAGAAACAAAGAAAGAAAGAAAGATATGCTATCAGAGGTTCACTCATTGCAGGTTTGGCCTCACTGCTATGTCTTCCATGAAGCAGAGCATCATTGTGATGGTTTGTTTATCCTTGGACCAGAGAGTGACACCATCTGGAGGTGTGGCCTTGTTGGAATAGGTGTGACCTGGTTGGAATGGGTGTGTCACTGTGGGTGTGGGCATAAGATCCTCACCCTAGTTGCCTGGAGGTCAGTCTTCCACTAGCAGCCTTTTAATGAAGATGTAGAACTCTCAGCTCTGCCTGCGCCATGCCTGCCTGGATACTGCCATGATGATAATGGACTGAATCTCTGAACCTGTAAGCTAGCCCCAATTAAATGTTGTTTTATTACAAGACTTTCCTTGGTCATGGTGTCTGTTCACAGCAGTAAAACCCTAACTAAGACAATCATGGTAGGCAGCATGTGCCAGAGCAAGTTGCTCACCCCAAGGCAGCCATGAAACAGATGGAAAGTATTGATACCTTTTTATCTCTTTATCAGGCATGCCACTAATGACCTAAAGAGTGCTCACTGTGTCCCCAACACCTTTCATTAACCCCAATTGTGAACTAGTCTTTAGCACATAGACTTTTGAGAGAGATTATTAGAGCTGAATAATAGCACCAGATACCTCTGGTTTCTTTCTCATTTAGCATACCAAGGAACCAAGATTGTCCCAGCAAGTTTATCTGAGAGCTTGGGCTTTTTACCATCTCCACTACTGCCTGCCCATTCCAAGGACTGTGTTCCCAGTGCAGTCACTAATGGGTTAACAGTCCCATGATTCCTTCTCAAGTTCTCATTGTTAGCACTTTTGTGTACTTCCACTGGAGAACTGAGAGAATTACACTAGAAACAATACCTTATAAAATGTGTTTTGCTGCTGTAATTTGAAGGGTTGCCAGAGGAACCTTTACATTTATGAAGCTTTATATTACTGGATGTGATGTAATAAGGTTACTCTCTTAAATCAACACTGGATTTTACAGTACTTTTCTTTGCAGAGCTGTTTTTAATGAGCTTGTGGTTTAAAATTACCCTAATTTTTATTAAATTTATTGAGAGTTGTTCTGCTTTTACATGCTAATTTTAATTATTATGTATTACTCGCTTCTCAAAAACTTGCAGAAAGTCATTTTGAAACTAAATTATTTAACAAATATTTTACTTTTTACATGTGCTTCACATCATTCAAATGATTTCTTTTGAGGTATTTTAAATGAGGCCAGAAAATATCCAACCTACTTGAGACTTTAATCATTTATTATCAAGTTATGTAATATCTCCCATAATAAATTTAGCTTCACAACTATGATATCCTCTGTATATTTTATGATTCTGTAAGCTAATGCTTCTAATATTTTATTATTTTTAACCTTTGACTCATTGAAAGCCATTATTATTTTATTGCTCTGATCAAGGAATTTGTTTTCAGGTTTATCAATGTTTCTGTATTTCCTATTTTCCAATTTGTTTAATTTCTAATTTTCAGACTTTTGTTTCTATGCTGACTCACTTTTTGGATTGGAGTGAAGCTACAGCTGGGTTTGCAAATCTAACAGCACAGCTCTTGCCCTTCCACATGCAAGCCTCTGCTTCCTTCCACAGATGTCTGAGCAGCTCCACAAACAGCAGCAGGCCCTTACTTCTGCCCCGAGCTGGAAGGCCCGGCCACAAATGTGCCTTCAGGGTTACCAGCCTGTCTCTACCCTCTGCCTTCCTGCTACCTGAGATTCACTATGGAGGTTTCCTCTACACCCCATGGGAACATCTTACATTGATGCTTCCAACAAAGAGTTGTGTCATGACTCTAGCAGAATAAAAGTGTGTGTAAGGGGGGTGCTATTACTCTAATTGCATATGACTTAGAATTTTCATGGAAACCATTGAAACTTTCAGTGAATTTTGTTTTTTAAGAATTGAAGATAAAAGTGAATCAATAATGATGATGGAACAGAAGCTTTCAAGTGCTAAAATTCTGATAAATAAGGGAAAGCAGAAAATGAAATGTGTCCAATGATTGTTCTGTGCTTCTTGTGTGGTGTGAGAAAGCTGCACATTAGCCGCAACAGTGAAAACTTGTGGGGAGGCTGGAAGCTTCAAAGGAACTGCCCAGTATCCAGGCCCCCCTCTCTTCCTCCCTCTTTCCCTCCCTCCTCCTGTCCCTCCATCCCCCCCCCCCCCCACTCTCCTGTTCTCTTCCCTCTTCCTTTTCTATTTTCCCCTCTCCCCTCTCTTCCACTTCCTCTCTGTGTATTTGTCCATCTCTCCCACCCATCCCCCTTCTTCCTTCCTTCCTTCCTTCCTTCCTTCCTTCCTTCCTTCCTTCCTATAAAAGTATGGGATGTGTGTAGAAGGGAAGACAAATGGAGGCATCTTGTTATGAAATTCGGGTACAGTTGCTTTTCTCTATTTATTTTGTTTTTTAGTGGCCTCATGTGCCTGTGAGGTAAGTGATCCTGGCAGAGGAGAGGGAGGTCCAGAATGTCTCCTGACCTTTTAATTAGAAGCAGCATGAACTTTGAGCAACTTCCATTAATGGTTTGCTCTTTACTTTTGCTTTGTTGTCTTTTAAATCAGATAAACTGGAGAAAAAACAGCAACTATGACACCAGTTGATCTGCAAGTTTACAAGTTGATCTGCACGTGTGAATGTAGTACTAAATATTTATACACAATTATATTATGCTTTAAATAATTTGTAAAACAAAAATCTGTATGTGACTGAGAAGCAAGCAGATGGCACTTGGATGCTGGTCTAAAAATCTTCATTTTCTTGTGGGCTCATAAAGTTATATGAAAATTATTTTATTTTCAAGGTAAGTTTAAACATAGGAAGGAAAATGTCACTCAATTAAGTGGGTACTAAGTATACTGTATAACAGAAAGTGTTCTTTTAATATTTATCCCTTATAGTGTATCTGTAAATTCTGCTTGGAAACATACATCTATTTACATATTACAAAAATAAATGACTAATTATTATAGTAAACCTTATTACCACATGAAAAGCAGTTTCAATAAATATGTTTAAAAGAGAAACTGGTCTTCAAATGCCTACATACAGTCATTCTACTATGAAATGTAAATGAACCCAACACTTTCAGAGAAAATGAACATATTCTGAAATAACACCATGGTGGTTTAAGACAAGTAAATCATGACAGATGGGAACTATCAGAGTGTCTCCAAAAAGCTATTACACACTATTTCATGGATCTTTCCACACAGATTTTGGGAGTCTAGTTAACTTCCTGAAACAAACCAGAGACCCCCAGGGTACTCTAAAAGGAAACAGACAATGTGGACATGAGGAGAGGCAGGGTAGACTCAGGGGGACCTACTTCTGTCTTTCTTCTTTTTAAATTTCAACGTAATTCCTAATATTTTGACTTTCTAATGTCCCAAATATAATTTTAAACTGTCCTTTGCATTTCTTAAACCCACAGCTGTATTGTTCTGAACAGACGGTTGAGACAAATGCAACAGCACAGAGTCAAGCGCTGGCACAGGACTTCCTTTTTCCCACTTGAACATGTATGTCAGCACCAGAGCTGGACACTTCTTAGAGCCTGGAGACAGCACAGGAGAGAACAGACAGACAAGATAGACAGACAAACCAGAGAGTATAGAACAGCTTCAGTAAACATTTGGAAACAGGGATGAGAATGTCTAAGGAAGAGTGAACCTCTGAAAAAACTGCCTTCAAAGATTTGAAAATGTTTGTATAAAAGGAAAGGGTAAAAAATATCCACTGACAATAAACATTATACCTAACATTGCAAGAGGAAAGTGATTCAAGACAGCAAAGGGCATGCATGAAACCCTAGGAGTAGAGGAGCACAGTGGCCATGACCTTATGTGTATTCAAGTCTATACTGGCTAAATTATGCCTACAAACTAGCTCAAAGAAATGCCCAACAATTTTTCTTTTTAAATTGGCAAGCACATGAGACTGTACAAGGATAAGAGCATTAAAGATTCCACATTCTGGACCTGTATGACATGGGATTTCAATTTCATTTACTCAGTATATTCAGTAACATAGAAATCAGTTATCAAGATTTTAGACCATCAAAAAATAAGCTGAGGTCTCTTAAGTAATAACATAAATAGGTCAAAATATTGAAATAAGATAAAGTAGAAAATCTATGGTAGGATGAACTGAAAAGTACTCAGAAGAAAACGTGAGCACAGAGCAACAGATTAGAACAGAGAGCACATAGAGGCATGAATATATAGTGAAAAGATCTAACAGTTGTCTAAAGGAACAGAGACTAAATATTTAAACTTGGGTACCATAGTCTTTGAGGCCAATTAGGCTTCATTGTTGTTCACAAAGGCATAATATGTAGGAAAGAATAAGGACAGTTCAAATAAAACTTTATTAACAAAATCAGGAAGCTCATTTGATTTGGTCAGGGAGCCATACAGTTGCTCAATATTAGTGCCATCTTTGGGAAATTAAGGTATGATATTAGTATTAGAGGATAAGATACCACATACCATTTTTAAAAGATTAAAGTTGTTAGAAAAATGGCTACAGATGGAAGAGTTAGGGAAAAAAAGGAAAAAAAGCTTTATTGCAATTTGCAACTTAGGGTATTGTGAACCAGCTGAACAATGAGAAACATTATGGCAGAGAGAGAGAGAGAGAGAGAGAGAGAGAGAGAGAGAGAGAGAGAGGACGAACGAGTGAAAGAGAAAGAAAGAAAAGAAAGAAAGAAAGAAAGAAAGAAAAAGAAAGAAAGAAAGAAAGAAACACAAACAAATGTTAAACTTCCTCCAAAGCATTAGAGAGCAAAAGGAAGAGTTAAGGTCCACCCTGGAATTCAGAGAAGAGAAAAATGCCTTATGAGACTGTAAAGAGATTGGAACAAGAGGTCCAGAGTTAGCAAATAGATTTAAGACTAGTTAGGATGTGTGAATCATAATAGGATGCGTCATGCTGTCTCATCCATGTATATAATGCACTTCAGTTATACCACATTCAAGCAGGAATGCAAAATAAAGAGCTTCAAATGAGCAATTGATGGAAATTTTCATCTGCTGTGTGTTTTGTTTATGGGACCCTTGAGACAGAAGGGGAAGTGTCCTGAGAGGAGGCCGTAGAGGCACTGAAGGGACTCAGTCAGGTGGATGGGTGTCAGAACTGTGAGGACAAAAAACAATTACGACATCTTAAAGAAAAGGAGCTGGTGCCTAAAAGGTGTCTGTTGTGATCCAAAGCATGGGTGGTAGAACTGGATCTGAATGGTTGTAACACTAAGTAAGTTCTGTCTGAGTCCTGCCACATGCATTGAGCAACTCACAGTATTTACATTCCACATTGTACTTATTCCAAGTCTGGGCTACACTCATAGAAGAGATCACAGAAAAAGGTGGCCATGGATGCCTGCATGAAAACATGACCCACTGGCTATTTCTGACTGCTGGGAAACAGCAGTGCCTTCCATACATTCTCTCATGTGACTTTCAGAGCAGTGCAGTGTTAGATGCTGGGAGCATCATGTATCCTTTCCATTGCCCGAGGCATCAATTCTAATTATGGAAGAGACTGGCAGTCATGTAGAGTACTCTGCACCCCCAGACTGTCCTCAGGAATAAATGTGGCTGAATGTATTTGAACTCTGGCGAACTGTCAGGAAAAATTGGGCAAAGCCACAATAGTCTGAGCACATCAAAAGGATGGCATGTATAAATTTAGACTTTGGATTTTAAGTCGTCTTGGCAGGTTGTGCCATCTTCTTCAGACATGAAAGCTGAGCAAATAAGGCACCTCTACAACTGTAATTAAGAGAATCATTTCCAAGCTAATTAGGCTGTATTTATTCATACCAAATAAAACTGTGTTGACAGGTAGTGATTGAATACAGACACGGGCTGTCAGGAAAAGGGGGGAGGAAGGAAGCTCTTAAAATAGGATAAAATGTTGACAATTTTGAAAAGCCAGGGGACTGACTTTTGGATCTGCTCCTGGGATGCTCTCCGTTCATGCTGTGGAGTCGAGTCCCTCCAGTTAGTTACTTAACTGAAACAGTAGGTGATGTCATGTCACCCTATGTGCCTGAATACCACTTACAATTGAGTCTGTGATCGTGAAAGAGCTTCTATGTGCAGTTTATTATTTGCACAGGTATGAGACAGGTGCTATTTGTGCACTTTATAGTTGTGTAAACAGAGGCTTATAGATCTTAAATCACTTGCCTAAACTTGTCAGTCACATAGAGGCAGATAGAAAAGCCACACCCGTGTCTTTTATATGAGCGTCTCATGAGTTTTCCACAAATGTAACCACAAAGGCTCAGAGAGGAAAGTGTCAATATTGTCAAATTAGCATGCAGATACATTGCTGTAAGCATCCATCAAAACAAGACTTACTGTACCTGTGACTCAGAACATATATAACCTGGCTGAATTCTTATGTGGCAGACACAGTATCCGTATAAATTCTGTTCTATGTATTTAGTTATTTTCTTAGGATTAGTTCCTAGAAGTACAATCTCCAAGCCACAACAAATTCTCAACATCTTCAGAGCTTGATACATATTGTCAAGTAGTTTCCCAGAAATATATAGATACACATCCACAGTCGAAAATAAGTATGCCACTGAATTACACCACCATTCTCTTCTGTCTTTTGGCAACCAACTACTTACTGGACCTGAACAGTCTCTAAGGACACAGTGGTTAGAAACTGGCATCCTTCCTTAGGGATCTTAGAATCTAGTAGGAGGACAAATTCCAAGAGGAATAACAATTGCAGTGTGAGCCACTTTGTGGGCACATCAACCATCCCAGAGCACTGTTTTGGCACTTAATGTATATTAATATAATTCTCATACAATTCCATTAAGACACTTTAAGAGTGAACAGGTCTAAGACAAAATTCCAAAGTTGAAAATTCCCCCAAATCTGAAACTTTTGTACATCAGCAGGATACCAGAAAGAAAAATCCCAGAGCATAACATCTTTTTTCATGTGTACTATTTTTAAAACAATAGATGAGATTAGTATTGGGCCATATGTATATGAGCTATAAGCAGAGTTCTAAGATTATCCTATTTTTTGTAAATACTCTCAAATATGAGAAAGTATAAACTATAAGGTACTTTGCCTTTGAAGTACTCTCAATGAGAGAAACTCAACCCTCCACCACTCTTACTGCACAGAGGAAGAACAGGAGAGATAGTGGGTGAAGTGGCTGGAAAAGAACACCAGTACTGGGAAGGGGCTCTGAATGCACCTAGCAACACCAGCACTTAACAATTCTGCTGTTACCATTTGATAGTCATGCAAATGAATGCTAAGCCACTTGCCATGGTCACCAGCTCTTCTTCTCCAATTCACAACACTGACCCTGCATTGTAAATACCCTTGCATACAAGTACTTTTACTTTTTTATTATTAGATATCCTTTACCCATCCAAAAGCATGTTATAAATTCATCAATATCTCTGCATGACTTAAATTTGTTTCTAGCAGAAATTATCATTCCAGAGATGCAGCTCTCCTCCAGAAGGAGAGGGCGCTTTGATGTTTCCTGCTTGCTCATGCTCTACATGCTGAAACAAAAAAGGGACAGCGTTTACATTGGAAGTAGGGACAGGAGGAAAAGAATGAGATCTGAAATTCTGTGTCCTATCACGGTATAGTGCTTCTGAGAAGAGTGTTCCATCTGCAGTCAATGTTAGGTTGTCAGTTGTGTAATAAATGTCTAAATTCTAGAAAATAAGAACATAGACACTGATCCTATCACACAGACATGAGAACTTACTTGCTGATCATAGATTCAGGGCATAGATACATCTAGTATGTATTTAGTTTTCTTTTTCACAAACATTTAGTCTGACACAAAGTGAGAACCTCATCTGCTCCCAAATACTGTTCCATGACTTTCAATTTCACAAGGAAAATGTCTATCCCTATGGGGCTAGAGAACTAGGGAGCCATGGGGAGCTGACTAGAGGAAGAGTGCGGTGCAAGCGTGACCAAACCCTGGAAATCTTGTCCTGAGATTGGCAGGAGTAGATCAGCAGGCTACCCATGCACTCAGCCTGCATGTCCTTGTGTACATGCTAAGATACCTCCACCTTTGTCCCACTGAGGAGGTCACATGGTTGGGTAGCCAGGTTAAACTTCCACTCTCCTTATAAGGTCATATCCAGTAGCATATGGAATTCCTCTTTATGCAAATAAGACACCCCAGCACCCTTGTCCTAGCCAATGACACGTACACTGATCCCATAGCTCCCTACTCACCCCACAAAGGTTTGAATGAGCTCACTGAAGCTGCCTCCCAAGAGACTTCTTGCAGCTTACAGTCTCTTAGCTCCCAACTGTCCTACTGTACTTCCCCATTCAGGATCCACTGATGATCTCAGGGCGCGCGCGCACACGCATACACACACACACACACACACACACACACACACACACACACACACACACTCACTCACACTATTGCCACTATTGCATTGCTTTCATATGTTTTATTTCTACATAAAACAATTTTATTATAATATGTCAACAGGGCCTGTAACATTTAAGAATCCCCACACAAACTCATGAGGAAATTTAATTTTCTTTATAAAAGTATCACGAGATGGGAGTATTAAGAGGTAAGTGGATTAATCACTCACAGTTTAATGGATTAGTAGATGAATGGTGTTCTGTTGGGGTTTTAATACAAAGCTGAACGTTCTCTGCCTGGTGTCTGGGTAGTCTGCTGTAAGTGATAATTCCTGGCCCAGCTGAGACCCTCACCAGATACTCAGCTGCTATCTCCCTTTTTTTCTCACTAACAAGAACAATATAACAAACACATGCACAAGATCCATTAGGGAGTCTTTCTTTTATCTACCTGAAATCAGTGATTACTGCAAGCTGTCTGCCTACACACACCACTTTATATATATTCCCCAACTTTTGCACCAAGTTGCCTTTCAGTTCATCCCTAGTAGTTGTGTGTGTGCCCCACTTTTTTCTCACACCTCACACTATAAATGTGCAAGAGTCCAAATGTCCCTATCGCTTCAAAATGATTAAGTTGAAATTCAAACACTAAGGTGATTGCATGGAGACAAACAACATTTATGGAAGTGATTGCATTATGATGATGCAGTCCTCCTGATGGGGTTAGTGACTAATGAAATAAGTCTACCAAAGGGTATTCCCCAGTCCACCACTAGGTGGCCAAGACCAGAAAGTGGGCCCTTACTATATCTGGAATTGGCCAATGCCTTGGCTTGACCTTGAACTTCCAGCCTCCAAAACTGCTAGAAAGAAATTATTTCTGATTATAATATACCTCATTATGATATTTCATGCTGGGAATTTAAATATATTAAATGCAAGCTGTGGTTTATTTATATTCATGTATTTATTTGCTTCAGAATAATGGGTCAGGATTGGTTTCCTTCCATATTATTTTACACTTCCTCCAAAACTACTAACGCTGAACTTTGTTAATTAATTTGTTTTATGAATTCTTACTGTGTTTGCTTATTTTGTGTGTTTTTGTATAGGGCAGTCCCATGTGGAAGTTAGAAGACAGCTTAAGGGAGTTAGTGCTCTCTTGCCACCACATGCATTCCAGGTACAGAGCTTGGATTATCAGTCTGGGTAGCATAAGCTTTATCCACTGTGTCATAACAACAACCCTTTGGTGTGATTCTTTATAGATATTTCTGTTTCTCTTTTTGTTGTTTTCTTCAATGTTGCTTTCTTCTTGATTTATAGTAGTATTTATGTAGATACCAAGTTCTACTATACATGATTTTATCATGTATTATTATAGAAATATATTATAGATTTTCCTTGATATTTTGTAGTTTATTTTCCATATCTTTAAGAAATTCTAATTTTCTATAAGCCATAGATCTTCACGAATTCAATTCTCACAAATTTAATTTACTTATTTCTTCACATTAGGCTCCCAAATGCCTGGGTATTGTTTTTGCTTAACTGTGATGCAGAGATCTAATTAAATTTGTTTCCATATGGAAACCCAGTTTTCTTGGTAACACTTATTGGATAATATCAGTGGGAAGTAGGCTTGTAAGTAGACAACAGCCGAAAATTCAGCTTTCTTTCATAACAGGGAGTGAGGAGGCAACAATTCAGAGCTGTGCCAGTGAGAATGCATCCATGACCTTGGTCTTTCTGTGATCTGTCCATAAGCTCTCTCTCCCAAAGGCCATTTCCACCATTTCCAGAAGTGAATATAACTCTGAATTTTCCCATCAATAAGCCTGGCATGTACATGTGATTTATATCTGCTTTTTACATTTTTTAATGTGTGTGTCTCTGTCTGTGTGTGTTTCTTTGCAATGGAAATGGTGTAGAGGTATAGACGACTTTGTTAGAGGCTTGTCATATGATACACATTTCCAAGAAAATGAAAAAAGGTTATAAAGTTTAGAATAGTATTATTTAGCACGATGCAGTTAAACTTTATTTTTTAAATGAGAATATTCAGGGCTACAGAAATCTACAGCATCATTATTTTCTATTAGGACTAAGTATTCCTAAATATTTAAATTCTTGTCACTTCATGTCTTTTTGGGTTGAAGGTAGTATTACTTTGTTTGCTGGAGTTTCATAGTAATTTCCCTTCTCTTCTGAAGGTATTCAGGCATTTTTTCCCCTGCAGATTCATTGTGAAACTGTAGCTGAGCATAATGCATGGTTTGTGTTGTAGTTCCTGGTAATCAGTATTGATATTGATGGATAGTTAACCTTAAGCCTTTAGTTGTGTTTATTGGTTTCTCAAATATCTTCAGTTATGGTGACTTCAACAATGACTTTGCTGTCACTCTCCACTGAGGCCAGTTCTCAAATCCACTCTAATTGTGGCTAGGTAATTGGGTTTGAGTTTTAATGACAATGTATATTTTGAATTGTAAGGCTTCTATTTATACTTTACCTGTTCAGAATACAGTTCTGTAGATATGTTTTTTTTTTTCATTTGCTTTAGCTTAGCTTTGATTCAGTTATTTACAAAGACTCTTTTATCTTTTGTGTCTTTTCCTCTCCTTTTGTTTCCTTCTGATCCTTCCACTGGGTTTGTCTAGTTGTATGTATAATTTCCTACAATTCTGATCATAAAATGCAGGATATTTCTTCTAAGTATAATATATTTTAAAGGAATTTTAATTGTTTTTATTTTTCTTATCGTCACTCAAGTTTCCTGCTCACATGGCAATAGTGTCACCATGCATTTTTCCGTCCATGTCATTCCATTCTCAAGTAAAAAAAGAATAGAATGGGCAAAACTATAGAATTTCTTATTTTGTTTTATTTAATGCTCCTCATGGGGAGACATGAGATGCTACATCTACTTGTCTGCCACTTGTTGTTCAAAATACATAGAAATTCCACCAATCCAACTCATTTCAGCTAAGTTATCTATTTCCATGGCTATATATTTGTATATTTTACCCAACCATTCTATTACTAACAAATATTCATTGTAATTCCACAATTTTATGAAAAGAAATACAATAGCCAAAATGGAAACTATGTGAATTGCCCTTTAGTTCTAGGACTAAGAGGCAGAAAGGCCTGGAATGCACCCTGGCTTGTGAAGCCAGAGGGATAGTTTAGAGGCTTCAGGAAAGCTGTTATCCCATGCAAGTCAAAGAAGGGAAAGCCCGATGATGTAGGTTCATCACCATCCAATGATGTAGGTCCATCACCACCCAATGATGCAGGTCCTCATCTGATGATGATGTAGGTCCATCACCACCCGATGATATAGGTCCTTTGCCACACAGGACACACTTTGCATTTCCTACTATCTAGGCTAGAGGACTCATTACATTCCTGACTCTAGTACATAGTTTCCCCAACCCATCCAGGTTCCTGACAGAGACTGAGTTCCTTCTGCAACCATATGAACTAAGCCTCCACTGTCCATGCTCCTCTCAGCATTAGTATTTTTGTTTTGTTTTGTTTTGTTTTGTTTTGTTTTGTTTTGTTTTGTTTTTTCTTCTTGTTTTTGTTTTGTGGCTCCCACTAGAATAGTTCTCTATTATAGTGAATTATAATGAATAGTTCATTAAGTTCTCTTTACAGCATTCAGTGACTTTTCTATTGTCAAGTTCCAAACACTTTCACAATCCTCTTACAAAATAGTTCCAAAGACCTAAGAACCATGGGCTCAGTACTGGCTACATTTCTCATTAATGATGTCTGACTTAATTTCTTTTCCTGTTGATGTTGTGATAAAACACTTGAAACTTAAGGGAGAAATTATTACTGTGGATCACTGTTCCACAGTTTGTCATAGTGGTAAATCACAGTGACAGGAACCTGAAGGAGCTAGTCATATTGCAGCTGGAGTCAGGAAGCCGTTGGATGCATATTGCTGCTCAGTTACTTCTCTCCATATATACCATTCCGGATCCAAGCCAGAGAATGGTGCCACCCACTGCAGGAGTATCTTCCCACCTTAAGTGATACAATTAAGACACCCCTCCCACAGGTGTGCTCAGGATCTATCTCCTGTTTTGTTGAGTAGACAACACTAACCATCACACTTACCCTATGCAAAGATTAATTCTAAATGAATCAGACTTCAACATTAAACACGAAACTCTGAAACTGCTAGAGGAAAAATTAAGGAATATAAGATGCAGATATAAGCAAGGAATTTGTAAATAGGTTGCTCAAGAAATAAGGCCAAAAGCAGAGAAATGGAACCTAGTGAAATTAAATTTTTATTCAATATAGGAATCTGTTAATTTAGTTAAGAGGTAGGCTATATAGCGTGAGAGAAAAACACTTTAGCATACACACACACACACACACACACACACACACACACACATACATACACACACACGATGGATATACATTATAAAGAACTCAAAAACCTAAACAAGAACCCAATATTTAAAATCAACAATGGAACTGAAATGTCTCAAAGAAGAAATATAAATGCCTAATAAAGACTTTAAAACTTTTCAACCTTACATATCATGAAAATTAAAATAAAATTAATTTCTTTCTACCATGAGAATCAGTGTGGAGATTTCTTAAAAGTTAAAAATATAACTTCCATATAAAGTAGCAATAACACTTCTGGGCACAAGACCAAAGGACACAAGACAAAACCTATGACAGAGATACCACACATCTATGGTTATTAATTCTGTATTCACAATAGATGAGAGGTAGAATCAGCCCAAATGTCATAGATGTCCATGGACTCATGAATGTATAATGTAACATATACATGGATAATATAAATATAACACAAAAAACCACACACACACACAAATTCAAACCATATATATATATGTGTGTGTATGTGTGTGTATGTACATATATTCATACATATATAAATTTACAGTAAAGTGGATATAAACTTTCTTATGCAGAGCCTTGATTTGAATTCTAATATTTTTCTGGATAGGTTATGGTGATTATTGAGACCAGTAAGCAAAAACAGAGGCATAGAGCAGTAATGATTCATTAAAGGGGTAGGGGTAAGTAATAAAATTCAGAATATAACAGTAGTAGTGGAGAAATATTAGGCGTAACATTTTTAAATGGAGATGGGGGAGTAGGGGTAGGAGATGGTGGTGCAGGAGAAGGTTTAACAAAAAATTAAAAATATAAAAACCTACTATTTTATAAACTAATTTTGGAACAGAGAATGGATAATGCTATTCCCATAAGCCATAGATTTGTAAAGGAAAATCCCAGATCTAGGTGCAGGATACAACTTCATGACTTATTTGCAGAAAAGTCCTAAATATTCCCACCACGCTATAAAGCATCTTCATTGCTCTTGGTTGCCCAGCAGAATTAGGTGGTAAGACTCTGTGGCTGAAGACAACACACCTTGGTTGTAGGACATAGCTGAATGCTTCTGCAGGATAGCTTTCGTAGTGCTGCCACGTGCTAGGCAGGCTACTGAGGGTAAAAGACATGATCAGTGTTACCCTACTATGAACCCTACATGCTACAATACCAATGTGCCATGCAAAATATCCCTACTGATGGGAGAGAGGCATGCCCATTTAGTGAATAATAAACTGCCGTATGATTGGATTTGGGGTCCAATGCATAGGAGGAGATACAAATCTTAATCTGTTAACCTGGTTAAACCAGTGCCTCTCGAAGTCATTAGCCTTAGGGGAGACCTAGTACTGTTGTTCTGATAAATGGATATGCTGTCAAACTGCTTTCTGAATATTTATATTTATACATATAGATTAGTGATAGTCTGTACCCAGGGCAGAGAGCCTCCTTTATGTACTCAACAACAGATAATCCAGACAGAGACTCATAAGAAAAAAACCTAGAAAATAAGTGACTGTTGAGTCCAGAGACCCAAGTCAGACTTGCAAGACTTATAGGACATCATGAAAGAGAGGTAAAATGAATATGAGAGGCAGAAGAGAGCGAAAAATTCTGTAAACTGTTTCTATGGATACAGAACTGGGTGTTACAATCATGAGCACAGAAGCTATGGATACTTGAATAAGACCTGCACTAGACCAGAGCCTTCAACATTCCATCATAGATGGGTCAAACTCACAGACATGATCTTCTCCCTTTTAGAAAAAAGCTATTAGCTTTTTTTATTAATGGTTGCTGAAGGGAAGTAATACCATTTTCTTCAAAGGTATAGTCACTGGTAAGTAGCCCATGCCTCAGAAAATAGCCCCCTACCCAAGATTATACAAGCAAGCAACCCCAAATAAACTCTGTGGGAAAAACAGTAGATATGAAAGTATGAGGGGAGCTAGTTGAGAAGGCATTCAGAGGAAGGAGGGAAAATATAGGAGAGGTTACAGGGGTAAATATAAATCACAATTTGTCAAAAATAAATAAAAATTCAAAACTAAAAAAATTGGGAAAATATCTACTATTTTAAGACATAATCGTTGTTATACAATTTTATGACTGTCTCTTGTGAGACTACGCCGGGGCCTAGCAAACACAGAAGTGGATGCTCACAGTCAGCTGTTGGATGGATCACAGGGCCCCCAATGGAGGAGCGGAGAAAGTACCCAAGGAGCTAAAGGGGTCTGCAACCCTATAGGTGGAACAACAATATGAACTGACCAGTACCCCAGGAGCTCATGTCTCTAGCTGCATATGTAGCAGAAGATGGCCTAGTCGGCCATCATTGGAAAGAGAGGCCCATTGGTCTTGCAAACTTTAGATGCTTCAGTACAGGGGAACGCCAGGGCCAAGAAGTGGGAGTGGATGGGTAGGGGAGTGGTGGGAGGGTATGGGGGACTTTTGGGATAGCATTGGAAATGTAAATGAGGAAAATACCTAATAAAAAAGTTAAAAAATAATTTATGACTTGTCTTGCTGCAAATTTTCATCTTAGTATATCTCCCTATATGCTTTAAAAGTACATCTTTGAAGTCTCCTCTTTAAGGACCCATTACTTGCAAAACCTTAAGGATCCATTAACAAATCTATTGATTCTATAAAATATTTCCATAGTATTTATTTTTTGTTATATTTATCACTATTGCTTATCAGCTCTGCTATAGTTTGCTTTTTGTTGCTGTGATAAGCACCATGACCAAAAGTAAAGAGGAGAGGAAATAGTTTATTTGCCTTACCGGTGACAATCCACCACTGAGGGAAGCTGGAGTCAGAGTTCACAGAAGGAAGCTGAGCCAGAGCTGAAGCAGAAACCATGGAGGAATAACCACTACTAACTGGCTTTCCTATCCAGCACTCATGTTACACAACCATTTTTATATAATTAGGCTCAAATTTCTAAGGCTGGCACCAACCACAGTGATCTAGGCCCTCCTAAATCATCAAGAACCAAGATGGCAGCCCACAGATATGCCGACAGGCCTCTGCAATTAAAGGCAACCCTCTAGTTGAGACTCCATCACTTGGCCATGCCAAGTTGAGAACTGAAGTTGACTAGAAGTTAATTTGTGAAGTCTAGGAAAAGCACACATCTGTTGTTGAACACTTTTCTAGTTGCCTCTCTTGGGCCACAAGGAGCTCACCTGTCCACACATTCATTACTAGCACATTGATGTTGTGGTGACTGTGAAGTCTAATCTTGTTTATCAATTTGGTTGGATTTGAATTCAACTAAGAGATATGCCTCTGGATGAATCTGTGATAATATTTCCTGGTGAGAGCAACTACAGGGAGATCCTCCCCCAGCATGGGCAGCATCTTCTTGTGCCAATGCAGATACCAAATGGTGGGCTACCTTTCTCCTAGTTGCGTTTGCTCCTTGCTGTTTACTGTGTCTCTCTACTACTGCTGTTGCCATTCTTTGTGGACACAGTAAGCCAGTTTCTTTGGTTTCACTGGTGGCTTTTAATAATTCTAAGAATAATTTTCCAGGCCTTGTTCCCAGACTGGAAGTCTGAGGTCTGAGGGAGCCATTCTCATGGACTAATTAGATCTTCAAACTCTTCAGCATACAACCAGCCACAGGGACTACCAAGCATTTGTTGTGTTAGCCAATATAATAAATTGCTGGGATTTTGTTGTCATTATTGTTGTTGTTATTGTTGTTATTGCACGTATTCATTCTATTGGCTCTGTTCTTCTGGAGACTCCTTGCTAGTATAGTGGCCTCACAAGGATTAGTGTAATAGGATATGAATCATCTCTCTCTGTCCTTTTCTTGTGAAAATATATCATTCTTTTCTGATTATTTTAACTCGTCATGCACTTTGCTATTTTCAATGGTCAGGAAAGTGGGGAGGGATTTTCTATTGTCCACTCAAGATAATACCATGGCTTTGCCTTCTTGCTCTAGAAGCAAAGTCTATTCTGGATCTTTTGCCGTATATCAAAACTTAAATTCCACTACTCTGAGCAGGTATGAAGGTCCTACCCTTAGGATATTTCTTATACTCATTTACCCAACCAACTGCTGCCACCTGTGAGGCTCTGCCAGTGCCTGGCAAATACAGAAGTGGATGCACATAGTCATCCATTGGACGGAGCACAGGGTCCTCAGTGAATGAGCTAGAGAAAGGACCCAAGGAGCTGAAGGGGTTTGCAGCCCTATAGGAGGAACAACAATATGAACTAATTAGTACCCCCCAGAGCTCCCTGGGACTAAACCACCAACCAAAGAAGACACATGGTGGGACTCATGGCTCTAGCTGCATATGTAGTAGAAGATGGACTAGTTGGCCATCAATGGGAGGAGAGGCCCTTGGCCTTGTGAAGGTTCTATGCCTCATAATAGGGGAATGCCAGGGCCAGGAAGTGAGAGTGGGTGGGTTGAGAGCAAGGGGAGGAGAGAGGGGATAGGGGATTTTCAGAGAGGAAACTAGGAAAGGGGATAACATTTGAAATGTGAATAAAGAAAATATATAATTAAAAATTTTTAAAAATTAAAGTTTTAGTTTTATACACAATAAACGTATAAGTCCCATAGGTTAGTGATGCTCATGTGACATCAGTCATCATATAGGAAAAACAAAAGCTTTATTGTCCTTCTCCATCTCAACACTGTCATGTA
This sequence comes from Mus musculus, assembly GCF_000001635.26. NCBI lineage: Eukaryota > Metazoa > Chordata > Mammalia > Rodentia > Muridae > Mus > Mus musculus. Next base: position 11,231,242 of record NC_000077.6, on the reverse strand, counting down.
TCTTGACCAATCTACTGATTGACCTGTTCTTGAGCTTCAAGTAAGCACAAGTATACACATCGTTGTTTCCAGCTTCTTTTACTGAGTATAATATGAAGATGCTACTGTGCACACCGTTCACTTTGACACTCAGTACCCTGCTGAAATGTGCATATGCCAGGCTGAAATCTTTTTTCTCTTGAGAGGAACTGGGGCAGTTTTCCAGTTTGAGGCTATTATTAATAAAACATATATGAGCATTTTTGCAAATGTCTTTGAGTAGACAAATGTTTATTTCTTTTTCATATGCTATATGAATAGAAAAAGTTAGGCTTAACATAGATCTAGTTTTGTCACTCCAAGTTAGGAAAGCTGTTTTGCTTTACAACCTGGCTTTCATCAGGCTTTGCCAATCTAGAAACAATATATTATTTGAGAAATTATGGTTTATTTTGTTTATTTATTGACCTATGTTGATTTTTTTGAGATATCTCACAGGCTGGCTCTAACTCTTGATGGACTCAGGCTGGTCCCAAATTAATTCTGTAGCCCAGGTTGACCTTGAAGTGCCAATCCTCCTACCTCAACCTTCTGAAGATCATTGTTTATAACTATTTTGAATCAAATAAACAAAAACAGGGTTTAGAGTTTTTAATATATATCAAATAAGATATATAGGACAACTAAATCTTAAACATTCTATGATACAGGGACAGTAGCCCTAATTTATAAGATGAAAAAAAAAACCTTGTAACAGTTTAACTCTTGATTTGTGAATGTTATTGGTCCATCTGTAATGGTCCCCTCCCCATAGGCCTTTAGAACTTGCTCAGTATTCATTCCTTTGTCGTGCTTCCCTGGATCTCAGATTGCAATTATCTCTCCCATTCCCTGTGTACTTTGCAAACAATCTATAATAATTACACATATGGAATATGGGCAGTGTCTGCCCCCTGTCCAAAGCTGTGAGCACTGATTTCCATTCAAATTTATGACCCTGGATCTGGTAAAGAGTTTGAGCCCATAATTAGTATTCCAAAAATATACTGGGGGCATGAATGAGAGTATAAATGTCTCCCCAAGTAAACACAGTGGCCCTGAGTTAAATTTGTTTCATCTCATAGGCACGAAATAAATGTCATCACCAACCAATTTATGATCAAGTAAGAGAACCCTCAATTGGTACCTTGAAGCACTTTTAAAACAAGCGTGGCAAAACAAGAACAAACCATTTCTAGGTGTTTGAAGGGAAAGTCTTTACCTCTTATCAAAAAAAAGCAATTCTTACTCCAAATTCTACATAAATGGTACCAGTTATGCAACCACAGTGACAGGGAGCACAGTAGCACAGGGAGAGTTGTTTGTGTATTCTTCACAAATGATGTAATTCCTCTTTAACACACATATGCATGCATGAGCGCACACACACACACACACACACACACACACACACACTCTCAATGCTGCTGTAGATGCTAGAGGCCTCAAAAGACTCAGAGGTCTTCTAATTTTTCTTCTTTCTCCTCCTCCTCCTCCTCCTCCTCCTCCTCCTCCTCCTCCTCCTCCTCCTCCTCCTCCTCCTCCTCCCCCTCCCCCTCCCCCTTCCCCATCTTTCTTCTGTATTTGTGTCTTGGGAAATCTTCTCATCTATTTAAGTTTGGCAACAGAATTCTATAGCTTTAGACAGACTCTCATGGTGGGCAAACTCTCATGGTTGGAAGGACTTTATGTTTTCTTCCAGAACATCTCGGGGCCTGGGCATTCACAGAACCTTTAGTTCACTCTGCTAATTGTTTTTAAGACACTAGCTGTCAGCATGTGGGGCAGTTCTATCTGCTCTAATACTTTGCTTGCTAACAGTCTACTCAAATCTAGATACATATAGTTCTACCTCTCTGTTGACTTGATACCTCCTCCATTATAGATGCTTCTCAACTTGAAATGTGGCTACATCCAAAAACCCACAATAAGCACAATATTTATTTACAACACCCAGCTCACCAAACATCCTAGCTTCACCTAGTCTGCTTTAAGTATAATCAGAATATGTAGTGTTGGTTAAAACTTTTAAATTCTACATCTTATAGGCCCAGGACTCTCTATACTTTACTCTCTCAATTCTGTTCCTCTCTGCAAAAGAACAAACTCTGGCATTAAATGAATAAACAAGCAGACTACATTTCTGTTGGTCTCATGACTGTCCCCCCTTTTAGGGTAGCAAACTTCAGGAACAAAATATCTATAAACATATGTGAGTTTGTATTTTGTAATGTCATTTCCCTTTGGAGTTTGTAAAGAATAGCAAAGCTTGGATTCTTCTTAGGAAGCTGCCTGAGGGAGGATTTTCCTCATATTCTTTCATGTGAGTTCTATCTTGAGAAGCAACCCCCGTTTGGAGAGAGATGTGCTATTTCAATGTCTTGAGCCATCTTGCTCTTCATTAGGAAGGGCACAGCTCCAGAGTATGCCATCTTTGGTCTATAGCCTCGTTTACAATTCTCACACTGACTGACAGAGAGGATTCTGGTCCTCATCTACTCAGGGAAATGGTAGCTTTGTTTTACTGCTGTTACTTTTCTCTGGGGCTTCTTTCATCTTAGGAATATCCAGGTTTAAAGGAAGCAAACAGATTCAACTCCCTAGTCACACTCTCCAAACACAGGAAAGGACAGATTCAATAGCATTCCAGTCAGCTCAGTTTGAGTATCTTCAGAAATGGCTACTTCTGTGATTTGCCTCCTTCTCTTAAATGATGTCACAAACTAGGCACCTGGAAAGGACACCAGAACTAGTTAGAATATTCTCTCCCATCAAGCACTGGGACCTATCTCCCTACTGATTAAGTGTGAATTTCTCGTGCGATTGGCTTTGATCTGTCTGCTGTATAGCAAATGGAATGGAAGCGGGGGTTTGCAAAGTTGTCTGCACATGAGGGTGCCTCCAACTGCATTTGCCACCCAGCTGGCCTGGAAAATTAGCTTTATCACTGGACACAAAATAAATGTTGAGAAAGCAACTGGTAAAATAACCTGTTAGGTCAGAAAAAAATGCCAATCCATGTTAGGTGTGGTGAACCAGCTGGCACAGCTGATATCTGGAGCTACAAGAGGAAATAGAGTACTGATAAATTCTGGATCTGGGAAAGTGGTGGTTGGCTCTCCCACCTGTGGCTGATACTCTACAAGGAGTTGTAAGATGAAGAAACTTAAGCTGTTTGGTTTAAATGCAGAATTTGGGAAAGTTGGATACACCAGGACTCTCTAGATAGAAGACTGAAAGATATTTTACATCTCTACTGTCTCCAGTAGGCAACAGATTCTCAGGAAGAAATAGCCTTAGAAAAAATAACAAAGGCAAGTTGTATGAAAGCACAAATTCAGATATGTTATAGCTATAACTGGTAGCTTTGTTCCTGTTCCACTAGTTCCAGTATCAATGTTGAGATTTGAGTCTTTTTGTGAGTGAAGTGGGACCAGGCAGAAACTCTAAAAAGTGATTAGAGCACTGCACTTAAAAGTGTATTAATTCATCCAAGTGATGAAAAGACAAATGGATTACATGGGGAGTAAAAGCATGGCTCTATTTTAAAAGCCCAAGCCATGTGTTTCCTATGACTTCACATGTGGATCCCAACAATACCATAGGGCTCTGCTTGCAAGAAGGCCATCATTAGATGTGCCCCTTCAATGTTGGGCTTCTCTATGAGAAAAATCAACTTATTTTAAAAATAATTTATTCAACTTGTGCTAGTCTGTCAGCAACAGAAATGGACGAAGCTAAGGAAGTTGAAGGTAAACACTTAAATCACTCATTTAAGCTTACAAAATGGGTAGGTGAGAATCAGTCTGTGTTTTGCTCCAAGTCTGTGATTTTAAGCCCAACTCAGAAATGATCACTTGACAAAAAGCTTTTGCCCTTAACCACCACAGATCTCAAGAAATATCTTGTAAAGCCAGTATTAAAGTAAACTCATTCCTATGCAATGATTCTTTAAAACTATTTGCTAAAACCAAGTTTTTACCGTTAAACACAATGTCAGCAAAACAGCCCCAGACGACCATCCTCTCCACAGAGTCACTGTGAAGCCAGGAAGAATGATCAGAACCACCTTTGTTAGAAATGTGGAAAGCAGCCCATGGTTTGTAGAAAGCCTACAAATGCTGAATCAAGAGTAAGGCAAGCCAGACATGGAAGCTCTTGCCTGAAATCCCAACACTCAACAAGGTGAGGCAATAATCTTTGAGATCAGCCTGAGTCCTCAAACAAAATCAGAAGCATACAAAAGTTTGATGTCATCTTCACTGGGAAGGAAAGTGTTGTGTAAACCTTTGATTTGCTCTGTTCTTGTCCCTTCCAACTGAACTCTCTGGAACACCGGAAACTATAAAAATTAGAGCAGTGGTAAGCAAAACAGAGGGTAGGAAAACAAAAGAGAAATCAAAGCTACAAGTTGCTTTGTAAATATGAGCAAAATATAAGGGCCTCCATCTCAAACAGTGAAGCTAAAGAGACCAAGCCACCTCCTACTGACCGTATAACCTGAATAAAATTAATGAATTCCTAAAAACGCACAGCACATATGCCCACTCAGAAAGAAACGGAAACACTTTTTAAAAAAATCTGTACTGTTAAAATAGCAAATCCAAAGAACAGTTAAGAACTAGGTTTGTTATTGGTAAACAAACATTTTTATATATATGCTTAGATTTTTGTGTGAATGCAACGTTAGCAGTATATCATTTTATAAGCTGCCATTTTGGTATATGTGAGTAGCAGAATGTTTTTTTGTTGTTGTTGTTGTTGTTTTCAAAGTATTACATTGAAAAGGTCAATTCATATTTCTAATTTGATTTTTTTGTTATTTGATAATTTTATCCAATATGTAACATTCAGATTACCCTCTCCCCTACACTCTCCTTTATTTACCATCTCAATCAGCTCTCTCATCTCAGCCAGTCCTTTTTGCAAATTAGTGACTTTCCATTTTCCCTTGTGTCCCACTTTCTTTAACCAGGGCCATCTCTGTAAGCAGTCAGTTGGAACTCTCCATTGAGCCTGTTGGCATCATCAATAGGCACACAACTGAAGGCAATGATGCCCCCTCCCTGAATCTATCAGTACAGGATACTTTGCAGTGAGGGGTATCCTAAGCCCCTCCACCATCCATGTCTGACTGTGGGTAGGCCCATTCTTTTTTTTAATTATTTTTTATTAAATATTTTCTTCATTAACATTTCAAATGCTAACCCAAAAGTCTCCTATATCCTCCCCCTGCCATGCTCCCCTACCTACTCACTCCCACTTCTTGGCCCTGGCTTTCCCCTGTACTGGGGCATATAAAGTTTGCTAGACCAAAGGGCCTCTCTTCTCCATGATGGCCAACTAGGCCATCTTCTGCTACATATGCACCTAGAGACACGCACTCTGGGGGTACTGGTTAGTTCATATTGTTGTTCCACCTATAGGGTTGCATACCCCTTCAGCTCTTAGCTCCTCCATTGGAGGCCCTGTGTTCCATCCTATAGATGACTGTGAGCAGCCTCTTCTGTATTTGCCAGGCACTGGTAAAATCTCACAAGAGACAGCTATATCAGGGTCCTTTCAGCAAAATCTTGCTGGTGTATGCAATAGTGTTTGCATTTGGTAGGCCCATTCTTATACAGACTCAGTGCAGGCATCCATAACAGCTATTGAGTTTGTGATAGCAATGTCTGAGTCATGGTACTAAATGTCATTTCACGGTCCTCCTATCTTTCAGCCATTTCATTGTTTCTGCTTTCTTGTATATAATAATATTCTCTGAACCTTAGAAGGGATGATATACAGGTCTTTAGAGCCAAGCAATCATCTAGCACTTTCAGCATTTTGTGCTGCAATGAGCCCCTGTATCCACCACTCCTGGCTGGAAAGAGAGGCCCTCTGAGCAAAACTGAGAGTATTATCTATCCATGGGACTATAAGTAGATTTGTAGAAGGCATACTGGCACTCTATCAATTTGCTAAAGAAGAGTATCTAGTTTCCCCCTAGAGGGGTTCTTTCTTGGTTTTCATTTCCAGGCATGCATCCTCTTCTGTGGTGTGGGTTCCAGATCCCACCAGAGAGGAGTTGGTTATGCCATGCCAGTAATGCCATTGGTGCACACGTGGGCCCCTCCTGCCTGGATAGTTAGTCTTATAGATTATAGTTTTCATAGTTGAGTAAGACCAGTGATGCCCTTTTCTCCATGCAGACTACACAGCACATTCTTGGGCTAGGTAACTGTCAGAGAAAAAGCTCTAGTGCAGTTCCACAGTGATTCTTTTGTATTATACCTCCAAGGTGCATGGTGTTCAGCATTAGGGTCCTATATTACCACAAATCCTTCTCAAACTCTCCCACATAGTAGAAGAAAGGAGATCACTTTCTGGTAGTTAGTCACAGGGACCAACATTACACAACCACACAGACATATAGGGACATCAAAGGGAACTGTTAAGAGAATATTTACAATTAGTGTAGATTCAATATCCTCAACAAATGTTAGCAAATTGACTGTGACAGTATATTAAAAGAACCATAAATCATGACAAAATGGCACTTATTCATTAAATATTAAGGTAGCATGATGCACAAATCTCTATGAATATAATAAGCTTTATACTCCTCTTATCTGTCCCTGAACTCATCCCGAGTGAGCCTGTCTCCCCTGTCTTCTAAGGTCTGTCCTCTTTTACTCCAGGATCCATCTGCCGCGCCCCCACCCCCCCGCCCCCATGGCTGATCCTGTGACTGTACTTGATGCTCACTTTCTGGTCATTAAACACCTGCTGAGAAATCACAACTTGTACTTGTCAAGCTTTGCCCCTTATAGCAAGCAATACTGTAGCAAACGGAACAGAGCTTCCAGCAGGGTTAAGATTATTAGAGAACACTAAGGGATAAAATATACCATTAAACTATAGCCCAATGTTTTCTTCAATGTGTGTGCCCAAATGCATCAAAATTCTGAGATAAGAGCATATGTGAAATAATAAAAATTGTACTTCTTAGGGACTAAGTTATATGGCAGCTGCATTAATTATTAAGAATCTAAGGTAAATATAGTTTGAAGACCCTTGAACTATTTTTATATCTACATTAATGGCTTTGTGAAGGGACATATTTACTCTTCTACTTTTAAAGAAGAAAGCCGAGAACACCTAGTCGCACTCAAATGAGACTGTAATCAATCATGTGCCACGTAACAAGGTTTAGTTCATTAACAGATAAAATATGCAACAGAGCACCCACAGATTACAGTGGAGCTGAGACATTTCTATGGCTTAGTGGCTTCTGTGTACATTTTCCATTCAGGAGTTCATAGACGCATAAATACTTGTCATAGTAGGATTGCCACCCACAACACTAAGGGCAGTACCATGCTGCAAGTATGCACAGTCTGTGTGTAGGACTGTGTATGCTCTATCATGTAAGGATGAAGGATTCAGTGCAGTCCTCAGTATATACCCCAATCAACTCAGACGACATAGTATTAGCCTAAGCATGTAGGGCCTCACCATCAAGAATGAGCCTACAATAAATCAAAGCTCAATCCAGCTACTCTTCTTATTAATGCTCCTTTGCTCTACCTCCATAGTTGTCACCTTAGCCATCTGCCTTTGAACAAGATTTGGGCTATGCTGTGTTCCTATGGTTTTTGTTTTCATTCTTTGCTATGGATGTTACATTTTTAAACTATGGAGTGATGAAGAGAAGAAGAAAGATGAAGATGCTGGACTAAAAAAGGTCTGTAGTAAAGTTGATTGGTTTTCTAGGAAAACTTAGTTCCCCTACCCTTTCTTTCTATTGTCAACATCAGCAATGGTCCTGAGTATAAAGTAGCTTTCAGCTGAATCTGTAGTTGAAGGATTCAGGCACTAGATGGCACTAGATGGTCAGTTCAAGTCATGGATGAATATTCAGAGTCTGAGGGCAAAGAGAGGGGTCCGACTTTGTAAGAAATCAAGCAAGGAAAGCTTAAAGTTGAAAATCTATAGGATGGCCTCTTTAGAGTCCAGTCATAGCAGGAGTGATGACTATTCTTGATTGTCAATTTGATCACATCTGGAATTAAGTGAAACCAAGTGGCTGTGCACACCTCTGAGGGTTTTTTCTTAGTCAAATTATTTGAAGTGAGAAGATCACTTTTTAAAAAAAAATTTTTAATAGATATTTTCTTCATTTACATTTCAAATGCTAACCCAAAAGTCCCCTATATCCTCCCCCTGCCCTGCTCCCCTACCTACTGATTCCCACTTCTTGGCCCTGGCTTTCTCCTGTACTGGGGCATATAAAGTTTGCTAGACCAAGGGGCCTCTCTTCTCCATGATGGCCAACTAGGCCATCTTCTGTTACAAATGCAGCTAGAGACATGAGCTCCGGGGGTATTGGTTAGTTCATATTGTTGTTCCACCTATAGGGTTGCAGACTCCTTCAGCTCCTTGGGTACTTTCTCTAGCTCATTCATTGGGGGCCCTGTGTTCCATCCAATAGATGACTGTGAGCATCCACTTCTGAATTTGCCAGGCACCAGCATAGCCTCACCAGAGACAGCTATATCAGGGTCCTTTCAGCAAAATCTTGCTGGCGTATGCAATAGTGTCTGTATTTGGTGGCTGATTAGGAGAAGATCACTTTTAATTCAGATCTTTTGATGTGGAAAGTTCCACCTTCAATCTGGGCCACACCTTCTGGTAGCAGCCTATGTAAAGGACATGGAAGAAGTGAGTGTTTGCTCTTGCATTATGGTCTTCACTGGCATTGGCGCCTACTTCTTCAGAATTCTCATGTATGCTGAAGACCAGCTGAGACATTCAGCCTTGTAGACTAGAAAAACATTGTGTGTGTGTACATATATGTGTATGTTTATATGTATATGAATATATTCTTTCCATGAATTCTGTTCTAGAGGACCCCAGTTAATACACAAGAGTCAAAAGACTCTACAGTGGAAAGGAAGTTAGATGCATGGTCCACAGTCTACCCCATCACTTCTAAAAACACCACAATATTGAAATACCACAAGAACCACAATGTAGTAGTATCTCACAGATGATTGTCTGCTCTTCATTTTTAAAGTATTTATAAAGGCTTGGATAAAATATGGAAGAGAATCATCTCCCTAAAGGCCCAAACTATGAATAAACAGTATGTACTGTGTACAGTACGGGTACACACTTCAAGAATGTCCACTGGCTTTTGCCTCTTTTTCTAAATAGCAACTTTCAGCACTCCTATTCTTAGTCCTCAGAGATCACAACCCACAGGTTGAGGATGCTGTGACCCTGACTCTCCAGAATAGAACTACTGAGGTTGGCTTTCTATCTGAGGGGTCACTGAGAATGAGTAGCCACAGGGTCTGGGGCACACAGGTTGCCAGTACCCACTCTACAGAGCAGGGATCAGTGGAAGAAGGAAGTCTAAGAACTTGCAATCCTTGCCAGATTCCCAGTGCTCTGGCTATTCAGGGCTTGTCAGGGTTTCATGGATCCAATCTTTATTCTAGGCATGCAAGAATGGCTTAGAGGGAATGGGAATGTCAAACTCTCTAGGATTCATCAGAATAAACATAGGAGGAAGTCTAGAGGAGTGAAGAGGAGACCTTGTGTTATGCAGTGAATATTGCATGGATCTAGTTTTTTTCCAGCATGTTTTTTTTCTTCTTTTCCTCTTTGATGCCATACCCTAGGCTATCTTCAGACACATCTTGCTGCAGGACACTCTTGCTAGATGTGCTGGTTAACTTCCATTGTTAACTTGACACAACCTAGAGTTATCTGGGAAGAAGAATTAATTGAGTAATTGCCTACATCAGATTGTAGTGTAATCATGTCTTGATTGATGATTGGGAGGACCCAGCTCACTATGGATGGCAGTATCCCTGAGTGGGTGAGTCTGACTGCATAAGGAAGCTGACTGGCATGAGTCAGGAAGCTGTGGTCCTCCATGGTTCCTGCCTGAAGGCTGTTGTCTTGAGTTTCTGCTGTGACTTCCCTCAACGATGTGCTATGACCTGACAGTGTAAGCTGAAATGAACCCTTTATTTCCACCATTTGCTTTAGTGATGGATTTTTATCTCAGCAACTGAGTCAAGATAGACCACAGTGCTAAATAAGGAATCTTCTTGTTAGACTTTAAATCCCTGTCTTCTATGTGCTGGCTGTGTGTTTAGCATGCCAGCTGGGTCAAATGGGTTGTTGTTGCTGCTTCTGCTGCCACAAAATACCTGGCAAAGGCAACTTAAGGAAGGAATGGCTATTTTGGCTCATAGCTTGAGATGGCACAGTACATCATGGTGGGCAAGTAGCCTGGAAGCTGAGTATACTGTATCACAGTAAGGGAGGAAAAGAGAGTTGAATCCTAATGCTCAGCTGGCTTCCCCCTTTCCCCTTTTTAAATTTGGTGTGGGAGCCAAGCCTGTTAGACGGTACCATCCTCATTTAGGTTTGACCTTTCCCCACTTAGTTACAACTGTCTAGAAAGAGCTTCACATACGTTCCCAGAAGTAAGCTCCTGAGATGGTTCTTAACCCAATCAAGTTGACTGTTAAGATTCACTATTAAAATGGTAATGGCAAAAATGTATTCCCACCTAGAACCCATCAGTGAAGCCTTCTTTGAAAAGTGTTTTCAGATAAAATAAAGTGAATAATTTCCATACAAGATCATCCTGAATGACCCACATAGCCCTAAACCACCAAGTGTCTTCATGAGTAATGGAGAAGTCACAAGTGGAGGTAAGAACAATGTTTCCATGGAGCAGGAAACCAAAGATGGTTGAAGCTGAAGTAAATTGGGGAAGATTCCTCCTTCAGAATGTCCAGAAGGATGGAAGGGATGCTTGGCAATACCTTGAGTTCAGACTTTGCCTTCAAAACTGCCAGAGAATGAATGAGTGCTGAGTGCTAAGGTTGGGGTAATTGTGTCATAGCTCTTTCTCCCCACCATTTCCCACAGCCTCCATAGCAAGTTGTTTTAAGGTCTGCTGTACTCTGAGTTAGCTCAGTGCAAGAAGTATCAGCTCAACTCTGCTGAATGAATACATGAACCCAAATTTGCTGTTGATGTAATAGCTAGCATTTTTGTAAAGTATATTAACTTGGGAAGTCATATAGGTTAGACATTTTGGACAGGCATGTTGTCGGACATTAGCATTTTCCACATGATGTCTCTGTTTATGCAATATGAAATTACTTCTAACCTTACCCAGTAAAATCTATGTAGAAGTTTATAGTGATAGTGATGGTGGTGGTGGTGGCACTGATGGTGTGCTTCCAGACATGGGTGTACATGAGAAATAAGCTTAACTCTTGTCCAGAGTGCTGCCCAACTCCCATCTATATCTTGTGCAGATGACACCGTGTTTACCATAGTTATAGAGATGCTAGGCTTGAGAGAGTCTGCAGAAAGACTGGGTCTCCCAAACTGATCTGCACCTATGCACATAAACAAATTTGTACAATTTTTATTGTCATTAATGTATTTCATATATTAAATCCTTAGAAAGTAGAGAGAAAAATCTGTCTCCAAGAGTAGAATGAGGGCATGGTTTTGACTGTTATACCCTGACTTGCATTCCCCACTAAAGTAGTGGACTCAGCCTTCCTGTGTCCTGTGCCAAGGTCCTACATTCAGTCTGTTGCACTGTGCTAGTATAGAGTACTAATATGTGCCATAGTACCATGTTTGTTAGTGTGCTCAGTCTTCACAGAATCTTTATATTTCATTTCATAGGCCTCTAATGCCTCCACGATAAAAAAGAAGTGATGTCTCTCTAGCATCCAAAAAGAGCAGGAGTCATATTTAATAAACAGAGGACAGAGCAAACTGGCTATCACTGAGTACACATCCTCAAGGTTCTGCTAAGATACAGTCTCTTTGAAATTAAACAGGCAGTTAGCACAGGGCGAAGGTACACTGGCAGCATCAAACTGGATCTAGAGTCTTAAGTGGTAGACAGATTCTTGATTGGGTAAACAAGCAAAATGTAGAGCATCCATTTTTCATGGCCGAAATTGGCTTGCAGTAGAAGCAGATGGGTAAATTGGTTACACAGAGATGGGCTGCACCCCACATACAAGGCTGTGAGGAGCCCTCCTTCCAATTCTTTTCCCCAGTTACAGGGACCTTGCTCAGAGCCTGCAGCAGCACTGGCTAGTTGCACAAATATCTGCAGTACATTCAGTCCCCAGGGATCTCTTGGCCCAGTTTATTTAAATAATGACTTTTGAGAAGATTATTAAGCAGCAATCTGTTTATAAAAGGCAAAAACATTATATAATCAAGGTATGTTAACTGTTGTTGTCTGAGGAGAAGGATATTTATGTTTGGGCCTACAGAGTATGAGCTACTGTGATAATATTAAGTCAAACTTGGAAAATTTGAGCAGAGGAGAGTGTTTACATCCTCCAAATTTTAGGTAAGTTCAAATGCTCTTATAAAAAGGAGATGGAATCCAGGAAACTCCTAGAACATTTGTAAAACTAGGACATTTGGCCAATTAATTTCTTTAAAATATTTATTTTATTATGTGTGGGGTGGTATACATATATTTCTGCAGATTCCTACAGAAGACATCTGATTCTCCTAGACCTGGAGCTATAAGCTATAAGCTATGGAACTGTAAGCTATCTGAGGTGGTTACTGGGAACTGAACTCATAACCCCTGCAAGAACAGTATGTGTTCTTGATTGCTGAGACATTTCTACATATTATGGCTAAGTTCCTTTCTGATCTACTAATCTATTAGCATATTCATTTTGTCAAGTGTACATTTTAATGTTCTTAATTTAGAGAATACAAATAATTTAAAGAACAGAGAACAGTTACAGAAATAAAGTTACATTACTGACATATAAAAATGATATGTGTTTTCATAGAGAAGATTTTGAGCATAGGTGTTCTGAGGAGATAGAAAGTGGCAGTCACTGAATCACAGATACATAGTTGTCATGGAGGATTAGTCTCAAGATCCTCCATGGATAACAAGCTCTGTGGATGCCCAAGTCCCTTATATAATTGTACAGTTTGCATATAAAACTAAAGCCTACATCCCTATGTTGCCTATCATCTCTAGATTATTTAAAATGCTTAATACATCATGAATGCTATATAATTAGCTGCTATACTCTGTTGTTTATGGAATAAATACACAAAAAGTCTGTAGATGTTCAGTGCAGACTTTTTGTTGTTGTTGCAGATATTTTCCAGCTATGGTTAGCTGAATACAGAGATACAGAACCTGGATGCAGAGCACTTATCTACACATTTTTTTTTTTTTGGCAAGAGTTTGCAAATTGGAAAAAGGGAGAAGAATGGCTCCTGGATGCAGCTACAGAGAGGCTGGCTGTAAAATGGGGCAATTTGAATATATTCAACTTTTGAGGCTATTGGGTGCTTATTACACATGACTGTATCAGCCTAGGTCATATGGCTCAAAAACAGATACAAAGAGGTGCTAGGGTGCTTTTTTTCAGGGTCTTTAGTCTGGTTCCCAGAGGCCAGGGAACCAAATGCTTCTTATCCTTGGGGGAGCAAGTCACTCAGACTTGCCACCTAGCAAGGAAATAGCTTCTGGGTCCTACCTCAGCTGAGTGGAAGCACTGCACACCTATCAGGTAATGCTGTGTAGTAGTCTGCTCCTGAGATGGGAAAATTCACATGCTATCAAACCCCATCTCAAATCTCCTGACCACTCCAGCTCTACCTGGCTAGGTTAAGCACTCTATAGACAGAATGGACCTGTCCTATAGCAGATCTCTCCCCTCAAGACTGATCTCATGGGTGGTGGCTAGGACTTACTACTGAAGCTCTGTTTGGAGCATCTCACCTTAATACTCATCCTTTACTGTATAAATTTTGATACTTACATCCAGGGCTTGCTGTCTTGGGAGGAAGCACTTATGCTGGATCAGCATATTCCCAAAGGCAGCCTACACCTGGGAGTCCCTACTCCATTTCCATGGGGGTCTCACTAAGGACTACTCTTCACCTGCTCTGCTCACTTGACTGAAGAGCCAGATTCCAGACAACTAGGCCCTACCCTGCACCCTAAGTAGGCTGACATTCTCCCTACTAGCCAGTCCTAAACCTGCTTGTCCAACTGTGCTGGCTAGTATTTGGTCAACTTGACATAAGCTAGAGTTATCTAAAAGGAGGGATCCTCAATTGATCAAAGATTTTCATAAGATTCAGCTATAAGGCACTTTTTAAATTTGTGATTGATGGGGAAGGGCCTGGGACATTGTGGATGGTAGCATCCCTGGACTGTTGGTCCTGGGTTCTATAAGAAAACAGGCTGAACAAGCTTGTTTCCCATGGCTTGTTCAGCCTGTTTTCTCAATGCTCTCTGCATTTCCTCCTGCCTCCAGTTTCCAGCCCTGCTTGAGTTCCTGCCCTGGCTAGTGATAGACTATAATGTTTAAGTTAAGGCCAATAAACCCTTTCCTCTCCAACCTGCTGTACCACTTATCCTTAAGCAGCAAGTCTCCAATGCAAGTAACATTATTATGCCAAGTTAAATATGAACATCTCAGTATTAAAGGTAACAAACGACTTGTCAAATTCCACATGACACTTATATACCAATCAGTACTTACATTATAAACTACTCACACTTTTCCTTTCCTAATCACTTAGGGCAGTGGTTCTCAACCTTCCTAATGCATTGACTCTTTAATCCAGTTCCTCGTGTTGTGGTGACCCCACCCATGAAATTATTTTTGTTACTACTTTGTAACTGTAATTTTGCTATTGTTACAAATCATAATGTAAACATCTGTGTTTTGTGATGGTCTTAGGGTGTGACCCCCTGTGAAAGGGTTGTTTGACCTCAAAGCAGTGATGATCCACGAGTTAAGAAACATTGACTACAGATTCTTACAGCCTGGCAGTGACCATTTTAAGATCTATTATTCTTAAAACAAAGCCATCTATATACCTTGCCATTTCCTTTTTTTTTTCCTTTGTCACTCAGCAAGTATCAAGCCACATTTTAAAAGCATCCACTCACTCACACAGACCTTCTACCTAAAGTTGGGCTAAATTATGCAGGTAGGAGATTTATAGCTCCCCAGCTTTCCGTGCACAAGCTGCCAAACTGCTAATTATCCCTTCAAAGAAAAAATGTATTTGTATCATAATATTTTACCTCATCCGGGTTAAACTGCTAACATGACAGTATGATTGGGGAGCCTTCTCCTCTGGGTGTATAGTAATGCTCTGAGATGTTTATGTATATATCAAGAGGGGGAAATATATGAATTCCTAGGTTAGAAATTGTGTGTTAATTCAGTCTTTATGTAGCACAGGGCCTTTTGTGTGGTATGTTTTTTAGATACTATGGATGCTGAAATGAAAATGTTTATATGGTGTTTCAAGTTCAGCCCAGTAGGTATGTGAGGTGGAAGAGCAGAAGAGAGCAGTGACTCTGATTTGGGATCCAGTACAGCAGGACCACATGCACACTGGGGAAATGGGGTGGAGGCTAGCATGTTGGCTGGCAGAGAAATAGACATTGCTGAGGTCTGCTGGTGGACAGATCACAGAGGTGTTGGAATGAGAAGCTGGGTGTGTGAATATTATGTCTGGCACTACAAGGACATCATGCAAGGATGTAAGCTGGGTGCTGGTGTGAGAAGAGTTTGATCTTAGAAAAATCAATCTGACTGCTGTGCCAGATTTTATGGATGCAAAAAGCTGGAGGCTAGAGAGTCAGAGAAACCTCTGAGGTAACTGAGAGGATAAGACAGGCAAAACTCCAGATTAAGGCCATTGCATCTTTGAGTAAAGAGGGAGTAGGGAAAAGCCACTGAAGGTGTCTGGTTTTGGCTGTTGAAATATTTGGATGCAGAAGACACAGGGCAAGAGTTAGGGCAGTGATTCTCAACCTTCCTAATGTTGTAACCCTTTAATGCAGCTCCTTATGTTGTGGTAACCCCCATCCATAAAACTGTTTTTGTTGTTAACTTAATAACTGTAATTTGCTACTGTTGTGAATTGTAATGTAAATATTAAATAGAGGTTTGCCAAAGATGTCACGACCTTTATCAGGGGTTCTTGCTGATTGAGAATATGTGGACAAAGAATGGAGAATTAGTGATATCTGGGTACATTTGGGATTGTCAGGTAAAGGGTCAACTTTGTTAGATTTAACTCAGACACTAATTTGGCATCATAGATTCAGGGTAGAAATTCTCCATATTGGTGTAGATGATATGAAAGTACAAGGACTTTGAAAACTATAATTCTAACCTGTCAGCCATTAAAGCATGGCAGTATCTGTATTGAGTAAATTTAGTTAATAAATTCCTCATCTTCAGAGTTCCACTTAAGCCAGGCCAAACTGGCTTTACTCTGTCAGTTAGCTAACATAAGCATAATGCATTTCTAAGATTGTGAAATACAATTTCTCTAGGAAAAATTGATTCTACATTACTCAATTAGTCAGGGCCATAGTTGGATGTAAATATTAATAGATTGTGGAATAGGAGCAAAAGGAAGTCCTGGGGTAGGGGACAGGGACAGAAAGAACAGTGATTGGGGTCAGTGGATCCAGCATGCCCAGGCTACATTTTCTTTGGCAAGTTACCCAGGTTCCATCTCTGAAGACTGAAATATACATTTTTATAGGAGTCTAGATAGAGGTTGAACATCTATGATTTCTATAGAATCTTACAAGTTGCCATGCAAACTGTGATCCAAAATACACCACCAGTGATTGCAATCACAAAAACATTAGCTCAATTTCAACTCCATGCTGTTTTATGGTGTTGCTGTTTAAAAGGCCAATAGTGAGGAAGTTTGTCTAAACCTGACAGAAAAAGGTGTCTCTGTAAAACTTATATGCAAATAAATTTATTAGCTGTTAATGAAAGCTAGAAGTTTTGTGACCACGATGAAGTCCATAAAACAGAAATCACTTTCAATACCTTCAAATAAAATCATAAATCTGATTAAAAAAAAAAGACAACCAATGGACAGAAACAGCTGACCCCTGTTGTTGAATTAGGGAAGGCTGAAAGAAGATGAGGAGAAGGGCAATCCTGTAGGAGGAGCAGCAGTTTCAATTAATTTGGACCCCCCGAGATCTCTTAAACACTGGACCACCAAACAGGCAGCATACACCAGCTGATATGAGGCTCCCAACACACATACAGAAGAGGACTTCTGGGTCTGTGTTCATTCAGAGATGATGCACCTAACCTTCAAGAGACTGGAGGCCCCAGGGAGTTTAGAGTTCAGGTAGGGTGGGATGTTGGAGACATCCTCATGAAGATGGGTGGGTGGGTGGGGAGGAGGTGTGGGATGTGGAACAGTCAGAGGGTAGACGGGGGTGGGGAAGAATAAAATATGGAATGTAAATAAATATATAAAATAAAAATAAAAAACACCTTGAGATTCTAAAACAAAGTTTTCTCTGATTGCATGGTGAGTATGGTCAGGATCCCAGACACCTACCATGTTGAAGGTATGAACAAGAGCATCTGTTTGGGAGGAACAACTGAGTAAGCAAGCAAGTGAGTGGCAGTGAGAGGTAAGGAGGTGAGCAAGGGTGAGGGAACTCACTTCTGCTGTTCTTGACTGATCTTTAAATATTTTGACTGAAGAATTACTGGGGCCTGTCCTATGGATGGTTTGATCTAAACCATTCCTAAGGACTTTTTTTTTTTTTAATAGAAGGTGGCTCCATTCAGTGACATTTATTTCTGTCATTCATCTTTCCAAAAATGTTTGAAATCATGTTTTAAAATAGTTGTTGCATTTTCAGAGAGCTTCATATAGGTTTTTTTGTTTTTTTTTTTGTAATTTTAGGGTGGTCATCCTAAGCATTGGGGACAATCAGTTGACCTTCCAGGGTCCCAGATCCCAGCAGATACCCTTCCATTTCCGACACTCATGGCTGTACTCTGTAGGGAGTGTCGCACAACTATTGACCTGATCTCATACCTTTGCTTCTGCTAGAGTAAATATGAAGGAAATTAGCTGACCAAAATAAAAACATGGGTTTGCCCACATCGTGGGTACCGAAGAGGATAAACCTTTTCTGTGCTCAATGAAATAGATCTACTCATCAAAAAGTGATCCCTGATTTGAGGAGCGTTTGTTTGCTTTGGTTGAATAACCGCTTTGGTGAAGTACTTGACATGAAGCAGCCTGGGCAGTAGTCTGAATGCATCATGGCTCTGTGGGCTCAGTACTGTGGGCTCAATACCCTTTGATCTTTTGAGAGATAATGTCACTCACATAATCCAGTGAGGAACAGCACTCCTCTTCTCTCCCTAGAGTCTTGGCCCTGATATGTCTCATCTGTAGCCTGAGTGCTGTACATATCTGAAATCACGAGGAACAGCCCTAATGATAGTGGTGAAACTGTAACTGAATGTGTATTTTGATGAGTGTGGATTGATATTGGAAATTACCCTGGAGTATGCGTCTTACTACTTATAGTCAGCAAGAAATGTAAAAGGAAGAGACAGTGATTAATGCTGGGGGACAGCTGGCATTAAGTATGGGAGCATGAGGAGCATGGCTCTTTCTGCATAGTCACACCAGCTCCCCCAAAACAGGTTCCACTCTAGTCCACTGCAAGATGGTCTTAGTCACAAAGCTATGTTTGTATTGTACAGTTTTGCCTCATTTCAAAGTGCTTGCTGATCTAGACCACTAACACTGAGTTTGCATAAGTGATTACATCATTTCCCATGTTTATTCTCAATAACATTAATGTCATTCAACATGCACATATATACACTATTGCAGATCAGAGCGCTCTTAAACCCACTGATGCCAGATGGGGAGGGAGCACATTTTATGGAAACAAATAAGGATATCTATTCACTGTAATGTCCCTGAGTAGCTTTCTTCAATACTGCTTTCCTGGTTTTTTTTTTTTCTTAAACATATGTCAACCTTAAGTCTTCCAGAGACTTCCTTAACTAAACTGAACATACCCAACAACAAATGTCCAAGTAAAGCTAAAAGAACCAGACATGGTTGTACACACCTATAATCTCAATACAGAGGAGGATAAAGCTGGAAGTTCATGTATGAGACTTGGCTATACAGTAAGTTCCAGGCCAGCCTTTTCTATAGAGAGATCCTGAATTTAAACAAACAAAACACCAAAATCAAAACAAACACCACTAAAAGGAATAATATAGCCAATATTTATTTAACTATGTTGAAGTAGATAAATATACATTCAGGGATTTTTAAGTTTCTCTGTGCTAGCTATCATTCTGATGAGATGGAATTGCGTAAGTCATTTCTTCATTCATACACATCCTTTCAAATTGAGTATGTATGTATCAGATACTCATGTAATCCTAATAATATCACTTAAAAGAGATGAATTTAGAATAGTCTCTAAGAGCTTCTTAGCTTTAATCTCATCACTTAAGAAGTTGTTGTGGAAGGATTGATAAAGAGTTCTAAGCCAGCCAAGGCTACAGAGTAAGATGTTATCTCACAAACATAAACAGAAAATCTAAAACAGTGATAGTGGCTTATTTTATTCCACATATAATGTGAACTATATATTGTCAATTTGAGGAAGAATGTGTGTGTGTGTTTTGCTTGCATATGTCTGTGCAGGGCTGAGAAGACCAGAAGAGGGTGACAGATCCCTCAGGACTGCAGTTACTAAGGGTTGCTAGCTGCTGTGCGCTAGGAATCAAACCCAGGTACTCTTAATGTTTGAGCTATCTCTCCGGCCCCATGAACAGTGTTTTTGTTATATGAATAGACTCCCCACTTGGAAACAAAGGTTGCTATCATTTGAATGTTTCTATCAAAGCCCATACTGAATTTAAACCTCACTGTAAGATATTAAGAAGGTGAAACTTGATTTGACTATAGATTGAAAGTGAGATGTTTGTAATTAGTCAATGAATGTTGACTGGGACTTTTTTATTTTAAACATGAAATGCCCTTTATCAACTTGGAGCTCTGAAGAGAGTCTCTACCTACAGAATGGACCTCACCCTATTTGTGTACCCATGTTTGACCTTCTGCATCTCTATAACAATGAGCTGAATAAACCTTTCTTCTCTTCTTGTTACAGTAACAATTGTTCAGTTACAGGCACAGAATGCAGATGAAGAAGAAAATAGTTTATCACAAAACAGAGCTCTATGAAAATGCCTGCATAAGCTCTCAAATGTTATAAGAAATATTTGGCAAGGATTTCTAATAGGATGAGGAATCTAAAGAAAAGGACGTGTTCCATGAGCCACCTCCAGAGCTGTCACCTAAGGCCTTTGCCCCTGTTTGTAGAAAGAAAAATCTCCCATCCATAGGAATGTAGAAATTTTCTGTACAGTTTCTTACAAGTTTACAAAACACACTATAATGTTAGAGTTTAGAAGCATAAGGTTTCTAAAAACACTGTTCAGATGCAAATATGTAAAAATTATGTATCAGCCTAACAAACACTGGATCTCTAACTTAAATTCTACCAACTCATTTAATTCTCTCACTCTCCCCCTCCCCCTCCCATTCTCTCTGAAAAATATTGTTCTGCTTAACTATGGAACCTTGAGCTGAAGGTCTATCTCCATTCCTTGCCTGGTCCTCTTACATTACGAAACACAAATCCAGTAATGCTCTGTGTGCAAATGGTACTTTTCATGACATAGCCAAATTTATCTCTAAGGGTAGAAGACTGTCAGCCACTTTCTGCCATTACTTACTTGTCTTGGAGTAGAAAAGCCACTCTCTCTGGAACCTTCCTGGGTCAGAACAAATGGATTCCCATGTATTTGTTATGCAAACCCCGTTCTTGCCCACATTTAAATATGACAAAGCATTTCAATATTTGTCTTCAGAAAAAAGGCCAATCAAGAAGAACGAGTTCCTCCTAGAACGCCTTCTGGATCATCTCTGTGTGTGCTTTGCACACCTATATGCTTGTGCATGCAAACCAGTTGCTGTACTGAGCAGTTTCCTCTGAGAGACAGGCACACTGAACTATAGCCTGGGGGCTAGAGAGAATATTGAAAGAAAGCAAAAAGTGTATAAGGTAGGTTTGACTGCTGATGAACCTGAAGTACATCAACACTGCATGTGGAACTTTGGGAGAAATTTCCTGAATGCCTCATCCATACAAATGAACAGGAAAGCAGTGACTAAGCAGATTTTATGCATAAGGCTCTTGGAACTGCACTGAAGCAATTTTCTAGCAATTCAGGATCGTGGAATAAAAATATTCACATTAATGACCTTCTGCTCACAAAATAAAGAAAAGCAGAGGAGCTTCCAAACATTTACCCATTTGGAAATCTAGCACATTTTTGTTTTTACTAAACAACCCCCTGCCCAGAGCAGCTCTACCATGCAACTGGTCTGTAAATTCTTTTATGCAAATGGCTACATCAAAGGCAGTCACTGATCAACTATGATGAGCTCTTCAAAGCAGATACCACATGGCAGTCACAACACTGAAACTGTGAAAATATTGTTGTACTATGATTAAAAACTAGTGTTGGCACATACAGTAGAGGACTTCTGGGTCTGTGTTCATTCTGAGATGATGCACCTAACCCTCAAGAGACTGAGGTCCCAGGAAATTTAGAGGTCAGGTGGGGTGGGGGGTGGGGACATCCACAAGGAGACAGGGGGTTAGGGAGGAGGTATGGGATGTGGAACAGTCAGAGGGTGGATGTGGCGGGGAGTAAAATATGGAGTAAAAAATAAAAAAATTAAAAAACAAAACAAAACACCAACAAAACCAAAACTAGTGTTGGTGTGCATGGTTAGTAATGGAAATCCTGACATGTATCCCAAGTTCCATGCACCTCCAGATTCTGAGCATCATTTTCATAGTTTACAAATAATATCCATAGAAACATTTGTTCATCTGTAAGACATCTTTGGAAATTATCTTCTGGAATTTTTCTACTATTAATCAAAACACAGTCACCTTGTGTGGAATGTGGACTACATTGTGGTAGAAAGAGAACACACTTTCAGACAGGGAGCTGCTATCCTTGAAGGTTTGTGAGATTCAAGAAACAGACATGCATAACATCCAAATGGTATACAGGTTCTTGGGGCCTCTTCCTAACTTTGGCTTTAAATAACAGACTTCTCTGTACTCTGGTTGTTTCACTCAATGCAGCCAGCTTGGTAAGAGATGTGAAACAACCCAGCTCTGTCCTTTACCACTTGGAGAACCTGTCCTACCAATTCCACTTCTTGTGGTTGGGTTAAGAGACAAGTAACATCATGGCCCTGTCCTGGTCTCCCACCACCTCAATAAATTCCCGCACTGATCAACTAAATGTTGCCATCTCAGAAAAAGACCAAAGTGCCCTGTACCACTGCCCCAGCATACCTAAGGAATCTTCTTCATCTTTCTACTTTCCTCTACATGGCCTATCATCCTACATTAAGAGTCAGACCCTATGGGCTAAAAAACACATCAAAAGACCACAACTCAGGTACTCATTGCAAAAATATAAGTAATATAAAACACTAAGACAATATGCCCATCCCCAATCTATAACTCTATAGAAATGGCCCATAAAGAAAACAATTTAGGTAAAATTCATGACACAGATTTCCAAAGAACAGATATAAATATTTTCATTGAGTTCAGAGGATTCAAAGAGAACACAAATACTTGAGTGACCTTTAAGAGGACAGGGATAATGTAATCACATTCCAAGGAGTGAATGATGGAGAACAATTCAGGATGCTAAAAAAAATAAATTCAATGTATATAGAGAAACACTGAAGAAAACTCAAATGAAAACTGAAATGAATCTGAAAAATTTGGGTTAATTAAATAAGAATCTCAGTGGCAAGGCACAGTAACAGCATAGATCAGGTGGAAGGCAAAGTATCAGAGCTTGAAGTTAGGACAGAAGAATTAGATAATTCAACCAAAGAAAATAATAAAGTGAAAGCAAGACATGAATGGGACGTAAAGGATCGCCAAAGCACTATGGAAAGACCAAATGTATGAATCATAGACAAAGAAGGAGGAGATTCTAGAAGTCTAGATCAAAGTCACAGAAAATATCATCAATAAAGTCACAGACGAAAAAAGTCCTAACTGTAGAAAGAGGGAAGCTAATCAAAGTCAACAAGACCTACAGAAAGCCAAATAGACAGGGCCAGAAAACTCACAAACATTTATAGTTTAAATGCCAACAGGAATAAATGAGGGTGTTGAAGGCAGCAAGCAAGAAGGGCCAAGTGATGCACAAAGGCAAAATAACAACAGACTTTTTGTTAGAAATGTAAAGCCAGAAGGGTTTAGAAAGATGTATTTGTGGCAGTTGGAATAAGAATGGTCCCCATAGGATACAGTGTTTGAATGCTTACTCATCACTAGAGAAGGATTTGGAGGTGTGGCCTTGTTGGACGAAGAGTGTCACTGGGGGGTCTCAGTTTCCAAGCCAGGTCCCAATTCTGGTTGCCTATGGATATGGTTGCCTGTGGATCAGTTACCTCTGCAGCACTGTGTCTGCCTGCATGTTTCCATGCTCCCTGCAATAATGATACTGGACTAAACCTCAGAATCTGTAAGCAAGCTCTAGTTAAAGGTTTTCTTTTTTCTTTTCTTTTTTTAAAATAAGAGTTGCTATTGTCATGGTGTCTTGTCAGAGTTATAGAACACTGACTATACAATTGTCAACACAAACTATTATACCCTGGAAAACTTTTTTTTTTTGCAAGGAAATGAGAAATAAAAGTCTTTGACAAATAAAACAAGCCAGAAAAGTTTATAACAACTAAGACAAATCTATAAAGGCTGCTAGAAGGAATACTTCACATGGAAGTTAAGAACAAGTATACTAAAAGAGACATGGTGGGGTGATAAACAATACTAGGACAATTAAACCATATATATATATATGTATATGTATATTATATATTGTGTATATGTATTAAAACATATATAGTATATTATATAATATATGATAGGTTATATATATTAAAATTGTAGAAACAAACTCATCTTTCAATAATAGATCTCAATTTCTCAATTAAAATGATCTTCTGCCTCAAGAAATATATCTCACCAATAGAAATAGATACAACTTTAGGAGAAAATAGATGCGAAAGGCACTGTATATAAAACTGGCAGAAATATTCTAATAGCTGACAAAACAGACTTCTAACTAAAGCTAATCAAGATGATGAAGGCTACTTCATAAATCTTAAGAAAAAAATCCATGGAGAGAATATTAAAATCCTAAACACATATGCAGCAAACAGGTGCATTCAATATTATAAAACAAATACCTGTAGATCAAATGCACAGAGAAACTCTAGCAAAGTTTTAATAGGTTACTAAAACCTGACAGTCATCAATAGACAGCTCATTTGGGTACAAAATAAACAGGGGAACATTGGAGCTAAAGTGACATTTTAGAGTAACCAACAATAGAGTATTTGACCCAAACCCCAGAGAATACATATTTTTCCCCTTAGTAGTCTATGGAACTTTCTCCAAAATACAAAGTAGGTCTTAACAAATATAAGAAAATTGAAATTACACCCTGTATTCTATGTGATAACATTGGATAAAGTAAAATATCAAAAGAAGAGAAAGTATAAAATACACAAAAACTCACAGAGATTAGACAACACACATTGAATGATGAATGGGTCATGAAAGAAATCGAGAAGGAAATAAGAAGTTCCAGGAGCTGACTGAAAAGAAGGCTAAGATCTGTGGCATGCAACAAAGGCAACACTAATAGACAAAATGCACCACCATCAAAATCAGAGTCAACTACAGAAATAACTTATTGATACACCATACAGTTTTGGGGAAAAAAAGGAAGGAAAGAAGGAAGGGAAGGAGGGAGAAAAGACAAATCTAAAGGCTTTAGTCGAGAAATAATGATTAAGATTGGCATAGAAATGATAAGATAGAAAAAATTTTATTAGATATTTTCTTCACTTACGTTTCAAATGCTATCTTGAAATTCCCCTATACCCTCCCCTCACCCTGCTCCTCAACCCACTCACTCCTACTTCCTGGCCCTGGTGTTCCCCTATACTGGGGCATATAAAGTTTGTAATACCAAGGGACCTCTCTTCCCAATGATGGCCGACTAGGCCATCTTCTGCTACATATGCAGCTAGAGACACGAGCTCTGGGGGTACTGTTTAGTTCCTATTGTTGTTCCACCTATAGGGTTGCAGACCCCTTCAGCTCCTTGGGTACTTTCTCTAGCTCCTCCATTGGGGGCCCTGTGTTCCATCCTATAGATGACTGTGAGCATCCACGTCAGTATTTACCAGGCACTATCATAGCCTCACAGGAGACAGCTATATCAGGGTCCTTTCAACAAAATCTTGCTGGCATATGCAATAGTGTCTGGGTTTGGTGGTTGTTTATGGGATGGATCTCTGGGTGAGGCAGTCTCTGGATGGTCCTTCCTTCTGTCTCAGCTCCCAACTTTGTCTCTGTAACTCCTTCCATGGATATTTTGTTTCCCACTCTAAGAAAGAACGAAGTATCCATACTTTGGTCTTCCTTCTTTTTGAGTTTCATGTGTTTTGAAAATTGTATCTTGGGTATTCTAAGTTTCTGGGCTAATAGCCCCTTATCAGTGAGTGCATATCATGTGTGTTCTTTTGTGATTGGGTTACCTCACTCCGGATGATATCCTCCAGATACATCCATTTGCCTAAGAATTTCATACATTCCTTGTTTTTAATAGCTGAGTAGTACTCTACTATGTAAATGTACAACATTTTCTGTATCCAGATGTCCCTAAACAGATGAAAATGTAGAAATTTTTAAAAGATAAAATTAACTGAAGTGAAAAAATAAAATATTAAATAAAAACCCAAGGTTTTCTTTGGCTTGAGCTTATCCAGTCTTGGGCATGCTGTCACTCCTTCTGTAAGTTAACATGTTTGCTACCCTGTAGTGTCCAAACAATACAGCTTTCTTCCCGTCATCCAATCATCTGCTTCCATTTATGATCCCTGAGCCTTAGGCGGAGGGATGTGATATAGATGTCCCTTTTAGAGCTGAGCAACAGTCTTTTATTTCCTTCACATTGACCAGTTATGGATATCTGTGATAATCACTATCCACTCCTAAAAGAAGATTCTCTGATGAGAGTTAAAAGGTGCACTAATTCATGGGTATAACCATAAGTCATCAAAAGTCAGTTTGACACTATATCTATAGATTAGTAGTAGATTCTCAGCTGAGTCTATGACCTGTCTATCCACAGGATCGTGCTCCTGACAATGTGGTCATATGGGTTCCGTGGGGGTGTGGTGGGTGGGTAGGCTTTAAATTACAAAATGTTTGGTTATTCCTATGACTTTTTCTAACTACTAGCTGTATTTTTCCAGGGTCATCCCTTTTACAGCTCACAAGGTTCATGCATTGGGGAGACCATTGATTACTTTTTGTCTCTGATCATGCACTCAGCACAATCCAGCATTATGAAACCCAGTTATTAGGGATGGAGCTTCCAGGTGACTACTAGCTTGACTTCTTCATGTTCTATGGCTCCAATATGTGGATCAGCAACCGGGTCTTACCATCAAGTTCTAGACTATAGCCAAGCGCAAGAGCAATAGAGAACAATGTTTGAGAGTCTATGGAACCTCGCTGGCCAACAACTCTGAAAGAGGTAACCTATAACTGGCACTTTGCTTTGAATTTGTTAGCTTATGGTATCTAGCAGGGTTAGTATCACACAGTTATAGGGCATCTTCACTTAAACATTTTTATGTGTACGTGTAAATGTATACTATGTATTTTAGAAGGCTTCTACAACAGTAGGCTTCTGCATGGTGTTATCAAAGGTCTTCAACGTTGATTATCTATCTCTCCCTACATTTCCTCCTATACTCTGCCCTCTAATCACCAATCCCATTTAACTGTTTTAGGTTAGAGTAAACTCATTCTCCCAGTGACTAGCTAATGAAAGCCACTGGGAGAAGGAGAATCAGTTTTCTTTGAGAGTGTGGCTCAAAATTGACTGTACAAGAGTGGCTAGCTCCACACTGAAGAGTATACAGGAGGTAAGTCTGAATTTGATGTTTAATTTTTCTTTTAAGGAGAACACAAAGTTTAAAGGGTATGGAAAAGGGATGGACCTGGGAAAAGGTATGAGAGGGAACCTAGAAGGAAGTAGGGTAACATTGTGTAAAATGTTCAACTCTTAATAAAATTATCTTTAAGGAAATAAATGAACAAGATTTAAAACCTCTCATCCCAATTAACCAAAACAAAGAGAAGACCTAACACAATAGAATTAGGAGTGAAAGGGGAAACATTACTACAGATGTGATGAAGTTTAGAAAATCATAATGACCATTTTGGTTGTGAAGATCAATGTGCAGATGAGCGGTGCCTGTTGGTCCTCTGCCTGCTTGCAGACTAGTTTATACTGCAGAAAGAGAACACACCAAAGTGCATGTTTCTTTTCCTCTAAGCTCCTTGTTGTGTCAAGCTAGGGCCTCACCTTCATTGTTTCATCACTTTCTGTTAAAACTTTTGTCCAAATCCTGTAACTTGAGATTAAAGCTTTAACACATAAACTTTTTGAAACACATAACACATAAACTTTTGAAGAAACAATTCGGTCCATTCATTCTGGATGGCATGGCACTCTGGAAAATTTACATATCATCTCTAAAGCTTTCTTTTGTTTTGTTTTTTTCATGTGTGAAATGTGCACTATATTTCATAATCCCTATGGACCTTAAGTGATATGTTAAAAGTTCCTATAAAATCCGAATAAAATTTAGATCTTTAAAAATAAATTCTAAGTGTTACTACAGCCATTGAAACTTTACAATTTTTTTTCTTTAGGAAGCAGATTTTACATTGCTGTGGTCCACCACAAGTGCAGTCGGAACCCTCCTACTCACACACTGTTTGAGCAGGATACCATGAAGCCTGGGCATCCATGTAGACCTCTCTCTGTTGGCTGCTTGTGGAATCACTCATGGCTGTGTGCATCCTCAGAACGAAGTCCCTGCTTCTCTCTCTGGCCAGATCTGAAGACACTCATTTGCCCACATCCCAC
This sequence comes from Mus musculus, assembly GCF_000001635.26. Taxonomy (NCBI): domain Eukaryota; kingdom Metazoa; phylum Chordata; class Mammalia; order Rodentia; family Muridae; genus Mus; species Mus musculus. The sequence continues at coordinate 11,203,226 of NC_000077.6, read as the reverse complement.
TCTCAAAAATCTCCAGTCAGCATCCACATCCTTTTTTAAGGCCAGCCAGTTATTCCTAAGGCAGTAAAAATGAGCACTAGTCTGATGAGATTAAATCCTTTAAGAAAGAGTTGATTGACACATAAAGCCCATCTTTCACACAGTTCAAGAGCCTTGGTCAAAATTTCCCATTCTTGTTGTGTTTTGACTTTTGTGGTGGTGCACACCGTGGTTCACAAACTATGTCCCTCCCACTGCCTCAAGGCTCTTATCACAAGGCTAGCATATTTATGATAGATCTGGAAGGCAACCTTGGACATGTTCAGCTAAGGTGGGTTCTACACACAGATCAAGCCAGGTCAGTGGAGGCGTCTTTATCTTGACTGGGGAATTATGGCTTTTCTTCAACTTACTTTCACTAAACTTGTGGCATTATTACAACAGTATACATGGGGGAGATACACAGGCTGAGTTTTAAACTTTATTCTCTTATTGCAAAGTTGGAAAATGCTTTTTATTATTCTGTATCATAGAGACTAGTGGAAAAATATCCGTTCAGATCTCACAGTAACATGCTTCGGTGAGCCACTTGCTTTTATTTTTATTATCAGTGCGAAGAGTTATTGGACGAATTACATTTCTACTTTCTTGTGTGTAATAAAATTAAAAATTAAATTTGTATGTCATCTCTAGTAAGTTCATCTGATGTTGTAAGGCATTTGGAATCATTGTCTCGCTAGGATTTGCCTTTTTCGTATCCCTTTTAAATTGCCTCGCTGTTTAAAATGTTAAATCCCTCTGTGTTCTGTATTTTTGTGTCAAGCTGCCAAGTGTCTCCTGAGACAAAGAGGGCTTCGATGGATAAAGCTGCTTTCCCCATGTAACTCCCAGTTTTGATCTCTAAACTATCATGTCAGTGCAAATGATTTCTGTGCCATTGGACACTGACTAAACCCCAAAGCTGACTAGGGGGCTCCGAGGCCTGGGCAAAGGCTTTCTGCTATCTCACCTGTGCATCAGAGACCCAGTGTGAAACCTGAAGCTTCCGATTTGCTAATTAAAACTGACCCAAAGTCCTTCACATGACTTCTGACATCCACCCTCTTGCCTTAAACATTGATCACATAAATCAGGAACTATTTGCTTTGGTTTTGTTGAGGTTAGCAATACTTATTTATATATTCATGTTACAAACAATAACACAATTCTCAGCTATTACTCTAAGCATGTCTAAATTTAATTAAGTTTCATCACTCAGGCCAGCATGCAAAATATTTGCATGGTTCATTGGATCCCAAAGAGTGCAGATTAGTTATTGGTTATCATAGTTATTGGTTATCACAGTCACAATTCTTAATTTAAATTGTCTATATCTCTATGGAATATGCTTAATAAAATACTTGAGAGTAGCTGGCTTATATTTGATAAGGATCTCAATTCACTTTAATAGTTGTCATGTATTATTTTCCATGAGGCCAATTTGTAATATCATGCAAATTAAATAACATAGACTTCAAAGGCTAAAAATATAAGAATGTGGCAACTGTGGACTTTAGAAGTTGGTGGTACACATATTTTCATCATTGTTGATGTCTACTACAAGCTCAGGACAAAGATGGTGGGAATCTCATCTCACAGACTCACTGAGAAAAGCCCCTCTGAGAACATGTGCATTCAGGTGTGTCTATGATGGAACAACAGCTTGTTTTTTTAACTCTGTTTTAACACTTCTGTGTATAAAATATTTTTAAAGTTTTTGCCAGTTCTCAGTGAAGATTTATTTGGTTTTTGTTTTATAAATTCTGGACCTATCAATAGATGTAGTTTGAGTAAGGGCATAGATAAAATCTATGAGGATTATTGATGAGATATATCAACCTATACATTTCATCCTCATTTTAATATAAAATGATCATCTTGGGTTTAGAAACATAATTATTTGCCTACAATATTCTTCCTAAATTAAACCTGATGGCTTGGTAACCTATCAAAGTAAAAATAATAGTGAACAGCTCGGGCAACTGTTAAAACACAGCATGGAAAGTGTTTCCCTGCTATGCCCCCACCTTCTGTTTATTATCCACTTCCCTGCTATGCCCCCTACCTTCTGTTTATTATCCACTTCCCTGAAGTGTGGTTCAACACTTGGTGAGGAAGCACAGAGCTGAATTTTCTTCTAAAGCCAAAGTTATAACTAAATTCTTTGTTTCATTTCTCTACATTCAATATTATTTTCTCGTAACACAGACAAGATATTTGGACCCCAAGAGCCCGGCCTTATAAGAGGGGCTCTGGTAACAAGATCACAGCTCTCATCCTTTATGCCTCTGTCCACCCTAAACGTCTAAGATCTCTGTGGTATTGACTACCAGTTATGACTAAAACACACTTTTCTCTTTGTTTCTAGCAGCTGATGGAATTTTGCTTATATATATTTTTCAAAATAAGCTATAGCTGTCAAGAAATTTCAAAATAAATTTACTTGAAATTATTTATTTACGGTGAGAGGGTGTCATGAATTTTAGCCCTGTCAGCAATGTGGTTTGTAACATACTTCCTGTGACTACTTTAATATATAATACAGACACTGACCCTTTCTAGATATAACAAATTTATCTAGTACTTGACTTACTCATTTAACGTGTCACCTGAGTATACACTATTAATCCTATTCTTATAGCTCTGTATTCCATTTATCATGTGGTTCTTCAAAATTAATTATGAAACCTCTCCACCCAGATTCATTCTCCATATACCATTTGATTACCACAGAGTCTCCCGGGAATGAATTAGCCACAGGGAATAATGAATAGAGGACAAAGAAACACACCAATGAATTGCATCAAGTCAACCTTGAAGTTTGCCCCAAGGCTCACATAACCTACACAATGTTGTGCAGCTAATCAGAGCACCCATGCTCACAGGTCAAAGAGTACTGTTTTGAAAATTAGGCTATTTTGGAAAATTGTAGGCTTCCCTCATTACTGAATCCTATTAGCCTAGAATCTATTAGAATGTTCATTAGGTTCAAACAATACTGTCCTCATAGTACAAGGTCAACTCTACAGCTATCATGTTCTAAAAGGCACCCCCAGATTGCCAGATCACACCTTTGAATTCCAGACTTTACCATTGAAAAAGTGACTTGGATCTGAACAAGGTTTATCAAGCTTCATGCATACAACTGAATTCCAGTTCTCTTTCTATTCCATCTTGTTATGTACACATTTTGTTCTTGACATCAGACAACATCACTTCATTCATCTATTTGCTCTGATTAAATTCTCTACAGTTAAGTTTGATTCTTCTCTTTCATGCATGGATGTAAATCATGTTAAGTATGGTGCTTGTTGTCATAGCCTTTGAAATCCTGCCTTTACTCCCCTCATCTTGACTACTCCACACTGACAAACCAAGACACTCACCACCTTCAGCTGTAGTCCTTTTAGAGCAGGGTTAAGATTCAGCAGCCCAATGCTTAGTGGAGTACCTAGATATCCTTGACACATGGCTAAGGAACACTCAATAACACCTGAATACAACTCATGGTCAAGAACCCCAAAAAAGACTGAGAAAGTATTGAGCAGGTGTGATAGTAATCCAACCCCTAGAGAGGCAAAGGTAGGAGAGCCTCAAGTTTAAGGCCAGCCTGAGTTATATGAGAGTTACTTAAAATACCAAGTGGTGCGACTCTTCTGGACCAAGGTCCTTCATTGGGCCCCAGAAAACCAGATCAAACTGGAATGGAGTTCACAATCCAAATATCAGTTCATCAAACTGAACCTTAGAGTAAGTCAGTTTTCAAAAAAATCGGTATACTTCAAACTTCACGAAGTCCACTGTGTTTTAACTATAAAAGCAAAGCGATTTTGAAACCTTCAACTGCTCATACTGTTTCTGCTTTCTTTGCCATGTTGGATTCTGTACACTAAACCTCTCTGTTCATGCATGAAAAGATTATGTCTATTCTAGAATCATGAATACCAGATAACTCAATAATGTGTTATCCTCACAGCATTTTGTGCACCTGAAAGCAAGTTTATGTAAAGGGCCATTCCTCCTCCTATGGGTTGGATAAGACTCATAATCTCCTTGTTTACCAAAGATAAGGCTAGAGACAGACCTATATATGATGTTCTTGTGTTTCTAATGAATGATTACACAAGCTTCCTTTTCTCCACTGATCCACCTTTCTCTGCACTCCTGAGCTTTCATCCACTTGAGGACAGATGGTCTCAGGTAACACATCCCTGATTTAACCAGTGAGGCAGCACTGCTATCCTGATCCTCATGCCCAGTTCCTCCTATCCTTACCTACCTCTTTCTCTAATTCCTGGATTTTAGCTCTTTTGTTAAGGACACAATGCTCCCTCAGACGCAATGGCCTCCTTCCTGGACTGTATCAAGCCATTTCTCCTATAGCAACACCACATTCCCATGAAAGCCATAGCCACTTCCCACAACTTCTGGAAGAATGGTCAGTGCTCCTTACCAACTGAACAATCTCTCCTTCCCAGGTATCATCTTAATGAGCTTTTAATTTCATTGCCAAATTTGAGATGTCTTCTTACTTTAGCTGAAGTGAAGTCAGTGAACCTTTGCCCTCCCCCCTCTGAGAGCTGAAGATTACCTAATTCCCAGTGTCCATTCTATTCATTGTCAGGAGTTTCATTTCACATGGAGGTAAAATCTGCCAAATGTACATGCTATTCACAAGGCCCCAAAGCTGTACAGAATAAATAAGGTTTGTTTTCTAATCTCATGAGATAAGAATAAGTATCAGTCACTAGGCAAGACAGGCACCTTTAGGGACAGAAGCATATTTTAACATTTTAGTGCACATCTAGTGTCTTTTCATTTTCATTTGGTGACACAGTGAGTACGCTCAGGTGCATTCTTGTTCACCATTTTAGCCTTTTGAACATACGCTTGGCTTTCAGCTGAGCATACACAAATTGTCTTTCTTCAATAAAGTATGAATTCAAACTGAGCATGCTCAGGAATATGCCCACCTTTAAAGTGCTTTCCTAAATGCATATGCATAGCCTACTGGAATAAAGTCCCCCTGAGTGCACGCTTAGTTGGAGGAGGGACCTGACTTGCACATAACTTCTGTGCTCACTCCCATATCCCCCAAAACCAGTGTCTCTCCTCTTTCAGGCCTTAGATGTGGTTACTTGGGTTGTGGGCTCACCAGGATGTGACCCCAGTGTGTTCAGTTATGCCATCAGTCCTTAGCATTGTGGGGCCTGGGTTCTAGGACTCCCTGAAGATTAGAACCTGCGGGAGCTCCACACCCCTCAAATAAAGTGGTACACTATTTCCATATCACTTATGTACTTATCCTGTGTATTTTAAATCAACTCCAGGGTAATCGGTCTGTAATAAAATGTTTCAGCATTAATAAATAGTTGTTGAGTGCAGTTGCAAACTCTGGAGGCTTAGATTTCTAGCCACAAAACGGGAACACCTCAAATAAAAAAGAGTCAATTACTATAGTCAATTTTCATAGCATTTCATCCCTGATGTCTCAGTGTTTCTTCTCTACATTAAATAATTATATTCTGATTAAATAATTATGGTAATAAGTAGGACATCTGTCATAGTTTCCTGAAGCCCTGGTGTCCACACAATACAGAAAAGGCCTGTTTATTACTATTGCTGAAGAAACAATTAATGCCTAGGGCAGGATTTTAAAAAACAAGCCACATCTACACCAGTTAGAAGATCTGATAAAAGCAATGGGAACCTGGAAACGGAAAAGATGACCACCAGAAGTACCTGTGTGGATACAATGATGAGAGTAGGTGGCTGAATGTGGGTCCCTCAGCTCAGATTTAACCCCTTCATCATCCAGTCCCTCATCACTCACAGGTCAAAGAAGAATGGTCAACTCATTAAACAAGGTAGCTATGGAGAGGGCTAAAACAGAGTTCTCAGGAAATCAACTTTCCCAAAGTGTTAACTGAAGGGTAAGAAACAATAGAATAGCATATGGGGCAGTGGGCTGCTCACAGATAGCCTGGTCTCCCGTTGAGCATAGGTCTAGAACCCTGGGGACCGAATGGGTGGAAATTTCCACCTACATGAGATGGAAGGGGTTCCATCATGTCTCCTGGACCCCTGGCTCCTGTTGAAGTTACTGCCCCCAAGGCCCCCACAGCCCCCACAGCCTCCACAGCCCCCACAGCCCCTAAAGAAGAGGTATGTGGCTATCAGTCACATAGGAGCAGCACCAAGCCTTCCCACATGCAAATAAGGTTTCCCCCAAACTCTCAGTCCAAGGCAGTAAGAGGTACCTGCTGTCAAACCCCGAATCACTCCCAAAACTGTTTATAAATCCTATCCAGGGAATTAAAGGTGTTCGAGAACTACTCATTGTCTGAGTCTTTTGTTCCAAGAGCAGTAACTCTTGGGAAGAGATCTTCTCTCCCGATGAGCCACCTGAGGTCCCACCACACTCCTCACTGGATATTTGGCTTCTCATAAGCCCAGCCCGACCCAACTCAATGCAGAGCAGCTCAGAGTTACCGAGTGACCTGGAAGGCATGGCAGAGACTTTGTCTCCATGCCTGCACTCGCTTCCCTTCGCTCGAACCCTCGCACCAGGCCTGGCCAGAGATCTCCATGGAAAACCTCATGTACCCAGACCCACAATAGCATTACATAAATGTTAGCCTAGAAGAATTACTATTGGCTCCATGGAGAAGAAAAACTATAAGAAGGCTAACTCACACATTCTGATATCATATCTGGGCCATCCAACATGCAATGCCTTCAGGATTCCAAAGCAATCATATCCCAGAAGAGCCTGCGCTTCTGCTGTAGCATTCCCTGTAACCACTTCTTTTTCAAACATTATGAGCTAAAAACAAAAAGGAAACTGCTTCCCTGTGCAAGAAAGAGCTTCAGGAGGAGTCCAGGCCACAGGAAGAGAAACCAGGAACTTGGTAATAGCTGTTGTCAGGTAGGTTGGTTGTTGTTGCTATTTTTGGGGGATTTTTTTTTCATTTTTGAAACCAGAAGAAAAATGTCTCCGAAGCTGGAGGATCTGAGAGAAATCTATAAGCACAATTTCATGGCTGTAAAATTTATTACAAGCAGTCAAAGAGACCCGGGAGCAGGTTAACTAGGGAGGATGACAATTACCCACAGATCTACAAATCAGCCATGATGGAGCTGTTGTCGGTACAGGGAAGGTTTCAAGGAGCTGTCACTTCAATCCTAATAAGAAGACTCTGCATAAACTACATACCCACAGGCCCTGGTGTGATCACTATGTGTTCTTTAGTCAGCAGCAAAATGAAGACTCGAGGATATCTACGCAGACTCAGTGCAGAAAAGATAGTCACTTCCATGAGGCCAGAGGCCAGAAGCCCACAGCAGTCCTGATGGCTTCTCTGTGGTGAGGGTCAGAGAGGGAGGCTCTTTAGAGACAGGCCAAGAGAAAGCAATGGTTCACTTTCCTTATTGAGAAAAGTAAATGGCACAATATTTAGGTCTGAGGGGAGAAGTGGGTCAGTACGCATGCCTGTCCAGAAATACATGTCCTTTCTTGTGGGCTTCTCCATGGGAACAGTGGCCATTAACAGAATATTTGAGAACAGGCAGGTGAGACCTGCCAGCCAGCGAAGACCTTAGCTGAATGTGATGTAGGACCATCCTGGGGCATCAGAGCAGAAAAATCTCCAACTTGAGGACATCAGGAGCACAGACGGTGAGCCAAGTGAATTCTCTGGAGAACCAGAAAGAGACAGCCAGATCGTAAGCCAAAGAAGACTCCCAGTGACCCAGGAAGCTGAAATATTGCAAAATGCACGCAACAAGTGAAGAATGTTTGATTCAGCTCCTAAGCACTGCTAAAAGAAAATTCTGGCTTGCTCCTAGAAACATCTGAAAGTATATAGGAGACTTGTTATAAAATATATTATATTAACAGAAATAGGAGGTACAGCAGGCCCAATAAATCAGAGACAGATCACATTGTATTGATACTCAATAATCCCCCAGTTCCTAAGAGGAGGGACACGCAACCCTCAGGACCCACACTGGTAAAGACCAGTATAATCACAAGGCAGAAGGAGATAATGGCTCCTTGGTCAGGAGCTATTGTAGTAGGGGAGGGACAAAGTGCCCCAACAGGCCTCAGATTGGCTCATCTGAATTTCTTCTCGGCTCTCATGTATAGGGACTTTCTGTTTCCTAGTTCTAGGTAGATATGAAGGCAGAGAGACATGGGCCTAGAGTGTGAGAAACTTCTAGCAGAGATGGATGAAGAGGCATTACATCACCCTGGGTTGGTTGTTTTGTGCTTCAGAAGTATATCCAGATATGAGCTATTTCATATGTTCTGAAATTGGATAGATAACATTGATAGATACAGTTCCTAAAGGTTTGGCACAAAGAACTGGGACACAGAAAAAGATATGATGAACTGAAAGCAACCAAGCAGTGACACAGGCCAGAGCCAGCTCAGCATATGCCACACCTCCATGAACCAAAAAGCTAGGAAGACTGGCAATGCCAAGTGGAGGAGACATGCCTGGCAATGGAGATGTTCACACACTTTGCTAGGAAGGCAGAGTGGTACAGATCTTGGCAGGGCAGACAGCTTAGTAAGTGCTTGCCACATGAGTGTTAATACTGAGTTCAACTCCCCAGGACCCACATGAAAAGCTGGCTATAGGGATTGATTACATGTACTTACAATTCCATCACTGGGGAAGCAGGGGTAGGACCTGAGGCTCCCTGGCCAGCCACTCGCTGAATCACTGTGTATCAGATCCCAGTGAGGGATACTGTCTCACAAAATGATTCAGACATATTTTAATCAATCATGTAATATTTTTTGAGATTGTACTTATTTTGTTTTATGTGTATGAGTGTTTTGCCTGGCATGTATATTCGTGAACCATGTGAGTGCAGTGCTCATGGAGGTCAGTAGGAGGTGACAGATCCTCTGAAACAAAAGTTAAAAATGCCGTGATCCACCATGTAGGTTCTAGTAATGGAACCCAGGTCCTCTGCAATAGCAACAGGTGTTCTTAACCACTGAGCCATCATTCTAGTCCCTCATATAAGTTTTGATTATTATACACAGCTACTTGACCAAGCCATCATCCCCAAAGTTCTCTCCAGTATAACCTGGGTATTCTTAAATAAATAAATAAATAAATAACAAAAACAAAAGTATATTAAAGAAACAGGCTAGTGTAAGACCTGCATCTTATTTAATTGAGGATTGAACTCAATTTGCATTCAACTCTACCTGTCAATTTCTATCCCCATAGGTTATTTTTCTTGTTTCTAAATATCATTTAAATGTAATCCCCTCAAAGTTGTGTCTGTTTTCATCCAATATAATGATATTGAGCTTCATCCCTGTTGTTGTTTGTATTGGATTTTGTTTCCCTTTAATGATTTTTCGTTCTATTTTACAAATAACCACAATTTGTAAATCCATCCTGCTGTTGATGGATGTCCAGTTCCATTCCAGTCCACGTCAATAATAAATAAATCTCAGTGAATATTTTCATGCTGGCTTCTATTGATCCTAAGCAAACACTAAGGAGTAACTTATGAGTAACCTTGTTTAAAGTTTTATAAATCTGTCAATTTGCAAACGATTTGCAGCTTCCTTTGTGTTTGTATCTGTGTGCCTATGGATGGGTGGTTTTGTATGTGTTAACAAGAATGCTTTGTTAACCCATACATCAAAAACAAAAGTTTAATCAAAAGGAGGAAGAAGAAGAAGAAAAACTTTGCTCTCAAAAAAAGTGTATATTGAAGAAACAGGGTGGAATAAGAACTACATCTTATTTAATTGAGGATTGAATTCAATTAAGATACTTTGATGCTTGAGACTCTAGTTTGATCTCTAATTCCAATATATAAGGAAGTAAAGGGATGTTCAAAAGAGGCTGCCCTAATGTTCTGGCTGTAAATGTTCCCCAGAAGAGAGTCCTGAAGCAAATGACTATTACAGAAGGTTCAAAATCCTTCTTTGTACAAAGCAAACCTCATACACAGTAATTTCCATCAACAAGGCAGGATGGTAACAACGGCAGAAACTAAAGAAATCATCTTCATTCAACGCAAGTAAATAATTGGATAGCATTGGGCAACTCCCTCCACCCAATCTGAAGAAAAATATTACTGTATTAAAGTATTACTGTTCCTACACTGTAGAAAGAAGAGAAAACACCTGGTAACAAACAGGCTGTGGAGATAGCTCAGCCATAAAAGTACCTACCTCACAAGCCTGGGAACTGGGTTCCTAGTTTGGAATTCACATAAAAAACTCAAGTATGATATTATGCTCTGATAACCCTAATGCTGGGGACATTGTGACAGGAGGATTCCTGGGGGGCCAGTATCCTGTCATCTTAGCCTAATCGAAGAGCTCTAGGTCAAAAGGAGACCCTGTCTCAGAAGAGATGGATGGTGCTTCTGAGGATGCTCCCTGAGGGTTTCCTCTGGCCTCTACACACATGCACACATGGACATGGACATGCATGCACCAAACACACACACACACACACACACACACACACACACACACACACACACACACACTCATGCACACACACAGAGAAAGAGATGTGAGGGGGGAGGAAGGATAGCTGTAATATAATGCCCAGGGCCTCTTTGGAATTCCCTTAGTTCCCTGTGGCCAGCTGCACACTGAATTCTTCCCATTCCAACCTGACTTCCAGTCCCAGTTCAGGAAAGAAGAAAGAAGCAAGACCCAGTCTACAGGGGAATGTCTGTACCTGAGTGGTTCATAGTCATTTTAAAGCCATCAAAAATTTCTTTTTTTTTAAATTGGATATTTCATTTGTTTACATTTTAGATGTTATCTTCTTTCCTTGCTTCCCCACTGCAAACCCTCTATCCGATCCTCCCCTTACCCTGCTTTTATGAGGGTGTTCCCACACCCACCTACCTACCTACTCCTGCCTCACCACCTAGTATTCCTCTACACTGGGGCATCAAGCCTTCAAGGGAACAAGGGTATCCCCTCCCATTGATGCCAGATAAGACCCCTTCAGCTCCTTCAGTCCTTCAACTTCTCCATGGTGGTCCCTGTGCTCAGTCTGATGGTTGGTTGCAGGCATCCACATTTGTATTGGCAGGATCTGGTAGAGTCTCTCAGGAGACAGCTATATTAGGCTCCTGTCAGCAAGCACTTATTGGTATCAGCAATAGTATCTGCATTTGGTGTCTGCATGTGGGATGGATTCCCAGGTTGGGCAGTCTCTGGCTGGCCTTTTCTTCAGTCTCTATTCCACTCTTTGTCCCTGTATTCCTTTTAGACAGGAACAATTCTGGGTTAAAATTTTGGAGATGGGTAGGTGACCCCATCCCTCAACTGGGGGTGGGGGAACGGGTATGCCTCACCTCTAGATATGGTCTGGACAGGTTCTCCCTCCCCTTTGTGGTATATTTTAGCTAATGTCATCCCCATTGGGTCCTAGGAGGCTCTTGCTTTCCTGGCATCTGAGACGTTCTGGTTGCTACCCCAGTTCCCCATCCCCCATTGCTGCAGACCTCTGTTCAATTTTCTGACCCTCTGTACATCTCCTCCATCTCCACCCATACCTGATTCTGCCCCTCTTTTCCCCTCCCTCCTCTCTTCTTCTCAAGTCCCTCCTACCCTCTCTACTTCACTTGATTATATTGTTCCCCCTTCTACGTAGGACTGAAGCATCCGCTCTTTGTTTTTCCTTCCTCTTGAACTTCATGTGGTCCTTGAGTTGTATTGTGGGTATTCTATGCTCTTTGCCTAATATCTACTTATCAGTGAGTACAAACCATGTGTCTTCTTTTATGACTGAGTTACCTCACTTAGGAAGATATTTTCAAGTTCCATCCATTTGCCTGTGAATTTCATGAAATCATTGTTTTTAATAGCTGAGTAGTACTCCATTGTTGCAGATTTTTTCCTGTCCAATCACATGGGGAAGAGGGAGGCCTGTGATTGAACAGGAAAAAGGGAGGCAGAGCTAAGTGTGGGGGAGAGTGTCTTGGGATAGGAGAAGGAGATGGCGTTTGACCTGTACCTGCATGGTGTTTTCCAGCCACAAGTAGCTATGATTTCACAAGGTTAGAAATATTGCAATAAAGCTTTTATAATTATCAATTGGCTCTGAAATTACTGTATTGGCATCTTGTAAATTGTGATATTATTGATACATAAATCTGATTGATTAATTAAGCTTTAAGAGTCTTGATTCTACCAGTTTACTGGGTCTTGTGATGTACAACTACAAGGTTGGTGGTTCCATTTAGTTACTGGAATGTGGAATCACTGACTACGCGGGTTATTGGTTGAGGAAGAACTAGAGGTACCAGGGACAAGCACCTGATTGCGGGAGTGTGGTCTGGCTTGGCAGGAGAGTTGAGGGTTGACAAAAGCATGGGAGCATAGTCTGGGTCAGTGGAGAGTTGGCAGGTTCATTTATTAATATTTCCCACAACACTCCATTGTGTAAATGTAATATATTTTCTGTATTCATTTCTCTGTTGAGGGACATCTGGAATGTTTCCAGCTCTGGCTATTATAAATATGGCTGCTATGAACATAGTGGAGCATGTGTCTTTATCATATGTTGGAGCATCTTCTGGAGTGGTATAGCTGGGTCCTCAGATAGCACAATGTCCAATTTTCTGAGGAACCTCCAGACTGATTTCCAGAGTTGTACCTGGTTGCAATCCCACCAGCAATGGAGGAGTGTTTCTCTTTCTCCACACCCTTGCCACTATCTGCTGTCACCTGAGTTTTTGATCTTTAAGAGATATTAAGGAATAGTGATTGTTACTTCTTGTTATTTTTGTTGTTAGAGGTGGAATTATGTTTGTTTGGCTACGCCTTCGTTTTGGTTTGTTGAAAGATGATTTCTTTCTTGCTTTTTTCTAGGGTGTGGTTTCCCTTCTTGAGTTGGAGTTTTCCATCTATTCTCCTTTGTAGGGCTGAATTTGTGGACAGATATTGTGTAAATTTGGTTTTCCCATGGAATATCTTGGTTTCTCCATCTATGGTAATTGAGAGTTTTGCTGGGTATATTAACCTTGACTGGCATTTGTGTTCTCTTAGGGTCTGTATGAGATCTGCCCAGGATATTCTCGCTTTCATAGTCTCTGGTGAGAAGTCTGGTGTAATTCTGATAGGTCTGCCTTTATATGTTACTTGACCTTTTTCCCTTACTGCTTTTAATATTCTTTCTTTGTTTTGTGCATTTGGTGTTTGACTATTATGTGACAGGAGGAATTTCATTTCTGGTCCAGTCTATTCGGAGTTCTGTAGGCTTCTTGTATGTTTAGGGACATCACTTTCTCGAGGTTAGGGGAGTTTTCTTCTATAATGTTGTTGATGTTTACTGGTCCTTTAAGTTAGGAATCTTCACTCTCTTCTATACCTATTATCCTTAGCTTTGGTCTTCTCATTGTGTCCTGGATTTCCTGGATGTTTTGGGTTAGGAGCTTTTGCATTTTCTTTGAGTGTTGTGTCAATGTTTTCTATGGTATCTGCTGCACCTAGGATTCTCTCTTCTATCTCTTGAATTCTGTTGGTGATGCTTGTGTCTATGACTCCTGGTCTCTTTCCTAGGTTTTCTATCCTTAGGTTTCTCTCCCTTTGTGATTTCTTTACTGTTTCTATTTCCATTTTTAGATTCTGGGTGGTTTTGTTCTATTCCTTCACCTGTTTGGTTATGTTTTCCTCTGACTCTTTAAGGGACTTTTATGTTTCCTCTTTAAGGACTTCTACCTGTTTGCTTCTGTTCTCCTGTATTTCTTTAAAGAAGTTATTGATGCCCTTCTTAAAGTCCTCTATCATCATGATGAGATGTGATTTTAAATCACAGTCTTACTTTTCCAGTGTTTTACTTTTCTAGGGCTCACTGAGGTGGAAAAACTGGGTTTTGATGATGCTAAGAAGACTTGGTTTCTGTTGCTTATGTTTTTGTACTTGTCTCTCAATATTTGTTTATCTGTGGTGTTAGCTGGTCTTTCTGTCTCTGACTGTGGCTTGTCTCTCTTGGTAAGCCTGTGTGTCAGCACTCCTGGGAGACCAGGTCTCTCCTGGTAGGATTTGGGTATGGAGAGCTGTGGCACAGCGTCAGCTCTGGGGGTCCATCAAAAATTTCTTAATTCTCCATTCCTCATGGAAAGAACCTTCTGTGAAGCACGTGGGTAAAGACACTCTGTGCTTTCTTCTTTTCGCACACTCAATGCTGGGTGGCTTTTTATGTACTTAGTCTTTGTCTGTTTTGGCCATAAACCTTGTAAGAAGGAAGAGGAAATGTCATCTTCTTCACAGAATCTGTATTAATGTAACCACAAAATGCAGTGGGCTCTTCTAAATAAAAGAAGACACTCACTGGACTTTACATGAACAAAAACTTAAAAAGCATGCCAACAAAGTATAGCCCCATACTAAAGAATCAACAAAGCTGCTTTGCACCTGAGTTAAAAACCCAGGAATGGGGAATTAAACAGAAAATTTACCAAACATCTGAATCCTACTTAAAAATATGACTGTAGTCCAGTCCTGCAATTGTGGCATACCAATACAGGAAATATAGGAGGATTCCCATGAGGAATATAACAAAACCATCTCCTTTGAAATATGGTTACATAAATGACACCAAGTCTCCTCCCAATCTGTAATATAATACTGTTTATGTCCATGGAATGTGAAAGATGAAGCTAAGCAAGAAACAATTTTAAAATTTGAAAATATACTATTTCATATTGAAATATGGGAAGTGAAGGAGGCATGAAATACTATGATTATATATAACTGCACATAAGACAAAGAACAATAAAGTGTTCTTCTGACAGCAATCTGAGCAAGCTAAAGATGAAAATTTTATCTAAGAAAATATTAACACCTACAGTATAAAATTTACCATATTGAAAATAATAAATAGTTCTTGCTGTAAATTTTGACAAGAAGTTCTTAGTCACTACTTGTGACATATTTTTCAAGCTCCTAAATGATTAAGCCTGTATGGATATATAAAAAGATGTTAATATAACTGCTAAAAGTTTTTTTATTAAAAACATAGGTATTTAAAATTATAGGGTTTGGTATGTGATGCGTATGTTAATTCATTTCTATACAGTGCTCAGCATTTCTCTAAGTTAAAAATAATTGAGAAGAGAATTCTGGGTTTGGGTTGTTTTCTTTTTTTAAGATTTAGTTTTATTTAGGTGTCTATGTGGGGGATGTATGTGTTTGTATGTGTATGTGTGTGTGTGTGTGTGTGTGTGTGTGTGTGTGTGTGTGTTTAGGTACCTTTGGAGAACAGAAGAAGGCATCAGATCTGCTGGTGCTGTGGTGACTAACTATTGTGGGTGCTGGTAACCAAACTCTGGGTAGCAAAGACTGTTAGTTGCTGAGTCATCTTTCCAGACCCTAGCTGGATTTTATAGATTATCCTCACAATGGTGCTTTTCATAGCTAGATCATAATTACACTACAAATTATGCTTACATTTTTACTTCATATGTAACAGAAACCTGAGTAAAGGTTGCTGAAGAGTTGACAATAGGGACTGCTAGTTTCACATTTTTATCCATTAATATTTTATCTGTAGCTTAATACAGGATCACTAATTAAAAATTATAAAATATTTGGAAGAAGTTTATTCACAATTTTATTGCCTTATGGGCAGATCTAGGGTTGACAAAGCAGCTGGAAATCGTGGTGTGTGTATGTTATTGTCCTGGGGTTCATCAATTAGGTTAAACTGCTTGGGTCGTGGGCCCCAAGTATCTTATTGTATCTGCCTCCCCAGAGCAAGGATTGCAAGTGCACATCACTTTGATCCATATTTTAATGTAGGGTCTGGGGATGCAACTCTAGCACTCACACCTGTAAGGTAAGCAAGCTATCTACTAAGCCATCTCCTTAGCCCTGCTTTGATGCTTCCTTGACTGTGATTTCCCAACACTCAATTGAGAGAAAGCTGAAGCCATATTGAGATAAGCTTTCAGCACACAAAGTAGGCAATGCCAGAGCAGCTGAAGAGTGACTGAGCAAGTCAAATAACAAAGCAAGCCTGAAATGCACTGTCTCATAAACAGCACAGCTGGTTGTAGTAGGATTCAGTGACAAAGTGATCCTATCAGCACCAGGATGAAGAGGAACAAACTACAACCCCAATAATAAGTTATAATAATTAGTTATTATTAGCTAAGACTAAGCCGCTATGCATACAGGCAAGACAAGAGCAGAAAACCACCAATCATCAGGAGCAAAACAAAACAAAACAACAAAACTAAACTAAAAACAAAAACAGAATCCAGAGTTACTGCAGCATAAGTTAGTACAATGGACCGTTGTGAATAAAAAATTAATATCCAGAAAACAAAACAAAACTCAACTGTTTCCTCTGTTGAAGTAAACAAAACACTATACAAATAGATTTTGAGTGGTCCTGAATATGGAGTCTGCAGACTTCAAGGCAGCTGTTAATGTGCATTTCAGTTTCTAAGAGAAAATATGCTCCTAATGAGTCTCAGTTGATAAAAACACAGAGAACCAAAATAGAGGGATAAGGTGCCGAAGAGTTCTGTGGAGCTGACAGATTGAAGAATACAACTACTAAAGTTAAAAACTCAAAAGAGAACTCTGTATATGGGATGGATCCCCAGGTAGAACAGTCTCTGGATGGCCTTTCCTTCAGCTTCTGCTCCAAACTTTATCTCTCTATCTCCTCCCATGGGGATTTTGATCCCCCTTCTAAGAAGGACTGAAGCATCCACATTGTGGTCTTCCTTCTTCTTGAGCTTCATGTGGTCTGTGAATTGTATCTTGGGTATTCTGAACTTCTGGGCTTATATCCACTTATCCGTGAGTGCATACCATGTGTGTTCTTTTGTGATTGGGTTACATCACTCAGGATGATGTTTCCTAGTTCGATCCATTTGCCAAAGAACTTCATGAATTCATGATGGTTTTTAATAACCTACATTAAAATGTGGAGTAGAGTGTTGTACGCTTGTAATCCCTGCTCTGGGGAGGCAGATTGTGTAAATGTACCACATTTTCTGTATCCATTCCTCTGTTGAAGGACATCTGGGTTCTTTCTAGCTTCTGGCTATTATGCCAGTGCCTGACAATTACAGAAGTGGATGCTCACATCCATCCATTTGACTGAGCACAGGGTCCCCACTGGAGGAGCTAGAGAAAGGACCGAAGGAGCTGAAGGAGTTTGTAGCTCAATAGAAGGAACAACAATATGAACCAACCAGTAACCCCATTGCTCCCAGGGACTAAACCACCAACCAAAGAGTCCACATGGAGGAACTCAAGGCTCCAGACAGAGTAGCAGAGGATGGCCTTATGAGACATCAATGAGAGGAGAGGCCCTTGGCTTAGTGAAGGCTTGATGCCCCAGTGTAGAGGAATTCCAGGCCAAGGAAGTGGGAGTGGGTGGGTTAGTAAGCATGGGAAGGGGGGGATGGGATAAGAGGGTTTCAGAGGGGAAATGAGGAAAGGGGAAAAATTTGAAATGTAAATAAAGAAAATATCTAATAAAAAGAAAATAAAAAGAAATTTACATGGCATCTAAAAATAAAACAAAATAAAGTGAAATGTAAATAAATAATGTAAAAAAATTCAACAGATGATCAGCAAATACAGTAGAAATCATCCAGTTAAGAGAATAGATCAGAAGGCTGGAGAGACAGTTAAGGGCATGGTTAAGATCAGAACCAGCTGCTCTCCCTGGGGGACCTGTGTTTGATCCTCAGCACCCACATGGACTCTCATATCTGTCTCTAACTTCAGTTCTAGGTGATCCAGTGTCCTCTTCTGACCTCAGTGGCTTTGCATGCATGTGGCAAGTGCTCATGCACACAATAAAATAAGAGTAAGTTTTTTTAAAAAAGAATAAGAAAGAGAGACATTGTGTTACTATTACATTATTAGATTTTCAAACACCTATTGGGCAGTAGAAGATACTCATAAATGTAAGTAAAGACTATTAAGAACCTGAGAGAGAAATGGAAATATAATGTGGAAGAAAGAATGACTGAAAAGTTGTAGAAATTTAAGAATGTAGCAGGATAAGACAGGCCTCATCAGTTAAAATCAAATGCATTGATGACAAAAACAGCCTGGGAACATTTTTGTTTAATATTTAATGAAAAAATATTATCAATTAAAGTAACAAAATATCTAAGACTTAAACAATCATACATAAAACTTCCTTGTGAAAAATTAGGGACAATCTGAATAAATGGGGAAATGTACCATGCTCAGGAAATGGAAAGCTCAATCGAATTAAGATGCTGCAGTGGCTCATCCTGGTTGTCACCCTGATAGGAGTGGAAAGAGGGAACCTCAGCACAGATGTTGTCTTCATTGGATTGGCCTATGGGCATGCCTATGGGGCATTTACAGTAGGAAGGCCTAACTCCTGGGGGCAGTGCCTGTATTGGGGAGGTGATTCTGACATGTATAATAAAGGTAGCTGAGCAAGTCAGAGGAAGCAAGCCAGAATGCAGAATTCTCCCATGCTCTTTGCTTCAGATCCCGACTCTAGGTTACTGCCTTAAGTTCCTACCTTGAATTCCCTAGATGATGGACTGTAATCAAATAACCTTCCCTCCCCCCCGAAGTTGGTCTTGGGTTTTTTTTATTGTAGCAATGAAAAGCAAAATAAAACATATATCTTTTCCTTCCAACTGATGTGTACATTCAATGCAACCTCAATCAAAACTCAAAGATGTTGTAAAGACTGAAGAGATGATTTAAAATCTTATCAGCATATACAGGCCAAAGCAATTTTAAAAATGTTTGACATTTCAGGATATCTGCTTTACTTACTGTTAGTCTGGAGTGATCAAGTAGGATATTAACATAAGAATAAATGCATGCATTCATGGATCAAAGTCAATAATTTAAATAGGTCCACAATGATATGGTAAATCTATTTGGATAAAAAATAAGTCAATGGGGAAAATATTTTTTTGGAAATGGTACAAGCACAATTGGATTTGAAAATGGAAACAGTTATTAAACTTTCTCTCTATATATACCTAAATATATGGGTCAAAAAAACCTGAAATCATAAAACTTCTGGTTCACAATAAAAAATAAAAAAGTAATTGGTGATGTTGGGTTAGGTAAATAGAACATAAAATATAAACCATAATAGACAGATGGGAAAATTAAACTTTATGAAAATTAAAATATTTTGCTCTTTGAAAGGTACCATTTAGGCATAAAAGACAAGCCACAGCCTGAAAACAAATATTCATCACACACACACACACATACACACAGAGAGAGAGAGACAGAGCGAGAGAGAGAGACAGAGAGACAGAGAGAGACAGGGAGACAGAGAGAGACAGAGAGAAGGACAGAGATAGATAGATAGAGAGAGAGAGAGAGAGAGAGAGAGAGAGAGAGATCACAAAGGGTTTGAATAAGCCAGTTCAAATCAATAATGAGAATCAAGCAACTCAAAGAAAAGTGAGCCAAAGATCTGGACACCTCAGAAAGTTCACTTTCTGAATGAAAATAAAGCCTTAGGAAAGAATGTTCACTCTTGGCAGTCATGGGGATGAAAATTGAGGTTCACCTTTTAGAATTTCTAAATTTAAGTGCTGTCAATAACCAATGTTGGCAATGGCATGGAGCAAATGTTTAATTAAATGCTTCATAAGTGCTATTTCACCCAGATTAGATTTCTGACTGAATTCTGAAGGCACAGATAATTTTCTAAGTGCATTTACAGTGATTTCTCTTAGCAGGCTCTGAGAATTCCTGAAAATCAAGTACACACATACCCTTGCCAGAGGCTGCTCTGGGCACCAAATCTCCTTGCTTACGTCTTATTTCCAGCTAGTGCCATCAAGCCTTTTCTACTTATCATGGGACCCAAAATGTTGCTCTGGTAGCCATCTTGCTGTGTGTATATCTCTAAGTGCAACACACTGTGTTCCTATCTATAAGTTACAAATCACTCTGTTTTTCATCTAAGTGTCTTTGCATTAAATCCTGTGATCCAAGAAATCTATAATCATATGGAGCACCACATAATTATGTCACAAACAAAAGCACTCACACTCTCCTGAAGAGAATACAATCTGGAGAGCTATGGTGTGAAACCCTGTCGACATTTCTTACTACAGAAAACATGCCCCAACTCCCAGCATTTCCATTCCTGTAAATCTATCCTAGATAAATAAGAGCTTTCTCTGGAACAAAAGCTGGCTCATAAATGCTCATAGAAGATTATTCACACTTGTGAGAGACTGAAAGTTGAACTGACTCAGGCAGTTAATGAAGTGTGATGCTTTATGAGTATGTCAAAAATGAAGCGGAGGTAAAGGCAGCAGCATAGGTTGGTCACACAACCTTCTTGGTAAGTTAATCCATGCAGAGAATTCTACAAGCTCGACTTAAAAGAAGTACAGCCACAGAACATCAAACACTTGTCTGGAGAAGGAACTGAAGACTGAGGAACAAGCTGCACAGATAACAAACAAACAAAACAAAAATAAAGATGATTTTTAGCATAAAGAATCATAAAATTAATACAAGTTATTTTTAGTTGTTTCCATAATATCAAATTTGTAAAACTTCAAAACCTGTAGTTTTTTTTTGTATTTGTTAGGTTCTGTGATTAACATTTTCTAGTGGACTGTGAAAGAACTATGTATCCTCAATACACAGACATGACTCATGTCAGAAACTCTGTGATGTGCTAGGAAGAGCTAAGGTTCAATCTGGTCTAGAGGAAATCTACTAGGCAGAAGTGAAGCCATGATAGCCATGTTGATTATATACATATATATGCGTGTGTGTGTGTGTACATATTTACATAAAAATAAATTATGTAAACATTTATATCTACATATTTTATATAAATAATGTATATTTTATTTGTAAACAGCTGGGTTCATAGAGTTTTGAAATATGACAACTGACAATCCCAGGTTCCACAATTACTTGTACAGATCACTGCTCAGATGTAAACATGAATTGTACACACAGCAGAGCTGAGTCTATGTGCATTTCTTTCTGCTGGCTCAATCAATTAGCAAGACCATGGTTTTTATAATGATACTTTAATATGTCAAATTTTAATCACACTTATTAGTCAAAAAAGACTTTTTTGATGTTGGAATTTTTAAGTGAATTTTAAAAAGATTTAGTGAAAACATTAAGTGTCTTAATTTTGGTGGGATTATCTTTACCTAGCTGGCAGTCCCTTATCCAGACTAACCAGAGGGCACAGAGACAGTATCCAAATTAACAAAATCAGAAAAGAAAATGGAGATATAACAACACAAGCTGAAGAAATTTAAAAAAATTATCAGATCCTAGTACAAAGGCCTATTCTCAACAAAACTGGAAAATCTAGATTAAATGGATGGTTTTTTAGACATATACCAGGTACATTGATTAAATCAGGATCAGATAAACAATCTAAACAGTCCCAAAAACCCTAAGGAAATAAAAGCAGTCATTAAAAGTCTCCCAACCAAAGAACAACAACATCAACCAATCAGACCTCCCCAGAGCTCCCAGGGACTAAACCACCAAAGGTACACATGGAAGGACCCATGGCTCCAGCTGCATATGCAGCAGAGGATGGCCTTGTCTGGCATCAATAGGAGGAGAGGCCCTTGGTCCTGTGAAGGCTCAATTCCCCAGTGTAGGGGAGTGACAGGGTGGTGAAGTGGGAATGGGTTGGTGGAAGGGGGAGGGGAGGTGGGATAGGGGGTTCCGGAGGGAAATCCGGGAAAGGGGATAACATTTGAAATGTAAATACACAAAATAGCCAATAAAAACCAATAAAAACAAAACAAAACAAAACATCTCCCAACAAAGAAATCCACAGGACCAGATGGTTTTAGTGCAGAATTCTATCAGACCTTCAAAGAAGACCTAATACTAATACTTCTCAAACTATTTCATAAAATAGAAAGTTACACTGATACCTAAACCACACAAAGACCTAATGAAGAAAGAGAACTTCAGACCAATTTCCCTCATGAATATTTATGCAAAAATACTCAATAGAATTCTTGCAAACCGAATCCAAGAACACATCAAAGTGATCATTCACTATGATCAAGTAGGCTTCATCCCAGGATTCAATATACAGAAATCCATCAAGGTAATCCACTATATAAACAAACTCAAAGGAAAAAAAAAAAAACATGATCATCTCATTAGATGCTGAAAAGCCTTTGACAAATACAATACCACTTCATACTAAAAGTATTGGAGAGATCAGGAATTCAAGGCCCCTATATAAATATAATAAAAGCAATATACAGCAAACCAATAGCCAACATCAAACTAGATGGAGAGAAACTTGAAACTTCCCACTAAAATCAGTGACAAAACAGGGCTTTCCACTCTCCCCTTGTCTATTCAATATAATACTTGAAGTTCTAGCCAGAGCAATTAGGCAGCAAACGGAGGTTAAAGAGATACAAAATGGAAAGGAAGAAGTCAAAATATCACGATTTGCAGATGATATGATTATACTTAAGTGACCCCAAAAATTCCACGAGAGAACTCCTACAGCTGATAACTTCAGCAAAGTGACTGGATACAATATTAACTCAAACAAAGCAATAACTTTCCTCTACTCAAAGGAAAAATGGGCTGAGAAAGAAATTAGGGAAACTCTTGCATGCGCTCAACTGGCCAGGAAGAATGACGCTGCAACAGGATCTTTCTGCACACGTTTATTGGGAGAGCTTGATTGCAGGGGCGAAGTGACCCCAAGCCCAGAACTGGTGCTGCTTATATAGGCCTAGGAGAGGCGTTCTCTCTCATCTGATTGGTTAATTTGTCTCTCATCTGATTGGTTAACTTGTCTCTCATCTGATTGGTTAACTTGTCTCTCATCTGATTGGTTAACTTTGGTCAATTCTCAAAACCTCATCTTGGCAAAAGAACCTTTACTGCCTATGTATGTGTGGTGGCCAGCAGTAGCCAACTGCCACTCTGCAAATGCTACTCTGTAACTGCCACTCTGTAACTGCCACTCTGTAACTGCCACTCTGCAACGGCTTCCCACAGGAAACGACACCCTTTACAATAGTCACAAATAATATAAAATATCTTGATGTGATGGTAACCAAGCAGGTGGAAGGTTTGTATGACAAGAACTTCAAGTCTCTGAAGAAAGAAATTGAAGAAGACCTCAGAAGATGGAAAGATCTCCCAGTCTTAAGGATCCACAGAATTAACATAGTAAAACTGGCCATCTTACCAAAAGCAATCTACAGATTCAACGCAATCCTCATCAAAATTCGAACTCAATTCTTCACAGAGATAGAAAGGGCAATTCTCAAATTTATCTGTAATAACAAAAAACCCAGGATAGCCAAAACATTCTCAACAATAAAAGAACTTCTTGGGGAATCACCATTCCTGACCTCAAGCTATACTATAGAGCAAAAGTGAGAAAAGCCAAATAGTATTGGTACACAGACAGGCAGGTAGATAAATGGAATAGAATTGAAGACCCAGAAATGAACCCACACACCTTTGGTCACTTGATCTTTGATAGAGGAGCCAAAACCATCTAGTGGAAAAAAAGACAGCATTTTCAACAAATGGTGCTGGTTCAACTGGCGGTCAGCACGTAGAATGCAAACTGATCCATTCTTTATTTTTCTGTACAAAGTTCAAGTCCAAGTGGGATCGTGAACCTCCACATAAAAACAGATATGATGAATCTAATAGAAGAGAAAGTGGGAAAGAACCTGGAACACATTGGCAGAGGGGAAATTTTCCTGAACAGAATGCTGATGGCTTATGCTCTAAGATCAACAATTGACAAATGGGACCTCATAAAATTGAAAAGCTTCTGTAAGGCAAAGGATACTGTTAATAAGACAAAAAGGCAACCTACAGATTGGCAAGAAATGAGGAAAAAGAACATTTCTCTATTGCTGGTGGGATTGTAAACTGGTACAACCACTCTGGAAATCAATCTGGAGGTTCCTCAGAAAATTAGAAATAGATCTACACAAGAAGACCCCACAATACCACTCTTGAGCATATACCCAAAAGATGTCTTACCATGCCACAAGGACATCTTGCTCCAGCATGGTCATAGAGACCTTATTCATGATAACCAGAAGCTGGAAACAACCCAGATGTCCCACAAGGGAAGAATGGATACAGAAAATGTGGTTCATTTGCACAATGGAATACTATTTTGCTAGTAAGATCAAGAACTCAGGTGATAGCAGATGCTGGCAAGGATGTGGAGAAAGAGGAACACTCCATTATTGGTGGGATTGCAAGCTGGTACACTCTGTAAATCAGTCTGTTGGTTCCTCAGAAAATTGGAAATAGTTCTACCTGATCACCTAGCTATACCCTGGGCCTATACCCAAAATATGCTCTAACATTTTACAAGGCAAGAATGTAGAGAAAGAGGAACACTCCTCCATTGCTGGTGGGATTGCAAATTGGTAGAGCCACTGTGGAAATCAGTTTGCCAGTTCCTCAGGAAATTAGATATAGCACTACCGGAGGATCCAGCAAGTGGTAACTCCTGGGCATATAACCAGAAGATGCTCCAACTTGTAATAAGGACACATGCTCCACTATGTTCATAGCAGCCTTATTTATAATAGCCAGAAACTGGAAATAACCTAGATGTTCCTAGATACAGAAAATGTGGTGCATTTACACAATGGAATACTACTTAGCTATTAAAAACAATGACTTCATGAAATTCACAGGCAAATGGATGGAACTTGAAAATATCATCCTGAGTGAGGTAACCCAGACACTATCTTTACCTTCCTTTTCTTGGGTACTGACTTCTAAAAGAGTATGTTTAAGAGAAAATTCTTATAAAAATTTATACAGACTCTACTACTAAGTGGTGGTTTAAATGAGAATGGCCCATATGAGCTCATGTGTTTGAATACTCAGTCCTTAGTTTGTGAAACTGTTTGGGAAGGATATCCTTGACATGATAGTGATGGACTGACTCCTATTTTTCGGGAAACATACAGCCCCAAATAATATGTTACTTCTGTAAGGTACCTTGCCATGGTGTTTTGTCTCAACAATAGAAATGTAATGAATATATACTGGAGCTGAAAAAGTATATATTAAAACCGAGTTTCCTAGAATGCGATTTATACTAGCATGAGGATCCAGAGCTAAATATCATTCATCCTCCAATACAGAGAGTTTGAGGCCAGCCTGGACTACATGGGATTCTATCTCAAAAATAACATTGATATTTAACCAAGCCTGTTCAGAAACAACTATTTTCTTGCCATCAAGTAATACAACTCTTTAAATAACATTAACATTGTCTTATGGTCTATAGATCATATCAAAATGGTTTAAACTACATAGTGTGGTATTGGTCAAAAGAAAATCAGGGAGTATTTTGGGTAAGTGACAGGGGTCCTGGATCCCATCCCACACATTCTAAGAAGTGACCGTAGATGATTTTCTGTGATTAAATTGCTCAAAAAGAAGTCATCCCTTAATTCAGAATTCTACTCTGAGAGGAACAGCACAGTGCATCTCTGGTCTGTGGTCCAGCTTGGCCTATGGAGCAAGTGGAAGGACAGCTGACATGTTACCACTCCCTCCCTCCTAGGACTCCTGCCACTTAAGCTTGTGAACTGCACCTCTGAGTCAGATTGTCAGTGGTCACCTTTTGCGTATGTCCCAGGAGATGAAGTTTAGGCAGTATGAAAGGTTTTAGATGCAGTGTGAAGATGAGGGAGAGAAATCAGGAACAGGGGTGAGACACAGTTTATTTTCTGTATTCCTGGTATATAAAATAACTGTATTTCTTTGACACACAAGACAAATTGTCTTAGCTGACAATTTTTTAAAAAAGAAATTGTTGGTAATGAAACACTTCAGGAGTAGTTTAAAGACTTGTTCTCATCAACTGATCTTCGTTTTAATCATTAAAAAATTATATCCTCAGCCAAGTGGTGGTGGCGCACGTCTTTAATCACAGCACTTGGGAGGCAGAGGCAGGCAGATTTCTGAGTTCAAGGCCACCCTGGTCTACAAAGTGAGTTCCAGGACAGCCAGGGCTACACAGAGAAACCCTGTTTTGAAACAAAACAAAACAAAAACAACAACAAAAAATTATATCCTCTATAATGCTCTTCTAACATAAGAATAGACTAGATAAAAATGAATTCTTTAAAACAAATATCCCTTTATTCTTTCTCTGCTTATAAAACCTTAATGAAGGAGCCTTTCCTGCAGGCTTCTGTTACCCATGGGAGCCAGAGAGGAGAGTTTCAGCATCTTTATTACTCTAAGGCTACACTTTAGATCGTGACTGCCAGGCTACTGCGGTGATCATTGTTCATGGAGCCCAGAGAATGGTCATAGTCTCTTGCCAGGAGTTTCTTGCACTTCAGAGTCTCAGCGATGCACAGAGCCTGCAGGCTACAGATGTCTGAGCTATTTTAAGTGCTTTTTAAAAATAAGCATTTTCTTCAAGGGCTTCAGAGCATATGGCAGGGTCTCCCCAAGATAAGGACAGGATGCTTGCTATCTCTAACTCCACCCTACTTCAAAGGAATTAAACTTGATATTAAGGAAGAACAGAATATAAAGGAGCTGAAGACAATTAGAAATGATCCAGGAGAGCTCTCTGTCTTCCTTTTATTTATCTAGAAATTAAACACAGCCTCCATACCCCTCTCCACCAGGGAGAACAAAGGTTGGCCTCTCATAATAGCTTTGACCTCTCATGGGTCTGGAGGTAGAACAAGAGGAATCTATAATAATGAGCTTCACTAACAGCCTTGTTGTCCAGTTATTCACCTTCTCACAGTTGATTATCTTAGAGATTCAAACTCTATCCCTTTGTTTTGTGACTTCTTACTCTAAAATTGGGCATCTTTGTTGAGTATGTCATATAATCTAGAATCCATTGCTGCTACTGGAAAACTATTTACTCTCATTTGCATATGGAAATGCTCACCAACAACTTTCTGTCCCTCGTCTCTTAGCAGTCTGTTGTTTGTAACAGAGCACGTAGCAATTGTGAACTTCTGGTTTTGCTCTATAGCAGATAGAGTTTACACTGTAACCTCCACATGGCTGTGTGTCAGCTTCTATGTCTTTTGTACTTTGGTTGGCACAGCAGTGTAGGACAGAGAACAGAAATGAGCAAGCGCTGGCTCCAGGATTTTTGGCTTTCATGCATTTCATTTCTCCTCTCTGAAATTTACTTAGGAAGCATGCCCAGTACTAAGGCAGGGTTGATTCAGGGGCTCTGAAAATGAAGGAAACTGAAATCAACCTCACCCATAACCGAAAGTACATTTATTGCTATGAGGGGCCATCAACCTTCCCACAGAGATGAAGGTAGTACCTCATGGGGGTGGGGAAGCCAGAGTTTTATAGATGGAGTTGGGTCCAGACAAGGGAATGCATGTCTTTTCTAAGAATGGGCAGTTGGATGGACACCAAGGGCTTTTCAAGAATGGAGGGTTTAGCTTGGGATGAGATTCTTTTTATCAGGGAGGGGGGTCAGATGTTCACCTTAGGAGAGGGGGTGATTCCTTTGTTCAGGAGGCCACACAGTCCTCCACCCAGTATTTGGTGGCTCTACTTAGAGGTGAAATCTAGTGTATTCCTTTATTCCTATCCTAGTCTGCTCCTTGACTAACTACACATTTGTTCAAACAGCTACTATCTTAACCAGTATACAGCAGCCAGGTCTGTCGGGGATTATGTGTACTCAGTCCTCCAAGACACATGTGGTTCTTATCTGGAAAATTCTTGGTGTTCCTAATTAAAGAATTGGCAACAATTCCCTCCCATTCCATCTGGTACTACTTTACTCAGTGATGGCTGATGTGCTTTCCAGAGACACTCAGTGAATGTGTGATTAAAGATACATTCAGTTCACAGCTGTCAGGATTAGCGAGTAGTAAGCACTCATCAGTGAAAGTATTGGGTTTAGAAAAGATGAGATAGAGGAGCCATGTTCAGAACTGAGGGCTTACGGGAACCTCCTAGGGCAATGGACTCTTACACTTGAAGTTTATCTTCATGAAAATGAAATAAAAGTCTGGGTTTGACTGTTAGGTAAGAGCAGAGTGTGTCTTCCATCAACAGGGAACACATTCTGCATTCCTTGGATGCCCCTATGGAACCTTGCTTTGAATATTCATTGGCTCATACTCCTGGAGAAGGAGACAGATTGGATAAGTCATCCATAGGACTATTTATCTTCAGACTATCTGCCATTGACAGGTCATTTCTACCAGGAGGTGTCCTGTGTAAGTGTTTTAGATGCATTTCAAGTTACCTCCAGTAATGGTGCCATTGATCATGGCAAAGCTATCTGTCTTGGGTTGAATGGCTTTATTGTGTATTGTGACAATTGATTCCCTTTTGCATAGCATACAGACTAGGGGAATTTTAAAGCACTGTATTAATGACCAAGCAGCTTCTAACAGATAAATAATGACGGATGACAAGAACATGAATGTACAATCTCTGGGAGGTCTGGCCTATGCAGTTCATCCAGAATATAAGTTTATTCCTCAGCGCTGGTCTACCTGCACAAACTGCTATAGTGTTTTCAGCACGAGTTTTGAAGGCTTATTGAAAGGAAAGTTGTCAATACATGCTACTCTTTTGTTTCTTGACATGAAGTGTCACTGTAGTGCCTAGATTGCTTTCAAAGTAAGTATTACTCTTTAAAGAAACCAAAATTTCAGGTAAAGCCCTAGGGCACAAGAGGTGGGAAGGAAGCAGTCTTGATTCTTGGTCTCAATAGTAGGCCTGTGACTTATTTAGTCCTCACAATAATTCTACAAGGGATGCACAGAAGACTATGTCTATTTTACCAGATTCCTTGATCTGATGTGAGATGCCTTGGCTTGGAGCTAGACCACTGTGATGTCCCCATCTTACTCCATGTACCCTGTCACAGTGGTCTAAAACCAAGCCAAGGAGTTTTACACCAGAGCAAGAAATCGGGTCTAACCTGACAGTTCTGAGGGTTGTATAAAGCACACCTAAAACTTGGTCTTCCACCAAGAATGCTATTAGGGTTGGTTTTAATATCAAATGACTACAGATTCAAGTCACTGGAGTAGTGTCCCGATTAACCTCGTTGATGTAGAAGACACACCTCAACTGTGGCACCACTTTCTAATATGCACTACGGATAAAAGAGGTATGACAGAAGGAAACTCATCTTGCTTCTTGGTCACTTGGCCTTCCTTACCACCAAGTTCATTCGATGCTAATACTGAATTCTCTGTTTATGTCAGTGTTTCTGAGCTTTCATCATGGACTAGGGACCAGTGGGTCTCCAGGAATTTTCTGGGCTTCCAGAGTGAGATTGGGACTGGCAAGCTACTCAGGCTTGTGGACTAAGCAACTACGAGTTGTCAGGCCTCATATAGTGATAGACAACCACTGTGAGACTGTTCAGTAGGAATACTCTGACTGCTGAGGTTCCCAGCTTAAGGAATGAGCACCTACTGGTTTCTCAGACCTCCCTGCCCCCCCCCTCTCTCACACACACATACACACACACACACACACACACACACACACACACACTATTGCTTTTGTTGCTCAAGAAAATCCTGACAAATATACTTGACTACCCTGAAGGCCCTACCCCCCAGACTACTCTCATGGGTAAAGGCTGTTGACAGTCATTTGAGATGCAGGTGGCCATCCTCTGCCCTACATAGGAAAAAAAGCCAAATGTCACAAAATCCCAGAACTTGCCCCAAGATCAGGCAACGGAATCCTTCCAATCCCCAGCCAATCTGGAAAGCTCTGCTTCCCCTGTGGGGCAGTGGACCTTGAGAAGTATCCTGGTCCTCAGTTGAACTAAGGATAGAAGCCCTGGAGATTCTGAAGGGGTGGTAGGAGCTTTGTCTGCTCCTGGACACCAGGCTCCTGTCACTAGCTGTAGTCCTTCCCCCAGATTTGTGGCTATCAATCACTTAAAGACAATATTCCAAGCCCTCCACATGTAGATGAAGAAAAGAGACGTGACCACAGGTCATGTAGACTCAAGACAGATCTCCATTTTAATGAGACACCTAGAGGCCTAGAGGAAAGCCAATAATAAGCTTTCCTTCCCAGTTATTCCTTCCTGTGAAAGGTTTTAATCTCAGGCCCACCCCAAGAAGCTGGGTATGGTTTTATGCATCCATTTTCTGCCATGACACTAAATGCCTTAATAATGGACAATATATGGACTACTTCTTTCCTCAGGATCTGCTGTAGGGAACCATGGAGATGGTCTTTGCCTACAGAGTGGCTGTCTAATCTCCAGTAAAAGACCTCTCTACACTCCCAGCCATGATTGCCACCAAGCCAAGCCTGCCACTACCAAGCCCCTTAAGGACTCTCTCAGTGATTCACTGCTGCCCTGGGCTAGATCCAGCCCTCAGGCCCAGACTCCATTCTCAGCTCTTCAGCGACTTCCAGGAATGCCTGAGTGTCCAAGAGTCTGGGAACTCTATGGCCCTAGCCTCTTCACAGGCCAGGGAATTCCCGAGCCAGCTTTGACAATCTCGCACCTCAAATTGTGCTCCATCCTCAGTGGAGTTCAGGGGCTTCCCTACAACCCAGCACCCACCCAGCTACATCATGGCATAAGTGCAGACAAATGCCCTGCATCCAGCTTTGCCAAGCAGTGGAGCCCTGTGGCAGATATGACAGGAGACCTACAATACTACATTCCCCCACTTCACCAATACACAAGAAACCATATATAAAGCCTGCCTCCTGCTCTGTTTTTTGCTGCTTCTCTTTGAGTAGAGATAGCCACCCTCTTGTGTCTTTCTCAATAAATCTCTTGTGTGAGGTTTGTTGTGTGTTGTGCCTAGAGAAGAGAGCAACCCCACTCATTCTTTGGGTTGGACCCTTCCCATCATTAGAGGAGAATGCCCTACAGACTTGCCTACAGGCAATCTGGGTAGAATAATTTTCTCAGTTGAGGTTTGTCCACATAACCCTAGCATGTGTCAAGTTAACAGGAAACCAACTAGGACACTAGTCATCTGAAGTCTGTCTATTTGTCATTTTATTTTCTGAGGCATAGAGAAGAATAGTAAGGCAATTTTTGCTGAATGAATTTATAGAGGATTTCAAAATTTATCCTTGAATTTAACTATCAGGAAACATCTATGTATCCACAGTTCCAGATACAAAAAGAGGTTTCAGAAAGATGAGGTTATTTGAATGTCATACTCTGGAGACCTTTCTGTGTAGATGGCAGTTCACCAACTGATTTTGATGTCAGTGCCTGTAAATCACCAGGAACTATTTATGTCTGAAGTTATTTGCTATAAAGGCAGAGAAATATAACATATTGTAGAAAATATGCTATTTAATCTATTTTCAAATTTAAATGTTCAATACTGAAAAATGAAGTATCCTTTCCTCTAAATTAAATGAATGGGAGTTTAGAAGGGTTAAAATAAAACCAGAATGAATCGGCGCAACCTTTTGTTGAACAACATGGCAATATATCAGATCGTAAAAATGTTGCAAGCATCTAGTTTTATCAGCCCACTCCTGGGACTGTGTTCTAATAATTCAAAAGCAAACCAAGGCTACATATACAGTGAAGTTACTGTGGAATGGGACTTTTTCCTGTTCCCCTCCCCTCTTTTATCATAATTCAAGCAGAACCACAAACACACATTATTTACAAGGCAGACTCCCCTCTAGACCATGAGCTCATTACGGGCAAGATGCCATAACTTGATCCATGTCTGTACCAACAGAAAAATAAATGGTAAGGAACTCAGTTTTATAAATAATGATCAAAATGTACACACACACACACACACACACACACACACACACACACACACACATCTCCAGAAGTTGAACTAAATGCTGAAGAAAGCACACTTGCCATGGTGTCTTCAGATTCCTACACTCACAATACAGCATGACTGAGACTTGTAGGTGCTGAGGACAGTCAGCTGCATAAGAGACAGACGCCTCTGGAAGCAGGGCATGGAAAGTTTCTCCAGTGAGGACTTGTGAACATGCCTTTAGAGATTCAAAAAGGGTTACGAAGAGGCAGAATGACATGATGGAGGGACACCTGGGATAGTTCTCAGCAAGGTCAAAAGGGCACAGAGTAAAACTGAAGTACAGCAGTGGCCATGCCTAGCAGACTAGGGGTTTTTGTTTGTCTTTGTTTTTTGTTGTTTCTTTGTTTTGTTTGTAACCTTAGCAGCCCAGATTTAAAACCACAGACAAGAACTATATTTAAACCCAGAAAAATATTCATACTAATAAGCTGGTGGCAGCTGTTTGGGGGTAGCCTTCCTTAGCATACATGTTTTTAAAAAGATTGTGCTTGGTGGCACAGCCTGGTCCATCTTGTGAGACACTGGACGAACAAAGTCTGTATCATTATTTGTGAACACAGCTATTTTTTTATTAGATATTTTCTTTATTTACATTTCAATGCTATCCCGAAAGTTCCCTATACCCTCCCCTTGCCCTGCTCCCCTACTTACCCACTCCCACTTCTTGGCCCTGGCGTTCCCCTATACTGGGGCATAAAAAGTTTGCATTACCAAGGGGCCTCTCTTCCCAATGATGGCCGACTAGGCCATCCTCTGCTACATATGCAGCTAGAGACATGAGCTCTGGGGATACTGGTTAGTTAAAATGGTTGTTCTACCTATAGGGTTGCAGACTTCTTCAGCTCCTTGGGTGCTTTTTCTAGCTTCTCCACTGGGGGCCCTGTGTTCCATCCTATAAATGACTGTGAGCATCCACTTCTGTATTTGCCAGGCACTGGCATAGCCTCATACAAGATGGCTATATCAGGGTCCCTTCAGCAAAATCTTGCGGGCATATGCAATAGTATCTGGGTTTGGTGGCTCATTATGGGATGGATCCCCGGGGTGGGGTAGTCTCTGGATAGTCCATCCTTTCCTCTTAGCTCCAAACTTTGTCTCTGTAACTCCTTCCATGGGGTTTTTGTTCCCTATTCTAAGGAGGAATGAAGTATCCACATGGTCGTCTTTCTTCTTGATTTTCTTGTGTTTTGCAAATCATATCTTGGGTATTCTAAGTTTCTGGTCTAATATCCACTTATCAGTGAGTGCATATCTAATGACTTCTTTTGGGTTACCTCACTAAGGTTCTTAAAATTGCAAAGGAAGGCTGTTTGTTATTCTAAAGGTCTGAGGTGGAAACAAGCCAACTTCCCCTGAAGTTTCTTTGTCTGCCTTGTTATAAGGGAGAATAGTTGGCTATTCTTGTTATTCTGATGATATAAGATTGAAGCCTGGAGCAGACAACATAAAAACAGAAATAATATGCAACTGAAAGAATCAGTTACACAAGGAACCAGAAATAGTGGGAAAGCTGTGTTCCTGCAGCAAGGAAATCCCATAGTTTACTAAGTAAAATCAGTAACTGCCACTCCCAGACCTTTTAAAGGATATATGGGATAACAGCAGAAGAATTTCTATACAAGCAAAGCGGGCATAAATGTGGACAGGCATGGAGAAGAAAGTTAGCAGTTGAATTTTGGGCTTTTAAGAAGTTAAATGACACATTAAATATTTAAATTTTATTTATGTATTCATTGCTAGGAGATCTGATGACTAGAGCATTTTCTAGGCCTCTGTACCAAGAAAAGCAGAATTAGGTTTCTCTTTGTAGCTAAGGTTTATTATGTTTCTCTGTTTTCTGGCTCTAAGACATCTATAAAACTTGGTCTAATAAGTAACTGCACAGAATGAGAGAAAACACTTCCCTTTTAAGGTTTTCCAGCTTAGATGTCATTTTTCTCTTTGACCTGGTATTTTCAGAATTTAAAAAATTACATTATGTGTTTTTTATAAATTCTCAAATCTCAAGGAAAACATGAAAAATGACTAATTGTGCATTTAATTCTCAAAATAATTTTATTTCACATTGAAGCCCTTAGAATTCTACTGGGCTCTTCTCTCATTAAATCTGACAAGGAAGAAATATCCAACTAGAGCGGAAAAATGTGAGTACAGGCCAGCAGTGCTTTACACAGTTTAGGATTTAGATCAGCTCTGAAATACCTGAGAAGCAAGGCTAGTTCATCTTAAAAATTCAAAGGCTGTGGCCCCAGCCTAGCTCTTGTGAATTAGAAATTCTAGATCAGGGACCTGGAAGTCAGCTTTCAAGTTTAACTTGTACATATGCTGCCTTCTCAGCCAGTGGTATGAGGGAACAGATGAACTGTGCACATAAGTGCAGTGCCTGCAAGAGATCAGGCACTTTTCCTGACTTTGATTCTTCCTGTCTTTTCATAGTCATGCTTGGAGAAGTTGAATCATAAAGTAGAAAAGCCTAGATGCATTGAGAAGCACAGAGCCTGAAGGAAGACACGAGGTATCTGTTGTACAAGAGGAGAGGTATCAGAGCTGAGCAGGGGTTGGTGGGGGGAAGGACAGCCATGGTCTAAATTTGGAGTCTGGAGTATAAAGAAGAAAAACATTTGGTTATTGACTTCTGGTACAGGTTTACACTTGCTAGCCTTTACAGCTTCTTTTCTCAAGGTCAAAATAAAATAAACATAAGTTGTTATGTAACAATCTGAGGTTTAGTGGGATGGAACTCTCTGAACTTCTGCTTCTTCTGCTTCTTATTGTTGCTTCGTTTCATTCACTAATTGGTTCTTTGATCAAATAAACTCTGTGAAAGTTAATTTCTTGTTTCAAAACGATTAAAAAGCATATATTCAAAAAGGTCTTAAGGATAAGAGGCATAAACAGGAATAGTTTTTATATAATTATCAAGGGCATCAGACCTATTATAGAATAGTTGATCCCTGAGGGAAAATGAAAATCTGCAACCAAGAGAAGCCTTAGGCTGTGAGTCAAGGAAACTGCCCAAACTTCATTGAGGTGATCTATAAATGAGAAATGTCCTCTGTAGGCTCATGCAGGACACTTGAATACATAGTCCCCAGTTGGTAGTGCTGTTTGGGGAGGTTATAGAACTTTTGGAGGTGGATCCTTGCCAGAGAAAGTATGTCACGAAAGGCAAGCTTTGAGTGTTCGTGGTCTCACCCTACTCATGCTCTTGGCTTCCTTCAGCTTGCATGATTTCCCCACCCTGATAGACGCTCCCCTTGGAACTGTCAGCTGAAATAAACTCTTCCTTCTAAAAGTTACTTTTGGTCATGGTGTTTATCACAGCAGCAGGCTGTAACTCGTATACTTCCCTTGTCTTCTTTTTAAGTGATCACCAGCATTTTTAGGAGCTCCTTTCAGGTATACCTCACATGGGATAGAACTTGACCCATGGTAATATTGTAACTTAACAATTTTTGTAAGTTTACTTATCTTCTAATGATGTTTCAAATAAATCAAATATATGATCTTTTAAAACTGGCTACAAAGTGGTAGCACATAGCTGTGGTTCGTCCCTTTGTATTATTAAATAACATGCATTTATTTGGATATGGTACCTTTTGTGCATCAGTCCATTGATGGACATTTCTGATTGTTTAGTGGTCAAGAAGAATGCAGCTGGGTATGGTAGCTCAAGCCTATAATGCTAGCACTTCAGAGGTGAAGGAAGGGGGTCAGGAGTTCAAGCCCCGCCTCAGCTGCCTAAGATCTTAGATGAGGAACAGAAAATAATCCTGTTACAAGCATTTCTACACATTGCCTTGTGAGAACACATGCACATAGTTTCCTAGGACAGAGTTCTAGGAATGAATGATTGAGATATGTGGCAGGTTTTGCCTTCATTTTGAAAGAAACTATCAGCTGGTTTCCACAGTGGATGCTGTTTGGCATACCACCAGCCATGTGGAGGGTTTTAGCTTTTCCTCATTTCCAACACTGGTTGGTCTGCCTTTTCACAATAACTGTTTTTATATATTTCATTATTTTTCCTTCTGCTTTTATTTCCCTGAAGGCTAATGAGAACATCAAGTGCAGTTAGTTGCATCTGTTCTTCTCTAAGTAGATATCTAAGTCCTTGACTCAATTTCAATATGCTTTCCTTTAAACTGAGTGAGTTTCTTATGAGTCTAGATACAAGAATCTTATCAGGTACATCATTTCAAACTATTTTCTCACAATCGATGGTTTTTACTTTAATTATTCTTAGTTGTATGTTTTGAATCGCAAAATAATTTAAATTTTCGTGATGTTCAATGTTTGCTTACTTCTTATGGACTTTGCCTAATCTAAACATGAAGTATTCTCCTCCTACCCAAAGGATAAAGATTTTAAACACCTTTAGGTAAGTTTCTGGTACACATTTGTTTGCAGATGACATGATTTAAGGGTCTAAGTTTTCATCTCTTCCTTCTTTTTAATCACATGATTATAGAACTGTCTTTGTAGAATTTGCTGGGAAGGCTATTTTCTACCCCATTAAAGTGTCTTATTATCCTGCTTAAAAATAAAAATGCAAGAATTTATATCTTCTTTTTTGTTTTTCTAAATATAGATTCCATATATTATTCTTATGTTTGTGTCATTTAAATTCAACTATCCTTTGTTCTATATTTAACATATTTAATGTATTAAAAATTCAATGCATTCATAATATGCATGTTTTATAATATGAACATGTTCATTCATGTCTGCATGGATATCTCTATCTATCTATCTATCTATACATCCATCTATCTATTATATATAATATATATCTGCGTGTGTGTGTGTTTATTATACACATACAAGCACACATAATCTTTTTGCCAAGCATGGTGGCTCATGGTAATGTCTATGATCCTAGTACTAAGGATTCTGAGGCAACAAGATGACCATAAAATTGAGGCTACTTTATAGCCACTTTGAGGCCAGTCTGAGCTACACAGTGAGATACTGTTTCCAAACAAAGAAACAAATATCATTCCACCAATATTTCCTTCAATATCCTTACAATTCTCCAGTATGCTCTGAAGGTGAGAAGTGAATGACATCTTCCCAGTTTTGTTAGTTTTGACAATGGTTTGTCCATCATTCATGAGTTTTAGGATCGGCCTCTCAATTTGTGTAAATAGGTATGTTGGATTGTATAAGAATGGCATTGAATTTATTATCCAGTTTATGAAGAATTATCATCTTAACAATATTGAAAATTTTAATTAGAAATAGCTTTTTTCTAGTATATGAGATACCTATTTAATTATTTTTAATTTTTTTCAGTAATGTTTTGCAGATTTTAGTGCACATATCTTATAATTTTAAAAAAGACATTTATACTCTTAGATCGTCTATTCTTCTGATATTAGAATAAATGAAATTATTTTATTCGATTTTCCTTGAGGCAAAGACTTTCTTTGTAGCCCCAGTTGATTTCAATCCACAACCTTCTTGCCTGACCCTTCACTGTGTGGTAGCAATATGGTATCACTGAAGGTGCACTAAGGGATAGTTGTCACCTCCTGGCCAAAAGAAAGGAATCTACCTCTGGGTGGAGATATGCCAGTCTCTTCCCTTAAACATTAATCCAGTTAGCCTAGCCAACTGCCTAATCAAGGAATCCATGCCAAGAAAGGGGGACCCACCTTAAGAGATAGGAGGATTAACTATCTCTTTAAGGAAATAATTTCCTTTCCAGCATTCCTACCCACTAGTAAAGTCTCTTATAGGGCCAAATATGCATTTTCATAATCAGTCAGCTTTTCTGAATGACTCAGAAAAATGTAATTGTTCCTTTCCCACCTGTTAGCTTTCTTAAGCATGCTTTTCATAACAATTGTGCTTCATTGTCTCTAAAGTTCTCCTCACTACCATGTGGCTGCTTCTAGTTTATTAATTTACATTCTAAATATTGCCCCTTCCAGGTTACCCTCCCAGAATTCTTTACCCTATCCTCCATTCCCTTCACCTCTGAGAAGATATCCTCTCCCTGTATCCGTCTTCCCTGGGGCATCAAGTGTCTACAAGATTAGGTGCATCCTCTTCCATTGAGGCCAGACAAAGCAGTCCTCTGCTACATATGTCCTAGGGGCCTTCAACCAACCTGGATATGCTCCTTGGTTGGTAGTTTAGCCTCTGGGAGTTCCTAGGGGTCTGGTTTAGTTGATACTATTGGTCTTCCTGTCTAAAAGAATGCAGCGACAAAAATGGAACATAGCCTGAAGGAGAGGCTATCCAGTGACCAGCCTAACTTGGGATCCATCCCATGGGCACTCACCAAACCCTGACACTATTAATGATACTATATTGTGCTTGCAGGCAGGAGCCTAGCATGGCTGTCCTCTGGAAGGCTCTACCAACAGCTGACTGAGACATGCAGATACTTATGGCTAGCCATTGGACTGAGCCTGGAGACCACTATGGAAGAGTTAAGAGAAGGGTTAAAGGGACTAAA
This sequence comes from Mus musculus, assembly GCF_000001635.26. Classification (NCBI taxonomy): domain Eukaryota; kingdom Metazoa; phylum Chordata; class Mammalia; order Rodentia; family Muridae; genus Mus; species Mus musculus. Next base: position 11,164,912 of record NC_000077.6, on the reverse strand, counting down.
GGGAAGGGACACCCTATAGGAAGACCAACAGTAGCTGCTTCTTTATGTGGCTGACTTTCTTGATGGCTAAACTCCAGCAGTGTGGATTTTCTCCTCTTCTACAGGCAGCTGCTGGGACTTAAACCTTGTCGTCTGCAATGGGGTTTTTAAAATTCTAATAGAATTGTACTCAAGGTACCATTTGTTAATAAAAACAAGAACCCCAAAAGAGGTCCCCATTTCGCTAGCATCGACTGATGATTTTTGAAGGCATTTAGCCAAATTTTTGATAACACACAGTATATAGGTCTAGAATATACTATGTAAATTGATTTACTTACTTGGGATCCCTATTTATTAACTCTTATAAGTTTTTGCAAGTTCTCTGAAAAATTTCATATTCAGATTTATGATCTCTATCCCTCTCTCCGCCCCTCTTCTCTCCCTCCTTTCCACTCGCAGTGCTACATTGATACTACATTGATGAATATAAGAGACAAATGGATTTGCTTGTTTTGCTCTCTGATCTAAAGATTCAGAAGCACTGTGGGAACTATCATGCCAGTCACCAGTGGTGAAATATTTACTTACCATTTATCAACTTGCAAATGCTAAAAGCATTAGCCGTGATTGAATGTTGGATTTTTCAAATAAGTTTTCTGTACCAGTTGAGACCTGTGACTTTTGTTTCCTTTACCTTGCTAATGCAGTAAGTCATTCATTGATTTCTCAGATGTCAAGTCAACATTGCATCTCTAGGCTACACCCACTTGTCACAGTGCTACATCATTTTCATTGTATGGAGTTCAGATTACCAGTGCATTCTTAAAGATTTTTCCATCGTGTTGATAAAGAATTTTTCTACAGTTTTCTTTGGGGTACAGCACACTGCTGTAACAATGTCAGCATTAGAATCAATGGAAAACTAAGTTGGGGAGTTCCTTTTTGCCACTTTTTCTTGCCTTGATTTGTGAAGAGGCATTATTATTCTTCTACTTATTTCAGAAAATTCACTAGGGAAAGCACTCAGCCTAGCTTTTATTTGTAGAAAAAAAAAGTTTTGCATATTATGGTGAAGCAGTTTGCCTTGAAAGCCATCTTATAGTAAAGACAAAGTAGGCTCATGCCTGCTCATAATAAAATCTGTTTCTCAAGGTTGGCCTATGCCTCACCTGTAGCCTTAACGAAAATGGTTCTGTACTGCCTATTCCAGGAAATGGCAACCATGACTTTGTTTCAAAACAAAGGTTATTATAACCATCTGTTGTAATGTCTACATTGTTATGACTAGCTTGCTATGTTCTGATTAATTAATTGAGCCCTGATGATTTGGATCAGAGGTCTTTCTCCATATTTCTTTGAGATTTAAATTAATTTGAATTTTTGCATTTTGAGGTATTTGTCCACTTCTTTCAACTTTTCTAATATACTGTTGCAAAGCTTTCTCTAGTATTGGGTTGTGGTTATTGTTCATCGTGGAGGATTGTTAGTGATATCCTTATATTGTTCTTCAAGTCTAGTGGAATCTGTGTTAATTTTGTTACAAATAACTTTCACAGAATTATCAACTTGGTTCCAATAATTCTCTCCTATGCTTTTGTATCTTCTATATAATTGAGCTTTGCTTACATTATATTGGATTCTGTCTTCTGAATGCTTTTCTGTGATCTGTTGTTTTGACATTAGTTTCTTACAGGCAGTAGTTTATAGCTTCTTACTGACTTGGTTGATGGAGCCCTATGGTAGCTTACAGCTGCTCCATCAACTACATCAGAGGCTTTTCACTTTGTATCAGTTGCAGGTATAACCAAAAATCTCTGTGATTTTTTTTTCTATCCACGGGCAATTAGATATATAACAGTTTGATTACTTAATGTTTTCTGATTTCTTAGATTGTCTTGTTTGCTGCTGTTAAATCTAAGTTGATTCTGTTGAATTCTGTTGTGTAAAAAATTACACGTTGTGTAGTTATGTCTGTCAAGCTTATTGGCGATTGTTCTACAGCTTAGTCATTGGTCTCTCTCACATAATACCCACCTTCAATTGGCCAAATGAGCACCTCCAGTTGGGCTGTGTATTCATACCTTTAGCAGGCAGTGTAAGTCTCCCATAACCTGGTTAATATTTTGTCTAGATTGTTTATTAACTATTGTTTACTAAAAATTGTAAATATAATTACTTATTTTTCTCTCTCCTTTGAATTCTTTAAACTTATTTCATGTGTTTTGGGCTTTACTGCTAAAAGTATATATATATTTTGATTTCTTTGTTTTTTATGGTTTGTCCCTATTTCTCCTCTTGTGCCTTTTTAAAAAGTTGTAAGCTTTTGTGTTTCATGCTTATTTTCTTTGTTGGTTGTCTTAGTGGTCGAGAAACTTCAAGATGTATCTTTATAGCAATGGACTTTATGTTGGTATTAGTTAATTTTACACTTTCAGTGCAAAATTCAATATGAAGTCCCACAACCTCAGCTTCCAATACCTATGTATAGAAGTTCAGTGAGTTGGTGTCCTGATCATCCTACTGGTGTTTCTGCCAGGCTACAGGAGGTGGCCCCATATTCCCACTGCTATGAGTTTCAGCTTAGGTCATCCCCATTGATTCTTGGGAGCTTCTCTTATCCCAGATCTCTGGCACTTCCTAGAAATGCACCCCTCCCCCAGTCAGTTGCAAATTTCCACTCATTCTCATGGCCACCTGGCCATCTCCCTTGTCTCTCCTCACACCTAATTCTGAACCCCCCATTCTGCTTCCCATTAGTTCTCCCATCTGCCTATGACTATTTTATTCCCGCTTCATAAAATCCTTTGCCTGAGTCTTCCTCCTTGATTAGCTTCTTTGGGTCTGTGGAGTATAGCAAGGATATCCTGTATTTTATGGCTAATATCCACTTATAAATGAGTACATACCATGTATGTCCTTTGGGGTCTGGGCTAACTCACTCAGGATGATATTCTCAATTTCCATCCATGGAAAACTCATGATGACTTTGTTTTTAACAGCTGAATAGTATTCCTTTGTGTAGACATTTTCTTTATCCATTCTTTAGTTGAGGGACATCTAGGTTGTTTCCAGTTATTGGTTATTACAAATAAAGCTGCTATGAACATAGCTAAGCAAGTGTCCCTGTGGTATAATGAGATGTCTTTTGGGTATATGCTCAGGAGTGGTATAGCTGTGTTTTGAGGTAGAACTGTTCCCAGTTTTCTGAAAAACTGCCAAATTGATTTCTAAAAAGGTCATACAAGTTTGCACTTGCACCAGTAGTGGAGGAGTGTGCTATCTCTTAAGTTTTTGCTCTTAACCATTCTGACCAGTGTAAGATAGAATCTCAGGTCTTTTGTTGTTGTTGTTGTTTTGGGAGTTCCCTGATGACTAAGGACTTTGAACATTTCTTTAAATGTTTCTCAGCCATTTGAGATTCCTTTGTTAAGAACTCTCTGTTTAGCTCTATACTGGACACTAACCCACCTACACAGCTTTCAATCCCAAATTGTGCAGAAGAATGGGGGTGTCTACAAGAAGTGCAGAGATGGGAGATGGAGCCTAGACTGGGGGAATTGCCCAATTAGAGACCCATCCCATGGGCAAGCACCAATCCCTGGTAGTATTGATGATGCACTGTTATACTTTTAGACAGGTACCTAGCATGGCTGTCCTCTGAGATGTTCCACCCAGCAGCTGACTCAGACAGACTAGATGGAGCTCTGAAACTCTTATGGAAGAGTTGGAAGAAGGCTTTAGGGTCCCAAAGTGGATAGGAATTCCACAGGAAGACCAACAGAGTCAACTAACCAGGACCCTTGGGGCTCTCAAAGACTGAACTACCAATCAAAGTGCATACACAGTCTGGACCTAGGTCCCATGCACATATACAGCAGATGTGCAGCTCTATCTTCATGTGGGTCTTGAACAGCTGGAGTGGGGAGTGTCCCTAAAGCTGTTGCCTGTCTGTAGTATCTATTCCCCTAGTTCAGTGTCTTGTCTGGCCTCAGTAGGAGAAGAGGCACCTAATCCTGCAGAGACTTGATGTACCAGGGTGGGGGATACCCAGATGGGGGTGTCCATTCTCTCAGGGATGAAGGGCAGGGCAGGGGAGGGACTGTGGAAAGGGGGACTGGGGGAGGGACAGGGATTGGGATGTAACGTGAATAAATTAAAAAATATGTTGAGTGAGTTACAGAGATTTGGGGTCTGGCATCTTGGTGAGCTTTTTTTTTTTAATTGAATTGCAAGCTTTTATATAGTAAAAGTTCACAAAATTAAAACAAATGAAAATATTGGCATATTTACTTAAGTCTGAGGTGAGGAATCTTTTCCTTTGATTTTTTCCCCTTCTTACATGTGATGTAAAGACAGCCACTTTAATGGGACTGTGGTGTGAGGAAATGGTGATGGAGTCTGCTAGGTAAACCACACTGAGAATAGGTGCCTCTCTGGTGCCAGAGGCTTGGAACTCTTTCTGCCTATCTCTGCTCTTTCAATGTACTGCGTTTACAGATACTTGTCAGATAAATGGTTTGCATATATTTTCTCATGATACACGGTGGGGGCCACTTTGAACTTGTTAATAGTATTATTTGATAAACACACACTCTTTTAATAAATTATCATCTTACCAGTCTTTTCCATATGGCTGGTGCTTTTGGTACACCAGTAAGTTGATTTTCACCTGTTGAACATCATGAAGGTACTCTCCTATCTTTCCCTCCAGAATTATTAGTTTCAATTTCCGTAGTTAAATTTGAAACCTATGGTAATTCAGAGTTTTTCTCCTCTTTTTTTTTATGTGCAATATGAAAATAAAATCCCAAGATTTTCTTTTTAACTCATCTGCTAATAAATTAGCCAAGCACAATTAATTGGATTGATCTTCCCTTTGCCCAACGTACCTGAGAATTGGCTGAATCACATAGCATGCAGATTTTGCTCACCCTATTCTGTTTTATAGATAATCATTTAGGGCTATGCAACACTATGCTAATGACTATTACTTTTATAAGTTCTCTTATCTCACCTGTGCAGTCCCAGTTGTACTTGCATGGTTTTGACTTATATAATCCTGTTCGCTTTTTTAAAACAGTCCAATGACTTTTAAAATAATAATAATAAAATATAATTTTAATGGAAGTCTATTGGCTCAGTAGATCCCTTTAAAGCAGTTCAATGTCTTTATTGAGTTTTCCTGTCTGTGCTATGGTGAATTCCTCCAGCAAACCCTCATGGGATTCTTTTAGTAAACTTTATTATTCTAGGCATGGAGATGCAGCACAATTTAGTAAGATGTACTTCTATTCCTTTTATAATCATGATGTTACTTGATACTGTTCCTTATGTAATTCATTTCCACTTGCTTAATGTGAGTATATAGGAAAACATTTTGTGTTGATGGTATTCAAGATTGAGCTCAGGCCTCAGAGATTGCAAGCAAGCATTCTAACTTCGACCTCTATCCTTGCCCTTGCTTTTCTTTTTCTTTTCTTTCAGGAGAGTCTTGCTAAATTCCTCAGGTTGGTCTTAAACTGAAAATCTTTTGTCTTTCCCTATGGCGTGGCTAGAATTACAGACATAGGCCACTGAGCCTAGCACACAGCTGGTTTTTATAAACTGACCTGGCTAAACTTTCTTCTCAACAGCTAATTCATCCTGATTTTTTGATATTTTTAGTTGTATAGAGGCATCTATAGATAATGGCAGATTGTTCTTATGAGACAGCTACTACTGCTTCTGTAAAATTGTAGAATCTTGCAACAGTAAAGATTCTCTTGTGAGACGTTCTGAATAGGAGCCCACCTACATCAATTTTATTTCAGCAACACTCTCAATCTTCCCTGCAGTTGTGTCCTATTTCTTATACTCAGGAAAACAAACAAAATTCTGCCTTATTTTCTGTCAGTGCTTCTCATATATTTTACAAAAGTACACCTAATGGTTTGAAATTTTAGTGTTTATCCTAAAATATCACATTTTCCACGCTTATCCAAAAAGTCTATATTTTCTCATGAAAATCAAAGTGTAAATAACCATTATCAAGTGGCTCTGAGACTTCAAGGAAGAAATAAGCTTTATGCCCCATGCCTTTCTGCTTCTGGCGCACAGCATGCTCTCCTTTTGCTACTATGGTTTTCCGTTTCTGAGAAGCACTGTTAATCTCAACACTGGGCATCCTTCTTACTAGCTCTCCTACTTTGTAACTGTACAGTGAGACCATAGGACACACACAGAACAGAGATCTAATCACAGGTGGAAGCCACATGCCTATGTCATGCTGACAAACATGCCCATAACAAAGGCAAATAAGAGGCAGGGTGCTGTGAACTTCTGAAGTGCGTTTACCATCAGAGAAAGCCTGAGTTCCTTAAGGGGAGATAAAGAGTGTCATAATTCATTCTTTTTATTTAAAAAAAAAAAAAGGCCATTGAGAGATTGAGCTGCGCAAGTCAACAAAGTGAATCCATTAAATCATACTTGATTTGTGATCATTTATTCATACTCAAGACATTCTTGGTTTCAAACCTTTGCCCTTTTGATGCAAGTGACTGACAGTCAGCAACTGGATTGCAGTTTCCTCTTTCCCAGGAGAAGAGCTGTTTATTGCTGTAGGTTAAGTTATACTGGTATGAAGATAATGGGCTATTCTTCAGATGTCAGGGTTAAACCTCACTGCTTCATCTAAGCTAAGTCTACCCAAACATTTAGTTTCATATATACCATCTGCTTTGATATCCTATAATCAACTACATATAAAAAAACAATCCTTTCATAGAAAACCATCATTTAGTGTGGGGGAGGCAGGGCTGGACTACTATAAATTATACATCAACTTTGGTGAGTTTTCACAGACCATCCATCTCCAACACACAGAATTTATTTGCAAGCAGTTTTTAAAGTTAGATTTTGACCCCTTCCTAGGTCAGAGTGTCTTAAAAAACAGAAACCTCAAAGTCACGAACTCTCTGATGAGAGCTATACAGTAAGATATGTTTCAATGCTTTTATAGTTATAGTCCTTAAAATAAGAAGTTATTGCTATTTGGTATAATTGACTCAAATCTCCTAATACAGAGATTTCCATAAATAAATCTAGTTTATAAGAATATTGTCTTAGTTACTGTTTCTATTGTTGAGAAGAGGTATGATGACCAAGGCAACTCTTACAAACAACAACATTTAATTGGGGCTGGCTTACAGGTTCTGTTTATTATTACCATGGTGGGAAGCATGGTGGCATTCAGGTACACATGGTGCTGGAAGAGGTGAGAGTTCTATGTATTCATCCAAAAGAAGCCAGGAACAGATTGTCTCCCAGGCATCTAGGAAGAGGGTCTCAAAGCCCACCCCCAAAATAACACACTTCCTCCAACAAGGCCAAACCTACTCCAACAAGACTATTCTTAATAGTGCCACTGCCTGGGCCAAGAATATTCAAACCACCACAAATATCACCATACTTCAAAAGTTTTTAATAGGCTAACAACCATGCCTTGCCTTAATCTCTACTCCCTCTAAAAGCATATGAACAACCAATGGATGAATATTTAGAAGTTTACTATCAAGGCAGCCACCAAGTACATACCTCCCAATCCATTATTTCAGTAGTAAAACACAGCAAATCTTGAGTTTATTTGCTTTATAGCTTTTATTTTTAAAATGTATCTTGTTCATCCAAACAATAAGACTATATCTAAAATGATAAAAAAAATTTGAATGCAGATAGAAATAAATTACATTGAATATTTATAATCTTTAAAATTTACTTTCATTTTTAGTTATGCCTGTGTATAACTGTAAATACAAATGCTTCAAAAGACAGAGATATTGGATTCCTCTCGAGCTGGGGTTATAGGTGGCTACCTAGAGTAGTCCTGGGAATAACTGGAATCTACTTTGGAAGAATAGCATATGCTCTTACCCCTTGAGCTAGCTCATAAGCTCACATTATTGCAACAGATGGCAATGAATCCCTTCAAATATCTTTTAAAGATCTTTGGAAGACTCTGTCCCTTAACTGGGATAAGTCCCATGGGCAAAACAAACCATAAAGAAACCTGTCTCTACTCAGAAAAATTCCTACTTGTAGTAGGAGGAAGGGAAACTGCCCTTGTGCAAATGACCACAGTGCCAAAGTTACTGGGCCATGCATTTACAGAGGTGTATTGTGAGATGTGTGTGTTTGGGGGGAAGGAGGGGGGAAGAGATAGAAGTTGAAAAATATGTGTCAAACATAAACAGCATGCAAATGTAAAGAGAGTGGGTAGCTGCTCATTGGAGACTTTCTTTAACTTTCCACTGGTTTGGATGTCCTTTTTTCTCAGTGGAAAACACACAGGGATTGAAATTCTGACTTTCTATCTATTGAAGCCATGCCAACTAGGATTCCAAGGCTAGCTAATTCCTACACATTGTTATCAATTGTAACTAACAAGAGAAACTCTGAGTATGTCAGACATTTAGTTTACAAGGTATCACTGGTGAGAGGGCAAGAGAGTTTAAGCTCTGCCTGACTATCTTTTGGCCAGAGAAGAGGTCTCTCTTCATCCTCTCCTCTCCCAGCAGGGAGTTGAAGCCATGCCAGCCTTGGCCATCTCCTGACCACATGGAAGTCTTGACTAGTTCTTTGCCTGGCTGGTGTACTATCGCATATCAGCTTTAAAGGACACTCTGCTAGCCTTACCACCTGACCTCCGTTTCTCCCTCTTCACTCTCATTCTCTTACTGTTTATTTACACAAGTAAAGTAAGTTATTTCAATTCCCCAGAACAGTGCCTTAGTGTTTAACATTCTCTTTTCACATTTATTTTTTACATTTAAAATAAAAATATAAAAATATATCACTTCTTCCTTCTCTTTTTTTCCCTCCAGTTCCTCCAGCATAGTCATCCCTTCAACTCATCCCATATTTCTCCCATGCACAAAATTGATAGTCTTTTTTAATTTGGTTATCATTGTTACATACATAAATGTAAAATGTGTGATATCTGTCTGTCTGTAGACACACAAGTATATATTATATATATATATATCCCACTGAGTCCATTTTGTTGTTTGTGTATACACAGTTCCAGGTCAGACCACTTTGCATTAGACAATAATTAATTGGAGGGGCATCCCTTGGCTATGCTAATTCTTCTTTTCCGAGCAGTGATTAGTTTCCTGTCTTTCTATTTTCCATTCTTTCTTAAAGGAATATACTTGAGGGGCTTTAGAAAGGGTTCACGAGTGAAGAGGACTGGCTGTTCTTCTAGTGGACCTAGGTTCAATTCCCAGAACCCATGTGGTAGCTCACATCCATCTGTGATTCCAGTTCCAGGGGACACTGTACTCTGGCCTTGGAGGGCACCAGACATGCAAGTGACACACAATCATACATACATACATACATACATACATACATACATGCAGACACAATGCCCATACACATACAATACTGAAAAATACACTTGACTTCCAAGGCTTCTCTGTTCTCACCAAATAGAATATACCTCATAGTCTCATCAAAAGTGCACCACCAGCTTCACAGGAAACAGTCTGTAACTCCTTTCTCTGAACACTGTCCACTCATGGTCAGGAGACTGAACATGCCAGCCTCCACAGCTACAAAGTTCTAACTCACTGACCTTGCGCTTTCAAGGGTACCCATCTTCAACAGGGACTCCCTCTCCTCTTCAATTTATATATTTTAAGATTTACACAATGTGTTGTATGGAAATTTAGATATGTGCATATACCTGGTTTTAATGGCGTGGCTCAAGACTCAGAATTGGAAAACAACTTATACTCCTGTTAATCATGAATGTAAATCTCACTTGCAGCTTATGAGGCCTTGGTCCAGAAGCACCCATGTTTACAGACATCACAAATTAGCCCTGCAATACTCCTATATGCCCCCATCCCTAGATGCATATGATAAGCAATAAATCAACAAAATCCAGAAAGTCTGATCATAACATTACCAAAGATACTGAGATACTGGACCACTGGGCAGATCTATTTCTGCTCTCTTCAAAGCTGCCTTCTATGTCTTAAACAATGACATAATTGAGTTATAATCTTCTGGGCCCCTCTAGTGCAGAATGCACCTTTATCAAACACCCTCCTGGAGAGTCGCACCCATATAGCCCTACTTCCTTCATTCAAGATAGGCAAGCACCCTTCCTTGACCACGACTTCCTATTGCTTCTTTTCAAAAAGCAGGTCTGGCTTTTGATGTGCCAAGGAAAAAAAGGAACCAGTCTTCCTAACTAATTTGCTTTTGAAAAATATTCAATTATGTTTCTAGTTTAATTTACTTAATCATGAAAGGTAAATGAGCCCAACAAACATGTTCAATTTGTTTTGGAAAGAGAGAAGGCTTTGCAAGAACAAAGTTAAATTAAATGATGCTGTTCTCCTCTATGGTGGGATTGAATTCCTCCCTGCCCCCAAACTTCTACATCTATAAAGCATAAAGCAGATACCAGAAAGACAGAATGCCTTGGTACACAGCAAGTCCCACCTGTACCTACCGCTGACTGATAGTCCAATTGACAGGGCGAGGACACATCCATGGAAACCCATACATGCCTACATATCTAATGGCATGAGCAGAGAAAGGGCTGGGGCTGGGGGCTCACACCATCCCCATGGTTAGTGTTCCACCTACCGTTTTTGCAGATCGGGCAGCACTGATCAGGCTCATATACGGGGTCCACACATTCCGTCTGGGGACACGCCGACACTGTGCACAGCACTTCACCATTGGCTTCACAGCGGCACCGTTCACATGGAGACACCTGAGACACAAGCCCATATTCAGGGTCACACCTCCCTTACACAGTCCTTACCCTATAAAGTCATATCTTTATTTTTTAGTGATGAAGATAGCCCTGTGTTTAAATGCTTGGAACAAGTATTTTTCCAAATGTGGACATAATAAGGTGATTACGGGTTACCATGGGCTTAAATAAAGGCATTCACTAGGGCTAGTGGCTGTGCTCAGCCTTTCAGCCCCAGTTGGGGCAGCTCTCAGCTAAAGTGACTTCTTTATAAGCATCTCTTTGAAAAAATATTTCTGTTGCTTCTAAAATCAAATTATTACTGATTTCTTGCTCAACAAAACCTTATTTTTCCACAGCCCTGTTAACTCTGTATTCACTTAACCTCCCATGGATCATTCCCAGTATTTATCAGGACAGGTGCTCAGGGGGAAGGGAAAGCACAAGGCACTCACATACATGGTCTTCTGAGGCTTGGAGCCCCTAGCCTGGAGCTGGGAAACTCTGATGTACCGGAGCTCTTAGAGTGACACTAAGTGCCCTTCTGAAATGGTTGGCCCAGTTTACTGATAAAGAGCCCAAGATGTGGAGGGATTAAACAACTTGCCTTTGCCAGATCTCCTAAGGGATCAAGCTGAGATGCCCCAGAGGGCTCTTGACTGTCGGTCTATGATGGCTCTTCTTTCTCTAAGGCCCTAGAGGATCATCCTTCATGTCATTAGTGGTAACATGTTCTTATTGGAATCAAGGCTTTAAGAGATATCAGGGTCTCTGTCTGTCTGTCTCTCTTTTTCTCTCTGTTTGTTTCTCTCTCTCTCTGTAGATACACAAAGAGACAGAGAGATGCTGCATAGAGAGAGGGGGAGAGATAAAGAGAGAGACAGAGATAGGGGAGGGAGAGGGAAGGAGAGAGAGAGAGAGAGAGAGAGAGAGAGAGAGAGAGAAGAGAGAAGAGGCTTAAAAATTTCACAATAGCCCAAATAAAATGTTGGCTTATTTTACAAGTTGAAACCAAGTTCACAATATAAAGGAACAATTTTAAGAAGTATTCTTGGCATAGTATAGTTTGGGGGGATTTTGCCATTGCTGCTTTTCACCGTTTTCTGTGGTTACAGCATTGCATTTCTATCTCAAGAGCAGATGTAGACAGTAAGTAGCATTAGGAAACTCTTGTGAGTTTTTAAAGCAAAGACCTTGAGTTGCAAGAGAAACTGTCAAGTGCATGTCAGATCCTTTAGCTGGAAGGACTTCAGGCAGAAGCCAAGAAGCCCAGATGGTGTGGATTAGAGATGCAGAGCCATGCTGCCCCAGGGGAGCAGAGGTTGAGTTAGCAAGGGGCAGGAAGGTCACATATCTGCATATGTCCTTAGGAAGCTGCTCAATAGCTAGATACCCACCCTTCAGCTAGGTCACATTCTAGGGAGAGAGAGTGAAGCTACACACGGGCTGGACTTAAAGCAGACAAAATGGGGTATATGTCATGTTCTTAGGTAAAATATGCACTTGAAAATTAGACTGTTCCCCATATTTAGGCAAAAGACTATGGAAATTGGGTGGTCAGAAATGTGTGTGATTTTCGAAGAAGTGTGAGACTGCATTGCCATGCAGGAGACAGGAACATGAGCACTGAATGGGCAGTTCTGAAGGGGGTCTGGGTCCTGGGCAAAGTGGGAACCCCATTTCCATTCATGAAAGACTGACATGTAGGAATTAGGTATCTGTAACATGCTGGTAAACTTGCACCTAGGTGGTAGCAGCAGGGCACAGGGCACTTGAGGGACCAACAGAGGTAGGAAACTTCCTCATATCAGCTTCTCTTTGTAGGAGCCGGGATGGCCTGAGCCTGGGATTGGAGTAAAGTTGGCCCCAGTGTGGGACCTGATGAGAGTAGATGTGTGTGTCAGGAGAGGGTAAAAGGGAGACTGGCTAGAGACATGCTTAGAGTTACCCTGATGGATGACTAATCCTGGTGTTTGAGAAATGAACAAATCCTTCCCTTATTGTGTTGCCATCAATTAGGCTATGTTCAGTTAACCATGCATGCCTCAGAATGATACTACCTTGTGATCGTGAAGCTCGGTGATACTTATCATCTGAGTTGTCTTGACTTTTACTTTTCTATTCTTGACTTGTGACTTTTTTAAAATTTTTTTATTACATATTTTCCTCAATTACATTTCCAATGCTATCCCAAAAGTCCCCCATACCCTCCCCCCCCCCACTTCCCTACCCACCCATTCCCATTTTTTTTTTTTTTTGGCCCTGGTGTTCCCCTATACTGGGGCATATAAAGTTTGCGTGTCCAATGGGCCTCTCTTTCCAGTGATGGCCGACTAGGCCATCTTTTGATACATGACTTTTAAATATCCTGCTGAATCTACTTCTGCTGACTATAGATGGAGCTGAGATGTATTCTTCAAAGCAAGAATAGAGCTGAGGTCTTTCCTCCACTAAGCCATCATTCAACTCCATCTTCTGATCTGCTAGAGAGCCCTCTTACAGCATCTGAAATGTTACTAGATTTAAAAATAAATAAAACAAAACAAAGAAAATGCAAAATCCCAGTGTCCGTGGGACTTTAGGAGCCAAGCAAGGAAGTAGTAATCAGGCTCAGCATCAGCAAAGCACATTGAAAAGTGATCACCTGTTAAGCTGATGGGGACCCAAAGGCTAGATCTTCTCACACTTCTGGCTCTGACCCAGAATGGCTATCTACCCTTCTAAAACAGACTGTGTTCAGCAGCACCGGGCACCAGCAACACAGCAGGAGTGATGCAAACATATAGAAATAAGAATAGTTTGATTTTCCCAACTGGGAGTGAGAATGAAGACATTCTCTGTTCATTCCATGATTCCAGTTGCTATTTCAGAAGTGTGACCTTCCTCTGCCACATTTTGGGAGGGGGCAGGTACGGTGGTAAATGGGGTCAGGGGTGATAAACAAAGTAGTGTATCTGGGCCTTCTGAGGTTTGGCCTGTTGCTATGTATTGTAATGCTAAATACTGGCCCCCAAGGTCTGGTTGCCCCCAGCGATGAGGAATTCCTCATGTGCACCAAGTGATGCTATGTAACCTTGTTTCTTAATTTAAAACTATTAGTTGAATAAAAATGCCTACAGCCTATAGGTAGGCAGATGAGAGATAGGCAGAATTTTGCTTCCTGGACTTGGAGTCTGAGGCAGAGACCAAGAGGAGAGAGGTGAAGGGAGAGGAAGAGAGAAGAAGACACCATGGGGTAAGGGATCTTGAGAACTGGCCATGAGGACTGGTTAGCCAATTAGAGTAAGAAAGACCCAGGTGGAACGTGGCAAGTTATAACTTAGGGTTATCGACAAAGAAGTAGACAAAATAGCTTAGAGGATCAATATTTGCCACTCTAGTGCTTTTTAGGCTTATTATAAGCATAAAGGTTTCAGACCTTTTATCTGGGAACTAAATGATCAAAGGTGGGGTAGAAACCCTTGATTAAATATTTACCACAAGAGGATCTGGCCTCCTCTGCCTGAAGATTTCTAACTTCACACTGCTGGGCCTTGTCACTTGTGCACATGGCTCTCTTAGTTACCACATGGGGCTATACTTGCAAGCAGCAGCTCTTTAAAGGGAATCTAAGAAATGTATCCTAAACCCAGAGCAAAACACTAAAGAAAACACAAACTTAGATTTTTTTTTCAGTTAAACAACTCTGACTACAAGATGGATAATAAAGTGTAAATAAACACAGTAATTCCATGGTAATAAAAGTAGATTAGTCATAATTGGGGATGCCCTAATTCCACTCAATAGTACTGTGTTCGCCTATACCACATAAACAGAAGCAGCAGGGGCTATGTAGTAAGTACTGAGTCTGCATCTTTTGAGTCAGTATAAGTGGGTAATGTAGTTAATACACGAAATTAGCCTCAAGTATAAAATGAAGACCATAAAAATGAATACTGTGTCTGACACATGAACTAGGTGTTCCCATGTGACCTAAAGACTTCCTTCAAGACTCTACCTCTCAAAGAATTTATCCATCACTAGAGGATCAAGCCTCAAACATGTGATCATTCCACAAGATGATGGCAAGTTATATACATTTTATATTAGCAAACTTGGGTGGAATTAGGCATCTTTCTCTATCACACTCTGCCTTGGTCAGTTTTGTAACTGCAACTCTAATCATTAATATCACAAAGAGGGACCTACAGAAAGTTCCTTAAACTTAAATTCTGCTCTTGCCTATGTCTCTAACTGCTTTCCTGGGGAAAACAAGATTTTTTTTTTTTGAGACAGGGTCTCATTATGAAGCTCCAGTTGTCATAGAATTCACTATGAAATCCAGGGTGGCCTCAAACTCACAGAGACCTACTTGCCTTTGTCTCCCAAGTGGTAGGGGCATATACCATCCAGCTAGAAAACAAGAAACCTTTTCAGATACCTTCCTCCTTCTCCTTCCTATCTGCACTGCAGCATTTTCTCACCATACCAGAATTGCCCCTGATTAGGAATACAATACTCCTTTCTCAGATCAATTCAAAGCCATCTTCTTGCTCCATGCTGCAGGAAAGGACTGATCACCTGGATGAGGAAGAGGAGGAGGAAGAGAAGGAGGAGGAGTTGTATGTGTCATCCTTCTTGTCATAATTAATTTCCTCTATTATACTTCCTATCCAGGGGTTGTCATAAGAACTGCTGGAGTGGGTACCATGAAATCCCATGGTGGCAAAAGACAGCACTTCTTGGTGCCTAGGGACCAATTCGATGCTAAATGCAGATGCTAACTCAACAGCAGACAAATAGGAGAAACAAAAATCCCAGAACAATTTCCCAAATGATTGCAATGCTTTGGTTGATGGGATTAATTTAAGTTCAGAGTAGTATGAGCTAATAGGCGTCAGCTTAGATCTGTCTCCACCAACATGACTCACCATAAAAGAAAGACCCCACTTCACCATTTATTGAATCAGTTTATCCATTTGTCTTCCTAAACTCCAAAGTCTGTATTCTGCAATTACACAAAACAAGTTTATCATAAAAACAAAGATATATACTAAAACTCATTCCCCCTTCCTTCCCTTTCTCTGAAATTATTTTAGAGTCAATCTCCCCCATGTTGTGGATGGGCCTGGTACTGTTTGTATTTTGATGCTAATTCCACTCTCCTGGGAGGGGTTTCAGACAAGGAGTGAGTCACATACTCAGGTGAATTCTTGTAAACCATCCCCTAATGAATAAAGGAGTCAATTACTTGGCTAGTAGGCGGGACTTCCGGGCTGGATAGGCGAAGAGAGGAAGAGGAGAGATATATATTGAGAGAGGGCCTTTTGGACAGGGATAGTGTGAGGACAAGAGGTAGCTCCTAGTGTCTCCCAGTTTCAATGGCAGATCCGCCAGGATTTGCCACCAGAGGATTTAGATTTAATAAGGCTTACAAGACTAGGATTTTAGTCGGGCGGTGGTGGCGCATGCCTTTAATCCCAGCACTTGGGAGGCAGAGGCAGGTGGATTTCTGAGTTCGAGGCCAGCCTGGCCTTCAGAGTGCGTTTCAGGATATCCAGGGCTACACAGAGTAACCCTGTCTTGAAAAACAAGACTAGGATTTTAGTTGTTGCACCCAGTGATTGAGTTATTTTTATTTCTGAACTAAATTTGTTTTGTGTTTTCCTTCATGCAGTAGCTCGTCTAGGTTAACCACAAAGGCCAGGGAGGATTTGAAGCACAGGGTTTGTAGCAACCCGCCAGTGGGAACTTAGCCATCTAGGTAGAGAGATTTTGGAGCTCTGAGTCAGAGAGTCTCCACGAGATAAGAACTGGAAAGAAAACACATGGTGGGACTCGTACATATGTAGTAGAAAATGGCCTAGTTGGTAATCAGTGGGGGGAGAGTCCCTTGGTCCTGTGAAGGTACTATGCATTGGAAACATGGCATTGGCTCACCAACCCTGGAAAAGCTCATCTAGTTACTACATCGAGTATCTTTGAGAACCATGAAAAGTAACACAGAAGTAAAATTATCTGACCAGGTGGGAGAAGAAATATAAATGAGATGGGGTGGGGTTGGGGGTTAGAAAATTGCAAGTGGGGCTGTGGAGATGGCTCAGCGGTTAAGAGCACTGACTGCGAGCGGTCGCCATCTTGGTTCCGGGACTCAGCAGAACTTAGGAAATTAGTCTGAACAGGTTAGAGGGTGCGCCAGAGAACCGGACAGCTTCTGGGACGGGCAGAAGCACAGAGCCGCTGAGGCAGCAGCCTAGGCGGGCCGCAGACAACCGGCCACCATCCGGACCAGAGGACAGGTGTCCGCCTGGCTTGGGAGGCGACCTCAGCCTCAGCAGCAGCGGTCGCCATCTTGGTTCCGGGACTCAGCAGAACTTAGGAAATTAGTCTGAACAGGTGAGAGGGTGCGCCAGAGAACCGGACAGCTTCTGGGACGGGCGGAAGCACAGAGCCGCTGAGGCAGCAGCCTGGGCGGGCCGCAGATAACCGGCCACCATCCGGACCAGAGGACAGGTGTCCGCCTGGCTCGGGAGATGGCCTTGGCCTCAGGAACAGCGGTCACCATCTTGGTTCCAGGACTCCCTGGAACTTAGGATTTTAGTCTGCACAGGTGAGAGTCTGCACCACAGAAGCTGACAGCTTCTGGGAACTGCCAAAGCAACACAGCTTCTGAGAGAGGCCCTGTTTTGGGCCTTCTTCTTCGACCAGGAGGAGGTCCAAAAACAAGATATCTGCGCACCTTCCCTGTAAGAGAGCTTGCCAGCAGAGAGTGCTCTGAGCACTGAAACTCAGAGGAGAGAATCTGTCTCCCAGGTCTGCTGAGAGACGGTAACAGAATCACCAGAAGAACAATCTCTAAACAGAGTCAACTATAACTACTAACTCCAGAGATTACCAGATGGCGAAAGGTAAACGTAGGAATCCTACTAACAGGAACCAAGACCACTCACCATCATCAGAACCCAGTACTCCCACTTCGCCCAGTCCAGGGCACCCCAACACACCCGAAAACCTAGACCTAGATTTAAAAGCATATCTCATGATGATGGTAGAGGACATCAAGAAGGACTTTAATAAATCACTTAAAGAAATACAGGAGAACACTGCCAAAGAGTTACAAGTCCTTAAAGAAAAACAGGAAAACACAATCAAACAGGTAGAAGTCCTTACAGAAAAAGAGGAAAAAACATACAAACAGGTGATGGAAATGAACAAAACCATACTAGACCTAAAAAGGGAAGTAGAAACAATAAAGAAAACTCAAAGTGAGGCAACACTGGAGATAGAAACCCTAGGAAAGAAATCTGGAACCATAGATTTGAGCATCAGCAACAGAATACAAGAGATGGAAGAGAGAATCTCAGGTGCAGAAGATTCCATAGAGAACATCGGCACAACAATCAAAGAAAATGGAAAATGCAAAAAGATCCTAACTCAAAATATCCAGGAAATCCAGGACACAATGAGAAGACCAAACCTACGGATAATAGGAGTGGATGAGAATGAAGATTTTCAACTCAAAGGACCAGCAAACATCTTCAACAAAATTATTGAAGAAAACTTCCCAAATATAAAGAAAGAGATACCTATGAACATACAAGAAGCCTACAGAACTCCAAATAGACTGGACCAGAAAAGAAATTCCTCCCGACACATAATAATCAGAACAACAAATGCACTAAATAAAGATAGAATACTAAAAGCGGTAAGGGAAAAAGGTCAAGTAACATACAAAGGCAAGCCTATCAGAATTACACCAGATTTTTCACCAGAGACTATGAAAGCCAGAAGAGCCTGGACAGATGTTATACAGACACTAAAAGAACACAAATTCCAGCCCAGGCTACTATACCCAGCCAAACTCTCAATTACCATAGATGGAGAAACCAAAGTATTCCACGACAAAACCAAATTCTCACATTATCTCTCCACGAATCCAGCCCTTCAAAGGGTAATAACAGAAAAAAACCAATACAAGAACGGGAACAATGCCCTAGAAAAAACAAGAAGGTAAAACCTCAACAAACCTAAAAGAAGACAGCCACAAGAACAGAATGCCAACTTTAACAACAAAAATAACAGGAAGCAACAATTACTTTTCCTTAATATCTCTTAACATCAATGGTCTCAACTCCCCAATAAAAAGACATAGACTAACAAACTGGCTACACAAACAAGACCCAACATTTTGCTGTTTACAGGAGACACATCTCAGAGAAAAAGATAGACACTACCTCAGAATAAAAGGCTGGAAAACAATTTTCCAAGCAAATGGACTGAAGAAACAAGCTGGAGTAGCCATCCTAATATCTGATAAGATTGACTTCCAACCCAAAGTCATCAAAAAAGACAAGGAGGGGCACTTTGTTCTCATCAAAGGTAAAATCCTCCAAGAGGAACTCTCAATTCTGAATATCTATGCGCCAAATACAAGGGCAGCCACATTCATTAAAGAAACTTTAATAAAGCTCAAAGCACACATTGCACCTCACACAATAATAGTGGGAGACTTCAACACACCACTTTCACCAATGGGCAGATCATGGAAACAGAAACTAAACAGGGACACACTGAAACTAACAGAAGTGATGAAACAAATGGATCTGACAGATATCTACAGAACATTTTATCCTAAAACAAAAGGATATACCTTCTTCTCAGCACCTCATGGTACCTTCTCCAAAATTGACCACATAATAGGTCACAAAACAGGCCTCAACAGATTCAAAAATATTGAAATTGTCCCATGTATCCTATCAGATCACCATGCACTAAGGCTGATCTTCAATAACAAAAAAAAATAACAGAAAGCCAACACTCACGTGGAAACTGAACAACACTCTTCTCAATGATACCTTGGTCAAGGAAGGAATAAAGAAAGAAATTAAAGACTTTTTAGAGTTTAATGAAAATGAAGCCACAACGTACCCAAACCTTTGGGACACAATGAAAGCATTTCTAAGAGGGAAACTCATAGCTCTGAGTGCCTCCATGAAGAAACGGGAGAGAGCACATACTAGCAGCTTGACAACACATCTAAAAGCTCTAGAAAAAAAGGAAGCAAATTCACCCAAGAGGAGTAGACGGCAGGAAATAATCAAACTCAGGGGTGAAATCAACCAAGTGGAAACAAGAAGAACTATTCAAAGAATTAACCAAACGAGGAGTTGGTTCTTTGAGAAAATCAACAAGATAGATAAACCCTTAGCTAGACTCACTAGAGGGCACAGAGACAAAATCCTAATTAACAAAATCAGAACTGAAAAGGGAGACATAACAACAGATCCTGAAGAAATCCAAAACACCATCAGATCCTTCTACAAAAGGCTATACTCAACAAAACTGGAAAACCTGGACGAAATGGACAAATTTCTGGACAGATACCAGGTACCAAAGTTGAATCAGGATCAAGTTGACCTTCTAAACAGTCCCATATCCCCTAAAGAAATAGAAGCAGTTATAAATAGTCTCCCAGCCAAAAAAAGCCCAGGACCAGACGGGTTTAGTGCAGAGTTCTATCAGACCTTCAAAGAAGATCTAATTCCAGTTCTGCACAAACTTTTTCACAAGATAGAAGTAGAAAGTACTCTACCCAACTCATTTTATGAAGCCACTATTACTCTGATACCTAAACCACAGAAAGATCCAACAAAGATAGAGAACTTCAGACCAATTTCTCTTATGAATATCGATGCAAAAATCCTCAATAAAATTCTCGCTAACCGAATCCAAGAACACATTAAAGCAATCATCCATCCTGACCAAGTAGGTTTTATTCCAGGAATGCAGGGATGGTTTAATATACGAAAATCCATCAATGTAATCCACTATATAAACAAACTCAAAGACAAAAACCACATGATCATCTCGTTGGATGCAGAAAAAGCATTTGACAAGATCCAACACCCATTCATGATAAAAGTTCTGGAAAGATCAGGAATTCAAGGCCCATACCTAAACATGATAAAAGCAATCTACAGCAAACCAGTAGCCAACATCAAAGTAAATGGAGAGAAGCTGGAAGCAATCCCACTAAAATCAGGGACTAGACAAGGCTGCCCACTTTCTCCCTACCTTTTCAACATAGTACTTGAAGTATTAGCCAGAGCAATTCGACAACAAAAGGAGATCAAGGGGATACAAATTGGAAAGGAGGAAGTCAAAATATCACTTTTTGCAGATGATATGATAGTATATATAAGTGACCCTAAAAATTCCACCAGAGAACTCCTAAACCTGATAAACAGCTTCGGTGAAGTAGCTGGATATAAAATTAACTCAAACAAGTCAATGGCCTTTCTCTACACAAAGAATAAACAGGCTGAGAAAGAAATTAGGGAAACAACACCCTTCTCAATAGTCACAAATAATATAAAATATCTCGGCGTGACTCTAACTAAGGAAGTGAAAGATCTGTATGATAAAAACTTCAAGTCTCTGAAGAAAGAAATTAAAGAAGATCTCAGAAGATGGAAAGATCTCCCATGCTCATGGATTGGCAGGATCAATATTGTAAAAATGGCTATCTTGCCAAAAGCAATCTACAGATTCAATGCAATCCCCATCAAAATTCCAACTCAATTCTTCAACGAATTAGAAGGAGCAATTTGCAAATTCATCTGGAATAACAAAAAACCTAGGATAGCAAAAACTCTTCTCAAGGATAAAAGAACCTCTGGTGGAATCACCATGCCGGACCTAAAGCTTTACTACAGAGCAATTGTGATAAAAACTGCATGGTACTGGTATAGTGACAGACAAGTGGACCAATGGAATAGAATTGAAGACCCAGAAATAAACCCACACACCTATGGTCACTTGATCTTCGACAAGGGAGCCAAAACCATCCAGTGGAAGAAAGACAGCATTTTCAACAATTGGTGCTGGCACAACTGGTTGTTATCATGTAGAAGAATGCGAATCGATCCATACTTATCTCCTTGTACTAAGGTCAAATCTAAGTGGATCAAGGAACTTCACATAAAACCAGAGACACTGAAACTTATAGAGGAGAAAGTGGGGAAAAGCCTTGAAGATATGGGCACAGGGGAAAAATTCCTGAACAGAACAGCAATGGCTTGTGCTGTAAGATCGAGAATTGACAAATGGGACCTAATGAAACTCCAAAGTTTCTGCAAGGCAAAAGACACTGTCTATAAGACAAAAAGACCACCAACAGACTGGGAAAGGATCTTTACCTATCCTAAATCAGATAGGGGACTAATATCCAACATATATAAAGAACTCAAGAAGGTGGACCTCAGAAAATCAAATAACCCCCTTAAAAAATGGGGCTCAGAACTGAACAAAGAATTCTCACCTGAGGAATACCGAATGGCAGAGAAGCACCTGAAAAAATGTTCAACATCCTTAATCATCAGGGAAATGCAAATCAAAACAACCCTAAGATTCCACCTCACACCAGTCAGAATGTCTAAGATCAAAAATTCAGGTGACAGCAGATGCTGGCGAGGATGTGGAGAAAGAGGAACACTCCTCCATTGTTGGTGGGATTGCAGGCTTGTACAACCACTCTGGAAATCCGTCTGGCGGTTCCTCAGAAAATTGGACATAGTACTACCGGAGGATCCAGCAATACCTCTCCTGGGCATATATCCAGAAGATGCCCCAACTGGTAAGAAGGACACATGCTCCACTATGTTCATAGCAGCCTTATTTATAATAGCCAGAAGCTGGAAAGAACCCAGATGCCCCTCAACAGAGGAATGGATACAGAAAATGTGGTACATCTACACAATGGAGTACTACTCAGCTATTAAAAAGAATGAATTTATGAAATTCCTAGCCAAATGGATGGACCTGGAGGGCATCATCCTGAGTGAGGTAACACATTCACAAAGGAACTCACACAATATGTACTCACTGATAAGTGGATATTAGCCCAAAACCTAGGATGCCCAAGATATAAGTTACAATTTCCTAAAGACATGAAACTCAAGAAAAATGAAGACTGAAGTGTGGACACTATGCCCCTCCTTAGAAGTGGGAACAAATCACCCTTGGAAGGAGTTACAGAGACAAAGTTTGGAGCTGAGATTAAAGGGTGGACCATGTAGAGACTGCCTTATCCAGGGATCCACCCCATAATCAGCATCCAAACGCTGACACCATTGCATACACTAGCAAGATTTTATCGAAAGGACCCAGATGTAGCTGTCTCTTGTGAGACTATGCCGGGGCCTAGCAAACACAGAAGTGGATGCCCACAGTCAGCTAATGGATGGATCACAGGGCTCCCAATGGAGGAGCTAGAGAAAGTACCCAAGGAGCTAAAGGGATCTGCAACCCTATAGGTGGATCAACATTATGAACTAACCAGTACCCCGGAGCTCTTGACTCTAGCTGCATATGTATCAAAAGATGGCCTAGTCGGCCATCACTGGAAAGAGAGGCCCATTGGACACACAAACTTTATATGCCCCAGAACAGGGGAACGCCAGGGCCAAAAAGGGGGAGTGGGCAGGTAGGGGAGTGGGGGTGGGTGGGTATGGGGGACTTTTGGTATAGCATTGGAAATGTAAATGAGCTAAATACCTAATAAAAAATGGAAAAAAAAAAAAAAAAAAAAAAGCACTGACTGCTCTTCCAGAGGTCCTGAGTTCAAATCCCAGCAACCACATGGTGGCTTACAACCATCTATAGTAGGATCTGGTGCCGCCCTCTTCTGGCACATAGCTATACATGCAATTCTCATATACATAAAATAAATAAATCTTTAAAAAAATTAAAAAAAAGAAAATTCCAAATGATAATTTTATATATAGAGTCATATAGTATTTGTGTATATTATATATATTGTACTTGTATATATATTATATATATATTTGAGAATTTCAAAGCAAAGTTTCTCTTCTGATGGAATGATCAGGTACAGAATAAACTATGATATAGCTAAGCACTATAGAGAAGACTGCAGTCAGTGGAACAGAGGAGGCAATATGGACAGGAAGACAAAAATCTGAGGCCCAGACCCATATATAAATAATACCTGTACTAGGCTAGATGAACATAACACCAGAAAGACATAATAACAGGCCAGAGTCAGGAGGGAGAGAGGGTGGGGATACAGACACAGAAGAGCATCTGTGATGATGGTCCTTATCCAGGAAGACAGGATGAACCTGGCTCTACACTAACCAACAATGCATTCATCTCCACATACCTGCCCTGCTGAGTTCCCATACTCCATTAGTAGGTCCAAAGACAATGCAGCCCTGTTTGTTTTATTCTTGCTATATCCCATTGTCCACCACTGTGAACTAAGCTGTCAACTAACCAACCAACCAACCAACCAACCAACCAACCAACCAAAGGCCCCACACAATTGCTACAGTATTAAAAGTTGAACCACAGGGTGGCACTATTAGGCAGTGATGCACTTAAGGAGGTGGGACTAGTAGATGGCCATGGAACCATTTGAGACATAAGCAACCTCAGTCTCTTCTTCACCCTTATTTACTTCCTAGTCCTGAAGTGAGCAGCACTGTTATGTTCCATGCTCATGGGATTATGTGATGCCTCATCATGGGCTCAAAAGTATCAATGGCTGGAATCTCCAAAAGTATAAGCTGAAATAACCCCTCTTCTGTTTCCTTATAAGTGCTAACCATGCCCGACCCTGTTTAGTTTCTGAGATCACATGCTTTCAGGGTGGTATGGCCATAGACAACCCCTCTCCTCTTTACAAGTGGATTGCCTTGGGTATTTTGTTACAGTGGCAAGTGTCAGATGAGGGAACAGCAGTATTTGGTTTATTTGATTGCCGTGGAAATGATATGAATGAAGATACACATGGCTTAATTAGTTGTGGCAGCAGACACGATGGGGATAGAACTATAAGTACCAGCATTGAGAATGTGAAAGAAATTCTATAAATCAATGGTGAACTATTTTTTTACAAATCAAAAAGAAAAGCGATCAAAACCTGTGGCATGGCAAAAAGTATAGGGCAGCCTGAATAGCTAACTGGTGTATAAACAAGTATGCCATCTGATCAAAAATCTGGGAAACTCTAACCAAATGAAAACTCATTCATGGGCATATACTCACATGGTGATAATGTGGAGGGCACCACGTTTGGAGAAATGAGGATTCTTACCTTTCTGGTTTGAAAATAGGAACTAGGGCTTTGAGTCATGCTATACAGGAGGTACCTAGGGAGAGCTGGAACTGAGAGAAATTCTCCAAGTTTTTGCTTCTGTCTCCATTCTATCTCCTTAGGAGGGAGATCACAGACACTCTGCAGCTGACTCCACAAGGCCCTCTAAAGATGTTCTCACTAGCTGTAGCTTGTCTACAGGATGAGGTCATTTGGGGCCTCCTTTCATAAGCATGAAGGGTCTTCCCCATAGGTACGCTCTATAGTTGTTCAGCCTGGCAATGAATAGCCATGCCCTGGGTCCGCCAGGAAAATGCTTTTCATCTGGGTACACATCCAAGGCCAAGATACTGACCCTGTGGCACCAGTTACATTGAAAACTAGAATCTTAGAAGTTGAGAAAATAAAACTGAGTACAGTTGACTGTTGGTAAGAGACTTGATAGGCCCTGTGTCACAGTAATCACAAGGAATCTGAGACAGCAGCAAAAATACAGGAATAATTGGACATGAAATAAATATATGAATATCAAAAGCATGGTGGAGAACAGAGCATGTTACAAAAGAACAGATATGGCATCTCACAGAATGTGCATATAAGCAGCAACCCTTGCAGGGCCATGTAAAGAAAGGCAGGTTCACAGGGGTGTGCTCATGGAGAAAATGAGAAAGTCAACACAGGATACTAACTGAGCTATCTTCTTATGGCAGTGACAGGAGGGTGAAGACTAAGAAAGGATAGTAAGGGAGGTTTAGTTTTTTATGTATCCTTTCATGTCATTAGGAGATGGGCATCAGAAACAAATATGGTAAGACACAGCACACGAGGGAAGCATGTGATGTCTATACAGCCACCCACTGCATATGTTTGTTGGATATATTTTATATGTGACTTATTAAAAAAACATAGTATTCCACGACAAAACGAAATTCACACATTATCTTTCCACAAATCAGCCCTTCAAAGGATAATAACAGAAAGAAAAAAAATACAAGGACAGAAACCATGCCCTAGAAAAAGCAAGAAAGTAATCCTCAACAAACCTAAAAGAAGACAGCCACAAGAACAGAATGCCAACTCTAACAACAAAAATAATAGGAAGCAACAATTACTTTTCCTTAATATCTTTTAATATCAATGGATTCAATTCCACAATAAAAAGACATAGACTAACAGACTGGCTACACAAACAGGACCCAACATTTTGCTGCTTACAGGAAACCCATCTCAGGGAAAAAGACAGACAGTACCTCAGAATGAAAGGCTGGAAAACAATTTTCCAAGCAAATGGTCTAAAAAAACAAGCTGGAGTAGCCATTCTAATATCTAATAAAATAGACTTCCAACCCAAAGTTATCAAAAAGACAAGTGGGGACACTTCATACTCATCAAAGGTAAAATCTTCCAAGAGGAACTCCAAATTCTGAATATCTATGCTCCAAATGCAAGGGCAGCCACATTCATTAAAGAAACTTTAGTAAAGCTCAAAGCACACATTGCAGCTCACACAGTAATAGTGGGAGACTTCAACACACCACTTTCATCAATAGACAGATCGTGGAAACAGAAACTAAACAGGGACACAGTGAAACTAACAGAAGTTATGAAACAAATGGATTTAACATATCTACAGAACATTTTATCTTAAAAAAAAATATATATATATATATACCTTCTTCTCAGCACCTCATGGTACCTTCTCAAAAACTGACCACAAAACTGGTCACAAAACAGGCCTCAACAGATACAAAAATATTGAAATTGTCCCATGCATCCTATCAGATCACCATGGACTAAGGCTGATCTTCAATAACAACATAAATAATAGAAAGCCAACATTCACATGGAAACTGAACAACACCCTTCTCAATGATATCTTGGTCAAGGAAGAATAAGGAAAGAAACTAAAGACTTTTTAGAGTTTAATGAAAATGAAGCCATGACATACCCAAACTTATGGGACACAATGATGAAAGCACTTCTAAGAGGAAAACTCATAGCTCTGAGTGCCTCCAAAGAGAAACTAGAGAGAGCACACACTAGCAGCTTGACAACACACCTAAAAGCTCTAGAACAAAAGGAAGCAAATTCACCCAAGAGGAGTAGAAGGCAGGAAATAATCAAACTCAGGGGTGAAATCAACCAAGTGGAAACAAGAAGAACTATTCAAAGAATCAACCAAACGAGGAGCTGGTTATTTGAGAAAATCAACAAGATAGATAAACCCTTACCCAGACTCACTAGAAGGCACAGGGAAAGCATCCTAATTAACAAAATCAGAAATGAAAAGGGAGACATAAACAAGGATCCTGAAGAAATCCAAAACACCATTAGAGCCTTCTACAAAAGGCTATACTCAACAAAACTGGAAACTTGGATGAAATGGACAAATTTCTAGACAGATACCAGGTACCAAAGTTAAATTAGGATCTGGTTAATGATCTAAACAGTCCCATATCCCCTAAAGAAATAGAAGCAGTCATTAATAGTCTCCCAGCCAAAAAAAGCCCAGGACCAGGTGGGTTTAGTGCAGAGTTCTATCAGACCTTCAAAGAAGATCTAATTCCAGTTCTTCACAAGCTATTCCACAAAATAGAAGCAGAAGGTACTCTACCCAATTCATTCTATGAAGCCACAATCACTCTGATACCTAAACCACAGAAAGACCCAACAAAGAAAGAGATCTTCAGACCAATTTCCCTTATGAATATCGATGCAAAAATATTCAATAAAATTCTCGCTAACCTAATCCAAGAACACATCAAAACAATCATCCATCCTGACCAAGTAGGTTTCATTCCAGGGATGCAGGGATGGTTTAATATACGGAAATCCATCAATGTAATCCATTATATAAAAAAACTCAAAGAAAAATATCACATGATCATCTCGTTAGATGCTGAGAAAGCATTTGACAAAATCCAACACCCATTCATGATAAAAGTCTTGGAAAAATCAGGAATTCAAGGCCCATACCTAAACATGATAAAAGCAATCTAAGGCAAACTAGTAACCAACATAAAAGTAAATGGTGACAAGCTGGAAGCAATCCCACTAAAATCAGGGCTAGACAAGGCTCCCCACTTTCTTCCTACCTATTCAACATTGTAATTGAAGTCCTAACCAGAGCAATTCGACAACAAAAGGAGATCAAGGGGATACAAATTGGAAAGGAAGAAGTCAACATATCACTTTTTGCAGATGATATGATAGTATATATAAATGACCCTAAAAATTCAACCAGAGAACTCCTAAACCTGAAAAATAGCTTCAATGAAGTAGCTGGATATAAAATTAACTCAAACAAGTCAATGACCTTTCTCTACACAAAGGATAAACAGGCTGAGAAAGAAATTAGGGAAACAACACCCTTCTCAATAATCACAAATAATATAAAATACCTTGGTGTGACTCTAACTAAGGAAGTGAAAGATCTGTATGATAAGAACTTCAAGTCTCTGAAGAAAGAAATTAAAGAAGAACTCAGAAGATGGAAAGATCTCCCATGCTCATGGATTGGCAGGATCAATATAGTAAAAATGGCTATCCTGCCAAAAGCAATCTACAGATTCAATGCAATCCCCATCAAAATTCCAACTCAATTCTTCAATGAATTAGAAAGAGCAATCTGCAAATTCATCTGGAATGACAAGAAACCTAGGATAGCAAAAACTATTCTCAAGGATAAAAGAACCTCTGGTGGAATCACCATGCCTGACCAAAAGCTGTACTACAGAGCAATTGTGAAAAAAAACTGCATGGTACTGGTATAGTGACAGACAAGTAGACCAATGGAATAGAATTGAACCCAGAAATAAACACACGCACCTATGGTCACTTGATCTTTGACGAGGGAGCTAAAACCATCCAGTGGAAAAAAGACAGCATTTTCAACAAATGGTGCTGGCACAACTGGAGGTTATCATGTAGAAGAATGTGAATTGATCCATTCCTATCTCCTTGTACTAAGGTCAAATCTAGGTGGATCAAGGAACTTCACATAAAACCAGAGACACTGAAACTTATAGAGGAGAAAGTGGGGAAAAGCCTTGAAGATATGGGCACAGGGGAAAAATTCCTGAATAGAACAGCAATGGCTTGTGATGTAAGATCGAGAATCGACAAATGGGACCTCATAAAATTGCAAAGCTTCTGCAAGGCAAAAGAAACCGTCAATAAGACAAAAAGGCCACCAACAGATTGGGAAAGAATCTTTACATATCCTAAATCAGAGAGGAGACTAATATTCAATATATATAAAGAACTCAAGAAGGTGGACTCCAGAAAATCAAATAACCCTATTAAAAATGGGGCTCAGAAATGAACAAAGAATTCTCACCTGAAGAATACTGAATGGCTGAGAAGCACCTGAAAAAATGTTCATCATCCTTAATCATCAGGGAAATGCAAATCAAAACAACCCTGAGATTCCACCTCACACCAGTCAGAATGGCTAAGATCAAAAATTCAGGTGACAGCAGATGCTGGCGAGGATGTGGGGAAAGAGGAACACTCCTCTATTGTTGGTGGGATTGCAAGCTTGTACAACCACTCTGGAAATCAGTCTGGTGGTTCCTCAGAAAATTGGACATAGTACTACCGGAGGTCCAGCAATATCTCTCCTGGGCATATATCCAGAATATGTTCCAACCGGTAAGAAGGACAGGTGCTCCACTATGTTCATAGCAGCCTTATTTATAATAGCCAGGAGCTGGAAAGAACCCAGATGCCCTTCATCCGAGAAATGGATACAGAAATTGTGGTACATTTACAGAATGGAATATTACTCAGCTATTGAAAAGAACGAATTTATGAAATTCCTAGGCAATTGGATGGACCTGGAGGGTATCATCCTGAGTGAGGTAACCCAATCACAAAAGAACTCACATGATATTTACTCACTGATAAGTGGCTATTAGCCCAGAAACTTAGAATACCCAAGATATGATACAATTTGTAAAACACATGAAACTCAAGAAGAATGAAGACCAAAGTGTGGACACTTTGCCCTTTCTTAGAATTGGGAATAAAACACCCATGGAAGGAGTTACAGAGACCAAGTTTGGAGCTGAGACGAAAGGATGGACCATCTAGCGACTGCCATACCCAGAGATCCATTCCATAATCAGCCTCCAAACACTGACACCATTGCATACACTAGCAAGATTTTGCTGAAAGGACCTTGATATAGCTGTCTCTTGTGAGGCTATTCTTGGGCCTAGCAAACACAGAAGTGGATGCTCACAGTCAGCTATTGGATGGATCACAGGGCTCCCAATGGAGGAGCTAGAGAAAGTACACAAGGAGCTAAAGGGATCTGCAACCCTATAGGTGGAACAACAATATGAACTAACCATTACCCCCCGGAGATCGTGTCTCTAGCTGCATATGCATCAGAAGATGGTCTAGTTGGCCAACAGTGGAAAGAGAGGCCCATTGGTCATGCAAACTTTATATGCCTCAGTACAGGGGAACGCCATGGCCAAGAAGTAGGAGTGGGGGGGATTGGGGGACTTTTGGGATAGCATTGGAAATGTAAATGAAGAAAATACATAATTAAAAATAATTTTAAAAAAGAACAAAAAGTCCCACCCCCCCCAATACATGGTACAGGTCAAAACATAAAAATACATCTACTTGAGCATGCTACTTTAAGAATATACTGAAAGTATGGCCAGAAATATCTCCAAGCCAACTCTTCGCCCCCACTAGTAACCAGCTGGTGGCAGTTTCAGGTGGCATATTTCTGGGCTGCATCACTTGCACTGAGTGAACAGACAGTGAGGAGAGTGAATTGCGCATCCCACACTGCTCTGTTGGGCCCTAGCAGAGGGTCTGACTGACCTTTACTGCAGGGGACTGGCTTAAGGATGCTCCACAAATTGAGCAGGAGCACATCTGTTATGTTAGTACTCGAAAGACTGAAGCAGGATAACTGCAGGTTTCCAAGCTAGTCTGGGCTATGTAGCAAGACCCCATCTTAAAACAAACATGAAAATAAGTTAATTGATGCGTTCAGATCTCTAGGGGTCAGGGGGACATTGACACATAGGTCTGCTTTCCCAGCCTCTTCCTGGCCTTGATGATACCATCCCAGGATGAATGCCACAGGCAGAAGAATTCCACGTACCCATGCTCCTGAAACTAGAGGAAAACTATGCAACTATCCATATATACATCAGTCTCTTACAGTCTTCCAAGAAGAAATTCAAAACTGAATGTGGTGGTGGGGAGGTCTCTGGCCATCAAGACAAATTGTTTACAATTTTTCCCAAGAGAGACAAGTAAGGGTCAGGACAAAAAGTGAAGGGCACCAGGTGGTATTGGTGGGACAGTGGCTGCATTCACATTGTGACTGCACAGGGATTTGAGAATGGAAGCAGTCTGAGGCGGGTCACATTTCTTGTTGAAGCTCTCTGCTTTCATATGGAAAAGCCAGGAAGAGGAAGGTATCAGTAAATGATCAAGGTACAATCAGAGCACCACAGTGCCTGGCACACATGGACAGAAAACAAGCAAATATTGTGTCCAAGCCCAATGCTGCACAACTGAGTGTAGAAACTAGAGCATGTGACTTGTGTATCAGTGCCACATCTGAAAGACGGACTTAAACCATCACTCACAATGTGTTTAGGCACAATAAACATCAATTGCTACGGGGTTAGAGAAGACTAGTGTTGCCTTTTCTCACCATACATAGAAAATTTTCCTTTAACCATAGAGTCCCAAATCTACAAAGACTCAAGTAAAATAGTGTCATATTTGCATGTACATCCATCTTCACAATTAAACTGTTCTCCAGGTGACAGACTACCAACTTGTACCAAGTGCTCTATCAATGGTTGTCTGACTCTATTATTTAGGGGGTGACAAATTCAGATGCAAATCTTCTAAGTATTTGTAGTCTACACTATATTGAACTCACAATGTTAAGCCCATACACAGGAGTGCTGGGTAAACTCTAAAATGCTGTCCAGCTAGGTTTTCTTCTCACCATCTCCTCTAAGTCCTTCCAGCTCTGTATTTTCACGCAGGCCCCCAAATTTAGTTTTTCAAAGGCTAAAACCATACACAACCACTAATAACTGCTTATGCTCATTGTGTAGGTATTACCGGGGACTTTCCAGTAAGGAACTCATTATTTCCAGTGCATCTGGAGCTGAACTTTCAGACATCAGAACTCAAAAGTCTGCGGGGCTACAGTTCAGAGGGAATGAAAGTGTGACTTTCAGAACACATTATAGGGAAGCCTAATCATCTTTAGTGTTGGGAACAAGGAATTGTGGGAGGGAGAATGACAGACAATGACAAAGAGTCAAAAGCTGAGATTCTAGCTTGAGTCCTTCAGAAGTAGCCCAGGATTGGGGAGAGCGGTATCTGAGAACTGAGAACTAGCAATCGCTAGCCTGGATAAGAGTCTGAAGACTCCAGATGTTTTTGTGGAAAAAGCTGACCTCTGTTATAATACTGAAACTCACAAGTACAGGAGTCATTCAAGTGTTCTGACAGGGACTAGGCACTTATGATACAGAACAGAGAAGGGACCTCTGTTGACCAGAGATCCTGAAGGAGCTGGAACAAGACAGCTGTCAAGAATAAAGCCTCCAACATCTCTGGGGGCTGCAAAGAGGCAGACAATTACTCACAGCTATGGAAGCTAAGATGCTGCTCCCAAGAAACATAGGACCCGTAGCACCTCAGACAGTTTGCTGGATTCTGTAACAGGAAGCAAGGCAAGAAGCCAGAGAACTGGCAAGGATAAGGTGCCCTTCCCAGTAACTTGATGTTATGGGACTCCTTCCTGTCTGGGGTAAATGAAACCTGGCCCAGTCTTTATGGGGATAACCACCAAATCACTGAGTAATTTCCCACAGTAATTGGATTTCTGAGAAACTCAAAGACAGGACAGTCCAACAAACGTCCAAGCAAAAACTGATACATATAACTATTTTCAAGCAATTTCAGATTTTAAGAGACCAGAAGCTAAAGGGAAATGTTCCTAAATTACAGCTAATGACCTTTCAGCTCCTATGTGGGAATCTGATCTGTTCTTCCTGACCCTGCTGTTCAGTTATCCCGAGAAGCTCAGACTCCAAGCCAGTTGCTAAAGGCAAGAACTGAAAACAGAGGTCTTTCCCACTGGCCTCTGGTGGACTAACAGCCGCTCAAAACCACTGCCACAGTTTTGTCACCAGGTGGCGAAAGTGTCCTTTCTAGCAACTTAATCTACCAGAACTGTCCAATTCACACTCTGAGCATGTGGCGTGAAAAGTCACCAAGTATTCTCGTGCGAATGCCTTACTAACTTCTGGTAAGCGAGGACTGTATTATTTTGAGATGGAGCAAAAGGTAGAAGTAATATCTTCCGAATTTGCTTTGACAGAGTGAGGAAAACACACCCAGTGGGACTGATCAGATGTTCAATTCATGTCTGGCCTACAGATAAACATCTTCACTGGTATCAGTGAATCAGAATATAGGTGCACACACCTGCACGTGCATGCGCACGCGCGCGCACACACACACACACACACACACACAACCATTGACTAGAGTCTCATTTTCATCAGTTTTACTCTACTTTCACATTCTGCCCTGTTGACTTACTAAACTATTCACCCACTTTCCCTCCAGACTGCCCAGGAGCAATGTGAGTCCATGTGAGTCACTGGAAAGCTGGCAGGCACCCCTTTTTTTCTGATGGGGAGTCATCCAACAGGGCTACCACAGACAAGCTCTGCTCTCTCTTGGTGCTTCTGTCTCCTTTCCATAGGTAGGGGATGTTTCCTTATTGGGCTGAAATAGACCTTCATCTTTCCTTCCCCTCAAATCCAAGCAGAAGTAAGCAGCCACAGGGCATTCAGCCTGGTTGCCTGTGCTCTTCAGAGAAGACATTTTTGTCATTCCTTGTACTCCATCCTCTGTCAGGGAATGGATTTGCACACAAAGGGACTTAATTAAGAACTGTCCCCAGAAGCTGTCAGTTTCTGAGAGTCTGGAAGAAACAAAAACCCCATGAACCATAGTGCAAATTCACAGAGCCTGGGAGAGGTGGTGGGATGGCCCAGCTTTCTTCTTCAGCACCAGCCAATAATATTGTGAGATCTTCCTCTGCCAACGACTTTCAAATCCTTGTCTGAACAGTTCTCTCTGATTAGTACAGATCCTAGAAATCTGCAAGGGCAGGAGAGAATAGAAAATGGTACTCATATAGTAGGTGTATTTGATAGCAAAGAGCTGAGTAACTTAAAGGAATAGAAGGAAGCAAGACAACATCTGCTGATGGTTCAGACATGATACCTGCAGACTGATGGATATATAATCAGAATGGATGCATCAAAAGCAACTGTACAACTTCTGACATACACCCCACACACGACTGGCAAGAGCACACCTTTTCGGTAGCCTTATCTCCTCTCTGGCCACTGCAAAGAGCAGGTGAGTTTTTTCAAAGAACATCCATGTATCACCACAACTCTCCTTCAAACATGGCCAGCAGCTGAGCCCTGCAAAACCTAGAGAAACTCTTGAGCCTCCAAGACTCTAACATCAAGTGATTTTGCTATTGATCAGGACCAACATAGGAAGGTTTTGCTCTCTAGCATGACAAAAGCCATAGGGATGCATATAGGCAGTCAGACTCAGAGCCCCCAATGACCTGCCTTGGGGATCCACGAGAAACTGAGACTTTTATATTATACTAATAATTAATTTACTCATTTACAGATTCCTAAATTAAGCCCTTATGTGATGTGTATTTGATCAACTACTTAGAGCCCACTTGTAGAAAAGCAATCCCTCCTGCAAAGCTCACTAAAAGGTAAACCACCTTTTTTCTAAAAATCAAACAACCAACCAACAACAATAACAACCAAAACAACAAAACAAATAACCTGGAAGGTCCAAACTCTTCTTAAGTAATCCTTGAGAGAGTAAAACAGAGGGTGTAGTATTCACTGGTACATAAGGGACTAAAATCAAATATGTTCCAAAGAATAAGCTTTGAAAAGACCTGTGAATTGATGCCATTGCAGGGAACATAAACTCAGTTTAGGGATCATTCAGGTAGGGAAAATGACACAGTGAACAAGGTGAACAGAGTTAGGAAGACGAGTTTAATGCACTGAAACTGGTGTACATAGGAGGGAGGGAGGGAGGGGGCTGGGGAGAGAGAGAGAGAGAGAGAGAGAGAGAGAGAGAGAGAGAGAGAGAGAGAACAACCCTATGTTTCCCTTTGGCGTTCTTTTTTTTGGCATTCTTTATGTAAGATGGCAAACAATGCTCATCTTAAGCAGATAATCATGAAAATATATAAATATATATCCCTTTACCTTTGAACAGTGCCATGACAGCTCAACGGTGGCATTTCTGGAAACCAGTGTGGACTCCATCAGTCCAGCTGTCATGTTACAGTCCATCTGAGTGCATCAACTGTCAACTAGTGTGTTAGAGCTCAGAGCCAGCTCACTAGACAGTGAACACTGCTGGCTCCCTTCAGCTGTCCTCTACCAAGCAAACCACCTTCTGTGCCATTCACACACATGTGAATAAAGTACCAGCAGTGTCTCCAGGTTACCCAGCCCTTTTGTCTGAGGCCTTAACCTTTATGCAGAGGATCCTACAGGGCTCACTTAGAGAATCCACTTTTGCAAACAGACATACAGGAGCCAACATTCCTCTGACCTAACAATTAAAGTGTGCTCCTCTTCCTTCCCTACTACCCAGGGCAAGATGATCTTATTTTCTTGGCTTCCTGGAGAGCCCTGGAGCCCAGAAGCTCTGCCAATAGCAAGATGCTATCTGAGCAGATAAACTCTTGCAAGCAGAGTTTATCCTTCAGGCTGCCCGCCTCTCTTCTTCCAGCCTTGTCAGAATCATTTTTTGATTTTTAACTCACCCAACACTGACATTTCTATGTCTGACATAGCTAGGAACCAAGAGGTAAATACAACAGTGCTCAAGGCTATCCTGATCCACACAGTATGTGTCTCACTGACCATCTGCTGACCACACCCAAGGGAAATAAAGATAGACCTTCTACTGTTAGAGGGACTGACTTTCTGTCTCGAAAGTGACCGTCATAACTCTTCACACACCAAAAGCAATTAATGAAAACAGTCACTTGCTTGAAACTAATTTGATTGTATTTGACTTGAAGCCCTCTAATAAGGCTGAGAGATCTTTGTAAAAGGCACCCAAAATTTGAAAGACTAAAAGAACATTGTGAAGGCTGGGTATATGGAGCATCTGTATGGTTGGAGGTGCTATTTATTTCAGAACTTGCCCAGTGCATGATGGGTACAGAGAACCAACTAAGAAGGAATATCATTTTAAAGTGCTTTGATCTTCATTACAGAAAGCACAATAAAAACTGCCCATGGTCAAGGGGAGCCTGATGGTGCCTGTGATGGGCAGCTTTGGCAGCAGAGGGGCTTTTGAATATGTCCACTTATTCCTTGATCTGACCTAAAGCTGAGACTGGCCCACCTTCCTGAGATCACTCAAATGATGGACTTAAAGGGTTCTCTCACTTAAATTTCCTAATTCAAGCTGTGAGGAAAGAAAATCAACCCACTATAGGTGAGTTTTTTCCATCTGTGCAGGATCCACACTTACCTATCAGTGTGGACCTTGAGTATGGGTTGTCCAGCCGTTTTATACATAGCAGGTTTCCAACCACAGACCTAGGTTCTACTATATGATGCCTGAAACTCCCTTTGCACTTGAAGTCTGACAACTCATTAATTGAGAAATACAGGCATATGCCATTTTGTGCAGTTTATTATTGCTCAAAACTAGATTATAAGGCTCCTTCCTGAATGATAGTACTGGCTACATTGACCAGGTTAGCACTTGTTTTCCAATTTTTTCTGTCTTTGTTACACAGTCATTGATCTCCAGGTCAGCCTGCCCTCTGCAGCTTTGCATACAATATGTTCTCTGGCTGCTCATGGTGCTGATGAGCATCTTTCTTATGTCCTTGGTCTCACTAGTCTCAGAATGACAAAAGTAGGTAAGTTTTCTTTATCCTTGCTTATATTTTCTAGGCTTTCTGAATCAGAAAATTGGTGTGTGTTGTAACCACAAAGTCATGGAACTGTTTCCTGATTTCTCTCTCAGTCTAGTTAAAAACCACTAGACCTTAGCGTGTCTCTTCTCTGCAGTGGAACATCTCGTTCCTATATTCCATCCGCATGTCTGCTCCTTCATATTTATTTGCCAGCTCACTAAATTAACCCTTCATCAGTGTTTAATCTTGCATTAGCTACTTTTCTTGTTAGTGATACAAAGCAATGAACAAAAGCAACTTAAAGAAGGGTTTGCTTCAAGGTAGAGAATACAGAGTATATCATGGTGGGGAAGTCAGGGTGTTGGTATGTGAGATGGAGGGTCACCACATTGCATCCTCAGTCAGGAGTTGGAAAGAGATGACTCTGCTATTAAATTTGACCCACCAATTTTCTTTCAACTGATCATCCATTCCACTGGATGGTGCAGCTCATAGTCAGGTTTTTTTTTTTTCTCCTACTGGAAACCTCTAACTGACATGCCAGGGAAGTGTACCTCCTAGAGCCCTCAAAATCTAGTCAATTTGACAAGGACGAGTAACCATCACAAACCTACTTTGGCTAAACTCACTTACTATTCAACACAAACTTCTCTTTTGGTATCACCTCATTAATATAGGTTGCATTTGATTCTTTTTGTTTTTAAGCATGGCAAGTAGCTGGATTGCATTTAAATCTTTTACCTAGATGTTCTATTTTAGCATCCATCTCTTGATTCATATTAAATGCACTCATTTTTCATTTTAGGATCTCAAAGAGTTTCAACAGCTTTGTTCTTGCCTAACTCTTGCTAGTAAGTCTGATTCTTCCAGTTAATCCAAGTGTATTTGGCGATGACTCACATTGCTTAGAATGCTCTTTGTGGTGGTTCGAGAAGCTTAGGTGGAAGGTGCATCTTCTTTGTATGTGTTTATTTAGATCAGGTACTTTGGGTCTCTTCTCAAGGAGTTAACTTGAGGAAAGCAGAAAATCTTGTGTTTTTCACTTCATGGGAAGAGCAAAATAATTTCACACCTGTAAGAGGATGTGAGTGCAGAAACTCAAAGAAACCCCAAGTCTCTTTCTCCTTAACCACTGTGCTAAGGCCCTTAAGGATAGATCTTGACTTTATGTTAGGAGCAGGTGTGGCGGCAGTCCTAAAGGCGCCAGAGACTGCAGCTAAGTCATATGACTTGCACCTGACTTCCTCATATAAGACACAAACATCTTGAGTGCTGCGCAGGTGTACCAGGATACAGGTGAATCCAATTTGGTGGAGATTTGCCCCTGCTGCCCTGATTAGCTGAGGCTGCGTGCCTGGTGAGGTGGCGTGGCCTGCTGTGCGTGGATGGGAACTGAGAGTATAAAAGAGTGAGAGGCCCGGGTTAGAGGAGGATTATTATTCGAGAGAGGATTGTTATTATTGGGAGATATAAAAACAAGGGGAGATATAAAAACAAGGGAGATATAAACAAGGGAGATATAAACAGGGGAGATATAAAAACAAGGGAGATATAAAAACAAGGGAGATATAAACAAGGGAGATATATGGAGAAAGAAGAAACAGGACTGAATAAACGTGTGCAGAAGGATCCTGTAGCAGCGTCGTTCTTCCTGGCCTGTTGAGCGCGCGCAACAAGTGGTGCTGAAACCCGGGAAGAAAAACTCGGGACGGGACGAGAAGACCTGGGACGAGAAAACCTGGGAAAAGAAACATCTTCAGGCATGAGTGAAGACCCCCTGCTACAGGGAGGATTCAGAACTGCATAACGGGGAAGAAGGGGTTAATGAAGTGTTCCCGTAAAACAGACTGTTGAGAAGGATCCGGCGTGGATTCAGAACTCTTCAGCTGGGGAACGGTACTGATGAAGAGAAAGAAGAAAGATGAAGACTGAATAAACTGCTGTTAGAAGGGCTGGTGGTCCTGTCGTTCTTGCTGGTCAAGAGCGGACGCGACAATTGGTATGGGGAACCGACTCCCCCACCGAGTTCAGAACTTTCAGCAGTCAGTGGTTGCCGGCAGGGTAAGTTCATGGTGAGTGAAACTTGTGACCCCAGGAGTTTGGGAAGGACCTCGATAAAATAGAGGTGAGCATAAAGTTGCCAGGAAGTAGGCACAAAGTAACCCAGGAGTTTGGGAAGGACCTCGGATAAAATAGAGGCGAATATAAAGTTGCCAGGAAGCAGGCTTTGGGACAAGTTAAGGTTCCTGGTTTTGGGACAAGTTAAGGTTCCTGGTTTGGGGACAAGTTAAGGAACTATGATAACCTCAGTGTAGTGATCAATAGATCCTCGCTGTGTAGTTATGCTTTTTTCTCCCATTGACCCTTTGTGGGTAGGTCTGATAGTTTTGGTCTTGTTTATTCTGATATATGGACTCTGTTACTGTTTGAAACTGTGTGTAGAGGCAGTCAAGACAGGTCAGAAAATCCTTACAGAGCAACAAGAAAGTATGTCGGAAGAGGAGAAGGGCTTAAAAAGAAAAAGGAAAAAGAAAGGAGACACAGTGTTATCAGGTGGACAGAAAGGACAAAATAAAAGAGCTGAGGCGGAGGAGGAAGGCAAATTAGCTTCTGCGTCCTCTCCCTATGCCTCCTCAGCAGCCACCTGTAGGTGGACCTTCTGTCTGGAGATTTGGAGAGGATCGACCAGATCAGGTGTTGATGTGGGCGAGAGGGTCTGTTTGTGTGTTTCCACAGGACCAGACGGAACCTCTTTGGGTGCCGGAGAGATTGATGAGACGCTGCAAGAATGAGGCTCCTGATCCAGTTGCCCCTGTGGATGTGGTGGATGATCCCACAAGCACAAAGGATGGAGCCGAGATGAGAGATCCTTTCGGTATTCCAGAAGCCGATACCAGCTCGACATGACATTCAAATTTTTCCACGCTTTTTGATCCCTGAATTCCTCTTAAAGAGATAGCCCCTCTGGCTATCTATCCCTTGCTTCAGGGAAGATGAGCGGGGATGAGAGCCCTGGGATGTATGCTTGTTATAGTGTGTGTGTTTTTTGTGTTTGGCACATGTGTTAGGTGCAGAGTGTGCGGCCTGCACTTTCGCCATGGTAGCATAGGCTTTTGCTGCAGTGGAGGCGGGACAATCTCCTCAGATTTGGTTTGCCGCTCTAAAAGAAATTATGCTGCGTTATGCCGTGGGGTGCGAGGCTAAGCACTGCACAGAGGATAGCTTGCTGTTGGCATCCTGTGGAAGGCATGTCTGATTGCATGAAGGTTCAGTGTCCTAGTTCCCTTCCCCCAGGAAAAACGACACGGGAGCTGGCCAAGACCTCTCTGGGTGATGAGCCTAAGGGATGGTTTTGTGTAGGGCCCCTATGCTTGCACACTGGGGATCAGACCTCTACCTTCACCCATGAGGCTTGCTTGCAGCAATTAAGATCTGGCCATAGGTTAATTAATATCCTGGCCTTTTGATGCACCTGCCGCAAGCAAAACACAATCTCCCCAGGAGTGGCTTGGCATGATAGAGAGGTAGTCAGTGATAAGACTCCCTGGGCATGTCACCAACCTAAGACAGGGATCAAACCAATGCTGTTTGTCTCCCAAGGACGGGTAAGGGGCATGGCTGCGGGGGGCTATCTACAGACATTCTCTCTGCCAGAAAAGAAAAAAGGGGGAGATGTTAGGAGCAGGTGTGGTGGCAGTCCTAAAGGCGCCAGAGACTGCAGCTAAGTCATATGACTTGCACCTGACTTCCTCATATAAGACACAAACATCTTGAGTGCTGCGCAGGTGTACCAGGATACAGGTGAATCCAATTTGGTGGAGATTTGCCCCTGCTGCCCTGATTAGCTGAGGCTGCGTGCCTGGTGAGGTGGCGTGGCCTGCTGTGCGTGGATGGGAACTGAGAGTATAAAAGAGTGAGAGGCCCGGGTTAGAGGAGGATTATTATTCGAGAGAGGATTGTTATTATTGGGAGATATAAAAACAAGGGGAGATATAAAAACAAGGGAGATATAAACAAGGGAGATATAAACAGGGGAGATATAAAAACAAGGGAGATATAAAAACAAGGGAGATATAAACAAGGGAGATATATGGAGAAAGAAGAAACAGGACTGAATAAACGTGTGCAGAAGGATCCTGTAGCAGCGTCGTTCTTCCTGGCCTGTTGAGCGCGCGCAACAACTTTATAAAGCAAATACTGATCTAATTCCCTTCATGGATTCCTAGACCCATGAGACTGGTCCCATCAGAGCTAGGAGGCTTCCAGTGGGCCTCTCTTCCAAGTCAGACTTTGCTGTGTGGATTATAATTTCCACCTCTAGGGATCAATGTCTTTTACTTTCTTACTATCTCAGTTTTGCTTTTCAAAAGATGTTCCTAGGTTTGGACATTTTATGTCCCCTCTTAATCTACACATTAAAGGCTCAGTTCTGAAATGTTACTATTGGGAGGTAGTGGGACCTCAGATCAATAGATCTACAGACAGATCCATAGCCTTTGAGAGAATGTGCTTGAAGGTTATTGAGGTACCTTGGCTTGGCCCTCCCTCTCTTTTTGATCCTGGATCCTGATGTGACTGATTCTACTCTACCATGTGCCCCTAACATGATATGCATAGCCCCTCACCACTGGCCAAAAACAATAAGGCCAACCAATCATGGATTATAATTTCCAAAATTGTGAATCAAAACCCTCTGATTTTATTAATAGATTTTCTTACTTTAATTGAATACTGAAAAATATGGTTATGTTTTAAATCATATCCAGGATTTTGTATATTTTGTAAAAGGTAGAATTCTGCCCATCTTTCATATCGTCATGGAAGTAATGGTCTCTTGTTTAAATAATTGGAAATGAATGTAACTACAGAGCAGCTTAATTGTTGGTCTTAGAACTTTTCTACTGTCCTAGGGCCTCTGAGAGAACTCACAAGGATACAGGCAGATGCCTGACATCATCTTTTTCTGCAGATTCGAAAGCCAGGCCATGTCCTGGCCGCACCCCAATGCCTGACAGAAATAGAATGAGACAAGAGATCCAGCTGGCAGGATATCAGCCTAGGAACACGAGAGGCAACAAGACTTCCAACTACATGGTCAGAAAAGTACTCTGAAGGATGGTTCAGAGCAAACCAGCCTGGGTAGAAAGTCTACCTTTCATTTACTGATAATGGTTTTGTTTGAACAGCTTTTTCTTTCCCTTGGGACATCTGTCCTGGAGGCTCCTATCATTTAAAAACAGGCCATCACCAAGGACTGAACTCATTAGTCACTAATGCTGAGCCATAGCAAGGAAGAATGGCTTCCTCTTGTCTCCTTAGATCTTCCCACCAAGCCCCTCTAGATATGTTATACCACAGTGGCCCTGCTTGTCAACTAGAGGGTCTTATTTGCTTCTCATACAGTCTCCAATATCTAGCTCAGTACATGGCTCATGTAAATTAAAATATTTTGAGGAAGGAACTGCCAGGATGGGTTTTATGTCAGAATGTATAAATATGGAGATTTTAATCTGAATAAAATTTCTTACAACACAGCTCTACTAATCAGTAATTGACGACTATGGTGTCTTCAGATGGAGGCTCAGGGAGATCTAAACCACATAATGGCACAGCCAATCTTTCCAGGAGAACTCATCTGAGCATCTGCACAAAGGTTGAGGGTAGGATTTTTCTTACATCTGTTCAGAGTGTCATAAATGCAAACTGTTCTCAATTTTTTTTCTGATGGTAAGAGATGTTCAGGGTACTGCCTATAGCACTCTGCCAGGAAACAAGGCAGGCCTGAAAGTGTTCCAGGGTGTGATATGTGGCAGACCAAGACTCACACTAGCATGTCTACATGCCAAGAACTCCATACCTACAGTTGAAGAAAGTGGGACATGACAGTAAATAGTGTGAGGATCCTAGAACTCCTTCAGAGTACACGCAGCTGTATGGCATTGAATAAGGTACACATTTTCTAAGGGGAAATGTGAGTACTACTGTCTATAGAAACAACTACTATGTTGAGAAAGAGCCATATGTGTGAGCAAATGACTTCCTAAGGCTGTCCCTCCACAGCTGCTAAAAGTCATCCCATTGCCACAGGAACTAGACAGCTGCATATTGACATGAACTTTTCACTTGTTTGATATTGGCACTAGACAAACAAATGTCACAGTGATGAGCTAACTACTGGGAAACCTTCAGATGGATTTGACTGTTGGGTCCCAGGTGGATATGGTCTTCACTAAGGTCCTGCCTATCTCTTGAGACCTAATGTTCTGTGACTTATTGAATCATTGCCCTTTGCTCTTATGGGTTGCCTAGGACTAAATGTCTTTATTTCATTACTATTCAATAGTTCATAATTTAAAAGACACAGACATTTATTGTATTTTGAGTCCAAAACATCATAAATGTGTATAAATAAATGTTTAGCTAAATGGATTCAGTTATTTATTAGGCATAAATGTCATTCAGGTGGTGGAGTATGTGTAAATGTTCTTTTTGTACAAGTATCTGGATCTAATTGCCATTCTCACTGCCACACACAAAATGATACTTGCTCAGTGAGGGTAGATAGTAATAGCATTGTTTTTGGCTAAGCAACCAATACCAGTCAAAAGAATGTAAACACCATTAGACTAAAAATGTGATTGAGTCTGTTTTACTGGCATTTATCCAAAATTGCAACAGACATCTATTTAGACAGAAGGTTTGGTTCTATGTTTCATGTAAAAATACTCTTCTCATTGATGAAAGTCTAGAAATTTTTGTGATACAGTTAATGGTAAGCCAGATACTGAGTCAGAGAGAGAGAAAGAGAGAGAGAGAGAGAGAGAGAGAGAGAGAGAGAGAGAGAGAGAGAGAGAGAGACGAGAGTGAGCTTGCTTTAAACTCAGTGGCCCCTATCCAATTTTCCTGTAGGAATCCCAAGTTTCTTTGCTTCTCAACAGTTCTGAAATCTAACAGACAATTCATCAAGCAATGCCTACTAATAATTCATATTCCCTTCTTTAAAGACATAGTGATTGCCAGTTGAGTTTTTTATTGCTTTGCTAACCATGCTGAATACCTTGAGCTGTTGCTTTCTAACCAGAAGCAAGGAAACATGAAGTGTTAGCTATCTAACACAGCCTCACTGCAGTGAGCCCCATGAGTTCCATTGGTTTGAATGAGATACTGAACCGGTTACAGACTTCCATTTATACCTTCACGAATCCTTCAGAACCAGAATTCCCACAGGGGCAACAACTTGTTGGGTAGATCAAAATAAACTTACTTCTTGTTAATGAATTTCAAATTCAGTCTGCTTCTTCACTAAATGGTAGTCATCATGGGGGATAGGTTTAAAATTCAACAGAGTAGCAGAGTCATCTTCTAGCTGCTGTGACTTGAGGATGCAGCCACAGAAGCAACATACCAACGCCAACAGTGGCACTCGGAATGGAACTGACACAATTATATGGGCCAAGCTGATGTTCACTGGGTCTAGAATTGCCATCTTTTCCTGTGCCTTTGGCTATGTAGATATGTCCCTTTCCACTCCACCTATCTTGTTTCTCCCTTGGTCTCATTGCCACAAGGTGAACTCTGGTTTTCTGGTCATTGACAATCTGTACTCAGAGTGAACTATATTCTGACTTATATGGTCAAGTCACAAATACAATATCTAATAATTTGACTGCATTTGGAGATCTGGCCTTTGAGAGGGGAAACCAAGTTAAAATGAGGTCATTGGAGTAACAACCCAACATTACTGGTATCCTGGCAAGAAATTTAGATTGGGGGATTTAGCTTAGAGTGTTTGTCTTATGGAAGGCCACTGATTCAACCCACACAACAACAATCACCACCACCAAGAAAGAAAGAAAAAGAGAAAAGAAAAAGGAACTCTGAATACAAATACTTGAAAAAAGAGCAAATAATGAGGGAAGACAGCCTTTTACAAGTCAACGAAAACACCCTAGACATAATCGAGCTTACATGTGCCTTGGTTTCGCATTTCTAGCCTCTAGGACCATGAGGGAATGCATTTCTACATAGTAGGGAACCTTTTTTTTTTTTTTTAATTTGGTACTTGTTATGGAAACCCTAGCCAACTAATATTCCTCGAAAGGACAAAGCAGATAGAACTTGTTCTGTGT
This sequence comes from Mus musculus, assembly GCF_000001635.26. Taxonomy (NCBI): domain Eukaryota; kingdom Metazoa; phylum Chordata; class Mammalia; order Rodentia; family Muridae; genus Mus; species Mus musculus. Next base: position 11,119,943 of record NC_000077.6, on the reverse strand, counting down.
TGGATGTCTGCTGTTTGCTATTAAGTTGAAGAACAAGACAGTTGGTAACTAATCAAGAGGCAGTAGTAAACGGTTTTACTACTAACCTGACCTCCTATTCAGGAATAGAAATGGGATTACAGCCATCCAGAGGAGTGCGGCTATCATCTTTGTCACAATGAACACCTTTGAGGTGTTTTGTTGAGAACTAAAGTTTTCTACTGGTTTGTATCCATAAATAGTATTAGATTTGATAAGGGTTAAAGTATCCAGAAAGGAGATGAAAAGCAGAGGTGAGAGTCTGCAGTGAAAGGGTTGGGAAGCATGTGGCCAAAGGTAGGGAAGCTCAGAACCAAGTTGATGCTGATCTGTTATAGGCGCCAAATGCTCTGCACATCACAGGCAACTGCTAGCAGCTGCCACCCCCAGAGTTTCACCTGCTTTTTATTTCAAATCCCCACCAGGAAGGACCAGCAATTTCTTCTGTCAGAAATTAGAGACCAGCCTGTTACAGGGCTCTGCATCTCCTTAGGAAAGAAAGTCCCCTTCCTCTTAACTATTTCTAGTTCCCTTCCTTCTGTGCTAAGGAAAACAGTTCTGAACATTAGTCTAGTATGTTGTACATTGGTGGACAGATAATCTCCCCCGCCTCTCTCTCTCTTTCTGACTGCTACATGAACATTGTATATTTGCAAGGTAAATATCCATCCATTGTCATCCAAGACCTCCAAGGACTTGAAGCTGACTCTGTACTCTTCCATACTGATCCTGTGCAAAACCTCCCATCCAAGTGTTGGATCCTTGTACAATGTCGAGAAGCAAAAGCCACAGGCACAAATGACTTCTATGGGTCTTCTCAAATGAGAGCAATGACTAGAAATTTACTTGATACCAATATCAGGGAGCAAGCATAAGTTAGAGTAAACTTTATGTAAACTATATATTATAATAGAAAGCACATAGTTAAAGTTAGTGACAGCTTTGTGATATCCAAACACATGACATTCTAGCATGTGTAGAGACCACCTGAAAGTTAAGAATGAAAAGTCAGGCTGGAGATAGCTCAGCCAGTTTGCTTTGCAAGTATGAGGACCAGAGTTTAAAAGTCAGGTGCTGTGGTATACCCCTATAAGGCTCATGCTTCAGACGGGGGGGGGGGGGGGGGGAGGATAGAGCCAGAGGATAGATGTGGTGAGGATAGCCAAATCAGTGAGCTGCTTCACTTTCAAAGACCTTGTCTCAAAAACAAGGTGGGAACTGAGGAAGACAGCACATATTGACCTCTGGCTCTATGCATGTGTGTGTGTGTGTGTGTGAGAGAGAGAGAGAGAGGGGGGGAGGAGGTAGGAGAGGAGGGGGAGAGTATGAAAAGCCATTTAAAGAAGGAACATGTGAAAACTCTAATCTTTCCTGTTTCCTTTGTCACTATCACCCCTTTTTCCAGAATTTGAAAACATATTTCTATCTATACAATACCAGTTTTTGCAGGCAAGAATCAAACAAGAGGTTGCCCTCCCCCAAAAAGGAAAAGACAGATTTTGTTTTGTTTTGTTTTTCCTCCTAGAATTTGGCAATGCATTATGATAACAGAAGTTTGAGTTCTCCTGTATTTGTGATTTCAGGTGCAGGGATAGCTCCACTGGGAAGTGTTACAGCTCTTTATTTTATAGGAAAATAATTCCTTAGCTCACCTCACAAAGCTGTTCTAGAGTGCTGGGGAACTCTATAACCAGAACAAGCAACACATGTTACTAATTTAAAAGCAACTGTTTGTCTTTGACTTTATAAGACTCCGATTATCTTATGAACCCAAACCACTTGAGAGAATTTTGCTGGGATTCCAGAACATCTGGAGAGTTCTCTGGCAGCATCCTCAGTACACAGGAGCCATTCTGAGGATAGTATTCTTGACTCTACATCTCCTGAGTTTGGGTCCTGTAAAATTTTTATCAAAGTTGTCTTTCTCTAAGGTGCTGAAGCCGCTATTCCCTGCTCATTAGCCTTGGGGAACAGTTGGCTCCTCTTCTTAAAGGAAACAGCAAAAAAGATTCCCACATCAGGCATTGCATGTCTTCTTGTAGTCATGCGTTTGACCATCAGGCAAATCCAAATGGAAACCTATGTTTCCTAACTAAAACACAATGCCAGTTACACAGTTTTCAGATTATCTGTAGATCAGTTCCTCCTGGCTGAACACTTCACTATGCTCCGAACACTGGCCGGTATTCACTCCACTCATTAATCTGCCTTTCACACATGGAGTCTAGGGATCCACAAATTTACAGGGGATCCTAAAAGGCTTCCAACTTCTGCTTTAGGGTTTGGAGTTTCAGGGTGATCTCTGCTGGTAGGGGAAAAAATGTCTTTGGAATGCTAAACCAAAGACCAGAGCTATTTTTCGGTGTTTGCAAATGCAGACATGAGTACATTTCTAAGGTTCCTAACCGAGAGGCAGACAATGCTCCTTGAACCATGCCCAGCACATACAAGCAGGGTAGAACCTCCATGCACACCAATAGGTTCCAATAGGAATTGACCATGCTTCAAGTGGAAGGTAAGGGTGAAAGCATAAACTATAGAGTAGAATTTCTTAGCTTGGCACAATCTGCTCTGTTAGCTGCTCTACCTTTAGAACATTTAAGAAATATTCTCTGCCTCAGTTTCTTCTTTCTAAAACAGAAATAGATAATCTACCTCCTAGCCTGATCTATCACTCTATGTGAGAACCTTAGCCTGGAACCCAATGCAGAAGATCAAGAGAAATAAAATGCATTGCATTTCTCTAAGGTTAAAACACTTAACCACAAACTGGGCTTCTTGATATTGCTTTCCAGCATGCTTTGACAACTAGTAAGTAAAAATATTTTCTTTTGATACTTAGAACAGTTATTTGTTAGTCTGAACTCCAGATCTGGGGGAATGGCTTATGCATATGAATGGTCTTCCTTAATTAGCCATTAACTAAAGACTATGTCCCAAGTGGCAGGGTAATTTACACCGTGTTTGAAAACAGGTTGAGCACTTCACTTCTAAATTAGGAGCAATGAATTCATGCTGAAAGTGTAGCCAATAACCCCCGCAGCTGTTCCCTTAGTGTCAAGGCTTCAGTCCAAAGTAACCTTTTTACAGCAAATACCTGATCAGCCAATAAAGAGTGCCCACATAGTTCTACCAAGGACTATCCCAGCACGGAAGAAAGGGCATCTTAAAGGGGTACCAAACTGCCCTCTACTTCTGAGAATGAGGGAGATCATTCTCTTCAAAGAGAGAGGGGTGGGGTGGGGATATGCCACAGAACCAAAGCCATTGTGCCCCTTTTCAGAAGGTGCCAAGTCGCCAGCAGGCGCTTGCCTCTTACCACAAACTCCTCCAAAGTCTGGTAGGTCTTGCCCCGGAACTCGCAGTAGTTCTTCTTCTCCTTGCACTGCGGACAGCACTGGCTGTTGTCGACGTGGATGCAGCGCGGGTGAAGCCGTGGGCACTCTGGCTGTGCGCAAAGGGGCCCCTCCTCCGTACACAGACACGGGCAGGCTGAGGGACCTGGGGCGAACTTCTCCCCGATCGCATACACGAAGCCACTCTCGTCCACACAGCCCTTCCCGCGGTAGTCCGGGTAGGCGTATTCCTCAGGCAGCTCCGGTGTGGGAACGAGTTCCAGGCTGATAGCTTCCTGGGCGGCGGCCGGGGGCTCCCCCTGTGGGGTATCCCCGCGAGGCCGGACCTGCCAGTCCGCGGCCTTGGCGCTCCCGCCCTGGGCAGCCCAGGCCTGCTTCTGCTTGCTCCACGCCTCCCGGCCCGAGAGCGCGCGGCTGCCCTTGCTCTTCCAGTCCCGGGCACTGCTGCCCTCGTCCCTCGAGGCGCGCCCGAGCTCGCTCACCCGCCCCGGGCTGTCCCGAGACGCGTGCTCGCGCTTCTCCTGGCCGGGTTGCTCAGGAGCTTGGGCCAGCTTCTCCAGCGGGATGCTCGGACTGCACAGAGCCACCATCAGGCAGCAGGTGACCAAGAGGGAACTGGAGAGCGCGCCAACTGCCATCGCAGAGGAGCTAGGCATCCCCTACCACGTCCCGGCGGGCGGGCGGGCGGGGAGCGCGGACGATGAGCGAGTCGCATTCACAGCCCGGGGGCGCGCCGCTGCCAGCCTGGAGTCGCCGTCCCTGCGGAGAGAACAGCAGTACAACTGAGCTCCGCGGCTCGCGCGCACCTCGGCCCCGCCGTAGCCCCCTCCCGACCCGGCGCCGCCCGGGCTCTAGCATCCCTCTAGATTAACGAGCTGGACGCCGGGGGCGGGGGCAACTTGCCCAGTGTCTGGTATATAACGAGGTTCTCAGACATCACACATGTGCAGGAATACACAGCAAGCCAAGTTGGAGAAAAACACCGGCCGCGAGGGTCTCCTGCAGTGGAGATTAGTGCTGGAGATGGTCACCGTTAGGATGCGGAGCCCAGAAAAATGCAGCAAGTCGGGCGGGTGCGGGCTGCAAGGCTTGCACTCAAAGCTCAAATCCTGGCACCTGGGCTGGCCCTCCCTAAGTCTTGGCCGCATTTCCCGCAGGTTTCTAAACAGAGAATTCCGCAGTGGAGTTGGAGACTGACAAACGTGCGCGCAAATTAAAGAGAAACCCTTCCTCTCCTGCCCAAGGGGTTTGTGCATGGAAAGGAAGCTGGGGGAGAAGTGAGAGAAAAAGAAAAACACCCCCTTCCAACAAAACCAAAACCTTGCTGCTACTCTGAAGACCCCACAACTCATTTGTAACTTCTTAGATGCCTGCTCTCTAGGGAGTACATGCCCCTCTGTTCTCTAACCTAGGCACTATCTGGGCTTTGCCTGGTTGGCCGGGTCCAGGATTCCTGAGGCTTTACTCCTTAGCCGCTACCCCACTTCCAGTATTGGCTCTTCACTAGGAGATGTGGAGGGTGACTGTGAGCGCTGCTTCCGGCTAGAGCGCTATCTTGGAGTAGCAAATAACCTGGAGGGGTCTTGGTGATGGATAAGTGATGCTCGCCCAGGGAGTACTGAGAAGGAAGGAGGGGAGTGCAGGGTCATAGGACTAGGGCCAAGGCTATCTTACTGAAGGGCCTCTTCCAGCCTTTTGTGGATCTCAAAGTTTCTGCCACCCAAAGGAGTCTAGAGCCCCCCAGGCATCGCTGGGTACAGACATTCCAGTCTCTATTTGCTTCTGCCAAACACTCACCCTCTCCGTGCGCACCAGTGCCTCTGTCCCCCTCTATCTCTGCCAGCCCTTTCTATTAGGACTCCAATTAAGGCTGGCCTCTGGCTCACCGCCAATGCCAGTGGACCTCAGCTCAGGGCGAGTCGCCCATATTTAAAACTTGGCAGGCAGGAAGGGGTCCTCTCCTTCAGATCGGCCATAGAGTACTTTCCGGGGGCGTCCCCATGCCTGCGGTGCGGACCTCCAACATGCACCCTCACCCCGGCGGAGTGGCACCTACATACATGAGCTCAGGACGCAGGAGGGACGCCGGGCTGTAGCGGGCGCGGCCCTGGGGCTCCAGTGCCCATCCTGGTACCGGCCGGGCACCAGCGCAGGGCGGACCGCGGAGAGCACAGTCCGACCTGCGCGCTCCACCAGGCGCATGCACCTAGCTAGAGCATTTGACCCAGCCTGTTCATCTGGCTGCTGGTGGCCGGTAGCCTTCTTGGAGTCCTGTCAGTGCCCGTGTTGCCTTCTGCCTGTCATCCCTGGGTTTCTCCTCCCTGAGTCTCCACCATGAAGCGTGCTCTAGGGAGTCGCCAGAGCCCAGTCTTGCTCTCCTTGCTAGCCAGGCAAAGAATTTCTCCAAACCGAGCTCGCGGACCAGTGGGCAGCCTCTGCGCCCTGGGGGAGAGGAGCAGCTCGGAGCGCGTCCCGAGGGCCAATGGGATTCAGGCTGGCTGAGAGCCGCACGCCCGCCGCCTGTCGCAGCTGCCTAGCGTAGGGCTCACACCCCGCTCCCTCCTCCGCTGCCCACGCTCACGAGGCGTCGCCACCAGGGCTGGCGTTGCCCTGCCCTCGGTGGGTAGGAAACCTGAGCAGCACGCGCTGCCCTGGCAGCCGCTGCTCAGCCCACCTGTCAGGCTCACTCAGGCTTCCTTCTCAGACTTGTCACTCACTCCCCTCTGGACCTTTCATCTTAGCTTTTCTTCTTTCTGTTTATTCTTTTCTTTAAAATCCTCTCCCCTAATTGGCCCCCTCTGGCTTTGCTCTCAGTGAACAGATTGCTTTTGCTGCTGTTGGAAATGTAAACCAAACTGTTGAGTTTGGAATTCCAAGGATGTGTTAGCAGAGACTGTAGGGAGGTTTATTCCACCTTTACATCCAGAAACCCAGAGGAACAGACAAGGACGAACAAGAAAGGTGGAAGATTTCAAACAGCATACACTCTGGTTCTCCTCTACCACAGAGGCTGGCTGCTGCAGCTGCTGCTGGCTTCTTCGAATGCTGATGTCAGTTCGCTCCCCTTTGATCTTGAAGGCAGAATCTGCTTTTTTTTTTTTTTTTTTCCTTTCTTGGATAAAGGACTAAAGGCCAGTGGTATATGTTCAAATTAATCTCCAAAGTGAGATGTCTAAGGAAATATCTATTTCTTGGACAGTGGTTACTCTCCATGCCAACGGTGCTCAGATAGGGACACACAACTTTGCAGGGTCAGGCCTTTGGGAGTGAAGGAACTATTTTCTCCGCCTCTGTGTAGTTGATGAATCAAGGTTTAAGTGGAGACCTGAAAGAATAAGACCTGGAAATTCCTTGGGAGGCTGCTTTTCCTTACATATAGCCACATGCACACTGGCAAAAATTTAGGGAATCTCTATGACCAAGATAATTTGCTGGCTTGTTCCTCAAGACTTGTTTAGCATGCCTTCTTAGACTGACAGTCCAAGGGTGGCACCACTTACAATGGGTTTCTACCTCACACCAATCACTAATTAAGACAATTGTCATAAAGGTTGTCTACAGCCTGATCTTATGCAGGCATTTTCTTGGTTGCTGTTCCTTCCTCGAAAATGACTCCAGCTTGTCTCAAGTTAAAATAAAAACCAATCCGGACGATTAACCCCTTGTCAAGTGACATACAGACCATCACTTTTCAGTTAGAACCTTTCCTTTCTCATTTGTTCCCAAGATGGGTTGTTAATATTAATATTGTGCCAGGTGGTGGTAGTATAAACCTTTAATCCCAGCACCTTAATCCCCGAGAGGCAGGTGAATCTTGAATTAGAGGCCAGCCAGCTCTACAGAGCAAGAGAGTGAGTTAGGATGGTCAGAGCTACATAGGGAAACCCAGTGTCTATAAACCAAAGAAAACTAACATTGCAATATAAAACATACATAACTGAAAGTTCTGCATTCTTTACAAGTCCAAGCACTTTTTAAAAATCAGTCTCTTTAAAATAACTTGTCTCTTTTAGAATCCAAAGCCTCTCTAGCAATCCAGTCTCTATAAAACTTCAAAATCTCGTTGAAAGTTCAAGTCTCTCAACTGTGAGCTATGAAATTAAATGTTATTATTATTATTATTTTTTTATCCCAAGAGGGAAGAACCAGGGCAAAGTCACAATTCTAACAAAGAAAAACTGAAGTCCTGTGGGAAGCCACATGTGCCGTTGCAGAGTGGCGCTGGCTACTGCTGGCCACCACTCATAAGTTTGGACAAACAACCAATGTGTACATATGCAGTAAAGCTTTTTGCCAAGTCACTGCCTAGCCCGGGCATGTTAAAGAGGTACTGAGAATATAACCAATCAGATGTGAGACATGCAAATGAGGTATGTTAATGAGATTCTATGAGGTACTGAGAGAGAGTAGCCAATCAGATGAGGAACATGCAAATGAGGCATAGTGCATAACCAATCCGGGTGTGAGACACACCTCTCCTAGGCCTATATAAGCAGCACCAGTTCTGGGCTCCGGGTCTCTTCACCTCTGCAATCAAGCTCTCCCAATAAACGTGTGCAGAAGGATCCTGTTGCAGCGTCGTTACTGCTGGCCAGTCCAGCGCGCAAGACAAGAAAGTCCAACACTGTAAAGCTCAATGTCAGAAATCTGGGGATTCATTCACAATCTTCTGGGCTCCTTCAGGGGGGTTAGGCACACAGAACTTATCTCCTAGGTTCCTGCTGACTCTGTTCTACATCTGCTGCTGCCATTGGGGGTTGTCCCATGATATTGGCATCTCCAGCCTTTCCTGGGCTTTCTTTGGGGACTCTGACCATGCTATTCAGGATCAAGCTTTAACTTCCCTCCATAACACATTCAGTTCTGGGGCTTTGACTGCAACGGAGGCTGCATCCGTTGACATCCGTTGGCATCACATGAGTGACTTTGACACTACCAAGTTAGGTTGCTGGAATAAGGAACAGCCTTGGCTGCCTCTGGATCACAACTTTCTGTGCCGACTCCAAAGAAAGACTTCCCAGAAGAGTTTTTCTTGATGATCCTGATCTCTTCTTAAACAGTGTTTATCTCTTAGCTCCAGCTGATCAGCACCAATTGCTCCAGTAAAGCAAAGGTTTTGCTTCAGTGGTGTTGGTCTGCTGTTAATCATTTCTGTTTCTTCTGCTCCAGCTGACCAGAAACACAGACTCTTAATTCAAAATAGTGTACGATCTGGATGGAATCTTTAATCTTCCCTCTCTAAAACTCCACAGACCAGGATTTTATCATCTGTATTTCTCTCAGGATTCTTAGCTCCCAAGGTTCCTAGGAGTATCCCATTGGTCTCTGAGTACTCAATGGCTTTCCCAGCCCCAAGTTCCAAAGACCTTCTACAACCCTCTCCAAAAGAGCATGATCAGATCTGTCACTGCAATACTGTCCTCCTTATAACATACCACAACCCCTATACACAACAACTAAACAAAGGAGATTTTGCCAGCACAGCAGGAATTTGTCCTTCATCTCTTGCTGATGCAGTGGCTTTCTGAGGTCCATTTTCCTCCCTGCTTCTCATGTTTCCTTTCTTCTTTTTCAATTTCCTTCCTCTTCTCTTTCCCTCTCTTCCTTATTTTGTCTTTTAGGTTAGGGAGTGAATAACAGCAGCAGAAAGGCCTTTGTCAGGGAGTAAGGTGACACCTGCCTTATCCAACTCCACCAAGCCTAGCTTTAAAACATGGGGTTCTAATATCTTTAAAAGAAAAAAAGAATCTACAAGTGTTTAGGATTTGTAGTTTGGGTGAATAGAGAGCTACGTTGCTGTTCCTGTGGTGAATTTTAACCCAGTTTATTCCTTCCCCCTTTCTTTCTCCATTCAGGAGTTAAATTGGTCTGTGGCAGTACAGCTATAATCAGTGGCCAGGATGAGTATGTGTGATCAGCTCCAGGGTAGCTCTGAGCACTAGCAGTACATGTGGGTTCTAAGCAGGTGGGTCACCTTTTCTGTCCCCTTAGGCAAAATTAATCTTGCCTTCTGCTTCTCCATCTAGGCATGGTTTATGTCTCTATTACTGTCTTATAACATTCAACTTTTTCATAGCTCTAGGGTATTAATACTCACCTAGAAAATAACATCTAACTAAATGGCTGAGCTGTGTTTTATTCATCTTTCCATTCTTACTGCTGAGGGTCCTAATGAGACCCCCGTGGGGATGAAGGAAAGCAAGTAGGGAAGTAAGAAAGAAAGGAATGGGAGGTGGGCAGAGCTTCACTTTAGCCTGGTTGTCATCCAGAGAGGGCTGGTCATTCCAGAAGCATCTCATGGAAATTCAGTTAGCTTGGCTTTCTGTTCAGCTAACACTACAAAGCTTCACCACCCAGACTACACACTCATAAGGGCAGAGGTTCAGTGGTGACATAAGAAACTAGGACAGATTGTGTATCCTTCCAGTTCAGTTCCTGAGACTTCATCTGCTTAGCATCTGTATATCTACTAGTAACCAGTTATAACTGGATTCCATGCCTGTTTGCCAGGTCATGGGAAATTAAACCAATAGAGATATGGATGAGGGAGAATATCTTGATGGGAAACAAGATACAGAAGGTGTGGATCCTGAAGACAAGGGGCTAGAACTTCTTGGCAGGAAAAGCAAGATTGGTTGATTGGGTTGGGATAGACAGTACCAACTCATTTCCAAGCAAAGAGAAGTGACAAGGCCAAGAAGAACCCAATATAACAATGTCATCTGCTGGAACTGAAGATATCAGGTATTTGTGCATTAAGCATAAAAATCAGGTGGAACAAAATTAAATACAGAATGAAGTTACAGTGACTGAAAATGCCCAAGGAACAGAAGTGTTCCTATGTGGTCTGCCCAGCATCTACACATAATTGTTGATTTTCCTGGTAAGGAAGAAGGTGGAGGTAGCCCAGAAGTAGCAGACACTGCTGACTACTAAGATGCCTGTTCTTGTGACTGGCAAAGTACAAGGAAGCTTTCAAGGAGAAAAGACCTCTATGAATTCATGTTCTCTGCACATGGAGTAGACCAAGGAAAGCAGGGAATGTGGAGGGCTCTGCCATGTGGCCTGCTGATTGCCTAAGACATAGGCCTAGATAAAGAAGAGCTGCCTTCAATGAGTCCACACTGTAAACAAAGACACATTTAACTTGAACCTTGGACTTGAGCCAGAGAAGGAAGTGATGTCAAATATTCCTCTTCCAAAAGCCAGAGGGGAACAAAAGCCACTTTCACCTGAAGTTAGAGTAAGCAGAATTTTTGCGATTCAGGATGAAGGTTGACCATTAACTAAAGCTAATGAGTGAGAGAAGCCACAGTCATGTTCAGATGGCTTTTTATGGATGTTCACAGAGCAGACTTGGCTATTAAGGGAGCCACTAATTAAAGTTCTGCCATGGAGCAGGCTACCAGTCGACAGAGCAACAGCTCTGTTACTGCTTACCCTTTTGATACATGCCTGAGGTTGAGAGTTACTGTTCCCTGGGCTGACCTGCTGCACAGGCTGCCTGATTACAACACACTTCAGGGACTCATCCCTTCTGCTATGATGCCAAAAGTCAGCAGCATCTGCTCAGATAATCGAATGGATGACTCAGGTTTTTGTAAAATCAGTTGCAAAAGCTTCCTGGGTCTCCAGGGATTCATTTTCATATATTGTAAATTAAACCAATGTGTGAGAAGCATCACGGGCATTGATATTTATGCGCAGACATGGTCTTGAAAATAATTATTATGAAAGATAATAATTGATCAGAGTTTATTGGTCTGGAAGTGATGTAAGCAGGTTTTTCTGAATTCTTGGGACTGCCATGGCAGGTATGGTACTCTAATAAAAAAGGGCCTATGTTTATTAAATAAAGGCAAAACCCTTCAGGTGCTTCAAGGGTTTTAGACACAAGTTTTGTGTTTTGGAAGATTCTTGGCCCCTGGTCTTCCAAAGAGCAAGTTATCAGCCCTGACTGGCACACAGAAGATGCAGTGTTGCACATACCCTGTCTGTCCCCCAAATAGGCAGAGATTTTTGGAGAACAGGGTAAAAATGGGAGGTGTTTCCGGGTGTACTGATGTGGAGTCAGCAGCATGCAGGGTAGAATCAGGCACCTGTGTCCCTGGTATGACTTGTCCCTTTGCCCCTGAGCTGATTAGCTTCCAAAACAATCCACAGTAAAGTTAGGAACTTTAAATTTTTTGTGGCATTTCCACACTTTCTGGATATCATCCTTGAGCAAGGATGGAATCTGAGGGTAGATGGTACTCCATTTGTAAGTGACTCAAGTTCCTCTCTCCTGCCTGATACTCCGATACCAGGCTGTAGATGTGGGCTGGGACATTGGGTACTTGCTGCACAAGAACCTGCCTGGGGCTCAAATGGCATACAGAGTTGGGTCTTCCCTCCAAAACACCTCAATATGGAATCCACATATTAGAAACATGCAGTATCTGGGGTACAAAGGACAATGACAGCAACAAAGACATAAATATGAGGCAAAAGCAGGTGCAGGCTCTGCAGAAAACCATCAGTAGTAAGTGCTTAGAGCAGAGACTCTAAAACCAAGGAGAAGTAGCCAGTTAGACCATAAAGATTTGATGAGACTACTCAAAGACTCCTTCTGCTCACAGTGACTTCCATGGTACACTTCATCCTTTATAATTGGTATGGATTTGAGTTAGTCTAGCTAAAGATGGAACCCATTAAATTGCCTGGGGAGAGTTTTATTTTCTAATACAAACATGTGAGCATTTGGAATATGTTACATATTTAGGTGACCTTCAGTACCCATAGAGGATTTGTTCCAAGGTTCTACTGCGACACTAAATCTTATGTTTGTAATTCTTCACAAAAAGGTGTACTATTTGCTTAGAACCCATCCACTTCCTTCAATGCATTTCAAATCATCTATTGATCACTTACAACACCTATAACAATGCAAATATTGTGCAAATAGTTGATTAATTGTTTAGGGACTAATGAAAAAGTATGCAGATTAGTGAACATGCAATTTCTCTGAATATTGTTATTTATTTTCAATTATTACCTGCATGGGTGTTGTGTGTTTTCATAGGTGGCTATGTACAAATGAGTAGAAGTTCGGGTGGAGGCCAGAAGAAGGCCTCTGAGCTAGAGTTACGGGCAATCGTGAGCTGTCCAACACGTATGCTTGGACGTGAACTCCAGTTCTCAGCAAGAGCAGCAGCTGACCTTTATTTCTGAGCCATCTCTTCAGCTCGCTTCTGAAAATAACTGATAGATAATTGGTTGAATCTGTGGACATGAGACCATAAGTACAGAAGACCTACTATACCTGTTTAAGCATCACTTCCAGTCTCTATAGCACTTCTGAAGTTCAGGCAGGCAGCACATGTCACATCTCTAGTGTGTAGTTATGGTTATCAGAAGAATTAACAAAGAATCACATATAGTGGAAAGTAGGTTTCTCTGCATCTCTCACTGTTTCACCTCCAGTCTCAACCATACAGAACAGTCTGTTTCCTACTTAGGAAACTTCTAGGTAAGTATTAGTTTCTGTTATGGAAAGAAATGCCTTCTTTTTAGCTCCAGGCATAGATGTCTGAAATCTTTCTGTGCTTTAGGACCCCACATTTCTGTTCTATTTTTCTATGATAACATTATCTCCTACTCCCTTGTCATGTTCAAGAAAGAAACATTTGGTGGGGTTTTTGAGGTGTTCATCACCTAGTCCCACCATACACAGAGGATACACAGACTTTACCTGCATTTGAGAACAGTTCAGCCTTCTCTGCTTAGGGTTGCATGTGCTGAGCTATGAGCTGATTGATAGCCTTTCATCTTAGCCTTTATATCAACTTACTAGGTTTGGTTCATTATTCTAGTCATTAGCATTCCACCTTAGATGAAGTTAAGTAGCCGGTCCCTTGATTCATCAGATACATGGTTTATTATTGAGCATATGAGCTCCTATCATGCAGGTGCTGGCTTGCATTTAGATTAAAGAAGTTTACAAGTTCAGTAGCATCCAAGTCGATCACTGAAGAAAATATGCAAAATATGTGTTTTTTTTTCACTTATGTAGTGATTTTGTAAGTCAAGTCTACTGGCAACAATTTTTTTCAACTTCTCTTTGCTTGGAAAGTCTATTTGTTCTTCATTTTTAAAATATATTTTAAAAATATATCTTTAGATTAATATTCAGACATGGGACATCAGTGTTTATTACTATGGACTGGGTAAGGATTGTACATTTCAGCTCTACTAAATGTATTGAATATATTTTTATTAGATATTTTCTTCATTTACATTTCAAATGCTATCCTGAATGTCCCCTATACCCTACCCATGCCCTGCTCCCCAACCCACCCACTCCTACTTCCTGGCCCTGGCATTGCTCTGTACTGGGGCATATAATCATTGCAAGACCAAGTACCTCTCCTCCCAATGATGGCCAACTAGGCCATATTCTGCTACATATGCAGCTAGAGACACGAGCTCAGGGGGTACTGATTAGTTCATATTGTTGTTCCATCTATAGGGTTGCAGACCCCTTCAGCTCCTTGGGTACTTTCTCTAGCTCCTCCATTGGGGGCCCTGTGTTTCATCCAATAGATGTCTGTGAGCCTCCACTTCTGTATTTGCCAGGCACTGGCATAACCTCAAAAGAGACAGCTATATCCGGGTCCTGTCAGCAAAATCTTACTGGCATATGCAATAGTGTCTGGGTTTGGTGGTTGTTTATGGGATGGATCCCCAGGTGGGGCAGTCTCTGGATGGTCCTTTCTTCTGTCTCAGCTAAGAACTTTCTCTCTGTAACTCCTTCCATGGGTATTTTGTTCCCCGTTCTAAGAAGGAGCAAAGAATCCACACTTTGGTTTCCCTTCTTCTTGAGTTTCATGTGTATTGCAAATTATGTCTTGGATATTCTAAGTTTCTGTGCTAATATCCACTGATCAGTGAATGCATATCATGTGTGTTCTTTTGTGATTGGGTTAACTCACTCTGGATGATATCCTCCAGATCCATCCATTTGCCTAAGAATTTCATAAATTCATTGTTTTTAATAGCTGAGTAGTACTCCATTTTGAGTAGTACTCCGTTGTGTGTGTAGATGTACCACATTTTCTGTATCCATTCCTCTTTTGAGCGACATCTGGGTTCTTTCCAGCTTATGGCTATAAATAAGGCTGCTATGAACATAGCGGAGCATGTGTCCTTATTACAAGTTGGAACATCTTCTGAGTATATGCTCTGGAGATGTATTGCTCAATCTTCTGGTAGTAATATGTCCAATTTTCTGAGGAACCACCAGACTGATTTCCAGAGTGGTTGTACCAGCTTGCAATCCCACCAACAATGGAGGAGTGTTCCTCTTTCTCCACATCCTCGCTAGCATCTGTTGTCACCTGAATTTTTGATCTTAGCCATTCTGACTTGTGTGAGGTGGAATCTCAGGGTTTTTTTGATCTGCATTTCCCTGATTTCTGATTAAGGATGCTGAACATTTATTCAGGTGCTTCTCAGCCATTCGGTATTCCTCAGGTGAGAATTCTTTGTTTATCTCTGTACCCCATTTTTAATAGGGTTATTTGATTTTCTGGAGTCCAGCTTCTTGAGTTCTTTGTATATATTGGATATTAGTCCCCTCTCTGATTTAGGATATGTAAAGATCCTTTCCCAATCTGTTGGTGGCCTTTTTGTCTTATTGACAGTGTCTTTTGCCTTACAGAAGCTTTGCAGTTTTACGAGGTCCCATTTGTCGTTTCTTGATATTACAGCACAAGCCATTGCTGTTCTGTTTAGGATTTTTCCCCCTTTACCCATATCTTTGAGGCTTTTCCCCACTTTCTCCTCTATAAGTTTCAGTGTCTCTGGCTTTATGTGGAGTTACTTGATCTACTGAGCTTTGTACAAGGAGATAATTAATATATTCTTATATCTTCAATCACAATTAATTTCAACTTACTTGAGCTTTTGAGGATTTTGAGGCAGCAAGAGGATTGAGGGCTGGAAATCAGCCTATTTGGGATTAGTGTCTGCTATGGCAAACTTTTAAAGTAACAATTAAAGCCTGCAAAGTGAACAGTGAACTTTCCTGGGGAGTTCTTTTCTTTTCCTCTTCTGGTTTCCTCTTCTCTTGACTCTTAGTCATCTGAGTGTTTACTGGACAATTGGAGTATTTCAGCTCCATTTTCTTAATTTTTCTTTTTCTTGTTTTGATTGTTTGTTTTTTGCTTTTTTTCCCACATTTTTTTTAAAAAAATTAGATATTTTCTTCATTTATATTTCAAAAGCTATCCCAAAAATCCCCTATACCCTCCCCCGCCCTGCTGCCCTACCCACTCACTCCCACTTCTTGGCCCTGGAGTTCCCCTGTATTAGGGCATATAGAGTTTGCAAGACCAAGGACCCTTTCTTACCAATGATGGCCGACTAGGCCATCTTCTGCTACATATGCAGCTAGAGACACAAGCTCTGGGGGTACTGGTTAGTTCAAATGGTTGTTTCACCTATACCGTTGCAGACCCTTTCAGCTCCTTGGGTGCTTTCTCTAGCTTCTCCATTGGGGGCCCTGTGTTCCATCCTATAGATGACTGTGATCAGCTCCATTTTCTTGAACATTATTCAGTTTCTTTATTCTGTTTTGTTTGTTTTTGGTTTGTTTTTTGTTGTTGTTCCTGCAGCAGCAGCTGCAGGAAGTTCTATCCAGACAGCCTCAAATTTTGTCTGACCTCTTGTGCCCACTAATCAAAAGCATTCTTCATCATGTCTGTTAGTCGTTTTTTGTTGTTGTTGTTGTTGTTTGTTTTTGTTTGTTTGTTTGCTTGCTTTTTGATCTTTAGCATTTCCTTTTAGGTTCTTTTGGGAATTCTCACCTCTTTGATTATATAGCCTGTGTATTATGATTTTCTTTATCCAATGTTATCCTTTTCATGTGAACCACAGTTGTTTTAAATCCCGAAAAGGCAGCATCTTTTCTTGTTTGGTGCCATATGTGGTATGCTCTACCTGAAATGGAGACAATGCCAAAGGAAATTCAAAGAAGACAAGTCAACTCCTCATGATGCTGTGTGGAGGCTTCCAGTTTCATAGAGTTTGGAATTTATCTCTAGCTGCTAGGTCATCTACACTCAGTGTTTCCCCCTCATTCTTCTTCCTTCTCTTCTTCCCCTCTCTTCCCTTTCTTCTCCCATCCTTCTATCTCCTCCATCCCTTCCCTTCCCTTCCCTTCCCTTCCCTTCCCTTCCCTTCCCCCTTCCCCCTTCCCCCCTCCCCCCTCCCCCCTCCCCCCTCCCCCCTTCCCCCTTCCCCCTTTCTCCTTTCCCCTTTTCCCCTTTCCACTTTTCCCCTTTCCACTTTTCCTTTTCTTTTCTTCTCCTTCATCCTTTTTGCCTTTCCTCCCCTCCTCCTCTACTTTTCTCTTCTACCTCCTCCTTCCTCTCCCAAACTGATTTGGATTTGATATTTTTTTTCTTGCAAACATACATTCACAGCTCTGGTAATTCAAATTCTTTGTTAAGTTCTCTAATTGAATTCAGCTCTGTCACAGTTCAAACTGTGGGTCTTGAGCATATCTGCAAACGTCAAAATCCCACCATAATGATTAGACTGTAAGTGGATTTGGAGCCTATCTTCAGAGTTCTCAAAAGTGGCCTCTCACTCAGAAATTAAGCCACTGCCTTTTCTGCACAAGAATTTCTTTCATACCATCCCAGCAACTCTGCCTGTGTGCTTTCAGAGGCAGAACTGGCCTGAATTGTGCACAGAGTTCCCATTGCCAGCTCTGTTACATTTTTTTTTCTTCCTGGCAGCCCCAACTTCCAGTCAAGATTTCTGGACACTTTCCAATTACAACACCATTTAGAAACACTCAGCATATTCCAGTTTTGAGTAATGTATTGATCTATTCTAAAAGAGAAACTGTCCACATGGTCCCTTATAAAATTCTTTTTATTATAGTTTTACTTAAACATATGCAAATACCCAAAACTGCAAATCCTTTGGCTTACAGCTGTTAGACAATTACAAAAATAAATTTACAGTTCAGATATAAAGTAAACTATAAAATGGATTCAATTGAAACCAGTCACACTAGTTAGGAAAAGGGGGAGGGCAGCCTTCCTGAAGTCCCATGGCTCTGCACAGCGTGGGAGGCCTGTGTCTCTAATTATTCTGTTCTGTGGAGCCTAGCACTGTCAGAAGATTCATGCCTGGTGGGGCCTGGATCTTCCAACATTTTTGTCTATTTAAACTACTTCAATGCTTCATTAGCAGGGCTTCCCATAAAGCCAGTGGCCTCTATTTAACATGAGTACAGCTGTTATTTATGAAGAATCACTGCTGGCTCTCATTGAGTCTGTGGCTATTAAATTTGTACCAAATGCCAAATTATCATAATAATAAACATTTTTGATCTGTGAGAAATAAATTCATATGATAGGTCACATTAGGTCATCATCTGAGGATGTAGAGTCTGTTTATTCAAGAAACAGTTTACATATCAACCAATGCAGATTTTATAGACTTTGATGCATTTTAACCAATGTGCATGTATGTATATCTAACACACAAATCATAATATTTACTGCTATCTATTCAGAAATCCCCCTACCATATTTTCAAGACAATTCTTTATGTGGCTGCCAACTCCACCACACACATCCTAATCTCCAAAGTCACTTTCATCTTGCTTATGGATTTCTATTCAGAGAGTCATACGTTTTATATAATATCTGGCCTTTTTGACTATGATTTTGTGATTCATTCTATAACTATACACCTCAGGAAGCTGTTACTTTCTATCATGGAATGTTCTGTTTCATGGCTCTACCATTTGATTTTCTTCCATTCACTTGTTAATGGACATTTGTATGATGTCTACATTTTTACTATAAGCCTTGAAGTAGATTGAATACTTTTTACTTTTGTAATTTTTACATACATTTCAGAAAAAATGAATTATTGTGCTTATGATCTGTATATAGATTTACAAGACATTATCAAGTTACTTTCCAAAATGTCTTTATACCTTTTATGCTTCTACTAGAAGTCCTTGAAAGCTCCCATGGTACCACATGCTGTCAGCATTGATGTTAGGAATTGCACAGTTTTAACCTCCTGGGTGGGTTTGAAGGGATATTGCAGTGTGGCTTGTAAGTGTACTTGCATTTTGACTAACCAATGTTGTCACTTTCTTATGTACTTTTGGCCTTTCATGTCTTATTCAGTGATGAGTTGGCACACTTATGCAAAAGTTGGCTGCTTATCTTTTGTATTAAGTAACTGAACTTCATATATTTTGGGTCTAAATACATAAAATATAATACTTGCCTCTGTTTTCATTAGTTTTAGGAAGTTTTAAAAGCTTCAACTTTTTTTAAAAATTCTCTTGAAAAGTAGCTATTTTTATTTAATAAATTCTAATCTACAAAATACATTTTCTTCACTGATACTTTAAAAATATTTTCAAAACTGCTTTTGCTAATCACAAGGTTTAGGGGAAGTCTTTCCACTTCCCATGTTTTCCTTTGGATGTTTTATAAGTTAAGATTATTTGGTTATTCATTATGTATTTATTTGGATGTATGGCTCTGCATGTGTAGGTGGTTAAAAAGGCTAGAGGAGGGTGCTTGGATTCTCTGCAGCTGGAATCACAGAGGCTTATGAGCTGCTCAAAGTGGGTTTGGAAACTGCCCTTGAGTCCCCTTCAAGACGACTATGTATATTAGCCATGGAGCCATCTCTCCAGCTCTTAAAGTCATCCTTTATTTTTAGATCTACAATCTGTTCTAGGTTCCGTAGGTATAAGCGAGGCACAGGTTTGATTTCTTTTTGTATGGACACCACCAAGTCTTCCGCACCTCCACTGAATGATGTTCCTTTCAAAGAGCTTTGCAATTTTCTCTATCCTGTTTCTTAATTTTCCATTCTGTTCCATGGGTTTCTCTAGTGACAAATATATATTTTATGCTAACAAAAATGGTGTCTAAGGCGGCAGTTTTATAAGACCTACAGTCAAAAAATGTCAGTTCCAATAGCTTTTTAAATGGTCACATTAGTTTTCCTAAATCATGGAAGGTAAAGGTTCACCTGAATAGTGGACTCGTTTTGTCAGTTGAGTCCATAAATGCGCTGAGGGAGAAATGTCATCTTAAAAAATATTGAATCTAATCCATGAACATAGTATATCAATCTCTATGTCTATTTTCTCTGTGATCTTTTAATAACAGGTAATTTCTTAAATAAAAAAAAATACACTTTTAATGATAGTCTGTGATCAGCATGCATAAGCTGAATAAAGACATTCTCCCCATAAAAGGTGTTTTTTGATGCTATCATAGATGAGGGCATCTACAGTTTTTATTTCTCAATTCTGTATTGAGAGTAGACATGAATAGAATTTGGCTTTCTATATTAGCCTTAGTTTTAATCTTTTTTACTTTTTATATTAATGTAGAATTTCACTTTTTAGGAACCTCTGTGTCAACATTGCAAAAGAAAATCAAACTCCTTAGAGCTTTGCTTTCAGCCACACATGAAACACATTCATAATATTTGTGAATATCTGTTGTGATGAGTTTTTTTCTATACCGCTTTGGCTCCTGGAGGATGGCACACACACCTGCCCAGGAGCTATCTTTTGATCTGAAAATGAAAGGCACGCACACACACTGACTTATTTTTAAAATGTCTTGGCTACCTTAAAGGCTGGGAACTCCTAAACATCCCCCTCTTAACACAGGCAGTGACCACTCACCTGAAATCTCATATGGCTGATTGGCTCTATCTCTTGCCACTACTTTGTCCTGTTCTTCTTTCCCTGAGTCACGGGGATTCTCTTCTATTCCTCTCTGCAGCCTAGCCTGCACAACTCTAAGTGTCCACCCTGTGTCCGGCTATTGGCTGTTAGCATCTTTATTGATCCATCATAAACCAATTTGGGACAAGGACCTTCAGTTTTTGGCTGGACACGCAGATTCCAGATTGAATCAAAGCCTTAGACCAACCTCCAACAGGTTTCTTTCACTGTATTGAAGGAACTTCTTTCTATTATTGATTTTTAAAACTTGTAAACATGTATTGGATTTTATCCAGGGTTGACAGTGAGCTGTAAAGTTCCTGCTTTTTTCCTGTGATGGTTATCTGGTCTTGGAGCATACCTGTAAGCGATTGTTTAGACCAAGGTTAGCCTTTAAGAATCTCTGTGAAGGGTCATAATAAGTTCCTGAAGGCAGGAACGCACAGCCTAAAAGTGAGCAGCAGTACCTTTCCCCAACTTGGGATCTTTTCCTGTGTAAGCTAAGAACAGGAGCGGAGCTGAAGTATGGCTCTCTGCTCTTGCCTGTGGATGTGAAGTTCCCTCAAGCTCCAGATGCTGGGACTCCCTTGCTGCTCTCTGCTCTTGCCGTGGATGTGACGTCCTCTCAAGCTCCAGCTGTTGGGACTTCCTTGCTCTTACAGACCATTACCTGAAACTGTGCGCTAAATAAACCCTTTCTTCCTCAAACTGCTTTTTGTCATGGGTATTTTAGAATAGAAGCAGGAAAATAAGTCACTCATTTTGGAATATTTCCTTTGGTGATTAACAAAGAATATAATATACTTCACCATACATAACTGCATTACAGATTTGTTGTAAGTAATTCAAACTTGATGGAATGTAAGCGTTGTTCCTGGGCTTTTCTTCATCCCTTTTGCTCTCAAGTGATGACAGGGTGTTTCTATGCCCACTCTAGTTCATTTTAGCTCCCAAATAAATGATTTGGGAACCTAAGCTATTTATTAACAGCTGCAGGCACTATGCTGGGCAGATACTTAGCTGGTTTAACCCTCTAAGTCAGCTTACTTTCCAGCCACACGGTGGTCCCTTTCTGCAATCTGAGTCTTGCTCTGGCTTACTCTGTTCCATGTGTGTCCTCAGGGCGAATCTTCCTGGTCCTTCTCTTCTTCCTCATTTCTGCCTCTCTCCTTTTGTTTGGGACTTCCTGACTGGGAACAGAAGTCCTTTATTCACCTCTTCCCCGGTGTAGGCTGAATTAGATCTTTAACCAATCAGAAGTGATGGAAAACAATCTACACATCATTGAGACAGGAAATGCTCCAATAATCATGACAATGCCAATTCTGGATTGCAACCAGATCTCTAGGCTCAGCAATCAGCATCTGAATACACAGTGCACAAAACCATCGCCCAACAATGAGGTGGCGTTCATCTTTACTTGCTGTTTCTATTGGAAGGTATTGCTTTCCAACTCTGACTCTATACAGGAAGACATCATTATGTAACTACACCATTACATTATACATTGCATTTCTATCCTTATATTTACCAGAAAATTGCTGATAGACATTTTGTCATACTGTATAAATAATAAGTAAATATCAATAAATAAGTGTATAAAGGAACCACTTTACATTCTAAACTCTTCATTCTGGAGAGTCATATTTAATGGATCCAAAATTTCTTATATTCTTGGAAGGAAAAGGACACAATTTGCTCACTGATATTAAAAGTTATATAAAGTGCACTAACAAACATATTTGCTCATTTGAGGCCACTTGGAAGATTGTAACAATGTATAAGATGTATAATTATAAGTAATAATGTGGTCACTCAATTGAGGCTTTTACTATTTGATGACTTATCTTCACTGGATATGGATGTGAGACATGTGTGTGTGTCTGTGTGTGTGTGTGTATGTGTATGCTACCTGTACAGCTAGTGCTGGAGGAAGGCAGGTCAGAGGATCAGATTGCCTAGAACTGGAGTTAAAGGCATTTGCAAGTGGTTGACTCTGGAAACTGAACTCCTGATGAGTTCAACAGCTGAGCTCTGTCTCCAGCCCCCCACCCCCAACTCCATTTCTGCCATTCTCACCTTCAGAATCTGTCAACAAGTTTTTATTGAGAGTCCGAAAGCTAACTTTTACATATGTATTTGCAGACCTAAGATGCCACTCTCAGTGCTAGAACTTTCACAGTGACTTTTTGTAGTTTTGGAAGGATGCATGTGATTTCCGAAAAACCTAGTTTCAACTTCTCCAGTACCATGTGCAGAAGGCCCAGTCTGTTAGGAGAGCAGAATGTTGACAGCTATTTGTTGCTTTGAGCCCAGCTCATAGTCTTTTTTTTTTTTTAACCATTCTTTTGTTGATATTGTTTGTTCTCTCCTGGATGAGCTGCTTTATTTAACCATTTCATGCCAAAGTAGACACATATCAGTCATATGAAGTGGCTGCCACAAAGCTATTGAGGAAACTACAAAACTGACCCTAGCAAGAAAGGCTCAGCAGCTCTTAGAACTAAAGGTAGGCCATTTACACAGACTGGAAGCAGTCTTTAATTATTTTCTACTAGGAGAAGAATTTTAGCCTGTAAAGTTTACTGTGGTAATAAAACTACTGATCAAATGATTCAGAGGTCTGTGTATTGATGTCCGTAGCCTCACAGCTGATAGATGAAGATAGCATTTCTATAACAGTATGTTGCTTATACTGAACACATGTCTTTACATTAAAGGTGACCACAAATATTTCTTGGCCCGGCAAAAACCGTCAATGGAAAACAAACTAGTCAATTTGTTGTGGGATGTTTAAGTACCATATGATTGAAATGAAGTCACTATTTCTCTGCCTTTCAACCTTTCTTTTTATTTTTTTCTTCAAAACTTTAGATCTTTTAGCCAGGTGTGGTGGCTCACCCCGTTAGCCCTAACACTCAGGAGGGAGAGGTAAGTGGATTTCTGTGAATTTGAAGCCAGCCTTCTGGTCTACAAAGAATATAGTATGATACACACACACACACACACACACACACACACACACACACACACACACACACACATTTAATACATGTAAAATTAGGACTTTCTTTTTATCTACAAGTTTGTTTAGGACCTATTTAATTGCATTTAGTGTCAGTGAGCTGAATATAAGGGACCATCTTTGAGCATAAACTATTTGAGTTTATGGCACTTCCACAGCTGTCTACGTTATTGAAGGGTCAGTTTGATGTCCTGTGAACCTCAGTTATTTAGTATTCACAAAATAATAAATCATATTCACTTTCAAAGATGGTTTGGATGTGATGTAACACACATATTTTCTCACACATGCAAGACCTACACATAGAGTCACTCCTCTTCTGTGTTCTCCAGTAAAGCTCTCTAAAATGGATAAGATTTGGATACGTGAAATAAACAACTAAATCACTACTATACTGGGTTCTTCTTTCCATGGGTCCAGCTCCGTGAAGAGCTGGTGCCTGTCCCAGGAACTGTCCGTGTCTACATTAATCTTTCCTATTGCAAAGTTTTCATGATTGCCTCTCTCTTGTGCTAGAATTTTGCAGTCAGTTTTCACCTGACTCATTAGCTTTGAAACTCATTAATTTGAAGCACTCAACTAATATATATATGTATAATATATATGCATATATATACATATATACATACATATATATATATATTATATTGTATTTTATATTCACAAATACATCCTTCCAGTGACTCATTTGGAGGCATTGTGGCATATCTATGAAATTTTATCTGTACATCCCATAGCACATCTCTAAACTTCAGGTTTGAGTACATATTTGAAGTGCTGATATCTTTCCCCATACATTGCAAAGACCTTGAGACCAGAACTCTTGCCCGATTCATCTTTATTTCTTTCTTAGAACCCAGATCCTCACCTACATAGAAGGACTAGTATAACTGCTTTTTAGAAAAATCAATTCATTTATCAAAATATAAAGTACTTTCACACATAGTCTGTTAGAATCATTTGTCATTTTGTGTCCCTAAAAGTCTATCTTTTATTGATAAAGTTGCTTTTCTAGTCTCTAGCTACTCTTAAATAAATTATAGCATACTCAAATCAGCAATTATTACAAATGCCAATGTTATTTTATTTCTTTTATTGAACACTGGCATTCTAAGAAAAAAGATTAGTAAAAGTACATATATATATGTATATGTATATATATGCCTAAAAAGGTATGAGCCAATTGTATTAATGATTCTTTTCCTAGTAAATAGAATTTATGTAACTTTTTTGTTAGCTTGTTTGTGTCTTCTAGTTTTCTGAAATAATTCTCTATTACTTCACCTTAAAAATAAACACTATACATAAGCTAAACTGAGTGTAGAAACAGTACCACAACCATCCCTATGTAAATGTATCAGGAATTACTGCCACAGGGTTCATGAGAGCTCTGGGTATTGACCAGCCAAGTGAGAGAATTTCTAAGCTAAAGTGAAGCTCTGCAAAGAGGGTTGAGATTCTCAATGCCATGTCAATAAATAAAGCACAATATCTATTGGTGCCATATTTAATACTATGAAACTGAGGAAAATTATGACCTTTGAAAATCTTATTGAATTACACAGTTCATGAGGTGGTCATGATTTATAAGATAGGATGAAGTTGACAAGAGACATAAAGTAGAGTTATATTTTTTAATAGAAAATATCTAGGTAACTACTAAATTGCTAGTTCTCTCAATGGCATTTCTAAGTATTCTCCATCATTTTATTGCCATCTTTTACTCTTCTCTCTAGTATTTTATTCCTTGGGGACTCTGCCAAATGGAATGGCCTTTTTGGAGGTCAGGAATCAGAAAGACTTTGCAGTACTTTATTCTTTGTGTGGATGTCATTTATTTAATTATGAGCAATAATTCTAAGCCTTTCCTAGTATGCTTTCTGTTTTTGTGATAACCACCACAAACAGAAGGATGTTGGGGAAAGGAAAGGGTTTATTGCATCTTACAAGTTGAGGGAAGCCAAGGTAGGAACTCAATGGAGAAACAAGCAGAGACCACGGAGGAATGTTGATTACTGGATTCCTTTGCACAGCCTGCTTTCTTGAACCACCCAGAACTACCTGCCTAGGGGTTGCACTGCCCACAGTGGGCTGGACCCTCTTACATCAATCATTAATCAAGAAAATGCCTGCTCCCACACATGTCACAGGCCAATATGATGGAGAAAATTTCTCATCTGGAGTTTCCTCTTCCCAGATGATTGAAGTTTGTGACAAACTGAGAGAAACTAACCAGAATAAAGCCACACACAAACCTTGAGCTTTAGCACTTCATTCCCAGGACCATCTCGAGGATTCTGTGCACCTGGTCACTGGTTTTCTTAGAAAAGAAGTGATATCCACAAAAATATCTCAATTACTTCAAATATGAAGAATGACATATTTTTGATGATCTTTTAGACATTAAATTTTAAATTAGGAGATAAATTTGATCCTCCCCTCTTGTCCTATTATGTCTTGCAGGAACTCCCAACAGTCTTTTGGTGTGGCATATGAAGATAGTAGAAGTATTCTTAAAACATACATTTCATAGGCATGGAAATTAGTGTGGGAATTGTGATGACCCAGCCTTGCCCAACAGGCTCCTGTGTCATATATTCTCATCAAAGAAGTGTGAACCTTGTACCTAACTATATGAGCAAAAAGCCTCACCCAGAGTTTCCTAACTATTCTTAATGTATAGAAATTTTACCTAGTTACACAAGCTTAACCATCATCTCTCATCAATCACAATAATAGTCAGTTGATAGAATAAGCCATAGTTTCATCATCTGGGTCTGAGAGCTATAGGTCCATGTTCTACCCTGCTGCTGGGCATGACTGCTGGGGAGGCATAATGTGGGGTGTTTGACTGTGCTTATCCCACACTGCTGGGCTTTAGAGAAGCACAAAGCACCACTTCAATTTGAGATGTGTGAAGCCAAGTCTGGTATTTCCTGACACTCAGGCATCTAGTTGCTACTAGAAAGCCTGCATAGAGAAGTCAGGAACGAAATGTTGGGGGTCCACAGACTGCGAAGAAGAGGCTGGGACCACTGGGGACCTGCAGGCTGAGGATGGAGGCTAACTTGGGGCCAGAGTTGGGAGCTCAGGCTTAGCTTATTGGCAAAGGTAGCAGTGAGTGCCTGGAAAAACAGAGAGGCCTTCTTTGGGAAAAGTAAGCTGTGGCTCTGTAGGTGAAAGTCTTCTCCATGCTCCCCATGGTGGTGGTAAATGAGAGAGACAATTCTTGCTTCCGAACTTTTTATGAAAAATGGATGTGTACCTACTTCTCAGGGTGGACCAGAGATTAAATACCTTTTGCAAGGAGGAATGTTCTGGGAGGGGCGCTTATTGGCTAAACCCTCAGGGCCTCTAGGTACCTCATTAGCATGGAGAAAGCTATAGTGGGCCTACATGACTACAATGTTTTCTTAAGTGGGAAATATGTCACTTGTTCCAGGTCAGAAATCTGGTAGGGAGCAGGGAACCACCTACTGTCTCAGGTATGTACCCTGACTTTCCAGGGACTCAGATACTCTCTACCATATAAGTTTCCTAGTAAGGTTCACTGCCTCACAGAGAGCTAGTGATGCTGTCTGATGGGGGGCATGCACTATGCCTTGCCATCTCATACTTTCTGTACTCTACTGCTTATATGGATTTAGTTTTTTCTTTTCCTAGGTTTTCTTTTCTTTTCTTTTTTTTAATTAGATATTTTATTTATTTACATTTCAAATGCTATCCTGAAAGTTCCTTATACCCTCTCCCCGCCCTGCTCCCCTACCTACCCACTCCCACTTCTTGGCCCTGGTGTTCCCCTGTACTGAGGCATATAAAGTTTGCGATACCAAGGGTCCTCTCTTCCCAGTGGTGGCTGACTAGGCCATCTTCTGCTACATATGCAGCTAGAGACATGAGCTCTGGGGGTACTAGTTAGTTCATATTGTTCCACCTATCAGGTTGCAGACTCCTTCAGCTCCTTGGATACTTTCTCTAGCTCCTCCATTGGGGGTCCTGTGTTCCATTCAATAGATGACTGTGAGCATCCACTTCTGTATTTGCCAGGCACTGGCATACCCTCACAAGAGACAGCTATATCAGGGCCCTTTCAGCGAAATCTTGCCTGCATATGCAATAGTGTCTGGGTTTGGTGGCTGATTATAAGATGGATCCCTGGGTGGGGTAGTCTCTGGATGGTCCATCCTTTTGTCTTAGCTCCAAACTTTGTCTCTGTAACTCCTTCCATAGGTATTTTGTTCCCTATTTTAAGGAGGAATGAAGTATCCACACGTTGGTCTTCGTTGGTCTTCTTTCTTTTTGATTTTCTTTTTTTGTTTTTGTTTGTTTGTTTGTTTGTTTGTTTTTTGAGACAGGGTTTCTCTGTGTAGTTCTGGCTGTCCTGGAACTCACTTTGTAGACCAGGCTGGCCTCAAACTCAGAAATCTGCCTGCCTCTGCCTCCTGAGTGCTGAGATTAAAGGTGTGTGCCAGCCACCACACCTTTTGATTTTCTTGTGTTTTGCAAATTGGATCTTGGGTATTCTAAGTTTCTGGGCTAATATCCCCTTATCAGTGAGTGCATATCAAGTTACTTGTGATTGGGTTACCTCATTCACGATGATATCCTCCAGATACATCCATTTGCCCAAGAACCTAGATTTTCAAGTAAGGAGTTAGATAATGAATTTGAGGCTTCTTTTGCTGCTCAAACATTTGACATTATTAAGTTTTTTTTATACACTAGTTTATATCTATGTGTAATATTTTGTTTACTTTACTGTATACTGAATTCCTAAGGACATCTATGAACATAGGCGAATAGCTTGTGAACTGCTGATTTGTCACGAGGTCCTCTGCTTTTATGGTCTGCAAACTCGTGTGAGCCTGTACTTGGCTTTGGCAAGTGCTCATGTGCTGTTTTCCTTGATGGGTTTGGTCTTTACTAAGGTCTGGGTCCTAGGTTCCCCTGCAGAATTAGTTCTCTGTGGGAATGAAGGATAGATTATGGAGATTATTTCCCACCTCATTCTGAGAGCATGCCTAACACTTGCCGGCTTTGTTCCCATTGCCCCCTACTCCACTGTCACTGAAAGTCTCTTGAATAGTTTACCTAATGAGACTCTTGTCATCATCATTGTCTTCCAGAATCTCAATGATTTGATTGTTAGAACATTTGGACAGAAACTCTAATTTTCATGTCTTTTGTATTTTTCATATTTTAGTATACTTTTTAAAAATGCACCTATGTTTTCTGCGGTATATTTTAACTATCTTTCTGTTCAGTTTTATGTTCATATTTTCATGTTTTTTTGTTTTTAAGAACCTTTTTTCTTTGTTCAATATTATATATACAGTAGAAATGTGCATCATATATTATCTCAAAGATGTTATATGTATGAACATTTAATAAGTATTAAGAATTACATTTTACATATAGTTTTACAATTAATTATATATTATATATTATATTAAGTCTTAGGGTTAAGGAAACACCATGACTAAGGAGCAAGTTGGGGAGGAAAGGGTTTATTTGCCTTATATATCCAGATCATAACCTGATATTGGAGCAATTCAGGACAGGAACTCAAGTTAGCTGGAACCTGTAGTGATGCAGAGGCCATGGAGGAGTGCTGCTTATTGGCTTGCTCTCCATGGCTTGCTCATCCAGCTTCCTTATAGAACCTCGGTCTACCAGCTCAGGGATGGCACCAATGATCATGGGCTGGGCCTTCCCCCATTGATCACTAATTGGGAAAATGCCTCACACCTGGATCTCATGGAGTTATTTCCTCAACTGAGGCTTCTCCCTCTCTGATATCTCTTAACTTGGGTCAAGTTGACACACAAAACCAGCCAGTACAATATTGATATATGTTAAATATTTATCATAATTTAATGTTCTTACTTATTTCACTAACAGAATAGTTCAGGAAACATGGTGTGTATGTATGCATGAGTGTGTCTGTAGGTACACATGTGAGTGTGTGTGGTTGTGTATGTGTGTGTATACCTGTGTGTAGAAGCCAGAGGACAACTTCAGCTCTCTTCTCAAGTCCACCTAACTTGTTTTGTTTTGTGAAGCAGAGTCTCTCATTGGCCTCAGATTTGCCCAAACTCACTAGACTGACTGGCTGGCCTGGGAGCCCCAGGAATTGTCAATATTTGACTCTCTAGAGAAATATTGTACAAGTGCCACCACATTTTTTTTTTTGCTTGTTTTGTTTAGTTAGTTTGTTTTTTATATAGGTTCTAAGGCTTGAGCTCTGGTCTTCATGGTTGCATGGGAAACACTTAAGCAAACCAATCCATAGATTTTATTTTGATTTCTTTGCTTTTCCTAGTATTTTATCTTTGTGTCTTTCAAATTTTTCTTCCTATTATTTCAAGAACTCTATCTCTCTTCTAAACGAATACTTTTACCCTGAAGTCTACAGACTTCAGTGAGTGAGAAAAAGTCCCTAGCTAAGCACAGAGGCAGCCCAGTGGAACATACTCCCTCATCTAGGTTTTACCTGGTGCTCTTAATTTCAGTCCTGTTTCACAGTAGCTCTACTTTTATGAGTACTGAACCGGCCATTTCACAGTAAACTCAAACCTTATTTATTCTTGGCTTACCTTGCTCCTGGCCTCACCTTTTGGGAGCCTACTTAGTCAGCAAACTTCTCAGCCATCTGTTTAGTAGTTTATATACATGGGCTTGGTCTTTCTTCAAAACCCAGAAGTCAAATATAATATGTTGGAATATCTTTCTGTTTTCCCCATGCCAAATATATTCTGTAAATGAAACGAATGATGAGTGGCCTCCTTTTAATCTTTATTAAAACACATATGTGCAGTTAATCAAGAAATTGAAGATAATCAGTACAAACAAGATGGCTCACTTGGTAAAGTACTTGTCTTCCCAGATCTGACAACCTGAGTTCAATCCCCAGAGTTCAAATGGTAGAAGAAAAAACTAACTCCCAAGGGAGCGTTATCCTTTGATCTCCACATATACACCATGGCATGTGTGTGCCCCCACAACACCAATAATAATAATAATGTATTAAAATGTAAGATAACCAATAAAAATAAGACCTTGAGAACAGCTTTCAGTATACCTATGAAGACAGTTTGTTAATGAGTTATAATAAGTCAACAAAAGAAGAGAAAAGGAGAAGTTTATAAATAAGAGCAGGAGAGATGACTCGGTGAAAAAGATAACTCACTGCTCTTGCAGAGGACCAACACTTATATCTGGCAGGACAGCTGCCTTTAACTCCAGCTCCATGGACTCTGCCACCCTCTTCTAGCATCCTCAAGGAACTGCACTCACTTGCACATACCCCATACAGACTCACCCATTCACATAAAATGTTTTAAAAAGCCAAATCTTTGAGACAATCTTCACATAAAATCACACCAAGAAATTAAAGTTAGGCATTCAAAACAAATTACTTGTCCTTTGACGAGAAAGGAAGCAGTTAGTGTATATAGTAAACGTGCTCTCAGAATAAAAGCAATGTATGTAATTATGTTCAGGAGCATTTCCACACACATTTCTAGACATTTTATTGGACACAACTTATTTTTATTTGCATTATTATGCAATTTTAAAATATAGTGAATGAAGATGAATTATGTAACAAAATTTGACACTAACTTAGGTAATTTGTAGACTTCAGTTTTATGAATTTTAAAAACAGCATTAATAAAATCCACAGGTTTATAGTATAAAATCTTAAGTTTCTTGTAGAGTAATCTTTACCAGGATTTAAAAAGCATTTGCATCTCAATTTCTACAAATGTTATCTGAAAAGCACCAATTTATAGTCTCACATGAACTGTAAATTGTTTTCCGTCTATGGCTAAGATGACAATGTCTATGCAATTGCTACTTTAGCAGCACTAAAAAGTGTCCTTTCTCTGTTAATTGTTTTGCTGTCAAAGAGAAGATAAAAGAAAGACATCAAACACAGATCCCATCCTTAAATACCTTAAGTGCTCACAGGGACTAAAGGCTTATTCACAATTTTAGAAATATCTCAAAGTTTTTAGAATTTCAGTTATTCTGGGAAATATGATTGGTACTAGGAATGAAAAAACTTAGTTGTGTCCCTGGATGGCTTGCACCTTCAAAGGGAAACAGTTAGTTTGGGTAGTAATATGGTTGATTTTGTATGATGTTCAATAAGTGATTTAATATGGGTGAAGAGGTGGGGGTGTATAGAGCATGATGTGAATAGCCAAGCTAGTCAATTCAATTCAAATGTGGCCAACTAGCTAACAATACTCCACTGCAACAATTGAAAACACAATAGTGGAAAAAAATCTGGTTGTCAGATTGGACTAATTTACCACCTGAGTGATTTGCTTCTACTCAGCATGAATCAAGTAAACCATTCAATACCATGATTTGGCATGATGCTTTTGGTGATACCAACAAAGAGTGGAGGTGGAGGCAAGCCTGTTGCCATGCCAACACTCTGCCTTTCTCTAAGACCAGGGTGCAGCTGGCTTAGTCCAGGACATCTGAAACAATAGCTATAGACAATGTCCATCCTAATTGGTTGGTGTCTATTCCGCAGCTTGGATAAATGTTCTTTTATATAGTAGTTGTTCATGCTGAGAAATCTGAATATCTAAAGGTGAGCTTTGAAATGAGTTTTTGGATGAATTTTAATGAAGGAAAGCTGTGATATACTTCCCATAATTTACTAAGAGTGAAAGGGAAATATAAAGGGTATAAGTCCAGAGGGATCTCTAGCCATCTTCCTATTTCTTTGTTGTCTCTTATTAGATTTCTGTTGGAGAAATTGTCTTTTCAATTCCTTTATGCATTTGAAAATCATGTTGTTTGCCTTTTGTCATTGGAACAGCTCTTTGTGTATTGTGAATACTAGCCCTCATGTCACATGTATCCTTTGCAAATGTTTTGTAATATTTTATAAGTTGTTTTTGCTTTCTTAATGATCTCCTTGATAAATACAAGAGTTTAATCTTTGTGCACAATTTTAATCCTTGTAGTTCTGCTTTTGATATCATATCTAAGAATCCAAGGCTGTATTTGAATAGAAGATCCTAAACACTAGTCATTCTTTGCCCTCTCAGATTCATTGTTTTATACTTTAAGTCAATAAGCCATCTTAAATAAAATTTAAATGTGATATGAAGGAAGGTTTAAAGTTTTACCTTTCTTGAATATTGATGCATAATTTCCCAACTCCATTTGTTAAGTAGATTATTATTTTCTGCTATTGAATAGACTTACAGATTTGCTGGATATATATTAATATAGATGTATGGGTTTATATATAGATTTCAATTTTTTCCTCATCTATCTATGTTTCCTTATTCTCATATCTCTCAATTTTAATTAGTAAACTTTGAATTGGTAACTTGGAGTCCTTTAACTTATTGTGTTTCCATAATTTTTGCTTGTTTAACTTTCCT
This sequence comes from Mus musculus, assembly GCF_000001635.26. NCBI lineage: Eukaryota > Metazoa > Chordata > Mammalia > Rodentia > Muridae > Mus > Mus musculus. Next base: position 11,087,363 of record NC_000077.6, on the reverse strand, counting down.
TGCAATTGCCTATAAATTTGGTGCACACACATGCATGTGTATATACGCGCATGCTCTCTCTCTCTCTCTCTCTCTCTCTCTCTCTCTCTCCCTCTCTCTCCCTCTCCCTCCCTTTCTCTCTCTCTCTCTCTCTCTCTCTCTTTCTCTCTCTCTTTCTCTCTCTCTCTCTCTCTCTTTCTCTCTCTTTCTCAGGAGAATTTAGATGGAATTCTAGTACACCTTTAAAATAATTTGGGCTATATTGTCATTTCAATAGTATAACACTTAAAATTCATGACCACATTAGATATATTCCTATTCTTTATAGTCTTCATGTATATTTTTATCCAAAAGCATTTTATAGTTTCTATATGAAAGACTTTTACATCCTTAGTTAACTTTATTCCTGATTAACTAGTTTTCATTGTGTTATACATGGGAATGTGTCATTGTTAGAAAAGTACATTGCTCAGTTACTGCTGACATTCTCTTTTGGTTATCCCTGCTAGCTTTCTTAATGTCAGCAGATTATTACACAGTGTCGATTGCTAAGATAGCATCATGAAGTATTGAGACAGTAAGTTCCAATAACTGTACATATCCACATAACAAACTTTCTATCCATAGAATATGTCCATTCCCTATGTGTCTTTGTAGCAATTGCTTGTGCTTGGCCAACACCAGACAAAGGATTCTCTGAGGATTTTTCTCTTCCATTACTGTGAATTAATTTTCCTGTTTTTAGAATTCATATAAATAAAATTGTGGAGCATATACTTATTTCATAGCCCCCCCCCCCGTTATTGTAATTTTGAAGTTTTTCTCATGTTGTGTATTTCCTCTTTTTCCTTGCTAGATTGGTTTCCATTGTGTGAATGTGTGCATATGTTACCACTTACTGTTTGCATTTTCCTACTGGTGGATACCTGGAGTATATCTGGTTTGGGACAATTGTATACCAGTACAATAATGTTTTATGGTCACACTCAGAAGTAGAACTGTTGGACCATTGGGTAGAAGCTCATTTAGTGATCCAGCTGCATCCTGACTGAGCTAGAGAATTCTAAAGTGACATGTGCTGCCAGAACTGGGTGTTTTCAGTCACTCTGGCAGGTTTGTGGTGAAACATAATTTTTCTTTTAATTATAGCTTTTCTGGTTCATTACAATGATAAGAAATGTATGGAGTTCAACATCTGCTCACAGCATTGTCTATTTTTAATGGGAAGTATTTCTTTCCTTATTAAATTATTTATACGGTTTTTGTTTGATACGTCTTGTTAAAACATTTTAGCAAGCACAATTTTAAAATTAAAGTGAATTTTAAGATTTTGTTTCTGTTATTGAACTATTAAGTTTAATTTTGATACACATAATTGTGACTATAGTATTTGAATTGACATATGATTATATACACATGTCAATATGAATGCAATTGATGAATTACATTTCTTAATTAGTATCTTAATTAGAAACATTTGTCCATAAAAATGCCTGTCTTCCAGGTGCTGAATAAATATCACCATAAGTTTTCTTTTGTTTTGTGTTTCTAATAATCTTTCTGAAGCTGCTGAATTGCAATTTCTATGAATTTATAATTTAGAATGGAAATTTTTATTCTTTCAAACTTCTAATTCGTTCTCATTTATTTAAATTTTGATATATTTGAAGATTTTTAATCATTTGGAGGCTTACTCTTGGCCCTTTAGATTATTTCTTAATCTTTATTCCTTTTAAGTATTTAATATTAATCAACATTTTGTCACATTCATTAACATAACAAAACATGAAATCAATTTGGGTAAATATCCTTTCTGTGTTTAACGTCACGTGTTACAGTTTGACTATGGCTCGTGTCTTCCCCTAGGCTCATGTGTTCTAACAAACATTTGATCTGAGGCAAGTGGTACTTTTTGGAAGGTTATGGAACTTTTCTGATGTGAAAAACCATGATAAAGTGGTTGCCTTAAAGCCTAGTTTTTCTTCCTTGCTGCTCTCTGTTTTCTGTTGACTGGCACAATGTGACCGTCTGAGTGTTCTGCCATCATGCCTTCTCTCTCTTAACCTTCAACCCAAATAAATATTTCTATTTTTAGTTGTTGTTGTCAGATGTTTTACACAATGACAATAACAACAGTAACAAAATAACTAGAAACACCATTTGTTCTTTTATGGGGAGATTATCTTGCTTTTTTTTTAATCCTTAAAATTTGGATAGTGGAATTATTGTTCTATATAGTAAATTATGTTATTAATTATCTATTAGAGTGGATACTGCTGTATGTCCTGTGCCTGCCAACTTCCCTTAAAGCACACCCACCAGCTGTGAAACTGAATCTCATCCACTGATCTCCATTTTACAGACCACAATTCTGGCTGCTTTCCCAGAGGCTACACTAGCACAAGGAAATGAACCTACCTACTCTATGCCTTATGCCTGTCAACTATCCTAAAAGCACATTCAACAGCCATAAACTATATCCCATCATCTGGGCTCCATATTCTGGCCCAAACTTTGGTAGAAAACATTTGCTTTACCAGAAGTCAAGCCTGTTTTAGGGACCCCAGAGGCAATGTTTACACCCAAACCCCAGAGGTCATATAGAACACCAACACCCCAGAGACACCTTATTGAACCTGAAGACTCACTAATTACTAGAATGCCAGGTCACGCAGGCTGGAAGATCAGAGAGGAAACAGAAACCAAAAGAAAAATATTCAAAAACTCCCATCTAACAAAGAAAAACTCAGAAATCAGCACTTAAACCTATAACAACCCCCAAACCCAGATGACTAGCAGCTAGCATAAGAACACAATCAACAACAGCCAGGAAAATATGGACCAACAGAGCCTGGATATCCTACTAGATAAAATCATACATATTTCAAAACATCTGAGCACAAGAAAACGACCTTGAATCCAATACTATAAAAATGATAGAGGCTATTAAAGATGAAATGAATAAATCCCTTAAATAAATACAGGAAAATCCAATCAAACATGTGAATGAAATGAATCAACCCATTCAAGACCTGAAAATGGAAAAAAAAAAAAAAAAGCAATAAAACACACAATATGAGGGAATCCTGGAGTTTATCCTCAAGTGTTAGTGTTAGGAATGGTAGAAAATTTAAACATTTTAAACTCACATTCTGAAGATGTCATAAAGTTTTGTGGACAACAATCTATTTAGTACATCTGAGGTACACAAACTTTGTTCCTAGTTATTCACTTCAGACTCAAGCATGAAAACACATACAGAAAGCTGTATGAAGCTTATTTCTAGAATTAGTACTCTATGATTACTAGTATCATGACAGAAAGTCGAAATATACATAATAATCTTATAGATTTTGAAATAATATTTATATCTTAAGAAAAGATTTAAAGAGTCAAATGAAAACTGAAAGATTACCATATTAGTAACAATAGAACAGTCCCTTATTTTTGGTTTCCTTTGTCCCATACCAGCAGATCTTCTATTATAAGACAAGGATTTTGGATTTTCCTTTCATAAGCATGTGTATATTTAGAGAAGGAGAAAGCCATGCTCCAAACCCAAAACCAGCTTTAAGTTTCAATTGAATTGGAACTACATAAAGACCATTTGCTATTGTCTGTAGAGGGCAGCAGAAACAAGCTGGAGGTGGGTGATACACCGAGCCAATTTACTCTTTTTCTTGGGACATGTTCTCTTGATGATCATCCTTTTTCTTCAGATGTTTCACTTTTCCAGTGTTGTTTAGATTCCTTAGTTGGATGCTTTTATTCTCCTGTAAATATAAAAACAAAACCCTGATCCAACTCTACCTCTGGTGGAAAGGAGGTTCTTTTTTTTGGCAGGTTATATCTTTCCTAGGGCAAAACGGTTTTGGTAACAGCAAAATTATTATCTTTTGATTAAAATAAAAATCCTTTTGAAAATTTAAAGCTAAAATATACCTTAGTATGTGGTATGTGTGGATAAATATGCCTATATTCCCTTTCCATATGTACATATAGATGTTTATTTATTTATTCCATGTGTACGTATGGAATACACACACACACACACACACACACACACACACACATATATATATATACACACATATACATACACACACACACACACACACATACACATATGTATTTGTTTAAGGTTTAAGTATATTTATTTTTAGGTCACAAAGGACATTTTCTTTCCTGATTTATCTGCACCAGTATAGAATGTAGAGGCTCCAGAAATTGTTGTCTCCTTTACTATATGAGGCAGAATCTAATTACTTCTTCTTATAAATTGAAGTCTCTTGCTTTTGGAGTGTTTGTTGTTCATCTTCTCCAAAATATTATTGCAAGCTCACTGCCAATCTTCATTTTTCTGCCCATACTAAGGCAATTTAAGCATTAGTAAAAGGTACTACAGTTTCTGCTGGGTCTATTCCTGATAATTGTTGAATTATCATTTTTCCTTTTGGAATCAATTCATAAATCTTTCCTACATACGTCTTTAAAGTTTTACTGTCTCTGCATAAGAATTCCTGTGGGAGAATGAATGGAGGGTGAAATAACCAAAAGAGAATCCAGCTTTGTATCCAACAATCCACTTGTGCATCCTGTAATTTCTTTTCTACAAGAGCCAATTCTCAACCTCAGCTGATAATTTTCTTGAACTATTTAAGTCCTTATCACCTTGTAAGGTTTGAAATAAATTACTTAGCTCTTGAGTAGTTAATCCAATTATGGACCTTAGTCAATTAGTATCTCCCAGCAGATTTTGAAAATCATTAATAGTTTGTAATTGATCTCTCCTGATTTGTATATTCTGTGGTCAAATTTTCTGTAGACCTATCTTATATCCTGGATAATTAACAGAATATCCACCCCCCCCCCCAGAACAATTTGTAATCCCCAGCAAGGCAAAATTCTCTTTATTTCAACAAACATTTTTTCCTAAGGTATCTGCATCTGAATCAGCCAATAAGATATCATTCATATAATGTCAAATTTTAAATTGAAGAAACTGTTTACAAATTATTTTTAATGGCTGTTGTACAAAATATTTGCACAAGGTAGGAAGGACTGCATAACATTCCTTGTGATACGACTTTCCAATGACATCTCTTTATTGGACAAGTATTATTATAAGCAGGGACTGAGAAAGCAAACTTTTCCCTAAAATGTTCATGCAAAGGGATTGTAACCAAGCAATCTTTTTAAAACAATTACTATCAAACACCATGACTTAAGTAATTAAAAAGGCAGTGGGATTCCAGGCTGTAAAGAGCCCATTGGTTGAATCATCTCATTTATGTCTATTAAATCTGTTAACATCTTCCATTTTCTTAATTTTTTATTTTAATAACAAACACAGGAAACTTCCATGGGCTGGTAGATTTTTCAATGTGTTGATCATTTAGCTGCTCCTGCACCAGCGGTTCTAGTACCTGTAATTTTTCTGATGTCAAAGACCACACAAGTTTTCCCATTAACCATTTTAAAGATAGAGTAAATGGTAACTTTGAAAGACCAATACCTGTCATGTACTGCTCATGGACAACCTGGAAAGTCTCTGACTGTTCTTGACAATGCCTTTAAATATTTTTTTTCAGAACCATTCTTTACTTGATGGCTTTAATTTTCCTATTTGTCCTTCTGACCCTTTGTCACTCTTACCCTTCGTTTTACGTGAGATAAAGTTCCAATCCCTAGAAGCTGAATATTTACCTCCTGAAGAAGCCAATCTGCATGCTAAGACTTCAGTTAAATTATTATTACACTTGCTCTTGTGTGTACTAAGCCTCTAATTTCAATGTCATTTATTTGCAAATGTAGCTTTGGTCTCTGATCATTTATAGCAGTTTTCCAAAATACTTGGTTTTTTTGGTCTCGCTTGAATTTTTTGTTTCATCTATTGAAGCTGATCTGTTCTCGATTATGTCCAGAGCAGTGTTGTTTTTAACAACAGAGATTAAATCTTTTAATTACTCTGTAGATAAGTTTCTCTAATGGTGACAGGGGCTGATTTAATCAAATTTGATATTAAGTCCTTTGGGAGTCCCTCTGTGGCATTTCCTGAGGGCAAAGGGTTACTTTGCCTGTTTCTTGTTGATCTGCATTTATTAGTTCAGTGCAGGCCACACCTTATGCATACTCTGGAAGTCTGGGTCCTTTTTTCTGTATTATCTCTAGGAGAACAAACAAACAAACAAACAAACATTGTTTCTAGGAATGCCTTGCCTCCATCCATTTTCTAATAATCTTGTTTAGCACAATGAAAACATCTGATATATTAATTTTTCTTAAAACTTCTAAAAGTACATTCTTAAAATTTTTTCTGAAAAGTTTCTTTTAAAAAGTAGAAATTACTTTACCTACCAGTGGCATCATCCAACATCAGCCATATTTCTAATCTATTCATTTATTGGTGCTGATCTTACCTTTAAGGGTCTAATCAAACTTTGTATTCTGAATTAGCATTTTCAAAAGCCAAAGATTCGATTAATATTTGTCTGACTTCTTAATCTGATACTATTCTATTTACAGCTGAAGTCAATTTGGGGCCTTGTATAATTTTAGTAAATTACTTAGACCTCTTCTCTGAATCTTCAACCTTGTACCAAGCATTTAAAGCTGGTAAACAACATTAGCACCAAGGTGTGATCATCAACTTTAAGCTGACATTGTAATTTAACATATTGAACTTCACCTTACAACTGATACTGGGTAACATTAATTTCTCTAGCCCTATTTCATTGTTCTATGGACAGACACACCTTCCAATTTCTACCATGCTAGCCATTGTAACTAAGGATCAGATTCCAATATGGCTGTTGCTAAGTATTTTCTGTCTTTGAATAGGGTAAATGCATGTCATAGGAAATAAATGCTTCCTTACCTCAAATATAATAAGTTTATAGGACTTCATTTAACTTTTCCATAACCTTGGAAGTACCTATCATCTTCTGGTAACTGAATAAACTGAAGTTCGTTTTCTAATAACCTTGGGCCACCCCTCTTCAGTTTTGTCATTTGGTAGTGAGATAGGTTCTTGCCTAAATTCCTCTGTCTGTGACTGAGTATTTTACCTATTTTCACTTATAAATTTTTCTTTTCAATCCACTTTTCATATTTGGCACAAAACCCAAGTATGGCTATTAAGGATTAAATATGTATTACCAGACAGTTAGCAATTATAATAGGCCTATGTCAATCTCAGTTAAATCATTTACATTTTCATTTTCTGGTTCTATTTTCAAGCCATCAAAAGTACAGGGTCCTAGTATCTTGTGTTATGGTATTTCTCATCCTTAACTCTTCCCTGGATAACATCCCTGATGATTTACCTAATCTGATGGCTTCTCAGTTTTTCCACAGCTGGTATGATTTCTCAGTCCAGTGACACACAATAGAATGAAAAATGTTGTTTTTAAACAAAATATCAAACATTTGACTTTACCAATATAATGGACCCAAGAAGTAAGTTGGCACAAATATTTTAATGTCTAAGAAAATAGAATTATAAATAGTCAAAAGAGACAGAAAAGATACTTTATGTTATCAAAGAAAAAATGTACCAAAATGATGTTTCAGTTCTGAATAGCTATGCTCCAAATGCAAGGGCATCCACATTTGTAAAAGAAATATTACTGAAGCTTAAAAAAAATCACACATCAAAACCCACACATCAGTAGTGGGAGACCTTAACATGCCACTATCACAATCAACAGGTCATTTAAAGAGAAACTAAAGAGAGAAATAATGGAACTAACAGATGCTATGAATCAAATGGACCTAACAAATATCTACAGGACATTTCACCCAAACACAAAAGAATATACCTTCCTTTCATCATCTCACAAGACCTCTTCAAAATTGATCATATACTTGGTCACAAAAAAAGTTTCAAGCAATACAAGAAAATTGAAATAATGCTCTGTATCTTATCAAACCACCATAGATTAAAGTTGGACTTTAACAACAATAGAAACAACAGAAAATGTACAAACTCATGGAAACTCAACTCAATGAACACTTGTTCAAGAAAGAAATAAAGAAAAAAACTCTAGAATTTAATGAAAATGAATATACAACACACTCAAACTTATGAGAAACAATGAAAACAGTGCTAAAAGGAAAGTTCATAGCAACAAGTGACTTCATAAAGGAATTAATGAGAGTTCATACTAGTGATTTAATAGCACACCTAAAAACTCTAAAACAAAAAGAACCAAACACACCTGAAAAGAATAGACAACAGTGTAGTGGCTATTCCTGGTTGTCAACTTGACAATATTTGGAATGAACTACAATCCGGAATTGGAAGGCTCACCAGTGACCCTTATCTGGAGGCTTGGAGATCCTTATCTGGATCTTGGTTTGAAGATCTTGAGCCATAGTGGCTATGGATTCCAGAAGATTGAATCTCCGAGTTTAAGGAACATACCTTTAATCTGGGCTACGCCTTTCATCTGGGATTAAAGGTGTGGCGGAACACACCTTTAATCTGGGCTACACCTTCTGCTGGAGACAATATAAGGACATTGGAAGAAGGGAGTCTAGCTCTTGCTCTTGCTCCTTCGCCTGCTTGCCCTGTGAGACTGAGTAACTGCTAGATCCTTGGACTTCCATTCACAGCTGCGACTGAACAATTGTAAGGGATTGGGCTGCCGACTGTAAGTCATCAATAAATTCCTTTACTATCTAGAGACTATCCATAAGTTCTGTGACTCTAGAGAACCCTGACTAATACAAACAGGAAATAAACTCAGGACTGAAATCACTAAAATAGAAACAAAGAGAACAATACAAAGAATTAACAAAACAAAGAGTTGGTTCTTTGAGAAACTCAACAAGATAAACAAACCCTTAGCCAAACTAACTAAAAGTTAGAGAGAAAAATATCCAAATCAACAAATCAGAAATGAAAAGGGGAACATAACATCAGACACTGGGGAAATCCAAAGAATCAGTAAATCTTAGTTTGAAAGTTTGTACTCTACAAAATTGAAAAATCTAAAAGAAATGAACAATTTTCTTGATAGATACTCCTTACCAAAGTTAAATCCAGATCAGATAAACAGTCTAAATAGACCTTTAACTCCTAAGGAAATACAAGAAGACATTAAAGTTTTCCCAACTAAAGGAAGCCCAGGGTCAGATGGATTTAGCATAGAATTATACCTGACTTTCAAATAAAAGCTAATACCAACACTCCTCAATTTTTCACCAAATAGAAATAGGAAGAACTTTGACAAATTTTATGAGGCCACAGTCACTCTGATACCTAAACCACACAAATACACAACAAATAAAGAGAAATTCAGACAAATTCCCCCCAGGAATATTGATGCAAACTGAATTCAAGTACACAGTAAATTGTTCATCCACCATGATCAAGTAGGCTTTACCCCAGGTACGTAGGGATGTAATCTAGCATATAAACAAACTGAAAACAGAAAACCCCACATGATCATCTGTTTAGATGCTGAAAAAATCTTTGACAAAATCCAACACAGATTCATGTTAACAGTTTTGAAGAGATCAGGGATAAAGCTATATTCCTAAACATAATAATATAAGCATTCAGCAATTCCATAGCCAACATCAAATTAAATGGAGAGAAACTTAAAGCAATTCCCCCCAAATACTAGACAATACAAAGCTGTCCACTCTATTTAATATAGACCTTGAAGTTTTATCCAGAGCCATAACACAACTAGAGAAGATCAAAGAATGCAAATTGGAAAAAAAGAAGTCCAATTATTGCTGTTAGCAGATGATATGATATTATATATGTGACCCCAAAAATTCTACCAAGGAACTCCTACAGCTGATAAACACCTTCAGCAATGTGGCTGGATAAAAATTAAGTAAAACAACACCAACAACACCAAAAACCAAGCCAAAACAAAGCAAAACAAAACCCCCAAAATAAAAACAAAACCCCCAAAACCAGTAGTCCTACTGCTATGTTTTACTAAATGCTGTATGATGAAGTGGGAGGGATTGCCTTAGCAGGCCCATGCTGAGGCATACCACCCTGGCCCTGACGTACCAGACATATGGCAGGTCTACTATAAAATGAAGTTTATTTTGGGGCATGAGAAGAGGGTTTGAGAAGGAGTAGAGGCAGAGAGAGAGAGAGAAGACTGAGAACAGAGGGAGAGAGGAGAGTAAAAGAAGGGAAAAAGCAAGCTGGGAATATCTGGGGAGACAGGGGGAGGGGAGAAAAGAAAGAGGGAGGGAGATTGAGATAGAGATTGAGATCGTGAGATAGATAGAGAATAGAGAGAAGAGCTGGGTGGGGGTGGTGGTGGATGGGTCAGAGAGTGAGAGAGGCTAAATAGTCCTTTTATAGCAAGCCAGGCTCATACATGGCTATTGCTAGGTAAGCATTGGAAAGAGCCTAGAAGAAATGCTAACACTTACTACATATAAATGATAAATGGGCTGAGAATGATAAATATATATATAAATACATAATAAGAAATACACACACACACACACACACACACATATATATATATGAATGAATGATAAATGGGCTGAGAATAGCCACAAATAACAAGTAATATAAAATATCTTGTTGATACTGAAATTGAGGAATAGCCTTGAACACACTGGCACAGGAGGCAACTTCCTGAAAAGAATAACATCCCAGTCACAAAGATGACCAATTAATACATAGGACCTCATGAAGCTGAAAAGCTTCTGTAAGGCAAAGGACCCTTCCAAAAGGACAAAATGGCAGCCTTCAGAATGGGAAAGATCTTCGTCAGTTTTACAACTGACATAGGGTTAATATCAAAAATGTAAAAGGACACCAGAAATTAGACAACAACAATCTAAATAACCCAATTAAAGAATGGAATACAGATCTAAACAGAGAATTCTCAACAGATGAATCTCTAATGGTTGAGAAGCACTTAAAGAAATGTTCAACATCCTTAACCATTAGGGAAATGCAAATCAAAATGGCTCTAAGATACCATCTTAAACCCCCCAAAATGGCCAAGATCTTAAACTCAAGCAACAACTCATGCTGGAGAGGATCTGAAGCAAGGTTAAGACTTCTTCCATGCTGGTGGGAATGCAAACTTGTCCAGTCACTTTGGAAATCAATTTGCTGGTTTCTCAGAAAATAGGAAATAGTAGATATATTTCTTAAGCCCTAGCTATTCTACTCCTGGACATATACTCAAAGGATGATCCACCATACATACCACAAGGACACTTACTCAACTATGTTCATAGCAGGTTTATTAGTGATAGCCAGAAACTGGAAGCAACCTAGATGTCCTTCAATCAAAGAATGGGTAAAGAAAATGTGATATATTTACGCAATGGAATATTTCTCAGTTATTAAAACCAATAACATCATGAAATTTTCAGGCAAATGGATGGAACTAGAAAGCTAATCCTGAGGAAACATAGACCCATAAAAAACAAACATTGTATGTTTGTGGTTGTTAAGCAGTAAAGAACAACCATATTACAGTCCAGAGACCTAAAGTAACAACAAGGGCTCAAGAATGGATGTGTGCATCTCACTGAGAAGGGAATAAATATTGTGGGTAGACAACACCTGAACTGGGTGGGGTATCTCATATAAGAGCTAGAAACCTAGGGCAATAGAAACTCCCAGGAATCTATTAGTGTCACCCAAGATAAGACTATTAGCAATGGGGGAAGTGTGGACTGAACTGGCCACCCCCTGTAACCAGGCAAAACTTCCAATGGAGGGATTGGGACGCCAAACCAGCAACAACACTTTTGACCTTTAATTTGTCCTGACAACAAGGTGTATAGAGAAAAGATGGAGCAGAAATTGAGGGAATAGCTAACCAATAACTGGTTCAACTTGAGACTCATGCCATGAGAAGAAGCATACCCCTAACACTGTTAATGATTGATAGACAGGAGCCTACCATAACTATCATCAGAGAGGCTTTCTTTACTCAGAAACTGATTGAAACAGATGGAGAGACCCACAGCTAAACATTAAGAAGAGCTCAGGGAATCCTGTGGAAGAGGAGGAGGAAGAATTGTAGGAACCAGAGGGGTCATGGACACCACAAGAAAATCTGCAGAATCATTAACCTTGACATATAGGGACATACAAAGACTGAATTGGCAACCAAAGAGCATGCACAAGCTGGACCTGTGCCCTCTGCACATAATGTAACAGTTATGTTTGGTGTTCATGAAACAGAGGAACAGGGGCTATCTCTGATTCTGTTGTCTGCCTTTGGGACCAATTCCCTCTGTTGGGCTGCTTTGCCTATCCTCAATAGGAGTAGATGCACCTAGTCTTAGTATAGCTTGATATGCTAAGGCTGGTTGATATCTGAGGCCTTCCCTTTTCTGAGGAGAAAGGGTGGAGAAGTAGATGGGGGTGGGGTGAGAAGGACTCAGAGGAGAGGAAGGAGGGAAATACAAATTAAGTAAATGAATTAATTAAAAGAATTATCTTCTAAAGTACTTTTATTGTGTTTTCTTCTTCATTGAATTTTCAATTTAGATAATTAATCCTTACTGGAAACTCTATTCCTATAGGGTATATAAGTGCATGCTAAGAAAGATTTCCTCTTCCACTGATAAGAAACTTTTATCTTTTAGTTGTTTGTAGTATTACCTACTGTCTTCATTGTAAGGCAAGTCATATATTAATTATTCTCAAATAGCCTTGACTTTAATTATTGTCAGATCATCATCTGGGTGGCACACCTGCGAGCATACCTATCAGGGATTGTCCAGATTAAAGTTGCTTTCTGAGAATGTCTGTGAAGATGATTTTGAGTACATTAACTGAAGTGGGAAGACCTATCCAGAGTCCCACAGTGAATGCACCATTTTTTAGACTAGAAATTTGGAACTAGTATCCTGCCCTCGGCCTTGTCTTCTGACATGAGCAGCTGTTTAAGTTCCTGATGCATTTATTTATTTCTTTGCATGTTCAGATGTGACCTGAAACAGTGAGCTAAGGTAAACATAAAACCAGTCTGCACATTGGGATGAAACTAAGTTTATATCGACATACAAGTCTTAACGATTTGCAGTTCTTCAGGTGATGACTTATTAAAGAATCATTTTAAGGACAGAATTTCAGAGACAGAAGGAAGGCCTCCAAGAACTTCCAATTGCTCTGCTCTTCAGATAATTTTTATTTTATTTTTAGTTTTTTAAGACATGCTAATCTTTCTTAAATTTGACAAAAATATAGTTCTTTTCCAATGTGAATTTTATTTTTCTATGCTTCCCTTGATATTTTTGTTTTAATATAATATTCTATTACAAATTTTATGTTATTTTCTAGAATATATCTCAATTAAAACCAGCTGAAACATGTTAGAAGACATGATCTTTCTGTTTTTGTATGGTATTTCACTCTTTTTTTAATGTTGAAATGTGTGTGTGTGTAATTTGCCAGGCCTTTTTGGTTGTATCTTATGTCTCTGAACTATCTAGTTTCCTTGCCATTTTAGGCAGTGTAGGGCATGGGCTCCCTCTCAGGGCATGGCCTCAAGTTAGACCAGATATTGGCTGGCCACTATTACAAGTTTTGGGCCAACATTGCTCCAGCATATCTTGCAAGCAGAGCAGATTATATCCCAATGGTTTTGTGGCTGGATTGGTGTATAGGTTTTTCTTTCTGCAGAATATCTTCCTGCGCCAAAGAAACTAATGCAGAGGAGTGAAGACTCCATGCAGGCACCAGCACAACCTCTCTACTTTCAATGAGCTCAGTGTAAATTGTTCTTGGAAATAGGGCCACACTGAGTTTTTGGAAAGGACACTTATCTAGCATCATCCTGGTTTGTTAATGGATCTCCATAGGGCCCCTTCAGCTAACAACTCAACCTAATGCAACCACATCCCACCACTGGAAGCCTTGCTTGGTGAAGAAAGATGGCCAATTGAGACTCTGTATTACTAGGATTCCTCACTAGGGTCACCCTCATAAATTCCAGGAAGTTTACTGTATTAGGTTTCCATACAACCTGCCAAATGCACCCCCTCCCCCATTTCTAGCTGCCTCTCTTTACACTCAATCCTTTAACCTCTCCTCCACTACCTGATCCTTTTCTGCTTTGTTCTCTAGCTCCCCCTCCACAGTCCACCCACAAAATCTATTCTATTTCTCCTTCTCAGAGAGATCCATGTTTCCCTTTTAGAGGTCCCCTCTTTATATAACTTCCCTGGGTCTCTGTATTTTACCTTTATTACCATTTACTTAAAAGCTAATATCTACTTATAAGTGAATATATACTCTACTTTTCTTTCTGGGTTTGGGTTACCTCACTCAGGATAAATTTTTCTAGATGTATCCATTTCTCTGCAAACTTCATCATGTCATTGTTTTAAAAAGTTGAGTATGTTCCATTGAATACATTTCCTTTATCCATTTTTGGTTGAAAAATATCTAGGTTGTTTGCAGTTTATGGCTCTAATGAATAAAGCTTCTATAAACGTAGTTGAGCAAGTCACTGTGGTAGGATGGAGTGTTCTTTGGGCACATTTCTAAGAGTTATATAGCTGGGTTTGAGGTAGATGGATTCCCACTTATCTGAGGAACCACCATATTGATTTCCATTGTAGCTATACAAGTTTGCATGCCTACCAGCATTGGAGGAGTAATCCACTGCTCCACAGCCTCACCTGGATAAGCTGTCACTTGTGTTACTGATCTTAGTCATTTGACACCTTAGGATGGAATCTCAAGTAATTCTGATTTGTATTTCCCTGATGGCTAAGGATGTCAAACAGTTCTTTCCATGTTTCTCAGTCATTTAAGATTCCTCTATTGAGAATTCTCTGTCTGTATCTGTACCCCAGTTTTAGTCTATCTGTACCCTAGTTTTAGTCTATCTGTACCCTAGTTTTAGTCTATCTGTACCCCAGTTTTAGTCTCTGTAGTTTGTTGATACATCATTTTTTGAGTTCTTTACATATTTTGAATATTAGCCATCTATCATATATGGTAAAACTTTTTCCATTCTGTAGGCTGCCATTTTATTTATTGATGATATCTTTGCCTTACACAAGTTTTTCAGTTTCATGACATCTCCTCTACTAATTGTTGATTTTAGTGCCTGTGCTCTGGGTGTCCTGTTCATGAAGTTGTCTCCTGTGCCAATGTGTTTAAAGCCACTTATCACTTCACTTCTATCACATTTAATATGTCTAGTTTAATGTTGAGGTCTTTAATCCACTTGGGATTGGGCTTTGTTCAAGGTGATGAATATAAACCTATTTGTACTTTTCTACATGTAGACATACAGTTTAACAAGTACCTCTTGTTGAAGATGCTTCTTTTTTTTTTCCCCGTGTGTATTTCTGGTTTCCTTTTCAAAAATCAGGTGTCTATACATGTATGAATTCATGTCTGTGTCTTCAATTTTATTCCATCAATCAACATGTCTGTTTTTTTGCCAATATGATGTGGTTTTGAGCACCCTAACTCTGCAGTATAACTAGAAATCAGAAATATCAGAAAATGTGATACTTCTGGATACTATTATTTTTTCCGTTTTGATACAGGATTGATTTTGGTATGCTGGGTTTGTTTGTTTGTTTGTTTTTCCCATATGAAGTTAAGAATCATCTTTTTAAGACCCTCTGTGCTCCTTATCTGCCAGAGGAGAGGTGGCCACCGGGGACAGCTCTAACCGCCTGAGCAGGTGAGAGAGCCATCTTGTACCCCTGGTCCCGCAGAGCCTAGTCTACACAGGAAAGCCTGTGGACTGCAGAAGCAACATAGCTTCTGGGACAAGTCCAGTTTTGGGCCTTTATCTTCAGCCAGGAAGCAGATCTGAGCTCCAGACATCTGTGATCCCCCCACCTCCCCACAGGAGGTGGCCTACAGAGATTACTCTGATGACTGAGACTCAGAAGAGAGTTGGACTCCCAAGAGTGCTGACAGAGGCTAACAGAATCACAGGAGAAACAAGCTCCAGCCAGAGACAGCTATAACAACTAACGCCAGAGATTACCAGATGGCAAAATGCAAATGTAAGATTCTTACTAACAGAGACCAAGACCACTCACTTCAAGAACCCAGCACTTCCACCTCAGTGAGTCCTGGATACCCCAACACACCCAAAAAGCAAGACTCGGATTTAAAATCATATCTCATGATGGTGGTACAGGATTTTAAGAAGGGCATTAATAACTCACTTAAAGAAATACAGGAAAACTCTGCAAAACAGGTGGAAGACCTTAAAGAATTACAGGAAAACACTGCTAAACAAGTAGAAACTCTTAAAGAAGAAACACAAAAATCCTTTCAAGAATTACAGGAAAAGACAACAAAACAAGTGATAGAATTGAACAAAATCATCCAAGATCTAAAAATGGAAGTAGAAACAATAAAGAAAACCCAAAGGGAAACAACTCTGGAGATAGACACCCTAGGAAAGAAATCAGGAACCATAGATATGAGCATCAGCAACATAATGCAAGAGATGGGAGAGAGAATCTCAGATGCAGAAGACTCCATACAGAACATGGAAACACCAATCAAAGAAAATGCAAAATGCAAAAAGATCCCAACTCAAAACATCCAGGAAATCCAGGACACAATGAGAAGACCAACCCTATGGATAATGGGAGTAGATGAGAATGAAGATTTTCAACTTAGAGGGCCAGCAAATATCTTCAACAAAATTATAGAAGAAAACTTCCCTAACCTAAAGAAAGAGATGCCCATGAACATACAAGAAGCCTACATTACTCCAAATAGACTGGACCAGAAAAGAAGTTCCTCCCAACATATAATAATCAGAACAACAAATGCACTAAATAAAGATAGATTATTAAAAGCAGTAAGGGAAAAAGTAACATATAAAGGCATGCCTATTAGAATTACACCAGACTTTTCCCCAGAGACTATGAAAGCCAGAAGATCCTGGACAGATGTTATTCAGACCCTAAGAAACACAAATGCCAGCCCAGGGTACTATACCCAGCAAAACTCTCAATTACCATAGATGGAGAAACCAAAGTATTGCACTGCAAAACCAAATTCACACAATATCTTTCTAGGAATCCAATCCTTCAAAGGATAATAAAGGGAAAACACCAACTCAAGGATAGAAACTACACCCTAGAAAGAGCAAGGAAGTAATCTCTCAACAATCCGAAAAGAAGACAGCCGCAAGAACAGAATCCCAACTTTAACAACAAAAATAACAGGAAGCAACAATTACTTTTCCTTAATATCTCTTAATATCAATGGACTTAATTCCCCAATAAAAAAGACATAGACTAACAGGCTGGCTACACAAACACAACCCAACATTTTGCTGCTTACAGGAAACCCACCTCAGGGAAAAAGACAGACATGACCTCAGAGTGAAAGGCTGGAAAACAATTTTCCAAGCAAATGGTCTGAAGAAACAAGCTGGAGTAGCTTTTCTAATATTGAAATAAAAAATTGATTTCCAACTCAAAGTTAAACCAGGATCAGATTAATGATCTAAACAGACCCATTTCCCCTAAAGAAATATAAGCAGTCATCAATAGTCTCCAAACCAAAAAAAGCCCAGGACCAAATGGGTTTAGTGAATAGTTCTTACAGACCTTCAAAGGACACCTAATTCCAACTCTCCTCAAAGGATTCCACAAAATAGAAATAGAAGGTACTCTACCCAGTTCATTCTCTGAAGCCACAATTACTCTGCTACCTAAACCACACAGAGATCCAACAAAGAAAGAAAACTTCAGACCAATTTCCCTTATGGATATCAAAGCAAAAATACTCAATAAAATCTTCGCAAACTGAATTCAAGAACACATCAAAATGATCATCCATCATGACCAAATAGGCTTCATCCCAGGGATGCAGGGACGGTTTAATATATAAAAATCCATCAATGTAATCCACTATATAAACAAACTCAAAGACAAAAACCACATGATCATCTCGTTAGATGCTGAGAAACCATTTGACAAAATCCAACACCCCTTCATGATAAAAGTCTTGGAAAGATCAGGAATTCAAGGCCCATACCTAAACATGATAAAAGCAATATACCGCAAAGCAGTAGCCAACATCAAACTAAATGGAGAGAAGCTGGAAGAAATCACACTAAAATCAGGAAATAGACAAGTTTGCCCACTTTCTCCCTACCTATTCAATGTAGTATTTGAAGTCCTAGCCAGAGAAATTAGACAACAAAAGGAGATCAAGGGGATACAAATTGGAAAGGAAGAAGTCAAAATATCACTATTTGGCAATGATATGATAGTATATATAAGTGACCCTAAAAATTCCACCAGAGAACTCCTAAACCTGATAAACAGCTTCAGTGCAGTAGCTGGACATAAAATTAACTCAAACAAATCAGTGGCCTTTTTCTACCCAAAGGATAAACAGGAAGAGAAAGTAATTAGGGAGACAATACCCTTTACAATAGTCATAAATGATATAAAATACCTTGTTGTCACCCTAACTAAGGAAGTGAAAGATCTGTATGATAAGAACTTCAAGTCTCTGAAGAAAGAAATTGAAGAAGATCTCAGAAGATGGAAAGATCTCCCATGCTCATGGATTAGCAGGATTAATATAGTCAAAATGGCTATAATGGCTTTCCTGCCTAAAGCAATCTACAGAATCACTGCAATCCCCATCAAAATTCCAACTCAATTCTTCACTGACTAGGGAAGGGCAATTTGCAAATTCACCTGGAATAAAAAAAAGTCTTGCGCGTGCTCGACTGGCCAGGAAGAACGACGCTGCAACAGGATCCTTCTGCACACGTTTATTGGGAGAGCTTGATTGTAGAGGCGAAAAGACCCCGAGCCCAGAACTGGTGCTGCTTTTATAGGCCTAGGAGGGACGTGTCTCACACCCGGATTGGTTATGCACTAAGCCTCATTTGCATGTTCCTCATCTGATTGGCTACTCTCTCTCAGTACCTTACAGAACCTCATTATCATACCTCATTTGCATGTCTCACATCTGATTGGTTATACTCTCAGTACCTTACAAAACCTCATTATCATGCCTGGGCCAGGCAGTGTCTTTGCAAAAAACTTTACTGCATATGTACACATTGGTTGTTTGTCCAATCTTATGCGTGGTGGCCAGCAGTAGTCAGTGCCACTCAGCAACGGCACATGTGGCTTCCCACAAAAAAGAAAAAAGAAAAAACAAAAACCAAAAAACTTGGATAGCAAAAACTATTCTCAACAATAAAAACCTCTGGAGGAATCACCATGCCTGATTTCAAGCTGTACCACAGAGCAATTGTGATAAAAACTGCATGGTATTGATGCAGCAACAGACAGGTAGATCAATGGAATAGAATTGAAGACCCAGTAATGAACCTACACACCCATGGTCACTTGATCTTTGACAAGGAAGCTAAAACCATCCAGTGAAAAAAAAGATAGCATTTTCAACAAATGGTGCTGGCTCAACTGGTGGTTATCATGTAGAAGAATGCGAATTGATCCATTCTTATTTCCTTGTACAAAGCTCAAGTCTAAGTGGATCAAAGAACTCCACATAAAACCAGTGACTCTGAAACTTATAGAGGAGAAAGTGGGGAAAAGCCTCGAAGATATGGTCACTGGGGAAAAATTCCTAAACAGAACAGGAATAGCTTGTTGTAAGATCAAGAATTGACAAATGGGACCACATAAAATTGCAATGCTTCTGCAAGGCAAAAGATACTGATCAAGACAAAAAGGATGTCAACAGATTGGGAAAGGACTTTTACCAATCCTAAATCTGACAGGGGACTAATATCTACTATATACAAAGAGCTCAAGAAGCTCGACTCTAGAAATTTAAATAACCCTATTAAAAATGGGGTACAGAGCTAAACAAAGAATTCTCAACTGAGGAATACTGAAGGGTTGAGAAGCACCTGAAAAAATGTTCAACATCCTTAATCATCAGGGAAATGCAAATCAAATCAACCCTGAGATTCTACCTCACACCAGTCAGAATGGCTAAGGTAAAAAATTCAGGTGACAGCAGATGCTGGAAAGGATGTGGAGAAAGAGGAAGACTACTCCATTGCTGGTGGGATTGCAAGCTTGTACAATAACTCTTGAAATCAGTCTGGTGGTCTCTCAGAAAATTGGACATAGTACTACTGGAAGATCCAGCAATACCTCTTCTGGGCATATACCCAGAAGATGTTCTAACTGGTAATATGGACACATGCTCTACTATGTTCATAGCAGCTTTATTTATAATAGCCAGAAGCTGGAATGAACCCAAATGTCCCGCAACAGATGAATGAATTATGAAGATGTGATACATTTACACAATGGAGTACCACTCAGCTATTAAAAACAATGAATTTATGAAATTCTTAGACAAATGGATATATCTGGAGGATATCATCCTGAGTGAGGTAACCCAGTCACAAAAAGAAGTCACTTGATATGCATTCACTGATAAGTGGATATTAGCCCAGAAACTTAGAATACCCAAGATACAATTTGCAAAACATAAGAAAATCAAGAAGAAGGAAGACCAACACATGGATACTTCATTCCTCCTTAGAATAGAGAACAAAATACCAATGGAAGGAGTTACAGAGACAAAGTTTGGAGCTGAGATGAAAGGATGGACCATCCAGAGACTTTCCCACCTGGGGATCCATCTCATAATCAGCCACTAAACGCATACACTATTGCATATGCCAGCAAGACTTTGCTGAAAGGACCCTGATATAGCTGTTTCTTGTGAGGCTATGCCAGTGCCTGGCAAATACATAAGTGGATGCTCACAGTCCTCTATTGGATGGAACACAGGGCCCCCAATGAAGGAGCTAGAGAAAGTACCCAAGGAGCTGAAGGAATCTGTAACCCTATAGGAGGAACAATAATATGCACTAACCAGTACCCCCAAAGCTCGTGTCTCTAGCTGCATATGTAGCAGAAGGTGGCCTAGTCAGCCATCATTGGGAAGAGAGGTCCCTTGGTATTACAAACTTTATATGCCCCAGTACAGGGGAACACCAGGGCCAAGAAGTAGGAGTGGGTGGGTTGGGGAACAGGGTGGCGGGAGGGTATAGGGGACTTTTGAGATAGCATTTGAAATGTAAATGAAGAAAATATCTAGTAAAAAATTGAAAAAAAATCTGTAATGAACTGTATTAGAATTTTGATTGGGAGTGGATTGAATGTGAGATTGACTTTGATAGGTTGGCCATTTTTATTATGTAAATCCTATGAATCCATGAGCAGTATGGGATATTTACATCTTCTGATTCCTTCTCTAATCTCCTTTTCTCAGAGTTGAAGTTTCATCATACAAGTCTTTCACATGGTTGGTTAAATTTACCCCATGATATTTTGTATTATTAGAGGCTATTGTGAAGGGTGCTATTTCCCTGATTTGGCATTTCTTTTCATGATGATAAACATTCTGTGTGGAACGAGATGTAATATCAACATTTTGATTTACATTTACCCGATGGCTATTGATATTGAATACTTTCAAAAATATTTATTAACCAGTTTTATTTCTTCCTTTGAAAAACTTAAGTTATGTGTAAGAGGGGGCAGAATGTTAAGGCCTGGGTTGAATGTTACAGACTAGGTAGAACGTTAAAGTACTGTTACCCATGTAGCCATCAACTTATGCATTACTAAGGAAACTTTCTCATATGCTGTTACTGCTGTTACTAGCATTTTCTGTGCTTTGATGCTCTTGGAAATCAGTCACAATAGAAGTCAATTAGAACTGCTTTGTATAATTTTCTACAATAAGTTTGGACCTGAATCAACCACCAGATAGCATTTCCTGAACCTGTGCATGAACTTTTATGGTTTTTACTTTTATAAGATGCCCCTTGGATGGACTACAACATATTAGAGATACCTGTACCAATATAAGAAGCTATTTGATTATGACTTCCATTTTGAATAGGAGTTAAGTAAAGTTTAACTTCCCAAGACCTCCCTAGGAAATGACATCCTATTAGGCAGAAAGCGATATGTACATGGGTAACTGACATTCTCGTTGGCAAGTTAAGATATACATGTTGGGAAAGACAAGTTCCCTAACACAGTTGAATATCCCAACCAGAATAGAATAAGTATACAACAAAGATTTCTAAGGAAATCTTCTATGCCTAAACCCTGATTGGTTGCATAACTTGCATAGATGTTTGGGGATTCTAGGCTTAATAGCCTTGTGGGGTCTTAATTCAATGTCACAGCCAGCTCCAGAGTCTGGCCTATGGCCTTGGTCATTCAGTCTTGGGATGTAGCATTCAATAAACCATCCCTATTTGACCAGAGATCAATGTCTGAGTGGTGTATGTCGTGATTCCAAGACCCCAACGTTGTGTACCATAGTTCAATTTTTATTGAATTGCTTGGTTTCTTAATGTTTAGGGTTTTTCATTAGTTCCTTATATTTTCTAGATATTAATATCTTTCAGGTGTGTAACTATAGAACAGTTTTCTCTCATTCTGTAGAATTCTTCACTTGATTACCTTTTGCTATAGAGAAACTTGAAAATTTCATAAGCCCATTGTAGGCTTAGATTTTTCAAAACCTAAATTAGTAAGGGTTCTTAAACACTTTAACTTCCCTTCTAGACCACTACCCACCACAGGCAGTAGAAAGGAAAGGTTAATAGGGCAAAAGGGGTTGCAGGACTGTTTAGAAATATTTTGTGTGATTCCAGTCTTCACTGTCATGTTAGAGATCAGCAGTTCAGTTCACACGAATCAGTAGCAGTAGCTCAATCCACTTGTAAACACTATTCACAAATCAGCAATGGCAGTTTGATCCAGAAGAAACCATATGGGTCCGCTTATTGGTCCAAGTCTGCAGAACTGTCAAGAAGCACCTGGAATTTCACAAGAAGTTCTTTGGTGTTTTTTCCTTACAAAATCATGACAAATGATGATCAATGAATAAGGTAAGGTGAAGCATTCTCACAGCACCTTCAGCAAAGATTAGTGTCAACAAAGCCGAACAAGACCAGTAAAGAGTAGCAAGGGACCAGCTGGGCAGTGGTGGCACATGTCTTTATTCCCAGCACTTGGGAGGCAGAGACAGATAGATATCTGAGTTCCAGGCCAGCCTGGTCTACAGAGTGAGTTTCAGGACAGCCAGGGCTACACAGAGAAACCCTGTCTTGAAAAAACAAACAAACAAAAAAACTCCAGAAAAACAGAAAATCAAAACCAAAACAAAACAAAAGAAAGAATAGCAAGGGGAACCAATGCCACGCTGTAGTCCATTGTCTGTTATGGCAGCTTATATCTTTTCCAAACATCACTGTCCTCTCAGTCTTACACGCTAGGAAACAGCACATGCCCTTTCTCCAGGATGCTTCCAGAAAAACCACGATGTATCAGTTTCCAGAACAAAAATCACATGACACAACTGAGTCTCCAAAGAAAGCAGAAATTTCCACTTTAGCCCATTTTACAGTTGCTGCATTTTTCATAGCTAGAGTCTTATTCAGAAATATTTCCTATATTCCTATATTTCCTTCTAGTGGACTCATTGTTTCAGGCTTATCAGTCACTTGATCCATGTGGGTTTGATTTTTTTAATGAAAGGTTAGCGATAAGGATCTATTTTCATTCTTCTATTAGGTAGATAGGCATTGTCAAACTTAGGAACCATTTGTTATGAACCCTTCCTTCACAGTTACCTTGAACTCAACCTCAAACTTTGCAGGAAACTCAAACAAAGGAAGCATCACAGCTCCTCTTCTTTCGAATTTAAATTACCATATTAAAAGGTGGAAATTTCAGGGCTTTGTTAAGGTCCATTAAGGGTCTGTTTAAGTTAATAGAATAGGGGTTCTACCTCTAGTCATGGATAGAAATAAGATGATTCTCATTTGCTGTATAGATTAGAACATTATATACTATAGTTTACTTTATTAAGAATTAAGTCAGTTGCATGGGTCAATCACCTTGCTAGAAAAAACTCCTCACAAATGTTTGTTTATAGATGGGAGTAATAATTATCTTCTTAATAAGATAATGAATTTATACCTTCCAGAAGCTGCATATGTTGCAGGATATTTGTTCACACCTTTAATCTTAAACATTGTTGGGAAGGTTATTTTATAGAACGAAGCAGCCATGTTTGAAAGTGGCATCTAATTGGAGGGACAACGTGAAGAATCAGGGAGAAAATTGAGAGAATGAGTTAGAAATAGGATATGTCCAAGTCTCACTGGGACAGGAAAATGAGACCAATTAAGAGAACACCGCAGAAAAGAGGAGGATGGCAGGAGAAGAAGGAGTAGGAGGTAGAGGGGGAAGCAGATTGACTGGGACAGTTGTACAGAGACAGGTTGCAGAGAGAGAGAGAAAACAAGTTAGAAACTGGTGGAGATAGAAAGAGCCAGAGAATGAGAATGAGCCAGAAGATTACAACAGATTGACAGAGTTGGTTTGAGGCCAAGCGCAGCAATTAATTGAGAATCTGAGAAAAGCTGGATTGAGTCAATCAGCTTGGAGAGGCGGTTTGAGCCAGAACAACTGAGTTGGACCAGCCAGCCAGAGCTGAAAAAGACTAAGAAAGGGTAAGCTTACTCAGCAGTATGTCTGAAAAAATTCTAGGCCTGGATAAGGTTGTATGGAGGCAAGCTCTGGACAATAAAAGTTACAATTACATGCATCCCTTGATGCAGTTTCTTGATGATTTTCACTGTTTAAATCTACCTAATTTTGTGAGTTCTACCTCAAAAAGCATAACTGCCCCAGTTCTATGTCTTCTTTAGACAGAAGCTCAAATAAGATGCTTGCACTTGTAAGGGTCCAAGAATCATGAAAGAGAATACTCCAGACACAAATAGTATGCAAAAGCAAAGTGTGTTTATTCTTCAGAAATCCAGCATTCAGGAGTTTACCATTCACCAGGATGGAGACAGAGGTGTGAACTTCTCAGCCTCAATTTAAAGCCAATAAAGGAAATTCCAGGGAGGAGTAGGCGATCTTTATCCTAATTGGTTGGTTCTAGGTTCTATTTGCACAAGCATGAGTGTCTCTGGGTTTGGTTAGGGCTCCAGGGACTTTCTAGGGGAAAGTCTAGAAAATGCTCCTGACTCATCCTGAACATTTTTTGTTTGTTTGTTGTTGCTGCTGTTTTGCCTCAGACCAGACGGTAAGACAGCTCCTCATTGGCTGCCAAAGGGGCTGTGATTTTTCTAGTAAACTGACTTTCCCAGACTTGTTCAAGTCTGTCTCCTGAATTGGCATCTTGCAGCCTGTCATAGCTTGACTCTCTCACACTGATGATCTTTTAACGAAGATACTTTCTCTCAGTCTTTCATGTTGCTCTGGCAGACATCTATTACTAAACCTACCTTAGTTCTTGAACTCTTACACAAAAGTTATTTAGATTGCTCTTTCTTTTATCTCTCTCCTCCCAACTGCTAAGACCTAGAACCTGCTGAGATTTATAGCTTGCCTGTCCTGTTTGTTATCTCTCAACATTTAATAAATTGGTCACCAAGCATTTGACTCCATTTTTTAAATATTTTTATTACATATTTTCCTCAATTACATTTCCAATGCTATACCAAAAGTCCCCCATACCCTCCTCCCCACATCCCTACCCCCCCATTCCCATTGTTTTTGGCCCTGGCGTTCCCCTGTACTGGGGTATATACAGTTTGTGTGTCCAATGGGCCTCTCTTTCCAGTGATGGCCGACTAGGCCATCTTTTGATACATATGCAGCTAGAGTCAAGAGCTCCGGGGTACTGGTTAGTTCATAATGTTGTTCCACCTATAGGGTTGCAGATCCCTTTAGCTCCTTGGGTACTTTCTCTAGCTCCTCCATTGGGAGCCCTATGATCCATCCAATAGCTGACTGTGAGCATCCACTTCTGTGTTTGCTAGGCCTCGGCATAGTCTCACAAGAGACAGCTACATCTGAGTCCTTTCGATAAAATCTTGCTAGTGTGTGCAATGGTGTCAACATTTGGAAGCTGATTATGGGGTGGATCCCTGGATATAATAAAGGAGGCTAAGAATGTTTAAAAGGGTACCTTGGTTTCTTGTCGCATTTTTACATGTAGGTATCTAGTTTCCCTAATAACATTTGTTTAAAAGGTATCTTTTATTTATTTTTTTCTCCTTTGAGTGGTTTTTGACATTTTTTGTTAAAAATCAGGTAGCTAATGACTTTATATTTAGGTCTTCTACTCTGTTACATTGACATATATGTCTTCTCTGGTACATTATCATGCTGGCTGGTTTTATTAGTATGAATGTGCAATCTACTTCAAAACCAAGTGTTAATATCACCAACTTTATTTTTTCTGCAGCATTACTTTGCCTAGTCAAGATTTTTCTCTACTTTCAAACTTTTAGGTTGAAAGAAACCCCACCTCACACAGTTCTTTCCCAATCCCCTCTCTCCAATTCCCTATAACCACTCATTAAGCCTTACTGCTTTTCAGAAATGCAATATGATTTGGTCTCAATACAAACTCATTGAGCAGAAAATGGTACATTTTGATTTCCAAATCCCCAAAGATTGTAACAACTTCTTGGATTTCACAAGCAAATGATCTGAAAATCCCTTTATCTCTGAGCATTTTTTGTTCTTTGCTTCCAAAATTTCTTATCTCTAAGTCTTCTTTACTATTCCTTCTTCTCTCTGCCTCTGATCACTGAATTCAGTTTTACAAATAATTAAATGTCTTTGGGTATGGGTAACATTAAAATATTTTCACATGCTGTTTTACCTCACTGGGGAAAAACTGGCTCTAAAAATGGTGTTTAGTCTGTCTGTTATAAACACAAGCATGTTTGTTTAAAGCTTTCCTCCAAAGTCTGTCCTGAGTCAAGCTGGCCACTTGACTCTGCAGTGGGGAAGGAGAAACAAGATGGTTCACTAAAACACTTTGTACTTCAGAACAATATATTTCCAGTAGAGGTTTTTGATGTGATGTCAAATGTTTGGCTCCCTGAATTACCCCCTCCCTCTTTTTTCACCTTACTTTTGGTATTTAAATATCTATGATCAAGTAATATTATTTTACTACAATATACTACATATATAATTTGGATCCAGTTCATGTTTAGAAAAATAAAAGTGTTTTAAGATGGTTTGTTTTATTTTATTTTTCTTGAACTAAGAAGATAATATCAGACCTCTAAGATATTTTGGATAAGGATGGATTTTTGTATGATTTTTTTAAAGAGTGAAAATAACAAATGAGAACAAAACCATAAAATTTGTTTATAGCAAATAGGACTTACCAACAAAATACATTTGATTGTTAAGGTTTATAAATTCTCAGGTTATAATAGTCTTTTTGGAATAAAAAAACTGACTTAGGCACATATAGTTTTGATAACTTTGTTAAGTTTTGCTATTTGAAGAAATTGAGTCATATTGAAAAAAAAACTATGATATCTTCCAAAAGTACATTATACAAGGTTCAGAAAAAGCATATTTCCAATGTTTCCATGGACTTTATTTATGATTTAAAGTTTATTTTGGTTCTAAAGGTTTTTTATTAAGGTTCAAATTTCCTAGATGATGATTCTCACACCCCTCAAAGAAATCTGTTGAATATAGCATTTAAGTTGTTTAACAGAACGAAGGGGCAGGAAAGTATAGAAAGCATACACAGAAATAGTTTCTGGCAGCAGCTCTGCGGGCAACTCCAGACATGATGGGACAACAGCTCTACAACTCTCCTTGGAGCTTGTGTCTTGTGTGGCAGCACTGATTACTGATGATTTACTTTTCCTGGTTCCAGGATCCTGACCAAACTATGAACAGGGAGAACACTGTTCCTCTCTGCCTCACCAAGTTCCTCCACAGAAAAAATGTTTTGATCTTCTTGTCCTGGTGGCTAAAACTGTTGTTGCCCTGGGACCTCAGCCCCCACAACCATGGCTGTGCAGGTACTAGAAAAGTTCCTCTGTCATTTTTAGTAGTTTCTGGGGGAGAAAAGAAATATGTTTGTTGCATGTGCAGTCAGGCATGGGGGAAAGGGGTGCCTTTGTGGGCTTATGCTGAGGCATCCCTTCCCCATGAGGGACCAGCCACATGATGGTATAGTATAGAATAGAGTTTATTCGGGGAATTGGGAGGGGAGTTGAGAGAGCAGTAGAGAGACAGACAGACAGACAGACAGGCAGAGAGAGAGAGAGAGAGAGAGAGAGAGAGAGAGAGAGAGAGAGAGAGGAGGCATAGAGGCTGGTCGTGAGCATGTGGAGAGGGGAGGGCAATGGGGAGAGAGAGGGGGATCAGAAGGAGCAGACAGAGAGAGCAAGAAGGCAAGAGAGATCAGAGGGTGCAAGCAGCAAGCAGCCCCTTTTCTAGTGAGTCAGGCACACCTGGCTGACAGGTAACTGCAGGGTGGAGGCTAGACAAAATGCTGACACCATCCCAGTTCCACCCTCCCAGAGTCTCTACCCCATCTCCTCCCTCCTTCTCCTCTGAGATGGTATAGGTCCCTGAAGTGTAAATTTCTCATTTCTTTGGAAACTCAGTTGTGTTACATGAAGTTTTTCTGGAAGCTGTCTTGTGAGAGGATGTTTTGATGAAACAGACATATGAGAGGATGCTTTTGTTGAAGTAGACATTTAAGAGGGTGCACAATGCTTGGAAAGAGGGTTAAATAGAAACCCATAGACAGTGAAAGGATGCTTTTGAATACACCTTACAGCACTTTAGTGGTCTTCACTAGTTTCCACTTCACAGAGAGAAATGTGCCAAAGAACTTCTTGTGGTATTTTGGCTGATTCTTGCTGCTTCTGCTGTCTTGTGCTGATTTGGTAGAACCTTGTGGTTTTCTGCTGGATTGAGCCACTGCTGACGATTAGTGTTTGGTGTTTGCTATTGTACTGGACTTCTTGCTGCCAGAAGAAGAGTGGAATTGCCCCAAAAGAACTACTTCTAAACAGATCTACAACCCCATTTTCCTACAACTGACCTTCTTCTCCCCCTATTTCTGTTTGTTGGGAAAGGTGGTTGAAGAGTTCTAGAATCCTATATAAAGTAGGTTTAGAAAAATCCTAAGCTCCCCCATCATATCCTCTTACATTGGTGTCTTAGGATTTTACTACTGTGAACAGACATGATGATAAAGGCAACTCTTATAAGGACAACATTTAATTAGGGCTGGCTTACAAGTTCAGAGGTTTAGCCATTACAATTAAGAGGAGGAGCATGGCAGTGTACAGGCAGCTATGGTACAGGAGGAGCTAATAGGTCTACATCTTCATCTAAAGGCTGCTAGGAGAAGAGTGATTTCCAGGCAGCTAAGGCTAGGGTCTTAAAGCCCATGCCCACAGTGAAACACCTACTCCAATAAGGCCATATCTCCTAATAGTGCCACTACCTGGGCCAAGCACGTATCTGGCACATCAAGTCCTTGAAGGACTAGGCATATCCTCTCCCACTGAGTCCAGACTAGGCAACAGTGTTGGAGAATAGATTCAACAGTCAGAGAACACCAGAATCCTTCCTTGACCCCGAAGTACAGAAAACCTCCATTCCTCCATGGCTTCCCATCATTTTCTTATTAAGATCTTACTCTGGAACCCTGCCTATCCTTGTCATTCACAACATCATACTCCTTTAAAACATAGACAAGGCATAAAACCTAACATATGATGCCTTCTTATTAAAGGCATTCTCATGCCCATTCACTCTCCCCATAACTCATAATCTTGCTGCTTCTGATACAGCTTAAGGATACTTCCTTTCCCATTCCTTTATACCCAGATTCCTATGACCTCTTTGTTTTCATCTCAGAGGTCATTGATATCAGAACAGCATCTCAGTTTACTTAGACTGTCTCCTCTATGGATTCTGAGGTAGTTCCCATTTGTTCGGGAAAGGGTAGGATCTGGCTACTGAAAGTTGAGTGTGGGAAGGGGATGCTCTGTATCCTTTGCCTTTTAGAAAGTTAAGAAGTTGAGCAGTGTGTTGTGACAGTCAGAGTTAGGGCTTGCAAAAGATTTATATGTTGCTTGTTGATGCTACAAATCTGAAAGTGTAAGGAACAAGATATAAACAACATAAGGAAATGATACCATAGGATACCATAGGGAATGTAAACATGGAAACCAAGCCTAGAGTGTGTGAGTGAGTGTGATAACGTTGAAGTTAGGTAAACACTCTATAAAGTAATGTGTGAATGCCTTAATTATGATTGGCTAAGAGTAGCTTAAAAACTCTGGTCTGGTCATTGCAACTCACTTCCGGAGTCCCACAGAGATGCTATTGTGCTGGCCACCAGCCACTGAATGAGATGAGCCCACATCGCAGACCAAGCTCCAGCTGGATCAGAAAACAGAAGGACTCATTGGGAACTTTACTTTATGCACTGCCATAGAGCCAGGCTATGACATTGGGCCAGACTGGAGGTTAGTGAAGTGTGTGTATGTGTGCGTGTGTGTGTGTGTGTGTGTGTGCGTGTATGTGTGAACAAATGTGATCCCACTTCACTATTTGTTTGTTTATTGCTACTTATGAATAAATAAGCTGTTAGAAATGAACTTCTATGTCTGAGGCTCCTTTCTCTCCTCTGTCCTCAATCCTGACTTGTAACAGTTGGCTTAGTTGGCCAAACAAGCTGGAGCCCTACTGAGCAGTCCCTTAGCAGCCACCTAGCAGGTGCGCTTTAAATTTAGGGCCATTTACTGGGCAATAGAATTTGGATATACGCCTAGTCTGAGCCCAAGCACCCTTGTTTAGCAGACACCGGCATCCCTTGAAGTCGAACATCTATGACACCTTGAAGCCAACTCTGAGCCGACCTGGCAAGGAGGAAGGGTGGGTAAATAGAGCGCAGACAAGTAGACCAGGCAGCCAGGGGGACTGGAGCCCACCATCCTAAAACCATCTCTAGCTGGAAGGTAGGAGGAAGAGCCGAGGGTGAGGATAGAAGCCTCTAAACCTTATGAGAGTGGTTGGCAAAAAGACTAGTAAGGTGGGTGGATAAATTATTTAATGAATTATTGAAAACTTTAAAAACAAAACAATAAAGGCACACTGTACCACGTAGCCTATAAATTAACACCATGAGCTTTGGGAACTAAAAGGGGCCAGGGGAAGGAGGGGGAAGGGAGGATAGCCCACGTCTGGCCAGAGTTCGTCCTATGCTCTGGGCAGGCAGATTCGGGAGGGCTGCCAAAGGCTTTCCACTCGCCCGCATGGGCATCTAAGCCACTGACCCCACTTGATGGGGGGTGGACCAGGGGCAGCCCCCAAAACCTGGGAGCCCTGGAGCCACACCCTGTAGCTCCGGGGTTATGGGGAGAGAGGGCTGAGAGAGAGTGGTTCCCACACAGGTGAGAGTCTGTGCAGTGGGCCTTGATGAGCAGAGACTGTCTATGGTTTTAGAGCTTTATTATAGAAAGTCAGGGGGAAAGGAGAAAAAAGGTGGAAAGAAAGGGACTGACTATGGGCAAGAGGAGAGAAGGGGGGAAAGGAGAGAGAGAGAGAAGAAAGGCTAGAGAGTAAGAGCAAGAGAGAGGAAGAGAGAGGAGAAAGGAGAGGAGAAGACAGTGAGTGAGTGAGAGGAATGAGAGAGTGAGGAGGGGTCAAACAGCCCCTCTTAAAGTATGCTGCTATCTTTTCTGTTGCTAGGTAACTGGGAAGGGGTTTAGCCTGAAGGTCAGAAGCTTGGGATGTTGCCTACGTGACTACTAACCATGCTTCTCTTGTGGGGGCTGTGGGAGGCGGTAACTTCGACAGGAGCCAGGGTCCAGGAGACATGAGAGAACTCCTTTCATTCCATGTAGTTGAATTATCACCACCGGGTTCTAGGGTTCAACATCTCAGCTCGACTGGAGACCAGACTGTCTGTGTATAGCACAATGCCCCACAATGAACAGACTAAAGAGGCTCATCAAGGGTATGAAAAAGATAAAATTAGTGGATGAAGAAGTCTCTGACTCAGTGGGAAGAGCTTGGCATGTTACTAACCACATAGTTAAGAATAAGACTAAGTGCAAGGAAGTTAAAATTGATAGCTCATTGACAGCACCACAGCAGGTGGAACCTATAATAGAGAGAGTGTCACAAAAAGAAATACCTAGTATACTCATGAAGACTATAATCGATTTGGATAAGGATAGATTAATGGGCAAAAGGCTTGCCATGAATATCATGAAAGAAAGGAAGGAGTCCAATACTTTAGAAAATGCCCTAGAGTCAGGACCAGTGCCATCACTACTAGTGACCACTTCCCGGCTTCCGATGCTAGTAAGGGGTTCTGGACATGCCATCCCCTTGGAGGTGATAATGGAAACCAGAGCATATACCCCACAGGAATCTAAGGAACTTAGAAAGGATTATTCCCAAAATGACATGAAGAATGCATCCTACATAGTAAAACTGTGGGAAAAGGGAACAGATACTGAAAGAATATTAAATTCAAGGTCCATGACTCATGTGGCTTGGGCCAGTTAGTTAGGAGGGCTTTGGGGCCTAGGGCAAAGAACAAAGGCTGTTGCTGTTAAGTCATTCCAGCAACTGAATGGCCATAAAGATAGGGGAGGCATGCAAAGACGTCTCGACTATCTCAGCTGAGTTATGGGCCATCTGGCCCAGCACCTCCCTGTCTCCCGCCCTTCTGACATGGGTTAAATATTAACCAGATGCTCTGCTGACATAGATAAGCAAAACGCCCTTCAGAATTGCTGTTACCTCGATCTGCATGTACAATTTGCTGATGTTTAAACTGTCCAGTTGTGTGTAACCATGCCAATTTCTCCTAGGCCCCGACTTTTTTCCTATATAAACCCCTAACTTTTGAGCCTTAGGGTCAACTCCTCTGTCTCCTGCGTGAGATACATGTTGGCCTGGAGCTCCGTCATTAAACTGCCTTGTGTGTTTGCATCAAGACGGTCTCTCGTGATTCCTTGTGTGTGCACGCCGTCTTGGGAGTTGAGTGGGGGTCTCCCCACTGGGGTCTTTCAATACACAATAATGTTATCAGGAACGTGGTGGAAAATTCTGTGGTCAATGCTCTGGAGCACGTTTTAGTCAGTTCCCAAGGAGACACGCACCCACTGCTTGATTGGATAACTGAAGCTTGGAGACATGCATTCCCCTCCTTAGATTTAACTCAGTTCGAGGCCTCAGCAAAATGGAATAATTTACAGGAAGCAATTCAGTTAGCAAGAAAATTAGGAGCATTCTACTTCATTTACAACCAGGAATCTACCCTATAGGCAGCACCAATGTTGGCCCAGTTCAGGAAAATCCCTTTAAAAGGAGCTCCACAACATCTCAGGATGACCCTAGCTGGACCATTGCCAGGATGCCAAACTATGGCAGATGCCATAGAGTTCTTAAAATCATACAGAGTTAAACTCAGAGAAGGTAGTATCCCTACCCATTAAAGGTAAGAAATTCAATGGAATGACGTGACGGTTTAAAAATATAAGACCGTTTGGAAGATCAAATACCAACCTCCCAATTAGATCAGGATCAAGCAAACCATGGAATCCCACCAGATGCTTGTTTGGGCAAGTACCTCACAGGCTTCTTTTTTGAGGGGGGCAAAGGGGGCCCAGTGGCCAAGGACTCCCAAACCTAGGTTTCAACAACCAAAGGCCAAATGTAGGGGTAAGACCTATGAAGAGGCTGCCACTCAGGAACAACCCGAAAGGACAAGGACACCCTTTTTGACCTCAGGGACACAACATCTAAAACCCAGAATAGCACTACCCATCATACTACCTGACAGCACCACCAAATTGGTTAAATGGCTCTTGGACATGGATAGTGAAATTAATATAGGGTATATACCCTATATGAAGGACAGATCCTGAATACAGGTGAGATTAGAGGCTACATAGAAGTAGAGGGTCTTGGAGGCAAATTCAGAACTTCTATAACTAGACTAATATTACAAGTATATGATAAAAACTATGAGCAAGATTTCACTCTGTGTAGTGCCCCAGAAAAATCATAGAACTACCCACAATACACAAATTATTTCCAAAGTTTTTGAATTATAAAAGAACACCAAAAATACTACTGGCTACAGTCAAATTTCCACAGGTAGAACTACCTAAAATACCACCCTCTTTCACATCACAATACTCCATAAAAGGTGGGATGTAGGAAGTAAAGGACACAATATAAAAATTATTAAAAGAAGGTATTATAGAACTGACATGAAGCTTTAACTACAAAAGCCCCATTTGGCCAGTAAAGAAATCAAATGGCAAATGGAGATTCACAGTAGACTATAGAAAACATAAACAATCTATCCGAGCAGATGAGTGGACAATTGCCAGATGTAGAAGATAAATTCATTCGAATCAGACAGGTGGCACTCAAATGGTTAGCCACAATAGACCTAACAGACATGTTCTTTGGTATTCCTCTACATCCCAACTTTAGAGAAATCAGCACATTCTCATGGGAAGGAAAACAGTATCAATTTACTAGAGTGCCACACAAATACAAAAATAGCCCAATCATAGTACACAACACATTGAGATGGGCTTTAGATTCATTCCAAGACAAGTATGGCAATAAAATTTAAGGCACATTACAAAAGCAAACAGACAGGACCTACAAAACTTAAAATTAAGAGAAAATGGACCAGTGACTCCCCACACATAGGCAGAGATTACAAGAGAAGAAATAGTGCAAATACACAAATTCCTCGGACATGCAGGAAGCCATGCAATATATCAATGGTTCACTCAAAGGAACATAGCCATAACATGGAATAAAATTAAGAATGGCATACAGAAATGTGAAGGATTCCCTGCAACCAAAACCAGATTTAAACACAACTACAATGGAATAGGCACTCACAGACTACATTTTAATCACACACTTCAAATTGATTGCATAGGACCATTAAATGAATTTAAGAAACAGTACTCATGCACAATAGTAGACATCTGCACAGGATTAGGTATGGCCAAATCAGGACCCAAACCAGACCAAAAACCAACAATATTTACATTGTGGTCATGGATTTTAGCCTATGGTATACCCTGACAGATACAAAATGATCAAGGAACCCACTTTACTGGTAAAATTATACGGAGACTGGCGAAACATCTTGATATAATGTGGGAATTCTAACTGGTCTATAACCCAACAGCAGCAGACAATATTGAAAAATTCAATGGATTACTTAAATTAAAATTAATAACATGTAAAGATAGACCACTTTCCAAAGCTCTGGTGAAAGCTACCTTTGAACTAAGTAGCAGATCTAGAATCAACAGATTGAAGAAGTCCTCAGCACACAGACAGATATAGATTATCCTGATGAAAAAAAAAAAAAAAAAAAAACCCAACCAACCAACCAACCAACCAACCAACCAAACAAACAAAAAAAAAAACAGAAACATAATCCAACCCTAAGCTTGCATTCACAGGCACAAGGATAAACTAACCCAGA
The DNA here is from genome assembly GCF_000001635.26 of Mus musculus. NCBI lineage: Eukaryota > Metazoa > Chordata > Mammalia > Rodentia > Muridae > Mus > Mus musculus. The sequence continues at coordinate 11,052,049 of NC_000077.6, read as the reverse complement.
CAGAAATTTTAACGTCAGGCACTGGAAATAGTGTGTGAACCATAGCAAGGGAGGAATGCAACTAACCAAACTATAGGATTTGACATCACACTAATAGGCAATGTGTATATGTGCATGTGTGAGAGCACTGATATATACAGTAATCCTTATTATTATTGTTTTTCCAGGAATCATTCCAGTGGTGAAACTTGGTATGCTCTTCTGTGACCAAATGCACGACAATCATACTACTACTAGCTTGATAACCAACTATATCATTTGCTGGCTAAATACTGTGGAAAGGAAAAAATTGAAAACACTGACTGTGTGGTTGGCTGGTTGGGTAACAATAGGATTTGATGTTATGATACCAACATTATTATTAACCTTATCCTCACTTACTAGTGGACTATTGGCTATTTGCTTTTCAGAGCAGTTGGAGGAATAGTGCTATGCATGTTACTAACCATGTGGCACCCATTGGCTATGCTTGCAGTGTTCCATGTAACATTACCGAGAATAGGTATACATGACATTGCTGGCAACAGTATCGGGAATACTAGTGTGCTTACCACACCTACAATTCCATCCTTAATCATAACTCGGAAACCACAAATACCATGGCACACCTGTAGACCTAAAGTTCTAGACCCACTATACAAAATACCCAGATGGTGGACAGATGATAGGATAAGGGCAACATACCAACCAAGTATAGACAGTATATGATGATAAATATGAGCCTGAAGAGAAAGAAGAAGAAACTTCCTTACCTACACCCATAATAACAGCAAATGTGTGTAAACCCGATCCAAATATGAACTGGACCCAATGTACAGAATTTGCCATACCTTACGCACTTAAAAGTGGCATATTCCCTCTACATAAACCATGGGGAAATAGGTGCCCCGAGGAGTTATATGACCACCTATACTCAGAACTTCAGAGAATATGGAACCAGACAAATTGGTTCTGTGTAGTAGGCTTTCCAAACCTACCCTGGTTCAGGAAGCTAAGGTATTACCCCAACTTAAAAAGGTAAAGTATAACGTAAAAACAAAATTCTAGGCCTTTAGGCCCAGGCTTAGGAATGTGACCTCTGTGACTTAATGCTCCAAGGTATGCTAATCATAAAACAGATAGCAACATTCCTCCACCCACCCGCTTCCTGGGTTCAAAGAGTGTTTATTCAAAGAATGTGCTATTGTTAGGGGCTTTTAGAAATTGTCTTGAGAGATAACCAGAACAATTACCAGGTATTCCTTGTGACTCTTGTGACTTTGCACTTCCTTGTGACTCTTAACTGGTATCTTTGGTATTTTCCAACAACGCCTACCCACTTCCTTGAGTTGTGGTTTCTTCCTTTAAATACCCCTTTACCCAGCTACTCAGGGCACCACAGTCCTCTACCCCTGCATGTTGTATGACCGTGGGCCCGAGAGCGCTCTTGAATAAAAGTCCTCTTGCAGTTTGCAGCAAGACCGTTTCTTGTGAGTGATTTGGGGTGTCACCTCTCCTGAGTCAGAACGTGGGGGAGTCCTCACATTTTGGGTCTTTCATTTGGTGCATTGGTTAGGAAACGCAACCACCCCTCACACCCGAGAACCGACTTGGAGGTATGGGGATCCTCTCTTGTGTTTGTGCCGGCCAGTGTCTCTGTTTTGAGTGTCTGTTTTCTGAAATGAACATTGGAACATGTGCTTGTTGTGTTGGGTTGTTTGTGTCTTGTCCTATGTTTCTGAAGCATGGTGCAGTCTGAGTTTGGATCCGCCTGAGTTTAGATACTGATCAGCCTGAGTTATGGATTCTGATCCTTCTGAGTTTATACTGATCAGCCTGAGTTTGGTTTCTCTGGTTTTGGTTGTCTAGGTGGAAATGGACGACAGTGTTTGTAGACGATGGGGTGATGGGGTTTTCTGAAATGTGCTGTGTTTGTATTTGCAGCTGTCCTTTCGGGCCGTGAGGACTGGAGGACTGTGGTCAGCAGACGTGCTAGGAGGACCACAGGCTGCCACCCTGGGGGACGCCCTGGGAAGTGGGGAGAGCCAGGGACACCTCCTGGCCCTTTCCGGAGATCAGTCAGAGGGACCGAGTTCTGTTGAAGCAGAAGCTTCCCCCTCCAAAATCGTCTAATTCTTTTGCCTGCTTGTGGAGGATGAGAAAGGGTGTCTGGATCTGTTGGTTTCTGTTTTGTGTGTTTTTGTGTATGTGTTTAGAGCTATGTGAAAATCTAGAGAAGCGAAGGTAATTCTCATAGGTGCTTTATACCCTGACTAGAGATAGTTTACACCTGAGACATGAGAGAACGGGTTTTGAGAAAAGCAGTACTCTCCGACTATCTGGGGATAATTTGGTAAAAGAAAAAAACAAAACAAAACAGTATCAATTGGTCTTTGGAGCCCTGCACCTGTAGTTAGGAATCTAGTGTGGCTGGAGAAGCCCTGCTAGGAGCTGATTATAAACGCTGCTCTTATAGGGACCAGCAGCTTCTCAAATTCTATGGTAAGGGAACAGATGGCTGTTTTTCCTACAAAAATCTCTGTGCTTGTGATTATTGGATTCATCAGGTGACAAGGTGCTCCTCTCTTGAAATTACAGCTAGAAAAATTAAGAATTTTGTTTGGTTTAAATGAGCAAATGTATACGGCCATTTCATTTTTGTTTCTGAATAGTTTCAAAGGTATAAATATGTTTTATATGTCTTGGTTATAGATTATGATTAGAAATTTGCACCATTGGTAACAAAAAGTTGACTTAAAACTGGTAACTCTGGGTTAGAGTAATTTAGAACTACAACATGCAGCATGAGACAACTCATGAAAACAGGTCTCTAAAGATACGCCTGAGAGGGTGCGCCAGAGAACCGGACAGCTTCTGGGACGGGCAGAAGCACAGAGCCGCTGAGGCAGCTCCCTTGGCGGGCCGCAGACAGCCGGCCACCGTCCGGACCAGAGGACAGGTGTCCGCCAGGCTTGGGAGGCGGCCTCAGCCTCAGCAGCAGCGGTCGCCATCTGGGTTCCGGGACTCCGCGGGACCTAGGAAATTAGTCTGAACAGGTTAGAGGGTGCGCCAGAGAACCGGACAGCTTCTGGGACGGGCAGAAGCACAGAGCCGCTGAGGCAGCACTCTTGGCGGGCCGCAGACAGCCGGCCACCGTCCAGACCAGAGGACAGGTGTCCGCCTGGCTCGGGAGACGGACTCAGCCTCAGGAGCAGCGGTCACCATCTTGGTTCCAGGACTCCCTGGAACTTAGGATTTTAGTCTGCACAGGTGAGAGTCTGCACCACAGAAGCTGACAGCTTCTGGGAACTGCCAAAGCAACACAGCTTCTGAGAGAGGCCCTGTTTTGGGCCTTCTTCTTCGACCAGGAGGAGGTCCAAAAACAAGATATCTGCGCACCTTCCCTGTAAGAGAGCTTGCCAGCAGAGAGTGCTCTGAGCACTGAAACTCAGAGGAGAGAATCTGTCTCCCAGGTCTGCTGAGAGACGGTAACAGAATCACCAGAAGAACAATCTCTAAACAGAGTCAACTATAACTACTAACTCCAGAGATTACCAGATGGCGAAAGGTAAACGTAGGAATCCTACTAACAGGAACCAAGACCACTCACCATCATCAGAACCCAGCACTCCCACTTCGCCCAGTCCAGGGCACCCCAACACACCCGAAAACCTAGACCTAGATTTAAAAGCATATCTCATGATGATGGTAGAGGACATCAAGAAGGACTTTAATAAATCACTTAAAGAAATACAGGAGAACACTGCTAAAGAGTTACATGTCCTTAAAGAAAAACAGGAAAACACAATCAAACAGGTAGAAGTCCTTACAGAAAAAGAGGAAAAAACATACAAACAGGTGATGGAAATGAACAAAACCATACTAGACCTAAAAAGGGAAGTAGAAACAATAAAGAAAACTCAAAGTGAGGCAACACTGGAGATAGAAACCCTAGGAAAGAAATCTGGAACCATAGATTTGAGCATCAGCAACAGAATACAAGAGATGGAAGAGAGAATCTCAGGTGCAGAAGATTCCATAGAGAACATCGGCACAACAATCAAAGAAAATGGAAAATGCAAAAAGATCCTAACTCAAAATATCCAGGAAATCCAGGACACAATGAGAAGACCAAACCTACGGATAATAGGAGTGGATGAGAATGAAGATTTTCAACTCAAAGGACCAGCAAACATCTTCAACAAAATTATTGAAGAAAACTTCCCAAATATAAAGAAAGAGATACCTATGAACATACAAGAAGCCTACAGAACTCCAAATAGACTGGACCAGAAAAGAAATTCCTCCCGACACATAATAATCAGAACAACAAATGCACTAAATAAAGATAGAATACTAAAAGCGGTAAGGGAAAAAGGTCAAGTAACATACAAAGGCAAGCCTATCAGAATTACACCAGATTTTTCACCAGAGACTATGAAAGCCAGAAGAGCCTGGACAGATGTTATACAGACACTAAGAGAACACAAATTCCAGCCCAGGCTACTATACCCAGCCAAACTCTCAATTACCATAGATGGAGAAACCAAAGTATTCCATGACAAAACCAAATTCACACATTATCTCTCCACGAATCCAGCCCTTCAAAGGTTAATAACAGAAAAAAACCAATACAAGAACAGGAACAATGCCCTAGAAAAAACAAGAAGGTAATCCCTCAACAAACCTAAAAGAAGACAGCCACAAGAACAGAATGCCAACTTTAACAACAAAAATAACAGGAAGCAACAATTACTTTTCCTTAATATCTCTTAACATCAATGGTCTCAACTCCCCAATAAAAAGACATAGACTAACAAACTGGCTACACAAACAAGACCCAACATTTTGCTGTTTACAGGAGACACATCTCAGAGAAAAAGATAGACACTACCTCAGAATAAAAGGCTGGAAAACAATTTTCCAAGCAAATGGTATGAAGAAACAAGCTGGAGTAGCCATCCTAATATCTGATAAGATTGACTTCCAACCCAAAGTCATCAAAAAAGACAAGGAGGGGCACTTTGTTCTCATCAAAGGTAAAATCCTCCAAGAGGAACTCTCAATTCTGAATATCTATGCTCCAAATACAAGGGCAGCCACATTCATTAAAGAAACTTTAGTAAAGCTCAAAGCACACATTGCACCTCACACAATAATAGTGGGAGACTTCAACACACCACTTTCACCAATGGACAGATCATGGAAACAGAAACTAAACAGGGACACACTGAAACTAACAGAAGTGATGAAACAAATGGATCTGACAGATATCTACAAAACATTTTATCCTAAAACAAAAGGATATACCTTCTTCTCAGCACCTCATGGTACCTTCTCCAAAATTGACCACATAATAGGTCACAAAACAGGCCTCAACAGATTCAAAAATATTGAAATTGTCCCATGTATCCTATCAGATCACCATGCACTAAGGCTGATCTTCAATAACAAAAAAAAAATAACAGAAAGCCAACACTCACGTGGAAACTGAACAACACTCTTCTCAATGATACCTTGGTCAAGGAAGGAATAAAGAAAGAAATTAAAGACTTTTTAGAGTTTAATGAAAATGAAGCCACAACGTACCCAAACCTTTGGGACACAATGAAAGCATTTCTAAGAGGGAAACTCATAGCTATGAGTGCCTCCATGAAGAAACGGGAGAGAGCACATACTAGCAGCTTGACAACACATCTAAAAGCTCTAGAAAAAAAGGAAGCAAATTCACCCAAGAGGAGTAGACGGCAGGAAATAATCAAACTCGGGTGAAATCAACCAAGTGGAAACAAGAAGAACTATTCAAAGAATTAACCAAACGAGGAGTTGGTTCTTTGAGAAAATCAACAAGATAGATAAACCCTTAGCTAGACTCACTAGAGGGCACAGAGACAAAATCCTAATTAACAAAATCAGAACTGAAAAGGGAGACATAACAACAGATCCTGAAGAAATCCAAAACACCATCAGATCCTTCTACAAAAGGCTATACTCAACAAAACTGGAAAACCTGGACGAAATGGACAAATTTCTGGACAGATACCAGGTACCAAAGTTGAATCAGGATCAAGTTGATCATCTAAACAGTCCCATATCCCCTAAAGAAATAGAAGCAGTTATAAATAGTCTCCCAGCCAAAAAAAGCCCAGGACCAGACGGGTTTAGTGCAGAGTTCTATCAGACCTTCAAAGAAGATCTAATTCCAGTTCTGCACAAACTTTTTCACAAGATAGAAGTAGAAAGTACTCTACCCAACTCATTTTATGAAGCCACTATTACTCTGATACCTAAACCACAGAAAGATCCAACAAAGATAGAGAACTTCAGACCAATTTCTCTTATGAATATCGATGCAAAAATCCTCAATAAAATTCTCGCTAACCGAATCCAAGAACACATTAAAGCAATCATCCATCCTGACCAAGTAGGTTTTATTCCAGGAATGCAGGGATGGTTTAATATACGAAAATCCATCAATGTAATCCACTATATAAACAAACTCAAAGACAAAAACCACATGATCATCTCGTTGGATGCAGAAAAAGCATTTGACAAGATCCAACACCTATTCATGATAAAAGTTCTGGAAAGATCAGGAATTCAAGGCCCATACCTAAACATGATAAAAGTAATCTACAGCAAACCAGTAGCCAACATCAAAGTAAATGGAGAGAAGCTGGAAGCAATCCCACTAAAATCAGGGACTAGACAAGGCTGCCCACTTTCTCCCTACCTTTTCAACATAGTACTTGAAGTATTAGCCAGAGCAATTCGACAACAAAAGGAGATCAACGGGATACAAATTGGAAAGGAGGAAGTCAAAATATCACTTTTTGCAGATGATATGATAGTATATATAAGTGACCCTAAAAATTCCACCAGAGAACTCCTAAACCTGATAAACAGCTTCGGTGAAGTAGCTGGATATAAAATTAACTCAAACAAGTCAATGGCCTTTCTCTACACAAAGAATAAACAGGCTGAGAAAGAAATTAGGGAAACAACACCCTTCTCAATAGTCACAAATAATATAAAATATCTTGGCGTGACTCTAACTAAGGAAGTGAAAGATCTGTATGATAAAAACTTCAAGTCTCTGAAGAAAGAAATTAAAGAAGATCTCAGAAGATGGAAAGATCTCCCATGCTCATGGATTGGCAGGATCAATATTGTAAAAATGGCTATCTTGCCAAAAGCAATCTACAGATTCAATGCAATCCCCATCAAAATTCCAACTCAATTCTTCAACGAATTAGAAGGAGCAATTTGCAAATTCATCTGGAATAACAAAAAACCTAGGATAGCAAAAACTCTTCTCAAGGATAAAAGAACCTCTGGTGGAATCACCATGCCTGACCTAAAGCTTTACTACAGAGCAATTGTGGTAAAAACTGCATGGTACTGGTATAGAGACAGACAAGTAGACCAATGGAATAGAATTGAAGACCCAGAAATGAACCCACACACCTATGGTCACTTGATCTTCGACAAGGGAGCTAAAACCATCCAGTGGAAGAAAGACAGCATTTTCAACAAATGGTGCTGGCACAACTGGTTGTTATCATGTAGAAGAATGCGAATCGATCCATACTTATCTCCTTGTACTAAGGTCAAATCTAAATGGATCAAAGAACTTCACATAAAACCAGAGACACTGAAACTTATAGAGGAGAAAGTGGGGAAAAGCCTTGAAGATATGGGCACAGGGGAAAAATTCCTGAACAGAACAGCAATGGCTTGTGCTGTAAGATCGAGAATTGACAAATGGGACCTAATGAAACTCCAAAGTTTCTGCAAGGCAAAAGACACCGTCAATAAGACAAAGAGACCACCAACAGATTGGGAAAGGATCTTTACCTATCCTAAATCAGATAGGGGACTAATATCCAACATATATAAAGAACTCAAGAAGGTGGACTTCAGAAAATCAAACAACCCCATTAAAAAATGGGGCTCAGAACTGAACAAAGAATTCTCACCCGAGGAATACCGAATGGCAGAGAAGCACCTGAAAAAATGTTCAACATCCTTAATCATCAGGGAAATGCAAATCAAAACAACCCTGAGATTCCACCTCACACCAGTCAGAATGTCTAAGATCAAAAATTCAGGTGACAGCAGATGCTGGCGAGGATGTGGAGAAAGAGGAACACTCCTCCATTGTTGGTGGGATTGCAGGCTTGTACAACCACTCTGGAAATCCGTCTGGCGGTTCCTCAGAAAATTGGACATAGTACTACCGGAGGATCCAGCAATACCTTTCCTGGGCATATATCCAGAAGATGCCCCAACTGGTAAGAAGGACACATGCTCCACTATGTTCATAGCAGCCTTATTTATAATAGCCAGAACCTGGAAAGAACCCAGATGCCCCTCAACAGAGGAATGGATACAGAAAATGTGGTACATCTACACAATGGAGTACTACTCAGCTATTAAAAAGAATGAATTTATGAAATTCCTAGCCAAATGGATGGACCTGGAGGGCATCATCCTGAGTGAGGTAACACATTCACAAAGGAACTCACACAATATGTACTTACTGATAAGTGGATATTAGCCCAAAACCTAGGATACCCAAGATATAAGATACAATTTCCTAAACACATGAAACTCAAGAAAAATGAAGACTGAAGTGTGGACACTATGCCCCTCCTTAGAAGTGGGAACAAAACACCCTTGGAAGGAGTTACAGAGACAAAGTTTGGAGCTGAGATGAAAGGATGGACCATGTAGAGACTGCCTTATCCAGGGATCCACCCCATAATCAGCATCCAAACGCTGACACCATTGCATACACTAGCAAGATTTTATCGAAAGGACCCAGATGTAGCTGTCTCTTGTGAGACTATGCTGGGGCCTAGCAAACACAGAAGTGGATGTCCACAGTCAGCTAATGGATGGATCACAGGGCTCCCAATGGAGGAGCTAGAGAAAGTACCCAAGGAGCTAAAGGGATCTGCAACCCTATAGGTGGATCAACATTATGAACTAACCAGTACCCCGGAGCTCTTGACTCTAGCCGCATATGTATCAAAAGATGGCCTAGTCGGCCATCACTGGAAAGAGAGGCCCATTGGACACACAAACTTTATATGCCCCAGAACAGGGGAACGCCAGGGCCAAAAAGGGGGAGTGGGCGGATAGGGGAGTGCGGGTGGGTGGGTATGGGGGACTTTTGGTATAGCATTGGAAATGTAAATGAGCTAAATACCTAATAAAAAATGGAAAGAAAAAAAAAAGATACGCCTGAATTGGGTAATTTTCTATGTAATTCTTATCCTAGAAACCCGATTTATAAAAGATAGGATTTAGGGTAGTGTCTTTTTTGAGGAATTGGCTGCTACACCTTCTTGTGTCTGTGTGCAGGAACAGGCAGCCAAACTTTGTAGCAAGTAATGTTTTTGGAGTTCATTTTTAAAGAGAATGGATTGTTTGCACTGTTAAAATTGGGTTTTGCTTCTCAAAATTGTGGTTGTACTCTCTTGTTACAAGAGAAATTGAAGGCTTCTCCCAAATCAGAGCCACCAGCTAAATCCATCAGCTCCTCCAAAATCTATGAAGCCTCCTGAGTGGCCTAGTCCACTACCTCCCCCTTATCCACAGCCTCAACCCCAGCTGCTGGGGGGAACCCCAAACCCCTCGGGGCGTCGAGAGGTGGGCCGCTGTGTGTACATGGAACCGCAGAGCACAGAGTCTGGGCGGACTCTGGACCCACCCAAACTTCAAACCCTTCAGTACTGGTCATTTTCCTCTGCTGATCTTTATAACTGGAAAACTAGCCACCCCCTTTCCCAGGATCCCCAATGCCTCACAGGGTTGGTGGAGTTCCTTTTATGTTCTCTCATCAGCCTACTTGGGATGATTGTTAACAGCTGTTGCAGATGCTCTTCACAACCGAAGAGTGAGAGAGAGAATTCTGTTAGAGGCTAGAAAAATAGCCCGGGAGCCAACGGGCGGTCTACACAGCTACAAAATGAGATCGACATGGGATTCCCTTTGACTCGCCCCAGTTGGGACTGCAACATGGCTGAAGGTAGGGAGAGCTTGAAAATCTATCGCCAGGCTCTGGTCTCTAAGGTGCCTCAAGACGGCCCACTAATTTGGCTAAGGTAAGAGGTAATACAGGGGCCAATCGAACCTCCCTCAGTGTTCCTTGAAAGGCTTATGAAAGCCTTCAGGTGGTTCACTCCCTTTGATCTTACCTCGGAAGCCCAGAAGGCCTCAGTGGCCCTGGCCTTCATAAGGCAGTTGGCCCCCGATATCAGAAAGAAACTTCAGAGAATAGAAGGTGTATTACAAGAGGGAGACAGTTACTCGATCTAGTGAAAGAGGCAGAGAAAGTGTGTGTGTGTGAGAGAGAGGCGGGAGGCAGAAGAAAGAGAAAACAGGAGGGATCGTAGACAAGAAAGAAATTTGACTAGAATCTTGGCTACAGTGGTAGGAGAGAAAGAAAAGACAGGATCTAGACAGGAAACCTGAGCAACAGAAGACTGAGCCTCAGCTACAAAGGCTCAGCTGTGTCAGGATACACCCTTCGAGATAGGAAGCAGTGGCTAAAGAAAGACAGAAAAAAGACTGTAACTCAGATCCCCACCCCAACTACACCAAGGCAAGTAAGAGAATTCTTGGGTACCGCTGGCTTCTACAGACTCTAGATACCTGGGTTGGCGACCTTAGCTGCCCTGTTGTACCCTCTAACCAAGGAAGGGGAGGTGTTTGTGTGGACCCCAGATCACCAGAAAGCCTTTGAAGAGATTAAAAAGGCCCTACTGATGGCCAGCTTTGGCCTTTGCCTGACCCAACCAAGCCCTTCACTCTTTATGTGGAAGAGACAGCAGGGGTTGCCAGAGGAGTCCTTGCTCAGACTTTGGGACCTTAAAAAAGGCCAGTGGCTTACCTATCCAAGAAGTTACACCCTGTTGCCAGCGGGTGGTTTTCTTGCCTGCTGAAGGATCAGATCAGCCTTGGCCTAGGAGTTTGAGACACGGGTGGCAGTAGCTTCCTGGTTAAAGGTAAGCGAAGGTGGGGGCAGCAGTGCAGTGGTGGACAGAAAGAAAATGATCTAGGCCAGCAGCCTCCCTGAAGGGACTTCAGCCCAGAAAGCTGAACTTGTGAAGAGGGCTGTTGACATCTGCAGAGAAAGATCTAAGATGCTGTGGCTAAAGGAAATCAGATGGCAGATCTAACTGCCAAACAGGTGGCCCAAGGAGCAATGATCCTGGCAGTCAAGGAGCCTAAAGATTATTATGACATCAGAGAGACCAGCTTCAGATACACCCCTGAGAACTATCAAGTTATGGACAAATTAGGACTTGTAAAGGAAACCCTGTATGGAGTAGTAGAAACAGAAGAAGGAAAACTCGTCCTCCCACAGGAAGAAGGACACAAGTGTGTTACCAACTTAGATTACTTGACCCACTTGGGGGCAAGAAATTAAAAGGTGTGGTTAGGTCCTTTGACTACTATGTTACATGACTCTCTGACTTGACAGAAGAAATAGTCAAAAGCTGCAAGGCCTGTGCTATGAAGAGGTAGAATTTACAGAAATTAAGCCAGCTAGATATGGCAACAAGTACTTAGTGTTTATAGATACCTTTTCAGGCTGGGTAGAAGCTTTTCCAACCAGGACTGAGACAGCCAATATGATGGCCAAGAAGATATTAGAAGAAATCTTCCTGAGGTTTGAGATGCCCAGATAAGACTGGCCAAGATATTAGAGATTGATTAGAAGTTACAGGTAGAGAGAGTGAATAGAACTATTAAGAGACCTTTACCAAATTGACAGTGGAGACTGGCGCTATGATCAGATAGCTCTCCTACCCTTTATGCTCTTCAGGGATAGAAACACCCCTGGACAGTTTAGACTGACCCCCCTATAAATTACTCTACAGGGGGCCCCCTCCACTGGTAAAAATAGCCTCTGTACATAGTGCTGACATGCTGCTTTCCCAGCCTTTGTTCTCTAGGCTCAAGGCGCTCGAGAGGGTGAGACAGCAAGCGAAGAAGCAGCTCTAGAAGGCCTGCTCCAGAAGAACCAGAAGCCCCACATCTCTTCCAAGTTAGAGATTCAGTCTACATTAGATGCCTCCATGAAGAAAACCTTGAGACTCGGTGGAAAAGCCCTTATCTTGTACTCTTGACCACCCTAATTTCTGCCTTTATGGGACCCCTTTTGATTTTGCTTCTGCTTTTAATTATAGGTCCATGTGTGTTAAATAGGCAAGTTGCCTTTATTAGAACAAGATTTAATGCAGTGCCGCTTTTAGTTTTGAGACAGCAGTACATGCCCTAAAGGATCAAGTGTGTCAGGGAGAAGATAGTGTCTAGTTCTAAGATTAGAACTACTAACAAGTAGAAGTGGGGAATGAAAGTATAATGTAAAAACAAAATTCTAGGCCTTTAGGCCCAGGCTTAGGAATGTGACCTCTGTGACTTAATGCTCCAAGGTATGTTAATCATAAAACAGATAGCAACATTCCTCCACACACCCGCTTCCTGGGTTCAAAGAGTGGTCATTCAAAGAATGTGCTATTGTTAGGGGCTTTTAGAAACTGTCTTGAGAGATAACCAGAACAATTACCAGGTATTCCTTGTGACTCTTGTGACTTTGCACTTCCTTGGGACTCTTAACTGGTGTCTTTGGTATTTTCCAACAACACCCTCCCCACTTCCTTGAGTTGTGGTTTCTTTCTTTAAATACCCCCTTACCCAGCTACTTGGGGTGCCACAGTCCTCTACCCCTGTGTGGTGTATAACCTTGGGCTCGAGAGCGCTCTTGAATAAAAGTCTTCTTGCAGTTTGCATCAAGACCGTTTCTTGTGAGTGATTTGGGGTGTCACTTCTCCTGAGTCAGAACATGGGGGAGTCCTTACATTGTGGGTCTTTCAATGGGCCACCCGAATAGAAACACAATGGCTCAGTTGGGAAGATTGGGTATCAGCCATGGGCCTGCAGATGGAACATTATAGACAACCACTAGTACTAACCAGCATCCTACCAAAACCATGGCAGACAACATTACATGAAAAAGCACCAACACCCTTATGCACAATGCCGAAGGCGACACATGAATGCTTTTTGGTAGCTCAGGGATATTAATCGATGTCAGGATGGAGTAGAGAAAATGACACCAACAGAATGCCAGGCATCTCCAGGAACTGCTTCAGCAGAAACTCTTGGTCTACAAGACCAGAGAAAGAAAGACATAAAGTACTAACCAAGCACAGGGAATCAGAAGGAGAAGTAGGATATAGGAGGCTCATGTTACACAAACCCCACTCAAAGGAAATATGGCAGCATTCCTACAATTATTTAAGGAGACTAGAGGTTATGAGTATACCTCACTCATGGCACTCTGGGATCAAGAAGCTAGCATTACAGGAATAGTACAAATAAAGGAAGTATGGAAATATATAAAGAAACAGATACCATTTTGGGGGCCTACCAATGATAAGGAGAAATATATCCATGACAGGAGGAGACTTACTTAACACATTTGGACTCAAGAAGGAAAACATAAATGTGAGTCCAGTAGGAACATACTTTACATTATTATTACCAAATGTTACCTACTATACTCCACATCACTATATGACCACATGCCATAAGAAGGAAGAATATAAAACAGTAAGGTACTTTTGTGATATAGCAGTAAGCAGCACACAAATGGATTTCCCTATACCATAGGATATAATAGGAAACATTACTACAGTTAATTTTCCAGAAAGGGATGAATCCACAAAGTTTGGGGCAGCACCCCATTCAGGTACTCTACGGATATACAGCATAACAATCCTTAGTTTTAACTACACAGGATTTAACATTAGATATGAGAAATCCAATTTAGCAGCAACAAATATACCAGCAGTTGGCTGCTATTAAAACCTTAGCAGCCTAAAACCCTGTCTTAGTCAGGGTTTCTATTCCTGTACAAACATCATGACCAAGAAGCAAGTTGGGAAGAAATGGTTTATTCAGTTTACACTTCCAAACTGCTGCTCATCACCAAAGAAAGTCAGGACTGGAACTTAAGCAGGTCAGAAAGCAGGAGTTGATGCAGAAGCCATGGAGGGATGTTCTTTACTGGCTTGTTTCCCCTGGCTTGTTCTGCCTGCTCTCTTATAGAACCAAGACTACCAGCCCAGAGATGACACCACCCACAAGTGGACCTCTCCCCTTGATCACTAATTGAGAAAATGTCTTACAGCTGGATCTCGTGGAGGCATTTCCCCAACTGAAGCTCCTTTCTCTGTGATAACTCCAGCCTGTGTCAAGTTGACACAAAACTAGCCAGTACACACCCAAATACCAAATCAAGGCACCAGAAAGGACTATACAATGGTGGAAAACTTGGGGAATCAAACATAACAATGCAAAAAACATATATCATTCAGGGTTATCATATTATTTTAGCTAACTATTGTACTACATGTTACAACATGTTGAAGCATGCACCTGACTCCACATACAAAATGTTGGAGGGAGATTGGTATGGGAATGACCCTATACAATCACACAATCCAGAACTCCTTACAAGCTTACTGCCTGAGAACACTATTGAAATCGATATTAAAATAGTGCATCTTCCAATGGAATGCATACCGTACCTGGGAAAGTTACTACAAAAATTAATTGTGCAATGTATATGAACCCCACTTTGCAAACCTTGTGGACCCTTTGGGAATATACAGACTTGTAGCTCTGATGTCCCTGAGGCTCCAGGGGATGTAGTATAAGGAACAAGATATAAATGACATAAGGAAATGATATTATAGGGAATGTAACCTCTGAGTCTGAGGCTCCCTTCTTGCCTCTGTCTTCAATCCCAATTCTCAACAGAAAGTGTTAAAAGAGTTTAAATTACCAGAGTCTTTTAAATATCATAGCTGAGGTTAAATTACCTATCTACTGGCACTAATGAAGCAACTATGTGCCATGGTGAATTATTGGCTGTGTCCAGGCAAAAGGCAAGGCAACAGTTTAAAATTAAGATGTCTGGATGTTTCCTGAATGGGAAGATGAAAATTGTGAAGGTCTAAAGGAATGATTCAAGGTATGTGAAAATGAGATGTAAAGTTCTGATAAGTTATTAATCTAATATTGATAAACGCTATAAGCATTGGCTACTAAAACTTTTACAATAATGTTAAATTATTGTAGTAACAGGCTTAAAAATTTAAATTCTCTTTGATTGTTTTCTTTTCTAAATATAGACTTAAGAGTGCTTCTCATTGTGTTGGAAACATTTCTGTTCAAGACTCATCCATAAAGTCCTCTGGACAAAGATAAGTGTTCATGCTTCTGTCCTGTTGACATTTTTTCAGGCTTTAGTTTGCTATGGCTTTGGGGAGTCATGACTTAGATCGATCAGTCACAGGTCAAACTGCTCCCTTGCCTGATAAGTATGCCTGTCAGTCAACCACTTAGGTTCTCTCTCTTATAGCTTATCTCTGAGGATGGGCTCTTTTCTCTACCTAATTCAGGTAGCTCTCTTTGTCCTCTGGATTTCCCAGGCAGCATGACAGGCCTGGAAGTTTCAAGTATACACTCAAGATTAAGATGTCCCTAAGCACCTTAACTTTATCTTTTGTCCCTAATTTATATCTTTCCCAGAAGATTTTTATGCAGCTTGAACATACCATCCTAGAATCAACCTTGACCCTGCAAGTGCTCTAAACTAGTGAGCCTTCAATTTGCTGACAGCAGAAAAGGTAAAAACTTGCCTCAATGAAGACTGTTGCTACTATGAGAGCCATCCTGCCACACTTAACAGAGGATTAAACATTTTCATAAACTAGCTTATACACTGCGGCCTCCAGTTATTCTGTAGGATTCTTTATATGGTCTTCTCGGGGTCTCAGGTTTGACCAGGCCTTTGCACACTGGGATCTACTTCTCATAATAATGATTTTTGTTCCTTCCCATTCCTTTGGGAGAGTCAGTAAAGCAGATGCTTCTGACAGAATTTCTTCAGGTTTTCTACCATCACTTGTTGGCTTGAGCCTCTGTTTTAGACAAGCACTCTAAACCCTCTTCTCAAACTCCAATCAGCAGGAGGTAGCCAGAGGACTATCACTGCTCCCCATGATCAACAAAAAGCTGGAATGTTAGGTTTAAAATGCCACCCTTCCCCCACCCTCCAATTGGCAGTACTTGCAACAATGTCCTAAACAGAAGGATTTGGGCTAGATAAACAAAAGGGTTGTTATTAGATAAACAGAAGCCTAAAGGTGAGTTTCTGTTTACAACAAAAGAAGATTTTGTAAGCCAGGTTTCTGCTTACCAGGCACCTCCCTTACTTAGTCTGTCCCTAAAGGTCAACTACATAATGAAAGGAAAGCTAGTTTTCTGGATCAATTGAAACAGCCTGTGTCAGCTTAAAGGACTGCATTCTGTTAACTAGTATAAAATCTGATAACTATTCCATTTTGATTCTCTCTGTCCCCTGAGAGACAGGAAGTTTGATTCCCCAATAAACCTTTCTTTCTACCAATAGAGTGGTTTAGTTTGGTGGTATCTTAGGGTTCCATTGCTGTAAAAATTCCAAGACAACTTTTATAAAGGACAATATTTAATTGGGACTGACTTACTGATTCTGAAGTTGAGCCCATTATCATCATGGTGTGAAGAATGGCAGCATTCAGGCAAGCATTGGAGGCATTGGAGGACCTGAGAGTTCTACATTTATAGGCAGCAAGGAGGAAAGCTCTTTAAGCCCATCCCCACAGTGACTCACTTCCTCCAACAAGGCCACACCTCCCAATAGTCCACTCCCTGGGCCAAGTACCTTTAAACTATCACAAGGGGTTTCACTATCTCTTGATTACACAAATGCATTTTTATTTATTTATTTATTTATTTATTTATTTATTTATTTTATTTTATTTTTGGTCCTGGTCTAGTAGCATATGCCTAAAATCTCATCACTCTTGAAGGAGAAGGTGGATCTCTGTGAGTAAGAGACCAGGATGGTTTACATAGTTCCAGGGCATTCAATGTTATTGTCTGATATTCATGATGATTATCTGAAAAAAAAAGAAAAGAAAAGAAAAAAGGAAAGAAAAGAAAAGAAAAGAAAATGCCTTTTCTATTTTTGTGAACAATGGTATGAGAATTTTAATGGGTATTTCAAAGAATCTGCATGTTGCTTTGGATAAGAGGTTCATTTTCACAGTACTGACTCAGGCACTTGATGACCATGGGCAGTATTTCTTTTAAATTTATTCTTTAATCATTTTTTTTTTACAGTCTAGACTTTATCTCCCTCCTGGTCGACACCTCCTCCTCTCATCTCCAAGAGGATGTTCCTCTCCACCCTCCCCCCACTCCCCAATTCCACCATATCTCTCTGCTCTGGACAGGTGGATGTGGGAGGGCTGCCAGACACTTTCCACTCAGCCTCAGGTGGGCATCCAAGCCTTTGACTCACTCGATGGGGGGTGGGCAAGAGGCAGCCCCTAAAACCAAAAGGGGCCCCAGGGTTACACCCTGTAGCCCTGGGGTTATGGGAGAGAGGGAAGAGGGAAGAGAGGTTTCCACACTGGCGAGAGTGAGTGCAGTGGGCCTTGGCTGGAGCACAGGAAGGCCTTCCATCAGGAGATTAGAAATGGCTCATTAGGAGAAAGCCTATCCCATCCTCCAAGCGCAGTGGGCCTCGATGAGCAGAGACTGTTTATGGTTTTAGAGCTTTGTTATAGAAAGGCAAGGGGAAAGAGAGAAGGTGAGAGAGAGAGAGAGAGAGAGAGAGAGAGAGAGAGAGAGAGAGAGAAAGAGAGGCAGGTGAAAGGCTAGAGAGAAAGAGAGAGTAAGAGAGTGAGAGGAGGGGAGAGGAGGGGAGGGGAGGGGAGGGGAGGGAAGAGGAGAGGAGGGGAGGGGAGAGGAGGGGAGGGGAGGGGAGGGGAGGGGAGGGGAGGGGAGGGAAGGGGAGGGGAGAGGAGAGGAGAGGAGAGGAAAGGAGAGGAGA
Source organism: Mus musculus (assembly GCF_000001635.26). Taxonomy (NCBI): domain Eukaryota; kingdom Metazoa; phylum Chordata; class Mammalia; order Rodentia; family Muridae; genus Mus; species Mus musculus. The sequence continues at coordinate 11,034,105 of NC_000077.6, read as the reverse complement.
GGAAGAGCAAGAGAACAAAGGAGTGAGAGAGAACAAGGAGGGGCCAAACAGCCCTTTTTATTAAAGTATGTTGCTATCTTTTCTGTTGCTAGGTAACTGGGGAGGAGCTTATCCTGAAAGTCAAAAGCCTGCAACATTGCCTAAGTGACTGCTAGCCATGCTTCTTTTGTGGGGGCTGTGGAGGGTGGTAACTTAGGCAGGAGCCAGAGTTCCAGGAGAAATGAGAGCCATTATGAATCTTGACATTTCATGTTTCCCACTGCATTGAACTGCTTCTCTGAATAAGACTGAAAGCAGCATTAATTAATGCGTATATTAGTTGCTTTTTGTTGCTGTAATAAAACACTACAACTAACAGCAAACTATAGATGAAAGAATTTACTTTAGCTTTTGGTTCTAGGAAGACACAGCAGTATGTGACCCGATAAGAAAGTTGAGAGATTACATCTCTTACCACATGGCAAGAGTCTATGTACTCTTAAAGCCTGTTCCCAGCAATGGTCTTCATCCAGCAAGGCTATATCTCCTAAAGGTTCTATAACCTCCCCAAACAGTATCATTAATTAAGCACAAAGTGTTCAAATACTTGAGGCTGAAAGGAAATAAAACCTGAGACCTGTGATTCATGTAATGTATGTCAAATAGCCCAAAGAGTTGTTTGTGAGCTTTGAAACCTGAGAACATAGCAGAACAGACCAGGACATGCCCAGGCAGGTCCATCGCCTCCCTATCTCCCACCCCTCTGATCTAAGTTAAATGTTAACAGGCTGCTGATGTTTAAATGGACCAATCATGTGAAACCACGCCAATTCCTCCCCCAGCCCCACTCCTTTTCTATAAAAAACCCTAGCTTCCAAGCCTCATGGTCGAATCCACTGTCTCCTGTGTGAGATAAGTTTTGACCCGGAGCTCCGCCATTAAAATACCTTGTGTTGTTACATCAAGGTGTTGTGTTCTATTCGTGATTCTTGGGTGCATGCCGAATTGGGAGTTGAGTGGGGGTTTCCCCACTAGGTTCTTTCAAGGCTATAGAGGAAATCTCTCATTCAAATCACCTCAATGGGTGTAAACACAAATAAGTTAAAGGAAATTTAGCAGCATGTCCATTCAGCAAATATTAATAGTAGGTTGCTCTTTAGGGCATGTGACCTTTATCAACCTTCAGCTTTAAAGCATGGTTTACAGAACCATGCAAGATTTCTTCACAGTAACAAGTACCTCAAATCCAGTCAGAAAGTGATTGGTTACATTCATAACAGTCAAGTCAATATTGTACCAGTGAGCACATCATGAGTGGAAGGTCATATTACAGTATTGAATATCCACATGTGTTAAGACCTTCCATGGCTTTTTGTACTCAGAAACCTAAGAAGCATGGGCAGGCTCTATGAAAGATATCCAGCAGTAAGGGGGCTCCCAGTTTATTTGTAGTTTACTTTCTTTATGTCTGGCATCCAAAGCACAGACTTAAAAAAACACATAGTGTCTTCAACAGTTTTATGGTCTAGTTCTGATGAGCAAAATCAATGGCAATAGCTTGCTTGGGGGTGGGGGTGGGGTGGTTCTTGCTACTGTCTGGTGAACTTATAGAGAAATCTCCCATAGTTGGCACTGGAATATTTTCACTTGACCCATGGTTTCTAGGAGCAGCATGGGTTTACTCATTGTGGTGGGTTGAACATGCTTGCTCCAGGGTGTGACACTATTTGGACATGAGGCCTTGTTGGAGTAGGTATGGCTTTTTTGAAGAAAATGTGTCACTGTGAGGGTAGATTTTCAGTATTCTCCTGTTTGCCTTTGGAACAAGATTTGAACTCTCAGTTCCTCCTGCCTTATTCCTTCCTTGACACTGCCATCTTCCTGCCTTGATTATAATGGACTAGATGTCTGAACCTGTAAGTCAGCCCTAATTAAATGCTGTCCTTATAAGAGTTGCCTTGGTCATGGTATCTGTTCATAGCAGTAAAACCCTAACTGAGACACCCATGCATAATAATTTTAACTTTACATATTTTATTAGCTTACAAAATAGTAGGTATCTGTAGTGTTTCTTCATGCATCTTTAATTTTGGCTAATTGTCCCTCTGCACTATATCCCCATACCTCCATAAATTCTTCTATCATCAGGATTTCTTCCTTCTTACTTTCATGATTCATGTTTTTCTACTCCCTCTCATGATCACCTCTCCTGTCTCACCACTCTTTCTAAGTTTCTGGCCACTATACACATTCATTCCAATTTAAACACACATATCTACAAAAGGGCCCACATATGACAATTTGTGGCATTTGCGTTTCTGAGCCTGTGTTACTTCACTGTATGATATTTTCTACTTCCATTCATTTTCAAATTTTCATTTTTAACAGATGAATACAATTTTATTTTCTACATTTTAATTAACTACTTATTTGCTGATGAACATTTTGGCTGAATCCCTTTCTTCTCTTGTTAATAGAGCAACAATAAACATGGATTTGCAGTTATATCTGTGTTAGAATGTGGAGTTGCTTGGGTATATGTGCGCAAATGGTATGCTATTGCTTGTGGAAGTTCTAGTTTTAGGTTCTTAAAGAAACTTAATGTTGATTTCCATAGTAGCTATACTTATTTATACTTCTACCACCAGTGAATAAGAATTCCTCTTCCCATACATTCTTACCAGTAATGTTGCCATCTGTTTTTATTATTGAAAATAGATTCTTCTTACATACTATGCATCACGACAACCATTTTCCCTCCAACTACTCCTTCCAACCCCCTTACCTTCCCTCTTCCTAAGATCTACTTCTTCTCTATTTCCTTTTAGAAAAAACAGTCCTCCAAGAGACAGCAATCAAGTACATCAAAGCATGATACAAGAAAATGAGGCAAAATCCCTATTGAGGCTAGACAAGACAAACCAGTAAAAGAAAAATAACTCCAAGAAGAGTTAAAAGAGTAGGAGACACACCCTTTTGCACTGCTAGGAGTATCACAAAACACCAAGCTAACAGCTATAACATACACATAACATACTCACAGGACCTGATACAGACCCTGGTTGGCCACATGCTTGCCTCTTTAGTTTCTGTGAGCCCATATGAACCCTGCTTAGTTGACTCAGTGGGCCATGTTTTCCTGGTGTCCTCCATACTTTCTGACTCTTACAATCTTTCTTTCCCCTCTTGCATGGGGTTTTACAAGCTCCCAGGGGAGGGAAATGGTGACATCCTCCAGTTTAAACTCTCTCTGAGTAATGTCTGGATGTGGGTCTCAGTGCCCACGCCCATCTACTACCAAAGGAAGCCTTGTGAATGACCTTTAATCTGGACATTTTGAGTTGGAAAGATCCACTTTTAATCTGGTCCACATTATTTGCTTGGCACCCTATATAAAAGGCACGGAAGAAGAAAGCTTTTGCTCTTTGCATACTTGCCCCTACTCTTGCTGGAAAGTCCTTTCCTTAACTTGCACTAGAGCTTACTTCTTCAGGATTCTGGTGTACACTGAAGACCAGCTGTGACATCCAGCCTTGTTAACTGAACAAATGGATTCTTGGACTTTCTGTTGATAGAAAGCCATTGTGGGATTAGATGGACAATAACCTACAAGCCAGTCTAATAAATCCCTGTTCTGTTTGTCTAGAGAACTCTTACTAATACAACTACAATCAAGGTGCAAGAACTCTTCTAAAAGTTTCCTTATGTTCCTTTTCTTTATGTAATATTGTTGATGATTATTTAACATAACACATAGGACATGAACAAGTTTTAGTGCACAGCACTGTGTTATGACTTTAGTCATAGTTTAAGGAGCAGGTACTAAAACTGCCTCTTCTTCAGTTAACCTTAAGCACATATTCATTGCTTAGAACCCCTCACTTGTTCTATAGCTTTATCTCTTATCAACATCTATGTTATTTTTCTCAAAGAGGAAACTTGACTCCCATATCTAAAACAGCATTGTTCACAATTGTGAAGCTATGGAAACAATTCAAATGAATGAATTAAATTAAATATGGAGCATGCATACAGCAGACTATTTGTTCAGATTTTAGAAGAGGTAATCCTACCATTTATGACAGTGTGGACGATGTAGTGCTGAGAATTTTTATTACTCAATCTTCCTTATGCTGCATTGTGATAACCTTTTCATTGAAATGTTTTGGATTGCAATCTATTTATTTGTATCTAGTGAGACAGTTTAGATTGAGTTTTGAAATACTATGAGTCAGGACTCTTCATATCCTTTGTCCAAGTAAAATTTAAAGTACTAGATCTTGTGTTTGCTTCTGTTTCCTTTTTTTCTTTCATACTATCTTTCCCTTCAAAATTCCAAAGTTCATTTTACCTAATTAATCATAATCAGCATGTTTCTCTTACTATGTTCTATATCCAAAGCTGTTTCTTTTTTTCTGGGCGTCAATCACCTGTCAAGGAATCTTCTAATCACTGTATTTAGAATTCAAAAACAAGGCAATTTGATCATGACAATAAAAGATGACTTTGGCTTGATAATGTCACTTATATTTAATCCAGATTTTAACAGGAAAGATCCATGTCAATGAGTCAGTGCAGGGTCTCGATAAATGAATGTAAAAGGCATAATTTAAATGATAACTAGGAAACTGTTAGAGCTTACTTTGGTGTACTGAGTGTCATTACATATTCTAGATGGCTTGATGTAATGTAAAGTGTATTAGTTACAGCAAGACAATAATTAGAAGTAAAATCTATATTAACAGGAGAAGAAGAAACAAGTCTAATTGTAAGTTATTAAAACTTAGAACTATGGTTCTATGGAAGGGATTGTTAATAGAACAAAAACACTAGCTATAGTTTATGAGAAGGTATTTCCCAAACATGCATTTAAAGTGTAAAAAATTCATAAAATCCAACAATAAAGATCAAACATTCAAATTGGAAAATGCATAAAATATGTGAGTAGTGACCTTGCCAAAGTCTTATTATAGTAGCAAATAAACATAAGGAGATTTTCAACATCCTTTGTCACCAGAGAACTGCAAACATGATTATGTACTTAAAAGATGGCTACATTCCAAAAACTCTGACAAAACCAAATGTTGTTTAGTATGTAGGAGAAGTGGAACACTCATTTATTTTGAGTGGAAATGCTAATAAAACAGCTACTTTATGGTTTTGCTGTTATTTTACAAAGCTCAACACAGCCTCACCACAGAGTCCAGCAATAACTTTATTCAGGTTACTATCTAATTTTGTTTTGGTTTTTTATTTGCTGATACTTGCTGTTTAGTGGTAACTTATTCAAGTGATTTGCTAACTTCTCTTCATACAAACATTTATATTAAGAAGCTTACAGAAGAATTTTGTGGGTGACCTCTAACTGCTGTTAACCAAGATACTCTTGATAAATTATAATGAATGACAAAACATTTTAATCCATTTAATAGAAATTATGTAGCCCAAAAGAAGAAAGAATGAGCTACCAACTAAATAAAACACTTGGATGAATGCTAGCTGCATGTTTCTAAGTTAAAGAAAAATGTTACACTATATGATTTTAGTTGTGTGACATTATGAAGTGTAGACATGTTGAGGCAATAGAAATATCAGTTGTTTCCAGAGGTTTATGAAAGTGGTGGGCAGGAGTATTGGGTAGGAGAAGCACAGGCTGGCTGCTTTTCACATTTTAAAAGCTATCCCATGAAGTACTATAACAATGCATACTTTGTTAAATACTGTAGAGATAAATGAATGGATGTAGTGTGTGAAAACCACTAAAGTCATTTAGGAGATCAGGGCCTTCTGGGATGGAGTGAAAAATGTTCCCAAACCATCTAATTGCATTGCAGATGCATACACGCCTCAGTGGAGAAAGTGCAGAATAGATGCTGACTCAAGTTATTTTGGAGTTATGTGGAGCCTGTAAAACCAAGGACATAGGGAACAATATGTAAGGATTGAAGCTTCACTGATAAGGTTCTTCCCCAGGTATCTGATGCTCAAATGGATACCATATTAAGTATGTACCCAAACTGCACAGCTAAATATTCATTGTGGTCAGTCAGATCCAGGTTCTGACTGTTGTACTAGCTATGAAAATAAGAAGGGATGGGAACTGGAATGTATCATGTAACAGCACATTAATTTTGAAGACAGAAGACTCATTTTTAGAATATATACATTGTTACAAAGAAATATTAATGTTAATATTTTTACACATTCAAAGAGACACATAGATTATTTGGCTTGGTCAGGTGAATGGGCCCCTAAACAAGACCTCAATTATAGTGAATACACCTGGGATACAAGTTACAAAACAGGAAGAGGAACCTAGGAAAAATGAGTAATTTCAGACTGAGAGGAAAATGCATAAGTTGAAAGTTGGACCAGAAAGTTAGGAAATGAAAAAAGTATTTTTTCCCCAAAGCCAAATAAATACTCAAATAACAAAACTACCTATGATGGGGTATGTCAAGAGGCACAGACAGTAACAGAAAATCTGAAAATAACTAAAGCTAAAGATTTTGAATAACTAAGTAAGATACAACTGGATTGTAATTCTAAGTATAAAGCAAATCTTCACAAATCCATATTAATGTAAATTATGCAACAAATGAACAAATGATGTAGGATATTACATCTAGAATGATTGAAGAATTATTAGTAAATTATACAGTCTACTTTGTAGACAGCAGGTGTCCCTTAGCATCTTTTTATGTGTGGGCTCTGCAAAATAAATCACATAGCCCCTCTTTTGAATGAAGGAATACCCTTCCTTATCCCTGCCACCAATGTCTCCTTTTGATCATAAATTCTTACTTGTCATTGGGTTCTGGTTTTCATCTTAAATTGGATAACAAACAATAAGTAAATCATAGGCTGATGATTGTGTGCAAGTATATTTTAACATAGAATTTGCATTACCTGCTTGAGAAAATAGCTAAGGTTTTCTGTTCATTATTATCTCTTCCTCAAACCCAAATCTATGAGCAAGTTCTTTTGTCTGGTTTCTGGGAAAATATAAAACAATGATCTACTTTTCAACTGAAAGGCAATTGTGCTTCAGTAAAATGATGCCACCCTTGTCATAAAATTGAACCATTTGGAACAATCCAGAATATTAAACTCTCATGCTAAATAGCAAAACAACAACAACAAATCCAAAACCAAAATCAAAACTTAACCAACCAACCAACCAACCAACCAACCAAAAAACCCCCAAAACAAAACAAACAGATAAACAAACAAAACAAGAAAACAGACATGTATCAAAGTCATTGAAAATCACTTGTAGTTTGGCAAATTATCCTGGGATTTATGACTGGTGAGAAGGAATATTAGGAAAATATAGGAGGTTAGACTTTCTGGATATATAGAGAGTGTGAAAACTTTGTGTCCTGTTCAAAGGTTCAAGTATGTCTTTGCAGGATGAAGAGCTCTTGGCAATGCACTAGCCATGACGAGCTCTTCTGTGGCTGTCACACCATCCTCCAGTCAACCAGCACTCCTTATTGGTTCAAAGATAAGAACCAAGTATTTGTTTCTATTTCCCATACTTCTATGAAAAAGAAAAAAGAATAAAAAAAATCAAGTCCGTTATTCGATGGCATTCCAATGTGGGGTACTTTGTGTACTGGTTTGGTTTATATGAGATAAGGAGTGTGGAGCTTCCATGATGGAGGACTGGTGCCATTATAGAGAAAATAAGGGACTTTTCTGAGTTTACTCACAGAGTAATGTTATCTAAGGACATTATAGGCAGGTCATTTTCACCAAGAAACCAGCCAACCACACAGGTGTCTTGACTTGGAATTTTAATGCCCCTCCTGCTTTATATTGTAAGTAATAAATGTAGTTTGAGACATTTGGGCAATAGTGCTGTTGCAGCAGGCCCCAGACAGAGCACTGCTGTGCTTAGACCATGGTGGCAGGAATCACCCAGGTTTGCATGGGTTTAATATATGAACATTACTGCGTTGAAATTCATTTGGTGAGTGCTGTGACTGGGCCATCACTGGACTCTTGACTTAGTCTGTTTCTTAGGACAGATCAGCCAGCTTCCTGGAAACAATGGAACTATTACATTGAATCCCTTTTCATCTCAAATTGGTGTGCATAGATGCTTCATTTTCCAGGGTATAACTTTGTTTTCTTTACTTAGAATGCTTTTGCCCACTTCAGTGATCTTGAAATGTACTCCATCACCCTGGAGCAGTTAACCTGGTAGAGTTCTTTCATATGCACAGGAAGATTGGTTGTGGCTAGAATAGAATTACCTTTGAAACTGCATTGCATTCTGTCATAATGCTCACATGCTGAGCCAGGAGCACACTATCAATTCACGAGTTTTGCTTTATTCCTTCAATTCTGACTTCTTGTGATTAGGAGAGTCTACTCAGTCAGCTGAGACTGCCTCCTGGCTAGTTTGTTTTCTTAGGACTCACTTTGGCATACACAGTGACTGTTTTATGTTGAATGACAAATCCAAGTTACTAAAGGAAAATTGAATTGCTAATCACAAATAGTCAAGTGATTTACATGTGGAAACAAGGAAATTCTATAGAGTTGTTCTGCACAATCAAAGGTAGGAGTCACTAGAGGACCACACAGACTCAAAAAAAGCATAGAATTAAGGATTTTACTGGTCAAAGACATTTATCAGCCAAGTGAAAGAATGCTTGTTCCTGCAACAGAACTATTTGATTTAAATGATTCCACCTTTTAGATTTGGGATACAAGTGAAGGATTATTGCCATCTTCAAAGATGGTATGTCAACATGAGCACCCTATTTCAAGGGACAGAGTCTTCCCCAAGATTTCTGTCAAGAACAAAACTTCATGTCATCACCACAGAAGCAACCCTGAGAGCTTCATGTTTCTGTGAAAGTGAGTTGACAGAGCTAGCTGCTTCATTTTTCGTGAAAAGCCAAGTCTCTTAATCTTGATCAAGTCTTGTCATCACACTGACATCTGAGCAGTAAACCAAGCATGGGCTTGTGCAGGACCCAGTATTTTGAAGTAGACCCTATTAGTCAGAATCCAACTAGAAAATCAGAAACTACCTTAAATACTTGAAACAGAGTTGTTGGTATATCAGCATCCTGTAGGTTCTGTGGAGTTGGCTTTCTAGATATGGAAGAACTAAGAAGACTAAAGGAGACCCCATTGCACAGCAGAGATGAATAATGTCAGAAAGCCATCAAACTTAGCCTTCAAAAGCAAAAGAATAACAGAAGGAGGCTCTCTTAGTACCTAGCAGATAGGACCATATAATCTTGAATTCCTGTATGTCTGAAATCCAGGGCTTCAACATTAGTCAGCTTCTTGCTATTTCTTTCTGTGGTGTTGCTTCCCATCTCCAGATTGCTCCAATAGACCTTTATTCACTGAATCCATAGAGAAGGAAGCTACCACAGAACCCCAAGTACCAGAGAGTGGACTGAAGTAGACAAGTTCATGATGGGTATATAGGAGGACAACCTGAAGCACTACCAAGGAGACAAGCAATAGTGCTGACTAACTGGCAATATGTTATGTAGAGCGCTGGCTGAAGTGATGAGGTAAGATGATAATCAGGATTTCAGAAGATGAAGTCAGAACCTGGGAGACTTAGCAAATCCTTGCTAAGGAGCCAGTTGTTTGGCGTATTGAGTCCACAAACACGACACGTATATTGTAGCCTGAATGTTGAAGGTATTTAACGGCTTCACATGTCCCATGTTTTTGCTTAATTTGAGACATCGTAGTATAGAAAAATGTAGCTTTCTTTTTTAAGTGTTAATGCTGTTGTGGCCCCTCTGGAGAAAATGGACAATTTCTTCCTTGTTGTCAGTACTCCATGGAGGGCTGAAAGATCTTTCCCCATATTAGGAATAGTTCAGAAAAATTCCAGTCTTTTACAATTGAGCCAGAAGAAGCACAGCTATCTGTTTACTCCAGAGACAATAGTCCTAAACCCAAAGCTTCCGCCTCCTTTTCCCAGCCCAGCAACACCTTGAAAGTGTGAAGCTTATAAACACGCAGTAAGATGGTGGGGGCAAACCCATACTTTAAAAAATATCCATCTTATAATATGAAGAACAGCAAAGGTTTACATAAAGCCTAATCTTTCAAATAGTATCCTAACTAAATGGCTATAAACACTTCCTTTCATGCTCCTCCAGGTCCAGTTACAGACACCTCTTGTAATTGGGGATGCTATAAGCTGTAACTAGGTACTTCAAGGACTTTCTGAGCAGCACACTGACACCATACTTTTTACGGAACTTGGATTCCATATTAAGATGTGCCCTTGTTTGGGGGCAGAGGGGAGCGTTTTGGATGAGTGTGGGTGTACTCTGCAGTTTGATAAACTTCCTTTCTCCTCACCCCTGCTGTAAGCCAAGTTTTCATTTTTCTCATTTTCCCTTCCAGTCTCCACAATGTTACCATGATTTGAATGTCAGAAGAATTGTGAACACAGCAACAACAACAACTACAACAAACAAATGCTAGGTATAGTTTTGTTTATATTTTGTTTTTAGTTTTAAAACTCTCTTTAAAGAGTTTGTTTTGTTCAATTCTTGCCCAACTCAACAGAAGGTTCTATTCTTTGCACAGTCCTGACTCCTTATGAGGCGATTCTTCTGTGGGGAAGATCAAGAGAAATTAAATTTGGGTCTTGGTAATGTAGAACTATTCCTCCTGGACAACTTCTATAAGGTAAAATTATGTAAAGATTCAAAATAAGCAAACCTTTCTCAGAAATTAAATATGAACACCACATACCCTGTTTAACATCCAACTTAGACATTCTTTCAATATGTGGTCTTAACTCCTTGTGCTTTGCTGGCCTATCATATCATTGACAAAACAAAGAAAAGTCTCTAAGCAAAGTATCCTTAGTAGGGTCTGGCAAATAGGTACCAAACCTAAAATTGTGCTCCTTATATTCTTTTAGATTAGCGATGGATTTTCAACAACTCACAGAGTTGACATATTTGATCTGTTTCCAGTGTTCTAGGTCTTCTACCTTGCTCAAAACCTCCTTTTATCACACTAGCAGTCAATTCTGGACTCTAATTATACAGTTTTTTCTTAACATAAGTAGAATAGACAAGAACATTGGGCATAATGTCCTACACATTTTCTAGTCTTTTCTTCATGTTCTAGTTATGGGCTGTGATAACTAATCACCATGCCATCATTGAAGATGGGAAGATCTTCAGCTTTCATACGCTGGAGAGTTCTACAATAAAGCTTGAACCAGTTTGCTAGCTTTGCCAATAACAATTAGATCAACAGCTAATAAAAAAATGTCACTGGAGAGTTTGGTTTTATAGTGCTGGTAATCAAATTTAACTCCTCATGAATGCTAAGCCATCTTTAACAACAGGGACACATTTGTAATCCCAAAAAGTTGGGGTTTGTTTGAATGCATGATTCCTTTTACTCATTTATCCCCAGGTAGGAAAGCCTAGCATGACAGACAGATTCTAAATTAACCCTGAGTTCTTCATCTCTCGGTGATCATGCCCTTTCTTCATGCACTTCACTGGCTTCCACTGAACTGTTTTTCTGGCTCCAGCTTGGCGTATTTATTGACCTTGGCATGACTTCTTAGGTCTGGTTAGTATGCTGGCATCTTAAAAATAAGCTAGTCATATTGCCTTTCATCCTTCATAAATAGTGAATGTGTGGCCCATGTCTTTGATAAATCTGTAAAAGGTATATGAAAAAGTATTAGGTCTTATTCTCCTACGTTGTTTCAAGTAAAGGTTTTAAATTTGTTTTTAATGTGTATAAGTAATTTATTGCAAATTTGTTAGTTTCATATACATGCAATGCCTGCAGATGCCAGAAAAGACCATCACATTTTGTGGAATTGGAGTTTCAGACAGTTGTACGCCATCATATGGGTGTTAGGAATCAAATACAGGCTCTCTTCAAGAATAACAAGTGTTCTTAACTATCAAGTCATCTCTCCACCCCAGTTATTTAAACATTCTATTTTTTCTGCATGCAATATAATAAATAAAAGTACACGACTCATCTTAATGTTTAATTGAAGGAGTAAGAGTAATGTATATATCCTATAAGAATCGAATAAGAAATCGAATTCAAATACATTGATTCTTTTGTTATCACTAAACACTTATTATATGCATTTTAACTTTGGAGAGAGGATCAAATATTACAGCATATCAGTTACAGTGTAATAATAATGTGAAGAAGAATGTCAAGTTTAGACAGGTTCTTTATTATGGGATCTTCTTTAATACAATATGAATATAATGCTAAGCTCACCTTAGCTGATGATGTCCAGGATGTAGGTGCATAATTTATTGTCTTAAAAGTAAGGAGTGAAGCAGAAAGGTTAATGTGTGGTCCTCTCCTCTCCACATCTTTCTCCCTCCTAGCATTTGGAGCAGAGGCCATGGATCACCCATCAATATGCTTAGTGGATTCTTAACCTGTCACAGGACCTGTGAAGAGGGCCAGCAATTAAAGCCATTCTTTTGGCTGGACTAGACACACGTCTCGCCAGCACTTGATTGAGATGCTCACCTTATTTACTGCAGGTCACCAGGAAGTAATAACTTTCACTCTCTACATTGTAGAATGATGTTTAAACTGACCAGGAAGGATGAGTCAGTGATTCCTAAGCAGCAAGACATTTTTGCCTTGACTCTGATTTTAGAAAGACTCATTCCTAATTGTGTTGTAATTATGTGCTAAGGTTACAATAGTATTATAGTACTAATATATAATACTGATTATAATGGTATCACGAACATGCAGTGCTTCCTATACATTCCTTAAAACATCTAAACTTCCTTATTCTGTAGGTATTTGTATGTTTTTTTAATAAGGGAATTGAGACTCACAAAAGCTAACAGCTAGGTGAGATTTGCATAATTTCAAACTCCAAATATATAAAGACAATAATTTATTTTTAATAGGCAAGTTCAAATACCTTTGTAAATAGGACATTCTACAAAGGTGGATACAGATTGGTACAGAGCTTTGAAAATACTCATATAAGTATTAAATGATAATAATAGGATTTCACACTTCTATCAAGACATATAGAGTGAATAAAAATTAGCCATGTGGTATTTAACTCTGTTTATCAATAAACGTGAAAATAGATGGTTTAAATACTACTGAAATTTGAACAAAAAAAGTAACTACTTTTAGTTTATTTTGATTTGAACATGTATGCAGAAAAGCTATAGGAAAAGGTACAGAAGCTTGTATTTGCAGTCACCAAAGTCATCTTAGCTGCTAAGGTAGGCTGAAGAACTGTCCCTGGGTCTTTATCCATCATTTATTTATTTTTCTTTCTTTCTTTCTTTCTTTCTTTCTTTCTTTCTTTCTTTCTTTCTTTCTTTCTTTCTTTCTTTCTTTCTTCCTTCCTTCCTTCCTTCCTTCCTTCCTTCCTTCCTTCCTTCTTTCCTTCCTCTCTCTCTCTCTCTCTCTCTCTCTCTCACTCTCTCCCTCTTTGTGAGTTCTTTCTACCACAATGCCCTACTATCTTTCTTCAGATCTCACCTTTCAGTTATGCCTTGGACCTTGGCTATGGACTTGACAACTGATTTTTCAATTAATATCACCATAGAGGTAGAGGTAGCCATTGCACACATACAGGGAGGTAAACTCTGTTGTACCTCTGTCCCTGCCAGAGAACAAACTCCTTTGCTGTATGAGTCCTTCATGAAGGAAGAGAGACAGGTGATGGAGAGTTGCTGAGAATGATCTACTAGCTGGTGAACAATAAATAAATGCCTTGGTCTCAGTACCATGGATATTTTGGGGATGTTTATGCAGTAGTTAGAGCTGGCTGTTAAAATTTCCAGTATCTGGCTTTCTTAATACATTTTCTTCTCTTGCCTGACTTGTGTCCATCTAGATTATTGTAGAACCTCAGCATGCTATATGACTTCATACCATTTGCCTGTGGGAGTGTATGCCAATTTGGTCCTCCTGTTAGCCTATCTACTCTTCTCAGAGAAGATGATAGCCACAGGGCTTAAGGAAATGGCTTTGAGAATAAAATAGCCCCACTCAGTAGACTCAGCCTCAGCTATTTGAGCTTGGGCACATATATCTGCTCCAACCTTAATATTCTTTTTCTTAAAAATGTAAGCAACAACTCTCTCTTCTCTCTCTCTCTCTCTCTCTCTCTCTCTCTCTCTCTCTCTCTCTCTCTCTCTCTCTCTCTCTCTCCATCTTTGTATGATTTGGTAATATAATAAGTCCTATTTACACCAGGTTGGTACAAAGGGCACTTATGGAATTGTTTGCTTCCATCTCCCATTTTCCTGTGTGACTACTCCAAATACAGCATTCTCAATTGCTATGGAATTGATGAGATCTTAAACACTCTAATAGAGGAAATGCTAACTAACAGTAGGGGTGGGAGGTTCACGTTTTCCTTTTACTATGTTGAATTTTGCTTTTGCATTATGGTAACTCGGAAGCTCAACTCTCCCAGAGGAAGCCTGACATTATATGTGTGAATTCCATTTCGAGCTTCTCTGACTCCCTACTTCTGACTGCTTGTGTTTGCTTCATCTAACAAGAACATTAATCATTTTGTATGTTTTCTTCTACTGGGATATGATGGACATGATTATTCATATGCAGGAGTAAACAAATTCAGCTTGTTTTCTTCTGGGAGCCAATAAACCTAGAAGCTATTAATTTATGTTGGAGAATGGGAGTTTAGGAAGCTTTTCTTTTTTAATGATGCATTCCCTATAACTCTATTGCATTTCATCTGGGAAATAGCGGGAGAGTCCTCCTGTGGCTAATTTAACATCTGCTTTAGTGTGGAAAGGTCTTTTTATTTGTACATTTTATTTGTTACTATTAGTAAATTAATTTTGTTGCTTTTCTAAGAAAGAAGAATAATGTTAAACATCTTTCAAAGAATTAAAGAAAATGAAATGAAGTGAAAAATTCTGGTACAGCCAATGTGTAGGGATTTGGGATTGTGAAGGGAGGGAACATCATCATCTTCCATGGTGACATAGTCTGGAGAGGTTTTATTTGAAATCTTCTAATATCAAAGATTGCATCTCCATGCAGTTGAAGAAGAAATCACAACTTTGTTTCTCACAACATTTTCCACAAAGAAGCAAATAGTTGTTCTAGCTTCCAGGTAAGGCCATGTGATGTCAAAAATAGGAAATAATTTTTTTAAGTTAAAATGTGTTTTGGGGCAACATAGTTACTAGTTACACATCTTTAGAAAAGAAGTTGTCCTTGAGGCTTACTTTTTCTAACCATGTATCATTTGTATATCATAAGTTGTGAGATTAAACAGAAAAACATCACAGCACCCTGGCTATCATCTGCATGTTTACACAATACTTAGGTATTGGTTTTTCTTCACTGTGTTGCCTTAAGGAAGGCATCCAAAAATCTGAAGCTTTCTTAACTACAACAAAGGACAATTATTGCAAAACTTTGAGCCTTATGGAGTAGAAAAATGTAAAGTGGCATAATTATCAACTATCAACCAGATTACTGGCATGTCTCTTCTGAGGGACAGTGAAGTGGAATTGTGTTTTGCATGTTGCTAAGTGGATTTGTTTAAATACAATGATTTTTTTTTTTTAGCTTATGACACTGTGCCAACATGTCTTGCTATAGTTTGAATATGAAAATTCACTATAGGCTCATGTGAATTACTGTGCATGACAAAGTTGTGATTTCTTCTTGTGAATATAGTTATCAGTTACATTAAAAAAATGTTTTCAGTTCTTTCCAAAGAATTCTGCATGTGAAATTATTCACGTGGACTTTTTGCAGGTGGTTACTGGGGAAGGACGTGAGGGTTTGTAGCCTCACCCTGTGTTCTGTCTGCATATACATGCAATGTGACCAGCCACTCTCTACTCCTGCTGCCATCCCTTGACTTCCGCACCACATATGAGGATGGACTGCATTTCCTTCATTATGAGCCTAAACAAGTCTTTCCTCCCTTAAACTGCTTTTCAGGTATCTGGTTTCTATATTCTATTTATTTGGGAGCAATGTAATTCTAAGTTACATTTAAAAAATATTTTCAGTTCTTCCCAAAGAACTCAGCATGTGATATCATTCATTCTTTATTATGTACACCATTTTATTCATCTCTACACATCAGTCCTGTTGTTGGCCTTGCTGTTAAATCTCATCTAGGTCCCAGCAGGTACCAATATACTCTTTGTATTTTCATCATTGACAACTGTTAAGGAATTCAGAATTGAGAATACAGGGAATATCATAATTTTTCACAGTGCAATAGTTTGGACAAGTTTTGTTTGAAATATTCTGGTATCAAAAGATGAAGATGAAGTAAAATATCATAAATTTGTAATACATAATAAATATGTGGATTTGAACTGGTTTCTTTCAGTTGATATCTAATGCCTCTGACTCATTTTTTTCCTGTTTTTAAATGGTTTATTTATTTTTATCACATTTTTTCATACAATCTATATTTTTCATTTTTTATTAAATATTTTCTTTATTTACATTTCAAATTTATCCCCTTTCCTCATTTCCCCTCCAAAACTCCCCTATCTCATTCCCCCTCCCCCTGCTCACTAACCCACCCACTCCCACTTCTCTGTTCTAGCATTCCCCTACGCTGGGGCATCGAGCCTTCACAAGACCAAGGGCTTCTACTCTCATTGATGTCCCACAAGGCCATCCTCTGCTACATATGTGGCTGAAGCCATGGGTCTCTCCATGTGTACTCTTTGGTTGGTGGTTTAGTCCCTGGGAGCTTGGGGGTACTGGTTGGTTCTTATTGTTGTTCCTTCTATGTGGCTGCAAACCCCTTCAGCTCTTTTATCAGATAGATTCTAGGAAGGCCAGTGAATGATTAAAATTCCAATTTCATCATATCTTTACCACCAGTAATTTTTCACTGTCTTTTTAAATTTTGACATTCTAGCAACTATAACATGTGATCACATTCTGGTTTTGATTTGCATTAATTATTAATTATTTTGAACATTTTCATTAGCTTATTGGCTATTTCTGTCTTCATTGCCTATTCAAATTCTTTGTTCAATTTTAGATTAGGATTATTGATCTTTTTGTTACTCAGTAGATTGGTATGAATTTTCATATGTTTCTGAAATAAATATTTTACTACATATATAATTTATTAATATTAATTATTATTATATTTTAATAGGTAAGAAAGTTATCAAGGTTTTATCTCTGCAGACCAATGAGGGTCATTTATTACCATAATAGAACTTGATGAATATGTGTGTTTTCTTAATTCTGTGTCCACAATGCCCCTGTTTTTGTCTAGGATTTGATGGCATTTATTATACTTCCCAAATTGAGTTGACTTGGGTTTAAATGTTACTTGGTTTATTAAGCTACTTTTCTTGTCACTATCCACAGATACCTTACTGAATGCAGTATATCAGCAAAATAATTTATTTCAGCTCATGGTTCCAGAGGAAAGAGTCCACGCAATAGGAAGGCATGGCAGAGTTTGAGGCAGTGATCTAGCAGTGAGAGGGAAGACCATGTTGGTCCTCAGCTAGCTTTCTCTTGTCCCCTTTTGATTCAGTACCCACTGGTGATGCCTTCCAATTTCAGGAGAGATCTTCTTCCCTCAGTTATGCTTTTCTGGGAAGGTCCACAGACTCCACCCTTGAAGGTGTGCCTCAGTAATGCTTTATGCATTTTGTAGTTTAAATGACTTGACAATCAAAATTAATAGTCACAGTAATTAAATAAAGAGTTTGACAAACAGTGTGTTCTTGTAAACAACCCATCTTTTGATACCTCAAATGCTTTTTCTGTAAATATGAATACTCAGCATCTTAGAGCAATGATAAGATAGGAAAGAATATTTTAAAGAGGGACATGGAGAAATGCAAGGCCAACCACATGGAGAGAAAGAAGCAGGAGGGTGTTTTTATCCTTCCTTATGTGGGGCATGGGATGATGTACAACTTCCAGGTTTTCTTTACTTTGCTGAAACTTGAACTGTATATTTCACAGTACACCATCAATATAGTACTAGGCAGCCTTTAAAACTTAGCTGAGCATGTATGGTGTAGGCAGAATCCAGAAGTCACAACTGAAAGTAAAAGTAGAACTGTCTTTGGTTCTTACAGGTATCCATGAGTGGGGTAGGATGGAGAAGGTAGGGGTGGTTATGGGAACTGAGCATTACTCTCTGTTTTCTTATCTGTAAGTTGAAATGGATAATATACTTTCCACTAGAAATTGGTAATTCTCAAAGTGCCTGTGAAGAAGGTCCAGGCTGGAGTAATGGCTGAGGCTAGAATTAAAGAAGGTGGGCAGAGGAGGTGGTGCTGGAGTCTCTTCAGTTACTCTTGTTGCCGCTCTTCCAGGAATCTTAGATGCTTTGGGCCCTTTCATGCCTAATGCTTCAGAGATGCCTTCTTTGTATGAAGTTGGCCCAGGCCATTTTCCTACTTCATGTCAACTTGAAAGAGAAGGGAAAAATCCAATCTCCACTGGCTTCTCTGAGAGAAAGCATTAGAGGACTAGATAGAAATATAGCTCCAATTCTAAGAGTCCTCAAATGATTCAGTTATGAAAGAGCTAGGTAACTTCAAAGATGAATATCCTACTATAGGCTTGTGTATTTAGTAAGACAAGACTAATATTTTTGTAATCTTTCTATTTTGCTCTAATTTTTTCCTCCCTTGGAGCCTACATATTCCAGTAACTAGGCAATTGGTGGTTTTATAGACCAGCTTTCCTCTTTGTTATAGAGAACCCTTTTCTAGGAAATAATGTGCTGAATTGTGTTTGTAGGACTCGTGCTTTGCTGAGTCTTGTCTTGGTCACTAG
Source organism: Mus musculus (assembly GCF_000001635.26). NCBI lineage: Eukaryota > Metazoa > Chordata > Mammalia > Rodentia > Muridae > Mus > Mus musculus. The sequence continues at coordinate 11,015,316 of NC_000077.6, read as the reverse complement.
TTACTATGGTCATCCCCTGTGGGGTTTGCCTGTGTTGTTTAAACTCAAAACAGCATCCAGAAAAGTTTGTGTTCTCTGGTTCAAGAGGCTGAATGATGTTTTCATTTTTCTTCCTGGATAAACCCTACTTAATTTTATAGAACCTAGTTCAACAGTCAACTCCTTTCTGAAGTTTCTCTTTCTCTTGAATATGCTTGCTTCTCTTAAGTGTCTATTTCTCTTTCTCTCTCTCTCTCTCTCTCTCTCTCTCTCTCTCTCTCTCTGTGTGTGTTTTTGTGTGTGTGTGTGTGTATGTGTGTGTATACACATGTATGATTTCCTTCTTTATGTAATTAACTCCTTAAGACTGATGGTAATTTACTAGTACTTCACTGCCTTATCTTAGCCACCAACAGAATAAATGGCTTTAAATGCACTTGCAATTCAGAGATATTAAATACAGTGACTATTATGGAAGACGTTTCTGTCTATTGGACTGCACTTGACTTTGCTCAGATTCAGCAATTGAGATTTCTGCTTGCTCTCCCTGCTGGGAGAGACTGCCTATGGGTGCTTGCCAGCTCCTCCACTCTCAATCTGTTTTAGACTGTGCAAGCATCAGATTAATTTGGCAGTCCAAGGACAATTTCCCTCCAACGTATCTCCTAATTCTTCCTTTCTGTTTCCATGTAAACATTTGCACTTGCTGACACAACTTCTAGTTAGCATTTATTTCTCTTTTTACCAAATTAGGCTAGTTATTGCCTCATTTGCATACAAGACTCACTATTGGGAAAGTGTTCACAAATCACAATAATTAATACTTACTCTCACTCAATATCACCTATCTACAAAGCAATTTAAATTTATTAAGGAAGTCAACTAATTGGTAAACAAACACACACCACTGTGGTGCTGACAGAGAGTGGAAAATTGAGATGTGGTGGTGCTGAGTGATTTGTCTAAGCCATTCAGCAAATGAGTTGCAAAAAGAGTGTCTGTACTAGGCAGTTGTTGGCTCTCAGCCCCACATCTAGTCTACTGGCACAGATCAGGCTACACAGACAGCAGAGGGCAATTAGCTATGCAAATCAGGTAATTACAGACATAAATACTCATTGCCTCTCGCCATGTCTGTTGGCCAGAGATGGCCCATTTAAAGCCAGGTCCTGAAGGGCTGTATTAAGCTCAGCAGGAATTGGTGGCTCCACCTGGATAGGAGAATAAATTATTACCTTGTGAATCCTTCTCAGATGTGGGCCATAGTAAGAATATCTGTGCTTTTCAAATCCAGTGTTGTTTTAAGTGAAGCTCTCATTAAGGTGTGAAATATCTGTCTCACCAGAGGAAAAATGAGTAGTAAGTTCACCAGCCCATAGGTCATTTAAATTAAACAGTTGTTAATGCTTTCCACAAAAAGACATTTGAGTGAATGGAAAACCATGATCTTTCTTTATCAATGAAGGCTGGTATATTTCAAGGGTGTTAAAACATCATTTCTCATGAAAGCTCTGAGAAGTGTCATTATTTTTAATTTATGAATGGAAGCCAAGGCAAACTCGGACATTTGCCAAGAACACAGAGTAGAAAGGAACTCATGAAGATTTAGATTTGGATCTGTGTGTTTTCAGATCACAGAGATACCACTAAATGTGTTCAGAATGAAGACAAGTCTCTGTGGCCAGAGACAGTACTTAAAAGACCCGTGTGACCATCACTACAGTATGTCCTACATCAGAATCAGAGCTGCAGCTTCTGCACTTGCTAAGAGATGGTCACTGTACCAGAGATCACATGTCTTAAGTCATCACTTTCATGGGAGGAGATAATGGCCAAGAGCAGGTCAAAGCTACTGTGTGGCAGAGCAGAGACTCACACAATTCCTGCCAGTCCTGTGCTCATGAACCTGCCAGTTCTACCACCCTCCTCTGTCGGAGAGCTATTCTCACAAGGTGTCAAAACCAGGGCTATTTTCTGAGTCTTCAGAAGGTTGGCTACTGCTTATCTGTGACAAGCACAAGGAAAAGAAAAAAACTCACCCCAGCAGGTAGGAACTTTGGACCCTGTAATTGAATGCCTTTCCTCTGAGTAGTGGCCTGATATCAAGACAAAGGGCTACAACTATAGAGACAAAGTGTCCAGGTAATAAGAGAGGCACGGAGGGACTGAGAGGGAATGAGGGTTAAACTTAGGCTGTACTGCTTCGGCACATCCATTCTGGTGAGGCCAGACTCAAGAATCCAGGGCAGAGCTGTACTGCAGCCTGGTACCCTGGCTGAACCCTTTTTAAATGGCAGAGGGCAGCATGAGATAGAGACCGGAGGTTGCCAGTGCATTCTCTTTAGAAACCACCTTGGCTCTGGTATTCTCTCTCCTGGTATAAGAATTTTGTAAGAGATAATCTCTGCTCCAGAATGTTTTGCAACAATTGGCTTTGCAGTGGAGATGCCCAGTGCTGAGGAGGGTAGAAAATGTGATACAGCCAAGGCCTCAGAGGTCAGAGTCTGGGAGTTATCCATATTTGCATACAGACCTGGGTCTGTAGCTCACAGGTCACATGTTTTGGGAAAAGCCAGTAAGGGATCCAGTGCCAAATAGCAACAATAGTGACTTCTGAAAGTTATTGCTTGAGAAATGAAAGAACTAGTAAGTAGAGCTTGGCAAACAATAAATACTCTCTGAAACTCTTCTACAAACTCAGGAACCACCATGCCCTTTAAGTTACATGAGATCACATTCATTCCTGGGGGGGATTTAATCACCATCTGCCCCTCTTTATGAAATTGAAAAAACAAAATGAAGAACAGTTCCCCCAAAGTTCAACCTGGGGAATCAATGAATTTACCGGACTTTTTACTGAGAAAGAGTATGGGTGAGGTGTTGCTAGCCACAGTGTGAATGGCTCCAAAACTGCCACACTGGAAAGTCTTGGTTCCTAACCCCTTCTATGAGGGAGTATCAGCAATCAGTAACCCAGTTGTCATAGTCTCTTCCAAACAGCCATAGATGAGCTGATGAAAATGACTGTTGTTTTGCTGAGGAGGGGGGTTATGACTTACTGCTGCATTCCCCGAACCTGGTACTGCATTTGTTGAAGTCTATACAGTTCACTGAGGAAATTATGCACACACTAGGGCTGACTTCCAGGATTCTGGTGGCTTTTTCAACACAGTATTATCCTTGTTTATTCCTTTGAGCATAAGCTTTATGCGGGACAAAAACCTCTCTGCATCATCTTAACACTATAGAGCCTTAAGTTGCACTTTTCTAGTGAAGCACAAGGCTGGCCCCTTGGAAATTGTCCTTAAAATATCCGGTTCTTTCTGGCATTTGTGTCTGTCTATGTCACACTGTATGGTAGGAAGAAGTCAGCAAGTAAGAAACAAGCCAAAGATTTTGGGAAGGTACTGTGTTGACCATCCTGGAAGAAATGAAAGCTGGGTAGGTCTCAAAATCTTTTGGCTCTTTGCTTTTGACATGGATGTTAGTGCTGAGCTCTCAGGTTGCTGGCTTGGTTTGAAAGTGGAGAGTATGTAAAGACCCTCAATGCTGAAGGCCTGCATCTTCTTTGGTCTCAGTGGAACCTGGAATGAACCTTTAAAGCTCAGAAAGCAATCACATTTGAATAAAATCATGGCCACCCAGAAACAAATAAATAAAAGGAAGCAAACAAACTTCTCAGTGAGAACTTCATCTCTCACATTGGAGAACAGAGTGTCTCCTTTGATCTTTCCTCTGCAGATTAATTTTTTTGTTATTAAGAAGATAAATAGTACACAATCAACACTTCAATCTGGATAATGTGGAAGGCAGCTGATTAATTTCAAATGAGAGAACTGTACTCGAATGAACTTACCCTGCAAGGAGAAGCTCATGGATCATGGAGAAAGAATCAGATTAAAATGGGCAAAGTTTGTAATAAAACTAAAGTATCCAGCACCTGGGAATTCAGCCAAGGAGAAGCCCAGAGCTTCAGTGTTTTATGAGAAAAAAATATAGAGTCAGAAAGTTTTATGTGATGGCTGTTTCTGTTAGGTGGAGTCCTACTGGGTGATAAGAATGTATATTCTTAACAATAGAGATATACCAGAAAATGCTCCAATATCTAATAAGGACACGTGCTCCACTATGTTCATAGCAGCCTTATTTATAATAGCCAGAACCTGGAAAGAACCCAGATGTCCCTCAATAGAGGAATGGATACAGAAAATGTGGTACATTTACATAATGGAGTACTACTCATCTATTAAAAACAATGATTTCATGAAATTCATAGGCAAATGAATGGAGCTAGAAAATATCATCCTGAGTGAGGTAACCCAATCACAAAAGAACATACATCGCAGCCAACCATTGTACAGAGCACAGGGTCCACAATGGAGGAGCTAGAGAAAAGATACAAGGAGCTGAAGGGGTTTCCAGCTCCATAGGAGGAACAACAATATGAACTAACCAGTACCCCCAGAGCTCTCTGGGACTAAACCAACAACCAAAAGGTACACATGGTGGGACTCATGGCTCTAGCTGCATATGTAGCAGAGTATGGCCTTGTCAGTCATCAATGGGAGGTGAGGCTTTTGGTCCTGTGAAGGCTCTATGCCCCAGTGTAGGGAAATTCCAGGGCCAGGAAGCAGGAGTGGGTGGGTTGGTGAGCCGGGGGAGGGAGAAGGGAATAGGGTGTTTTCGGAGAGAAAACCAGGAAAGGGGATAACACTTGAAATGTAATATATATATATGAAACAGTAGAGATATATTTGTATTTATTCATGAATTCAAACATATCTTGAATATGCATGTACCATTTTTGTTTTTCTGCACAAGTGTACATGTTAGGAAAGCAAAATAGAATTGAATACAATATTCTCAAATTATGTTACAGATCACTGTGGTGACTGATTGATCATGGGCAGGTACCATATATTTGGGGTGTCAGGTATTGATGTTTTATCTTTGCATAGATTTAACTAATGCTGTTCATATAGAGAATTCACTTTCAGTGGCTCTATACATTTATTGAAATATGAAAAGATTATAGATATAACTCTATAATTATCCCTGAAGATTGGTCTTTTTTTTTTTTTTTTTTTTTTTTTTTTTTTTTTGCTTTTTGGTTTTTAGAGACAGGGTTTCTCTGTGTAGCCTTGGCTGTCCTGGAACTCACTTTTTAGACCCGGCTGGCCTCGAACTCAGAAATCTGCCTGCCTCTGCCTCCCAAGTGCGGGGATTAAAGGCTTGCACCATCATGCCCAGCTCTGGTCTTTTTTTCTCAAAAATCAATCAATCAATCAATCAATCAATCAATCAATCAATCAAGAAATAGCACCAAGATACTTTGAAGTACTGACCAGGTATGTCAGAAAATGAAGAGAAATATTTTTCACTGTAATAGTTAAACTTCAAATTGTAAAATAATCAGCATAAACAAAACCGCAGAGTCTGGCATGTTTTTACCTCACTGAAGATGTTACTGAGTCTTCCCTCACAGAAGTCTGCCCTTGAAATGTGGAACAGTCTCCACATTCACTGTCAAAAAGGAAATGCATGAAGACTCTATATATCATCTTCAGGTATGACCCATTAACCTTTAGAATCAGTTTCTTATATTTATTATTATTATTATTAGTTATTATTTGAGAATAGTTAATTTCTTTTTTATTTATACGACAAAGTATAATAAGATAAAACCAAAGCCACCATATTGAGGCTGGAAAAGGCAATCCTACCAAAGGAAATGAGTGTAGCAGCATATCATTAGAGACATTATATTGCTGCCATTGCTGCTTTTTTGTAGACCAGCTGAATTTGATGTCACCCTAGGTCTCTGGGTTCTATAGTCTCCGGGTCTCAATCACCCAAACAGTACTGGGTATGGGTTATGTCTCATGGAGTAGGCTTTGAGTCAAAGCAGATGAAGGTTGGTGACCTAAAAGTTCTGTGCCATCATTGCCCTAACATATCCTGTAGGTAGCACGTGTCGTGGGTCAAAGGTCTTGTGAGAAGCTTGCTGCCTAGGATAACTCATTAGAATTGCCTTCACATATTTTGGGGATTTTACACAGCATTAGATTTCTATACCATCTCTAAATGCCCCTCAATTCTCTGTCCTTATCCTTGTTTCCTGCCTCAACTCTGTGTCTTATCCCCCTCCCCATCTGATCATCATATTTGCATCTCGATCTGCTCCCAATCCACACATAAAATTTATACCTTTTCCCCTTCTAGAGGAACTCATGTGCCTGCAGTCTCTTCCCAGAGAGTATACACACCTGGACTCTCTGGGTCTGTGAATTGTATTTTGGTTACCATTTAGTTAATGGCTAATAGCCACTTATAAGTGATATATACCATATTTATCTATCTAGGCCTGTGTTACTTACTCAGGATGATGTTTTTTACTAGTCTTATAGACTACCAGCATAGCATCAGTTTTGTTATTTTTGGTTTTTTTTGTTTGTTTTGTTTTTTTTTTTTTAGACGAGTAGTATTTGATTTTATCCTTGGTCTCTGTGATCACTAGTCTTTGGTTCTAGGTCACACAAATTGTCATTTTTAACAGTTGAGTAATACTCCATTGTTTAAATGTATCATATTTTTATTCATTGTTGTTCTTCTGGTTATTATTATTATTATTATTATTATTATTATTAATCTCTGCATACTGTCTGGATGTAGGGCTCTGTCTTTGTTCCCTTCTGCTTCAGGAGGAAGCTTCTCTAATGATGGCTGAACAAGGCACTTATCTATGAGGATAGCAGAATATCTTTAGACATCGTCTTAGTGCTGTATTCTTTTAGTAGAACAATAGTATTTGATTTACCCTAGGTCTCTGGGCTTTCTTGTCTCACTTTTTAGCCACACAAGCAGTGTTGTGTCTGGGTTCTACCTCTTGAAATATGCTGACAGTCAAATCAGACATTGGTTGGTTACATCCACCAAATTTTTGTCACCATTGCACTAGTGTATCTTGCCGGCATGACACTACTGTGAATCAAATGGTTTGTGGCTCGGTTATATTTTTCCTTTGGCAGTGTGCAGAGTACCTTACTATAACAAAGATGTTAGCATGTAAAGGTGAAGACTCTATGTAAGCATCAGCTCAATATCTCCATGTTAAATGTAGATATTGTCTTTATCAATGCGGCCTTGCTGTCAGTTTGCGAAGAGCATCTATAATCCTAGCAACAGGCTGGTTGTTTGGGGGTTCTCGTAGCACCTCTTTGGTCAACAACTCAATTATATGTAACTATCTTGTTTTTGGAAGCTTCCTTTGGTGACAAGAGATGACCACTTGGGGTCCTGTCTCCCCCATTATTTGACTATTCAGTTAGATCACTTTCATATACATATATATCCTCTACAGCATTAGGTTTTTATATTACCCTTCAAATAACTCTTAATTTTAGCTGTCCCTCCTTCATTCTCTTTTTCCTCCCCATCTCCACTTTATTCTCCCATTCCAATACCTCCCATCCATCCATATCTATCTATTCTATGACCTTTCCTAGGGAGATCCATCTTTCCCCCATAGTCCCTTAATATTTACATAACCTCCATGCTTCTAAAAATTATAAATTTTATATCACTGACTTAATAGGTAATATCTAGATATAAGTGAATATGTACATTATTTGTCTTTCTGTTTCTAGGTTACAGCACTCAGGACAATATTTATCTAATTTCAACCATTTACCTGTGAATTTTATTCATTCTTTTTTCTTGTCTTCTCTCTCTCTCTCTCTCTCTCTCTCTCTCTCTCTCTCTCCCCCCTCTCTCTCTCCTTCCCTCTTTTCTTTCCTTTCTTTTTTTTTAGGGGCCAAGTGACATAAATATACAATTTCTTATACATTATTTTGTTGAGATATTTCTAATTTTTTTGCAATTTCTAGTTATTATGAATAGAGGTGCAATGAACATGGTCCATGTGGTAGTGATGAGGCATTCTTTAGGTATATGCCCAAGCATGGTATGGCTGGGTCTTGAGGTAGCTTGATTCCCATTTTACTCAGGAACAAGCATACTGATTTCCACAGTGGCTGTCCAAATTTGCACTCCCACCAGCAATGTATGAGTGTTCCCTTTAATCCACATCCTCGCCAGCATGAGATGGCACTTCTGTTGTTAGTCTTAGCCATTATGACAGGCGTAAGATAGAACATCAAAGTAGTTCTGATTTGGATTTCCCTGATGGCTAAGTGTTTCTTAGTCACTTGAGTTTCTTCTACTAAGAATTTTAGATATCTACACTATTTTTAATTAGATTGTTTTCTTGTCATATTGGTTTTTGAGTTCTTTATCTATTTTGAATATTACCCATCTACTGAATGTGGAGTTAGTAAAAACCTTTTCCCAGTTTATAGACTGCCAAGTTGGCTGAATGAAAGTGTCTTTTGTCTTAGAGAAGTTTTCAGTTTCACAAGATCCCATTTATTAATTGTTGATTTTAGTGCCTGTGGTAATAATGTTTTGTTCACACAGTCTTTTCTGTTCCAGTGAGTTCAAGACTACCCTCTACTTTCTCTTTTATCAAAATCAGTGTTCCTGGTTTTATGTAGAAAGTTTGGTCCATTTGGAGTTGAATTTTTTTTTTTTTTGGCAAGATGATAAATATGTATCTATTTGGATTCATCTACATGCAGCTATCTAGCGTTATCAGCAACATTTGTTGAAGACACTGTCTTTTTCCAGTGTGTTTTTTCTGGCTTCTTTATAAAATGTCAAATTTCATAGGTGCGCAGACTTACGTCTGGGTCACCATTGCATTTCCATTGATCAACATGTCTATTGTTGTGCCAACACTATGCTGTTTGTTTGTTTTTTTAACAATAACTCTGTAGTGCAACTTAGGTCTGGGGTGTTGATACCTCTAGCAGTTCTTTTATTATTCAAGATTGTTTTAGCTATGCTGTGTGTGTGTGTGTGTGTGTGTGTGTGTGTGTGTGTGTGTGTGTGTATGAAGCTAGTGTTCATTCTCCATGCCAGCAGTTATAGAAAGCCCAATGATTAGTGATAAGGAGATATGAAAATAAGATGCTCTCTGTCTTTCATTGCCAACATTCAGAAACTGATAGAGAAAGAAGTAAGAGTTGAGCTTTATCTCTTGCAGGTCTGTTGTGACTATACGTATGGGATCCCAGACAAGTATTGAGACAGTGGACATAAAGCCTACTCATGTGTGTAAACATGGATGTATGAACATTCTCATAAGATAAATACCATGAACAAGTGTTAAACATAACATGACACAAATTGATAAGTGTTGTATTAGAGATAGCCCTAAGATTTCAGGTCTATCTTTTCTTGAGCTTGTTAAGGTTGGCATTCCACTAACGTCCATGGGAGAATATTTTGAGCATGGATTTACCAGTAAAACAGATAACTTGTCATCCCCGCTCCTAGAATTGTGGTAGCAGGTGATTTATAAAGTGCTTGCTAAAAGAGGATCTGGGAGATCTCCAGTGAGGAATCATTCACTCTTTTGACTTCTAACAGTGACAGCTAGAAATCCCTAAGGCTAAAACTCAAATGTGCTCTGTTATTCCTTGGAGGAAATAATGTAATTTTCTTTTACATGTTATTGTTTTCCACATCTAATTACTGAGTTGGATTGACTTATTAAGGGAAATTAAGATATGTTTCACTGAGGTAGTCTTCAACTTGATTAGTCACATGTGAGTCAAGAGATCACAAGGACATATGGACTGTGACTGAACAGTGTAGGAATTTAAATTCATAAACTTGAAATATCCGTATGTATGATTAAGATCAGGAGCAATGAAAGCAAGAGCAATTTAGCATTTATGATGTGCCAGTCATAGTGTCCAGGATTTACAACCATTACGTCATTCTTGCCTCACAGTAATCTCAGTGAGAAAGCAATAGAACCACCATTTTGTCGGCAAGGTAATAGTGTGTCTGAGAAAACACACAATGGTAGAGGAGTTTTATGCTGAATTTAGACTGGTGTTTTTTTAGAATGAAAGCCTGTGCAACTCACAAATCAAATTGATATAGGTCTCAATTATGGATTTTGAGATCCCCAAATGTATACTTTTTGTTTGGAAAACAAAATTAGAAAGATACAATAGAAGAGAGAGAGAGACATGCTAATATACTTGGAAAAGGGGAGTTTATATTATTGCTAATGTGTTTAAGATACCAAATATATAACATTTTATGATTAATTGTTATTTCACCATAAATAGCTTGAAAAGCTGTATTCCAGATTCAAAATGTGATTACAGATTAACTGCAAAAAAATGTGTAGAATGCAGTGGGGATTTGACCTAATTAGTAACAAATGTTTTGAGTATTTTAAAATGACTTAAAGATAGTACAATGTTGTGTCATGGCTTTCATAAATATTGATCATCTTAACACCTTGACTCTTAAGTAGTATAACTTGTAAGATATTAAACTTCAAGAAAAAGTTGAGAATAGGTCACTTTAAATACATTAAAATAAGGCAACCAGCAGTACTAAAGTGATATATTTTAAATATTCATCAATAAGCAAAGTTTTACAACTAAGAAGAAAACAAATTTGGTAAGATCAATATAAAATTAGAAAATGGCTAATATTTAGAGTAAATGCAAAAAGATTTTAATAATATTCTGTATAAGTCTACTTTTTATTTTTAAGAAATTGAAGTGACTCAGAAAATTTATACAGTGTAATAATTTGAGAAGTAAATACAATGTGTAATGATCAAATAAACGTTAACTAATATTTTACCATCCATCATTTATCATCTTTGTGCTGGAATCTCTGTCCTAATTACTTTGAAGTATATACCAAACTGTTGTAGGCTGGGAAAGAACATCAGGACAATTCTGATATCACTACATTTTGGTATCTGCTATAATGAGCCCTACACTTTATCAGTTGTTAGAGGAAGAAGAGTCAGGGGAGCTTCTCGGAAGAGTCATGGTGTAGCTGGGACAAATGGCTGGATAAATCTGCTGCAGAGACTTCTTGGGTTGTTAATAGTAGATGTTCTTCTTTCCCATTGCTATTACTACAGTGTGGTTCTATGGACCAACCAAATGTGCAGTGATTTGTCATATTTTCTGCTTGGTGATGGAAAGGCTGCATGCCAATGCTGGAGGTGCTCAGTCAGCTTCTCTGTTAGCAACGACATTTCTGATTCTTGGGAAGTACATTCACTGCTAAGCTAGGAAGGGCATCCAACCAACATCCCCAGAGCTTTACTCTCTGACTCCAGGGAACTGGGGTTGTGTCAATTCATAATCTGGGGAAAATTTTGTCATTCTCTTTGCTCATTTTTTGTGAACCAAAAGAAATGTGGTCAGGAACCAGATGAGAAGCACTGGAATTGCTAGATAGACTGCACTGTTGAAGATTATCAGGTAGTATTCATGGACTTCCTTCTATGTTTTTTCTAACATTACTACAGAACAAATGGGAAAGCATCAGCCCTGCAGATTTATTCTCCTGTGGGAATGCCTGTCTGCTGACTATACAGAATAAAAAGGAAAGAAAGAAAATTAAGGCAAAGAGACACTAATGGGAAGGTTGTCTCAGTGGAAGGAATTGTACTTAGGCATCTTTCTGTCATTTTACTGGAATCATTTGAGTCATGTTTGAAACAACAAATGCATATGGCCTTTGTCAGAATTTCTGGGTAATTTTATCTTTGACATCAATGATATTTCAACTACTTCAAATTTCTCTGCTTCTCACCATACACCCTCTTTATAGTTCTCTTCTGAGGAATATAAAAGTTCTATGGACAAAGACATGGGAGATGGGATAATATCAGAAGGAAATGACATGCCATGATGTCTAGTGGCACATTTAGCCTTGCACTGAAAAAAACATCTGAAGCATCTGCCTTTTGGGGAAAGGTCTTTATCTCAGTCTAGTTTTTTACACTGTGACTAGGTGACACAGATTGGGTGATGTACTAAGAAAATGTTCTGGTCACTGTCTATGGCTGGTTCAGAACATGATGTCTGCATCTGTTCAGCTCACTGTAAGGACTTTTACTGCTTTAACTCATGGTTGAGGGTAGGAGAGCAATTGGCAACACTCTCAGTGGGAACACAGCATAGTGATAGACACTGACGCCTCTTACAAAGTGCTCTCACCCAATATTGACCAAGATGAACTTGCCTATGTGAAGCTGAGGAGCAGGGATCTATACAATTAAGCATCGATCCAGAGTGAACAGAGAAGAGAATCCTGTAGATGTAGAAAGGGTGGGCAGAATGAATCAATTAGAATTCTGACAAGGCCATAACTAAAGCTCTCCTCAGAACCTTGTGAGCTAAGCAATGTCAATGTCTCTTGACAGAGAAAACATGAATTTCACCTCAGATTCTCTTCAAAATGAGAACATTTATTTAGTTACTGTCTGAGTACTGGTTTATAGGGAAGAGAAAGTAATTTGTCCCCTACCAAGACACCGTTTAACTGTAATGTCTTTGCTACAAATTTGTTTTGAGTCAGATTTTCTGTTTTTAGCAAAGAAAAAGTTTGTTGCTTTGATAAAAACTAATTTAGGAGCCAAAGCTTAAGATTGAATATATATTATACTAATTCCAAATGATATCCCAGCGATTCTAAACAAATCATTGCTATGTGATATTTCCTAGTCTTTCCAAATAGGAAAACAATGATAGACCAAATAATGATTCTCTGGAATCTAACTTGAAGAACCAATGAGTTTGCTGGTGTCATTTACATGAGTAAATGGGATTAATTATAGAAGCATGGGGGGCAAAAGGCAGCTGTGTCACTGAAAAGCCAAAATCAGCATGGGTGATGTCTCATAGACATCTCTGCACAACTTTCAAGCATTTTTTTCTAATCTAAGTTTCCTTTTCTCTGCAACATTGATTATATTCTTGAATATATTTTGTGAATCTTAAAAGTTTCAGGAACTTTCTGGAACTTCTGAGTTTCTTTTTCCTGAGTCTTTAGGTTTTATTTACTTCTGAATCCCAAGGATCCTTCTTCCAGGATGAAATGTTTCAATTTGTGGCAAATTGCTATGCAGAATTTTTTTTTGTCACCATATAGTAAATCACAGTGGCATACACTACCACACTGCCTGCTATGGGCAGAAAAAGGCACATGCAGATTCTAATTTGGCTGTTTGCTTCAAGTGCTGAGGAGGTTCATCAATGCCTCCACTAAGACAGACTTTTATTATGGTGTTTCCACCACAAATTCTTCATGCTAAACATTAACAGATTTTTATTCTTCTTGTCAAATTCTCATTCAAATATTATTTAACACACTAAACATTTGGACAACAAAAAAATGAAGAAAAGCATCAACTTATGATTCTTATATAACACTCCACAGATAAAAACAATTAAAATGCATATGTAATCCTTAAGTATCACAGAAGAGCATATAATTTAAGCAAAGGTTTATATAGCTAAAGCCAGATGGCAACAATTCTGTTTGTTTTAAACATTATTTTCATAGTAAAAATTATAGCCATATAATGGTGTTGTGTTATATGCACATACACACACACACACACACACACACACACACACACACATAAAATACAGAGTAAATAGTTTTATGTAATTAACATGACTTTTATCTAAAGTACATATCATTCATTCCATTGGTATATCTGAGTCTCACAACCTTTGCACAAAGTGATCCCATTCTCCACACTGTATTAACCTCCAGCATCTTGTTACTAGGCTCCACTTATGCTGGAGAATACTTTCAGCTTTTGTAAGTTCAACTGGTTAGATTCCATGGATATTTGACACCATGTAATATTTTGTGTGTGTGTGGGAGGTGTTATATGGCTTCTTTCATTGGACAGAATGCCCTCCATATTTATCTATGTTGTTGCAAGTATTATTTCACATTTCCCTCTTTAAGGCCAAATAGTATTTTTCTCCTTTACTTACTGTGTCTGTAGGTGTAGGTACCACATTTGCCTTATCCATTTGTTGATTGACACTATTTAGATAGATACTATGAATTGATGTTTGAACATAGGGATCTAACATCCAACATGGTCAAAACAGTTAATAATATTGTTGTGATGAAATAATAGGTTTTGTAAGTCCACATCACACATGAATGCAAACATGTCCAAACATACTCACAAATGGTCAGTGTGAGTGGTGGTGAGATATCTACCACTTTGTTGTAGCTATCAGACAGTGAGTATACATAATTAAATTAGGGCTGTAAATCTTTACTGTGAACAGATTTTGTCAGTTAACATTTTAAGTATAAAGATTCCATTGCTTACTGTATTGCATCAGCTTTTTGTAGCCTCCCCCAGCCTGAAGCAGGCTGGTGAAGACCTTGTCACCACTGAGGTGGGGCTACCTGCAGTGTAGCTTTACGACTTGGCTGGCTTCTTTTGCTGTATCAACTGCCAGCTGCTCTTCCCTGACATCCTGCTGCCTGCTGAGACACCTTTGAGACAATTCACATTGTGTGGCATCTTTGGGTTGGATCCAGGTGCCTGGATGGACTGGTGTGTGTGGGGGTACCCCCCTATATAAGCTTAGACTCTAAGTAAACTTTAAGGTGCCTTGAACAGAGTACTTTTGTCTTGGCCTCTTTACTTCTCTCCCTGTCTAGTCTCTTTCAGCCCCAGCCTGCTTTTCAGGAGTACCAGGTTCATGTAGGCCGTGGGCGGCTTACATCTACAGATTGGTGCCACGAACATGGACCTGAAAATGGCGGGGAAAAACTGAGGGACCGTTGTCTTATGTGGAACTCCACGACAAGGGAAGAACAAGATCATATCGGGCACAGTGAGCAACAGGTATTTATGCTAGCCGCTGGCTTTAAACTTCATTTTTTAAAGTGTTACTGGAGGTGCAATAGGATACGGGCCTGGTGCTGATTCCACTTAGGGTTTGGCAGCGAAATATAGGACTAGAAACTTCCAAACAGGTAGTTATCCACAGCCTTCAAGAGCTGCTTCAGGCAAGAGGAGTAGGGTTTGAAGAACAATTGTTAGAAAATTCTTCAGATAAGATAGATTCTTGTTGCCCATGGTTCAGGAAAGAAAAAACTTTAGATAACAGAACCTATGAAGAGATATCAATGGACAGTTCTCCCACAGGGCATGACTAATAGTCCTACCTTATGTGAAAAGTTTGTGGCACATGCCATTCAGCCTGTGAGACAACAATGGCCTATGATTTACATCATTCATTACACAGATGATGTTTTGATGGCGGGAAAAGACCCCCAGGATTTGCTTTTGTGGTAGAGAGTTACAAAAGGCCTTAGCTGATAAAGGACTACAGATAGCTTCTGAGAAGATACAGACTCAGGATCCTTATAATTATTTGGGTTTTAGATTTACTAATCAAGCTGTTTTTCCCCAGAAGATAGTCATTTGCAGGGACAACTTAAAAAATTTAAATGACTTTCAAAAATTGTTAGGTGATATTAATTGGCTTTGCCCCTATTTAAAGCTTACTACAGGGGAATTGAAACCTTTATTTGATGTTCTTAAAGGGAGTTCTGATCATACCTCCCCTAGATCTTTAACCTCAGAAGGATTGCTGGCCTTACAACAAGTGGAAAGAGCTATTGAAGAACAATTTGTCACTTATATAGATTACTCTTTGCCTTTACATCTGTTAATTTTTAATACGATTCATGTGCCTACAGGATTGTTGTGGCAAAGGGCTCCTCTAATGTGGATACATTTGAGGATTTCTCTTAAACATAATATTCTGCCATATTATGAATCAGTAGCTCAGATGATCATACTTGGAAGGAAGCAGGCACTAACTTATTTTGGCAAAGAGCCAGATATCATTGTTAAGCCTTATAGCATAGATCAAGATACTTGGCTGAAGCAGCACAGTACAGATTGGTTGCTTGCTCAAATAGGATTTATAGGAACTATAGATAATCACTATCCTCAAGATAGGTTGATAAAATTTTTAAATGTACATGAGGTGATATTTCCTAATATGACTTCTTCATAGCCTTTGTATAATACTCTTTTGATTTTTACTGATGGCTCCTCTAAAGAACGAGCTGGATATCTTATGAATAATCAACAAGTAGTCATATAGACTACTGGCCTTTCAGCTCAGTTAGCAGAGTTGACAGCAGTACTGAATGTTTTTCAGTCTATAAATGATGCTTTTAATATTTTTTACTGATAGTTTATATGTTGCACAATCGATTCCCTTATTGGAGACTTGTGGTACGTTAACTTTAATACGCCAGCAGGATCTCTGTTTTCACAAGTGGAAAACATCATTCTTCCCCGAAAACATCTGTTTTATATTGGTCATATACGAGCTCATTCTGGTCTTCCTGGACCTTTAGTGGCAGGCAATGATTGCATCAACAGAGCTCTAATAAGAGAGGCCTTAATTTTAGATCCTGTTGCTTTGGGTAGACGTGATCATGATAAATTTCATCTCTCTAGCCATACCTTAAGGTTCCAACACAAGATCACTAAAGAACAGGCAAGAATGTTTGTAAAACAATGTCCTAAATGTATTACATTATCTCCAGTGCCGCATTTAGGAGTTAATTCACGAGGTCTTATGTCTAATCATATTTGGCAAATGGATGTAACTCATTATGTGGAATTTGGAAAATTAAAATATATACATGTTTGCATTGACACTTGTTCAGGATTTCTTTTTGCTTCTCTACATATGGGAAAGGCCTCTAGAAATGTAATTGATCATTGTTTGTAAGCCTTTATTGCTATGGGATTGCCTAAACTCATTAAGATAGATAATGGGCCATCCTATACTGGCAACAATTTTACTTCATTTTGTAAGGAATTTGGTATCAAACATAAAACTGGAATTCCTTATAACCCCATGGGACAAGGAATTGTTGAACATGCTCATCAAACTCTGAAAAACTTGCTTTTTACAACGAAACAGGGGCAGCTTTACCCCCCAAAAGTCACCAAAAGCACATCTTGCTTTTTTCTTGTTCTTTTTAAATTTTTTGCAAACTGATGTTAAAGGTCAGTCTGCAGCGGTTCACCACTGGCATCCAGTTACTTCCAGTTCTTATGTTAAATGCGTGGAATAGTCCAGACCCCATTTTAATCTGGGAAAGAGGTTCAGTATGTGTTTTTTCACAAAAAGAAGACAGAGAGCGATGGCTGCCTGAAAGATTGGTTCGTCAAGTGGACACAGATCCTGAATCTTCTAGTAAGTATAATTCTAATCTTGATGATGGCTAAAAATTCTTTTTAGCGGGAAGAGTTAATTTGGAGTACAGCCTCCACTTCCAGAGAATTTACAGTCTTTCTGTTAATTCTCAAAGCCTGCTCCCCCACACCAGGAGGTCAGAGTCTGAGCTTGATCATTGCTAATTTGCAACTGAATAAAGTACCTGGACATCCCCAAAGAAGCTTTTATCCTGTTGTTTTTCAACTGTCTCAGCTTTGTTTTTCAAGCAGGTCAGTCTTTCCTTACAGCCTGATTTCAGCAAGTGTGCAGCCTTGCCTCCAGCAAGCACAGTTGGCAGAAATTCATCAATATGAAGAAACATATTGTGGCTTTGGTCTGATTTGGGAATAAGGTGTGCTATGAGGGCTGGTCAGCCAATGACGGGCAACCAGATTTCAGAACTATATCAATCTAAGACAGAGGTATATACCAAGAGGCTGTGGTTTGTTAATAATACACCCCAGAGCCATGTTTGTGTAAAATAAACACAAACAAACTGCATATATATATATATATATATATATATATATACTCCTTGATGGATAAGAATAGTTCGGGAAAAATCTGAGATTTCCCAAGCTAAGCTAGGTGCTGCCGTCACCTACCGTAACTCCCAGGCAGGACTAAGGAGTATAAATAAATTTTATGTCTTGGTCCAGCTATTTTTATTATATACTTAGGGAGGAATTGTAGCCTCCCCCAGCCTGAAGCAGGCTGGTGCAGTCCTTGTCACCATTGAGGTGGGGCCACCTGCAGTGTAGCTTTCAGACTTGGCTGGCTTCTTTAGTTGTGTCAACTGTTGCTGTGCTTCATCGGGATCCTGCTGCCTGCTGAGACACCTTTGAGACAATCCACATTGTGCAGTGTCTTCAGGCTGGATCCAGGTGCCTGGATGGACTGGGGAGCAGGGATGGGCCTACCCCCTATATAAGCTTAGATTCTAAGTAAACTTTAAAGTGCCTTGAACAGAGTACTTTTGTCTTGGCGTCTTTATTTCTCTTCCCGTCTAGTCTCTTTCAGCCCCAGCCTGCCTTTCAGGAGTACCCGGTTCATGTAGGCCACAGGCGGCTTACAACTACAGCTTTTCTAACTTGATGGAGAGAACACATCTGGAAAAATTAACCTGGAAGGTTGAAAACTTCCAGGAAAATGATAAAGGGCTCAATAATCATGCTGAGACCTACATGGTTTTGAGATTGCCCTAACTTGGGCAATGAGAGAAGGAAGAGAAGACACACACACACAAACACACACACACACACACACACACACACACACACACACGAGTGTATGTACAGAAAAGTTATGACTGGGTGGGTTTAGACACATCAGCAGCAGCCAGGAACTCAACATGTCTAATTTATACTGCTGAGCGGGAGGCAGGGTAATTGTATGTAGCTAAACAAGGAGAGGGCAGGTTTAGCTTATCTTGTTAGATGGTCTTTACAGAGGAACAGTCTCAGGGCGTAAACTTCTGGGAGGAGGACTCTACAGTCATACTTTCTACACACACTGTCAAAAACCATACTGATCAGGGCAAAGCTCTGTGAGCTTTAGTTGGGGAAAAGCTTTACTGTGTCCATTGGTCTCAGGCACTTGAGTCCCTGATAAGGCTGGGTTCATGTCAGCAATACACATTCACTCAGGACTACATCTGTTTGCCACTTTGTCCAGTGCTGCAGATCATGGAACATAGGTATGATCTCAGGTGTGCAAATGCTGACTTGTCCTCATGAATACTTTATTTGGGTGGTGCTTTGAATCAAAATTGCATCCATAAATCTATAGAGAGTGACACTATTAGGAAGTACAGTCTTGTTGGAGTAGGTATGGCCTTGTTGGAGGAAGTGTCTCACTTGAGGATGGGCTTTGAGGCTTCAGATGCAAAGCCAGCTCCAGTGTTACTCTCTCTTCCTGCTACCTGTGGATTCAGATGTAGAGCTCTTAGCTACCTCCCCAACACTGTATCTGCCTGCATGTCACCATGCTTCTTGATATGATGACACTCCTGGTCTAAAAGCAAACCCCAATGAAATGTTTTCCTTTGTAAGAATTGCTGGTCGTGCTGTCTTTTCACATTAACAGAATGCCTAACAAAGATAATTGGGCTCTCTAGTTTGACTCCTGGAGACTTCCATTATGCTGCTCTTGATGGAGCAGTGCAAAAGCAAGTTCATTCACTTCAGAACTCAAATTTGTTATCATTGTTTGCATTGATATTTTTTTTTTCTTTTCCAGAAGAGGAAACTAAAGGTTAGAAACGTATCTTGTCATAAACGTGATTCAGTTTTTTGTTTGTTTGGTTTTTTTTATTTTTTTTGATTGTTAATGTGTGATCTAGTATGGAAGTATGGCCTCATAATTTACATAGCTGAGTTAAAAATGCAGGAGATTGTAGTGTTTTATTTTAATTTTATTCTACAGAATATGCTCCTCTGAGAATTCTTCAAGGCCTAATGAACCTGCACAAATAAGCTATTTCATGTAGGCTACTGTTGAAAACAATATCTTTCCTTTATTATTTAAACTTTAATTTGAATTTTGATGTAATTTTATTAATTCAAATATGTATGTTGCTTTCATCCCTGCTTTGTCCACAAATGTATCTATGCTATATTATTTTAATGACTGTGTATCTAAATATGGTCTTGTTTTTGTACAGTGGCCAGGTCCACTGAGTCAAATAAAAATGAGCTCTTGAAGATCTCTCTCCCTCTTTTCTTTTCCCCTCCCGACCTCTCTCCTCTCTATCTATCTCCTTTTACCAAACCTCAACTTGTCCTTGGTTTTAGAAATCTATATGCCTTAAGCATCTATTTCTGGAGCTTTTAAATTTCAATCATCAATATACCAAATATAGTTTTCATGTTCCAATTCCAAATTATTGAAAGAAGGAACTTATTTTCTCAGCTTTATTCACAGTTCACATATGGTATAATTATCTATAGCCTGACCAGTTGGTGTAGAAGCAGAATGTTCACTTGTAGACTATGGCAACTGACTTCATGGAGGATGTGAGCAGCCAATAATGACACCCAGCAAAAAGGATATGTGTCAAGCCAGTGTCAGTACTATATTCTAGGTGGGCATTTTCTTATGATTAAGAATCTTTACAAATATTTATGAGATAAAAGAATTACAGGAATAATGGAAAGAGAGTTGAAATGGAAATCTATGTGTATGAAGGTAATATGGAAACACACATACATATGCACACACACATACATTCACACAAATAAATACACACACATACATTCACACAAATAAATACAACACACACACACACACACACACACACACACTCACACAAAGAAAAAAAAAGGAAACAAATCCAACGTTACTACAGAGACACATAGTTCATATCAAACTATGGTATGGATATGGTATTACTATCTCTTTGTCTAACTGTCTAGATATTTCTGGGTGTTTGATGGTCAACTTAATCTGTTTTCTAATTTTTTTCTCTATTTTGTCATTTATCCAACTCACTCTTTGTACACACATTCTAGTATCCAATAATTTCTTTATTTCTATCAACCAATCTATCTATAATTTATCTAATTTGTATCTATCTACTACCTACCATTTATCTAATCTATCTATTATTTATCTAATTACTCTTCTATTTATCTATCATCTATTATCATTGGGCTGGGCTTCATTGATTTGTTTCCTTCACCCTAATAAGGGTGGTCTTCAATTCACAAAAGATAGAATTATGTGATGTTAGTTTGTCTGTACATAGGGGAGAGAGTGATGTCCAGTGAACTTCAGGGCTGAATGTCTCTTACAGATGCATACAGACTCCTGAATACAGAACTGTGATGTAATTTGAGCTCCATCCCCTGTTACTGTGCCTTCCTTCCACTGTTCTGGTCGCTCAGTGTTGGTGACTGAAAAATTCTTCAGTGGTGTGATTGAATGACTTTTCTATTCACAATCTGAAAGGCTATTTGTTAATATTTGTCAAAGGCAGCATCTAAAGCAGAGAAATTGCAAGCTGGATTAATACCTTAAATGGTCTTGATTGTTCAGTAGTGGTAGTTGGTAAGATTTCCTCAGTGGCTGCGTATTTGTACAGTCTTGTGAAATTCCTCTCTCATGAACATTTCATTTGTATGTAATTTCTAGATTTGTCTTAGACTTTATAGTTAGTAGCAGTGAAGGTGAACTACTTTTTTTAAGTTCCAAGAGTTTGCACAGTATCTATAGTTTTAATTTATTTTTAAAATATTAACCCAAGCAATACTGATCCTTTTTAATTATTATTTTATATTTTTAAAGGTTTGCTCATCACTGAATCAATCTGATTTTAGAAGAACCAGAAATTATAAGTAAACCAGGAGAAAAATATAAGCACCATAATTTTACTGTTCATGGTAACCACTGTAAATAGCATGATGAATCTTTCTATTTTTTTTTAATTTTATTTGGGCATATTTGCATTTCATTTTCAGAAAATGGAATCATATAACATATTTAATTGATTTTGTAACCTACTTAATACAAAATATCACTTTCATTACATATTTTGTATCATATTGAAAAAATATTAAACTCTTTTAAAAATCCAAACTCAACCTTAGAACACAGAGAATAAATGGTAATTCCTGCTACATTCATGTGGTAAACCAAGTAGAAAAAGAAAGGAGCAAGAGAAATGGGTGTGAATAGGACACAGTACCATTAGCTCTGAGACAGGTCACACTACCTCTACCTGAGAGCCATACATTTCCATGTCTAAAAATCCCTGTGTGGGAAGACCATGAATTGACTGCAGTCACAGGAGCAGATGAGCCAGAAGAATGAAAGGCTATAGAAACTAGAAAGTTGGACAAATTACTTTGCCTTCTCCAGACAATAGAAGGCTAGCTTGAAGAATCCAGTAAAGCAATTGCTGATGAGTAGAAGAGCTCAGTGTAAAGTTGGTCTGAGGATACGGCAAATTGACTGATGGTAGCTTGTCCTTATAGAGACATTGTGGCAGAGAAGAGAAAATGCTATATATATATATATATATATATATAACAGAAACATAATAAAAGATCCATTTTTATTCATGGATCAAGCTTTTTTTTTTTTTTTTAATCAAGGAAGAGAGATTCCAGAGTCATATTTCAGAGGTTAAAAGCATAGAGTAAGTTAGAGTAAGCTTCTGCTCTTCCATAAGACCCAAGTTTAGTTCTTAGCAAATGTATAGGGCAGCTTGCAACCACCTGTAACTGTCTCTTATAACAACTGACACCTTCTTCTGAGCTCTCTGGGCACTGTCCTTGTATACACAATAATAATGATAATAAATCATCTTATTTTTTAAAAGAGACAAATTGAGAAAATGAAGCATGGCAGATATCAAAAGAGAAGTAAAACCAAAGGAAACAAGCACAATACAATTAGAAACAATGTAAAGAAAGAAAAAAAGGAGTAACAGGATGAGGAGTTTTCAAAGTAAATGTAAGCAGGGGGACATGGAACATGGAAAGGAGATACAAGAATATAAAATTTGAATATTCAAAGAACAAAACAGCCACAGCAGAATAGATTATAATACAATGATATACTTCTGGAAAAAAAGAAAAAGAAAAAGCAACAGACAACACTTTCTGGGTAAGATTATAAAATCACTTTTAAATATTTGCAATGAAACTGTAAGTCATGCAGTAAAACAAAAGGCAGATGGTATTGCTACAGTAACACCCGCAGAGTGAGAATTTTTAACCTGCAGATAGGCAAATTTTATTTTAGGAAAATTTCTAGAAGATATATACCACAACTCCTAAAACAGACCTCAAAACCTGTGATGAAGATGGGAAGTGAATTTCAAGCATATTCAACTACAGGTTTGAGAAAGGTTGTGTGGCTGCTGGGGTGACATAGGAGTGAGAATAAAACCTTATTCGTCTTTATCTGGAATGCCTGGGAATAGTAGCATTTTGGAATTAAGATATTTTCATACTTGGAATATTCATATACATGAAAAGATATTTGGAGTCTAGAGTTTAGCCTAAAATTTATGTATGATTTATGTTTTTGTTTGTGAGCATACCCTTTAACAGCTAACCATCTCTCCAGTCCTTAAGTATGTTTTATAATAGTCATGTTACACACATGTTTACACATGCTTAGTAATTCTGTTAATGGAAATAGCTTCTTCATGTTGGATTCTCACTTGTGCCATGATATTAAAATTTCAGAGTATATGGCGTAATCTCAACAGATTATACTCTAAAGACACTATCTGTACAGTAATGTAGAGAATCAAAACAAAACTCAATGCTAGTCTTGCCACTTAAAAAGTCATTATTATTTTATAAGTATGAGTGTTTTTCCCAGAGAAGGATATGAAGCAGGAGAGGCAGATAATTGTGAGTAGGAATGTAGGTGACTGGGAATTGAACCTGGTCCTATGGAAGACTAGTTGCTACTAGTGTTCTTAATCACCTAGTCTCAAGTTCCATGAATGTCTTACTTCTGAGAGTCCAAGGACAACAGGAAGAGTTTGTAAATCTGCCTACAAATGATTGAGCGCAATGGTAGTATGAAGAAAAGCTGTCTGCAGGAGAACACTATGTTTGAATGAAGGTTGAACAGAACGTGATCTTCAGGTTGTGTATTACAGCACTTTCTGCTAGGTTTTCTTGGCTTATAACACTGTCTAAGTCTTATTAAGCAAATTTCAGTTCTCAGACATAGGTCAAATCTATGACTTATTATCTCTGTATGTGCCCCAAGAAATAGTGACAATAGATTATTGAACATTTCAAAGATGTTTTAAAAGAAGGCTTTGCATATGAACTGCATGCCATTAGGCACCATGTAAAAGGTGAACATGGAAAGAAAGTAGAACTCTGAAAGTAGGTCATGAAGTGGAAACCCCAGGTTCTAAATCTAGGAGCCTGTAGAAATTTACATGTATGCCCCTTATCTTGCTATGTACATGTACAGTCATTCTTCAGGAAGATTAGATGGCAAGGAAAATCTCACATCACTATTTCTGATTCCCTTCTTATTGTTATATCTTTATATGTACCAAAAGATACCAGAACATGTGCTTTCAGCTAATTTATTCTCATACCATGGGCTAACTAGTGTTTCTCTTCAATAATTAGTGATTTCATTCTTAAATTATTTTTACATATTTTTTCTCCTATTGAAAATAAATTCTCGAGTAAGAAAGCTAAATTAATAATAAAAATGGCCAAATGAGGAACAAAAATGAAACTACCTCTGTAAGTCGTGTAAATGTTTTAAAAAAAAGGGAATGTTCACCATTTAGAGGGGGGAGGGGAGATATTGATTCTCTTTAAATACAGTATATCCAGATCAGAGTTTCCCATCAGCATGCACTTCTTGGCATCCATAATAGTGTCTGCATTTGATGACTGTATATGGGCTGGATCCCCAGGTGGGGCAGTCTTTGGATGGCCTTTCCTTCAGTCTCTGATCTACACTTTTTCTCCATATTTCCTCCTGTGAGTATTTTTTGCCCCTTCTAAGAAGGACCAAAGCACCCACACTTTGTTCTTCCTTCTTTTTGAACTTCATGCCGTCTGTGAATTGTATCTTGTATTAGCTTTTAGGCTAAAATCCACTTATCAGTGAGTGCATATCATGTGTGTTCTTTGGTGATTGAGTTGCCTAACTCAGGATGATATTTTCTAGCTTCATCCATTTGCCTATGAATTTCATGAATTCATTGCTTTTAAAAGCTGAATAATACTTCATTGTGTAAATATACCACATTTTCTGTATCCATTCCTCTGTTGAGGGACATCCGGGTTCTTTCCAGCCTCTGGCTATTATAAATAGGGTTGCTATGAACACAGTGGAGTCTCCTGAGAGGTTCTGCCAGAGCCTGAAAAATACAGAGAGAGATGCTCACAACCAACCATTGAATAATCACAGGGTCCCCAATGGAGGAGTTAGAGAAAGAACTGAAGGGTTTTGTAGCCCCATAAGAAGAATAGCAATATTAACCAACCAGAGCTCCCAGGATCTAAACCACCAACCAAGGAGTACACATGGAGGGGCCCATGGCTCCAGCTGTATATATAGCAGAGGATGGCCTTGTCAGACATCAATGGGAGAAGAGGCCTTTGGTCCTGTGAAAGCTCAATACTCCAGGCAAGGGCGGGGAGGTGGGAGGGAGCACACCCTCATAGGAGCGGGAGGAGGAAGGATAGGATAAGGGGTTTCTGGGAGCAGAAATCTGGAAAGGGGATAACATTTAAAATGTAATACATAAAATATCCAATAAAAAATGACTAAGCAGATTAAAAAAAAAGATTAGAGTTTCCTTTCCCTGTATTCCTCCAAGGTCCTATCCATCTCCCCTCCAGATCTAACCCCCTTCTGTTTCATTAAAACAGAATAGGTTTCTAAGAGATATCAACCAAACCTGAAAAATAAAATAAGATGAACCAAAATGATCCTGTTGATGTTGGATATCGCAACGCAACAGGACCAAGAGTGCCAAGACACACGAGTCAGAGACCCACTTGTTCTCAGAGTCAGGAGGCTCATAAAAATATTAAAGCCAATAACTATAATATAGAAACAGAGGACCTGGTACAGGCCCATGTAGACCCTGAGCTTGCTGCTTCAGTTTTTGTGATCTCATGTGCTGCTTGCTTAATTGATTCAGAGGGCCTTGTTCTCCTGGTATCCTTCATTTTCCCTGGGTCTTACATTCTTTCTGCACCTTCTTCCCAAGTATTTCCTGAACTCTGAGGGGAGGGATTTGATGGAGACCTTCTATTTAGATTCTCTCTCCACATAATGGGGTTCTCTGTATCTGTTCCTATCTGCTGTAGTATGTAGCCTCTCTGATGATGACTAGATAAGGCACTAATTTCTATGTATGGGAGAATATCATTAGGAATCATTTTATTGATTTTCTTTTAGACCATACTGTTTGGTTTTACCCTAACTCTCTGGAATATCCATTCTCTAGTTCTTGGCTACCCAAGCAGTGTCTGGTCTAAGTTCCTTCTCTAGGAGCAGGCCTTAGGCTAAAGTAGACATTGGTTGGCTTCCCCCATAAGTTCTGTGACACAATTGACTTAGCACATTATGCAGACTGGATAGATTATAGGCCAGTGGTTTTCTGGCTGGATTGCTGTCCACATTTCTGTTTAAGTAGCTGCAGAATATTTATTTACTTGTATTGTACGTATATGAGTGTTTCTCTTGCATGTATGTTTGCATACCATGTGCATGCATGGTACTCATGGAGGACAGAAGAAGGCATTGAATTCCTTGGAACTGAACATGGTTGTGAGCCACCATGTGAGTGTTCAGCATCAGGTCTTCTGGAAGAGCAGCAAGCGCTGCTCCGTCTCTCTAGTGGCCAAATATGTAATCTTTAAGTAAAGGATCACAAATGGACTCCAGACTGTTTGTAGCAGGTGCACAATATGTTCATAACATTTGCATTTCTGTTTCTTTCTAGGAAGACATCCTCTAGATCCAGAAAAACTTTTGTGACTGTAAACATTTCACTTTAATGATGCTTAAATTTAATTTTACTACATTTGAAAAAAATCTAAATTTAATATATTTAGTTTATTTTAGGATATTAATAATATACCATAATGAACATTAATAACATATTTTTATCAAAAAATATACATTCCAAAAAAGTGAAGATTCATCAGTGTCACAAGTTCATAAACCTCTTTAATGTCTGGGTTAATAAAAGGTAATTGAATCTATAGTCCTGTTTAGGTATTCAATCTATTTCAAAATATTTTGAATTAAATATTGGGGAAAAACAGCCCACCTGCAGTCTTGGCACTTAGAGGAGATAGAGGCAGGAAGATCTTGAATTGGAAACTATCCTGAGCATAGAAGAGAGTAGAGAAGATCAAAGTAGAACATGGATTCAAGTAGATCTATATTATAAAATACACCAGCATTTTAATGGTACCACTTAAAATATTTTTATATTTTTATTTTTATATGTATGAGTCTTTGCCTCTATGTATGCGTGTGCACTATGCACATACATACCTGGTAACAGCAGAAGCCAGAAAAGTGTGTCTGATCTGATGGCACTGGAGTGACTGGTCATTATGAGCTGCTGTGTAAATTCTGGGAACTGAACCTAGGTCCTCTGTAAGAAGATCAAGTGCTCTCCCATATGGGTCCATCTCTTCAGTTCATTAATAGTATTCTTAAAATTATTATACTGTGATAGCTCTGATTACTCAATTACAAGAGATTTATTAAAATTGGTTCACAATGAATTTAATATACAACTATATAAAACCAATGGTTTTAATGCACCTGTATGTATTACATTTTGAATGTATCTTATATCCATGCAGTTTTGGCTTTATATAAATAACACTGGTTGCCTGGCTTGTTATTATTTTACTTTAAATGCTAAAAACACGAGGAAGACTGAAGCACTTGTTTCTCTGTCTCTTTCATGAACTGAAACCAACTGATGAAGCCAACTGATTCAAAAAAGGAGAATCACAATCTTGTATCCCGGCTCTCTCAGAGACCAGTCCACACAGGAGAGCACGTGGGCTGCAGAAGCAATAGAGCTTCTTGGACAGGGTCACTTCTGGCCTTCATCCTCAGCCAGGAGGTGGAGCTGAGACCCAGACCTCTATGCACCTTCCCTGCCAGAGGAGAGTTAGCCTTCAGAGAGGGCTCTTGACATTGGGACTCAGGTGAGAGTGCCATCTAGTATCACGGATCTCTCAATGACCAGTCCTCTCAGGAGAGCACACAGGCCTCACAAGCAATAGAACTTCTTGAACAGAATCACTTGGGTCCTTCATCTTCAGCCAGGAGGTAGATGTGAGCTCCACACCTCTGTGTAACTTCCATGCAAGAGGAAAGCATGCCTCGGAGAGTGTTCTGACCACTGGGACTCAGGAGAGAGTTGGACTCCCAGGAATGCTGCACAGGCTAAAGAATCACAGGAGTAACAAGCTACAAGGCAGTCAGTCTGGAGGTTCCTTAGAAAATTCACATAGTGGTATCAGAAGATCCAGCAATTCCTCTCCTGGGCACATACCCAGAAGATGTTCCAACTGGTAATAAGGACAAATGCTCCACTATGCTCATAGCAGCCTTATTTATAGTAGCCAGGAACTGGAAAGAACCCAGATGCCCCTCAACAGAGGAATGGATACAGAAAATGTGGTACATTTACAAAAAGGAGTACTACTCAGGTATTAAAAACTATGAATTTATGAAATTCTTAGGCACATATATGTGTCTGGGGGATATCATCCTAAGTTAGGTAACCCAATCACAAAAGAACACTCATGTTATACATTCACTGATAAGTGGATATTAGCCCAGAAACTTAGAATACCCAGGATACAATTTGCAAAAAACATGAAACTCAAGAAGAAGGAAGACCAAAATGTGGATACTTCGTTCTTTCTTAGGAGGGGGAACAAAATACCTACTGAAGGAGTTACAGAGACAAAGTTTGGAGGTGAGACCTTAATCAACCATGTAAATTGAGTCTTCTCTCAATTTTAATAGAAATAATCATTTAAAGGAACTAATCAGTGACCCGTAAGACCAAAATAAGGGACAATACAAAAGATGATTTTAGAAAATGTAAGGAAATAAAAGTAAGCTATGTTAAATATAATGTAAATATGATACAGGTCATTTCACGAATCTATTTACAAATGTAAAGAAACAGTTGAAAAGATATTATAAAAGGTGAAACTAAAGAAACATGTACAAAAATAAACAAACCTCTAAAAGTGTTTGGAACAGGAATGACCAAGTCTTTGTAAAAGAAGCAAAAATAACATGCAGTCATGAATACAGTAATAAAATGTTGAGAAACCATGACATATACATCATAAAATGATCTCCCTGATAATTACACTCTAAAAACATGGGTAGGTCTCACACACATAGTAATCAGGTAGAGAAGCAGACATAAACATGTTTATAAGTCCTGGGTCAGATTGTACACCAAGAGGAGTCGATCTAAGGAAAAGCCTATACTCTCTTAAAGAGACAATGATGGCATCCTGTGGGAATCATAAAGGAAGGATACAACCACAGAAACATGCTGAAAAACCCAGACTGAACATTGCTCTAGTCATTGAGTCTGTAGGTTAAAAGAGATTGAGAGTTCTCCACCAAGAAGTTCTAGGGCTCGCAAGCCTAGAATCCGGTTGGAGACTTTAGAAAAGATGACTCAGTGGTGGATAGCATTTCTCTTTTGTCAGGGACACCTATTTTGGAGGGAACCTGATTTTAAAAATTGAACTACATTGAGGGCCTGAGATCAAGGAACAACTGCAAGTCAAGGAGCCTAAATTTGGTATGTCATAGCCCAGGATTAGAGGCAGAAGTGGAAGGCAGTTGAGGAGAGCAGGGCCACCAGAATGTTCATTATTCACAGATGTAGAACAAAGAGTTTATAAATTTATATAGGGACTCATAAAACGAAATGTAGGCAAAATGATTCTGAGCAAAAAGGAATACCAAAGGAGATATCACAATAACAGATTTCAAGTTAGATTATAGAGATATATTAATAAACAGCATGGTACTAGCATTTAAAAAGGCATGTAGAAGGTTCAAACTTAAGTCCACTCAATTACTGTCTGATTTTTGACATAAACAATAAAAACATAAATTAGAAAAATGATGCTACAAAAATTGGATTTCAGCATGTGAAAACTAAAATTAGATCTTTATCTCTTGCCCTGGACAAAATTCAAACCTCACATATCAAAGACCTCAACAGCTGGTCCAATACCTTGAAATTTCTAGAAGAAAAGGCATTGAGTTATCCTGGTTTCTGTTTAATTACTGTGAAGGTAGAGGGTAACTACAAGAAAACATCTGAAAACAAGTGGGCTGCAACATGTATGAGCGCTTAGCAGTTGTAACGTGTACAAACTTGTGCAAGCCAAAGCCAGACCAAATCGCATCATGGAGAGGCGAGATGAATGCACAATTCCGCCCCAGCTATATAGTGATTATGAACTATTAGCTGCTAAGAAAGAAAGGGGCCATATTCTCTAAGTGTGGGTCATCCTTAAGTTGACTAGTCTCTACTGGAAAATCAGGCATCCAAAAATATTTTGGACAGCGCAAATTGGTCTTAAAATGTTTACAAATCAGTTGGGTTCATAGAGAAAAGTTTGGGGGGTATATGTTATCAAAACACACTAAACAAAACTTAGAACTCTAAAAAAAAAAAAAAGAAAAAGAAAAGAAAAAAAGAAAAAAAGAAAAAAAAACAAACTAACATTAAAAAAGAAAGAAAATGACCACAATTTGATAAAGATTTGTGGAAGAGGTATATAAACTGCTAGGAGGAAAGCAATGGTATAGCCAACATACCAATCAGTTTGAATGTCCCTCCAAAACCTAACAATAGAGATACCATATGAACTGGCTATCACACTTCTTGTATACTGGAAAGACTGTGGAAGTTAGCATCATATAGAGATGTTTACATACTCATGTTTATGGTTGAGCTATTTATAATACGTAGGAAATGGAAATTTCTTGGATGCCTATAAACAAATGAATAGGTAAAGAAAACATAAGTTTGAAGGGAGAGATGGTGCAGTCATATTATAAACTTTAGAAATAATTAAATTTCAGGGTTGGAGAGAGAGTTTGGAGTGAGGAAAGGAAAAAGGAAAAGATATAATTATATTATAATCTCAAAAAAATAAAAGTAATAAAAACCAAATATGTTTTTAGCCACAGTTGTTTTTTATTTTTCACATAGAAACTGAAATCATGATATGTCGCATGAAACTGATGACCCTGGAGAACAGTATCTTAATAAACATAAACTCGACTTAGAAAGACAAATATTACACATTTTGTCTAGTATGTGGAATCTAGATTTGTGTGTGTGTGTGTGTGTGTGTGTGTGTGTGTGTGTGTGTCACTGTGTACTGAAAATAGAAAAGATGCATGAAAGGAAAGCAAGAGATTTGAGGGGAGTCTAAGGGGAAGAAAGAGAAGGTAAGAGAAGGGTGACTGTTTGGGCAGTGGAAGGAGACCAGGAAGAGGGAATCAAGGGGAACGAAACGATCAAGGACCATAGGGGAGGGCAATGACTAAGAACAAACATAATCAATATATGTGAGAGTGCCATAATGAAGGATATATTTTATTCCAAATATAAATAAAATAATAAAAAATAAAAATAACAAATAAAGTGGTTTGTTTTTGTTTTTGTTTTTACTTTGATGCTAGTAATGTGGATCTCTTAGTGACTTTTATTATTATTGTCTATTCTCAATATGGACTTCCTTTTCTTCTGCTGTGGACTTCTCTAAAGAAGAGATGTAGCATATGGAAGTTACCCAACTAATCCCAGAGGAATTTAAATGCTAACAATTTTATCATTTCGGATGCAGTCTCTCTGTCGGTCCATTTCCTCATTGGCATATCAGATGACTTGCTAAGTGTCAAACTGAACTCTCGTTCCAATGAAGTGGCAGCTTTGCAGTTCCACTCACACAGTAACAACACTTTCTCTCCTAAATTGCAAGGCCAGAAATCTTATTATTCACTGTTTGAAGGTAAATACTTTAG
The DNA here is from genome assembly GCF_000001635.26 of Mus musculus. Taxonomy (NCBI): domain Eukaryota; kingdom Metazoa; phylum Chordata; class Mammalia; order Rodentia; family Muridae; genus Mus; species Mus musculus. Next base: position 10,983,598 of record NC_000077.6, on the reverse strand, counting down.
AACTATTGATATGTGGAAATGATTCTTACAAGTCTCTGGCATAAATTATGGTATAACCATGATCTATCAATAACCAAAAAAATCCAAGCATCAAGCAGATAGTTCAAATAACACCCAATCATCGACATACACAAGAGATCACTTTAATGCCTGGAGATTTTTTTTCATCACAGAGTGAGCAAATACTGAAGCAATAGGAGCTTTAGCAGCTGCAGATTCAGTGTGTGCCAATCGGCAGTTGTTTGTGTACTGTGCAAATTATTAGCACTTGTTCTATAGTTAGAAGGCAATTTTGCAAAAACCTAGGAAGTAATTTTATACTTCCATGGATTTTAAAGCTGGAATGTTGCTAGGAAAGTACACTGGGCCAACATTTACATCAAACTGATACTTAAGAGTATATGGAGAGACTAGATGTCACTTACATCTTAGGAACTCTAACCAGGCTTTGACTTCTGAAGATAAAAGGAAACTTTCTTTCCTTACATAGTTGGTATATGAGTATATTAAGCAAAATCACAAAGAGCAAGTTCTTCCAGTAATAAGTGAGCAATATATTCCTTGTGTACAATCTTAAGACTGTGTACATTTAAAGTAAAAAATAATAGTCAACTGTATTTTTCTTTCTTGTAAATGGTTATGATTATTTTGCCAAAATTGAAATCATTGAGGGGGTTCATTTTTAATCTTTATTTCCAAGCAACTTTTAATTATATTGTTTCATACATTTATTGCTTTTCTTGTGTTTATTTACACTAGAATAACCTAGAACTTCATATTTTCCTTCTGGTCCTTCTACCACTATATGTTGAGTGAGTGCTTGAATCAGGAATATGTTACCATGCCCAGCTATTAGTATTTGTTTTAAAACATATACCTGACCATGATCTCTGGTTGCACATTCCTATGTGCTAGTGACCTGCTAGTTTATTCTTATTTACAAAATGTAGTAAATGTTACCAATGTGGTAAATACTTAAAAACTAGTTTTTCCCTAGGAGAAAAATAAATTATTGAGTGAGGAATTATCCTATTTAAGTTCTTGAAATATATTCTGGAACTAGTTTGCAGAAGATAATTACAATTACTTATAATTATTATGAATTTTATTCATTGTTAATTTAGTGTAGATTAATACAGTCAGTAGGTAGAAAGTTCTTTAAATCTCTGATCTTGACAGAAACCAAAAGGAGTTTCTTTTTCTATCTATATTCCTTTGGACTACTCTATATAAATCATATGATCACATGTGATTAGGATGATGAAATTCATCCAACCATTTCAGGATAAACTAGCCTTTGTTTGGAATGAACTGGGGATTCTGATACCTTCAAACAGGCAAGCATTTGGATACTAATGACTGAAATAAGCTCTTTCCATGTCTTAAGGCAGGTCCTGAGACAGTATTGGGGTCACCATGATCTAGGGGAAGCCTATGATACACACTTTCACCTGCTTTGAATTGAATATAAAATGACCACAGGTTCCAGGTTTGAACCAGGGGTTTCCTTCTGGTGGTGCTGTTGGAAGGTAATAGAATCTTTGAAATCTTTGGAAGTGAGACCAGGCTCTTGCTCTGGTTTGACTCTGTTTCTTCGCTGTAAGACATGGTAACTTTCCTGTCATGCTCCCTCTTCTGTGCGCAGTGTTTCCAGCTGCCATGTCTTCCTCATCATCAGGGGTTAAGATCTTGGACTCTGTGAGCCAAAATAAACTCTACATTGCTTCTGGCATTTATTTGGCTACAATGACCTGGATTCTTGATGGAGATCAATCCATCCATCCATCTATCCATCCATCCATCCATCCATCCATCCATCCATCCATCCATCCATCCATCCTATTTTTCCTATTCAATAACACCTTCATGAGAAACTCCTGAAATGACTTTTCTGTGATTTAAAAATTCAAACAAAGTGATTATCTACAGACATCTTTATTACTTAGAGAACATGTTTATTATGTACAGCAGTTTGAATAAGAATGTCCTACCTCAGTGGTGTTTATGCGGTACAGGTTTTCTCCAGGAAGGCTGTTACTATGGGCAGACTTTGAGAGTAAAAATCCCCCATACTTCCACCCTGCTCTTTCTGCTTTGTGTTTAGGGTTTGCGTGAGCTTCTGGTTTCCTGTTTCTGCACTCATGCCTTTGCTCACTGTCATAGATTCTTCCATCTAGAGCTGTAAACCTAAATAAACTCTTCCTTCTGTAAGTTTCCATAGTATTTTATCAAGGTGACAGAACTAATGGAGTATATAACAGTTTATAACACAGTTCAGGGATCTACAGCCCGCTGCCTCTTCATGCCATCTCTTTTAATCTATAGGCCTGTCCTTAAATTGACTTTTAGAAATGCTCTGGGACTAATTCTTAATTTGATAAGTATTTATTCAATTAATTATTGATTGATTTTGTGCACATATAGTGGATTTCCTGGCAAAGCCTCTAGAGCCTCAGAATATCTGTGTATGAGTTCAATAAAGGTTACTTTGCTATCCACATATGCTAGGTAGAGACAGCATAAGCACAGGTAAACTGGGAGGCAGTCTCTACACGGTTATGTTGGGTGATGATTTCTCTTAGTGTCACAGATACAGAGGCTGTGTGTAGCATCTGGAGTTTGTGAAGAAATGAGAAATAGACCATGTGCTCCTCATCCTCTGCTTGTCTCCTGATGCTCCTAGTTCTCCCTGGGGCACATTGTCTTGAACTTGTCAGCTTGTGCTTACACCCCATGCCTCCTGCTGTTAAGTCCTGACCTTTGCTCCTCACCCAGTTCTGTTGAAATTTTCATTGCAGGATTAGGCACACCCAGTATTTTTAGAGCATTTAAATCCCATTTTCACTTTAGTTTCTGTGCAAACACTAACACCCAAAGAAAAGGTTCCTTTAAACATTTCCAAATGTAAATCTAACAGATTCTTGGTTTAGAATTTCCAGCTAGCAAGTTATACAAATCAAAGTTCTTGTAATATGACCCAACATCAGCATTAGAATCATAGATCATGTCAAGTTTATGGTATGAAGGTTAGACTAAAAAAGCTCTATATTTTGTTGCTCATGTTTAACTCATGACTCATGACCAGAAGCTGCTGCATTAAAATAAACTATAAAAAGACCGTAAGAGAGTTCACAAATAAGCACTCCAAGGCAGGAGAGATGGTTCAGTGATTAACAGCATGTGTTGTTCTTGTAGAGGTCCCTAAATCTGTAGACAGCACCACTTTTGGCAGCTCACAATGGCCTCTAACTCCATCTCCCTAGGGTCTGATGCCTTGCACTGCATTCTATAGGCACTACCCACACAAGTGCAGCCCACTACTACAAATTCAAATATATTTTTAAAATCTATAATCAAATGAAACCAGCCATTTCTTGTAGAATACAACATGTATGTGCCCTAAACAGGCTTATAATATTGAGAAGCAAAGTGAAACACCAAAATTGATAAATATGTGGAGATTGGTGTTCCTGAAAACAACCCATGAGTTTTTACTTAATTTGGATGATAAACTAAGAACCAGCTACAGTTCTGTACCTTTCCAGCATTGAGGAAACACTGTAGCCTCGACTTTCCTGTAGTCTTCAGCTACAGACTGAGGGGACATGCCTGGATCCATGCATCTCTGGAGTCTGCAGCAGATGTTTTTGTCAATACTCCAACAATGGGCCACACTAATGCCCACCATATTATCTTCTAGGCATTCATATGTGTGGCCCACTGAAGTAACTGTTTTAGCCAGGACATAAAAAGGGTGGAATCAGAACACCCTTCTCTATTTTTTTTTCAAGATCTTCATGGAATTTTTCATGCCTAATACTTCTGTTTTACCAATTTTAATATAGGCAACATCTATTTTTAATTCCTCCACGAGCTTATGGAAGACTGCTGCCTCATGCCTGCTCCTCGGCAGTCTTCTATTGTTTCCTATGTAGATGCCAGCAAGGACCTCCTCCAATATGGCTTCAGAGGATGCTTTTGTTCATCATAATCATATGAACATTTTGACATGCTGGTCATGTGAATCCAATGTTTCTCCTGACGAAGGTGAAATATGTTGTCAGCTATGAGGTATGACTATCACTGGGGGGTATTTCAAAGTGACATCAACCTGAGGGAAAGGTTGTCATGCATATGAATGTATATCTAGGACACTATAGAGAGTGGAAACTGTAAGAGGAAGTGACCTGCATTCTTTAGGTGTATTTTGCAAACAAGACTTATATAGTTAGGGGCTTCTCTGTCATAATGGTTGATCCAGGACTAGGGCTTCAGCTGACTGCCCAGAGGCTGTAGAATTCCTGAGCATCTGTCTATGTTGCTGTTGGAGTTACCTCTGAGGTATGCATGCCCTGTCTATTTTTAAATATCTCTTTCCTTTCTTAACCAAAGTGGAATTATCCTTTATAAATGCAAAGATCTTGTGGTTATATTGCTGAAAGGTTTTTTTTAATTTTTTTTTTATTGATATCTGCAACCTTTATGCAGCACCATGTGTCTAGTCAGTCTGAGGCAGGTTGAGACCTGGATGAAATTCAGGATGATGACAGGAAATAAATGTGTGACTCTACCCATACTGCTGTGACTGGAGTACAACGAGCACAGGGAACTTTACTCATGGAGACATGGTCCTTGCAAGGTGGGAGGTACCAAGAAGGATAAGCCTAGAGACAAAGAGATCCTTCTGGTTTCAATCAGTTGGCCCTGTGAAATTTCCTCTACAGACTCGTTTTACCCTGTGCCTTCAACCTCATTCTGCCTGTTCCAATGTTCTGTTTTCAATATAGTAACACTCTATTCTATCTCAGTCTCCCTTGCTTATTATTATTTTTTTATAACTTGAAATGCTCTTTTATAACCTCTACAGAATCTACTAACACTTGGAGACTTGGCCTTGTGAATCTTTAATCTTGTTTTCTGTCTGAAAGTCATTCCTTTATGGTTCTACATGGAGTCCATCAGTTGCTTCTGTTATTCCTAATATCTAATATTTACTTAATAGACGATTTACTGTGGGTTAGCTGTGTCTCTCCTCTTCACTTATTCTCTGGGAATTCCTTCAGGATGATGCACACTCTCATTCATTGTCTGTCCCCTCTTAATGAGTCTTCGGGATTCCAGACCCATGGCTCTATTTCCCCTCCTCATTCTCTTCTGCATGGTCTTATTTCAATTTGTGTTGCCCTCAGTCCTGTTGTACTGGTGGTTTCGATGCTAAACCACTTCCTGACCTCAAAAGCTTATGAGTAGCATCTCTCTTTAACACATTTACACCATCATCACAGAGATACCGAAGACATTTTATCTCAAACTTAGGGTGGCCTACTCTCCTTATTTGCCCTACGATTTCCTGATATCAGCACTGACTAGACAGAGATTACTTCTATATCTCAGGAGAGCCAGAGTATTCCGTCCCTTAAGCCTGAGGTAGATTCCCCAGTGGCAGGGAGTTGTATGCTTCAGCTTTTGCTCTCTGTAAAACATCATGACATGGGGGCAGAGGGAATGCTCAGTAAATGTTTCTGGAATGAAAGGACTAACTGGAAAATACTGAGCAGCAACAAACAGATATGACTCAAGCGATGTTTGCATGACACAGATTATGGGGGTGGTTTCCCAGCAGCCCTCCTGTGTGCAGCTGGAGCTGAGGGACACTTTCACCTAGAATCAAACATTTCAATGTTAATGACTGGATGGGTATGAATCCCAGGGAAGGGAAAATACTGGTGCTGAGTAAGCTGGATATTTGTATCTTCTGGATTCTGAGCAGAAAGCACAGAGAACAACAAAGATGCTCTGGGGACATAGACTTGTCCTGTCTCTGGCTCTGGCTTTGGCTTGGCCGTTATTCATTTCTTGCCTTGCTATTGATTTCATTTATTTTTCTTTAGATTTGTGGTAATATAATTCCAACAGATACTTTCCTATACCCTGGTGGTTCCTATAACCTATAAAATACTCTAATTACTTGTTGATGTTTCTAGCTTTCTAGTTTGAGGCTATGTGTTCAATGCTATAGTGTGTTCTGTGAGAAGGTCAGGTTGTTTTCTTATGACATGCATGCACCTGCATACTGCTTTTTTTATTTCAGCCACTTGCCCAGTAACTAAATATTAGCTGATGCCTATTCTGAGCAAAGAATTGTCCTTAGCTAAATCCCTTCTGAAAACTACTGTTATAAGTTCCTAGTTCAGGTTAGTTTGGCAACCAGAGCTGTGTGGAAGAGCTGTGGTGGAGAGTTGATGCCAGAAATTATGTGTGTGTGTGTGTGGTCAAAATGTCACATGGGAGAAACTAATCTCAGATTTGAGAAATCATCTTGTAGAAAACAGGACTGAAGGGATGGGCAGAATGAGGATGTAGGCACAAGAAGCTAGAAGGGATGAGGGAAGTCACTATACTCAGGTCAGAGGGATGGAGTAGATCTTGAAGGAAACTCTAACAGGTTGGAAGATAGAGTATATAACCACATGCTTTTTCATGTGCAAAAAAGGTACCCTGGCATGTATTACTAACACACATTCTTGTTTCTGAGAGACAACTGCACGTTAGGCAACCGGGAAAAGTACAGAAGGCATGGAGGGTCTTCCACATGGTCTGACATTACTAAGCTTTAGTATATCACCCATTAAAGTGGATAGAATCATCCTAAACTTTAATTTTTTTTTAATATTTTCATTTTTGTTTTATGGGTATGAATTGTTAGCTAGAAGAAAAGTTAGAGTGATGCTGAATTTCAAAGGAGGATTTTTTCTTTCCTTTTTTAATTCCAAGAGGAGAAAACTTCACAGAAAAGTCCATGAGGTATCTGGAGAGGAACCCATTGGGCTAGTGGAGTTTGGTTTGGTTGACACAGTGATGTCTTTACCTACTACAGACCCATAAAAGTAGGTCAGGGAGCTCAAGGGTATCACTTGTCAATAAATAGAAGCTTGTATTGTATACATATAACAATTAGTTTACCTGAGTAAACTAGTTTAAAATTAGTTTATTTGAGTACCTGAAAGAAACAATTTATATCTCTATCTATCATCTATCCATCAATCTATCCTATCCTATCTATCTATCTATCTATCTATCTATCTATCTACCATCTATCTATATATTAATGAAGAAGAAAAATAAGTTATTTTAGTAATGTGAATAAAAATCAAATATTGAATTTTGATTTTGAAATGAATTTTGATAAAAAATTAAAAGGCAATAATAACACAGCCTAAAAATGATTTATTATAGCATTGTAGAATTATTATTATTTTGTTTATTTTCAAATTTTAGAGCATTTCATTGAGTATTGTATTTACATCATAGCCACTTGATTGTTGTTTATCTATATCTTGCCAAGGTCTATCAGCTTTCTCTCAAGCTCATCACTTCTTTAATTATTATCATTATATATACATATACACATACATATATACATACACACAGGAGGGAAATTTATTTTGTATCAAGGTTTCAGAGGATTTAGTCCTCTATTTCCTGTCTCTGTTGCTTTTGGTCTGAAATGAGAATGAATATCATGAGGGAGAGTGGTTGAGCATAGCTGCTCAGCTTCATGACAGTCAGGAAACAACATGAAAAGATGAAAGAGGCTAGGAACAGATCCAAGATACCTCCCAGCAACTTACTTTCTCCAGTTGAGCAAAGGTCTAGTAAATACACTTATTATGGACATGTCGCTGGATCAAAATATCAGCTGATAGCATCCTTTTGACTTAATCACTTCTCTGTAGTGCTGCTATCTTGTGACCACATAAGCCTTTGGGAGTAATTTCAAATTCAAATGATAACAGTGCACACATTAGAAATTCCATAAAATTAAGAATAAGCCTTCCTCAAAGGCTTTGCAAAGAGGTTTGGTTGACTGTGGATGGAATCTGAACGAATGGCCTTCTTAAATGGCACAAAATCTTACCTGGAAGGACAGATAGGCCAGGACTTTAATTTAAGAAATGTAGCAGTTGTGATGCAGAGAGATAGAATTAGTGGAGTGGCTGTCGAGGTCAAGGTAGGAAGCAGACATTTCTCTGGAAACATTAGTTGAGGTTCATATTTGTCTATTCTTTCATTAACATTGTCTGTGTGCCAGTGCTGAATGGCAAAGATGAGCTTAATAAAGATCAGTAACAGCTGGCTTCCTGGAGCATACTGCATACTAGCTTCTGAACACTTGTTTCTGTGAATACTCAGTGACTATAGCTTGGCAGCATAAACAAGTAGTGAGAATTTGGCACTCTTAAAAAAAACAGATAAATATTATAAGGATATGTTTTTATTTTCAGTCCAGATGTCAGATATGGGCTCACTTCAGATTGTCCACAGCAGCTGACTATGATTTGCCTCATGCTGTAGCAAGAGCATGTTTTTGCCAACCACAGATAGTTTCTGCAAGAGTGTGACATTTGGAATTCTATAGAAGCAGTTGTTTGGCTGATTGATGGTTGGATGGTGTTGGTTGCTGTTTGGCAAGCAGTCATGTGCAAAGTGATGAAAAGAACAAATTAGATATCCTGATAGCAAAGATCAATCTTGCCCCATGGAATTTGATGTCCTTAATCAGCAAGAAGTAGTCTAATCATACAGTTTCTCCATTTATGCTCTATTCTTCTTATTTCATACCTAGTATTAGGGAGTAGATAGGATGGAATAAGAAGGGTAGAGATGGATAGAAGGAAGATTAGTCAAAAGTCTGGATAAATAAACAAATGCTATCTTATGAATCTGGAGATCAAAAGTTTGAAACACATCTCTAAACCAAAGTCAAAGTGCTGGTAGACTCTATCATTTTGGACACACTATCAGGAAATAGCTTGATTTTCCAAGCTGCCTCTATGTCCTGCATCCTTTCAATGTTCTTCAAGGCTGATCACAGAGTCTCCACTCTTTCTTACATCATATTTCTCCAAAATTGTGTTCTCCCTCTCTCCTTCTGCATTCATGGGATATTTGTGTTTGGACAGTTCTAATCTAAATTGGGGTTTCAGTGACACCAGAACTGATAACAACCCTTCCATAATAGAGAATGAGAATACAGAAAATGTGGACTTTCTTGAGTTATTCTGGCAAACATTCTAATGGCCTGTTGTCTATGACTGGGTCTTCACTCTGATCTCTTGTTTGTGCTGGCCTTTATGGTTCCTGCATGACTGGTGTCTGGTTTATTCTGACTGACTATGGCTCTGGTGTCAGAAACTTCCCTGTCTTCTCTTTGCTGTTGAGAGAACAGCTAGGCTGGAATAGTCTCTAATTTTTCTGATTAGAAGCTCAGATTCAATATCCCATCACTGTAGGAGACAAGGTTAATGGATTTTCCTTACACATCTTGAATAGGCAGAGCACACCTGACAGGAGTATTTTATTTGCATGTAGTGTGGAAATAGAATGCTGTAGAATGTGATTCTAGAGGAGGGGAGAGAATGAGAGAGGGATGACAAACAGTATTTATAAGTGGGCATGACTTTATGTTCCTGGAAAAACTACTTGGACTCATGGTTTCAGAGAACTTAATTCATTATCAGTTGGGTTTGTTTCTTTTTGGTCTGAGATGAGATTGAATTCTCAAAGGAAAGTATGTAAAGAATAAGTCTTGTTGTATGGGAAAGATGCTTCTAAATTACCTCTGGCTGCCAAACTGTGCACTGTGTATGTGTGCTGCATTTCTACTGTCTAGATAACAGATTTTTCTGTGACACTACTATTACATACTGGGGTTATATTGGTTCTGCTCAGATATTCATAGATAATATCCTTGTCTTTAGATAAGTTTGTTATTGACTTTTATGTGATTTGAGAACTTAACATTCTCTTGACATGAATACATCTTTGGTCTTTTATGTCCATAATTTTGCTATATAAGGATTCAACTAGTTAAGGCTGAAAATATATAATAAAATGTTAATGTCTCTAAATTTACATAGTATGTTTCTCATAATTATAAACCATATGGTAGAACTGCATTGTATTGATTATTACAAGGCAGTAGGTCTACGGATTCCATGAAAATATTCTATCATTTTCTTGTGAAGCTTAAACATCTATAGATTTTTGTGCCACCAAAATCCTGGAACCCAAGTTTTTTCCATCCTGAGAGACAATGGTCACAATCTCTTAAGTTCTTATGGAGAAAGTACCTGGGTTTTTTTGGTGGGCATGGAACATTATTCTGCATGTAACACATTTTACTGATGGAAGCCAGATGACTGTATCAACAAAGCAGGCACAATACACTCATTTCTGTGTGTACATGCATTTTTGGATGGATATAAATTCAATACAATGTATATTGATGGTAGCAGAGGTGATGATGTGATAGAGGGCAAAATAAGAAACAAAACTATTGGAAGAAGTGACATCTGAGTAAAGGGCCAAGGGATCCATCCTGTTTTCCAGTAAGGAGGCACAGCACTGTTCATACTGTGAGTGCAGGACATGACAGGAACTAGCCCTGCTGAGATGAGAATCCGTGAGCCACCAAATTTGACTCCTTGTGGTTTTCATTTCCTTTACCTAGCAATATTGCCCAATGCTACACAGCCACAACACTGTTTTCAGTATAGAAAGATGTAATGTCCTTTGTCATTTGCTCCTTCCCTGAGTTTAGAATAGTTTCTGCATCTAGAGAACCTTGGTAAATACTTGTCAAATCAAAGAGTTCACATTGATTTTTTGTGTGTGTTGATTCAACAGGGGCATTGTTGGAGGTATTTTCAAATGTATTTCCATATATTTCCATATTCTTGTTCTTTATTTTGCCTTGGAGACCTCACTTCCATCCAAGCAGTGAGTTTTAGAGCTTTAGAGAAAGAAGACACACCTGCTAAATCAATAAATTCTTTCCTCCAGTTCGACTGTCAAGATAGATTTCTTTGGTCTAAATCTATATTGAGATAATACAGATTGTAAATCAAGCTTTGCAAGGACAAATTGGCTCTTCAGTAAAATTGAGAGAGAGAGAGAGAAAAAAAAAGAGAGGGAGGGAGGGAGAGGGAGAGGGAGAGGGGAAAAGAGAGAGAGAGAGAGAGAGAGAGAGAGAGAGAGAGAGAGAGAGAGAGAGAGAGAGAGAGAGAATTTTTGTGTTTTTTAGCATGTTAAAAACCAAACATGGACTGGGGTTGTGTCTCAATGGTATAGCCTTTGCATACCAATATGCAAATACCAAGAGTTCTATCTCCAGCATACCAACTTGTCTCACACATCATCAAACATGGAGGATTTATATCATATTTTTTTTTTTCCTAGAACTGCAGAGGTGATGCTCAAAAAAAAGTTGATCTATTCTGCTCAAGACGTGGAAGTGGATGAGGAAGAAGGACAAAGGTAAAGGAGGAGACAACACAATTTGAACAAGAAATCTTTCTAGTCTGATCCCTCCAGACTTGCACGATGGTAAGGAGGAAGGACACACAGCTGGTCCTGAAAGTATGTTTTGTCTTCTATGAAGTGGAACCTGTGTGTTGAAAGAAAGTAGAGTTTTTAGAAACACACTGACAGACATAAGGAGAGATGAGAGTGTCAGGATTGTTGCTGGTGGGTGGACAGTTGGAATACCTTAGAGCAACACTCCTTAGAACAGTACACATTAGTGTCTTTTAGTAATATATTCAAACCCTTTAGCACAGATTTCTAGATCCAATACTGAGTTTTTTGTTTTTGTTTTAATTTAAGGACAAATATTTATTGACAATGTCTCAAGGACTGAGTACTTGCGTGTCTAGTGGAGAAGGGTGCTTTCTCATACCCAGAATATAAAGAATCAGCAACTTTGGTAGCAGTCAGCAGATGGAATCTGTTGCACCATTTCTGGAACCTTCTTTTTCTCTTGTGTCATGCAAAGGATGTGGATATCCCTGTACATATACTTGAAAGCTCCAAGGTCAGCAGACCAGCAAAGCTTGAGAACAAAATTAAAATGGATGATTCAGAGTGTAAAGGGGATACTGAGCCAGAAAAAAAGTCAATATTGAAGAACAGAAATATAAGTTATGCATTTTAACTAACAGGTCTAAGACTCAGGTAAGAGAGATGTTATTTTGTAAACAAACTGAGGTTTCTTAATTGTTCCTAAAATTTATTTTAATTTTTAAACAACCTAGCAGATGGGATCCTGTGTGAAAAATGAATTGTGATTGAAATTTGAAAACAATTTTTCTTCTGAATGTACATTGAGTACAATATATGTTAATACAATATCTTAGTAAACATAGGTGTCTATCTCTAGACTGCAAGCTCTTTGAGAATAGGAACATTATCTCTCTTGTTTATTTGAGTAGGTACACAACAGATATTTGAACTATGATATTTTTCAAAAAAGAAAGAAGGAAAAAAAGATAAATAGAATTGGCCAGAAATGAAACAAAAATATAAATAGGACTCATCAATTAAATTATTTCCCAGCATAGCCAGAAAAGTTTGCATCACAGTAACTGTAAACAAAGGTCGGAATGCAGTGTGCGTGATATGGAGGGAAGCTACACTGGGAAAAGCACTATAATCAGCTTAAAATTTTACTCTGAGAGGGTTTAGATTTTGTTGTTGTTTCTCTTTTCACTTCATGATTTCACTAAACTCACCTTTTTACTGTTGTAAAGTCCTTGATGAAAGATATTCTATGTAAGCCATTCATTACTCACAAATACAAGTGAAGGAATGCAGCTCTTAGCTGCAATGGCAAGATCACAGTGAGGTAGAATTAGAACTTAAGGGCTATACCAAGCCATGATTGCATGATGCATGCTAAGCTGGTGAAGGTAAATATAAAGTCCAAACTTTCTCAACATCATCACTTCCTCCAGCACCAATTACCAGGATGGACAAGGCTTACAGCCATGAACATCTAAGGGAAGACTATCCTGCCAATACACCTTTTTTTCTTTTAATTTTGAAATTTCTTTTTTTAATTAATTAATTAATTAATTTTTTACAGTTCAGATTTTATTCCCCCTGTCTACCCTCCAACTGTTCCACATCCCATAAAATTTCATTTTTAATTTTAACATTTTGAGAATTCCACATACAAATCAAATACACTATGCATCACAGCATTTATATTTCTTTCCCCCTTATATCTATTTATATTTGAATCTGAATCTAAGTTCATTCTTGTAGTTCCTAACTCAAGTGTTTAGGACTGACCACTTGCAAATGAATAATCTATCAAGATGGTTGACATTAGAGAAAATACCTTCTCTTTCTCTTAGCAGCCACTGACGCCTGTAGTTCTTAATCTAAATCCTTGCAAAATTTCTCCCATTCATGTTGGCGCATTGTCTGGTGCAGTCATTATGCAGGAGTTGTTTAGGTAACCTCATTACTGAAAACTTTCATGAATTCAGCATCTTATTTCTAGAAAGCCCCATTTTAAGAAAATGTTCTCATATTCTGTCTTTTACAATCTTTTCACCCTATTCTGCAAAGTTACCTGAGCCTAAAATGTAGGAGTTGCATTACTGATGTAGAAATTGGAGTTAGGCATCTTATGGTCATTTCTCTGTGTTGTGACAAATGGTAATTTGCTGTAAAAAAGACTTTTTGATAAGGAACTGAGAACCACAGTTATTTATGAATATAAGGATAAATATTTAGAAATTAATTAGAAGTTATATTGATTTAGGAAAATAGCTGTACTAAGTTCTCCTACAGAGTTTATGGCCTCTAATCATGGGTATTTGGGTAGGTAGATCAATGGAACAGAAAAAGAGACCCAAATCTAATTACACATAGTTATACCCATCTCAAATTTGACAAAGATATCAAAAATACAAAATGGAGTAATAATAGTATCATTAACAAATAGTGCTGGAAAAAACTGTACGTGCACATATATAAGAATGAATTTGGACCCACATCTATCAACTGGAAGAAAAATCAATGCCAACTGGGTAAAAGACCTTAATGTGAAAACTGTTAGATATAAACACAGTCAATACTCTACAAGACATAAGTGCAAGAAAGGACTTCCTGTATAGGAGGCCATTTGCCCCAGAATTCAGGCTGAGAAATAAATGGGGCCTCATTAAAAAATTAAAACCTTCTGTATAGCAAAAGAAACAGTGAGTTTAGTGTAAAGGCAGCCTGAAAATTAGGAAAGACTCTTTCTTGTTCATCTGTATATCAAATAAGTGGCTAATATCAAGAATAAAGAAAAATACAAAAAATCAAGAAAACATAGGGTCTAATTAAAAGTAAGCTGTATATCTGAACAGAGAATTCCCAACAGTATAAATAATAAGAAACATCTTTTAAAATATACTCTTAGCAATAAGGAAAATACAAATTAAGACTACTTTGAAATTCATCCTAGCTCAGTCAGAATGGCTAAGATTAAGAAAAAACAAACTAGAAAACAAATGCTGGTAAGGGATTAGGAAAGGTGGAAGTACAAATTGTGAAAATGATCATAGATGCTATGTGGAAATTTTTCAGAAGGCTAAAATCAGATATGCTTAGCTGTACTACTCATTGGTACATACTTCAAGGGTTCCATATCCTACTACAGAGACAGTCGTTGGATTCTGTTTATTGCTGCTCTATTCACAGAATGTAGGAAATGGAGTGGCCTAGGCCAAAATTTACAGACACAAATAACCAATTTGTAAATATTTAACCTTATGTTCACAGATAAGTGTAGCTCTTAGTTCTTTATCAAAGAACCTTCTTGTATAGCAAATTATAACTATCACAACACAGAGAGTATGTGAACATTAGTTGCCTATCCTGACAATCACCCAATGAATGGCAATGAAACTGTAGTCCATATCAACAGTGAATTCTATTCAGCTGTTTAGAAAGATGAAATCATGAAATTTCAATATAGGTAGATGGAACAATACTCTTTCTTGTTTAGCTGAATACAAAATGAATGGCTAATATCAAGACCATATAAAAAATACAAGGAATCAAGAGAACAAATGATCTAATTAAAATAAGCTACATGCTACGCTCTCCGCTTGAGTCAGCTGGATAAGCCAAAAGGCTTAAAAGTCACTCATGAGGCAAAAGAGTTTCAAGGAAGCTCTCCTCCTGGAGTCTAGCATTCTCTACCTATACATTAATTTTTCATTCCCACGTTCCATTACCACGTTAGTCTAGTGTATAGATCCACATGCTCTCTTTCAGTATTTTCCTATTATAAGTGCTTTTTAAAATTGAATTCTGACATGGCTAAAGCCTTTCGCCAGTGTTCCAACAGTCCTAGAACGTCCTTGACCAAAATCAAGGGCTTAGAATTCAGTAAGATTGTAAGAGCTAAGTCACTCCCTTACACAGGAATTTACCATCACTAAGGAAGAAGGAAGTTTCAGACCAGAGGAGAAACCAGAAACTATAGCAGAGTTACACAAGTATTTACAATGGCCTAAGGGGAAGGTGGACTATACAAGAGACTAAAATAGGAACTATGGCAAGGGCGTGAAGCCCTTGACCCTGGCTTCTAAGATTAGTGAATCTTAGGTGGAGCCCTTGTTGATCCCAGCTGTTATCAATGTATTCTATCCCAGGTGGTTCCCGTTAGACCTTTTGTGTTTACATTCCTCTGTTTTATGTAAGATTCCGGTTACCTCAATTGTACCTTGCGAATATGTCACCCAACTTCCTTATTGTCCTCTGCATAGAAAGTCTGATGCTCGATTCAAAAATTACACTCAGACCCCACAGGAGCTCTCTTGTGTATGTCTGTTTGTCATTCATCCATGCTTTGCCCACCCACCTCGAGAGACCTGTTCCACGCAGACACAGGGACCCAGAGGGTCTGCGGCAGCTACATACCTAAAATAACTCAGACCCACAACCCCCCCCCCCCACACACACACACAATCATAGCTCAGAACACTTAGATATGAAAATATAATCTGGAATAACTGTAGAAGTCAGGAAGGTAGGAAGGGACCATGGTGTGAGGGGAAGAGAAGGATCTATAGAGAGGAAGAATAGTGGACATAGGTGCCATGAAAGGGTAAGGCGAGGACTTAGCAGAAAGAGGAAAAGGAGTACAAGGCAGAGGAAGAGGCAAGACAAAATAAATAACACTAAGAATGTTTGAAAACGTTATAGGGAAACCTATTTTACAAGCATACATAAAAATACACCTTCTCTCTCTCTTGCTGTCTCTGACCGTCTTTGTTTCTGTTGGTCTCTATGTCTCTTTCTGTCTGTTTGTAGTATAAATGGCATTACATCACATGGGATGATAATTCCCACCCTAATTAGCCATAGACTATCTAACAAAAACTCCAGTGTTAAGAAAAATCTACTTTTGAGATGTTGGTCAGAGGGTGTTCACCAGACAACATAAGATGTCACTATTGGCCTTGGTTGCTTCACAGAACTCAAAAATACCACATACTTCAGACACAAGGTTTGGACTAATTGAGCTAGAACTGATTTGGAAGCCTTCTCCTTCAGAACTGACTTTCACAGTATTGGAAGACACTGAAAAGGGTACTAAGCAAGGAAAGAAATCAGTATTACACAGCTGTAAATCCTGCAAAGGACAACAATGAGTGCTCGAATAAGACATCTCCAGTGATGTAATAGTGGCATTTATATCCTCCAGATAACCAATAAATGTATAATTGGACCCAAGATCTCCTCAATGGAAGAGAATTCATGTGTGATACAATAAGCCCAGCCAGATACATCCAGAAAGTCTTGAACTTATTTCAAAAATGGTTGAGGCATTTCCAGTACAAGTAGTGCAAAAAGAAATGGAAGTACAAACTCTTTGGTGACATAGTAATGGTTTTCTCTCTTTTCTGAAAGAAGACACTGGAAATCATGAGCATAGACACAATACAGATGTTTATTTACATATATATATATATATATATATATATATATATATATATATATATGCAGGTTTAATGAAGTCCTGAGTAAATATGTTTTGTTTTACACAGACACAGACATATCTGTGGACCCCCCCCCCCCCCCGTAAGTCTCAGCCTCAGGAGAGTGGCAAAGCCACTTATATGCCAGGCTTATATTGATATGAGAAAGGAGACAAATCAACATAGAAGTAAGTGTAGTTATAAATGTAGACACAAAAACATTGTCAGAGATGTAGTTGTAGGTATGGATAGAGGAGATGCACACACAGATATTTATCTGTGTACTTGTGGAATTAGATGATGGAGTAAATGTGGAATTGGCAAAGGTGTAAATGTAGATGAGATGAGATAAACATAGATACACATAGAAATATAGGCATGTTTGTGGGTACAGATGTAGACTATGTGTACACAGATATTTGGATGGAGGTTTGGATGATGTAGAGGTTGATAAATTAATGTGCATGGAGGTAGAGATGGAGTCTATGTTTGACATAGATACACAGATATGAAGATACAGGTGTAGATTATAAAGATGTAGATATGTGTAAACAGTGGTATCTATTGTATAAAAGGGGTAAGTACAAATGTAAATGTGGGCACTGATACAGATATATAGATTGAGATGATAAAACTACTTACAGAAAGATGGTAGACAGAGACACGGGCATGTGCTTATGTTTACCGTCTACGTGCTTCTCTAACCTCTTTTTCTCTCCCATATTTCTAACACATTACATATTCTTTCTGCTTTGTGCATGTACCGCATCCTTTCATGCTCTATGCTTTTTCTTTGTTCTGCTTGGAACTGCTTCACTTTCTCAACATGACAGCTTTTCAAGAGTTGGCCCAGATGTCACAGGTTCTGGAAAACTTTCCTGTGTTCTTTCTACAATAGGCCTATTTATTTGCTCCTATAATGCCCCCCTCTTTTTCTGCACTGATTCTTATCACAGGCGAGAGGTGTTTTCATTCTGGATGAAGAATGTGGTTGGACAGAGCTAAAAGTCAATGTATTTCTCAAGCTGGAGCCTAGTATTTTCCATTCTGATAGCCTGTACCTGAGTGTATCCTGGCATCTTAGTGCACAAAAGACTTTGTTTGTAATTGAGTTAGTACTGAGAAATGTCTCCTTCTATGACACAGTTAATAGGGGAAGCACCAGGGAAATCTGATTCATGTGCCTTGTGCTTTCACCTAGCAGAGGCCAGATGGCCCCATGGCATGAGGTACTAATGAAATTTCATAGTTGCTCAGAACAGGTCAAATGGATGGAAGGCATGAGTCATGTCAGGCACTTTGCTGAAGGGTGTGGGTGCTATCAAAATTATATTCTCTCCCACATTTATGTACTATTTAAGTTAAAGTCTTCATTTTGTGTTTGAATAACTTTTATATCATGTTTCATCTGGTGGAGAGCACAGGAAACTTACATTCTGACTGTTGGTTGTTCACCACAGCATAGCCAGTGAGACAGCTGCAGCACATTCCCTGGCTCCCTCTGGCAAAGGTAAGGCTGGTGGTCAAGCTCATTGACTCTATTCTAAAGGTTTAGGTGTAAAATTACCCATCTCCCATCAGCACTCTGAGGGGCCTAGAGTCTTTATAGCCACAGTCTTTATGTATATGTGTACATTTAAAGTATTCTCCCTTTGATTTTGCCTTTGATTTAACACATATTTATAAAGGCATAGCACAATAATCTTGCATAGCTATACAAAGTATAATGAATACCTTGAAGGAAATAGTATTCTAGTATCCTCCAATGGTTGTCATTTCTGTGCATTCTGAATACTTTAAGCCTCAATGCTCTCATTTAAAAAAAAATGGGAAAAATACCAGTATGCACTACATGGTAGCTATGGGGTTGAATAAGAACTAGTCTCAGCACCAATGTTATGGAACCAACCTATGTGATCACTGAGAGGCCAATGGATAAGAAAATGTGCCATACAGTCATGTAGATAATGGCTTTTTCTTCAACGAAAGAGAAAAACTTATATGAGCTACAGAGAAATGGGTGTAAGTGTGGACTATCATATTAAGTGATATTAACTGATTGAGTCTCAGAAAGATAAATTTTGAATGTTTTATTCTATTTGAAGTTCCTAAATATAACATAGTCATATAAAATCATGTATATATTTAATATATATACATATTAAAGTATAAGTGAAATCATTTAGGGGAACAGTGAGATGGGGTTAGAGGAATGGTGGGATAATGGAGTGGTAAAGTCATATATTCAATCTGTAATTATACTTGTAACAATTTAAAAAATGCATATATCCAAGATGCTTTTTTAATGTGTTTGGCACAAGGAGTCCTACCCCTTACAAAGCTCATATTTTTAGGCAGTCTGAGGGCAGATGCTTGATATTATTAAACTCTATTCACTGAACAATGTAGAACCTTAGAATACAAAAAGAATGAGCTGGGCATGGTGGCGCATGCCTTTAATCCCAGCACTTGGGAGGCAGAGGCAGGCAGATTTCTGAGTTCGAGGCCAGCCTGGTCTACAGAGTGAGTTCCAGGACAGCCAGGGCTACACAGAGAAACCCTGTCCCCAGAAAAAAAAAAAGAATGAAACAACAATTAATGAGAATTTATTTTTCTTTCATTGTTTCTCACAAAGGGACTCAGTACTTTTTGAGTTGGTCATGATGGAAGCATAAATATATTACACTGCACCCCATAAGTACATATAAAATACTATGCATCAATTGAAGGTAAAATGTATTAATAATTTCCATACATATGCATTTATGTGTGTAGTATATGTATTGTGCATTCATGCACTCACATACATATATGTATATATGCTTTCACATGTTCAATGTCTTTAGAATCCTGAATCCTACCTGGAATACATAGTTCACAGCTCTTGAAACCATATGTACACTGTATGATTACACCCTTTGCTGCCAGTCTTTCCTGAGTCCCTTTATTTTAGACAATTATACTTTTATTTTCATTTATTTAGTTTGATAATGGGTTGTCCAGCACCTCTATCATTTCTACCCAGTACAATCTCATCCTATCTCTATTCCTTTGTGTTGCTCTACTACATCCTTCATGAACTTTATACCTGCATCCTGGGCTTCAGTTCTCTATGTACCCCAGGCCTTCTGTCTCTGGAGGGCCTGCATCTCACTTTGCTTCCACTTACCCTGCTCAGGGGAAGTTCTGCCTATGATAGTGGTTCAATATGCATTGCAGAGGATAGATATATTCTCACAAGTTTCTTTGTTCTTGCTGAATGATTTAGTTATCTGACTATAATAACACCAGAAGGAAGTTCAGAAATGTGCAAGCTTGAAGGTCCAGAGTAATTCACCTACCATAGGTGTCCAAGGCAATCATTGAAACCAGAACCTGCTAAGACACATCCTATTGCAGACTTCAATATTATCTTTCCATTCATTTGCCTTTAGTCTCCTTCAGTGTGATGATGGCTTGTCCTGAAGTCTTCAGAGGTGGAACTTATCACATGTACCAATAGTGAGAGGAATCAGCAAGAGACGTGGAAAAGTCATGCTCCTGACTGTTTTTCTGAAGGAGAGTATGCAGGCAATTTCCATGGTGACAGGCCCATTATAAGCATGAATGATCAAGAGAAAAATGGGAAGAGACCTGAACAGACATCCTGAAAACCTCAAACATATATCTAAGAAACCCACAAGGACCTCTGCAGTGCTAGCCGTGAAGAGAGAAAGAAAAACCAAGAAGATGACAGATTGGGGCTTTAGAATCTTTCAGTAGGTCCTGAGAGTCTGCACATATCATTTTTGAAGAGCATAGACACATACTGGTGGAGGAATATTGTTATTTTTATAAGAAACAACTAGACCTTGTTCCTCAACGTAAAAATACCTTCATGCTCTGTAACCTCTGTTATTGTCTTGATAATCTTGAAGGAAATATATGCATTGTATACCAAAGACAAGAGCAAAGACATTCACAGCATCGTTGTTTATAAAAATGAAAACTAGCAATGACCAGGCATCTATAACTTGCTGAGTAGGCTATGTAGTTAAGGAGTATTTCCAAGATAGAGCAGTCATCAGCAAATCAAACAGGTATATTTTGACAGAAGGCAAAACTATGGAGGAATCATCCTAAGTCCTCGGTGTTGCAGGATTTGTGATCACACTGTGAACCCCAAGATTTTGTTCTTTACTAGAAAAAAACTGTTTCTAGTTGTCATGTGTCTCAGCCTTAGTGTGTGTGTGTGTGTGAGTGAGTGTGCACACACGCACACACACACACACACCCTTTAGTCCCTCATACTGGAATACAAGCATACACATAGTACACACCTTTAATCCCAAACAATGAAGGTAAAGTTAGTTTGTAGAAAGAAGCACCAGTGTTTGAAAGTAATGTTGAATTGAGTGGCAGACAAAGTGATGAATCAGAGAAAGATTTGGCAGGATAGGATACGCCCAATTCCCAGTGCAAAACAGAAGGTGGCATGGGTGAGGGGAGAAAGAGGAAGTTTTACTGGGAGAGTTTTACAGTGACAAGTTGAAGAAAGAATAAGACACAGGTGAAGAAAGAACAAGCCAGAGAATGAAAAAGATCCAGAAGATTAGAATGGATTGATAAGAGTTAGTTTGAAATCAAGCAGAGCCATTCAGGAAAGACTAAGTGAGAGAAGCAAGATTAAATCGGTCCGTTTGGAGAGGAATTTGAACCCACACAGCTGAGTTGAACCAGCTAGTTAGAGTTCAGAAAGAGCAAGAAAGGGTGAGCTTATTCAGCAGCATGTCTCAGAGGCTGAAAACATTCTAGGCCTAGATTAGATTATACAGAGGCTAGATGCTTCCAGGGCTAAATCTAAGTTAGTAGATTGAGGCAGTAAGCCTTGGAGAATAACAGTTAATTTTACACTAAAGTAAATGGAAAATATCCAAAGATTAAACATAGTATGGTATCTGACACACAGGTGTGTAGATGTCCATACATATGTGTACATAACCAGACAAGTTAAGTGTCTCTTATCTAAAAAATTGAGAACAGTAATGTTTAGATTTTAGAATTTTATTAGATTTTATATTTTCATATACATAAAGATATGTCATGGTGATATATATTTAATAACATATGATATACTATTATATCAAAAATATATAACAACTAAACATGAAGTTAATTTATTCTACCTGCACATGTTATATAATAGCTTGAAGATATTTTTATAAAATATTTTTAGTAATTTTGTGTATAAAGGAAATTTTATGGTATAACATTTTCTACTTGTGTCATGTTAAGGCTCTAAAAGTTTTAGAGCTTGGACCATTTTGGCTTTGAAATTCTCAGGTTGGGAATGTCCAATGTATGGGTATATGTATATGCAATTATATTAAATATATGAAAATGATAAAACCAAAGGGGATGATGGACATGACATTCAGAATCTATCACCTAGGGTGGATGAAAGGAAGAAAATGGGAGGAGCAATTATATGTTCAATATGGGTTATAGTCAAAGTTTCAAGTCCTGGCCTTGGTTTGGTATAGCTGGATATGCCAGGGCCTTCATATTTTACCAGTAAGTAATTGCAATAGTTGGGCTTGCATAAGTGTAACATAATCCTCAAGAAATTAGCAATGCTATTTTAAAGTGAGAGGATTTACTTAGTTTATAGAATTGCATGTCTAATATTATTTGATGTAGTCCACGGTGGGACCACTTCTCTATCACCACATGCATAGATGCCAACGTTGGGAAATGAAGTGGGAACTAAACACCCAGCTCTCTAAGCAGAGCAGAGGGAAAAATAAAGGAGGGTGCTTAGAACCTTATAGTCCATTTTGCAGACATGTATACAATGGTCTTTTCTCTAGATACTGTCTCCTCAAGATTTGTGGTCCAATCCCCCACTGCAACTTGTATATGGGCCTTGATGAAAAATTGGAATCATCTCTAAACCATGATGACTACTAAGCAGTAGTCACATGGAAACAATATGTGAGGAGTTCAGGATTATGATCCATATTTTCCCATGCACCTCAACTCCACAGGTAAACAACAAAAGACCCATCCAGAGGAGAACCAAAAGAACAACAAACCTGAGAATCAGCTCTTTCTACTCAGAAAGTTAAATTGGATGTCACTTATAAACTTCATGCTACAGTGCCCAGGGTGAGAACCTTCTGCATGAGCTGGAATTAACTTGTTTCTTTCAGTCTTACTTGGGACATCTACTTGGGTAGATTGGGAACAGACTCGGGGGCTTATGGAGAAGGGCATTAGGGGGTGAACATGGTTATGTAGATTCATTCCAGGCTTGGCACAGGAGTCCTGGTATTAGGTGAGGCAGGTCTGGAATGTACAGGCCAGAAGCAGCAACAGGATCTTAGCAAGGCATGGGGGCAGTGGTCAGAGAGGGTGCAAAAGGAGTCTATGGAGTCAATGCAAAACAGGTAGGAGATGGAGTTCAATTGAATGAAGGGCAGAGATGGAAGCCAGAGAGACACAAGGATACAAGCTCAGCACAGACTCCAGTGTAAGTACTCAGGATGGGTCTAAAACCTGACACCACTCTGCTAGTTACTGCTGTGTATCCTGCAATGAATTAACTTTTCCGTGTTCCAGTCTTCCTTCATATAAAATATAGTACAAAGAGATAATATAACTTACACATTGAAATAAAATAAGGCAAATATCAACATGAAAATTTAACAGAAGCAAATCCCTTATCCACTATGTATTTATACAGAGGAAAGGATCAAATACTAGACATAATATTATTAAAATTACCATAAATTCCAAATCCTTGTTTTAAGCAATAACTTACCAGCGAATTTAGGGCCTTGGATCCCTGGCTTGGGAGGACATGCAGCTTCAGCAAAGGCCCTTATCTGGGGTTATTTTAAGTATGTAGGCTCTTTCCTGGGGTGTTTACTGTAATTTGGATTGCTAGGATATCAGTCTTGGAAGCATGGTTTGGGGTGAAAGGTGCTGCTACATCCAAGTGCTGGGTCTTGGGTATAGTTTGGTGAGTATGGACAGCATCTTTAAGAGAGCATAATGCAGCCTCTGAGGGAGCAATTTGTTATGAAAAAATGCAATTGGCTAAACATGATGATAAACACTTATAATCCCAGTATTCAGGAGGCTTGGGTAGGAGGATTGTGATTTGGAAGCCAGCCTGGGATAGAGAGTAGTATTCTATTCTGACAACGACGACACTGACAACGACGATGATGACGAGGATGATGACAATGACGATGACAATGATGATGGTGATGGTTGATGTTGATGATGATGGTGATGATTGATGTTGTTGATGATGAGGAGGAGGATTGATGATGATGTGATGATAATGACAACCATGGTTAAAGAAAAAAAAACAGCAAGAAAGAGCAAGGCACCTCCCCTCCCACGTTTTGACTTCCTCACTGGCTCTGTAATTTCCCTATCACAAGAATTCCTCTCAAGATTATATCTGCTATCCTATGATGTAGCTAAGGTGCCTTCAACAGAGCCAAACTAAAAATGGCTGCCTGATATTGAGATTTAGCTTTGAGGCTAAATAAACTTCTTTGGTTTATAAGGTATTTAGATTTTCCATTTCATCTTAGCAATGGGAAATAAACTGGTGCAGTACTGTTGAGAGCTAAAGTCTGATATTAATGAGACCATGTTTAAATCTAAAGTCTAGCTAGCACTCCAGTGGTCTTTGATCTCTGAGAGCTTAGCTACTCTGAGTTTTAGCTCCAGTCTTCAAAGCTGAAACAGTACACGCCACTTTAAGATCTTTGCAAAAAGTAAATCTGTAATCCAGGCATCCCTCACCTTTCATGTTTGTACTGTACCATTAGCATAACTCTATGAAGTTAAGCTATGCAAAACAATTTGAATATAATGCAAAAATTGTGACTATTTCATGACATCAGTGTTTTTTAAAATGCTAAAAATTCATGCACTCAATCTCAGATATCTAGGAAAATAAAAAGTAGTAAAGCTTGTACTAGTTAATAAAATGTACCTTAAAATAACAACGTTTTCAAGGTTACTGTGGTTTCTTTGTTGGAAACTTATCAAAAGCTGTTTCGATGCTGTTCTTCTTATCCTACGACTTAGAAGTCAGCAATAGCGTGGCAAATCGCCATAGTCCTACTTCAGCCTGGCTCTGTTCCCCACTTTCTGTCTTTTGCACTGTCTAGGCTGTCAGTGTTTTTTTTTTTTTTTCTTTCCTGTTGTCTAGTATTATTTTTTTATTTGATATTTTCTTTATTTACATTTCAAATGATATCCCGAAAGTTTCCTATACCCTACCCCCACCCTGCTCCCCTACCCACCCACTCCCACTTCTTGGCCCTGGCGTTCCCCTGTACTGGGGCATATAAAGTTTGCAAGACCAATGATGGCCGACTAGGCCATCTTCTGCTACATATGCAACTAGAGACACGAGCTCTGGGGGTACTGGTTAGTTCATATTTTGCAACCCTATAGGTGGAACAACAATATGAACTAACCAGAGTTCTTTTAGTAAATGTCTTTGCTCAGGCCTAGGACTGAAAGTCCTTTTGTCACGAGCACTGGTCAATGATGATACAAAACTAACTTAACAAAATTCTTGTGGTGGCACATCTAAGGCCTCAGGCACCCGAGACCCACATTTTACCTGCCAGAAGTCTTTCCACTCAGCTGATACTTGACTCAGTTTCCCTTATTGTCACGATTGGTTTCTGTTTCCTTTCAGTTCTTTCCTCTTTGATGGTGAACTCTCTCTTTTGATTTCCGTATTGGTCACTTGGCCTTACTCAGATGGTTCTCCTGACACAAACAACTTAAGAGTGAAGAAGAAATATATTTTATCTTGTGATTTCCAATACATTTCCATCTATCCTGGTGGGGAAGGGATGGCAGTGCAGCTATATCACTGGAAGCAGAGATGTACAGCAAATTTCAGCTCATGTTGTGGAAGATCAGACCTGGTAAAGAACACCAATACAAACAAAAGAACATAGCCTTCAGATCCATCTCTGATGACCCACTTCCTCCAGGGAGGTCCCACAGCCCAAAGGCATTCCAGCCTTCAAAACAACAGTTGGAAGTAAAATGCTCAGAACATGAGCTCATGAGGTCATCATAGGTTCTAACCACAATGATTACTAATATTGATAAAAAGGATCTATCAGTTTTTCATGGGAACCGAACAATATGCTTTTCTATCTGTTCATCAAAGATATTTGTCATTTGATCAAAAGAGAGAAGGGAGGGGGAGAAAAAGACAGACAGACAGACAGACAGACAGATTCAGATGTGATTATTCATGCCACATATGGGCAGCTGGAAAAGCTTGACTCCTCAGGACACCTTTGTTGCTTGTTCTCTTGGCACCAGGTCAGTTAATTGTGGTCTTTGTAGTATGATGGAGCCATATTTCAAGCCTTGCAACCACCCTTGATTTTTGGCGTACTTGTTCAGTTCCTTTGTTCCTTGATCTTACAAGGAGGTTTAAGTGAAATTGTCTCTGATAGCCCATGTGTTTGAATGCTCAGTCCCAGTGTTGTTATCTGAGACCATGGAACTTTGGGGACATAAAGCCATGCTGAAGGAAGAATCTCAGGGAGAGACTTTGTGTGTTTATAGGCTCACCCATTTTCAGTGTTCTTTCTTTGCTTTCTTCTAGTGGCTGAGGTATAATTTCCCTGTGTCTTGTTCTGGCTCTCTTTGGCTATGTCTCCCTACCATGGTGTTCCCTCTTGCTCTCACTCACTTGCTCTTGCTAACTCTTGCTCTCTCCATTTCTCATTCATTTCTTGATTATCTGCAATCACAAACCAAAATAAACTCTCTTTTGTAAGTTGCTTTGGTAATGACATTTTATCACAGCAACAGAAAAAGTAAGTAATACATCTTGTTATCTGAAATCTCAGCAGTATTTGCTGATGTCTCCTTCTGGAGATATGGAGGAGAGAGTTACCGTCAAAATGGTTTTTCTGCGTCTCAATTCTATACTGGGTTCTTTCCCACTCCTAGCCTTCTCTCTGAAATGGTAAAGACATAGGAGCCCTTTGGGGACATCCTAGGGTGAGATAAACCCTTGCTCTTATCTATGCTGATCTACCTTGCCCTTTAGAGAAAATGGAACAGAGAGTTGTGCCGTGTTAAGAGAGTGTGATTGATTATCAATCCTGTTCTGTTTAGTGGCTCACACTGGCTACTCCAGCATCCCATAGCTCACCTCCTTCCCTAGTGATACTGAGCTTGATACATGCATGACATAACAGCTGGTGTTCAGAGATCACCAGAGGTGATATGATTAGTCACTAATTATGGTCCATATCTCTTTCCTACCTTAGGAATTGTTTGACGGAGTGTTAAAAGTGATGATTCAACTTTATGTAAGTACGTATGATGAGGATACCATAGGAACTTAATCAGCACTCTTAGAAAGACAAGCATTTTTTTTAATTACAGTAATTGAAACTTGTGCATAAGTAAAGACTATTTTCTGCCTACATTGCTTCTGTCACTACCAGTTCTCTTCTCACCTCTATGTCCCCAGGCAAATGCTGGCCTATGCCATGGTGAGCAATCCAGCTGGGAATAATTCTCCCATCTCAGGTGAAGGATGTACCAGATGGGCTGCCAGTGAGGACTGCAGGCTTAGCACAGTACATTTGCCCAAAAGGGAGAGGAATGCTCTATATAAGCTTTGTGGTTGACTGGCCTTGCAAAGCTCACCATCCACCTCCTTTGCATAGCTCAGCATTCAGCAGCCACACTATTACCTTTCAGGCCTGGGTTTGTGTGATGCTATTTCAGTGATTCACAGTAGAGTGCCATGGTAGGGTGGCACACAGAGGTTGCTGGACACAGAGCTTGCTGCACAGAGGTTGTTGCAGTCCCTCCAACTCATTACTGTTTTTTATTATTCTTTTCATAAATGTCAAAATATAATCCTAGGTATTGTTGGACTAACAGAACTGAAATAATTAATATTTTAAGTCTTTTATATTTTTATATACAATTAATATTTGCTACTTTTGCCACTAAGCATCCAGATTATGCTGGGAATAATAGTACTGCCATTCGCTCAGTTGTATTTGAGCAAGCTTTTTTATTTTTGGTTTTGTTTTGTTTTTAATCTTTAAATCTCTTCCAACAGAATAGTAATAGATCTGTCTCCTGGAAATGATCTGGAGTCAACAGCAGAGGTGTTGGGCAGTTCTGGGAACTGTCCTGAGCGGGTGGGGGTATCTGAGGCTGTCAGCTATTACCTTTGAGTTTGCTTGGGCCTCCCTCACATCATTGTGTTACTCTGTGAGGTCTGTCTCAGGGCCTACTGGACATGCTGTGTTTGATGGTTTCTACACTAAGCAGAACTGGCATCTACCCCTGAAATGGAAAGACATGCTTTAAAATTGGTTTGAAGTTAGCACGGAATGTCAACCTTTGACTGTAAAAGGAACTAGAACATTTTTTTTTTCTGTGTTCAGAGAAGCCAGAGACACCCTTTCGTTTCACCCGGCTCTTGTGTCTCCTGCCCTCAGTGTGGATCAATCTCTGAGGCAAGTAAAGCACAAATCATTTGCTTCAGTTAAGGCCAACTGCCTGCAGGCTGCTGCTGCTGTCCCATAAGCCTTGAAAGCATCCTTTTAGGGTCACTGACTCTCTGCTTCCTAGATGCTGTCAGTCTCCTCTGTAGGCCTGACTGGCCTTGCCCACCTATCCAGCTGAGGTCAGCTCCTCCAATCTCAACCACCACATATAGGTCACTTTGGAGGAAATGTTTATTCAATGTGGTCGCAGGGCAGGTAACTGAAGCAGCAGCTTATGGACCGCATGTGGAGATGCTTACTGTCTCTTCAGTGCAGGCTTGTTCAGTGTGCAGATAGCACTGTCCTCATTCTTGGAGCCATTCATGAGATAAACTGCATTTTTCTGTATTGCCTGGAACTCCTCATACAGGACGACTGTTTTTATTTTTCTTGGACATACAAGGAAGATTCTCTGTCTATAAAGCCTGTGTGGAGAGGAGTTGTGGTGTAAGGGGGGTTATGACAAGCTGTCCCTCCTGCCAGAGGAGAGGGATGTCAAGGAAGCTAGTTACTCTCTTCACTTATTTCCTGTGATTAAAGTCAATGGGAAACTACAACAGCCTAATCCAAGCAGGATAACAAAGGACACAGACTCATCAGGGATGAAGGAATGGGTCACTCCTCCAGGAAAAGAGCCAAGACCTGTCAGGGTTCTTGCCAAAGGTGAAGGAAATACAGAATGGGTAGTAGAGGAAGGTAGTTATAAATACCAATTAAGGCCACATAACCAGTTGCAGAAACAAGGATTATAAAGTTATATGAATGCTTTTGTCTTATTTTGCTAATGAACACATTTGTCTTTCTTCCAATTTCTTTAACATCAATTGGTATTTAAGTTGAGACACTAAAAGAATGTTCCCAAGGGACATTGCCCCATTGTAAATTACAAATACATTTGCGATTATAGCAGGAATAGTTATATCATGTTAGGTGTATTCATGACCTTGTTATTGTTTCATGTGGACATGAGATATTATTTGTGTCAAGTTGACAAGGGGTGGATTGTAGTGGCTATTCCTGGTTGTCAGCTTGACTATATCTGGAATGAACTACAATCCAGAATTGGAAGGCTCACCAGTGATCCTAATCTGGAGGATGGGAGATAGAAATTTCTGACCTGGATCTTGGTATGGAGATCTTGAGGCATAGTGGCTATGAATTCCAGAAGATTAAGACAGGGAGATTTCTGAGTTCAAGGTCATCTGGGATTAAAGGTTTAGTGGTACACATCTTTAATCTGGGCTACACCTTCTTCTGGAGACCTACATAAGGACATTGGAAGAAAGAAGACTCGCTCCTTCTCCTGCTTGCCATGTGGGACTGAGCAACTGCGAGATCCTTGGACTTCTGTTCATAGCTACTACTGACAATTGTTGGGAGTTGGACTGCAGTCTGTAAGTCATCAATAAATTCCTTTACTATATAGAGACTATCCATAAATTCTGTGACTCTAGAGAACCCTGACCAATACAGAAGTTGGTATTGGGAGTGGTTCTAGAAGAGCAAAAGTATAAGGATGAACCTTTTAAAAATCTGGAGTTGAGCCGGGCATGGTGGCACACGCCTTTAATCCCAGCACTAGGGAGGCAGAGGCAGGCGGCTTTCTGAGTTCGAGGCCAGCCTGGTCTACAGAGTGAGTTCCAGGACAGCCAGGGGTACAGAGAGAAACCTGTCTCGAAAAAAAAAAAAATCTGGAGTTGGCTTGTTGATTCATTAGCACCTTCAACTACTGAAACCTTTCCAGATTCTCTCCATCCTGGGAGCTCAGAGAATTTTGAAGACCCGTGGTTGAAACTATATTTCAACCTTAAAGAAGCTAATGCCCTTGATTTTCTTGATGAATTAGGTGATTTGGTGTACAAAGCTTTCTACAAGATGGGGGAAAAAATCGGAAAATGATTTTACTGGCTGGTTGCTCTTAGCATCTCGGGGGGAAAAAAACAATGAATGAAAAGGAGTTGTGTGATCAAATCAAACGGCTCCAGACACAAGTAAACGATCTACAAGTTGCTAAATGCAGATGGTGGTTTGAGCACAGATGCAAAGTCAGTCTTCTTCCCTGGGTGCTGACTGCTCTACATGGTTAGTTATGTCAGCAGCAGAAGGGAAGGTTGGCACTTGGTGCGTGGGGACCACTTCCCACACAAATACAGCATTGTTTTCTGCAGGCAAATGCATGTTTGCAATCTCCAAGAAAGGAGCAATTATGTGCTATTTCACAAACTTAGCTTAACCATAGAATTTACCCCCACAAACCTCCTACTTTGGAAACACTGCTGCCAGAGAAGCAGAAACATGCTCACACCTGGTCACTCCACTAATTTCTAAGCAGGTCTTGTTTTCTGTTTTCTTTCCCCAAAGTGACTGTAAAATACTTTTGAATTGCAGTTATGGAAAATTAATTTTTGAACATATGAGGAAAAAAGTGAAAATGATCTATTAAAAGAGTAAAAGAAAATGCTTTATAAAATGTTTGGGAACAGTTAGACATCCACATGCACACAATGGCTCTATGCTGCTATGCAAAGCAAGCAAGTAAGCAAGCAAGCAAGCAAGCAAGCAAGCAAGCAAGCAAGCAAGCAAGCAAGCAAGCAAGTAAGCAAGCAAGCAAGCAAGCAAGCAAGTAAGCAAGCAAACAAGCAAGCAAGCAAGCAAGCAAGCAAGCAAGCAAGCAAGCAAGCAAGCAAGCAAGCAAGCAAGCAAGCAAACAACCCAGAAACCAAAACCCCAAACAAAACCATAAAACCTTAGCAAGATAACATGAGACCTTCCAGATGACCTTGGGGAGGCTAATGACCTCTAAAATATAACACCAAATGGAGATCATGGCAGGAAGTGTTGATAGTTAGGACAATTCTGCTCTGTGAAGGACACACAGAAAATGAAGATTTGGATATGTGGCTCATGTCTGGAACCCCAGCCAGCACCAAGAATGTAGACACATGGAAGGTCATGAGTGTGAAGTCAGTCTGGGCCACATCCTTCTAATCTAATTTTGGCTACAGTAGGAGTCTCTGTCTCAAGCAAACAAATAAATAAAACCGAGGAAAGAGGAAAATAGAAAGATAACCAAAGATCAAACATTTTCAAACCACTCACCTGATTTAGAACTGTTGTCCAAAATTATGCTTCTTTCAGACCCAACAATAGAAGTTGGGGTTGTTGGTGCAGCCTACAATCTCAGCTAGAGTTCCAAGCTTATCAGTGCAACTTAGCAAGGTGGCAATATGTGGACAGGGTGCTGAGGGAAAAGCTCAATGGTAGAGAGCTTGCCTTACAATAGCATGGCTTCTATATCTCGTACTACCAAAAAACTCCAAATGCTCTAAGCAGAAAGAAAAGGAAATAAAGAGAAAACAATGATGAAAATGGAGACAAGAGAAAATCTGGATAGTTTACAAAGATGATATGCAGATGATGAAGACATGTGAGTCCATGTCCTTGCACGTAACCGTACAAACACAAGACAGTACACACATTTACACTCACCACAGCTTGTGTATTATCAGGGAACTGCAGAATAACCTGCACTGAGCCATCACCACACACCCAGGACACAGATGTAACAAAATTCCATCAGCCGTGGAAGGACATATGCCTTCCCTCAGAGTTAGAGGAGCTGGGATTGTCCAGGTATTCTGAGAAGAGACTTAATAGTACCTTACAAAAATAAATATAGTAAAAATCCAGCAATCTATTATTTGGCGTTTACTCAAAGGAGTTGAAACTTACATCTACACTCACATGCCTACTCAACATCACCAAACTTTAGAAGCAACCGATGTGAGTGAATGAACTGTGGTCCAGCTACCCAGTGAGAATTTTCAGCAATAGAGATGAAACAAGTGGTCATGCAGTAGAGAGCCATGGGAACTGTAAATGCACATTACTAAGTGAAATCCCGATAACAGTAATGCTAAGACTGGAGTTTCTAGTGACTTGGAGAGAAGAGTGATCAGATAGGATGTAGGGAACATTGAGTCAATGAAACTAGTCTACATGATTCTGTAATGGTAGATGAATGCTTCTCGTCATGAAAACCCACCAAGCAGTACAACAAGGAAGCCTCAATATAAAGTATGGATTTATTTAGTTATTACTAATATATTACTCTACAGTATAATCAATAGCACATGTACTAAAATAATACAAGAAAATATGGTACTTTCTGATTAATTTCTCCCCATCATTGATATGAAAAGTATGTATTTAAAATACAAATTAAAAGAAAATGGGGTTCTTGATGGACACAATGCATTAGTAAATAATTATTGGATGATGTCATTGTTTTATGTAAGTGACGTGTCCTACAGGCAGTGGGGTACATGAAAGGCTCATTGCTACATGTCACACCCCTGCACACACCACATGTATTCACTCAGTCTCTGGGTGTACACTCACTAATTTGTAATTTCTAACTAGAAAAATTGGCAACTAAAAACTTTAACTCATCTGTGGTAAGGACATCACTGTTGAGATTCGAGCAAAAGCCCCTTGGTGCCACAGTCCACTGTACAACTGCCTCCTCTTGACTCATGGCTGGTTCCTACCTAGTAAAAATGGTGCTGCTAAAAGTGACAGATTTTACTCTCATTGAAAATGCGCTATTTTGACATCCAGGGGAGGAAAAGTTATTGAAGTCATTAAAAGCCACAAGGGAGGCTACAGCTGTAATGCGGCAACATTTGCTCTACAAGTCTACTCTCCCTGTTTAAAAAGAATCTCAAGACAAGACAAAACCCACGCACAATTGATAGGAATACCCACAGCAGTGCTAGAGAACAGAAAGGTCTCATGTTTTGACAATTTTTGTAGTATTTGATTGTATTAGTTACACCAGATGTGATTGTCAAGCCAGGCTCACCCTAGTCAGAGTTTCCAGCATCTGTGTATAGGCACAGACAAATCGAGAGGCTGATACAAAGTGCAGAGGACACACCCATACCCTTCCTACCTGCCCCCCCCCCCCCCCCCCCGTCATATACTCCTGGATTACATCAGAGGCCTGAAAGCTGTAGGTGATGTGCTGGGGAGCCTTTACTTGGCACCCTGGGTGTTAAAGTTTTTGTTTCTGTCTTATGTGTTTCTTGTTGTTTTCTCTAATGTTCTTGTGTTTTCACTAACAGGATCCTATATGGCACTAATCCCTTCCCTCACAATCATAAAGAGAAACCTTATCTTATGCATGCATATTTCCCACTTCACAATTCACTGACAGACCAACCCTTTCTGGTTCTGATGACAACCTATAAACCATGAAAAGCAGTGAGTTTACACTGAATCTTAAATAAATGCCACATAAGGCCAACAGAACACACACACACACACACACACACACACACACACACACACACACACAGACACACACACACAGAGAGAGAGAGAGAGAGAGAGAGAGAGACAGAGAGAGACAGAGAGAGAGAGACAGAGACAGAGACAGACAGACAGAGAGAGAGAGAGAGAGAGAGAGAGAGAGAGAGAGAGAGAGACTCTAGCATGGCAGAGGGTCCAGTTTATTGTAGTTCAAGCATCTGACCTCTGATGGGCTGCATTAACCCAACAGTCAGTAGGGATATCTGGTGCCATGGGCAAAATCACTTGTCTCACACCATTCACAAAGATGGACAAGAACTCATCTTACTGTGAGAAAAGAAAGGCCTAGCAAGGAGACTGAGATTGTCTTACTCCACAACAAACAAGAAAAACAAAATTCCATGTTGTTTCTTCAGTCATATGTGGTAGTGGATGTGAGATCAATAGCTAAGTGTGCCATCTGTTGAAGACAAGAGTTTGAAGGTGTGAATCCTTGGAAAGATTACAGCCAGGGGTACAGAAGGAATATGCCCCACATAATTATTTTATAGTTTGATGATAAAGCGAAGGTAGAAATGTTCACATAATGGAATGTTTGGAAGCCTTAGAGACCCTTGTAGGTTTGGGGCAAATCAGGCCATTATCAGGCCATGCCCACCTGCAGCATCCTGATTCTCCCTCTATCCTCACAGCTGCCATAGAAGAAATGACAGGTCCCCCGCAGAGAGAACCCATCTCTGAATCTAGCCTTCTATAGAACTCCCCAGGCGCCCTAATTCCAGGAGAATAGCAGGTGCCCTAATTCTAATTTCTTCCAGGAAATTTAGAACTCCAGGCTACCAGGCTCCAAGGCATCAGAGAACTTCTGTTATAATAGGTAAGCTGCTATAACTAAACTCACATTCTTAGGGTCACACATTCCCTCTCCAGAAGTCAGGCCCCTCTCTTCTTGCCTGCCACCTTGGAAACAGAAACAGCCTGAGTCCAATCAACACTGGGAACCACCCAGCAACCACATGGTATGGAGCCTCCTGCTTTCTCTGAGACTTGTAAGAAAGAAACACCCACTCTGTCTCTTCAGAGCTTCTGTATGTCTACCCAGGTCACTAAAATATTCCCTTCCCGTACTTCTGTCCCAGAGACCTGGAATAGAACTCCTATCGTAGTGATAAGAATGAATGAAGGATCTGCCCCACCTAGGTGCTCTAATTGCCTACCCAGTGGACCATATCCTCCTCTCTCAATTCCCACTAAATCTGTGCTCAGAGGATATACTAAATATCTGGCATAAATCGAGGCCTCCGCAAACGCTTGTTTGCATTCTCTATTGTATCACTCCAGCACTGATGCCCTCAGTGGAGAGCCTACCTGGGTGTCACCTACAACTCGTAATTATTTTTCACTGCAGAACCTACTTGGTCAGCATTTGGGTGATGCACACCATAGGGAAGAATGATCTCCATTGGAAAATTCTATAATCAATCACTTCTGCCAACATGACATTGACTGGTACAAGTACAAACCATTTCCTTTTGCATTTTATAGAGAATCTTACCTAGTAAAAGTTATAATTAAAAAAAATCTGTGGACAGGAGATCAATTTGAGAGTAGTCGCAGCTGGGATTATTAATAATGTCCTGTCGCCTGTCATCTTGTTCCAGTACCCTTAAAGGCCACTGAATATTCACTCCTTCCTCATCATCAATTTTGAGCCCTGCCTCCCACTTCCCTGGCAACATTAGAAAAGTAAATAGTGCTTTGCTACTCTTTAGGTCTCTTGGTCAGAAGAATACCCTTGGCTCTGCGATATGATGTTGTTGTCAGCTTCAAAGAATAGAACATTTCATAGCACTGTCCCTTCCCTTAAGAGTTAAGAGTAGAGCCTGTCAATCAACTGGCCAGGAGTCTGCTGCCCAGGAATGCGGACATGCTAAGGAGATGGGAGGAATAATTACCCTCCTCCTGAAACAAAGGTAGCTGACCTCCCCAGAAACCTCACTGCTGCTGTGCAGTCCTTTACACAGCTTCCATCATGTAGGCCAGCAGAGCCTGCCCACTGTGCTGAGTTATTCAGTAAAGCATACATTTTCTTTTTCTCCTTTTTCAATTTATTTTTCTTCCAGAGAGGGACCGAAGCCTGGGAGTGCTCTCCCGGGCACTGTGGACCTCCTGACTTTCTGTGAAGACTCCCACCTTCTATCATGCAGTAGCTTGATGACACTAATTGCCAAGCTTTCCTGTGCTTTCTTGGACCTAAAGAAATAACTGCACTTCTCTCTTCCTCTACTGTCTCTCTCTTTCCTGACAACTGTTGAGATTTACAACTTGTCTTCACTGTTGTTTTCCTCTCAAACTGTAAGAAAACCCTTCTTATTCCTTTCTGACTCTAATTCTCAATACATTTATCAATGAGATCAAGAACCCTAAAGAGCAGCCCCAATTTCCTTGTAACAGTCAGAGTCTCTTAACCATGCAGTTCTCTTGTGTCTCATAACAGTGTATGACAAATTTTTAAGCAAATAAGAAAGACAACTGGAAACAGGGGAGGAGGTACAATACAGCTCTGTTACAGGATCAAGGCAAGACTCATTTGCAAAGTGGGACCAGGTTTCCTGTAGCATGCCAACCAACTCCTCTCTTCTTCCACTGGATCTCTACCAGATATAACAACTTGTCATCAGAACAAGAAAACAAACAAAAAGACAACAAACAAACAAGCATACAAATGCCTCCCCCTTTCTAACCTGATTTTTTGTCAAACTGTTTTACTGCAGCACAAAAACTAACATAACCTTTAAATAAGCCATTTGACGTGACATTTCTTGTTTGTTTACTAGAACTTTTATTTTTTGCCTTGTTGTTTCTCACAAACACAAGTTTCTCTCTTTTCAGGCCCTTCCACGTGGGTATGGTCCTGATATGGGTGCCATCACTATTCACTCACATGTATTTTGTAGATACACAAAAGCTACCCTTGAGTTTGATCAATGGCTACTGTTTAACAAGGAACTATTCTAAACCATCATACAGTTTCTTTCTGTGGACTTTATTCAGCCATATACATTTTTTACTCTTATAAGTTATGTTAAAACAGCAAGAATTTTTCTTGCTTTCGATGTTCTTTTCTTTCTTTCTTCATAGTTTCTTGTTTTTGTTATTTTCTTGTTATATTGTCTGAATCTCAATGAGAATCTTAAAATCTTGTTCATTTCTGTCTCTTGGGTCATGTTCTACTTGACCAATTTGGCTCTTTTCTTTTCTGGTGGTGATGCTCAAGTAAACAGGGTCTGTGTTCCATGATCTGGCTGGGACAGAATTCATGTTGCTGATAGCATTGCTGGCTTCTATTGACCATCCTCCGACATCATAGCTACCACAGGGTAGTCAGTCTAGTGATTCAGGGACTTATCGGAGATCTCAGTGTCACAGTCTTACTTGCTGCCATGTATGTTAGCCCCTCCTGGAGGTTATCACCATGAGAAAGCAGAGAAGGCATGGTTTGAAAGACTCTACTATTGATGTGCAATAGCATGGAGACCACCTTCCTACTAACTGTGACCTAGTCAGTTGGAAAATGTATAGATTCTCCTCACATGGCTCTGTTGCTCATGTTTCTATCTCCTTAGAAATCCCCGTGTTAGAGAGATACATGTGAAAAAGGATATCAAGTCATGGGTGAACATTTGCTCTTATCAACCAGGGTTAGTGTGATGATCCATCACACTGCACGGGCTTAGAGAATAAGCCTCCATTTCTCACTGTTTTTGAGAAAGGTTGGGTTCAAGGTACTGTCTTCCTCATTGCCTTGTAAGGCAGTCTCTTTCTCACTCTATTGTGTAAAAAATGTGTAAGAGATAGTAAAGAGGGTAATAAGCTTTCTAATGTGTTTTCATAAGAGCGCTCTACCATCTTGAGAATGTAACTCTCAGAATGTCAATCCTAATCACTTTCCAAAGACTTTCTTCAAACATTATACATTGGGGATTAAGACTCCTACATATAGATTTAGTTCAAGGTAATATCTAATAGTATTTTTTTTAGGACAGGTTCATTCAATGAATCTGGAGCTTACTGATTTTGCTACATAGGTTGTAAAATGAGCCTCAGAGTTCTCCTTGTTTCTACATCCCTAATACTGAGTTACAAATATGGTGCCACCATTCTGGTCATTTAACATAGGTTCTGGGAATCTAAACTTAGATACTTATCATATCAAGACAAGCATTTTACCAACTGTTCCATCTTTGGAGTGCAGAAAAGCTATTATTTTTTTTTAATTTCTAGAAACAGACATTTAATGCATACTTTGAGTTTATATAAATTTGCCATTCTTTTAAAGCTTTTTCTATTGTTTCATTTGAAGTTTGAGGGCCTGAAAATGAACTTATTATCTTTGTATTTTACTCTCTATTGACCTAAAATTTCTGTCTCACATTTTCTGAGTGGATTAGTGGGAACCTTGCTGGTTTATTCTGGAAATTCAGTCCCGGTAATTTTTTTCTTATCATGCTCCTTTCCCTCTGCTCTGCCCCCATGAATGATGTTTCCCGTGATACTTCATACGGATGAATCTAGAAATATGGGCACTAGAAGAAAGGTTCTGAATGCAATCTTTTTCTAAAGGCTTGTTTCTATCTAACTCTGGAGGCTCGGGGACCTGTATAACCTGTAATGTATAGCAGGGTCAGAAAAAAGGCACTCGATGGAGAGAGAAGGGCATGGAGTGCATTACTCATAAACAAGCTCAGTTCTGTGTCCTGCAGCTCTAGCAGGTTTTCTTGCATGGCTTCATTTTGGTATCACAGTCACACTACCTTGTTTATCCTCAAAGTAGGCAAGAACTTTGTGGAGCATCCATGTCAACTGAAGCTGCAATGAGCAAACACTATGGGTTTCTTCTGTGAGCCAGCTCTTGACACCACTAATGTTTCTTTGGGGTCTTTTATTTTCAGATTACTTTCATTCCTTAAATTCTGTGTGCTGTTTATGCTGTCTCCCAAATATACCTTCTTATAAGCCTGTATCTGGTATAAAATATTCATTTAATGATTAAATTATTCTTCAGTACAGTTTCCATTTGTTGCCTTGGAAATTGAACTGGACTAATTTCTTCTTAGAAGAAAAATAATAGTTCTAGTCTTCTTTTAACTATGAGAGTTCTAATTTTAAAAAGAGATCACACAGTAAAAAGTATGCTTGATAAAAGCAAGTGAACTTGAATGTTTTTATTCCTTTGTATCTTAAAGGCAGGAGGAGTGTGGTATTGGTGTAATATGTGCCTGCTTTGTAGCAGGAATGACATAGGAACATGACCTGAATTTTGGTCACAGCATCTGTGAAAAAGCTATTAACATTTCTATTTCTAAGGGGAGGAAACAGGATCATAAAAGTCACAAATAATTCAGATGTAAATGAAACAGGATTTGAAGGGGGTATGTGTAACTTCAAAACATGCTTGTTTCTACTTATCCCTGTCACAATATATATTAATACGAGAACTCGTGTAATTATGAAAATGTTAAAAACAAATAAAATATTTTTTTTTACAAAACCTTTGTGAATTACAGGCTAGGGGCTTTAGCAGAAGGTAAAAACTTTAGTCTCTGCTTTCCATATGATATTTTTGATGGGCTCTGCTCATTTCCATGTTCTCAGCAGAAAGCTAGGCTCAGTGATGGGTTTTATAATTCTTTATAATAGTTTAAGAGCTTTGTGATACTAGAGTTAGATTGGCTTGGTTATTGGGTACCAGGGTTAGGTAAGATGAAGACCAAATCTGAGCCTAGGGAAAGAGAACCAATCCTGTAGTGATGAGAAAGATCACTATAGCTGTTTATCAGAAGTTTGTATACAGAGAATTGTGTGAAAGTATATCTTTCTGCAAGGAGGTGTTTGTATGTCTGCATGTATAAGAAGGTCTAGATTATATGGATGTATGTCAAGGAAGTACATCCCTATGAATGTGAATAAGGGCTTATATAAGTAAAATGAAGTCCAGTATGAACAGAGACTTCCAAAAGCAAAGCCAGTTCCCAGCCAAAATCTGTGTTGTCAAGAAAGGATAAAAATGCCACCATTGGGAAAACTGCCTGGCAATAAACAAAGTAATTACTCTGTTTCATTACATACTCACAGACAAGTTCCTTATATCTTTCATTAATAACTTGGTCTGCATCAAGCTGTGGGTGAGGACAGCTATTTAAGTTGCCAGGATTCAAACTCAGGGAAGTTTACTCATGCTCATTTCTTTTGCTCTGCTGAGCCAAGTTCTTTGTCCTTAGGATACCTGTCCAATTCCAAGAAGAGAATTGAAGTTCATTCAGATGGAAGCAGACATGCTATCCTGCTTTAGGCCTCCTTCGGGAGTCCTTGCTCATGTCAGTTGAGAAACTCTATGTCGAGGATTTCTGTATATGGGATGAAGTGGCAAGGGCAGTGATTGATGTCTGCATTAGATAATTGCTAGAGACTCAATGATAAGGCACAAAGACTCAGCATTTGGAAGCTGGGTACTATACTGAGGCAGGCAGATGGGTCCCCAGCCTCATGAGATGAAGAAGATGCACCTTGCCATGCAAACTGAGGTTGTTTGAGAACCCATTTCTGTCTCATTCCCCAGAACAGAGCAGCTTGCAGGAGATCAAGGCATTGGGAATCCACTGAGAAAGCCTCAGACTGCTGGGAGGATGCTAAAAGGAAACAAGATCCTTTTTGTAAGCTTTGGAGCAGTCTCCTTAGTAGTCACATTGGCAAACTTGAAAGAGATGGATACACCCCATCTTTGAGACCTTTATGTCCACCTGGAGTGATCTGGCACACTCTTGGAATTGCTGCCTGCTGTGTCCTCCACCTGTCTTGCTGAAGTTTGGTCATTTCTATGATGTGTCTTCTGAGTCCTTAATTTCAATCTGTGTTTTTCATGATTGTTGGGCCTGCTGCCAGTGACTTTCTTGGTCTTGGGATATGATCATATTTCTCTTTTCTTAGTGACCTCAGATGGACCTAGCATACAGGGTAGAAAAAGAGATCAGATTCTTGCTTTTGTTTGTAGATGGGTTGAAGGCATGAGAATTCACATTTGCAGAAAATGGATTATTTTCTAAAAACTTATCTAATTACAAAACAGCTGCAGGATGATCCTAGGGTTGAAAATAATCATACACATTTGCTGGGGTACAGAGACAGCATCCTTATGCCTGCAGAGTGCCAGACTGGATGTCCAAAAGCCAGACACTAATTATAGTCCCACCAGCTTCTTCCTGACGGCTGAGTAAATTTAACTATTCCATGTTCTTTGTGCCTTTTGCAAAGCTAGTAAGGCTCTGGGTTTCTTCATAGCAACTGACAGTGCTCACAGTCTATTTTATTCTTTTTTTTTCTTTGTTTTGTGCTTTTGGTGCTTTTGACTTTTATGTGATGGGAGGAATTTCTTTTCTGAACCAATCTATTTGGAGTTCTGTAGGTTTCTTGTATGTTCATGGGCATCTCTTTCTTTAGGATAGGGAAGTTTTCGTTTATAATTTTTTTTTAAGACATTGACTAGCCCTTTAAGTTGGAAATCTTCACTCTTCTATACCTATTATCCTTAGGTTTAGTCTTATTTCCTGGATTTCCTGGGTGTTTTGGGTTAGGAGCTTTTTGCTTTTTTCATTTTTTTTTTTTTTTTGACTGATGAGTCAACATTTTCTATGGTATCTTCTGCACCTGAGATTTCCTTTCCTATCTCTTGTATTCTGTTGGTGATGCTTGAGTCTATGACTCCTGATTTTTTTTTTGTGTGTGTGTGTATGTGTGTGTATGTGTGTGTGTGTGGGGGATGTCTTAGTAAGTATTTCTACTGCTGTGATAAAATACCATAACAAAAAGCAACTTGGAAAGGAAAGGGTTTATTTATCATATACTTCCAGATCACAATTTATCACTGAAGGAAGTCAAGGTGTAAACCCTGAAACAGGAACAAAGAAAACATGGAAGGTAATACTGCTGATTGTGGACTGGGGCCTCCCACATTGATCACTAGTTAAAAGGTTACAGAATTTTTAAAGGGTAAGTTTTCTTCTTTCCTTTTACTGGATTTTATAAACTTATTTTCTTATACTATACTTAGATCATATTCTTTCCTTTACTCAACTCCACATAGATTCTTCCATTTTCCTACTTACCCAACTTCATGTTCTTTCTCTGACTCTGACCAGTAAATCAAACATCACACAGAGAGAGAGAGAGAGGGGGGGGATAAAAACACAAACAAAAAAAAAAACACAGAAAAACGTGGCATCTATTTTGTGTTGGCTACCACATGAGTGTAGAGACTGCCCTGCAATGAACCCATTACCACTGCATTAAAGATAACTAACATTTTCTTTTCCCTCCAGCAGGCATCAGCCCCAGATAGCTTCTTGGGCAGGGCTTCAGCTTTGTGTCCACTTTCTCTTTTCTGAGCCAGGAGTCTGTCTTGCTTAAACCATTGCAAATCTTTTGTGTGCTATTACAGTCTCTGTGAGTTCACACATACATAGCCATGCTGTGTCTGAGACACTGTTTCACTGGAGTCATCTACCACCACTGGCTCTTACAGTGTCTCACCCTTTCTTCTTCTGCATAGATTCCCCCAGTCTTATGGGGAAGGGATTGGTTAAAACAACCATCTCAAGTAGGTCTGATTACCCTAAAGTCTCTCACTCTCTGCACATTGTCCAGGTTAACTACCATAAGAAGCAAGAAGAAACCTCTCTGAGAATGATTGAGAAATGCATTTATCTATGGGCATAGTGATATGCTGTTAGGAATCATTGTATAGCTACTTTCCTGAGCAGAGTAATAGTCCCAAGTTTTCCTTTAGGACCAATGACATATCTAGTCACATTAGCAGTGCCAGGTTGGGTTCCTCGCATAAAGAGAGCCTTAAATCCAATTTAAAAGTGTTT
This sequence comes from Mus musculus, assembly GCF_000001635.26. Classification (NCBI taxonomy): domain Eukaryota; kingdom Metazoa; phylum Chordata; class Mammalia; order Rodentia; family Muridae; genus Mus; species Mus musculus. The sequence goes on along the minus strand of NC_000077.6, from coordinate 10,940,971 downwards.
GGTTACTCACAAAACATTTGTGCCACTATAAGCACGAACATATCTTGTAGAAAGGTCTCTACTGTAGGTCCCAAGTTTATATCTGGGTGGTATGGGTGAGTGCTTTTCTCCTGTGATGGCATGTGTTGTACCTTCCAGCATCATGGTAGATTTTAGGGATAAAATATCTAGTTTCATAGAAGTTCATTTTTTCCAAGTTCTATGACATAAGTGAGTAGGGTCTTCACTGATAGGACCTTAGCATTAGGAAGTATGGGAAAACCAATAGAATAGTCACTAGCTTATAAATTTTGGCAGAAGTACTGTGGTAAACCTTTGTCCAATGACTCAAAAAATATAACCCATTCCTAGTATTAGATGTTTTACATGGGATGTCTAGTTAAGGCATGCTCTCCTCTATTATAGGATAATTCCATTTAAATTCATTTCTTGTATATTGTATATTTTAGATAGCTTCTGTGTTAGAATATTTCCATATAGCTTTCCAAAAGGCCTTTATCATTACTTGTCTCCTCTCCTATTCTCTCCTTTATGATGTAATTCTATCACCCCTCCTCCATTTAATATTCTAATTCTAGTTTTTCATTTATATCGTTACATCACTATATTGTATCTCTCCTTGCTTGCAAGATACACTCCTTTGCTACCTATGCATTGTGACTATTCAAAATGAAACACTCATAACTAAAGATTAAAAGCTAATACTCACATGTGTAGAAAATGAGCAATGTTTGTCTTGCCTGGATTATCTCACTTAGGATAATTGTTCCTAGCTCCATACCTTTACCTCCAAATTTTATTTTTCTTGACAGTTGAATACTTTTCTACTGTGTAAATGCTCCACATACATTCTCTGTTCATTAGTTGGTGGATGTTTCCAATTTCTGACTAATATAAATGGAGTAGCAGTGAACATGGATGAGCAAGTATCTCTGTAGTAAAATATAGAGTTCGTTAGGTATATGCCCAAGAGTGGTAGAGCCAGATCTTGGAGGAGATTGATTTCCAGCTTCCTAAGGAACCACTGCACTGATTTCCATAGTGGCTTTACCAGTGTCCACCCCCACCAGCAATAAATAAGTGTCCCCTTTCTCATATTGTCACAAGCATCAGATGTTGTTTGATTTATTAATATTGGCCATTCTTATTGGAGTAAGTTGAAATCTCAAAGTGGCTTTAATTTTATTTCCTGATGGGTAAGGGGACTCCCCCTTTTTGGCCCTGGTGTTCCCCTGTACAGGGGCATATAAAGTTTGCGTGTCCAATGGGCCTCTCTTTCCAGTGATGGCCGATTAGGCCATCTTTTGATACATATGCAGCTAGAGTCAAGAGCTCCGGGGTACTGGTTAGTTCATAATGTTGTTCCACCTATAGGGTTGCAGATCCCTTTAGCTCCTTGGGTTCTTTCTCTATCTCCTCCATTGGGAGCCCTGTGATCCATCCATTAGCTGACTGTGAGCATCCACTTCTGTGTTTGCTAGGCCCCGGCATAGTCTCACAAGAGACAGCTACATCTGGGTCCTTTCAATAAAATCTTGCTAGTATATGCAATGGTGTCAGCGTTTGGAGGCTGATTATGGGATGGATCCCTGTATATGGCAGTCCCTAGATGGCCCATCCTTTTGTCTCAGCTCCAAACTTTGTCTCTGTAAATGCTTCCATGGGTGTTTTGTTCCCAATTCTAAGAAGGGGCAAAGTGTCCACACTTTGGTCTTCTTTCTTCTTGAGTTTTATGTGTTTTGCAGATTGTAACTTTTATCTTGGGTATTCTAAGTTTCTGGGCTAATATCTACTTATCAGTGAGTACATATCATTTGAGTTCTTTTGTGATTGGGTTACCTCACTCAGGATAATGCCCTCCAGGTCCAACCATTTGCCTAGGAATTTCATAATTTCATTCTTTTTAATAGCTGAGTAGTACTCCATTGTGTAAATGTACCACATTTTTTGTATCCATTCCTCTGTTGAGGGGCATCTGGGTTCTTTCCAGCTTCTGGCTATTATAAATAAGGCTGCTATGACATAGTGGAGCATGTTTCTTTCTTACTAGTTGGAACATCTTCTGGATATATGCCCAAGAGAGGAATTGCCGGATCCTCCGGTAGTACCATGTCCAATTTTCTGAGAAAGCATCAGACTGATTTCCAGAGTGGTTGTACATGGTTGCAATCACACCAACAATGGAGGAGTGTTCCTCTTTCTCCACATCCTTGCCATCATCTGCTGTCACCTGAATTTTTGATCTTAGCCATTCTGACTGGTATGAGATGGAATCTCAGGGTTGTTTTGATTTGCATTTCCCTAATGATTAAGGATGCTGAACATTTTTTCAGGTGTTTCTCAGCCATTCAGTATTCCTCGGGTGAGAATTCTTTGTTTAGCTCTGAGCCCCATTTTTTAATGGGGTTATTTGATTTTCTGGAGTCCACCTTCTTGAGTTCTTTATATATATATGTTGGATATTAGTCCTCTATCTGATTTAGGATAGGTAAAGATCCTTTCCCAATCTGTTGGTGGACTTTTTGTCTTATTGACAATGTCTTTTGCCTTACAGAAGCTTTGCAGTTTCATGAGGTCCCATTTGTCAATTCTCGATCTTACAGCACAAGCCACTGTTCTATTCAGGAATTTTTCCCCTGTGCCCATATCTTCAAGGCTTTTCCCCACTTTCTCCTCTATAAGTGTCAGTGTCTCTGGTTTTATGTGAAGTTCCTTGATCCACTTAGATTTGACCTTAGTACAAGGAGACAGGTATGGATCAATTCGCATTCTTCTACATGATATCAACCAGTTATGCCAGCACCAATTGTTGAAAATGCTGTCTTTCTTCCACTGGATGGTTTTAGCTCCCTTGTAGAAGATCAAGTGACCATAGGTGTGTGGGTTCATTTCTGGGTCTTCAATTCTATTCCATTGGTGTACTTGTCTGTCAGTATACCAGTACCATGCAGTTTTTATCACAATTGCTCTGTAGTAAAGCTTTAGGTCAGGCATGGTGATTCCACCAGAGGTTCTTTTATCCTTGAGAAGAGTTTTTGCTATCCTAGGTTTTTTGTTATTCCAGATGAATTTGCAGATTGCTCTTTCTAATTCGTTGAAGAATTGAGTTGGGATTTTGATGGGGATTGCATTGAATCTGTAGATTGCTTTTGGCAAGATAGCCATTTTTACAATGTTGATCCTGCCAATCCATGAGCATGGGAGATCTTACCATCTTCTGAGATCTTCTTTAATTTCTTTCTTCAGAGACTTGAAGTTTTTATCATACAGATCTTTCACTTCCTTAGTTAGAGTCACGCCAAGATATTTTATATTATTTGTGACTATTGAGAAGGGTGTTGTTTCCCTAATTTCTTTCTCAGCCTGTTTATTCTTTGTGTAGAGAAAGGCCATTGACTTCTTTGAGTTAATTTTATATCCAGCTACTTCACTGAAGCTGTTTATCAGGTTTAGGAGTTCTCTGGTGGAATTTTTAGGCTCACTTATATATACTATCATATCATCTGCAAAAAGTGATATTTTGACTTCTTCCTTTCCAATTTGTATCCCCTTGATCTCCTTTTGTTGTCTAATTGCTCTGGCTAGGACTTCAAGTACAATGTTGAATAGGTAGGGAGAAGGTGGGCAGCCTTGTCTAGTCCCTGATTTTAGTTAGATTGCTTCCAGCTTCTCACCATTTACTTTGATGTGGCTACTGGTTTGCTATAGATGGCTTTTATTATGTTTAGGTATGGGCCTTGAAATCCTGATCTTTCGAAGACTTTTATCATGAATGGATGTTGGATTTTGTCAAATGCTTTCTCCGCATCTAATGAGATGATCATGTGCTTTTTGTCATTGGGTTTGTTTATATAATGGATTACGTTGATGGATTTTCGTATATTAAACCATCTCTGCATCCCTGGAATAAAACCTACTTGGTCAGGGTGGATGATTGTTTTGATGTGTTCTTGGATTCGGTTAGCGTGAATTTTATTATTTTTGCATCTATATTCATAAGGGAAATTGGTCTGAAGTTCTCTATCTTTGTTGGATCTTTCTGTGGTTTAGGTATCAGAGTAATTGTGGCTTTATAGAATGAGTTGGGTAGAATACCTTCTACTTCTATTTTGTGGAATAGTTTGTGCAGAACTGGAGTTAGATCTTCTTTGATGGTCTGATAGAAGTCTGCACTAAACCCATTTGGTCCTGGTTTTTTTTTTTTTTTTTTGGAGACCATTAATGACTGCTTCTATTTCTTTAGAGGATATGGGACTGTTTAGATCGTTAACTTGATCCTGGTTTAACTGTGGTACCTGGTGTCTGTCTAGAAATTTTTTCATTTTGTCCAGGTTTTCCAGTTTTGTTGAGTATAGCCTTTTGTAGAAGGATCTGATGGTGTTTTGGATCTCTTCAGGGTTTGTTGTTGTGTCTCCCTTTTCATTTCTGATTTTGTTAATTAGGATGCTGTCCCTGTGCCCTCTAGTGAGTCTGGCTAAGGGTTTATCCATCTTGTTGATTTTCTCAAAGAACCAGCTCCTCGTTTGGTTGATTCTTTGAATAGTTCCTCTTGTTTCCACTTGGTTGATTTTGCCCCTGAGTTTGATTATTTCCTGCAGTCTATTCCTCTTAGGTGAATTTATCTCCTTTTGTTCTAGAGCTTTTAGGTGTGTTGCCAAACTGCTAGTGTGTGCTCTCTCTAGTTTCTTTTTGGAGACACTGAGAGCTATGCGTTTCCCTCTTAGAAATGCTTTCATTGTGTCCCATAAGTTTGGGTATGTTGTGGCTTCATTTTCATTAAACTCTAAAAAGTCTTTAATTTCTTTCTTTATTCCTTCCTTGACCAAGGTATCATTGAGAAGGGTGTTGTTCATTTTCCACATGAATGTTAGCTTTCCATTATTTATGTTGTTATTGAAGATCAGCCTTAGTCCATGGTGGTCTGATAGGATGAATGGGATGATTTCAATATTTTTGTATCTGTTGAGGCCTGTTTTGTGACCAAATATATGGTCAGTTTTGGAGAAGGTACCATGAGGTGCTGAGAAGAAGGTATATCCTTTTGTTTTAGGACAAAATGTTCTGTAGATAACTGTGAAGTCCATTTGTTTCTTCACTTCTGTTAGTTTCACTGTGTCCCTGTTTAGTTTCTGTTTCCACGATCTGTCCATTGGTGAAAGTGGTATGTTGAAGTCTCCCACTATTATTGTGTGAGCTGCAATGTGTGCTTTGAGCTTTACTAAAGTTTCTTTAATGAATGTGGCTGCCCTTGCATTTGGAGTATAGATATTCAGAATTGAGAGTTCCTCTTGGAGGATTTTACATTTGATTGGTATGAAGTGTCCCTCCTTGTCTTTTTTGATAACTTTGGGTTGGAAGTCGATTTTATCCGATATTAGAATGGCTACACCAGCTTGTTTCTTCAGACCATTTGCTTGGAAAATTGTTTTCCAGCCTTTCCCTCTGAGGTAGTGTCTGTCTTTTTCCCTGAGATGGGTTACCTGTAAGCAGCAGAATGTTGCATCCTGTTTATGTAGCCAGTCTGTTAGTCTACGTCTTTTTATTGGGGAATTGAGTCCATTGATATTAAGAGATATTAAGGAAAAGTTCTTGTTGCTTCCTATTATTTTTGGTTTTAGAGTTTGCATTCTGTTTTTGTGGCTGTCTTCCTTTTGGTTTTTTGAGGGATTACTTTCTTCCTTTTTCTAGGGCGTGGTTTCCATCTTTGTATTTTTTCTTTCTGTTATTATCTTTTGAAGGGCTGGATTCGTGGAAAGATAATATGTGAATTTGGTTTTTTCGTGGAAAACTTTGGTTTCTCCATCTTTGGTAATTGAGATTTTGGCTTGGTATAGTTGCCTGGGCTGGCATTTGTGTTCTCTTAGGGTTTGTATAACATCTGCCCAGGATCTTCTGGCTTTCATAGTCTTTGGTGAAAAGTCTGGTGTAATTCTGAATAGCCTGCCTTTATATGTTACTTGACCTTTTTCTTTTACTGCTTTTAATATTCTATCTTTATTTAGTGCATTTGTTGTTCTGATTATTATGTGTCAGGAGGAATTTATTTTCTGGTCCAGTCTATTTGGAGTTCTTTAGGCTTTTTGTATGTTCATGGGCATCTCTTTCTTTAGGTTTGGGAAGTTTTCTTCTATAATTTTGTTGAAGATATTTGCTGGCCCGTTAAGTTGAAAATCTTCATTCTTATCTACTCCTATTATCCATAGGTTTGGTCTTCTCATTGTGTCCTAGATTTCCTGAATGTTTTGATTTAGGATCTTTTTGCATTTTCTATCTTCTTTGATTGCTGTGCCAATGTTCTCTATGGAATCTTCTTCACCTGAGATTCTCTCTTCCATCTCTTGTATTCTGTTGCTGATGCTTGCTTCTATGGTTCCAGATTTCTTTCCTAGGGTTTTTATCTCCAGGGTTGCCTCACTTTGGGTTTTCTTTATAGTGTCTACTTCCCTTTTTCAGTCTTGGATGGTTTTATCAATTCCATCACCTCTTTGGTCGTGTTTTCTTGCAATACTTTAAGGGAATTTTGTGCTTCCTCTTTAAGGTCTTCTACCTGTTTAGCAGTGTTCTCCTGTATTTCTTTAAGTGAGCTATTAAAGTCTTTCTTGATGTCTTCTACCATCATTATGAGATATGCTTTTAAATCTGGGTCTAGTTTTTCAGGTGTGTTGGGGTGCCCAGGACTGGGTGGGGTGGGAGTGCTGCGTTCTGATGATGGTGAGTGGTCTTGGTTTCTGTTAGTAAGATTCTTACGTTTGCCTTTCACCATCTGGTAATCTCTGGAGTTACTTGTTGTAGTTGTCTCCGGTTAGATCTTGTACTGCAGGTGTTTATGTTAGCCTCTATCAGCAGATCTGGGAGACTAGCTCTCTCCTGAGTTTCAGTGTTCAGAGTACTCTCTGCAGGTAGGCTCTCCCCTTGCAGGGAAGGTGCCCAGATATCTGGTGTTTGAACCTGCCTCCTGGCAAAAGTTGTGATCCACTCACAGAGGTCTTAAGATTCCATGGAGGGTCCTGTGTATACCTTGTGGGTGTCTGCAGACTCCATGCCCAAGGTACCCCTGTGCTGGCATGGACCGGAAGGGACTTGTGCCCCTGATCAGGCTGGGTTTTCTGCTTCCCTAATTAATGCAGTCTCAGGTCCCGCGTGATTGGATTGGAGCAGCAGCTGTGTTCTACTCACCAGAGGTCTTAAGATCCCGTGGCAGGTCTTTTGGGTAGCTGACTCCACGATCTAGCTACCCTGGTGCTGGTAGGACTGGAAGGACTTGTCAGTCTTTCACTTTCTTAGAGTTACACCCAAACTATTTTATTTTGAAGGGGAGGGGATTTTGTGAAAGGTACTGTTTTCAAGATTTCTTTCCAAGTATGTTTGTTGTTTGTATATAGGATGGCTACTGATTTTCATGTGTTAATTTTGTATTTTGTTACTTTGTTGGGCTTGTTTGTCAGTTGTAGGAATGTCCTCATAGAGTTTTTATTGTCTTTATACATAATATCACATCTTCTGCAAAGAATATACTTGGACTCTTTCTTTCCTACTTATACCCTCTTGATTGCCTTCAGTTGTCTTATTACTCTAACTAAGCCTTCCAGTATTATACTGAATAGGCACAGATACAATGAGCATTCTTGTTCTTTCCTGATTTTCATATAAAGGCATGAAGTTTCTATCTGCTTTTGAGGATGCCAGCTCTGGGTTGATTATAAATTGCCTTTATTATGCATGCCTCTTCTCTACTTTTTTGCAAAGTTCTTTTTTGCATCTAATGATATGACCATTTCTTTCCTTTTACTATGCCTATGTGTTGGATTATATTTATTAATTTATGTATGGTAAACCATCTCTAAATCTCTGAGGTAAAGTTACGTTGATCATTGTGGATAACCTTTTATGTGTTGTGGTGGCTAGAATAGGAATGGCCCCCATAGACTCATATATTTGAATGCTTGGTCATTAGGGTGTGGTGCTACTTGATAAGGGATTAAGAGGTATGGCCTTGTTGAGAGATGTGTATCACTGGGGATAGGTGGAATTTGGGGTTTCAAATGCTCAAGCCAGGTCCTCTGGTCACACACTTTCTGATGCCTGCTGATCCAGATAAAGAGCTCTCAGCCACTTCTTCAATACCACTTCAGCCTGTGTGTCACCATGCTTTCTTGTCATGATGAAAATGGACTAAACCTCTGAAATTGAAAGCTAACCCATATTAAATCTTTAATAAGAGTTGCTGTGATTACAGTGTCTCTTTACAGTAATAGACCCCTGACTAAGACAGATTGTTCTTTAATTTAGCTTACAAGTATTTTTAGTATTTTAGTATTTAGATAAATTTTTGCATCTATGTTCATAAGGAATTTTGATTTCTATAACCACTGCTTTTTATATATAGTTTAGGTAGCTACTAGAAAAAATACCACAAATAGAGCCTGATCAAACAGTATCTTTGGTTCCCTTACCTGAATTCTTTCTTCTTCAATTCTTTGCTTTTCTGGCCTTTTTTTGTCCCAGAAGACATACTTCTCTTTTTGTTGAGTCCTTCTGTGACTTGATTATCAGGGTGATAGTGGCTCCAGAAATAATTTCAGAAATGTTCCTTCAGTTTCTACTTTTTGTAATAATTTGATGAGTGGAGGCAATAGTTCTTCTTTGAAAGTCTGATAGAATTCTGAAATAAATCCGTCTTGCCCTGGGATCTTTTTAATTGGAAGTTTTAATTACTGCTTTTGTTAATGGATTTGTTTAAATTTTTCATTTCATATTGATTTATATCATCCATTTCTTTTAGATTATCCATGTTAGAGGAAGACTTATTTTTAAAGTATGTCATTTTGATTCTCTGAATTTCCTTGATATCTGTTGTAATATTTTCCTTATCATTCAATTTTATTAATTTGTTTCTTTTTCTTTATTTTGGTTAATTTTGGAAAAGATTTCTCAATGTTGTTACTTTTCTCAAAGAACCAATTGTTTGTTTCACTGTGAAACAACTGTGTATTAAGACAATTAATATTGAGAGTTTTGTTGAGCAGTGTTTATTAATTCCTGTTATTTTATTTGTGTTTTTCTCTCTCTTTTCATGAACTCTTATTGCATTGTTTATTTATTGTGTTCTCTTGGATATTGTTGACATTGTTGAGATACTGAAAATTTCCTTTTAGTCTATTTTATAGATCTAGATGGTTGGACAGAAATTGTTCAAGTTTCTTTTTATCATGAAATGTTTTTATTTATCTGTCATTTCTGATTGATAGTATTTCTGGTGTTGTTGAGGTCCAGATGGTCTGCAGTTTATTTATTAAACACAAACCATGACCCAGATATGGTCTATGACTTCAGAAAAGTGCAAGCCTGAGACAAACCCTAGGAAGAATGTCTTCTGGGACAAAACAAGGCCAGAAAAGCAAAGAATTGAAGAAGAAAGAATTCAGATAAGGGGACCAAAGATACTGTTTGACCAGGCTCTATGTATGGTATTTTTTTCTAGTAGCTAGCTAAACTATATATGAAAAGCAGTGGTTATAGAATTTTTTCTCAAAGTGAACCTAGAGTTTTGTGTCTTTACCATTCCACCTTTTCAAGGTTCATATAATGCCTGTGTCTATTTTGGCCACAGCAGGGTATAGTAATCTAGAGAGGCATCTGTATTCTTTCAGAGATTACAGACCATTTTTCTGACTTTCATAGTCTCCATGGAAAAGTCAGTTGTATTCTAATGGACCTAACTCTATTTGTGACTTTCATCTTTTTCTCCATGTAGTTTTCAATATCCTTTCTTTGTTCTTTACATTTGGTGTTTTAATTACTTTGTATAATTTGAAGTCTTTTCTGGGCCTGTCCTTTTGGTGTTTTGTATGCTTCTTGCACCTTGATAAGTACCTCCTTTTTAAAATCAGGGACTTTTTGTTTGTTTGTTTGTTTGTTTTTTGTTTTTTTGAGACGGGTTTCTCTGTATAGCCCTAGCTGTCCTGGAACTCACTTTGTAGACCAAGGCTGGCCTTGAACTCAGAAATCTGCCTGCCTCTGCCTCCAGAGTGCTGGGATTAAAGGTGTGCAACACCACGCCCGACTTGACGTTTTCTTTTATGATTTGTTAAAAATACTTTTTGTACCTTTGACATGGTTTTCTTCCTCCTCTTCTATATTTTATATTTATATTTTATTCATAGATTGGAACCTCTCAGAGTATCCAAGATTTTCTGAATGTTTTGTGTCTGGTTTTGTTATATTGAAGAGTTTCTTTGACTGAGCTATCTTATTTGTCTTACCTTCAAGACATGAAATTTGTCTTTTAATCTGTTGATAAGTCATATCTCTGAGCTTGTTGTATGACTTCCTCAGTTTTAGCTCTCAAGTTTTACTTCGGTTTGGCTTTTCTTTACAAATTCTGTTTGTTTGTTTGTTTGATTTTTTATTAAGTTCTATTTTCTCATATCTTGAATTGTTTTCCTTATTTCATTCAATTGTTTGTGTTTCTACTGGGCTATTTATTTATATCCTCCTTAAAGTTGAACATATTTATAATGGCTACTTTGAAGGCTTGTCTTGTTAATCAGATATATTGTTTTACTTGAGTCATATTACAATTGGGTTTCTGGCTTCCACATGGGTCATACTGTCTTAGTTTTTCATGTTTGTGTTTTTGTGCTGGGAGTTAGGTATTTGGAGTTATGAGGGCTGTAGTCTTTCTTAGTGTAGGCATCTGTTCTCACCTTTTTGGATGTTCTCATTTCTTTGGTTGCTGTTCTCCCAATAACACAAGTTGTGAACCTCAGGAATGAGATTGTATTTCAGTCTTGAGGTTAATTCTGTCATTCACAATTCAGACTCTTGTTGAGATTTTGTCTTTTGCTGTTTATTGTAATGCTAAATGCTGGCCCCCAAGATCTTGATTCTGCACATAGCTTCTGGGAACCCACCCCCAATTAATTGTGATTGGTAAATAAAGATGCCAATAGCCAATAGCTGATGAGAATATAGATAGGCAGTGTTTAGCTTTCCTAGGCTAGGACTATGATGAAGAAGAAAGACAGGGAAAGGAAAGCCACCATGGAAAGGTAAGAATGTGCAGGAGGGAGAAGAAGAGCTGCCATATAAAAGGGCCAAGAGAACGTGGCCCAGAGGGCTGCTCAATTGAGTCGAGAGCAGCCAAGATGGAACAAAGAAATGAGTAAATAGTAACTCAGTTATCTGTAGAAGAGTAGATTCTAGCAACACGGTTAGGCAGTTGCCCATGTATTATAATGCAGGCATATTAAAATATGAAGACTGTGTCTGTTTTTCATTTAGGAACATAAATGGTCAAGGCAGGAAGGATCTCCACACCAGAATTTAAATATTTTTGACAACAAACTTTGATTAGACTCAGATTTGAATTTCTGGGTGGAGCTATGATTTTTAGAAACTGAACTGTTTCCGAATAGCAGGTATGGGATAGGGACTTAGTCCAGATGATGGAAAGGTAGCAAAAGCAGATCTAGGGGTATTCTAGATGAAAAATGGAGGCATACAGAAGGTTGCAGGTATGTATTAGTCTATAATAACATAACTGATAGAATGAACTAATAAACATCCACATGCTGGTAAGAGACTTATTAGACTGGCTTTTGGGCTGGGATTCAAGTAGTCCAACAATGAATATCTTTTGATGGAAAGGCCAAGAATTCAGTAGCTGTTCAAGTCATAAGACTAGATGAATCAGCAGTCCAAATCTGGTGTCAGAGTCCCATGGAAATCCTGAAAAGCTATCTGTCTTCAGTTCACATTAGAATGCTGAAGAGTATGTTTAAACAACAGCAAAGGAATGAATTATAAAAGTCAAAGTTGGCAGTGAGAGTGAGGACAGGCAGACAAAAAGCAAAAGACTCCCTCCCTCCCTCTCTCCCTCCCTCCCTCCCTCCCTCCTTCCTTCCTCCCACCCTCCCTCCCTTCCTTATTAACTTGATGTATTTTATGGACTACCACCAAAAGATGTGACCCAAATCTTTTGACCTCAAATGATCTAGAATTAGACTGTGTTTCCCACCTCAAATAATCTGAGGAAGAAAAATGCCCCACAGTTATGTCAGCTGCTTGGGTTTTAGTTACTTCCAAATGTATGCAAGCTGACAACTGAGATTAGCCATTAAAGGTCTAAGAGTAATCTTGAGACCAGAATGAGGGAAGGTAGGGTACTGGTTGCCAACCTTAGTCCTAGCCAAGTGTGGTAGCTATGTGGTCTCTGGTACAAAGTGGTTCTTTGGATCAATGGTAAGTCACAGAATAATGGAGCTGGGCTAAGAGGAAGGGCTGGGGTGGATGGCAAGAATCAACCAGGGTGTCTTATTTCTATCTCTCATTCACAAAATTACATCCCAAAGCTATGGAGATGATCTGGAATAAGGAGCTCAGGAAGATGAGCTTCAGCAAGTCTAAGTGTCTGCTAGAGCATCCAAAAGGAACCAGAAGGGGAATACCTGTACCTTACTTAGCAGCCAAGTGTGGTGGCTGAGAGGTCCTTGGTCAGGAGGAGTCCTTGGGGTCAGTGAGAAATCACACATGACCAGAGGTTAGCTAGGTTAGGAAGAATGGCTGCTGAAGCAACAACATCAACTAGGGGAACCCTGGGTCTCACTATAAGGCAATGTGCAAGGAGATGAAGGTAGGCTGGGGAGATGACCTCTCTCTAGGTCAATTTTATGGAAGCATTTTCTCAATTGAGTATCTCTCTTCCAATGAGTTAGGTCAAACTGACATAAAGCCAACCAGTACAATTTGCTCTTTGTCAACTTGAGACACAAACATATCATTAAACTGTTAACCATTTATCTGTTTATTATTTATCTATCTATCTCATATTAATATCATTATTACAATATAATACATCCTAAATCTTAAAACTCACACACTCTTTAAAAAATCAAGCATTTCAAATGTTAATTACCCTTAAAGTATCCAAAGTCTCTAAAATACCCAAAGTCTTTCAAATGTGGGCTTCTGTAAACTAAAATGACAAGTTAGATTACTTTCCTACTCTAAGATGTGATAACCAGGAAAAAGTTACAATGAAATCACAGCCAAACTAAAGTTTACCAGTATAAAAAGCTTAGTACTTTACATCTGCAACGCACTCATGATTGTGTGGGATACAAAGATCCTGAGATATTCCTCCAGCTCCTCCTTCTGTAGTTTCTCTCCTAGGCTCAGGCCAACTCCATTTCATAGATCCTACTGTCCTTTGCTGTCAACTCATGGTACTAGGATCACAAAAATGCTGGTGTATGCACTATAAATACATCTACACATTCACTAACAGCCCCTCACAGCCAGTCTTCTGGGACTTTGACCTTATCACACAGCACCAAACCATAGCTTCTTTCCTTGACTCCTTCAATCCTGGGGCTTCTAATACAACTGAGGCCTCCCCAGTGGCCTGTCCTGGACTGTTACACTGCCAAGCCTCAGATGCTCTCCTTTATACCTTTAAAATCAGCATCATCTAGGAAACTTACATATTACCAAGTTTGGCTTCTGGCACAGGGAATGCCCTTGGCCCTCTGAACTACAGTCTTTGTGCTCTGATACTGAGGAAGCACTTCTCAGAATATTTTGCTGGTTTCTTTGTAATCACAGGTGCTTCTTCAGCTCCAGCTAACAGTCATCAATTGTACCAGCAAAGGAAAAGTTTCACTTTAGCAGTTCTTAGTTCAAAATATCATATAAATTCCCTTGATAGATTCTTAGCTTCTCTATAAACCTGAACAAGTCAGGTCCCCGTTGTCTGCACTGCTCTCAGGATTTTCTGAGTTTCAGAATAAATGAAACATTAAGCTCTGAACACTCAGTGACTTTTCTTGTCCAAAGTTCCAAAGTCCTTCCACAACCCACCACCTGCAAAATATGGTCAGATCTATCAAAGCAAATATCTTACAATGTTAGTATCAATTTCTGTCTCAGGGTTTTTATTGATGTGATAAACAACAACAACACCTAAAAAAATAATAACCAAAAGCAACTTGCAAAGGAAAGAAATCCTGCTCTTTTTGGTCATAATCTATCACTGGAGAAAGTCAAGGCAGGAACTTGGAATCAAGAACTGAAGCAGAAAACAATGGAAGAATGCTGCTCACTGGCTTGCTCCTGTGCCTTGTTCATCTTGCTTTCTTATATAATTCAAGATCATCTGTTGAGGGGTGGCACTGTCTACAGTAATTTGGGTCCTTGCTCACCAATCACTAACCAAGAAAATGCTTGAAAGACTTGTTTATAGGCTGATCTTATGGATGCTTTTTCTCAATTGAAAGTTCCTCCTCTCAAATTACTCTAATTTGTGTCAAGTTGATATGCTTAATTTAGTTTCAGCAGCTAGGGAATTATTCTTTACAGTCTTATTAAATGTTGTCTTGGTTTATTGGACAAAGTTAGTCATGACATGATAATCTTTGGTCCTGTGTCTTTGTTGAGATACTAGCCAGATACATCCACATATAAGCCTGCTTTCCCTTGAAGCAACATCACTTTAAATCTGGTTGAGTCCATGGTTGCCATGCCCTAGGCAGGCATTTCTACTGTTCTTCTATCAGTTAGCAAGGATGAGTCAGGTCTCAGTCTGTCCCTTCTTAAAGAGCACACACAGAGGAATCCCCGTGATCAGTGGCCATGTGACACTATAATACAAGTTCTTCCTTCATTCATTCCTTTCCTCTGTCCCTTACTGACATTTTTATTGTCCATTAAAGCAGTTGTAGCCATGGTGTCTGAGTCTTGTCCTAAGTGGTCTGACCACATCTCATACCTTTATCTCTGTGACTTTATGTCTTCAAGGAATTTTTTGTTAGACACAATGTTCCTATTCTACATTGTTCCTATTCCTCCAGAATGAATTTCATTTATTCATATTTTCCAGTTTGAAGAAGCTGAGAAGTCACTGAACTCCTAACAGAGGAGTTAAGGTGTATAAGTACTGGTCTGGAAGCTGTCTTAGCTACTACATAGTCTTGCATAGTTTGTGTCAGAGAAGAAAATAAAGAACAAAGGAAAAAATCATTCTTCCTCACAGGACTATATTCCTCCAATATTACATTTTTACCTTCTTATCCTCAGTGTGACTGCTCTTGCAGAAAAGCCCTATAAGTAAGCCATTAAGATTAAAGTAGCTCATAAAGGTTGGGCAGGTATCCAATAGGATAGGTATCTATACAAAAAGGACAGAGTGGCTATAGTAACATACTGAAAAGGCCATGGGGAAAAAGGACACAGGATCATCTGTAAGCTAAGAACAGAGGTCTCTGAATGACAGAACCCATACCTGACCTTACCTGGACTTTGGAATCTCAGCCTCTGGAATTGTGTTGAGCAGAACTGGTGTTATTTAAAACAACCAGTGTATGGTACAATTCTTTACATCATTATTTAAGATCATCTAAGATCATATGATCTTATATCATCATCTACTTTATGCAACACTAACAAATCTGCCTGAAAAATCTCAGCTCAGATCTGAAACAATTGTACGTGTCATGGCCTGAATGTGAAATGTACGTGTCATGGCCTGAATGTGAAATGTCCCTGTAGGTTCTCATATTTAAACCTTTGGTCCCTGGCCAGCAGTGGAAAGGTAGAACCTTACTGGAGGAAGTGGGTTGCTGGTTGGCCTTTGACCCTGCTTCACTTTCTCTTTAACTCTGTGATTTCCAAACATAGATAGAATATGACCAGCCAGCCTCCTGCTCTTCTACCATGTCTCACCAGCCTGGTACTCTGTCTTCTGCAAGTCAATAATGCTGCTTCCTCTTCGGTTGATTTTGTCAGACCATCTTACCACATCAACATAGAGTAACTGAGAATATTATAAACTGCACTATTTTAAATGTACATTGCAAGTGTTCCACTCTCAGAGAAACATGATTCAATTACAAAAATTAGAAAGTTGTAGTATTTTCTTATTGACATCATTTGATATGTAAGTATCAATGTTTCTTTGGATTACATTGGGTTAGGAAGTTTGATTTTTCTATAAACTGCCATTTGAATTGCTATCTTCATCTTCATAAAGTCATTAAGTGAGTTTTGGTTTGGGATAAGGATGGACTTTCCAGTAATATACAAAATGTCCAAAAACTACTTTTCCATCTAGTACTACATATTTGCATGCATTGGTATTCGCAGAATTGGTGATTTTAAAACCAAAATATACTGAACAACTTAGAAAATGTTCTATGGTACACATAGTCAATATATGATCATGTGAAAATAAACAAGCATATTGTTTTATTTGTATTTAAATATGCTTTCATCTACAACAAATGGTAACTTATTATAGACTAAAGGAATAAAAATGAATCATTTTATGATTTATTATCAGTAAATACTTGATTTGTATGCCTATTTTATATAACTATATGGATTACTTCATTAACTTTTTTGAGGTGAAAAGCGATTGCCAATGAAACAGATTTAAGAAGCCCTGATCAATGGTGTTTGTTACTGCAGCTCTAGATAATAATTTTGGCTGCTGAGCTACAGAGCAGAACCCTAAAAAATAGAGAGCCTGAGAGCTCTGTTGTCTGCCACACATTAAGTCCTCATTGTTTGGGGGATGATGAACATGCAAATGAAGGGAGCAATCCAGTGGGCACTGCATTATTAGTTAGTTTTCTTATTGCTGTTGCAAAATACCTGACAAAAGCAACTTAAGGATTTAGTTTGGCTCACAGTTTGAGGGACACAGACCATCATGGTGGGGAGGGCACATGCACAGCAGCAGGTTGTCCATTGTGACTAGAGTGTGCAGCTGAGACTTCTTGTCGCACATCTGGGTGGAACAGGAATCAGAGAGTGAACATGAAGCTGGCTCAGCCCCAAAACTGTCAAGGCCAGCCCTCAATGAAACACTTTTTATTACAAGTCTCTGCCTCTCAAAGGTTATACAGCTTTCTAAACTAGCACAAGGAAGTAGGAGTCAGGTGTTCACATATATGAGCCAGTGGGGAATAGTTCTCATTTAGACCACAATGAACTCTGTTACAGAGAGAAAGAAGTCATCCACATGCGGTACAATGGGCTCCTTCTCAAATAAAAATGTGTGGCACATTTTCTAATTAACACACTAACTGACACATTATAGGTAATCAATGAGGCAGAACTTAATCTGAATATATCCTCTTATTCCTTGTGTTTTTCCAAGACCAGTAGTGACCATGGCTTAATGCAGTGGAGTTAGAAAGGATTTGGTTTAAGGGGCTTTCAACCAAAAGCAGCAGGTTGCCTTTTGTGAGTTTGAACTAAGAGCTGAAGTCAATTAGTGTCAGCTCTCCAGAACCTGATGCAGGATGCTGAAGTCTTACCTTTAGTGTGAGAAGCAGTTCCCTGCCAGCAGATTACCTATTGCAAACTCCTGGAGAGAAAATGAGGGAGGGAGAGGGAGAGGGAGAGGGAGAGGGAGAGGGAGAGGGAGAGGGAGAGGGAGAGGGAGAGGGAGAGGGAGAGGGAGAGGGAGAGGGAGAGGGAGAGGGAGAGGGAGAGGGAGAGGGAGAGGGGCAGGGGCAGGGGCAGGGGCAGGGGCAGGGGCAGGGGCAGGGGCAGGGGCAGGGGCAGGGGCAGGGGCAGGGGCAGGGGCAGGGGCAGGGGCAGGGAGATAAAGCAGGAGGGGGGAGGAAGAGAGGGAGGGGGGGAGGGGGAGGGGGAGGGAGGGGGACAGGGACAGGGAGAGGGACAGGGACAGGGAGATAAAGCAGGAGAGGAGGAGAGGGAGGAGGAGGGGAAGGAGGAGGGGGAGGGGAAGAGGGAAGGGGAGGAGGGAGGGGGAGGAGGGAGGGAAGGAGGGAGGGGGAGAGGGAGAGGGAGGGGGAGGAGGGAGGGGAGGAGGGAAGGGGAGAGGGAGAGGGAGGGGGAGAGGGAGAGGGAGAGAGAAATAAAGTGGGGGAGGGGGAGGAAAGTCAGGTTTCTGCAGGGAGTATCTCCCTAAGCTTTGTGTAGAGAAGGTACAGCTGAAGAAAATGGCAGGAGCTGTGCTGGATTTGCATCCCAAGCTTTGTGTCTCTCAGTGGTCAGGTCTGGTTGAGAGTATTGCTTGCATCACTAACACCCAAAATAGGAGTGAGAATGAAAGCAGCCCTCTGGTGTATAGTCATTAAAAACTTCTAACTTGTATCACCTTGGGAAAGATGTTGGAAATGAAACAAACTATCAATTTTTGACTTCCAAACTGAGGTAACAGAGTAGCAGGAGTCAGGTGGATGGAAGAATGCAGGTCAGAATGGGTGGCTGTGCTCCAACCCTATAGAGGAACCAGAAATTGCCACAGCCAATGTTAACAGGTACAATGGAAAGGTGAGCTAGAATCAGCCTCTCAGAAGCCAGGAGTAGAAGGATCAGACCCACAAACCTACCTTGGAGGATTTATTCAGTAGTCTGCTTTAAGGTGGGCTTGAGCAGTAGAGACTGTGATTTAAACAGCAAACAAAAACAACAACGAAAGGAAGCTTGCTTCAGAGGCGGCAGCAAGAGAAAATATTATGAGGTGCCAAGAGTGAAGTCTTCTTTAAGACAGAGGTTGGAGCTGAGGACCTGACACTACTGAGTCTGACAGAGCCAGGTGTCAGGCAGGGGTGGGGACAGGGAGCATTCCTAGAGAAGGACACCCAGAGTACTTGTTCAGGGAAAGGTGCATAAATGAGCCACCTTACCGAGGGGAAGAAGATAAAAATAGGAAAATAGGATTTGTATGCAGACTACAACGTATATGTTTGCATATATGTTGCATGATACATATGCATAGTACAGATACATAGCATGTACTCCATGTACACTATACATATCTGTACACACACCCCTCATTCATGAGAAACTTACATAGAATTCCCTCTTATATAAACACGCAAGAAAAAGAGCTTCAGATGGAGAGGTATGGGAGGAAGTATCAGGGTAATAAGAGTTAAAAAGGAATAAAATTTCTTATATACATATATTAAACTGCTAATGAATTAAAAATAGATTAGGAAAGAAAATAAAAAGAAACCAATACAATGGAAACGTCATAAAACAGTTTTTAAAACTGCAGTGAAAATTCCAAATTTTAGATTTTAACTTTCTGAAAGAAAAAAACCAAAGGAATAATGAATAAATAGCAAAATTAAAGGACAAAAACTGGGAATAATCTAAAGTAAAGGTGCTAGAATATCAACGTTTAAAAGTCTGGTTATTATGAACATATCTATTGTTTTTTGTTCAGAAGTTAACATATTTGGCAGCAAAATTAAAATAAATGATAATGAAAATATCTGTTTTTTTTTAAATAAGATTGCATATAGTTTAGTCTGACCTTGAACTTTATATGAAGCCAAAAGAGACCTTGAACTTTTATTATTATTAATTATTATTATTATTACAGTGTGTACATGTGTATATATGCATGTGTGTGTGTGTTTGTGCCTACATGTGTGTATGTGTATCTGCTTCTGCCTGTGCCTTTTCCTATGTATGAGTGCAGGTGCATGTGTGTATCTGCTCTTGTCTTCCACTGTGTTTGAGAAAGCCCTTTACCGGTTGTCATGGGTATCCCAGGCTATCTGGTCCTCCAGCTCCTGGGTATTCTCCTGCCTAGTCCTTCCCTCTTCCCATAGGACCATGGGATATTTACCATCACATCTGAATTTAGATGGGTTTTGGGAACCTGAACCCAGGTCCTCACAGTTAACACCAAGAGCTGTACCAACTTAATCATCTCCCCAGTCCAAAGGCCTTGAGTCTCTCATCCTGCTCCTAACTCTGAAGTGCTTACATTGTAGGTATGCACCCACAATGCCCATTCAGCACTTGGAACCCAATTAGCTACAGCCCTGGCACTCAGATATCCAATTCTAATCATTATTGTTGTGCTATATTTTATTTTATATGTAACATGTTTGTAATAATGTGATATATATTATGTTGTATATTGTGTTTAAGTATATACTTAGAGGATAATTAAATATATGCTTATATCAAGTAGAACAAATGATGACTATAGATTTTCCACTTTATAAATCTATTTTGTTTAATTTTTAATATAAATTTGTCTCTCTCAAGTACTTTGACTACAGCAATTTTTGTGCTATGTAAATTACATTAATATATGAAAACCAGAATGCTGCCTGGCATACAGTGAGCACTAAAGTTACCAGCCATTTTGAAGGGAAAATGAATTTTAAAATTCCCACTATGAATCTCTTCTCATTTATGTTGAAGAGTCATTCAGTGGTTGCTGATGCTGTTTTAGAAGGATACAGAGAGGAACCCTCTCAAGAGCCCTGTACACCCTGCCTTTGTTGAGTTCTCTTGCTTGCAGCTCTGTGATGCTCCTGCTGATCTGCACCCTGTTGTGTGGTGCAAATTTCTCTTCTGTCTCAGTACATCATCTTTGTTTAAGGTGGGCAGCTAAGGACAACAGTGATTCATTCCTTTCTTCCGGATCTAAGAAAGGACACAGTGACACACACTGTACAATAAAGTGAGGTAGAAATGGTAATCCAAGGGTTTTTATTGACATGCTGTTGGGAGACTTGCCTTTTTATCCTGGACTGTTCTGTATTCTATCTATCAAATTAAGGAGCAGAAATAAATGAGCTGCCAGAGTGCAAGCGGCTCTGAGCAGAGCTTGGTAAGCATTTGGCAGGATAGAAAACCCAGTGACAGTGCTCCTCACTGCTGCTACTATGTTGCGGGAAATATAGCATTGGAAATGTAAATGAGCTAAATACCTAATTAAAAAAAAATGAACCTGACAACTCTCAGAGGGGCCAGGCCACACTCCCGCACTTCTGCTGCCGCTGCCAACAACTCTCTAGAGCTAGCCCCTGCTCCAGGTGATCTTACTCTCTCGGTCTCTTGGCCTGCCAACTTGCCAGCCCTGGGAAGCCACATGGCTCCCACCGAGTCATCTCTCAGATAGTGGTCCCAAGTTCCTCTTGCTTTCACGAAACACCCCACACACCCCTGGTTAGCCATTTCAACGCCTAATATCCAGTAGAAGCAAAACTCTTGACGCTTAATTAGCCAATCGGATTTATGTATCAATAATAACACAATGTACAAAACGCCAATACAATAATTTCGGAGCCAAAGAATAATGATAAAGTTTTAACCCAATTATCCTAACCGTTTGATAACACCACATTGGCCTCCATTCTGGCTCTCTCTCTCCTCCTGAGACCTCTCTCTCTCTGTCTCCTCAACTCTTCCCACCCCCACCACTGCCTCCCTTCTCTTGACTGGATCTCAAGCCTCCCACTGCCCTAATGTGATTGGACAGGGAAAATCCTGCAACACTACTGAGCCTTCCAAGCCTGCAGATGCTTACAGGCCTGTATTGTGCTTTCTCTGCGTGTGTGCCAGGTGAATGGTATCTACCAGTATTCTTTTCTTTTTTCTTTTCTTTTCTTTTCTTTTCTTTTCTTTTCTTTTCTTTTCTTTTCTTTTCTTTTCTTTTCTTTTCTTTTCTTTTCCTTTCCTTTCCTTTCCTTTTCTTTTCCTTTCTTTCCTTTCTTTTTCCTTCCTTCCTTCCTTCCTTCCTTCCTTCCTTCCTTCCTTTCTTTCTTTCTTTCTTTCTTTCTTTCTTTCTTTCTTTCTTTCTTTCTTTCTTTCTTTCTTTCTTATTAGATATTTTCTTTATATCCTTGGGTGCTTTCTCTAGCTTCTCCATTGGGGGCCCTGTGTTCCATCTTACAGATGACTGTGAGCATCCACTTCTGTATTTACAAGGCACTGGCATAGCCTCATATGAGACAGCTATATCAGGGTCCTTTCAGTTGAAATCTTGCTGGCATATGCAATAGTGTCTGGGTTTGGTAGCTGATTATGGGGTGGATCCCTAGGTGGGGTCGTCTCTGGATAGTCCATCCTTTCGTCTTAGCTTCAAACTTTGTCTCTGTAACTCCTTTCATGGGTATTTTTTCCCTGTTCTAAGGAGGAATGAAGTACCATTGGTCTTCCCTCTTCTTGATTTTCTTGTGTTTTGCAATTGTATCTTGGGTGTTCTATGTTTCTGGGCTAATATCCACTTATCAGTGAGTGCATATCTAATGACTTCTTCTGTGATTGGATTACATCACTAAGGATGATGTCCTCCAGATACATCCATTTGTCCAAGAATTTCATAAATCCATTGTTTTTAATAGCTGAGTAGTACTCTATTGTGTAAATGTACCACATTTTCTGTATCCATTCTTTTGTTGAGGGACATCTGGGTTCTTTCTAGCTTCTGGCTATTATAAATAAGGCTGCTATGAACATAGTGGAGCATGTGTCCTTATTACAAGTTGGAACTTCTTCTGGGTTTATGCCCAGGAGAGGTATTGCTGGACCTTCCGGTAGTATTATGTCCAATTTTCTGAGGAACGTCCAGACTGACTTCCAGAGTGATTGTACAAGCTTGCAATCCCACCAGCAGTGGAGGAGTGTTCCTCTTTCTCTACAACCTTGCCAGCATCTGCTGTCACCTGAATTTTTTATCTTAGCCATTCTGACTGGTGTGAGGTGGAATCTCAAGGTTGTTTTGATTTGCATTTCCCTGATGATTAAGGATGTTGAACATTTTTTTCAGGTCTACCAGTATTCTTACCACTATTTCTGAAGTCTCTTTTCTGGATTTTCATGGAACGGACTCAAAACCATCTTTTTGAATATCAGCACACCCATAAGGACCTCACATATCTCAGCAAAGCACTCCATCCAAAGACATATAAAATCTACAGAAGTACCTTAGAGACGTATGAGCTGTTCTCAGCTTATCTGTGAAAGTCAAAAAGTATGAGTCACCTATTTTTTTCAAAGAAAAATTAGAACTGAAACCTCATTTTAATTTATCTATCTAAGAGGTACATTTCCACATGAAATCATGAGGTGGTTAGTTTTTGTCAACTTGATACAAACTTCTTCAGAAGAGGGACTCTCAATTGGAGAATTACCTCTTGTGATTGGCTTCTGTAGACAGTGCCATCTCTAGATAGGTAGGGCTAGGCAAAAATAAGAAATTCAGATAAGCAAGCCCAGGGAAGCAAGGTAGCAAGCAGTGTTCCTCATTGGTCTCCGCATCAATTCTTGCCTCTAGGTTTCTGTCTTGACATCCCTTAAGAATGGACACTAAGCCATAAGGTGAAATCAGTCCTTTCCTCTACAAGCTGCTCTCCTTGTGACATTTTATCACAGCCCTTGAAAAGCAAATTACAGAAGAAATTGGTACCAGAGAGCAGGATCTTGTACTGATAGGTCTGAACATGTTTCGGGGGGAGGGTGATAGAGGATTTTGGAGCTTTAGACTAGAAGAACCATTGAGGGCTCAGAGTGTAATGAGATGCTATGGGAATTTGCAAAATAATGCTGAGAGAAATACCAAACATAGAGGCCTTGCTTGTGAAATTTCAGACTACCTCAAAGACAATCAGGGATGTGCAATGTATTTAAATTAGGAATTCGTGTGCTTTACCTGGATTAATGATGGTTGGTTGGCCTGGGAATTTATCTGTAATTAATAAAATATCAACATCATCAAGGAGAAATCTAGAAATATTTCCTCATGGTCATGGCACAGAAGCTCTTTGGCTTTGCCTGTGTTCAAGTAGGCAGCTGAGCATGGTAATGTAGAAGAGTCTCCTACATTGTTCTGCTCTTGGCAGCTTCAGAGTTGAAGGAGCCATGGAGAGAATCTGAAGTTCAACAATAATGTGGCAGAGTCAGAGTTCCTGATGAGGCCCAGAGAGGCCACTGGTGAAAGTGCAGCTTTAATTGTTATTGTAGTAGAGACCCCAGCAATTGGAGATGCTAAGACATGGAGTAATCACAATGTACCAAAGGGTGACATACAGGTTGCTTGGGATAAAAATCAAGAATGAAAATATATTTCCCATAGTGCTAAACGCTAGAGACTTGAGATGACGTAATCAACACCTTGTGAGGACTCTTGTGATTATTCTTTCACAGAGTGGAAGGCAGAGGGCTATGGAGAACCAACTCTATTCATTAAATGCTATGTAATGGAAACTCACTCTAACAAAAAGCAGGGAGTTCTTTGACCAGACAGTTTTCTGAAAGCCTGGTCTCTTACTAATATCACACGGTCAGCATCTGAGTTTTGGAGTAGTCCCATTTTAAATTACTCAAAATGCTCAAAACAACAAAATCCACATGCCCTCTAATCTCTAGCACAACCACATTCTAAAACTCAAGTGAACAAAGAAAGTGGCAGCTGCTTTCAGAGAGATTCTAAATTTCTTTGCTATGAAAGAAAGTGATCTGAGCAGTATTTCAAACTTAAAAGTAAAGCACACTGAAGAAGGCAGTTATATAGATAAAACACACTGAAATATAGTCCTAAACCTGACTCTTAAACGCTGAATATGAACATAATTATAAAATTTTGGACCTGGATATTGTCTGGGGATTATCTAGGTCTACATAAATAGTAATATTGGGTGCTGGAGTGGAAAATAAATGGAGTTTTCTAATTGTCTTAGTCCATGTTCTTTTGCTGTCGGGACTCATAAAGAAAGAGATTTGTTTGGGAATAAAGTTTCAGAAGTTTTGTCCATTATCATCATGGCTAGAAGCATGGAGGCAGACAGACAAGCTAGAGAAGTCAAGAGTTCTACATCTGAACTGTCAGGGAGTAGGAAGAGAGACACACTGGTCCTGGCTTGAGTATTTGAGACCTCAAAGTCTACCCCCAATTGACACACTTCTTCCACGAAGGCCACACCTACTCTAACAATCCATACCTCTTAATGGTACCACTTTCTGGTGACCAAGCATTCAAATCTATGAGCCCATGGAGGTCATTTCTATTTAAACCACCAAAGTCTACTCCCTGGCCCCAATAGAGTTTTAGCCATATTATAATCAAAACTGTATTCAGTCCAACTTCAAAAGTCCCCATGGTCTATTACAATCTCAACACTCCAAAGTCTCTTCTGAGATTCTTAGTGTTATGGTTGACTTACCCCCAACCCTGCCCAACATAGCTGTAGCCATTCTGTTCCATGCCTGCCAGCTAATTCATATTGTTACTGTAATATGCCTGCTAAGTCATTGGCACGGAAGAATAATTTGACTCAGAGAAGGATCATGCTGGCCATGTCCTGTGTTGTTCTGTATGTCCTGATTTTTTTTTTTACTCTTAAAAAATTCCACAAAACTTTATGTATGACCCATCAAACATAAGGTCAATATGAACTGTAATGTCTAAAATGACTTGAGTCTAGTTCAACATTGGACAGCACTTCCTACATATGAGATCACTGTGGTTTTTGTGTTTTTTTTTTCCTTAAGATGTCTGTCACTCTAAGGTGACAGAGAAAGATGTCTATTGTCACAGTTTCAGCTCCTGACCTGAACTATGCCTCTGAAAATTCTGCATTAGGGTGTGTATTCAATAAACCATCCCTGCCTGACTGAGATTGGTGTTCCTGTGGTTGGTTGAGGGACTCCTAGACCACAACACATATCAATCTCTTAACTATAACCCTCTGCAAAAATCAAAATCAGAAAGCAGGTCATATACTTCCAACATAAAATGACAAAGAATATTCATTGCTATTCCAAAGTTGAAAATGGTGCATAGTGAGGAAACACTACACCAAAGCAAGACTGAGTATTAGCTAGGAAAAGACTAAACTTTGTAATTCCATGTCTGATGTTAAAGTGCTCTTAAGATCTCCAATTCCTTTCAGCTTTGTTGATTGCAACACAATTCTTTCCCTTGGGCTAGTTCCACACTCTGTTAGCAGCTCTCTGCTGCAGGTATCCCATGACTTTGGCATCTCTGACATCTTGGGGTCTCTAAGGCAATCCATGCTTCACAGTCAGAGCTTCACACAATGGCTCTGAGTGACATACTTCTTCCCTCAAGGCCACACATACTGCAACAAGCCTGTACCTCTTAATAGTGACCTCTACGGTGACCAAACACTTAAATCTATGAGACTATTCCTATTCAAACCACTAAACTAACATATAGTGTATTATTTCATTTATTTAAAATGTTTTAGTAGGTGACATCATACTATGTAGGTGCAGAAAGAAAAGACTGGTAAGGCATTATTATGTTTTGAGTAAAAAGATGCACTGACTATTTATTTATTTGTAGTATATCTGGCAAAATTTGTCCTTTTTGAAATGAATATAAATAACTATTTTATAGTTTGGTGAGATGGTTCAACAACAAAAAGCTTGAATTGACTTCACAAAGGACCAGAAGCAATGCTCAGTACACAAGTTGGGTGGTTTGCAATTACTTATCCCAGCTTTAGGGAAACTACCACCTCTTCTGGCCTCTGTAGACACTGCACTCACATACAGACAACATTCCCACATATATGCAAATAGAAATGAAAAGAAAAATCTATAAAGAGTATAATAATTGAATACATTTCACAAAATTCCTTTTACTTTGAAAAGAAAAAATAATAATTTAGTGATAACTCAAAAATTTTCTTGAAAGTTGTGCTAGTTTGTCTCAATGTCAATTTGGCACAAAACTAGGTTTTTTATAAGTTATTTTTTTAATTAGGTATTTTCTTCATTTACATTTCAAATGCTATCCCAAAAGTCCCCCAGACCCTTCCCCCACACTCTTCTACCCACCCACTCCCACATCTTGGCCCTGGCGTTCCCCTGTACTGAGGCATATAAAGTTTGCACGACCAATGAATGGGCCTCTCTTTCCACTGATGGCTGACTAGTTTCATCTTCTGATACATATGCAGCTAGAGACATGAGCTCTGGGGGTACTGGTTAGTTCATATTGTTGTTCCACTTATAGGGTTGCAGACCCCTTTAGCTCCTTGGGTACTTTCTCTAGCTCCTCCATTGGGGGCCCTGTGTTCCATCCAATAGCTGACTGTGAGCATCCACTTCTGTGTTTTCCAGGCCCCAGCATAGCCTCACAAGAGACAGCTATACCAGGGTCCTTTCAGCAAAATCTTGCTGGTATATGCAATGGTGTCAGCGTTTGGAGGCTGATTATGGGATGGATCCCTGGATATGGCAGTCTCCAGATGGTCCATCCTTTCGTCTGAGCTCCAAACTGTGTCTCTGTAACTCCTTCCATGGGCGTTTTGTTCCCAATTCTAAGAAGGGGCAAAGTGTCCACACTTTGGTCTTTGTTCTTCTTGAGTTTCATGTGTTTTGCAAATTGTATCATGTATCTTGGGCATTCTAAGTTTCTGGGCTAATATCCACTTATCAGTGAGTACATATCATGTGAGTTCTTTATGATTGGGTTACCTCACTCAGGATGATGCCCTCCAGGTCCATCCATTTACCTAGGAATTTCATTACTTCATTCTTTTAAATAGCTGAGTAGTACTCCATTGTGTAAATGTACCACATTTTCTGTACTCATTCCTCTGTTGAGGGACATCTGGGTTCTTTCCAGCTTCTGGCTATTATAAGTAAAGCTGCTATGAACATAGTGGAGCATGTGCCCTTCTTACCAGTTGGAACATCTTTTGGATATATGCCCAGGAGAAGTACAACCCTGAGATTCCACCTCACACCAGTCAGAATGGCTAAGATAAAAAATTCAGGTGACAGCAGATGCTGGCGAAGATGTGGAGAAAGAGGAACACTCCTCCATTGTTGGTGGGATTGTAAGCTTGTACATCCACTCTGGAAGTCAGTCTGGGTTCCTCAGAAAATTGGACATAGTACTACTGGAGGATCCAGTAAAAACTAGTTTTTTGAAATGACTTTTTTTTTTTTTTAATGAACTTCATTTGAGACAATTCCTTTAGAGGATCTGGCTGTAAGTCATTTTGCTTGCTTG
The DNA here is from genome assembly GCF_000001635.26 of Mus musculus. NCBI lineage: Eukaryota > Metazoa > Chordata > Mammalia > Rodentia > Muridae > Mus > Mus musculus. Next base: position 10,913,202 of record NC_000077.6, on the reverse strand, counting down.
CTTGCTTGCTTCCTTCCTTCCTTCCTTCCATCCTTCCTTCCTTCCTTCCTTCCTCCCTCCCTCCCTCACTCCTTCCCTCTCTCCCTCCCTTCCTACCCTCCTTCCTTCCTTCCATTCTTCCCTACACTTCTCTTTCTGTCTGTCTGCCTGTCTGTCTTTCTCTTTCTTTCTTTCTTTCTTTCTTTCTTTCTTTCTTTCTTTCTTTCTTTCTTTCTTTCTTTCTTTCTTTCTTTCTTTCTTTCTTTCTTTCTTTCCTTCTTGTTGTTTAACTTTTTATCAACTCCTTATGAGTTTCACCTCACACGCCCTAGTCCCACTCCCCTCCCCATACCCTCATTTCTTTGCCTTTGCAAGCTTTCCCCCTCAAATAAAGCACAGACAAACAAATACACAACAAAGAAAGCATAAAAATCACTTCATTATGGATGCTCTAGTATGTTACAATGTGTCCCACAGTATGTGTATCTTTTCATACTTCACTTGAAGATGTTCTCTACAATGAACCATCACTCTGGCTTGAGATCTCTGGCTTCTGTGACACCATCAATATTGTATTTTCCGTGGGACTCCTTTGGGTTAACCTGTTGCTGCCATGTGTGATGGATATCTTACAGCCCTGGATCAGCAGGATTGGCCCCTTACACATCCCAACGGATCGCAGATGACATAGATTTGGGAGTGGGCCAACTCAGAACCTCAGAACCCACACCCATTTCTCCAAAGCAAGTTCCACTGAGCTGCCCAATCAAGTCTCGGGAGCTTACATTCCCAAGTGCTGCAGCCTGTGAGGTGCTGGTCTAGCTCTTCTCTCACATGCTCGGGGCTGGCTCATTCATACCTCACTGCCAGGGTCAGCTCTACTGTATTGCCCAGGTAAGGTGCAGGTCTACAGCAGTGATAGAGCAGGGCTCGCTCTCCTGCTCTCATGACCCCAGGGCCCACTCTCTCAGCCTCTGCAAGTGGTGGTGGTGGGTGGGTGGAAATCACCCCACCACACCACACACGTACTATTGCCACACTCTTACCCTCAGGCCTAGCTCACCTTCTACTGTGCTGTTCAAATAAGGTGCAGGGCCCACTGTCCAGAGTGCTGCAATTGGTGAGGGGCAGGACCAGCTTACCCACTCTCATGATCTCAAGACTAGTTCTCCCAACTGTTGCAGATGGTTTGGGCATCACTGTCACATCCACTCCACCTCACATCAGAGAAGTGTCAGGGCCAGCTTTCCCATGCTCTGACACTGGGGGCTGGCTCACCCACACTCCCCTCCACCAGGGTTAGTCCTACTGTGCTGCCCAGGCAAGATATAGGACCTGTTCTCCCAAGAGTGGGTGCGCTAACCAGTTAGAAGCATGGCTAGCTCACCCTGGGATCAGTTCTCTAGACTGCCTCAGGTGGCAAGGAGCAAAGGGGTGGAAGGCATTTTTGCCCAGGCCAGGCCAGGAGTGTCTGAGCGGGCAGCCCTCCCTTGCTTTCACCCTCAAGCTAGACTTATCTGTGCCCCTCCAGCAGGGCCAGTTCTATTGTGCTACCCAGGCAAGGTGCAGGGCTTGCTCTCTCTAGTGCTGCAAGAGATGAGGGGTAGGGATAGCTCACCTACTCTCATGACCCTGGGGCAAATTCTCCCAACTGCTTCAGGTGGGAAGGGGTCACCCCCACATCAATGCCACCTTGTGCAGACAAATGTCAGGGCCAGATCTCCCATGCTCTCACCTTTGAGGCTGGCTTACCTGTACCTTCACCATCAGGTTCAGCACTGCTGTATTGTCTAGATAAGGTGACAGAGTGACTATCCAGAGTGCTGCAGCTGGTGAGGGACAGGGCTACCTCTTCTGAGCTCATGATCAGAGGTGTTTCTCTCTCTCTCTCTCTCTCTCTCTCTCTCTCTCTCTCTCTCTCTGTGTGTGTGTGTGTGTGTGTGTGTGTGTGTGTGTGTGTGTGTGATCACCTCTGCACTCATGCCACCCCATGGCATACAAATGGCAAGGTTAGCTCTGCCACCTTCATGTCCTTGGGAGCCAATTCACATCACAAGTGTGAGCTCCAGTGTGCTGCCTGGACTAGGTACAGGGCTAGGTGTCCTGAGTGCTGTCAATGGTTAGAAATAGGACCAGCTCTCCAGATTGCCACATCTAGTACAGGGTTGGTTCAACTGTACCCAGCTGGTCTCCAGTAGCTGCCCCCATCAGAGCCCCCACTTTCTCTAGTGGTAATATGAGCCACAGACATTGACACCAAACCCTGCCACTGCATAGCAGACATGGCCCTCAGGTGGCAGGGGTGGCCACTCAAAATGAGTCTCCAGTTTCATCTCTCTTCATAATGCTCAAGCTGCTCCACTTCTCTTTCTGTCCCATCTGACTACCACACACCTTTACACTGTAATGGCTCTTGCTACAGGGTGAGCACAGGACTGGTGGTCCCATGGGTGATATCCTCCATCTATGCTGAATGGTAAGATGATGTCTATGGCCCACTTGAGCTGTATGTTAGAGGGCAGGTCTGTGAGTAGCATGGTGGTACAGAGATCTCTGTCTTTCTCCTGCTAGACTATCCTGCTTGGATTTGATTTTATTTGATTTTTATGAATCCTAGGCATAAGACAGCTTTGGCCACTAAGCCAGGTGTAATGGCTAGTTTTGTGTCAACTTGCCATAGCTGGAGTTATCACAGAGAAAGGAGCTTCAGTTGAGGAAATGCCTCCATGAGATCCAACTGTAAGGCATTTTCTCAATTAGTGATCAAGGGGGAAATGCCCCTTGTGGGTGGGACCATCTCTGGGCTCATAGTCTTGGTTCTATAAGAGAGCAGGCTGAGCAAGCCAGGGGAAGCAAGTCAGTAAAGAACATCCCTCCATGGCTTCTACATCAGCTCCTGCTTTCTGACCTGCTTGAGTTCCAGTCCTGACTTCCTTTGGTGATGAACAGCAACATGGAAGTGTAAGGTGAATAAACCCTTTCCTCCCCAACTTGCTTCTTGGTCATGATGTTTGTGCAGGAATAGAAACCCTGACTAAGACACCAGGTATCAAGCTAGAATGAACAAAGGACTGCAATCTCCACAGCCTTTGACTGCCATAAGAACACCACCACCAACAAGGTGTTTCTTTGCCCATTTAAAGGGGTAAGGCATTTTCTTAATTTGTTGTTGATGAGGGAGGGTCCTTACCCTTGTGAGTGAGTGGTACCATACCTGGGCTGGTGGTCCTGGTTTCTATGAGCAAACTAGGGGAAGCAACTCAGTAAGTAGCACTCCTCCATGGACTTTACATCAGCTCCAGCCTCCAGATTCTATCCATATTTAAGTTCCTGTCATTGATTCCTTCAGTGATGGAGAGCAGTATGGAAGTATAAGCCAAATAAGCTCTTTCCTCCCCAATTTGCTTTTGGTGATAGGGTTTTGTCACAGAAGAGTCAAGTGTTTCCTTAAAGAGCTTGGCTTTCTTCCCGTGTTAAAACCCTCAGAAAGTTGTGCTTTTATTTCACCAGCCATTGATCTCAGGTTTGTGTATGAGCGACTGACTGGTCTTGTATTACATAGATGAAGAAATTGAAAAAAAATTAAAAGGAATTTAATTCAATGTGGTGGTCTGAATGAAAATGACCCCTATAGACACCGGGAGTGCCATTATTGGAAGAGGTGTTGGCCTTGTTGGAAGATGTGTTTTACTTGAAGGGGGTGGTGTTGATATTTCAAGTGATTAAGCCAGGCTTAGTGGTTTACTGTTCCTTCTTGCTGCCTGAGGATCTGTAAGCAGAACTCTCATCTACCTCTTTGGCACCATGTCTGCCTGCCTGCCACCATGTTACCTGTCATGACAATAATGGTCTAAACCTCTGAACCATAAGCCAGCACCAGCTAATTTTTCCTTTTGTAAGAATGCTGTGGACTTGGTGTCTCTTCACAGCAATAGAAACCCTGATAAGACAATAATGTTGCTCAATGTTATCAAACCAGTAATCTGAAAAATTAAGATTTATTCTCAAGGAGGCTGGTTCTCTTATGCTATAATTCAATGATATATAGCTTATGCTATAGGAACCTATATGCGTATGCTACAGTCTGAATATAGATAAATCCATGGTTTAATAATTGCTGTATTCCATACTTTTAAGTCAAATTATGTCACATGATGAACATAAAAGGGGATGATAGTTCATAGTAAACTCAACATCTACGATAGGAGAACCACTCTGACCATTGCTTCCACATGTAGTTTTTCTAATGAAACAAAATACATTCTTAAAACCATGACTTAATTCCAGCTTTATCTAATTATCATTAATTAGTTTACTATCTGCAACGATTATACCTTCAGCATAAAGAACATTTAGAACTGTGACTAAATGAAAATAGGCTTTTTCAGTCATCTTGAAAATTTGCTCACATGATATATATTTAAAGTTATATTTTAAATTCAGTGTATTCCCCCTTTGTTTAATCTAAATGAATAATTTATATAAAAGTAAAGAAACTAGAAAGTATTGATGACTATGGGTTAGCCAACACTAGGTGCATTAAATTTTAAAAAGCTGCAATAATCCTGAAATGTGAGAACTGGACAGTCTGCACTCCACAGAGCAAAACGAACAAATACACACACACACACACACACACACACACAGAATTACTCTGACCATTGCTTCCACATGTAGCTTTTCTAATGAAACAAAATATATTCTTAAAACCATGACTTAGTTCCAGCACACACACACCCAATTTTTAGACATCCTTAATTTTATACCACTTCAGGTTTTAAAATTCAAAGACTAGACGATATGTTGAGAGATAATAAATATAAAGGATGGGTAGATAAACACAATCGAAGATGATAGATAACAGATTTGATTATGTCCTTCCCCCAACTCGGAAGTTGAAGTTTCTGTTCTCAATACATTAGAGTGTGATTATATTCTAAGATAGAATCTTTAGACAAATAAGTTATAATTAGATCTGCAGTTGTAATCGTTTTTGAAAAATAATATAAATGTAGGCATTGATTGAAAACAATTTAAAGGCTATTTTCTCTCATGATGTATTAATCTTTATTGCTATATAATCAGAATCATTTTTGACTTTTTCTTTCTTTCTGTTTATTTTTGTTTAGTTTGGGTTTTTTTGATAGTTTGTTTCTTCTTTAAGTTTATTTTTTTTCTCATTGTTCTATAGCTTAGGTAGCCTTCCAGTTCAGGATCCTCTTGTTTCTACCTCCAATGTGCTAGGATTGCTGCCTTGATGTTTTACTCACCCACCTTTCAAGATGACTTTCATCATAGGCTAATTATCTGAATATACTTTACTTTGCAGAGAATTTTTACCTCTTTTATCTTTTAAAAGCAGCAGTTTCTTTTGTTGATTTTTGAATAATGAACATTGTTACTAATGACCTACCCCAGGGGGTGGGGGACTAAGCGACCCTCCCCCTGGCCATAAGTACCAGGGAAAGACAGGAAATTTGTATTTCCAGTCACAGTTCTCAGTTATTGCCCATTTGAGTTTTGCTGACATATGCCTACATGATTCTAGCTCCCTCCAGAGTGTGCTTCTCCTATAAGTGCCAATGGCACTTTCCTCGCAGTTGTGCCTCTTGCCCTCACATCCCCCCTCTCTTCCTCCTAGTCTATAGAGTCTCCTTTATCCAACTGCACATTTGAGAGATCATTACTTTCCAGGTTAAATCTACCACCGAATACTAAGTTTTTATATCTCTTATTACATATTTATAATCCAGAATTTCTACATGGTTTCTTTCTCCTTTTTGTAAAGTGATATTTCTAGTTGGATGCACATTGTTGCTGAAATCTAGATTGAAGTCCTTATTGATGATTTCCTTTAGTTCTTTAGCACATTTAAAAATACTCTGAAATCTTTGTAAGTACAAATTTGAGGACCTGTCATGGTGGTTCCTGTTGTGTGCCCTTTTTATGTATGTATGCTCCTGTTTCCTTTTATATTTTATAATAGTTGGAAATCAAAAATAGCAACTCTGAGTACTAACCTTAACCCTTAAATATGCCACTGATGCAGGGGATAGGCTTCTTAAGGAAGTAAGGGAACAGGATCAATTGTGGTGAAAACCACAAGCTACTTATAGAGGTTATGGTGTGGAAAGGATGCTGGAGTTAAAAGAGAATGTTAGGGTTAGAACAGAGTCCCGGACTAGAAAGGATCAGAGACATCAAAGTTTGTAGTGTTGTATGAAACAGCCAAGGGTACTTGACATGATATAGAGACACAAGTTCTACAAAATAGGTCCAGTGTTGGTGGGCCAACAATCTCTTCTCTTTGGTCCCTGGTCATGCATAACTGGGCCATGAAATGTTCTAAGCATTTTTGTCTCTCTGTCTCTGTCTGCCTCTGTCTGTCTGTCTGTCTGTCTCTCTCTCTATATATACATACATATATATGTGTGTGTATACATATATATGTATATACTTATATATACATATGTATATTGAAATATATATATGTGCGTGCGTGTGCGTGTATGTGTGTGATTTCTCTAATGGCTGCTGAGCTATTTTTGTGAAATATGCTTCCCCCAGTGTGAAGGCTCTTATGTTCTCATCAGATGGTTCAATTTTGTATGTGCAAACTCTCCAGTAACAGTTGCTCTATTAGACTTCTTGTTTTTCTTTCCCATATCACACTCATTTGTTAGGCTCCACTCATCACTGAATGATTACTCTATTAGTTTTAAAGTTTTTGGTCATTAATTGAGCCATAGCCTATTCAAATTAATCTCAGAGTTTGCAATGGTTTGAATATGCTTGGTCCAGGGAGTGGCTCTATTAGAAGATGTGGCCTTGTTGGAGTAGGTGTGGCCTTGTTGGAAGAAGTGTGTCATTGTGGGCATGGGCTTTAAGACCCTCTTCCTATCTGGTTGGAAAGCAGTCTTCTGCTTGCCTTTGGAACAAGATGTTGAACTCTAAGCTCTTCCTGCACTAAGCCTGACTGGGTGCTGTCAAACTTAAACTTAATTGATAATGGACAGAATCTCTGAATATGTAAGCCAGCCACCATTAAATGTTTTCCTTATAAGAGTTGCTTTGGTCATGGTGTTTGTTCACAGCAGAAAAACACTTAATAAGATAGAGTTCTTTGCTTAGATTTGGGGTTCAGTAGGCCCAGGGGCACAATAACTTTTCAGTGACAGCTTTGCTTTGAGACCTGAGTGCTTATGTGGCATCAGAATCCAAAGTCTCTACTCTCCCTTGGTGGATCCCTTGACTGGAAACGATTTCCGAGGCTGATGAGGACTTTAGTGTTTATAATATTCCCTTCCTGGCAGTGATAACATAAATGTTTGGTGCTCAGTGGAAGGAAAAAACTCAAGTTATCTTGGCTGAAGCTGAGAACCTAGCCTCTGCTGAAAATATCCAGTAGACAAGATGAACATCTGGTAGCCAGTCCTCCTGTGAATATGTCCTAGCCTGACTTTTAGCTGAGATAAAGGAACTAGAAGCTCATGGCTGAACTAATCTGGAGGGATTATTTATATCTTAACTGTGAAGTCAAAGAAGAGCATGATTTGACTGTAATAGATGACCATTTTATTAATTTTAACATATTTTCTTTTAATATTGTTCTTTACTTGCTGTCTGCTCTCAGGACCATTTTTACCATGGTTGTATTTCTTACACTCCTCATATCAGATAAACCTGGTATGCCAAAGTCCCCCAATCGATATTCTAGAACTCCTTACCCCGTTCAAATTTTTGCTTTCTTTGCTTTTCTTTTAAATTAACTTTCCTTAAGTTAGTTTCCATCACCCACATCAGGCAGTTCAGTTACCTGTAGCTGCAGCTCCAGGGGTTTCTGCTGCCTTTCTGGCTTCTGTAGACACCCCATGCATGTGCACATACACACGTGCACATTACTACTTAATTTTACTTCAACTGCACTGGATTTGCTAGACATGATTGATTTTTTTTTCTAGGCTTATAAACTATTAGATTGATATGTCTATTTAAAGTTTTTAATTACTTGATGATATGTATTTATTCATCTAGTCTATTTTCTAACTGCTAGGTAGCATATTATGACTGATTTAGTACTTTAAATTGACATAAATACACATCATCACTGAATGGTTTGTGGATTTCAAATGGCTTAGTCTGTCTTACTAGGAGTCTTTCTGTTTTGTAGATGAGAAGGGGCTGGAAAGAAGCATCAGCATTGAAAAACAGGTAGTGCTCTTGCAGAGGACCCTCATTCAGTTTCTATCACCCACATCAACCAGCTCACAACTACCTGTAGCTCCAGATTCAGGGGGTTCTGATGCTTTTCCAGCTTCTGTAGACACCTGAACATGTGCACACACACACACATGTGCACATATTCATACCTACACAAAAGAAACTTAAAATCCTCTATCAATGGGAGGAGAGGCCCTTGGTCTTGTGAAGATCATATGCCCCAGTACAGGGGAATGCCAGGGCCAGGAAACGGGAATGGGTGGGTTGGTGAGCAGGGTGGAGGGAGGGTATAGGGGACTTTAAGGATAGCATTTAAAATGTAAATGAAGAAAATATCTAATAAAAATCTAAAATTAAAAAAAATCTTAAAATAGAAAACAAGCAAAGTCTTTAATGAACTAGATTCATCACATGATGACTTTCTGACAAATAGAAGAAAGAATTGGCAGTATCCCCTGAAAAACAAAGTGCCACAACTTTTTAAGGAGATATAACTTGCATAAACTTGCCTATATTTTACCTAGTTCTTAGCACATGCTTATTATAACATAAGATGGGTTCCTCTATGACCTCCTTATGCATTCATAGGTCACACACTTCGGTGATGTCACTCTACTATGTGTTTCTTTTCCTTGCTCTCTCCTTCCTTCCTTTACTTAAGAAATCCTTCCTTTACTCTCTATCTCTTTAAACTATAGGGTCCACACATGACATTAAAAAAAAAAAACTGTTACATTATCTATGAGTTTGACTTACTTTATTTAGTGTAATGATCTATCAGTTTTCTTGTTAATGACATAGTTTTCTTCTTTTAAAGTAGGCAAAACTCCAGTCTGTGTATAATAACAGTTTTTCGTTCATCTATTGATGAATATTTAGCTAATTTGTAATACGGCTGTTGAACATAGCTTCACAATAAACATAGGCACACAGGTATCTGTTGTGTTTTAACTGAATCCTTTGTTCAATTCTCTCTTACAATACTGAAAGCCATATTCAGAGTAGGATAAAGAAATCAACTAGCAAATGATCTGCTTCAGTGCTTTGCATATGCTATTCATAATTCAACCTACTGGAGGACAAAGGCTTACATTTCTTGTCTGCTGCATTGTTTTACCAATTGTGTCATCTCCTGCTTAGAAACTTTGACAGTAGTGGGCTGAATAATCAGGAGTAGCAAAGAGAAGAAGGTCTATCACTAAAACAGGTTGCAATAGTATGTAAAGTAACAACACAGGGGGAAGCCACTATTGCTATATTCTCCCATTCAGAAGCAAATCATAGGTCACACTTAGGAATCAGTCTTACAGCCTTTCCAGTGGGCAAGGCTTCTCATGTCATGTTCCATCCCTGGGTCTGTGAAACTCCCAGAGAGTGGAGCCTCTAAGAAAATGCTTACATCTGTGGAAATTCCCCAGAAATCCTTCCTTCCTTTACTTTTGATATTAATCTATTTTAGTGGTATTAATGACATCAAGATCTATTTATCTGGTTCCCTAAAGGATAGGATTCTTAGATTTATAAATTTTAGATAATGCTATGTCTTTTTTTTCCCCAGCGTCCTTACAAATTGCACTAAATTTCTGAAGAGCCTGATTTTCCAAGAGCTACTCTTTAAACCCTGAAGAGGAATCCAAAGCATTTTCTCTGCTTCCCCCCTCCCCCAAATGATCAAATAGTATAGTTGTGTGTTCCTCCAGACCCTGTCATATTAGTCATATCATGTCACCTTGTAGAAACTATTGCTTTCTCTCAGCTGACTACAGAATGACTCCATTTTCTTGAGTAGCATCTAAACCCCTTCACATTGTTAGAATCCACTTTCCCAAAATCAACTCTGGCCCTTCCCTCACTTTTGATATTTATCTTGTTTGGTCAGCACACCATACTGTTTATATCCCAAATGTACAGTATTATTTCTTAGTTTACTGACTAATAAGGATCCTATTCATCAGAAAGACAGCACAAAAAGACACAAACAATATAGGTTTATTTAAATAAGAAATAATGATCTGAATATGTGTATAACTTTGGCTAAGATTAAAATGTGAGATTCCATTGTTGCCACAGGGACAACTTTTCCATCTTTCTCCCCAGCTGTATGTTCCCACACTTTTCCTTGAGCACATTTTGACATTTGTAATACTATTTCCCTTTCTCTGTAAACATGATTTTATCATTTAGTCATGAATTTTTAAAGAATGGGATATTTGATTTTACCTGTTTTTGAAATTCATATGAATAGAATCTCACCATAAGTATCCTCCTGTGACTTGCTTATTTTGCTCAAAATTTTACATCTATGATGGATCTATGTGAAGCCCGTGGCTGTACCACCAATCCTTTCCTTGCTTTGTAACATTGCATTCTATGGTGTGCTACAATGTATCTAATCTGATGCTGATGAAAATTTAAATTGTTTCTAGTTTTTTACTGCTACAAAACTGTTATTTTCTTCATTTTTAACCAGGTCTCCCAGTTCACAAAACTGGTTTCTTTAACATACACATATCAGAATAAAATGTCAAGAATTAAGAAACACAAATGTTGCAGCTCTTTCATAAAAATGGGCTTGCTAAAAATATAATTGCTATTTTTTTTTTTAAAATATCTGTTCCCCCCATCAAGTTCATGTTGACATTGGCTCTTGTAGTTTTAATGAACGGGCATTTGAATAGGTCATGATGTCACTAGGCTCTGCTGTCATGAATGGATGAATATTGTTTTATGGTGGTAGGTTCCCCTCATTAATATTAATGGTCTCCAAATAAAGAATAGGTTGAGATTGATCCCTTTTGTGTCTGCCTCTGTCACCATGCTTCTTTTGTCCTTTTGCCATGGGGTGGGGGGCAAGAAGACCTCCAGATTCTTTCACTTGACCTTTAGCTTCATAGGATCCAGAATTATGGACCAACATATTCTGCTTCATGATAAGTTACTCAGTGTTAGCTATTTTGTTATAGCAGCACAAAACAACTTGACAGGCTCAATGCCCCATATTATAGTGCTGTTTTTTTTTTTTTAATAAGACTGTAGGTTCAATTGGCTTGGATTATGGCTATTGAGATAGATGAGATAGATGTTAGATTATCACTAATGACTATATCTAAGAAAATGTTTCCCAGGGGACAGGAATGTGAGTCTGAATGCACTAGGAGGATACCATTCAACGGACCAGTTTGGAACAGAATTGTAAAGGAGATGAAGCAAACTGTCTCTTTTGGACCTGGGATGCATTCCACCTACTTTTGGATATTGGTACTTTCAGGACTCTGGGCCTTGAACTCTACCCCAGTGACTATGAGTTCTTAAGCTTCAGCATCATGTTAAAGAGTTGTGTCTTCAGATTTTCAGGTTCTGAGCTTCAAATATGGGCATAACTGCATTTAACAATTACAAGATATCCAGCTTGAAGATAGCTTTCATGGGACTCTATAATCCCATGAACCAATCAGTTCCTCACATCTATCATCTATCATCTCTCTCTCTCTCACTGTCTCTCTGTCTCTGTCTCTCCCTCTCTCTTCCTCCTTCCTTCCTTCCTTCCTTCCTTCCTTCCTTTCTTTCTTTCTTTCTTTCTTTCTTTCTTTCTTTCTTTCTTCCTTCCTTCCTTCCTTCCTTCCTTTCTTTCTTTCTTTCTTTCTTTCTTTCTTTCTTTCCTTCTTCCTCTCCTCTTCCTCGTCTTCCTTCTCGTTTTTCTTCATCACCATCATCATCTTTAACACCAACTGCTTTTCCTCTGAAGAATCCCAATAAAATATTTTAACATTTAAAATTGTGTTACAGTTTTCATTTCTATTTTTCTGATAGCCTATGACTGTGAGTATATTTCTGTTGCTTATCCAAGTTGTATATTTTCTATAGCAGCTACTGAAATCTTCTTCTTACCTTTAATTAGATGTTTTGAGATGTTATGATTAATTTATGTGTTAATTTATACTTTTGAATAAGCAAATTGCTTTTAGAATCACAATGTTTTTGTTGTACTTTGATGCAGATTTGTTGTAATTAATTGTATCACTAACTGTGGAGGGTTAGAGTCATGGGCAGTGAAAGCCAGATTAGTGTAGAAAAGAAAAATTAATTGAGATAGAACAAGATCCTGAATAAAACTTCCACATGAAACTTATGTGGAGTATTTAGACTGGGATTGTGTATGCTAAGCTTTCTACTAGAAAAAGTGGCAGAGATGCAAGTTACAGGTAGGTAAGCAGATTGAAGGAATTGTGTAGACTGACTCAGAGAATGTAATAATAAGTGAAAAAGAAGAGAAGTGAAAAGTTATTTACCCCCTTTACATGCAACAGTAGACACCAAAAGGCAGCTCTAAGAGGCCAAGGAAACATGCAAGATATTTAAGTAGCTACAAATGTCACCTCAAGCCTTACCATGTACCATATTGATATAATTGGTATTTACAGAATACTCAATCACAGCCAAATATATCATTACAATTTTTAGGAATTCCTGTATACTTATAAAATATACAAAATTCTGGGTAATAAAAGACATCTGGCCAATTCTTAAAAAAATATGGAAATCATAGAAAATATTGTTTTTAGCTATCAATTAAATGAAGCCAGAAATGAAAAGCATGATAACAATAATAGAAAAATAATAAAAAATTCCAATGACAGACAGACAGACAGACAGACAGACAGAAAGACACACACACACACACATCAAGGAAGAGTTAATGAAGATTTGTCATGAGGCTCTACTCTTCTCTGTGTATTTTTAGGCAATTAATAGATGCTGGAAGAAGTGGTGTCTCTTCCTTCAATGGTAAAGCTACAGTTAAGTAGTATGTGTTCCAGTGAGTGACGCCTCACTCATGTTTATGTAAACATATAATTAAACTCAGTGGGTAAAAAATAAAGATGTTAACATGGAGGAGCCTGGTGAAAGAAAGGATTTTTGCAGTTGAGAAAAGAGATAAAAGCAGGTATTGAGAGTGAAAAATCAATATACACTAGACTAAAATCATAAAAGAATATGAAAATGTTCAAGAAAAAAATAATATTAAGAAAAGGAATATATAATTATTGTAATTTTTGGAGAAATCAGAGTTAGAAAATTATAGTATTAAACAAATATATTCCAAGTAAAAGACCTAAAAATCAATAATCTCAACCTTTGTATCAAGAAATGGGAGTAACTTAAATTAAAAAGAAGAATTAATATAGAGTAGAAATCACTGAACCCAAACAGGAAACCAATTCAGGAAATTAGTAACTAAACACAGGTAGTATAAAAAATAAATGAGGTCGACAAGTCCAGATTAGGCAAAAGAAGAAAAAGCACAGAATTTTGTAATTAGAAATAAAAGTGAGAAATTAACATTGCTGGTCCTATAGATATTAAAAAGATAACAAAGGAAGACCATGAGAATGTCTATTCCTACAAACAAGGTAACATGAAGTAAAGTCATGAGTTTTGCATAGAAAATTGTCTAACATTTGTACATGGAGAAACAGAAAAACAGAGAAACTATATATCTATTCAACTATTAAAATAGTCTTTGAATGCTCTATCAAACATTTAAGGAAGGAGTAGTATAATTTTTGTATAATCTCTTAAAAATTATAAGTAGAGTATTAGGCCAGCATAATTTTAATGCTAAAATTCATGCAGACATTACAAAGACAGGAAAACTGAAGATGAATGTCTCTAATGTGCATTAATCCAAAATTCCCTGCAAATTATTATCCTGTCAAATGTATTATAGTTGAAAAAAATTAGAAGTCATGATCAATAGGATTTCTTTCAGTCATACAAGCCTAGATTAGCAGCAAGAATTTATGTTCAACTACTTCAAGAAGCACATGGAAAGGAGCCTGGTCATTCCAACAAATACAGAGAAAATACTTAACCAATGCCAAACTCATCTACCATATAACTTCAATGAAAAAAGAATTAGGAGGTTCTTAAACATGATAAAAATTTATTTCCAGCCGTATACAGCTAGTATCATCCTTACATGGCAAACTACGTGCTTTCCCAGTAAGATTAAAAAGCTAGGAAACAGGGTTACCCCCTCCTCACTTTGCCCACCAGTGCTCTGGAAGCTTTGGTAGAGTAGGAGGACAGGGTATAGATTGGGAAGGAAGCATTTGAAATGATGTGCCTGTCTATTTTGAAAGTTAAGACTAATAGAAAGTTGATGTATATTCATCAGGAGTTTCCCTCACATATCAGCAATAAAATACTGCAATTTTGAAATTAAAAGATGCTGCAGCTTGCCCTAAGTATGTTCTTGATATGAATCTCAGAAATTATGGGCAGTATCTAAGTGTGCAAAACTATAAAACTGACAATAGAAGTCAAATATATGATAAGAATATATTTTGTATTTATTGGTAAGAAGAATCAATACATCAATACTGTGATATATTTTTCAACCAAAGTGATGTTCAACTTCTCCCAAACTTGAACTATGTACACAACATAATGGCAACAAAATTACTACAAGGTATTTTATAGAGTCCCAATTTTTTTCTAAAGGTTTTGTGGGCAGACCAAGATCTGGAGCAACTGAAAACTTCAGAAAACAAAACAAAACAAAACAAAACAAAGACAAAAAAAGAAACAAACATCAACCTGAAAGATCCACACTACCTATGTTTCAGAATTAACACTATAGAGAGAACTGAAGAAAGAGTAGATGGATGGACTTGAACTCAAGATCTTGAGATAATACCATTTACATATGCAAAACCAAGCAAAGGTGATTCAATTGACAGCTTTTTAAATAGTGCTGATATGAATTCAAATATATGCACACAAAGAGAGACCTTCCGCAAATTAACTGAAAATATATCATAGACCTAGATATAAAATTCAAAGCACTAGGAGCATTAGAAGAACATATATAAGCAAATATGTCTCTGAGCCTCTGTTTTTAATCACAAAGCAAAAGGATGTTATAACACACGAAGCCAAGAAAGGTTGCAGTTAATGCGTATTAAAAATATATGGACCTGTAAGTCATATTGTTACAAAACTGAAACGATAAAAAAATCTATGAGAGGCAAGTGCTCTTTAACTCTTAGATAATAACAGTGCACATCCAAGACCCGTGCAAAAATCCTAAAACTAGACGGGAAAAAGCCAATCTATCTAAAAAGAGAGAATGATAGTGATGCAAAAAGCACAGCCACCAGCAGATATCAGCACCTGTGTAAAGCTCAATGCCTTGCATCATTATCGAGTTGCAAAGGCAGTGCCCCTGAGATCATGCCACAGGGCTGATAAAATAGGCTGTGTGTGAACTGCCAACAGCACCAGGCACACTGGTGCAGATGTGGCATTATAGCAGCCCACTCATCATTGGAGGTTCTCCAGCAATCTGAAGCCACTTCTGAAAAAAGCCTGGAACATTTTTTTTTTAAATCAAGGCAGCATAGTTTTATTAACTGGCAATCAAACTATGAAGCATTTAATCAAATGTTGGAAATTTAGATCCATACCACAAGTTTTGTACAGATGTTTATGGTTGCTTCATTTATAATCATAAAACCTGGCAGCTATTAAGATATCCTTTAATAGCTGAATGGATGTACCAGCTGCAGTTACATGCCCATGACAGGGTATTATTTAGTAATAGGACAAAATGGCAAACTCCAGAAATCCCTGATGAAACCATAATGCATATCAGTAAAGGATAGGAGGCAGTTTCAAATGGTTGAGTACTTTATGATCCCAAGTAGGTTATATTCTGGAAATATAAACTGTAGAGGGTGGGGAGGGTGAATAGTTAACAGGCATGTTAGATGGAGAACTGAGCAGGTGACATGAAAGACTTTTAGAGCTCTGAATGCACAGAACATTAGACATTTGCCAAGGCCAAAGAACTGCATAACATATAATACCTCATTATAGTAAAAAATGTTTAAAATTCAATATTTAAAAGATTGTTAGGATGCAGGATGGGTTTAGAATCTGATGACAGAGTGAAGGCTGAAATTTAGAAATAATCTTTTTACATAAGCTACTGAGAGGGATGGGGAGGGCTGTGACCTTAGTAATGTTGGGAATGAGTCAAAGACTCACAGCACTAGGGGGTTGTATGCACACACACACTCTGAATGAGCAACTGGAGAACTATATTGCTACTTTAACATTGTCTTCTCTCCCTAAACCCTATACAAATGAGGACAATGGGTACCTTAACAAAGCTTATGTATATTTTCACATTTCAGAAGATAAAATGTTCTGTATGACTCAGATTTCTCATTGTTGAAGACAAGTGCAGGAAATATTTACTCTGTTAGAGTTGGGGACATTAGTATGAGTTGGAGTTAGCCCAATATAAAACTATATTGGAACACTTAGAAATGCTTGGCATAGGTGCACATACATGAATTGCTGCACACATGTATTTCCATGATCAGTAAGTGGAGATTATTCAAAGCCTGGGTATCACAGTGGCAGTGAGCCCAACTGGAGCCCAAGTGTAGCTTCATAACATTTCCCTTTAAAAGGGTCAGTGCTCTTGGAGAAACAGTGGATTCTAGGACTAGAGCAGAAAAGAGTGAAAAATCTATCCAGGGCAACTTGCCACACCAGAAAGTAAGACAGTGTTCAAATACAATTTAGCAACATCAGAATTATCAGCTGGTCACAAGATTTGCCAGAGTGTCCAATTGCCAGGTCAGGAAAAACTTAACAACTATAACAAAAGCAGGATTTTTGCATTAAACAATAAAATACTTATCCACAAGTCTATAAAAACACCAATGGTGTAAGCTACATATAAAGAAGGGGTCAAATCTCCTATTCAGTAAAGCTTACCTATCATTCCCAGGGAAAGAAATCCATAATTTTCACAGAAGCAGATACTTACACCCAAACATTGAACTGAAGTCAGGGACCCCTGTGGCTCAAGTAGGGGAAGGAATGAAGAAGCTGAAGAGGAGTGTGACCCCATAAGAAGACCAGCAGTCTCAACTTACCTAGACCCCTGGGATCTCAGACAGAGCCTTAGTGGGAGAAGATGTGCTTATTCCTCAAGAAACTTGAGGCCACAGGAAAGGGGGAGGTTTGGTGCTGGGAAACATCCTCTTGGAGGCAAGGGGAGGAGGAATGGGATGAAGAACTGTGGGAGGGGGAACTGAGAGGGGACAACAATGGGAATGTAGATAAATAAAATAATAAAAACTGAAAAGAATTCTTTAATAAAGGAAAAAAGGAAAACACACACTGGATTTTTAATGACATTAAAATTTTATGTGCACAACGATCTTTTCTGGATAGTAGTACAGAGGTGTGGTTATAACTACTAGGAGAGCTGTGGAGTACTTGGACAGTTTTGGTGGAAAAAAATTCTGTCACAACAATAGTGTAAAATCTTTGTTTACAGCAGTAGAAAAGACAGAAAACACAGCCTTTCCCACTCCAATATCTTTTCTTTGTCTTCTTTTAGTCTTGGAGATGGGAGCCACAGCCTGCTGCCTACTAGGCAAGCCCTTTAACACTGAGCTATGCCTAAAGCATCCTCTGAATGAGGAGAGCCAATGAGAAACTCGACACAAAGACCAGCTCCTAAATGCGGACTGATATTTTCCTCTTCACCAATTTTTTGACTCTTAAAAACAAAAGGTTAGCTATGTTTTCATAGGCTTCAGAAAGAATGAAATGTCTTCAGCATCTTTGTCCATTACAAAATATGATCAAGTTGGTAAGGATACAATTTCAGGTGGTAGGCTTTCTCTTGGTGTGGGGACTTGGGGACTTGGAGTGGGCCTAACAGTATTACCACTTGAATGTCATATAGTGTTGGGTGGCAGTTTCCATTCTGAATCTTGCTTTGAATCTACAGAGCACTTAACATGCTGTCCCAAGTGTGTGTGTAAAAGGGACACATGCAGATATGTAGCTCATGCTTTGAGTTCATTGTGTTCATGGATGGATGTCAAAAATTATTAGAAAACCATAAATGATCATCTTTGGTACTATACTCTGAAAATTATAACATACAAAATATAAGCAGTCTTTTCTGAGCTCAGGGTAACTGAGACATTCCAATGTATAACTCATGCTTTTGGGGGTCTCTACCTACCTTTTACTGAACACTTTATGAGGACCATTCAGTTGGAGACATAAAGAAACAATTCTGAAACTGCAACATAAGTGACTATTTTCTCTTTCCTCCTCTATTTTATTTTATTTTATTTTATTTTATTTTATTTTATTTTATTTTATTTTATTTTTACATGTAGAAAGTAAAATATCTCACCCAAATTTTACAGTAATCTTTGGATAGCAAATGCAGTAGAAGCTGAGAAGTTCTGCTTTTCCCTGTGCTGACCCCACGAAAAGGCCCCCTTTATGTAGGTCATCCATTTCTCCATATAGTGTCTCAAATAAAAATTTTCTTCTCTCACCTTGGTTACTTCAAGTCTATTTTTTCATCCTACGGCCAGAGGGAACATGGTTAAATGGACCCCATTGTGTCACTTCCATTTGTGAATCCCTTCAACAGTTTTCTATGCCCGCAGGCTGAAGTCCAAGCTGGTTACCATGACCTGTTACATAGCCAACCCTGCTTCTTTCCCAGCTCTATCTCAGTCCATCATCCATCAAATGTAAATCCTCTTCCAGGTCCTGAAATGCTCCATCGCTCTCATCACCCACACTTATCGCTACCATTCATCCTGTTCTCCTGTATCAAAGCTGGCTTCCCTTTACACATCCCTTCCTCCAGAAAGCCTTTCCAGGCAGCAAGGTCTTCAAAAGTTAGGTAGCTTTTAGCATTTGATTTTGCTTGCACAGAATCCTTTAATCTGTTATTCATTTTAAAAATCACAATTTTAAAAATTTCATGTGTATGAGTGTTTTGTCTACAAGTATGCGTCTGTACCCTGTGTTTGCCAGGCAGCCAAGGAGGCCAGGAGAGGAAGTTGAATGCGCTGGAAATGAAGATACTGAGGTTATGAACCATCACATGGGTGCTGGGAACCAAATCAGGGCCGTCTGCAAAAGTAGTAAGCACTCTTAACTGCTGAGCTAACTGGGCCCTTGTTCATTCATATCAAAATCTCTACATTTTTTGAAAGCGCAGTACTAGTAGTAATCGTTCTGACAGGATGCATTCACTCATTTCATATTTAAGTACTTAGTGTGCTCTACAAGTTAGTATTCTTCAGGGATTCTAAAGTCAGCAAATGAGAGCTTAATATACAAAACACATTGCTTTCACGTTTCTTTTAAAATGTATCTTCCTGTGTTAGGCAAAGAAAAGTCAGCAAGCATAAGAAGTAGTATTTTAGTACATGGTACGTATCTAAGAGCAAAACGAATGGGAACAGACCAGGAACCAGGGAGGCTAGGGGAGGAGACAGGCTTTGAATATCCTAAGCAAAAGCTTGAAGGAGAGTAGAGTCAGCCACAGGGATTCCCGGGCAAGTACAAACCAGGCATGTCCTACCCGGACAGTAGAGGAATGCTGGCAAGGCAACTGTGGCAGATGAGGTGTGGGCAGGGACACAGGCATCGGGGACTCAGCAACAGAGGGGAGTAGAGTAGCAGAAAGATTTATAGCCTTGTGAAATGCTTTGTATTTCCCATCTGGAGGCATTGCCTACCTCCCTGATCTGGGGCAGATGGCCTAATTGGCCAACTCTTTCAGCACTACTGGAAACAAGGATCACTATCTAGAAGGTTTCAGTCAGTTTTAATTCAGATGCTCTTCAGTACTGAGAAAATCTTACTTTTAAAAAAAAGAACATGTAACTCTGTAACAGTACAAAACTACATTCAAGAATACAGTTAATGAAAAGGAAAATAGTCTCTTGATATGGACAACAAGAACTTTCTTAATACATCAAATGAGTTCTTATTTCTGTAAGGTCTGAAAGCCAGCCCATAACTTGCATATGAAAAGGCAAATTTGCTTGATTAGTGTTGAATTCCAATAACCTATGATATAGAAACCTCACTAAAGCACTTGCGCATGTCTCAGGTCATTCTCTGTTCTTTCACTTTTTCAAATAAGTTGTGGGATGACTTGTTCCTATAAGTATGTCACACACTGAAAGCCAGCCCTGCTTCATCAATACCCATTCCTCCAAACATTTAGACCAACCACAAACATCATGCAATTTCATCTTTAAGCATCTTGGCATAATTCTGGAAGATTAGAAGTTCTTAAAACAGGATCACAAATTACCTCCTCTAAAATAACAGTAATGGTTGTTCTATAGGATGAATTGATTTAACAAATTGACAATTCTCAAGGAACATCGCTCTATTCTTACTGTTTTGCTCAGGTTTGAGTTTCATAGTTGTGAATATTCTGCCTTTGTTAAAATTGCTTCCTGTTCTAAGATTATCTGGTCTTATTGATTTCTACTTTCATTACAAGTATAAAGAAAAGAAATTTCTTGGTATTGACTTAAGGTAGAGGGAAGACTACAAGATTAGTTCCAGTGGTCCAATTTAACATCCTTTGTGTCAAGATCACCTGCAGCTTGCCTTTTCAGAGTTGTCCCAGTTTCTACTGATCTAGAGCCAAAGTGGTTGACTGCAGCAATACTTCAAGAAACATTGCTGGTAGTATTTTAGACTATTTCATGTGGTTCCTATGCTAGAAGTCTCAGGGTAGTTGTATCATAAATTATTTTGAGAGTATAATGACCTTGATATATATAAATTTGAAATCCAGTTATTCAAACCCAATTAAAGCTGTCCATTGACCATGGGGAGTAAGTCACTAAGCACCCAGGTCATGATAATAAGACTAGCCCTGGACACTCATATTTGACACATTTGAAGAAGATCATGGTTCACTTATCTTTGTATTGCTAGATTTAAGAGCACATAGTAAACAATAAATCTTAAAGGAAAGCAAATAAAGAGAATTGGTTAATCAGTTTTAAGCTCTTTTGAATTACAATCAGGAGGTCTGGGATGTTGTGTATCTAAAATAGTCTTCCCAAGATAGTTGCTATGAGTAATTAAACGATGCTTTTCTGTATAGCTCTCAGGGAAGGAATTCCAGAGCAATCCTTGGGAAAGCTAGTCTTTGTTAACAAGCTTGGTAACATGAAAACATTTCCTCTTGGAATGATGTGGGCACTCTGGCTTCCTGGACATTTTCTGTGGAATAAGGGGATAATGACAGAGATCAAGTCCCCAGGTGACATTTAAAGCTCCAAATTTTAACCAGTCTTTTGTTTCTTCTGAAGATTACTCCCAGTGAAAATTCCTTCAATTTCTCTAAGATACTATTTCTGCCCCATATTGGAAATATGCTAGTTTGTCATGGCATTTCTTTTCTTGTAGCACTGTGGATGTTAATTATGTTCTTTATGTGATAGTTTGCTTATAAATTTATATATTTGAATGCTTGCTCCCTAGGTGGTGGAATTGTTTGGGAAGGATTAAGAGTTGAGGCCTTAAAGGAGGTGTGTCACTGGAAATTAACTTTGAGGTTTCAAAAGCGCATAACATCCATTCCCAGGTGGTTGTCTCTTGGCCTAACATGTTGTCTCTCTCAACATGGAAGCTCGCTACTATTGATTCAGCATCATGCCAGCTAAACTGCTGCTATGCTCCCCGCCATGATGGGCACGGAGTTATCCTCTCAAACTATAAGCGATCTTTCGATTAGCCTTTTCTTTTTATCAGTTACCTTGATTTATTTTTCACCTTGCAGCAATAGAAAAGTAACAGACACTTTCTTACATGGTTTCTGATGAAAAAATCAGCCACAGTTCTTTTCCTTATTCTAGAGGGAACAAATGGTTTCAGTTAACCTTTATATTTTTGTTTCTTCACAATGTTTTCTCAAGATGCCATGTGGGGAGTGAATGATGCATAGTTCTGCATCTTCCCCAGGGACAGAGTTTATTTCCCTAATATCTTCTCATTGGAAGTATTAAATTTTCAATAGTAAATGTAGGAAACAGTTCACTCTAAAGTTGTAATGGTTGTAAAAAGAACATGTAGCATAACAATTACATCTAAAGTCTGAAGACTTCTGTTTCCTGAATTGCTTTTCTTGTCATGCAGACATGGGCCATTACATATTCCTATTCCTGTTTTTGTACAGGTGCTACCAAATCGAGTTCATGCCCCTGAATTTTGTCTGAAGCTTGGGAGTGGCCATCTCTGCACGTGGTGTTATTTATTCTACTTCTTAGTCCCAGGGATTTTTAAACTGCTGGTTAGTATCTGTCAGTAATTTAGGAAAGTCTCAGCCATACACTTGCTTGCTCTCTCTTCATCTATTGTCTCCAGGTACAGTCCCTGCTTTCATGGATATGTGCACACAACTCATGTTCTAGCGCTTTCCTCCTTTCAGTTAAGGTTCATCCTCTTTAGCTTCTTCTTCCTGACTGATTCTCTTTCAGGTCTACTGGTTACTGTAGAAGCATTCTTTCCCATGACTCTCTTTTCATTTCTGCCATTCTTCATTCATTTGTTCCCATGGTTTCTATGTCTTTGGTGAAAGTTCTTAGATGATTTTTAAATATATATAAAAAATTCAGAAAATTGGACATAGTACTACCGGAGGATCCAGCAATACCTCTCCTGGGCATATATCCAGAAGATGCCCCAACTGGTAAGAAGGACACATCCTCCACTATGTTCATAGCAGCCTTATTTATAATAGCCAGAAGCTGGAAAGAACCTAGATGCCCCTCAACAGAGGAATGGATACAGAAAATGTGGTACATCTACACAATGGAGTACTACTCAGCTATTAAAAAGAATGAATTTATGAAATTCCTAGCCAAATGGATGGACCTGGAGGGCATCATCCTGAGTGAGGTAACACATTCACAAAGAAACTCACACAATATGTACTCACTGATAAGTGGATATTAGCCCCAAACCTAGGATACCCAAGATATAAGATATAATTTGCTAAATACATGAAACTCAAGAAGAATGAAGATTGAAGTGTGGACACTATGCCCCTCCTTAGATTTGGGAACAAAACACCCATGGAAGGAGTTACAGAGACAAAGTTTGGAGCTGAGATGAAAGGATGGACCATGTAGAGACTGCCATATCCAGGGATCCACCCCATAATCAGCATCCAAACGCTGACACCATTGCATACACTAGCAAGATTTTATCTAAAGGACCCAGATGTAGCTGTCTCTTGTGAGACTATGCCGGGGCCTAGCAAACACAGAAGTGGATGCTCACAGTCAGCTAATGGATGGATCATAGGGCTCCCAATGGAGGAGCTAGAGAAAGTAGCCAAGGAGCTAAAGGGATCTGCAACCCTATAGGTGGATCAACATTATGAACTAACCAGTACCCCGGAGCTCTTGACTCTAGCTGCATATATATCAAAAGATGGCCTAGTCGGCCATCACTGGAAAGAGAGGCCCATTGGACTTGCAAACTTTATATGCCCCAGTACAGGGGAACACCAGGGCCAAAAAGGGGGAGTGGGTGGGCAGGGGAGTGGGGGTGGGTAGATATGGGGGACTTTTGGTATAGCATTGGAAATGTAAATGAGCTAAATACCTAATAAAAATGGAAAAAAAAATTTACTTTTCTCATCAAAGCAGAGTTTGCCAGATTTTACATTGTTGTCCATTTTGACTGGTTTTTTTAAAGGCATCTTTACTGGTTGTATATATTGTAGAATATGTAGCAGCATCTCTGAACTGTACCCTATATGCCAGAAACCCTTGCAGTCAGATCTGCCCCAGGGAACACTCTACAGCCCAGGAGAGACCCACTAACACACACACACACACACACACACACACACACACACACACACACACACACACGGTGTTCAGCATACTTTTTTAGAACACCAAAAGCATTATATAACAGAGGTAATGAGGATGTTCAATGTGGTTTAGGTTTTAATGCTTGAAGATGAGCCCACCTTTGTATTCATCTTAGGCCTTAATAAATCTTTCAGGAGTTGGGATGTTCATTGTTGTATAAAGATGTAAGTTTTGTGAATGAATATTGGCTCATATTACTTTATATCTTCCCTTCCTGCTTTGCCTTGGAAGAAGCCTGCTTCAGGTAGCACTCTCCTGCTAAATGAACTGTGCTCCATGGCTGGCTAGCATCACTGCTACAGGGATACAGTGTGGTACTCAAGCTCATACTCCTTTGGGCAGGCATTGAGAAAGTACATGGTTCTGGTCTTTCTCAAGATGCCATGTGGGAAGTGAATGATGAATAGTTCTGCATCTTCCCCAGGGACAGAGTTTATTTCCCTAATATCTTCTCATTGGAAGTATTAAATTTTCAATAGTAAATGTAGGAAACAGTTCTAATACAGGAACTTTTGGAGAATAATATATATATAAATATATATATTTACAGGAGACAAAGACATGATTCTAGGTTGTGTTTCCATGGCAGCAGATTCCTAATCACAGGAAGGAAAGGAATTAGGGTGTGGTGTTGCTGGGAACCACTGCTCCTTTTTATCTCCTGCAGCAAGCAATAGTTTCTCAGGACTTCTCTTCATATCCTCCCTTTGGGTTCAAGAGGGGTTCCTCTAGGAGATAAATGCTCTCCTGGTAGCTCACACATAGCCTGTAGCAATTCATAGGAAATAAAACATAGCTAATGATTCTCAGTGGCACATACAGTGTTTGGCAGCCTCTATTCCAGTAGGCAAATGCCCAGGTCTTGCTGCTGACTTTCAGTGATGCGCCTCACTGGGTTTCTGATTAGGTATTTGCCTGAAAGCCTCCAGTCTCTGGTTCATAGAAAGTTATTAACTTGCATCTTTCTCTAGGTTTTGTTGTTTTGTTTTGTTTTGTTTTGTTTTGTTTTGTTTTGTTTTGTTTTTGTAAATTCTCTTTCCTACTGTTCCTTCACTTTCAAGGCAAAACCACCAGAAGGCTCATCATTATATTTAATGGATATTTTCAATGAATATGGAATCCTAGGTTGACAGATTTGAGAGTCACTTTTAGCATGAAACCTACTCCCCCCAACCCCTAGTATTTCCATATTGCTTTGACAAGAAATCTGGTAGTAATTATTACCATTGTTTCTCTACATATTTTGCATCATTTTGTGTTTTGTAAATTTCACTTAGATTTCAGGAATTTTTCAGTGATGTGCTGGTGTTAGTTCATGCTGCCTGGAGTCCATTAGGTTGTATGGGTCATGAGGTTTGGAAATCCTGCTGCCGTTATTTCTTACAATGGTTTTTCAGCCCTATTGTCTTCTGTATTTCCTTCCATTATATTTATGAGCTTTATCCAGTCTCATGCTTTGCTGAGCATTTCTGCTTCTCCATGTTTTTATTTGGAGAGTGTGTCATTCTGTCTTTAGGTTCACTGACCAGTGACATTTTTATTTCAAAAATTGAGACTATCTGCTTCAGAATTTACATGTAGGTCTTTTCACATTTTCCATATTTCTTTATACATTTGATTTTTCCTCTTAAAGTCTTGAACATAAGGTTGGGACTATTGATGTACACTGGCACTCCTAGAACTTTTCGAGTAGAGGAATTGGAATCCAAGGCCATTTTCAACTACATAGTGTGCCTAATGCATGCTGCTAACTCAAAAGAAAAGCAAGAGGTCTACATGGTAAAAGTAAGTTTAACACAGACCTACACTAAAGGCTATTCTGAACCAACTGAGTCTTCTTAAGTTCTAGGCTTGTTCAAGTTAATTAACAATAAATTAAAACCTGAAAGAAAAATCACTAGAGAATTAGGATGCCAAAACTAAAATAACCAAGCACAAATGAAATTCATGAACTAAAATCATTAGCAGAAAAAGATGAAAATGCCATTATT
This sequence comes from Mus musculus, assembly GCF_000001635.26. NCBI lineage: Eukaryota > Metazoa > Chordata > Mammalia > Rodentia > Muridae > Mus > Mus musculus. The sequence goes on along the minus strand of NC_000077.6, from coordinate 10,887,251 downwards.
CAGAGAAAAATAACAATCAGAATTTGACTCAAAAATCATAGATTTTGTGGAATTACCTGAGAAGGGTGCTGTGTATCTATTGTAGTTGTGTTCAGTATCAGTTTTTGTTTGTTGTTTTTTTTGTTTTGTTTTATTTTGAGAAGAAATTTTACATAGCCTAAACTGGCTTCATTCTTTTTTTTTTCCCCCATAGGTTTACTGTTTATTCAATGTTAAATGTTACAGAGTTCTTACACTGTTGGAACCATGCCTGAGAACCCAAAGAAAGAAATGGTGCAATGGACAGCCTCATCCACCCAGACAGTATATTAGAACTTGATTCATATGCATTTTGATAATTTCACAATCTTAAAAAATAACAAGACTTGGAATTTACATCTGCTGCAGGTCTTCGGCATTCTAGTACAGTGTGCCATTAAGCAAACCTCATCATGTTTCTGTTCACGTCTTAAAGCATAACCCTAAACAGAATTTGTGTTTGTGTGTCACACTGGAGTAAAGCATACTTTAAGGGAAGTTTGTGGCTCAAGGTGTGAGATTATTTGTTAAGGTTTCTGGTGCCCAGGTGAAGTCTTCAGTTTAACTAAGAATCTCAAGTCTCTAACCACCCCACCTCCTCCTGGCTGGTTCAGATCATGCCAACATTATTGCCCAGAAGTGGCATACAGTCTGGTAGGAGACACTGCCCTACACCTCATGCTTCCCACACTGCTGCCCTAAATCCACTAAACATGCCCTCAAGCTGGGAAAACATCCATTTCCTGTTCCACTCCTGTCAGTAGTGAGCAAGTCTGAACTGTGTTTGGCAAAGGGATTCGTTTACAGAGAGAAACCCAGGCACTACTATCGTATCACATAGTCATATGCCAGTAGAGTATGTGTACTGAACCATCTGTAGTGACAAAGTAGGTAACTGACAGGCTATTTCATTAGGTAGAAAGAAATTAAGCAGTAACCTCTTCTAAGAGCCAAGTACTATAACCAAAGACAGTCTTTAATACCTAATCTGCCTGCCTCCACTCCAGTACTAAGATTACCAAGTAAAAACATAAAGGAAACAATGCTAAAATCTATGATAACCTTCTTTCTTCCTCTCTGAGCCTGGGTTACTTGTTGTATTCTTATCATAGGCCGTATAAAGGCTTCTAGAAGGAACTGTGGGCACCATGATTGCCCTTTTCACCACCTGCTCTCGCTTCTCCCAGGCTTGTTCCCTGAGGTAGTATTTCTGCTGGGTCACTTGGATATCTAACAGCACATTACTTAGATTAATCTATTGAATTGTGTCAGGCCCTTTCCACCTAGGTGCACTAAATGGCATGAGAGAAAATTTCCCACAAAAGCTCAATAACAAGTAAAAAATTATACAACCAAGAAAACATGCCTAAAACTTAGCAAACAGTATGACACAAAACTTTATAAAATACAAAAGAATTATCAGATCACAAGCAGTGTGCATGCTTGCTTTTTCTATAAACAAATTAACAACCTCAATAAATTCCATATTTGAAAGAAAATTGAACATCAATGGGGATATTATTATCTAGTCATCCTTCAACTGTTGCCTGGCAAAAATTTTCTGCTTTTTTTTTTTCTTAAATAATTTCAGCTAAATACAACATGATTATAGCAGCAGAGGTAGAAATCTTCACACACAGATGTCAAATGATTTTAATGAGATATGTTTGTAATTCCTCAACTTGCCCTCATATATCCATGAAAAAAAAATGGGCTAAGCCACAGCAGCAGCGGTCGCCATCTTGGTCCGGGACCCACCGAACTTAGGAAATTAGTCTGAACAGGTGAGAGGGTGCGCCAGAGAACCTGACAGCTTCTGGAACAGGCGGAAGCACAGAGGCGCTGAGGCAGCACCCTTTGTGGGCCGGGGACAGCCGGCCACCTTCCGGACCGGAGGACAGGTGCCCACCCGGCTGGGGAGGCGGCCTAAGCCACAGCAGCAGCGGTCGCCATCTTGGTCCCGGGACTCCAAGGAACTTAGGAATTTAGTCTGCTTAGGTGAGAGTCTGTACCACCTGGGAACTGCCAAAGCAACACAGTGTCTGAGAAAGGTCCTGTTTTGGGCCTTCTTCTTCGGCCAGGAGGAGGTCCAAATACAAGATATCTGCGCACCTTCCCTGTAAGAGAGCTTGCCAGCAGAGAGTGCTCTGAGCACTGAAACTCAGAGGAGAGAATCTGTCTCCCAGGTCTGCTGATAGACGGTAACAGAATCACCAGAAGAACAATCTCTAAACAGAGTCAACTATAACTACTAACTCCAGAGATTACCAGATGACGAAAGGTAAACGGAGGAATCTTACTAACAGGAACCAAGACCACTCACCATCACCAGAACCCAGCACACCCACTTCGTCCAGTCCAGGGAACCCCAACACACCTGAGAACCTAGACCTAGATTTAAAAGCATATCTCATGATGATGGTAGAGGACATCAAGAAGGACTTTAATAAATCACTTAAAGAAATACAGGAGAACACTGCTAAAGAGTTACAAGTCCTTAAAGAAAAACAGGAAAACACAATCAAACAGGTAGAAGTCCTTACAGAAAAAGAGGAAAAAACATACAAACAGGTGATGGAAATGAACAAAACCATACTAGACCTAAAAAGGGAAGTAGACACAATAAAGAAAACTCAAAGCGAGGCAACACTAGAGATAGAAACCCTAGGAAAGAAATCTGGAACCATAGATTTGAGCATCAGCAACAGAATACAAGAGATGGAAGAGAGAATCTCAGGTGCAGAAGATTCCATAGAGAACATCGGCACAACAATCAAAGAAAATGGAAAATGCAAAAAGATCCTAACTCAAAATATCCAGGAAATCCAGGACACAATAAGAAGACCAAACGTACGGATAATAGGAGTGGATGAGAATGAAGATTTTCAACTCAAAGGTCCAGCAAACATCTTCAACAAAATTATTGAAGAAAACTTCCCAAATCTAAAGAATGAGATGCATATGAACATACAAGAAGCCTACAGAACTCCAAATAGACTGGACCAGAAAAGAAATTCCTCCCGACACATAATAATCAGAACATCAAATGCACTAAATAAAGATAGAATACTAAAAGCAGTAAGGGAAAAAGGTCAAGTAACATATAAAGGCAAGCCTATCAGAATTACACCAGATTTTTCACCAGAGACTATGAAAGCCAGAAGAGCCTGGACAGATGTTATACAGACACTAAGAGAACACAAACTGCAGCCCAGGCTACTATACCCAGCCAAACTCTCAATTATCATAGAGGGAGAAACCAAAGTATTCCACGACAAAACCAAATTCACGCATTATCTCTCCACGAATCCAGCCCTTCAAAGGATAATAACAGAAAAAAACCAATACAAGAACGGGAACAACGCCCTAGAAAAAACAAGAAGGTAATCCCTCGACAAACCTAAAAGAAGACAGCCACAAGAACAGAATGCCACCTTTAACAACTAAAATAACAGGAAGCAACAATTACTTTTCCTTAATATCTCTTAACATCAATGGTCTCAACTCGCCAATAAAAAGACATAGACTAACAAACTGGCTACACAAACAAGACCCAACATTTTGCTGCTTACAGGAAACTCATCTCAGAGAAAAAGATAGACACTACCTCAGAATGAAAGGCTGGAAAACAATTTTCCAAGCAAATGGTATGAAGAAACAAGCAGGAGTAGCCATCCTAATATCTGATAAGATTGACTTCCAACCCAAAGTCATCAAAAAAGACAAGGAGGGACACTTCATTCTCATCAAAGGTAAAATCCTCCAAGAGGAACTCTCAATTCTGAATATCTATGCTCCAAATACAAGAGCAGCCACATTCACTAAAGAAACTTTAGTAAAGCTCAAAGCACACATTGCGCCTCACACAATAATAGTGGGAGACTTCAACACACCACTTTCACCAATGGACAGATCATGGAAACAGAAACTAAACAGGGACACACTGAAACTAACAGAAGTGATGAAACAAATGGATCTGACAGATATCTACAGAACATTTTTCCCTAAAACAAAAGGATATACCTTCTTCTCAGCACCTCATGGTACCTTCTCCAAAATTGACCACATAATAGGTCACAAATCAGGCCTCAACAGATTCAAAAATATTGAAATTGTCCCATGTATCCTATCAGATCACCATGCACTAAGGCTGATCTTCAATAACAAAATAAATAACAGAAAGCCAACATTCACATGGAAACTGAACAACACTCTTCTCAATGATACCTTGGTCAAGGAAGGAATAAAGAAAGAAATTAAAGACTTTTTAGAGTTTAATGAAAATGAAGCCACAACGTACCCAAACCTTTGGGACACAATGAAAGCATTTCTAAGAGGGAAACTCATAGCTATGAGTGCCTTCAAGAAAAAACGGGAGAGAGCACATACTAGCAGCTTGACAACACATCTAAAAGCTCTAGAAAAAAAGGAAGCAAATTCACCCAAGAGGAGTAGACGGCAGGAAATAATCAAACTCAGGGGTGAAATCAACCAAGTGGAAACAAGAAGAACTATTCAAAGAATTAACCAAACGAGGAGTTGGTTCTTTGAGAAAATCAACAAGATAGATAAACCCTTAGCTAGACTCACTAAAGGGCACAGGGACAAAATCCTAATTAACAAAATCAGAAATGAAAAGGGAGACATAACAACAGATCCTGAAGAAATCCAAAACACCATCAGATCCTTCTACAAAAGGCTATACTCAACAAAACTGGAAAACCTGGACGAAATGGACAAATTTCTGGACAGATACCAGGTACCAAAGTTGAATCAGGATCAAGTTGACCTTCTAAACAGTCCCATATCCCCTAAAGAAATAGAAGCAGTTATTAAAAGTCTCCCAGCCAAAAAAAGCCCAGGACCAGACGGGTTTAGTACAGAGTTCTATCAGACCTTCAAAGAAGATCTAACTCCAGTTCTGCACAAACTTTTTCACAAGATAGAAGTAGAAGGTATTCTACCCAACTCATTTTATGAAGCCACTATTACTCTGATACCTAAACCACAGAAAGATCCAACAAAGATAGAGAACTTCAGACCAATTTCTCTTATGAACATCGATGCAAAAATCCTTAATAAAATTCTCGCTAACCGAATCCAAGAACACATTAAAGCAATCATCCATCCTGACCAAGTAGGTTTTATTCCAGGGATGCAGGGATGGTTTAATATACGAAAATCCATCAATGTAATCCATTATATAAACAAACTCAAAGACAAAAACCACATGATCATCTCGTTAGATGCAGAGAAAGCATTTGACAAGATCCAACACCCATTCATGATAAAAGTTCTGGAAAGATCAGGAATTCAAGGCCCATACCTAAACATGATAAAAGCAATCTACAGCAAACCAGTAGCCAACATCAAAGTAAATGGAGAGAAGCTGGAAGCAATCCCACTAAAATCAGGGACTAGACAAGGCTGCCCACTTTCTGCCTACCTTTTCAACATAGTACTTGAAGTATTAGCCAGAGCAATTCGACAACAAAAGGAGATCAAGGGGATACAAATTGGAAAAGAGGAAGTCAAAATATCACTTTTTGCAGATGATATGATAGTATATATAAGTGACCCTAAAAATTCCAACAGAGAACTCCTAAACCTGATAAACAGCTTCGGTGAAGTAGCTGGATATAAAATTAACTCAAACAAGTCAATGGCCTTTCTCTACACAAAGAATAAACAGGCTGAGAAAGAAATTAGGGAAACAACACCCTTCTCAATAGCCACAAATAATATAAAATATCTCGGCGTGACTCTAACGAAGGAAGTGAAAGATCTGTATGATAAAAACTTCAAGTCCCTGAAGAAAGAAATTAAAGAAGATCTCAGAAGATGGAAAGATCTCCCATGCTCATGGATTGGCAGGACCAACATTGTAAAAATGGCTATCTTGCCAAAAGCAATCTACAGATTCAATGCAATCCCCATTAAAATTCCAACTCAATTCTTCAACGAATTAGAAGGAGCAATTTGCAAATTCATCTGGAATAACAAAAAACCGAGGATAGCAAAAACTCTTCTCAAGGATAAAAGAACCTCTGGTGGAATCACCATGCCTGACCTAAAGCTTTACTACAGAGCAATTGTGATAAAAACTGCATGGTACTGGTATAGTGACAGACAAGTGGACCAATGGAATAGAATTGAAGACCCAGAAATAAACCCACACACCTATGGTCACTTGATCTTCGACAAGGGAGCCAAAACCATCCAGTGGAAGAAAGACAGCATTTTCAACAATTGGTGCTGGCACAACTGGTTGTTATCATGTAGAAGAATGCGAATCGATCCATACTTATCTCCTTGTACTAAGGTCAAATCTAAGTGGATCAAGGAACTTCACATAAAACCAGAGACACTGAAACTTATAGAGGAGAAAGTGGGGAAAAGCCTTGAAGATATGGGCACAGGGGAAAAATTCCTGAACAGAACAGCAATGGCTTGTGCTGTAAGATCGAGAATTGACAAATGGGACCTAATGAAACTCCAAAGTTTCTGCAAGGCAAAAGACACTGTCTATAAGACAAAAAGACCACCAACAGACTGGGAAAGGATCTTTACCTATCCTAAATCAGATAGGGGACTAATATCCAACATATATAAAGAACTCAAGAAGGTGGACCTCAGAAAATCAAATAACCCCCTTAAAAAATGGGGCTCAGAACTGAACAAAGAATTCTCACCTGAGGAATACCGAATGGCAGAGAAGCACCTGAAAAAATGTTCAACATCCTTAATCATCAGGGAAATGCAAATCAAAACAACCCTGAGATTCCACCTCACACCAGTGAGAATGGCTAAGATCAAAAATTCAGGTGACAGCAGATGCTGGCGAGGATGTGGAGAAAGAGGAACACTCCTCCATTGTTGGTGGGATTGCAGGCTTGTACAACCACTCTGGAAATCAGTCTGGCGGTTCCTCAGAAAATTGGACATAGTACTACCGGAGGATCCAGCAATACCTCTCCTGGGCATATATCCAGAAGAAGCCCCAACTGGTAAGAAGGACACATGCTCCACTATGTTCATAGCAGCCTTATTTATAATAGCCAGAAACTGGAAAGAACCCAGATGCCCCTCAACAGAGGAATGGATACAGAAAATGTGGTACATCTACACAATGGAGTACTACTCAGCTATTAAAAAGAATGAATTTATGAAATTCCTAGCCAAATGGATGGACCTGGAGAGCATCATCCTGAGTGAGGTAACACAATCACAAAGGAACTCACACAATATGTACTCACTGATAAGTGGATACTAGCCCAAAACCTAGGATACCCACGATATAAGATACAATTTCCTAAACACATGAAACTCAAGAAAAATGAAGACTGAAGTGTGGACACTATGCCCCTCCTTAGAAGTGGGAACAAAACACCCATGGAAGGAGTTACAGAAACAAAGTTTGGAGCTGAGATGAAAGGATGGACCATGTAGAGACTGCCATATCCAGGGATCCACCCCATAATCAGCATCCAAACGCTGACACCATTGCATATACTAGCAAGATTTTATCGAAAGGACCCAGATGTAGCTGTCTCTTGTGAGACTATGCCGGGGCCTAGCAAACACAGAAGTGGATGCTCACAGTCAGCTAATGGATGGATCACAGGGCTCCCAATGGAGGAGCTAGAGAAAGTACCCAAGGAGCTAAAGAGATCTTCAACCCTATAGGTGGAACAACATTATGAACTAACCAGTACCCCTGAGCTCTTGACTCTAGCTGCATATGTATCAAAAGATGGCCTAATCGGCCATCACTGGAAAGAGAGGCCCATTGGACACGCAGACTTTGTGTGCCCCGGTACAGGGGAACGCCAGGGCCAAAGGGGGGGAGTGGGTGGGTAGGGGAGTGGGGGTGGGTGGGTAAGGGGGACTTTTGGTATAGCATTGGAAATGTAAATGAGCTAAATACCTAATAAAAAATGGAAAAAAAAATGGATGTTGTGGATAGCCCTGGAGCTAATTATATTTGATGTCAATTCCATTCTCCTGTGAGAGGCTGTGAACAAGGACTGAGTCAGCACTCAGGTGATTTCCTGTAAACCTGCTTTCTACCTTAATTTGTAAAATAAAGGAGAGATGATGATTGGGCAGATAAAGGGAAGGTGGAGGGAAATAAAAAAAAAAAAAAGAAAGAGGTTTGAGAGAGAGGGAACTCAGAGGAGGAGGAGGAAGAAGAAGAAAAGTAGAGCAGAAGAAGCACGTGGCCTGGAGCAACCGCAAGTTCTAAGGGGTCTCTTAGATGGAGAAGATTGTAGTGAGTGGTAGATCTACTCAATCTAGGTGCACAGCATGTATTCATATTAATTGTGTTGTGTTTTCATTGTGGGGCATAATTGGGTTGGAGAGATTTACGGTAACAAAATGTTTTCATACTTCTTCCTTTGGTTGGTACTCTTTCCTGTTGATGCCATTTCATCCCTTATGTTATCTAGTAGAAATGTCTTTAAACCTTATTATAATTTTCAATCAAAGTAAACACAGATTAAATGGCACAAATTCATTTTATTAAGGGTCACCCATGTTCTTGATATATTTATGATTGTTGAGCCATTTAAAATAATGTGAAACAAAATGTTTTATGCAACATGTAGTTTGAGCAGATTTATTATTTGAATGCACAAATGGGGATGTGAATCTGGCATAAGGCAAATCAAAACAAAAACAGCAAGGAATTAGCCAAAGTTAAATAAGAAAATAACATATTACACACATTTCTTTTTTATAAATGAGACATCTTTCTCTAATCATCTATCAGTGGGAAGTCATAGCACAATGCTGGGAACCTAGTTACAGTGGCTCAAAAGTAAAACTTGAAATTCTACTTTAATATTGGTTTCATACTCTTATTTTCTTTTCTGTTTATAAAATAACCGCATGGTTCCAAAAAGTAAAAACAATTCAGAACAAAAATTTATACTAGCTTCCAGTATTTTTTGTTAATATTTTTGCATATTTTTTTAATCCATCTCCTTTACTTTTAGTATGGAAAATACCAAACATACACTAACACTAAAGCAAGAACACAATGTATGCTCATAATTTTTATTATTCAGCTTCAACAGTGTTCAACTTTGGTATTTCTCTGCTTATCTCCCTCAAATCCCACTGGAGTATTTAATGCCATTTCCATGATATGTTTAGTTGTGGGTGATTCTGTTTCTATTTCTAAGAGATAAAGTGTTTCCTTCCTTTTGATTTAGTCTAGGGTTACAGTAGTGTGGATGAACCCTTTGTGTGTGTGTGTGTGTGTGTGTGTGTGTGTGAGAGAGAGAGAGAGAGAGAGAGAGAGAGAGAGAGAGAGAGAGAGAGCACAGTCTAAACACAGGATATGCACACTGGGAAAAATCTTGCTTCCACTCAATCACCCCTCCCCACTTGACTGCCATTTCTTTCTGTGTGTGTGTGGGGGGGGTGCTTTCATAGCTTATGGCTTCATCAATTATGTGTTGGGGAATGTGGCTGGATGTTTTCTTCTTTGTGAAACAAACACACAGCATATATCCATGTTCTATCATTTTTACTTATTCAAAAACTGCATCTTGATAAATGGATTGGAAGTGTATGGATGTCTTTACTCTACCTCTGCAGTTCTTACATTGTGTGCATCTATGATTTATTCTTCTGTTTCCCATTGGTGAATACTTGGCTTATTTGCAGTCTTTTGCTCCTGTGTGTAGTGCTTCATAGAAGAAACTTATGATTGTATTATTTTATACATTTGCCAATTTTACTTTGGGATACTTGCCTAGAAGTGGAATCACTCAATTAAGTTATGATTCACATGAAAATAGACAATTCCAGTGCCGTATTTTCTTCTGCTCAGTTAATGTTTCTTATAAGAGTTCCAGTTTTTCTATAGTTCAACAGCAACTTTGGTAACTAATTGACTTTTTGCCAACATAATATGAAAAAATTACTATGCAATTGAGCTAATTTTGTGGGTTTTTCCCCCCACAAAAGGTTCATTATACTTGAAGTGAAACCACAAGCCATAAGATCTTTTATAAGTACAATCATTTCACATGCTCAGGGAACATTATGGAAAAAGGTCCAAAAATATTGTAATGACCAGAGAATGGGAAAGAGTGTTATAAAACACTCTCTCTTCTGGGTATGACATGGCTGTTGCCCTGATAAACTTACAGAAGCTATAGTTACCTACATTATATCTGCATGACAGTATGTCTACCAACATTCCATCATGGCTGAGGCGGAACTCATTAGGTTCTTCCTCTGTCTGAGGAGCTATAGGCAGGTCATGGCTACTAGCCAGTGTGTAGCCGTATTCTGAAGTGGAAAATTCTGGGTTCTTTGGAGATTCAGATACATCATGTGATGGTTTTATGGAAACTGTCTTATGAGAAGTTTTTTATGGAAGCAGACACATGGGAATATGTTTAGCTGAGAACAGACATTTGGTGTTTTTCTGGAAGCTGCCTGAAGAAGAAAAGGCATGTGATATTTTGCTAGACTAGACTCTTGAGAAAACAGATGATGTTTGAGATCACATAACTATAACCCAACAGACAGTAGATGATGCTCTGTGGTATTGGTTTGCCTTGCTACTCTTTGCTGATCATTCTTTGTCATGAGTTCATAGAGAGAAACACACCAACAAATTTCTAGTGGCATTCTGGTGGCCTCTTGCTGCTTCTGAGGACTAGACAATAGCAGAGCCTTGCTGTTTCTTCTGGATTGAACAGTCCTTGCTGAATCATGAACTATGTTTGGGGATGGATTGAGGAGCTACTGTTGTTGATTTGTGTGAACTGAACTGCTTGCTGCTCTCCTGATATTATTCAGTGATGTAATCACTGGCATGTTGATCTTTCACAAATAAAAGGGCATGCAGGCAACCCTAATTAAATTTAGTGGGACACACACACACACACACACACACACACACACACACACATGTCATTGGCATAGGAAAATTTTTCTGGGAAAAAGGAGTTTCAGTAGGAATGAGAAGGAGAAAGATAAGGGAGTATGAAGATTGAAATGATGAGTGTACATAGCTTGTATCACAAAAATGTAAAGGGTGAAAAGTATCCATGTAACTCAGTGGCTCATATTTATACCATGACTTGTATGGGGTTATGTAGTAAGTGATCTTTTATTTATAGGACTTTTGTCCATGTTTTGTGAGATTTGTCTTTGTGGTAAGTTTAGAAATATTTAGTTCTCACTTTTTAATAGCATTTCAATTTATAACAGAATCATAAAGTACTCTTTTGAATAAAATGATAATGCATCTAGTCTTTGTGTGCTGAAGGCTACCACTGTGAATATCTTTTTTTTCTGTAATATGTACATTTATGCAATTTTTCTAGCTATCTATCAGAGATTAAAGGTTACTAGACAAACATGATCCACAATAATATTACCCAAAATTAAAAAAATATGTGTAGAATCAAAATTATGGATGGTTAAGGTCTTTTTTTAAATTATGAAAACATTATTTTAAAAGATTTATTTAAATAAATGGAAGAATGATGAATAAAATATCTATATCATCTGAATTTAAATGTACAATAAAAATTTAGAACTGAATAAATACTATCTCACTATTTAGGAATTCATCTAATAGATTTACACAAAAGAGGATTTTATTGAAGAATGTGGGTAAAAGCCTCATGGAACAAGGTATATAAGAGGAACAGAGGGTAGGGTGGAGTGCTGTGAAATGTTATCTTCTGAGCATGCCATGGCTATTGGACACCAAACTCATAGCAGCTATGTTTATGTACACAAGACCTGTACAACACCAAGCCATTTAAATTTCATCATGGATAGGAGGCTGACTAACAAAGCCTCCTAGCTTTTAAAGTTACTGGCAGTTGATGGCCCCATATCCATGCACATACATGTAGCACTTATTGGATTAAGTTAGTTACTTAACATTTAAAAACGGACATAAAGTTGTGCTGGATGTGTTGACAGAGTCAAGATATATGGTATAATCAAGATATATGGTATACATATATTAAAAAGCTTAAGGAATAAGTAAAATATTATTTAGATATATTGTGGGTTAGCTAATTGATATAGACTAAAGGACAGACAAAGGAGCTAAAGTAGATACATTGGACTTAAATTAGTCACAGGCAAGCATGGGAGCCATTTACTCTTAAATTTAACCATTTCTTTTTAGTCAAAGTTGTGAAGAAATAGAAAGGAAAAGAGAGATAGAGAGAAGGAGAGAGAGAGAGAGAGAGAGAGAGAGAGAGAGAGAGAGAGAGAGAGACAGACAGAGAGAGAAAGACAGAGAGAGAGAGAGAGAGAGAGAGAGAGAGAAACAGAGAGACAGAGACACTCAAAACCCATCTTTAGTGACATACCTCCTCCAACAAGGTTAAATTCTAATCCTTCCCAAACACTTCCACCAAATGGGACTAAAGATTCAAGCATAAGTAGATGTGGGGTGGGGAGCAGGGATCATCACTCAAAGTATCACAATTGGCATGTGAACATTTCTTCAAAACTGTTTCCAGTTCTGTTGGATGCATGCTGAGAAGTGGTTTACTACTGTAGTTGTAAGGTTTTGAGAAACCTGCTTTTACCTGTCAAATTCTATTATGGTTTCACATTCTTACTGCTCTATAAGCACTGCACAGTGGTTTCAGTTTCTCTACAGAAAACGACACATCTCTCTCCCCGTGATTTTTTATTGTTGTTCTTAATACATAGAAGATGTTGACATAGTTTTTAAAACTATGACATTTAAAGAAGACAGCATGATATTGGCACAAAGAAAGATTGATCAACAGTCTCTCATGAGATCTTGGGAATACATCATCAATAAAGAAAGCTCAGCTCCCTGGAAAAGCGGGTAATTGGGTGATATAAAAGTGGCGCTCCTCATTAACTATGCTGTAGTCATCAATTGAGAATGAACACAAGAAAAGAATGGATCCCTGAACCCTACTTATCTGAGACCACAAAATATTATCATTTTTTTATGGATTAAAAAACCTATATGTGAAAAGATTAGAATGCACAAAGGAATAATTTTTGTTATAATTTTTATATAAATGTGGGCCAAAAATCCCACAAATAAGTAAAAATACACTGTCTTATATTAAAATAAGAAAATATTAAGAACATATTATGATAGTCATGCTTCAAATCTCAGTATGATGCTATTTACAAATAGCATTAAATGTGATGGGGAAGAAACATTGCAAATTCCTTTCTCACCTTCAGTAGTTACATGAAAATAAAAAATATAAGTTCAGCCTACACATTGTCCCTAATAAGTAAAATGAGAGAAGGTAAAGAAATAGAAAATGAGGCTCTCTCTTTTGTCAAATTCTTCCAAGGTGGCATCTACTGTTGAATCAATATTCACCATACTTAGCTGTCAGGTGTTACTCTTAAAAGGAAGGAAATAGGCCCCTTCCCCACCTCTTTCGACAGTGTATTAATTTTCTAAAGACACCTTAACAAATAGCCAGAGTCTGGGTGGTTTAAAATAATAGAAGGTAATTTCCTCAGTTTTGAAGACCTTGATCTTCTGTGTGTGAGCATACCAGCCCTAGATTTAGAGTGTAACTAAACTGTGCAAGATACACACTCACTTCTTGAGTATTTACATTTGGAAAGACTCATTTCCCAAGACACTTGTGTTAGGTGTTAGACACAATTTTCTCTGGAAAAAATATCAGCCTGCTACAGACACTAACATTTTTTTTATATAATCAACAAGTTATTTTGTATATCTAATGACATTTTTGTACTGTCTTTGAATCTGTGCTCCTAGAATCTTGAGAAATAGACTGAAGAGTAAGAAGTGTTTCTTATGTGACATCTTGGGTTAGAAGGTTTGTTCTTATTTCATATTTGGAAGGCTTCAACAAACAGAAAGATATCCCACTGTTGTTTAATTTATCTCTTTCTAGTGACACGGGGCCCACTTTCTCACTCAGATTCTTTGTAAATTAGAAAGGATTACATTCCTGTGTAATAGATTAGAGACCACAGAGGTAGGTTTCTGTAACATATAGGTTGTGAAGGAGTTGACTGAGATTTGTGGAATCTAGAGATGAGGCCAGGATGAAGGAGCTATGGGCTACATTCCAGTAATTCCAATCCGAACTCTTCAGAACAGTTAGTGCTTTTACTGTGTGCACTTAAGTGCTAGGAAAGGTTAAACGGTGCTTGCTGTATTATGAAATTGTTTACATGTATAACAGGACTAGAAAAAGAAAATAGTAAATCATTACTGAGTTATTCTGACTTATTGGTTCATTTGCTTTTTTAATAATAAAGCCCACTGGTTTTATTTAGGTTTCTCCAAGTTTAGGGTTATATATGAATGGTGTGGTATGCGTGTGTGTGTGTGTGTGTGTGTGTGTGTGTGTGTGTGTGTGTGTGCGTGTGCGTGTGTATGTGTGTGTGTGCATGTGTGCGTGCATGTGCCTGTGTGTGTGTATGGGCATGTGTGTTTAGCACTATATATTACTGTAACATTTCATCACCATATTACAGCAAAAAGGCAGCTCTACCATACAGAATGTCCTTTTTCTTTTTGTGGCAGCCCTTGTTCCTTCAGATAATTTTTGTGCAATTCACCTACAGGGAGCTGAAATGAGAAACATTTACTTTGGATTTAAAATACACATTTACATAGTTTCAGTCCCTTGTCTGCAAAGTTATGTTATTACAGTAGTCATCTGAGTGTAGAAATTTTTCTAGAAACACTCCCATGGAAGTCACTTGCATAGTGACAAAATATGCATAGTGGTAGAAAAAAAGGAAATACTTGCACATTGCCAGTGGGAGTGTTCATAAGTGCAGTTGCCTACAAACCCTAAAAATAGATCCAGTGTGTGTTACAGCAGGACCAGAAATCCTGCTCTTATGTTTATATCCACGGAAGTTGAAAGTGATATATTAAAGTGATGTCTACATCCCTGTGTTAATTTCAGCGTTTGTAATAGCAGAAAAGTTAAGGCAATGGTCTATTTCTATCAATATGTAAGTAAACAAAAGGCATCACTGCTCATGTTTTCCAAGTAGATTAAAAATATAACATATATACAATATAATATTAACAGCCACTAAAGGAAGGAAGCCCTGTATTTGTAACAATATGGGTGAACTTTAAAAACATTATGATGGGAATTAACGTGGGTGCAGAAGGCACATGCTGCATTGCCTCACTTCTCTGTGGAATCTTTTAAAATTTATCAGGACAGAAGGGAGGTCATCATGAAGGGGAATGAGGACAGGAAGGCAATGAATACAAATCTTTATTGGTAAAATAGAAGGGTTCTAGAGACTCTATATTTAGCATGGTGACTGTAGTTTAAAAATGTATTGCATAGTGCAAATTTGTTGAAAAAATAGACATTTTTATCACACACACACACACACACACACACACACACACCACAGCAACTACAAGAGAGATTATATAATTGGCTTGGTTTTTTAATCACTTTGGGGTGTACAAGCATGGCAAACGTCATGTTGTGTAGTTTGAATGAATGTACTCTGATTAGTTGTACCTCAGCAAAGCTGGAAGAAAGTAGCAACAGAAGATCCAGAGATTTTTATCACAATGTGAGATGTGTTTGGCACCCAGGTCAGAAACATATGGGTAATATGTCTGACAGTAAGAAAATTGCTAAAGCTTGCTATGTGAATCAAGCGATATCTGATAGATGAAGCTATCCATTCTCACCACAGAAATCTAAAGCCAAGAAGAGTGAAAACTTATACAAGGCATTGATAAAACCATACAGCTGAACTTAACTTGCAAACATAATTTAGAACATTTATCTAAAACTAAGACAAGAAAAATCTTACCTCATTTGAACATAGAATGTAGATAATTTCTTTTTATAGGTTTAATTATTCAGGTATGGAGAGAAAATTGGTACCAAGATCTAGAAATGTATGTGTATATTGTAATGACAAACAATAAGAATGGAAAATAGTCTTTTCTTAAAAGTAAATAACAACAAAATGATTAGATTATACTGGAAAAAATGAACTTATTCCCAAGAAAGTGTATGTTTCCAATAGAGGTAGGAAATGCATTCTTAGATTGATACTCAAATTGACAAAAAGAGAAGAGTGAATCACATTCAGAGAGTTAGATTTATTGCCAATATCAGATGAAAAAATGAAGGTTGAGCTGGTGCCTGCATAGAGCCTTCACTCTAAATTTGAATCTCTGGTGTGAAACGGTACTCTGCAGGCTACAGAAAGAGAAACCTTGACACCAACCCAGCCACAAAACTCTCAACCTACAATCAGTACTGCCTGCAACATGTGCTTATGTGATTGTGGCATGGAACTTGTGGGAATGGCCAACCAATGTTTTGTTTAACTTGAGGACCAGCACATGACAGGGATTTCATGCCCTTTCCTGCCTGGATGTTCAGGAACTGGATACTGGCGAGCCTATCGACCTGTGGTTGAACCAAACGTGCCTGTTAAAAAAAATAAAGAAAAAGAAGGGTGAGGAGGAGGAGGAGAAGGAGGAGGAGGAGGAGGAGGAGGAGGAGGAGGAGGAGGAGGAGGAGGAGGAAGAGGAGGAGCAGGAGGAGGAGGAGGAGGAGGAGGAGGAGGAGGAGGAGGAGGAGGAGGAGAGATGATTCCTAATAATATTCTGCTATACTCATAGATCATTGTCTTGTCCACTCACCATGAGAGAACCTATCTTCTCCAGCAGGTGGGAACTGGTACAGAGACTCACAGACAGACATTATGTGGAGAGAGAGAGTTTGGATTGGAGGTCTCCACTGGGTCCCTCCCCTCAGAGATAAAGAATCTTGTGGAAGAAGGGAAGGAAGGACTGTAGGAGTCAGAAGCAATGGGCACCAGAAGATCATTGCCCATCCAGTATACTTAACAGGGCTCACAGAGAACAGCAATTACAGGTTGGCACCAGGTCCTCAGCATGAATGTTATTACTGTTAGCTTGGTGTTATTTTGAGATTTCTAACTGTGGGAATGAGTGTATCTCTGACTCTTTTGCTTGCTGTTGGGACTCTTTTCTTTTTTCTTTTTATTGGATATTTTCTTTATTTACATTTCAAATATTTTCCCCTTTCCAGGTCTCCCCCCATAAACTCCCTATCCCATCCTCCCTCCCTCTGTCTCTATGAGGGTGCTCCACCAACCACCCACCCACTCCATTCTTCCTGATCTGGCATTCCTCTACACAGAGACATTGAACACCCTCAAGCCTAAGGGCCTCTCCTCCTACTGATGTCAACAAGGCCATGCTCTGCCACAGATGGGGTTGGAGCCATGGTTCCCTCCATGTGTACTCTTTGGTTGGTTGTCCAATCCCTAGTAGCTCCCAGGGTTCTGGCCTCTTGACATTGTTGATCCCTCCATGGGCCTGTAAATCCCCTCAGTCCAATGTTTGGCTGTGAGCACCCACTTCTGGATTTGTCAGGCTTTGGAAGAGCCTCTCAGGAGACAGCCATATCAGGCTGCTGTCAGCAAGCACTTCCCCATATCCACAATAATGTCCAGGTTTGATGATTGTATATGGGACGTATTCCTAGGTGGGGCAGTTTCTGGATGGCCTTTCCTTCTGTCTCTGCTCCACACTTTGTCTTCATATTTCCTCGTGTGAGTATTTTGTTCCTCCTCTTAAGAAGGACTGAAGCATCCACACTTTGGTCTTCCTTCTTCTTGGGCTTCATATGGTGTGTAAAATAAATCTTATGTATTCCAAACTTTTGGGCTAATATCCACTTATCCATGAGAGCATACCATGTGTGTTCTTTTGTAACTGAGCATCACTCAGCATGATATTTTCAAGTCCAATTCATTTGCCTGGGACTCTTTTCTTATTATTGGGTTTCCTTGTTCTGTTTCGATATAAGGGCTTTTGCTGTATCTTAGTGTATTTTGCTTTGTCTTGTTTGGCTGTGGTCCCTTGGAAGTCTAATCTTTTCTGAAGAGAAAATTAAGGGGGAGTGAATCTGGGAGAGGGAAGGTAGGGACACAAGGAAGAGTAGAGGAGAAACTGTGGTATGTATTGTATGAGAGGAGAATCTATTTTCAAATTTATATATATATATATATATATATATATATATATATATATATATATATATATATTAGATCGATCGATTGATAGATAGGTAGGTAGGTAGATAGATACATAGATAGATAGATAGATAGATAGATAATTAGAAAAATAAACCAGTGCAAAAACTTCCATTAGTGGAGGTTCAGAAGTGTTTAGGATTAGTTGTTGATTAACAGATTATTAAAAACTAAAATGCTATTTTTTAAAATATTTTTATTTGTTTATCTTTGCAATATATAATTGCAACTCTTTCCATTTCCCTTTCATGTCTCTAAACCTTCTCACATACATTTTCTTGCTCTTTTGAAAAAATTTGCCTCTTTTTTATTAATTGTTTTTCCATGCATATATGTATATATTTATACATATATTTTCCTAAATATAGCATGTTAGGCTTTATGTTACTTGTATGTATGTTTTAGGGCTGACTATCTGATAGTAAGTAACGAATTGGTGAGCCTGTCCCCAAGAAAGTTTATTTCTCCCACTCTCAGCATTCCTTAGTTGCCTGCCGTTCTTTGTGTAGGGTTAGGCCTTGTCATCTTTCTTGGTCTACTTTGACATGTCTATTTTTGTTGTCTTTATTCAGCTCACATTTAGGCAGTCAAGTTGGCAAGATTTTATGGGTGTAGCTTCTGACTTTAATAGGAGATTGCCACGTACTCCGGTCGAGACAGCTTGACAGGCTGTGAAGCCTAAAAGCCACTCACAAGGCAGAGAGTTTCAAGGAAGCTCACCTCCTGGAGTTTTGGTGTTCTTATACTCATATTCTATTCTCCCGTTAGTCTGATGTATGGATCTATGAGCTCTCTTTTAATATTTTATTATAATTGCCCTTTAAGATTTAATTCTGTTATAGTTAGTTTCCCCAGTGTTCCAAGATCCCAGAAGCCGCTGAGCTTAGAATCCTTTGAGAAGGCAGCAAGGAAGTTTTCCTATTTAGTAACTAATTAACCATTACAATAGACGGAGCCAGTGGCTCAACTGGTTGGCAGAAAGAGCCAGGGAATCTCACTGAGATAGAAATCTTTAGTACAGGCTACATTGCATATCAAAAGCAAGTTGGTATACTCTCCTGACAAATGGAGATTCTCTAGATAAGTTAAGAATTTAGCAAGGTCTAGGAAATTAGGGGTTTGTGATATTGCATTATTCTTGAGGCCTGCCAAGAGCAGAAGCCCCTGGTGCTAGCCTTCACAAGGTTCAAAGGTATTAACACTAAAGTGTGAAATTCTTGCCTGTCATTAAGCTGATCCTAGGCAGGACTGCATTATCTTTATTGTAAACAATTACTTGGTTCCTGTCATTCCTTTTGAAGTCATTCCTTTGTTTTGTACCTGGTAACTTCAATGTACCTTGCTTGATGTGGCTTCCAACCCCTTGTATTTTCTGTACTATAAAAAGCTTGATGCTCGACCTGACAAATACATTCAGATTCTACACAACCTCTCCTGTGTGCATCTGTCTGTCACCTCATCCAACGCTTTGCCCACCTGCAACTAGAGACCTGTTCCACGCAGACACAGGGACCCAGAGGGTCTGTGGCAGGAGATACAATTTCCCAATAAATCTATTGCTTATTTGGCTTTTACATTTTTTTTTCCTTTTCTTCCCCTATGTTCCTTGAAACTTAAGTGCAGGAATTGTTTTTTAGATGTATCCATTGACACTAGGACTCAAAAATTCATTTGGATTGGTTGTAGTTTTCTGTAATAGCCTCCATCTGATAAGAAGAGACGTTTCCTTGACTATATTTATCCATGGGCATGGAGACAAAATTTTAGAACATAGAATTTATGCAACTTGAGTAAGTTAGTGGGTACAGACCAGCACAATAAAATAATCCCAAGGATGTAGTAGAGGCACACATATGTTGGCAGTTACCAACAGCTCTCTAATTGGATTATGACAAAATTAACAAGTAAAACAACGTGACTGGCAGTGGGACCCTAACCCACTATCCAATACTAGGGCACTCATGGATCTAGTCATTGTTTTCCACTTCTGGAAACTTGCATGGTGTCCTTTGGTAAACAGGAAACCTAGTGCTCAAGTAGGAGATATTCATTTTGTTCCAGCTCAGGGATCTCAGGGCTCCATGTCTGAAGTTTTTGATATTTTCAACAATAGAGACATACCTTTTATCTCTGCAGGCCAAGTAAAGGCAGTAACAATAGCCTGCAATGTTTTATGAATTTCTTGGACAACCTTAAGTGACAACTCAAATGTTCCTTCCTTCCTTCCTTCCTTCCTTCCTTCCTTCCTTCCTTCCTTCCTTCCTTCCTTCTTTCTTTCTTTCTTTCTTTCTTTCTTTTTTCTTTTTTTTTTCCGAGACAGGATTTCTCTGTGTAGCCTTGGCTGTCCTGGAACTCACTTTGTAGACCAGGCTGGCCTTGAACTCAGAAATCCACCTGCCTCTGCCTCTGCCTCCCAAGTGCTGGGATTAAAGGCATGCGCCACCACACCTGGCTGCATCTCATGTCTAATGGTGGGATTTTCTTGTATGGTGTTTGGCTCTTGAAAAAACATTGTCAACCAAGATGAGAACAGTTCATTTAAGCTATATATGGATATTTACACACAGACTTATGTATATTGTAGTACCTTTATGTAGATAGTTAATAGATTCCCTATTACTTTTTCAGACATCCTTACTGTTATTTGACATTCCTTCCCCTCAGTATGTATTTCCCTCTTCTGTCCCTCATTAGAGTCTTCCCTTTCCCATTTCCATGATAAGATAACTTGTACCTTTTTATTTTCTTCTCTGTTGTCCCCCTTCCTTCCTACCCTAGTAATAGTCTCTTTTTATTCCTTTGACTTCTGAAGCTACTACAGGTTATATTCTCACATGTGAAGATTTGGAATGCAAATCCAATGAGAGAGAACATGCAATTGATTTATTGATTACCTCACTCAATATTTCACCCAAACTCTTAGAACTTATTCATGAAAATTGACAGAAATTTTCCTAAAGGTGAAGTGACTAAACTGTTATTAATTTCACAATGCTATAAGAAATAAAAGCACCAAATATTATAAACATTAACTTCTCTTAGGCTATACAGCAAAATCTGGCTTATTTTTATGTTCTATTTAGATGAAATATATAAAATGACATTGTTCTATAAAAAGATACAAAATAGAGGGAGAAAAGAGAATGGGGAAACTATGGAATTGTATTATAATCTTAAAAAAGTAAAACAAGTATTTCAATGGAATAAAAACTCAATTAGTAAGAGGAAAATTGTACTAGACACTAGACACTACAGAATGGTATCAGTTAATCATTGACTAACATATTTATTTCCCATCTTTTAAAAGTGTGTATTGTGACTTCTTTTCTGGGTATACATAGCTCCTCACAGGACTGTTGTAGAAACCCTAGCAAGGAAAGCATAACTTGAGGAAGCCATTCACTCTGGGCATGCTCTTAGGGGATGCATCTTTTCTCTATGCCTCCTGACTACCATGATATGATAAGCTACAGCCCCTGTCACAGTGAAATTCTACCCAAGCACATGGAACCCTGTGACCATGAACTTAATACTGTGAGTCAAACATGTCTTTCCTTCTTTAAGATGTTTGGTGAGGTGTTTTGATAACAGGCATTATAAAGTAACTGGTATGGTATCCAAACCAGCTTTCATAAAACAAACTCAGAATGTTATCTGGTATAGCTCAGGCAATAACCCCACATCTGTAGCAACCTATCTCTTATCACCTGAAATGGAATCAACTCTTAGCCACTCTTGTAACCTTTTAGATTTCTACACCATGGAGATGCTTGTCCTGTTTAGAGGGTATTGCTATGACATTTTAATTTTCACAGATCTTATTTAAAATGGCTGAGTGTCTGGAATAAAGTTGGCAATATGAGTGGCAAAAAAGCTTTGATCAGCAATATTGGATCAACATTTCTGTGTTAAATCATTGCATTGGTCTTTCATGTTAGAAGACGTGGCTTTCAAATGCAACCATGAGTCTGAATTCCATCTGATTTAGATTTAGTTTAATAGAGATATTTAAGTCACAAACAAAGATCCACAGGCTCCTTGGATTCCACATTTTCTCATGCTCTATATCTTGGAGATGTGTGATATCATAACACGATATATATTGATCTGCCAAGGGGGCATCTCTGATTCCCTTGTGTATATGAATCTAGCTCATCACAAATTTCTTTTTCTTTTGATCAATCACAAAGTCTTAAAGAACAATAAATAATACTAAGATTCATTAAAAAATGGACAAAGAGACCTTTAAATGCTGATAAAATGGAATCACTGAATTAATTCAAGATATGAATTAACAGATGCAAGAAAAGGACAAATTCAAGACATTAGCTCATTAGGAGAGGGTGCCAGGCTAGGTATGTCCAAAGTTTAAAGAGTCTTGATGCCTTATAATTTGGAGCCATTTTAAGTGAATAAGTATAAAACCATGAATGATGTTTAGTACAGGAAACATAGATTTTCTCAAATACCTTTTTGTTTTCATTACAAATATGTAATTTGTTGATAAACCCTGAGTGTATTAGAGTCTATCACCCAAATATGTGGAAACTTTTTTTGACTGAATACTTTTCTTTCTCTCTTTCTTTATACCTGATTTTAGTATGATTAATTAAATGATCATAATCTTCATTAAATACCTTTAAAAGTTCACGCTATGATAGGCTCATGTTACAGATACTCAAGGAGTAAATACTAAGACTCCAATTTCAACAGACTGCCATGTCCATGGAATTCACTGAAAGCCTTTCCACAATTCTGCAAAGGTCTGTTCTGGTCTCTCTACCTGTAGAAGAAGTGGAGGCAAAGAGTTGAAATTCTTATAACACAGTAAGGAGGCAGTACATCACATGGCTGTATGAGGAGTCCTGGGAGTTTTCATTCACCCTGTGATAGAATTTGTGTTCCTGAGGCACACTTTCACCTTCCTTGAACCTCTATTGAGAACTTGAAATGTCCATCTCTCTTGAGGGGCTCAGTGTTCACAGAGTCCAGATTTACTCATACAGTTTCCAAGTCAGTGATAGAATGATGCTAGCTCTACCTGAATGAGAGAACTGAAGCTAAAATTAAAGTCTCACATTTTTGGTGAAATGACATCCTGACTCTTACTTGTGTTCTGCTAAAGTTATGTGTTCAGAACAGCCAAGCTTCACATTCTGAAATGGTGACAGGAGAGGCTTTCCACACTCCAGCTTATTTTCCTAAGGCGGGAGCCCCACAGATCTCTCCCTGCTGTGTATTGACAAGATAAGGATTGATTTTCTTCATTCAGTGGAAGGCACATGGCCACCAGCTGGGATAAGGATGCTTCACAGGGCGTGGGTGGGCATCTATTGGGTGAGAACAACAACAAACACACTAATTTGAACTCAGAAAGAGAGCTCTAGTTAGAAAGTCCTATTTGATAGTAATGACTGAAGGCTGAAATCCAATTCTTTCCATTTCCTGGCTTTTACATTCTTCTGAATCTTCTACTATGATGTTCCCTAAGCCACAAGCAGGGTGGTGGAGAGGTTATCTAGCTGTTCCGTTTATGCCTGGACACTCAGCAGCCACTCATTCTCATAACTTTGATGAGTTATTAACTGCATTAGCTGCTGCTTCCAAGGAAAGAAACTTCTTTCAGCAAGGTTGAGAACAGCAGTCACCCTGGGCACATATCTGTTTAGGAAAACAAAAATAGCATGTTTCTCCTTAGAGACTATCACTTCCAAAGCAATGGACTTTTGAGCAGATTTATGGTAGCAAGAATTAATTCTTTGATGTGGATCTGGCCATAAGTCCAACCCAAAATCAGTTGATTACCTCAACAGCCTTCATCTACTATTAGAGCAGTCTATGCATTTTGCTCAGTAGGTGGATGTTGCAGTACGTAGGGTCCAGTGCTAGCAAGTTCGGTGCTAACATTTTCTTCCAGAGTGGCCTGTATAAAACCCTCAGGGAATAAGCTAGTTAATTCTAGCTTAACTTCTGTGTCTCACATTGAAGCCTGATGTATTTCCATCACTTGAATCTTGCTAGCTAGTTCTGCTAGATCACCAAAAGCAATGGCAATTGCCTGTGTTGTTTTGGAGAACTCTGGGTTCACACTGACCAATGGCTCATAGAAGGTATCCCATGCCTGGAACTAGGCAATACATCTAACAACTCTTGTCTTCTGTGGGAAACATTGACTACCCATGCAGATACCTCCATTTTTATAAATTATGTTTTAGTGATTCTATAAAGTCATGTGCGTTTATCTGTAGTTATGTTTAGCCTTCCTACCCTCTCTGCTTCTCTCTCTCTCTGCCCTGAATCCCACTTATACTTTTAATATTTGGTATTTCTCCCCTCTATTGTCATATCACATGTTTTCCTATTCCCTATCCCTTACAGTGTCTTTCCCTTTTCTGGGTCCTTTCTAATTTCCTGGCTTCTAATTAAATATACTCAAAATTAAATCCACAAATATAAAAAAATTGAAGGTACAATGTTTTTATTACCTGTCTTGATTTCTCTCCCTTGTTATAATAGTTTCTATTTTTATTCATTTATTTAAAAATTTTGTAATTTCACTTCCCATCATAACTGAATAAAAACCCACAGTGTAAATATACGCCACATTTTCCTTACCCACACATTGGTTGATGGGAATCTAGGCTGGTTTTATTTCTTAGCTATTAAAATAGAACATGCATAGTCAGTATATCTGTAGGAAGACCTGGGGTCCTTTGGAAATATATAATTTGATTTTTATTCTCTCAACCTAACAGTTAAAAGCCTTTGGACATATTATTATTAGACTATAACAAGTATAACTGAATAGATTCTTCATTATAATAAGGTCGTGAGCTTCTGAGAGCAAGTCTACATAGTTATCACTTGCAATGACATGTTTGGTGTTGAGTTGACAAGGGCTGGTTGCAATGATTAATCTTGTGAACCTGATCTAGAAGTGTCCCACAAGCAAAGGCTTTGATATACAGGGAAATCAAGGAGACTCCAGAGGAAAGAAAGTGAAGAAGACAGACAGATGAAGGCAAAGATTCCAGGAGGCTTTTAATAGAAAAGACAATGGTTTTTAGCCAAAGGAGCTTTTAGCAGATGAAGTTCGAGGAGGGGCTATTTGTTTATTTATTTATTTAATGTTTCTAAACAAGTATATTTAAATAAAAAGGTACATAGAGTTTATTTTGGCATTGATCATTGATATTTTCTTCTGAACACAGGCAGTTATCTAGATTCAGAATAATATAAGTGATAAACAGTTCAGTAATAGAATAATGGCTTGAATATGTCTTTCCTTCTGTCCTTAGAAGAAGGAAAATAGCATTGCTTATAGACTACTGGATCAAATTCTTATTTCACATTTAGTAAGTCAGGACCTTTTTTGTTTCACCAAGTTTTTTGAAAATTTTCTAGTACCCATTTTACTCATTAACTGAGGGGCAATTTTGAATGTTAATTTATGTGGTAAGACTTGTTCACAGTGGGTGGCATCATCCCCTGGTAAGGAATTATAAAAATGGAACAGCATACATTCACCACTCTTTGTTCTTGATTGTATAAGTGATGCAGCCAGTGGCTTCAAGCACCTGCTGCCTTACTTTTCCTACTGTAATGTCATTGGCCCTTGAGATTTGAATCAAAATCAACCTTTCTCTCTTAAGTTGCATTTTTTTTCAGAGTATTTTATCAACAGCAATAGGAAAAAGAAAGTAAAGCAACTGATCAAATGTACTATATTTTCTCCATATATTTGTTTACTGTTCTTTTACTTTTAATTCTTTCATTTCAATATATATATATCCTGGATATGTGGAGGGCCCAGCAGTCTCTGTAGGCTAGCTTTGGATGATTATTTTAGTGTGTTCAAATCTGTTTGAAAGATGAAGAAGTAAAGTGTACCCAAGACTATTTTTATGATAGTTCCTTGAGCTTTAGATTTTAATAGAATAAGAACTGGGACAATGTCTTAGTGTTTTACTGCTGTGAACAGACACCATGCTCAAGTCATCTCTTATAAGGACAACATTTAATTTGGGCTAGCTTACAGGTTCAGAGGTTCAAACCATTATCAAGGTGAGAGCATGGTAGGACACAGGCAGGCATGGTACAGGAGGAACTGAGAATTCTACATCTTCATCTGAAGGTTGCTAGGAGAAGACTGGCCCCCATGTGGCTAGGAGAAGGATCTTATTGCCCACTGCCACATTGACATTTGTGGGACTGTGAAAGGCAGCCTGTTCTCTGGTTGAGCTAGGTTTAAACCCTGGAGACCCAGCAGATACCTGCAAGGGATGGAAGGCATTTGCCTGCCATACTCCTAGACACCAGGCTCCTGACATGAGGCCTCAGCTTTCCATAATTCTGTGGCCATCAGTCATGTAGGGCAATACCCCAAGCCCCTCCACAGGAAGACAACATGGCTGAAGATCACTAGTCTCAAGACAGACCTCCATTTTAATGAGGCACCTAAAGGCCTGAAGGGCTTAGCCAATAAGCTCTCCTTCCCAGACACTCCTCCCTGCAAAAGGTGTTTAACCTCAGGCCTGCCCTGAGAAAGTGGTGTATGGTTTCACTCATCACCACTCTCCACCATGACAATAAATGCTTTAAAACCATGGACTGCCTCTTCTCCAACAAGGCCACACCTCCTAACGGTGCTACTCCTTTGGACAATTAATATTCAAACCACCACAGACAGGAAGTAAAACTATGAATGACTCTTGCTTGAGGCATGAATCCCCCCTCCCATCATCTTAGATCTAATTCTTGTGGAACAAGGTGTTTCTCAAGAGTTAATTACTTTTGCCTCAGGATGCTTCAGCATCCTGCCCAATCTTCATGAATAAATGCTGTCCTTGGAGGAAGGCTGTTCTGTTCTGTGAGGTTCTGCTATAGTGGGAACCCAAGGTGATTCAAGTGGAATAGAAAGTAAATACACAAATGAAGGCAGAGATACCAGGATGTTTAATTGTTGTTTAAGTTGCCTGTGGGCACAGGTGAAGACAAGATGCTTCCCAGCCAAAGAGCTTCTGAATACCTGTTCATGTGTAATTGTGTGACAGAGCATGGCAGTGCAAAGGTTCTTCCATCATGTATTATTTTTGAGGCTATTTCTATTTTAACTAGAATTTGATCTCCTTGATGAAGAATCCAATGGAAAAGTACCCAGCTTTGTTTTAGGAACCCAAGTTTTATATGATCTAGCTACCTTACTTTAGTTTCTAGTAAATGTCTTGCTTACATGTTTACATGAAGCCACACCCATTCTGCCCTTCCCTTCCCCACTCCCCATCCCTTACCCCCCACCCCCACTTCTTTGTCTACCCTGGACTTTACAGCCACTGAGCAAGATGCCAGGATGTACATTCTGCCTCAATACTCTGTGCTCTGGACACTCAGTGCTACACTTAGGACCCGAATATCTGAGTGTAGTCCCAACTAATTGGAATATAGGGTTTTAATTAGCTAAAAACTCTGGCTGAGTAGTCTTCTCTGGTGGGCTCCCTGAAATAATTTTGTTCTGATAATCATTTCTGATTGAGTTTTATTATTAAAAACTGATAGTTTTCTCTAATTTTGATAAAAATTTGAGCTTTCTATTTTAAATTCAGTTTAGGGAAGTTTGTTAATTTTATTTACTTCTTCAAAATGCCTTCTAGTTTGGTTCTTGTTTTCTTATTCTTTATTCATATTCTCATGGGGTTTTATTTTTTCCTTTTCGTTAGTTTTGGATCTAGGTTGTACCTATTTTGTTACCTCTTTGAATTGTAAATTCTATCAACTGGTAATTTTTTTTCTTTTAAGATATAATATGTGTAGCTTCCCCCAGCCTTGAGCAGGCTGTTTCAGACCTATGTTGCCACTATGAATGAGACCACCTGGGGTGGAACCTTCCCACCTAGATGGCTCTATAGTTCTGTCACCTGCACTCTCTTCTCCAAGAAGCCACTACCCACTGAGAGGCTGAACCTGTTTTCCTGAGATATTCCTGAGATAGCTGACAACCTGTGGAATTAGTGCCTAATGCTAACAGCTCTGGCAGACTAAGTGCTAACAACTTGGCAACAAAGCATCAAAGTAGCCTGGAGTGGCAGAGGATGGGCCTCCTCCCTTTATAAGCACAGACACTTAGTACACATTGGGCATTGATCAGAAATCTGTCTTGGTCTCCTTTCTTCTCTTACCTTTCCTTCCTTACAGCTCCAGCCTCCCACTCAGGAACCCAGTTCATGTGGCCACAGGCAGCTACAAATATGCATGAATATAAAGTTTCCTTGCATATGTTTATGTTTATTTGCACACATGAGTTCACTTGTCCCTGTGTGCAAACTTGTGGAGGCTGGAAGTTAACCTCAAATATCTTCATAACTGTCTCCAACTTCATATTGAGGTAAAGGACTCTCATTGGACTTGGAATTTACTAAGTTAGTGAGGCCAGTGGATGGCTATCAAGCCCCAGTGTTCCCCCAATCCCTGTGTCCCTAGTATGAAGATTATGAGTGTCTGCTGCCATGCCTGGCATTTTACATGGAAGCTTTCACAAACAAGGATATTTATGATATCCCTGAACAACTGCAATTCTCCTCCCTCAGCTTCCCAGTTACTGAGATTATAGATGTGTGGCACCAGACACTGCTAGCAGTAAGCAATGGGACACAGTGGGTACTTGTGGTGTGTTGCTGTAAAACTGGCAGCGTGTGGCACATGATTTAATATGAGAAATGACACAATATATTTAATCTGTAAATGCAAAGGTGTGTTAAAATTGCTTATAGGAACAATGTTCGAATTCCTTTTCTGTCTCAGCCTTGCTAAAATATAATAACATGTAATAATTTCACCCAGTAGAACACAGCATTGACTAGGGGTCATGAAAAGCAGAGAGGGGAGTGAGGTAGACTTCTTACTGAAAACCCAGCAGTGTCAGTCTTTCCAACAACATGCTTGCAGTCTAGGAGGCAAGCCTGTGGCTGTTCAAAGCTCCTGAAATATGCAAAATGTGCCTTTGTGTCTTTCTTTGTCAAGGTACCACAAGAATGTCTTCCAGAACATTGAAAATAGATAAATAGATTTAGAATTAAAACTACTAGCAACAAGGAATCCTACATGGATATTGAAGAATGTGTGAAGAGTTATCCTGAACTTTCACAGGGTCACAAGAAAGAAAGAAAGAAAGAAAGAAAGAAAGAAAGAAAGAAAGAAAGAAAGAAAGAAAGAACAAACAAACAGGCTTTTACTATGGTACAGGACATTGAAGGGGTGTGTTTAGTGGCCACCATACAAACAGCTGCTTTGAGTATGAATTTGAAAACAAACAAACAAATTAAACAAGTAATTGTGTAATTTGGCTAAATATGAAGATAAGAGAGTAATGGCATTGATAATGTGACATAAAAGTAAGTTAGTCAATATGAATTCAACAAGAAAACTTTGTTTCTTTGAGTTCCATGGAGTATGTTTTAGGAGTCAAATAAAACTGCAATGGCCCTTCCGCTCGACTCGAGACTCGAGCCCCGGGCTACCTTGCAAGCAGAGTCTTGCCCAACACCCGCAAGGGCCCACATGGGACTCCCCACGGGACCCTAAGACCTCTGGTGAGTGGAACACAGCGCCTGCCCCAATCCAATCGCGCGGAACTTGAGACTGCGGTACATAGGGAAGCAGGCTACCCGGGCCTGATCTGGGGCACAAGTCCCTTCCGCTCGACTCGAGCCCCGGGCTTCCTTGCCAGCAGAGTCTTGCCCAACACCCGCAAGGGCCCACACGGGACTCCCCACGGGACCCTAAGACCTCTGGTGAGTGGAACACAACTTCTGCCAGGAGTCTGGTTCGAACACCAGATATCTGGGTACCTGCCTTGCAAGAAGAGAGCTTGCCTGCAGAGAATACTCTGCCCACTGAAACTAAGGAGAGTGCTACCCTCAAGGTCTGCTCATTGAGGCTAACAGAGTCACCTGAAGAACAAGCTCTTAACAGTGACAACTAAAACAGCTAGCTTCAGAGATTACCAGATGGCGAAAGGCAAACGTAAGAATCCTACTAACAGAAATCAAGACCACTCACCATCATCAGAACGAAGCACTCCCACCCCACCTAGTCCTGGGCACCCCAACACAACCGAAAATCTAGACCCAGATTTAAAAACATTTCTCATGATGATGATAGAGGACATCAAGAAGGACTTTCATAAGTCACTTAAAGAATTACAGGAGAGCACTGCTAAAGAGTTACAGGCCCTTAAAGAAAAGCAGGAAAACACAGCCAAACAGGTAGAAATCATTAAAGAAAAACAGGAAAACACATCCAAACAGGTGATGGAAATGAACAAAACCATACTAGAACTAAAAGGGGAAGTAGACACAATAAAGAAAACCCAAAGCGAGGCAACGCTGGAGATAGAAACCCTAGGAAAGAGATCTGGAACCATAGATGCGAGCATCAGCAACAGAATACAAGAAATGGAAGAGAGAATCTCAGGTGCAGAAGATTCCATAGAGAACATCGACACAACAGTCAAAGAAAATACAAAATGCAAAAGGATCCTAACTCAAAACATCCAGGTAATCCAGGACACAATGAGAAGACCAAACCTACGGATAATAGGAATTGATGAGAATGAAGATTTTCAACTTAAAGGGCCAGCTAATATCTTCAACAAAATAATAGAAGAAAACTTCCCAAACATAAAAAAAGAGATGCCCATGATCATACAAGAAGCCTACAGAACTCCAAATAGACTGGACCAGAAAAGAAATTCCTCCCGACACATAATAATCAGAACAACAAATGCACTAAATAAAGATAGAATATTAAAAGCAGTAAGGGAGAAAGGTCAAGTAACATATAAAGGAAGGCCTATCAGAATTACACCAGACTTTTCACCAGAGACTATGAAAGCCAGAAGAGCCTGGACAGATGTTATACAGACACTAAGAGAACACAAATGCCAGCCCAGGCTACTATACCCGGCCAAACTCTCAATTACCATAGATGGAGAAACCAAAGTATTCCACGACAAAAACAAATTCACACAATATCTTTCCACGAATCCAGCCCTTCAAAGGATAATAACAGAAAAGAAGCAATACAAGGACGGAAATCACGCCCTAGAACAACCAAGAAAGTAATCATTCAACAAACCAAAAAGAAGACAGCCACAAGAACAGAATGCCAACTCTAACAACAAAAATAAAAGGGAGCAACAATTACTTTTCCTTAATATCTCTTAATATCAATGGACTCAATTCCCCAATAAAAAGACATAGACTAACAGACTGGCTACACAAACAGGACCCAACATTCTGCTGCTTACAGGAAACCCATCTCAGGGAAAAAGACAGACACTACCTCAGAGTGAAAGGCTGGAAAACAATTTTCCAAGCAAATGGACTGAAGAAACAAGCTGGAGTAGCCATTTTAATATCGGATAAAATCAACTTCCAACCCAAAGTTATCAAAAAAGACAAGGAGGGACACTTCATACTCATCAAAGGTAAAATCCTCCAAGAGGAACTCTCAATTCTGAATATCTACGCACCAAATGCAAGGGCAGCCACATTCATTAGAGACACTTTAGTAAAGCTCAAAGCATACATTGCACCTCACACAATAATAGTGGGAGACTTCAACACACCACTTTCTTCAAAGGACAGATCGTGGAAACAGAAACTAAACAGGGACACAGTGAAACTAACAGAAGTTATGAAACAAATGGACCTGACAGATATCTACAGAACATTTTATCCTAAAACAAAAGGATATACCTTCTTCTCAGCACCTCACGGGACCTTCTCCAAAATTGACCATATAATTGGTCACAAAACAGGCCTCAATAGATACAAAAATATTGAAATTGTCCCATGTATCCTATCAGACCACCATGGCCTAAGACTGATCTTCAATAACAACATAAATAATGGAAAGCCAACATTCACGTGGAAACTGAATAACACTCTTCTCAATGATACCTTGGTCAAGGAAGGAATAAAGAAAGAAATTAAAGACTTTTTAGAGTTTAATGAAAATGAAGCCACAACTTACCCAAACCTATGGGACACAATGAAAGCATTTCTAAGAGGGAAACTCATAGCTCTGAGTGCCTCCAAGAAGAAACGGGAGACAGCACATACTAGCAGCTTGACAACACATCTAAAAGCCCTAGAAAAAAAGGAAGCAAATTCACCCAAGAGGAGTAGACGGCAGGAAATAATCAAACTCAGGGGTGAAATCAACCAAGTGGAAACAAGAAGAACTATTCAAAGAATTAACCAAACGAGGAGTTGGTTCTTTGAGAAAATCAACAAGATAGATAAACCCTTAGCTAGACTCACTAAAGGGCACAGAGACAAAATCCTAATTAACAAAATCAGAACTGAAAAGGGAGACATAACAACAGATCCTGAAGAAATCCAAAACACCATCAGATCCTTCTACAAAAGGCTATACTCAACAAAACTGGAAAACCTGGATGAAATGGACAAATTTCTGGACAGATACCAGGTACCAAAGTTGAATCAGGATCAAGTTGACCATCTAAACAGTCCCATATCACCTAAAGAAATAGAAGCAGTTATTAATAGTCTCCCAACCAAAAAAAGCCCAAGACCAGATGGGTTTAGTGCAGAGTTCTATCAGACCTTCAAAGAAGATCTAATTCCAATTCTGCACAAACTATTTCACAAAATAGAAGTAGAAGGTACTCTACCCAACTCATTTTATGAAGCCACTATTACTCTGATACCTAAACCACAGAAAGATCCAACAAAGATAGAGAACTTCAGACCAATTTCTCTTATGAATATCGATACAAAAATCCTCAATAAAATTCTCGCTAACCGAATCCAAGAACACATTAAAGCAATCATCCATCCTGACCAAGTAGGTTTTATTCCAGGGATGCAGGGATGGTTTAATATACGAAAATCCATCAATGTAATCCATTATATAAACAAACTCAAAGACAAAAACCACATGATCATCTCGTTAGATGCAGAAAAAGCATTTGACAAGATCCAACACCCATTCATGATAAAAGTTTTGGAAAGATCAGGAATTCAAGGCCCATACCTAAACATGATAAAAGCAATCTACAGCAAACCAGTAGCCAACATCAAAGTAAATGGAGAGAAACTGGAAGCAATCCCACTAAAATCAGGGACTAGACGAGGCTGCCCACTTTCTCCCTACCTTTTCAACATAGTACTTGAAGTATTAGCCAGAGCAATTCGACAACAAAAGGAGATCAAGGGGATACAAATTGGAAAAGAGGAAGTCAAAATATCACTTTTTGCAGATGATATGATAGTATATATAAGTGACCCTAAAAATTCTACCAGAGAACTCCTAAACCTGATAAACAGCTTCGGTGAAGTAGCTGGATATAAAATAAACTCAAACAAGTCAATGGCCTTTCTCTATACAAAGAATAAACAGGCTGAGAAAGAAATTAGGGAAACAACACCCTTCTCAATAGTCACAAATAATATAAAATATCTTGGCGTGACTCTAACCAAGGAAGTGAAAGATCTGTATGATAAAAACTTCAAATCTCTGAAGAAAGAAATTAAGGAAGATCTCAGAAGATGGAAAGATCTCCCATGCTCATGGATTGGCAGGATCAACATTGTAAAAATGGCTATCTTGCCAAAAGCAATCTACAGATTCAATGCAATCCCCATCAAAATTCCAACTCAATTCTTCAACGAATTGGAAGGAGCAATTTGCAAATTTGTCTGGAATAACAAAAAACCTAGGATAGCAAAAAGTCTTCTCAAGGATAAAAGAACTTCTGGCGGAATCACCATGCCAGACCTAAAGCTTTACTACAGAGCAATTGTGATAAAAACTGCATGGTACTGGTATAGAGACAGACAAGTAGACCAATGGAATAGAATTGAAGACCCAGAAATGAACCCACACACCTATGGTCACTTGATCTTCGACAAGGGAGCTAAAACCATCCAGTGGAAGAAAGACAGCATTTTCAACAACTGGTGCTGGCACAACTGGTTGTTATCGTGTAGAAGAATGCGAATCGATCCATACTTATCTCCTTGTACTAAGGTCAAATCTAAGTGGATCAAGGAACTTCACATAAAACCAGAGACACTGAAACTTATAGAGGAGAAAGTGGGGAAAAGCCTTGAAGATATGGGCACAGGGGAAAAATTCATGAACAGAACAGCAATGGCTTCTGCTGTAAGAATGAGAATTGACAAATGGGACCTAATGAAACTCCAAAGTTTCTGCAAGGCAAAAGATACCGTCAATAAGACAAAAAGACCACCAACAGATTGGGAAAGGATCTTTACCTATCCTAAATCAGATAGGGGACTAATATCCAACATATATAAAGAACTCAAGAAGGTGGACTTCAGAAAATCAAATAACCCCATTAAAAAATGGGGCTCATAACTGAACAAAGAATTCTCACCTGAGGAATACCGAATGGCAAAGAAACACCTGAAAAAATGTTCAACATCCTTAATCATCAGGGAAATGCAAATCAAAACAACCCTGAGATTTCACCTCACACCAGTCAGAATGGCTAAGATCAAAAATTCAGGTGACAGCAGATGCTGGCGAGGATGTGGAGAAAGAGGAACACTCCTCCATTGTTGGTGGGAGTGCAGGCTTGTACAACCACTCTGGAAATCAGTCTGGCGGTTCCTCAGAAAATTGGACATAGTACTACCAGAGGATCCAGCAATACCTCTCCTGGGCATATATCCAGAAGAAGCCCCAACTGGTAAGAAGGACACATGCTCCACTATGTTCATAGCAGCCTTATTTATAATAGCCAGAAACTGGAAAGAACCCAGATGCCCCTCAACAGAGGAATGGATACAGAAAATGTGGTACATCTACACAATGGAGTACTACTCAGCTATTAAAAAGAATGAATTTATGAAATTCCTAGCCAAATGGATGGACCTGGAGGGCATCATCCTGAGTGAGGTAACACATTCACAAAGAAACTCACACAATATGTACTCACTGATATGTGGATATTAGCCCCAAACCTAGGATACCCAAGATATAAGATATAATTTGCTAAACACATGAAACTCAAGAAGAATGAAGACTGAAATGTGGACACTATGCCCCTCCTTAGATTTGGGAACAAAACACCCATGGAAGGAGTTACAGAGACAAAGTTTGGAGCTGAGATGAAAGGATGGACCATGTAGAGACTGCCATATCCAGGGATCCACCCCATAATCAGCATCCAAACGCTGACACCATTGCATACACTAGCAAGATTTTATTGAAAGGACCCAGATGTAGCTGTCTCTTGTGAGACTATGCTGGGGCCTAGCAAACACAGAAGTGGATGCTCACAGTCAGCTAATGGATGGATCATAGGGCTCCCAATGGAGGAGCTAGAGAAAGTAGCCAAGGAGCTAAAGGGATCTGCAACCCTATAGGTGGAACAACATTATGAACTAACCAGTACCCCGGAGCTCTTGACTCTAGCTGCATATATATCAAAAGATGGCCTAGTCGGCCATCACTGGAAAGAGAGGCCCATTGGACTTGCAAACTTTATATGCCCCAGTACAGGGGAACACCAGGGCCAAAAAGGGGGAGTGGGTGGGCAGGGGAGTGGGGGTGGGTGGATATGGGGGACTTTTGGTATAGCATTGGAAATGTAAATGAGTTAAATACCTAATAAAAAATGGAAAAAAAAAACTGCAATGTATGTGCTGTTAGCTTATAATGGCTTATAATGTGTGCTTGTGTGTATGTGTGTGTGTGTGTGTGTATGTATCAAGTGTGTGCATAAGTGAGAAAAGAACTGTGTGTCTCCTACTTTATTCTCTTTTTATAATTATATTATTATAATTATATGCAGTTATTATATAATTATACTACATGAAATATATTATTGTTATAATAACATAAATAACATTATTTATTTTTTTAGTCCTTATTAAATCTCTCAAGGATGTCCTGGTTGTTCTGAGTCATTTGTAATTCCATGTGATTTTGGAGTCAGCTTGGTAATTTTATAGAGAAACCTGGGCCTTTATCTGATGATGGAGACAGTGTTAGATCCTTTGATCAGTTTGAAAACAGGCTGCATGAATAACACTAAGACTTTTGATTCTGTGGGCATGTGGTAGTTTTACATGGATTTAAATACTTATTTTCCTTAAAAAGTGGGTTCTAGTATTCACTGTGTACTCACATGATGAGATGGCTTCTTCAACTTTCCATCTTTTCTGAAGTCACTGTGGAGCTTCCAAGGATCATGCCTGCACCATTTTCTTTTATCATCATGGTCCTGATGGAATTTGTACATATCAAAAAGATGAACTTCAGTCTTGGGACACTGTATTTTTTTCTTTAAAGATGCAAACTCATCTTCCCAATTTTGTCTCAGAAGAAGACATTTTTATTAGCATGAAGGGCAAGTTAATCTGTTCTCTATTCTGGAAGGAAATCCTACTCCTTTTTCTGAAGGTTTCATGACGATATTTTAGAACAAAAGCTTCTACAAGACACTTAGAAACATTAGAGAGCTGTAGAGAATTCCTGAGTACCCATGATGACTAGGAAACATATCTCACTATAAAGTTATGGTATGCTGGGCAGGTAATACAACACAAATATCATACCTGAGTTCAG
The DNA here is from genome assembly GCF_000001635.26 of Mus musculus. Classification (NCBI taxonomy): domain Eukaryota; kingdom Metazoa; phylum Chordata; class Mammalia; order Rodentia; family Muridae; genus Mus; species Mus musculus. The sequence goes on along the minus strand of NC_000077.6, from coordinate 10,850,516 downwards.
ACTGAGACCTGGAGAGATACTCCCACCCAAGCTACCCTTCTTCATGCTATGTTCATGTCCCATATTTGATATGGCAGTGTAGTGATTCTTGATATTTTCCATTTGTTAATTGGGTTGTCAATTTACTATTGTTTGTTTATTTTAGAAGTAATCTATACTTTTGAGCATAAACTTTATAAAGGAAATTGGATGACAGGTGTGTATTTCTCTCTGTGTGTGGACATGTGAGTGTTGGTGCCCTTGAAGGCCAGGAGATGGCACTAGATTTCTTAGAGATGGAGTTAGAGATGATTGTGATCCATGCGATGTAGATGCTAGGGACTTAAATGTGGTCCTCTGCAAGAGCAGGAGATCTCTTAACTATCTAATCGTCTCTCCAGCCCCAATTATTTTCATTATAACTATAATTTTTGGTCTTATTTGGAGAATATATTTGTATGGCAGAAACACAGGACTATGTAAAAGGTTTTCATAGCTTCTTTATTATTTTTAAAAAATGTATACTTTGATTTAAAAGTCACACAAACTTCACTTCTTATAATAAAAAATAGGTATTAATTTTTATCAGTTTTAATGATTACATCTGACTGAAGCAGCATTATTAAATTGACAGCTAAATATAATTTTACATGCTCTACAATTACAAATTATTTCTGTGTGGGTGCATTGTTTTATAATCTGTACTCTAATCTGTTGAATTATGTTTATTATAAAAAATACTCCTCACTTTAAGTTTTAGTAGCTTTATAATAAATTTACTATAAATAGCATGTGTCTTTGAGGAATAGTTCTTTTTATAGATTTTTTTTCTTTGCGCTGGGTGGGCCTTGAAATTTTAATACAGTTAGCATCATCCTGTATTAAATGAATTTAGACATAAACATAAAACACTAGAAATTTATTTGTGAATGCAATGGATTAAATTAGCTCATAAAATGGTTATTTTATGTACTTACAGAGAAATACTCTGTAAGCAGTGTGTTGATCCATTTCCCAGTCACTTCAGCAGCTTTTATAGAGAATGTGTAAGTGACAGTGAACTATGTTAGGTTCATTTGTGTTTAATTGGTTTGTAGACTGCTTAAATGTACATGTAAAATGACATTGATGGAATGGTAGCTTTATTTTTTGCTTTTCAAAATTTGTATTAGTTTTCTTTGCCTGGTTGTAACTGCTCAGGCTTTCCGTGCATACTAAATAAAGCAATAAGTTCTTCTTGTCTAATTTCTAGTACCTCAGGGAAGTTTAAATAATTACTTACATATTCAAAGTTGATAAAAATCTACTAGCATATTACTACTGAACCGAAAGATCTTTGTGTCTATAATGCACAGGTATTAAGGGATGCCTCATGCAAAATTGATCTCCATTCCCTTTTTATACTTGGTTAATTGCCTTTATTTCATTATTGGTTTTCCTTCACTGTCTAAAATATTATATATTCTTGTTCCTTACTGCTAGATAATTAAATTTGGCTTATCTTATACTTCAGTATTTTATCTCCCGTGTTTCCAACTTCTTTGAAGATTGCTCTTACTCTAGTTATCTTACATTTTCTTAATTTACAATTGATATATTGTCTTCATTTTCTCAGTTCAAGCCTCAATCATATAAATGTTTACCCTACTTATAAATACCTATCTTGGAAACGCTCTGGGTTAGAAAACGTACTCGATTTGTTTCATGTGTGTTGGCCTACTGTTTGGTTTGCAGATGTTAGTATGTAAGAGTGAATGCCTATATATCTCTTACCCAGATTAAACAACTGCTAAAATTTTAAGATATGATTGACACTTAACATGAATATTGACTTTTATATTGTTAGCTAAAGACCATCATTTATATTATGGATCATTTTGTTAAACCATTCAATTTTATAAATGCAAGACATAATTTTATAAGCAATATTTTTTCCTTCAGGGGTATGCAAGATCCTCGAAGCACCTATTTGAGGCTAGATGAGACAGCTCAGTTAAGGGCAAGGGAACCAAAGACAGACAACAGAATCAGGGACAGCCCCTGCTCCTGTTGTTAGCAGTCCCACATGAAGACTGAGATGCTAAAATATTACATTATGTACAGAGGGCATGGGTTCATCCCATGCATGCTCTTCAGTTGCCAGTTTAGTCTCTATATGCCCCTATGTGCCAAGGTTAGTTTATTCTGTAGGTTTTCCTGTGTTGTCCTTGACCACTTTCCTGGTCCTCTGGCTGTGCATCTCTACATCTCTTCCCATCAGTTGATAGATGAAGACTCTCTGATGATATTTATGATAGGTTCCTATCTGCAAATACAACAGATTATTAACAATGTCAGGTGTAGCCTCACTTTCATGGTAGGTGTCTCAAGCTAGAAAAGTTACTAGTTGGCCCATTCCCTCAATTTCTGCTCCATAATTTACTTCTGTACATCTTGTTACCAGGTCCAATTGTGGTTCTGAGGTTTTGTGGTTGGGTTAGTGACCCAGACCCTCATTGGATGTCTTGCCTCTTTACAAGAGATGGCTATTTCAGGTTCCATATCCCCCATTGCTAGGAGTCTTAGCCAGAGTCACCCTCATAGGTTCCTGGGAGTTTCCATTGTCCTGGGTTACTATTTTGACCCAGAGATGTTCCTTCTGCAATTCTACTTGTCTCTCTCAGTACTATCTGCATCCATCTTCCCCCAATTTGTTCCCTCTTGTTCTGATACCCACTCCCTCAACTATCTATTCCCCTCCTGCAGTCAACGCCATATCCTATTTCCTTTTCTCAGTGAGATTCATGTGTCACCTTGGACCATCCTTGTTACTTAGCTTCTTCAGTTTTGTGGATTGTAGTAGAGTTATCCTTTAATTTATGGCTAATATACACTTATAAGTGAGTATATACTATGTTTTTATTCCTGGGTTTAGGTTACCTCACTCAGGATCATCTTTCCATACATTTGTCTGAAATTTTCATGAGGTCATTGTTTTTATGATAGAGTAATACTACATTTCATAAATGTATCACATTTGCTTTATCCATTCTTTGATTGAAGTACATCTAGGTTGTTTCTGGTTTCGGGCTATTATGAATGAAGCTGTTATGAACGTAGTTGAGCAAATGTCCTTGTAGTGGAATGGTAGAGCATCTTTTGGGTGTTAAGGTAGATCTATTCCTAATTTTCTGAGAAACTACCAAATTTAAATAGACAAGTTGAATAATAAAAATTATTTATAACATATGTGACAAAAGATGAACTGACGAACTCATAAAATGCTCTTGAAAGTCTATACAAAAGAATTTTTCTATAAAAAAGTAAGCAAAGGTTTTCAACAATCAACCAATAAATCTAAAGCCTCAACTGTATTTAAATAAAATTCACAGAAAGTGTTTTTTAAAATCTGCAAATTACAATGGCATTCTCTAACTCATTTTAAGAAATTAGCATTTCCTTAATACCCCAAACAAAGAGATACCACAAAAACAGAAAAAAAAAAAAAAAACAACAAAAAAACAAAACCAAACTACAGAAATCTACCATCTCAAAACTCCTCCGTTAATGGTGGCTGATGGGTTCATCTGTATATGGAAAGTTTTACTCAAGACTGGGGTGACTTGAGATTTAATTCAAGGATTTAGGGTGATTTAAAAAAGGAAACACCATTGAATTTAACATAGAAACAGAATGCAATGGGGCAGGATAATCACTTCAATAGATGTGAACAATTTGCATAAAGAAATTTTATTCTTTTTATGAAAACACACAGCAGACTAGGAATTAGAGAAAACGTTTTCCGGTGGGAAGGAGCTCCTATGTGAATCACAGTAGAAGGGAAGATGGAGCACTTTCCACACAGGTGGGCCCAGGACTAGACCATCTGCTACTACTGCCTTTATTGGTGGTCATTGATTTTGCAATGTTCCTTAGTCATTTTCCATGTAAGATTTTAAAACTTACATTTTACTCTGTTTAGATGACAAAAGTCATGCATTTCAATCAGATAAAGATGGATTATAGCTTTTGGTCATCTGTAGTCTTATTTTTTAATTGCAAAGGGTGCAGAAACCTCTAACTACAACACAGAGATTTCTCCTTAGAGTTCTGCCAACTCTTTCTTAATAGTAATCCTTGTTTTGACCTGCATAATTTTTTTCTTTCCAGGAGATTCTTTTTTTTTTTTTTTTTTTTTTGCAACATTGTACAGATGACAATAGATTTCCCACAAATTCACTCAAGAAAGTCATTGTTTATACTTAGGTACCTATACACTCATCCGGTTTCCAACTACTACCAAGTTCCCAAAGAGTTCCTAGAATATAAGGTTTTTTTTTGTTTTTTTTTCAGCTCAACTCTACTCTAAGGAGCAATTTCAAATTTTGTCAGAGTGGGCTGTCTGTAATTTAAAAAGTATGCCAGACTGCTTGGCTTAAACGGCAGACATTTGCTTCTCACTGTTACAAGGTGCTAGAAGATTTCATGTTTACAGAAGTCAGTTTTATGGATTGGTTTCATTCTGAGTTGCAATTAAATTGCTTTAAAATGGCGTGATACCTCGAAATGTGATGTCTATTAAATGTTAGCTTTAATCAGGCCTAGGGCAACGATCTTCCACCTCTAAATGAAGATTTATCTGAGTATGCCCATCAAGGTCCGCCATCTAAGGCTGAAGGAATCGGCTCTATGTCCAGACCTGTGACTGTACCACAAACTCTCTCCTCTCATCTTTGAGGTGGACCTTTTCTCAACTATAAGACTGTCTTCTGAATGTTATGATCTATACTGCACTCAGATGAATGCAAGGAAGGAAAATGATGCTCTTCAGACTCTGTTTCTTGTATACTTCTTTCCTGACTGTTGCTTTGTCTTTTTGTGTTTGTAGAATCCTTGTTCTGTTAGTTTAACTCAGGGAGACATTGGGCTGGGTTTCTGTGGCCTGTGTACAGGTATGCACCACTCACTCAACCCAGGAAGCTACATAGTAGCTGCTACCTACTGTCATTTTATTATCATTTCCTTGGGCTAATGTCCAATGTTCTGAAAACATTGTTTATTATATTGTGTCCATTAGGAGTTATTTAAAGAAGAACATTAAGAAGGTTACATTTAAAAAATTATTTTATTGTAGTTTAAAGTCTACTACTACTACTAATATATTATTTTTCCATTGTAAATTATATTTGCCCATTTTAGGTCAATAATAATGCTGGATTTCAAGTCTGAAATGAATAGCCCCCATAGATTTAAGTTTTGAATTATTTGTTTTGTTGGGATGCTGTCCTAGCTGGTAGAAGGAGGTGACCAGGGATAGGACTTTGAAGGATATAGTCCCGTCTCTTGTCTCACAAGCCCTCTGAAATTTTGATCTGACAAGATACAAATATTAATTCTCAGCCATGTTCTCTTGCTATTATGCCTTCCTTACCATGATGGACTGAGAGTCCTCTGAACCTGGAGCCAAAATGAACCTTTCATCACTTAAGTTGTTACTGTAGTGACAATTTGTGGCCAAAAGGTAACTAATGAAAACATACAATGTGCATAAAAATGCAGACACAAACACAAAATACTGACACATGCACTGAGTGTCTACACACACACACACACACACACACACACACACAGCAACAGGCCTGCACAGGCTCATAGACATGTAGACAAAAGCATAGATGCATACACATACATATACACACATGCAAACAGAAAGAGCTAGATACATAAACACATATGCATGTACATTCACATTCATGGGCAACTTAGAACACACAATCAGTCAGTCAGTTAATCATGGAGAAATTGCCAACATTCTTCAGGAAAGCCGATAACTCACTGGCAGTTCCTGGTTGCATAACTTTAAATCCGACATTCATGTGCTTTCTTCTTGCCTCTCATATCTTTTCAACATTTTAGTTCATACTGAATATGAGATATTTAGAAGTCTCAGTTAAAAGGTCTCTTCCTTTGGAGAATTCTCTGATTTTTTTTCTCTTCCATTTCATTCCATTGTAACTTTGTATTGACAATGATTTTCCTTTAGGAGTGCCTGGGAATTGTCAGAGAGAGAGAGAGAGAGAGAGAGAGAGAGAGAGAGAGAGAGAGAGAGAGAGAGAGAGAGAATTTGTTCCCTGGAAGCAATTCATAAAGCATGACACAAGCTGAGAAATGATTCTTATTGAATCTCTGGATTTATGTTTTAAAAAGTTGTTTCTAATTTCTAACACTAATGTATGCTCCAACCTAAGAAACTTGGAGCATAGTCTACCTTCTGGCCTTTTAGAGATAGGACTGAGCGAGAATATACAGGACAATATGCTTGAAGAAACATCTTGAGGCTCAAGCAGAATCAGCTGATTTAGACTTTAGCAGTTCTACTGCTAGAGAAGATAAGCATTCAACGTTTTCCTCTAATTAACCCTTTCAAACCCCTTAACAACCTAACTAAACATTTAGGAAGTGTGGGATATTTTTATGCTGTAATCTCCACTGGATGACTCAGCTGGAAATCATCTAATTCAATCACTGCAGTTTGAATGAATATAGACTCTGATTTTCAGATGATGTTAACATAAACATCAACCAAACACAGAATGAGTCATAAGTGTCTCTAAGGTATTTAAGCAATCAAGTCCCGGAGCCAGCAGGAAGCAGAGTTAAGAAACATAACTCATCCAGGACAGTCATTATTGGAAATGTGATTTCTGCTTCACCAGGCATTTTGAGGGATGCAAAGAGATTAGGCTGAAAGTCTAAGAAAATAATTGTGACCTCATGCATTCAATAATAGTTGAATGTCTTCTCTGAAGCAAGTGTAAGTACCATAGAAATCTTTCAGAATACTCAATGTTAAGACAACAGTGTACCTCCACACACAAAAAGGCATGATCAGTAGTCATGTCATGTGTTTAAATTTGTCTGTGCATTGTAAAGGGTGTGGGTGAGGGAACATAGGAAAGCATCTAGAGAGTGAATGGCAAGGACCAATATCTGAGATTGCCAGACTTGTACACACACTTGTACACACACCATACCCACTACACACACACACGTGCTCAAACTGAACATATTTTTTGGAAAAATTACATATGAGCATGAAGCCACTGCATATCACATTGTGCTGAGTAGGAACAGAGACTAGCATCCTCGAGTTTATAAATGAGCACTAACACCAAGGAAGTTCTGATGTTTGTTTTTGTTATTTGTCAGTTTGTTTCTTTTTCATGTATCCTAAATTTCAGTCAGAAGTCATAGGCCTGCCATGGGCTGTCATAAAGAATGTCCACTACACAACACTAAGAGCTGTACTACAACTCAGAGTATGTTAACCTTTTGTAACACAGCTTAAGTTGTCAAATATAGAATAACAGTGACCTTGAAGAAAGCATAAGGCCACAGTCTTCAACTGATGCATCTTCAAACATCAGTTTTTTTCTAATCATTTTATAAGAATTAATAAAAATATAATAACAAAGATGTCTTTACATTATCAGACTCTTTGAAACTATGCTATGGAAATCCAACCACAAATAATAATTGTTCTTATGAAAAATTTTGTAATTTGAATGTGAAAATTCTTACAGACACTAAATATTTATTTTTTAGAAAGGAAAACTCCTATCTTAGACCAACTAACTAGTAAGGTCCCAAGGAACTAACCTGTGTTATTTAATAGCAGAAAGATATCATGTAAAATTGATGTCATTAATAATAAAGAAGGGTGTCATGCAAAGATAACATATGTCAGGATGATCAAATACCCAATCAGCTCACAGCCTTGAGTTCATGTATGTGTGTGTGTAGATGTTTAGGTGTACACATGTTTGTGTGTACTTATATGTATTCAGGTGTAGAATCATATATGGCTGTATGTATTGGGATCAGAACATGTGTGCATAATTCCCACAAAACTGAGGTGTTATTTCTCAGATGCTATCCACTAATTTTAATGAGACAGTGTCTCTCATTGGCCTAGACACTATCATGTAGGCTAAGTTTGTAGAACAGTATCCCCAGGGATCCATTTGTCTCTGCCTCCCTAGTGCTAGGATTATAAAAATGTGCCACCAAATCCAGCTTTTTCATTTAGCTCCTGAGAATTGAACTCAGATCCTCATCGTAGCAATACAAACATTTTTGCATGTAAGCAATCTCTATAGTTTAGTACCTGTTTTTTAGTGTACAGGCCAGAAAATATTTAATTTAGCTTTGTAGCTTTTAAGGTGTGCCGCATTCCCACATTTCTGATGGTGTAGGGAGAAAATAGATGATACAGATAAAACAAAAATGGATGGCTATTCCATTTCATCTTCACTTATGAAGCAGGTAGTAGATGATTGGTGACCATTGGCCTAAAAGAACTTATGAGTATGTAAACAAATGGCCATTCAAGTTCTTCTAGAGAGGGTGCTAGGTCTAACCTTAAGACTAATTATGGGATGTTTACATTTGGTGAATGGCTGATTTAAAAAGCTCAGCGGCATTTGACTTACTGTGGTTAATTTTGCTTTGCAAGTAACAATTAGAACATACTGAGCCTTTCCATGTCCGAGTATTTCCAATTTCTTTCTCTGATTTTATCATTTCATATTTTTGCTATGCGTGTACTTTAAAATTAAAAATTCCTCATAGAGAAAAAGGAGATTAAAACAATCTACTGGACGTAAGCAGGAGCCTCTGCACATCTGTTTCTGATGCCACTCCTAAGCTGATCTTCTTTCGTGCTGTGGATGTAATGGACCTGTTTCCAGAAGGAAGTACTGGCCTTTCTTTCTTCTTTGAAACATGTCAGAGAATTGTATGCTTTCAATAAATAGGGCATATTCCAACCTTGTTGTGTACATTGACATCATAAGATTGAGCCTCAGAATCATAGTCTGAGTATTTACAGTTAACTGTGTTGGTTTTCGTGCAAGTAGTAAAGAATACTGTTTTCCTTTGAATGGGAGAATTAGGATTCTATGTTATGCTGTTTTTTAAATGTGATGAGTAAAGATTTGGATCTGTTTCAGGATTTAAGTTGATAAGCATCCTTAAAGGAGAAAAACAGATTTAGCTTAGAAATATCAATTCATTTGGCTTTTAGAGAACGATTTGCAAATGCAAAGTACTTCCTCTGTGTAAATGGAGGGCTGCAGTTGTATTCTATAAGTAGTATGTGTGAGGCAAGAGGAGAACAACTTTGAACTGTGCCATTTCTAACCCCCTCCTGTAATGGAATCTGGGTTATGCGGGAGCAGGAATGTCATCTAAGGAGGCCAGCTGTCTTCTTAGGTTGTGCCATATATAGGTTCCCCGTGATCTGTGTTCTCATTCCAAGCTTTGCAGCTTCAGCAACTTACAGTTTGAAAGGAACCCGGAGTGGATCAGATGCAGGGAACAAAACAGATGTTGAGTAAGTATCAGGATCCCACTGCAGAATTTTGTAAAATTAGAGTGGGAGCTGGCATCCCAGAGACTGGTACTTCTGCAACTTATTGTACTCGCCTCCTTCCTATCAAGAAATCTTAGTTGGTGGTGTTCACGGCAGTACAATAGCAGCTTTCTGTTGAGTATAAACACATTATTTAACAGTCAGTAAATTTGAAGGTATTAATTATTATTACAACAAATGCCAAGAGTGAAACAAAGGTCAGGATGGTAGCACAGCTAACGGGTGATAACACCTTCAGCATGTCCCTTCCCACTGAGCTTCACTCCCTGTCCTGAGTCACTTTAAAATGTAACCCAGGCTGGCTTACATGTATTTACTTACCAATTAACATATATGAAAATTGACACACAGGTCCCATGATTCTTAGTGTACCTGTACATGATTCTAAGTAACAGATTCCTGGCACAGCAGACAAGATGAGGTGTTTGCTATCCTACACACTAACTGGGAAGTCACATCCAATGCTATCTCCTAAACGGAATTCTTTTCTGTTCAAATCAGTTCAGCATTTATTGAGCATGTACAATGTGGTTAATATGTCATACACATTATTTTATTATCCTCCCACATACATGGACAATCTCATGATACATGAATAATTTATGTTCAAATGTCTTAGTTAATTTTCTCCAAGACTAATAAATCATGATGTGATGCATTGAAGCGAAGCCTTTGGGATGCAGAAGAACCTGTTTCCAATCAAGCTCTACCATTTACTGCCTCACCGATGCCAAATGATTTATCACCTATATCCCAAGCACACACCAGTCTCATCTGATGATTATTCATATGAAAGTGCTTTTAAAACACTATGTGGCTATTCTAAGAAAAATGGCTGAGGAAAATAAGGCTGTCACCTTTGCTTTCTAAACATCAGTCAAATAAAATGAGAAGAAAGAAATTAACATTTAGCTTCAACAACGCTAAAACATCTATAACCCTGAACAACAGTGCATAAGGAGAGGCTGCTGAGTACACTCAAGTGCTAAGTATGGAGCATGATTACACATGCGAGAAACGCTAGCACTCAGGAACCTGAAGTAGGAAACCAGGAGCACTCAAGAACCTGAGGTAGGAAACTGGAAGATCCAAACCAACCCCAGCTATGTAGCATGTTCAAAGCCAGCCTGAAGTACACAGAGAAATGTTATTGAAAACAAAGCAAAATTAGACTTCTGTCTCCGGAGTCTAGCCCAGTACATGAATGGAACTGGAAAAGATGATAATGAATAAGGTGACTCAGACCTAGAAAATTAAAGGTTGCTTGTTCTCTCTGTCTCTCATCTGAGGCTCCTAGTTCCTAAACTTTGGGTATGAGTAAACCTGTGAAGGTGACTGCAGGAGCATGGAAAGGGAAGAGGGACTGTTGCCAGTGTAAGGGAGTGCAGAGCAATAGAGAATGTAATAGCAGATTTTATGCTAGCTTATCAGGGATCTAGGGGAAACGAGGGAGAAGGAAAAGAGATAAATACAGAAGGACAGATGAGGGTTAAACAACAGCAAGGATTATGAAAATCCTAAGCAATCATATGATTAATGTCTCCCTGCCAAAGCCCAGCAGCTCTAATACATGTAAGTCTAATATAAGCCAATATAAATATACATGTACAGTTTAAACAAAATATTTCCATCTGGTCAGACAATGCATATTGCAAAAACCAAAGACAACCTAACCAAGGGGGCGGGGGGGAAACCTGAGTTAGGAGAAGCCCTTTTTTGAGTTATTTGCCAGGGCTTTCCAAGAGACTCCCAAAACAGACAGGTTATTGCTATTACTCTTGGTTGCTCTCCAGGAGTAGATTGTAAGTTCTTATTGGTGAAGATATCATGTACTTCAGGCATAGAGCCCAGAGCACCTTGTATGTAATTCACCTGAAGCTCTACTCTCAGGTGACTAGCTTTCATTACATCAGAAGATGTCATTTCAGCTTCCAAAGCTAAAGAACAACCAAAAATTCTACCCAGTTATAACACTAATGAACAACACCAATGACCAGCATGGTACAATAATCATAATGGTGCAGTCAATTGAAATCAAGTATCTTGGAGGAGACCATGCAATCCACTTTATTAAACCACCATTCTTAAATACACTATAGAAATTTCTCTTTATATCCACATATAAGTGGAGTTATGAATCCTCATCAAGGAAGCTTCTTGTTGCAACAGATTGTAACAATTACAAAAAGCCACAACCAACTACAATGCAGAGATTTGGAGTCTATTCCCAGTGACTACATCAACAAAACAGCTCCTGCATCCTCCTGCAACTAAGGCTTGTGAAACATTTTGGAAGAAGGGGTGGAAAGATTATAAGATCCAGAAGATCAAGGAGTCCTATGTGAGACTGTTTCCTACTAAGTCAGAAGATAGCATACCTCCATAAATTCTTACCAACATGCATATCCAAATATGAGACAAATAAGGTTGACATTAATATATATGCCAAAGTAGATGGGGAATATCACCGAAGATCTCATCCTTACACAATGAATTGCACCCAACTAAGAAATTGTGCAGGAATATTTTCCTTAGAGAAAAGTCCACTATTGGTTATCCAATACTAAGTATTCAGTCCTGAAGGCATACATATGAATGACATTATAAAGAACAATAGGATACACACACACACACACACACACACACACACACACACACACACACATGCGATAATAATTTATAGAAAGAGATGCCATGAGTTTGAAAGAGAAAAAGAAGGTATATATGGCAGACTTGAAGGGAGGAAAGAGATAAATAATATAATCACATTTTATCTAAAAAAAAAAAAATCCTTAAAGCACAAAGAAACAATGATAAAACACAAGAGCAGCTTTGGAGGTACCTAAATGTAACTACAAAATTCATAGGGTAGGACAAAGCCATGGACCATTGTTCTTCCAGCACACAAAGGTATAGTTAGAAAAATCTGTCACGTGAGGTGAAATCAATGCTGTGGTCTGGGAATCAAGGGAAGGTACAGATCTTGTGCATGTACACACACAGGACTGGTGTGATGGCTGTTCATGGTTGCCAACTTGAATACAAATGAAATTAACTAAACCCCCAAATGGAGGGAACACTTGCAAGAGACCTTTCTGCATACTTTGTAGTGGAAAGACCCACTCCTAATCTGGATCTTTGCGGTAAGAAGACACATCTTTAATCCAGATCCTTTGAGCTGGGACAACCTATCTCTAATTTGGCCAGACCTTCTGAGGGAAGCCTAAATAAGGAAGAGGAAGAAGGAGGTTTTTTCTCTTTGCTTGCTTGCTGTTGCCTGGCTAGCATGTCCTTTCCTGTGCTGGCATTAGAGCCTAATTCTCTAGGAGTATAGCTCATACCAAAAACCAACTGAGACATCTGACCTTGTGGAATGAGCAACTATTGCAATTACTGGATTCTTGGACTTTCTATTTACAGTCAGCCATCTTTGGATTAACAGGCCCACAGCCTACAAGCCTTTCTGAATATTCTAACAAACATGCACATGCACACACACACACACACACACACACACACACACATACACACACACCTTTGTTACTTCAGTATGCTCACTTGCTCACTAAGAAAGAACTAAATGCAAAAAATCTTTTACTTTTGGTTGGTTTGTAATCTAAGGTGAATAAATGCTCACAGCCCGGAGGCTGTCAGAATCAGAATTGCTGTTTGATAATACAATTGATATAAGTGATGTGATTTTTTTTTATAGAGTAGGACATTGCTTATATTTCCTTTTAACAACCTTTTAGCTGACCAAGGCCACCTGTCACTTGCTTAGAAAAGTCAGTGGCTAGCCTTCAAAGATTCTGCCTACCTTTTATGAAAGATTTCATTTCATAATACTAATCCTTGGTTATAAAAGCATTTGTAGGCTTATAAAAGCAATTTGAAGGATACCCAAGAAAGCTTCTCTCTCTTTCTCTCTCTCTCTCATCTATATAACTTTATTATAGTGTTACTATAGAGTACATATATATGTATATCTATATATCACATATTAACACTATATAATATGTAGCTCATGTGTAATATATCATCTATATACTATATATCTATATCATATGAAGATTTAATCAAAGTCATAGACATATAACGTATGTTCTGTGTAACCTTTACATGAAGAAAGTGTTGTATGATGCCATTAAGCTAGCAGGTAAAAGATACTGACTAAATATATAAATGGGAAAATGAAATATTTAATCTGATCACATAAATCATAATCCAGAAAAAAAGGTAGAAAATAACACAAGGTGCAGGAAATTTGTAAAGTATATGACAGAAATCTCTTAGGAGGAGTAAAACTCATCCCACACAGCATTCCTTATTAGACCTGTAATTAAGCAATCACTTCTGGTTCCTAATCTGTGGTAGCTAAGTAGAAAATTCCATTTTACAAGTAATTGGAACAAATTGGAGAATATATTTATGGATAGGTCTAGTGAAAATTATTCCTAAAAATGCCTTCAAAAATTGTCAAAGAATTACTTCCTAAGATAGAAGTAGGAAAAAAAATCAAAGCAGTTTGAAGCTGGCTGTTTGAATGCATAGCAGTTTATAAAAATGGCTAAAAAAGACAACCATGGCATTGATTAGACATTAATTAGACTACTGGGAGGAGTTCTGTATTTCTACCAAAGGAGGCATATCTCACTCTTAGATTAGTTCTTCCTGAAAAACTAAAATATAACTTCTGTCTCATTGTATAACCACATAAAGGAAGGCATTTACATAACCAGAAAATCATCCTCTCATCTTCAAATGGAGAAGGTCATCTGGAAGACTGCAATGAATGAAATGTACGCAAGGTCAAGGTTAGGAAACAGCCTATCGGTGACCAAGACTAGAAACAATGACTAGGATTACATCATCTCTTGCTTTAGACTGGAAAAAGGTGGATCAATTGAAGTTATTTTTATATCGCTGTGCTAATCATGGCAATATTATTGATTATACTCAGTTGAGAGAGAGATGATTGCTAAATCTAATAGGCAGGACTCTTACAGATTCTCCATAGGTAAATTTGGCAAGTCTAGGTTGGCAAGAAATTGATTTAAAAAGGATGTCCATAAAACTCCAATATTAAAATTAAAAATTATAGCTACATATCCAAAGAGTTTATCTATTTAAAGTATAAATTTCAACATTTTACAATGCTTTTACAGTATTAAACCTGCTATCATTGATTTTTTTTTTTGTACACTATTGTCATCTCTCAGAGGGTACTTTGCATGTTAGGAGCCATTACCTATTAACATTGCTATATATAACAAAAACGCGCCCAGTACTTGTCAACTATGGCTTCTCTTCCAGTCTCTATTATTCTCCTTTAAACATTTAATTTAAATGAAACTAAACACTGTTCGTTACTGTTTTTTTTTAAGTTATTCTAATAGTTTTATTGTCTGTCCATGATGCAAAAATGCTTCCCTTTTGTTGTTGAACTGAAAAAGATTCACTTGTGAAGATGTTTCTGTTGGTTTATCCATTTAGAAATCCATATTTAAGCGTAGATATCTTTTTGTGTCTCCTTCACAATACTGTATCCCAATGCTACATCATCTCAGTTCATCAAAAGGTTATTTTCATCATAGTGATTTAAAAGGATTACAAAGGAAATGTCTAAGGGAGTTAAGATATTAAGTTGGAGTGTGTAGATGTGCTTGAATTCTACATTTTAATGTGTCTGTGAAAACATACTTGTATCAAAGCTGGAATTCCCATCAGAAATAGAACCTTTCTGCTAATCATATTATTCTGTTAAAGTGATTGACTCAAATTTGCAGGTAAGCTGTAAGAAATGAGCTTTGATAACTACCAACATGTTATTGAACATATTCCTATATTCCTATATTCACTATATTTCTGTAATGAGCTGTGCAATTTTGAAAAGAGTCAGCAAGAACATAGCTACTACAACCCTGAGCCAGTTGACTAGAAATGAGCAACAGCCACTTCGGTGGAGAAGAACCTCAGTAGCCTATGGACCAAACAGTAAACATTCTCTGTCTTCTTTCTCCTGCTTCCTCCTCACTGTTGCTTAGCATTTTGAGGGAAATATAGTGTAGAAATCATGCCAATCAATCAGGTCACATTCCTCTGGTATGTCTTCTTTGTATCCATCTTATAGAGAGGAACTTAGGTTGAATCTGAAATGTTCCTCGTGAAAATACCTTGTCTTTTAGAAGAAGTGAAAAGCTAGCAATTATGACTGGTGTGTACACTTATATTTTCCATTTCCCACAATTTGTATTTTATATAATAAGTACTTAATCTGTTATATTTTTATATCTTATGAGAACAAAGCAAAATATTAACTAAGTGAACTGAATTTTAAGGGAATTGTTGATCCGGATGGAATTTCCAAATGGGCAATCTGTCTGGCAGAAGGTTTACTGTAACAACTTGAACTCTGGCATCAGAAACACAGTTTGATTGTCCAGTCTGTTGATAAAACTGGTAGAATTTTTTAAAACTAAAATTGATAAATAAAATCATGTACATTTTATATACACAGATTTGAACATACTTAGCATGAACATCATGATTGTTTCAAATTCACAAACATTGTGGAATCTGCCCTCCAGTATCCATGAACGTGTGACTGGGAGTGATTGCTAAAGTCTACTGCCCAACATGAGGACTGTTAATATAAAATAAGTTGATAAGAATGTACTGTGTTCTTGAGATTACATTTTAAATGTTAATTCTCAGGCAAGCATTGAATGTTTACAGTCCTGTCTTTTCACCTGTGAAACAGGGTACTAACTCATATTGCAGTTGGCTCTTGTGAAACTTAAATGTGTGGGTTATCATAGTACAATGTCTGAAACTTATGGGAACCATGCAAATTTGTCTTCCAGCCTCACTACCAAAGTGAAGCGTTTGTATCCCCTTGACCAGGAAGATGCAATGAAGTTAGAGTTAATTGGAAGACAAGATTGGAAAAAGCAGATGGCAGAGGAATATTAAGTGGAATTTTATGACCAGCAAAGGAAAACTATTTAGAGTTCAGTATAAGAAAATGGATGAGACTAAAAGCAATGGCCAGGGGAGACATAATCAGAGCAGGCTTTCTTAGGCTCATTGGGGGTTTGTTTAATTCCCCAGAAGCACCTTACTTTACTATTCTGTGGTCCTTAGAGTACGAAACCAGGGCTATTCTGTAAAAGATGAGTATACACCTCTCTGAAAAGTGTTACTTTATATCCACATTTAGCTTTTGCCAGCCAGAAAATGGCTACTAACCTGTTCTTGTAGCTGATTGGGAACAGAAGAGCCCATTCAAGTGGCACTTTAGGACATTGTTGGTCTTGCAGTGACAGATGTCAGCTACTACCAGCTGATTTATACTGTCTATCTCTAGATATTACAATTAACACAAAAGAAAAGTGCACCAAGGTTGCTGAGACCTGTCAGTCCAGTGGAAAGGTTGAGACATGTATGGAAGTGAAATGAATGACACCTGATAGGTTTGGCAGCATTTGGTCCACTCAGTGGACCAAAAACATTTAAAAGTACTGTGATACATTTTGGTTTCAGACAGTATCTGAAAATAGCCTATGGTTTCCTCTCTTCTTATTCTCTTGCAACACATGATTTTATGCAGTTAAAATTATAAATAGAGTGTAAACTCAGGCTAGCAACAGCAAGAATATGAGTGTAAAACTTCTTCATTTTTACCAGCAGGAAATTGCAGTTGTGAATTAGAAATCTGTGACTGGGAAGCGGTATGTTTCCACAAAAGAGAATTTGCATTCTCAACCTCTACCATTCCTGATATATAGTTAGTATTTGATTTTTTTCCCTGTTTATCCATGTGATATAACTTAATTTCCTATTTATGGAGTTTTCAACTGTAGAAGTAAAAATCTCAAAAAAAAGAAGAGATAAGCTATTTCAAACAGTCATATATATGTATATTCTACAATAAAAAAGATTCTTTGTTCCTTTATGTGACCAAAAAACTACAATCAACCAATCAATCAATCAATCAATCAATCAATCAATCAATCAATCAATCAAACAAACAAACAAACAGAAAACAAACAAAACTCTGGGCAACTACAAAGATTTCCTTTTTATTCATTCTTTATCTAGAGAGGGGATTCAGTATCTAGAAAGCCTAACTGGAGAGACAGATTTAATTGTGTGATCTAACTAATGGTTTTTATTTAAAACATTTACTGACAGACTAGAGGCAAACAAGGCAGAGATTGCTAGAATTTATCATTTCTATAAAGCTAGATATTGCTGCACCCTTCACATGTGTCATTAAGATACTTGGGCATACTTTCTCCTCCAGTTAGTTCACAGGTGATGAGAATTATAGAAGTCTCGTACTGGGCTGGGCATATCCTTCCATTGGTAGATGGCTTGCCTTGTGTGCATTAAACTCTTGAGTCTGAGATTGGATCTTAGTACTGTATAAAATATTTTAAAAATGTAAGATCCATGATAGGCTGTGTTTGCTAAATATCAATGCTCTATTGGCCATTGTTATAAACGAGTAAAATTAGGGCATCATCAGGGAACTAAGATTCCATGGGTAAGTCAAGTTTTACTCAGGAAAACCAATGCCTTTCTATTTGTCATCCATTATGTCATTATGCTCTCATATACATAAAACAGAAAAAGTTTATTTTTATGCACCTACTTGCTGAAGAATTCTAGACTGCTAGAGGTATAAATAAATTATTGAATTCATACTAATATCATAGAAACACAGCACAATTAGTGGTATGACATCTGGTTATGCAAACTGAACAGCTTTCTATCAATTCAGAGTTGATTTTTAAGATAGCATTAACTACTTTATCTAACTGTTTGGTATACATGCTGTTAACTTCTGCCTAATTAGGATGGGTTTGGTTTAGGCTGAAAAGCACATAACCCCCAAATCATATGGGGCTGGCAAGTAAAAGTATATTTCTTCTCTTGAATTTTGAAGACATGGCTAGTTGTAGCCTTATAGTTACTTTAGAGACCAAGGCTAGCAGAGGATTTATTATTTATAGGGCAATTTGCTCTAGTATATGAGATTCCTGACCTATAATACCTTGTAAAATGCAGTTCACATATGACATTCAATTTAGACTTTGTTTTTACTTGCAAAAACTTTTCGATGAGTTGTATGAATCAGTTACCTTACCATGCATTTCATATATATTTCATCTTGTTTCCAAAAACACAATTTTATATATTATTATTTCATTTTTTACAAAAAAGTATACTATATTTTCGTTTTTCAAAAAATGGGTGTAATGTCTTCTTGATGGGTTGACCATTTTTTTATCATGATTTAATACTCTTTTTTATTTCCTTCATCAAGTTTTGACATAGTTTTATTACTTGGTTATGGATGTTAGTGGAGTTAGCTTGGCTCTTTCTGTCCTACTGTCCTCATGGAATAATCTTTGTTTTCACTCTTAACTGATTTAATAGTCTAAAGTTTTCTGCAGGTGCTATGTGGTGTGGTGGTTGAATACTTTGTAAAATTCCTTCTACTCATTTCTACTTTTAAAGTGGGCATTTTCTTATACTGGATGCTGTTATTGACCATTGACAAACTGTTCCAATTTTGCTCATTTGTTTCCTATGCAATTTATTTTCTTTGTTCCTCAATTACTTTAGCATTGTCTTCTTTTGTTTCTAATGTTAAATTTCTGGTGTGCATTTTATTTCCTTCCCAATTTGTTTTAAATTATACTATTTACATATTAGGTTTGCATGATCTTGTTTCAATTAACATTAATTTTTGTTTACTTCTACATCAGATTCTGCTCCTTTTCTTCTTCTCTATGCTGTTATTAACACCAAATAGGTCTTCTTTCAGTGCACTCACAGACAAAAATTACGATGACTTCCATGGAGTAACGTAAAAGTTTAATTGGAGATGTTTGATCACATGACATTTTGGTTAAACAATGAGATACTTCATTGTTTCAAATTATGAAAAAGGAAGTAACTGTAAGTCAAACTGAGAAAAATTTTCAAAGTGTGAGGAAGGTGAAGTTACACACAACGTTGTCAAATGCCAGTTTCACAATCTACGGAGTACTTAAGTATTTGCACTTTTCTCACTTAAGTCTATTTGTGCATTTTATAGAAGATTCTAAAGATTTTGTTTCTTTTATTCCATAGTATGTTCTTGGACACATGATCACATTTATAAGTAAAGATTCTATGCCATGCATATGTAATCAACCTTCAATTTACTCTTTTCTTATACATTATTTAGTATAGTATTATGACAAATATAATATTATACATGTTTAAGATTTTTATAATGCTTGCTTAATGCTCTATAGTATATCTGTGATAGTAACAGAGAAAAAATTGGATGCTCATGGGGGTACTGAAACCAAGGACTCTGAATTACTGGTACAAAATCAGAAACTCAAGCAAACAAAAACTACAACAATTATAGAGTGTTGGAATGTAGAATTAATTTGCTTAGAAAAATTTTGGAGTATATCTATAAGCATTTCAATGTAGCACCCTAGATCATTAATTCTGGGATCAGACTATTGAACCCAGATCTACCCCGCAAAACCCCATAGAACTGAGTGAAACATGGAAGGAAACAATTATTATTTGTGCAGAGGAATAGTGATACATTTTAATAAATTTGTTGAGTTATTGCTTTATTTTTTATTTTTATTGGTTCTTTTATTTACATTTCAAATGTTATCCCTATTCCCAGTTAAACCACCACCCTGTCCCCACTCCCCATCTATGAGTGTACTCTTCCATCAACCCATGCACTCCAGTCTCAGTGCCCCAGCATTCCCTTACACTGGGGCATCCAGGCTCTACAGGACCAAGGGCCTTCTCCCCCATTGATGTCAGATAAGGTAATCAATCCTCTGCTAAATATTCAGTTGGAGCTATGGGTCCCTCCATGTATACTCTTTGGTTGGTGGCTTAGTCCCTGTGAGCTTTGAGGGGATCTGTTTGGTTGATATTGTTGTTCTTCCTATGGAGTTGCTAAGCCCTTTAGCTCCGTCAGTCCTTCCACTAGCTCCTCCATTAGGGTCTCTGTACTTAGTCCAAAGGTTGGCTGCAAGCATCTGCATCTGTATTGGTTAGGCTCTGACACAGCCTCTCAGGAGAAAGCCATATCAGGTTCTTCTCAGTAAGCACTTCTTGGCATCAACAATAGAGTCTGGGTTTGGTGTCTGCAGATGGGATAGATCCCTAGGTGGGGCAGTCTCTGGATGCCATTTCCTTCAGTCTCTGTTCTCTTTGTGACTGCATTTGCTTTTGACAGGGGCAATTCTGGATTAATATTTTTGAGATGAATGGGTGGCCCCATCTCTCTACTGGGGGCCATGCCTATCTACTGGATATAGTCTTTACAGGTTCTCTCTCCTCTTTGTTGGATATTTTGGCTAATGTCATCCCTGTCTACTTTCAAATCATAAAGTTTGCCCTTTGTAAGAGGACAGTTGTAACTAGTCATGAGTAGATAGAAATTACACAGCTATTGCCATTTTAGCTCCGTAACACCCATACCATGTTCCCATTTTCCCATCTGTTTTTAGTTTATGGTCGCATGTGCACTTGAACTGAGACAGTCACTAACTTTTTTACTGTGTCTTTAGAATTGCCGTTTTCTGGACATTTCTTATAAATGAAGGCATACAAACCGTGAATTTTATATATATTTTCTCTTGATCACTTTAAGTTTCT
Source organism: Mus musculus (assembly GCF_000001635.26). Taxonomy (NCBI): domain Eukaryota; kingdom Metazoa; phylum Chordata; class Mammalia; order Rodentia; family Muridae; genus Mus; species Mus musculus. Next base: position 10,829,431 of record NC_000077.6, on the reverse strand, counting down.
AATGCCTATCCAAGCTTTACCACTTCTCAGTCACACAGGCTTTCTATTGTTAAATGGGTATCAAGTCTGTGGACACAGTATGATTCTTTATTTCTTCACCAGGTGACAAGTATGTGGAATGCCTTGACTATCATCAATATTCAGTCACAGGACTTTATTTTTTTTTTAATTTGATGATTTTTTTTAAATTAGGTATTTTCCTCATTTACATTTTCAATGCTATCCCAAAGGTCCCCCATACCCACCCCCCCCAATCCCCTGCCCACCCACTCCCCCTTTTTGGCCCTGGCGTTCCCCTGTACTGGGGCATATAAAGTTTGCAAGTCCAATGGGCCTCTCTTTGCAGTGATGGCTGACTAGGCCATCTTTTGATACATATGCAGCTAAAGACAAGAGCTCCCGGGTACTGGTTAGTTCATATTGTTGTTCCACCTATAGGGTTGCAGTTCCCTATAGCTCCTTGGGTAATTTCTCTAGCTCCTCCATTAGGGGCCGTGTGACCCATCCAATAGCTGACTGTGATCATCCATGTCTGTGTTTGCTAGGCCCCGGCATAGTCTCACAAGAGAGAGCTATAACTGGGTCCTTTCAGCGAAATCTTGCTAGTGTATGCAATGGTGTCAGCATTTGGAAGCTGATTATGGGATGGATCCCTGCATATGGTAGTCACTAGATGGTCCATCCTTTCGTCACAGCTCCAAATTTTGTCTCTGTAACTCCTTCTATGGGTGTTTTGTTCCCATTTCTAAGAAAGGGTAAAGTGTCCACACTTTGGTCTTCGTTCTTGAATTTCATGCGTTTGGCAAGTTGTATCTTATATCTTGGGTATCCTAAGTTTCTGGGCTATTATCCACTTATCAGTGAGTACATATTGTGCAAGTTCCTTTGTGATTGGGTTACTTCACTCAGGATGATACCCTCCAGGTCCATCCATTTGCCTAGGAATTTCATAAATTCATTTTTTTAATAGCTGAGTAGTATTCCATTGTGTAAATGTACCACATTTTCTGTATCCATTCCTCTGTTGAGGGGCATCTGGGTTCTTTCCAGCTTCTGGCTATTATAAATAAGGCTGCTATGAACATAGTGGAGCATGTGTTCTTCTTACCAGTTGGGACATCTTCTGGATATATGCCCAGAAGAGGTATTGCGGGATCCTCCGGTAGTACTAAGTCCAATTTTCTGAGGAACCGCCAGACTGATTTCCAGAGTGGTTGTACAAGCTTGCAATCCCACCAACAATGGAGGAGTTTTCCCCTTTCTCCACATCCTCGCCAACATCTGCTGTCACCTGAGTTTTTGATCTTAGCCATTCTGACTGGCGTGAAGTGGAATCTCAGTGTTGTTTTGATTTGCATTTCCCTGATGATTAAGGATGTTGAACATTTTTTCAGGTGTTTCTCTGCCATTCAGTATTCCTCAGGTGAGAATTCTTTGTTCAGCTCTGAGCCCCATTTTTTAATGGGGTTATTTGATTTTCTGGAGTCCACCTTCTTGAGTTCTTTATATATATTGGATATTAGTCCCCTATCCGATTTGGGATAGGTAAAGATCCTTTCCCAATCTGTTGGTGGCCTTTTTGTCTTATTGACGGTGTCTTTTGCTTTGCAGAAGCTTTGCAATTTTATGAGGTCCCATTTATCCATTCTTGATCTTACAGCACAAGCCATTGCTGTTCTATTCAGGAATTTTTCCCCTGTACCCATATCTTCGAGGCTTTTCCCTACTTTCTCCTCTATAAGTTTCAGTGTCTCTGGTTTTATGTGGAGTTCCTTAATCCACTTAGATTTGACCTTAGTACAAGGAGATAGAAATGGATCAATTCGCATTCTTCTACATGATAACCACCAGTTGTGCCAGCACCATTTGTTGAAAATGCTGTCTTTTTTCCACTGGATGGTTTTAGCTCCCTTGTCAAAGATCAAGTGACCATAGGTGTGTGGGTTCATCTCTGGGTCTTCAATTCTGTTCCTTTGGTCTACTTGTCTCTCACTATACTAGTACCATGCAGTTTTGATCACAATTGCTCTGTAGTACAGTTTTAGGTCCGGCATGGTGATTCCACCAGAGGTTCTTTTATCCTTGAGAAGAGTTTTTGCTATCCTCGGTTTTTTGTTATTCCAGATGAATCTGCCGATTGCCCTTTCTAATTCGTTGAAGAATTGAGTTGGAATTTTGATGGGGATTGCATTGAATCTGTAGATTGCTTTTGGCAAGATAGCCATTTTTACAATGGCCTTTCTGTATACAAAGGATAAAGAGGCTGAGAAAGAAATTAGGGAAACAACACCCTTCTCAATAGTCACAAATAATATAAAATACCTTGGCGTGACTCTAACTAAGGAAGTGAAAGATCTGTATGATAAGAACTTCAAGTCTCTAAAGAAAGAAATTAAAGAAGATCTCAGAAGATGGAAAGATCTCCCATGCTCATGGATTGGCAGGATCAACATTGTAAAAATGGCTATCTTGCCAAAATCAATCTACAGAGTCACAGGACTTTATATCAGTATATATTTTAAATTTTCTTTGGATAAAACCATGGAATTGTTGTATCATATTATATATTAAACTTTAAAAGAAACTGACAAATCATTTGGTAAAGTAGAAATAACATTTTATATTCCTGTCAAGATTGTAATGGAGATACAAGTTTCTCTACATGTTTACCAACACTTATTAAAGTAACCTTCTGAGTCTATATAATGTTAATTCTGTGAATGTTTTCATGGCTGACCTTTGGCAGTGGCCTATAACAAGTTTTTAAAAATTCAGTGGTTCTAGAGTATGTGGATTTTAGGTGACCAAATAAATTAATAATAAAATAGAGTCAATATAACCTTAATGCATATTAGAAGATGAAGGGTATATATGTATGTATATAGATATATTGAAAAGCAGTAACAAATTTATAATTAAACAGTTATTTGTAATTCAATTCTTGTTCTTAATAATACTTAAACTTTGAGGCTAGGGATTAGTCCAATGGTAGGGTTGCATATTTAGCATACTCAAGGCCAGGTGCTGCTCCATTGACAGTACCAATAAGAATGTGTGTGTGTGTGTGTGTGTGTGTGTGTGTGTGTGTGTGTGTGTGTGTTTGGTGTGTATCTGTGTGTGTGCATGTGTGTTTTTCAAAAGAGAGATTTATTTTCATCAAAATAAAACTTTACTCTGTGAGGAAACCAGTTAAGAAATGAAGAGTAAGCTATAACCTGGGGTTCAGGCTTTTCATTTTCTCTTCCTCAGGACATTGAGTGATAAGGAATTTAAGAGTCAAGGCTTTCATGAGCTATAGGTCAAGTTCAAGGGCATACAGTGTGGGTAACTTAGTGAGATCTTGTCTCAAGAAATAAAATAAAATAAAATAAAATAAAATAGTTTTTCAAAGCCTGTGAGAAAGTACTTGGAAATAACAAATCACAAGAAGGAATTATACAGAATATCTAAACACTTCAAACTAAAAATCAAATAATGAATAATTTAATTAGAAAATTTCCTAAACCTCGAAATGACACTTCAACAAAGAAGAGAGAAAATGAGTGTGTGCAAAGATGTTCACTGTGTTGAACATCAGGGGAGTGTAACTTCAAGTTATGACCATAAAATTAGGCACACATACTAGAATAAAGGAACAAAAGATGGGGTCTCAATAGACAGCAAGTGCTGATGGCTTTAAAGAAGCTGGCTCTCTCATCTATTGCTAATGGGTGTGGGAAAGGTGATCCTCCTATGCATTGCTGATAGGAGAGAAAATAGCAGATACTCTGGAAAATAATTTGTTGTTCTCAATACATCAAAATTAAGGTAGGCTTCCCATATGACACAACAGCCACATTCCTGGTGTTTATCATAGGGAAATAAAAACTTGTGTCACTCAAAAACCTATATACAAATGTTTATAGAAGATGTTTGTAATAGTCAAAAAACAACCCAAATGTCATTCAATGGTTGAATGGATAAACAAATTGTGAGACCTTCATGGAATGGAATACAATTCAGCAATAAAAAGAAAACAAACTATTACACACTTGGCAACTTTTATGAATCTCCAGGGCATTGTTCTGAGCAAGAAAGTCAGTACAGAAAGGTTACATATCATCTGATTCATTTTATACAATGTTCTTGAAATGACAGTGGAGACAGAGATGTGATGAGTGACTCTTTTCAAGGATGAGAATTGGAATCCAAGAAGGTATGCTTCAACAGGGGCAGCAGCCCCATTTCTTTTGCGTTGATTGCATAGCTCTGTGTCTTATCTGTGACAGTGTTTCCTTGAAATTCATGGAAATTAATGCATGCACTGAGAGAAGATAGGAGAAGCATAAAAACCCACTAACATCTGAGTTTTTAGATTATATCACATGGCTATCACTTTCTTGGTTGATTAATGTGTAGATACAGTTTTAAGGTTAATAGTCAGAAGTTGTCAGGTTTTCCTTTAAGTCTCTTATACTAAGATTAATTTTAATTATAAAATAATGGGTAAACATTTTTGCATATTCAGACCCAAACACAGTTTTGAATCCATTGTAAATGAAACTTAGTTAATGCTCCTTTTCCACAATGTGTGTGTGTGTGTGTGTATGTGTGTGTATATGTGTGCATGTATGTGTGTGTATGTATGTGTGTGTATGTGTGTGTGTGTATATGTGTGTGTATGTGTGTGTGTATGTGTGTGTGCGTGTGTGTGCATGTGTGTGTATGTGTGTGTATGTGTGTGTGTGTGTATGTGTGACAAATAAGGGTTAATGGTGATAATTAGATTACTAATGTTAGGGTCTAAGGCTGAGATGTTTTTTGAGAGAAAAAAGACATTGTCTTGATCTGATAGACTATCACTGGAAAAGATTCCTCCAGGCTTGTTCTGACCCTTAGTGGAATACTGGTCATGCTACATGGAATTCTGAAAACACCATTTGAAAGAGAGATCAAGAAGATATTTGGAGGAAACATTGGCAACGGACTTGTGATCCTGTCATCCATAGAGCTGTTCAGAGACTAGAGAGTAACTCTCCAAGGAGCTTCCCATGAAGAAGACATAATGCATGTCATCCTATAACTTCTGAGACAGGAGACAGCTGGATTTGTCTATTACAGAAGGGACCAAAGTCAACCAAGGCTGTGAAACCACAGATTCCCAATGGGACATTTGGTTCTTCCAGTGCTGTGATCTCAGGGAAGGAAATAAAGATCTACCAGGTGAAACGAACTCCATTTGCAGAAGAATTTTAAGACTGTTCACTCAGGACATCTTTTGATTCAGCAAGATCCATCTCAGCTACTGAGCTCACAAAAGGCTGTTTCCTTCTGGGTTATCACTCATCTAATATCACTGCAAAATTAGCCAAACATGTGAGCTTTAGTGAAAATTCTCAATCCAATAAAAGTGAGATTTTCTGCTAACATTTAAGGAAACATTTACTTATTCTCCTTTGCATTTTAAATTGATCGTGATAAAGAAGACATAGAAGCCATGAAAATTCATTTCAGTTAAAAAATGAGGGGGAAGTAATATTTTTGAGCCAATGGCCTAAATGAACTTGTGTATGGCAATAGGCTTTGAAGTTCTGTTTGAGTGTGAAGAAGCCAAGGATGGATGTGACTTCTTTATTGTGCCTACACTATTACTTGTGTAATTTGGGAGACTGAGGTATAGTGACTAGTAGTTCAAAGCTATCCTGAGCCACACAGTGAGATCCTTCCTTTAAAACCCAAGTCTGGCGACTTGTGAGCTTGCCTAGCAAGTAAAGGAACTAATACTCACTAAATCTATTAATCTGAGATTGATACTTAGAACAAACATGACAAAAAGATAGAACTGAGTCCTGTCAGTTGTCCCCTTGCCACCATATAGGTTTTGTGTCATGTGTATGTACCGTACACACACACACACACACACACACACACACACACACTAAAATGTATATAAATGAATAAAAAACTGAGATCCAAACAAAATAATGCTAAGAGGTAAATTTCAAAAGCTACCTAACCAAATATGCACTATCTTTTTGAAACCAGTTTTCAATGTATTGGGTATGGCTGGACAGTGGATATTCTGTTCAGAGGAAGTAATAAATAAGGAATAGTTGCAAACGGAAGTTTCTGGTGTGAGACACTGGAAAAGCCAGTTGTTGGGCTGGCATCATGGAATAAAGATACAGAAAAAGGAGGAAAGTAACTGGATCTGTACCTGGAGACAGATATGCTATCTCACAACATGGAAGACAAAATGCTTTGAGCCTTGATGCTGACTATGCACATGAAACATATCTAATTGTTCCCTTGAGAGATTTTACATAAGATATGGGAACAGGTAAGAATATATATATATATATGGTGTGGTGGCACGCGCCTTTAATCCCAGCACTCAGGAGGCAGAGGCAGGTGGATTTCTGAGTTCAAGGCCAGCCTGGTTTACAAAATGAGTTAGTTCCAAGACATCCAGGGCTATACAGAGTAACCCTGTCTCGAAAAAAAAAAAAAAAAAGAATACATATATAAGTTCTCTACAAAATTCACTCTCAGATATCTGCCCTAAGTTGTACACGAAAAATGTTCCAGTAACAACAGCAACAACAATAACAACAGCAGCAGCAGCAGAAGTAACAAATTTTATCCGAATCTGAGAGGTTATCAATGTGAAGATATCACTAGAGGCATGTCATAGAACGAATATGGCACGTGTTACGGCTCACTTTCGCGTGACTATATAACTCACAATTTGCACCATATTTTCATCTAGTAAATAATTCCAGATATAAAATATTATCAGGATTATTAAAGAGTCTAACAACTGAAGTTTAGGGACAGAAATCATGGCGCTCAGAAGGTGACAAGCTTTGGTCTCCTCACATGGGTCAGAACATCACAGTGAGTCTTTGATCGGAAACTAACAGAAGTGATGAAACAAATAGATTTAACAGATATCTACAGAACATTTTATCCTAAAACAAAAGTAAATAACTTCTTCTCAGCACTTCATGGTACCTTCTCCAAAACTGATCATATACTTGGTCACAAAACAGGTCACTCAACTGATACAAAAATATTGAAATTATCCCATGCATCATATCAAATCACCATGGACTAAGGCTGATCTTCAATAACAACATAAATAATTGAAAACCCACTTACACATGGAAGCTGAACAACACTCTACTCAATGATAACTTGTTCAAGGAAAAAATAAAGAAAGAGATTAAAGCCTTTTTTAGAGTTTAATGAAAATGAAACCACAACATACCTAAACTTATGGGACACAATGAAAATATTCCTAAGAGGAAAATCAACAAGATAGATTAAACCCTTAGCCAGACTAACTAGAGGTCACAGGGACAGTATCCCAATTAATGAAATCAGAAATGAAAAAGGAGACATAACAACAGAACATGAGGAAACCCAAAACACCATCAGATCCTACTACAAAAGGCTATACTCAACAAAACTGGAAAACCTGGTTGAAATGGACAATTTCCTAGACAGATACCAGGTACAAAAGTTAAATCAGGATCAGATTAACAATCTAAACAGTCCCATTTCCCCTAAAGAAATAGAAGCAGTCATTAACAGTCTCCCAACTAAAAAAGGTCCAGGACCAGATGGGTTTAGTGCAGAGTTCTATCAGACCTTCAAAGAAGACCTAATTCCAATTCTCCTCAAACTATTCCACAAAATAGAAACAGAAGGTACTCTACACAATTTATTCCATGAAGCCACAATTACTCTGATACCTAAACCACATAAAGACCCAACAAAGAAAAAGTACTTCAGACCAGTTTCCCTTATTAATAGCTATACAAAAATCCTCAATAAAATTCTTGCAAACCAAATCCAAGAACACATCAAAACTATCATCCATCATGATCAAGTAGGCTTCATCCCAAGGATGCAGTGATGGTTTAATATATGGAAACCCATCAACGTAATTGTCTTAGTCAGGGTTTCTACTCCTGCACAAACATCATGACCAAGAAGCAGTTGGGGAGGAAAGGGTTTTTTCCAGCTTACATTTCCACATTGCTGTTCATCACTGAAGGAAGTCAGGACTGGAACTCAAGCAGGTCAGAAAGCAAGAGCTTATGCAGAGGCCATGGAGAGATGTTTGTTACTGGCTTCCTTCCCCTGGCTTGCTCAGCCTGCTCTCTTATAGAACCAAGACTACCAGCCCACCTACAATCAGACCTCCCTCCTTGATCACTAATTGAGAAAATGCCTTACAGCTGGATCTTGTGGAGGCATTTCCCCAACTGAAGCTCCTTTCTCTGTGATAAGTTGACACAAGACGATTTAGTACAGTAATCCACTATATAAACAAACTTGAAGACAAAAACCACATGATCATCTCGTTAGATGCTGAGAAAGCATGTGACAAAATCTAACACCCATTCGTGATAAAAGTCTTGGAAAGATCAGAAATTCAAAGCCCATATCTTGATATTTCTTATGCTTGTTTTTATGTAAAGAGTGAGAAAGGTACACACCACTGTTCTCCCATCCTTAAAACTACAACATCAGGTGTAATACCAATGATTTCAATGACATCTAATTTTAAGACACTGAGGTGGGAGATATGAGAGCCATCTTCCCATCTTGATATTTTCCATCTGCAGGCAAAGTATGTGGACATAGTAAACTCCAGTCCACCTTCCGCCATCAGGCCCCTGTTCTGTGAAGTGGCTTTGTGGCCAACAAAGGCATGGAATCCTTTTCTTAACTTTTGACTTCTGGACTACAGCATCTGGTTGCATGTCCTTTTGAACAAAGAACACTCCTTATCCTCATCCTGATCACAGGCTTTTCAGTCTCCATTGGCCAATGGCATGTCTCCACATGCCAGGCCAATTTAATGTAGAGAATGAGTTTCAAGAGAACCTGGGTGAATAGTGAGACCTTTTCTCAAAAACATAAATAAATAAATAACATAAAACAACAAGCAAATGCACACGTACACACAAATCAATTCCTGTTCATCTCCCTGACCATGAGAATGAAGGTACCCCCGCAATAGGTCTTCATTCCAACTGTCTGTAAAGAATCCTCCAAAACACGTCTGACATTATAACTCTGACTTAATAATCATGCATGAGGTAAGGCCCATTTTGTTCCTCATATGCTATGCGTCCATAGTCATTCATATAGTTCCCCCCAACTTGATGGGTAAAGCACATAAACACTACGACACCTAAAATCACATAGGAAAGAGTCAGCTATAAGAAAATAAATGCACATCCTTCCAAACCCCAAACCCAGTGAAATGTTGGCGCTTCCCTGTGGTATTTTAATGATATTAATAGTGTCTAAAAAATTAAAACACTTCTAATTTCAGTATTTATAACTGATATCATAAGTCATCAATTTCCCACATCATTTACCCCTCTTTTAAACCTTATTTTCATTGAATTGATAATATTCAGTCAATGATTATTAACATGATTCTTCATGCACTGTGGAGATTTATTTTGTACATATTATAAATAATTCTGTGATGCATTTCTTTCAGATAAATCTTCTTGCACTTTTGTTTCTTTAAAGAATAATGCTAGCTAGGAAATTATGAAATAGCTATATGAAGTTTATGTGTTGGTGTGTGACATCAAATACAGTGTAAATTTCCTGTTGTTGAAGCATTTACAAAAATTCAAGTTAATATAGAGAAACAATTTCAATCAATATAAGCATCATTACAATGCTGAACTTATTAAATCAAGTGCCAGTATACCGTATTGAGTAAAATAATCATTGCAGTGCTCATATTTATTGACTTTTGACAGTTAACATGGGGGAATTCACTTCCATAAATTAACTGGTTAAAATAATTTTATTTTTGTGCATTTCCATACATTTTGTCAGGTTTTCTCCTGTTTATTTGGGCAAAGCTCGGGCCTTACATGTTCCAGAAAAGCTCCTTCCTAGCACTGACTTCAGTGGCTGAGTGAAATTAAATGCCCCAATCTTTGTGTGGATTCCCGCCAATTATCCTGCCCATCAAAGCTTTCTGTAATGAGTATACTTACAAATTAAGTGTCTTGATTTTCCATTTTTAATTTTTTGTGGTTGCTGTAAGTAGGGATGATTTATAGAGATAACTCAGAAAGACCAGTTATTAGGGAAAATGGCAAGCCCTGGGTTTGTGCATTTTTCACTTTTCAGAGAAACTTCACTTAAATGCCCAGATCCAAACTTATAAAAATATGTCACTAAAATTCTGTAGGATGTTTTCAAAGACAGGATGAAGATACTATCTACTATTTTGTCCTCTGCTAAAGCTCAAACACCATTTATGACATTCTATAAGAAATGATTAGAATGAAATTAGCTGTTAACACATTTCCAACCCCCACCTCTTGGCTACCTCTGATTCTAATCCGGTCATACTCAGGGCTAGTTTTCCAGAACTGATATCAAACCCCAGGGAGATGTCATACCCAGTCATCAGATCTGAGTCTGCATCAGACTCAAGTGTATCAGGGTAGTGGGGCAGACATACATAAACTCATGCACACTTAAATGTAAACACATATAAAGTATTTTGAGTTTTAGGATAACTTAGTTTTCTCACAGTGACTTTAAATTTCAGAAAGAAGTCATGGGGAACTGTACTATGTATGCACTGTGTCTTTGGTCTGGAAATGGTACTATGATCAAGAGAGCTGGGTAGGACAAAGAATGGATATAACCACTACTGGGTATTTTTTGTGCAGAGTATGATTTGATTTGTGGGGAGCAAAATCACAGTGATTTTCCAGAAGGGAATCTCTCCTGGATGGGAAATTATGAATACTGATTATAGTTGAAGATCCCTGAGACCAGTTCTAGTCAAAAGAAATGACAATAATCAAAAGAAGGGATGATGGCATAGAATTTTGTAGTAGAAAAAATTGCAGGAAAAAAGAGGTGTAATTTGCCTTTTCATCTTCACGAGTTTTGCTTCTTCTTTTGAGAGAAATAGAGGAAGGAAGGTATAGGATGAAGGAGAAGGGGCTTTGCTATTTCTATTTAGGAAATATTCCCTCAAGCTTATAATTTGGCAATGTGTTACCTTTTGTAAACATTCCCAGGCAGCAAAATACATATAATGGCCTGAGAATTTTTAAAAAGAGCCAGGCTTCCAATTTCCAGTTTCAGCAGATAAAGTAACACACATTACTTAGATGGTAGAATGAAATATTAGAAAATTGGAAGGTAGCTTTAAACAATGGTTCCACATACATTTAGATGGAAGCCAGTACCAGGAGTTCCCAGAGACAGAACTAAGTGGCCCTGACTTTGGGACACAACACTATTGGGTAATCCCAAGTCGATCCTACCTGACTGTTTGTGATCATTGTTGAATTAACAAGCTTGGCTCAGAGAACGAAACAGAATTCTCCAAGCTAGTGCCAAGTTTGGAAGAAAATATTTTTTTCTTCCAGGAATCTAGCCAATATCTGTCTTTTTTATCTATCAGACTCAGTATACACCAGTCACAAGAATGAATACATCATAGCTAGCCTGGACCACTTCTGGCTTAGAAATTGTCATTTATAGAGTGAAATATTGAAGTAGCATGATGGGACAAAGGTAAACACCCCGAAAAAATTCCAAGATATCCAAAGGTCCAAAGAAACATGCATGAAACACGGCACAATCCCACAGCTTGGGAGCAGAACTAAAGTGATATGCTTGAATTATACTTTCCAGCACAGGGGGAATTTCAAGACTCCCAGCAAGAAAAGAAGCATACTGATACTTCTTGATATTATGAATATCATTATATATATTTAAGTAAAATAATTTTGTTTCAAAATTAAAAACGTGATCATTTGGATTTTGTAGTGATTTGCATATAGCTCTGTCATACACAACCTAGGTTTTGAGGTTTCAAATATAAAATAGATTTTATTTGTTTTGTGTGTACATGTGCATGTGTATATATGGAAGTCAGATGTGAAACCCATAGGAGTAAATTCCCTCCCTCTATCGTATCAAACTCAGGATTCAGGATTACCACAAATACCTTTATCTGCTGAAGTCCCTCTGTGATCCTGGAGGTTAAATTCTGCAATAGATTGCCAGGTATGCCCTTACCATGCTTGGTGACTGTTGCTTAGTCTGGAGCTCAAGTAAATATTTTGATAGAAAATAACATTTTTCCGGTTCTGTGTAAAAGGTCATTCATGTAATTTATATTGTGGGGCAATCAAGAGTTAAAAGTAAGTACCCCCTCCGTTTCATTTGCTGAAACATATAGAAAAACTACACGCTAAGATGCTAATGCTTCTTGAGAAGTAGATAGATAGGTCTGCTGTCCAGTCATTGCTATAGAAACGTACACAAAATATACATTTGATATGTTATCAGTTAACAGGCTATATTAATTTCTTATGCACCATACTGCAGTGTTTTGTGCAGTATGATATTTCTAGTATGGATGTACCATGGTAGAGTATAAAGGCTAAATTTGGTGTCATTAGTGTTCTTTTCAGATTTCCCATACTCATTTTTAAAAAATATGTAAGAACGTATCTTAGTGGTACATTGAGGTAGTTGGTGACTTAAATATGGATCAAATTTGGCTGAACTTATGTTCAATATGACTCAATAGTAGGACTAGGAAGTGGATTTTTGTCTATAAGACAGTTTATCATTCTCATTTATCAGAAATGAAATGTGCCAGATGAATCATACATCCACTAAGAAGTATACTTCTCATTTAAAATGTGTATGATTCAGGAAGAAACAGTTATGAATGGCTAATCACAGAGTTCAATAAATGGTCAAAAGCATAAAAACGCAATCACGGGAGCCATTTTGAGAGGAAGCTATGATGTGCCATAGTTAGGTAGTCTTTACATGTAGGTAAAAGCACAAAATTACATGTATTTCTATAGGACAAATTTTTGAATCAATATGTTAAGAATAATCTTGCCAAACAATGATTGCATCTACCTATGGCTGAGGCAGATGCCAGCTACAGAGCCAGTGTCTATGATATCTGATCAGCATCACCCTCCTGGCCTTTCCCACCTCCATTTCCCACATTTGATGCTGTTGTTTCCAATTGGAAAGGTGATATTAAACTTTGTGATTTAACGAGGCAAGTCTTACACCTGCACATGTTCCCATACAATGTCATGATTCACTGGTACAGTAAGAGGAAGGCAGAGCACCATGGCTTTAAGTGATGAGACGTGGACAAGAATAGTAATAAAGTAGACAAAAATGTGCTACAATCTCCTCCATGCTAAACTATTTGATTTCAACTTGGCATATTATTTTCAGTCCAGTAATCCAACATGTCCCATGAGGGCACCAGATCAGAATTATGAAACAGGGTATTAAAAATCTCCCAGAGCTCCAGCCATCAGTGGTTAAGAAATATGGTGATTTGGGATTTCATTGGTTATTATGAAGACTTCATACCTATGGAAGCCTTCACAGTTTTTACAGCAACTGCATGTGATTAAAATGAAATATCCACAGATGATTTAATGATTTCCTGAGAACATCATGTACTACAATGTTTATCCAAACCTCAATGTTTATATATTAATGCTCTTTACCTCAGAATTAGGATGTCTCAAGAATTGATGAAGGCTTGAAACCAGTGTTTTCTTATTAATAATAAAAATAACCTGTGTGAATATTCTTAGAATTTCCAGTCAGCATAAGGACAATTATTGCAGGAAGCAAATCAGATTTACTTAATGACATGTTCTATTGTGAATAAATGTAACAAACTCAGCATCTTCCCACCTGAGGTAAAATGCTTTTTTATCATTTTTATTATTTGAGATTACAATATAATATAATTATAACATTTCTTACTTCACTTCCCTCTCTCTAAACCCTCTAACAACTCTCATTGTTCATTTTTAAATTCATAACTTCTTTTTCCTTTTCACTAATTGCTATACACACACTGTATATATATATATATATATATATATATGTATATATATGCCTACACACACACACACACACACACACACACACATATATATATATGAGCTGTTTTGTTAGTATAGTGTCATTTTATGTATGTTTTCAGGGCTGATCATCTGATATTGTATAACCAATTGGTGTGCTTTTGAGAAGGAAGCATATCTCTCTCATTCTTACCATCCATTGGTTTACTGTAACTCTTTTTGTAGGGTTGAATCCTTGTAGCTTTTTCCTGTCTGCTTTAGTAAGTCTATTCTTGTTGTCATTATTTAGCTAGTGTTTGGGTAGTTATATGGATTAACTTTGTGGGTGTATCTTATAGCATTAATAGGGGACAGAATCTCATAGTAAACTCTCTGATTCTCTGGCTGTTACAATCTGCCCTGCCTTCTATAATATCCCCTTAAACTTAGGTGCAAGAATTATGTTGTAGATGTATTCACTGGGACTTTGTTCTATAACTCTTCATTTTGATTGTGTTTTTCTGTACTGGCTTTTTTTCTATTGCAAAGATAATTTTCCTTAGTGGCAGGTAAGGACTGCACTTGTCTGTGTTATAAGGATGCATATTGAGAAGGTAATCAGGGACTATGCTTATTTATTAAAGTGGTGGTTATAGTTCCTCCTTCAAGGTCCATGGCTTTACTCACTTTGGGTTATAGACTAGGCTTCCAATACCAGGAATGATTTCCTTTGTATTATGTGAGTCTTAATTAGAGAGCTATTGGTGACTGTGAAGGTATGCATGCACCCTTAGGGGTCTTAGGTTCTTAGGAGCTTGGTCTTGTTGGATTCATAGGTGTCATAGCTGGTTAGGACTACTGCTTACTTCCTAATTTGGAAGCTTGCACGGTGACTTACCTTACACCTTTAGGGAGCAAACAAGGGAAATAGTAATAGTCTATAATGCCTTGGGAGTCTCTTGGACAACCTTGACTAACACCTCAAATGGGAGCTTCTCATGCCCGTTGTTGGAATTTTTATTAGATGGTCTTTGGCTTTGGAAGGGTGTATTGTCAGCCCAAATGGGAAAATTTTATGAATATATATATATATATATATATTCACACACATATATAGAATCTATATATATATATATTAAGCATATCTATATATGTTCTATCTATCTATCTATCTATCTATCTATCTATCTATCTATCCATCATTCCATCTATCTGTCTATCTATCTATCTATCTATCTATCTATCTATCTATCTATCTATCTATCTATCTATCTCGCTTCTTCTTCCAGCCATTTATCTACAAAGCTCTAAGATGCTTTGGTGAAGGAAAACCAAGTACTCAAAGCTTATGATAACTGATATCATGTAATTGAAATCAAATTGACCTTATTTTAGTACTCCGGGTGGGTGATACCAAATCATCCTTTGTGACTCAGGGAAAGTTTGGGAATAGTTAATATGTTGGAAAGGGTTTGTGTGTGTGAGTCATTTAAGGTGTGTGTCTATGTGTGGAAATGTGTGTGCGTGCATGTGCACATGCACACATGTGTGAATGTGTGTCCTATGGAATAGTCAACACAAACCCAATGCAGAACTTCTCACAAAAGTAAAGGTGCTTGGTGAAGCTATATAGTTAATCCTAAAATGTAATGGCAGCTGGTGAAAAAGCAGGAAAATTCCAAAAGTATGATATATTTAGTGTCACAATTTGGGCTTTTACAAGGAAATGTGATGAATAAGTTCCAGAAATAAGAGCAGCCTTATTGCTTTTATCTATGATTTAAGTCCAATTTGTTTTTATTCATGGACAGCTAGTAGTTGCCAAACTATTACATTATTATTTTTATGGAGTGTTTATTATTGTTCTAAGCATACCACATACTAAGCTGCAGATCTTAAGCTCATGCCTTTTTAAAGTGATGGCCGAGGATAAACAGTTGATCTATAACTCCTTGTAGTTGTATGAATTGCTTGTCATAGAACCTGATATTTTAATGAACAGGAAAATGAAGTCTGTCTTCTCTAACATACAGTTAACCAATAATCTGGTCAAATTATTTCCCATACGGTCAAACTAGCCAATAAATTTTTGACATATATATTCCATATGTAAAATGAACTAACTTCAAATCTTCAATGTTTGAACCAAAGAAGGGGAGCAAAAAGATGCTTTTAATTAGGTAGTGTGCTAGCAAGTCCATTGATGCATCAAGAAAATTCAATCACTCTTTAATTATCTCTGAACACAGAGATTTATTAAACATGTCCAATTGCAAAAGTGATTGTGTCTACTGGTTGATGGCTAATCATAGCTCAATTGCTGATGCTTCTAGTAAGAATAATGACACACGAACACAGAAAGATGTCTTTGTTTTCTGCTCTTTTCACCTACATAGTTGAAATGGTCAACTCTCAGTTGTCTATTAGATGAAACATCTGTAGGACCAAGGGACGAAAATGGCTAGGCTTGTCATTGAGCTGACCAAAAGGCTTAGGCATTCAAAAAACTCTAACTAGAGTTCTCCTACTTTCCCCATTTCTGCTTTATCTCCTTCTCTATTACTCCTTCACTGCCCACCATCTACAATGATCCTCTTTCACTTCCTAGTTTCTACACTTACTACAGCTGAAGATGTGGAGCCTAGGATCTCAGATGAAAGAGAATAAGTCTGGGTTACCTAAATCAACATAATCTTTTCTAGTTCCACTCATTTACTTGAAAACTTCTTGTTTCAACACACTCATTAACATTTAATACAATAGCTAAGTTTAAATTTCTAGGTCCTTTCCAGTCTTTCAGGTCTTAGATCAATGCATATGTTAATTGTCAAATAGTGTTACACCTGGCTATTTTAAAAATAAAAATGTGAAATATTGGAAAGTAAATATAGTATTACTTTACCCTCATTTCTCAAAGTGACAATTAAATCAATGAGCTGCAAAACCCCTTTGAAAATAAGATATGTTGAGTTTACATCTCTCTTTTTTGCTTCATGGACTTTCTCTGATAGTCCCATCTCCTGATTCTTTTCTAATGACTCTGCTCTTGGGGTCAGACTCATGCGCATTTAAGCATGGCCATCATTTTTGCATGCACTTGGGTGATTAGGACCTTCAGGGCTTGTTGGAAAAGCAACCTAAGATCTGCTCAGAAGCTGGAATGACTGCATTCTGCAAAAGGCTTGTGTTCAGGACTCCACATGCACTAACTTTTGTTTTGTTTTGTTTTGTTTTGTTTTGTTTTGTTTTGTTTCTGGAAGGTTTGGATAGGCAGCTCAAGTTCTAAACATGATACTGTAAATAAGGTAAATGCTCTACCTTGGTCTTCCATAATATGTAGTAGCCAGGGCATTGCCCCCTTAACTTATTACCTTGAGGAGCTAGAGTGATGTGTAAGAACTTCAGCTTAGCTGTGGCCTCCTTGGTCACCATACTTGTTATATATATATATATATATACTGTAAATTACTCTATGACATGAGCTATTGGGACTCAAGAGGCATTCCTGAAGCCTCTCTGGAGGTTTGTTTGGTTTTGATTATTTCTTTTCTTTTCTTTTCTTTCTTTTTTTTTTTTTTAGGTATTTTCCTTGTTTACATTTCCAATGCTATCCCAAAAGTCCCTCATACCCACCCCCACAATCCCCTACCCACCCACTCCCCCTTTTTGGCCCTGGTGTTCCCCTGTACTGGGGCATATAAAGTTTGCAAGTCCAATGGGCCTCTCTTTGCAGTGATGGCTGACTAGGCCATCTTTTGATACATATGCAGCTAGAGACAAGAGCTCTGGGGGTACTGGTTAGTTCATATTGTTGTTCCACCTATAGGGTTGCAGTTCCCTTTAGCTCCTTGAGTACTTTCTCTAGCCCCTCCATTGGGGGCCGTGTGACCCATCCAATAGCTGACTGTGATCATCCACTTCTGTGTTTGCTAGGCCCCGGCATAGTCTCACAAGAGACAGCTATATCTGGATCCTTTCAGCAAAATCTTGCTAGTGTATGCAATGGTGTCAGCGTTTGGAAGCTGATTATGGGATGGATCCCTGGATAAGGCAATCACTAGATGGTCCATAATTTTGTCATAGCTCGAAATTTTGTCTCTGTAACTCCTTCCATGGGTGTTTTGTTCCCATTTCTAAGAAGGGGCACAGTGTCCACACTTTGGTCTTCATTCTTCTTGAGTTTCATGCATTTAGCAAATTGTATCTTATATCTTGGGTATCCTAAGTTTCTGGGCTAATATTCACTTATCAGTGAGTACATATTGTGCGAGTTCCTTTGTGATTGGCTTACCTCACTCAGGATAATGCCCTCCAGGTCCATCCATTTGCCTAGGAATTTCATAAATTCATTCCTTTTAATAGCTGAGTAGTACTCCATTGTGTAAATGTACCACATTTTCTGTATCCATTCCTCTGTTGAGGGGCATCTGGGTTCTTTCCAGCTTCTGGCTATTATAAATAAGGCTGCTATGAACATAGTGGAGCATGTGTCCTTCTTACCGGTTGGGACATCTTCTGAATATATGCCCAGGAGAGGTATTGCTGGATCTTCCAGTAGAACTATGTCCAATTTTCTGAGGGACCACCAGACTGATTTCCAGAGTGGTTGTACAAGCTTGCAATCCCACCAACAATGGAGGAGTGTTCCTCTTTCTCCACATCCTCACCAGCATCTGCTGTCACCTGAATTTTTGATCTTAGCCATTCTGACTGGAGTGAAGTGGAATCTCAGGGTTGTTTTGATTTGCATTTCCGTGATGATTAAGGATGTTGAACATTTTTTCAGGTGCTTCTCTGCCATTCAGTATTCCTCAGGTGAGAATTTTTTGTTCAGCTCTGAGCCCCATTTTTTAATGGGGTTATTTGATTTTCTGGAGTCCACCTTTTTGAGTCTTTATATATATATTGGATATTAGTCCCCTATGTGATTTGGGATAGGTAAAGATCCTTTTCCAATTTGTTGATGGTCTTTTTGTCTTATTGATGGTGTCTTTTGGTTTGCAGAAGCTTTGCAATTTTATGAGGTCCCATTTATCGATTCTTGATCTTACAGTACAAGCCATTGCTGTTCTATTCAGGAATTTTCCCCCTGTACCCGTATCTTCGAGTCTTTTCCCTACTTTCTCCTCTATAAGTTTCACTGTCTCTGGTTTTATGTAGAGTTCCTTAATCCACTTAGATTTGACCTTAGTACAAGGAGATAGAAATGGATCAATTCGCATTCTTCTACATGATAACCACCAGTTGTGCCAGCACCATTTGTTGAAAATGTTGTCTTTTTTCCACTGGATGGTTTTAGCTCCCTTTTCAAAGATCAAGTGACCATAGGTGTGTGGGTTCATCTCTGGGTCTTTAATTCTGTTCCATTGGTCTACTTGTCTGTCACTATACCAGTACCATGCAGTTTTTATCAAATTTGCTCTGTAGTACAGCTTTAGGTCAGGCATGGTGATTCCACCAGCGGTTCTTTTATCCTTGAGACGAGTTTTTGCTACCCTAGGTTTTTTGTTATTCCAGATGAATTTGCAGATTGCCCTTTCTAATTCATTGAAGAATTGAATTGGAATTTTGATGGGGATTGCATTGAATCTGTAGATTGCTTTTGGCAAGATAGCCATTTTTACTATATTGATCCTGCCAATCCATGAGCATGAGAGATCTTTCCATCTTCTGAGATCTTCTTTAATTTGTTTCTTCAGAGACTTGAAGTTCTTATCATACAGATCTTTCACTTCCTTATTTAGAGTCATGCCAAGGTATTTTATATTATTTGTGACTATTGAGAAGGGTGTTGTTTCCCTAATTTCTTTCTCAGCCTGTTTATTCTTTGTGTAGAGAAAGGCCATTGACTTGTTTGAATTAACTTTATATCCAGCTACTTCATTGAAGCTGTTTATCAGGCTTAGGAGTTCTCTGGTGGAATTTTTAGGGTCACTTATATATATTATCATATCATCTGCAAAAAGTGATATTTTGAATTCTTCCTTTCCAATTTGTATCCCCTTGATCTCTTTTTGTTGTCGAATTGCTCTGGCTAGGACTTCTAGTACAATGTTGAATAGGTAGGGAGAGAGTGGACAGCCTTGTCTAGTCCCTGATTTTAGTGGAATTGCTTCCAGCTTCTCACCATTTACTTTGATGTTGGCTACTGGTTTGCTGTAGATTGCTTTTATCATGTTTAGGTATGGGCCTTGAATTCCTGATCTTTAAAGACTTTTATCATGAATGGGTGTTGGATTTTGTAGAATGCTTTCTCCGCATCTAAGGAGATGATCATGTGGTTTTTGTCTTTGAGTTTGTTTATATACTGGATTAAGTTGATGGATTTCCGTATATTGACCCATCCCTGCATCCCTGGGATGAAACCTACTTGGTCAGGATGGATGATTGTTTTGATGTGTTCTTGGATTCGGTTAGCAAGAACTATATTGAGGATTTTTGCATCAATATTCATAATGAAATTGGTCTGAAGTTCTCTATCTTTGTTGGGTCTTTTTGTGGATTAGGTATCAGAGTAATTGTGGCTTCATAGAATGAATTGGGTAGAGGACCTTCTGTTTCTATATTGTGGAATATTTTGTAAAGAACTGGAATTAGATCTTCTTTGAAGGTCTGATAGAACTCTGCACTAAACCCACCTGGTCCTGGGCTTTTTTTTGGCTGGGAGACTATTAATGACTGCTTCTATTTCTTTAGGGGATATAGGACTGTTTAGATCATTAACCTGATCTTGATTTACCTTTGGTACCTGGTATCTGTCTAGAAACTTGTCCATTTCATCCAGGTTTTCCAGTTTTGTTGAGTATAGCCTTTTGTAGAAGGATCTGATGGTGTTTTGGATTTCTTCAGGATCTGTTGTTATGTTTCCCTTTTCATTTCTGATTTTGTTAATTAGGATGCTTTCCCTGTGCCCTCTAGTGAGTCTGGCTAAGGGTTTATCTATCTTGTTGATTTTCTCAAAGAACCAGCTCCTCGTTTGGTTGATTCTTTGAATAGTTCTTCTTGTTTCCACTTGGTTGATTTCACCCCTGAGTTTGATTATTTCCTGCCTTCTACTCCTCTTGGATGAATTTGCTTCCTTTTGTTCTAGAGCTTTTAGGTGTGTTGTCAAGCTGCTAATGTGTGCTCTCTCTAATTTCTTTTTGGAGGCACTCAGAGCTATGAGTTTTCCTCTTAGAAATGCTTTCATTGTGTCCCATAAGTTTGGATATGTTGTGGCTTCATTTTCATTAAACTCTAAAAAGTCCTTAATTTCTTTCTTTATTCATTCCTTGACCAAGGTATCATTGAGAAGAGTGTTGTTCAGTTTCCACGTGAATGTTGGCTTTCTATTATTTATTTTGTTATTGAAGATCAGCCTCAGTCCATGGTGATCTGATAGGATGCATGGGACAATTTCAATATTTTGTATATGTTAAGGCCTGTTTTGTGACCAATTATGTGGTCAATTTTGGAGAAGGTACCATGAGGTTCTGAGAAAAAAATATATCTTTTTGTTTTAGGATAAAATGTTCTGTAGATATCTGTTAAGTCCATTTGCTTCATCACTTCTGTTAGTTTCATTGTGTCCCTGTTTAGTTTCTGTTTCCATGATCTATCCATTGGTGAAAGTGGTATGTTGAAGTCTCCCACTATTATTGTGTGAGCTGCAATGTGTGCTTTGAGCTTTACTAAGGTTTCTTTAATGAATGTCGCTGCCCTTGTATTTGGAGCATAGATATTCAGAATTGAGAGTCCCTCTTGGAGGATTTTACCTTTGATGAGTATGAAGTGCCCCTCCTTGTCTTTTTGATTACTTTTGGGTTGGAAGTCAATTTTGTTAGATATTAGAATGGCTACCCCAGCTGTTTCTTCATACCATTTCTTGGAAAATTGTTTTCCAGCCTTTCATTCTGAGGTAGTGTCTATCTTTTTCTCTGAGATGAGTTTCCTGTAAGCAGCAAAATGTTGGGTCTTGTTTGTGTAGCCAGTTTTTTTAGTCTATGTCTTTTTATTGGTGAGTTGAGTCCATTGATATTAAGAGATATTAAGGAAAAGTTAATTGTTGCTTCCTGTTATTTTTGTTGTTAAAGTTGGCATTCTGTTCTTGTGGCTGTCTTCTTTTAGGTTTGTTGAGGGATTACCTTCTTGGTTTTTCTAGGGCGTGGTTCCCGTCCTTGTATTGTTTTTTTTTTTTTTTCTGTTATTATCCTTTGAAGGGCTAGATTCATGGAGAGATATTGCGGGAATTTGGTTTTGTTGTGGAATACTTTGGTTTCTCCATCTATGGTAATTGAGAGTTTGGCTGGGTATAGTAACCTGGGCTGGAATTTGTGTTCTCTTAGTGTCTGTATAACATCTGTCCAGGCTCTTCTGGCTTTCATAGTCTCTGGTGAAAAATCTGGTGTAATTCTGATAGGCTTGCCTTTATATGTTACTTGACCTTTTTCCCTTACTGCTTTTAGTGTTCTATCTTTATTTAGTGCATTTGTTGTTCTGATTATTATGTGTCGGGAGGAATTTCTTTTCTGGTCCTGTCTATTTGGAGTTCTGTAGGCTTCTTTTATGTTCATGGGCATCTCTTTCTTTAGATTTGGGAAGTTTTCTTCAAATATTTTGTTGAAGGTATTTGCTGGTCCTTTGAGTTGAAAATCTTCATTCACATCCACTCCTATTATCCGTAGGTTTGGTCTTCTCATTGTGTCCTGGATTTCCTGGATGTTTTGAGTTAGGATCTTTTTGCATTTTCCATTTTCTTTGATTGTTGTGCCAATGTTCTCTATGGAATCCTCTGCACCTGAGATTCTCTCTTCCATCTGTTGTATTCTGTTGCTGATGCTCGCATCTATGTTTCCAGATTTCTTTCCTAGGTTTTCTATCTCCAGCGTTGCCTCACTTTGGGTTTTCTTTATTGTGTCTACTTCCCTTTTTAGGTCTTGGATGGTTTTATTCAATTCCATCACCTGTTTGGTGGTGTTTTCCTGCATTTCTTTAAGGGATTTTTGTGCTTCCTCTTTAATCTCTTCTACCTGTTTAGCAGTGTTCTCCTGTATTTCTTTAAGTGAGTTATTTAAGTCCTTCTTGATATCCTCTACCATCATCATGAGATATGCTTTTAAATCCATGTCTAGCTTTTCGGGTGTGTTGGGGTGCCCTGGATGGGGCGAAGTGGGAGTGCTGAGTTCTGATGATGGTGAATGGTCCTGGTTTCTGTTAGTAAGATTCTTACGTTTACCTTTTGCCATCTGGTAATCTCTGGCATTAGTTGTTATAGTTGTCTCTGTTTAGAGATTGTTCCTCTGGTGATTTTGTTACCCTCTATCAGCAGACCTGGGAGACTAGCTCTCTCCTCTGAGTTTCAATGGTCAGAGCAGTCTCTGCAGGCAAGCTCTCCTCTTTCAGGGAAGGTGCACAGTTATCTGGCATTTGGACCTCCTCCTGGCCGAAGATGAAGGCCCAAAACAGGATCTTTCCCAGAAGCTGTGTTGCTTTGGCCTGTCACAGAAGCCATTGTTTCAGTAGTCCACACTCTCACCTGTGTAGACTACTTTCTGCTGAGTCCTGGAACCAAGATGGCTCCTGCGGATCCTGAGGCAAAGGCCTCCCAGGCTGGGTGGATACCTTTCCTCTGGCCAGGAAGGTGGCCGGATGTCTGGAGCCCAAAAACGGCACTGCCCCAGAAGCTCTGCGGCTCTAGCATGTCCCAGAAGCTGCTAGGCTCTGTAGTCCACACTCTCACCTGTGCAGACTGCCCTCCTCGGGGCCCTGGAACCAAGATGGCTCCCGCGGAACCTGAGGCAGAAGCCTCCCGGGCCATGTAGACACCTGTCTTCTGCTGTGAAGGTGGCAGGTTGTCTGGAGCCGAAAATGGCGCTGCCTCAGAAGCTCTGTGGCTCTCGCCTGTCCCAGAAGCTGCTAGCCTTGGTTTTGATTATTTCATTGTGCACAATTGCATACCACCAAAATACTTTAAATTTAGCCATTTTCATTTTTTATTGGTTATTTTATTTATTTACATTTCAAATGTTATCACCTTTCCAGGTTTCCCTTCTGCAAACACCTTATCACACCCCTCTCCCTGCTTCTATGAGGGGGCTCCCCCACCTATACATCTACTCTTGCAACACTGCTCTAGCATTCCCCTATGCTGGGGTATCAAGCCTTTATAGGCCCAAGGGCCTCCTCTCTCTCTGATGCCAGATAAAGCAAACCTCTTCTACATATGCAACTGGAGCCATGCTCCATTATATTCATATTAGCCTTATTTATAATAGCCAGAATCTGGAAACCACCCAGGTGCCCCTCAACAGAGGAATGGGTACAGAAAATGTGGTACATTTACGCAATGGAGTACTATTCAGCTATTACAAACAATGACTTTGTGAAATTCTCAGGCAAATGTATGGAGCTAGAAAATATCATCCTGAGTGAGGTAACCCATTCACAAAAGAACATACATGGTATGCACTCACTAATAAATGAATATTGGCAAAAAACTCAGAATACCCACCATACAACTTACAGAATATATGAAGCTCAAGAAGAAGGAAGACCACAGTGTGGCTGCTTCAGTCCTACATAGAAGGGAGAATGAAATAATCACAGGAGGTAGAGGGTGGTAGGGACTTTGGAGGAAGAGAGAAGTGGGAGAGGATAAAGGGGAAGCAGGATCAGATGTGGGAGGAGACAGGGGAGATGTACAGAGGGTCAGGAAATTGAACAGAAGTGGGTAGCAATGGGTTAAGGGGAAGAAGAGTAGCCAACAGAAAGTCAAGACACCAGGAAAGCAAGAGGCTCCTAGCACCCAGCAGGGATGACATTAGCTGAAATACCCAACAAATGGTAGAAAGCACCTGTACAAACCATATCCAGAGGTTAGGCATGGCCCCCTGTTTGAGGGACAGGGCCATGCACCCTTCTCAAAAAAAATTAACCCAGAATTTCTCTTGTCTAAACGAAATACAGGTACAAAGAGTGGAGCAAAGACTGAAGGAAAGGCCAGCCAGAGACTGCCTCACAAGAGGATTCATCCCATATGTAGCCACCAAACCCAGTCACTATTGCTGATGCCAAGAAGTGCTTGCTGACAGGAGCCTGATATGGATGTCTCCTGAGAGGCTCTGCTAGATCCTTACTGATACAGATGCAATGCAGATGCTTGCAGACAACCATCAGACTGAACACAGGGACCCCAATGGATGAGTTAGGGGAAGAACTGAAGGAGTTGAAGGGCTTGAAATCCTGTAGGAAGAACAGCAAGATCAACTAATCAGAACCCCCAGAGCTCCTAGGGACTAAACCAAAGAATACACATGGAGGACCTATGGCTCTAGCCATCTTCTTTACCCAGGTGTCTCTATCCAGTAATTTGGCTTTTGTGGCTACAAAATATCCTGTTGGAAGCGTCTGGGATGGGAAGCTTGGAGAACTTCTGAGTCCTATTCCCAGACACTTTATCCTTTTAGAAGGAAAGTTGAAGCTTGTCTTGAGACTGTGCTATCACAGATCTAAATCCACCTTCAGAGGAATAGCTTTTAATAAAAAGTAAATCAATGTGTAGGGTCAAATTGTGTCTTTTCCTAGGATTTTCAATTGATAGAAAATTCAAGAGCAAATTTTTATCCTGGTAGGAAATTTTGGGAGAGTGCGTTATTCCATGAATACCAAACAGTTCAGTTCAGGAATAATTTCCTTACTGTTGCTGGAAATTCACGTAAAGTGACTAATAAATTACTCTAATTTTGAAGTTCATCATTACACCCTAAGAACATAGCCATCGTTATGATAAATTTAACAGAGGGGTTTTACTTTATTGACACTTCTAGGCAAGTGACTAGCAGGGGTAACTCATCTGATATTCTCATTTAAATGTCATTGGTACTACCCAGAAGATGAATAACTGAATG
This sequence comes from Mus musculus, assembly GCF_000001635.26. Lineage (NCBI taxonomy): Eukaryota > Metazoa > Chordata > Mammalia > Rodentia > Muridae > Mus > Mus musculus. The sequence goes on along the minus strand of NC_000077.6, from coordinate 10,803,654 downwards.
ACACCCAGTGTCTTCAGACCTTCCAGGGCTTCCATTTATCTACTTTCATAAAATTAGTTGAGGAATAATTACATTGACAGCTGATAGGAGTTTGCAAACAATAATTGACAATAAGATATTGTAATGTAGACTTCAAAAAACTGAAAACTATAATGTAAAATTCTTTTTTGTTTTTACTTTTCATCTTTGTAAATATATCTCCAATTAGTTGGATTAGGTGAACTGAAAATTATCTCAACCCACACACAGGGATATATTTTTATGAAAAGCTTTAGTGATTTAAAACATTCTTAACTGTGCTTATGTTGCTTGATTAATTAATTGTAAACTAATTGAAAATATTACTTATTCCAGAGAACTTATTATTTAGTGCATCATTGCCTTTAAAATGGAAATTTCCAGTCATATACATTTTTTACAAAAAATAATGGCAAAGGATAATTTAGAAAAATTTTAAGACTAAAATATATTCAAATATGAACTTATGGTAGAGTGCAATCAAAAAGTCACTTTACTATTAAAATATTTAAATTTATTGCCTACTAAAAAACATTTACTCAAACAGCTTTTAAGAGGATGATTTGTGAGTGCTATTTAATTTAATACTATGTCATTTAATTTCTACTTTCTGTATTCAAAATATATGTGTTGATTTTGTTTTCAGTGAAGAGTAAAATTGATAGATTCAGATGAAAAACTTAGGACTTTTCCTGTATATCTAGAGGCAGTCAGTTTTATCACTGAATTTGTTGTTGTCCTTCACCATATTCTGAGATGCTTGGCATTTACCTCCAAGCTCATTCAATCCTTTTGTCCATTTATTCAGAGATGTTAGGAGCAACCAATCAATATCATCACGTTTTTATTTTTCCACAAGTTGTCTAAAGTTTTATATACATAGTCACTAAACATATCACCTCTCATAATTCATGAATCAAGATAATAAAATGCATTTAGCTCCATAAGTTTGTATGGACTTTTGGTACTCTCCACGCATTTAGGGGAGGCTTCAGAAACTAGAAAGGCTTCAGTAATTGTATATGTTGGCAAGTTGGAAAACCTGTTCCAGGTAATGAAAAAATTCTCCATTATACTTGATTGCTTTAGAACCACTCCTGTTGCCAAAATCTGTATTAGTCAGTGTTATCTAGAGGAATATAATATTATATATATATATTAATATTTATATATACACACAAATATACATTATATTTAAATTATATATATATATATACATATATATATATACATATATATGTATATATATATATATATTTCAGTATATTTATTCTCTCTATGTGTGTATGAATGCATGTGCTATGGTATATTCATGTAATTTATAGGTCAAAATGTAAGAATTTTTTTCTATCATAAGGGTCCTAGGAATGAAACTGAGGATTGATGATACACATATTTTCCAGCTGAACCACCTAGCAGGCCTCTTTATCTTTTTATGTGTTATTCTTAGGGGCATGAAAATTAAACAGGCAAATGACTGTTAGCAAAAGGAAATAATTAAAATTAATTTTATATGCACATAATGATTTGAAGGAAAACATGGCTTAAGTAGCTGAATAGAATTCTAGGCACATGACATCCTGGAGAATGACGGGCAGAGACAAAGCAACTGGCTCTTAACAGAAGAGGTGGGGATATGAGAGGATTATGGCAGTGTGTGCCCATATGAGTACTTATCCTGCTACTTCCTTGTCTTTGGGAATGAGTGAGTCTTCACAGGTTGTCACAATTGAGCTCTTTACTCCTTACCAAGGTTATTTTGTTTTGTTTTGTTTTGTTCTTGTTTTTTCAAGATAAAATGAGAACCAAGAAAGATTCTCCCTTCAGCTGTTCATGTGCAAGTGTCTTTAGCTCAAAATAATCCTCATGCCAGTGTGGCATATTCTAGACCACACCATTCTCATCTACAATATATTTATTTGGTATCTTTGAACTCTATTTTTGTCATTGTCTTCTCTGTGATAATTGTTCCTTAAGATATCTGTGCACCAGAACTTTCTGGAAAATAGCAGAAAACATATTTTCAATTGCATGTCAAAATTAATTAAAATTTAGAGACTTGTCAGTGATGAAAAATTTTCAGGACATATGTTTTATAAGATAACTCCTTTCATGAAATCAGGAGATTTATTAATTGATAATTGCTCTAAAGTGCCATGAATCAAAAGTTTCCTCCTGAGCCACTTCAAGCACTTTTTTGTGACCATGCTATAGAGTTCACAAACATTGTTTTTGATACACAGCCTCAATGCAGATGTGTGGCAGCTATTTTCTCTTCAAACAATAACGTTGGATTCCATTTGATTGAATGAACAACTTTATAATCAAACACAAAGACAAAAGACATCATTGAAATGATCTACTTATTGTAGTTGAAAATAATTGCCTCAAGAGAGTTAATTTTCATGTCTGAACCTAGAGCTCATTTCTGTTTCAAAAGATTTTCTCTCTGGATATAGATCTATTCATTCAATTCTGACTGTAGAGATACAAACCAGTAAGAAATGAAGAGAACCTCCACTTTCTAAGCATGTAAATGCTAATTTCCTGTATTTTTTTTGTTGTTGTTTTTTTCCTGACAAGGCTTTCAAAGGATAGACTATATCTGTGCATTCCTCTTTTCTTCAATACACCCTGAAAGGCATAGATTCCAATGCCATTTTGCCTCTTGGAAAGAATTATTCATGAGCTGCGAGCTGCGCAATGCTCAATCAAGTAGTGTTAAAGAAAAGTGAATCAGCACAGTGTGTGTATGTGTGTGTGTAGCATGTAGTGTAGTGTGTATGTATGTAGAAAATGTGGAAAGCTATAGGAGGGAATGCCTACCCTTCACTTCATTCATGTGGATTTAGCAAAATGCTTAGTGTATGAAAAATTCCAGTTTTGACATTCAGCACTAGGGAGAATTTGGCAGGATATTCTGGAATGTGAGCAACATACCTGTTTTTATGGTTGTCTGATCTAGCTGGCTTCAGAGGAGAAGGCTGGCAGGGACTAGTCATAGTCCTAATCTACCAAGACCAGCAATTAAATACTTGGTCACAAGAGCATATTTTAAAGACAAGTACACACATGCATATAGAAGAGACCTTGAGTGTGGGGCTGAGTAGTATGTACATGAAGACCAGTGCTTGGTGCTCAGTAGAGTAGTCTTGGATTCATAACTTGAAGTCTGGTGGCTAATTACCTGGAGATAACGGTGTGACAACCATGGGAGAAGAAAGCAATACTAAAAGTATCTGAAATACAGAGTCTGGCAGCTGTGAGAAAGCATACTTTCCTTCTGGATCAGATCCATTATAAGAGCAGATCTCTTGAGTCTCTTACTCCACATGTTAAAACATGTGAGATTTCCTGGAGTCATACTAATGCTGCTAATGTGGAAATTTTCTACATGTTCCTCTAGGTTTCAAAGCAGGACAAGGTAAGGGTTGGGCCTTTCTTTTCTTAGGAATTACACAAGTGAGTATTGAAGAGAGGGAAGTGGGATGCTAAGAAAAAAAAAGACTAGAGAGAGAATGGGTACATAGGGAAATGCTCTTCCAACCAGATGTTGAGAAATGAAGTTGAATCAGGGGCTAAATGTGTCTTAAAGTCAAGGAAATTTATTGGTCTTTTCATAAGCTATGTTTTCTTTAACCAAGTGCTGGTTCTTAGGGTGTCCATTCATTCATTCATTCATCCACTTGGAAGTTTATATGAGCCTTGTTTCAGGTACAGCAAAGCAGACTGGTAGTTGGAATGATTCTTGCTCTACAGAAGGAGTTCAACAATTTTCTTCATACATAGTTAAAGAGAGACCATGTAATTCCACCTCACCTGGCATTTATGTTGCCTAATGTGGCATAGTGTCCTCTACTGCTTCTCTTAACAGGAATAAACAAAGAATTGTAGCCCTTGTGGATCTGACATGGGTGAGGCCTCTGCAGAGAAACCTTGAGAGTTTAGGCAACAATGATGAGAGAGTTGACATATGGAATCATGTCCATTTCTATTTGTTTTCTGCGTAAAGTGATTGCTTCCCAAAGAATGAGACAGATAATTGGAGGTGGTGGCGCATGCTTTGAAACACTTGAGAGGCAGAAGTGGGTAGATCTCTGAGTTTGAGGCCAGCCTGGTCTACAGAACAAATTCCAGACCAGAGGAAATTGCAGTCAGAATGTAATAGATGAAAAAGCACAAGACAGAAAACTCATGTCATTTGTCTTTTCAGAGTGAATATCCCAGGACTGGGCTCACAAAAAATAAAATATTATTTTATTATCTAATAAATGTACTATCTCCACTCTATCTCCACAGAAATTAGAAAAGCACACAAATACAGCTTTGTCTAGTCTTGGGTGGGGAATGTCTGAATGTACCATCAGATGCAAGGGACATCAGGTAGAACTCAGAAGCATTTATAGTGCCTAGAAAGCAGGAATCAAGAACCATAGATTAAAATGAGATTCCAAGGCCAATCAGACAGCTCCTCAGATAAAGGATCTTGCTGTGCAAACCTGGAGCCATGAGTTCAATCACTGGATGTCTTGGAAAGGTATATAGAATCAACTTCACAAGGGTTTCCTTTGTCCTCTATACACACACACACCCAACATGTAATCACATTTGTGTCCATGCAGATGCATAATACACCTTCAAAATGAGATGTTAGTATATACACAGGTTATAATGGCAGGCAAGCTGTTGTTAGAAAATGAGTAGATTACTTTTGTTTCTAAAGACGTGTTGTATACCAGGAAGAACAGATTACACTTGTGGGGAGAGTGATAGGGTTTTTTGGGTTTGTTGAAGAACTCTTATGGAGCCCCTTAGCTTGGTTTATCGGTAGGAAACAAGCACACTGTGGACATCTGGAAAGAAGTGGAAATGCTGACAAAGCTTCTGGTAAAGGAGGAACACAGCAACTCATTTTCCTCTGGGTTTTCATTGCCCTGGGAATAAAAACACCTTTTAGGAAAATATGTGTTCTAGCAGAAAAAACAAGCCTGAGCTTTTTCTGCCAAGATTTTTCTTCATGCTTAGCCCGTACCACCAGAAAATCTATCCACTTGTCTTTATATCACAATGCTAGTCACTAGACTAGCTTCTTTGGTTACAAGTAGCCTAGTTTCCCCTAGTTTAATGTTTTCCTTTATCTCCCTCCTAACCCTCTACAACCTTCAATGTCACCCTTACAACCAGTCCCACTGCAATTAGGATTATTAGTATACATGAAAAATTTTAAACCATTTTGTCATTTTTGTCATTCAGACTTCGAAAATACAGGTGAAACTGTTATATTTGCACACCAGCTCTGCATTTATCAACAGTGATAGGATGGTAGAAATAATAAAGAAGCAAGAAGGTTGCGCAAACATTGCTTAGTGGCAGTGGGAGGACCCTGGCTTCCACAATAATCCTCTCACCACAGGGTGGGGTGCAAAGTTCAACAGCTGGAAAGGAATTGGGCAATCACACCTGTGGGTGGGACATGTATTTCATGCATCCAAACCCACAATGAGTCCTGTGGTCAAATACACCTAAAAATGAATGGAAAGAGCCAAGATTTACAAGGTTCCTCCTGCTTTGGTCATAGGCTATTTTAGTCAGTTGCTGTAATGAAACCCTCTGATCAAAAGTAACCTTGAGAATAAAGGGCTTATTTCACTTTCAATGATGTTACAAATCATCATTGAAGAATGTCAGGGCTGGACCTTAAGGCAGAAACTTGAATATAGACTATTAAAAAACATGTGGTTTAGTGATTCACTACTATACACAGCCCAGGACCCTCTGCGTAGAAATTAGCACTTGTCATAGTAGATTGGGCTCTTATACATTAATTAAGATGATCAAAAAATTTCTGACAGACATGCCTATAGTCCAGTCTGATCTAGGGAATTTTTCAATTGAAATTCCCTTCTTCCTTGATAGTCGGCTGTGTGAAGTTGAGTGTTAATGTCAAGAAGGACGGGAATACTTAAAAGAAAGAGAAAATGCCTTTAAATGTGCACAATGTGTGTTGTTCACTTTTAACTGTGCTTTTTTAAACAAAAAATGCTTATTTTTTCTGCAGATAATTTTAAAAAATAAGTTGCTAGCATGAACATAATTTTGGCATTTGTATTTGGTGCTTATATTTGGAATGGTTAGATTTAGTATGTCTGTGTATTAATCATAAATATCCTTTTCCTTATAAAGCACTACATTTTAAAACAAAAGATAAAATAGAGTTGTAATTATAGCAAATCATTATTAATTCCACTTACCAATATTATTTCAGGGTAATATCTTTTGATATGTCAGAAAGAAAATGTTTTCCTTCTGCAACAAAAGCTTGATAAAAGCTTTTTAAAAAGTACAAACTTTACATTGGACATAAAGTAATTTTAAGAAACAGTGATGCTCTATGACATCAATGCTCTCCATTTCTGCAATAAAATAGAGCACCACAGGATGCTAGGGGCAATACTCATTTATCATACGTAATTATTTTTGAAAACTTTTACTTATAACTTAGTTATTAAAACTTCTACTTGGAATCAAATTCTATCATAAAATATTCTATTTCCAAATAAACCTTTTATATGTTTGAAAGCAGTCATAATAAAACTGCTAAAATGCCTTTCTTGGAGTATGCAGTCTTTATTCAGTGTGATTGCATTTTAGCAACCCACGCTGATGACACATAGAGATGAATAATAGAGTCTTTAAGATGAATAGTATAGTCTGTAACCTGTGCACTCACCATGCATCGGAGAGTTGTTCAAAGTAAATTAAGCATTGAAAAACAGTAACACACACACACACACACACACACACACACACACACACACACACAGAAAGAGAGAGAGAGGGGGGAGGAGAGGAGAATGCTTGATTCCAGGTACTTAACTGAGGACACAAGGAGAGAATATATAAATAATAGACATATAAACACACAGAAAGCTGAAAGTTGGGAACAAGTGGTTTGGGTTTTCAGCTGGAGAAACCACAACTGTAGCCCCTGGAAGTTCATGTTTAATATGTAGACTTGAAAAGAGAGGCACGATTATTGTATACAGATAAACAAGGAGGTGAGATCTGTGGCATGCTGCTATATAAAGGTTTAGCTAATTTCAGTAGGGGCATTCTCTGTAGGCAAGTAGGCTTCAGGCCATAAACCTGTGGGGCTGGAGGAGAAAGCTACTGTAGACATTTTAAGCTTATACTATCAACATCCACAAATGAACCAGAGGCTTTACAATGCCTCATCAGCAGGCAAGGAGAAGACTTTGGTAGTTCTCTACAAGTCTCAGGCTCCGGTTCCTTGCTGTGGCCATGTTAACAGCACACATTCACACATGACTTCATTCACTCAGATTTCCTTTGCTCCCCACAGAGAGTTTCAGGTATAAGTAAGAAGTGTAACTTCTTGTAGATGTAAATGCTCATGCAAAGACAAATAGCCTTAAGAGCATAACTTTTGTGCTTATGGAGACTTAGGGCAATCAGTGATACTATGGGTTTGTGAAGAAGAAATATGGACATGAAGCAGGAAGAGTAGTGGGTGTGAAAAACATAAAGATTTTAAATGCAAGAAGGCGTCACATTTGTAATTAAAAGAAAATACCTCAACATGGTTTAATTTATAAATCAGTTTGAGAGTAATTGTAGCTGAAAGGCTTCTGGAAAAATGAGGAAGAAAGTGTGATGATTGGGATCTGTCAAATACCTTGGAGACCTTATGAAACAGAGCAACTGCATATGAATCAGAAGATGGCCTAGTTGGCCATCAGTGGAAAGAGAGGCCCCTTGGTCTTGCAAACTTTATCTGCCTCAGTACAGGGGAACGCCAAGGCCAAGAAGTGGGAGTGGGTAGGTGGGGGAGTGGGTGGGGGAGCATGTGGGGGACTTTTGGGATATCATTGGAAATGTAAAAGAAATAAATACCCAATTAAAAAAATAAAAAAATAATTTCTCTCGTAAAAAAAAGTAGAAAGAAAAAGAAAAATGAAATTATAAATTGCTGACTAAATAAATATACAAAACCAAAAAAAAAAAAAAAGAAAGAAACAGAGCAATTTATTTGATAGTAGATTTGTAGGAAATAGTAATAGTAACCGATCACAGAAGGGGATAAAGCAACATATACAAGAATAAAAACTGCCAACATAAACCAGAAATATATGGCATATTTAAATAAATAAATGAGTAAAAATTATAAAAACCTCCAAGTCAATACTTTAAAAAGGCGAAAACAACATGTATTGAGTCTATAGAAAATACAGTCAATAACAACTACCAGATTTTTTTATTAAGCTATTTATTTACTTTACATCCTGATCATAGCTTCCTCTCCCTCCTCTTCTCCTATTCCCTTGCTCTCATCCTCTCCCCTCTTCAGTCCCCCCTTCCCTACTGCTCAGAAAAGAGGAGGCCAGTTATGTTTAGGTATGTGCTTGCATTCCTGATCTCTCTGAGATTTTTTTATCATGAAGGGGTGTTGGATTTGCTCTAAGGAATTTTCAGCATCTACTGAAATAATGAAATTTTTCATTTACAGTCTGTTCATATAATGAATTACATTGATGGACTTTCATATGTTGATGCATACCTGCATCTCAGTAATGAATATGACCTACTTGACCATGGTAGATAACATTTTAGATGTGTTCTTATTTTGTTTTCCAAGTATTGGAGTATTTTTGCAACAGTGTTCATAAGTGACATTAGTCTGAAATTCTGTTTCATGGTTGAGTCTTTGTGTAGTTTATGTATCATGGTAACTTGGCCTCTAAGATGAGTTTGGCAAAGTTCCTTCTGTTTCTATTTTGTGGAATAATTGAAGCAATATTCATATTGCCTCTTCTTTGAAGGTCTGGTAGAATTCAGCACTAAACCACTTGGCTCTGGGCTTTGGGTTGGGAGACTTGCAATGGCTGCTTCTATTTCCTTAGCGTTTATAGGTAGGTATATTTTTATTCTTTACCTGGTCTTTTTTTAGCTATAGTAAGTGGTATTTATCAAGATTTTGTTTACTTTTTCCAATTTTGTAGAGTACAGATTTCTGAATTAAGATCTAATGATTCTTTGGATTTCTTCAGTGTGTGTCATTATGTTGCTCTTGTCATTTCTGATTTTTAAAATTGGAATATTCTCTGCCTTTTAGTTAGTTTGGCTATGGTTTAGTCTATCTTGTTGATTTTTTTCTCAATACACAACTCTTGACTTCATTGATGCTTTGTATTGTTTACTTTGTTTCTAATTTATTGATTTCAACCCTGAGTTTGGTTTTTCTTGCTGTCTCTTCCTCTTGGGTGTGTTTACCTCTTTTTGTTCTATATCTTTCAGGTGTGCTGTTAGTTCACTAGTATAAGATCTTATTAACTTCTTTGTTAAGGCACTTAGTGCTATGCACTTTCCTTGTAGCAGTGATTTCATTGTACTCCATAAGTTTGGATATGTTATGCCTTCATGCCATTGAATTCTAGAAATTCTTTAATATTTTTCTTTAAATTTTTCTTGACCAAATCATCATTGAGTACAGAGTTATTTATTGTCCATGATTTTGTAGGCTTTCTGTGGTTCTGTTGTTGTTGAAGTATAGCTTTTATCTATGGTTGTCTTTTATGATACAGAGGGTTATTTCAGCTTTCTTGTATCCTTTGAGACTTGCTTTGTAACTAACGGTATGGATTTTGAAGAAAGTTCTGCAAGGTGCTGAAAAGAATTTATATTCCTTTATGTCTGAGTGATATGGTCTGTATATATTTGTTAGGTTCATTTGAGTCATAACATACGTTAGTTCTGACCTTGGGCATGAACTCTGTAGACTGTCCCAAGGTCCCCAGAGAATTCTCCAATCCCCAGTCAAATTAGCATGCTCAAGATCTTAGGATCACTGGTGAGTGAAACACAACATCTGTTCCAACACAACCTAGACAGCCTGGGGCCAACAGGAGCAGTGACAAAGGAACCCTGCCTGACCAGTGGCTTTGGCTCCTACTGGTTAGCACTGGTCTACCTTGGTTTCAAACTCAGCAGACAGCCCTATGTTTCCCAGAAGAGGTACTACTTCAAGGCTCTCTAACATGCCTAGGATCTTAGGATTCCAGGATCCCAGGATCACAAGGAGCTTGGTCACATCGGGATCTCCAGGTCTCAGAGGAATCTTGACTGACAAGAACTCTGACACACCCAGAATCTCAGGATCACAGGATCTCAGAATCACAGGATCACAGAAAACAGCTAGACTCTGAGGAGTTCTGACTCAACCGGGAATTACAGGAAGGGCAGGCTCCAATCAAATATATCGAGGGCAGGGAGCACGTGAGATAATCAGATGGCAGGAAACAAGCATAAGAACAGAAGGAACAGAAACCAAGGTTACTTGGCATCATCAGAACCCAGCTTTCCCACCATAGCAAGTCCTGGATACACCATCACACCATAAAAGCAAGATATGGATCCAAAGTCACTTCTTGTGATGATGATGGAGGATTATAAGAAGGACATAAATAAATCCATTAAAGGAATTCAGGAGAGCAGAATTCTAGGAAAACACATCCACATCCAAACAGGTGAAAAAATTGAACAAAACCATCCAGGATTTAAAAATGGAAGTAGAAACAGTAAAGAAATCTCAAAGGGAGACAATTCTAGAAATAGAAACCCTAGAAAAGAAGTCAGGAGCCATAGATGAAAGCATCACCAACAGAATACAAGAGATAGAAGAGAGAATATCAGGTGCAGAAGATACCATAGAAAACATTGACATAACAATCAAAGAAAATGCAAAAGGCCAAAAGACCCTAATCTAAAACATCCAGGAAATCCAGGACACAATGAGAAGACCAAACCTAAGGATAATAGGTATAGATGAGAATGAAGATTTTCAACTTAAAGGGCCAGTAAATATCTTCAACAAAATTATAGAAGAAAACTTCCCCAACCTAAAGAAAGAGATGCCCATGGACATACAAGAAGCCTGCAGAACTCCAAACAGTTTGGATCAGAAAAGAAATTCCTCCCTTTACATAATAACCAAAACAACAAATGCATAAATCAAAAGTAGAATATCAAAAGCAGTAAGGGAAAAAGGTCAAGTAACATATGAAGGCAGACCTATCAGAATTACGCATGACTTGTCCCCAGAGACTATGAAAGCCAGAAGATCCTAGGCATATGTCATACAAACCCCAAGAGTACACAAATGCCAGCCCAGGCTACTATACCCAGCAAAACTCTCAATAACCATAAATGGAGAAACCAAGGTATTCCATGACAAAACTAAATTCACACAATATCTTTCCACAAATCTAGCACTTCAAAGGATATTAAAGGGAAAACTCCAACATAAGGAGAGAACTTACTCTCTATAGAAAAACAAGAATGTAATATTCAACAAACTTAAAAGAAGATAGCCAAATGAACAGAATTCCAACTCTAACAAAAATAACAGGAAGCAACTAGGACTTTTCCTTAATATATCTTAATATCAATGGACTCAATTCCCCAATAAAAAGACAGATTAACAGACTGGTTTCATAAACAAGACCCAACATTTTGATGCATACAGGAAACCCACCTTAGGGACAAAGACAGACACTATCTAAGAGTAAAAGGCTGAAAAACAATTTTTCCAATCAAATGGTCCAAAGAAACAAGCTGGAGTAGCCATTCTAATATTGAATAAAATTGATTTCCAACCTAATGTTATCAAAAAAAGATAAGGAATGACACTTCATACTCATCAAAGGTAAAATCAACCAAAATGACCTCTCAATTCTGAACATCTATGCTCCAAATTCAAAGGTATCCATATTCATTAAAGAAACTTTAGTAAAGCTCAAAACACATATTGCACCACATACAATAATAGTGGGAGACTTCACAACCCCACTATCATCAATGGACAGATCCTGGAACAGAAACTAAACAGAGACACAGTGAAACTAATAGAAGTAATGAAAAAAATGGATTTAACAGATATCTATAGAACATTTTATCCTAAAACAAAAGGATATACCTTCTCTTCAGCACCTCATAATACCTTTCTAAAACTGACCATATAACTGGTCACAAAACAGGCCTCAACAGATACCAAGATATTGAAATAATTCCATGCATCCTTTCAGATCACCATGGACTAAACATGATATTTAATAATAGTATAAATAATAGAAAACCACATATACGTGGAAGCTGAGCAATACTCTACTCAGTGATAACTTGATCAAGGAAGAAACAAAGAAGAAATTAAAGACTTTTTAGAGTTTAATGAATATGAAGCCACAACATACCCAAACAAATGGGACACAATGAAAGCAGTCCTAAGAGGAAAACTCATAGATCTGAGTGTCTCCAAAAAGAAACTAGAGAGATAATACAGTAGCAGCTTGACAGCACACCTAAAAGCTGCAGAACAAAGGGAAGCAAATTCACCCAAGAGTTAAAGGCAGGAAATAATCAAACTCAGGGCTGAAATCAACCTAGTAGAAACAAAAAGAACTATACAAAGTATCAACCAAATGAGGAGTTGGTTCTTTGAGAAAACCAACAACATAGATAAACCCTTTGCCAGACTAATTAGAGGGCACAGGGACAGTATCCTAATTAACAAAATCAGAAATGAAAAGGGAGACATAACAGCAAAATCTGAGAACCCCCCCCCCAAAAAAATCATCAGATCCTCATACAAAAGCCTATACTCAACAAAACTGGAAAATATGGATGAAATGGACAATTTCCTAGACAGACACCAGGTACCAAAGTTAAATCATGATCAGATTAATGACTTAAACAGTTCCATATCACCTAAATAAATAGAAGCAGTCATTTATAGTCTCCCAACCAAAAAAGCCCAGGACCAGATGGGTTTACTGCAGAGTTCTATCAGACCTTCAAAGAAGATCTAATTCCAATACTCCTCAAAATATTCCACAAAATAGAAACAGAAGGTACTCTACCTAATTCATTCTATGAAGCTACAATTACTCTGATACCCAAACTACACAAAGACCCAATAAAGAAAGAGAACTTCAGACCATTCCCCCTTATGAATATCAATGCAAAAAATACTCACTCATATTCTTGTAAACCAAATCCAGGAACACATCAAAATGGTCATCCAGTAGGCTTCTTCCCAGGGATGCAGGGATGGTTTAATATATATGGAAATCCATCAATCTAATCCATTATATAAACAAACTTAAAGACAAAAACCACATGATCATCTTGTTGCTGAGAAAGCATTTGACAAAATCAAACACCCATTCCTGATAAAAGTCTTGGAAAGATCAGGAATTCAAGGCCCATACCTAAACATAAAAAAAGCAATATACAGCAAACCAAAATCAAACTAAATGGAGAGAAACTTTAAGCTCTCACACTAAAATCAGTGACTAGACAACACTGCCCAGTCTCTCCCTACCTATTCAATATAGTACTTGAAATCCTAGCCAGAGCAATTAGACGACAAAAGGAGATCAAAGGGATGCAAATTGGAAAGGAAGAAGCCAAAATATCACTATTTGCAGATGATATGATAGTATGTAGAAGTGACCACAAAAATTCCACCAGAGAACTTGAAATCTGATAAACAACTTTAGTGAAGTAGGTGGATATAAATATAACTGAAACACATCAGTGGCCTTTCTCTATACAAAGTATAAACAGGCTGAAAAATAAATTAGGAAAACAACACCCTTCACAAGAGTCACAAATAATATAAAATACCTTGGTGTGACTCTAAGGAAGTGAAAGATCTGTATGATAAGGACTTCAAGTCTCTGAAGAAAGAAATCAAAGAAGATCTCAGAAGATGGAAAGATCTACAATGCTCATTGCCTGGCAGGATTAACATAATAAAAATGTAAGAGCTGCAGGAAAGAAAGCAACTAGCCATGTAAGGATTCTGGAAAATGTCCCTAGTGGCCACTCTCCTGATTGGATCTGGGATATCTGAGATGTAATATAGATTTCAAAAGATGTATACTTAGGAATACCAGAGGGTAGTGCTTGCTAGTTACATGGAGGTTTCGAAATGTCTAGCCATTGAGCTAGTCAAGGCATATCAAAATTAGCTAGCATAGGACAAGTTCTACAAAATAAACTTAAAATTCTCATTACAGTCAGGTATGATAGACTACATTACATATTAGAAGAAAGTTGGTGAGCTCCTCTGACAAATAGAGGTTCCCTACAGATACTTAAAATAACAGCCAAGTCATTCCCATATACAAAACTTACAATGGTATAGGGAGAAAGAGAGTTGTGGTTTAAGGAGGAACTAAAATATTACATTACTCATAAAAAGGTTAGCAAGAGCAGAACCCCCCTGGTACAAGTTTTCACGAGGCTCAGAGAAATAACATAAATTATGACTAGGGTATGAAATCCTCACTTGGCTCCTAAAATATCTGACTTTAGATAGGTCCACTTTTTATCTCAGTTGTAATCACTGCCTGGTTCCTGGTAGTCCTTTATGTATGTAATTCTGTTTTGTGTCATTATACATCAGATATTGTCTATGTACCTTCAATATATCACCTTATTTCCTTGTTTTCTTCTGTACTATAAATCTTATGCTCACATTAAAAATTACATTCAGATCAATACTCTCTTGTGTTTGTCTCTGTTTGTCAATCTCTGACTCCTTGCCCACCTGAGTACCAGGACCCTGATTTCTTCTCCAGGTTGAGAGACCCCAACTGAGCCAGCCCATGGCAGCATATGTGTGTCTTTTTCATTTGTGAATCCAAAGAGCTCTTGGATGGGTGCAAGTGTGCAACCTGCCAAGATCCAAAGTGGTTTAACTAATTCACTGCTACAGACTGTCAACCATAAGAAGTCAAAAATGAGACATACACAAGTGAATTGTAAAACAAACAATGAATTTTTCTTCTGATTGCTTGTGTTGTGATGGGCCCTGGGTATAAATGTCTATTTAAGAGATGTCATATAGGAAGTGAAATGAGCCCACGCTTACAGCCTTGAACAACTAGATTAAGAGAGAGGCTTATCTCTTGGATTCCAAAGGATTAAGTAACTGGGGCCCTTAGCTACATGTGCATATGCATATTTCTCGTCTTTGTTTCATCTTTTCTAGTAATTGCAGTACTGCTATGAGCATGGTGCAGGCAAGTTGAAAATTTCTCCCCAATTTTAAACAAATGATGAATAAATATGTCTGACAAAGAATCAGAACTTAAAAACTCAGAGGATCCAGTAGCCACTGTTTATCTCAATACCAGTGATTGAACAGTTGGTTGTGATTTGTAGTGACAAGCAAAAATAATCATCAGAACTGGTCCTGTTCTTAAAAGTATGTTTTCTCAAATGAGATAGAAAGTATGTTTTCTAAAAGAAGTTGAATTGATGCTTTCTTTGTCAAATTGTTAAGTTTGTGAGCAAGTGATCTCTGTGCTAATAAACATCATTGTTAACAAACTTCACTCAAATAATGAGATAAACAGAACTGTACCCTTAGGTTGTAAACACTGTCTTAAAAAGAACTGAACAATTCAGGATGCATTGATAGAGACTGACACATGTTGTAAAGAGCATATAACCAGTAAAGTAACATCAAAGCTCAGAAAAAGCCTGATCAACTCTCAGTCAGGAGCATGGGGAGATCTTCAGGGAGCACTTGGGTCTAGCCCATTATGCTATAAATCTCCAGGACTAGTTTACTACAGAGAAACTGCCTGGGTATTTTGCTGAACAGTTACCATTCAGCAGGAGAGGATTTGTTGTTGTTTGTTTGTTTTGTTTTGTTTGTTTTTCCTGTGTACAGCATTGGCTGTATTGTAGTGTGTAGTTCCTACTACCCTGCTTTAAGCTCCAGTCAGACCATGCTAACAGTCTCGCCCATGTTCCAGGTTCCTTCAGGTCTGGGGATGAAACACACACACACACACACACACACACACACACACACACACACACACAAGCTTATATTTTGATATGCTTTAGGTCAATGGACAGGCTCTTCTTTTAGACCTCTCTTGGCTAGTCTGCCCTTCTCTTCACTCCCAACTCAACATCTCTCATTCTGTCCTCAGCTCAGTTGGTCAGTTACCTTTAGTCCTAGCTCAGCACCCTAAATCTGCGCCTCAGCTTTAGTTGCTCTTCTAATTTCCTGCCTGGTTACTCAGGCCCAGACAGGGGAGTGACCAATGGCTGTTCTGCCCTAGATCTCACATGAATGGTGACTCTTTCTCTCTCCAAAGCATGGTGAATCCTTTTTCCTCCCATGTCTACTAGCCTGCCTGTAGAGAAACTCAAAGTGCCTCCTATTCTGCCTAGTTCATTGGCCACTAGTACCTTTATTGATTGATCAAGAACCAATTGAGGAACAGGACCTTCAGTGTTCACACCCAGATTTCAGATCAAAGCATCATAACTACTCCCTACACAATGTAGGTGTTGTCTGGGAGTGAATGGCCATCAAAGTCCTAGGACTGGCATCTTGATGATCATTAGTTGTCCGCTCTCTTCCTTTTCTGTTCACAGTCAGTTGTCATTCAACTTTCTGAATGAGCTTACTGGGGTCAATAATGTTTGTGTGGATTCCTTTTGTTGTTGTTTATCAGTGGATTTAAACAGACCTGCTAGCATGGGAAATTTGGCTCCTCACGACATCATAGGATTGACATAATGCTCACCTTGCGTATATACAACATCTCCAGAATACATAAATCTAAATGGTCAGAAATCCCAAAGAGAAGTTTTTAATACTGTAATCATTAAAATTTTGAAGGCTTAAAAATGATAAATGTACACTTATTTATATAGTGAGATTTTATTCTGAAATCAAAGAACCAACTGTAGCTACAGATAGCCATATGTCTTCAAGTATATTAAATGAGAAATAATTAGACAAGGTACAAACAAATTGAGCATAGTTTGTTCGTGTAATGTGCAGAAGTATGCAGGTATAATGAATATTATTTAAAATGCACAGAGATCTTCTTCCTTTAAAAGTATCTGAAATTGTTCTGTCATGAAGAAAAATGATGGTGCAAGTTGAGAAATAATGATTGAAAAGGTATGCTTATTTACTTTATAGATTCTTAGCAACACATCTGAGTCTATGCACTGTTACCTGTGTGACATATTATCATATATGTATTATAATAAAATGGGCCAAATGTAAACAAATAAGCTCCTGGCCTGGAATTGTCAGAACAATGTTTAGTGATAAGAAAAATATGTAGATAAATGCATTGTGGATCACTCCTGCTTGCACATATAATAAACTTGAGGAATCATGCATTTAAGCTTTTGGTTTACTTACTGTCTTCATACCACATATTTGAGTTTGGTTTGTTTGTTTGTTTGTTTTTGTTTTTCGAGACAGTGTTTCTCTGTATAGCCCTGGCTGTCCTGGAACTCACTCTGTAGACCAGGTTGGCCTCAAACTTAGAAAATCGCCTGCCTCTGCCTCCAGAGTGCTGGGATTAAAGGCATGCGCCACCACTGCCCAGCCCATACTTGAGTTTTAAATCACAATTGTAATAATATAAATTCATCTTTTGTTTACTTCACTATGTTGCATTTCAACATTAAATAAACATGCTAAGTGTTATTCAATCAGCAGAGACCTTTACAACTACTGTTTGGGGAAATTAAAAAAAAAGTGTTTATCTAAGGTAATAGATGTATACGGTCAGAAAGACTTCGTTAAGATCCATTTTGAAGTAGTTACATAATCATGACTGAAATAGAGTCTTGGATTTTAGTCCAAGACTTTTATTCTAATACTGGAAATATGAAGGCCTTAACTGACAACAAGAAGAAAGCAAACTGTTATGAGCTGGGGTCATGGACTAATAAACACAGAAGAGAGCAACTGTCCCTCTGCTGTGCTTCCTGATCTGCCGAGATGTGACCAAGCAGCCCTGTGCTCCTGTCATATCATTAGACACTCCCATGCCATGCCACGGGAGCTATTTAAGATGGTTAAATGACCACAAGTGGAGGGATGGTGTACCAACTAATTTTTATGTCACCTCAACACAAGCTAGAGTCATCTAGAAATGCTTTCATATTGAGGAATGCTTCTCAATTGAGAGAATACTTCCATAAGATTAGGCTATAGGAAAACCTATTGGATATTGTTTATTATTATTATTATTATTATTATTATTATTATTAATAGGAAGGCCCAGCTCATTGTTAGTGGGGCAAACCCTAGAGTGCTGCTCCTGAGCACTATATGAAAGTAGGCCTTAAGAAGTAAGAAGCAAGACAGTAAGCAACATTCCTCCATGACTAGAGTGTGGATTAACTCTTGCCTCCAGATTCCTGCCTTGTTTGAGTTTTTGCCTTGGCTGCCTTCAATGATAAAATGTGATAGGCAAAATTTGAAAGTATAGGCAAGTTTTTCACCCCTCAAGTTGCCTTTGGTCATGTTGTTTCATCACAGCAATAGAAACACTAACTAAAACAGTAAGCAATTCTTATTTTCAGCTAATAGAGGGATTTTCATAATATGATTTATTCTCTGCCATCTCTAAAGAATTCTCAGGTGTATGCTAGTTTAGGATAAACACAGAAGGTTAAAGCTATAGTATTAGCTACCCGGTTCTTCTTGGGCTTGGTTCTGACCTGCATGTGTTCCATATATGTTACTGAAATTTTCTAAATAAGCTTTCAAGATCCAGGAGATAGTGGTAAAGAAGAGGCCATGTTGTGGATAGCCCTGGGGGCTAATTGTATTTTATGTTAATTCTGTTCTCCTGTGAGAGACTTCTGACAAGGAATGAGTCAGCACTCAGGTGATTTTCTGTAAACCTTCTTCCCACCTTAATTTATAAATAAAGGCTAGAGCCGGTGATTGGGTGGAGAAAGAGGCAAAGGTAGAGCTGAAAATTTTGGGAGAGAGAGAGAAAGAGAGAGAGAGAGAGAGAGAGAGAGAGAGAGAGAGAGAGAGAGAGAGAGAAAGAGAGGAAGAAGAAGGAGGAGGAGGAGGAGGAGGACAACAGAGGAGGAAGAAGAAGGAAAGTAGGGCAGAAGTACCTGGCCTGGAGAAACTGCAAGTTCTAAGGGGTCTCTTATATGTGGAAGATGGTAGTGTAGTGGTAGATCTGCCCAATCTAGGTGCACAGCATGTATTCATATTAATTGAGTTGTGTTTTTATTGCCCGGGCTTATTTGGGTTAGAGATTTACCGCAACAATTTCTTCTCTGCCATCTCTAAAGAATCTTCATTCCTCCTTAGAATAGGGAACAAAATACCCATGGAAGGAGTTACAGAGGTTAAGTTTGGAGCTAAGAGGAAAGGATGGACCATCCAGAGACTACCCCACCCAGGGATCCATCCCATAATGAGCCACCAAACTCAGACACTATTGAATATGCCAGCAAGATTTTTCTGAAAGGACCCTGATATAGTTGTCTCATGTGAGGCTATGCCAGTGCCTGGCAAATACAGAAGTGGATGCTCACAGTCATCAATTGGATGGAACAGAGGGACCCCAGTGAAGGAACTAGAAAAAGTACCCAAGGAACTGAAGGGGTCTGCAACCCGATATGTGGAATAACAATATGAACTAACCAGTACCCCCAGAGCTCATGTCTCTAGCTGCATATATAGCAGAAGATGGCCTAGTTGGCCATCATTGGGAAGAGAGACCCCTAGGTCTTGCAAACTTTATATGTCCCAGTACAGGGGAACACCAGGGCAATGAAGTGGGAGTGAGTGGGTCAGGGAGCAGGGTGGGGGGAGGGTATAGGGAACTTTCGGGATAGCATTTGAAATGTAAATAAAGAAAATATCTAATAGGAAAAAAAGAATTTTCAGGAGCATACTAGTTTAGAATAAACACAGAAGGTTAAAGCTATAGTAGTAGCTACCTGGTTCTTGTTGGGCTTGGTTCTGACCTGAATGTGTTTCACTTATGTTACTGAAATTTTCTAAATAAGCTTTCGTGATCCAGGAGATAGTGGTAAAGAAGAAGTCCTTTGGAAGCAACCTGATCATATTCGATTGAAACTGACTATCAGAGGTTTATAATGAAGATAAGGAAAAGAACAAAGGTAAAAAGTAAGTTCTGTTGATTTTACAAAATTTGATCTAAATATTTTGGTGAATATGTACTACTTAACATATATAACTTTATAGTTTATATTATGAGACAATTGGTTAAAGATTATAAATTGTTTGTACATATTAATAAATTCTAAATTCCATAACAGCAACAATAGTAATAGTAATAGTAATAGTAGTGGTAGTAGTAGTAGTAATAGTAGTGGTAGTAGTAGTAGTAGTAGCAGCAGCAGCAGCAGCAGCAGCAACAACAGCAGCAGCAACAGTAGTAGTAGTAGTAATAATATGATTTTTGTATTAGTCTTTATCCTCATTGATGAAGGCTACTAGTTTATATTAATAATGTTCCTCAAATTTTATAATGCCCATTTGGAAGTATCAGTAACTTTGCCCTAGAAGAAACCAAGTTTATGTGGCTCTAAAACCATGACCACCTTATATTTCTATACTTCTTTTTTTTTCCATTTTTTATTAGGTATTTAGCTCATTTACATTTCCAATGCTATACCAAAAGTCCCCCATATCCACCCACCCCCACTCCCCTGCCCACCCACTCCCCCTTTTTGGCCCTGGTGTTCCCCTGTACTGGGGCATATAAAGTTTGCAAGTCCAATGGGCCTCTCTTTCCAGTGATGGCTGACTAGGCCATCTTTTGATATATATGCAGCTAGAGTCAAGAGCTCTGGGGTACTGGTTAGTTCATATTGTTGTTCCACCTATAGGGTTGCAGATCCCTTTAGCTCCTTGGCTACTTTCTCTAGCTCCTCCATTGGGAGCCCTATGATCCATCCATTAGCTGACTGTGAGCATCCACTTCTGTGTTTGCTAGGCCCCGGCATAGTCTCACAAGAGACAGCTACATCTGGGTCCTTTCAATGAAATCTTGCTAGTGTATGCAATGGTGTCAGCGTTTGGATGCTGATTATGGGGTGGATCCCTGGATATGGCAGTCTCTACATGGTCCATCCTTTCATCTCAGCTCCAAACTTTGTCTCTGTAACTCCTTCCATGGGTGTTTTGTTCCCAAATCTAAGGAGGGGCATAGTGTCCACACTTCAGTCTTCATTCTTCTTGAGTTTCATGTGTTTAGCAAATTATATCTTATATCTTGGGTATCCTAGGTTTCACAAAGATATTTCTATACTTCTACAAGGACCTCTGAGAATCTCCTACTACTTTTGGCCTGGGATTACCAATAAGCCCAATTTCATGGAAATAGTGTATCACATCTCAGATGAGATAGCAAAGATGTACCTTTAAAACACTCCCAAACTGCTGATCTCTGCTCTGCAAGATGACGGAGAACAGTGAGCCCAAGACCGAAGTGTTTCAGATCACAGATGTTACCATATACTCGGAGTGGGAAAGGTTTATTTCAAAAGTTGAAAAGTCTTGAATGACTGGAAAATGATTGGACACTCTCTGGGAAAACCACTGGGAAAAGCTTCCAGTTTCCATCTGTGCCCACAACCAATCCTGTGCAACAGTGCTCAGAGCTGATCCTGTGCCACAGAGCTCCATACCCAAATACCTCTAGGAGAGTGTAGGTTTCCTAGAATTTCTGACAAGCTTGTGAGCACAGATAAGACCACCACATCTGCTCATAGGGACCCACCTGGAGCCCCCAAGTTACAGGAAACAAGGAGAAGCCTAGGACAGGATCCTTCTGGCTTCTGTCTGTGCCTGGAGCTGATCCTGTGCCACAACACTCCATACAAAAATACCACCAGGAAAGAGCTAGTCTCCCAGGAGTACAGATACACATGTAAGCACAGGTAAGACTACCACTTCTGTTCAAAGTACTGGCCCAAGAATGACACACCTAGAACCCTTAGGACACAGGAACTGATGAGCAGCCTGGGACAAAATCCTTTTGGTATCCATTTGCAGCCCAGAGCTGACCCCGTGCTATAGCTGTCCATAAGAAAATACTTCCAGAAATAACTGGTCTCCCAGAAATGCTGGCACGCAGGCTTGTAGGAGGGACAAGCCACAGTCAGGAACAGCAAACACCAGAGATAGCCAGATGGCACAAGGCAAGGGCAAGAACATAAACAACAGAAACAAGGTTACTTGGCATCATCAGAACCCAATTCAGCGAGCCCTGGATACTCCAACATACCAGAAAAACAAGATTCAGATTTAAATCACATCTCATGATAATGAGAGAAGACTTTAAGAAGGACATAAATAACTTCCTCCAAAAAAAAAAAAAAATACAGGAGAACACAGGTAATCAGCTTGAAGCCCTTAAAGAGGAAACACAAAAATTCCTTAAAGAATTGTAGAAAAATACATCTAAACAGGTGAAGAAATTGAACAAAACTATCCACTATCTAAAAATGGAACTAGAAACAATAAAGATATCACAAAGGGAGACAACCCTGGAAATAGAAAACCTAGGAAAGAGATCAGGAGTCATAGATGCAATCATTATCAATAGAATACAAGAGATAGAAGAGAGAATCTCAGGTGCAGAAGGTACCATAGAAAACATTGACACAACAGTCGAGGAAAATGCAAAATGCAAAAAGCTCCTAACCCAAATTGTCCAGGAAATCCAGGACACAATGAGAAGAACAAAGCTAAGGACAATAGGTATAGAAAAGAGTAAAGATTCCCAAATTAAAGGGCCAGTAAATATCTTCAACAACCTTATAAAAAACTTCCCTAAGCTAAAGAAGGTGATATCCATAAACATAAAAGAGGCACACAGAACTCCAAATAGATTCGACAAGGAAATAAATTCCACCTATCACATAATAGCCAAAACACCAAATGCAACAAATAAAGAAAGAATATTAAAAGCGGTAAGGGAAAATGGTCAAGAAATATGTAAAGGCAGACCTATTAGAATTACACCAGACTTCTCACCAGAGATTATGAAAGCTAGAAGATCCTGGACAAGTGTTATATAGATCCTAAGAGAATACAAATGCCAGTCCAAGCTACTATACTCTGCAAAACTCTCAATTATCATAGATGGAGAAACCAAGATATTCCATTACAAAAACAAATTTACATACTATCTTTTCACAAATCCAATGCAGAAAGGATAATAGATGAAAAATGCAAATACAAGGAGGGAAAATACGTTCAAGAAAAAGCAAGAAACAAACACAAAAAGAAGATAGCTACACAAACATAAAACTAACATTAAAAATAACAGGAAACAACAATTACTTTTCCTTAATATCTCTGAACATCAGTGTGGACTCAGTTCCCCAATAAAAAAGACATAAACCAAAAGACTGAATATGTAAACAGGACCCAGTATTTTGCTGCAAACAGGAAACACACCTCAGTGTCAAAAACAGACACTACCTCAGAGTAAAGGGTTGGAGAACAATTTTCCAAGCAAATTGTCCCAAGAAACAAGCTGGAGTAGCCATTCTAATATTGCATAAAGCCACTTTCAACCAAAAGTTATCAAAAAGGATATGGAAGGACACATTATACTCATCAAAGGAAAAAAATCTACCAAGAATAACCTCAATTCTGAACATCTATGCTCTAAATGCAAGGATAGTCACATTCACAAAAGAAACTCTGGTAAAGCTCAAAACCACACATTGTATCTCACACATTTATAATGAGTGGGAGACTTCAACAACCCACTCTCATCAATGGACAGATCATGGAAACAGAAACTAAACAGAGACACAGTGAAACTAACAGAAATTATGCAACAAATGGAAGTGTCTGTTTTTGCCCCTGAGGTAGGTTTCCTATATGCAGCAAAATGTTGGGTCCTGTTTATGTAACCAGTCTGTTAGTCTATGTCTTTTTATTGGGGAATTGAGTCCATTGATATTAAGAGATATTAATGAAAAGTAATTGTTTCTTCCTGTTATTTTTGTTGTTAGAGTTGGTATTCAGTATATGTGGCTATCTTCTTTTAAGTTTGTTGAAAGATTACTTTCCTGCTTTTTCTAGGGTATAGTTTCCCTCCTTGTGTTGAAGTTTTCCCTGTATTATCCATCTGTCCAGGATCTTTTGGCTTTCATAGTCTCTGGTGAGAAGTCTGGTGTAATTCTAATAGGTCTGTCTTATATGGTACTTGAACTTGTCTCCTTACTGCTTTTAATATATCTTTGTTTAGGGCAATTCATGTTTTGATTATTATGTGCCAGGAGGAATTTTTTTCTGGTCCAATCATTTTGGAGTTCTATAGGCTTCTTGTATGTTCATGGACATCTCTTTCTTTAGGTTAGGGAAATTTTCTATAATTTTGTTGAATATATTTACTGGCCCTTTAAGTTGAAAATCTTCATTCTCATCTATACCTATTATCCTTAGGTTTGGTCTTCTCATTGTGTCCTGGATTTCCTGGATGTTTTGAGTTAGGATCTTTTTTGCATTTTGCATTTTCTTTGATTGTTACATCAATGTTTTCTATGGAATCTTCTGCACTTGAGATTCTCTGTTTCATCTCTTATATTCTGTTGGTGATGCTTGCATCTATGGCTCCTGATTTCTTTACTTGGATTTCTATCTCCAAAGTTGTCTCCCTTTGTGATTTCTTTATTGTTTCTATTTCCATTTTTAGATACTAGATGGTTTTCTTCAATTCCTTCACCTATTTGGTTCTGTTTTTATGTAATTCTTTAAGGGATTTTTGTGGTTTTTCTTTAAGGGCTTCTACCTGTTTACCTATGTTCTGTAATTCTTTAAGGGATTTTTCTGTTTCTTATTGAAGGGCTTCTACCTGTTTAGCTGTGTTCTCCTGTATTTCTTTAAGGGAGTTATTAATGCCCTTCTTAAATTCCTCTATCAGCATCATGAGATATTATTTTAAATCTGAATCTTGCTTTTCCAGTGTGTTGGAGAATCCAGGACTCACTCTACTGGGAGTACTGGGTTCTGATGATGCCAAGTATTCATGGTTTTTAATAGTAAGATTCTTGCATTTGTCTTTCACCATCTGGTAATCTCTGATGTTAGATGCTCTTTTTAAAAATATTTTATGGGGTATTTTCCTCATTTACATTTCCATTGCTATCCCAAAAGTCCCCCATACCCTCCCCCCCACTCCCCTACCCACCCACTCCCACTTCTTGGCCCTGGCATTCCCCTGTACTGAGGCATATAAAGTTTGCATGACCAATGGGCCTCTCTTTCCACTGATGGCCAGCTAGGCCATCTTCTAATACATATGCAGCTAGAGACAAGAGCTCCAGGGGGTACTGATTAGTTCATATTGTTGTTCTACCTATAGGTTTGCAGATCCCTTTAGCTCCTTGAGTACTTTCTCTAGCTCCTCCATTGGGGGCCCTGTAATCCATCCAATAGCTGACTGTGAGCATCTACTTCTGTGTTTGCTAGGCCCCGGCATAGTCTCACAAGAGACAGCTATATCAGGGTCCTTTCAGCAAAATCTTGCTAGCTTATGCAATGGTGTCTGCGTTTGGTGGCTGATTATGGGATGGATCCGCGGATATGGTAGTCTCTAGATGGTCCATCCTTTTTTCTCAGCTCCAAACTTTGTCTCTGTAACTCCTTCCATGGGTGTATTGTTCCCAATTCTAAGAAGGGGCAAAGTGTCCACACTTTGGTCTTTGTTCTTCTTGAGTTTCATATGCTTTGTATCTTTTATCTTGGGTATTCTAAGTTTCTGGGCTAATAGCCACTTATCAGTGGATGTTAGATGTTCTTTACTGTGTCTGGCTGGAGCTTGTTCCCCTTGTAAGCCTGAATCAGCACTCTTGGGAGACTAGCCCTCTCATGGAAAGACCAGTGCACAGAGGTTGCAGAACAACCCCACCTCCTGGCTGTAGATGTGGCCAGGAGGACCCTGCCCCACTGCTCTGATGCTTCTGAGGCCTGTGCTCTCCTGAGTGGACCCGTGTTAGAGAATCATCAGAGAGAAAATGGTGATCTCACCTGAAACCCAGGGTTCGACACTTCCTGAAGGCAAGCTCTCCTCTGGTAGGGAAGGTGCACAGAGGACTGAGGATCAGGCCCTCCTCCTGGCTGGAGATGTAGGCCCATAGGAACCTGTTCCAGAAGTTCTGTCCCTTCTGAGGCCTGTGCTCTCTTGAGTGGATTGGCCTCAGAGAGTCACTAGAGAGAAAAATTGATATCATGTATTGTACTGGCTAGTTTTGTGTCAGCTTGACACAGCTGGAGTTATCACAGAGAAAGGAGCTTCAGTTGAGGAAATGCCTCCATGAGATCCAACTGTAAGGCATTTTCTCAATTAGTGATCAAGGGGGAAAGGCCCCTTGTGGGTGGGACCATCTCTGGGCTGGTAGTCTTGGGTTATAAGAGAGCAGGCTGAGCAAGCGAGGGGAGGCAAGCCAGTAAAGAACATCCCTCCATGGCCTCTGCATCGGCTCCTGCTTTCTGACCTGCTTGAGTTCCAGTCCTGACTTCCTTGGTGATGAACAGCAGTATGGAAGTGTAAGCCGAATAAACCCTTTCCTCCCCAACTTGCTTCTTGGTCATGATGTTTTTGCAGGAATAGAAACCCTGACTAAGACATGTATATTTAAGAGGCATTTAAGTATTATATATTATTTTGATGACTTAAAAAACTGTTAATACTGAGTGACATATTCTAAAATACATTTTATTAGTTTAATAAAAATAAAATAGTGAAAAAACACTCCAAAACAGACTAAAATTTAATCTTCCTGGTAACATGAAACCATGTCTTCACCTCCATTTTTAGTGTGTCCTACAGACCATAAGCAGATCACCTGCTTCCCAAAATACACAGTCTCTGATGTTAACCCACACAGCCTCATTCCTTTCTGTCCTCATAGATAGACTTCAATTTGAACAAGTATCTTTGTCTGGAACAACATATGCTTAGTAAAAGACTGGAACAGTTTAGAACATTAACCCAAGAAAAAAAGTATACAGTATTTCTTTTACATACTATGTATGACTTGATATGTTTGAAGAATGATTCTTAATATTTGATGGTCTACTTGTCACTTGATCTTGAGAATCTCAGGCAGACTGACATACAAAGTGCTATGATCAATAGGCAAATTGGAATTGTCAGAAAAAAATATATCTATTCTTTAATTCACAATTATGAGACTTTGTCCTTGTTGTACTTAGTTTCTTAGGAATAATATTATGGTGAAGGAAACAGACACATTAGGGCTCAGGCTCATGTTAACTCATATAGACTATGGCAACACGCATAGGGCATGCATGACTTTAAATAAAACAGGGTCTCAGTGAGTATGCATACCACAATTCAGAGCAGGTCCCATACCCAGAAGTAGATGGCTAATACAGAATCAACTCAAAGGTTTGTGGAGTTTATTTTATACTGCCTCATTTATTTTTTATTTTTATTTTTATTTTTGAGAGGGAGAGAGAGAGAGACAGACAGACAGACAGAGACAAAGACAGAGACAAAGAGAGGGAGAATTTGTACAATTGAAATAGTGGTAGGATCTGTGAAGAAATAATGTAGGAAAAACCGTGCTCAGAAAATACTGTATGAAAAAGTTGTTATTTTCAATGAAACTATATATGAAAAGAAGAAAGTGAAGTAAAACACATGCCCAGTCCAGACAACATCCTGGCAATGAAAGGGGTAGGCTCATTTTTTTCTTTCTAAGAGCTAATGGTGATGACAGCTATAATGGGTGCCCATTGAGAAAATCCCCTAATAAAACCAGCAGAAGAACCAAAAGCAAGGGACACAAAATTATAACAGAATACTAAGAAGCATGGAAAACAAAACAAAACAAAAATATAATTTATCAATTTATGAATTTAAAGATATTAGTTGGGAAAATAGTTGGATTGAGAATTTAAATGTTTACTAGTAATCATGATTAAGTATTCAAAGTGGTAAAACCAAGCAGATGAATTCAACCTGTAATCTTGGGAGGAAAAATCAACAGCACAGATGAGAAACTCAACAAAACTACTGAGAAAATCAACAACATGGATTAAAAAGTCAATAGCATGAATGAGATATTCATCAAGAAAATGGGTATTTTGGAAAAAATAGAAATTTTGGAAATTATCATCTCAATAATTTAAATAAAAACCAAGGGAAGCCATCACAAGTATAGTTGATCAAATAGAAGAAAAATATCAGTGTGGAAGAGAAGTGAAAAAATTACATTAAAGAATCAGTGAAGAACATTATTATGATGTTCAGGAATTCCAAATCCTGGCTAAGGGATTAAGTGTAAGAGTCAAAGTAAAGGAGCTGAGAAAAGGTCTACAGACATAGACACTCTATTCAACACAATAATAGCAGATAACTTACCAAACTAGAGAAAGGAAAAGACAAACACACACGAGACACTAAGAACCCCAACCATATACTAAGGAGCAGCAAATGACAACAAAACAATATAAAAAATGTGAGGGGAAACAAAAGGCAAATACATCAGCATAATATTAAGTCTATCTTCAGCAAACTCAAAAGTCAGAGAACCATAGGCTGTTATATTGTAAACCAATCATGATTGCTACATTCAGCAAAGGCACCTTTGTTTATGAGCACTAAACAAGAAGCTCATAAAGTACTTTGAAGAAGACTGGAGAGAGAAAGAAAAAAAGAGTTTTAATCATGTGCAGGAAAGAATATATATATATATATATATATATATATATATATATATATATATATATATGTTTTTCGAGACAGTGTTTCTCTGTGTAGCCCTGGCTGTCCTGGAACTCACTCTGTAAACCAGGCTGGCCTCTAACTCAGAAATCTGCCTGCCTCTGCCTCCCAAGGGCTGGGATTAAAGGTGTGTGCAACTACTGCCTGGCAAGAATACATTTTATGATTGGACTAGATGAGCTAAGATGAGTTTGATAGGAATCTACCATCTCTAGCAGAGTAAACTTCAAAGTCCCTAACACTAATAGAGGAGAAAAAAAGATAATTACAATCAAATGATGCAACAAAAATATCAAATAAGCACAAAATTCCATTGTAGGAATTAACCAGTATATCTAAATCTTACCTTAAATATAAACATCTTTAGTGCATCACTAAATAGGCAGTGATGGCTTAAGCAGGTGAAAAAAATCAAAACACAGTCAGCTAATGTTTCTAAAAAATAATCCTCTTGCGCATATCCATGGACTGAGAGTCTGGAAGAGAAGATAATTTATGAAGCAAATATAAACTAAAAACCAGCTGACAAATATTCTGATAAATAATTGTATTATTCAGAGCTCTCAAAAAAGAACAGAAGTGATAGAATAAGTAACTGTAAAGGGACTTTATCAGAGTGATCTACATCCTGTGGTCCAGGTAGTCCCACAACGACTGATTTCCAAGAGAAGGTTTGAGAAGGCAGCATTAGCTCAAGTCACAAGCCTGGATGTTTCAAAGAGCATTCCTGGAGAGCTGCTGATCTTCAGCCTCTGTTGGAATCCAGATGAAATAGGTCTTAGTACATGTGAAAGAATGACTCAGTAGCAAGACAGATGAACTTGCCAGAGAGTGAGAACAAGATGGTAGAAAGTAGATGTTTCATTTTCCCATGTCATTGTTAGTAGGCTGCCAGTAGAAAGTGTGATCCAGACATTGGCTGGTGTTCCCACAGTAGTTAACTAATCAAGAAAATCCCTCACAGGTGGGTCAGGCAGATTAGATTTTAATTGATTCCAAATGAAGTCAAGTTGACAACCAATATTAGGCCATCATAGTAATAACTTCAAACCAAAACTAGTCAAAAGACATAAAGAAGCTTACTCTATTAAAAACAAAACGAAGGAATCCATCAATATAACCCCTATTCACGCATATCCACTAAAGTCAAAGATCTCAATTTTACTAAGTAAACATTAGTGATATAAAAGTTCAAGTATGTACTGATAAATAAATAGTGAATAGCTTCAACACCTTAAGCTTTAGACAGCTTATTCAAACTACGTATTATGAAGTTTCAAAGCAAAACTATAGCATAGGTCAAATGAACCTAACAGATACCCTGCTGTGACTTGTCTATCCAACAGACCTTAAATACACAGAACCTTCTCTAAAAGATAACATTGTCTGGATCACACATCAAGTCGTCGGAAGTTCATTTCAGTTGTTTCTACTATGAGCTTATGGTAGAATTGAGGAACTCTCTAATAGACAATGTAAACATGGTGTTGATAGGTTTTGCCCTCTCTGCTTCCCTCTCCCCAGCTAAACCATTAGAGTTCCTCATTTAGGCATTTCCAAACACCCAAAGCTAGTAACTAAGGTCCATTCCTTTATTTGGCTCCCTCCTAATTCATTCCTGAGACTGATCTCTAAGGTCCATCTATCAGAACACCAAGGCCCAGAAATCAAAATTCATTATTTTTTATTACTTTTTATTATTTTGATTGCACTGACTAACATGTTCAATCAGGATTTACTAATTACTCCTTTATTCCTTAAAAATCACTCATACAGAGCCACCTGCTGCTGTCCTTGCCTGATCCAGAGGCAGCACAGACTATTGTCTCTCTTGGGTAATAAAATCTGTGTGTTGAGAATTTGATGTCTGGGTGTGTTCTGTGTTGACTCTAAGGCCCCTTTAGAAATAAAGCCAGAAATCAGTATCTGGAGAAAGTACAACTACAAAATTACTTGAATATTAAATACAACATTCTTTATAAAATTATATTATTAATGTCAAAAATTAAATTTAAAATTACTAGTATCAAGCTATAATGATAGCACAGTCTACCAGGGAATTTTAGATAGAAACAAGGCAATCTTTATATAAAATAATCAGAGATATCAGATAAATAACCCAATGATATATTTGAAGGACTTAGAAAATGAGATTAATTCAAATCCACCAAAATAAATATGAATAAATAAAAAAGATTGTGGCAGAAATTAATGAAATACACACTAAAGAACAACATATAGAGTGAAACAAATATAGTCTTTAAACAAATAGAAGTGGTGGCCTAACTGGAATAACATGGAATGCAAAAGGGCAGACATACATATAAAGGAGCTGGGATAAATGGGCTATGTACTCTGCTGGAGATGCAGCAGCAGCAGCACAGAAATTAAACACATTTATTTTACACAGCTAATCAGAAAGTATGTTTATTCTATGCAGTTATTTAAGGAGGTGGGTTCTCGGTAGGCAAACAATTTCAAGTTATGACCATCCTAGAGGAGAAAACTTCATTTTACATTTTCAGCACACACTATCAATATCTGCACATGACCCAGGGGAAGACTTTGTCATTCCAATGCCTCTGTAATTTTGAGGTGCATAGTATGGGCATATTCATGTTAATAAAATATTTTTACTCTAGACTTCATTCCTCCCTACACATCCAATGAGAGGTTACTTTATTCTCACTCTTGGTCTGTCTGTCTGTCTGTCCATCATCTCTTTATTTGTGTGTAATGAAAGAGGGTAATGGAATAATATTTATTATGAAAGCATATGTTGAAAATACTTGCGAGAAGAAGGAGACCATGGAGACAGGGAGAATAAGGATGACCGGGGAAGTTTAGTGGAGCTCAAATAAGAACATATAATAAAATATATTAAATACATGGAAATGTTATTCTACATTTTCATGCTACCAAAATATTTTCAAAAAGAAAACAGAAGGAAATACTGTGTTCAGATTCAGTATATTTCACAATGTTTTTATCTGCCCAGCAGAATGAGTCACAGCTGATATAATTGTCTGCTGAATCTCTTGTCATATGTCCATTGTTACGTTACCAAACAATAATACTCATACTATAAATTCAATATTAACATGTGCAACAATGATTTGAATATGTATTCTTGATTTTAGGTTACTTACCTTGCCAAAATTATTTGACCTTGCTATTTAAAATGTCTAATGCAACTTATTACGTATACTCCTCCTAGAAGGTTTTCATATTTTAAATGTAGAATGGCATTTATTTTTTAAAAAGAAAAGTATTATCAAGAATTCCCAGTGGGTTTTGCTGTCATTTTTGGAAATTTTTTCAACATTTGTTAGCTTCCTGATGTATATAGCTAAAGCTTCAATATCGAATGCCAGAGACTGGATCAGTCTACCCATCACTTAAAGAGGAGACATCTCATTTGGAAAAATTTATTGTGTGACTCACTGAAATGAAAGATCAATATACACAGAACAGTTAATCCATAACATATTATTGAAGCATACACATTAATAAATAAAGGATGTAAAGGTGCCTTGCTACAAAAAGGAACATGCAGATCTAGTATAAATCAAAATAATGTTAGCAGTGACTGCTTTTGAGATACTTTACTAAAGTTATTATAATGGTAACATTTTCATATTCCAGGTAAACTAGAAGACTAAAAATTCTCTTGAGAGGTTATCAATTCCAAGTAGTCAGACTTAAACACGCATACACAAAAGCAACAGTAAATACACTCAGTAGGCTGAATAAGAATGTACATGTTGTGGTAAAGAGAGAAGGGGTTGGAGATGAAGAAAAAGGAGTAGAAATAATTTTATATTTTGAAGGGACTCTGTAGGCTTAAACAAAGAACAGAGAGCACATGAAATTGGGAGGGAACAACGGTGGTGGGGGTAGGGGAGGAACTGGAACAGAGAGAATTCTGAGTGGATGTGGTCAAAACATATTATATGCGTGTATGAGGTGTTCTTACTGTGACAGCAAGTTGGATTGGGGGTGGCAATAGTAGTAGCATTGAGTTGTTGGAAGTTAAGTTCTTGGTCAATCTTAACAACATGATGTTAAGCGTGCTGGCTACTTTTATGTGCACCTGCTTGTATTAAGATTCTCTACACTAGAACATAGCTTCTGGGAACCTGCCCCCCAGTTGGTTCTGATTGTTAAATAGAGGTGCTGACAGCCAATGGCTGGGCAGGACAGAAAGAGGCGGGGCTTTTAGGATTCCTGGGCTAGAGAAGAAGCAGAGGAGATTGTCCATGCTGGGAGAAGGAGAGGAGAGACTCTATGCCTGAGATGAGTGGAGGCCAGGGTGGCAGAAGAAGAAGCCAGGAGAGGGTAGCCCAGTTGGGCAGCCCTCTGCATCCAGACCAACCAAGGAAGAATATAGAACTTAGTAAGTGATAACTCAGGTTTATCGCTGGGAGGTGGATTAGCCACGTGGAGGTTAAGAAGTGACCCAGTCATTGAGCTGATTAAGGCATATCAAAATATAAAGGCTGTGTATGTGTCTTTCATTCGGGAACCCAGAACACTGGCGTGGGTAGCATGGAACATGCTGCCGGGTTTTATTTAAATTAATTAATTTAACACTAATGTCAACTTGACACAGGCTATAGTCATCTGAGAGGAGGGAACGTCAATTGAAAAAATGCCTTCCAAAGATTGGGCAGTCAACAAAGTTGTACAATATTTTCTTACTTAGGAATTGATGAGAGAAGGCCCAGACCATTATGGGTGGTGAAAACACTGGAATAATTGGTGGTCCTGGGTTTCATAAGAAGGTAGTTTGATAGCTGAGTAGTACTCCATTGTGTAAATGTACCACATTTTTTGTATCCATTCCTCTGTTGAGGGGCATCTGGGTTCTTTCCAGCTTCTGGCTATTATAAATAAGGCTGCTATGAACATAGTGGAGCATGTGTTCTTCTTACCGGTTGGGACATCTGGATATATGCCCAGGAGAGGTATTGCAGGATCCTCCGGTAGTACCATGTCCAATTTTCTGAGGAACCGCCAGACTGATTTCCAGAGTGGTTGTACAAGCTTGCAATCCCACCAACAATGGAGGAGTGTTCCTCTTTCAAATGGGAATGGGTGGGTAGGGGAGTGGGGGGGGGGAGGGGGGGGGGACTTTTGGGATAGCATTGGAAATGTAATTGAGGAAAATATGTAATAAAAATAAATAAATAAATAAAAAAGAAGGTAGTTTGAGCAGGCCATGAAGATCAAGCCAGTAAGCAGCACCTTTCTTTACCTCTGCATCAGATCTTGCCTCAGATTCAAACTCTTTTTAAATGAGTTACTGCCTTGACTTCTATCAATGATGGGCTATAATGTAGAAGTGTAAGTCAAATATACCCTTTTCCTTCCCATCTTGCTTTCTTTATTAGATATTTTCTTCATTTACATTTCAAATGCTATCCTCAAAGCCCCCTATACCTTTTATCTTGGCACTTCATCACAGCAATAGCAACCCTAACTAGGGCACTAGTTCAAATAAGCCACTCACAAAATAACAAATATCATTTGATCTACTATGTTCAGCACCTATCTATAGCAGTCAGAAATGACTTACAGAAATAGAAAGCAGAAAGGCAGTTGGAGGGTGAGGCAGGGAGAACAAACAGTGTTTAATAGGGAATGAGTTTCAGTTTGAGAAATTGAAAAGTTCTACATAGAGAACATGTTGAAGTTTAAGTAGTGGTATAACAATGTATACTACATTCAGCATACTTGTGGTTCATTAACATGGTCAGTTTTACTTTATTATATATTATCACTACAACAAAGTAATAACCCTATTTCTGGTTAAATTTAGTAACTCAAAACAACAGATTCAGAATAGCCTATTTGATCTTGTTCTCACCTCTGTGGGATATCAACACTCTTTTAACAAGATCACAAAGTCAAGATCCCATTGAGAAGTGCTACTAGCAAGAGGTCTTTTCCTAAATGAACTGTTTACCGACTAATTTTAAGTGGAAAAATTATTTTACCTCTTTTCTTCAGCAATATATGATTGCTCACTCTCGGCTAGAACCATGAGCTTGCTACTGATATTAAGAGCAAATTCTAGTGATGCTGGAACACATTATACATGGGCAGAAAAGGATCTGCACAAAATAACATTATCTGACAAACAAAACTCAAAATGGCTTTAGGCCTGGGAACACATCACCAGAGGAAAGCACTTTAACATAGACATTGCTGAGCCATTTTATCTCAAATAGCTATTGATATTTGAGAAGAATGTGAAGCCAAAGTGGGGAACAATGTCCGGAAGCTTTGTGGAGTTCCTTCAGCCAGCCTCCTTGTACAGCCTTTCTCTTTTACGCTCCCTACATACCCCCATGCATATTCATTTGGGATATTGTAGAAAATGCCACAGAGGAAGCCAGAAGCTAGCCACACACGTGCATTATCACTTACCAAAATGAGACATAAGAGAAATGATAAGATACTTTTTGTCCCCAGAAATCATTTAAAACTCTTCTCTTTTGCTTTCAGGGAGCTTCCATATCCTGGGGAAAACGATAAGCATGGATTTCTAAACTGTCAAAGAAATGAAAGATGACCTGCCTAATGGTTTAGAAATCCCTTTTATCTTTGCAGTTTGCGTCAAAGTCTTAGAGGAGGTTTTTATATTATGGAGCAGAATTGGCAGCCAGGCTGTACTCTGATCCTGTACTTTGTGGAAACTATGGTCATGCAAATACCATTTAAGCCTCAGAAATCCTCAGGTGGCTGAGCTCAGACAGACTGCGTCATGGGTGTGAGAATACAGCCCATGAAATGAGCAATGAACCACATACACAAGGTTATATATATTTTTTTAGTGATTTAATTGATTTATTCCACTTTCCCTTGTCTGTGGTCTCCACACCTACATTCTACATCACAGACAAGGAGTACAAACTCCAGGGGGTTTGCACCAAGGAAACAGCTTCTCTGACTTTCATAGCCTAGAAAATGAAATAAATAAATTAAGCAAAGTACATGAGAGAAGTGATAAAAAAAGGTGAGACCCTGATGATGTGGGAATGTATATTTGACATAGCTGGTAGTATATGGCCAATCCTCAGGAAGATATCTGAAGAGCAGAGCCATCTTGGACATGAAACAACATCCTGTTTACTCTGAGAAGTGCTAACAACCCCAGAAGCAATGTCAGGAAAGGGTAACAGGGCCCTTTCCAGTCTCTGAATGGCAGCACTGGAAGACAGGAAGGAGATGTAGGATGGAGGGAGGGGGAGGGGGAAAGAGAGAGAGAACAGCTGTAACTGACCTTCAGCTGTGCATTTTATAAACCAAATTGTGGCATTTTCTTCCCTGTACACGCTTAGAGGAATTTCAAACTATTGACCTTGCTATGGTTGTCCACAGATCTTAGAAAATTCTAGCAAATTTCATCAGAGTTTAACAGACCCTCCCCTCTGGTTTATCTTGATATCTAATTTTTGTATAGGCTGTTTGAAGAGCCAAGAACATTTTTCTGATGGGCCATTCTATAAATTATTCTCATTTCTCTTAAGTTATCTCTCTGCACTACCTCAGTCATATCTTCTGTGGAAAAGTCACAGAAGTTTGTGAAATGTTATTAACGCGTTCTCACGCCCGGCCAGGAAGAACACAACAGACCAAAATCTTCTGCGGCAAAACTTTATTGCTTACATCTTCAGGAGCAAGAGTGTAAGAAGCAAGAGCGAGAGAAAACGAAACCCCGTCCCTATTAAGGAGAATTATCCTTCGCCTAGGACGTGTCACTCCCTGATTGGCTGCAGCCCATCGGCCGAGTTGACGTCACGGGGAAGGCAGAGCACATGGAGTGGAGAACCACCCTCGGCACATGCGCAGATTATTTGTTTACCACTTAGAACACAGCTGTCAGCGCCATCTTGTAACGGCGAATGTGGGCGCGGCTCCCAACATCTCCCCCTTTCCTTTTAATAAGAGCAAATAGGCCACCCATATTAATGAGAGTGGAGATAGAGGTCAAATCCCCAGTGTGTAGGTAAAGGAGCCATGTACAGGATTAGCTCTTAGGCTCACAGGCTTTTACCCAGAGCAACCCTGACCTGCTCCCGTGTCGTTTTGCCTGGAGAGAAGGACACTTGGACACTCAACCTTCTTGAAAGATGACATGTCTCCCTAGAATAGGCTCATATATGCCGCAGAGCCTTTCTACTGCAGTGCTTAGCCGTGCAACTCTCTCGGGCTGCTGAAGCACACTCACTCTATCCCGTGCAATGAGACTAGCCTCATGGGATATAAGAGCTGAGTGGCCAGCGACCTATTGCCTAAGCATAGATATATCAGGGGAAGCTCCATGTTCTAGTCCTGCAAGCGCCTGGGCAATAACCACCTTGTCTCTCCTAGTTTGGGCCTTAAGCTTACAGACCAATCAAAGAAGCAACACTAATCCACAGCAAAGTGTATCTCCAAATAATATTAATCCCACCCATTCTTTAAAGAAGGAAAATGCTGAGGAGATCCAATTGGGTAATCCTTTGGTCAGGGACAGGTCCAAGCGCGTGGAGTTGACCTGAAGTCTCAATTCCCGAAGGATCTGTTCAAATTCAGCCGTCCAATTCTGTAACATATACTGAAAAAGACTTTTTGACAAATTAGCTGCCCTAGTAAATTTAACATACTGAATGGAAATAACACACAATCCCGGAAACTTTTGTTCACATCCCAGCTGAGTTATTTGTCATAATACATCTAGTTGTATCTGGACAAGATCTATGAGTTGATTAACCAGCATGAGACCTCCCTGTATCTTGACATTAGCTGAGGCCTGTTTATCTATGACTGTAGTCACTGAGGCTGACAAAGTGTTAATGGTGTCAGTCGTCTGGACCTGTCCAGACAGAGCCAAGGCTGTCTGAATTAAGGCCAAACCCAGTTCCCAGTTAGTGGTAAAAAGCAAGGGAATACTTGAGCATTATACATCACCGTCATTGGGAGTGGAAATGTCGACATTATCCCCCAACGCTGCTCTCTTTTTATTATTGACGCCCTGGACATCACCAAGACGAGGGACATTAGTATTCCCTTGGTCAGTCTGGATTTTTCGGGTGAGTCTTTCTGGTATCCAAAATGGGTTGTCTTCATTCTGTGGGAAAACACAGACCGCTCCCCTGGATCTTATCAAAATAGGATCCGGGCCATACCATTTATTATCAAGGACATTTTTCCATTTAACCATCTCATTGGGCCTATCTGGCTCTGTACAATGACGTTCAGCCGCAGTATGGCCATGAGCATCAATATTTAAAAAATTGAGTGTAAAGAGTGCCAAAGACACAGACACTCTTGGTGCTCGGGGTACAGTCTCTTCAAAAGTTCCCCTCTTCTGTTTTATAAGATAGGCTTTGAGGGTGCGATGCGCACGCTCAACAATACCCTGTCCTTGAGGGTTGTATGGAAGTCCAGTCAGGTGGGTTACGTCCATCTGACGGCAGAACTGCTGAAATTTTTGAGACGTATAAGCTGGTCCATTATCAGTCTTAAGGAGTTTGGGTTTCCCCCAAGCACTCCATGCCTCAAGACAATGTTGAATCACATGTGAGGCTTTTTCTCCGGTTAACGGAGAAGCAAACATGATGCCAGAACATGTGTCAATGGACACATGGAGATATTGAAGTTTTCCAAAGGAAGAAACATGTGTAACATCCATTTGCCAGACCTGTAGAGGTCGAATACCACGTGGGTTAATTCCCACATGAGGAACTGGCAAGAACTCACAGCAGCTTTGACATTGAGTAACAATGTCACGGGCTTCTTTTCTTGTCAAGGAGAAACGACTGCGTAATGTTTCAGCCGTCACATGAAAATTGTTATGAAAATTTCTTGCAGCCTCTACCGGGGATGATAGGGCAGCAGCCACCACTTTAGTGGCCTTATCTGCCAAATCATTTCCCAGAGCCATGGGGCCAGGTAGGCCTGAATGGGCTCTAACATGAGTAATATAAACAGGAAATCTTCTAGATAACAAAACTAATTGTATCTGCTGAAAAATATTGGCAACTCTACTGGAAGGCTTAATCACTCCAGCCACTTCTAAAAGATTTACTGCATTAACCACATAACAGGAATCTGACACAATATTAAGGGGTTCTAAAAAGGTTTTTAAAACTTCTAAAACCACTAAACATTCTACCACTTGAGGTGAAATTTCATTATACTGTTTGGATACCACTTTACCATTAGCCACATAGGCACCTATGCCAGTTTTTGATCCATCAGTATATACCACAATCCCATTTTTAAGTGGGTTTCTTACTGTTATTTGTGGAAACACAACAGATTGATTTTGGGCAAACTGTAAGATTGGATGCTTTGGATAATGGTTATCTATTTTTCCTGAAAAGGAGGTAACTAAAACTGCCCAATCATTAGATGTGGCTGCCAAGGTTTGAACCTGTGCAGCGGTATAAGGTACAATTAAAAGATATGGACTTCGCCCAAAGTGGGTGATTGCTGCTTTTAGACCTTTAAGGGCAAGCTGTGCAATTGCATCAGGATACCAATCTATTATTTTAGCTGGGGATACGTTTGGATGGATCCACAACAATGGCCCATTCTGCCACAAAACTGCAGTTGGCAATTGTGCTGTCTTAAAGACACACAAACTGAAAGGCTGCGAATCCTCAATACGTTGTAATTGTGCATTCTGTAAGGCTTTTTCCACCTTTTGTAAGGCCTGGTTAGCAGCTAGAGTAAGAGTCCTAGGGGAGGAGATATGAGGATCTCCTTCTAAAATACCAAACAAAGGCCTTAACTCAGCGGAAGGAATCTTTAAAAAAGGTCTGAGCCAATTAATATCTCCCAACAGCTTTTGAAAATCATTTAAGGTATGGAGGTGATCTCTTCTTATCTCTACCTTTTGGGGCACAATCTTATCTGGGGACACCACAGAGCCCAAGAATTGTCCTGTATCAGAAATTTGGACCTTTTCTGTGGCTATCTGTAAACCCCACTGACTTAAAGTTTTAAGTAGAAAAGGATATGCCTTTTGTAGCATGGTAAGGTCTTTATGGCACAGGAGGATGTCATCCATGTAAAGGAGCAAAATTAAAGAGGGGAATTGTTCCCTCACTGGCAAAAGAGCTTCTTGTACATAAAGTTGGCACATTGTAGGACTATTGGACATTCCCTGTGGTAAGACCTTCCATTGATACCTCTTATCAGGTTCCATGTGATTAATAGAGGGGATGGTAAAGGCAAATCTGGGCCTATCTCTTGGACACAAAGGTATAGAAAAGAAACAATCTTTAATATCTATAATAATTAAATTCCAGCCACGTGGTAAGGCGGAAAGTACAGGGAGACCCCTCTGTACTGGGCCAAATAAGTTCATTTGCTCATTAATGGCTCTGAGGTCATGGAGCAGTCTCCACTTTCCTGACTTTTTCTTAATTACAAAAATTGGAGTATTCCAAGGTGAGGTAGATGGCTCAATATGGCCTAGTTTTAATTGTTCCTCTACCAGTTGAATCACAGCTTCCAGTTTTTCAGAGGATAGGGGCCATTGAGGAACCCACACTGGATTCCCCGTTTTCCATGGTATGGGCCGTGCTGCCCCAATGGCCGCTATGGAAAACCCAGACCCTGTCTGTCTTGGTTTCCATTAGGTAAGATAGGCTCTATCCTTCCCTGTTCTTGATGTCCTAACCCTTTTCCTTCTTTATAACCCATCTTTGCCATGATATTTTTTGCTTTAGTTGAATACCCTCCCGATGGGGCGTTTTCATTGGACAAAATAAGGCCCAAATGCTGCATAATATCCCTTCCCCAGAGGTTAACCGGGAGTGGGAGCACATAAGGTATGAATTTCCCTTGCTGCCCTTCAGAGGATTCCCACGTCAAGGCAATGGAGCTTATAGTGGGACATGATTGATATCCTAGGCCCTGTAATGAATGAGATGACTCTGTGGTGGGCCATGCTTTGGGCCACCAATGTGTAGAGATTATACTTTTATCTGCTCCGGTATCAAGGATGCCTTCAAACTCTTTTCCGTTAATCTTAAGGCAGAGCTTAGGTCTATTATTCAAAGATACAACCAAATAGGCAGAATCATTTCCTGAGGAGCCCATCTTCTTTATCTCAGGTCCTGCAGATTTTTCCTTGGTATTATCAGGGAGGAGCAGCAGCTGAGCTATCCTATCTCCTTTACTAATAGAAAAAACGCCCTTAGGGCTTGAGCACAGGACCTGTATTTCAGGGGAATGTTGACAATCCATAACTCCAGGGTGGACTACTAAGCCCTGCAAGGTGAGTGAACCCCGGCCGAGAATAAGGCCCATGGTTCCCGGGGGCAAGGATGGTATAGGCTCCACTGGCACCGGCTGAATACTCATTTGAGGCATTAATAGGAAGTCGGAGGCGGCACGCAGGTCCACCCTTGTGGGTCTTCCTGGGTCGCCTCTCTGACTGCTTCCTGGGTCCTGACAAACCGGTTCCCATATCTTTGAGGGCCCTGGGACCGAGGGCCCGATGACCCGTTTTTTGGCACATAAGCTGATTGACTATCAGGTGGGGGAAGAATTCTGCCCTTTATATCCCTCACAGAGCGACACTGGTCGGCTCTATGATAACCCTTGCCACACTTAGAGCAAAGAGTGAGAGTCCCCCCCTGTTTATCTGGAGCTCTGCAATCTTTCTTAAAATGCCCAGGCTTTCCGCAATTAAAACATGTCCTCTGATCATTTCTGCTCATGGAGCGGTTCTGAGATTGGAGGATGGCGGCCGCTAAGCCTGCATTGGTGAGAGGTCCCCCAAGCTCTCGACAGACCCTGAGCCAGTCTTGTAAGCCTTTGTTCTTTCTTGGGGCTATGGCCGCTCGGCACTCCTTTGTGGCTTGCTCATAGATTAGCTGTTCTACCAGAGGCGCGGCTTGCTCTGAATCTCCAAAAATACGCTCTGCTGCCTCTGTCATTCTGGCCACAAAATCTGAGAAGGATTCCTGAGGTCCCTGGACAACTTTTGTTAATTGACCAGTGGTTTCACCTGCTCGGGAGAGCGCCTTCCAGGCCCTAATAGCCGTGGAGGAAACTTGGGCATAAGCTCCCCAATGGTAGTTTGTTTGATCAGCAGAATAAGCTCCCTGACCCGTTAACAAGTCAAAAGTCCAATCTCTCTGCTCTGGAGTCAAAGCAGCTGCGTTTGCTCGGGCCTGCGCTTGTGCAGTTTCATGCCAAAGAGCTCTCCATTCCATATATTTGCCCATACTAGGGAGAGCGGCTTTTACAACCGTTTGCCAGTCAGCAGGAGTTAGTGCCATGCCAGCGAGCCTGTCTAACTGCACCAAGGTAAAATTAGCATTGGTTCCGTATTTACGGACCGACTCGGCAAGCTCTTTAATTTGTAAGTATTCTACCGGAGCGTGGACACGCCCACCCTCGGCTCCTTCAAAGACCGGAAATGCCTGTTGTATTTTCCTTTGTTCCTCTCTGGGAATGAATGAGTCTGCGCACTGCCTCTCTGCGCATTGCCTCTCTGCGCAGGGCTGACGCACTACGCAGGGCGGGGACTCCGCATAGGGCGGACCTTGAAGCCGACTGCCCTGAGGCCAATCAGCAAACTGGCCTTCGCCAGCCGCTTTTGGCTTCCTTAACTGATTAGCTAGCACTTTACCTGGCTGGTACCCTTTTTTCTCATAATGAGCTGCTTCTTCCTCCCAGTCTGTTTCTTCAGAGGAGAATTCATCATCTGATTCAGAGCTACCAAGAGCTGGCTCCCCGAGCCCATCCAGCGATGAGCACAGGCTCCTTTTCCTAGAGACCTCCGCTAATTGATCTTTCTTCTTTTCCCTTTTTCCTCTTTTTCTTCTAATCTCTCTCCAGGTATTCCTACCTAACCTTAACTTTTCCTCGGGTTCAAGACCCTTGGAAAGGCCTGTATACTTATTTTGTGTACCATATTTCCTCTTTGTTCCTACTCTCTCTCCCCACTTTACTTCTGATAGCTTGTCCTGAATTTCCTCTAGAATTTTCCCTGCCTTAACCACTTGATAACATGTGAAAAGGAACAAAAGGGCTTCTAACACTAGAAAAAATTCAAGGCCAAACATTTTCCACTTTACTTCTGATAGACTGTCTTGAATTTCCTTAGAAAGTTCAAGGCCAGGCTTACCTCGTAAAGCTATACTCACTGGTACTCTCGTTCCCCAGCTGAAAAGTTCTGAATTCATACAGTTGAATCCTTCTTAACAGTCTGCTTTACGGGAACCTTTATTACCGCGACCCGCAGTTCTGGTTCTGGAATGAGGGATCTTCCTTGTACCGGTGATGGTAAACTCTCGTCCCGAGTTTTTTCTCGTCCCGGAATTTCTCGTCCCGGAATTCGGCACCAATTGTTATTAAACGCGTTCTCACGCCCGGCCAGGAAGAACACAACAGACCAAAATCTTCTGCGGCAAAACTTTATTGCTTACATCTTCAGGAGCAAGAGTGTAAGAAGCAAGAGCGAGAGAAAACGAAACCCCGTCCCTATTAAGGAGAATTATCCTTCGCCTAGGACGTGTCACTCCCTGATTGGCTGCAGCCCATCGGCCGAGTTGACGTCACGGGGAAGGCAGAGCACATGGAGTGGAGAACCACCCTCGGCACATGCGCAGATTATTTGTTTACCACTTAGAACACAGCTGTCAGCGCCATCTTGTAACGGCAAATGTGGGCGCGGCTCCCAACAGTGAAATACATATAACATGCAGTATTATTTTCAAACCATGTTTAACTTATAAATAAATAAATTAAGCAAAGTATATGAGAGAAGAGATAAAAAAGGTGAGACCCTGATGATGTGGGAATGTATATTTGACATAGCTGGTAGTATATGTCCAATCCTCGGGAAGATATCTGAAGAGCAGAGCCATCTTGGACATGAAACAACATCCTTTTTACTCTGAGAAGTGCTATATCTTATATGGCAGCTTTTAAATGTAACTGTTTTAATTATTACCAAAAGTGATGGATCAAAATTACTAATGTCAATACCTTTCACCTAAAACCTCAGGTATTTAATCTTCCAAAATAATAATCAAATTAAACTCTGTCTAAATATGCTCACATTATGACAGAGCTAAAGGAGACAAACAAAAATGTCTTATTTTCTTACTGCTCCACCTTTTCATAGAGAAATTTGTATAATTCTGACATGCCCACCAAGCATTAACATAGGTACCAATGTAACTGACTAAAAATGTTTCAACAGGATGCATTTCAAAATTACTTTCATTAAAGAGATCTGTAACTCCCCTGAACTTTACTTCTGCCCTCTAAGGTAAGATGAAGATTTAATGCAGTGCTTTCTTCACACTGGGAGATAAATTTCCTGGTAATAATACTGTTAGAAATGTATGACTACACATTAGTTTCTTTAGCTTAGACCAGTGATGCCAATTGTTCTAACTTTTGGGCTAGTTACCTCTGCTTAACTCTGAACTACTTTAAGATCACTGAAAATAATTCAACAAAGATACATCTGTCTGAAACCTTTAGATGGATGGTCAATTTCTCAGATTCAGTACATTTAGTCCTACTCCCTGTTATTTGTTTTTAAATAATAAGAATGGAATTTTATGAAAAACATGGGATCTACTGAAATGACTTGTTTATTCTCTCATTGCTTAGATGAGCTATCCAATGGTATTTTTCTTTCACATCCCAGAACAATGTATATCTGAAAGGACATATGGATGTAATTTACCACACAGTGTTGACTCTTGAAATCTTAAGTCTCTAACAACCATTATAATTGCTATTCCCAGGCTCTTAAAATTACTAATATTGTGGCTGATTTAACATATCTTTAAATTTTAAAGACTTTGCTCATATATTGCTTCCTTCTAATATATAGCTTAATTTAAAAATTCATAGAAATAAGAGCACTTTATTAATGATTTTTTATTTTATCACATATCTAAAAGTTTAGGGGGTCATGCTGCTCATCCAGGGTCAGATATACTGGGAATGTATTTAACTATGTTTTTGCACTCAGATTATAATGTGACTATTTAACCTTCATCTACAGGTGGCTTTTAGGGTTGTTTTTATAACATCATAAACCATTCTGAAATCAGTACAATTGGAAACATGTTTAAGAATGGAGGAGAACTTTCACATCACATCAAAATTTATTACTAAGTTCTTGTCCAAAGTGTAATCTAAAGTAATTCTTGGATAGAAGTGTGAAGGTTCCTTGTGTACCTGCTTAGGAGAATG
Source organism: Mus musculus (assembly GCF_000001635.26). Lineage (NCBI taxonomy): Eukaryota > Metazoa > Chordata > Mammalia > Rodentia > Muridae > Mus > Mus musculus. Next base: position 10,758,781 of record NC_000077.6, on the reverse strand, counting down.
TTTCTAGCAGGTGATTTACACTTTTGCTGGTGTGACAGGAGGAAGGGAGCCTTGGTCTGGTGTCAACTTCCTCAGTTCTTTATAGTAGCAAGAAGCTATTCACACATTTCCTGGGATCGCTACTTATTCTGTGAAATGTCTTTTCTATTGGTTTTGGGACATCTCGTAATTCATTTTCTACTCTATGGGTGTTTTATTCCCATTTCATTTAGTTTTTAAATATTTGCAACTTTTACTCTTTTATGTAAATATAATACATATTTGATAGAGAATATATGTGTTACTTTTTCAACTTTCAGTTGTAGAATTATCCTCTCTTAAGGTTTTCTCAAGCATTTTAACATGTTCTTGCTTATTTTCTCTGCATTCTCCTAATACAGCAACGTCTGAATATATTTAGCTGTTTGCTCGTCCCCTCCCCTGCCACAGTACACCACCTCTCAGGCTTACAGTATTTTTCATATATAAAACCGTCTCATCTATTTAAAAATTAATTAATTTATTTATTTTTATTAGATATTTTCTTTATATACATTTCAAATGCAATCCCGAAAGTTCCCTATACCCTCCCTCCGCCCTGCTCCCCTACCCACCCACTCCTGCTTCTTGGCCCTGGCATTCCCCTGTACTGGGGCATATAAAGTTTGCAATACCAAGGGGCCTCTCTTCCCAGTGATGGCCGACTAGGCCATCAGAACTCCAAATAGACTATGATTCTTAATTACCACTTCAAAGATATTCTATAGGGCTGCAAAGATGTATATTAATGCAGCTTTTATGCTTTATAAAGCTGGGGTATAATTTATATGTATTTTTGCATTGTGTCTTTTTTATGTAGAAGTCTTTGTAATTACTCCATATCCCAGGGGTAAACAATATCTTATTATTTTCAGACTGTATAGTGTTCTATTGTCTGAATGTACAAATAATCTTCTAGTTACATGCTACTGGTAGGCTTTTAAGTCACTCTAGCTCTATGTTCTCATCAATGATGACATAATGAAAACTTTTATACAACATTGTATAGACATATAAGTACTCCTTAATGATAAATTTTATTAGTGGAATAGCAAATTTTGTACATATTAAACTCTTTGCACGTTTCAAATATTAAAATGCAATAAGAAATTTCTTTTCACAAAGCACCGTTCAGAACCTTACCAACAGAATATGTGTATACTATGTCCCTCATACCTTAAGAGAGTATAATCAATATTTTAAAAAGTTGACTTCAGATTCCATAGTCTATGGTTATTTTCCATTCACAGTTTTCAAATTTTGGGAAAAGTTGTGCACCTTATCTTGTAGTTTAAACTATCATTTTTTCTCTTTTGAAAACCTATATACTTAGAACACTTGTTCATTTGTCATTTTCTTTAAAAACACTTAAAAATTAGCCATCTGAGCCTTTCAAGTTTCTTATGTTTTGATTGTTTGTCCATCTCCCTGATCTTCACAGATCCACCTTCCCTCTTATCTTCCCAATATTGTATCCTTTAATTTTATAAACCTCTCAAGACCAATCTGTCCTCCCAAAATACTCTTAGATAGATGGTCATTCACTGTAGCATGTTGACTTACAAAAAGGTAACTTAGGAAAAAGAATAATTTTAAGATACATAAACAATTTTGCATCTCCTACTAGCTCAGTTTCCAGGCCAAATACAGAGTTGAAGAGCCTAGTTCCATTTGATTCTTCCAAGAGGAATCAGGAAGATAGGCAGGAAAAGGTTGCAGGTACTCAAGGTAATTGATTGGGGAGAGGAATTGGCTCTGCATCTGCTTACCATATAATCCAGTACTCCGATTTATCAGTTGTGATCATCATTGTAAACTGTCAGTTTGGGAGGCTCTGGACTCTCCTACAAGAGGGCCTAATGGGCATTCCTGTGGTGATTATCTTGATGGTGTTGAGGTGGACTGTCTCAGTGGAGGAAAAGAACTGAGCAGCTGCATTCATTGCTTTGCTTCACTTAATAACCCCCTTCTTTATAAAAGTAAAAACAAAAAGTGCTGGCATTGTTTTCAGTAAAATTTTAGGAGAATTTCTAAGATGAAAGAGATATATCTTATAGTTTATGTTGAATGCTAGGTCAGTTAAGCAAAGACAACCAAAGCTAAATCTGTGATCATACACGTCATCCATCCTTTATTTATGCATATATCTATATATATGCATTTATATTTATTTGTGAGATAGAAGAGAAAAGGAACAAGAAAGAGAGAGAGAGAGAGAGAGAGAGAGAGAGAGAGAGAGAGAGAGAGAGAGAGAGAGAGAGAAATGGCCAGAGGGAAGAGATGAGGACTGAAGAGAGAAAGGGAAGGAGGAGGAAGGGAAAAAGGGAAGCTCAATATTTCCTGTTTGTGAGTTTTCCAGTACGGTTAATGAAGAGAAATTTTCACTCTGATGAAATAGGCTTGCCTAGCCAAAGGTAATGAGAACAGAAACTTGACACCTGGTAGGAGGAGAGTGAGTCATACATTGTCTTGTGAGCAATGCTGTTTGGAGGGGATGCGGACAGCACACTGGCTGAAGCAATGGGCTTCCTAGGTGAGCAGAGAGCACAGACGCAGGCACCTTTCCATGTATTTTCAGACTTATGAGTCAACCAAATGATGGCAGCAGAGCAAATGCTCAAGTGTCCTCTGGAGCTTCACTCTGCTCATTCAGTCACTTAATACATCGATAAATATTTATGAATCTCCCAGACAATACATTACCTGATGGAGGTTCAGAGATCTTTAAAGGGATTCAAAGCTGCTGCTCAACTCCTTAAAAATATTGAAATCCTAGAGAAAGAAAGGGGTTTTAAGCACAACTTCATATCCAGTTACCATTACTTGTAATCTCTTGGCCATGTAAATGCAATAATTTTTAAAACGTACACCTATCCCAGAAGGTATGCCAAGGTTTCCTTCACAGTGAGAGAATTATTTCTCACAAGTGTCTTGACATATAAAGTTATTGACTTGTGTACATTGGTTAAAATTCTGGTACTTTGCTGAGCATAACAGGCATAAGAACTTTCTAGTTTAGTCTTTGGATTCTTTTAAATATACAATCGCATTATCTGAGATTGAGCTATTTCCTGTCTTCTGTCTGTAGTTATACCTGTCTGCCTTTCATCTTTTCATACTGATTTAGCTAAGACTTGAAGTACTATATTGACTGCAAGTACTATAATAAGACAGCCATGTCTTGTTCTGGATTTCACAGGTCATGTTTCATCAATTCCCATGTAATACAATATGTACTATAGGTGTGCTGAATATATACTAGCTGTATTGTGTTGTTGTTTCCCTTCTACACATTGTTTGTTAAAGATTTTTGTTGTGAAACCATGCTTAACTTTTTCCTGAATCTATTGTGATGGACATTTAATTTCTACCTCCAAGTCTATTCATGCACTGTGCAACATGGATTGATTTCTATTAAACCACCCTTGTACACAGAGAGTGAAAACAACTTGGTCATGATGTTAGTTCATTTTTATTATCAAATTGGATGGATTTGGCCTCACCTATAGGGCACATCTCAGGATGTCTATGAGGGTGATTGTTTTGTTGTTGTTGTATTTTTTTTTGTAGATATTTAGCTTAAGAAGAACGATGTACGATGCACACAGGCAGCATTATCCTTACAAAAAAATTGAAAATGTGATTACTTTCCATTCATGATCCTTGTATTGGAGCAAACATCATTTTATCAAAATTCTCAGCTGAACTTGAAGCTTAAAATGATTGTCATCTTGTCGTGAGTGCAATGTTCTTTTCTCCAGAGTCTTCTGTGTTTGGGAGGATTATCTATGCAATGAGGCTTCTGCTTCCTCATGTCCTACTATGGAGTCATGAGTTTGAAGCTGCGTTCGTCTTGACATACTGCTTTTCAGCACACCACTTGTCTTTGACTCTGACCTTGTGAATTTTCGAAACTCTTCTTCGTTTTCTGCTTTGCGATAGTCTGCTTTCTTTTGCTAACCCTTCTCCATCACAGGGTGACTGACACTGAAGCTCATATGGCAGCTTAACCCAAAGTCCTCCCTGCCTGGTCATAAAAGTGGTTAGTTAACAAACCCATGTATTTCTTCATTTACCACAGTCAGTGTTGCCATTGCCAGGATTATTGAAGGTGGTTTGAATATCAAAGCAATATTCTATGAATTTGTTCATTTTAAAATTCTGGTTCTAGTACTACATGCTTTTTCCAGGCTTTATTAATCAACTCACTGAGTTCCTTGAACTTTTACAATCCTGTCATTATCTATGACTTTCAATTGTTCTTGAAAACTCCCTTGTGCCTGGATTTTCTTCAAATAAATCCCATAGGGGACTAATATCCAATATATACAAAGAACTCAAGAAGCTGGACTCCAGAAAATCAAATAACCCCATTTAATGGGGTACAGAGCTAAACAAAGAATTCTCACCAGAGGAATAATGAATGGCTAAGAAGCACCTGAAAAAATGTTCAACATCCTTAATCATCAGGGAAATGCAAATCAAAACAACCCTGAGATTCCACCTCACACCAGTCAGAATGGCTAAGACCAAAAATTCAGGTGACAGCAGATGCTTTCGAGGATGTGGTGAAAGAGGAATACTCCTCCATTGCTGGTGGGATTGCAAGCTGTTACAACCACTCTGGAAATAGTCTGGTGGTTTCTCAGATAATTGGACATAGTACTACTGGAAGATCTAGCAATACCTCTCCTGGGCTTATACTCAGAAAATGTTCCAACTTGTAATAAGGACACATGCTCCACTATGTTCATAGCAGCCTTATTTATAATATCCAGATGCTGGAAAGAACCCAGATATCACACAACAGAGGAATGGATACAGGAAATATGGTACGTCTACACAATGGTATACTACTCAGCTATTAAAAACAATGAATTTATGAAATTCTTAGGCAAATGGATGGATCTGGAGGATATCATCCAGAGTGAGTTAACCCAATCACAAAAGAACATACCTGATATGCATTCACTGATCAGTGGATATTAGCACAGAAACTTAGAATATCCAAGACATAATTTGCAATACACATGAAACTCAACAAGAAGGGAAACCAAAGTGTGGATTCTTTGCTCCTTCTTAGAACGGGGAACAAAATACCCATGGAAGGAGTTACAGAGACAAAGTTCTTAGCTGAGACAGAAGAAAGGACCATCCAGAGACTGCACCACCTGGGAATCCATCCCATAAACAACCACCAAACCCAGACACTATTGCATATGCCAGTAAGATTTTGCTGACAGGACCCTGACATAGCTGTCTCTTTTGAGGTTATGCCAGTGCCTGGCAAATACAGAAGTGGAGGCTCACAGTTATCTATTGGATGAAACACAGGGCCCCCAATGGAGGAGCTAGAGAAAGTACCCAAGGAGCTTAAGGGATCTGTAACCCTATAGGAGGAACAACAGTATGAACTAACCAGTACCACCAGATTTCATGTCTCTAGCTGCATATGTAGCAGAAGATGGCATAATCAGCCATCATTGGGAGGAGAGGCCCTTGGTCTTGCGAAGATTATATGCCCCAGAACAGGGGAATGCCAGGACCAGGAAGCTGGAGTGGGTGGCCTGGGGAGCTGGGCAGAGGGAGGGTATAGGGGACTTCTGGGATAGCATTTCAAATGTAAATGAAGGATAGATCTAATAAAAAATTTTTTTGAAAAAAATAACCTTTTACAAATAGTGTATTTTTAGTGTGTCTCCATTTTTTGAAAACTTCTAATTTCATTTTTGTTCTTCCTATTTTGGTCCTCCTAATGATTATTTTGTGTCCTTCCTGAGTTATTTATTTTCTTCTCAAAATCTCATTTTCTGTCAAGATTGTTTTTAAGTAGAAAAAAAAAATCTAATGGTATTTATCCCTACCCCATCTTATAAGTGAGTCTTCACCATCATCAAGCTCATTATTCAGATGATATTACCAAGCCATTTTGTGCTTGGAAAATATTTCTAAATTCCTGTTACACATACAATATGTGTGTGTGTGTGTGTGTGTGTGTGTGTGTGTGTGTGTATAATATGTTCATAATTCATGTACAATAATATGAAGAAATTTAGGAATATAAATTTTCCTTTTAGGTCTTCTTCATTGTATGATACAGACTCTGAAATGTTCTATTTTCATTTCATTTTAATATAAACATTTAAATGTTTTTTTCAGATTTTCTTCAGTGACCTATTCATTACTCAATCGGACTAATGTTTAATCCACAGGAGGTCATTTTTTTCAGTTTCTCTTCCTATTGATATTTAGTATAACTCCATTGTGCTCACAGTACACATGCCATTTCAGCCCTCCTGTGCTTGCTGAGGCTTGCTTTGTACCCTAATATGTGATCTATTTGGACAAAGATGTGCTTCCAAGAAGAATGTGTTTTCTTTAGTGTTTAGTGGAATGTTCTATAGATATGCTAGTTCCATTTGATTGATGATATTCTTTAACTTTGATGTTTCTGTTTTGTGTGTGTGTGTGTGTGTGTGTGTGTGTGTGTGTGATTGAATATTGAAATCCTTCATAATTATTGGGTTGCATTTAGTCTGCGGTTTTATATCACATGCTATACATTTATGAAATTAGGAATCTGTTCATATGTGTCTGGTGAATATTTAGAATTATAATAATCTCAATTAATTGTCTCCTTAAATGACATGTAGAGACCTGATTTATCTACTAGATTTTGTTTGAAGTCTAATGTGTCTGATATTAGAATAGCCTGCTTATTTCCTTGAATGAAGTACTTTTTCCCATCCTTTTATGCTAATATATTCTCTATGTTTGATGCTAGGTAGACATCTGGGTCATTTTATTGGTGATTTGAGACTACTAATATCTGTATCTATTACAGAAAGACATTATATTTTGACATCTTGTTGATTTTGTATTTTTGTTTTGTTTTGTTTTGTTTTTTGGAGTTGTGCTGATTAATTGTCCTGTCATCATTTATTTCTCCTCAATGACCCCTTGGGTTGTTAAGTCCTAAGGATTCCTTCCAGTGGCCTTGCATAGTGAGCTGGCTTTGTGTTCTTCTCTCCTTTTAGTCTGTTTTTAATTGTAGAATTTTCAAATTTATCCTTTAATTTTAATCTATACAGTTTGCTGAGTATCATCTTCTGCATTGTATCTGCCTATATTTGATGTGGCTCTTTTCTCTTAGAATTTTCAATGTCCATTCTTTAGCATGTAGATTCAGTGCTTTAATTATAGGAGGTGCCTTAGTTAGGGTTTCATATTTTTTATTTTTTTTATTAATCATTGTATTCATTTACATTTTAAATGATATCCCCCTTCCCGGTTACATCCTCTACCATTCCCCGTTTCATCCCCGTCTCCCTCTCCATTGCCTCTATGAGGTTGATTTTTCACCCATTCACCCGTTCCCACCTCACATCCCCTTACCCTGGGGCATCAATGCACCCTACCTTCCCATTGATATTAGATAAGGCCATTCACTGCTACATATGTATCTGGAGTCCTTTATGAAGAGACAGCATGACTGTGGTAACTTTTACAAGGGAAAACATTTAATCAGGCTGACTTACAGTTTCAGAGGTTTAGTTCATTATCATTCTAGTGGGAAGCATGGCAACATGCAGGCAGACAGGGTACTGAAAGAGATGAGAGTTCTACATCTTGATCCACAGGCAGCAGAAGACTGAATACCATACTGGGTAGAGCTTGAGCATCAGAGAACTCAAATCCTGCCTGAACGGTGGCATATTTCTTCCCACAAAGCCACACATATACCAACAAAACCATACCTCCTAATAGTGCCACTCCCTATGGGTCAAGCATTCAAATACACGAGTCTATGGGGGCATTCCTATTCAAACCACCATAAGAAAACACAAGGAAGAACAATATCAACCAGCCAGACCCCCCCAAAGTTCCCGGGGACTAAATCACCAATCAAAGAATACTATACATGGAGGGACCCATGTCTCCAGCTGCATATGTAGCGGAGGATTGCCTTATCTGCCATCAATGGGAGGGGAGGCCCTTGGTTCTGTGGAGGCTAAATGACCCAGGGTAGGGGAGTGCTAGGGTGCTGAGCAGGGAGAGAGAGGATGAATGGAGGAGCACTCTCATAGAGGCATGGGAAAGGGAAGGAGGATCAGGGATTTGTGGAGGGAATGCTGGGAAGGGAGATAACATTTGAAATGTAAATAAAATAACCAATAAGAAAAGAGAAGACACAGGAAGTTTCTTTTCAGGCTATATTTATGTGATATTTTGTGGAACTTTTATGTCTGGGTAAGTTTCACTTTTTATTGATTTACAAATTTTTCTCCTATGGTTTTATTAAAACACTGACTGTTCCTTTGGCACCAATAATTGTCACAATTCACAGGTTTGGTGTTTTCATGGAGTCTCAATGTTCCTATATTCATTGCATTCTTTGTTTCCTTTGATTGAGCGATCCAGTTCTTCTGTCTTGTGTTCAGATCCTGATATTCTGTCCTTATCCAATCCATTCTGCTCATGAGGCTTTCAACTGAGCTTTAGATAAGGATTGCTAGGTTTCTCATATCCTGCTTCAGTTTGTGTTTTCCTTAGTATTTTATTTCTTTATTGAATTTGAATTTCATTTCCTGAATTGTTCTCATTATTTCTCTCAGCTGTTTGCTTATGTTTCTTGCACTTCAATAATTTCATTCATGGCCTCTTACGTTTACCAGGTGATTATCTGTGTTCTTTTTCGCTGCTTTGAAATCATTGAACATGTTTATATTTGTTCTTTTGAATTCCATGTCTTGAATTTCATAATTGTGGTTCTTCTTAGGAAATATTTCTATGAGGTTGATTTCTGGAGGTGATATAATGTCTTGGCTTACTGTAGTGCTGTGCTTTTTAAATGTCTGGACATAGATATTGGTTATCTATTTAAATATGAATTATTAGAACACCCAGCTGGAATACCAGGCAGAAGTGGGAATATTGGTGCTGAAGTGGGCCGAGTCTGATCATACTTTCCACTCTTCTGGCTCCTCTCATATCCTTCTTGACCTCTCTATCTCCTCAGCTTTGGGCTCCCATTTTCTCCCCATCTCTAAGCCCTCTACATACACACAAGTAAAAACAAGCAGCAGGGACAGCAAAATCAAGACTAAAAATACCAAAACAAACAAACAAAAAACATAAAAACAAAACCCACAAAACAAAAATCAAAGAAAACCACTATGGAGTTCATTTTGTGTTGGTCAACTGCTGGGCACAAGGACTGCCCTGGAGTGATTTTGATATACCCAGTAAGCTTCATTTTACAAAATTAATATTCCATTTGCAAATGAGTATTATTTGGGTTGAGATCTTGTGTCCATTTTGCTTTGCAATGCTAGGACTCTGTTTGACTTGAACCTATGAATATACTGTGAATTCTGCCACACTCTCTTTGAATTTATATGTGTACCAGTTATGGTGTGCCTGGAAGACACGTCCATGGGGTCATTGATCACCTCTATTTTTTTTTTACTTCCCTTTTTGCATAGATTTATGGATGTTGAGTGGAAGAGTGGTTTGGACGACACTGTTTCTTGGAGTTATTAATAACCTGTTTCTTACAATTTTTTTCAGCCTCCTTTTGTGCAAAGATTTCTTGGTGTTAACTAAGACATCACATTTAGGAATGAGGGCTCCAAAGTCTCACTTTCAGCACACTTTACAGCTGTGCAACTTTGTGTTCATTTCAATATACTGAGAGGCAAAGTGTCTCAGATGAGTGTTGACAAAGGCTTTAATTCATTGGTATATCAAGATTCCATTGGGAGTCATTGAATGCTATATTCCTTTAGCTAAATAATAGTAGGTTTTCCTCCTTGGTTCATGGCCTATCTAAACTCAGGTTCTTGGCCACTTTAGTAGCATGCATATTGTTCCCATTTTCCAGAGTGAGTCTTAAATCCAGGTTTTAAAATGTGGCCATTTATTCTCATAACATTTGTGCCACTATTTCACCCGTTTATCTGCATGCAGGTCTCTGTTGTGGGTCATACAACATTTGTAGCTGGATGATACTGATGATTGCTTTTCTCCCTCAGTAGCAGTAGTGTGCATAGTACCTCCAAGCACCATGAATTTGTGTCAACAGGGGGGAAGCTTTTTGCTAGGCACCAGATGGACTTCTCTTATTGTGGTGAGCAATAGCAATAGCAATAGCTTGGGATGTTTGTGGCACTCCACAGTACTTCTTTAGCCAACCTCTTAACAAGATGCAACGCATTCCTGGCACGTGAGGATTTACTTGATGCATCTTGTCTTCCCTGCTATCTTGTTTAAAATGTCAAATAAATCTGTTATTTCTGGGATAAATATACCAAGTTATAGTATATGACTCAAAGTGTACCGGGAGTTTGTGTTTTCAAGTATGTATGTGAACTACATATTTGTTGTAGACTATGCTATTGTTCTTCATGTTTCTTTTCATGGTTTGTCTTTGAAAAGGAGCACACTAGGGGGATGGAAGAGGGCCAGGCTGAAAGTGATCAGAATGAATTATTTACATGAGTGAAATTACCAAAGAATTAATTTAATTAATGAAAATACAATAAAAGGTATACAAAAAGATTTTTATCTAAATACCAATCCAAAACATTTGACAAAATCAAAAGTACTCAACAAAAGAAAGAGAAAAAGGAAAATGAATATCCAAGCTAAAAGCAGTGACCTAGTGCTGAGAGGGAGCTTACAACATGCTAACTGCTCTGGATTTGTTCTCCACCAGTGTTTAGATGAGAGATAGAAAGAACAATGGAGAGAGGAGAAAAAGGGAAGGAAGGAAAGGGGAAGAGAAGGAAGGAAGGAAGGAGGAAGGGTAGCAGTAAAGGAGAAACCAAATTATTTTTTAAGGCCTAGAACTATCATAATATGTAACGCTAAAAGAGTGAATGTTTCTACTAAGATCAAGTACAAGGCAGGAAGGCAGGTATTATCACATTATATTTCCATATCTGTCTAGAATATGTGCATGCAAGTACACACACACTCACATACATACACAGAAACACACAGAGAGAGAGAGAGAGGAAGAGAGAGAGAGAGGTAAAATCCATATTAGATAAGAAATTGAACTATTCTATTCTTAAAGCATATCAAACAACAAATTATCTGAGAATTACTAGAATTAGTAAAGAAATTAAATGTGTGTAAAGAATACAATTGTCAAATACAAAATAAATTGTTTTCATATATAAGGAATACAAGAGAAAGGCTGGAGAATTAACTCAGTGATTAAGACCACTTAATGAACTCTGTGCAGGACCCAAGTTTGGTTTGCAACACCTATAGCTCTACTTAGACTCATTTGCAACTCTTGTTTCTGGAGGTCCAGTGCCCTCTCTTCTAGACTCTGTTGGGACTGCATGCACATGTACATATACCCTCCCATGCATAATCAAAACTAAAATCCGTTTTTAAAATTAAGTTATAAATATCTGAGAAATGAATAAAAACTCCTATTTATATTATCATCAACAAGAGTAAGATATTTGTGAATATATTTAATAAAAAGGTTGTAATCCTTGTGTACTGCAAACCCACAGAGTATGGAGTGGACATGATCAAAATACATTGTATGCATCCATGATGTTCTCAAGGAATAAATTAAGAGCTGAAAAAAAAAAAGAAATGGAGAAGAATCTCAATCTTATGAATTGTGAGACTGAACGTTGTTTAAATGACAGTGTTTTCTTATTTTTATATTGAATCAAACCAATTTATATGAAAGTTCCAGATGGTATTTTGAAAATATAAGCAAACTGAAGCAAAACTTACTTGGAAGTGTAAGATTCATAATGGTCCAAACATTTGTGTTGTGTTTTGTGTTCCTATGGTATGAAAACTTAACATGAATTGCATGCCACTCTTGGACTATTCTCAGTGGAAAACCACATTATCTTGTATGTAGGCAGAGATAGGGCAGTTCTCTGAAGCTTCTTTTTCTTGTTCAGTTGAAATTTCACACCTGTATATGGGACTGTTAATTTTCACCCCTATAAACAACTTAATTTAAAATAAAACATTATGCATACATATTTAAAATATATGTCTAGTCAGGTAATGTTATGGTTTGTAAAGCAAGTCTTAGCACACATGTCTGCACAAAAAAACCACCACTTGAGGCCACTTGTTAGGTGTAGAAGGGAGATATTAAATTGCCAGTTTTCAATTACATCAAGTTTCAGAGTTACAGGACTTTATTTCCCAAATGTACTCTCATAACTGCTGTTGTTGAAAGAGTTAGAAGTCCCCAGGGTCAGGAGAACAAGGACTGAGGGTTTCATGTCACTCTGATAGATTTTCTTGACCAAAGATCCTAATTTCTATTTTTCTTGTGTGTGTGAAAGCTCATCTCAGAAGCAGGGCTTTTGTGAATGCCTGTAATAAAAAGTACAGCCTTAGGGAATTCACTAAGGTTTCTGTGTCATCTGAGCCATTTTGTAATCTCAACTCAAATCCAGGGCCATGTGTGCTTGAGTTTGTTAGGTAAGAGTCTTCTTACTTGTCACATTCATAGATAAGGGGTTTAACATTTGTGAAACAAAGTTGAGCGCTCTCTCTCTCTCTCTCTCTCTCTCTCTCTCTCTCCTTTCTTCTCCAAAGAGATAATTAATAAATAAGATAATAACACTGATAACTAAACAGACCTCTATTCTAACCCTACTCCCCAGAAGTTTATGATTAAGGTAGCACTGGGAAGATTGGATAGTAGAAAGGACCAGACAAAATTATGTATGGAGACACTGTTGCTTTTCTTTCAACTTTCATTTAAGTTCCTGTGATAGCTATAAGGTTTCCTTTTCAAATGACCAGGATTCCAAAATAGAGGTATTAAAGCACTAGACAGAATCCCATCAATGTGAGATTGTTTCTCAGGCCTTGGCAAACTTATGAAAGGACTCTGTGGTTATTGATATACAAACAACACTAAATACTAGATCTGAAATACAATCAGATTTCTTCTCAAAACCCAAGAGGAAATACCCAACAAAACTCACAATTCCTCAAACAGTTATCTAAAATATGTAGGCCAGCTGACATCAAATCTCAGTTCAGTGGTCATCATTATGATGAGAACCCTGTGCAAGAACCTTGGGTTGTTCTGAAACACAGATTCCAGTCCCTTTGTTTTAAGCTATGGCATTGTGAATGCTCCTTTGATGAATAATTGTCTAAAGGGCTGTGGTTTTTCTTCTGATCTTTGACTCTCCTCAGCTACTGGTTAACACTATTCTACTCTCAATTTCTGTAAGAACACTTAAGTTTTATTCTTTTAGCTTATATATTATCTGTCCTTTCAATTTTAGCATATCACATTATTTTTGTAGGGGTTGGGAAAAATAGTCTCTAGTAAATATTCCTAGGAAGGTAAACACTTGTAGTGAATACAAAGTGAGTGATAGAGACCAATCAAAAAGATCAAGAGCATTGCAATGCTAGCTACAGAAGAGCAGAGGAGATGGCCCTTGGCCTGAGGTCTTTGGTCTGATTATCTCTGCATGGGAGGGGATGGGAAACATCCTAGGAATGGGGACATGAATATCATCAGATTCAAAGTCCTAAGTGAGAAAAAAAGGTTAAAATTCTAGGAGGTAATACAATATACTTGTGTTTGCGTTAATATTTATTATACTATCTCAGAAACATGCCAAGGTATGAATTCTCTCAAGCTGTCCCCTTGTTGGGTGATGAGGATGGAATAAGCCCTCAACTTGGGAACACAAATGACATTTATCTTTCGTTTTACTCATCTGGGTCATGGTATGTCCCTTTGCCCACAGAGGGACCCAAGTAATTAAGCACAACCATACACCAGGACATAAGTAAGCATATGCCCAGAATACATCATTTCTACCTAAGGCTGAACATTGCAACGGTTGGTTGAAGGAAGATAGGGAGGTTTCTCTCATTTTTTTCTTTCATTTTTACAAAAAGAGAAGTATGATAATGGAACATTTATGAATGAGAGTAGGGTAATGTAAAAAGAAGTGATGGGCTGGCCCGCTTTTATCTTAGAATAGCATGAGAAATTTATTGACTATGTATCTCATCTCAAATCTCTTTGCCCTGTGGCTAATAATTTCTTTCAGGGTCTAAACCACTAACCAAAGAATACACATGGAGGGACCCATGGCTCCAGCTGCATATGTAGTAGAGGGTGGCCTAGTCGGTCATCAATGGGAGGAGAGGCCTTTGGTCCAGTGAAGGCTTGATGCCTTGTAGGGGATACCAGGACGAGGAAGCAGGAGTGGGTGGGCTGGTGAGCAGGGGGAGAGGGAGGGGACATGGGGTTTTCAGAGGGGAAACCAGGAAAGAGGATAACATTTGAAATGTAAATAATGAAAATATCTAATAAAGAAAAAAGAAAAAAAGAAAAAAAAGAAAGTTAACTCTTACTGTTCAATGTTGCTATAATTTCTTCTCCTTCTGTTTCTTTGTAAATGTGTTATTAACATCCTAAATATATTCCTGTGTTAGAGTTGTAAGTCAGAAGTCACTGGATTCAGAAACTCAGAACATACTTTTCTTTTTTTTTTTAATATTTTTTATTACATATTTTCCTCAATTACATTTCCAATGCTATCCCAAAAGTCCCCCATACCCTCCCCCGCCCCACTCCCCTACCCACCCATTCCCACTTTTTGGCCCTGGTGTTCCCCTGTACTGGGGCATATAAAGTTTGCAAGTCCAATGGGCCTCTCTTTCCAGTGATGGCCGACTAGGCCATCTTTTGATACATATGCAGCTAGAGTCAAGAGCTCCGGGGTACTGGTTAGTTCATAATGTTGTTGCACCTACAGGGTTGCAGATCTCTTTAGCTCCTTGGCTACTTTCTCTAGCTCCTCCATTGGGGGCCCTGTGATCCATCCATTAGCTGACTGTGAGCATCCACTTCTGTGTTTGCTAGGCCCCGGCCTAGAACATACTTTTCAAATGCGATAGTTTCACAATTAGTGGGCATATCTATATGCTCCTTCTTGATGTCCATTAAAGTGAGGGGACTGCTTAACTCAAACACCAGATACATATCTTCATCATGGAATAATAAAATCTGATTCCTGAAAACTGTTCATGATGAAAATTGCATTAAAGGACCTGACATCATGTTTGCTAGAGTTTTGTCTGTTTCTATGGAAACAAGAAAGAGCAAAAGCCTTCTGGGAGTCCTGGTGGATAAGGTAGCCTCCCTCTGTCCTTCTCAGTGCATTACTCACTTCATATCTGTAGGAAACCCCCGAGTACACTCTGTAAATTCACATTTTAAGTAGTAAGAATGCTCACGGAATAATAAACTTTTTGTAATGTATTGCCAGTTGTTATATTGTAGACTGATCTTTCTTTCCTTCCCTCATGTCCATCATTCTCTTCTAAGAGTTTTTTTCAGTTTCCAAAGCAAAACCTATAACCTGGTGATAAAATAACCAGATTTGTGCTACAGAAAACATACAGCAGTCACGTGTGAAATAAAGCCCACATTCTCAACTGATCAGGTTACCCAATATGGAGGTATGGGAAGACATAAAAACAGTGCCTCAGTTTTCTGCTGCCTGACTTCATATGGATGTGGCATTATCTCAGGAGAAATTGAGGGTGAGAATCAAGTCGACATCTTTTGTATGACTGGAAATCTTTTTTTTTTTGTTTGTTTGTTTGTTTGTTTGTTTAAATTGGATATTTTATTTATTTACATTTCAAATGTTATTCACTTTCCTAGATTCCTCCCCGGAAACAACCTATCCCATCATCGCTCCCCCTGTTTCTATGAGGGTGCTCCCCCACCCACCTGCCCACCCACTCCTGCTCCCCGCCCTGTCATTCCCCTGCAATGGGGCATCCAGTCTTCAGTGAACCAAGGCCATCTCCTCCCATTGATGTCTGAAAAGGCAATCCTCTGCTACCTATGCAGCAGAAGCCATGGGTTGCTCCCTGTGTACTCTTTGGTTGGTGATTTAGTCACTGGGAGCTCTGGGGATTATGGTTGTATCATATTGTTGTTCCTCCTATGGAGCCGCAAACCCCTTCAGTTCCTTCAGTCCTTTCTATGACTCTGCCACTGGGGACCCCGTGCTCAGTCTAAAGTTTGACTATAAGCATCCACCTCTGTATTTGTCAGGCACTGGCAGAGCCTCTCAGGAGACAGCTATATCAGGCTCCTGTCAGCAAGCTCTTGTTGGCATCCACACTAGTGTCTGGGTTTAGTAACTGTGTATGGGATGGATACCCAGGTGGGGCAGTCTCTGGATGGCCATTCCTTCAGTCTCTGCTCCAAACTTTGTCTCTTTCTCTCCTCCAGTGAGTATTTTGTTCTCCCTTCTAAGAAGGACAGAAGTATCCACACTTTGGTCTTCCTTCTTCTTGAGCTTCATGTGGTCTGTGAATTGTATCTTGGATATTCTGAGCTTTTGGACTAATATCCACATCTCAGTGAGTACATACTACATGTATTTCTTTGTGACTGGGTTACCTCACTCAGGATGATGTTTTCCAATTCCATCCATTTTTCCAAGAATTTCATGAACACATTGTTTTTAATAGCTGAGTAGTACTGCATTGGGTAAATGTACCACATTTTCTGTATCCATCCTCTGTTGAAGGGCATCTGGGTTTTTTCCAGCTTCTGGGTATTATAAATAAGGCTGCTATGAACATAGTGGAGCATGTGTTCTTGATATTGGTTGAAGCTTCTTTTGGGTATATGCACAGGAATGCTATAGCTGGGTCCTCAGGTAATACTATGTCGAATCTTCAGAGGAACCTTTATACTAATTTCCAGAGTAGTTGTACCAGCTTGCAATTCTACCAACAATAGAGGAGTGTTCCTCTTTCTCCACTTTCTTTTCAGCATCTGCTGTCATCTGAGTTTTTTATCTTAGCCATTCTGACTGGTTTGAGGTAGAATCTCAGGGTTGCTTTAATTTGCATTTCACTGATGACTAAGAATGTTGAACATCTCTTTAGGTGCTTCTTGGCCATTCAGTATTCCTAGATTGAAAATCCTTTGTTTAGCTTTGTACCATAATTTTTAATAAGGTTATTTGGTTCTCTGGTGTCTAACTTCTTGAGTTCTTTTTATATATTGGATATAACCCTGTATCAGATGTAGGATTGCTAAAGATCTTTTCATAATCTGTTGGTTGCTGTTTTGTCCTATTGACAGTGTCCTTTGCCTAACAGAAGCTTCAAAATTTTGTAAGGTCCCATTTGCCTATTGTTGATGTTAGAACATACACCATTGATGTCCTGCTCAGTAAATCTTCCCTAGTGTCCATATGCTTGGGGTTCTTCCCCGTATTTTCTTCCATTACTTTCAGTGTTTCCAGTTTTATGTGGAGGTCCTTGATCCACTTGGACTTGAGCTTTGTACAAGGAGATAGGAGTGGATTTGTACCAGCATCATATCTTGAAAATGCTGTCTTTTTTTTTCTACTGGATGGTTTTAGCTCCTTTGTCAAAGATTAAGTGACCATAGGTGTGTGGGTTCATTCCTGGGTCTTCAATCTATTCTACTGATCTACCTGCCTGTCTCTGTACAATAGCATGCAGTTTTTAATCACTATTGCTCTGTAGTACAGCTTTAGGTCAGGGAATTCCCCTAGAAGTTCATTCATTGCTGAGAATAGTTTTTGCTATCCTAGGTGTTTTGTTATTCCAGATGACTTTGCAAGTTGCTCTTTCTAAGTCTATAAAGAATGGGTTTTGATTTCGATGGGGATTGCACTGAATCTGTAGATTGCTTTCAGCAAGATGACCATTTTAACTATATTAATCCTGCCAAACCATGAGCATGGGAGATCTTTCCATCTTCTGAGATCTTCTATTTCTTTTATTTAGAGACTTGAAGTTCTTGTCATAGAGATATTTCACTTGTTTGGTTAGAGTCACACCAAGGTATTTTATATTATTTGTGACTATTGTGAAGGATGTCATTTGCCTAATTTCATACACCGCCTGTTTATCCTTTAATTAGAAGAAGGCTACTGGTTTGTTTGAGTTAATTTTATGTCCAGTCACTTTCCTGATGTTGTTTATCAGATGTAGGAGTACACTTTTGGAATTTTGGTGGTCACTCATGTACACTATCTTATCATTTACAAATGGTGATATTTTGACTTCTTCCTTTACAATTTTTATCCATTTGACCTCCTTTTGTTGTCTAATTGCTCTGGCTAGGACTTCGAGTACTATCTTGAATAGGTAGGGAGAGAGTGGACAGCCTTGTCTAGTCCCTGATTTTATTGGGATTGTTTCAAGTTTCTATCTATTTAGCTTGATGGTGGCTCCTGGTTTGCTGTATATTTCTTTTACTATCTTTAGGTATGGGCCTTGAATTCTTGATCTTTTCAAGACTTTTATCATAAAGGGATGTTGGATTTTGTCAAATGCTTCCTCAGCATCTAATGAAATGATCATGTGGTTTTTCTTTCTTTGAGTTTCTTTATATAGTGGATTATGTTGATGGATTTCTGGATATTTAACCATCCATGCATATCTGGGTTGAAGTATACTTGATCATGATGGATGGTGTCTTGATGTGTTCTTGGATTTGGTTTGCTAGAATTTTATTGAGTATTTCTGCATCTATATTCATAAGGGAAATTGGCCTGAAGTTCTCTTTCTTTGATGGGTCTTTATGTTGTTTAGGTATAATCGTAATTGTGGCTTCATAGAATGAATTGCATAGTGTTCTTCTATTTTGTGGAATAGTTTTAAGAGTGTTGTTATTAGAGCTTTGAAGGTGTGATAGAATTCTGCCTGAAACCCACCTGGACTTTTTTGGTTGGGAGACTATTAATGACTGCTTCTAATTCTTTAGAGGTTATGGAATGTTTAGATGGTTTATCTAATCCTGATTTAACTTTGATACTTGGTATCTGTATAGAAAATTGCCCATTTCATCCAGATTTTCCAGCTTTTGTAGTAGCATCTTATGATTTTTTCATTGTTGATGTTGTTGCATTTCCTCGGATTCTGTCTCCCTTTTTAGTTCTGATTTTCATAATTTGGGTACTGTCTCCATGCCTTCTGTTTTGTCTGGCTAAAGGTTTATCTATCTTGTTGATTTTCTCAAGGAACCAGCTCCTGGTTTTGTTCATTCTTTGTATAGTTCTTTATATTTCTACCTGGTTGATTTCAGCCCTGAGTTCAATTATTTCCTGCCATCTATTCCTCATGGGTGTATTTGCTTCTTTTTGTTCTAGAGATTTCAGATATGGTGTCAAGCTGCTAGTGTGTGCTCTCCAGTTTCTTTTTGGAGGCACTAAAGAGCTATGAGTTTCCCTCTTAACACAGCTTTCTTTGTGTCCCATACGTTTGCTAAGTTCTGCCTTCACTGTCAGTAAATTCTAAAAAGTCTTTAATTTCGTCATTCATTTCTTCCTTGACCAAGTTATCATTGAGCAGATCATCTTTCAGCTTCCATTTGTATGTGGGCTTTCTGTTGATCTTCTTGTTATTGAAGACCAGCCTTAGTCTTTGGTGATCTGATAGGATTCATGGTATTATTTCAGTCTTCTTGAATCTGTTGAGGCCTGTTTGTGACCAATTATATGGCCAATTTTGAAGAAGATACCATGACATGCTGAGAAAAAGGTATTTTCCTTTATTTTAAGATGAAATGTTCTATAGATATCTGTTAAATACATTTGGTTCATTACTTCTGTTAGTTTCACTGTATCTCTGTTTAGTTTCTGTTTCCATGATCTGTCCATTGATGAGGATGTGGTATTGAATTCTCCCACTATTATTGTGTGAATTGCAATGGGTGCTTTGAGCTTTAGTAAAGTTTCTTTCATGAATGTCGATGGCCCTGCATTAGAAGCATAGATTCAGAATTGAAAGTAAATTCTGGTAGAATTTTTTTTTTTTTTGGATTAGTATAAAGTGTCCTTCTTTATCTTTCTTGATAACTTTAGGTTGAAAGTAGATTTTATTCAATATTAAAATCGCTGCATATGTAGCAGAAGATGGCCTAGTTGGCCATCATTGGGAAGAGAGGCCCCTTGGTCTTGCAAACTTTATATGCCTCAGTACAGGGGAACTCCAGGGCGAAGAAGTGGGAGTGAGAGGGTAGGGATCAGGGTGGGGGAAGGGTATAGGGGACTTTTGGGATAGCATTTGAAATGTAAATGAAGAAAATATCTAATAAAAAATTTAAAAAAAAAGAATGGCTACTCCAGCTTGTTTCTTGGGACTATTTGCTTGGAAAATTGTTTTCTAGCCTTTTACTTTGAGATAGTATATGTCTTTGTCACTGAGGTTCGTTTCCTGTATACAACACCTTTTTGGATCCTCTTTACATACCCAGTCTGTTAGTCAATATATTTTTATTGAGGAACTGAGTCCACTGGTGTTAATAGATATTAAGGAATAGTAATTGCTGCTTCCTGTTATATTGTTGTTAGAGGTGGAATTATGCTTGTGTGGCTACCTTCTTTTGATTTTGTTGAAAGATTACTTTCTTGCTTTTTCTAGGATGTAGTTTCCCTCTTTGTATTGATGTTTTTCATCTATTATCCATTGTAGGTCTGGATTTGTATAAAGATATTGTGTAAATATATTTTTGTAGTAGAATAACTTGGCTTCTCCATCTATGGTAATTGAGAATTTTGCTGGGTATAATATCCTTGGCTGACAATTTTGTTCTCTTGGGGCCTGTATGAGATCTGCCCAGGATCTTCTGGCTTTCATAGTCTCTGGTAAGAAGTTTGGTGTAATTCTGATAGGTCTGCCTTTATATGGTACTTGACCTTTTCCTCTTACTGCTTTGAATATTCTTTCTTTGTTTTGTGAATTTAGTGTTTTGATTATTATGTGACAGGAAGTATTTCTTTTTTTTTTTCAGTCTATTTGGAGTTCTGTAGGCTTCTTGTATGTTCATGGGCATCTCTTTCTTTAGGTTAGGGAAGTTTTCTTCTACAATTTTTTTGAAGATATTTACTGGCCCTTTAAATTGGGAATGTTTACTGTCTTCTATACCTTTTATCCTTAGGTTTGGTCTTCTCATTGTGTCCTGGATTTCCTGGATGTTTTGGTTTACAATTTTTTTTTTTTTTTTTTGCATTTTGAATTTTTTTGACTGTTGTGTCAATGTTTTCTATGGCATTTTCTTCACCTGAGATTTTCTCTTCTATCTCTTGTGTTCTGTTTGTGGCCCTTGCATCTATGACTCCCGATCTCTTTCCTAAGTTTTCTATCTAGAGAGTTATCTCCCTTTGTGATTTCTTCATTGTTTCTATTTATCTTCTTAGATCCCAGATGGTTTTGTTCAATATTTTTACCTCTTTGGTAGTGTTTTTCTGTAATTGTTTAAGGGATTTTTGTTTCTACTTTAAGGACTTATACCTGTTTACCTATGTTCTCCTATATTTCTTTAAGAGAATTATTTATGTCCTTTTTAAAGTCCTCTATCATCATCATAAGATGTGATTTTAAATTTAAATCTTGCTTTTCTCCTGTGTTAGGGTTCCAGAACTTACTGTGGTAGGAAACTGGCTTCTGATGAGGCCAAGTAGCTTTGGATTCTGTTGCTTAGGTTCTTGCACTTGCCTCTCACCATCTGGTATTAGTTGGTCTTGTCTCTAACTGGAGCTTGTCCCTCCTGTGAGTTTGTGAACCTGTTATCTTAGGTGTGTCAGCACTCCTGAGGAGACCAGCTCTCCCCAGGAAGAATTTGGGTTTGGAGGGCTGTAGGACAACCTTAACTCTGGGGTACAGATGAAGCCCAGAAGGATCCTGTCTTCAGCTGCTTCACAGTTCTTGTGCCCTGTGTGCTCCTGGCTGGTCCCTCTTTGGACAGTTATTGGAGCAAAAGTTGTGGTCTCACCTCTGGTCCTAGGAGTGTGAACACTCTTAGGAAACCAGGTCTCTCCTGGTGCGATTTGTTTATTCAGAACTGTGAACAATGCAGATTGAGAGGCAAAACCATAAAAACTTCATGTTTTATGTTGTCACCAGATAACTCATTAGGCATGTTAGTTCTAGTCATTGGGCTTCCATTTCCTTCCCTTATAACTGAGGTTGAGAACTCTAGTAATACTTCAGACAGCAGAGAAACAGACTTTTGACATGAAGGAGTCTGAGAGTGGTTTCTCTTCTGGTGGGTCTGGGTTTTTATATTTGTGTTATGGGATGGACTCTTTTCCTTCCTCTAGATTAAATAATTTGGACAAAGATGAGAAGGCTGACTGGATCCCTCCAAACAAGCCTGCTGAAGAGTAGAAAAATATTCCTCCAAAAAACTCACCAGCAAAAAAAGTCTGTTTAGGGCAAATTCTTTATTTTTAGGGATGAAGATCCAAAACTCTTAATGAAAACACTCATCTCATCTCCCTA
Source organism: Mus musculus (assembly GCF_000001635.26). NCBI lineage: Eukaryota > Metazoa > Chordata > Mammalia > Rodentia > Muridae > Mus > Mus musculus. The sequence goes on along the minus strand of NC_000077.6, from coordinate 10,736,440 downwards.
AGTTTCTGTCCTGCCTATGTGCATGCTGGGGAACTCTCTGACTTCTATGGCACCTCACTGCTAAATGCCCTTCAGGTGTGACAAAGACTTTACAGAACAGCACATGGAATGGCCTGGAGACATTGGCTGGCTTCTGTATGGCATATATATGTGAGAAAGTACTGCCTGTGCTATATATACATACATACATATTTCATTCTATCCTCTGATTCTTGGAATTACATTACTTTTTTTTTGTTTTTGCCTTATTTTTTTTTCTAAGCTCATAATATTTTTAAATTTAATAATGGGAGAAACATGGGCTTCTATAAAAATTTATAGGCCAATTTTGCAATGAGTTTGAATAAATACAAACCTTTTACATATTTATGAAAACTTTGCTCTACTTTTTATGCCTTTATTATGAAACTATACATTAAATATTATCATAAAATCTCAATAATTCTCATAAGTGTATTTCTTGCAGTTTAGAGATATATTTAAGCAACATCAGACACAGAAAATTAATGTCATATGGAAGCAATATATTCAAAATTAACAATATGAAATATAACAAGATAGTAAAACTATTAATAAAGAAACACTATGTTCCACTCTTATAGCTTAGTAAAACTGTTGATGTGAAGAAAAACATGGGCTGATGCTGTTTTTCTACTTTGGATTTGATTGAGAGGGGATGCAACAGTAGAACCAGAAGTATTTCCAGGGGCTAGTGACTGAAGGATCAGAAAACCAGGAAAGTATTTTCATGTTGAAGCTCTAAAGAACTAGATTTATCCAAGACAAAACTAAATCCTAGAGACATATATGGCAATAAAGAACCATCTCGCCTCTTTGCTTGGCTACAGAATGATAAATTTCTGCTTGGGAGTGTTAGTGACTATTCCCCAGATAGGAGGTCTTCACTTGAAAGACACATTAATCCTTATAGTTAACGAAGCAACTTAGACCTTCCAGTTAGTGTTGGCCCTTTCATAGACATATTACACAGATCTGAGCAAGTGCCTGACAGTGGCTAGGCACAGGGTTTTGGATATTGACAATATTAAGTTTCAGAGTGCAAATCACCATAGATATACAGTGTAGATGGGAAGGCTAGAGGATAATGGCAACAGCTGTGGAGATCGTCTACATGCCTGACAAAGCAGACAGTCACTATCTTGTCAGGTAGCCTTTTTACATCTGTTACCTTCTCGAGGTATGTGTCCAGTTAACAATGAGAGGCTGAATCTGTGGGAAGCTGCAGGACACCAACTTCCAGGGAGTGACAAGGACCAAGATACAAATGTCTATTTTCTTTAAGAGTTACATGACTCAGCTACAAGCAAACGTTTCTTCTTCGGCTAGGCTCTTTGCTCTCTCAAGTATTTTAAATTCAGCTTGCACATTACACAAAATCCAGAGCTTTTCAGCAATGGCTTTGAATGTCTGCATTAACCTGAGAAAAGGAAGCTCATTATCTCCACAGAGCACCAGGGGGTCTCCCTTTCCACTGTGTTTGCTTTCCTGAACTACCTTGTAAACTTACCCTTTGCTTTCAGTAATGATTTAGGTAATTCCTTTTAAAAAAGAACTAAAAGAGAACCCTCTAGAACCATAAAATAAGTTTTGGTAGTTTATTATTTAGCTTTAAATTAATACAAGCATGATATTCTTGCATTAGTTTACAGACTTCAAAACACACTTGTATGCTTTAGACCTTCATCAGTCTCAGAATTGTATTTGAGGAGAATTTTCACACTAGAAGTATATAAATTACATTATAGAGACAAACATGTTTACAAGTATTTTTTGCATAAATTCATTTATCAAATATTTTGACACTAAAACATTTAACTCATCCATAGTGCATTCTAGTTTGAGGTTTAAAGTATTATGTACATAAGACTTCTTTTTCTCTTGTCTACAAAGCTGTAACGCCAGTATAGAAATGGCTGAGCCTAATCAGAAACCTTTTTCTCCCACGTTTTCCAATTTCTGTCCAAACTTTAAATAAAGTTATTTTCCTCTATTAATTTTCTCCCATTTTATTTAAAGATGTATATACAAATACTCCTGATGAAATATATACATGATTATAGTGTGAATATATTAAAATCACATAGATGTGTATTTTCTGAGTATAACAAGATTCTTGGAGGACTCAAGAACACACATATGTATACAATATGACCAACACTAATTTACGCCATTTATATACATTCACTGAGGTTCAATTATATTTACATTATATATTTATATTTTGATTATGGTCCATCATGGAGAGAAGCTGAACAGAAAGTCGATGCAGAACCTAGAGGCCGAAACTGAAAAAGAAGTAATGGAGGAATGCTCCTTATGACTTGCAGCATTTGGTTTTCGCAGACGGCTTTCTTACATGACCCGGAGTCATCTGCCCAGAGATGACACTACCTACAGTAAGCTGGCCTCTCCCACACTAATCATTGATCAAGACACTACTCCACAGACTTTACTATAAGCAACAAGATTGCCTCTTCCCAGATATATCTAGGCTCTGTTAAGCTGACAAAAACCAATCAACATACTTTCTTGCATGGAGCACAGGTTTAATTCCTCACCTATATCAAGCAGACTTCTCACAGTGGCCTGTACTTTGCCTCAGCTATCATCAGGAATTGGCATTTATGTGCACATGCCATTGCACAGACATATACAAATAATTAAAAACTAAAAATCTAAAAACAAAAATTGAATGGTGTACTGGCTAGTTTTGTGTCAACTTGACACAGCTGGAGTTATCACAGAGAAAGGAGCTTCAGTTGAGGAAATGCCTCCAAGAGATCCAACTGTAAGGCATTTTCTCAATTAGTGATCAAGGGGGAAAGGCCCCTTGTGGGTGGTGCCATCTCTGGGCTGGTAGTCATGGATTCTATAAGAGAGCAGGCTGAGCAAGCCAGGGGAGGCAATCCAGTAAAGAACATCCCTCCATGGCCTCTGCATCAGCTCCTGCTCCCTGACCTGTTTGAGTTCCAGTCCTGACTTCCTTTGGTGATGAACAGCAGCATGGAAGTGTAAGCCGAATAAACCCTTTCCTCCCCAACTTGTTTCTTGGTCATGATGTTTGTGAAGGAATAGAAACCCTGACTAAGACAAATGGATTGCTTAAAAATTAACTCTGATGTATTTAGGTTGCAGTAATTATATTTCTTTTCCTTTTCCTTTTCCTTTTCCTTTTCCTTTTCCTTTTCCTTTTCCTTTTCCTTTTCCTTTTCCTTTTCCTTTTCCTTTTCCTTTTCCTTTCCCTTTTCCTTTCCCTTTCCCTTTCCCTTTCCCTTTCCCTTTCCCTTTCTCTTTTTCTTTTTCTTTTTCTTTTCTTTCTTTCTTTTCTTTTCTTTTTTTTTTTTGTTTGTTTTTTCGAGACAGGGTTTCTCTGTATAGCCATGGCTGTCCTGGAATTTACTTTGTAGACCAGGCTGGCCTCGAACTCAGAAATCCACCTGCCTCTGCCTCCCGAGTGCTGGGATTAAAGGTGTGCGCCACCACGACCAGGAGTAATTATATTTCAAGTCTGGAAATATATTGAGAAATTGAATTTGACTATACTTTATAAAGATCTGATAAAAAATAAAACTGTTTTCATATATGATGTGACAGATGTTGTATAGAAGAATCAACACTGATTTCCTGAAGTGATAACACAGAATAGGTATTCATGAGAGCGATGGATCCTACAACCTCTGCTTCCCTTTTTTCCTAGAACTGCAGTAGTGGCCATTGAGAAAGGTTTATAGGATGTTACTAGAATTAGGTGTGGTCAAGGGAGGACAATTATAGTGAACTCTTGAGACACATTTTTGCTCATGCATAGAGACAGCTGCAGCCAATGTGGACAGCTTAGGACATCATGCTTGTTTCTTTTCTCATGTATTCGATGTCGTTCTTCCTACTCTTATATGAAAAAAAAAACCAAATACGAAACAAAAAACTAAAAATTATGAAGTCTCCATTGTATTCAGAATCAGGAAGATGGAGGAGCAACTTTGTTTTGTGTGTGTGTGTGTGTGTGTGTGTGTGTGTTGATCATGTTTGTCATGCATTCAATGCAGTAAGGCAGGCCCCAGAGCTGCTCAGTGTACTTCCACTCTGTGCATATCTGACATGGGTTGCTTCCTGTGTACTTCTTGGTTGTTAGTTTAGTCCCTGAGAGCTCTAAGGGGGTGGTGTGTTTGGTTGATTTTGCTGTTCTTTCTATGGAGTTACAAACCCCTTCATCTCCTTCAGTCCTTCCCCTAACTCCTCCATTGGAGTCCCGATGGATGCTCAGTCCAGTGGTTGGCTGAGAGCATCCACATCTGTGTCAGGCTCTGGCTGAGCTTCTCTGGGGACAGCTATACCAGGGGACAGCTATGTCAGTGAGAACTTCTTGGCATCAGTAATACTGGGTTTGGGTTTGGTGTCTCCAGATGGAATGGATCCCTAGGTAGGGCAGTAATGGGTGTCTCCTTAGCACAGTAGGCAGCATGTCAGTCTCATAATCTGAAGGGTTTTACTTTGTTTTGAACACCACATAATCCTCCTGGGTTATTTGTTTTTGCTGTATGGAGAGGGGACTATACTGACAATATTTAAAATTGAGTGTACCACTGAACTTGCAAGATGGCGTTTTATAGTTCAGTTTACAAATTTTGTTGAAGAAAATCAATTTGTACTTTTATAAATTAATGATATAAATCTATATCCCCTCTCTATATAAAAACATAAAATTATTGAGACTGTTTCAAAAAATCCAACACCAATAATAGCATTTGTATTTCCTACTATAACACTTCAGCCATATTATGCACAAAGCAAATGATAGCTATTTTTTCTATTAGGGTGGGCAAGAATATAAATAGTATGCTGTGCATTTTAAGAAAATTGTTTGAGGACTGGAACAATGGCTCAGCAGTTAAGAGCACTGACAGCTCTTGCAGAGGACAGGGTTTGATTCCCAGCATCAACATGGAAATGTACAACTATACAGTCCCAGAAAAAATTACAACTCTCTTGTTGCCTTTTTGGGCACCAGGCATACACACACACACACACACACACACACACACACACACACACACTGTGCAGTTACATAATCAGGTAAATCACCTGTATGTATGAAATAATAAAACTATTTTTTTTTAATTATGTGAGTTGCACTTCTACCCTTACCTGGTGATGTATACAGGCTGCACTTGGATCTGCATACAGGTGAGACTAGAGTGGACTTAGATTTTGCTTCTGTGTACTTTTGGGAAAGTACAGTGTGAGATAATTGAGGGTTCAGCTTGATTGTTCGTTATGTATCTTTAGCATTAAGCTAGATGGTCTGGCATAGCCACTTAGAAGTTTCCACGTATCCTGATTAATGTATACTAGAAGTGATGATGTGCAATAATAACACCATGTGGGCTATAGCATGACAGATAGTAACAGAGTTGGAAATTGTTTTCCTAGATATGAGGGAGATGACACATGAAACATCTCGATAGCACGGCCTTGAATTTCATATGGGGCCCGTGGCTCATCTCTTCAGGCCGCTGCATCTCAGTACTACTAATATCACATTGGCTAATGTTCTGACTGTTTCTTCTCCATGAGAGTTTGTGAGCTCCATGCGCTTTTCAAAATGAAAACCATAGGTGGGAAAATCAATATCAGTTTCAAAATGTCTCCACATCCTTCAGTCATATGTTTCTCTAACCATGAACTATCAAGGAATCATGTAGTACTGCAATAATATTTAGAGTTCAGTAAATGAACTTTAGTCTCAAAATAAATTCCTTTGAAAAGCCTTTACTATGGGCTGACCTATAGGAAATGCACCTGCCCGTCATATCTTCAATATGCCTACACTCCATTCCATCAGAACACAGAGCTTGTAGGTGGGAATCTTCATCTAAGATTGCCTAAGTGGACTTACCAAGAAATCATTTCTACACTTGTGATAGTGATATTTCCAAAAGATGAAGGGCCACCATGGGACATGTACTCATTTGCTTTTTGTATATGCATGAAGTCACAAAGAGCAGAGCTATTCAAAACTGTCTGAGTCACACTAACAGGAATGTAGCAGTGTTGTAAAATCATGAGTGCCAGGGCCTCCTGCCGTTAGAGTGAATGGTATTGTTGTAACCACCGAAATTACTGATACTAGAGACACTTCAGTGTTGTGTATAGACAGTTTTCCTCTGTGTCCCACCAACCCCCTCCCACCAGAGGCTCCCATCCTTCCCTGCCACAGACCAGGCCTAATCAGCCCCCCTCAATCTGTGGGAATCAGGAGTTCCAGCAGATGGACATAGAGTCGGCGGGAATTGGGGTGACGAACAAACTTGACACAAGGGAGTATGGATCTGAAAGTAATTTGTCAAATTGAGCAACAAACTTTTTATACAGAAGAAAATAGGGAAGTTAGGTGACACACCGGCAAGGTACAATGAGGTTACCTGATTCTTACATATAACAGAGGAATGCAAACAGGGAAGGACTGGCAGGAACCAACTGGGATAAAATTCAATGTTAACAACTGGGAATCAAAAGCAGCTCCACCTAAGGTCCACTTAATCTTAGAAGTCAGGGACAAGGGCTTCTCGTGCCCTTGCCATAGTTCCTATTCTAGTCTATTGTATAGTTCACCTTCCCCCTAGGCCATTGTAAATAGTTGTGTATGGGTGTAACTCAGCTATCTATAGTTCTAAGTATCTACTCTGGTTCCTCTTTAGATCACAAACTTCCTTCTTCCTAGATAATGGTAAATTCCTGTGTAGGGCAGTGACTTAGCTATCCATGCCCAAGGTCGGATCAAGGACTGCCTAGAATCTAACTTAGCTATATGTCAAAAAATCAATCCTTAGGAGCACTTATAATAAAGCAAGATTAAGGGAAAGCACACAGATCCATTTACCAACTAAAGCAAGGACATCGGAGCATTTGTAATACAGGATGCCACGATTCCAGAAGACTAAGTTTCTGTGAACTTTTCGCCTTGGGACAGCGCCCAGGGTTTTGGGGCCTGTCACAGTTGTCACTACTGGAGTGAATGTAGCACTCCCCCACTATCTGAGGCAAGCACATTATGCAGACAGCTGGTTTCTTGTGCTGTGTCATCCTGCAGCAGCCCCTCCCCTTCCCCTAGCAATAGAATGACACCACCTCTGTGTCTCAAAAAACAACACCCAATACTACTCCTGATAACTCTCCAGGTGCCTGTCCTTGAGACCTTAGAGAAATAACAAGCTCAGGGGAGACTGTGGAAAAAATAAAAGGTAAACAGAGGTCAGATCACAGTTACAACTGGCCATAAAATTAGTCCTTGAACAGACACCTATTAACCTCCCTCCCACTTCAGTACTATTTCACTCTCTACTCCCCTCTCTGTAAATATTCACACTATTCCTATACTGTATATAAATCAATGTTTTCTGGACTCAGGGTTGCTTGCCAACATTCACCCAGTGGGTGCAGGGGGGAGCAAACCAAGTTCAAACTTGAAAATAAAAAGACTTTTTTTTTTTTTTTTTTTTTTTTTTGGCGAATTGCAGCAGACATTGCAATTCTTGGGCTTGTCTGGATTTCCCGTGAACTCAGGGCACAACAGTACGAGTCTGAACACAGCATCGGATTAAGATCAAATACTGCTGATCTCTGGTCTTATAACTCTCTCTTACTATTTTGTGCTAATAAGTGCTTTTTTTTTTTTTTTTTTTTACTATTTTATGACTAAATGCTGCTCATTTCTGGTACTAGAATCCTGCTGGCAGCAGCAGGGGATTTAAAAGAAAAATTGCTAGGGCTCTTTGCTTCTCTGGCTCTAGTACCTCTCCCTGGCCAGGTGAGCAGCTTGGAACTCATTAATTCTTCATGAACAAGAAAAAAAAGAAAACAACATACAGAAAATCATTTATACAAACAATATTTACAGACAGACAGACAGACAGACAGACACACACACACACACACACACACACACTCTAGTTGGACCTGACCTATCTCATCAACTCCACAAATGTTTACACATACTTACATACACAGCCGTATACCTACATATCCATGCACGTACATTCATATAGACAAATATGCATATGCATATATACATTTAATGGATAGAGCTGAGCCCCAAAAGCCATAATTTATTTCTTCTCTCTAGCCTTCTTATACATTCTTAGATAAAAAGTTCTTTAGAAAATTATCTCATAGATAAAATATTATACAAAGGAGGAGTTATAAAAGGATGTAGATAATAAGTTCAAAGCAGTGTTTTACTCTATAAGCTCATTATAAGTTCAAAGCAATAGTTCCACATGGCCTTCATTTGTAATAGTGTACAGATATGGCTTCATCCTTGGATCTGACCTAGAATATTTTTGCTCGATCACAAATTTGTCCCAAGTTTATATTTCCTTTTAATGTAATTGTGAAAGCTCTTTGTATTCCTTCTTATGCAACCTTTACTTACTATTCTATAAGGAGTGGGCACACACTATTCTTGACTTGAAAGAAAATAAAACTTGAGACCGGTGATTCATGTAATTTATGTCAAATAGCCCAAAGAGTTGTTTGTGAGCTTTGAAACCTGGGGCTGAGAACATAGCAGACAGGTCTGGACTGGCCCAGCGCCTCCCTATCTCCCACCCTTCTGACCTAAGTTAAGTGTTATCTGCATGTACAGTCTGCTGATGTTTAAATGAACCAATCGTGTGAAACCACACCAATTCCTCCCACCCCAGCCCCAAACCCTTTTCTATAAAAACCCCTAGCTTTCAAGCCTCGTGGTCAAATCCACTGTCTCCTGTGTGAGATACGTTTCAACCTGGAGCTCTGCCATTAAACTACCTTGTGTATTTACATCAAGATAGTCTGTTTGTGATTCTTGAGTGCATGCCTAATCGGGGAGTTGAGTGGGGGTTTCCCCACTAGGTTCTTTCATTCAGACTCTAACTTCAATTTTCCAGCAAAACAATTAAAACCATCTCCTAAAACTTTCTTCCTGAAATTATTTGAATTAAATCAGGAATTCTCTAAAATCCTAAATTTATCCAAACAGCATTAATTCATGAAAGTTTATCTTCATGTTCGTATGCAGGAAATTTGCCCAATAGAGTGAGATGATGCCCAGGAATCATTAAGCTATATAATCACGACAGGAAATACATATCAGCAGCAAGGAGCAATCTCGGATGAAGTCTCTAAGGATCATGCAGCCCAAAGCTCACCCATCACAGACCATAAAAAATGGTAGGCCATCTGCAGAAAATATATTGTATGCCTTAGTCTTTCCTAGATGGCTTCTGAAATAAGTGGAAGTAGGAAAAAATCCCCCCCCTCATTTTCGTAGATACTACTCATCCAGTACTTAGAAGACTGGGCTAAGTGATGTCAGAGTTTTACAAAGTATGCACATTTAGGTAAATCTGAATCCAAAGCTCTACCTGGATATAAAATGGTGTTGATATGATTGATGAATGAGTTCTTTTTTTTAAGGTTTATTTATTTACTATATGTAAGTACACTGTAGCTGTCTTCAGACACTACTACCTGAAGAGGGTGTCAGATCTCATTACAGATGGATGTGAGCCACCATGTGGTTGCTGGGATTTGAACTCAGGACCTTTGGAAGAGCAGTCAGTGCTCTTACCCGCTGAGCCATCCCACCAGCCCTGATGAATGAGTTCTTTAGTCAAAAATGAAGTTAAGGCCCAGAGAAGGCTCAGTAGGTAAATATGCTTTCACCTGAGTTTGAACCCAAGACCCCACTTTGGAAGGAGAGGTTAGACTCCCAGAAGTTGTCCTCTCCTTTGTCTGTCTCTCCATCTCTGTCTGTCTGTCTCTCTTTCTCTCTCTCTCTCTCTCTCTCTCTCTCTCTCTCTCTCTCTCACACACACACACACACACACTAAAACTTTGAAAAATTAAGTTAAGCATATTACTACATACCTCCACACAATTTGAATAGAAAAATACAACCAAATAAGTGTATGTGAGCTTATTTTCTTTAATAATTTGTGGAAGAGACACAACCTCAGGAGCAAGAATTTGTGGACCAGCAGCTTTTGAAAACTTTCTGGCTCTCAATTTCATTATCATTCACCTGTAAAATAGGGAAAATTCTCTTATAAGCTGTGACAATCAAATGTCAAAGTCTTCCTGAATATGGTGGCAGTGTTGGCATATAATCAGCAATACTATGACTCTCTCTGATAAATTACAAATATTCCTAGAAATATGCTAGTGATATACAAGAAAGTATAAAATTTGGAGGTGATTTTGAAGAACAAATTCACACAAAAGTATTGAGTGACTGAGTGAGAAACATATTAATGGAGATGGAAAATATAAACTCATTGCTTTTCTGTACCAAAGTCAAGGATGTGAATGAATGCAAGCCTGCAAAGTATCTAGAATCTGTTTGGAAAAGAAGACATGGAAAGATCTGTGGAGAGTAGGTAGTTGACCAAATGGCTCTTCCTTCATTTAATGAATAAATTAGCTTCAGGCAATATCATGGAAGCACTGCCAAACTGTCTCTTAGGGAATTCAAGGTCAGAACTCACTGTAGTATCTGCGAAGGAAATGCTTTTACAGATAACCCAATAATATCAGCCACAGGAGCATGATGGATTAATTTTATTAAGGCACACGAAGGTTATTTGTTTCATGCTGAAATTTTTCAGACTTGAGATATCTTAATAAATATTCTACACACCAGAAATCATCTTAACTCAGCATCTTAATAATTGCGTGTTCCAAACTGTGAAAGTCGGGTTTGTCATCTAGGGAATGTGGCTACTTAATGCAAGTATCAGAAGAGACAGCTAATAAATGCAGATTATGAAAGCACGCAGAGGCATCCTTTGCTTATGGAAAATGCTAGAAGGTAGATGACAAGTGCATTAACCTGAAAGTGGTTTTCAGTAAAAAGGAACAAGTGCTTACTAATCCAGTGTTCTAAATGGGTTAAATAAAAATTACTCTTTCTAATTGATAGTTTGGAACAGCTCACAAAACACGTACACATCAACTGGTTTCTAAAATATTTTGATGGTCTAGAAAGTTATTTCACAATTAACATGGTCAGGACTCCAAACTTGGCCTTTCAAATGCAAATGAATTATCTACAGTTCTGTATCTCTTGAGATGTTTTCAGTAAACTTACAAAATATGTGTTCACATCAGCTTTTGCCTCTGAGCCCTCCTACTCCCAGATTAATCTTTATCAGGATGCCACCCATTCTCTTGCTCAAACACATTTATAATGTGTTAAGAAAAGTTGTTATCTCAACAGACAAAACCAACTCCCCAAATATTTCTTCTGTTACAGTCTAGAATTGACTTCTCTAGAGTTGCGTCTCCTCTCCAGGCTGACTGGTCTTCTGATAAGTAATGTAGCAAGGTAAGACTCTCATGGTCTAGAGATGGCATAGTTGTTAATTTTGCCCCTTCCCCTGAAATTCAAAATTCAATACCAAGACTAACTTCTTCTCTATGTAGATGACTGGTCAAACAGACTGACTGATTATTCATTAAACATAGGTTTTTGTCTTTATATTTTAGTACCTGGGTTAGACACAGTGTAAATTTTAAGTACTGTGCAAAAGTTTTTTCTTCTGTAGTTAATACCAATAAGAAGTCACTGAAATTTATTAATCAGGGTAGAAGGTGTTTTGAGTTATGCTGAATAATGAAAAGAAAGATTAAAAAAAAGAAGAAATAAAATTATTCAAAGTAAACAAAGCAATGTTATTGCTTTAAATTCTCTAGTCACTCAATAAAGGAATGTTTAATCAAACTAGTTCTATGCAATAACAGATATAAACATGCCAGGTCTAAAGTCTAGTATTGGTGAGTATATGAGGTACAGACAAAGGAGCATACTTGACAGTACTTGTATGAGAAATCAGGGATTGGCCAGAACATTCCAGAGGAAAGGACAGTACAGACTACTTTGACAAGTTTAAGTGAAAAGCAGCTATTCCTGTCTACCAACATAAAGCTAACAAAATTGCCTTATTTATAGATATCAGAAGTCAACAAATACTACAAAAATCAGGAACAAAAATGATGAATTTGGGTGGGAACAGTTTCATGTAGCCTAGGCTGGTCTTCAATTTTATGTAGCCGAAGATGATCATGAACTTTTGATCCTCCTCTCGGTACCTTATTAATTTCAGGCATGTACCATCGTGGCTAGTTTATGTCATGTTGGTATTGACACCATACTTGCTATGGAAATACTCCCTTAACTGAGATATATCCTCAAGTTGATAACAATTTTTCAAGACTGACTTTTCTTTTCTAAATGTTTCACATGTCAACATAATTTGATCCTCATAACTCCTTTAAGCATTGTGGTGCAACCAAATTTAAGAAGAGACCATGATAAGGGAGATTTTATAGCATGGTGGGTATGTTAAGATCAGGTTACATAATACTCTTGAATAAACTTACAGGGTGTAGTCTCCCCTCCCCTAGCCTGAAACCTGCTTGCTCGGGGTGGAGCTTCCTGCTCATTCGTTCTGCCACGCCCACTGCTGGAACCTGAGGAGCCACACACGTGCACCTTTCTACTGGACCAGAGATTATTCGGCGGGAATCGGGTCCCCTCCCCCTTCCTTCATAACTAGTGTCGCAACAATAAAATTTGAGCTTTGATCAGAATGAAATTGTCTTAGCTCCGTTTTTTCTTCCGCCCCGTCTAGATTCCTCTCTTACAGCTCGAGCAGCCTTCTCAGTCGAACCGTTCACGTTGCGAGCTGCTGGCGGCCGCAACAACAGGGTGTCTCTTTTTTTATTCCCAGGACCAAGTCATTTATTTTTAGTCTGAGCTAAATAATTTCTTCTTGACTGATGGTGCAGTTTATGGGTCCACTCAAAGGATATAATCTTTCTTATCCCTTAAAATGGAGTAAAACCAGCTCGTAAAATGGAATCCTTTAGGGCAAGAGACAATCTAAAAGTTATGGTAAATACAACTTTTTATTATTTTTAAAAAGGAATACATGTCTTCCTGAATTTGCTTCTTTAGCATATCCAACCAGCATGCACCTGCAAAATACCCCCACATCACTGACACCTCTCTTTATGGCAAATGGAGAACATCACAGGAAACCACAATGGTACAAAATGCAGAGATTAATGATCTGCGGGGAGCCCAGGCACTACTCCTGCATCCATGGTTCAAGAAACATCATGGAAAGATTGTAAGATCCAGAGTACCAGCAAGCATGCTGTGAAATGATCTCTTCTAGAAATGGCTGCACAAACAAGGACCTAAATGAGGCGGTATCAATGCATATGTTAATGTAAAGGGAGAAAACGGGAAGAAGCAGTTATATAGCCCTGTCCAGCTGCAACACCCATGAACCATAGTAATTCACCAGCATGGCAAGTCGTGCATAAAGGAGAGATAAATGGCACTCACTTTCTAGTGGCAACCAACAGCTACCTAATTGGATTCAAGGCCTACTCTATAGGAGGAAAATCAGGCCTGGTACTGAACATCTAGTCAGCTTCCTGGGACAAACAGTGTCATGGACCTTAGAAAACAATCCATTAATGCCACTTTGCTAGACCATCATACTTTCTAACTGCATTCTAAATCTTATTCCACAGATAAGTACATACTCTACCTTTTTAAAAAAATATTTATTTATTTATTATATGTAAGTACACTGTAGCTGTCCTCAGACACTCCAGAAGAGGCATCTGATTTCGTTACAGATGGTTGTGAGCCATCATGTGGTTGCTGGGATTTGAACTCAGGACCTTTGGAAGAACAGTCGGTGCTCTTAACCCCTGAGCCATCTCACCAGCCCCCATCCTCTACCTTTAATCAAAGACATCTCTCTTTACTAAGAATAGAACACAACTGGATACAATGCAGAAATGAAAAATTAGTGGAGAGGCTAGTCTCAAATGGTGTCTCTACACCATAGCTTCTGCATCTATGGTTCTGGGGAAAAAAGTTTTATAACTAGAATACTAGGAAGTCTGCTGTGAAACAGTCCTAGAAGTGGTTATATCTATAGCATCAGAACAATGGCAAGATAATTGCCATTAATGTGGAAGAAATTTTCATGGGACTTGCTTGATGTCTTTTGTCAAAATAACTTGGTTGTAGAGGCAGGGAGGTTATTTATTTAAGGCTACCAATCCCCATTACTTAGTATTTACCAAGTTTTACTGTTACCTTTTACATCATATAGTCACTCAAAATCCTCAAAGAGCTTCATTGCTTTTGTCCTATGGTGTTTGTAGCTTAACTATTTCTCTTCATATCAGGAAGCTGATTTTAAAGTCATTTTAGGTAATAGACATGTTAATCCTCATGTAACCACTCTTCTTGTATTAAATCCGTCCTACCTCTGTCTGCTCTCCCTTTTAAATACACCAGGACATACATATCCCTGCTAAAACAAAATCAATTTCTTTGATTAGTGCATCTTCATAAGCTGACCTTGAATATTTTCTCCTGTCTTTTCCTGTCTTCAAGAACAAGTAAACCTCTGCACACTTTGTGTTGAAGGTTTTTTGTGACCCTGGCAAAAAGCCAAATACAAGTAGAGTTACTATTAATTTGTTTATTGTTTTAGTTTGCTTCTAATCATTTTCTTGTGGTTATTGCTCCTAGTTTGTTGCTCTGGTAAACTGATCTTGAGGAAGGAAGAGTTAATTCAGTTTGCATATTCAGGTTCAGCACTGAAGGAAAACCTTGCAGGAACTAGAGCTGTTCCGAGAACAAGAATTGAAGCAGAATCCATGAAATAATGCTGCTTACTGGCTAACTCTCTGTCTCACTCATTGGCTTATTATCAACTAGCTTCATTAGGCAATCTATTCGCACTTGTAGGGGGGTGGTTCTGATGCTAAGGTCTTGTTATCTAATTGGCTCTTTATTGATTAATAAGGATGTCAGGTGACAAGTACTGGGAAGAAGGAAAGAGGTAGGACTTCTGGGTCCCCTTACGCAGGCTAAGAAATGCAGGAAGAGAAGGAGAGATTTTGTGATGCTTCAGAGGGAGAGAGGTGACCAGCAATGTGAGATTTTGGGCTGATCGGTCATAGGCCTCTTCCATAGGTGGGAGATTTGAAGCACAACTAAGTGGAGGACAGTTTAAGGTTGCTGAACAAATAGAAGGTAGCTGAGCAACTAACGTGGAGGCAGATTTAGGCTGCTGTGCTTTATCTTTAACGGGAAGGTACACTAGCTGGGGGAGGTAGAAGTGCCCAGCAATTGAGCCAATAAGGCAGGTTGAAAAATAAGATGTGTGTATGTGTGTGTGTGTGTGTGTGTGTGTGTGTGTGTGTGTGTGTTTCATCTGTCGATCTGAGTGAACCTGGGCAAGGCTGGTAGCATGGTCTGACTGGAGCTTAAAACACAGTAGCAAAACCTACCCTCTACACCCATCTGCCTAAGGATGGTGTCATCCACAGTGGTCTGGGTCCTATTATATTAATCAACAATCAAGACAATGTCCCATGAACACGCCAATAGGCCAGTCTTATCTAGATATTTCTTCAGCTGAGGTCCCCTTTTCCTGGATGACTCTAGGTTTTGTCAAGTTGACAGCTTAGACTAACCAGGCAAGTCATTTGAAGGCATTGTGGTCTGTCTTCTCTTGGAAACTAATTTTGCTACATCTGTATCACATCATCATTACAGTTTATGTATCATATAACAATCAAGTATTATCTGTTAATCATCATATTCACAACTTCCCCTGGTATTTATTCAAATAAACATCAAGATTCAAGTAGAATCAAAGAATAGAAACAGAAACATTTTGTTTCTATGTTTCTTTCCTCAGGGAGAAATTCTATCTGGTTGTTTTTCACATGCATTACATCTGAGAGCAATATCAGCAGGTGAAAAGAAGAAAAACTAGAAAGCAGCATGAGCCTTGGAGACACATAGAGATGTGTGTCAGGGCACGGGTCACAGCAAGTTTGATGCAAGGGGAAAATGTAGAAACGAACCCATTGGGAAGGCAGAGACCCTGCTTATCTATGCTGCCCTCTCTTAGATGTTTATATAATATTCTTTGAATTTTACAAATATTTACTACTTGCAGGCTGCTTACACATTCTGAGTTCTTATTACAAATCTCAAAAGTCTGTAGAGTATTTGCCGTTAGACAGAATTCGAAAAGATAGAAAGAAGGAGGTCCTAGCAGCTATGATTTAAGGCTATGACATATCTGTAGCTGAATGCAGATGCTGACTTTTCTCTGACTAGAAGGGTTGCGTTTTTGACACATTTGTCCCTCATTGGCCTCACTGAGCTGCAAAATCTTAGCCTCATGATACAATGCACACTCCTGTTTTGGAAAGGTTGTTCTAATCTACAAAAAATGAATATTTTAGGATCCTGACAATGTAAAGAGAAATATTAAAAGTAAGAATGATTGTATCTTCAATCCACTGATTTTATGCCTAATTTTATGATAATTAGACATTTTGGTAATGTTACCTTTTAGCTAAAAATTAGATATTTGTTTGATTCTCGGCCTCACTATTGTAAAGAAAGGCCACGACGGAGAGAACAAACCAGGAGCATATCTCTATGTAAGCCTGGGTCAGGAACTCTTCTTGTGATAGCTAACCTTGGTTGTCAACTTGATATTCTTGGGCAGAAGGAACCTCAACTGGAGAATTTCCTCCATCAGTTTGGTCTGTGGACATGTCTATGGGGATACTTCCTTCATTGCTAATTGATGATGATGGCCTGGGATGTATAAATACAATATATTAATATAAGCCTAGTCAACCAGTAAAAAACTAGTAAGAACAATTCTTTCAGGGCTTATACTTCAGTTTTTACCTTTAGGTTCCAGTCTTGACCTTTTTCACCAACTTCCTTTAGTGAGAGACTGTTACAAGGAAGTGTGTGATGGAATTATTTCTCTCCTCCCCATATTCCTTTTCTTTCTTTTTTTTTTTTTTAATCATGGTGATAGAAAAGCCAATAGGAATAGTCCATAATAACACACCAAAAAGTGTGTGTTTGGTCTTGAGAGATGATTCAGCAGTTATGAGCACTTTGGTTCTGAGCATCCAAGGGGTAACTCACAACTGCCTATAATCCCAGCCAGGTTGATTAATCATCACTCACCATCCAAATAACCCAAGAGAATCCACAGCCTCTAAGGGCCTACTTTGTGAACACTCATGTTTCACATCCATGCATGCAGGCAAAATACCCACACATGTAAATAAAATCTTTGAAAAACAAAAATCATACTACTGACAAGAACCAATGAGACTTCCTTTTAGGCCAGGTTATGAGTGACTTCCCGGCTACTGGAAGGTTTTAAATCTATTCCAAGTATGAGGAATTCTATAGGAACATGTGACTGACAGCATCCAGTCAAAATTACCCAGTCAGGGACCACAAGCTTTTAAAACCTACCATATAGACAGGAATGACCTTAAACTTCTGATCTTCTTGCCTCTAACACATAAGCACTGGGATGACAGATATGTACCACCATGCCTGGTTTATGTTATAGGGGAATGGAACGTTGGAATTTGTGTGTAACCAGGCAAATCAGTATACCATGTGAGCTACACGCTAGTCCCTTATTTATTTTTGAGCCAGCATCTTATTATGCTATTCAGGTTGCCTGGAATCTTATCTTTGTAAGTCTCCAAATTTTCTGTGGTGGTTAGGGTTGGGAAATGAGCTCTGGATCCTACTGATTTTAGACTAAGCCAACCTTATCTAAATATAATAACTCAAATAGAAAAATATACAAATGAGGAAACCTTTCATTATTCATAGCGTTTGTGTTCTTATAATGCATCTAACTCACCTCTCGAAACATTCTCTACCTTACTTCATTGATATCTTCTCCCTGGTGTCTTCTGCTTTCCTGCTCTTTATTTTGCAAAATTCTTTAGAAATCTTTTCTCCTTGTATTGCTTGAATCAGTTCAGTCCTATTGTGTTCCATCTACTCCAAAGAGCTTGCACTCCTCTCCTTCAAGATTTCCATGTTTCCTACATATTATGTGTGCATTCATGAAATGATTGAACACTCAAGCAGGTTTGCTTTCTGTTTCCCCACAATGACATTTAATATCTGAGAACAAAAGACCCTTTCTCACTAGCATAAGATCCAGGCCATAAATGCAATAACATTTGTGAAATTTAATTAAATCTAAATGGATAACTATCTTCTATGACTTCCTATACATAGCACACAATTAAATACAGTGTCCAAGAGTAAAATTAAGCAGAGGTTATCAGCACTGGCTCTAAGAATACTGCACTATTTTAGATGCAGAATTGGAAGTACATGACTCAGGCAAAAGCAGAAAGCTTGAGTAGTTTTTCTGTTTCAGTAAGTCCCAACACAATAAGGGTGAGTGCCTGTGTTTCAAGCACAGACATCACCAGTCAGCGTGATTGATAGTTCACTGAGACTACTAAAGTGAGACACAGCACAAATGACCCCCAAACTGTGATGGAAGCATGAAGTTTTGTAAGGGATGAGTCTATGGAGCAATACAACTGACTACAAATCGAATCCTTAATCATTTCACTTGTGGCTTGTTTTGCCTCACTGGATGACCTCACACAAGTTAGTTGGTATCTTGAGAAAACATGTTTTTCAATCATAAAATTTGGGGATTTGGACTTGATGATTTCCAGTGCTTAAATTCAGTACTTTGTAGATTTTATAATTACATCCACAGAGACATTTCATTAGTCCTCTACCACAGTCAGGAAGTCCTGAAAAAAAGTCTCCTCCTAATTCCGAGAGTACCTGGTGAGCTAAGTAGTGAGGTTGAGTATAATGATCTGCAACTTCTCCATGTGGCCAGGAGTCCACAGATGAATACCACTGAAAAGATGAACCTTTCTTCACTTATAAGTAATCAAGGATGTAAAAATGAATGGCACAATTTATTTTAGCTATCTTATTCATAAAAATATTTGAGGGAATATCTGGGTAAAATTTATATCCCAAATGCAACAAAGTAATTTTTCCCATGTTACTTATTTCCCCAGCACTAGTGACCTTAGCAATAATAGCTACAGTATTACCTGTGACTCTGGTAAAAAATTAGAATTAAAGATAGGTGTTTCTTAAGCATTCTTTTGTATATTGACTAGAGATATATAAATGTGCAGCTATTAAAAGCTGTCATATAGAATTATAAACATTAGATGTATAAACTCACAGAAATGGTAAGAAAAAGTAATTACTGAGTCATTGCCACTTATTACTTTTGATTAATTTTTATACTTTGTTTTTTTTTTTGGTTTTCAAATATCTGAAAGACAGAAATATTGTTAGATATTTAATACAAATTCCATATTTAGTGAAATCAAAACTAAATTTTCCTTTATGGGATATTCAGGATATGAATAATGACAAATTCTATTAATTAGAACTTTCCATATATAATTTCTGAATATAGAGTCTTGTCCCTGCCCATCTTTTCCTCTGGGGCTGTTGTTCTTAATCTGTGGGTCATGTCAGATATCCTGCATATCAGATATTTACATTATGATTTATGATTACATTATGATTTATACCAGTTGCAAAATTACAGATATGAAGTAGCAACAAAATAATTTTATGGTTGGGGGTCACCATAATATAAGGAACTGTATTAAAGGGTCGCAGCATTAGGAAGGTTGAAAACCACTACTCTAGGGAAATATATTTTTAATTTCAGCATATGATATTAATCATTTATCTTTGCTGTATTTAACATTTATCATCTAGATTTGAACACACCTGCTGTAGTCTGGAAGGTTTGGGATAGAAGCTGTAGTTAGAGAAGTGATGGTGAAATGTGAGAAAGAAATGTCAAAGGTGAATTATTCCTTCACACCTCTGGTCCTGTTAACCTTAAGAATTCTGCATTCTGATAAATTCAGTCTTTCAGGAGAAGGATACATTATTTTAGGGTGACAGTTCTGCTGGAAATTTTATTGATATAATCTATTATTAATAAAAGATGGCTGATGGCTGTATTTCTACTCAGTAAGAATAGAACATTAATTTTTATAGCATGTCCACATTTTGAAATAATAAATGACAGGTGAAATAAAGAGGTTTAAGAAGAAAACCATCATCACTCACAATCCAAATAACCCAAGAGAATCCATGTTCAAATAATAGTTTGTTACCTGCCATTTTATATACTTGGATTTATTTAATATATTCAACTTTGATCATAAACATTTTGAACTATGAACTTCTTTTTCTAAACTGAAATGCTTGTAAGATATGTGTGGATATAAAACTCAGTCACATATAGTTAGAGTGGGTTTCCTAACAACTACTAACATCTTTATATAGTATTTCAATGTTTTATCACTGTAAACAATATTTTAGTGTACATCTTTCAACATGGGGCTGTGATAGTATGATAAAAATAGCAATCAGGAATTTTAAAGATAAATTATTTATGGACATTACTAAATGTTTTAATTTAAATTTTATATTGATTTTCCAACACTGTAACTGTTATACCAATATTCATAGTAGTTTTTAATAATTTAAAAGGGTTTGATAATTTTAGGCAATGCTAGCATATTTATCAATATGTTTTCCTAGCTAGGTGTGCTTTATTCCCCGTGTGTTATGTGCTACTTGCACACACATTTCACTTTTACTATTATTAAAACTTATACATATTTTTGTAGCTCCTTTCCTTGTCTTCAAATATTTTTTAATAGTTTATGTTTGCAAACAGTTGAGAAGGTGACATGTTCTATACCATGAGTAGTCCAAACCTAACATCACCCAGCATTAGAATCTTCTGTTGTTTGGACACATTTCTCAATGCTAACGAGCACAAATTAACATTATCAGCTGAAGTCAATGCTTTATTCAATATTTCTTTATTTTTACCGGATATAGCATACTGTTGCACGATCTCATCAGGAAACCTTTTACACACATCTTCGTGTTTATGGAGGCTCTTCCTGGCTGTGTACATCCTTTCTTCTACCCTTCCCTCCTTTATTTCATAAATGTAGCAGTTTTGAGGAATATTACTCAGATATTATTCACACCTTAGCTGAAACGGCTTTTTCGCTTCACAGTTAGACTAGGTTAGTGATTCATAATCATTTAGAAGTCATCTACATGAAAAATGTGCTAAGTGTCTAATGCTTGCTTCATTTAAAAATGGACTTATGGATGCTTATTTTCTATTTTGTGGTAATCCAACGCGTGTCCACTATGTTCTTATTGAAATTGTCCCAGTTTGGGCCATGACGAGCCTTTCCACTTTCTCAACATCTGTCTCTTAATATGTGAATATATTCTTGCAAGTCTGGATTTTGTTTAGTTTTGCTTTGTATTTTTTAAGACTTTCTCATGGCATTGTAGGTTGTTGAAGATTCAGCTTTTAAATTTCCTGGTGGGGTCTTTTGCCATAGAGCTCTACTTTCTGTAATTGGAAAACATCACTAGACCTAGCTCTCAGTTCTTAGTGTACTAACTGTTTTAGAAATCAGTAAGTTTTGGTTTTTCAACTCACAAAGCATCTTATGAGTATCAGATGGCTCAAGTGCAATATTCTCTGTAGGCCATTTCCCTCCCTTTACATCAACCATAACAAACCTGGCCTCAGTCATCTATACTTCCTTTAGGTAATTGTTCAATATCATCATACATCAATGGCAAGCTTTGCATTGTTTACTGTAGCCTCCCTCAGCCTTGAAGCAGGGTGATCCAGACTTTGACCTTGCTGCCACTAAGAAGGAGATTACCTAGGATAGAGCCTTCTGAACTTGCTGGCTCTATTTGCTCTTCTCCAAGATTCTGCTTCCTGCTGAAAGGCCCTTGAGATGTTCCGGAGACACACCCTGTAGATCGCCTATGGGCTGGCTCCAGGCACCAAGAATGGGCTGTCAAGGATGGGCCTACCCTCTTTATAAGCAGGGACTCTCAGTAAACTTCAGAGGCTTTGAACAGAAAGTTTGTCTTGGCCTATTCTTTTCTCTCCGTCTGATCTCTTTCAGCCCCAGCACACCTTTCAGGGGAACCCAGTTCACGTGGCTGCAGGCGGCTACAGTTTACCATACTCCCCGGGAAACCAGTTCAATCAACTAGACTATATAGAGTTATATCCATTTCTCTTTTGGCCTTATTCTTTCAGACCCACTCATTTCCAGAGTGGCATTGTTCAACACCTCTTCCCACCTCCTTCCTTGAGATTATTTCATGCATCTTGTATACAATGATACTACTTTCCATGACCCTCTCATTTTCATGCATTGTATAACCTTTTACTCCTTATGTGGTGAAATTCTAAAGGTTTTGACATTATATAATGTTTTGTTCCCATGGTTGTAATATGTACATAGTTGTAATATGTAATGTGTACATAGTTACTCCCTGAATTACAACACTAACAATGCTTTATCCACAGCTTATTGTGATCATTGATATGCTTACTGTACCTATATAGGAGCATTCTACATGGATGTGAATAGACTCATGAAGTACATGGCTTTTACACACTGCCTTCTTGTACTTAGTGTTGTATTTTTAGGCAGTCTCTGTTACTCTCTGTGGGAAGAATGCTGACTTCTGTATGTGGCTGAGTGGTATACTGTTTAGGATAGCCCATTAAATTAGTTTGTATATACTCATGCATAAAAAGACACCCACGTGCCAGTTCCCATACAATTGCACTGGGGTCTCTTTATTCAAGCTCAATCTTGGACAACCCCACCATCTCTGATGCAACAGAACAGGAGCTTAGTTCCCTAAGCTTAGTTTCAGGTAAACATTTATAGAGACAAGAAGTGGGTATCTAGCTTGGCACACATCTGATTGGGGGGGGGGGCGCATTATGGCCTTTCACATAGTTGGCTGATGCTGGGAGCCAAACCAAAAACTTAACTTTTGCTTTCCTTATGATTGTTGGTTTTTAGGAAGTGAAGTGCCAGAGGCAGGCTTGTAACCTGCAGGTGCAGATTTATTGGGGATTAACCTGGAAATTGATGCTAGACATAGGTCCTTTTGGGGGATAGCCTGAAAACTGGTGCTAGGCCTGTTAGTTAACTTGAGTTCAACCTTAGGTCATATTCTCTAAGGTGGAGTCTGAACCTAAAAGATCTGGTCTCTCACTGTAAATATTTATATGCCAATCATTTGTACATGTTTTATATGTTTGGACATACAGTGAGTTAGATTGCTAGATTCACAATTAGACAATATGGAGCTTTCTACATTAGGAATACTTGCCGAATGGGCTGAGCCACTTTATATCCCTAATATAAATTAATGGGATTGAAATTATAATTATCAGTTTTATAGGTTTTGGCCATTCTAATACATGTGTAGCTTTTTCTCTTTCTATGGTATTCTGGGTAATATTCTCAAGGCTATGACAAGATACCAGAGAGAGTCAGCTTAAAGAAGAAAGGCTTATTTAGGTTTATGATTTGAGTGGATGTGGCAACAAGGACATGTGATGACGGGTGTCATCAAGTCAGCAGAAGAGAGAGAAGGAGGAAGGGGGAACCGTGAGAGAGGAATATTGGCATGGTTTATTGCTCCTCTATGTACTCAGTATGGGACTCCAGCCTGAGAGATAGCGTCATGTACATACACTGTGGTCTCTACTCCTCAGTTAAACTAAATCTCTAGAAACTCCCTTAAAGACATATCCAGTCTATATATGTTCTGGGTAATTCTGAATCATGTAGTACTAATTTCTAACTTCCTTATAGTAAGTAAGCTGGAACAAGTAATAAAAAGCCTATTGTCCAATCGTGTGTCTTCTTTTCTGATGCAGCTGCAAATCATTTTTTCTTAATCATGACTTGACTTTTAATAATTATTTGTTTTAGGTATAAATTTTACAAAATTCTTTTCTTAATTTTTGTTTTCCCAATTCATTTTTCTTACTAATGTACTTTCTATCTTTAAATTTTAATTAACTCCAATTCGTCAGTGTTTGCACTCTGTGATGTCACTTGCAGTCACATAAACCCTCACAACTTCTTCCTATTACAAGAATTAGACATTTGCATTTATACTTAGGAGGATGACAGATGCTGGTAAATTTTTTGCACATGAATGCTGGTTGTTCTCAACAATTGTTGAAAAAATGGTTGAAAAGAGGATCTGATGCGACAGTTCAGTGTGATTGAATACTTGCTCCTCAAAAGTGATGAACTGAGTTCAAATCACCAGCCTGAGGATGGCTACATATACCTACAACAATCCTGGCATTGTAGGGTAAAGATAGAATGATCCTGAGAACTTGATAACCAGGTATCCTAGTCACAACAATGAGCTGGAGATGAGCTCTGTTAGGAACCAATAAGGCAGAATATGACAGTAGATGACACAAAAGTTCCTGCTGTGGCTTTCCTCCATACAGGTATGTATGAATGTACCTGTATATTCATGTACATACATACCACACCACACCATACCCTTGGCCCCCTCCCAAACACGAAGGAAAAAGTAACCTATTCTGAGATTCTTTGATTCATTTATTGTCTATTTTTCACAATACTAAATCTTGATAATTATCCATGAACTAAATGTGGGGCAGGGGATCCTTTGATATGATACTTCTGCTCTGTTTTGGCTATTGTAGCTCCTCAGTTTTAGCATAAAAATATAAAATAACTGCTGATATCTACCAAGTACCTTGCTAGAAATTTGGGTTGTAATATTAAAAGTGTACTCAAGATGAGAAGAGTTGACATCTTAACAAGGTTAAGTCTTACCAATATGGGATTCTACACCCCATTCATCATTCCTTCTTCGATTGCTCATCTGCTTTAATTTGATATGGACCCTGTATATATCTTGTTCAGTTATTACAAGGTTCCTTCATTTCCAAATTCATTTTTTAAGTTACAATTCTAATTTCATTACTATTATATAGGAATACAATTCTGCTCTTAATTCTTACTTTAAAATTTGCCTTATTGTTATTAATTGCTTTCCCCGATTGCTTTATGCCTGATTTGCTATCCTTTATCTTCTTCCTAATCTAGAAAACTAGGCTGTCATTTGGAGCTGTTTCAATAAATGATTTTTATTGGACCTCCAACATATCTTTGTATAGCTGAGTATCTTAACTACAGCATTCTCCTTATGCTTGAAAGAATATGTTAATAATTCTTAAAGATGTTCTATATAATCTTAAAAAATGAAATATGTATTTTTTCTCACTTTTTAATTTTGAATTTTAATTATTGATACAGAATTTATGTAGACTTCTTAAAATTTCATACCCTACCATGTAAACTGTAATTTAAGATTTGTTACAAGTATATATATATATATATATATATATATATATATATATATATATACATACACACACACACACACACACACACACACACCTTGCATGCAGTATGTAATTTAAGATTATATATAAAACAAATCTTAAATTACATATTGCATGCTTTCTGTTGAAAAAGAGCTTATTTGTTATGGAGAAAACAGAATATTGAAAATAAGGTGTCAATCTCAGCTATCTCCCAAAGGCATTGTAAAAGGCAATCCTATTTGAAAAACTGATGTTTTATTTAAGAAACAAAATGTCTTCAAGGAAAGCAAAAACAGTAATACTACTTGGAAAAATAAAAATGATTATTTGCTGTTGTAGAAAATCATGTGAGATAGTTCTCCAAATCTATTCATTAGCTTCATTTCACTTCACTAATAGTGATAGAAAAATTCCAAAACTAAGGTGCAAAACCAAACTCAAGTATTTTTCCCAATAAATATCAACCAAACACAATAGTTATGTTGCATGAGTGAATCTGTCATTAAAGAACTGCGCATGATACATTTATTCAAGGCATCCGAAATCTGATTGAACCCTGGGATATAACAAAAGACTAGTCTCTGTGTCCACATTTATTATCTCTTCCATGATAGCATGTTAACATAAATTTAGTGTTACAATTTAATTCAATTGTCAAATATGTGTGACTGTTAACTTAAGCCTACTTGTGATAACATATAACTGGTACTATGGCTTCATGTTCAAATCCCAGGATGTTTTTGTACCAATAATGATTTTGTTCAATGCATATTTTTATCAATGTGCCTCGACCTTTTATGTGAAAACAGACTAGATGCTTATAACTAATATTTCAACTGTCTTATAAAAGCAATCTGAAAAAGAAGAAACAGTATTTCACAACCATCTCTTTCACCACACATGGATTCTGGGAATCCCACTTTCATCTTGATCCTTGTTTTCCTTTGAAGCTTTCCATAATCTCAACTCTAGGTACTTCCAACATCTTCATTTTGACTTTGATTTTCTATAGTTCAATATGATCTGCTTGGGTTTTCACTTTGTACTGACTATATTGCTGTACCATCTCAGACTTATCTGAACTTATGTTGCTTATCTATTATTAATTTTTGGTATTTTCAAAGGCATACTTCTTTTCTATACTCCCTTTACTTTGTATTTTCTTTATTTTTCCAGTATGTGGGGATCAAAGCATGATACCCTATTTGAATGACAAATGGGATCTAGCCCATAAGCTCCTGTAGTTAAATAGTTGGTACCCAGTTGGAGCATCTGTTTGGGAAGGATTGAAGGTGTGGCTTTCTGGTGAAGATGTCACTGTGGATAGGTTTGGAGCTTTCCAGAGCTTAAGCTGTTTCATTTGGGGCTCTCTAACTATTTGGTTGTTTTCTCAACATGTAAGCTCTCAGTTACTGTTCCAATATCATGCCTGCCTGCCTGCCTGCCTGCCTGCCTGCCTGCAGCCTTGCTTCTAGTAATAAAGTCATGAACTCTAGTACACTCTGAAACTGTGAGCCTACAAATTATTATAAATTTCTTTTGTCATTGTAATTTTGTAATTTTTTTATGGCAATAGAAAGGTAGCTGAGACATAGCCTAAACAGTATTGTGGTGAACATCCTGAGAAATTTAGTCAACAGGAGGTTAGAAAGGTTAGAAGTAAGGTCTTTCTGACTCTGGGTTGCTGTTTTATCTCTTAGAACAGACAGATTGACTTCTACAAAGTTTCTCCATCTGCCCTAAGTCAGCACATATCAAAGAAAAAGAAGAAAAAAACCAAAATCAAACAAAAAACAAAAGTAGTTTCCTGGTTTGAGTTTTTGTGAACAGTTTGTATTTCTTGGACTGAAGTTTCATAACAAACCTGGAAAGACTTTAAAAATTCATTAAATAAAAGTTTGCTTATTGCATAGTTGCTGTGCACCAGATGTTGGAAGAACAGAGCAACAGAAGAGACATTGTACTCTGTTAAATTTCAGTGAAAAGCATAAGGTCACTGTCAATCAGTGTGGTGTTGATGGCATGTGATACCATAAAATAAAGAAATAATAGAGACATGCCGAATAAGCAATTCAAAAAAATTGGAAATAAAAATATTATTTTAATACATGTTAGTGTATTAGTAAAATCAGTCATCAAAAACAAGGCAGAGATGGTGAAGTTAGCTTTATGATTATGTAAATAAACACAAGCAAATTAATTATATAATAATCCAACCTTCTTTTTTGGTAAATAAAAGTACAAAACATGCTTACAGTTTACATTGTATATGAATGGAGACTGGGTACTTTAACCTTTTAAAGTCTATAGTTAGTTTTCCTATAGATTTGTATGCATGAAATGTGCAGCACATTGTATGTTCTACATCAGAGGTGATGTTAGAAAAATTCATGTGATATGCCTAGATCTGAGGAGAGTAAATGAGGAGATAATCCACATGGTTCACACTGTGTGCGATTTATGAGAAGACAGATGAAATCTCACACTGTCTCAATATTTCCCATCTATGGTGCCTGCAGCTGTTAGTCTCTTAGTTACTGCAGGCTCTCACATCACCATCAAAGTACTGTTCAAGTAATTATTTCAGTTGACAATAGTCCCCAAGCAGGAAAGTCAGGAAGCAGTTTTAGTATGATTTGCTGCACTAATTTTTCTACTTTTTTTGTATTACTTATCCTTTTCTTTTACTATATCCAATTTATAAGTAAAATTACAACACTTATATTTAACAGAAGAAATCTGTGTGGAGCCTTGTTCTATCTGTGGTCCTAGGCTTCCATTGAAATTGGAGAGAGTGTGTGGTTATACTACAGAGGTTTTTGTACCTATCTCCCTTACAATCCTACTGCATCCTAGATGTTCTTTATTGAATTCTGAGCTCTAAAGTTAAAGACATCCCCTTCTTAGCTGAGACAAAGTTCTGGAAGATACTGTCTTTTTGGTGCTTCAGTCTTCATTATCAAGAAACCCCGAGTTCATTTTATAATAGATTTTCCTTCCTTTTTCCTGAAGAACCATAAGAAGACACACGTTGGAGTCTTTTGTGAAGCATATGAGAATGTGACCGAAATACTGGAGCCCTCAGACTGTCTCACCATCATAGTAATTAATACCTTCCATCCTGTAATTTAATGTGATCATAATCTGATGAGGAAATGTGCTAATCAGTTTGTCTCTGTTGTCTTCTGTTCACAGGAAGCAGAATGTTTGATTTTTTTAAGGCCCTGCCTCTCCAGATTTGGGAATCATACTCATTTGTTTCATGAATCCAAGAAATGATTCATCTCCTTTTTATTTGTAGAGATGGGAACAATGGCTCTAAGATCTTTATGTGTCAGAGCTGAAATGTGAAAAGTCGTCCAAAACAGCTTATGAATTTAAACTGCTTTATTGGGACTTAATTATGTGCCATAAAATTCACCTGCTTTTAGGGTAGAATTCAATTGATTCCTTCACTGTAAAGCATCTTTAGGATTATTTTATTCCTCTTAAAGTATTCCCGCTGCCTGTCTGCAGCCAATCCCTTTCCTGCCTCCAGGTCTAGGAAGGCTCTTACTGCTATCTCTGGGCTTGGATACTTGTATAATCCCATTGAGTTTTATGCGCAATGCCTTGCTCATCTGAAAATCAGAGTACCCATAGTTTGCCTAAATGTAAAGAAAAGATTTTTTTCTCTAACATTTTAGCTTTCCTTTCATCTCTCTTTTAACTATCGAAGGCAAACAAGACTGTAGACAAGCATTATTCTGGATTAAATACTAATTTTTAAAAGAGTGCATAGGAATAATAATAAACCATTTTATTAGAATCACAATTATTTCTATAACATTTAAAATAAAATGAGGATTACAATGTTATATGCAAATATTTTCCTTAAATAATTACTCAGCACTAATTTTAAAATGTTTTAATAAAAACTTGTCTATATAAACATGTTTTATTATGCTCTCAAACAATGAATGAAATTGATTCTATGAAAGTGTATGACAGAAATAAAATAGCAACAGTTTTCTCCAGTCAAGCATGCACCCATAACATTTCCTTAGCATGACTTTCTAAAGGAGTTAAAAAAGGCAGCAGCTATAGACATGACAAAGTGAACGTGGAAAACCCAAGAGGCCGCAAATCTATACAAAGAGCTTGAGGCAACTGAGGAGTGTTGAGAGTAGGAGAAGTGGCCTTTCCAAGGGAAGAGCACACCAGTAGATTATTAAATAGCAAATTGTCAGCCCTGAACATGTGCATATGAGTAACATTATACAGACTGAGCAAATTATACTTATTATATATATAATATATTTATTTATATATATGTATATATATATGTATATATATTATATATATATATATATTCCTAAGTATATATGTGTGTGTGTGTGTGTGTGTGTGTGTGTGTGTGTGTGTGTGCATGCATGCATGGAATAACAATAAATATTAAGAGATTACAAGTTTGAAAGATAGCAAGGAGGAGTATATGGGAGTGTTTGGAGAACTGCAAAGGAAGGGAGAAATGTAATTATCTCAGAAGTTCAAAGGACAAATATATTTGCTACATAGAAAATTGTACATTTTCATAGCAAAAAATAGTTTTTATTTATGTCTCTTTTAGAGATCAGCTCAGATTTTATGCTTACTATGAAACATGGCCAAGTGGCCAGGTCACAGTGTATCTGCCAAGTTCTAGAGGATACTGGATGTAGACACTGAGCTGCATGTGAGGTACTGGAAGCTAGACACTGAGCCAAACATGAGATACTGGGAGGTGGATTCTGAGTTGCCCAGGAGATACTGTTGGCATCTGTAGCAATACAGACGAGTTATTGGTGAAAGCCTCACTATCCTGTACGCAGACTGAGGTAGAATTCTGATACGTGAAGTGTTTTTCTTTCTTTCTTTTTTTGTTTGTTATTTGTTTTTGTTTTTGTTTTTGTTTTCGAGACAGGGTTTCTCTGTATATCCCTGGCTGTCCTGAAACTCACTTTGTAAAACAGGCTGGCCTTGAGCTCAGAAATCTGCCTGCCTCTGCCTCCCAAGTGCTGGGGCTGAAAGCGTGTGCCACCATGCCCGGCTTTTATGTAATACTTTTTTTTTTTTTGGTTTTTTGAGACAGGGTTTCTCTGTGTAGACCTGGCTGTCCAGGAACTCACTTTGTAGACTAGGCTGGCCTCGAACTCAGAGATCCACCTGCCTCTGCCTCCCAAATGCTGGGATTAAAGGCATGCTCCACCATGCCCAGCGTGAAGTGTTTTTCTATGAGAGCAAATATGGGGGAAATATTCAAGCTATTTAGAGACCAGAGTAGACTTCTTAGTTGCAAGTGATAGTGGACTGGGAGAGGGCAATTTTGTACATAAACATGGAAGTGAATAGAATCACAACATATAAACTTTTTAATACCTAAAGTGTTATTTATAAGAAGCATTTAAACACATTTGCTGGGTAAGGTTACACTCTTCAAACTTAACTGAGTTGTCATTGTTTCCTTATATTTTTTATATAATGAGATCTTAAATATAAACCAAATGTGTCATAACTATGCATGGTAAAAAACTAAATAGCCCAGAGAAATATTAAATATAAGAGTCTCTTTAGTCACTTCTAGACTAACACTGAAAAGTAAATACTTTGTATTGTTATTCATTTATAAGTCTTTATGTCACAGTCAGATTTCAAGTATTGTGAATTTATTGGTTCATTTGTCAGATAATACAAAAATCCGTTCCTTACCATCAGTCTGATTTATTATACAAGGACCCATTACTGTTGGGAGTTAGAATTTCACTACCATCAGTCTGAATCATTTTTCATACAAAAATGTGGGTTTTAATTTTTATGTTCACATTTATTATGTATAAAACATAGAAGCAGCATGAAATAAATAAAAAAACAGTAGGTGACTATGGCATGCGGGCTGCAGAACAGAAGGCTACAATCTTTGGTTCCCTGATCAGTGGCTCACACAGTACTGATAACAGCGATTAAATTACATTTGATCTAAAGTTGTCCCAGTGCTCTTTGTTCCTAATTTGTTAACTAATCTAAGCTACTATGTAATGATCTACAAGCCTAACTTGAGATTATAACTTTGCAATAAATAGCTAAAGTTCAACCAATCATATCCACAGAAATTAGGTGTCTTACAGTCTTATTATGTCTATAAATGCTTCGTGACCCATAGTTGTTCTCTAAACTTTTACTGGCTCATGGTCCTACCTGATCCGAGAAACTTTCTTTGTTTAAATAAGCTCACCTACTAAAATGACTGTCCTAAATTTGGTCGCAATTATTTATCTATTGTTAGTTTTATTATTTTGCATTGTTCAATATTGAACCCAGGAACATGCACAGGTTAAACAACCACTCTTTGCTGATTTTCAGGTGCTACAAGCAGTGGTATCATTTTAGCAATGGCTATGTGTGCCTGATCATGTCAGGATATAGTAGATCGTATCTTCTTTCCATATTTTGAAAGAACTCCACTATATCCTATTATTTCATGCATACATTCTTTTTTTTTTTTCTTTATTTTTTTTTTCATTTTTTTTTATTAGGTATTTAGCTCATTTACATTTCCAATGCTATACCAAAAGTCCCCCTTACCCACCCACCCCCACTCCCCTACCCACCCACTCCCCCCCTTTGGCCCTGGCGTTCCCCTGTACCGGGGCACACAAAGTCTGCGTGTCCAATGGGCCTCTCTTTCCAGTGATGGCCGACTAGGCCATCTTTTGATACATATGCAGCTAGAGTCAAGAGCTCAGGGGTACTGGTTAGTTCATAATGTTGTTCCACCTATAGGGTTGAAGATCCCTTTAGCTCCTTGGGTACTTTCTCTAGCTCCTCCATTGGGAGCCCTGTGATCCATCCATTAGCTGACTGTGAGCATCCACTTCTGTGTTTGCTAGGCCCCGGCATAGTCTCACAAGAGACAGCTACATCTGGGTCCTTTCAGTAAAATCTTGCTAGTGTATGCAATGGTGTCAGCATTTGGAAGCTGATTATGGGGTGGATCCCTGGATATGGCAGTCTCTACATGGTCCATCCTTTCATCTCAGCTCCATACTTTGTTTCTGTAACTCCTTCCATGGGTGTTTTGTTCCCACTTCTAAGGAGGGGCATAGTGTCCACACTTCAGTCTTCATTTTTCTTGAGTTTCATGTGTTTAGGAAATTGTATCTTATATCGTGGGTATCCTAGGTGTACCGGAGGATCCAGCAATACCTCTCCTGGGCATATATCCAGAAGAAGCCCCAACTGGTAAGAAGGACACATGCTCCACTATGTTCATAGCAGCCTTATTTATAATAGCCAGAAACTGGAAAGAACCCAGATGCCCCTCAACAGAGGAATGGATACAGAAAATGTGGTACATCTACACAATGGAGTACTACTCAGCTATTAAAAAGAATGAATTTATGAAATTCCTAGCCAAATGGATGGACCTGGAGAGCATCATCCTGAGTGAGGTAACACAATCACAAAGGAACTCACACAATATGTACTCATGCATACATTCTTAATCCGCCTTGTAAAACTAAGGACATTGCTTATGGAGCTAGAATGCTATTTCAAACTTTATAGCTGTTTCTTGTAATCATGTCACACGGCATTCAAAGTTAACTCGATTTTTCAAAAATGGCTTTTCCTCTTGGGTAATTAAAAAAATGAAGACACTTTGTAAGCTGCATGTGGTTTATTCTGATAGGATTAATCAGTAGGCACTTTTAACAATGGTGTGGTTCCATAATCATACATTTTCCTGTCTATTTTAATGATATATCTGCTATTGATGGATGTCTAGATCACCGATCACACTGAGACTCACAAACTGTGTTTTTCTTATGGGTTTCTTCCTTTTTTACCTGTATTAACTGTAAAGATTCTGTAAAAAACATGCTCTTCCTTATCAACTATCTCTTTACTGAAAATTAATGTTGATATCCGAAATATGAAGCACTGTCTCCTTATTCCTTTTAAGTAGAATTATATGAGTGAGGCTTAAGCTATTTCAATTACGTCTGAATTTATGGTTTTGTGTAGCAGCTTTCTCCAGAACATAAGTGCTTACACAGGAAACATATATTAGGTCAAATGCTTTCTCAGGTACAGATGAAGGTTTTCTATCAGGACATCTCATGAGGTTGCGTGAAGCTGTAAAGATTCATCCTGTCAGAGTACCATGGCAGGCTGGTCTTCAATAACAGCAAAAACAACAGAAAGCCCCCATACTCATGAGAACTAACCCCTCTCTACTCAATGATAACTTTTTCAGGGAAGAAATAAAGAAAGAAATTAAAGACTTCCTGGAATTTAATGAAAATGCTTATACATCATACCCAAACTTATGGGACACAATGAAAGCAGTGCTAAGAGGAAAATTTATAGCACTAAGTGCCCTGGTTAAAAACAACAACAACAACAACAACAACAACAACAACAACAACAACAGCAACAGCAACAACAACAACAGCAACAACAACAAATGGGAGAGATCTTACAATTAAAAACTTAACAGCACACCTGAGAGCTCTAGAACAAAAAGAAGCAAACTAACCCAAGAGGAGTAGAGGCAGAAAATAGTCAAACTCAGGGTCAAAATCAATCAAGTGGAAACAAAGAGAACAATACAAAGAATCAACAAAACCAAAAGCTAGCTATTTGAAAGAATGAACAAGATAGATAAACCCCTAGCCAAACTACTTAAGGGCTCAGAGGAAGTATTCAAATTAACAAATTCAGAAGTGAAAAGGGAGATATAACAACAGAAATGGAGGAAATTCAAAAAAATCATCAGCTCCTACTACAAAAGCCTGTACTCAACAAAATTGGAAAATCTAGATGAAATGGATTCTTTTCTAGACAGATGCCACATACCAAAGTTAAATCAAGAGCAAGTAAACTATCTAAACAGACTCATATCACACAAGAAAATAGAAGAGGTCATTAACCACCCCCCTCCAACCAAAAAAAAGACTGGGGCCAGATGAATTTAGTGCAGAATTTTACCAGACCTTCAGAGAAGACCTGATACCAATTTTCCTCAAACTATTCCATAAAATAGAAATAGACAGAACACTACCTAACTCATTCTATGAAGACATAATTACTCTGACACATAAACCACACAAGGACTCAACCAAAAGAGAGAACTGCAGACCAATCTCCCTTATGAATATTGATGCAAAAATACTCAATAAAATGCTTGCAAACTACATCCAAGAAAGCATCAAAACCATCATTCACTATGATCAAGTAGGCTTCATCCCAAGGATGCAAGGTTGGTTCAATATACAAAAATCCATCAATGTAATCCACTATATAAACAAACTCAAAGAAAAAAAAATCACATGATCTTCACCTTAGATGCAGAAAAAGCATTTGACAAAATACAATACTGCTTCATGTCAAAAGTATTGGAGAGATCAGGAATTCAAGGCCAATATCTAAACATAATAAAAGCAATATACAGCAAACCAATAGCCAATATCAAATTAAATGGAGACATACTTTAAGCAATCCCACTAAAATCAGGAACAGGACAAAGATACCCACTCTTCCCATATCTACTCAATATAGTACTCAATGTGCTAGCTAGAACAATAAGACAACAGGAAGAGATGAAGGGGATACAAATTGGCAGTGAAGAAATAAAGTTATCACTGTATTTGCAGATGATATAATAGTATACATAAGTGACCCCAAAAATTCTACCAGATAACTTCTCCAGATACTTAACAACTTCAGCAAAGTTGCCGGATATAAAATTAACTAAAATAAATCAGTAGCTTTCCTTTATACCAATGATAAACACACTGAGAAAGAAATTAAGGAAAAAACTCCCTTCACAATAGCCATAAATAATATTAAATATCTTTGGGTAACTCTAAACAAACAGGTGAAAGACCTGTATGACAACAACTTCAAGTCTCTCAAGAAAGAAAGCAAAGAAGATCTTAGAAAATGGAGAGATCTCCAATGCTCATGGATTGGCAGAATAAAATTGGTCATCCTACCAAAGGCAATCTACAGATTCAATGCAATCCCCATCAAAATCCCAACACAATTTTTCAAAGAAATGGAAAGAGCCATTCTCAAGTTTATCTAAAAAGGCAAAAAACATAGAAAAGCAAAAACAAATCTTAACAAAAAAAGAATGGCTAGGGAATCCACCATCCCTGACCTCAAGCGTTACTACAGAACAGTGGTGATAAAAACTGCATGGTACTGGTACAGAGACAGACATGTTGATCAATGGAATAGAATTGAAGACCCAGAAATAAAATCACACACTTATGCACACTTGACCTTTGACAAAGAAGCCAAAAGTATACAATGGAAAAAAGAAAGCACCTTCAATAAATGGTGCTGGTTTAACTGGCTGTCTGTATGTTGAAAAATGAAAATAGACCCACATTTGTCACCTTGTACAAAGCACAAATCCAAGTGGATCAAGGATCTCAACATAAAATGTGATACACTGAATCTAATAGAAGAGAAAGTGGGAAAGAGCGGTGAACTCATTGGCACAGGTGGAAATTTCTTAAACAGCACTCCAATGGCTCATGCTCTAAGATCAAGAATTGAGAAATGGGATCTCATGAAACTGGAAAACTGTAAGGCAAAGGACATAGTTAATAAGAGAAATCAAAAAATAAGCAATGTACATATTGGGAAAAAATCTTCACTAACCTCACATCCCATAGAGGGCTGATATCCAAAATATATAAAGAACTCAAGATGCTAACCATGAAAAAGCCAAACAACCCAATCAAAAAATGTGGTTTAGAACTAAACCAAGAATTCACAACAGAGGAATCTCAGGTGGCTGAGAAGAACCTAGAGAAATGTCCTTAGTGATCAGAGAAATGCAAATCAAAATGACCCTGAGATTCCACCTTACACCAATTAGAATGGCTAAGATCAAAACCTCAGATGCCAACACATGTTGGAGAGGATGTGGAGAAAGAGGAACACTCTCCCATTGCTGGTGGGATTGCAAACTAGTACAATAACTCTGGAAATCAATCTGGAGGTTCCTCCGAAAATTGGAAATAGATCTACCTAGAGTCCCAACTATACCATTCTTGGGAATATATCCAAAAGATGCCTCACTATGCCATAGGGGTATGTTTTCCACTATGTTCATAACAGCCTTATGTGTCGTAGCTAGAAGCTGGAAACAACACAGATGTCCCAAGACAGAAGAATGGATACAGAATATGTGGTTCATTTATAAAGTGGACTACTACTCAGCTATTAAGAAGGAGGAAATACTGAGTTTTACAGGCAAATGGTTGGAACTAGAAAATATCCTGAGTGAATAACTCAGACCCAAAAGTGTATGCATGATATTTACTCACTAGTAAGTGAATATTAGGCCAAAAAACTGAAGAATACACAAGATACAGTCCACAGACCTCAAAAAGTTAACAAGCTGAAG
The DNA here is from genome assembly GCF_000001635.26 of Mus musculus. Lineage (NCBI taxonomy): Eukaryota > Metazoa > Chordata > Mammalia > Rodentia > Muridae > Mus > Mus musculus. The sequence goes on along the minus strand of NC_000077.6, from coordinate 10,699,735 downwards.
TGCCTGAGTGAGGATGCTTTGTTACCACTTGGGAGAGAAAAGAAAGAAATCACAAGTGGGGAGGGAGGGAGAGACCTGAGAGGGAAAGTGGATGGGGGAAGAAGGGAGGAAAGAAGAACCAGATCTGGATTGGGTGAGGGAAAAGGACTGAAGCCCTGAGAAAGATTGGAAACAGGCAACCTCAGGAGGGAGGATGTTGGCAGGACCCTCCAGAATGCACCAGAGATCTGGGAGGTGAGAGACTCTCAGGACTCATAGGGAGAGACCTTAGATTAAATGCCAGATTGTAGGGAGAGGGAAATTATAGAGCCCACCTCTAGCAGTAAGGCAGTGCATTAAGTGAGGGAGGGGGTTGCCATCCCACAGTCAAAACTCTAACCCATAATTATTACTGTCTGAAAGAACTGCAGGGATGGAAATGGAGAGGAACCTGAGGAAAGAAGATCCAGTGACAGACCCAACGAGGGATCCAGCTCAAGGGGTGGTCCCAAGGTCTGACACTATTACTGAGACTGTGGAGCGCTCACAAAAAGGGACCTATCATGGCTGTAGACTGGGAGTTCCAACAAGCAGATGAAAGAGTCAGATGCAGATATTTGCACCCAACCAATGGACAGAAGCTACTGATCCCTGTGGTTGAATTAGGGGAAGGCTGGAGAAGCTGAGGAGGAGAGCAACCATGGAGGAGGACCAGCAGTCTCAATTAACCTGGACCTCCAAGATCTCTTAAACACTTAACCACCAATCAGGCAGCATACACCAGCTGATATGAGGCCCCCAACTCATATACAGCAAAGGACTGCTGGCTCTGGGTTCAGTCAGAGAAGATGCATCTAATCCTCAAGAGCCTGGAGGCCCCAGGGAGTTTAGCGGTCTGGTCAGGTGGGAGTGGAGGGTGGAAACATTCTTGTGGAGACAGGGGATGGGGAGGAGGTATGGGATGTGGAACAGTCGGAGGGTAGACTTTGGGTGGAATAAAATATGGAGTGTAAAGAACAAACAAACAAACAAACAAATAAATAAATAAAAGACAAAAAGAAAAGAAAAGTTACAATGACAATGAAAAGTCATCAGTTGACTTGACTGTGTGAGAAAGATACTATTTCCAGAAAATTCATGGGAATGTATGTTGTCTGAAGGCCTGGTATGAGTGTTGGTAGTAAACTGGAGTTCCTTGTCACATGAACTTTTCTATATAGTTATTTACTTCCTTCAGAGGAAAGAATTCAAATGAGGACATAACATGATCAAGGAGGAAGTAACTGGATTGTAACCTAGTCTCCTAAATCACACTTTAGCTTTAAAGTCTTCATTAAAAATTAGTCACCGAGGGAGGGGCCATCCAAGGACTGCCACACCTAGGGGTCCATCCCATGTGCAGCCACAAAACCCAGACACTTGCTGATGCCAGAAAGTGGTTGATGTCAGGAACCTGATGTAGATGATTCCTGAGAGGCCCCGTGAGAGCCTTATGGATGTAATTGTGGATATCCTTCAGCCAAATGTCGGACTGAGCACGGGAACCACAATGGAGGAGTTGGGGTAATGACTGAAGGACCTGAAGGGATTTGGAACCCCATGGGAGGAACAACAATATCAACCAACCAGCTCCCCCAGAGCTCCCAGGGAATAAACCACCAACAAAAGAATACACAAGGAGGGACCCATGACTCCAACTTTATATGTGGCAGAGGATGGCCTTGTCTTGCATCAGTGGGAGGGGAAGCCCTGGTCCTGTGAAGGCTTGATGCCTGATAGGCTGGTGGGGCGGGAGTGAGTGGGTGGGTGGGGGGAGCACTCTCATGAAGGCAGAATGAGTGGAGATGGAATAGGGGGTTTTCAGGAGGAAACAGGGAGGAGGGATAAGATTTGAAATATAAATAAACAAAATAACCAATAAAAAGAAAAATGAAATTAGTCACTGATTCCAGCCAACACTCAGAGAAGAAGTTTGGACTTTATGCCTTGAAGGAAGCATGCAAAAATCTTTGGGCAAGATTTAAAATCAGCATGGTACCCAGAACATCCAAGTCAATTGGTTTTCCTTCCTTCCTTCCTTCCTTCCTTCCTTCCTTCCTTCCTTCCTTCCTTCCTTCCTTCCTTCCTTCCTTCCTTCCTCCCTCCCTCCCTCCCTCCCTCCCTCCCTCCCTTTCTTCCTTCCTTATTCCCCTCTGCTCTTTTCCCTCCTCTCTTTCTCACTTTCTTTCTATTTTTGCAATATATTATTACATTTTATATTTTATACTCCTTATAGTTATGCTTGTATTACATTCAAGGTTTCAGGAGATCCATTAGTATTAATATACGAATATATTTTTTCCCTTCTAATCGGATCTTCTATTGAATCTTGAGTGATTTTTGTATGACCTTATTGGGATTTGATGCTTTCTTGCTATTTGGCAACAAGGAAAACACACGTATTCCTACCCCAGACAAGAACTCAGTCTTCACCCAAAGCACTGTGTAAAAGTTCTAAAGCCTTTTAACCAGAAAAATGCTATTTAGAAAGCATTAACTTGTCACTATGTATAGCTTTTGCTCTAAGACTGTCATGGCCTTTAGATAGTCCTGCATGCATTTCTAGAATTTACTTAATTTCAAGGAAAAATAAAATGACTTGACACCTGAGGAGAAGTGTGTAAGTCATGTGTAAATGTGACCCCGTTTCATGCAAGAGACTTGAAAATCTTCAGACTGTGGTGTTTGTAGGTGTCTGGATGCATGTGTGTGTGTGCGTGTGTGTGTGTGTGAGATGAGTTTCTTGGAACCCCATATTTGATAATTTCTTTAATTTTACTTTTCACAATTTTTAAAATATTTTAAAGTTAATAGAAGAACTTTTCCCAACACTGACCTTTACACCTTTACCTCGGGCTCTTTTAATTTTGATATTAACTACTGTTCTAGATTATATACTCTGGATTCTCTGTAGAAATATATATCTTACATCTCCCCTCATCATCTTTTCCATGCAACGTTTCAAACCATATTATGCCAGCTACAGAATCCTCTGGTTTGAAATTTTCACTGACTTCTAGCAATGATCAAAGATCCATCTTATCCTTTCTTGCAGGTGCAGAATGTAAGATCGTATGGATGTCTCTATCCTTAAAGTCATCCATTGTTTTGGACATTTTGTGTATTTCTACTTCTTGATATAACAGGTAAAATTTTACAGTGAAATTCTTCCCTAGGACAATAGATTTGCAAACTTTTTCTAGAAGTAAAAGTGTGAAATAAAGTTATAAACATAAATTATACTTCCAGGAATTGCTGTATATATTTCCTACACAGTATCTAATTTCACATTTATACAATAAAGTGTTTTGCACAGTTTGAGCTGACAGAGCTTGCTGTTATTTTATGTGTGACAGTTGATAGATGGTTAATACTGTTTCAATGTAACTTTAACTTGGAGTTTTTCTATAATAATTGAGTGTGGGAAATATTTCTTGTATTGTGTGTGATTATTTTAACTTATTTTCGAAGTTTTCTTTCAGAATTAAATATAAGTTCTAAAGAAAGAGTGAAAGAATAACTTGCATCAACATTCATATAATGTTAGGTAACATAATATGCTACTTTATAAAACTATGGTTTACTATATTGCTGATAACTAAGAAGCAGACACTGTTTCCAAATTGTTCTGCTGTCTGGGTCAGCAGATGGCTCAGACAGATATAGACACCCAGGGCCCAACAGTGGATGGAGCTTGGTAGGAATAGGAGCAAGGATTGCAGGCCGCAGAGGGAATATGAACTCCACAGGAAGACCAACAGACTCAACTAACCTGGAACCTTGGGATTCTCAGAGTCTGAACCACCGACCAAAGAGCATCCACTGGCTGGACCCAGGCCTCCTTGTACATATGTAACAGATATGTGAACACATACATTCAGCTTAGTCTTCATGTGGGTCCCAAACAACTGGATAGAGCTATCTCAAAAGCTGTTGCCTGTGTAAGGGATATGTTCTTCCAGACTGCCTTGTCCAGCCTCAATGGGAGAGGAAGTGCCTAGCCTCACAGAGACTTTAAGTGTTAGGATGGTTGGGGGATTGAGGAGGGTAGGGAAAAGACTGTGGGAGGGGGTGACCAGAAGGGGGTCAGTGAGCAGAAGTAAGTGAATACATAAAGGAAATAAGTAAAAGAAAGAAAGAAAGAAAGAAAGAAAGAAAGAAAGAAAGAAAGAAAGAAAGAAAGAAAGAAAGAAAGAAAGAAAGACTACCACAATTTTCGTTGAGATCATTCAAACCATAACTCCATCTCAGGTTGCCCATTACATTTGGTCTTGCTGATAACTTAACATTTCTGTAACTGGAAACATGTTTTCATCCTATGGTTGTTTATTGGGACTTCTGTTGTGATTGTTTATTGTTTGCTGGGACTTCTGAAATATACTGATGAAGTATTATGTAGAGTATATTTTGTGTTTCTCTAAGTACTATTGTGATTATGTTTGCAGGTAGACGAAAAGATGACATTTGAGGAATTACCTTCATAGGATATATGGGGTCAGTATAACATTATGGGGTAATTGTATACACTCAGTGCAGGTTCTGCTTTCACAGGCACGTCTTAACTTCAGAGCTCCTGATTTTAGGTAGTCTATCTTATGAGCTTAAAATGGTCACGAGCCTAGCTGCATATATATCAAAAGATGGCCTAGTCGGCCATCACTGGAAAGAGAGGCCCATTGGACTTGCAAACTTTATATGCCCCAGTACAGGGGAATACCAGGGCCAAAAAGGGGGAGTGGGTGGGCAGGGGAGTGGGGGTGGGTGGATATGGGGGACTTTTGGAATAGCATTGGAAATGTAAATGAGTTAAATACCTAATAAAAAATGGAAAAAAAAAATGGTCACGAGCCAACCTGTTCTACCAGAAGAGGATTGTGATGGCTCTCTGGAGCATCAAGCCTTGGTGTGTGGTACGCAGAAGATTCACATTCACTACTGTCTCTGGACACCTTGAGCAATTCACTGACTGATCTCCAGTCACAAATTCTTACACAGTATTTGTCCATTATATTTAAAGGATTTCTTACCCTCATCACCTGTCATCACCTGTCATTATCCCATATCTTTCTGAGCTGCCCATTTCCTCTAGATTTGGAATGCTTTCCCTCCCTAATAGTCTGAATAACACAGGTTAAGTTTTAGTTTCCATGTTTTTTTATTGTCATCAGCCTGGGGCTGATACTTCCCTGGTTCTACAACCATAAGCTAAAGCCTAGGAAATGAAAATCTGCTTGTGTTTCTACTAAATATTTACCTGATGCATTAGGTTGTAATTCTGGAATATATTCAGTTATTGGAATATATTTAGTTATCTGGAATATTTTTAGTTATATATGTATATATGTATATATGTATATATATATAAATTTATAACATTTATATATATGTATATATATGTTAAACTATGGTAGTTTAAATTTGCTATTGGATTGTGTTTGATAATCTTTTATTTGTCTCATCTTTTATGTTGCTATTTAAACATGAATATCTAGGCAACATTTTAAAATATAACTTACAGGTTTTCAATAGTGCTATATTGTCTTCAACAAATAATTGCAAAGATTTTAAGTTTTTTCTGTGATAATGGTCAGTTTTGTAGCACTGGGAATTCTATTTTGGGTGAGGTAAAATTTTTCACATTTGCTTTCATGAAAATTATTTTGTTTGAGACTTTACTACCACTAATCATAGGTTGAATAATATGTAAAATTGAGTTGCACCTTAGAATAAGTATAAGTTTTGCCTTAATTTATTAATTTTAAAGTTATTTTTATTTAAAGCTTTTATCTTTTTAAAGAACAATCAACCTTTTCTCTTTATTAACATTTTTCAGTGAATGGAATTGAATCACTTTTCCTGCCCGCTTTTCTCCCTTCAACTCTCCTCAACTGCTCTTCTTGAACCCTTCCCATGCCATCGTACTTCTAAGTTATAGCCTTCTTTTCTTTGATTATATTTGGTAAATACATACATATGTGCTTATGTGCACAAATATATATAAAAATAGCCTGCTGAGATTTTTTTGTTGTTTGTGTGTATATGGTTTTGAGACTCTACATTAGACAAACAATAACAGGGCAATTCCATGGGAGAGACTAAGTCTCCCAACAGTCATTAGTTTCCTATAGTTCTTTATCTAGAGGTGGGATTCCATGAAACCTTCCATTTCCCATGTTAACTTGTTCATTCCTAATGCTTTTTTTTTCTAGTCTTGTTTATATGGACATTTCTAAGAAAGACTATTTCAAAGCAGATTTCCTGGTATTCTGGTTTCTAGTCTTTCCACCTCCTTTCTGAGATGTTCCCTGAGGCATGGATGATGGAGCTATGGTGGACAGGCTAGGATTTCCATGAACCATTGATTACAGCATTGTGTCCAGTTATGGTTTTCTGTGGAAAGTTACTCAGCATTATTTTGTTGTTGTTGTTGTTATTTCTGCTTTCTAGAAAAAAATACAAGGCAATAAAAAAACATTTCCACAGGTGTTTGTGTTACCAGCATTCAGGTTCATGATTCCTCATGTTTTAGTGTGCCATTATTCCAAAAGAACAAAGAATAATAATTGGTAAAGAAAAATTAATTTCCTGACTCTATGGTTAAACTAGTGCAAAATGTGTAATTTCTTCTTCAAAATACCTCTGGTAATATAAAGTTTGTGGAAACTCATTAGAGAAAGACCAACAGATTTGCTTGTGATGCAGTTTATCCAGTCCTGTTCTATGGGTGTCTTCTCCTGTGTAGAGAACAAATAAGGTTCAGGTTACCTTTGCCTTTTTTTTTAAAGATGGAGGGATGTAAGAAATTAGAAATTAGAATACTTCCTTTATCCTGTTGGGGTCCAACAGAGTTTCTGTCAGTGTGGGTTCATAGTTCAACTCAGCAGTACAGACTCACTGAGGAACACTAATCCATGAACACAGTCAAGCTTTCACATTGAGCTCTGTCATAAAAACATGCAATATAATCTATTTGAAAGTGTTTCAAAATGTCTTAGGGACCAAGATAGTCCATAATCTTTTACTGAAAGAGTCTAAAATGTCACAATAGGAATGCAAATATTAAAACAGGATTGTGAAAATCTACCAGTTCTATATGTAGATAGTGATAGTCTAGTATAAAATATTATCATAATATGGAAAGCAAGGCTTAGATAGTGAATATTGAATATACAAAATATGGTTATAATAAAGGCACTCGTCATGCTCCATCTTGTCTTTTGAGACAAGGTCTCTTACTGAATCACAGGATCACTGCTTTGTCTAGGCCAGTTTCCCAGCTTGCCCCAGGGATTCTCCTGCCTGTATCTGTCCAGCTCTATGATTATAGGCTTTTATGTGGAAGTGGGGCATCCAAGCACAGGCCCTCATGCTTGCAAAGATAAATATATCACCAAATGAGCCATCTCAATCATCTTGTCTTCAAATATAATTAGTACAGTAATTGTGTGTGCTGTATGTTTAATGACTGGTAGCATGGTAGGCTTGTTTACAGACATATGTATGGTGCATTACGGCAATGTTTACACTGATATGACATCACTAGCAATGTTTTAGGTCTATTATGGTCTTGTGAGGTCATTGGTATGTATATGGTTCATCACTAACTACAGCATAGCTCATGATTACATTCCAAGAGCAAATTTCAGCTTTGAGTTTAGCTGTGCTTTCTCTTTTCCTCTATCACTGAGCTTTTTTTGTTTTCACTGACAGTCTCTAAGTTGGGCCCATTTTCTTCCATGAATTCTTTTTTAAATTCAACCTCCTGTCTAGAAAACAGTCTAATCCTACTCTGTCATTTGGATGATGTGTGTATTCTCATTTCTCATTCACCTATACAGCCTTGGCTCCAGTTAGTGTATTTCTCTGGAGGCCATGCTATAGCCTTTAAGTGAGTTCAACAGTTGGCAGCAATAACTGTTGCCCCACAGTGAGAAAGTCTGTATCCTGTGACTTAGTCACTTGGCCATCATGCTATCACACTTGCTAGCACACTAACTACAAGCTCCTATCTTTAGTTGAAGAACATGGATCATTTATACAGAGCTCACTGTGCTACTCCTTGTGTACAACCCAGTGTGTTGTTTGTCCACAATCCTTCATCTGTCACTTATGTCTTTTTTGCTAAAGGCATTGGGCTTGAAGGTGTCTCAGAGCTACTATGTAGCCTGGAGGAGGATCTGGCAGACGTGGCAGTGGTGGTGGTGGTGGGGTGTATGTATAAAGTTAAGACAGAAGTCTGAAGTTCATGCTAAGTCCATATTCATTTCCCCAAACAGGTTTTTCTACCAGCACAGAAGTTGGCATCATGACAAGGTTCTGATGATATGTGTTGGCATTTTACTCATGTCTCCTGAGAAAGGGGACATCTTCAAGCTTCTGCACTTTCTTCTCCTTGCTCAAGGCAAGGATAGGTCTCAAAGTCTCTAAAGAAGCTGCTTGGTTTCTTGAAAATATTTTACTGATAGTACAGAAGTGTTCAGTTGTAGCTTCATATTTTACTTGAAAAACAGATAGAGTTCTATGCCCTTAGAGACTTTCACTTCAATCATTGAATATTATCAACTTTGATTTTGACAAATTCATCATTCTAGCCATCATAGTAAATGCATTTTATAAGTCTTCTATTTTCTTTATTGACTTTAAGCCTCAGCAATAAATTCTCATATTCTCTCTCACTCTCTCTGTCCCACCCTCATTCAGTATACATATTCAGCCTGATATTAACTATTTAACACTTATAAGCTTATAGGGCTTTAATATTCCTTTATTGACATTCTCTTGTGATTTATTGTATAAAAATGATGGAGATGAAGCTGGTAGAGCTGACATCAACCCTTATCCAGACATGTTGTCAGGGTGGCAGCCTAGAACATGATCAACTATGTCAAAGGAATGTAAGGTCACATTCTTGTCCCCAGCATAGACCTTTGTGTAATTCATGAGATGTATTGTTTGTGCTTAGAATCATTGACTTCTGTATTGTAGCAGTTACTTCTTCATATTAAATGCATACTCACTTATAACTCATACTCCCTGTCCAGGGCAGAGTTCTTATTTATTATTCATGAATGGGTTTACAGTTCTGAGAATATCATGAAATTGTATGCCAAAATTTATGATTATGAGAATATGTATTTTATTGAATCCATAATTTTAACCAGTCTTAAAAATTCTATGGTTTTAAACAATAAAGTACTTTTAATAAAGAAAAGATTATGTCCACACTTGCTTAACTCAAAAGCTCACTTTTTGAAAGAAAAAAAAATGAGACAGTAAATTACAAATTTAGATCCAGAGGCTTCTGGGCCTTGCATTTATACTTTGAGCCTATCTGCTTGGTGGATATAGTCTCACTATGGCACTGCTTACTGATCCTGTCCAAGTGTGAGCGTAGTCAAGAACTTCAGGTCTCTCTGACGGGCATAGACAGATTGGCAGTGATAAAAAGGCTTTCCTGAATCCAGTGGTGAAGAAGGAGAATAAACAGGCAGGGCATTTAACGAGTTGACCTTGCTCAGAAGCTTCGTGTCTTTCCCACCAGAATGCATTCTCTATGGAGACTGTCCTTTGCCATTTTCCTGTCAATCAAGAAAATATACTACAGTGTGTAAAATGGAAGCTCACAATGAGCATTTAGGCAGGGTCCCTTATCTTCTCAAGATGTCTGTTGTCAAGGGATGCGTTTTCCCAATGACTGGCACGGGGAATGAGTTGCTCGCTTCTGTGCTTTTCCTTCAGATCTACTTCCTCTTGAAATTGGTCTTGAATTTCTTCCAGCTCTCTACAATGCCTTTCTCCCCCCACCCTTTCTCTCTCCTTTTCTTTCTTTGTTACAACTAATTATTCAAATCTGCAATGATGTCCTCAGACAGAAACATAGGCAGTCCACTAAATGTGGAATTTCTATTCAGCTGGGAGACTAGTTTGCAAGATTCACCATGGCAATAATGGCTCCTGCCATAGACAGCAAAGGAATCAGTTTGTACCTTAAAGGCTGGCTATCCATTCTTCACAACTGCTATGTCTAGAGTCTGAGTGAAATGGTATGTCTATAAGTACTTCCTTCCTATCTGACCCCTAGAAATTTAGGAAGCAAATGTATCTAATAACATTTGTATGGTTGCATTGCTTCTTTTCTGAACACACATGAATTTCTGAAAGGAATAAGTAGCTAAAGAACGAAGTTTCCTAGAACTAACAAGAAAGGCCGTGGATCATGTCTTTGGAGAGAGATTTGGGTTACAGAAGAAAAAGAGCTCCTTCCTTATATGAAGCAGATGTTGGAAGCCAAAGCTATGATTGAAGAAGGAGCCTTCACTGTGTGTAGGTGAGAGGTACAAATGATATGTATGGTAGGCGTATCTAAAAGGATATTTTAGAGAACCACTTGCTCCTTCCAAAAATCAAGCTAACATTTAAGAGGGGAAGATAAGAATAAAACTTTAATACTGGCATTTTCCCTTAGACAATAAGAATGACATTTAGTGATGTGTAGCACTTTACACACAGCAACAAAGTAGAGCAGAATTATGCATTCCCCAATGACTGAGGCATCAAATATTCAATGCATCTGCTGTGTTCTTATCATTTTCTATTTACTCCTGCAGGGAAAATGATGGATATTTCTAATTTGATAACTACAAAAGAGAATTATTATAGTGAATGCAAAAGTGAAGTCAATATTAAACTAGAGGCTTAACCTTAGTGATTATTAAAATAAATCGATTGTTCTAATTAAATCTGGATTCATTAATTTACACACACACACACACACACACACACACACACACACACACACACACTTTTTTTCAGAAGTAGATGGAGCCCAAGCAATTTTGTAAAACTGACACATTTCAAACACATTCAACCTGACTTAATATAAATATCCAACAAGTGTTCTTCTCTCACCCTGAACGTTTTTTAATTACTGCTGAATCCCAAAGTTAGGTGAGGATTCAGTGTGATCAAAGGGCAATGTTAAGATTTAGGAGGAATATTGTTTTAAGGGAATAATATACAAATGTGTTTGCACAGAATATGTTCACACCAACTATACTCAGTGTACTGGGAAGTACCTAATTTATGTTGGAGAAAATTTAAAATTCTTTGTGAAGAGATACCCATTGCATTCTGCTCACTACTTTGGTTATGTTAAGAGAGGGTGTTCTAGTTCATTTCAAATTTTTAACTTGACATTGCTTAGAGGCACCTATGAAGGAAATCTCAGTTGAGGGACTTCCAGATCACCCTGGCCTGTTAGTATGTCTGTAGATTTGCCATGGATTGGCTTGGTTATTATAAGTTAATAAAGGAGTGTCCAACAATTTGGCTAGTACAAACCCTATGCAGGTAAGTCTGGGCTGTATGAAAATCCCATGTAAGCATGAGTCTTCAAACAAATCAACAAGTGATAAATCCTTCAAACAAATCCTTTATCATTTATGCATTAGTTCCTGTCATAATTTCCCCCAATAATGAAATGTGACCTGGGTGCATAAGTCAAATAGGCTCTTTCCTCCACTAAATGATTTTGGTGAGATTGTTTTATCACAAGAACAGAACAGAAAATAGTTATATGAAGTGGGAAAAAATAGGGAGGAGGCTCCAATTGAGGAGGAGGGAAGTCAACACAGAAGAAGTAGGGATGAAAGGTATGTAACACCAATGTTTTTAAATAAGGTCTCCAGGACTCATTATTATATAGTTACTTAAAATTGTATGCCATATGGAAGAACCATAGTGAAACCAAAATTCTTTTTTAAATTCTTGTATTCTTTGTTTTATTAGATATTTTCTTCATTTACATTTCAAATGCTATCCCGAAAGTCCCCTGTACCCACCCCTGCCCTGCTCCCCAAGCCATCCACTCCTGCTTCCTGGTCCTGACATTCCCCTGTCATATGATCTTCGCAAGCCCAAGGGCCTCTCCTTCCATTGATGGCTGACCAGGCCATCCTCTGTTACATATGCAACTAGAGACACAGCTCTTGGGGGTACTGGTTAGTTCATATTGTTGTTCCTCCTACAGGGTTTCAGACCCCTTTAGCTCCTTGGATACTTTATCTAGCTCCTTCATTAGGGGCCCTGTGTTCCATAGATGACTGTGAGCATCCACTTCTGTATTTGCCAGGCACTGGCATAGCCTCACAAGAGACAGCTATATCAGGGTCCTGTCAGCAAAGTCTGTCTGGCATATGCAATAGTGTCTGGGTTTGGTGGTTGCATATGGGATGGATCCACGGGTGGGGCAGTCTCTGGATGGTCCTTCCTTCTATTCTTACTACAAGGTATTAGAAGCATCTTTTTGAATGCATTGTCATGTTAGTCCAATGTGATCACAAAACACTAAAAATTACTCATGTAGCCTTGTCTTTGTTTCTCAGGGGTTGAGAATGGAATTCTCTTGCTCAGGACTTCACACATTTAGTAAAGGTTCAGATAATATAAGGTAGATCTGAATGGGAAGCCTCTTTCTTGCAATCTAGCTTCCATGCTTCAAGAAAATATTATGCAAATTCCAAAATGAAGGAAGCAATCAAGCAACCCAAGCCAGATGAAAAACTATGAACCATAGTCATTACAGCATGGCAAGTTACACATAAAGGAACAATAAGTGGCGTTCATATTTCAGTGGTAACCAATAGCTGTCTAGTTGGATTTACAGCCTATTCAATAGGAGAAAAGTCATACCTAGGACTGAAAGCTAACCAAGCATCCTGGAGCAACAAGGTCATGTATAATAGAAAAGAATCTACTATTCTCTATTTGCTGAACCATCATGTTTCCTTATTACATTGAAAATCTTATTCTTATACCCATAGATCAGTACCTCTTCTACCCCTAATCAAAGAAGCTTCTCTTTATAGCAAATGAAACAAAACTGGATGCAGTCTAGTGTTCCAAGCTATCGTTCTCACTGGCAAGAACACACTCGGACAACCAGATTCTTCTGCGGCAAGCTTTATTGCTTCTTAAGGAGGGAAGACCCAGACCCCGGAAAATGGTGCTGCTTATATAGCCCTCAGCATGGCGTTTCAGCACCTGATGTGGCGTGTCAGCTCCTGATTTGTTGCTCGCCCATCACCTCATTACTACGCCCCGAGATGGGCAGTGACTAGGCGTGAGTTCACTCTCGCACTTGCACAAAAGGCTTGTTTACTAGTTAGGCACAGCAGAAGCCAGCGCCATCTTATAATGGCAATTGCTCGCGGCATGGCTCTCCACAGTCTAGTGATCCATAAATAATCGGAAGCCCAACCTCAATGTATACATCTACATCACAGCTCCTTTATCTGTGCCTCCAGCAGAAAGATTCTATGAGTTAGTATACTGAGAAGTCTGCTGTGAAACAGTCTCTCCTAGAAATGGTTTTGTAAACAAGACCAGGTTAATGGCAAGATCAATACACAAGGTAGTATGGAAGGGGGAATTTTGTGGGAAAATTAATGACTGCATGGAGAAGTAAAATATATTTGTCCCAAGAATAAGCCACTTTATTGATTGTCCAATGCAGAGTGTTTTTAGCTTTGGAATGATATGTATATAAAGAACAAAGACTCATCAAATTGTATTTACATACATGATGTATATACATCTATGGACACACACATATATGTAACAATAATGATAATAATAATAATAATAATAGTGGAGCTATCAATCTGATAGTGGGTAGCATTAAAGGGTTTGAGGAAGAGTAGCTGTGAGAGGCTGGAGGGAGTATAGTGAGGAGGAAAGTGATGTAATTTTGTTTCAATTATGGAAGTAAAACAGTGGGCCAAGAATTGAAATAGGTGTGCTAATGCTGAATGGCCAATATTTGCTGTTACATACACTACACTGGCATCTTTTTGTATGTTGATATCTTGACAAATGCTTGAATATCACTGTCATATTGAAGTGTAATATTTTGTCAAATATTATTGTAATATGAAACTTGATATCATGAAGATTTTTTGAAACCTGAATTATAACTAGCAATGCATTATCAATCCTTGCTTGCCTGCTTTTTTTTTAACCCTTAACAAAGAAACCATACATCACTAGAGTATTTTGTTAAAACTTAATGTTTTTTGATGGGACATAGGTAATTTGTTTTTGGGAATTTACAGGATTAATAGAGTTGACACTTATATTTACACACTAGACAATGAATTTTTTTGAGGGAAAATGTGCCAGTATGCATTGGTAACCTAGAAGACTCAATAGAAACTGATTCAGAAAGAGACTATAACATATTGCAGAATTGAATATCAGAAAAAACATCAAGACATCAATGATAAGTAAGAATAGGTAACAAAGGTCACTGTCATTTCAGCTTAACTAAATGGAATATAAAAGACCTAATAGAGAACCTTGATCCACTTGCACTTGAACTTTGTACAAGCAGATAAGAATCAGTAGGTTTGCATTCTTCTACATGTTGACTGCCAGTTAAACAGCACCATTTATTGAAAATGCTATCTTTTTTCCACTGGATGATTTTAGCGCCTTTGTCAAAGATCAAGTGACCATAGATGTGTGGGTTTATTTCCGGGTTTTCAATTCTATTCCCTTGATCTCCCTGCCTGTCTCTGTACCAATACCATGCAGTTTTTATCACTTTTGCTCTCTAATACAGCTTGAGTTCAGGGATGGTGATTCCCCCAGAAGTTCTTTTATTATTGAGAAATGTTTAACATCCTTAGCCATCAGGGTAATGCAGATCAAAACAACCCTGAGATTCCACCTCACGCCAGTCAGAGTGGCTAAGATCAAAAACTCAGGTGACAGCAGATGCATATGAGGATGTAGAGAAAAAGGAAAACTCCTCCATTATTGATGGACTTGCAAGCAGGTACAACCTCTGGAAATCAGTCTGGCAGTTTCTCAGAAAATTTGATATAGTACTACCTGAGGACCCACCTATACTACTGCTTAGCATATACCCAAAAGATGCTTCAACATATAACAAGGACACATATGCCACTATGTTCATAACAGTCTTATTTATAATACCCAGAAGCTGGAAAGAAGCCAGATATCCCTCAACAGAGGAATGGACACAGAAAATGTGGTACATTTACACAATGGAATACAACACAACTATTAAAAACAGTGACTTGATGAAATAATTAGGCAAATGGATGAAACTAGAACAAAACCTCCTGAGTAAGGTAACACAATCACAAAAGAGCATACATGGTGTGCACTCTCTGATAAGTGGATATTAGCCCAAATGCTCAGAACACCCAAAATACAATTCACAGACTAAATGAAGCTGAAGAAGAAGAAAGACCATGTAATATCTGCAGCATTACATTGAGGTAGAAGAAACATGGATTAAATGATTCTGGCTTAATTCATTTTTCTTACCTGTAAACAACAAATATACTCCTGAGATTGTCAGATTGCTTCTGACTTGTAGGGAAAGCATCTCTGAACTATACATTTTCCACACTAGTTGAATTCTTTATCCCTAGACTTCCTTAAAGAAAGCAGACATCTATATTATTAATACAAAGAAACTTAATGAAGTAGGTAACATTGAGCCCAGTACAATAACAAACATCGGTAAGCATACCATGTCTTAATGAAAATCATTATTTTGTATACTAATTCAATAAAAGGATCTTTAAAAATATAAACATAATATTAAGCAAAATTTACTTAGTGAGCATCTCATTTAATATCAGATATTTTAAAAGTTGGGTAATAAAGTCTATATTTCATAGCATGGTTAAATAGCAAGGCATGTATGTGTCTGTCTATGCTGGCAATAATTCAATTCCATGTTCAACAATGTGGTAATGAATAGTTGCAGAACTTTTTAATAATTATCTCATTGTCTCTAAATGAGCTATTCTGTTTCAACAATATACCTCGAAATATGAAAATGGCATCACTAACTTTCCCAGGCTCAGCAGTTTCAGTTCAAATCAATAATGTTTAAAGGTTTTATTATGAAATCATGGCTATCCATGTCAGTTACTTTTCTGTTGTTATGAAAAGACATATAAAAAGATGAAACTTAAGGAAGAGTTTGTGGGGAAGTCAAATATGACACACAAGTTCTGCATCAGGGGTCTATGTGCTAGTTACATCACATCTAGAGTCACAAAGAAATAAACAATAAATCCCCAGCTCTCTTTCCCCTTTTATTCAATTCAGTAGCCATCCTGTGGAATTTTGATGCTACAGTTAAGGGAAATCTCACCTCAAATAAATAATATAAATAATTCCTAATTGGTTTGTCTCATTGGTAATACTAGATCTTATCAAGTTAGGAATCAGTATAAGCCTTGTCAAATTGGCACTTAATATCATAAAACATCATTTAAACAAACTTTATTATAAAAACTTGCAAACGGGGGGGGGAGGGTATGGGGGACTTTTGGGACAGCATTGGAAATGCAAATGAGGAAAATACCTACTAAAAATATTAAAAAAGAAAAAAAAACCCTGCAAACAGGAAACATTATGCACTGTAATAAATCAGACCCAAAGACTATACATTTAAGTGAACTCTTATAAGGTTAATTAGCAATTTGAATCGGTGAAGCTTCCCATTGCATTTTAATTCACATACCAACTATTTTAATGTGAAAATTCCCTGGAAGTACTCTACTGTATGTGTGTTGGAGGCCTCATATCTGCAGATGTATGCTGTTTATCTGGTAGTTCCCTGCTTGAAAGATCTCAGGGATCCAGATTAATTAAGGCTGCTGCTCCTCCTACAGAATTGCCCTTCTCCTCAGCTTCTTTCAGCCTTCCCTAATTCAACAACAGGCGTCAGCTGCTTCTGTCCATTGGTTGGGTGCAAATAATTGCATCTGACTCTTTCAGCTGCTTGTTGGGTCTATTGGAGGGCAGTTATGATAGATCCTTTTTTGTGAGTATTCCATAACCTCAGTAATAGTGTCAGGCCTTGGGACCTCCCCTTGAGCTGTATCCCACTTTGGACCTGTCACTGGACCTTCTTTCCCTCAGGCTTCTCTCCATTTCCATTCCAGTAATTCTTTCAGACAGAAACAATTATGGGTCCCAGGTGTGACTGTGGGATAGCAACCCCATCCCTCACTTGATGTCCTGTCTCCCTGCTGGAGGTGGGCTCTACAAGTTCCCTCTCCCTACTGTCATGCATTTCATCAAAGGTCCCTCCCTATGAGTCCTGGGAGTCTTCATTCAGAGATGATGCACCTAACCTTCAAGAGACTGATGGTCCCAGGGAGTTTAGAGGTCAGATGGGGTGGGGTGTGGGGGCATCCAAGTGAAGACGAGGTTGGGTGGGGAGGAGGTGTGGGATGTGGAGCAGTCAGAGGGTGGATGGGGAGGGCAGGGAATGGAATATGGAGTGTAAAAAATGAATTACATAAAATTAAATAAAAAAAATAAGATGAAAAATCCTTGACAGCATCAGAACTTCAAGGTTTTTTAAAATCTAACTGACCATCTCACATACTTCTAAGCTTATGGCCATCTCACATCACAAAATGTATCTAGTCTGACTTTAGATGTCTCCACAGCCTTTAACGGTTTTGATGCTATATAAAAAATTGAAATCTATTTTGCATCTCAAGGCAATTTCTGAACTGCGAGCTCCCACAAAATTAAAAACAAGTTAAAGCTTCCAAGACATAATGGCCACATATTAGGCTTATCATATTGACAACCCCACTCCTGATACCAATTTCTATACTAGTTACTTTTCTTACAACTGTGACAAAATATCTGACAAGAAGTAACTTGAGAAAGAGCTTCCTTGGCTTAGAGTTTGAGGGGTTGTCTATGATGGAAAAAAATATATTTAGAGGAAACACAAGGCTTCTGGATACATACCATCAACAGTCAGAAAGCAGAGACTTATGCATGAGCAACCTTTTCTGTTTTTTCTATTAGGTTATATTTTCATTCACATAACCTAACAATTGCTGCTGCCCTCCCTTCCCAGTGCTCCCCCACACAGTATCTCTCCCATTTCTCCTCCCCTTTTCCTCTGAGGATAATTACCCCACCCCCTCTATTTAACCACCCAAGCACATCAAATCTCTGCAATGCTAGGTACATCCTCTCCCACTGAGATCAGACACGGGAGCCCAGTTAGGGGAAAGAGATCAACAGACAGGCAACAGCTTCAGAGACAGCCCCTGCTCTAGTTATTGGGGGGCCCACATGAAGATTGAGCTGCACATTCACTACATATGTGTGTGGGGGAGAGGGTCTTGGTCTTGTCTGTGTATGCTCTTTGATTTGTGATTAAGTCTATGAGTGCATCCAGAGGTTAGTTGACTCTGATGGTCTTCCTGTGAAATTCCTATCCCCTCTGGGGCCACTAGTCCTTCCCCATCTTTCCAGAAGAATCCCCAAGCACCATCCAATATTTGGCTGTGAATCTCTACATCTGTTTCAGTCAGCTGTTCTATGGAGCTTCTCAGAGGATAGTTATGTTTGGATCCTGCCTGAAATCATAACAGTATCATAAATAGTGAAAGGGATTGTTTCTTGTCCATAGAATGTGTATCAAGTTGGAACAGTTATTGGTTGGTCATTCCTTCCATTTCTGCTCCATATTTGTTTCTGCATTTCTTGTAGACGGGACAAATTTGGGATCAAAAGTTTTGAGGGTGAGTTGGTGGCCTAATTCCTCCATTGGGGTACATAATATCATTTTACTTTTATTCAATCCAGGAACCCAGTTATGGCATGGTGTTACATGAAGATGAATTTATAGACAAACACATAGATTTATTTCTTTAGTTATTATAGATCCTGCCAAGACAATAACATTAAGTGGATTTTTTTCAGTATGTTATATTTCATAAAATGCACACAACATCAATGCCATGGATAAAAACCTAAATAAATACACAATCACAACACCCTCTTTCTTCTCATGGACTGCAGCTTGGAAAGATCCTTTGCTATTAAAGACTTATATATTTAGCCTGGACACTTATAACTCAGCATGGTATCATTACCTCAGGGTCAAGATCCTTAGTTAAATTGACTGAGCAATTTTTGCTATGAAATGTAGCACATTTTTAGTGTTTTGTATTTATTAACTGTAACCCAGCAGAAATGTATATGATTCTAAATAGTGAAGTGAAAGTAATGGGACATATTTGTTTATAAACTAAGCCTAACCAACAAATTCAGGTTGAGAACCTAAGACAGAAATTGGATTCATTAGGATTGTACACATTGTGAATGTATAGTTAAAACTTAAGGTCTTTAAATAAGTTTTACATTTCCAAAGCATTTCAAATATTATTTATGTCTTCAGAAAAGAATACATGAAGACAGAATTTTCTTAAGTGGAAATGAATCATTTGCTTAAGATACATCTCTAGACCGAAATGCTGCTTAGATTTATAGTACAGTTGCTTCTATTTCTCACTTTAACTTATATAGGAATGCGAAATACTCATACATTGAAGGTTATAAGTGTTGTGCATATTTAAGGCCTTTGTTACATTATCTATCTGAGATATTTGTTTATTAACAAGATATGAGACTTCATCCTATATCAAATCATATATCCAAGGCTTTCACATTTAAATTTGAATAGGGATTCCAGAAGGTTTTCAGAAATTAACTGTCCTGAATCTCTAAAGTGTGAAAGATAGAATGCTTCTTTGTTTCTTAGATTTGGCTCTACATTTCTCCCTCAATTTATCCTCCATCTTACCCCACTCTCTCAGTTTTTTTTCTTTCTCTTTCTTTTGTCCTCTTTCTGCTCCAGCCCTCCTTGGAGGTATGTTCATTACCTCATTCCTTTTTTGAATGTTCTTTTGATGAAACAAAAGGATTGATGTTATTTCTCAACTGAAATGGATACTAGTCATTCTAGATTTAATCAAAAAGAATATATACTGAGTTTAGACCATACTATATAACTTTTTAAAATATATAATTTCAGGGTAAATAAGATAACCCAAGGAAAGTAAGGTCATTTGAATGGTATTATGAAAATTGCAGGAAATAACACAATATTTATAGATAAATTATTCATTGAACAGGGTCACTTAGTTACTACAAATTATCTCACTCAAACAGTACAGATTAATAATCTAATAAATGTACTACTAAGTAATCTATGGTGAAGTTTTCCCAGGAGAAGAGATATTCTAGAGAGTTATTCATGAACCTACCTTGAAATATCAGACTAACACTTTTGTTCATTTGTAAAATCAGTGTGCTTAACAAGAACACAGAATTTTTGAGATTGAAGCTGACCTCCAAAGAAACCAAAAACTTTCAGTATTCCAGTCAATGTAGAAATGAATGCAAGGATAAAAAATTTCTAGAAAGCTCAAGACCACTGAAAGGCATGGAATTGATAGGGACCTTATATCCCACAAAACCATACTATTTTCTATTTCAAAAATGTGGAACTCCATTTTGCTTTTCATAAACTTAAATAAAAACATTTTCTACCCATAAATTAACTCAGAGACATAAACTACATGGTCACTTCAATAGATACAGACAGGGCTTTTGACAAACTTCATCATCCTTTCATGATAAAACTTCTGGAAAGGAGAGAGAGGGAGGGATATATATATATATATATATATATATATATATATATATATATATATAAAACATATTAACATAAGATAAGAGAGGCTATATACAACAAACCTAGAACTAGCATCACCCTAAACAAACAAACAAAAACAAACAACTCAAAGCTTTTCTACTACAATAAGTGGCAGAGAATATTGTCTACTCTCTCTACTGCTGGTGAACACAATTATTGAAATCTTAGAGCAAAGTCAAAAGTATAAGGATTGCAAAGAGGAAAAGGAAAAGACAATGCTCCTCCATTTGCTGATAATATTGTTCTATGTACAATTCTATAAAAAAAAAAACTTTAAAACTCTATGGGGAAATTTGTAGAGCTGGTAAAAAACACTATCAGCAAATTTTCATGATACAAAATTAACAGGAAAAACAAGCCATAGTCTTTCTATTAAAAACCTGTCAAATATACTGAGAAAGAGATGGAAACAATCCCATTCACTATGGCCACCATAAAAATAATAAAATACCTAGTAGTAAATTTAACCAAGGGAAGATAAAAAAATGAACAATAAAAAGAGATACTAAAGAAAGGAATTGAGGAATACACAAGAAGATGAAAAGATTCCCGTGTCCAATTTTCAGAAGAATTCATATCGTGAAAATAGACATCTTAACAAAATCAATCCACAGGTTCAATACAATGCCAGTAACAATTCCAAAATTATATCTTAGAGATGTAATAAACTAATTTCAATTTCATATGGGATCACAAAATATAGCAGACAGATAAAATAATACTGAATAAAAAGAATGCTGCTGAATTCATAACCATATATGACTTTTAGTTATACTACATACTATATAATAGTAAAAAGAAAAAAAAGCATGGTGCTGGCACATACATCAACATACACATAGATCAATGAAATAAAATAGAAAACCCAAGTATAAATCCACATAACTATAGTCACTGCATTTTGACAAAGATGGTAGAAGTATATATTGGAAAAAAAAAGACAATTTCCAACATATGGGGCTAGAAAAATTAGATATCTACATAGGCAAGAATGATACTAGGTTGTTATTTCTCCTCTTTAATAAAATAACTCTAGATTGAATAAGGACACCTAAATATTAAATGAGGAACTCTGACAAAACTAGATGAAAAAGTAAGGGGGTTCAGATTAAGGTTTAGGAATATGTAGTGGTGCAGTGGAAAATTCTGGTTTCTTTGGAAATTCAGTTGTGTCACATGATATTTTTCTTGAAGTTATCTTGTGAGAGGACATTTTACTGAAGCTAACACATTAGAAGGCATGTGATGTTTTGCTGTAGTAGATGCTTGAGAGGGCATGTAAAGTTTGAAAAGAGTATGAGGAGAGAAGGTGCTCTTGCATTGTGGTAACATGCAACAATTAAATGGGCTTCTCGCTGGGCTTCACTGGTCTTTGTTAGCCATGCCATGCTTCGCTGGTCTGCAATTTTTACAGGGAAATGTGCCAAAGAATTTCTTATGGTATTCTGGCTGATTCTGGCCACTTCTACTAACATGTGCTAATTTGGCAGAGCCATGCAGTTTCTGCTGGATTATGCCACCACATTTTTTGGTTTTTATTTGGTGTTTGTTGTTAGACTGGATTACTAGTATCCTGACAAACAAGAATGGAATCACCCCAGAGAACTACTTCTAAACAGGTCCACAAAATCCTTGTTTTATTAACCTTCTTTCACCCCAACATCTGGATGCTTGGTTAGAAGGGAGGCTGAAACATTTAAGAAACCTAAATAAAGTAAACTTTGAAAAATCTCCATAAAAATTCTATCTAAAAATTCTACATAAGGGTTTATAAACAGGTCTTTGGTTACTCAGAAAATAGGATCAATAAACAACAAATAGGATGTCATAAAACTAAAATTCTAGCCCATCTGGTCGGCGCCAGCACCGGGTCACTTTGGGCATAGAGTCAGTAGATAACCCCACGCTTCCTAGAAGATTCTCCATTCGATCTTAGGATCAGTGAGTGGAACACAACATTGGTTCCAATCCAATTGTGACAGCCCTTGACAGCAGGAACAATGACACCTGAGCCCTTCCTGACCAGAGGCTAAGGTTCCTTTTGATCAGTTCTGGTTTACTTTGGTTTCAAACAGATCAGACAACTCCATGGTCCTCAAAGGAGACACCATTTCCAGGCACTATAACAAGACCCAGGATCTTAGGACAAGAGGATCCCAGGATAACAGGAGCTGGGTCACAATCAGTATTTCAGGGACTCAGAGGAGCTTGAATGCCAAGAACTCTGACACACCCAGAATATCAGGGTCACAGGAGCTCATATTCAAAGGATCACAGAGAAAGTTGGACTCTGAGGAGTTCTGAGTCAACTGGGAGTATAAGAAGGACAGGCTGTAATCAGAAATATTGACAACAGAAAGCACTTGAGATAATCAAATGGCAGGAGCCAAGCATAATAACAGAAACAACAGAAACCAAGGTTACTTGACATCATAAGAACCAAACTCTCCCACCATAGCAAATCCTGGAAACACCATCACACCAGAAAAGCAAGACATGGATCTAAAGACACTTCTCATGATGATGATGGAGGACTTTAAGAAAGAAATACAGGAAAACACAGGTAAGCAGCTAGAAGCCTTTAAAGAGGAAACACAAAAATCCCCTAGTGTGTTACAGGAACAATTACCTAACAGGTGATGGAATTGAACAAAACCATCTAGGATCTAAAAATGGGAGTAGAAGAAATAAAGAAAACCCAATGTGAGACAACTCTGGAAATAGAAACCATAGGAAAGAAATGAGGAACCATAGATGTGAGCATCAGCAACAGAATACAAGAGATAGAAGAGACAATCTCAGGTGCAGAAGATTCTATAGGGAACATGGACACAACAATCAAAGAAAATGCAAAATGCAAAACGATCCTAACTCAAACATCCAGGAGATCCAGGACACAATGAGAAGACCAAAACTACGAAAAGTAGCAGTAGATGAGAATCAAGATATTCAAATTAAAGGGCCAGCAAATATCTTCAACAAAATTATAGAAGAAAACTTCCCATACCTAAAGAAAGAGATGCCCATGAACATATCAGAAGCCTACAGAACACCAAATAGACTGGACCAGGAAAGAAATTCCTTCCTACACATAATAATCAGAACAACAAATGCTCTAAATAAAGATAGAATATTAAAAGCAGTAAGGGAAAAATGTCAAATAACATATAAAGACAGGCCTATTAGAATTACTCCAGACTTCTCACCAGAGACTATGAAAGCCAGAAGACCCTGGACAGATGTTATACAGACACTAGGAGAACACAAATGCCAGCCCAGGCTACTAGACCCAGCAAAACTCACAATTACCATAGATGGAGAAACCAAAGTATTTCATAACAAAGCCAAAACGCACAATATCTTTCCACAAATCTAGCCCTTCAAAGGATAATAATGGAAATACACCAATACAAGGACGGAAACTATGCCCTAGAAAAAGCAAGAAAGTAGTCCTTCAAGAAACCTAAAAGAAGATGGCCACAAGAACAGAATCCCAACTCTAACAAAAATAACAGGAAACAATTACTTTTCCTTACTATTTCTTAATATCAATGGACTCAATTCCCCAATAAAAAGACATAGACTAACAGACTGGCTACACAAACAGGACCCAATATTGTGCTGCTTACAGGAAACCCATCTCAGGGAAAAAGACAGATACTACCTCAGAGTGATAGGCTGGGAAACAATTTTCAAAGCAAACTGTCTGAAGAAACAAGCTGGAGTAGCCCTTCTAATATCGACTAAAATTGACTTCCAACTCAAAGTTATCAAAAAAGACAAGGACAAACACTTCATACTCAAAAAGGTAAAATCTTCCAAGATGAACTTTCAACTTTGAATATTATTGCTCCAAATGCAAGGGCAGCCACATTCATTAAAGAAACTTTAGAAAAGCTCAAAACACACATTGTACCTCACACAATACTAGTGCGAGACTTTAACACCCCACTCTCTTCAATGGACACATCCTGCAAACAAAACTAAACAGAGATACAGTGAAACTAACAGAAGTTATGAAACAAATGAATTTAACAGATATCTACAGAACATTTTATCCAAAAACAAAAGGATATACCTTCTTCTCAGCACCTCATGGTACCTTCTCCAAAACTGACCATATTATTGGTCATAAAACAGACCTCAAGAAATATAAAAATATTCAAATAATCCCATGCATCCTATCAGATCACCACAGACTAAGGCTGATCTTCAATAACAACATAAATAATTAAAAGCCAACATTCACGTGGAAGCTGAACAAAATTCTCCTCAATGATCCCTTGGTCAGGGAAGAAGAAAAGAAATTAAAGACTTTTTAGAGTTTCATGAAAATGAAGCCACAATGTACTGAAACACAAAGAAAGCCTGCCTAAGAGGAAAACTCATAGCTCTGAGTGCCTCCAAAAAGAAACTAGAGAGAGCATACACTAGTAGCTTGACAGCACACCTAAAAGCTCTAGAAAAAAAGGAAGCAAATTCACCCAAGAGGAGAAGACAGCAGGAAATAATCAAACTCAGGGGTGAAATCAACCAAGTAGGAAAAAAAAAAAAAGAACTATTCAAAGAATCAACCAAACGAGGAGCTGGGACCTTGCCAGCGGAGTTGCCCAACACCCACAAGGGCCCACACAGGATTCCCCACGGGATCCTAAGACCTCTGGTGAGTGGAACACAGCGCCTGCCTCAATCCAATCGCGTGGAACCTGAGACTGTGGTAAAATAGGGAAGCAGACTACCCGGGCCTGACCTGGGGCACAAGCCCCTTCCGCTCTACTCGAGCCCCGGGCTACCTTGCCAGCGGAGTCGCCCGACACCCGCAATGGCCCACACAGGATTCCCCACGGGATCCTAAGACCTCTAGTGAGTGGAACACAACTTCTGCCAGGAGTCCGGTTCGAACACCAGATTTCTGGGTACCATCCCTGCAAGAAGAGAGCTTGCCTGCAGAGAATACTCTGCCCACTGAAACTAAGGAGAGAGCTACCCTCCCAGGTCTGCTTATAGAGGCTAACAGAGTCACCTGAAGAAAAAGCTCTTAACAGAGACAACTATAACAGCTAGCTTCAGAGATTACCAGATGGCGAAAGGCAAACGTAAGAATCCTACTAACAGAAATCAAGACCACTCACCATCAACAGAGCGCAGCACTCCCACACCACCTAGTCCGGGGCATCCCAACACAACCGAAAATCTAGACCCAGATTTAAAAATATTTCTCATGATGATGATAGCGGACATCAAGAAGGACTTTCATAAGTCACTTAAAGAATTACAGGAGAGCACTGCTAAAGAGTTACAGGCGCTTAAAGAAAAGCAGGAAAACACAACCTAACAGGTAGAAGTCCTTCAAGAAAAACAGGAAAACACATCCAAACAGGTGATGGAAATGAACAAAACCATACTAGAACTAAAAAGGGAAGTAGACACAATAAGGAAAACCCAAAGCGAGGCAACGCTGGAGATAGAAACCCTAGGAAAGAGATCTGGAAACATAGATGCGAGCATCAGCAACAGAATACAAGAAATGGAAGAGAGAATCTCAGGTGCAGAAGATTCCATAGAGAACATCGACACAACAGTCAAAGAAAATACAAAATGCAAAAGGATCCTAACTCAAAACATCCAGGAAATCCAGGACACAATGAGAAGACCAAACCTACGGACAATAGGAATTGATGAGAATGAAGATTTTCAACTTAAAGGGCCAGATATTAATCTTCAACAAAATAATAGAAGAAAACTTCCCAAACATAAAGAAAGAGATGCCCATGATCATACAAGAAGCCTACAGAACTCCAAATAGACTGGACCAGAAAAGAAATTCCTCCCGACACATAATAGTCAGAACAACAAATGCACTAAATAAAGATAGAATATTAAAAGCAGTAAGGGAGAAAGGTCAAGTAACATATAAAGGAAGGCCTGTCAGAATTACACCAGACTTTTCACCAGAGACTATGAAAGCCAGAAGAGCCTGGACAGATGTTATACAGACACCAAGAGAACACAAATGCCAGCCCAGGCTACTATACCCGGCCAAACTCTCAATTACCATAGATGGAGAAACCAAAGTATTCCACGACAAATCCAAATTCACACAATATCTTTCCACGAATCCAGCCCTTCAAAGGATAATAACAGAAAAGAAGCAATACAAGGACGGAAATCACGCCCTAGAACAAGCAAGAAAGTAATCCCTCAACAAACCAAAAAGAAGACAGCCACAAGAACAGAATGCCAACTCTAACAACAAAAATAAAAGGAAGCAACAATTACTTTTCCTTAATATCTCTTAATATCAATGGACTCAATTCCCCAATAAAAAGACATAGACTAACAGACTGGCTACACAAACAGGACCCAACATTCTGCTGCTTACAGGAAACCCATCTCAGGGAAAAAGACAGACACTACCTCAGAGTGAAAGGCTGGAAAACAATTTTCCAAGCAAATGGTCTGAAGAAACAAGCTGGAGTAGCCGTTCTAATATCGGATAAAATCGACTTCCAACCCAAAGTTATCAAAAAAGACAAGGAGGGACACTTCATACTCATCAAAGGTAAAATCCTCCAAGAGGAACTCTCAATTCTGAATATCTATGCCCCAAATGCAAGGGAAACCATATTCATTAAAGACAATTTAGTAAAGGTCAAAGCACATATTGCACCTCACACAATAATAGTGGGAGACTTCAACACACCACTTACATCAATGGACAGATCCTGGAAACAGAAACTAAACAGGGACACAGTGAAACTAACAGAATTTATGAAACAAATGGACCTGACAGATATCTACAGAACATTTTATCCTAAAACAAAAGGATATACCTTCTTCTCAGCACCTCACGGGACCTTCTCCAAAATTGACCATATAATTGGTCACAAAACAGGACTCAGCAGATAGAAAAATATTGAAATTGTCCCATGTATCATATCAGACCACCATGGCCTAAGACTGATCTTCAATAACAACATAAATAATGGAAAGCCAACATTCACGTGGAAACTGAAAAACACTCTTCTCAATGATACCTTGGTCAAGGAAGGAATAAAGAAAGAAATTAAAGGCTTTTTAGAGTTTAATGAAAATGAAGCCACAACGTACCCAAACCTATGGGACACAATGAAAGCATTTATAAGAGGGAAACTCATAGCTCTGAGTGCCTCCAATAAGAAACGGGAGAGAGCACATACTAGCAGCTTGACAACACATCTAAAAGCTCTAGAAAAAAAGGAAGCAAATTCACCCAAGAGAAGTAGACGGCAGGAAATAATCAAACTCAGGGGTGAAATCAACCAAGTGGAAACAAGAAGAACTATTCAAAGAATTAACCAAACGAGGAGTTGGTTCTTTGAGAAAATCAAAAAATAAGTAAACCCTTAGCTAGACTCACTAGAGGGCACAGGGACAAAATCCTAATTAACAAAATCAGAAATGAAAAGGGAGACATAACAACAGATCCTGAAGAAATCCAAAACACCATCAGATCCTTCTACAAAAGGCTATACTCAACAAAACTGGAAAACCTGGATGAAATGGACAAATTTCTGGACAGATACCAGGTACCAAAGTTGAATCAGGATCAAGTTGACCATCTAAACAGTCCCATATCCCCTAAAGAAATAGAAGCAGTTATTAATAGTCTCCCAGCCAAGTAAAGCCCAGAACCAGACGGGTTTAGTGCAGAGTTCTATCAGACCTTCAAAGAAGATCTAATTCCAGTTCTGCACAAACTATTTCACAAAATAGAAGTAGAAGGTACTCTACCCAACTCATTTTATGAAGCCACTATTACTCTGATACCTAAACCACAGAAAGATCCAACAAAGATAGAGAACTTCAGACCAATTTCTCTTATGAATATCAATGCAAAAATACTCAATAAAATTCTCGCTAACCGAATCCAAGAACACATTAAAGCAATTATCCATCCTGACCAAGTAGGTTTTATTCCAGGGATGCAGGGATGGTTTAATATACGAAAATCCATCAATGTAATCCATTATATAAACAAACTCAAAGACAAAAACCACATGATCATCTCGTTATATGCAGAAAAAACATTAGACAAGATCCAACACCCATCCATGATAAAAGTTTTGGAAAGATCAGGAATTCAAGGCCCATACCTAAACATGATAAAAGCAATCTACAGCAAACCAGTAGCCAACATCAAAGTAAATGGAGAGAAGCTGGAAGCAATCCCACTAAAATCAGGGACTAGACAAGGCTGCCCACTTTCTCCCTACCTTTTCAACATAGTACTTGAAGTATTAGCCAGAGCAATTCGACAACAAAAGGAGATCAAGGGGATACAAATTGGAAAAGAGGAAGTCAAAATATCACTTTTTGCAGATGATATGATAGTATATATAAGTGACCCTAAAAATTCTACCAGAGAACTCCTAAACCTGATAAACAGCTTCGGTGAATTTGCTGGATATAAAATAAACTCAAACAAGTCAATGGCCTTTCTCTACACAAAGAATAAAGAGACTGAGAAAAAATTAGGGAAACAACACCCTTCTCAATAGTCACAAATAATATAAAATATCTCGGCGTGACTCTAACTAACGAAGTGAAAGATCTGTATGATAAAAATTTCAAGTCTCTGAAGAAAGAAATTAAAGAAGATCTCAGAAGATGGAAAGATCTCCCATGCTCATGGATTGGCAGGATCAACATTAATGGCTATCTTGCCAAAAGCAATCTACAGATTCAATGGAATCCCCATCAAAAGTCCAACTCAATTCTTCAACGAATTAGAAGGAGCAATTTGCAAATTCTTCTGGAATAACAAAAAACCTAGGATAGCAAAAACTCTTCTCAGAATTCTTGAATAGAATTGAAGACCCAGAAATGAACCCACACACCTATGGTTACTTGATCTTCGACAAGGGAGCTAAAACCATCCAGTGGAAGAAAGACAGCATTTTCAACAATTGGTGCTGGCACAACTGGTTGTTATCGTGTAGAAGAATGCAAATCGATCCATACTTATCTCCTTGTACTAAGGTCAAATCTAAGTGGATCAAGGAACTTCACATAAAACCAGAAACACTGAAACTTGTAGAGGAGAAAGTGGGGAAAAGCCTTGAAGATATGGGCACAGGGGAAAAATTCCTGAACAGAACAGCAATGGCTTGTGCTGTAAGATCGAGAATTGACAAATGGGACCTAATGAACCTCCAAAGTTTCTGCAAGGCAAAAGACACCATCAATAAGACAAAAAGACCACCAACAGATTGGGAAAGGATCTTTACCTATCCTAAATCAGATAGGGGACTAATATCCAACATATATAAAGAACTCAAGAAGGTGGACTTCAGAAAATCAAATAACCCCATTAAAAAATGGGGCTCAGAATTTATAGACTGGTTGCAACTACAAGGAGTAAATGCAAATATGATAGAAAAGCTAAATTTCTAAATCAAAGTATTCCTATGATATTGTTGAAAAGATTATCCATACATTGAGTCTTTGTTTTAGAATGTTGAAGAGGATTATACACTTTCTGATATTCTCAATGATATCATAAAGGAAATTATTCACATGAAAAAAAACCATTCTATTACTGAAACTATTTGGAGGCTCTTACCATACTCGGAGGCACCTTTGGTAAAATATTTTTAAGTGATAAATCTTGCTTTCTTTTGTTAGAATGTGTGCAATCTTATTTTATATATCAGATCTATCAAGCCTTCTTATAAATTTTCAATCCTGTATTTCACCGCCCCAACAGTTACAATAACTACTTCAATTAATCTAGAATCATCTACAGGGCTCCTTTGAGGAAAGCTTTTCTCAAGAAGTACATCATGTCTGTGAAGAATTTATAGCACTGAAAGCACTCCCTCTCATTTTCTCTGCTTTATGTTTTTTTAATTTCCCCCTTCCCATTCTACATTCTTGTTGCTTAAATGTTGAATAAGAATGAAAGCAGCTTTACCTCTTCTTTGTACAAATTTATTTGAACAATATCTACCATGTTATCATTAGATATGATATTAGCTGCAGGTTGCTGTAGAGTTAAGTCAAAAAGTACCCTCTTCTCTTCTATTTCTAATTTCTCAATATTTTCACAAAGAGTAAGTGTTGGATATTGTGAAATAACTTTTCACACTTATTAACAGGACCAAAGTAGAATAGAAAGAGAAGGAAAATAATGGGGCATGAGAAAGAAAAGAAACCCCTCATACCTGTGTTTGGTCAAGTTTCTTACAAACGGAGTAAAGGATGGTTTAGGCAGAGGGTAAAACATCATCTCTTAAATAAAAAAAGAGAACAAAAATGTTACTAGACTATACTGAAGA
The DNA here is from genome assembly GCF_000001635.26 of Mus musculus. NCBI lineage: Eukaryota > Metazoa > Chordata > Mammalia > Rodentia > Muridae > Mus > Mus musculus. Next base: position 10,668,817 of record NC_000077.6, on the reverse strand, counting down.
GAATTCAGTGATAGTGGCATTAAAGGAAAAAATACCTATGGCATTTAATGATGATGGTTTCCCAGAGCAGTTCTCATTGAGTTATGATGAGCCAGTTATGTATGCAATGGCCGTCAGTCAGTTCCAGTTATACAAATGAAGACAGTTCTGACAAGAGAGTATTTGTTCTGAACAGAGGCTGCATTTAAATGGCATTGACTCTGTGACAATTATGATAGTCAATTCTGATTCAACACAATCATATCATTGCATTTGCAGTTCGTTGGACAGGACCAGCAAGAGTTTTCTATTTGGGAACACTTTCTAGTTCAGATTTGCCTTGAAAACCCTCTTTCTTTCATATCTCATAATCATGGCTTTGCTCCATAGGAAGAGGGTGGAATCTCAAAGTAACTATCAAAATTTAATCTGACTATGGCCTAACTACAAAAAGTATTTCAAGGAAAAACAAACAATGTCTAACACATAAGGACATATGATCTTTGTGTTTACCCTTACTCTTTTCACAGTTATAAACTGTTACTTTTATATTTTTGATTTTCCCATTTTCTGATAATCTCATAAAGAATATTACAGCAATTGTTTAAAATCAAACACAAGTCTTCACTACCTTACAACCTTTACATGATCATGATTTCCATTACTTCATTTGTCTGGCCTCCTCAGGGATCCCAAGTGTATGTGATATCCACTGAAATGTTTCTAAGCATATATCTGCCATTTAGAATTTCATATTCATTCAACTCAATCTTCTTTTTTTTTCTTATTTTTTTACTAGGTATTTTCTTCATTTACATTTCCAGTGCTATCCCAAAAGTCCCCCATACCCTCCCCCCAACTCTCTCCCCCCCCCCCACTCCCACTTCTTGGCCCTGGCGTTCCCCTATACTGAGGCATATAAAGTTTGCATGACCAATGGGCTTCTCTTTCCTCTGATGGCCGACTAGGCCATCTTCTGATACATATGCAGCTAGAGTCAAGAGCTCCGAGGGTACCGGTTAGTTCATAATGTTGTTCCACCTATAGGGTTGCAGATCCCTTTAGCTCCTTGGGTACTTTCTCTAGCTCCTCCATTGGGGGCCCTGTGATCCATCCAATAGCTGACTGTGAGCATCCACTTCTGTGTTTGCTAGGCCCCAGCATAGTCTCACAAGAGACAGCTATATCAGGGTCCTGCCAGCAAAATCTTGCTAGTGTATGCAATGGTGTCAGCGTTTGGAGGCTGATTAAGTGATGGATCCCGGGATATGGCAGTCTCTAGATGGTCTGTCCTTTCGTCACAGCTCCAAACTTTGTCTCTGTAACTCCTTCCATGGGTGTTTTGTTCCCAATTCTAAGAAGGGGCACAGTGTCCCCACTTTAGTCTTCGTTCTTCTTGAGTTTCATGAGTTTCACAAATTGTATCTTATATCTTGGGTATTCTAAGTATCTGGGCTAATATCCACTTATCAGTGAGTACATATCATGTGAGTTCTTTTGTGATTGTGTTACCTCACTCAGGATGATGCCCTCCAGGTCCACCCATTTGCCTAGGAATTTTATAAACTCATTCTTTTTAATAGCTGAGTAGTACTCCATTGTGCAAATGTCCCACATATTCTGTATCCATTCCTCTGTTGAGCGACATCTGGTTTCTTTCCAGCTTCTGGCTATTATAAATAAGGCTGCTATGAACATAGTGGAGCACCACTCTGGAAATCAGTCTGGCGGTTCCTCAGAAAATTGGACATAGTACTATCGGAGGATCCACTTCTGGGCATATATCCAGAAGATGTTCTGACCGGTAAGAAGTACACATGCTCCAGTATGTTCAACTCAATCTTCTATTGATTTAGCTATTTTCAAAACACTTTAAAATAACTTATATTCCAAAGTATTAAATATTCAGTCAGCTTAATTCTTTATGTACAAAAAAGATATCCACCTCACTAGTATGCAAAGTTGATTTTGTATTTAATAAAATATGAAATCACATGTATACTGAGGTTATTTTGAAATATTTTTATGATTTATTACCTAGAAAGAATCAATATACTTATTTTATGCATCTGTATAATTGAGTTAGCATAAATATTTCTTAGATCAAGTAGAGGTAATGGATAAAAAGACTTAAGAAGTCGTAATCTGCCAGGCAGTGGTGGCACATGCCTTTAATCCCAGCACTTGGGAAGCAGAGGCAGGCAGATTTCTGAGTTCAAGGCCAGCCTGGTCTACAGAGTGAGTTCCAGGACAACCAGGGCTATACAGAGAAACCCTGTCTTGGGAAAAAAAAGTCTTAATCTTCTCTACAGCTTCCTGTGTCTCTTTTTTATTCTCTGCAGTGAAGCCTAGAGCCTGCCTTCCCTGAGTAGCAGTTTCGGAATGGGCTCTACAGGCTTTTACAGCTGATGGGGTGGCATTGTGTCTCTTGTTCCATATCTCATTCTTGTTGACAAGATCCTATTTTTTTAATATGGCTGACAGATATCATGGTTGAATTTCTTTACTGCTTATTTAATTTTTAAGAGTTATGTTTGCTTTTTTTAATTGAAATGGAGATCACATATATGTTAATACACATTGGGCTAAGGAAATCACATTACAACCACATCAGGACTTTGTCTAGTCAGTATTCATTTCTAATAATTTCAAAATAGTCCCATCCTTGCCTCACCTTCATTTTATTTTCATTGACAATGTCTCTAAAATAGAAGTATAGATTTTATATCTGCTTTGGCCCCATCTTTTCTGACCCCAAGAAAACAATATTTTATTTTGAGTAGCATGTGCTCTGTTCTTTCTGCCTCAGTGTGGCATATTCTCTGATTTACAGGATTGGCTCTTGACATCTTTGGAAATCTGTTCCCCCTCTACCGCAGATATTCCCCTTTTCCTCCATATTTTTATTTTTTTACAGTCCATATAGATTTACCTTCCAATGCTTCCATAACAAAGTTCTTCAAACAGTAAAGAAAAAGAAAGCAAGTTTACTTGGCATTGGATAACTAATTGATGTGCTCTTCCACAGGGAAGAATATTTCTCCTGGCCTCATCATTCTTCAATTTTTAATAGTTCTTTCTGTAAGGATAAGGCCTACTGATAAATATATAACAATTAATAAACAAAGTATATGATTTTGGAAGGCAGCAAGGGAAGATACATAGAAGAGTCTGTAGAGAGGAAAGGAAAAGGAGAAATTGTACAAGTATATTATAATCTCAAAAATGAAGTATTGTTTTAAAGAAAACAAATTCATTCTTTTCAGTTTGGGAAGTTATAACGCCAACTAAGTCTCTCTGGACTGAAGTTGAAGAGAAGTGTTTCTTTCCAAATATTTGTTTTCCTGCCTAGTCCAGTTCCTATTACTTACTTGTGCTTGAAAATACCTTCTGATGCCTCTGTAAGACCTAATATTATTATCTTGAAAAGTATTGGTGATACTAGGTTTATCAGTTCTTAAACTCACTGTAGAGTTTCCCTGTATTTTAAGCTAATTTGGGAGGCAGAAATTGATGAGGGAAATGGATTTGTAGTTTGACTACAGTTCTTCTCTCACCAAGTCCCTCCCTTCTTTGTTGAGAGGGTGGGATTTCCCCCCTGGGTATCCTTCACCACAGTATATCAAGTCTAGGCACACATCCTCTGCCACTGAAGCCAGATTGAGCAGCTATGAAGTCTGAGTTGGCTGCCTGGTACATATGTGTGGGTGGCTGGGGCCTTGTTCCAGGTTGTGTATCTTCTTTGGTTGGTGGTTCAGATCCTGAGAGCTCCCTGGTGTCTGCGATTGTTGACTCTGTTGGCTTTCCTTTGGGGTTCACATCTACTTGTGGGCCTTCAATCTTTCACCCCAATTCTTCTACAATTGTTCCTGACTTCAGTCTAATGGTTAGTTGTATCTGCTTCTGTTTTGGTACACTGCTGGGTAGAGCCTCTTAGAGGACAGTTAGGTTAGGTTCTTCTCTGCAAGCACAACAGAGTATTTTAAATAATGTCAGGGATTGGTGTTTGACCAAGTGATAGGTTTTAAGTTGGGCCAGCTATTGGATGGCCTTTCTTTGGTCTCTGCTTCATACCTGTATTTTTTTTAGACAGCACTAACTTTGGGTGGAAAGTTTTGTGGGTGGGTTGGTGTCCTTCCACTGGGAGTCCTGCTTGGCTATATTAGGTGGTCTCTTCAGCTTCAATATCTCCATTGTCAGGCATGTCTGCTTAAGTCACCCACCTGGGAGCCTTCCTTTTCCAAGGTCTCTGGGACTTCCTAGCGATCATCTCCTCCTACTTCAGGCAGCTGCATAGTTTCATTAAGTCTCCTGGCCCTCTGGGCCTCTCTCAAGTCTCTTCCCACACCTAATACTGTCTCCTCATTCACCTTCCCCTCTCCTCTCTTCCCAGTTCCCTCCCTGCCTTTGCCTCTGCTGACTCTGTTTCCCCTTATAAGTATGAGTCAAGCATCCTTACTTGGGCCTTCCTTCTTCTTTAACCTGCTTGGGTCTGTGGGGTACTCTTTATTTTATGGCTCATATTTGCTTATCAGTGAGTACATAACATACCTGCCCTTTTGGGTTTGCATTACCTCATTCAGCATGATAATTTCTAGTTCTGGCATTTGCCTACAAAATTAATGGTGTCCTTGTTTCTATTAGCTGAATAGTATTCCATCGTATAAATGAATCACATTTTTCTTTGGTTGAGAGACATCTGAGTTCTTTCCAGTTTCTGGCTATTACAAATAAAGCTTCTGTGAATATAGTGGAACACATAGCTTTGGGTTATGGCTGAGCTTTTGGTTATACACCAAGAAGCAATATAGTTGGGTCTTCAGGTAGAACTGTTTCCAATTTTCTAAGAAACTGCCAAATTGATTTCCAGAGTGCTTTCACCCCACCAGCAAAGTATGTGATATCTTCTTTTTTAAAGATTTTATTTATTTATTATATGTAAGTACACTATAGCTGTCTTCAGGCACTCCAGAAGAGGGAGTCAGATCTCATTATGGATGGTTGTGAGCCACCATGTGGTTGCTGGGATTTGAACTCAGGACCTTTGGGAGAGCAGTCAGTGCTCTTAACCACCGAGCCATCTCTCCAGCCCAGCATATGATATCTTTAAGTTTTGATCTTAACACTTCTGATGGGTGTAAGATGGAATCTTGGGACCATTTTGACTTGCATTTCCCTCATGACTAAGGATATTGAGCATTTCTTATACTGTTTTCCAGACATTCCAGTTTCCTTTGTTAAGCATTCTCTATTTATTTCTGGGCACCATTTTTTTCTATTTTATTAATAGTTCCATTTGTTTACCTCTCAAATGATATCCCACTTCCTGGTTACCCCTCCAGAAATCCTCATCCCACATCCAAACTCTCCTCCCACCCTTTTGCCTCCACAAGGATATTTCCCCACCCACCTGCCCTCTCCCAGCATCCCCTATGCTGGAGCATCAAACATCCACAGGACCAAGGGCCTTCCCTCCCATTAACTTTAGACAAGGCTGTCTTCTGTTATATATGTATCTAGAGTCACGGATCCCTCCCTGTACACTCCTTGGTTGCTGGTCTAGTCCCTGAGAGCACTGGGCAGTCTGGCCAGCCAAAGTTGTTCTTCCTATAGGTTTGCAATCCCACTCTGCTCAGCCAGTCCTTCTGGCAGCTCCCCTCCAGGGTCCCAGAGCTCAGTCTGATGGTTGGCTCCAAGCTTCCACACCTCCATTGGTCAATTTCTGGCCAAACCTTCCAAGGAATGGCTATACCATGTTCCTGTCATCACGTGCCTCTTGGCAAGAGCAACACTGTCAGGTTTGATGTCTGTCTTAGTTAGGGTTTTACTTCTGTGAACAGACACCATGACCAAGGCAAGTCTTATAAAAACAACTTTTAATTGGGGCTGGCTTACAGGTTCAGAGGTTCAGTCCATTATCATTAAGGTGGGAGCATGGCAGTATCCAGGCTGTCATGGCGAATGCAGAGCTGAGAGTTCTACATCTTCATCCAAAGGCTGCTAGTGGAAGACTGACTGACTTCCAGGCCCCCAGTAGAGAGATGGAGTCACCAACTTACCTTCAAAATTTTTTAGTCACTACTGTTCTTGTCTGAAAGAAATGCAGGGGGGGAAAATGGAGCAGAGATTGAAGAAAAGACTGTCCAGTGACTTGCCCAATATTGGATCCATGCCATGGGTATGTTCCAACCCTGACACTGCTATTGATGCCATGTTGCTTGCTACAAGAGCCTAAGATGTCTATCCTCTGAGATACTCTACCAACACCTGACTAAGACAGATGCAGCTACTTACAGCCAACAATTGGACTGAGGTCAGAGACCCCTGTCAAAGAGCTAGGGAAAAGATTAAAGAAACTGAAAGGGAGGGCAACCCCATAGGAACACAACAGTATCAATTAACCTGGACCCCAGGGAGCTCCCTGAGACTAAGCCACCAACCAAAAAGCATAAATGGGCTGGTCTAAGGCCCTGCCACATATGTTGCAGAGGACTGCCTTGTGCAATCCCCTGTAGAGACTTGCTGCCCCAGGAAAGGGGAATGGGAGTGAGGTGTTGATGGGTGGTGGGGATCACCTTCTCAGAGGCCAAAGGGAAGGGGAATCTGATGAAAAACTGTTGGTGGGAGGACCAGGAAAGGGGGCAACACTTCAAATGTAAATAAATAAAAAAATTAAAAAACAAAACACCAAAGATATCATGAAAATTTCAGGCAAATTGATGGAACTAAAAAAGATCATGTTGAATGAGGGTACCCCAGACCTAAAACATCATTCGTGGTATGTACTTACTTATAACTGGCTATTAGCCTTAAAGTACAGGATAACCCACAGATCCATTGAAGGTAAGTAGCGAGGAGGGTTGAAATGATAACTTAAGGGTTCTTTGGAACATTGGTTGGATGGTGTTTTGCTGGGGCAAATACATGAAGGAACATTTCGCTGAAGGAGACATAGGAGAGAGGTTGTTCTGCTAAAGCAAGCATGTGGAAGGACACATGATGAAAGATTTTTTGCTATTGACAGGAATGTATTGGTCTGCCTTCCATTGCATAGTAAAGCTGCATTTCTATGGACTCCTCTCTAGAGAGAAATGTTCCAAAAAACCTTCTGGTCATGTGACACAGCTTCTTACTATATTTGCAGACTCAGGCAATTGGCAGAATGATGTCAGCTGAGACAGACATACATTCTGAGGCAAGATATGCTGAGGCAACATCTGTGAAGGACATGTAATGTTTGGAGGGATATAAATAGAACTCGATGAATAGTGAGGGGGTCTGAGCTTGGTCTGCCTTTAGACCAATGCTTGTTTGTCTCACATCTTCCTTAATCTTCATTTCTCAGAGATAGGCACAGCCAAGAATTTGTGCTATTCTTCCTGGTTCCTCTTGTTGACTCATACCTAGGCTGAGGCCTGACTGACTCTGCTAGGTAGTGCCACCAATGTTGTTTTCTGTTCGCTGTCCTGACTAGAAAACAGAAATCTAAACTGGTGTGCTGGTGTATATGTGAAGTGTTTATGAGTGGATAAAGCTGTCACTGCTGTCCTGTGAACATAACTACCAATGTCTAAACAAGACCGAGGGGCATTGCTTCAAAGAACCCTTTTCTAAAAAGTTCCTACATATCCTGTCTTTTCCATTACCTCTAGTGGGTGGTAGGCTACAAGGAAGGTTAAAGCTTTAAGCACCATTATTAAAAATAGGATTTTTAAAAAATTAAAGTTACAGAAGGTCCAAAGCGGGATGCTTCAATCTCTCTTAGAAGGGGGGAAATAGTCATATAAGATTGATGGAGGTAGGGAACTGAGGGGAGAGGAGATGATGAGGGGAATAGAGTGAGGAGATCAGGTATAGAGAAAGCCTGGGAGAGAGGGTAAGGAGAGTGAATGGAAATTGGTTGTGAGCAGGGATGGAGGCATCTCTAGAAATTTTCAGAGACCTGGGATGAAGGAAGCTGAAGGGAGTCTATGAGGATAACTCTAACTCAGACCTATAGCAGGGGAGGATTTGGAGCCTGTAGTGACTACCATCTGTAGCCAGGCAGGACCCACAGTGGATGAATAACGACACCAACCTACCAAGAAAACATACAATACAAACTTTGTCCTACGTATAAGAAGTGCAGGGACAGAAATGGAGCAGAGAGTTGGGAAAACATCAACCAATGACTAGCCCAACTCAAAACCCATATCTTTTGCAAGTACCAATCACTGACACTCTCAATGGTAGTCTGCTATGCTAGCAGACAGGAGCTTAGTATAACTTTTTTTTCTGAGAGTTTTCAACCAGCAGCTTTCCTGATACAGACATAGAGATCCACAACCAAGCATTAGAAAGGAATTGAGAAGACTTGTGGAGGAGTTGGAACAAAGATTGAAGGACATGTGGATATGGCCTCTCCAAGAAGACCCACAGAGTCAACTAACCCGAATAGTTGAGGGCTCCTAGAGACTGATCCATAAACTAAATAGCATACATAGGCTGGAACTAGGCCCCCCAAACCCATGTGGAAGAGGTACAACTTAGTTCTCATGTAGGTCCCCCCAAAATTGGAGCAAGGACTGTCCCTGACTGTAGGCTGCCTGTGGATTCTGTTTTCTGCCTCAGTGGGAAAAGATGTGCCTAGTCCTTTAGTTGCTTGCTGTGCCAGGGTGGGTTGGCACCCAGGGAGGACCTCCCCATTCTCAAAGGAGAAGAGGAAGGGAGTTGGTTAAAGGGATTAAATGAAGTATGAACTGGAAGCAGGAGTTTTGGTTGGGAAAGGGATGTAAAGTGAATAAATACACACACACAAACAAATAATAAATAAATAAGTGGGAAATTTACATACATGTAGAAATAATTGTGAGTAAATACATTCACTATTACATGTTAGTTTGAAGCTGCAAAGTAGTACAACAGTGTGCTCACACTGCATAATTCAGTGGTTGAAATCCAACCCTTTGACCAAGAAGAGAAAGCATGGGATGTGTCTGGTGGGGTACAAAGGAGCATTTGGAGGGTATTTTGTAAAATAATTCTTTTGGTAAATTGCCATGTGTTTTTTGTACTTGTTCAAAACAAACTCTGATGACAAGACAGGCCCCATTTTCTTAGACTTCAGCATATTTTTTCTAAAGTGTCCCCCAAGACTCCTTGTTCTGAAGTAGTATAGAAACACTGTAACATGAAGGAAAGAAAACAGATAACAACTAAGGGCTTAAAAAACTAAACTGTGCTCTTGAGAACACCTAGAAGGTGAACTTATTCTAACTAAGGATCCTATTGCTTGTCTCCTGGCATACCAGTGCCTGATTTGGAAATGGGAAGCTCAAAACCAATACACGAAGAGAATTAGATCTGTTCTACCTAGATATCTCTCTACTCAAAATACCACCTGGGCTGCCTTAATATTTGCTCAGTTTCTCTGGTGGATGTTGTAAGCACCTGACTTTATCATGTCATCTTTATAAATTTATATCTATCCACTATTTCTTCTTTTACTCCTACTGCTAATTGCTTCACTGTTAATAAACTTACTCATTCCAAACCTAAAGTATACCTATTTTAGCTCATTCTCCAACAACAATGTTTTCCCAAACTATCCAGGGCTGATGATAGGGTAGAAGAGTGTGTTTTAGGATTTCTATTGCTCTTAAGGGACACCATGATGGCAGCTGCAGAGTCTGGCATGACCTCAATGAGGACAGAATAACATGGTTCCTGCTCCTGGGACAGAGCCAGCAAGCATGGGCTTCCGTGAGTGTTGATGGTTGCTGTGGCTATAAGGTTTGTTTGAATAATAATGTACATATTTTATGTTCCTCCTTCAAGGAATGCCCTCCCTGTTTAAGTTACTGACTTCTATTTGATCAGATACAACAAGAATCTAGGAGGCAAAATTGTGTCTAATGTCTTAGCAAAATGGTAAACACTAGAAACTTCAGGGCAGTCCTTAAGCCTGTGGAAAGGAAATCTAAAAACATGAGTTCAAAAATATATAATTCCTTTACTATGCAAAAATTTAAGGATAAAATACAAATTGTTTACGGAACTTAACAGATCTAAAGGAACAGAGGCAGCTACACTATGGGCCAGCTTGTCAGAAAGGTACAAAGACAGGCAGATACAAATGCAAGCAGATTCCCGAGTTTAAGATCAGCCTGGAACACAGGCATAGCAGTTTCTTTTTAGAATTTTTTTTTCTAGTGAAAATAGAGCTGTATGGAAATTGAACACAGTTCTTCAAGAATTTTTTTCTAATGGGATTTCTGATTTTAGCCAGAAAATCCATGAACATAAAGCATAGCTCCTTGAGAATTTTCATAGCTCTTTTGGTATTTTTTTTAACAGGATTTCTGACTTGGTCAGGACCAGAATCCCAAGAATTGCATAGAGAACTGTCACAGATCTTTTAGAATGTTTTCTAGCACATCCAGAGAAGGCTGTCTGAAGAGGGAACACAGCTCTTTTAGAATATTTTCTGGCTTTTTGATTTGACTGGAAAACACAAGAACTACTTTAAAAGTGGCATCTGGATCCACAGGCAACAGGAAAAGACTACCACACTGGGCCTACTACTACTTTGACTTCTTCCTCTACTTAGCTAAATTCATTTCAGTTCAATTTCCCAAATATGTGTTTATGTTAAACTTTGAGGCGGTACAGAAAACAGTAAGCTCCACGCTCCAAAATGGCATATATTCTTCCTTCTTCAGAGATCACTAAAAGCACTATCATAACATAAGTGCATCTTAAGAAAGGGAATTTCCTCATTTTAAGTTTCTAACAGTTGAAGAAAGGAATATAATTTTAGTTTAAAATAAATTATGTTTTTTTTTTCCTTAGGCCTCTGGTTTCTTTAGAGTACTGGGACATCATTTAGCTAGAATTTCCTAAGACTGTCTTCCCAGTACTTGAGAGGTAAATGCAGGGAGTCAGGAATTTAAGAACAGCTTCTCTTACAAGAGAATTTGAGGCCATGGTGTCTTTGTAAAACCAAGAGGGAACATCCCTTATCTTGTAAATATTAAAACTATAACTGTTTAGTTAACAATGATTGATTAGTGAAAAAACCCAATTATATAAAGCATGGCATATCTCATAATAGTACAAAAGGAGATAATTTTTAGCTTCTCAATAAATGGGTAAATGGTTTGCGATTGATTGCTCAGACACATGACATCTAGCCAGTGGTAAATAAAAAAATCAAACAATTATAAGATACCAATCTAAGCCCATAGGCAATTATGTAGTTAATCATTTGGTATCTATTGAACATAATAAAATTATTACTCCTCATATCCTTTCCATTCCATTTCTTTCCCTTTTCTTTTCTAACAGATAGGAAAAAAATACAAAAGGAATGTTAGAAGAAAAACTCACAAAGCCATGCTTTTTTAATAATAGTAACTGCAATTTATAGGAGGCTTGCACTAGTATACAATAATATTTTATTTCTACACTACATGTGGACAAAGCACATCCTTAACAACTTAATAATGAAAACTAAAATGACATCATCCACAAGTGTTCTAGATAATGCTTGTGTATGACATACAATTAAGTAAATGAAAGGCATGGGCACTGACAAAATACAAAAGAAAATAGTAAAGTTATTTATTTGAGACAGGACTCAAATCTGGACCAAAATGGGGAACTCTGGTTAAGTGGTAGCACATCGGGAGCCCAGAAACATCAGTACATTAATGTACACAGAAAGAGCTGCAGTATCCATTTATTTAGAAAGGGCTTCTAAAACCTAAGTAAGTATTTTGAGGCATAACTGGACTGAAATCCTAAATGAATCTCAGAACCCCATGGCAAACTTTCCTCAAGAGCCCCCTCTGCCCTCATTACCATAGGTTGTTCTACAATTCCACCAGAGGCCATACCAGTACTCAGAATCCCAGACTGCCAATACTTTGTTGGCAGATTACCAATTCTTTCTTAGAGCCCACCCAGCCTTGCCTTATTAGTCTTCTACCTCCTGGTCATCATTCTCCAGCCCACAATTCCACCAGGAGCCCCCTGATTTACCAGAGGCCAAATTGGTACCCAAAACCTCAGAATCCCAGAGGCTATGCTGGCACCTAAAACCCTAGCAGAGACACCCTCTTGGTCCACAGGACTAGTCTACCACCCAAAACATAGGCACCTCAGACAAGAAGACCAGAGATGAAAAAGAAACCAAGGGAAAAAACAGAACCAAAAAACACTCATTCAACAAAGACAATCTCAAAATTGACACCAAAACTTATAATTGCACCAAATCAAGACACCTAGAGGTAAAGATGAAATACAACCAACAACAGCCAGGGAAATATGCCATCACCAGAGCCATCTATTCTATTACAACAAGCCCTTAATATTTTAATACAGCTGAAGTACAAGAAAATGGGCTTAAAACCAACTTTATTAGGTCCTTAAAAAGGAAATGAGTGAATCCCTTAAAGATATCTGAGAGAAAACAAAGGGATGAGGAAAATGAATAAGTTGCTTTAAGACAGGAAAATGAAAATAGAAGCAATAAACTGAGGGAATCCTGGAGACTGAAAATCTAGGTAAGTAAACAGTTACTACAGAAGCAAGCATCACTTGCAGAATACAGGAGATGGAGGAAAGAACCTCAGCTGTAGAAGACACAATAGAAGAGATTTATTGATCAGTGAAAGAAAATATTAAATCTAATTATACTTTTAAGCCTGTATGTTTTAAAATACTTGTTTTTGTTTATTTACATTTCAGGTATTGCCCCCTCCCTGTCACCCTTCCACAGTTCTTCATCCCATTTCTCCTCCCCTTTGCCTCTGAAAGGGGACCCCACACTCCCCCTGAACATGCCCCATCCTTGGGACCACAAGTATCTTTAGGATTAGGCACATCCTCTTGAACTGAGGCCAGACAAGGCAGTCCTCTTCTGTATATGTGCCACAGGTGGCAAACCAGCCTGTGTATTCTCTTTGGTTGGTGGCTTAGTGTCTAGGAGCTTTGAGTTGTCAGGGTTGGTTAGTTGACATTTGTTCATCTTGTGGGATGACCATCACCTTCACCTCCTTCAATCCTTCCCCTAACTCTTCCATAGATGTCACTGGCATCAGTGCAACGGTTGGCTGTAAGTATCTGCATCTGTCTCCGTAAGCTGCTGACAGAGCCTCTTCGAAGATAGCCATACCAGGCTCCTGTCTGCAAGCACAACATAGCATCGGTAATAGTATCATGTTTTATTGCCAAACCATAAGGTTGATCCTAAGTTGAGCCAGTCACTGGACAGCCATTCCTTCAGTCTCTGCTCCATTTTTGTCCCTGCATTTATTTTAGACAGGAATAATTCTGGGTCAGAAATTTTGACAGTGCACTGGTAAACTGTCTTTCCACTTGGGGCCCTGCATATCTACTGGAGGTGATCTTTTCAGGTTCCCTTTCTCCACTGTTAGGCATTTCAGCCTAGGTAACCCCCACTGAGTCCTGGGAGTGTTTCACATCCCATGTCTCTGGAACTTTCTGGAGGGTACACCATTCCCCTCTCCCAGAAGCTGCATATTTCCATTCATTCTTCTGGCCTTCTGTGCCTCTCTCCTATCTCCTCCATACCTCATCCTGCCCTCTTTTCTCTCCCCTCCCCTCTACTACCCAAGTTCCTTTTCCCTCTACCCGCCACGATTATTTTGTTCCCCCTTCTGAGAGGGATTAAAGCATCCTCACTTGGGCCTTCCATCTTATTATACTGCTTGTGATCTATGGGTTGTATCATAGGTATTCTGTACTTTTTGGCTAATAACCACTTATCAGTGAGTACATACCATGCAGGTTCTTTTGGGTCTGGGTTACTTAACTCTGGGTGATATTTTTTCATTCCACCCATGTGTCTGCAAAATTCATGATATTGTCATTTTTAATAATGGAATAGTATTCGTTTGTGTAAATGAAGTACATTCTCTGTATCCATTCTTTGATTGAGGGATGTCTGGGTTGTTTCCAACTTCTGCCTCTTATGAATAAGGCTGCTATGAACATAGTGGAACACATGTCCTGGTGCTATGGAGGAGCATCTTTTAGGTATATTCCCAGGAACAGTATAGCTGGGTCTTAAGGTAAAATTGTTTCAAATTTTCTGAAGAAGTGCCAGATAAATTTCCAGAGTGGTTGTACAAATTTGCAATACCACCAGCAGTGAAGAAGTGCTCCTAGTTCTATACATCCTTGCCAGTGTGCACTGTTACTTGAGTTTTTGAACTGAGCCATTCTGACTGGTGTAAGGTGGAATCTCAGGGTCATTTATTTTGATTTGTATTTCCCTGATGACTAAGGATGTTGAACACTTCTTTAAGTGCTTCTGTGACATTTGAAATTCCTCTGTTGAGAATTCTGTTTAGTTCTGTGCCCCATTTTTTTAGTTGGACTATTTGGTTTCTTGGAGGTTAACTTCTAGAGTTCTTTTCATGTTTTGGATATTAGGCCTCTATCAGATGTAGGGTTAGTGAAGATCTTTTCACAATCTGGAGGCCGCTGTTTTGTTCTCCCGACAATGTCCTTTGCCTTACAGAAGTTTTTCAGTTTTACAAAGTCACATTTATCACTTGTTGATCTTAGAGCCTGAGACACTGGTGATCTCTTCAGGACATTCTCTTCTGTGTAAATGAGTTTTAGGCTCTTTCACAGTTTATTTTCCATTAGATTCAGTGTATCTTGTTTTATTTTGAGGTCCTTGATCCACTTGCAGTTGAACTTTGTGCATGGTAAGAAATAGGGATTTGTTTTCATTCTTCTACATGCATACCGTGAGTTAGCAGTTCTATTTGTTGAAGATGTTTTCCTTTTTCCAATGTATGCTTTTGGCTTCTTTGTCAAGGTCAAGTGTTCATAGATGTGTGGGTTTATTTCTAGGTCTTCAATTCTATTCCATTGATCCAACTCTCTGTCTCTGTATCAATATCATGCAGTATTTATCACTATTGCTCTCTTATAAAACTTGAGGTCAAGAATAGTAATTCCCCCAGAAGTTCTTTAATTATTGAGAATTATATTGGCTATCCTAGGGTTTTTTGTTTTTCCATATGAAATTAGGAATTACTTTTTCTATGTTTCTGAAAAATTGTACTGGAATTTTGATAGGGATTGCATTTAATTTGTAGATTACTTTTGTAAGATGGTCATTTTTTGTCCTACCAATCCATGAGCAGGGGAGATTTTCTATCTTCTGAGGTCTCCTTTGATTTCCTGAGCCTGTGTTTTTTATACATTTGTTAACTTGTGGGGTCCTTACTCCATCATCTGGTTAACGTTTCCTGCCCTTTATTGTAAGGCTAATAGAAACTCCTCAATGTAAAATGATAAGTACAAGTAATGATTTCACTTTATTTTACAGACCTCATCTTGTTTCTCATTTAATGACATATAAAATAACCTGTTCATGAAATATAGTCAAATTAATGTATAATAATCTACTTAATATTTTAATAGGCTCCAGTTAAGGAAATGTGTAGTTAAAATACTTAGAATTTAATGCTCAAAAGTACTGGAATACTTCCAAAAATCTAGAAATAGGAAGGGATGTTAGATTACGCCAATTTTTTTTTTAAATGCTCTCATGGTAACCTATAATTAGCTATACAGTCCAGGGTGGCCATGAACTCTAGATTCTGCTTATGTGCTGTTAGGTTGTTAAAAGGGCACCACAGTGGCAGTGATGATGGTCATAACTACACTCCTACCTGAGCCAGACTTTGCTAGGAATCAAAAACCTGAAGCCCTTAATGTCAGATTTAAAGCTGTAAGACAGAAATTTTAGTGTGTCTTGTGTCCGAAGAAACTCCCAACCAACTGCTTAAAGGCTGCTCCATCCTTTAGCAGTATCTCCCCAACCTTGCCAAATAGCTATATGAAGCCTAGTATGCATTTGCAGGTGCTGCTGCGTTCCACTCTTTAAGGCAGCCTGGCAGTTTTTAATAAACTGTACTCCCCATGGTGTGCTGTCTTCAATGGTTTCTTGTTGCACCTGCTTCCATGTGCCACCATAACTGACTCAAACATTTTTCAGTGATTATAACATTTTTTAATACCTAATTAAGTATAAGATTTTAAATTTATTTTATCTCTTGGACTTCTTATTTCAATTCTTTTTAAAACTTTGAAACATGACAGTTGTATTAAAATAAGTCAAATAATAAAGTCTAGATTAGTTTTTAAATTATACAGCTAATAAAGTTTAATGAGTAGGCTGCTCATGACTTGAAGTTGACAATTTACCTTTAATCTCTGTAAAGGCCTGGAAAGTCAAGAAAAACAATAATTAAGCATTAATGTAGAAATATTTTAGATTTTTTATCTTTTAGCTTGAAATAGGGTCTCATACAACAGCTCAGACTATTTCACAACTCATGGTATCCATCAGGACACTCTTGCTTTAGCCTCCTAAGTGCTGCTATTGCCGTGAGCCACCACACTCAGCTTCCAGAGTCTCTAATTAACTAAACCCAGATTATGCACAAGGAGAACTTCAACTTCTCCATGTTGATTTTACCTCCCCACTTTTTTGAAAATGTCAATTTTAAAACATTTGTTTCAGGAAATCCATATAAGAACACATTAAAAATTTTAAAATATTGATCTCATATGCATACATTACTTTCATATACATATGAAAATTGCTTCACACTATGATCGTTCATAGTGAATAAATACCTTAAAACTCAATTTATCCACTGTAAAATGAATATAATACTTATTACTCCAAAGAGGTACAATAATTCAATTTAGTTATAGTGATAATGTAAATATAAGAGGGCCTTATACATATTTATGTTCTAAATGCATCTCTATAATATATATTACAAACACATATTATCACAGCTTTTAAAATGACAGACTGTTAACTGGTCTCTGTCGTAAGGGTTTTTTTTTAATACTCTGTATTATTAAAAATAGAAATAAAAATTTCACACACAAAAAGTAACCAAACTCCAAATCTAGTCATCAATGAACTCAACAGTAATTCTGAAGTCATGGGTATTTTACACTTTCACTGTCAATGATGCTTTTATTCATTCATGTACCAACAAACCTCCGAATTCCTCAACAGAGTAAGAGAAATAAAAACAATTTCATTTAGGTCATCTTTCATAACTCAGGGGTATTATCTGCTTAAATTGTTTCCTCATCCCCTAATATTTAGCCTTTCTTATATTTCTGCATGTTACCTTGATCCCACCCACATGTATATCTATTTATATCTATGCATATATTGTTGGCTAGATTCCTCATATAAGAGAAAACATTTATAATTTTTTATGATTTTTTTCGTTGTTGTTTCTTTTGCTTTAGACCTACATTGTGTGTATGCACACTTGGATATTTGCATGTGTTTTCATTGTCATTTCAGTTGGTGATGAGCAGCTGAGTTTATTCTAATTCCCTTCAATATAAAATAAATAGTAAAGTGGCAATAAACATGGGCTGTAAAGTCTCTGTTGTAGGTATGGAATCTTCTGGAGTGCTCAGGAGTAAAATAGCAAATTGTATATAGGAGAAGCCAATTCTTTATCCTTGGCTATGTTAAAATTAAATGAGCCAATCTCTTTTCTATGAAACAGAGACCACAGGCTAAATTTAAAAATCCATGTTATATTTGATTGCCTACTACAATGGATTCAATTTAATGTAAATATGCAGAGATCAAAAGTAAAAATTATTTCACTCAAGCATTAACCCAAAGAGCTAAACTGACTATATTAATTTTAAATGAAGTAGATTGTAATAGTAAAAATCTAAATGTACCAAATGGAAGTTATATTTTGATGAGGTTTCGGAACAGAAAGACGACACAAGAGTTATACATATTGTTATAGAGGAGAACTAAAATATATGAAGCAAATTTGACATAATTGAAAGATGATATTCACAGCAATCAAATGATAGTTTAATCTTGAGTATCTTATTTTCAGTAATTGGTATGACAGGAGTAAGATCGTTAAGGAAATGCTGGGCTTGAATAACCTATAAATAGAACCATAATGGACACATAAGATACACTAGTCTATAGGAACAGAGTTCATGATTTTAATAACTTAAATGAAACATTCCCCAGGTAGACAGTATTTTAAACAAGTCTTAATGAGTTTAATGTGATTGAAATTATATAAACTGCTATAGGGTAATTTATATTTCCCAATATATAAATTAGAACAAAAACTAGAAAATTGAAAAAATAGAAATTAAATAACTCATTTAAAAATGAACCATTGTAAGAAGAAACAAAATAGAAATTACAAAATGTCTTAGAACAATTAATTAAAATACATCATAACAAATTATGGCAAGCTTTATAAGAGTATTGAGAGGAAAATATACAGTCATGAAAGTACACATTTTCAAAAATTCTCAATCAAAAACTGAAGACAACAATTATAAAACTACCAAGGAAATAAAATAAAATAAAATAAAATATTAGCCTACAAAATGTAATCAGGAGGAAAAGTGAAGAAAAGGCATAGGTTAGTATAGTTACAAGCTAGGGAAGAATAGCAGGACAGAGGTCAAAAACCCGAAAGTCCTTATTCTTTTTTTTTTTTTTTTTTTTTTTTTTTTTGGTTTTTTGAGACAGGGTTTCTCTGTGTAGCCCTGGGTGTGCTGGAACTCACTCTGTAGACCAGGCTGGCCTCAAACTCAGAAATCTGCCTGCCTCTGCCTCCTGAGTGCTGGGATTAAAGGTATGCGCCACCACACCCAGCTCGAAAGTCTTTATTTTTAAAAAAAAAAAAAAAAAAAAAAAAAAAAAAGACTGAAAAAGTTTTTGGTAAACTAAGAGAGGAAAAGATATGCAAGTATTAAAGCACAAAACAGTAGATTAGTTACTACTGACTGTGTCTATGAAATGTGCTGTAAGAAAATTGTGATCAATAGTACTTTTTAAGATGAAGATAACTCTATTGTCCACCTTTCCCCTAGCTGGACTGCCTGTTTGGGCCTTAGTGGGAGAAGATGCACTTAGCTCTTCTGGGACTTGATGTTCCAGGGTGGAGAAATACCTGAAGGGAGGTTTCCCTTCTCTGAGGAGAAGTGGAGGGTGTAATGGATTTGTGAGGGAAGGACTAGAAGGAGAGGAGGGCAGGGCTGCAACCAGAATGCAGTGAATAAATAAATAGATAAATAAATAAGAAATGGAGTTACACATTAGATGAATAATAAAAATATATACAATCACTGCAAAGCCAAACAGAAGTAGGAAATATTTATAGAAATATAATGATAAAAAGACTGAATCAAAAATAAAAATACTCAGCAAATAAAATTCTAGGATTATATAGTATCACTGGTAAGTTGTAACAAACATTTAAAGTAAATTAACATTATTTCCCTCAAATTCTTCTAAAGAAACTAGGAAAAAGGAAATGCCCCCATTCTATTAGATTGCAGTAACTCTAACAGAGCTCAAAAGACAAAGTCAAGAAAACACAAAACACAGAACCTTTTGCAAATAATGAGCAGCATCCTTGCTCATTAGAAAAGTGCACAGTGAAATTATGTGGAAATGTGTTATTCTCTGTACTATTCTACCACACAAACAAACAAAAAACAAACAAAAATAGGTGCTGTAACAGCTGTTTAATTTTAGTACTTGAGAGACTGAGGCAGATGAACTGGAACTTTAAGGCTAGTTATTTCCTGAAATGAGTGTTATACATCTCTCTCTCTCTTCCTTTCCTCTTCCCATCCTTTCTTCTCTTTCTTTGTGTGTGCCTATAAACCAATAAAATATTTTTCTAGCAAGTACAGCCTTTTATTGTAACAAATTAGAAATCTGACTGGTAGTAGGAATGTTTATTTTTCTTTCTCTTTTGTCAATGAGTCCAGGCGAGTTTGACCTACAGTGGACACTATCTCAAACAAACAAATAAAACCATATAAACAGTCAAACGGAAATGAGGATCAGCAGAAACTATAACCAGATACACTACTGGTTGGGACCTGGAATGTTCCCTCACCTTGAAAACACTTTCGCAGATGGTCAAAAAGGTAAATCTGTAGTGGCCTTGTCCTTTACAAAGAGATGTTTCTTTGATGAGGCGTGAGAGTATACAAATCTGTAGGTGTGAAGATACATATTTATCATGCAGTTAGGAATTATGCTGGTTTAATAACATGGTGGTCATATGTTCTCTGAGATCCATGACTTTATTAGTCCTGAATACTTAGCTATGCTTCCAGTTCCAGGCATTCACTATTTTGAGTGGGTTTTAAGTCCACTTAAAGAGCTTTTGGTTCTTGTCAAAGTATGCATGCCACAATGGAAATCCAATTGTACCATTCTTGTCTTCTTTGTAGATAGTCATTACAGCAAGGCAAGATGATTAGCTACTTCTCTCTTTCCAAAATTTTATAACGACTTCAAGTACTGTGAAATCTAAGCCTCAGAGAGGAGACTTTCAAGTAAGATTTAGTTTGGTTCCTCATGTCCAAAGCAGACAGTGTCTTTAGCAATAGGATCTTATCTTCCACCTCTGGGAGGCAACAAAGCGAAATAGCCAATATTGCTTTAGCAGTCTCTTAGATTCTGGTGATCAACAACTTGGAAGAAATTCTTATGTTTTTTGCTGTTGTTACATAGCGTATAGTTCTTGTGTGGGGAAGGGCATTGTCAGC
Organism: Mus musculus; assembly: GCF_000001635.26. Lineage (NCBI taxonomy): Eukaryota > Metazoa > Chordata > Mammalia > Rodentia > Muridae > Mus > Mus musculus. The sequence continues at coordinate 10,648,216 of NC_000077.6, read as the reverse complement.
CCAAGTGGGATATTGGATACCTTTATTTAAACGTTATCTAAATATACCTTTATTTAAATATATGTATGTACACCACTAGTCAAAATGTAGAGTACAACTGATTGTGGCATTCCTCAGTTTATACATCTACAGCAAAACTCCTATACCTAAAGCTGAGGAGAATGACAAACAAGAGGGTGAAAAAATTCTAAGAACCAGAAGACCAGGAAACTTGCTGTGAGATAGTCTTCTAGAAATGGTAGCAATGTTACACTCATGATACTTCATGGCACCTAAAAATGAACTGAAGAACTACAACACCAATACCTATAACATTAAAAGGGGAAACCTCACTGGTCCCCATCCATACAGAAAGAACTAAGTAATGCTGTGAGAAATGAAGTCTTCCCCAGAGAGATGCATTTCTAGCTGAATATCAAATAGAAAGTGGTCAGCCATAAAGTCACTTACACATCTAAGCCAAACTGAAAGGACTGAGCAGGTTATGTTTATATACAAGGTACTTTGCACTAGAAAAGCACTTGAATGCTTTAAGCAGAGCTTAATGGGCCATACTAATATAGGAACATGGAAGAAAGTGATGCTGAAAGAAATGAAGATTATAATGGCCTAGTTCAAGAGGATTCAGAGGAACAAAATATCAGCTAAGTGGCTTAGAGACTTTTCTTGTAGAATTTTGGCAACAAATGTGGCAGTTTTCTGTTCTTGTCCAAAATATCTGCAAGAAGCTAAATTAAAGAGTTTTGGATTAATGGTGTTGGCAGAGGAAATTTCAAAACAGCCTAGTATTTATTGTGTCCCCTGCTTATTAGTGTCTACTTTTATGCAGAATAATAATGAAAAAGAGAAACAAAAATTTAAAAAAAGTACAGTTTGAGGAGAAAAGAAACACCAGAGACTAACAGAGTTAAGTCCAGTTTTCAGGGATATAAAATGTTTAAAAGAAATACCTACTGCTAAATGGAATAGAGAATGGTGAACTCAGGACAAGTCCTCATCCAGCTAAGCATCCAACTAATAAAAATGAATTAAAGAAATGCTCTTGAATCCCAATATAGAACTCCCAGAAACTATGTCTGCCTCCATTCTCCCTTCCATGAGGATAATGGACTGAACCTCTGAAACTGTAAGCAAGCCCAATTAAATATGTTGTTTTATAAGAGTTGCTATGGCCATAGTGTTTCTTCACAGTAGAAGAATACTAAGATAGTCAAACACACAAACATACACCCGTGTAAAAACAATAATATGTATGTATAATAATAAAAATAATACTATATGTATACATACACACACACACACACACACACACACACACACACACACACACATATATATATATATATATAATCACTAGTAAAGAAAGAAAGGCCATAATTTCAAGAGAGAGTAAGCAAGAGCAAGGTATACAGGGGAAAAAGGAGAGTTGAAAGGAGGAAAGGGAAGGAGTGAATGATGTAATTATGATTTAACCTAAAACAATTTAAGGAGTAGACAGCAGGAAATAATCAAACTCAGGGGTGAAATCAACCAAGTGGAAACAAGAAGAACTATTCAAAGAATTAACCAAATGAGGAGTTGGTTCTTTGAGAAAATCAACAAGATAGATAAACCCTTAGCTAGATTCACTAAAGGGCACAGGGACAAAATCCTAATTAACAAAATCAGAAATGAAAAGGGAGACATAACAACAGATCCTGAAGAAATCCAAAACACCATCAGATCCTTCTACAAAAGGCTATACTCAACAAAACTGGAAAACCTGGACGAAATGGACAAATTTCTGGACAGATACCAGGTACCAAAGTTGAATCAGGATCAAGTTGACCATCTAAACAGTCCCATATCACCTAAAGAAATAGAAGCAGTTATTAATAGTCTCCCAACCAAAAAAAGCCCAGGACCAGATGGGTTTAGTGCAGAGTTCTATCAGACCTTCAAAGAAGATCTAATTCCAGTTCTGCACAAACTATTTCACAAAATAGAAGTAGAAGGTACGATACCCAACTCATTTTATGAAGCCACTATTACTCTGATACCTAAACCACAGAAAGACCCAACAAAGATAGAGAACTTCAGACCAATTTCTCTTATGAATATCGATGCAAAAATCCTCAATAAAATTCTCGCTAACCGAATACAAGAACACATTAAAGCAATCATCCATCCTGACCAAGTAGGTTTTATTCCAGGGATGCAGGGATGGTTTAATATACGAAAATCCATCAATGTAATCCATTATATAAACAAACTCAAAGACAAAAACCACATGATCATCTCGTTAGATGCAGAAAAAGCATTTGACAAGATCCAACACCCATTCATGATAAAAGTGTTGGAAAGATCAGGAATTCAAGGCCCATACCTAAACATGATAAAAGCAATCTACAGCAAACCAGTAGCCAACATCAAAGTAAATGGAGAGAAGCTGGAAGCAATCCCACTAAAATCAGGGACTAGACAAGGCTGCCCACTTTCTCCCTACCTTTTCAACATAGTACTTGAAGTATTAGCCAGAGCAATTCGACAACAAAAGGAGATCAAGGGGTTACAAATTGGAAAAGAGGAAGTCAAATATCACTTTTTGCAGATGATATGATAGTATATATAAGTGACCCTAAAAATTCTACCAGAGAACTCCTAAACCTGATAAACAGCTTCGGTGAAGTAGCTGGATATAAAATAAACTCAAACAAGTCAATGGCCTTTCTCTATACAAAGAATAAACAGGCTGAGAAAGAAATTAGGGAAACAACACCCTTCTCAATAGTCACAAGTAATGTAAAATATCTTGGCGTGACTCTAACTAAGGAAGTGAAAGATCTGTATGATAAAAACTTCAAATCTCTGAAGAAAGAAATTAAGGAAGATCTCAGAAGATGGAAAGATCTCCCATGCTCATGGATTGGCAGGATCAACATTGTAAAAATGGCTATCTTGCCAAAAGCAATCTACAGATTCAATGGAATCCCTATCAAAATTCCAACTCAATTCTTCAACGAGTTGGAAGGAGCAATTTGCAAATTTGTCTGGAATAACAAAAAACCTAGGATAGCAAAAAGTCTTCTCAAGGATAAAAGAACTTCTGGCTGAATCACCATGCCTGACCTAAAGCTTTACTACAGAGCAATTGTGATAAAAACTGCATGGTACTGGTATAGAGACAGACAAGTAGACCAATGGAATAGAATTGAAGACCCAGAAATGAACCCACACACCTATGGTCACTTGATCTTTGACAAGGGAGCTAAAACCATCCAGTGGAAGAAAGACAGCATTTTCAACAATTGGTGCTGGCACAACTGGTTGTTATCGTGTAGAAGAATGCAAATCGATCCATACTTATCTCCTTGTACTAAGGTCAAATCTAAGTGGATCAAGGAACTTCACATAAAACCAGAGACACTGAAACTTATAGAGGAGAAAGTGGGGAAAAGCCTTGAAGATATGGGCACAGGGGAAAAATTCCTGAACAGAACAGCAATGGCTTCTGCTGTAAGATCGAGAATTGACAAATGGGACCTAATGAAACTCCAAAGTTTCTGCAAGGCAAAAGACACCGTCAATAAGACAAAAAGACCACCAACAGATTGGGAAAGGATCTTTACCTATCCTAAATCAGATAGGGGACTAATATCCAACATATATAAAGAACTCAAGAAGGTGGACTTCAGAAAATCAAATAACCCCATTAAAAAATGGGGCTCAGAACTGAACAAAGAATTCTCACCCGAGGAATACCGAATGGCAGAGAAACACCTGAAAAAATGTTCAACATCCTTAATCATCAGGGAAATGCAAATCAAAACAACCCTGAGATTCCACCTCACACCAGTCAGAATGGCTAAGATAAAAAATTCAGGTGACAGCAGATGCTGGCGTGGATGTGGAGAAAGAGGAACACTCCTCCATTGTTGGTGGGAGTGCAGGCTTGTACAACCACTCTGGAAATCTGTCTGGCGGTTCCTCAGAAAATTGGACATAGTACTACCGGAGGATCCAGCAATACCTCTCCTGGGCATATATCCAGAAGATGCCCCAACTGGTAAGAAGGACACATGCTCCACTATGTTCATAGCAGCCTTATTTATAATAGCCAGAAGCTGGAAAGAACCTAGATGCCCCTCAACAGAAGAATGGATACAGAAAATGTGGTACATCTACACAATGGAGTACTACTCAGCTATTAAAAAGAATGAATTTATGAAATTCCTAGCCAAATGGATGGACCTGGAGGGCATCATCCTGAGTGAGGTAACACATTCACAAAGAAACTCACACAATATGTACTCACTGATAAGTGGATATTAGCCCCAAACCTAGGATACCCAAGATATAAGATATAATTTGCTAAACACATGAAACTCAAGAAGAATGAAGACTGAATTGTGGACACTATGCCCCTCTTTAGATTTGGGAACAAAACACCCATGGAAGGAGTTACAGAGACAAAGTTTGGAGCTGAGATGAAAGGATGGACCATGTAGAGACTGCCATATCCAGGGATCCACCCCATAATCAGCATCCAAATGCTGACACCATTGCATACACTAGCAAGATTTTATTGAAAGGACCCAGATGTAGCTGTCTCTTGTGAGACTATGCCGGGGCCTAGCAAACACAGAAGTGGATGCTCACAGTCAGCTAATGGATGGATCATAGGGCTCCCAATGGAGGAGCTAGAGAAAGTAGCCAAGGAGCTAAAGGGATCTGCAACCCTATAGGTGGAACAACATTATGAACTAACCAGTACCCCGGAGCTCTTGACTCTAGCTGCATATATATCAAAAGATGGCCTAGTCGGCCATCACTGGAAAGAGAGGCCCATTGGACTTGCAAACTTTATATGCCCCAGTACAGGGGAACACCAGGGCCAAAAAGGGGGAGTGGGTGAGCAGGGGAGTAGGGGTGGGTGGATATGGGGGACTTTTGGTATAGCATTGGAAATGTAAATGAGCTAAATACCTAATAAAAAATGGAAAAAAAAACAAAAAAACAATTTAAAAGCATATTCTAGAAATGCAGTCTTGTATAGCCTCTACACTTAGAGTACTATACTCAAAGAATTTAAAGATTTATTTTACTTTTAATTAATCATATGTGTATATGGATATGCACATACATGTGCAAGTGTCCTCAGAGGACAGAAAAAAGTTTCAGATCCTCTGCAGCTGGAGTTGCAAGTGCTTGCATGCAGGCTATCTAACACAGGTGGGAATCAGTCTATCGGATCAGGTCATCCATAAGAGCAGCAAATGCTTTTAACTGCTGAGCCATCTCTCCAGTCCCTGCTCAACGGACATAGAAGCAAAGACTTGGACAGATGCTTTTGTGCTAATATTCTCTCAATTAGCACACGACACAATCATTAAGAAGCTGAAACAGTGTAAACATACAACAGATGATAGAAATAAGCAGATTACTGTTTGTGCTTACAAAAAGGAATACAATTCTGACACATGTTACATGATGAAGCAAATTGAAAATATGTTCAATGAAATAGGCCAGATCTGCAAAGGCCAGCACTGTATGCTTTCAGTTACATGAAGTAATTACATAAGTCAATTCTAGGACATAGTAATAGTTACTATGATAATGGCAGTTATCTGCTAATAGTTATAAGAATTACTTTTCAGGTAATGAAAAGATTTAGGAAATAAAGCTGATAGATGCATTGCCTTGTGAATTGAATGAATAGCCACTGAAGTGTGCACGTAAAAGCGACTAAATTGACAAATTCTATGTTTTATAATTATTTATTGTATATATTTTGCTACAGTCTTTAAAGGTTAATTATTGAATTTACCCAAACCAATTAAATTATATACTTAAATCAGGGAAGTAATATGTTATGTGAATTGATTTCAATAAATTTGTTAAAATGAGGAAATTATATGAATAGGCTCTTAACTCAAGAGGAAAAGTGAATGGCAATATGCACATGAAAAGACACTTGCTATTATTAGTCATCAGGGAAATGCAAATCAAAATTACAGAAGGATTCCATGTCTCACCCACTAGAATGGCTGTAATAAAAAAGATAGATGTTAACAATTGGATGGGATAGAAGAATTAGAACTACCATACATTACCAGTGGGGCCATACAGTGATCTTCATTATGAATAATGACTTGGCAATTCTTCAAAACATTAAACACAACACCTTCAGATGACCAAAACTCTGATAGAGAAATGAAGACATATCTGCACACAATAAATTACACATGATTGTTAGCCGCAGCAATACTATGTGGCTATGAAGTGGGAACAACTCATGTTTCTTTCTATAATCAAATGAATTAAAAAGAAAAATAACCAAATGTACTTCCATCTGATATATTATTAAGTGATGGTGAGGCTGGGCCTACTTTTACACAGTGTCACAATGGAAACATGATAAATAAAGACTATTATCCAAAATCACATATCCTATCGTTTCTATTATAGAAAATTCCCAGAATGAAAAAACACAGGGAAAGGAAATGATCTGTGCATTAGGGGGAGGGAGAGATAGCATGGCTGTGTTAAAGGAACTTAAGGGCCATTATTTTCAGTCCTGGAAAAATAAAGCAAAAGCAAAACCAACGAAAACTGTAAGACAGAAGCTCATGGAACGAAGTAGGAAGTAGATTTATTCAAAGCCGTCCTTGAAGAAGACAGAAGAAGTACAAAACTGTCTCAGGAGGGTTCTGATTACAAAGAGCTTTTACAGTAAGATAAGGTGTAGGATATAATGTGGGGTCTTTCACACCCATATTCACTCTATTCTGGGGTATAATGTAGCTGTTTCCTCCAAGCCAAGGTGTTTGCTTCTGGAAGGCAGAGGAAAGTTCCTACATTCTTTATGCTAAGGAGACTTACAGTATCACCAGACTTCTTTCCAAGGTTATAGAAGAACTATGCAAACACTGGATAAGGGGATTCTTCAGTGCACCTATCAGTAAGTTGAGTTTTAGGATATAACTTTCTTAAGTAATCATCATGATGGGATGGATTGTTTAGTGACAAGGCTGCCCTTTTGTCACTCATAAACAAAACACCAAAAACTGAAACAAATAAACTCATTCATTTCTTTCATCAAGCCAGACAACCTCTTTTCTGTCTGTTGTTGTTGCCTTCTCTGGAGTGAATAGACAGGTTTCTTGTCTCTTTAGAAAGAGTCACAGCAATGAAATCCTTATAGTGGGGTTTGAACAGTTAAGAAAAGTTTCTAGTTGAGTAAAAAGAAGTATGGAGTATCAGAAGATGGTTTTAAATGAATCTCTGTTAAGAGTGGAAAAAGTACTAATAAGAAGGACGTTTCCATTAGGAATTAGAGAGCTGTTTTAGAATTTCACAGTTCTCTGGGAGACAGTGGACCAGGAGAGGTAGCCTGGTTCTGGGTTGATCTAAAGGCTTTGAAGCCCTAGAGACCTTGAAGGGAAGGTAGGAGCTTTGCTTGTTTCTAGGAACCAGACCCTGTCACTAGCTACAACCCACCATAGATATGTGGCCATCAGTCACATAATGCCAATGCCCCAAGCCCCTCCACATAGAGATGAAGCATCTCTAGTATCTCAGACCAAGACAATAAGAAAAGAGAGATATTGTCATGTGTGGGAACTAAAATGGGGCCTGGGAGAGAGGGGAGAGGGAGGATAGCCCACGGCCAGCCAGAGCTCCACTTATGCTCTGGACAGGCAGATGAGGGAGGACTGCCAGATGCTTTCCACTCAGCCCCAGGTGGGCATCTGTACTGGCTGGTTTTGTGTCAACTTGACACAGCTGTAGTTATCACAGAGAAAGGAGCTTCAGTTGAGGAAATGCCTCCATGAGATCCAGCTGTAAGGCATTTTCTCAATTAGTGATCAAGGGGGAAAGGCCCCTTGTGGGTGGGACTATCTCTGGGCTGGTAGTCTTGGGTTCTATAAGAGAGCAGGCTGAGCAAGCCAGGGGAGGCAAGCCAGTAAAGAACATCCCTCCATGGCCTCTGCATCAGGTCCTGCTTCCTGACCTGCTTGAGTTCCAGTCCTGACTTCCTTTGGTGATGAACAGCAGTATGGAAGTGTAAGCCAAATAAACCCTTTCCTCCCCAACTTGCTTCTTGGTCATGATGTTTGTGCAGGAATAGGAACCCTGACTAAGACAGCATCCAAGCCTCTGACTCACTCGACAGGGGTTGGACAAGTGGCAGCCCCTGAAACGAAAAGGGGCCCCGGGAGTTACACCCTGTAACCGTGGGGTTATGGGAGAGAGGGCACAGGGAAGAGAGGTTCCCACACAGGTGAGAGTCTGCGCAGCTGAACAGAGATAGTCCATGGTTTAGAGCTTTATTATAGAAAGGCAGGGGGAAAAGAGAAGGTAGAAAGAGAGAGAGATAGGCCAAGCCAAGAGGAGACAAAGGGGAAAGGGAGAGAGAGAAGAAAAGCAAGAGAGTAAGAGGGAGAGAGAGGAAGAGAGAGCAAAGAGAGGAGAGGAGTGCGAGGAGAGAGGGGTAAGAGCAAGGGAGGCAAGAGGAGTGAGAGGAGTGAGAGAGAGCAAGGGGCCAAACAACCAGTTTTAAAGTATGCTGCTATCTTTTCTATCTTTTTAATTGCTAGGTAACTGGGCTGGAGTTTAGCCTGAAGGTCAGAAGCTTGGGACATTGACTACTTGGCTTCTAACCATGCTTCTTTTGTGGGGGATGTGTGGGGTGGTAACTTAGACAGAAGCCAGAGTTCCAGGAGACATGAGAGAACTCCTTCCATCCCATGTAGGTAAATTATCACCACCGAGTCCCGGGGTTCAACATCTCAGCTCTACTGTAAACCAGACTGTCTTTGCATAGCCCAGTGCCCCACAGTCATATAGGCTCAAGACAGAGATCTCTATGGTAATGAGGTACCTAGAGCCTGGAAGGCATAGTCAATAAGCTTTCCTCCTGCAAAAATAATTTCAGGCCCACTAGAAGAAATGGGGCACGGGTTTATGCATCTACCTTCCATATAGCAATAAACGATTTGGAACCACAGACTCTCTTCATCGGAATTCACTTTGCGAACAATGGAGAAGGCCATCACCTATAGAGCCATAGTCTAATCTCCTGTAGAAGGCCTCTCTGTACTCCCAGACAAAATTGTCACCAAGCCTGCTGCTACCATAAAGCCAAGGACTCACCCCATGGGACCAGCCAGAGCTCCCTTCCCTACCTCCACCCCTGGCCCCAGGTTAGACTCAGCCCACAGGCCCCCACTTCATTGTTCTCTGCTTTTCGGTGGCTCCTAGCAGTACCTGGGTATCTGAGAACTCCTTGATAGCCAGGGACCCTGGAAATAGCTCAGGCTATTTTGTGCCTCAGACTGTACTTTCCCACCCTCAATCAGTGCCTCTGTACTTCCCTATGGCCCAGCACCCACCTGTAAGGTGTGGGATAAGCACAGACAAACTCCCCATGTCCTGCCTCCACAAGCACAATGCCCAGTGGCAGAGTGGATGAGGGACCCACAACCCTACAGCTCTCTGTGTTGCACTAAATTTGAATGAATTATTCATTGTAAATGGAAGATTTTTACAATTGTCTTGTATACCTCTGAAGCAATTGCTAGCAGCATACCAAGCACAATGTTAAATTAAATGGAGAGAATTTTAAAGCTGTTTAACTAAAGTGAAGGACATGAGAAAGTTGCCCACTATCTCACTATCTATTCAACAGAGTACTTGAAGTTCTAGGCAGAGCAGTAAGACAACTTTTAAGGATATCAAGAGGGTGCAACTGGAAAAAAAATGTCAAAGTTTCCCTATTCTCCAGTGATATGATAGTATATATGAATGACATCAAAATTCTACCAGAGGATTTGTAAGGTGAAAAGGGGAATACTTCTCCATTGGTAGCAGGAGGAAAAACTTGTGTAACCACTTTTGAAATCACTTTGGCGTTTCTCATAAAATTAGGGATAGTTTTACCTCAAGACTCAGCTATACCACTTCAGAGCATGTACTCAAAAGATGCTCTACCATCCCACAAGGACACTTGCTCAATTATGTTCATGGCAGCTTTATTCATAATAGCTAGAAACTGAAAACAACCTAGATATCCCTCAACTGAAGAATGGACAACGAAAATGTGGTTTATTTGTACAGTGGAATACTACTCAGGTGCTAATAACAAGAACATCATGAATTTTGTAGGCAAATGGACAGAACTAGAAAATATCATCTTGAGTGTGGTAACCCAGACTCAAAATGACATGCATGGTATATACTCACTTATAAATGGATATTAACCATAAAGTACAGGATCAGCACACTATAATCCAGGGACCCAAAGAAGTGAAATAATAAGGAGGGACCAAAGATGGATAGTTGAATCGTTGAATCTTTCTCAGAAGGGGGAAATATATATATATATATATATATATACATATATATATATATACACATATATATATATCAAATATACATATTATAAATAATGTATAATATATACAGAATATATATTATAAATATATATCAAATATATTATAAATAATATATTATATATATATATATATATATATATATATATGGTAGAAGGAGGGAACTGAGTGGCAGAGGGTATGTGGGAGGAGAGCAGGGTGGGGAAGATTAGGTATATGGAAAGCTGCGGAGAGAGAATGAAAATCAGTGGTGATCAGAAGGTGGGGGTGGGGCTAAGGACGGGTGGGGGGCGGCAATCTCTTTGATTTGACAGAGACCTGAGATGGGGGAGACCCTATAGTGTCTATGGGTGCAACTCTGGCTTTGATTCCTGCCACTGGGAGAAATAAATCCTGAAGTGGCCATTTCCTGTAGCAAGGTAGCACTCCCAGGAAAGGAATAAGACACCCATACCTCCCACTGCTCCAGTCCTTAACCCAAAATATATCCTGCCTACAAGGTGTGCAGGGACAAACAGATAAAAGACAGAGAGAATGGACAACCAATGACAGGTCCAAATTTAGACCAATCCCATGGGCAAGAACCAATCCCTGACACTATTAGTTATACCCTGTTATGCTTGCAGACAGGAGACTTGCATAACTGTCCTCTAAGAGGCTCCACTCAGTGGCCAATGGAAAGAAATGCAGAGATCTACTACCAAATATTAGATTGAGCTTGGGGAGTCTTACAAAAAAGTTGGAGGAAGGATTTAACAATCCAAAGAGGACAGAGAGTCTATTGGGAGGTCAACAGTGTCAACTAACCTGGACCCTTGAGGGCTCCCAGATAATGAACCACCACCAAAGAGCAAGCATGGGCTGGACATAGGCTCTTCACTCTGCAAATTTGTAGCACATGTGCAGCTTGGTCTTCATTCAAGATCCCCAACAACTGGAGCATGGGCTGTCCCTGAGTCTGTTATCTGCCTGTGAATCCTCTTCTCTAACTGGGATGTCTTGTCTGGTCTCAGGGGAAAGGATGAGCCTAGTGCTGCAAGTGTGGGTGTGGGGCAGGGGGTTCTTAGAGAAGACTAGGAAAGCATGGGAGAGGATCTGTGTGAGGGATTAGTGGGAGGAGAGGAGGGAAGAATATTTGTATTTAAGGTAAATAAATTAATTAGTTATTAAAAAGTGATTGGAAGCCAATTACAAACTATGACATTTAAAGATCAAAGACAACAACGTTCATACTGTGTTTTTATGTCTCTAAGTTAAATAGTGGAAAATTATTGTCAAATTAAGCTAATGAAAGCAATGTATTTAATAAGAGGCCAAGAAGTTCTTCAGCTCCTTCAGTCTTTTAAATCCTCATACTTAATTGAATCTAAATATATTTTACTCAGTAAAGAGTTTCCATTCAACCCTCAAAATTGATCCAGATGCCTAATTTATCACCTATCTTTAGGCAGTAGAAGAGAATAATTTGTATATCATTTTAAAACTTCTTTAGTTTAAATGTATTCATTTAAATAAGCTCTTATGTAGTAGGATTACCCTAAGGCCCAGGATCTTCCTGGTCAAGCACTGGAATTGCAAGGCTACAAAATAGGCCCTGCATATTTTCCCTTTTCTGTGTATGCAATTTCCTTGTTTGTCCCCTAATTTTACAGTGTGGTCCATTTAGTCCTTGGGGTAGAGTCTAATTCATGCAAAGCAATCTTATAGCTTCTTTCAGTGCCTTTTTCAGAGACTTGAGTCTGAAGGTGAAGGTGCAGTTAGGTTCTCATGCTAATTATCCTGACACTCTCCGGGTGTTAGCACCTTGTTGGGTGTGAATGGGAACATCAGCACATGTTTCAGAATATAAGAGGGTATAAATGATTGAAGTGTTCTTATTCTCTTTGAAGGATTCTTTGGAACTGATGCACCTCGGTCCTGGAACAATATGGGCAATTCCAAAGAAAATTAGAAGCTATCACCACTTTTTTCTTTATATTTTCAAAACAATTAGACAAAAGAAATAGCTTAAAAATTCATCTTAGATGAAAAAATTAGTTAGAGGCCTTGATGTTAAAATACTTACTCTGACAAGATAAACATCAAAACCTAATTTTAAAACAGCCAGAGGGGAGCAAACGAGTGTCTGTTGCTACCCATTTCCAAGATGAATTTTATTTACAAAGCTAAGATTGCCTCTTGCTTTGAAGCCTTGGTCATTTATAGTCCATGGACATATTTTTGTGAGGGAATAGGGATAAAAAGAATCTATCACTGAGGACAATTTTAGACTTAAGGCTTCATTCAAAACAGGGAAAGAAAAATAAACCTTTCCAGCTCCCAGCCAGCCAGGTTTGAATTGGCTACAATGAAAAGCTGGACTTGCTAGAAAAGTGATTTATTTGTTTGTAGACACAAAAAGAAAAAGAATTTATGAAAACCCTCAAACAACACCCATTTTAAGAAATTACTGGAAAACACTGCTGCCTTCAGGAATAAAATGTTAAATATTTTTAAAAAATATTCTAATACACCCACATTTCTTTGTTGGAATATGTGCTTACTGGGTACTTTTATGATATGTGAAAGGGCATTTTGTTCCTTTGGTTAAATCCTCTAGAAGGTTAGATAAAGGCCATTGGGGTCATTATTACCTTATCAGGCCCTGTATACTGTAGAGGTCTATAAATTTATCTGCTTTGCACTGTTCCTTCTTAAGAACTCCTAAAACCATAAGCCATTTGTTCTATTTCTGAAAACTACCTCTCAGAAGTTTGCCTTGAGAGTAGCTGAGGCTGCCACCAATGGCAAGGAATTTGAGTTTGGTAGATTAGTGTTCAACTAACACTTTCAAGACCTGGAAGTGTGAAGTTATAAATCTACTTTGTTCATAACTGTTTTTAATCACAGGGTAATTATAATAATTAAACAGATGAGCCTCTGAGGAAACCAAGCCTTTTCTCATTAAAAACTTGACAGGGAATCGTGTCTCCAAAAAATCAGGATAAATTTCAAAGTATAAGCTGAGACAACTTTTCAGAAGAAATTAGATGACATTAGTAAATATTTAGATTCAGAACTCTGAATCCTATCAACCTTATGTTTGAACAGTGTCACATGAATCTGTAAGGAGCTTGTGGAAGGCCGTGCAGACATGCCACTCTGAATGTGACACACACAGTATAAGGCAAAAGTGAAAGAAATGTGCTGTCTATTTGTTCTTTCTTTCTTTTTTTTTTAAATGGTTTTGTTTTCTGTATACAAGTATTTTATCTGCATGCAAATCTGTGTGCAATGTATATGCAAGGTGTCCAAGAAGGCCAGAGAGGACCTTGCATTCCTTGGAACTGGAATTACAGACTGTTGTAAACTTCCATGTAGGTTCTGAGAATTTAACATGGGTCCTCTGTCAGAGCAACTGGAGCTCCTGCTGATCTAGCATTAAAGTCATTTCTAAAACGACTTTTTTACTGTATGTTTTCTATAGTAAAAATATGTTCTATATGCTTCCCCGTTAGTTAAAAATGGTAAGGTTAACCTTTCCAAAAGCACACGGAAGGGAGCACTGATTTAGAATTTATGTCCGTTTATGAATTATAAATATTCATTTGGTGTTTGGAGTTGTCACACCGTGACTTGTACCCTTGGATATATGTCAGCACACTTTCTGCTATTTTAGCAAATACCCACAATAAGTGGATGGAGGCTTATTTGCCTCACCATTTCAAGGTTGCAGTATATGGTCCCTTGGTTCATTTGGTTTGGGTCTCTGGTAGAGTGAAACTGGAAGCTTTATCTCATATAGGCCAATGGGAGAAAAAGAAAGAGAAAGCATCCAGGATTCCAATGTCCTCTTGAAAAACAGGCCTCAGGAAATCTGACTCCCTATTATTAGATTCCACATATTAAGAGATCCCAGTCTTAACATAATACCAGGACTGGATACCAAGTTTTAAAAGCATAGGCCATACTTCACCCAGGAGATGTTTCAAATCCAAACAATAGAAACTTGTGGCATCACGTCTTGTACAATGAATGTCAAATTGATGTTTGCTCTATTTCTGTGACTTAGTCCTCATTTCTGATTTGCTTATGTCTGTACAATAGATAATTCTATTTACTGTTAAGCCATTTGAACACCAAAATTCCTGCATATGTAAGTCAACTTGAATCATTTCAAGATGATGAAGTAGAAATAGGTAAAAAAGCTACAGATAACAGAGAAACAATTAAGTCATAAAGATGTGTATATAAATATAAAATTCTGATGACAAGGAATTCTACAGGAAATATGACTGCTATCTGTAAAATGAATTATTTTTAATATAACTGTAACCAGTGAATTAATCCAACAGCTATATTTCTTTACCTTATGCTAATCCCAGTAATCACACAGAGAAACCAAGATTTATTTCTAGCTCCTTTTCAATAGTTGAGCAGTTAAATGATCTACATTAACCTCTAAATTAATCTGGCTACTTCCCAGACATGGCCCCAATATATTTGCTTCTTCTTATTGCTCTGGCTCTTTGGGCTCCAGGTGCGTTTTTCTATGATCTCTCTCCAGATCCCTTTCTCATAGTTCCAAGTCCTCATACCTGGCAGGTCTTTAACTCCCTTTCTTTCTCTCCTTCCCATGGCTGGTGAAAGCATCTGCCTAATTCTTTCTTCTCCCCTATGATTGGGTGACCAGCATTTATTGACAAGGCAGAGAATAAATGGTAAGAATTATTTACAGAGACTACCCCACCCAGGGATCCATCCCATAATCAGCCACCAAACCCAGACACTATTGCATATGCTAGAAAGATTTTGCTGAAGGGACCCTGTTATACCTATCTCATATGAGGCTATGCCAGTGCCTGGCAAATACAGAAATGGATGCTCATAGTCATCTATTGGATGGAACACAGGGCCCCCAATGGAGAAGCTAGAGAAAGTACCCAAGGAGCTGAAGGGGTCTGCAACCCTATAGGTGGAACAACAATGTGAACTAACCAGTACCCCCAGAGCTCGTGTCTCTAGCTGCATATGTAGCAGAAGATGGCCTAGGCAGCCGTCACTGGAAAGAGAGGACCCTTGGTATTGCAAACTTTATATGCCCTAATACAGGGGAATGCCAGGGCCAAGAAGCAGGAGTGGGTGGGTAGGGGAGCAGGGTGCGGGGAGGGTATAGGGAACTTTCAGGATAGCATTTGAAATGTATATAAAGAAAATATCTTGTAAAATAAACAAATAAATAAATTGTTTACACAAACTTAAGACAGTAGATGCTTGGTGTAAGCATTACAATGCCATGTACAGTTTGAAACAAGATATGGTGGCAGAGAAATTTGTATAACAAAAGGGTAAAATTTTTTATTAGGTATTTTCCTCATTTACATTTCCAATGCTATCCCAAAAGTCCCCCATACCCTCCCCCCCCCACTTCCCTACCCCCCCTCCCACTTTTTGGCCCTGGCGTTCCCCTGTACTGGGGTATATAAAGTTTGCATGTCCAATGGGCCTCTCTTTCCAGTGATGGCTGACTAGGCCATCTTTTGATACATATGCAGCTAGAGTCAAGAGCTCTGGGGTACTAGTTAGTTCATAATGTTGTTCCACCTATAGGGTTGCAGATCCCTTTAGCTCTTTGGGTACTTTCTCTAGTTCCTCCATTGGGGGCCCTGTGATCCATCCAATAGCTGACTGTGAGCATCCACTTATGTTTTTGCTAGGCCCCAGCATAATCTCACAAGAGACAGCTATATCAGGATAAAAGGGTAAATTTTATACCATGTGCAAAATCATTATGACTACAGTTGTCACCAGTAACTATAAGAGGACAATAAATAAATAAATAAATAAATAAATAAATAAAGAATACAGAAATTTACACATGAACATAACATTGCACACAAATACAACTTATAAAATTATTTATATTCTAAAAGATTTACTATTGAATGAAGACTATTGAATTATTATGTTTTGGTCTTGTAATGGAACTGAAATTGTTTTTGAACATATGTCCCTTATTTTGAGGAAACTATTACATGTTTCTTTCTTGATTGCCTGGTGGATCTCTAATCTTTATTTCTTAATTACCTGTTGTACACGTGCAAGTGTGAAGATAGTTTTGAGGAGGTAAGCAAAGATAAAGAAGAAGCAGGGGAAATAAATGGGAGTGAATCTCTAATCTGTGAAGAACTAGTGGGATCTACTCAAAATTATCTACATTGCCATGTGATAAAAATGTCTAGGGAGTTTCAATATAAATGAAGTGGAATGTTTTAAAGATGCCATGGATAGTCTTGCACTAGTTGGCCAGTGGTACACTCAATGTTTAGTGATGGTGAGATACTTGATTTGAATCCAAGAATCTTATATTCTCCTGGTGACTATAGGTCTTTGTTTCATTTACAAACAGGTGTGAGCTTGGTTTGAATCCCTCACACAGCAAACATGTTTCTTTTTGCTACATTGACATTATGTTTTGAGTATATTTTAAGTGCTGCAAATTATTTTTTATTAGATGTTTTCTTCAATTACATTTCAAATGCTATCTCTTTCCTAGTTTCCTCTCTGAAAAGCCCCTATAACCTCCCCATCCCTCTGCTCCCCAACCCACCCACTCCTACTTCCTGGTCCTGGCATCCCCTATACTGGGGCATAGAATATTCGTAAAACCAAGGCCCTCTCCTCCCATTGATGGTTGACTAGGCCATCCTCTGCTACATATGCAGCTAGAGACACCAGTTCTATGGGTACTGGCTAGTTCATATTGTTGTTCCTCCTATAGAGCTACACCACTTCAGCTCCTTGGGTACTTTTTCGAGCTCCTTCATTGGGGACCCTGTGTACAATCCAATAGCTGATTGTGAGTATCCAATTCTGTATTTGCCAGGCACTGGCATAGCCTCACAGGAGAAGGCTATATGAGGCTCCTTTAAGCAAAATCTTGTTGGTATATGTAATAGAGTCTGGGTTTGGTGGTTGTGTATGGGATGGATTCCTGGGTGCGGCAATCTCTGAATTGTACTTCCTTCAGTCTCAGCTCTGATCTTTGTCTCAGTAACTCCTTCCATGGGTATTTTGTTCCTCCTTCTAAGAAGTAATGAAGTATCCACACTTTGGTCTGTCTTCTTCTTGAGTTTCATGAGTTTTGCAAATTGTATCTTGGGTATTGTAGATTCTGAGCTACTATTCACTTAACAGTGAGTGCATATCATGTGTGTTCTTTTGTGATTGGGTTACCTTACTCAGGATGATATCCTCCAGTCTATCAATTTGCCTAAGAATTTCATAAATTCATTGTTTTTAATAGCTGAGTAGTACCCCATTGTGTAAATGTATCACATTTTCTGTATCCATTCTTCTGTTAAGGGACGTCTGGGTACTTTCCAGCTACTGGCTATTATAAATAAGGCTGCTATGAATATAGTGGAGCATGTGTCCGTATTACACATTGGAACATCTTCTGGGTATATGCACAGGAGAGGTATTACTGGATCTTCCAGTAGTATTATGTCCAATTTTCTGAGGAACCACCAAACTGATTTCCAGAGTAGTCGTACCAGCTTGCAATCCCAAAAACAATGGAGGAGTGTATCTCTTTCTCCACATTCTAGCCAGCATCTGCTGTCAGCTGAATTTTTTATCTTAGCCATTCTAACTGGTTTAAGGTAGAATCTCAGGGTTGTTTTGATTTGCATTTCCCTGATGATTAAGGATGTAAATAATTTTTTCAGATGTTTCTCAGCCATTGGTTATTCCTCAGTTAAGAATTCTTTGTTTAGCTCTGTACACCATTTTTTAATAGGGTTATTTGGTTTCCTGGAATGCAACTTCTTGAGTTCTTTATATATATTGTATATTAGTCCTCTATGCGATTTAAGATTTGTCAAGATCTTTTCCCAATCTATTGGTGGTCATTTTGTCTTATTGACAGTGTTCTTGCCTTATAGAAGCTTTGACACTTTATGAGGGCCCATTTGTCAATTCTTGATCTTACAGCACAAGCCATTGCTGTTCTGTTCAGAAATTTCCCCCCTGTGACCATATCTTTGAAGCCTTCCTCCACATTCTCTAATGAGTCAATTTGCCTTCTTCTACATGATAACCACCAGTTGAGCCAGCACCATTGGTTGAAAATGCAATTGTTTATCCACTTGTTGGTTTTAGCTCCTTTGTGACCATAGATCTAGGAAACATAGGTGTGTGGGTTGATTTCTGTGTCTTCAGTTCTATTCCATTGATCTACCTGTCTGTCACTGTAACTGTACCATGCAGTTTTCATCACATTTGCTCTGTAGTACAGCTTGAGGTCAGGCATGGTGATTCCACCAGAGGTTCTTTTATTGTTGAGAATAGTTTTTGCTAGCCTAGGTTTTTTGTTATTCCAGACGAATTTGCAAATTTCCCTTTCTAACTCTGTGAAGAATTGAGTTGGAATTTTGATGGGGATTTCATTGAATCTGTAGATTGTTTTTGGCAAAATAGCCATTTTTTACTATAGTAATCTTGCCAATTCATGAGCATGTAAGATCTTTCCATCTTCTGAGATCTTCTTTGATTTCTTTCTTCAGTGTCGCATCCCACTCGACCGGCAAGAAAGACGCAACCACCGGTTCTTCTGCGGCAAGCTTTATTGCTTCTTCAGGAGGGAAGACCCTGAACCCAGAAAATGGCGCTGCTTATATAGCCCTCAGCCATGGCATTTCAGCACCTGATGTGGTGTGTGTCAGCTCCTGATTCGTTGCTCGCCCATCACCCCATTACTACGCCCCGAGATGGGCAGTGACTAGGCATGAGTTCACTCTCACACTTGCACACAAGGCTTGTTTACTAGTTAGGCACAGCAGAGGCCAGCACCATCTTATAATGGCGATTGTTTGGGCACGGCTCTCCACATCTCCCCCTTTTTATTTTATTAAAATGAGGCTGGACTAGGTCTGTGTAATTATGCCCATCCGCTGTGGCTCCTGTCTTAGGTCGTTCCTCTAATGTCACAGCCTTTCCTGTCATAGGGTAACCCTATCGCCACCAGGCCCCGTGTCTTAGGTTGATCTGTGCATGAGGAAAGTTGCCCGTCCCTGGATACCGCAGTGCTATGTGATAGTAACTACTAAATGACCTAGGGCAAACTCTACAAAAGAGGCCAGCCACCAATGTTAACTAATTCTTGAGCATAGATAGCCAGATTTCGGGGGAGGCCCCTTGCTCAATGGCAGCAAGTGCTTGAGCTATCACAACCTTGTCATTTGTTTGTTGGGTTCTGAGCTTGCAAACCAACCAGAGCATGAACACAAGTCCACAGCAGGTGGCAACACCAAATAAACCTACCCCCACCCATTCCTTAAAATAAGAAAATGCAGATGAAATCCAGGAGGAGAGGCCCTCTGTCAATGACAGGTCCATTCACGTTGAGTTGATCTTTAAAACTGCCACCCTCAGGGCCTCAAGAGTCTCATCGAATCCCTCAGACCAATTTCCTGCAAGATACAAGGAAAGCTGTCTAGACAGATTAGCTGCATGAGTAAAATTTTCATATTGTACACTGGTAATACACAGAGCGCCCAACTTTCTTTCACAACCCAACTCGGCCAACTGGTATAGAACAGTTATCTGTTCCTCAACCAGATCGAGGCACTGATTCAAAATCATCAGCCCTCCCTTCAGCTGGGCACTAGCACCTGCCTCATTACTTAGAATCCATTGGTAATATGGCCAAATATTTTCTTTTTCTGTAGCATCTCCTTTATCATTCATTACAGCAAAATCCAATGGAGGTGACAAAACAAAATCCTTTGCTATTTCTTTCCGAGGAAAAAATTTTTGATTGCCAAGGTGAAAAAACTATAGGAAATGCAAGGTCCGGATGACACCAAGGCATGCTGCGTATAGCAGTAGCATTGTCAACAGGCCATCGTGATCTTTTGGGAATAGTTGCATTTCCCTTTATCATAATCGTGGTGATGTTTATAGGTGAAGTTACATTATTTTCAACATCACTTGAGCCTGACTGTGCGCCTTGAGCAACTTGCGTTAAAGGATTAAATAACACTCCAGAGCTCACTTTATTTTGGCTAATGAAATCTGTCCAATTAGAGATAATCTTTTTCTTTAAAAATATTCAGTTGTCAAAAACAAAGGCAAGGTAGAAGAATTGGAATGTACTGGTAAAGGTACCGGCTATGATCTTATTATGGCCCACAAAGGTATACTTATCCCTGTCTCAATCACCAGGAATAAGAATAACAGGCTCATCTTGAGATTCATCTTGCTCTTTCATGGTCCTTGTCAGTCGCATCGGAACCCAAAGTGGATTTTCTTCACCCTGTGGAAAAAACACAAATAGCTCCCCAGGATCTGATTAAGATAGGATCCGGGCCATACCATTTATTATCAAGGACATTCTTCCACTTGACCATTTCATTGAGCGTTTGAGGCCATTGTCCATGCCTTTCAGCTGGTGATCTCCCAGCATTATCCAATTTTAAGAAATTAAGAATAAATATTATAAGGGATAGAGCCATCTTTGGCGTCATAGCCTCTATCCCCCCTTTTTGTTTTTGTTTTTTTTAAAGAAGTTTTAATTCTCCTAGTTACCTAATGACCGGTTTGAGATAGAGGAGTTCATATACATTCCGTGTCCTCCCCAAGACATAGCCTGTGGGAGTCGGTTGACTTGATGCCAGGTGTAGGTCATGAATGTTTCTGACTAACAAGAACAGAACATTTGTTTCTAGGGTGGCTTTTCAGCCCTGTCATATATACTATTTAGATTTACAAAATAAACAGCTAGGACTTATCTGTTTAGTCTTTCTTGCCAGTGGCTAACTTCAGCTTAGGAATTTTTCCCTTGAATAGGAGCCAGGTAATGATGTATGTGCTCTAATATGTTGAATATAAAAGGGGTGCTCATGCATCAAAATACAATCTTGTATTTTCATCAAAATTTTAGATACTGAACTGTTAGTCAGTTTTAATATAACATGAGCAGTGACTAATTACACTTTCAATTGTTTTTCTTTAAGAGAGATTGTAACTAGAATGCTTGAAAAGTCATTATAGTCACATGTGTATAATTTATATATTTATTAATCAGAAATAAGAGAAAGTCTTTAAGTTGTCTCTGCAAATAACTATGTTTTAAAACCCAAATAAATATAAGAATCCTGAGTTTGTATTTTTTCAGGAGCTATCTGTAATCTTTATCAGTTAAAGCTTTATGTAAACCTCTATAACACAAAAGCAAATCCTGGGGGTCATTTCCAGGCAACCCAGGACAAGTTCTTAACTGCCCAAAAACAATTTTCTTAAATGAACAGTATTTTTCTTATAAGTTGCATAAGCAATTGCAAGCTCTGAGATATAATATTGACTATTAATATACAACTTAAAGTTTAATTGTTCAACATTTTTAAACACCATCTTCAGCACACAATTTAATTATCTGTGCTGAAACAGGAGGAAACTCAAAAGAATAATCATGTGATTTAATTCACATATACTTTTCTCTCATATAAAGGCTATTTTTAAATACAGTAAATGGGATGCATGCATGCATGAATTTATAGAAAATATAGGAGCATGCATGAAATAATTTTTTAACTATCTTAGGATAATGATGATCAATTTTACTTCATATGATGGTATATAATAGATCAAACATCAATATTCTGCAATAACCAAATTAATGGCTGTTTGGAACAAGGAACAGACACTTATACATGTAAGCAAACTCTGTACACTATAACTTTATATAAAGTAGGCAAGTCAAATCGCAATGTATTGATAAATTTCACAGCCTAATTGACCTTTTATAAACTTTGAATTTAAATTTTATTTAGAACAACATCTGGCTAGGTCTGTAATAAGGCTCTAAGAAGTGCCACACAAGCCGAGCTGAGGCTGCTCCCCTCCGAGCTCAGCCTCAACCCAAATGCAAACTTTTTTCAATCTGAACACTCTGCCAGAGTCTTGGCTTAAAGATTATCCCTATGTTGAAGTATCCTTAAAGACCTGTTTTCTTGTGTTTGTTCATGTTGTTTAGAAAAACTCCAACCTTGAGTTCCCAATTATAAGCTAACTTTCTGTTACAAGCAAAAGGCTGTCTGCCCCTTTAAGAGCTCCATTTTTAATCGGCCCTGAGCAGGGCTTTTTCAGCTGTACTTGGCTCCCAGCCACAGTGCAGCTAACTTATAAACAAGTTAAAGGATGGACATCCAGCAGATAAAGTTTTAACCATTTATATTTTTTAACATGAAACACAGAACAATAATCATTCAAACAACAAAACAAAAACAAACATGAATTGACAGATATATAGACAATTTGTTTTGGTGCACCAAAAGCAGATAATAGACAGACAGGGAATAGAACTTGGTGTCTCAAAGGGACACAGATATCCTAACCAGAGCTAAGAATATCTCCATAGGAGCCAGAGAGGAAGTAGGACATCTCCCATTTTCCTTCTGTTCCCAGGAGAGCTCTGAAATAGCTTATTTTCATTTTTTCTCTTTTTTGCTAAAAGATCCCAAACAGGGGATAACTGCTTTTCTAAAACTTATTTTCTCTCTCTCATGTTCAGACTCTACTTCCTTATCTCCTTCTTCTGAGAATACTGCCAGAGAATGGAGAGGAGGCACAGTGGCCCTGAGAGCTATCTTTAAGCCTTTAATGAAGGCTGCCTCTTTAGTCAAAATCCTGGAGAGGAGGGTAAATTGACTTAATTTATATTATCCTTTGTATCTTTATAACTTATATTATCTTTTGTATCTTTATATTTTATATTATCTTTTGTTTTTCTCTTTTCTCCTTTTCTAAACTCACCCAGGGCATTCTTTCCCTAATTTCTCTTTTTCTCGGGCTCAAGGTCCGTGGAAAGGCCTTTATTCTTCAGTGCACCTTGTTTCATTTCAACTCTTACTCTCTCTCCCCGCTCTGCCTCTGATAGACTGTCTTGAACTTCCTACAGGATCTTCTGCCCTGCCTCAACCATTTGCTTACAATCCTCGTCTGTTAAGCACGATCTTACCAGTTTCCACAATGGCATGGTCCCTGCTTTAAGTTTGCCGTTCTGCTGTTCCCTAACTAGATCTCCTTTCAGTTTGTCCCATGAGGCGACAGTTAATGACCCTGAGCAAGCATACCATGGTGCCACACGGTCTATCTCCCTGACAAATCCCTCTATAGTCTTAGTGGCGATTTTCAGGCCACCCTGCTTCAAGACCGACCGTAAGGCCCTTACTACAGAGTGGGAGATTCCCATACTGGTCGCTGTCCAGGCCTGACCGCGACTGAGAACCAGTCAGCAGTTCCAGCGGTGGAAGCAAAACAAAACCGAAAGGGAACGAATAATCGCCGTGAAAACAATCAAAAGGGCGTCTAACTCTGGAGAAATTTCAAGACTGTATGTACCTTACAGAGCCTTACATGTCCCACAGTTCTGAACTGGCCTCGCAAATGGGGGATCTCCCTTGCGCTGGTGTGATGGTATAAAGTTCCCGGGTTCCTCTGCGCCACTTGTCGCGTCCCACTTGACCGGCAAGAAAGACGCAACCACCCGGATCTTCTGAGGCAAGCTTTATTGCTTCTTCAGGAGGGAAGACCCCGACTCCGGAAAATGGCGTTGCTTATATAGCCCTCAGCCATGGCGTTTCAGCACCTGATGTGGTGTGTCAGCTCCTGATTCGTTGCTCACCTATCACCCCATTACTACGCCCCGAGATGGGCAGTGACTAGGCGTGAGTTCACTCGTGCACTTGCGCACAAGGCTTATTTACTAGTTAGGCACAGCAGAGGCCATCGCCATCTTATAATGGCGATTGCTAGAGGCACGTCTCTCTACACTTCAGAGTTGAAGTTCTTATCATACAGATCTTTCACTTCCTTAGAGTTGCTTCAAGTTATTTTATATTATTTGTGACTATTGTGAAGGGTGTTTTTCCCCAAATTTCTTTCTCAGCCTGTTTTTCCTTTGTGAAGAGAAAGGCCACTGATTTGTTTGAGTTAATTTTGTGTACAGCCACTCCACTGAAGTTGTTTATCAGGTTTAGGAGTTCTCTGATGGCTGTTTTAGGGTCACATATATGTACTATCATATCATCTACCAATAGTGATATTTTGACTTCTTTCTTTTCATTTTGTATCCCCTTGACATCCTTTTGTTGTCTAATTACTCTGGCTAGGACTTGAAGTACTATATTGAATAGGTAGGGAGAGAGTGGACAGCCTTATCTAGTCCCTGATTTTAGTTGCATTGCTTCAAGATTCTCTCCATTTACTTTGATGTTGGCTACTACTTTTCTCTATTTTGCTTTTGCTATGTTTAGATATAGCCTTGAATTCCTGATCTTTCCAAGACTTTTATCACAAATGGGTGTTGGATTTTGTCAAATGCTTTTTCAGCATCTATGGAGATGATCATGTGGTTTTTGTCTTTGAGTTTCTTTATATAGTGGATTCTGTTGATGGATTTCCATATATTAAACCATCCTTGCAACCCTGGGATGAAGCCTACTTGATCATGATGGATAATCATTTTGATGTGTTCTTGGATTCAGTTTGCAACAATTTTATTGAGTATTGTTGCATCGATAGTCATAAGAGAAATTGATCTGAAGTTTGCTTTCTTTGTTGAGTCTATGTGGTTTAGGTATCAGAATAATTATGTCTTCATAGAGTGAATTGGGTAAAGTACCTTCTGTTTCTATTTCATGTAATAGTTTGAGGAGAATTGGAATTAGGTCTTCTTTGAAGGTCTGATAGAACTTGCACTAAACCCATCTGGTCCTGACCTTTTTTTAATGGAGAGACCATAAATGAGTGCTTCTATTTCTTTAGGAGATATGGGACTATTAGATTGTTAATCTGATCGTGATTTAACTTTGGTACCTGGTATCTGTCTAGAAAATTGTCCATTTCATCCAGGTTTTCCAGTTTTGTTGAGGATAGGCTTTTGTAGAAGATTCTGTTGAATTTTTTTTATATCCTAATATTCTTTTGTTATGTCTCCCTTTTCATTATTGATTTTGTTAACTAGGATACTGTCCATGTGCCCTCTAGTTACTCTGGCTGAGGGTTTATCTTTCTTGTTGATTTTCTCAAAGGACCAGCTTCTGGTTTGGTTGAATCTTTATAATAATTTGTTTTGTTTCTACTTGGATGATTTCAGCCCTGAGTTTGATTATTTCCTACCTTCTACTCCTCTTGGATGAATTTGCTTACTTTTGTTCTAGAGCTTTTATGTGTGTTGTCAAGATGCTTGTGTATGCTCTTTCCAGTTTCTTTTTGGCGGCACTCAGGGCTATCAGTTTTTCTCTTAGGACTGTGTCAGTGTATCCCATAAGTTTGGGTATGTTGTGCCTTCATTTTCATTAAACTTTAAAAAGTCTTTAATTTCTTTATTTCTTACTTGATCAAGTTATCATTGAGTAGAGTGTTGTTCAGCTTCCACATGTATGTTGGTTTTCTATTATTTATGTTGTTATTGACGATCAGCCTTAGTCTGTGGTGGTTTGATAGGATGCATGGAATTATTTCAATATTTTTTTATCTTTGAGGTTTGTTTTGTGACCAATTATATGGCCAGTTTTGGAGAAGGTATCATGAGGTGCTGAGAAGAAGGTATATCCTTTTGTTTTAGGATAAAATTTTCTATATGTATCTGGTAAGCTCATTTGGTTCAAAACTTGTTAGTTTCACTTAGTTTAGTTTAGTTTCTGTTTCCAGGATCTGTCCATTGAAGAGAGTGGGGTGTTGAAGTCTCCCACTATTATTGTGTGAGGTGCAATGTGTGCTTTGAGCTTTACTGAAGTTTCTTTAATGAATGTGGATGCCCTTACATTTGGAGCATAGATGCTCAGAACTGAGAGAGTTCATCTTGGAAGATTTTTAACTTTGATGAGTATGAAGTGCCCCTCCTTGTCTGTTTTGATAACTTTGGGTGTAAAGGCGATTTTATTCGATATTAAAATGGCTACTCCAGCTTGTTTCTTTGGACCATTTGCTTTGAAAATTGTTTTCAAGCCTTTCACTCTGAGGTAGTGTCTGTCTTTGTCCCTTAGGTGGGTTTCCTGTATGCAGCAAAATGTTGGATCCTGTTTATGTAGCCAGTCTGTTAGTCTATGCCTTTTTATTGAGGAATTGAGTCCATTGATATTAAGAGATTTTAAGGAAAAGTGACTGCTGCTTCCTGTTATCTTTGTTGTTAGAGTTGGGATTATGTTCTTGTGGCTGTCTTCTTTTAGTTTTACTGAAGGATTACTTTCTTGCTTTTTCAAGAGTATAACTTCCCTCCTTGTGTTGGAGTTTCCCTTTTATTATACTTTGAAGGGCTGGATTCTTGGAAAGATTGTGTGTGAATTTGGTTTTGTCGTGGAATACTTTGGTTTCTCCATCTATGGTAATTGAGAGTTCTTTTGGGTATAGTAGCCTGGGCTAGCATTTGTGTTCTCTTAGGGTCTGTGTAATGTCTGTCCAGGATCTTCTGGCTTTCATAATCTCTGGTGAGAAGTCTGGTGTAATTCTAATAGGTCTGCCTTTATATGTTACTTGACCACTTCCTTTACTGCTTTTAATATTCTATCTTTATTTAGTGCATTTGTTGTTCTGATTATTATGTGCCGGGAGGATTTTCTTTTCTGGTACATTCTATTTGGAGTTCTGTAGACTTCTTGTATGTTCATGGGCAGCTCTTTCTTTAGGTTAGAGAAGTTTTCTTGTATAATTTTGTTGAAAATACTTACTGGCCCTTTAAGTTGAAAATCTTCATTCTCATCTACACGTATTATCCTTAGGTTTGATCTTCTTATTGTGTCCTGGATTTTCTGGATATTTTGAGTTAGGATCTTTTTGCATTTTGTGTTTTCTTTAAGGGCTTTTTGTGTCTCTTCTTTAAGGGCTTCTACCTGCTTAGCAGTATTCTCATGTATTTATTTAAATGAATTATTATTTCCCATCTTAAAAATCCTCTACCAGCATCATGAGATAGGAATTTAAATCCAAATCTTGCTTTTCTGGTGTGTTTGGGTATCCAGGACTTGCTGTGGTGGGAGTACTAGGTTCTGATGTTGTTGAGTGGTCTTGATTTCTCTAAGTAAGATTCTTATGTTTGTCTTTTGCCCTCTGGTAATCTCTGTTGTTAGATGTTCTAGCTGTCCCTTCTAGAGCTTGTTCCTCCTGTGAATCTGTTAGCCTCTGTCAGCACTTCTGTGAGACCAGCTCTCTCCTGAGTCCAGAGGTTAGAGCACTCCTCGTAGGCAAGCTCTCCTCTGGCGGGGAAGGTGCACAGAGATTTGAGGATCAGCTCTGCCTCCTGGCTGAGGATGAAGGCCTGAAGGGACCCTGTCCAAGAAGCCCTGTTGCTTCTTTGGGCCGTTCCTCTCCTGCAGAGATGGGACTCAGAGAGACCCTAGATAGAAAATGGAGATCTCACTTGAGTCCTGTGTTCAGAGTACTCCCTGTAGGCAAGCTCTTCTCTGGCAGAGAAGGGAAATGCTGCAAATTTGATGAGAACATTTCTTTTACCTTTGATTTCCTCTTATACATGGGAAAGTGGTTTGCCCCATATAAGCTAAAGACTTCATGGTGTCTAGTGAATACTGAAGTCTTCCAGAGAAAGTTTCTGCTGTACATTAAAACGGTCTTTCTGAAGCAAACTAAATAATTCAGTAGTGTTGACTTCACTTAGTTATTTTGCCTTCATTTAGGTGTTTCTGGGGAACAAGGTAGAGTGCCTTTCAGCTGTAATGAACTGTGCTTTCCTGTTCATAGATTGAAGGACAAATGCATCAAATCTTTTATTCTTGCATTATTTTTTCTTTTGATTATGAGCATTAAAAAAGACTCAGTATATAAAACACAGTTTAACTCCAACAAATTACTTAGATTTTTATTTTTTATTTTTTAAATCTAGATACCTCTTTGTTTTCTAATGAGAGAATTTAGATTGGGGGAGGTGTGGGGAGGATCTGGGAGGAATTGTAGGGAATGTGGTCTTTCCATACAATGGAAATTATAGCAACACTTGAGTAAAAGAATGCAGGATAATTATTATTACAATTCAAGTATCCATTAATCATTTAGTTTACCTTTTGCTTATTTTTTAGTACGCATTTACAATAGTGTTAGATAATTATTATCATTAGCTACTGAGAGAAGAGAAAGTTTTTCTCAAGTTTTCATGCCCTGTGTAAGATCACTATGATGCTAAGTAGAGGCACCAGAGCTGTCTTAATCTTCATTGCCACTTTTGTGGCACAGGGCTAAAGGATGGCAGTAAATGAAAGGACTGACTTCTTTTTATAATGAACATACTTTTATGATAATACCATTAATCCAAACATATGGGCAGGATCTTCATGGAATTTAGCTTATTCTGAATCTTGCATTTCTTTGATTATATAAATCTTTTTGTTACCTGTATCAAGTTTGCTTATACCAGGTATCTCCATAAACAAGTTTTCCAAAAGCTCATTAAACATTTTGCTTCAATATAATTAATTGTTGGGGCTGGGCAGCCCTTGGAATCTTGTCTCTGGGCCATTATCTAATACTAGTTTGTTTCTTCAGCTATCTTGCTTCCGTTCTGTAATTGACTCAAGACGTTTTACAATGAGGACGTTTCTTTCTTTTTACAATGAGGGCACTCCTTTCCGGAACTTTTACAATGGAGATATTCTTTTTACCTTAATGTGTTGCCTAGCACCACAAATTTGGCCTGTGTACCTGAGCAAATCCATTTCCAGTTTTCATCTTTAAGAAGCCCCCCATTTCCCCTGAATAAATGATGCTTGAACAGAATTTTTGTCTTGCCTCCTTCCTTCACATTCTCTAATCCCAAAATTTGTCCTTGTTGCTCACTTCCCTCGAGAACCCTGTTGTTTAAGTCCTGCAGGTCTGGGAAATTAATCATGTTTTTTTCCCCTTAATTATCATTTGGAATTCCTTCTGTCTTTGCAAGATATAGAGGAACAATGTAAGTGAATGAGAACAAGCTGTTAGAAATTGGAGAAACAGTCAAAACTTTGCACAACCAAGCAAATGATGAACCTAGAAAACATCAATTAATACAAAATGCAATGTAAGATGTATTCTCACTCTCTGTCCCTTGGCACATCTAGTTTCAAACACTGATACCAACAACAGCCTCTGCTCTGGAATGGGGCCCTTGTCTTTTCCTGAGAAAAAGTAGTTGTGGTCCTACTCAAAGATGTTTCTATATGTCAATTCTAATACATATGTGGGATTCCTAAAGAATGAACATGAAGCGATTTTCTCTGTTTGGTTATCTTAGAAGTTACACTGGTCTGGTAAACTGGGTATTATTCAAAAGCAGTGCAAGGCACAAGAAAAACTGAAGGTGTTTAGGCCAGAATATTATAGATAAAAATAAAGTGCCCTGTGTAAATCCACAGAAGAAGATCTGAGGGGAGAAAATCAGGGTATTCAATAGCATCTATGTATAAGGGAGAATTAAGAAATTCATTACCAGAGCAAGACAAAACACACCCCCAAGCAAAGATGTAAGGTGATGCTAATTGTCCCTTATGTCTGGTCTACAGGTCCTGTGTAGGCTTATGGAATTTATGCCATGAAGAGGAAGCTAGTATATAGTATCTGCACAGACTAATAGTGTTTGCCCTTCCTTTCTCTTGCTCATTCTCTCACTTCCTCTCTGCATTAAAGGAAATCTCTATTAAAGAAACAAACAAGGGCCTAATATGATGGTTCATGGATTAAAATCATTTGCCGTTCATGAAGGAATTCCCAAATTCTGTTCCTAGTAGTACATCAGGTAGGTGGAACGTCCAGTCCCAGTAAATTATCTTCTGGTCTCCATAGGTAGCAGAATTCATATGACACACACACACACATAGGTGCAGGTATACACATATATACATAAAATAAAAATAAATATTGAAAGCAAATAAACTAAAATCACCCAAATATAAGCATATGAGCTCCACAACATTCAATAGTTCACATACACACACACACACACACACACACACACACACACACACACACACACAAATAAAAACTGTGGAATGAGTGAATTTGACTTCTAGAGTTATAACAGCCAAATGAGCATATTTCAAAAAAATGTCAAAATAAATGAATTCATTAACTAATAGAGGACAAAGAGACATATTATTCAAAGGGACAAAATGAATGGACTCAATGGTTCTAAAATACAGGGCTTGTTAAAGACTAGAAAATGTGATCCAATAAGACGAAAGTGCTAAAGGCAAATTGAGCCAAAACTAAAGAAAATGATAAAATAATATCTAAATGAAATGAAATACCACCAACATTTCTGCAAGACAGTTTAATGTGTAATTCTGCTCCCACTTACTCTCCCAGGGAAGGACTGAGAAGTGATGAACAGGCAGAGTCTTAGTGTCCACAAAAGGAGTCTGTGAGACCAGGCTTCCCAAGGCCACGGAGTGCTAATAGTAGTCAAGCATGATACACTATCACTTGCCCCTCAAATGGTCAAGTTACTCACCCATCTCTCTGTGAACACAGATGCAGCCTATTTTCTACTGATCTTGCCACTTACAGTGGTTGTCAAGGGACCTAAGACTAATCCTGTAACCTGAGCCTCAGATAATTATAGGTCCACAAACCTTGATTCCAGCCTTGAACCTTGACATAGTCTACGACTCATTCAATTTAAAATGGAAACTGTATCACAAAGTTTATTGAAACAAAGATGTTCTGAAAAAGTAGTTTACATCAATAAATGCTGACATTTAAAATGAAGAAATATTTCAAGTAAATACCTGAACTATGAAATCTTTAAAAGGCAAACCAAACCAACAGTTGGTCTTTTGAAAGATCTCCATATTCTGTCTTTTATTTCAGTCTCTCTGTGCTGAATACAGTCAGTAAGATATCCTGTGGCTAACACAGTTTAAAAAAAAAAAAAAAAAAACAACTTGTAATTTTCCCTTTAATCAGCATTTGCACCATTCCATCTGGAAAATCAATTGATTTTACCTTCCAAAATGTACACTTTAACCATGCACTTCTCTCGTTGTCTGCTGCCAACTTTGTAGCTGAAACCAGCCTCACCTCCTGGCAGGATGATGGTGATAATTTCCCAGCTGCTCTTCCTGCATCCAAACGTATTGCCAACAATCTATTCATAACTGGAGCAATCTCTCAAAACATATTCTGGCATATTTCAGACCTATCAATGATTTAAAATAATTATTTAACTCTCATAATGGATCTTGCATCCTGACCAGAATAACAAAATAACACTACTGCATGTGAAAATTGCTAATTTCCCTGGTAACTTTCTTTTTTTCCCCTGTAGACTGTCAAGATGCTAAAATCTGTATTAGTATCTGCATGCTATTCTTCCTGACTGAAAGCATAAAAAGCTTCCAGTCTTACATCTTTTGCTACACTTTAGCCGGCTTGCACACTTTTGTTATTTGTTTTATTGAACTGATTTTGAGAAATTCGGTGATGTGCGTCTATCACATTTGTATTCATAGCTGTGCAGATTTCCACTATGGCTTGGTGGCCTTGGTGCTGTGTGTGAACTGGTGACCTCACAAGGAACCAAATGGCTGAAAACTTGGCACTGTGCAGACTTCTTTATTCAACTTACCCTATCATTTCCTGTTAAAGTAAGTGCATGGTGTAGGATGAATACAATAACTCCTCTGTAAACCTTTTTTATTTGTTTACTGCTTGTCTGTATCAATGTGAAACCATTCTCATGTTCATTTATACAATGTCAACATATTTTGATACACAAATTGTCAGTGAGAAATTATTTAGTCTCTTCTTTTTTCTTACTGAATAGAATTTTCTATTTTAATCCCTAGTTTAATACATAATCATGTTGTAGCTGGGCTGTTTTCAACTAAGTCGAGACAGTATGAAATCATTAAGAATTTGGAGGGTTTTTTTTTTTTTTTTTTTTTGCCACCCAGACCCATCTGGGGGCATGCACTCTTGTAAATACAAGTCTAGAGGCACCCCAAGGAGAAAAAACAGGGGGTTTATTAAGGGAAAGCCACAAGTCTGGTACCTCCCATTGACAAAGCTGTATAGCTGTTAGCAAGCATGGCAGACTATGAACTTTTAATAAGAAAAGGACACAGTTGTGTCACCATAGTATTTCTGTTTGATAGGGGAGCAGAAAGCCTCAGTTTCAGCCTAAGTTTCGGTCAGGATTTAACAATTTTTTTTTTATTTTTATTTCAGCACAGTGGGAAACTATGGTTGACAAAATAAATTGCATGATTCAAAGTTGCTAGTGGAATGAATGTGTTCCAAGGCTTCCAAACAAAAAAAGTAATAAAAGTGAGGTGATGAGTGTGTGGATTGTCCTGATCTCAGGGTCTCACAACATATTAAAATGCTACTGTATCCCCTTTCAGAAGATGCAGCTGCTATTTGTCAGTTATAATCAGAGTCACTAGCATATTTTTAAAGAGACTAGTGTACAACAAAAGGGAGTCACAAAAGCTCAGTGTGCAAACAAGTAGAGAAGGGGACCCTATGGGGAACCGGGAACTGCAGCCATGATGAGGTTTGTGGGCATGGTCTCCAGCTCCTTGAAAATCATAAAGTGCTGGTTATCTGTGCAGCATTGTAGACTTTTGTCTTTGCTATGGTTTGTGCTGTGGCTGAGGGTATAATGAACAGGTGTCTTATAACTCTTAGAGATATCTTCACTTTAATAGCTTCCCTGACACACTAAGGTCTACGGATACCAGAGTTGGCTTTACAGTCTGTGGGCTGGGCAGGTTCTATAACTATCCTGAGGCTGAGTAGTTCTTACCTGCTAGTTTGGTTAAGATTTTACTGGTGTGTGAATTCTACATGTGTTGGGAGAGCGGGAAGCAAGCACAGCAGTGATCTATCTGCACAGGCAGAGGACCTGACTTTGTCTAACTTTTGAAGATTTACTTATAGTACTTTTAAGTAAGTGTGTGTGTGTGTGTGTGTGTGTGTGTGAGTGAGTGCACGCATGTGCACATCTGCTTGTAAGCAAGTGTGCTGGAATGTGAATGCATATCAGTGTATGCTTGTGATGGGCATACCTCTGAAGCCACAGACATCAGATTTCCTTAGAACTGCAGATACTGGGGTTTGTAACCTATCCCACATAGGTTGTAGAAGTCAAACATGGGACCTTTGCAAGATTACTACATGATCTGAACCATGCAGCCATTTTTCCAGCCTTTGCATTTATTTATTTATTTATTTATTTATTTATTTATTTATTTATTTATTTATGACTGAGTATCAAGCAGCCTGCTGAAAGGCAGCTGTGAGTATCAAACTGACCTCTGAGCCTTCAGACTTTTTAGATTCTCTAAGGCAGATAGTATTTCCTTTAACCCTATAGGTGCTGTAAGGGAATGGCAGCCACCCTACTGAGGCTGCCCCTGAGTCTCTAATGCACACTTCCCAAAAGAATGATTAACTAGCTTACCAAGCTATAATGGGGCTTCTGTTGGCACAGATCCTATGATGGATGGATACAAATTAGCTGAAGAGAAAAGTCTTATCCCCCTTTTCTTGGAATCCAGGAGTCAGCATAGGAGGCAAACCATTAGGGAGCAACATACCATGGGACCTCTTTTTGACACTCCTAGTAGGGTTGGGAACAAGACAACCCACTTTACCTCATGAGCCCAAACATTCTTTAGAAACTCTGCCAGGCTCCATGTATGGTATAGAGAATTTCTCTCAAATATATTTACCCAAAGGAACAATGTACCTTCCTGGGATCTTACAGGTAGGTGGACCCAGAGGTTGATTTGCCTACTCACCTATGCCTGAGCCTAATTTCCTTAACACCCAGAACATTTTGGTTTGTCTGTATCTGGTCTTTCCTCTTTCAGGACTGTTTCCCAGAATTGCCTCTCACCCAGGGTCGTGACAGAAGATCAGACTCCCTCACTAGAGCTATTCTTCATTCATGGGCTTCCACACTAGGTCAATTTAGATAATATGTTTCCTTTGAAGATGCATCTGTTGTCATTACTGACCCCTCTTCTCAGGGAACTGCTATTTCACTAAAGCTCATAACTGGTTCTGCTTTTATATTTATTTATTTATTTATTTATTTATTTATTTATTTATTTATTTATTTATTGAATATTTTCTTTATCTACATTTCAAATGTTATCCCCTTTCCTGATTCCCCCTCATAAAAACACCATCCCCCATCCCCTCCCCCCTCTCTCTGCTCACCAACCCATGACTCCCACTTTCTGGTCCTGCATTTCCCCACACTGTAGCATAGACCCTTCATAGGACAAAGGGCCTCTCTTCCCATTGATATCTAACTAGGCCATCCTCTGCTGCATATGCAGCTGGAGCCATGAGTCCCACCATGTGTGCTTTTTTTTTTTTTTAGTCCCTGGGAGCTATGAGAGTACTGACTAGTTCATATTGTTGTTCCTACTATGGGTTTGCAAACCCCTTCAGCTCCTTGGGTCCTTTCTCTAGCTCCTTCATTAGGGATCCTATGCTCAGTCCAATGGATGGCTGTGAGCATCCACCTCTATATTTGTGAGGCACTATCATAGCCTTTCAGGAGAGAGCTACATCAGGCTCCTGTCAACAAGTACTTCTTGGCATCCACAACAGTGTCTGTGTATGGTGATTGTAAATAGGATGGATCCCCAAGTGGGGCAGTCATTAGATGGTCAACTATTTAGTCTCTTCTCCTCACTTTGTCTTTGTAACTCCTTCCAAGGGTGTCTTGTTACCACCTTCTAGGAAGGAATGAAGTATCCACACTATGATCTTCCTTTTCTTGAGTTTCATGTGTTTTGCAAATTGTGTCTTGGGTATTCCCAAGCTTCTGGGCTTCTTGGATAATATCCACTTATCAGTGAGTGCATATCATGTGGATTCTCAGGGTTGTTTTGATTTGCATTTCTCTGATGACTCAGGATGTTGAACATATTTTTAGGTACTTCTCAGTTGCTATGTCCACTCCAGTGAAGTCTGCTTGACAGGCCAAGAGGCTTAGAAGCACTCATGAGGCAGAGTTTCAAGGAAATTCAGCGTCCTGGAACCTTGACATTCTCATAACCTGTATACTCATACCCTATCCCCATGTTAGTCTGGTGTATAGATCCACGTGCTCTCTTTCAGTATTGTTTTATTATAAGTGCCTTTAGAGATTGAATTCTGACATAAGTAAGCCTCCACCAATGTTCCAATGGCCTAGAAAATCCTTGAAGCTGACCAGTTTGGATTTCAGTAGGAATTCAGTAAGAATGTTACCTATTCAGTAACATTCAAATTTACTTCTAGTAGAGACTGTGAATCTAATTAGGCATTACAAATAACAGAGCTAGATTAGCTCAGGGCTAGTCTGCAGAGTGATTAGGACAGTAGCCAGTCTCACTCAAACAAGGAAATACACAATGGCCTAGCAAATAGGTGGGTTTACCATAAAAGAGTTAGGGAATCCCCCTGAGACAGGTTTCTTCACTAGAACCCCTGGTGTTGGGCTTAACAATAGACTAGCATTACACCTGGCTCCCTTCTTAGTGGTAAACAGCAGCAGCCTGGTCTCCGCCATCTTTTGATGTATACATTCTTTATGTTTTGTGTTTCTGTAACTCATTGGATGTATCCTACCTGGTTTCTTGTTATTCTTCTGTATAAAAAAATTTGATGCTCAACTTGACAAATTACACTCAGATTCTACACACTTTCTCATGTCACTTCTGTTTGTCATTCGCCGACTCCTTGCCCACCTGCAACTAGAGACCCGTTCCACGCAGATAGGAGACCCAAAAGGGGGTTAGTTTGCGGCACTCAGTCATTTGGTATTCCTCAGTCGAGAATTCTTTGTTTAGCTCTTTACTCCATTTTTAGTAGGGCAATTTGTTTCTCCAGAGTCTAACTTCTTGGGTTCTTTGTATATATTGGATATTAGCCCTCTAGCAGATGTAGGATTAGTGAAGATCTTTTCCCAATTTGTTGGTGGCCTTTTTGTCTTGACAGTGTCCTTTGCCTTACAGAAGCTTTGCAATTTTATGAAGTCCCATTTGTTGATTCTTGATCTTACATCATAAACCTTTGGTATTTTGTTCAGGAATTTTTCCCCTAAGCCCGTATGTTCTAGGCTCTTCCCAACTTTCTCTTCTATAAGTTTCAGTATATCTGGTTTTATGTGAAGGCCCTTGATCCACTTGGACTTGAGCTTTGTAGGAGATAAGAATGGGTCAATATGCCTTGTTCTACATGATAACTGCCAGTTGAGCCAGCACCATTGATTGAAAATGCTGTCTTTTGTCCACTGGATGGTTTTAGCTCCTTTGTGACCAGAGATCTAGTGATCATAGGAGTGTGGGTTCATTTCTGTGTCTTCAGTTTTATTCCATTGAT
Source organism: Mus musculus (assembly GCF_000001635.26). Lineage (NCBI taxonomy): Eukaryota > Metazoa > Chordata > Mammalia > Rodentia > Muridae > Mus > Mus musculus. The sequence goes on along the minus strand of NC_000077.6, from coordinate 10,611,491 downwards.
CTACCTGCCTGTCACTGTACCAATATCATGCAGTTTTTATCACAATTGTTCTGTAGTACAGTTGAGGTCGGGAATGGTGATTTCCCCCAGAAGCTCTTTTATTGTTGAGAATAGTTTCCACTATCCTGGGTCTTTTTGTTATTCCCGATGAATTTGGAAATGGCTCTTTCTAAATCTATGAATAATCGAGTTTAAATTTTGATTGGGATTTCATTGAATAGGTAGATACCTTTTGGAAAGATGGACATTTTTACTATATTAATCTAGCCAATCCATTAGCATGGGAGATCTTTCCATGTTTTGAGAGCCTTTTTGATTTCTTTCCTCAGAGACTTGAAGTTCTTATCATACTGATCTTTCACTTGATTAGTTAGACTCACACCAAAATATTTTATATTATTTGTGACTATTGTGAAGGGTGTTGTTTCCCTAATTTCTTTGTCAGTCTATTTATCTTTTGTAGAGGAAGGCCACTAATTTGTTTGAATTAGTTTTATATCCAGCCACTGTACTGAAGTTTTTTATTAGGTTTAGGAGTTCTCTGGTTGAATATTTGGGGTCATTTAAGTACACTATCATATCATCTGCAAATAGTGATATTTTGACTTCTTTGTTTCCAGTTTATATCCCCTTGATCTCTTTTTGTTGTCTAATTGCTCTGGCCAGGACTTCAAGTACTATATTGAATAGATAGGGAGAGAGTGGGCAGCCTTGTCTAGTCCCTGATTTTAGTGGGATTGCTTCAAGTTTCTCTCCATTTAGTTTGATGTTGGCTACTAGTTTGCTGTATATTGCTTTGCTTTTACAATGTTTAGGTATGGGCCTTGAATTCCTGATCTTTCCAAGACTTTATCATGAGTGGGTGTTGGATTTTGTCTAATGCTTTCTCACCATCTAATGAGATGATCTTGTGGTTTTTGTCCTTGAGTTTGTTTATATAGTGGATTACTTTGATGGATTTCCCTATATTGAACCATTTCTGAATCCCTCTGATGAAGCCTACTTGATCATGATGGATGATTGTTTTGATGTGTTCTTGGATTCGGTTTGTGAGAATTTTATTGAGTCGATATTCATAAGGGAAACTGGTCTGAAATTTTTTTTTTTCTTTGTTGGGTCTTTGTGTGATTTAGGTAGTTTTGAAGCTGTGGGACTGTGTTCAGAGGAGGGTTGACAATCTCTTTTTACCAGTGTCATCTGCCTCATCTTCTGGATACTGTTCAGGTTCTACTCACCCATGTGACTTAGAACTGTTTCAAACTCATCTTTTATACCAAGCATTACTTGTCCTGTCTTTTTTAATTTTTTTTTAGCAGTACCTTGCGAATAAAGATTCTCTGTCTTAGATTGGAGAGATGTCTTGGCAGTTAAGGGCACTTGCTAATCTTCCAGAGGTCCTGAATTCAATTCTTAGCAATCATAGGGAGGCTCACAACCATTTATAATGTGATCTGATGCCCTCTTTTGGCATGCAGATATACAGGCAGACAGAGAACTCATAGACAGAAAACTAAACTTTAAAATAATGATGATGATGATGATGATATTCTCTGTCTTTCTCTCTTTGGGTACAGTCTGTTTTCTTATTCTGACCCTTCGCAGGTACACAAATGCTGTATTTAGGCACCATCTTACCTGAGAGTCTCTTTACTAAGGCTACAGAGAATATCCACTGGTGGAAATTCTCTTTTTGGGTCACTTTGCCTGGATAGATGGCCTGAGTAAGACAGGTCAAGAGCTCCCACCCCCCTTTTTTTTAATCACAAAACCATCTCTCTGCCTGGTAACGATATAACTGGTGAATGAACAGTAAAATAATTACTATTAGAAAAGAAAATACAGGAAAGGTACAGTAATAATTGATTTCTAAGAAAAAGAAGGATTATGCTAAGAAGGAATTAGGATAAATACTGAGCTAATATGAGGAAGAGGCAAAACCATAAGAAGCTTACTTTAATACAGAGAAATAATATTTTTTTCTTAACTTAATGGGAAAATAATTATACTTACTTCCTCATGCTCAGTGGTAGGGAATGTAGGCACTGAATTTGGTTCTTTGTTTTAAAATACCACTTCTCTTTTGGGAGACTGACTTCATCATCATCAAGGACAGATCATGTGACAGCTTATCAGAAAGAAATAAGAAATGTAGGTAATTCCATGTGTGAAGTCTTAGGGTTGACAGCAATAGTAATGACTTCATTTCTGTCTTAGTTAACATTTTATTGCTGTGATAAACACCATGACAAAAAAGCAAGTTGGGGAGGACATGGTTTATTTCATCTATACTTCTACTTTGTTATTATTCATGGAAAGGAGTCAGAACAGGAACTCAGAAAAGACAGGAACCTGGAGGTAGGAGCTGATGCAGCAACCATGGAGGAGTGCTACTTACCAGCTTCCTCTTCATGGCTTGCTAAGTCTGCTTCCTTATAGAACCTAAGACAACTAGCTGAAGTATGGCACCACCAGAGTAGACTAGACCCTTGCCCATCGATCTATAATTAGGAAAATGCTATACAGATGCATCTTATGGAAACATTTCTCTCAATTGAGATTCTACCCTTCCAGATAAATCTGACTTGTTTCACATTGACATAAAACTAACCAGGGCAATTTCATTAGGGGATGATTTGATTAACCAGCCACTTATGATGGCACTGGGTGTGAAAATGTAGTCACTTTTTCAAAGCCAGACTGTTAACTCCAATTTTACTATCATGGAAGAAGTAGAAACTTAGAATGATGGCCATCTCATGATTCCTGTCATGCCTCAATGACAACTACCAGTTTTCTAGAACTACCATGAACATATCTATTAAAATCATGTCCCCTAAACCTTGGAGCTTATAATTCAGTGAATAAAACATGGCTAGTTTTAGATTTCATGTAGTGGTGTGACTGAAGCACTGGATGCCCAACAGTGGTACCCATTGATAATTCTGGCTTTGAGTGTCTAAATTGAGGACAGAAAGCTGTCCCTAAAGAAGTTGGACCTTATTCAAATGATTGAAGACCCTAGTAGAACAAAAGCACAGTAATAGAAAGAATTCCTCTTGTCTGGCACCTTGAGCCTGGATTATTCTTCTTCTGTGGCTTGTGGACATGGACTGAAATAAGACCATTTTTTTTTTGTAGAATTTGATCTATATTCTGTGCCCTGCATCTACCAACCTTTTAGATCTTAGACCTCCCTAGGACTGTACAATGTCTGTAATGCATTTCCAGCATGCTGATTGTAAACTTTAGGATGTATTTGCTGCCATAATTACATGGACCAATTTCTTATGCTAAATATATCTTACCCATTAAATTTATAACATGTGCAATATAATTTAACAAATATAAATTTATATTTATAGCATATGAATAAATACATGTTAATATAAAGCCCTAGGTGGGAAACAAAAACATGCTAAATGGCAATAGCATAATATTTATTTTAATACAAATAAATCCATTAATTAGTACACTATTTTGCTCTAATGAATTAATCAAATCTGACACAAGGTCATTGTCCTAGATAATTAGGGAATTACATGATCATTTCTAAGCAGTGACTTTGAAAAATGACATGGTATCTCTTAATATTGTCTTCCTTTTATCATTTAATTCCATATTTTATTACCTTAAACTTTCAAAATGAGACAGTCTGTCCTATGAATCTACAATGTCAAGGACTTATAGGTATATTTCAACCATGATTCACTTTGGTTGATCACACCCTTCCTAATTCTTTGACTGTGAACTCAACATAATAGAAACCTCACCCATGGGTCTCTTGCAAAGAGTTTTCTGAGGTATATTCTGGTAGTAAGATTTGCACAAAGCAAATCTTTCCAAGTGCCCAGGACCCTATTTTGGGATTCAGTTTTGAGAATATTAAAGTCAAGAAATTCAGTAGAAAGAGATGTCATGAAAAATGATGGAAAAGAATCAGAGTGGAAGCTGAGCTGTCTCTTGTAACTGCACCCGTACTACCAGACATAAAGTGCAGATTTCAATATAGCATTTAAAATTTGATATCTGTTGAAACATAGTCATCTAGGCTCCTTGCTTTGCCTCACACTCTCTAGAATCTTATCAGCTATGATTAAATGAATCTGTTAAAATCCAACTTGTAACATACCAAATGAAGGGGCTTATGAGGGACCATTTTGCTTACAAATCAAGGAACACAACTGGGGGCTGTTGCTCTTGTGATATTCCATTTTAAGATCAAAATTTAAATAAGTATTTGTTTTTCCCTTTCAGAACTTAATAAGATGTATTATATATTGCCTTTCTTGGAGTTCATCTTTTCAGTTTTGTTTTTGTTTTTATCTGGATGTGACTATCTCCTTTTCGTCTTCAAGATCATTTAAAATGTACTTCATATTGATTTGATTTAAATCAAATCAAATCATTGTAAATGAAAATTTCAAATTCAGAATGTGTGTATAATGAATACACCATGTATATATTTATTCATTAAAATAATGAATAATACATATTCATTCATACTGATACTTTGGAGATATATAGTACATTTTGAAAACTATGCATTCTATCATTGTTTTGTAATAAAAGCACTTCTCTTAAATTGAATTTGGGTGGGCTGCACATAAGATGTGATGAAACAAATTATTTAGGGAAATTCATGGAAATATACTCAGAAAAATCAGCATTTCAGGACGTTTCTTACCCATACACTATTTCATGTTATGTTAATGTCATATGTTCCTCATAATGTAGTTCTAGATAGTCTTCATTGACTTTACTTCAATCTATCAAGTAGACATAATGAGAATAGGAAAAAGAGCAAGCCCTTGGAAAAAAAATATATATACTTTAAAACATATTGGAAGACAGCTTATAATATTTTCATGTTACCTAATAATTGTTATAATACTTCAAAAGCCTTAAGAATGGTTAATAAGCAATTATATAAGAAATACAACATACTTTATTCACAGAACCACTGCCATTTTCCATTAAGCAACTAATATGGTGTTTTCTACTTCATAGTTTCCATATCTATGTTATTCTTGGTCCTGGCACAATCAACCATTCACATATGGTTTCCTCACTGATTATGAGTTTTCAAGAATGCTTACACACCCTCATATGATGTCTGGAAGCATTAGTTGTAATGATTGCTTATGATTAACACAGGTGCTAGACAATTGTTAGTCTTCCTCCAGTTTTCTTGCTTGAAATAATTTTATCTGAAATCTAAAAAGAGAGATGTGACTATATAATTACAGTGGCTTGCTCTATGGATTATACTATAGTTTAACAAAAGAGCCCTGGGGACAGGGGACCTAGAATAGCTGGAACAGAAAGACACCTCAAGGAAGACTTTTCCAAGTTGATAAGAGCCTGACACACTTGACAAGGAAAACTGTAAATGACTGATATAGGCTGAGTTTATTATGTAAGGAGAGGAGATATGTGGTTCATTGGACCTTCTATTGACAAAACAAAAGAAAACAAAACAGATAGATATAGGAAGAAGCAATAATGTGGGAATCAGAAGAATAATTTTTACGAAGTAGGCTGACTTCAGAACTGACTTTCATTAATACTTTACAGAAGTGAGGAATTTATCTCAAAATTAAGCAAGAGAAAGTGGCCCCTGAAATCCCAGCTATCAGCATGTTCTTGAGAATAAGGACAGACTGGACTTACTTAGGGAAGATCTGTTTCAAAGGGAAATAGGAAAAGATGAAGGACAAGGAGGACAAAAATCAGGAAAAAGATAGTGAGGAGGAAGAAGGGGAGGAGAAGGAATGGAGAGGTTAGAAGAAGTGGAAGTGAAAAATAAGTCTGATGTTTCTGCTGATACAAGGGGACATTAATTTTTTTAGAGAAATAATGACTAACATTTTCCCTAATGTGCTTACAACCTTACTTCTTTACATTTATATGGATATTTGTGCATGGTTGCATATGTGAGTATATATGTGTGTGTGTGTGTGTGTGTGTGTATGCAGGTATGTATATATCTGAATATTTAATATTTGTATATATATATATAGTACATTATAATCTGTATACATAAAGAGTAGAAAGGAGACAAAAGGAAATAAGGAGAAAAAGATTAAGAAAGTTATATTGCTTATTTATATTAGTGCACATTTGCCAATGAATTCCCATTAACAAAGTTCTCTGTAGTAAGTGTTTACTTCAGAGGAACTTACTGTATTGGCCTATCAGTAGTTGTCATTTTTTTTTCTAATGTTGTGACACTTAAATAGTTTCTCATGTTGTTCTGGTCCCAAATTATAAAATTATTTTTGATGTTACAACAACTATGATTTTGTTAGTGTTATGAGTCGTAGTATAAATAGGGTCTTAGGTGACCCCTGTGAAAAGAACATTTGACCCCAAGTTGTCACAACCCACAGGTTGAAAAATACTGACTTATTTTATCTTATAACTTGCAAATAACTTAGATTTTAGGGTTAGATATACAATTGAGTTCAATTATTAATGTATTGAGTATTTTACAACCTACTAGGGGACCACAAAGCATTTCAAAATAACTTCCCTGTAGTTTTGTATTATTGTGTCAGGAATGCTTACTATGAGAATTACCCACAAGATGTTTAAATGTAGAAGTAATACACTTTAACCACATTATTAACCTCTAGACATGGTTCATTTTGCATAGCTGAAGCTTCATGCATGTGCTTCAGTCATAAAGAAGTCACTCCCTCTTTTACAGCAATTCTTGTAAGATATCTTTCAATGCTGTATATCTATGAAATGATTTTAAATACTTCACATGCATGGGATAGTTGCTTTTACTCTTTTGATGCCGGTTTCCTAACCTCAATATACTGTCTTCTAGGCATAGTCATGTTCTCAGACATAGCAGAAAGTTTTCAGTTATATACTTTGAGAAAATTACATTATATGTATGTCATATTTTCTAAAAGAAGGAAACCAATCTCAAAATGGCATTCAATAAATGGTTCCCATTATTTGAAATCAGAGAAAAAGGAAAACAGTGAAGATGGGAGAAATGTTTGGTTGTTTGTGAAGAGGGAAGGGTGAACAGGAATGGATATAGAATAGAAGGTATCATCTTTTAGGGCTTTGAGAATACTTGGCATAACAGGTTATACAGATTCAATACATGATATAAACTTATCAAAACCCCTCTAATGTAGAGCACAGTGGACAGAGCAGCAAACTAAGTCATGAATTTAAAGTACATAAGTGGCTGATCATCCATATCAGTGAATAAAACTTGTAAAGACAAGGTGTGTTATGATAGAAACTTTATGTAAATGTGGAGGTGTGAAGAATGTCTTTATTTTCTGCTTAATTTATTTATAAATTTTGACTGCTCTAAGGTATTACTCAATGAAATGGAATGTGTTCTCATCCAAAGAAAAATCAAAACTCAAGCTAAACAAATTATATCTTTGCAATCCTTCCTTAATTGCCTCATATCCACACCCCCAAATCTTAGTAAGAATTAAAAAAACACCCTACAATTTTTAACAGGAATGGTAAAGACATGCAGATATTCCTTAGGGCCATAAGGTATGGTTTAAACAATCAAGGATATATTTATCCTTTATACTGGAATTCATGCCTAGAAATTTATGCCATATTGAAGGTTACTGTGTCTAAAGGAATTGTTGAGGGCAAGTTGGCCAATAGCATTAGGCAATGCCCAGAAGTCTCTGAGTCACTGAATCAACATTGATCTATCTCGATAGAGTAGGCTTATATTTTCTAAAACCTGCACTTTAATAAGTGTTGTTAATCATTTCAACCTCCCTTATACCCAATCCACCAAAATAGTAGAAGAAAATGGCTAATAGAACAAAGGAGACTTAGACCTTTTTAGACGTTACTCTTTGGGGAGATTCCAGTCTTCATTGCCAGCAGTCTAGTCCACTTGAATCAGCAGCAGAGGCTTGATTCAGAAGAAACTGTGAGGCTCTGCACATTGGCATGAGTTTGCTGAAGCAACAAGAGGCAGCTGGTATACCACTAGAAGTTCCTTGGTGCATTTCACTCTACAGAATTGTGATAAGTAAACTTTAGCTAAGAAAGCAAGGCAAACAAAAGCATCATCAGCAAAAATCAGCGTCATCGAAGCCCCACAAAGACCAGGACGGCAAACCAATGCCAGAGCATTATCCACTGTCTGTTAGGTTTTGCTTACAATCTTTCCAAACAGCATGTGTCCACTCAAGCATCTCCTTCAGTAAAATATCACACGCCCGTTCACCAGGCAGCTTCCAGAAAAACACCATGTGTCTGCTTCAGCAAAATATCCCATCACCTATCTGCCCCAGCAAAACATCTTGTGACATAACTGAATTTCTAAAGCAACCAGAAATTTCCACTTCATAATAGAGTGTAGTATAACTACTTAAAGGAATGATTCTGATGGTAAAGTGTCGCTGACCACACAAGAATCACAGCTCTCCAGATCGTGAAGTGGAGAGATCTTGAGATCAAGTATAGGCTATGTGTTACATACTGAGATAGTGTCACAAAAATAATAGCAAGCAAATAAAGAAAAATGATTTTCATAATTCTTAAAGTAACATCCTAAATATTTTTCTAGTCTAAAAGAAAAACAGTGCCAGTTTCTTTTAGTATAAATCAAAACTATTTTATATACTTTTAAATTTTTACTTAAAAAGTGATAATTATATTAAGAAACCATTATTTGGTGTATTTATCCTAGGTACTCTGAGAGACTGAAATTCAAAGGCAGCTACAACTCAGAACTTTTGACACAAGCAATTATAATAAAATATTGCTATTTGTAGGCATTCAATCTAACTTATAAAATGTAACAAATAAAATTAGGTAAATGCACTCAGAAAGCAATATATTAATTGTGAAAGCAATAGTATATAAATAAAAGAACAGAAGTTAATTTTAATTTGTATCAAAATGTTAGTGTTAAAACATACACATATCACATTTTTATACTTCTTTTTTCTTCATTAATTAATTAATTTATTTAATATTTTTATTATTACATATTTTCCTCAATTACATTTAGAATGCTATACCAAAAGTCCCCCATACCCTCCCCCCACTTCCCTACCCACCCATTCCCATTTTTTGGCCCTGGCATTCCCCTGTACTGGGGCATATAAAGTCCTGGCATTCCCCTGTATTGGGGCATATAAAGTTTGCAAGTCCAATGGGCCTCTCTTTCCAGTTCTCATCTCATCCACCCTTGGACTGTTCCACATTCCATACCTGCTCCCCACTCACCTGTCTCCATGTGCATGTCCCCAACTCCCATTCCCACCTGACCTCTTAACTCACTGGGGCCTCCAGTCTCATGAGGTTTAGGTGCATCATTTCTGAATGAACACAAACCTGTCAGTCCTCTACTGTATGTGTGTTGGGGGCCTCATATCAACTGGTGTATGCTGCCTGTTTGGAGTTTCAATGTTTGAGAGATCTCTGGAGTCCAGATTAATTGAGACTGTGGTCCTTCTACAGGATTGCCCTTCTCAGCTTCTTTCACCTTTTCCTAATTCAACAACATGGGTCAATGGCTTCTGTCCATTGGTTGAGTACAAATATTTGCATTTGATTCTTTAAGGTGTTTGCTGGGTCTTTCAGGGGGCAGTCATGATAGGTCCCTATTTGTGAGTGCTCCATAACCTCAGTAATACTGTCAGGCCTTGAGACCTCCCCTTGAGCTGGATTCCACATTGGCCCTCTCACTGGACCTTCTTTTCCTCAGATTCCTCTCCATTTCAATCCCTGTAATTCTTTCAGACAGGAACAGTTATGATGTCCTGTCTTTCGGCTGGAGGTGGACTCTATAAGTCCCCTCTCCCTACTATCTGGCATTTCATCTAAGGTCCCTCCCTTTCAGTCCTGAGAGTCTCTCAACCTCTCAGGTCTGGTGCATTCTGGAGGGTCCCTCTAACCTCCTATCTCCGAGGTTGCCTATTTCCATTCTTTCTGCTGGTCCTCAGGGCTTCAGTCCTTTTCCCTTACCCAATACCAGATCAGGTTCTCCTCTCCCTCCCCACTTGTGATAGTTTTCTTCTCTCTTCCAAGTGGAAATGAGGCATCCTCACTTGGGCACTTCAGCTTAATGGCTTTTCTGAGTTTAGTGGATTGTATCTTGGGTATTCTGTACTTTTTTTTCCCTAATAGCCTTCCTTTATACAAAGGATAACCAGGCTGAGAAAGAAATTAGGGAAGCAACTCCCTTCACAATAGGCACAAATAATATAAAATATCTTGGGGTAACTCTAATCAAACAAGTGAAAGACCTGTATGACAATAACTTCAAGCCTCTCAAGAAAGAAATTGAAGAAGATCTCAGAAAATGGAGAGATATCCCATGCTCATTGATTGGCAGAATTAACAGTAAAAATGGCCATCCTACCAAAGGCAATCTATAGATTCAATGCAATCCCCATCAAAATCCCAATACAATTCTTCAAAGATATGGAAAGAACAATTCTCAAATTCATCTTGATAATCAAAAAACAAAACAAAACAAAAAGCAACAACAACCCAGAATAGCAAAAACAATTCTTAACAACATAAGAACAGCTGCGGGAATCACCATCTCTGACCTCAAGCTTTACTACAGAGCAATAGTAATAAAAAATGCAAGGTATTGATGCAGAGGCAGATAAGTTGATCAATGAAATAGAACTGAAGACCCAGAAATAAAACCACATACTTATGGTCACTTGAACTTTGACAAAGACATCAAAAATATACAATGGAAAAAAAAGAAATTATCTTTAATAAATGTTGTTGGCCTAACTAGTTTTTTGTTGTAGAAGAAGGAAAATAGACTCATATTTGTCACCTTGTACAAAGCTCAAGTCCAAGAGGATCAGGGACCTCAACATAAAACCAAATACACTGAATCTAATAGAAGAGAAAGTGGGAAAGAGCATGGAACTCATTGGAACAGGGGTAAATTTCCTAAACATAACTCCAATGGCTCATGCTCTAAGATCAAGAATTATTAAATGGGACTGCATGAAACTGGAAAGCATCTGTAAGAAAAAGAACATAGTCAATAAGACAAATCAGCAACCTACAGATTGGGAAAATGTCTTCACTAACCCCACATCCAATAGAGGGCTAATATTCAAAACAATAATCACCTAAAAACCAAAAAACCCAATCAAAAATGGGGTATAGAACTATACTGAGAGTTCACAACTAAGGAATCTCTAATGGCTGAGAAGCATCTAAAATAACGTTCAAAGTCCTTGGTGATCACAGACATGGAAATCAAAATGACCCTGAGATTTCATCTTACACCAATCAAAATGGCTAAGATCAAAACCTCAGGGACAACACCTGTTGGACAGGATGTTGAGAAAGAGCAACAGCCCTCTATTGCTGGTGGGATTGCAAACTGGTACAACCACTCTGGAAATCAATCTGGAGGTTCCTCAAAAACTGGAAATAGATCTACCTGAAGACCCAGCTATAATACTCTTGGGAATATACCCAAAAGATGCCCCACTATGCCACAGGGGCACATGTTCCACTATGTTCATAGTGGCCCTAGTTGTGATAGCTAGAAGCTGGAAACAACATAGATGTCTCATGACGGAAAAATGGATACAGAATATGTGGTTCATTTACACGATGAAATACTACTCAGCTATTAAGAACTAAAATATCCTGAGCTTTGCAGGCAATGAATGGAACTAGAAAATTTCCTGAGTGAGGTAATTCAGACTCAAAAGGACAGGTATGGTATGTACTCACTAATAAGAGATTCTCTCTTCTATTTCTTGTATTCTTTTGGTGATGTTCGCGTATATGACTCCTGATGTCTTTCTTAGGTTTTCTATCCCCAGGGTTGTCTCCCTTTGTGATTTCTTTATTGTTTCTATTTTCATTTTTATATCCTGGGTGGTTTTGTTCTATTCCTTCACCTGATTTATTGTGTTTTGTTTTTTTGTTTTTTTTTGTTTGTTTGTTTGTTTGTTTTGTAGTTCTTTAAAGGACTTTTGTGATTCCTCTTAAGGGCTTGAACCTGTTTACCTGTGTTCTCCTGTATTTCTTTAAAGGAGGTAGTTATGTCCTTCTCAAAGTCCTCTATCATCATCATGAGATGTGATTTTAAAACCAAATCTTGTTTTTCTTGTGTGTTGGGGTATCCAGGACTTGCTGTGGTGGGCGAACTGGGTTCTGTTGATGCCAAGTAGCCTTAGTTTCTGTTGCTAAGGTTCTTGCCCTTGCCTCTCACCATGTGTTTATCTCTGGTGTTAGTTGGTCTTGCTGTTTCTGACTGGAGCTTGTCACCACTTTGGGCCTGTGAGCCTGTTATCTTAGGTGTGTCAGCACTCCTGGGGAGACCAGCTCTCTCCTGGATGGAGTTTGGGTGCTGAGGGCTGTGGGACAGCCTTACCTCCCTGGTGCAAATGGAGACTGGAAGGATCCTGTCCCTAGCTGCTCCACTGTCCCTGTGCACTCCTAGCAGGTCCTACTTTGGACAGTTTTTTGGAGATAAAATGGTGATCTCAACTCTGATCTTAGGAGTGAGAACAATTCTGGGAGATCAGCTCTCTCCTGGCAGGGTTTGAGTGAGGAGGGTTGTGGAGCAGCCTTAGCTCCCGGGTGCAAATGGAGCTTGAGACTAATATAAATGATGGATGTGCAATCCCTGCCTCCAAGACCCTCTTACCTTAGAAAACAATTACAATCCAAGATAAAATGAAACAAGTTTACAAACAGAGTAAATAGGATAGACCTGAATGACAGGACAATGAGAGATTGGAAGATTTTCATTTAAAATAGTTTTCTCACTTTTGAAGATTTTAGCTAGAAGCAAGCCACAAGCCTGACATGTGGAGCTAAGACAGGAGAATCAGTAAAATGAAGTATACTGCTGACCTTCTACCCAGAGAACAGCAAACTAAAGTCAAGCAATCAAAGAATGAGGAAATTTCAAAAAGAAAGCCAAGAGGCAACTACAAGTCTAATCTACATATACTGGTGGATTCTTGAATCACTTATATTCAGACCAGACTCCTAGGATATAGGCCTTAAGACAAAAATTTAGACCAGAGACTCTGGAATCATTCTAAGACATTTCAATTGTACACATACACCAACACACACACATACACACATACACACACACACACACACACACACACACACACACACACACACTACACACAAACAGTTGAACACATGCACAGTTGTTGAATACAAACACTAGACAAAAAAAAAAAAAAAGATAAAAATTTCTTACAGATTAGTATCCATAGCATCCAGAATATAACCCAAATTAGTTAATATTGGGAAAAAAATCAAGAGAATGGAATACATTCTTAAAGGAAAAAAATAATCAAATGTATCCACAAGCAGCTATGAAAACAACCGAGATGAATTATTTTTGGTGACTAAAATAACTATAGATAAGAAGAGAAATGAAATATATACCAGTGAAGGAAAACTTACCAAATAAGTAGAAGTAAAAATAACAATTAAAATGGAGGTTCTGAGTTATACTTTACTGAGACCATTAGAATTTCTCTGAAAATTTTGTGGTAATATGGGATTTTCCAGGTTTCATTTACAGAGTCTTCCAACATTTACCAATTTCTCAGGTTCATAAACCTTTTTGAAAAATATTTTCTGATATTCATTACATAAGTAATTATCCTGCTGTTTCTTATTATCAGTCATCTACATCTGTTCTATGTTGCTACAACAGAGTATCTTATGGGAAGTAATTGATGAAGAGCCAAGATTTACTTATTACAGTTCTGGATACTGAAAAGTCTGAGGCCGAGGACTGCACAGATACTGGAAGCCTTCTCTTCTCCATTATTCATTGAGAGAAGACAAAAGGCAATGGAGGCTACAGACATGAGAGATCAACAGGAGGACGCATTTAAATTTACTCGTATAATAGCCTACATCATTAGAACAAATATATGCCCAGAACTCTGACCCAAAACCAAGCCTGAGTGCAGATTCCTATTTCTTTAGTCTCATCCTAGGGGATCCATGTTTCTGCACTATTCCGTGTGGTATTAACTCTAAGTCACATCCGTTTTGGAAAATATTGAGATTGTAATGAATGTAAAGGTTCAGAGAAAGGTATTTTTTTTCCAGCATAACTCAAAAGAAAACTAGAGTAGATAGATCTAAAGTATATATTCATTACTTGTAAAGATGAATCAATCATATAAAACTCTAGGTGAATTAACTAACAAGACAGACAAGGTCAATTAGAATTATTAGACCTAAAGAATAAACAAGAGTCATTTTGCAAATGTAAAACATAGCAGATAGCTATGAATAACCCAATGTCTATGTATTGAAAAAACAATTAAAAGGACATTTCTCAAGCATAGTAAACTATATATAATTTGCACACAGAGAAATATGCAATTTGAATCTATGAAAACAAAAATAATATTGACCACCTTTCACCCACAAAAAAAGATACAAATTTTAAGGTGTTTTTCTGCTGTATTCAACAAGATTTTGGCAGGAAAAATGGTACAAACCCTCTATAATTTGTTTCAGGAAATAGAAGTAAATAATTGCTTTCTAAACTACCTCTGTAAGCGTCCATTACATTCATACCTATACTTGATAAAGACAGTACAAGAAAATAAATCCATGGACTCACATCTCACCTGAATACAAATGAAAAATGATTCAACTTTAATTAAAAATCAATCAATCAATATATAAAATAAATAATATAGTTGTATTACACTCATATAAGTCTATTTCAACTTTTAAAAATTAATCAATATAAACGATGAATTGATGCAGATCTCTCACCCTGTACAAGATTCAACAGTAAATGGATTAAGAACCTTACTACAAGGCTTTGTATCCTGAATCTTAAAGAACAGAAAGTGGGAAATACACTGGGAAATTTTAATCTAATACCAATTCATTAGGACTCTTAGAAAGCTCACTGGGTAACATAGCAGACTAGGTCTTTCCTATGTATTATCCTGATAGGAAATGACTTGGGATAAGAAAAAAAGAATCAAAGGAGCAAAGGAGGGAGGGCTTGGAAATTTGTTAAGTAGTAAATGGAGAGTGTAAAATGCACTGAGGATCCACAGATAAATCTATATTCTTATAGACACCTTATATCTTATTTTTTATGTGTTATTTTTTGTTGACATTTATATATATTTACTTTTATTAGATATTTTCTTCATTTACATTTCAAATGCTTTTCCTTTCCTAGTTTCCTCGCTGAAAGTCCCCTATACCCTCCATGATCCCCCTCCCCCGCTACCCAACCCATCCACTCCTACTTCCTGGCACTGGCATTTCCCTGTATTGGGGCATACAATCTTTGCAAGACCAAGGGTGTCTCCTCCCATTGATGGTTGACTAGGACATCCTCTGTTACATATGTAACTAGAGACACAAGTTCTGGGGGGTTACTGTTAAGGTCATATTGTTGTTCATCCTATAGAGTTGCAGACCCATTTAGCTCCTTGGGTACTTTCTCTAGCTCCTTCATTGGGGACCCTGTGTTCCATCCAATAGATGACTGTGAGCAACAACTTCTGTATTTGCCAGGCACTACCATAGTCTCACAAGAGATAGCTATATCAGGGTCATGTCAGTAAAATCTTGCTGGCATATACAATAGTCTCTGGGTTTGCTGGTTGTTTATGGGACGGATTCCTGGGTGGGGGCAGTTTCTGGATGGTCTTTCCTTCCATCTCAGCTCCAAACTTTGTCTCTGTAATTCCTTTCATGGGTATTTTGCTCGCCCATTCTAAGAAGAAATGAAGTATCCACACTTTGGTCTTCTTTCTTTTGAGTTTCATGTGTTTTGCAAATTGTATCTTGGGTATTCTAAGTTTTTGGGCTAATATCCACTTATTAGTGAGTGCGTATCATGTGTAGTTTTCTTTGTGATTGGGTTACCTCACTCAGGATGATATATTCCAGATCCACCCATTTGCTAAGAATTTCATAAATTCATTGTTTTTAATACCTGAGTAGTAGGCCATTGTGTAAATGTACCACATTTTCTGTATCCATTCCTCTGGTGAGGGGCATCTGGATTCTTTGCATCTTCTGGATATTATAAATAAGGCTGCTATGAACATAGTGAAGCATGTATCCTTACTACAAGTTGGAACTTCTTCTGGGTATATGCACAGGAGAGGTATTGCTGGATCTTCCAGTAGTACTATGTCCAATTTTCTGAGGAACCGACAGACTGATTTCCAGAGTGGTTGTACCAGTTTGCAATCCACCAGCAATGGATGAGTGTTCCTCTTTTTCCAAATACTCGCCAGCATCTGATGTCACCTGAGTTTTTGATCTTAGACATTCTAATTGGTGTGAGGTGGAATTTCAGGGTTGTTTTGATTTGCATTTCCTTGATGATTAAGGATGTTGAAGATTTTTTCAGGTGCTTCTCAGCCATTCAGTATTCCTCAGTTAAGAATTCTTTGTTTAGCTCTGTATCCCATTTTTTAATAGGGTTATTTGAATTTCTGAAGTCTAACTTCTTGTGTTCTTTGTATATATTGGATATTAGTCCCCTATCAGATTTAGAATTGATAAAGATCCTTTCCCAATCTATCTGTTGGTGGCCTTTTTGTCTTATTGACAGTGTCTTTTTCCTTACAGAAGCTTTGCAGTTTTATGAGGTCCCATGTGTTGATTCTCGATCTTACAGCACAAGCCATTGCTGTTCTGGTCAGGAATTTTTCCCTTGTGCCCATATCTTCAACACTTTGCCCCACTTTCTCCTCTATAAGTTTCAGTGTCTCTGGTTTTATGTGGAGTTCCTTGATCCACTTAGAGTTGAGCTTTGTACAAGGAGATAAAATTGGATCAATTAGCATTCTTCTACATGATAACCGCCAGTTTTGCCAGCACCATTTGTTGAAAATGCTGTCTTTTTTCTACAGGATTGTTTTAGCACCCTTGTCAAAGATCAAGTAACCATAGGTGTGTGGATTCATTTCTGGGTCTTCAGTTCTATTCCATTGATCTATCTACCTATCTCTGTACCAGTACCATACAGTTTTTATGACTATTGCTCTGTAGTACAGCTTGAGGTCAGGCATGGTGATTTCAACAGAAGTTCTCTTATTGTTGAAAAGAGTTTTTACTATCCTAGTTTTTTAGCTATTCTCAATGAATTTGCAAATTGCCCTTTCTAACTCAGTGAAGAATTAAGTGGGAATTTTGATGGGGATTGCATTGAATCTGTAGATTGCTTTCGGCAAGATAACTATTTTAACTATATTAATCCTGCCAATCCATGAGCATGGGAAATCTTTCCATCTTCTGAGATCTTCTTAGATTTCTTTCTTCAGAGACTTGAAGTTCT
The DNA here is from genome assembly GCF_000001635.26 of Mus musculus. Lineage (NCBI taxonomy): Eukaryota > Metazoa > Chordata > Mammalia > Rodentia > Muridae > Mus > Mus musculus. The sequence goes on along the minus strand of NC_000077.6, from coordinate 10,594,174 downwards.
TATCATACAGATCTTTTACTTCCTTAGTTTGAGTCACACCAAGGTAGTTTATATTATTTGTGACTATTGTGAAAGATGTTGTTTCCCTAATTTATTTCTCATCCTGTTTATCCTTTTTGTAGATAAAGGCCACTGATTTGTTTTAGTGAATTTTATATCCAGTTACTTCACTGAAGCTGTTTATCAGGTTTAGGAGTTCTCTGGAGGAAATTTTAGGCTCACTCATATATAGTATCATATCATTTGCAAATAGTGATATTTTGACTTCTTTCTTTCCAATTTGTATTACTATGATCTCTTTTTCTTGTCTAATACTCTGGCTAGGACTTCAAGTACTATTTTGAGTAGGTAGGGAGAAAGACAGCATGATCTGATAGGATGCATGGTATTATTTCAATATTGTTGTATCTGTTTAGCACTGTTTTGCAACCAAATATATGGTCAATTTTGGAGAAGGTACCATGAGGTGCTTAGAAGAAGGTATATCCTTTTAGGATAAAATGTTTTGTAGATATCTGTTAAATCCTTTTGTTTCATAACTTCTATTAGTTTCACTGTGTCTCTGTTTAGTTTTTGTTTCCAGGATTTGTCCATTGATGAGAGTGGTGTGTTGAAGTCTCCCACTATTGTTGTGTGAGGTGCAATGTTTGATTTGAGCTTTACTATAGTTTCTTTAATAATGTCATTGCCCTTTCATTTAGAGCATAGATGTTCAGAATTGAGTGTTCATCTTGCAAGATTTTACCTTTGATGAGTATGAAGTGCCCCTCCTTGTCTTAGGAATTTAGGGGAATTCAGTCCATTGATATTAAGAGATATTAAGGAAAAGTAATTGTTACTTCCTGTTATTTTTGTTATTAGAGTTGGGATTCTGTTTTGTGGCTATCTTCTTCTTTTATGTTTGTTGAAGTATTAATTTCTTGCTTTTTCTAGGGTGTTATTTCCCTCCTTGTGTTGGCGTTTTCCCTTTATTATCCTTTGAAGGGTTGGATTCATGGAAAGATATTGTGTAAATTTGGTTTTGTCATGGAATACTTTGGTTTCTCCATTTATGGTAATTGAGAGTTTTGCTGGGTATAGTAGCCTTGGCTGGCATTTGTTTTCGCTTGGGGTCTGTATAACATCTCTCCAGGATCTTCTGGCTCTCATAGTCTCCGGTGAGAAGTCTTGTGTAATTCCAATAGGCCTGCCTTTATGTTTTACTTGACCTTTTCCCCTTACTGCTTTTAATATTCTATCTTTATTTAGTGTATTTGTTATTTTGATTATAATGTGTCAGGAGGAATTTCTTTTTTGGTCCAGTCTATTTGGAGATCTGTAGGTTTCTTATATGTTCATGGGCATCTTTTTCTTTATGTTAGGGAAGTTTTCTTCATAATTTTGTTGAATATATTTACTGGCCCTTTAAATTGAAGATCTTCATTCTCATCTATACCTATTATCCTTAGGTTTGGTCTTCTCATTGTGTCCTGGATTTCCTGGATGTTTTGAGTTAGGATCTTTATGCATTTTGCGTTTTCTTTGATTGTTTTGTCCATGTTTTCTATGGAATCATCTGCACCTGAGATTCTCTCTTCCATCTCTTATATTCTGTTGCTGATGCTTGCATTTATGTTTATTTATTTATTTCCTAGGATTTCCATCTCCAGAGCCTTCTTCCTTTGGGTTTTCTTTATTGTTTCTACTTCCATTTTTAGATCTTGGATGGTTTTGTTCAATTCCATCACCTGTTTGTTTGTGTTTTCCTGTAATTATATAAGGGAATTTTGTGTTTCTTCTTTAAGGGCTTCTACCTGTTTTGAAGTGTTCTCCTGTAATTTTTTAAGTGAGTTATTAATTCCCTCCTTAAAAATCCTCTACCAGCGTCATGAGATATGATTTTAAATCCAAATCTTGCTTTTTGGATATGTTGGGGTATTCATGACTCTCTGTGGTGGGAGTACTTAGTTCTCATGATGCTGAGTTGTCTTGGTTTATGTTAGTAAGATTCTTACCTTTGCCTTTTGCCATCTGGTAATCTCTGGCATTATATGTTCTAGCTGTCTCTCACTGGAGCTTGTTCCTCCTGTGATTCTGTCAGCCTCTGTCAGCATTCATGGGAGTCCAACTCTCTCTTGAATCCCAATGGTTAGAACTCTCTCTGCTTACAAGCTCTCCTTTTGCAGGGAAGGTGCACAGAGGTTTGGAGCTCAGTTCTGCCTCCTAGCTGAGGAAGAAGGCCTGAAGGTACCCTGTCCAAAAGCTCCGTTGCTTCTGACACCTGCAAGCTTTCCTGTGTGGACTTGTCTCTGAGCGACCCAGGATACAAGATGGCGCTCTCACCTGCATCCTGGGGTTAGAGCAGATACCTTATATTTTAAAGATCCAAATTTAACATATTGCAAGAAAGACAGTACATTCAACAAATGATGCTGATAAACTCTACTGCTACACACAGAAACCTCATCTTTATTTCTCAGCCTGTTCAAAAGTCAGCTGCAAATGCATCAAGAACCTCACTATAAGGATTACTATTGAGGCTCCTGGGACGCAATGGGGATGACATGAGCTTAAATACCTAACAAAGGAGAGTGAGATCCTGAAGAGACCATATCCAGAGGTTAGTTAAGCCCTCAGTTGAGGGATTGGGCCATTTACCTTTTACAAAATTTTAACTCAGAATTGCTCCAGTCTAAAGGAAATACAGGAACAGTGAATGAAGGAATGTCCATTCAGAGACTGCCCCACCTGAGGACCCATCCCATATGCAGCTACCAAACCCCAACACTTACTGATGCCAAGTAGTGCTAGCTGACAGGAGCCTAACATGCATGTCTCCTGAGAGGCTCTGTCAGAGCCTTATGATACAGATGCAGATGCTCACAGCCAACCACTGGACTGAGCATGGGGACCCCAATGGAGGAATTAGGTAAAGGACTGAAGGAGCTGAAGCAGTTTGCAATCCCAGAGGAAGAACAATATCAAACAACTATACACTCCTTATCTCCCAGGGACTAAACTACTAACCAAAGAATACACATGGAGAGACACATGGCTCCAGCTGAATATGTAGCAGAGGATGGCCTTGTCTGGCATCAGTGAGTGGGGAAGCCCTAGGTTCTGTGAAAGCTTAATGCCCCAGGGTAGGGAATTGATACAGCAGTAGGGAGAGTGTAGGTAGATAGGTGAGGGAGTACCCTTGTGGAGGCAGGTAGTGGGGCATGGAAAGAGTGGTTTTTGGAGGGGAAACTGGGAAGGAGGATAACATTTGAAATGTAAATAAAAAATAACCAATAAAAATAAAACTTTAAAAATCTTTTAAAATAAGGAAATAAAGAGATAGAAGAAGGAGATAAAAAGGCTTACTATCCTCATTCGTATAGAACAGAAAGTGGGAAATATGCTGGAGAATATTGTACAGAAAGAGACCTTCTGCTTCAGACCCCAGTGAGCACAGGTGTTAAAACCAAAGATTAATATGTAAACATCATGAAAATAAAACACTTCTACATAGCAAATGACAACATCACTCTTTTCTCAGAATTACAGAATGGAGAGCATATTTACCAGATATACAGATTACAGAGTGCTCCTATCTAGAATATGCAAAGAACAAAAAATTAAATATCAAGATGTGAACAACCCAATTAAAAATGGAAATTATGCTGGTCTAGCCACATTGTGGTAGCAGGTTTTCTTCTAAGAACTTGACTTCTCTCTTCCTGACCAACAAACTAGATTTCTATTACTGGGCACATTTTCTGTATAGGAGAGTGGACCTCAAGACCAATGAGACAGCTGTTTGTTTCCACCAACACCTGAATGCTCTTTTATGGTTGATCTTGCCATGGTGGTTATTGTTGTGGTTCAAAGGTGTCCAAAAGAAGGAGACAAAACAAGATCTGGAGGGAGGAAAGGCAAAATAGGAAGAAATGTAATTATATTTTAATTAAAATATATTAAAAGTAACAAAAAAGTTCAAATTTGGACATGGAGCTAGAAGGACAATTCTCAAAAGATGAAATCACTTAAAAAAAGTGTTCAACATCTTCAACATCCTTGGCTGTCAGAGGAATGCAAATTAAAACTTGCCAATGGCAGTCTTGACATTCATGTAGTGGGTAAACTGAGGCAGTCAGCCATTGAGGGTCAACGATTAGAGTTGCTGACTGGAGTAGATACAGATATCTACAGGACCTGGTGCCAACACAAGTCAGCTAATTAGAGAAGTTACTCAGCAGACATTTTTCTGAGGGAACAAAGCTTAAATTAGTGGTGGTTGCACTTCCTGTGGCCCGCAGAAAAACCAATGAACCATTTAACTTCTTGGGGTCAGTGAGAAAGAATAGGAAAGAGAGAAAATTAACACACACACACACACACACACACACACACACACACACACGAGTGGATAAAACAAAAGACAGATCCCAATAACTTCATATTCATGTGTGTGTGTGTATGTGTGTGTGTGTTTATGTGTGTGTATTATACAGAAATATATGCATATAAACCCACAATCACACATATACACATTCACACATAGTTTGGTCATAGCAAAGCTTCAGCTAGCAGGCCCCAATCATTTCACACATACATGCATACAAGATCCAACATATATCCAGACAAGTTTTACATATATACATACATACACACACAGTTGATGGATAGAAGGAACAATGCTTCAGCCCCCATTCACACAAAACTTACACACAAACATATATACATGTAGTTGATGGATGGAAGTAACGATGTTCCAACCTACCATACACTTTATTCTTTCTTGCCACGCTCTCTGGTCGAGTCAGTGTAATAGGCTGAGGCTTGAAAGCTACTCATGAAGCAAAAGAGTTTCACAGAAACTCGTTCCTGGAGTATGGCATTCTCTCTAACCCATATATTAATTTTCCATTCCCGCGTTAGTCTAGTGTATGGATCCAAGTGCTCTCTTTTAAGATTATCTTATTATAAGTGCCTTTTAAGATTGAATTCTGACATAGCTAAAGCCTTCCGCCAGTGTTCCAACAGTCCTAGAACGTCCTTGAGCAAGACCATGGGCTTAAAATTCAGTAAGAATATTGCTATTCAGTGACATTCAGAATAGCCTCTGGAATTACACTATCACTTAGAATAAAAGCCAAGTCGCACTCATATACAGGAATTTACAATGGTTTAGGAAGTAGATCAGGCTGTGGCTTTAGAGTATTTCATTATTCATGAGATGGTTAGCTAGAATGGAACTCCCTAGTTAGAACCATGACTTGGGTGTGAAAGCCCTTGCCTTAAGAGAGTAAAGACCTCACACCTGGCTTCTAAGACTATAGCTGAGTTACACCCATACACACGTATTTACAATGGCCTAAGGGGAAGGTGGACTATACAACAGACTAAAATAGGTTCTATGGCAAAGGCATAAAGCCCTTGACCCTGGCTTCTAAGATTAAGTGAATCTTAGGTGGAGCCCTTTTTGATCCCAGTTGTTAACAATGAATTCTATCCCAGGTGGTTCCTGTTAGACCTTCTGTGTTTGCATTCCTCTGTTTTATGTAAGAATCCAGTAACCTCTTTGTACCGTGCAGGTTTGTCACCCAACTTCCTTATTGTCTTCTGTATAAAAAGTCTGATGCTCAATTTGACATTACATTCAGATTCAACACAACCTCTCCTGTGTGCATCTGTCTGTCATTCATCCCATCCAACGCTTTGCCCACCTGCCCCAGAGACCCGTTCCACGCAGACAAAGGGGCCCAGAGGGTCTGTGACACTTTCTTCCTTAACTTATATATCCCAGAAAAGGCTTTCAAGCTGTATAAAATTACAATGTGATTACACTTTAGTTTTCTTCTAGTGAGTGCTTATGAAAAGACAATGTGTTTTCCATAACTTTATAAGAAATAACATTACATAGTACAGGTAAAGAAAACAAATTATTACCCCCAAACCACATACATTTGTAACTAAGCATCTTGTTATAGATTAACAAAGTGAAGGAAGCAAGGTAGTTTTCTTAGCTAGTTTCTTTTACTGGCAGGCAGCAATTTGGGGTTGCAAAGAAAAGAATAATTATTTTATTATGTATCTTTAAAAGTAATCTTGTAAAAATCTTTAAAAAACAAATCTAAACTTTTATATAAAAATCAGTCACATCTAATGTAAACCTCAAAATGCATGTCTTACTTATCAGCAAATCTTAATAAATCATATTAGAAATCGGGGGGGGGCAAAAATGTGTATAAGAAAACAATTATCACCAGTCCAACTTCAGTGAGAGTCACATGTGCCAATGCTGCGATTGGTCTTGTTCCCTGATCATAAAAGATGCCTAGCTTAACTAAGAAGAATGTGCCTTTCTGAACTTCATATTGTTTGCTAAGATTTTTCTACATCAGAGTCAGTAGTAAAAATGTCTCAACCTAGCTTCAGTAGCAATTTTATTTTTTGAAATGATTTTTTCACTTGCTCAGCTAAATTTATAGCAGCATTATTCATAACCAGAAATGGAAAACAACTTAGGTATCTCTTGACTGAAGGATGGATTAAGAAAATATGGTACGTTGATACAATGGGGGTGTTACTCAGCTGTTAGAAAAAGATGACATCATGAAATTTGCAGGCAAATGGATGGATCTAAAAAAAAATCATCCTGAACAATGCATCCCAGACACAGAAAGACAAATGTGATATGTACTCACTTATAAGTGAATATTAGCTTTTCGGTAAAGGATAATCACACTATAATTCACAGATCCAGACAAGTTAGAAAAACAGGAGAGGTCTGGGGTTTGGGGGGAAACATGGATCTCCCTGGGCAGGGAAAATACAATAGATTGAGTGGGTGGACTTGGGACAGATAGGGATAGGAACAGGATGGATAAGGTAGGGGAGAAAGCAATGGAGGGAGGGTTTACAAAGAGAGATGACTCAGATAGGTAGGCATTTGGGGGTGCTATTGAAGCCTCATGCCATGGAAACTTCCTGGAACCTTTGAGGGTGACCATAGTGATGAGGACCCCTAGTAATAGAGGATATGAAGCCTGAACCATCCATCTTTTGAAACCAGGCTAAGCTCCCAGAGGTGAGACTAGACATCAAGCCACTTACATAATCTAGGACCCACAACATTGCCTGCAAAAAGCGCTGGGGCAGTCATGGCTCAGAGCTTGTGAGAGTGGCCAACCACTGATTGGTCTAACGAGGCCCACACCAAAAGAAGGAGTCCATCGCACATAATGCTTAGATGACCAGCATTCAGAATCGGGGGCGTGGGGGGGTGGGGGCGGAGCTGAGAGACCTAGGGCAGAACCAAACAAGATTGCAAAGAAAAATCAATGAAATGATTCCTAATGGACCAATAGTCATCATAGAGGATATATGCCTAGTCTTACTGCATCTTCTTATACATCTATGTTATGTTTGGCAGATGTCCCTGGGAGATATGCTATATTTTTTCAATTTAAAATATATATTTGGAAGATTAAACATGACGGAAATAGAAAAAAAAATTTCTTATGAAGTCCTTTAAGAAAGGAAATTGTGACATGTTCCTAATTAGACAGAATCTATACATCTCCAAGGGAGGATACACGTTGTAAACGGGGCTTCATAGAACAAATTGGGTAGTGTTCCTTTTGTTTCTATTTTGTGGTATAGTTTGAAGAGTATTGGTATTAGGTCTTATTTGAAGGTCTGATAGAAGTCTGCACTAAACCCATCTGGTCCCAGGCTTCTGTTGGTTGGAAGACTGTTATTGACTGCTGCTACTTCTTTTGGGGGTTGTGACACTGTTTAGATGGTTTATCTGAGCCTGATTTATTTAGGTATTTGTAATCTGTCTAGAAAATCGTCCATTTCAAGTAGGATCTGATGAATTTTTGAATTTCCTCAGTTTCTGTTGTTATGTCTCCCTTTTCATTTCTGATTTATTAAATTAGGATACTGTCTCTGTGCTCTCTAGTTAGAGTGGCTAAGGGTTTTTCTATTTTGTTGATTTTTTTTCAAAGAACCAGTTCATAGTTTTGTTGATTCTTTGTATAGTTCTTTTTGTTTCCACTTGGTTGATTTCAGCCCTGAGTTTGATTATTTCCTGCCTTCTACTCCTCTTGGGTATATTAGATTCTTTTTGTTCTAGAGCTTTTCAAGTGTGCTGGTAGTGTATGCTCTCTCCAGTTTCTTTTTGGAGGCACTTAGAGCTAAATTTTCCTCTTATCACTGCTTTCATTGTATCCCATAAGTTTGGGTATGTTGTACCTTCATTTTCATTAAATTCTAAAATATCTTTTATTTCTTTATTTCTTCCTGGACCAACATATCATTGAGTAGAGTGTTGTTCATCTTCCACGTGTATGTGAGCTTTCTGCTGTTTTTGTTGCTATTGAAGATCAGCATTAGTCTTTGTTGATCTGATAGGATGTGTGGGATTATTTCAATCTTCTTTTATCTGTTGAGGCCTGTTTTTTGACAGATAATATGGTCAGTTTTGGAGAAGGTACGATGAGGTGGTGAGAAGAAGGTATATCCTTTTATCTTACAATGAAATAGCCCCTCTCTCTCTCTCTCTCTCTCTCTCTCTATATATATATATATATATATATATATATATATATATATATATATATATATATATATATTTCATTTGGTCCTTAAGTTCTGTTAGTTTCAATGTGTCTCTGTTCAGTTTGTGTTTCCATGATCTGTCTATTGATGAGAGTCCTGTGTTGAATTCTCCCACTACTAGTGTGTGAGGTGCAATATATGCTTTGAGCTTTAGTAAAGTTTCTTTTATGAATGTGGTTGCCCTTGCATTTGGAACATAGATATTTTGAATTGAGATTTCTTCTTGGTAGATTTTTCCTTTGATGAATATGAAGTGTACTTCCTTATCTTTTTTGATAAGTTTTGGTTGAAAGTTGATTTTTTTTTTCTATATTAAAATGGCTATCCCAGTTTGTTTCCTGGGACCATTTGCTTGGAGATTTTTTCCCCAGTCCTTTACTCTGAGGCAGTGTCTGTTTTTGACACTAAGGTACAATTCCTCTATGTCCAAAATATTGGGTCCTGTTCATGTAATCAGTCTTTTATGGTATGTCTTTTATTGGAAAATTGAGTCCATTGGTGTTAAGAGGTATTAAGGAATAGTAATTGTTGCTCCCTGTTATTTTTGATGTTATTTTTATGTTTGTGTAGCTTACTTTCTTGATTTTTCTAGGGTGTAGTTTCCCTCCTGGTGCTAGTGTTTTCTACCTATTATCCTTTGTAGGGCTGGGTTTGTGGAACATTTGTTTTTGCCATGGAATATCTTGGTTTCTCCATCTATGGTAATTGAGAGTTTTGCTGGGTATAGTAGCCTGCTCTGGCATTTGTTTTCACTTTGGGTCTATATAACATCTGTCTAGGATCTTCTGGCTTTCATAGTTTCTGGTGAAAAGTCTTATGGAATTCTGATAGGTCTGCTTTTATATGTTACTTGACATTTTCCCTTACTGCTTTTAATATTCTTTCTTTGTTTTGTGTATTTGGTGTTTTGACTATTATATGACAGGAGGAATTTCTTTTCTCTTCCAGTCTATTTGGAGTTCTGTAAGCCTCTTATATGTTTATGGCCATCTCTTTCTTTAGGTTAGGGAAGTTTTCTTCTGTAATTTTGTTGAAGATATTTAATGGCCCTTTAATTTGGGAATCTTTCCTCTCTTCTATACCTATTAGTTTTAGGTTTGGTCTTCTCATTGTGTCCTGGATTTCCTGGAGGTTTCAGTTTAGGAGTTTTTTGCATTTTGCATTTTCTTTGACTGTTGTGTCAATGTTTTCTATGGTATCTTCTTCACTTGAGATTCTCTCTTCTATCTATTCTATTTTGTTGGTGATGGTTGCATCTATGACTTCTGATCTCTTTCCTAGGTTTTCTATTTACTGTGTTGTCTCTCTTTGTGATTTCTTGTTTTTATTTCCATATTTAGATCCTGGAAGGTTTTGTTCAATTCCTTCACCTGTTTCCTTGTGTTTTCCTGTAAATCTTTAAGGGATTTTTGTGTTTCTTTTTTAAAGGGCTTATACCTGTTTAACTCCTGTATTTCCTTAAGGGAGTTATTTATGTCCTTAAAATCTCCTATCATCATCATGAGATGTGATTTTAAATCAAAGTCTTGCTTTTATGGTGTGTTGGAGTATCTAGGATTTCCTTTGGAGGGAGAACTGGGTTGTGATGATACCAAGTAGCCTTGGTTTCTGTTGCTTATGTTCTTGCCACTGCCTCTTGCCATCTGGTCATGTGGTGTTAGCTGGTCTTGCTATCTCTGACTGTGGCTTGTCCCTCCTGCAAGTCTGTGTGCCATTATTTCTGGGACACTTGTTCTCTCCAGAAGGAATTTTGATATGAAGAGCTGTGGCACAGGGTTAGCTCCAGCATGCAGACAAAAGCTGGAAGGATTCTGTCCCCCTCCTTTCCTTGGTTCCTGTGTCCTGATGGCTCTGGGTGGGTCCCTCTTGGGCCAGGAACTTGAGCAGAAGTGGTGGTCTTACCTGTGCTCACAGGTGTGTCAAGCACTTCTGGGAGATTAGTTCTTTCCCAACAGTATTTGGTTATGGAGTACTTTGGCACCAGATCAGTTCTTGGTGCAGACCTCAAAATAATTTTTAAGGGTGCTAGTCATTTCAACAATCTATGTCTCAAAATTTTTCCTAGAGTGATGATTGAATCATTAATATGCTCCAACAGCAATGCCTGAAAAAGAGCATGCATTATTATTTTGAGTGCCCAACGTTACTGCCCAGTGACCTACTGTAAGTCCTAGTGTCTTACCGAAGTGGTTACAGCTGTGATAACTGGTGGGCTCAGTTCCATGAGTTCTAAAGCTAAAGCCATTTGTAGTTCCTCATACATGGCCGTTGACAAAAACTACTTTGAGATTTTTATCTCGACCAAATCTTAGTGGCTAAGGTAAAAAAAAAAAAAAAAAAAGAAAGTTGATAAATTATCATTTGGATAAGGGGCAAGTAGATTACTTATTCACTGTTGTGTGGGTGGCAGTGTAAATGGGCACAAGAACTACAAAGCTCAATGTGGACTTTATCTTTAAAAAATTAAAATAGATATACCACATGTTCCAGCTATAGCAATCTATGGCATATACCCCCCCCCAAAGACTCTAAATCTTACTATAGACCTATCTGCTCACCCAGGTTCATCTTTGTTCCACTGACAATAGCCAGAAAATTGAAACAGCCTAGACTTTCACCAAAAAATGAATGGATAATGAAGGAGCAGTGCATTTACACAGTGCAGTATTGCTCAGATATTAAGAAAAACAAAATTATTAAAATTTCAAGTAAGCAGATGGATCTAGAAAAACATCATTCTGAGTGAGATAACCAAAGACAAGAAAAGTAAAGATTGCATGACTTTCTCATCTGTGGATATTGGCTTTGAATCTTCAGACATGTTATTTGCAATAGCCATAGAATTCAGAAAATTACCAAGGGGCCACGGCAGAGGGGTTCCATGAGGGGAGATGGAAAAAATGGTATAAAACCTTAAGTGGGATTAAGGGAACAAGAGGAGTTAAGTTGGAATAGGAAGTGGCAAGTTAGGAAATGTATGGAATTTGTTAAAGAATAAATAACTTATGGCCTTATTAAACCTTATGAAAACTTCTTGTTGAAACCTACCTACTATTGTATGTTTCCTAAAATATATACGTGTACATACATATTCTGAGAACAAAAGGTTAAATCAATTTACCCTTTAATGGCAACTACACCCCCACTTTGTACCAAATCTATTTGAATATAGTTAATCTAACAGAGGCAACACCTCCAAAGAAAGCTAATTCTACCACTTCCAATATTTATCAAGGCCAGAAAACAGTTTTATTTTAATCATACACTGTCTCTGGCTTTTAAAATCTTTAAGTCCCCTGCTTCCATAATGATTTCTTGATCTTGCGTCATGGGAAAATGGAGATGTAATACAGAGGTACTCTTTATGTCCAGGTATTCTGCAGGCTCATTTGCTATTCCTTGACCAGTTATAGATCCCAGAATTAACTGCCATTTATTGCAAAAAGAAAATTCTCTAATGAGAATGAGAGTTGAGATATGCACTAATATATGATTAAAACAGTGATTAGGAATTAGTTTATGGTCATAGCAGCCTTATTTATAATAGCCAGAAGCTGGAAAGAACCCAGATGTCCTCCCACAGAGGAATGGATACAGAAAATGTGGTACATTTACACAATGGAGTACTACATAGCTATTAAAAACAATGAATTTATGAAATTCTTAGGCAAATGGATGGATCTGGAGGATATCAACCCAAGTGAGGTAACCCAATCACAAAAGAACACACATGATATGTACTCACTGATAAGTGGATATTAGCCAAGATGCTCAGAATAACCAAGATACAATTTGCAAAACACATGATACTCAAGAAGAAGACCAAAGTATACTTTGATCCTTCTTAGAAGGGGGTAACAAAACACCCATGGAAGGAGTTACAAAGACAAAGTGTGGAACAGAAACTGAAGGAATGACCATCCAGAGACTGTCCTACCTGGGAATCCATCCCATATACAACCACCAAACCCAGACACAATTGTGGATGTCAACAAGAGCTTGCTGAGAGGAGCCTGATATAGCTGTCTCCTGTGAAGGTCTGCCAGTGCCTGACAAATACAGAAGTGGATGCTCACAGACATCCATTGGACTTAGCATAGGATCCTCAATGAAGGAGCTAAAGAAAGTACCCAAGGAGCTGAAGGAGTTTGCAGCTTCATAGGAGGAACAACATTGTAAACTAGCCAGTACCCCCAGAGCTCTCTGAGACTAAACCAGCAACCAGAGAAAACACATGGTGGTACTTATGGCTCTAGCTGCATATGTAGCAGAGGATGGCCTAGTTGGTCATCAATGGGAGGAGAGGCCCTTTGTCCTGTGAAGGTTCTATGCCCCATTATAGGAGAAATGCTAGGGCCAGGAAGTGGGAGTGGGTGGGTTGATGATCAGGGGGGAGGGGAGAGGAAATAGGGGTTTTTTGGAGGGGAAACCAGGAAAGGGGATAACATTTGAAATATAAATAAGGAAAATATCTAAGAAAAAGAGAGAAAAAAGGAATTAGTTTAACCATCTTATGGAATGAGTATGGCTTCACTCTGACCAGAAATTGGATGCTTACTTGCATCACTTCCATACCATTCTTAATCCAGTGGCCGTATCATGCTAGGATGGTCATTATTGTAGCTGTTATGTCTCAAAGCTGAATAAAGTTGATGATTTTAATTATGTATTGCATCTACCGGCCCTATGAAATCTCATCAGTAGGGGAGAAGCTTTCAGGTACATACCACATTCATTCCTCCATATTCTCACTTAGGTATGTTATGCCTTCAGCAATAGTCCTAACACCAAGTAAACTGGGGAAACCTAAGAGCAGCAACAATAGCCTTTTGGGGGACTGTGAGAGTTTACTGGTCAACATGCCATAAAAAATTTAACCCATTGATAGCACTGAGATTTTTGTAAGTCTCTAGTCTCTTATAGGGTCACTTTTACTACATCATATGCTAGATACATTTAAAATCATTTCACACATGTAAATATATATGAATATTTTTATATATTTATATATGTGAAATATAAATATACTTTGCATATGTATAATCTATTATTTATTACCAATCATCTACCCATGTATCTGTGTATGTATGCATGTATATATGTATGTATGTATGTATGTATTGTATGCATGTATCTACCTATCTATCTATTATCTATCATTTGTAGGTGTGTTTATATTTTAGAAACCTTCTTCAGTAATACTTTTCAAATAACTTTTTCCCAGAAGGTCTTTAATGTATCTATCTATCCCAACACTGTGGTCTGTCATGCCTCCATACTCACATTCCATTTAACTTTCCATTATTCTTTTCTTTATTCATATCACTGTGTTCAATCCACACACCCTTAAAAAAACCCTTCATGGACCTCTCCTAGCTTCCTGAATTCAGCAGAAAAAATGATCTTTTTCTTTGTTCAAAGATTTTTTTTTTTTTTAGCCAATTATGTCTCCCAATAACATAGACTGTTGTCCCATGGCTGATAGTGTTCTGATTTGCTTGTCACTCCATTTTACCAGCTAAAAAGACTCTTACTTTACAGCTACTCTCCCTTAATACATTTCTCCAAGGTTTTATGGCTTTCAAAGATAAACCTATTCCTAATAGTTTTCTACTATGTACATCATTTTCCTCTACCTGCTTTCAAACTCATTCAATGTCTTTGATTTTTCACAAGATTGTTACTTATTAGCGTGTATTTCTTTGTGTTCATCAAATTTAGACTTCCAGCAACATTAATTTGTCAACATAGAGTCTGTTTTTGAATGTTAGAAGTTTATATGCATCGTATTTTTGTGTACCTGTCTACCCTTAATTCCTCTCTTTCTGAAGACTGCCATCAAAGAAAATTTCTACTCAGTGGTTCATTATAGTTTCTAATATTTTTTATTTCCTCAATGAGTCTTTGTATATTTTCATTTGTAGCAAGGGTATTAGGAAGTGCTCTTTGGAGCAAAATTTAAGACTTAATCATTTAAGTTATCTTTTTTAATGTCAGTTTTCAGACTCTGTTTTCCCAGCATTGACACCTTATCATCTTAAATTGGTTTTCAAACATACATGGTATATGAGCAAATTTTTACAGAGATATCAGAAGATTTTCTTATTTCTTGGGTAGATGTCCAGATTGTGCTTTCAGACGTCTTCACACCCATGGGAGGGGAGAGCCTCAGTACTGTGAGGCAGGATTAGGAGCCACAGTTAGACTCTTCATCATCTGACTTGGGTGGTACCTGTGGCCTTGTAACAGCTACTGCTGATAAAAGTCTTAATGCTTCAGTAAGCCTTTCTTTTTTTTTATTAGATATTTTCTTCGTTTACATTTCAAATGCTATCCCAAAAGTCCCCTATGCCCTCCCCTCACCCTGATCCCCTACCCACTTACTCCCACATCTTGGCCCTGGTGTTCTCCTGTACTGGGGCATATAAAGTTTGCTAGACCAAGGGGCCTCTCTTCCCAATGATGGCCAACTAGGCCATCTTCTGCTACATATGCAGCTAGAGACATGAGTTCTGGGGGTACTGATTAGTTCCTATTGTTGTTCCACCTATAGGGTTGCAGACTCCTTCAGCTCTTGGGTACTTTCTCTAGCTCCTACATTGGGGGCCCTGTGTTCCATTCTATAGATGACTGTGAGCGTCCTCAGTGAGCCTTTCTTAAAGGCTACCAAATTAGGAGTGCAGTTGGAGTTGATGTAGAATTTATGGAGCTTCATGAAGCCTGAACTTACACTGAGCAAGGTAAGGAAGTTGTCACTTTTTCATGGAGAAAGGAAAATCCAGTTGTCTGTTTAGTAGTCTTTGACACTATTCCTATTCTTTCTTTCTATCTATCTATCTATCTATCTATCTATCTATCTATCTATCTATCTATCTATCTACTGAATGGATAATATAATATATCTCTATATAACATAATATATAATATATAATTTTAACAATATAATAATATTTAATAATATAATAATATTATTGTTATTAAGTCTATTGTCATTGCTCTTAGGTACCCCAGTTTTCGTGGTGTTAGACTATTGCTGAAGTAATTCCATACCTGAGTGAGAATATGGAGAAATAATAATAATAATAATAATAATAATAATAATAGTAGTAGTAGTATGTCTACTTACACACATACATATACAAACACAACATACATACACTACATACACACACAACATAAACACACACACACACACCCTGCTGAGTCTATTTTTGCTCCCTTATGTATATGTGTAGAGAGGACCATTGCTATTGGGTAACCAAATAGAAAATGTGTTATTACAACATTCGATCATTTCCTGTACCTCTTTCTCTAGTAGGAGTGGGAGTAGGCTGTAAAATTGTTCCTTTCCACACTGACATGTCAAGTTTGTTGTTGTTGATGTTGTTGTTACTTGTTTTTGTAGTTCTTTGCTATTTTGAAATGACCAATCCTTTGTTGGGACTATTTTCCCCCACACCAAACATTGGCTTTCTGGGCAGCTGATAATTTCAGCGTGGTGGCATATTGGAGAGGGCGTCATCCAGAGTGCTTTTAGAGATTTCTAGGTTCTCAGCAAAATACCATTTTCTAGCTTTTAGTCTTTAATGTTTCTTTTACATGTAATGTTCAGGGACTTTAGATTTAGCTTAAGGGTAGATATATGGACAAAAAGGCCTACTAAAGTTTCTTGAAGCAACAGTCCTCTTTTGATTTATTTTTCCTTTTGAATTAAATGCCCAGCAATAGTGAAGCAGTATGCAAAGTGGGGATATGCTTCGAAGGTAAGACTGTAATACTCAAGATATTTGGAAAAGGAGGAGAGTATTTGGTAATATGTTAGAATTTATGGTAAAAAAAAAAAGATTTGGAGATCAGTTTGAAACCACATTTAAAATTATGATTAAAAGTAAAGAATCATGAATATAAAATAAATGCTTTAAAATAATGTTACTAAAACTCTTACTTTGCCAATGTCAATCTGAAAGGTAAAAGTTTTAAACTGAGTTGACAAAATGTTACAATTGCAAATTTTAGAAACAGGACGGGATTATATATGTGGTTTGTGTAATATATGGGTAAATATGGTAATTTCTAGAAACCAAGTCTTAAGTTTTATAGAAAGCAATAATTTAAAATTATTACATTGGAGCAAAAAAACTCCAAATTTTCCAACACTGCATCATTTTCATTACACGTGGAATAATGAATCATGACAGGGTGCTGGATTTCCAGCTGCCTCGGTGTGAGATTTCTTAACTTCTTGTAAATGAACTATATTCAGATAGGGAGCAAGTATATAAGTTTTTAGAGTTAAAGATCTCAGTCTTTGGCTTTCCTGCATGTCTGGACCAATGAAACGTGGGGGCTTTTTCAATGCAAGCTTCCTCTGATTCAAACATTGTATAAGAAAGCCTCCCTAAAACTACTTAGAAATTACCTCATGTATTTTCTCCTTTATCACATTAGTCTTTTACAGAGTAGTAACAATTTCTCAAGAATGTAGAATGATTAAGGCTACACCCAAATGCACTGATGTGTTTGGCCCTCCAATATGTCTGTAGTAATGTTGATTTTTCATGATTTCTTGAGTTTTTCTTTTTTCTTTTGTGAGAAACACATAGACATAATGATACAAATCCATAAAGGATACTAAGTAGATCGGTATAATTTTCCAAGAGATTTGAAACCCATGGGGTTTTTATGCATACTATTTTACTCTTTGGGTGTTTTAGCAGCATACATTTCTCAAAGCATTAATGACTTAATGAGTGTTACCTGCCATGCACTAAAGTGGATTAAGTTAGAAGTTAGTACTCCGCTTTGCAGTTTATACACATTTCCTCCCCACAACTACCCTTTCTTTTCTACAGGGTATTTCTGGCCATCCTTTTCGGATTTTAAAGACATTGCTTCAACCTAGTTTGCAAATGGGTAGTTTAGTCTGCCAGGGCAGCCATTACATGTGAATAATTGTCTAGCTATTGGTTGTCTTCCCTACAAAAAAATTCGTGAGGCTCCTTGAAACTAAGACTGGGTGTTCCAAATCATATCTACTTCCCAAAGTGTGTACCAAACACAGTACCTGATTGGTGCAAAACAGGACTGGATGTCAAGAATTTCACTGTGCATTTACCCTGATCCTTGAAGCATATTCTGGAAAGTAGGTTAAGAAAAATCAACTGAGCTCAAATGAAAATACTTATAGTTGGGGTTTCTAATGTTAGGAAGATAGTATGAAATTAACAAGCTTAAAGGTGATTAGGGCTAGCTACATCCCTCATAATCCATTCCTTGCAAAATCAAAATTGTCATCAAAGGACTCAACTTACTGGTCAGAGAAATGGGCCATGACAGAAGATGTGGCCTCCTGAGCTACTTAAAGTGTCATTAATGGCTAACTTCCTAAACCTGGTCCCAGGTTTATATGCTTGCTTTCTAGCAGGAGGTTTTATGTGCCCTTACATCACTAGTAAGAGCTAATTTGACAGCTATTCTCAGTCCCACATCACAGGGCCAAGGGAAGCAGACAGGAAGTAAGGGTGGGGCCCGGGCAATAGTATGCTCCTCAGTAAAATAAAATATCAGCTGGCTAAGTTTTCAATAAAAAATTTCAAATTGTGAATATAATTTTACGTTATTTAAGTTATTATGGGCATTAATTAATTATAGCTCTTTTAAACTTATAATATTCTCACTAGCATATACTATAATTAATTTTATGTTGCTTGCAAAATTCTATGCATATAGAGTGATTGGTACAGGATAATATGTTTGGATATAAAAGAAGAAATATGTATAGTCTAGAAATAAATATTCCACTCACATGCTTCAGATTACATAAATTTGTACTGCCCTATATATAATGTGCTCTGAATGTTGACAAATTTCCATATATAACATAGTGAGCAATACACTTTATAATATTTGAGAATCTGAATTTTCAACCCTGCTTTAAAAGTCGCTGATTAATAAGCCTTGGGAAGAATAAGGGAGATTAAAAATTGATTGAGAATAAAGAACTGATATTCATGAAGATATCTGATATCTCAGTTGACACATAGTAATAAAATGATATAATCATACAAATCATGCTTAAAAGATGGTTTTGCAAAAGCTGAATGTAGTTTATAAATTTGTACTATTGTACACTATAGTTTTGTGAATGATAACTGCCCTCATATTCTCGGGCATGTGAAGCCCTGATCTCTTTGGAAGTGCTGTTTCAGAAGGGTTAGGAATGTAGCCTTGCTGGAGAAAGTGTGTCCCTGGAGGCCAGATTTGAGTTTATAACCTCTGCTTGCTTTCTGCTCCAGGCTTTTGGAAAAGGCTGTGATCTTCCAGCTTTCTAGTTCTGTAGCCATGCCTGTTTCCTTCCTCCCTGTGGTAATGGATGCTAACCTTCTGAATAAACTCTTTGTTCTGTGAGTTGCAATGGTCATGATGTTTTATCATAGTGGCTGAAAGTGCTACACAGAACATTTATAATTTTAGAAGCAGCTAGATGACTGTGGTACAAACATAAGTAAGTGAGATGATTCTAACAAATATCAATAGCCTGAAGTACTACTAAGCAACTAAATAATCTCTCGATGTTTACATTCAGTTCCCACAAAGAGAAGCATTCTAGGTCCACATGAGCAAATTTAAAACTCATTTCTATCAACTCATAATGTACTTTGAAGATGATATTTCTTCTTGCTCTTTCAAAAACTCACATATATATTGTAGTACTTTATCTTATATGGAAGCAAAACGTAAACATTTTCCTTTTTTTCAATTTTTTATTAGACATTTTCTTCATTTACATTTGAAATGCTATCTCGAAAGTCCCCTATACCCTCCCCCGGCCCTGCTCCCCTACCCACCCACTCTCACTTCTTGGCCCTGGCGTTCCCCTGTACTGGGGCATATAAAGTTTGCAAGGCCAAGGGGCCTATCTTCCCAATGATGGCCGACTAGGCCATCTTCTGCTACATATGCAGTTAGAGACATGAGTTCTGGGGGTACTGTTGTTCCACCTATAGGGTTGCAGATCCCTTTAGCTCCTTGGTTACCTTCTCTAGCTCCTCCATTGGGGGCTGTGTGATCCCTCCAATAGATGACTGTGGGCATTCATTTGGTAGGAATGAATCATTTAGGAAATGCAAAACCAGAAAACCTTGTGTTCTTTAATTAGGAAGCCAGTGGAGTATGGATTAAAAGCCATTTATATGAAGCTCTAATTTCTTTGGTGCCTTTTGTTCTCCACAACTCTCTGATGAATTTTTTGACATTCTCTTTAGCAGTACAAGAGGGACAGAATAGCACAAGGCTTGGGCCTGCAACATCTGGAGGCAGGCTTATTGGCTTTGTGTTATAGGATTGCCTTGAGAAAATTAATTAAGCATTCAGTACTAGCTGCACTCCTTTTTATTTATTGAAACTTGTATTGAGATGCTGATTCGTGACATCAAGTTTGAAGAAACAAATCAACAATGTACAAATCCCCAGGTACTTCCAATGCTGATATTTCACAAAGTTGTATTATAATATCAAAATGTACAGTGTTGATGATATCTAATTATCATGCTCAGGTGTCTCTAACTTGTATTCACTTTCATACATATATAATGACATATATGTGATATATATATATATATGTACATATTTCATTTTTCTCCTATATATTTCATGTTTAATGTATATATATAATGTATGTATATATCATGTACATATTATACAACAATGTATATATTATGTATTGTTTATATATATACACACATACACACACACTATATATATATGTATATGTATGTGTGTATATATATATATATATATATATATATATATATATATATATATACAGTTTTATCACATTTTGTTTTTGTGTTTATGATCGCTATGATGCTAACTGTATCATCACCAGCCTTTGTAAAATCTCCATCACCTCTCTTCTTTCTCCTTCCTGCAACAGAAACTGATCTCTGTTTCCTTTTTAAAAATTTTTTAATTTTAAAGTTGTACAATATAAAACTTTTATGTCTGATTAGTTATTTCTTTCAAAGTTATTTTATGGAATTTCATCAAAGTTAATATATGAACCTAATTGGCTGCTTTTAATTGCTGTATAGATTCTGCTCATATCTTGATACATTAATTTGATTCATTTTTGATTCTTTGAAAACTGTTTGGTCTATTTTGAATATTAAGTCAGTGCAAGTAATACTGGAAACTCATGTGTGCAAACCTAAGTGTCCTTTTTTCTTGGATGCATGCTTCAGAGGCTAGTCCAACCTGCATCTTGTGGCAAATGGATTTACAATGAATTGCCAGAATATCATAGAATTGGCTGCACCACTTTAAACTTAAATGCAGCAGGCATATATTGACAAGACAGTTTCCCAGCAATCTGAATGAAATCTGTGGTCTATATTTTTAATTTATTTTTAAAAATTCAATTCAATTTACATTCAATGGGTAAAAGAAAACAAAATATGTACACATTATTTAGATGTTATACCCCATGTCTTTATGTGCATACATTTCTTATGGATTGTGATTATATTGTGATTCTTATACTATGTTCTGTTGCTCCAAATTTGTTGTCTTACATAATATACTTAAATTAATCTATTAGTATTTAAATTTAGATTGTGAGAAGATTTTTTTAAAAATTGTTTGTTTTTAAAGTAGGGTCTCATGCATTCTAGGTTGTCCTCAAACTCACTTTGTTGAGCATGTCCTTGTTTCCTTCCTCTACCTTCTGAGTGCTTGAATTAGAACCCAGTGCCCCCATGCTCATCATTATGTGGTACTGGGAATTAAACAAGGATACACTGCAGGAGAAGCAAATGTGTTTCCAACTAAGCCTGAGCCCTAGGCCTTTAGTTATGCATCTTACATCAAAGTTCATTTTATTCTTGGCTCACAAATGTCTAAGTGTTACCTCACTATTTTTTGACCATTTTTTTTTCTTAAATTGTTTTACTTTTTCAAAAAGAGACTTTTAGTATATTTATGAGGGTATGCTATTTTATGTTTTTTTTTTAATTAGGTATTTTCTTCATTTACATTTCAAGTCCCCCATAACCCCCCCCCCCACTCCCCTATCCACACACTCCCACTTCTTGGCCCTGGAGTTCCCCTGTACTGAGGCATATAAAGTTTGTACGAACAATGGGCCTCTCTTTCCACTGATGGCCAACTAGGCCATCTTCTGATACACATGCAGCTGGAGACACAAGCTCTGAGGGTACTGGGTAGTTCATATTGTTGTTCCACCTATAGGGTTGCAGATCCCTTTAGCGCCTTGGGTACTTTCTCTAGTTCCTCCATTGGGGGCCCTGTGATCCATCCAATAGCTGACTGAGCATCCACTTCTGTGTTTGCTAGGCCCCGGCATAGTCTCACAAGAGACAGCTATATATTTTATGTTTTTTAACCACTGAGCTATTGTTAACAGCATCTCTATACTGCATGTTTGAAGAGAGCTTTGATTTGGCCAGAATCATGACTCCTCAAGCACATTTGTCTACTTCAATTTATTTTAATTTACTTCTATTTATTTTTCAAATTATTTTATTTGTTTACATTTCAAATTGTTATCCCCATTCCAGGTCTAATCATCCACAAAATTTCCCACCTCATCCCCTCCCCTTTGTCTCTAAGAGGGTGCTCCCCCATCCACCAACACACTCCCACCTCACCCCTCTATCATCTCCGTTATATGGAGCTTCAAGCCTCTATAGGATCGAGTGCCTCCCCTCCCACTGATGCCAGACAAGGCAGTCCTCTGCTATATATGTAGTGGGAGCCACAGACCTGCCTACATGTTTTAGTTCCTGGGAGTTCTGAGAGGGTCTGGTTAATTGATATTGTCGTTCTTCCTATGGTTTTGCTATCTCCTTCAGCTCCTTTATCCTTCCCCTAACTCTTCCATTGGGGTCCTCAGTCGAATGTTTGCCTATGAGTGTCTGCATCTGTCTTAGTCAAGTGCTTGCAGAGCCTCTCAGAGGACAGCCATAACAGGCTCCTTCTTGGCATCAACAGTAGTATCAGGATTTTGTGTCTGTGGATAGGATGGATCCCAAGGTGGGGCAGTCTCTGGATGACTGTTTCTTCAGTTTTTGCTCCATTTTTGCCCCTGTGTTTCCTTTAGACTGAAACAATTCTGGGTTAAATTTTTGTGATGGGTGGGTGGCCCCATCCCTCACCTGGAAAGGACTATTTGGATGGTGTGTGTGTGTGTGTGTGTGTGTGTGTGTGTGTGTGTGTGTGCGCGCGCGCACGTGCCATAGTTTTGGCAGTTCTTTGGGAGTAGATTTTGTTAGATGCATAGTTAGTTGACTAAGATCCCCCCACTTTAGTTTGTTAACATTGTTGTTCAATCTGGTTTTACAATTTCAGGAATCATTTTCTGTGCTCTTAGAGTCCCATTCAGAAATCCTTGCCTAGACTAGTGTCACTAAGCATTTCCCCCGTTTTTCTATATCAATTTCAGAGTAAGTTCTTACATTTAGATGAGATCTTTCAAGAATTTTGAATTATTGAAGAGGCTGTCATTTTGTTCCCAGTGAGTGTTTTTGATATCTCTGTAAAAGGCTAGGTGACTGTAGCTGTAAATTTATTCCTGCATCAGTGATTCTATTCTACTAATGCTTATATCTGCTTTGTGTCAGCACCACTGTGTTGTTTGTTTGGCTCTGTGGTGTAATTTGAGATCAGGGGCTGAGATAGTGCAGGGATGTTCTTTCTACATGGGACTGCCGTGTCTAGTTGTTATCTTTTGTGCTTCTGTCTGAATTGCAGGATTTTATCTGTGAAGACTGACAGAGTGAATCTGCTGGAGATCATACAGAATCCGTAACACCATTTGGTAATACAGAGTGTTCTATGGTACAATTCAGCCAGTCAGTGTGAGACAGGCAAACATAAACAAGAACTTAACAATCTGGGACTCCATGTGATTTAGACTACGCAGAATTAATGAATTGTTAATTAACTATGCAAATTAATTCATTCAGTAGTCTCAGGCCCTTATTGTGTACACATTCCAGTTTTCAATGCTATACCTAACTAACTGCTAGCAAAGCAGGACCTACACCTATGTCAAGCTGTACATACACTCCTTTACAAACAATGGAATAACTTTCTCCTGTTAACAACTATTTAACTTGGACAAATTCTATTCAGTTTCCCTCCTATTGCATCTAGATACAGAATATTAAAAGGCTTATCCAGGCTGAAATGATTTGGTGTTTGGTGTGCATTCATACTAAGGCAAGTTCTGTCTTCAAAATAAACTTTTAGGAAAAAAAATCACCTACTTACCATGTTATGATTATACATAATTGGGAGTGTAGATGATTAAAATGTAGATGCATTTATTATGTGACAATACATGTAAAATGGATAAATGGTTATATATATTAATTTGTCAATCAAAATAGAAAGTTATCCCTACTGTGCCCCTAAGCAATCAAATTCCTCTTCCTCTTTAACATCATAAAAGGAATTCACAAATAATAATCGATGCCCTTGAGAACCTTTTCTCACGTGACACATTGTCAAACTTGACTGTCACGTGACACATTGTCAAACTTGACTGTGTATTCTCTTTACCCATACTACTACTTTCCTTTGAACGTTTCCTTGCTACTCTGAAAATCTTTTTATATTTCAATGATTTCATGCAATGTCAAGAACTTAGAGACACCCATTCCAGATCCTGACAGTAATAGATGATAACAGAAAGATGTTCCACCTTTGGGGGTCTTCTTCAGTTCTTTCTTCAGTGTCGTACAGCTTTCATTCTAAAGGGTTCTGAAACCTTAATTAGCAGTATTCCTAGGTATTTTATGATGTTTTGCGGGTATTCCAAGCGAGATTTCTTTATGTGTTCTCTTGCAGGTTCATTGTTAGGATATAGGAGAAATACTGACTCACTTTTGTGTTTTTTAATTATTTTTTTAGTCTATGTTGATGAAAATGTTTTTCAGCTCTAATAGTGTTCTAGTAGATCTTTTAGGGTCTCAAGTGTAAGATTTCATCTATACATAGGAATGAATTGGCTCCTTCCTCTTTGTACATGTTTTCTTCCTTTATCTTGTGTTATTGCTCCAGCCAAGTCCTGACAACTCTATTGATTAAAACAGAGACTGGGCACACTCATTTTGCTTCTGGTTTTAGAAGAAAATCATTCATTTTCTTTATTTAATGTAATATTACTCTAGATTTTGTAATATAATGCCTTTAGTATGTTCTGGTTAGCTTCTTCTGTTCTTAATCTTCGTAATTTTTTTTAATCATAAAATGGAGTTGTGCTTTCTCAAAAATCTGTTTTCCATCCATCAAAAAGGTGATAATTTCTTTTTTATGTATTACTGTGTGTTTTTATTGCATTTATTGATCTGCATTTGTTACATTTGTGTTCCATCCCAGCAATGAAATCTACAAAGGTCACTGATAGATTAGAGACAGAAACAGAAATTAGTAAAATGGATGTAGATTCCTATGAAGCTAAATTTTTGTTTGGGGGAACAATATAGAAAATGTCATGAATTTACACATTATCTTTTCACAAAGGTTATGTCAATTTTGCTCTACATATAATTTTCACCATACATCCTACCAGATGTGAACACTGTTAGATATCTTTTTTGAAGCCAGGTTTGTAACTGGGTACTTTCACTTAAGGATAACTCCACTTAAAGACAGATTCACTGGCAATTTACATTTACAGGGGGAAAATATCAAACCAAAAACATACATACATACAAAATTTAAAACATAGCAAGCATGAACATTTTGAATTTTTCCTTTGATACCAGTGTTGTCTTAACACACACACACACACACACACACACACACACACTTATAAAAAACATTGTAAAGCCCTATAGATTATCTCCTTCAAATTTAGCTGTAAATATCCTTAACACAAGTTTTAACAGCAGATCAAATTTATCCAAATGGAAGTGGTGCAGGAACTGAAAGCAGATTTAGTATTGCTAAAAATCAGCAAAGGGAAAATAAAATAGTATTGGTGTAAAAGCACACAGGTCCAAGTGTACCATGGAGTCTAGAAACAAATTCATGTATCCAGAGTACCCTACTGCTTGAGTTTTCTAGTAACACACAATTGTGGCAGAATATTCTCTTTGACAAATGGCAGTAGAAAAAAAATTGATAGGAAAAAAAAATAGACTAACAACACCATGTACAGAAATCTATTTACATTCGATTAAAAGCTCAGATATAAGACTGAATTTTTCAAAATTAGTAGAAGAAATACAGCAAAAAAAAACTCCTTTAATTTCCTCTTAGTATATTTTAATATACAATGAAAATCAGAGACAATGAAGATGAAAATAAAGTAAGGTTTATATGTAGCAGAAAGTTTCAACACAGAAGAAAAACTATTTGGAGAGTGAAAAATAATCAGTAGAAATGGGGGAATATTTGCAACAATGATGTATCTCATAGTAGGCCATCATTCAACTTATAGACATAATGTATGCAGCTCAATTAAAAATAAATGTGATTTAAAAGTACTCGAGTAAAACATCTAACAAGAAGGTATTCGTATCATTACAGAATAGGCCCAACAGAAACAGGCTTCAGGGAAATGCAGCTCAGACGTACATGGACTTAATCACTTTGCTCTTGCTCATACCAGTGCCTGGAGAGATGGCCCAATAGGTGAGAGTACTTCCTGCTTTTACTTGAATTTGAAATTTCCTCCCAGCATAGAGGCAGTGCCTTACCATCATTCAGAACTCAAGTTCAAGGATCCAAAGGACGCTTTTCCCTTTTTTGACCTCTGTAGACCTTATTCCCTACAGCTCTTCTGTAGAAAGCAAAGATAATGATCATTGACATATGAATGAAGGGAGAAAGCAAGATTAATCAGTCATTGTAAATAAGAAAATCTCTACCATTTTTGACATGGTTGACAATGAAAGACTAAGTAATTTTATTTACCCAGTGGGAACTCTAAAATAGATTCACAGAAGCTAAGCACAAGTTCCAGGCTATAAGGGGTAGACTGAAGGGAAACAATGGAGAAGTTTGATCAAGGTTCTCACAAGGTAATTATGTTCTGAACAATTAATACAGAACATTTCCATGAAAACCTGTAGTAAGGGATTTTAAGATAGTAGTTTTACCAAGAAAATAAATTTTAGTATTATCACAGATTAAACAAACAAGAGGTGGGAAAGGGGTGGGAATAATGTGAAATAATGGATAGGCTTGTTTCTACAGATCATTTTACAATGTCTTCATTGACAAACCATCAAATTTATATCATAAATTTATGTGATATATTTTCCAGTGATATCTTAATAAGTTAAAGATAATATATTAAGAAAACAATTAGCCTATGTGTTCTAAAATATAAACAGACAAATAAAAATTGGAGAAGCAGGAGGAGGTGGAGCCAGAGGAGGAAGAAGATCACTTAAAAGTTAGAGAAAGAACATGGATAATTTCAGCATTCACTTTAAAAATGTAAATAAAATTTCAAATATGTGAAAATATAAACATACTTCCTAAATCTAAGATGACCTCCTTATAAAACACCCATGGTTAACATGCTTGGTGATAAAATAGTTAATGCATGCCATTAGATCAGAAATGTGTCTATTTTCATGGCTTCTGTAAAAGGTTGCATTGTAGATAATAGCCAGTATAAGATGAAAAATCAACAGGTGACGCTTAGGCAGGAAACAGACCATTCATCTCCTCTGCATTACAGATGCCATAGTCTCCTTATAGATGCAATCTTATTGTATAATTGTATAATTGTATTGTATAGATGGATTCCTTCTTCAGGATGAAGTTATATTTATCCCTGTATGAAAACACATATGCCTTTCCATGTTCCCAATTACTATATGTTCATAAAAAACACAACTAATTTTCACTTGTAACAATTCATCTTCAGATGGTGCTTTTTAAATTACAGCACCAAAGAAGAATCAATGCATATTCTGACATAACAGTATTAACTCTCACTCATTAGCACAAGACACAGCTACCACTCATTTATCCTGCAAACACTTCACTCATTTTGACTCTAGACACACCCTGTAGCTTGCTTTCCCTACTGTCTTTTCAGCAGGTTCACTCTCTTATTGTTCATGTCTCTATGTCTTAATACCACAAATTAAAATTGAAATTAGTATATTAATTTTTCCAAGGATTGTCAACATTTTGTGCTGATTCCTGCATATTTTTTTACTTTTGTCTTCCAACACAGGGAAACCTGGTCTTCAATTGCAAGTTTAGGCATGATTATAAATATCTCAAATCTAACATGCCACATATACAGTTTCCATACACTTTCTTACCTATCTTCTGTGTTGAGTGGAGTCCATTTTTTTCTCAGCCCAAAGTTTGACCTGGCTCATTCTAAATATGACACATCTTGGGGTGGAGGTTGGAGCAGAAAATCTAGGTTTCTTTTCTTTCAAAGATACAGATTACT
Organism: Mus musculus; assembly: GCF_000001635.26. Classification (NCBI taxonomy): domain Eukaryota; kingdom Metazoa; phylum Chordata; class Mammalia; order Rodentia; family Muridae; genus Mus; species Mus musculus. The sequence goes on along the minus strand of NC_000077.6, from coordinate 10,566,132 downwards.
TGCTCATTTAATACCACACTTCACCCAGTTCACTTCACAAACTTGTTTCTCTCTATTTTTTTCTCTTTTAATGCTACCCACAGTGCCTTGCTCACTCCACTTGGTTCATTTTGGACATACTGACAAATGCAGAACAGCTCAGTGTACACAGCTTTGGGAAAAGGTACATTGTGTTTCCCCAAGGAACAGCATATTTCAATGTGACATAAGTGATATATATATGCATATATATATGTGTGTGTGTGTGTGTGTGTGTGTGTGTGACACACACACACACACACACACACACATATGTATATGAGACCAGGCTAAGTCACACAGGAAGTCATAACTGTCAAAAGTGAAAGACAATGAATTCTTGGCTGAATTTGTCCACCTTTACTTCATTTTGCCATCTTTAAGTACTTGGATCAGCAGGGGCATGTTGTAACAGTGAATTATTTCAGCAAACTACCCATGATTCCTTTGGAAGAAGACCTGTGCTTACTTTATTTTATTTATTTACATTTCAAATGTGAATCCCTTTCCTGGTATCTCCTCCGCAAACCCCCATCATCATCCCCACCCCCTTACCCTGCTTCTATGACAGTGCTCCCCCTCCCACTACCCACTCCTGCCTCACTGCCCTAGCATTCCTCTACACTGGGGTATCAAGCCTTTATAGGACCAAGGGCCTCCCCTCCTATTGATGCTAGATAAGGCTCCTTCAACTCCTTCAGTCCTTCCCTTAGCTCCTCCATTGGGGTCCCTATCCTCAGTCAGATGATTGGCTGTGAGCCTCTGCATCTGTATTGGTTAAGATCTGGAAGAACCTTTCAAGCAACAGTTTTATCAGGCTCCTTTCAGAAAGCAAGTCTTGGCATAGTGTCTTGGTTCGGTGTCTGCATGTGGGATGGATCCACAGATGGGGACAAATAACCCTATTAAAAATGGGGAACAGAGCTAAACAGAATTCTCGACAGAGGAAACTCGAATGGCTGAGAAGCACCTAAAGAAATGTTCAGCCTTCTTAGTCATCAGGGAACTGCAAAACAACCCTGAGATTCTACCTCATACCTGTCAGAATGGCTAAGATCAAAAATTCAGGTGACAGCAGATGCTGGCAAGGATGTGGAGAAAGAGGAACACTCCTCCATTTCTGGTGGCATTACAAGCTGGTACAACCACTCTGGAAATCAATCTGGCAGTTCCTCAGAAAACTGGACATAGTACTACGTGAGTACCACTCCTGGGCATTTACCCAGAAGATGCTCCAACACGTAATAAGGACACATGCTCCACTATGTTCATATAAGCCATATTTATAATAGTCAGAAGCTGAAAACAACCCAGACGTCTGTCAACAGAGGACTGGATACAGATAATGTGGTATATTTACACAATAAATTACTACTAAGCTATTAAAAACAATGACTTCATGAAATGGCAGGCAAATGGATAGATCTAGAAAATATCATCCTGAGTGAGCTAACTCAGTCACAAAAGACCACACATGGTATGTACTCACTGGTAAGTGGATATTAGGCAAAGAGCATGGAATACCCAGATTACAACTCACAGACCACCTGAAGCTCAAGAGGAAGGAAGACCAAAGTGTGGATGCTTTGGTCCTTCTGAGAAGGGGGAACAAAATAATCAATTGAAGTAGAGGGTGGGAGGGTCTTGGGAGGAAGAGAAGACAGGGAGGGGAAAAGAGGGGAAGAATCAGGTATGGGAGGAAATGGAGGAGATGTAAGGAGGGTCAGAAAATTGAACAGAAGTGTGTAGCAAAGGGGAATGTGGTACTGAAATAGCATCCAGAAAGTCCCAGATGCAAGTAAAGCAAGAGTTTCCCAGCACCCCATGGGAATTATAATAGCTGAAATACCTGAAAAAGGGAAGGGAACCTGTTGAGACTGTTTCTAGAGGTTAGGCATCCCCCCTCCTCGGTTAACGATGGGGCCACCCACCCGTCTCCAAAATTTTAACCCAGAATTGCTCCTGTTTATAGGAAATACAGAGACAAAGACTGGAGCAGAGACTGAAGGAAAGGCCATCCAGGGTCTGCCCAACCTGGGGATCCATCCCATGTGATTACTTTTTTGTTGCTTCAAAGTACCTAGAATACCAGCTGATAAAAAAGGAAGCAGAAAACACATATAGATAAACTGGAATGCTATTCTTTTTTTGCACTTAAGAAATTCTGACAGTAGATCATAGGGAATTTAGATCCTATGAGTTCTCAGATAGTTTCCAATATGGAGGTGACAAAACATTCTGTAGAGTAACTCAATATTCATGAAGTTATTTTTCAATATTTTAAAGTTGCATTTTTAATGAAATATAAATTATTCTCTGTAACACACTAAAAAAATCAAGTCAGAATTTTACTTTAAAAAGAGGTCACTTTCAATTATAGAAGGTCCGATTCAAAGTATAACCTCTGCCTTAGCTAAAAAAAATAAAATAAAATAATGTGTCAACTCTAATGCCTCAAAGAAAAAGAAAGCATAGCAATTGAACAGCTTTTGAAGGTAAAAGGGATTTTCCAGTGAGAGATATGCTAATTGACAGACATATTTAAAACTCTAAAATAAACTTCAAAGATTCAAGATTATCCTTCATATGAAATTCAAATTTTCAAGGGAAAGATAAATACATGACAATTTAAAAGAAAGAATAAAGAGAATATGTTGTTTTCAGACCTGGTGTTATGGCATTTTTGTGAAAAAAAAAAACTTGTTTATTTCAACATTTCAAATCTACTGAACTCATCTTAAAACATATCAAAACTATTGAAGTTCCCAAAATGTTATTTTCATTATTTTAACTTTCAAATGTAAGACATTTGAATTAGTTCTGGCTTCAGCATATATCTATTGGTGAAAAATAGCAGCAAAAATGGTAAACAACAAAAAACTAATGGTCATTTGTTCCTCAGGAAAGGCAATGGAAACTGTCAAAATGTTCAGAGATCACATGTTTAGAACTCAGTCAACAAACCAAAATCTTGCAGGAACTGGAACATTAACCAAGGAAAAGAAACGGGTCAATCTTGAAGACAATATGTTCTGTGTTATTTTGTCTTTGCTCATGTTGTATTATGGTCCCTAACTTGGTGTTGGCACTGAAGAGAGTGTTCCATATTGCTGTACATGTTCCAGGATAGGAAGTCATGGCTGAGACCTCATTTACAAAAGCTGTGAGTAGTTATTTTAACTGAATGCTGGGTCCTCATAGAGTAAAACAGGCTTGCTTTTACCTCATTTTATTCTGAAAATTTTCAAAAATAATCACAGGCAAAATATATTTGTCTTAATAGATAAAAAGTGATAATAGCAAACAGACACCTTGGGGAATAAGAGCTTTGGAGTATTCCAGTGTTTTTCTGGTAATCTATACACCAGGCACCTGCCCAAAGCTAATAGAAGCCATGGTTGCCTGCACAAGACCTGCACAAGATTGAGCTAGTCAGCATGCCAGCATAAATGGTTATTGACAGTTGATGATTGCTACAAGCTGGGAAATTTTCATCTTTCTATAGGACTAAAACATCCAAAATGTTGACTATGCTATAGTGGATGACACCACAGTAAATGCATATTTAAAGTCAGCACTGAGTGATTTGATGGAATATAAAAGAAAGAGGGGCCAGGCAGTGGTGGCACATGCTTTTAATCCCAGCACTTGGGAGGCAGAGGCAGGTGGATTTCTGATTTTGAGGCCAGCCTGGTCTGCAGAGTTAGTTCCAGGACAGCCAGGCTACACAGAGAAACCCTGTCTCGAAAAACCAAAAAAAGAAAAAGAAAGAAAGAAAGAAAGAAAGAAAGAAAGAAAGAGAGAGAGAGAGAGAGAGAGAGAGAGAGAGAGAGAGAGAGAGAGAGAGAGAGGGAAGGAGGGAGGGAGGGAGGGAGGGAGGGAGGAAGGAAGGAAAGAAAGAAAGAGGGAAAAGAAGGAAGGAAGAGAGGTGAAAGGAAATCAGAGACTATGAAACTGTGGGGGTATTGTGGACTGTAGGAGAAGAATTCAGGAGAATAAGGAATGTAATCAAAATGCATTGTTTGTATGTGGGAGATCCTCAAAGGAAAACAATTATTTATTTTTAAATATTTAAAAAAGTGTGAAGTCCAGTTCCTCATATGAGCATTCTAGAGACATACTACTTGTGTATATATATATATATCTTGCCAAGAATAAATTTCCTGAGATTTAGCCATCACCACAAACCGTATATGAACAAGACAATGTTAGTAAAGCAGTTTTCTATTTTTTTACTTTTTCAACATTTTTTCCTTTATTTCAACATTTGAAAAAATAAAAATAGTCAACCTACTAAAAATGTTGAACGATTTTTTCAGTGTGTATCTATATATGTATGTATGTATGAATGAATGTATGTATGTATGACATTATCACCAAAAGTTTCAATACTTGCCTTGACATCTATCAGTTTTTGATGCATTTGCCAACACATTTACTATTGCGACATTAAAAAAAAAATTGTACCTACCTTCATACAACACTTCCCCATGTATTATCTTAACTAGAATATAGCAATTTAACTATGAATAGTGCTTTAATGTGTTGGGCTTTGGTGTACTTTAAATGATGTTAATTTGTCCTATTTTGGAATTTTACAATGTTGTTTTGCATTGTTTGCCATGACTAACTTGCTTCTAAGTGTGCCTTTTCTTCACTCAAGTGAAGCATCATTCCTCTTTTTACAGTTAGTCATAATAGTTGACTGTAGCTCTTTTATCTCACTTTGCAAAGGCACTCATTTCTTGTTACTTCTTTTATGTTTATTTATTTTTATTTTATTTTATTTTATTTTATTTCATTTTATTTTATTTTATGTCTTATGCCTGAATATCTGTGTGTTCACCATGTGTCTGCCCAGGGAAGCCAGAAGGGGGCGAGTGAACCACTGCAACTGGAATTACAGATGTACTGAGCATCTATGTGTGGATCGGGAGCAAAAATCCACCCCTATCACTAAACACTGAGCTGTCTCTCTAGCTCTATACAGTCAATCCTCAGAGTTCATTGTGCTCTCAAAATGTCCATAAATGATCCATCTCGCTTACTTCCCAGAAGAATAACTCTTGGCTTTGGGTTTGTCAGTCTTTGTATTATTCTTGTGTCCCAAGGGACACAGAATATTTTAAGAGCAGTGGACCAAAATAATGATACAGATAAAAGATGCCATTGGATTCAATGGTATTCTCAGGAGAACAAATAAATACTAATCAAAAATGAAACAAGTTCTTGAATCAGAGGTACAACACAGGAATTAGGACTTGGGAAAAATACAGTTATTGATTAAGTCTGAAATATGACAAGCTTCAGAGAAAAGATATATAGTCATTACTGGCAAATGCTGCAAGCATGTTTTCCTAGTGTTAACATGATAATTCTGACCAATGTATATTGTGTATCTGAGAACTATTTTGACATGTGAAAAATGTGGTGTACAAAGCCATATTAAAGGATGGGCATGAACTACTGTAGCACCAACTACGGCAATGGTCACCTTATTTGTGGTGTTTTTGGTCTGGTCAACACTTAAGGAACTATATTTTATTGCTGAAGGAATAAATGCAACAAAGCAATTCAATTGATTACTTTTCCCATTGTGACTTCTCAGAGCTTGGTATGGGAAAGTGGAATTTTGTTGTTACTAAAGTCCTAGATATAGCAGTGGCTTTGAAACTGGGTAGCAGATAAAGGTTAGGAAACTATTAAGGTATTCAACTTTTATTTTAAAAAGAGTCGAGTTTCTCTGGAGAACACTTTTAGCAAAAGCATGACTGTTGAAGTATTTCTGGGGCGAAGCTAGGCCAAAGTGTTGAACAAGTCTTTGGAATAGGAAGAAAAGCAGCCCTGTTATAAACCAGCAGAGGAGACTTAGCTGCTCTGTTTGAGTGTTTTGTGGGAAGTAGAATGTGGAAAGTAATGAACTTGGCTCCTCTACTGATGAGACTTCCAATCAAAGCCTGGCAGGTGTGGCCTAGATTCTCCTTGTAGCTTTTAATAAAACACAAAAGGAAAGAATAAACTGAAGGTGAAACAAAAAAAAATTAGCATTCATGATTTGGAAGATTCTCATCCTCTCCAGAAAATACTCTGAGACTGTGAGTCTCTGGATGTGATTATACAGATTAACTATGTGACTCATGAGTCCAGTGAACCATCTCAATCAAAGCCAGAATTGATACATAGTTTTCCAAGAAGTACCCACTTTCATTTATTTGCATGAGCCCCATGATATGCACAGGAAATCAACAGATTTTATAGTATTTCAATTGTAGAAATAACAGTAAAATGGCAAGAGATAGGAAAGAATGGAGAAAAAACCTTTTTAAAAGTCATGGAGTCTGTCTCACAGCATAGGGTAAGGCACAAGACAAGAGTATGTGGCATCAGGAAGTTGTGGCCTGGAGCACAAAGAACAGAACTGGAAAGGACTGTTCACAGTCTTAAGGTCTGGTAAAACTTGCCTCAAGGTATTTATACATCATTGGAATTCATTGTGCTTTTTCTCTTTTTTCTCTTTTTTTCCTTTTTTTCTTTTTCCTTTTTCTTTTTTTTTTCAGTGTTTTCCTTTTATGAATAAGAATTTCTTTCTTATGGTTGACCCTTCATTTTGATTTATGAATGAGAATATCTTTCCTATGCATAATCCACCACTGTGTTTTATTAGTAGATTATTGGCTGTCTCAATGAATGTCTTGTTTAACTAGCTGAGTGTTAGATTTGATTCAAAGGGAATAATATATGAAGTTATACTATTGTCTGATTTTTTAAATCCCATTTCAATAACATTTTGGACTTCAATTGGTATTGACTGAGTTAAATATTTTGGGAATGTTTTAAATGTAAGAAGGACACAAATTTTGCAGCATCAGTGGATGGAGTTTAATATTTAGACCTGTGCTCCCTTGATTCGTATGTTGATGTCTTCATCTCGAAAATTTCATAAACTTGTTTGGATATTGGTTCTTTGCAAGCTAGGCTACTAATTAAGACAGGATGAGACTGTACTTCATTCTTAATCAGTTAAGACCAGTAACCTTATAATACCAGGGACACTGGGACTTATCACAAAGACCCCCGTTCTGCAGGGTCTTAGCATCTTTATTGACAAAATAATTTGAAAGCAGAATAAAACTCCAGGACAATATTATTGGAATTTGAGGGAAATTAACAAGCTAGATAAGTAAGAGATAAGATCTCAGCAGCTGGGTAGAGGGATACAGAAAATAGAATCAGCAGAAGTTACATTGTTGGCACTCAATGTGAAAAGCAGACAGACTGTACAGGGGGAGTTTGCTAGTAGCTAGGGTAGGATGTCTTCACAGACAAATATGGTTAGGGCAAGTAGCTTAGGAGTTTAGTTGGTGTCAAGAGAATGAAATAAAAAGAGAGGAGAGGCGAAATGGTTATATTTCAGGAATACAGTCTATATGCATTGGCATAGAGGAAGGCATTTTGGAGGTCTGTGGTGTACATGTCCTCAATGGCAGTTTTTCTTCCCATATTCTCACCATGTTGCCCAAGTACCATATTTCTTGTTACCTTCTGACTTCAAGTTTGTCTTTAGGTTTCAATATACATTCCTCACAGTACGAGAGGCACTGTCTCAGTCAGTGAAGCACCTGTTATTTACATCAATAGTGTGTTATCATCTGCTGACCAAACTATGTGTAAATGGAGTTACTGACCATTGACCATACTATATGTATCTGGGAATATCAGCATGGTATTCATGTGTCCTATAGGGTTTCCATTAGGGGACAGACTGTTGCATACCCCAGAAAGGATGCTGGCAATTGATCAAGCCATTTGAAACTGAGGAAGTTGTGATAGGTCTAATATCTAACTGGCACCCAGGAAGCAGCTAGCAACAAATGGGCTCTTTTGTTCCTTTCTTCCTCCCAACACACACACACACACACACACACACACACATACACACACACACACACACACAAATACACACACACACACATACACACACACACACACACACACACACACACACACACACACACACACACATACACACACACATGAAAATGGTCCTCAAGGATGACCAGGCACATCAGGAGCTAGAATGAGGCAAAGTTTCTCTCATAGCTCTCAAAAGAAACCACTCTGCTGTCAATTTATTCTTAGATTTCTAGAATTCACAAGCATGAAACAATCATCTTTAACTATTTGGCTATTTTGCTATTAAAGCCCAAGAAAAGTCATAAGAAATAAAAGAGAAATTTCTATTTCTCAGAGTTGAGCCCAGAATCTACATTAAAAACGAACAATTTGAAAGTTGGGCACTTGTTCATTCATGTTGCTATGATCCTAAATTGGTTGCAAAGCTGGTTAATCTACAATTTGTTCTCCTTGGGCTCTGATTTGTTGTTTTAAGATGTCTTCATTTAGAGTGTGAATTAGTATTTAGATTTCATCAGCAATTCACACTTGCAGTAAGGAAACATCACTTTACAGCACAGTAAAGTATTTCATATTAACAAATTTACATGTTCCTATTTGCACCAGCAATGTTTTAGCTGCTTGGGCAGAAAAAATATTTATTTTCAGTTTCCCCCCTTCAAAAAATGCAGATTATTAAGTATGGGAGACCAGGTGGAAGATATGTAATTTCTAACCTTCATTTCTAATTAAAGAGATATTTGGCATGATACAACATTGAAAAAATTGATTAATTGGATGTTACAAAGTGTAAGTTGTTCAATGTTGCAACATAATTCTGGAATTTTGGTATCAAGGACCAACTGCCTCCCAAGGGCCAGCTCTTCCCAGAGCATATCTTATTGTTCTACCTCTGCAATCTTGGACTGATTCATTTATCTATGTGTCTCTGCTTTAAAGTACTCTGTATTTTATTTTCAGGAAACTCTTTTCTATTCTCTTATTACAAAGCTTAACAAATTCTTCCGACAGTCAGCCAATTTGCTAAGACCCTTTCTCAGACTACACACCTCATACACATATCTGTCCTCGGTACACACTCTCAGTGCCTAGTATCCCGGTCAATTGTAATATTACAATTACAGCTCTTTTTAAATCATTCACTTAGAGTCATTTTGGTAATGCTCAACAATTTGGTAATGCTGATAGCATAGCTCAAGGGCTTTTTGTCCTTCCTTCCATCCTCTCAGTTGAGAGAAGCCAAAATGATAAAAATGAAGTGTTTCTCAAAGCAAGCTTACTCCAAAAAGCATCTCTAAAGAGGAAAACAACTGTGTCTGGTTTCTCCCAAAGTGCAAGAACAGTGGACTAGCAGTAGACCTTGAGGAACAGGATGGTGTGGCCAATCTAAATCGATCACACCCGGACGCACACAGTTGCTCTTATTTGAAAAGCAGGAATTCTAGCAGGGAAATTGTGCTCAATGTAGCCCAAGTTAGTATAACTAAGGTTCCTCCAAAATCGTGAACCCACAGCCCATTCCCATATGCAGTAGATACTACCACTGTAGCTATGAGATTTGATATCTTTAAGCATACTTGAAAAACAAACTTGCTACTGTAGTTGGGAACACCAATTCTTTCATGGCTCCTTCAACCAACCTCCTCTTAACACATTCTCCCACACCAAGTCCAAGGTCCTGCACACATGCCTTGCATTGCATCTTTCTTCAATTTCTCTCAATGAAGGACTCAGGGTCAGAGTCATGTGCAGACTTAAGGCTGGGCCACCCCAATGTATCCAAAAGCCTCTATTCGCTGGCTCATGGTCACTACTACCTGGAAAGATGAAGGAAGATACAGCCTCCTCCGGAAAATTCTCCTTGTCTCAGAGTACACTGTTGAAGCCTCTGGGATTTCTAGATGGGACAATAGTCCAGTGAAATCCATCTCCCTAATGTCAGACTACTCATTGTGACCCAGCCTCCTTAAGAGACCATTCAATGGGAATTACTCCTTTAGGAACCCAGGTTCTCTGCTTTGCACAGCTCTTTGATGGAGTCTGAGTGTCTGGCTGTACAGTGATGATTGTACTATTCAGCCTATAGGGAGAAAAGCTGTTATCCTGCCCAGTCCCCATTGCCAGCCCTGGAACTTGGGCTGGTGCACACATGTGAAAGCATATTCACCATTATTCACTTCCCCTTGCCTTATCATGGCTACATTCCCCTTATCTGTCTGAGCACTGAACTAAAGCATCAGACTGCCATATCTTCTCCTTCCAAACTTGGTCTTGTTTTCTTAAATTGTTAATTCTAGTGCTAAGCATCCTTTAGGAAGAAATTGACACTACTTCTAAACATTGCAACTCAACTCCACAATGACAACCACTGGGAAGTCATTATAAGATGAAGGGGTGTCCCTTTTAAAAGCTGGACTTTGCATCCTTACAGGTAATGGGATCCAACTTTTGAAGGTTGCAACTCCAGCCTTTGTGGAGATTCAGTCACGGGATCTTTTAAGAGGGATATCTTTTTTGAAGCTTTCATTCTTTAACCTCCAGAAGGGATGCACTGTTAGGAATCAGAGCCACTAATCTCATAGAAAAAAGTACTATCATTTCAGACTCAGCATTAGGAAACAGCTGAAGATCAAGATAAAGTTGATCTTGAGATCTTAAAAGAATTTTTGTCTTGTATTTCTTAACATGTCATCAGTTTCCTAAAAGCTCTAATGGCTGTACTTGGTTAAGACTCAGAGTTTCAACCACTCTGAAAATCAGTCTCTCGCGGTTCTTCAGAAAATTGTACATAGTACTACCAGAGGATCCAGCAATACCACTACTGGGTATATACCAGAAGATGTTCCAACTGGTAATAAGGACACATGTTCCACAATGTCCATAGCAGCTTTATTTATAATAGCCAGAAGCTGGAAAGAACCCAGATGTCCTTCAACAGAGGAATGATACAGAAAATGTGGTACATTTACACAATGGAGTACTACTCAGCTATTAAAAACAGTGAATTTATAAAATTCTTGGGCAAATGGATGGGTCTGGAGGATATCATCCTGAGTGATGTAACCCAATCACAAAAGAAGTCACTTGATATGCACTCACTTATAAGTGGATATTGGCCCAGAAACATAGAATACCCAAGATACAATTTGCAAAACACAAGAAAATCAAGAAGGAAGACCAATGTGTGTATACCTCATTCCTCCTTAGAATAGGGAACAAAATACCCATGGAAGAAGTTACAGAGACAAGGTTTGAAGCTAAGACAAAAGGATGGACCATCCAGAGACTGCAGCACCCAGGGATCCATCCAGTAATCAGCCACCAAACCCAGACACTATTACATATGCCAGCAAGATTTTGCTGAAAGGACCCTGATATAGTTGTCTCATATGAGGCTATTCCAGAGCCCGGCAAATACAGAAGTGGATGCTCACAGTCATCTATTGGATGGAACACAGGGCCCCCAAAGATGGAGCTAGAGGAAGTACCCAAGGAGCTGAAGGGGTCTGCTACCCTATAGGCAGAACAACAATATGAACTAACCAGTACCCCCAGAGCTCGTGTCTCTAGCTTCATATGTAGCAGAAGATGACCTACTTGGCCATCATTGGGAAGAGAGGCCCCTTGTCTTGTAAACTTTATATACCCCAGTACAGGGGAATGCTAGGGCCAAAAAGTGGGAGTGGGTGGGTAGGGGAGCAGGGCAGGTGGAGGGTATAGGGGACTTCTGGATAGCATTTGAAATGTAAATGAAGATAATATCTAATAAAAAATTGAAAAAAAAAAGACTCAATGTTTCACCTTTCAGGCAGTTACTATCAGGGGGTTTCTCTCAATGTTTACATTAAAGTCTGCATCAATGAGATGATTGTTTGTTTCTGAGTTTACTCTAATTAAATTTAATTATACAGTCTGTGAGTTTCTTCTTAAAGTTTCCTTTGATGTTCATTTTATGTCATTATTTGGATCATTATCTGTCTGTTCAATTGTTCTCTGTTTATGATTTGATACTTGATATTATTTGATATTTCTATCAACATATCTGTGGCTATATTTAAATATAGGTTTTCAGTAAAACAACTACTTATTGATCTTCTTTTTGCAATATTTACAAAAATTGGCCAAAAAAACAAAAGGCTTTTCATTTTATCAAAGAAATTTATGTTTTTCAGCTAAGATGAACTTTTAGTTACTTAAAATTGAGTTTTAATAGGGTCAAATTTATTTAATTTTTCTGATCTTTATATGTTATGTAACAGAAAACTTTTATACAATAATTTGTCTTTCAAGACATGTGCAAATTCACCTCTGAATGTTAAACAGTCACACATAGAGTACAAAGTAGTAGAGGATGAAAGGGCTAGAAAAACAGTTCAAATATATGGCTGATAATCCTAAAGATTCTGGCCAGGTCAGCTGGGCCTTTTATAAAGTTCTATATTCTCATGAGTCATCTGTCCTTTTGATCAGAAACTCCAGACAGAAGTCAGAAGCTAAACACTAATAGTGTGTATTTTGTAATGGGATTTCTCCTAAAGGGAAGGCACATAGCCCTTTTTCTATCCCAGAATGTGTGAGCACTGGCAGGGGAAACATTGTAACTGAGGTAAGGGGCTACTCTTAAGTCTCTAAGACTAACCTTGAGTATTCTAGATCACCTATAACAAAAAGAAGCTAATTTACAGGGCACTTACCTGGACTTACACACTGAGAAGTAATCTGTAACCAAATAGTTAAACAATGACAAATATTAAAAGTTTGTCAGTTTTGCCTAGTAGCCTCACACTGAGCTAGTTAATCTAGAGAACATGGTGCTACTAAAGAGTGGGTTTACTTTTGGACATGGACCTGAGTCTACCTTGCCTCTCAACTTGGTGGACAGAAAATTATGCCCTGGCATGCACCCTTCCCTCAAATCACTTGATCAGATACCTCCATATGTTACCCTTCTTGTCAAATTTATTTCTGCTAGGGTTCAACACTTCATCCATAGGCAATGCTTTGACAAAGATCTCAATCCCTGAGGTTCAAAGCCATCCTTCCTTTAAGCCTACCAGATCAGGAAACATGTCCCTTCTCCCCAGATCACCCCTAACTGTGTTTTTCTTTTTGTTGACTACTATTGAATACCTGCCAGAGTGGTGTGTGTGTGTGTGTGTGTGTGTGTGTGTGTGTGTATATATATATATATATGCTCCTACTTCCTAAGATTCAGTTTATTGTTGTTGGGGAAGAATATGACAGTGAGTCTATGATTAAAAGATCCAAAAGAAATAAATCCGTAGTAGAAGTCTGCTTCTAAAGATCTCCTCCCTCAAATGGCTCTATTCTGCAAAAACCATGAACAAGTGTAGTATCAGAATTGTACAACAACCAAAATTAACTGAAACTTAGTACCAAAGTTCCCCTTTCATATATATGGAAGGAATATCATGCCAGAAAACTGGCTGAAAACCAGCATTTCTCTCTAACTAGGACTCCTCAGTGGAATACCTGCACTCTATCATCACATGCTAGCTGTTGTTCAGACACCTCAAGGGACACTGCTTCCTCTACATGTTATTAAATCAGCCTGTTCATTCCAAAGATTGAATCCTTTCACCAACCTTCAAGTCTCCTGTCATGATAAACGTGTTTATTCTTTATTTTTGAAATTCAGGAAATGTTGTATGGAAAGGAAAGCAATCCTATATTTTATCAAATTTAACATGTAGTCTTGAAAAAGTTTTGATAATCAACGTAGTCAACATGAGCTAAAAATGATTGATTCATAGTCAAGAATTTTTCCTTTCTATGCTTGCCTTAATGCAAACTAAAATCCTATTTGTAATGCAAAATGTTAGCAGGAATAGCTCAGGTTAATAGATGGAAACCAGATCTGGTGTGCAATCACGTGCTTTCCTATCTTTGGGCTAATAATTAAAATAATTCCTGTGAGGTATATAATATCTATTCCTTAATATAATTGTCTATGAGTACCAGTGAGGTTTCCTTTACGTTTCCATATGCCATTGCATACAATTTTTACCACTAAAGACCATTTATTTCTAGGTAAATGCTAAGGTTAAGTAATCTCCCCTCTCTGTTTTACTGTTGCAGTTGTACATTTAAAGATTCAAATTTAAATTATTAAAATATTTATTTATTTTATTACTTCATGTGTATACATGTTTGCCTGTGTGTATACATGCACATCACATGCCTGATGCCAGTGCCATCATGTGGTGCTCCTTTGCAGGGACAAGTGCTCTTAACCACTAAACTATCTTTCAAATTCTAAAAGATTTTGAGTAGTAATTTTTCTAAAATTGAAAGAACAATGCTATGCCAATGAACAATTGATGACATATTTAATAATAAAATGGCTCATGTTGGGATGATGGAGATTTAGTTCAGAGAATTCTCATAAAACAGAACATGTAAAGACATTTATTGGTATTATTAAGATTCTTATCACCAATAAAATATATTTAAGTATGAATATTTGTTTTATTATAAAAACACAGCATATAATATTCAATTTTTAATGAATGGGAATAGTTTCCTAACCATTACAATGATATGAATCACAGAAGCATTTTCCTGCTGCGTGCTGTTTATGCTTGTTTCTGGTAAGCCAGCTTTTATCTTCACTCTGATTTTGAATGATGTGTAACTTCTCATTTTACAATGTGCAAAACAAATATGTAAAGAGGAGAGGGGGAAAACTAACATTTAAAAGTTCACAAGGCTAGGAGCACTCTGCATTTCAGTCTTATGAAGCCATACTTCTTCTAGGGTGTGTTTCATGTAAGAATGTAGACAGGTTCCAGCAAAGGAGTGTGCATGCAATACTGTAGGCTCCATTAAAGAAACCTCAAACATGCGCAATTCTTCTTCTTAAAAAATGGTGTAGAGAAAATGCTGGAACCAAGAGTGTGAGGAGTGTGATCTTAAGCACCTGTTTAATTTCCCAGGACCTCAAATCCTCACTTGCATAATAGAGTCCCAAAGCCTGAGTGAGTCCCGAGGGTCTGTAGAGCACTATAATTCAAAAAGCAGAGAAGCATCACAGCTAGGCTGTAATATTCGCATAAAAATGAGATTTCTAAGTAAAGGCAGTATGATTAATGTATAGAAGACTCACTAAGGATATAATTTATTGATAACAAATGTTATACCTTCATCAATTTTTCTAGGAAGTCATAAACACAATAAATTTAAGAAACTAAATTAGTTTTTCTTGTACTTACTATCCACTGGAAAAATATGGCTTATTTAAAACAAGAGTGTACATTATAAGTTTGCCAGTCAATAACTTTTAGCAAAAGTTTCATGTCTTTATAATAGAAAGAAAAACAGGTCAAAGAGTTCCTAGTATTATCAGTTTATCAGGAAAGGGAGTCAGTACTGGCTATGTGCTTCTCTGTCTTCATCTTAAAATGCATTCCCTCAAACTAAAGTGGATTTTACAGTTTATTTTGTGAAGAAAACCAAAATTTATTTAAGAATTAAACAATCATTACAACTGTTTAAAAGAAACTATGTTGAAGTCACTCTTTGAGAAGCTCACAAATTTAAATCAAGGTTGTATTTGAAGTACTGCTTTGACAACCACAACTCTGCCTTTCTATATTGCTGAGAACCCTGGCTATGAGGGCCAGAAAAGGGAGAACACCCTCCTAATGCGTGACGTAGTCTAGAAAATAAACAAAAATTAATGGAGCCAGGACACAAGAAATAAATGTGGTTTCCCAGAGGATTAAATACAAAGCAATCGGGTCCAAGAGTGTAGATACTTGACTTGGCAATAGAAAAGATGGAGAGAGCAAAGTTTGAAACTATTTGTCTTTTCCTGAGTCTTATCCTTCATGGACATAAACCATCATCTATGTTGTTATATTTCACTGTGTGTCATTTCACCTCTCTTTTACACTTGACTTATCATCAGGGACAAGGATTGGCTTTGTTTCTCATTGTAGTCAGCTCTGCTTGATGAAGAATGAATCTGTCAGAAAATACTTGGTTAGTAAACTTGTGAATGCCTGAGTGAATAAATGCATGAATAAGTGATGAATGAATGGATGAGGGCAAGGTGTTCAAAGAAAGACCTGTATCCCAAGATTTATCTTAAGTTGACAAATAGTCAAAAAACTTCTGACTTCAAGCATATTATAGCAACATTCTTTCCTGGAGTAAACTACATAGTGAGTCAGTCAGTGTGTCTGTCTATCCTCCTCTGTACAGGTCACATGTTTGGAAACACAAATAGTAACCCCCAAATCAGAAAAAAAAAGGCTCAGGACCATCTATACAGATAAGGTAAAGACTTGGTTGTCAGGACTTGGACAAACTGCCAGGTACCACATTTAATCGTGCTTCAGATCTTTGTAGGAATTACATAAATGCAGACTGGAAAATACTTCCCTTTTATGTGGCTAAAAACCCAGTCAATGGGATGTTGATGGTTTGAATCATGTAAATATTCACCATAAGTCCAACATGTTATAGAAGTTAATTCATCTGCCCACCTGGGGATCCATACCATAAACAATCACCAAACCCAGACACTATTGTGGATGCCAAGAAGTGCTTGCTGACAGGAGTCACTTATAGCTGTCTCCTGAGGGGCTCTGCCAGTGCCTGACAAATACAAATGTGGATGCTCACAGCCATCCATTGGATGGAGCACAGGGTCTCCAATGAAGGAGCTAGAGAAAGGACCCAAGGAGCTGAAGGGGTTTGCAGCCCCATAGGAGGAACAACAATATGAACTAACCAGTATCCCCAGATCTTCTGGGGACTAAACCACCAACCAAAGAGTACACATGGTGGGACTCATGGCTCCAGCTGCATATGTAGCAGAGGATGGTCCAGTGGTTCATCAGTGGGAGGAGAGGCCCTTGGTTCTGTGAAGGC
Source organism: Mus musculus (assembly GCF_000001635.26). Lineage (NCBI taxonomy): Eukaryota > Metazoa > Chordata > Mammalia > Rodentia > Muridae > Mus > Mus musculus. Next base: position 10,549,302 of record NC_000077.6, on the reverse strand, counting down.
TCGATGCCACAGTGTAGGGGAATGCCAGGACAGGGAATCAGGAATGTGTGTTTTGGTGAGCAGGGGGAGAGGTAAAGGGGTAAGGGGGTTTTGGAGGGGAAACCAGGAAAGGGGATAACATTTGAAATGTAAATAAAGAAAATATGTAATAAAAAGAAGTTAATTCTTACAAAAAAAAAAAGATGTCACTTAAAACACACAAATACAACATTATTCTTTTGTTGAAATAAAATAAAAGTATGAGCTTTTGTGATATAATGAAGGAATAGTTAGGTAAATAATAAGAGGACAGGTAAAGTTATTGGAAAAACCAACAAAATTTGTGTTCTTGAATCTGCTTCCTGAGGCAGGAGATCACTGAGTACTAGTGAGGGAACTCTCCTTGACTTAATCAACAGAGTTACCTCTAAAGCTCAAATTGATTGTCCAGGTGGGACAGCACACTGAGTCTAAGCTAACAAGTTTGCCTCTCCCATAGTAGGTGGCTTGAGTTTATGTTCCTCTCAGCATCTCTTTCCTGGGTTCTGAATGTACAGTATGTCTCAGGTAGGTCTAAGTATCTCCTGAGATAGTTCCTCCACATGTGAGAGGCCTCTACCACATAGAACCTAATCCTTTATTGAGCATGTTTACATGTCAGGAGACATAATGGGACAAGCTAATAACTACCAGGTGATCATCCTGAAATGGTCTGCTTTGGATTATTATATAAGCTGTGAGGTGCTCCCTTATTAAGCAAGGCTATAAGGGATTCATTAGGAAAGACTCGTGCTATAAATATGCTTTACTGTTAATATTCAACACATATAATAATCACTAATAGCACACTCCTTTGGAGTAGATCTCTGCAGATCCACGAAGATGTATTGTCTTATAGTAATGCTATATAGATAAATAGATGACTTAAGTCTTTATGATGATCCTATAAGAATTCCTAAAATTATATCAGTGATTATTAAGCTCATTTATAGTGGGACTGCTATTAGGTCCTTTTCTGGTAGTCAAAACTGTGATGAGAACTCTGCCAGTCTCCAAAGTGTCACCAGTTAATTGCTCTTAGATGGTAACCATACTTTCTCCTACTCAGCACATTCTAAGAGGTTGTAAAACAATTAAGCAAAGGCAATAAAAGGGGGACTAAAGATTTATTATAGGTGCTAGGACAGACGACAAAATATTGCCTGGGTTTATCTATACAAAACTTCACTTACAACTTAGTTATGGTTTTAAACCTTCGGTGAATCTGTGGAGCTGAGACAGGTGATGAGCGTTAGCTAGATAATTACTCCTAGTGGATATTCATGTAAACATTCTCTGTTGTAAATTTCTATTTCAATTTATGATTTGATTTTGTGTGTGATCTTTCGATAAATTTTTCTAACAAGTGATCGTGTATTCTGAATGCTGTTTAAGGGCTGGGGACAAAGAGAAGGGTTGGAACGGAAGAACTGAACTGAGAAGAATGGAGGTGAGAAGAACTGAGCTGAGAGAGGAACTGAGCTGAGGAGAAGTTGTTAGACAGAACTGAACTCAAGAAGAACTTAGACGTACAGGCACAGAATTGGGAGAAAAGACATTGGGAGTTAGAGCAGTATTGTGACATCAGAGCAGGGGCCAAGAGCAAGATTAGAAGAAGAATGCAGCTTGGAATAACTTAGAAACTATCATAATATAAAATACTAAGAGAACAATGTGCAGAATGCAGAGGGAAAGAGGAAAAAAGAAGACAATGCAGAGAGCAGAAGCAGCAGGCAGGCTTCACCTTACAATGAGACAGAACAGGGCCCATGGTAAGGACGAGGCAGGCTTAATCTTATTAAAAGAAAAAAAGCTTTTTTTTCTTACAAACATGGATTTAATTTATTTATCATTAAAAGTGTAGAAGCCTTCTCTTTGTCTATAAAGAATTGGAGCTCATTTTTCATCCAGAATGAGTTCTTTCTGCACAGTGCTCAGTCTTTTGTTCCATATCCATATGTAAGTATGGATGTGTGTATGTGTAAGTATACAATGGTGAGAATGTATGCATTTGTGTGTGTATGTGGATAATTATGGAATTGTGAGAATGCATGCAAGCTGGGCCCAACTGGGTTTGAATAGAAATGTACAAATGAATGAGTATGTATGAATCTGTATATGAATTTATGTGAGAATATGCATATTTGCTTATGTAAAAGTTTTTCCTTCTGTGAGTGTCATTCTCTTCTCCTGGTTCAATAGAGGCTTATCCAAACTTCTCCCTAGCCTGCCAAGCAAGAGGCATCTGTACAATAGGAAAAAGGCTCTAGCAATTAATCCTTTACTTAATCTCCTGCTGTTTTAGGATGAGGTGCTAATTGCCAAAAACTGCAGTTTCTGGCCTCAGAGGATCAAAGAAGACAGGTCAGCTACAATAGCATAGTAATTTAGACTTAGATAAGTAAAACATTTTATTATACAGCAACCCTAAATATCTTGTAAGAAAAAATCTTATCCCAGAATCTTATCTCAGAATCTTGTAAGACAAAGTCTTATCCCTGATGACGCTTTTCCACCTCTGCTGCCTCGAGAAGAATCAAGAAAGCAGAACCCCATGCTAGGGCTGGGCCCTGGCATTTACACACTTCTATTCCAGAAGGCATCATTTTATTATACTAAAAAAGATTATATCAGCTAGCTCCCTTCTTCAAAGGCAGATAGACTTCATTTTCCAGAGCTGTTCACTAGTCCCTAAATGTTATCAAAAGCAAAGATCTGACTGACCTGCTCTCTAGATACATAGGAATATGAAAGTTCCATGGACAAAAACATAGAAATGTCTGATGTGTATCTTTGTAGCATCTCAGCTTCTGGTGGTATGCTAAGGCAAAGCTGTTAGATTTGCTTCATATACTGTTTGATTGAGGTATGTGCAAAACTGCTAAAACTTTTATCTAGTATCAACTTAGCTTTGCCTGCAGAATGAATAAACCCACCCAGACTTTGAAGTTCTACCGGGGGGAAACTAGATATCTTTGGCATCTACACCTGGCTAGGTATTTCTAGTTTGACTAAACCAAAGTGGTATCATTAATCACTTCAACCAGCGTGATTCTTGATTTTCATGGTAGAGTTTCCAAATGACAATGCATAAATCACTGCCTGTTTTGTTCTTAGAATGTTTCATACTATCGGAATCACAAAGTCCTATGTCTGTACATTTCTGGAGTTATCTCGGCACTACAGGGTCTCTTGGTGGACTTCAACATGTTTCATGACCATCCATAAGTGACAATAAACCTGCTTTCAGAAGTGAGGCAAACAAGAGGAAGGCTACATCATATAGGCTAGAGTCACAGGATGCAAGTGAAGCTGAGGTAGAAAGAGGGAAGATAGAGAAGGGAAGGGAAAGGAAGAGACAGGGAAGAGTCAGATGCCTCCATGACTGGTTGGCAAGCTACATATTAGCAGTCTTAGTCCATTCTTATAATCGAGAGTATTGATTCTGCCCTATTCTATTTCTTATGGCTGTGATAAATACCACTCCCTAAAGAACTTGGAGAGGAAATTATTTATTATATAGTTTATAGTTGTAGTTTTTAATTGCAGGAAGTCAGGGCAGGAACGCAGAAGCAGGAACTAAAGCAGAGGCCATGGAAAAATATCACTCACTGGGTTTACATGGCTTGTCCAGTCTGCTCAATTACACACCCCAGGATCACCTTCTGAGGAGTAGTACCAAATTGAATGAGCTACGGCAAATCAGTAATTAATCACAAAACTGCTCCACCAGATTGGCCTATAGGCCAATGTGATGGAGGCATTTTCTCAATCAAACTTTTTATTCTCAGATAATTCTAGCGTATGTCAAATGGACAAAAACTAACCAGGACAGCTTTTTTTGTAAGGATTACTCTATGTCAGTTCTAATCCAGTGTTTTCATAGCCTTACTCTGGTAATAGTTGAATGGAAATAATGGGCTTTCTACACTCTTTAGAGAATTGAGACTGAGTGACAGGTAGTCTGAGGTAAGATAGGATAGAGACATTCAGATATACTTAAAATATATGTGCTGGACACCCCTCTCTGTTTCCAGTAGAACTTCAATGACCTTAAAGGACATGCAATTCAAGGCATGTTAAGTAGAATTTTAAGGCATCACACAGCCAACAACTGGCTGAGGAGTTTGGAATCTCTCAGGATACTCAGACAGGGCATTGTTTTTTTGAGAGAGTTTCTAGGATCCAGTTCTGAAAAACGCAATCATCAACATTCTTCTCTTTTCCATGAGTCACATGAGCAGCAGTGAAAAACTAGGATTTTTTCAAAAGATTTAGGAGTGTTATTGCAGTGGTTCATTCTCTGTCAAGTATACCCCATCTCTAACTAGACCTTTCAACTAGGATCACGTGTAAGTGGACAACAGCATTTCATAAAAACTCAACCACACTCAATATTCCTTTAAGCTCCCTTTGATCTCTCATTATTCACAAAGTAGACCTGTCATAGAGCGAAAAATTGTCTGGCTTGGTACTGTCTTTGAAGAATCGTAATTCTCAAGATACCTCTTTATAAGTTCCTCATTTCAACCATCTCAGAGCGTGGGAAGCTCAAAAGAAAGAGGAAATCTAAAGACAATCAGTATAATGCTGCCTACAGCTACACAGATGATTTTTGTATTTTCCCACAAAGTGGCAAGGTCCATTTCCAGTTTATCACAAGCTAGTGGTGATGGTTCACTACTGCAGCCACCAGTGGAGCCAAAGTAATCAACAGAAATTAAGGTCAGGAAATCAAGTAGTAAAGGGCCATTGCACTAGAAGTAGTAATGCAAGTTATAGAAGTTAAGACAGGGATATCTACAGTGAGCAAGCAAGATGAAAGCTCTGAGAAAACAGCAAATAGCAACCACTGATGCTTGTGAAGCACTGGATTTTGGCCATAATTTTAAAATGTATAATATTCATTACTTTCCATCAGTATGACTACAAGAGCAAGGAAATACGAGGAAACAGGAGAAAGAGGAAAAGTGGAGAAAACTACATGTAGGGAAATCTAAGGTAACATATACATACTGTACGTGTTACAAATGTGACACGAAGCTGCTATAATTAGAACAGGAGCAGGTACAGCAGCATAACACAACCTCAGAAATCCAATACGTACACAAACCTATACACATCTTCAAAGTTGGCTATTTGCACACATTGATATGCAGTTGTCATATAAGTCAGCCCTCCAAGAATGCAACTCAACACTCAAGAGGTATATGCAGCTACCACTAGTCAACTTGAGACCACTTTCAGCCACACCAAAAATAAGCTACATACAATTTAACTACAATAGACCTTTAAACCTGCTCAAGCTGAGCATCAAAATCTGCTTTGTGCTATAGATTTCCCAGCTTTCTACACTCCATGAACATGTAGTTATATAGATGCATGTGGTCTTTTTTCAGTGGCTTTCCAGCTTCTGATACAATCTTCAAGTATGAGATATGCATGAATACTTCATTTGTTCCTATGGCTACTAATATTTTACCAGTTACACGTGTTTCATTTGATTTATCCAGTTCCTCAGTGACTGACATTTAGATTATATATAGCTTTTGGCAGTCATGAGTAATTCATGTAGAAGTTTGTGGTTTTTATTCCCTGAACAGATACCTAGAATTGGAATTTTTAGTGATTTTATGTTTAATCATTTCAAGAGCTTGGGAAATCTTTTCAACTCCAGCTCTATCATTCTATAGTCTCTGTAGCATTGTAGGAAATGCTACTGTCTCCATCATTTGACTATGATTAATGTTTGTTCTAGTTAAAGGTATAAAGCTGTAACAGCCTCTTATAATTCTGTTTTTCTTTGTCCTTGTTAGGGTTTCAGTTGCTGTGATGGCACATCATGATCAAAACAAGTTGAAGAGAAAAGAGTTTATTTCAGTTACATTTCCAAAGCACTGTTAGTCATATAAGGAAGTCAGGAGAGGATCTCAAAACAGGGCAGGAGCATGGAAGCAGAAGCTGATGCAGAGGCCATGGAGAAGTAACTTACTTGCTTTGTCGCATCTGTTCTCGACCAGCAAGAACGACACGACCACCAGTTCTTCTAACAGCAGTTTATTCAGCAATCTTCAGTCTTCATCTCTCTCCCTCTTCATCTCTCTCCCTTCCTCTTTCTCCCTTCATCTTCTCCCCATCTTTTCTCCCTTCATCTTTCTCCCCCGAACCCTGGGCCTTTCACTCTTATATACTCTCAGCCTCTATCCACTCATGGCAGGCCACATCACCTCACCAGGCACTCGGCTTCAGCCAATCAGGGCAGCAGGGGTGTGTCTCCACCAAATATGGACTTGTTTACACCGCCAGCATCATGGTGCACCTGTGCAGTTCTCACGATGGTCTTGGCTTATTTTCAGGTGTATGAGGAAGTCAGGTGCAAGTCATAAGACTTAGCCACAGTCCCGGGTGCCATCTTGGGACTGCTGCCACACCCACTCCTCACATTGCTTGATTCCCCTGGCTTGCTCATCCTATTTTCTTATAGAACATCGTCCCAGGGCTGTCACAATTTACCATATGCTTTGTTCTTTCCCACCAATCACCCATGAACAAAATGCCCTATATCTCTCTTGTTCTTTTCTTCTCTTCCCTTCCCTTCCCTTCCCTTCCCTTATTTCTTTTCTTTCTTTTTTTATTCATAGGATATGCATAAAAAGGATATGACTTATTAGTTATTACTCATTCTAAATAGAAGTGTTTGCTAATAGCAGACTTCTCCAGATATATTATGTCTATCAGCCAAGTTTGCAGGGAAGTAGACACAATGTCAGTATAATTTTCAACAGTAGCCAAAGAGATGAAGCTGGGATCATATAACAAAACATTCCTTACTACTCCAAAGAATTTAAGAAAGACACAAGACAGTAACTTGGGCCAGAAGTTGGCAATAAGAAAGATTAACTGGGCTGTTCTAACCTTTGCAGTTGAGGGAGATGCAGACGAGCAGAACATAAGACAGTGGAGCTCAAATTCTCCATTTTGTAATTTCCACTACTTATTATTTCAAAGAGAAACACATCTAATATACAAATGCTTAAATTAACAAATAAATAGCAGGTTTTTCATTTCACTGAGATTTTTAAAAAATTGCTGAATGAAAGTCCTGCTTTCGCAAATATAAGCATAGTAAACTCATTGTAGTATTCTCAGTTTCAGAAACAAGAGCTGATTCATTAGTATAAAAGGCCAAAGCCTTCTTTGTATTGGGTTCATCTCTACTTAATTAAAAGCATTTCTTTTGTTGTTGCAATCAATATTGTTTAATTTACAATGTGTTATATAAAATATTTGTTAAATATATAGTAATCAAATCATATTAGTAAGCATTATTAATGGTTTTTAAGAGTAGGGTTTTTCTGCATTATTTTCATAGTCACGTTGAAATATAAAGTGGATTCCTTTCACTGATGTCATTCTACTATTTTAAAGATGTTTCAGTGTCTATTATTAAAATTTTAAATACCCTTCCTAGCTTCTCCACATCTCTGGTGATAGCTATTACAATTGTTTTTTCAACAAGATTGATTTATGTGTTCTCAGAAATCAGTAAGAGCATGTGGTATTTGTCTTTCTAACTCTGGTTTATTAAATTGGACAGAATGGACTTCCGTTTTATTCATGGTGCTCCAAATGACAAGATTTATTTTCTTTGTTTTGTATTTCTAAATTGTTTTCTAATGTGCAAGTATATCACATTTTTAATAATAAATTACTTTATTTACATTTCAGTTTTTTCTTCCTTTGGTTCTCCCCCCCCCCCCAACCCACAGTTCATTCCTTTCCTCCTCTCCCTTGCTTTTGAGAGGCTGCTCCCCCAAACAGGCCTCTCCCTTTCCTGAGTCCTCAAGTCTCTCTAGGATTGAGCTCTTCTTCTCTCACTGTGGCCAGACCTGGCAGACCTCTGCCATATATGTGTCAGGGGCCTAGGACCTGCCCCTGTATGCTATACGTTGGTGATTCAGTCTCTGGGAGTTCTCTGGGGTCTGGGTTAGTTGAATCTGTTGGTCTTCATATGGGCTCTCTCTCTCTCTCTCTTTCAGCTTTTTCAATCCTTCCTCTAATTCAACCTTAGGGTTCACTGACTTCAGTCCAATGCTTGGTTGTAAGTATCTGCCTCTGTCTTAGTCTGCTATCTGCTAGTAGAGCCATTCAGAGGGCAGCCATGGCAAGCTCACATCTATAAGAACATCATCTCATCAGCAATAGTGTCAGGCCTTGGTTGCACCCCTACCCACCATGAGATGGAACCCAAGTTTGCCTTTCATTCATCTCTTCTCTACTTTTGTTCCTGTATTTCTTTTAAACAAGAAAAGTTTGCGGTTAGAAATTTTGACTATGGGTTAGTAAACCTGTCCTTCCACTTGAGGCGCTGTCTATCTACTGGAGGTGGATTCTTCGAGTTCTGAGTCCCTAATGTTGGGCATTTTGACTAAGATCACACCCAATGAGTGTGGTCTTAGTCAAAATGCCCAACATTAACTAAGAGTCTCTCACCTCCCAAGACTCTGATACTTTCTAGAGGGTCCCCCCACACAAGGCTGATTATTTCCATTCATTCTCTTGACCATCTGGGCCTCTCTCCTGTACCCGACATATGTGATCCTGTTATACTTGCCCCACATTCCCTTTCCCACACAGGTCCCTTCCTCCCTCTGCCTTCTTCTGCCTCCTTCCGCTTCCCTCCCCCCACCCCCAGCACCACCCATAATTATTTCCTTTCACCTTCTAAGTAGAACTGAAGCCTCCTCACATGGGTCTTACTGCTTGTCACAATTCTTACGCTGTAGGCTGTATTTTACATATTCTGTACTTTGTAGCTAATATCCACTTATCAGTGAGTACATATCATGCATGTCCTTTTGGGTCTGAGTTACCTCATTCAAGATGATATTTTCAAGTTCCATCTATTTGCTTGCAAAATTCATGATGTCCTTGTTTTTAATAGTTGAATAGTAGTCCATTATGTAAAGGAACCACATTTTCTGTATCCATTATTTGGGTGAGGGACATCTGGGTTGTTTCCATTTTCTGGTTATTACAAATAAGGCTGCTATGAACATGACGTAACACAAGTCCTGTGGTATGCTGGGGCATCTTTTGAGTATATGCCCAAGAGAGGCATAGCTGAGTCTTCAGGTAGAACTATTTCCAATTTTCTGAGACACCTAAAGAGTTTTTTTCTAGCATGCTTTTAACACTTTTCAATCCACTAGCAAGGGAGGAGTGTTCCTCTTTTCCCACATCCTTGTCCACATGTGCTGTTACTTTGAGGTTTTGATCTTAGCCACCCTGATTGGTATGAGGTAGAATCTCAGGGTCAAATTGATTTGCATTTCTCTGATGACTAAGGACTTTGAGCATTTCTTTAAGTGTTTCTCAGCCCCCTAAGACTCTTCTGTTGTAAATACTATGTTTAGACTGTGTATCCCATTTTTTAATTGGGTTATTTAGGTTTTTGGAGGTTTAACTTCTTTAGTTCTTTATACATTTTAGTTAATAGCTCTCTGTTGGATATAGAGTTAGTGAAGTTTCCCCCCACCCCCAATTTCAGGTTGTCAATTTGTTCTACTGAGAGTATCTTTTTGTCTTACAGAAGTTTTTCAGTTTCATGAGATCTCATGTATCCCAATTTTTGATTCTAGAGCCTGAGATATTGGTGTTCTGTTCAGGAAATTTTCCCCTGAACTGAGTTCTAGGCTCTTTCCCATGTTCTCTTAGATTCAGTGTATCTGGTTTTAAATTGAGGTCCTTGATCCATTTGGACTTGAGTTTAGTGCAAGGTAATAAATATGTGTCTATTTTCATTCTCCTATATACAGACCTCTAATTAGACCAGCACCATTTATTGAAGATTCTTTCTTTTTCCACTGGATGGTTTTGGCTTCTTTGTCAGAGATCAAGTATCCATAGTTGTGTGGGCTTTCTTCTGGGCCTTCAATTCTATTTCACTGATGCACTTGTCAGTCTTTGTAGCAGTACCATTCAGTTTTTATCACTATTGCTTTGTAGTACATCTTGAGATCATGGATGGTGATTCTCCTGGAAGTTCGTTTATTGTTGAGAATTGTTTTAGCTATTCTGGGTTTGTTTGTTTTGTTTTGTTTTTTTATATGAAGTTAAGGATTGTTCTTTCCATGCCTGTGACAAATTAGAATTTTGATGGGGATTGCATTGAATCTATAGATTAATTTTGGTAAGATGGCCATTTTCACTATGCTAATCCTATCAATCCATGAGCATGGGAGATATTTCCATCTTCTGAGGTCTTTTTCAATTTCTTTTTTTCAGTTTTTTGAATTTCTTGTAGTACAGATCTTTCACTGGCTTGATAAGAGTTACACAAATACATTTATTACTATATGTGGCTATTGTGAAGGGTGTTGTATCCTTTATTTCTTGCTCAGCCTGTTTATCATTTGTATAAAGGGAAGCTACTGATTTGTTTGAGGTAATTTTATGTCCTGCCATATTGCTGAAATTGCTGATCATCTGTAGTAGTTCTCTGGTGGGATGTGGAGTGTTGATTATATATATACTATCATATCATCTGCAAATAGTGATGCTTTGACTTCTTCCTTTCCAAATTGAATCCCCTTGATCTCCTTTTGTTGTCTAATTGCTCTCACTAGAACATTGAGTATTATGCTGAATAGATTGGGAGTGAACAATCTTGCCTTGGTTTTTAGTGGGATTGCTTCTAGTTTCTTTCCATTTAATTTGATGTTGGCTTCTATTTTTTCTATATATTGTTTTTATTATGCTTAGGCATGTGCCATATATTCATGATCTTTCCAGAACCTTTAACATGAAGCAAAATTGTACTTTGTCAAAAAATTTTCACATCTAATGAGGTGATCATGTGGTTTTATTCCTTAATTTTGTTTATCAAGTGTACTATGTTGATGGATTTTTTTCATATTCAACCATCCCTTCATCCCTGGGATGAAGCTTACTTTATCACGGTGAATGATGGTTGTGATATGTTCGTGAGTTTGGTTTGTGAGAATTATGTTGATTATACTTGCATTGATATTCATAAGCAAGATTGGTCTGAAGTTCTCTTTTTTCTCAGGTCTTTGTGTGGCTTATGTATCTGAGTAATTGTGGCTTTACAGAAACAAATAAGTAGTGTTCCTTCTGCTTGTTTTATGGAGTACTCTGAAGAGTTTGATATTAGCTCATTTTTGAAGGTCTGATAGAATTATGCATCAAAATCATCTGGTCCTTGTTGCAGGATTTTCCCAGACCAATGACATTAGTGCAGAGGAGTACTGTGATTGGACAGGGAAAAGGGAGGTAGAGCGAAGAGTTGCAGAGACAGGGAGCATCTCAGAGTAGGAGTAGAAGGAAGATGACTGTGGATATGAACCCCCATGGCATTTACTAGCAACAAGTAGCTATGATTTTACAAGGTTAGAAATATTGTGATAAAGCTTTTTATCATTATAAATTGGCTCTGAAATGATTGTATTGTCATCTTGTAATTTGTAATTCTATTGGTACATAACTCTGACTGATTAATTAAGCTTTAAGAGTCTTGATTCTACCGGGTGATTAGGTGTTGAGATGGCTGACCGTGGGGTGCATGGGGCATTGCATGGTAGTGAGAGGCACTTGGAGGCCCTGCTGGGAGTGTGGTCTGGCCCCACAAAGAGTTGGCAGGTTCATTTTTAATATTTTCTGCAACAGTTCCTGGGCTTTTATTGGTTGGGAGGTGTTTGATGACTATTTCTATTTCCTTAGAGATTATGAAACTGTTTAGATATTTTACCTGATCTTGATTTAACTTTGGTACATGGTATCTTTCAAAAAGTCATCCATTTCATCTAGATTTTCCAGTTTTGTAGAGTATAGTCTTTTGTAGTAGTCTTTGTATAGTTGTATAGTCTTTTTGTAGTTCTGATATTTTTGGATTTCCTCAGTTTCTGTTGTTGTGCCTCCTTTTAGTTTTCTGATTAATTTGTATACTGTCTCTGTGTTCTTTAGTTAGTTTGGATATTGATGTGTCTTCATTTTCATTGAATTCTATAAAGTCTTTTATTTCTTTACTTCTTTCCTGACCAAGTTATAATTGAGCAGGTACTTGTTCAGTTTCCATGAGTGTGTTGGCTTTCTGTTGTTCTTGTTGTTATTGAAGTCTAGCCGTAGTCCACAGTGATCTGATAGAATGCATAGGATTATTCCCATCTTCTTGTATCTGTTGAGGCTTGTTTTATATCTGATCAATTTTGGACAAGGTTCCGTGGGATTCTGAGAAGAATGTGTATTGTCTTGTTTTGGGATGAAATGTTCTGTAGATACCTGTTAAATCCATTTGGTTCATAACTTCTGTTAGTTTCACCATTTTTCTGTTTAGATTCTATTTTAATGATCTGTCCATTTGGAAGAATGGGGTGTTGAAAACTCCCACTATTTTTGTGTGAGTTTCCATATGTGTTTTGAGCATTAGAAAAGTTTCTCTTTCTAATGTGGATTCCCTTGAATTTGGAGTATAGCTGTTCAGAACCGAGACTTCTTCTTGGTGGATTTTTCCTTTGATGCATAGGATTTGTCCTTTCCTATCTCATTTGATAACTTTTGGTTAAAAGTCTATTTTATTTGATATTAGAATGGTAACTCCACCTTGTATCTTGTGACCATTTGCTTGGAAGACTTTTTTTCTAGCCTTTTACTCTGATGTAGTATTTGTCTTTGTCATTACGGTGAGTTTCCTATATGCAGCAATATGCTGGATCCTGATTATGTATACAGTATATTAACCTGTGTCTTTTAATTGGGAAATTGAGACCATTGATGAGATATATTAAAGACAAATGATTGTTTGTTCCTCTTATTTTCATTGGTGGATTTGGTATTATGTATATATGATTTTCTTCTTTAGGGTTTGTTGTGAAATATTTATTTTCTTATGTTTTCTTAGGTGTACTTATCCTCCTTGTGTTGGAAATTTTGTTCCAGTATCCTCTTTAGGGTTGCATTAGTAGAAAGATGTAGTTTAAATTAGGTTTTATCATGGAATATCTTGGTTTCTTCATTTATGATGATAGAGTTTTACTGGGTATAGTATCCTGGACTAGCATTTGTGTTCTCTTAGGGTATGGATGGCAGTTGTCCAGAATCTTCTGAACTTCAGAGTATCTTTTGAGAAGGCTGGTGTAATTTTGACAGATCAACATTATATATTACTCTGTTCTTTTCCCCTTATAGCTTTTAACATTTTTTCTTTTTTTCTGTGCATTTAGTGTTTTGAATATTATGTGGTGGGAGGATTTTCTTTTCTGGTTCAGTCTATCTGGTGTTCCTCAGGCTTCTTGTACATATATAGCCACCTCTTTTGTTTTGGTTAGGGAATTTTTCTGCTATGATACTGTTAAAGATGTTTTCTGGCCCATTTAGCTGGGATTCTTCACCTTCTTCTATTCCTATTATTCTTTTTTTTTTTTCCATTTTTTATTAGGTATTTAACTCATTTACATTTCCAATGCTATACCAAAAGTCCCCCATATCCACCCACCCCCACTCCCCTGCCCACCCACTCCCCCTTTTTGGCCCTGGTATTCCCCTGTACTGGGGCATATAAAGTTTGCAAGTCCAATGGGCCTCTCTTTCCAGTGATGGCCGACTAGGCCATCTTTTGATATATATGCAGCTAGAGTCAAGAGCTCCGGGGTACTGGTTAGCTCATAATGTTGTTCCACCTATAGGGTTGCAGATCCCTTTAGCTCCTTGGCTACTTTCTCTAGCTCCTCCATTGGGAGCCCTATGATCCATCCATTAGCTGACTGTGAGCATCCACTTCTGTGTTTGCTGGGCCCCGGCATAGTCTCACAAGAGACAGCTACATCTGCGTCCTTTCAATAAAATCTTGCTAGTGTATGCAATGGTGTCAGCGTTTGGATGCTGATTATGGGGTGGATCCCTGGCTATGGCAGTCTCTACATGGTCCATCCTTTCATCTCAGCTCCAAACTCCGTCTCTGTAACTCCTTCCATGGGTGTTTTGTTCCCAAATCTAAGGAGGGGCATCGTGTCCACACTTCAGTCTTCATTCTCCTTGAGTTTCATGTGTTTAGCAAATTATATCTTATATCTTGGGTATCCTAGGTTTGGGGCTAATATCCACTTATCAGTGAATACATATTGTGTGAGTTTCTTTGTGAATGTGTTACCTCACTCAGGATGATGCCCTCCAGGTCCATCCATTTGGCTAGGAATTTCATAAATTCATTCTTTTTAATAGCTGAGTAGTACTCCATTGTGTAGATGTACCACATTTTCTGTATCCATTCCTCTGTTGAGGGGCATCTAGGTTCTTTCCAGCTTCTGGCTATTATAAATAAGGCTGCTATGAACATAGTGGAGCATGTGTCCTTCTTACCTGTTGGGGCATCTTCTGGATATATGCCCAGGAGAGGTATTGCTGGATCCTCCGGTAGTACTATGTCCAGTTTTCTGAGGAACCGCCAGACTGATTTCCAGAGTGGTTGTACAAGCCTGCACTCCCACCAACAATGGAGGAGTGTTCCTCTTTCTCCACATCCTCGCCAGCATCTGCTGTCACCTGAATTTTTGATCTTAGCCATTCTGACTGGTGTGAGGTGGAATCTCAGGGTTGTTTTGATTTGCATTTCCCTGATGATTAAGGATGTTGAACATTTTTTCAAGTGCTTCTCTGCCATTCGGTATTCCTCAGGTGAGAATTCTTTGTTCAGTTCTGAGCCCCATTTTTTAATGGGGTTATTTGATTTTCTGAAGTCCACCTTCTTGAGTTCTTTATATATGTTGGATATTAGTCCCCTATCTGATTTAGGATAGGTAAAGATCCTTTCCCAATCTGTTGGTGGTCTTTTTGTCTTATTGACGGTGTCTTTTGCCTTGCAGAAACTTTGGAGTTTCATTAGGTCCCATTTGTCGATTCTCGATCTTACAGCACAAGCCATTGCTGTTCTGTTCAGGAATTTTTCCCCTGTGCCCATATCTTCAAGGCTTTTCCCCACTTTCTCCTCTATAAGTTTCAGTGTCTCTGGTTTTATGTGAAGTTCCTTGATCCACTTAGATTTGACCTTAGTACAAGGAGATAAGTATGGATCGATTCGCATTCTTCTACACGATAACAACCAGTTGTGCCAGCACCAATTGTTGAAAATGCTGTCTTTCTTCCACTGGATGGTTTTAGCTCCCTTGTCGAAGATCAAGTGACCATAGGTGTGTGGGTTCATTTCTGGATCTTCAATTCTATTCCATTGGTCTACTTGTCTGTCTCTATACCAGTACCATGCAGTTTTTATCACAATTGCTCTGTAGTAAAGATTTAGGTCTGGCATGGTGATTCCGCCAGAAGTTCTTTTATCCTTGAGAAGACTTTTTGCTATCCTAGGTTTTTTGTTATTCCAGACAAATTTGCAAATTGCTCCTTCCAATTCGTTGAAGAATTGAGTTGGAATTTTGATGGGGATTGCATTGAATCTGTAGATTGCTTTTGGCAAGATAGCCATTTTTACAATGTTGATCCTGCCAATCCATGAGCATGGGAGATCTTTCCATCTTCTGAGATCTTCTTTAATTTCTTTCTTCAGAGATTTGAAGTTTTTATCATACAGATCTTTCACCTCCTTAGTTAGAGTCACGCCAAGATATTTTATATTATTTGTGACTATTGAGAAGGGTGTTGATTCCCTAATTTCTTTCTCAGCCTGTTTATTCTTTGTATAGAGAAAGGCCATTGACTTGTTTGAGTTTATTTTATATCCAGCTACTTCACCGAAGCTGTTTATCAGGTTTAGGAGTTCTCTGGTAGAATTTTTAGGGTCACTTATATATACTATCATATCATCTGCAAAAAGTGATATTTTGACTTCCTCTTTTCCAATTTGTATCCCCTTGATCTCCTTTTGTTGTCGAATTGCTCTGGCTAATACTTCAAGTACTATGTTGAAAAGGTAGGGAGAAAGTGGGCAGCCTTGTCTAGTCCCTGATTTTAGTGGGATTGCTTCCAGCTTCTCTCC
The DNA here is from genome assembly GCF_000001635.26 of Mus musculus. Classification (NCBI taxonomy): domain Eukaryota; kingdom Metazoa; phylum Chordata; class Mammalia; order Rodentia; family Muridae; genus Mus; species Mus musculus. The sequence continues at coordinate 10,533,281 of NC_000077.6, read as the reverse complement.
ATTTACTTTGATGTTGGCTACTGGTTTGCTGTAGATTGCTTTTATCATGTTTAGGTATGGGCCTTGAATTCCTGATCTTTCCAAAACTTTTATCATGAATGGGTGTTGGATCTTGTCAAATGCTTTTTCTGCATCTAACGAGATGATCATGTGGTTTTTGTCTTTGAGTTTGTTTATATAATGGATTACATTGATGGATTTTCGTATATTAAACCATCCCTGCATCCCTGGAATAAAACCTACCTGGTCAGGATGGATGATTGCTTTAATGTGTTCTTGGATTCGGTTAGCGAGAATTTTATTGAGGATTTTTGCATCGATATTCATAAGAGAAATTGGTCTGAAGTTCTCTATCTTTGTTGGATCTTTCTGTGGTTTAGGTATCAGAGTAATAGTGGCTTCATAAAATGAGTTGGGTAGAGTACCTTCTACTTCTATTTTGTGAAATAGTTTGTGCAGAATTGGAATTAGATCTTCTTTGAAGGTCTGATAGAACTCTGCACTAAACCCATCTGGTCCTGGGCTTTTTTTGGTTGGGAGACTATTAATAACTGCTTCTATTTCTTTAGGTGATATGGGACTGTTTAGATGGTCAACTTGATCCTGATTTAACTTTGGTACCTGGTATCTGTCCAGAAATTTGTCCATTTCGTCCAGGTTTTCCAGTTTTGTTGAGTATAGCCTTTTGTAGAAGGATCTGATGGTGTTTTGGATTTCTTCAGGATCTGTTGTTATGTCTCCCTTTTCATTTCTGATTTTGTTAATTAGGATTTTGTCCCTGTGCCCTTTAGTGAGTCTAGCTAAGGGTTTATCTATCTTGTTGATTTTCTCAAAGAACCAACTCCTCGTTTGGTTAATTCTTTGAATAGTTCTTCTTGTTTCCACTTGGTTGATTTCACCCCTGAGTTTGATTATTTCCTGCCGTCTACTCCTCTTGGGTGAATTTGCTTCCTTTTTTTCTAGGGCTTTTAGATGTGTTGTCAAGCTGCTAGTATGTGCTGTCTCCCGTTTCTTCTTGGAGGCACTCAGCGCTATGAGTTTCCCTCTTAGAAATGCTTTCATTGTGTCCCATAGGTTTGGGTACGTTGTGGCTTCATTTTCATTAAACTCAAAAAAGTCTTTAATTTCTTTCTTTATTCCTTCCTTGACCAAGGTATCATTGAGAAGAGTGTTATTCAGTTTCCACGTGAATGTTGGCTTTCCATTATTTATGTTGTTATTGAAGATCAGTCTTAGGCCATGGTGGTCTGATAGGATACATGGGACAATTTCAATATTTTTGTATCTATTGAGGCCTGTTTTGTGACCAATTATATGGTCAATTTTGGAGAAGGTCCCGTGAGGTGCTGAGAAGAAGGTATATCCTTTTGTTTTAGGATAAAATGTTCTGTAGATATCTGTCAGGTCCATTTGTTTCATAACTTCTGTTAGTTTCACTGTGTCCCTGTTTAGTTTCTGTTTCCACGATCTGTCCTTTGAAGAAAGTGGTGTGTTGAAGTCTCCCACTATTATTGTGTGAGGTGCAATGTATGCTTTGAGCTTTACTAAAGTGTCTCTAATGAATGTGGCTGCCCTTGCATTTGGTGCGTAGATATTCAGTATTGAGAGTTCCTCTTGGAGAATTTTACCTTTGATGAGTATGAAGTGTCCCTCCTTGTCTTTTTTGATAACTTTGGGTTGGAAGTCGATTTTATCCGATATTAAAATGGCTACTCCAGCTTGTTTCTTCAGTCCATTTGCTTGGAAAATTGTTTTCCAGCCTTTCACTCTGAGGTAGTGTCTGTCTTTTTCCCTGAGATGGGTTTCCTGTAAGCAGCAGAATGTTGGGTCCTGTTTGTGTAGCCAGTCTGTTAGTCTATGTCTTTTTATTGGGGAATTGAGTCCATTGATATTAAGAGATATTAAGGAAAAGTAATTGTTGCTCCCTTTTATTTTTGTTGTTAGAGTTGGCATTCTGTTCTTGTGGCTGTCTTCTTTTTGGTTTGTTGAATGATTACTTTCTTGGTTGTTCTAGGGCGTGATTTCCGTCCTTGTATTGCTTCTTTTCTGTTATTATCCTTTGAAGGGCTGGATTCGTGGAAAGATATTGTGTGAACTTGGTTTTGTCGTGGAATACTTTGGTTTCTCCATCTATGGTAATTGAGAGTTTGGCTGGGTATAGTAGCCTGGGCTGGCATTTGTGTTCTCTTAGTGTCTGTATAACATCTGTCCAGGCTCTTCTGGCTTTCATAGTCTCTGGTGAAAAGTCTGGTGTAATTCTGATAGGCCTTCCTTTATATGTTACTTGACCTTTCTCCCTTACTGCTTTTAATATTCTATCTTTATTTAGTGCATTTGTTGTTCTGATTATTATGTGTCGGGAGGAATTTCTTTTCTGGTCCAGTCTATTTGGAGTTCTGTATGCTTCTTGTATGATCATGGGCATCTCTTTTTTTATGTTTGGGAAGTTTTCTTCTATTATTTTGTTGAAGATATTAGCTGGCCCTTTAAGTTGAAAATCTTCATTCTCATCAATTCCTATTATCCGTAGGTTTGGTCTTCTCATTGTGTCCTGGATTTCCTGGATGTTTTGAGTTAGGATCCTTTTGCATTTTGTATTTTCTTTGACTGTTGTGTCGATGTTCTCTATGGAATCTTCTGCACCTGAGATTCTCTCTTCCATTTCTTGTATTCTGTTGCTGATGCTCGCATCTATGGTTCCAGATCTCTTTCCTAGGGTTTCTATCTCCAGCGTTGCCTCGCTTTGGGTTTTCTTTATTGTGTCTACTTCCCCTTTTAGTTCTAGTATGGTTTTGTTCATTTCCATCACCTGTTTGGCTGTGTTTTCCTGCTTTTCTTTAAGAGCCTGTAACTCTTTAGCAGTGCTCTCCTGTAAATCTTTAAGTGACTTATGAAAGTCCTTCTTGATGTCCTCTATCATCATCATGAGAAATGTTTTTAAATCTGGGTCTAGATTTTCGGTTGTGTTGGGGTGCCCAGGACTAGGTGGGGTGGGAGTGCTGCGTTCTGATGATGGTGAGTGGTCTTGATTTCTGTTAGTAGGATTCTTACGTTTGCCTTTCGCCATCTGGTAATCTCTGAAGCTAGCTGTTTTAGTTGTCACTGTTAAGAGCTTGTTCTTCAGGTGACTCTGTTAGCCTCTATGAGCAGACCTGGAGGGTAGCACTCTCCTTAGTTTCAGTGGGCAGAGTATTCTCTGCAGGCAAGCTCTCTTCTTGCAAGGCAGGTACCCAGATATCTGGTGTTCGAACCAGACTCCTGGCAGAAGTTGTGTTCCACTCACTAGAGGTCTTAGGATCACGTGTGGAATCCTGTGTGGGCCCTTGCGGGTGTCAGGCGACTCAGCTGGCAAGGTAGCCGGGGCTCGAGTGGAGTGGAAGGGGTTTGTGCCCCAGATCAAGCCTGGGTAGCCTGCTTCCCTATGTACCGCAGTCTCAAGTTCCACGCGATTGGATTGGGGTAGGCGCTGTGTTCCACTCACCAGAGGTCTTAGGGTCCCGTGGGGAGTCCCGTGTGGGTCCTTGCGGGTGTTGGGCAAGACTCTGCTGGCAAGGTAGCCCGGGGCTCGAGTCACGAGTCGAGCGGAAGGGACTTGTGCCCCAGATCAGGCCCGGGTAGCCTGCTTCCCTATGTACCGCAGTCTCAAGTTCCGCGCGATTGGATTGGGGCAGGCACTGTGATCCACTCACCAGAGGTCTTAGGGTCCCGTGGGGAGTCCCGTGTGGACCCTTGCGGGTGTTGGGCAAGACTCTGCTGGCAAGGTAGCCCGGGGCTCGAGTCTCGAGTCGAGCGGAAGGGGCTTGTGCCCCAGATCAGGCCCGGGTAGCCTGCTTCCCTATGTACCGCAGTCTCAAGTTCCGCGCGATTGGATTGGGGCAGGCACTGTGGTCCACTCACCAGAGGTCTTAGGGTCCCGTGGGGAGTCCCGTGTGGACCCTTGCGGGTGTTGGGCAAGACTCTGCTGGCAAGGTCTATTCCTATTATTCTTAAATTGATCTTTTTATTATGTCCTGAATTTCCTTAAGATTTTGGGTCAGGATCTTTTTATACTTTGTATTTTATTTATCTGATTTGTTAATATCTTCTACGTGTTTTCTATGTCTGAGATTGTCCCTTCTATCTCTTGTGTTCTGTTAGTCTTGCATCTGTAGCTCCTGATATCTTTACTAAGTTGTCCATCTTTGGGTCACCCAATTCTGTGTTTTATTTATTTTTTTTATTTCCATTTTTAGTTCAATTCCTTTACCTGCTTGCTTGTATTTTTCTGTATTTATTTAAGGGGCTTACTTGTTTCTTTGTTAAAAGCTTCTACTTGTTTGCCTCTATTTTCCTATATTACTTTAAGGGAGTTTTGTATATCCTCCCTAGATGCCTCTATCATCTTCATGAGATGGGATTTTAGGTCATTATCTTGCTTTTCAGGCATGTTGAGTTATCCAGGGCTTGCTGTGGTGGTACAACTGGGTTCAGATGGTGCCAAATTGCATTGGGCTTGCTCTGTCCATCTGGTTCTCTCTGGTGCTAACTGGTCTTGATGTCTCTGAATGGAACAGGCCTCCTTTGAGGGAGGTAGAGCTGTGTGACCTGAGTTAGAACTGGGCTCCTTCAAGGCAGACAGTGGTATCTCTGGTTAGAGTGGGTCTGCTGAGTCTCTGATTAGAACAAGCCTCCTGTGTTCCTGGTTACTCCAGACTTTCTGTGCCCCTGGTTACTGCAGACCCCCTGTGCCCTTGTTTCCACTGGATCTACTGGGAGGCTTGCAGGTTGTAGAGTTTGGACTCATATTGAGCCACTAATTCAGCCTGAATGGAGAAGTGGGCCAGAATGTGCAGCTCAGGGAGATGGGGTGGGGGAGATGAGACTGTGTCATCTGGGCCCCATGGTTATCCCAGCTGGTGTGGGTATTCATTGGAGATTCTCATTTCTGTCTTTGTTTTTGCAGGCCTCCTGGGAGGTAAGAAGGCTGTAGTGTTTGGTTGGATATCAGGCCCAAGTATTTTCTTAATCAAATTTACCTCCTCTCAGATGTTTAAGCTTTTGTCAAATTGACATAAACTTTCCATCATAATTGCTGTTGGAAAGCCCTATTCCTAGCCCATCTTCAGTAACATGGAGACACTAGCATGGCATCACAAGAATGATACTTTCTCTCTGTCACCAAGAATTGTTTGCTCTCCTCTATGTAGATGGGTTATACCCCCTTTAAAAAGTGACTTTTATTCCTGTATTTTTTCCTGTTTCACCCTCTCAGAGGCAGCCTGTGCATGCATGATCCCCTTCACCAATAAACCTCTCAGATGTGATCTGTTGTTTGGTGTGATCTCTTTTTGGCACACCTAGGCTCCAAACCAAGGTGCTTCTGCTGATGAACCATAACAACTGATCCCTTGTCAACTTCATACACAAACACATAATTTGAAAGACACAACCTTTCCTTTCTTGTGTATCCCTCAGACCACACACTAATATAAACATCATAATATAAAACATTCTACCAGCTTAAAAAGTCCACAATCTTACAAATTCAAACACTTTTTAAAATTCAGTCCCTTTTCAAATATAATGTCTCTCATGTGGGTTCTTATAGAACCAAAAATAAGTTAAATACTTTCTTCCTTAAAGAGGAAAGAACCAGAGCATGGTCACAATCAGATCAAAGCAAAACCAAACTCCAGCAGCATAAATCACTCAATGTCCAAAGTCTGGAATTCACTCTCAATCTTCTCCATTCCTTCAAAGAGCCTGGGTCACTTCTCTGGATCCCCTGCATCACACATAGCTTGTTAGTCTCCCAGGCTTAGGCTGGGTCTACTCCACAGCTCATAGATATCTTATAGATAGCTCTCCCATATTACTGGCATATCCAAGATGTGAGGGTCTTCTGCTAAGGTGAGTTGCAATTTCACCAATAGTCTTGCCTGGGTTTTCTTCATGGTGCCATGACTCAAATTTCCTTCATGAGCCCTTCAATCATGGGGTTTCCACTGCTACTGAGCCTGTACTCTTGACAGCATCTTTTGATTTTTCACAGTGCCACACTTTAGCTTATCTTCATTCCTCTTTCATGCCTTCAAATCTCATAAACATGGGATACTCTTACTCATGACCAAGTTTGGATGCTACCTCAAGGCACAACCTTGGCCACTTCTGAACATAGCTTGCTTGTGCTGACTCTGAGAAAACACTTTCCAGAAGAATTCACCTCAGTGAAGGCGTTCCCTTCTTAATCACCACTGATTTCTCTGTTCCAGCTGACCAGCAAGCATTATCACAGAACATCAATGGTTTTACTTCAGCAGTTCTAATATCTTGTTAATCACACCTGACTCTTCAGCCCCAGCTAACTAGAACCACAGACTCTTAACTAAAAATAGCAGATAGCTCTGTAGTGTCATTAAAAGACTCTCAAAATTCTCTCTGGAACTTTACAAGTCAGGTCTCCACCACCCACATGGCTCTCATTCTTGTCTTTCAAGATTCCACAGAACAGCTCAGTGAGCTGGGAACATTAAATGACTTTTCTTGTTAAAAATTCCACAAAAAGGGGGACAATGCCAAGGCTTTAGCCACATCTTCTAAGATGAAAATCTGAGGGAGGAATGTTAAGTGTTAAAATTGAACAAATTCCTCTTTAATGGAAAGTCTGATACAAAGCATATTCTTTATGTTTGTGATCTTCAAAAGTGAAGTTGTATCTGGAAATGATTTTTCTATTACAAATATTAAAGATTTATTATAGATAGTGGTTGACAAATGTTATATACTATGATAATAAAATACTTGGAATGTGAATGTGCACACAGGATTATTAACTGATTTAATGGTTTTTGAAAAAAATGTAACTTTTTAAGTCTTTTACATCTGTTTCTATTAAAAAATCTGTTCTCATTTGGGTAAGGTTTTACATATGATAGGTATTATACAGTAGGTCTCACAGTCCATTTATGAAGAAATATATATTCTTACTTATTGACATTATTTATAACAGGCCATATGAAGAATATTTGAACCTATATTGGTCATATTATACCCTATAACTTAGGTTGATTTTATATCACCCAGCTCAGATACTGGATTAGTAACTAGAATAAACAAATGAAATGAAGGGAAAGTGTACAAAGACATATCAGCAGAGACTGAATATAACATTTACAGTTGAATACTGTGCTTGTAGAAACTACATAGAAGTGTTCACATCTCTCATTTTTTTTTCTTTGCAAATGCTAACATGGTGACTGTGAGAACTTCACAGATGACTCTCAAGGAACCCTATTGAACAAACAGTTCTCATACATCTCAGCAGCATGGCATCAGTATTCATGGTGGTACACTGGCATCTTCAAACCATGTAGCTACAGGTATTAAGGCTACAGCTTCAAAGTAGGAAACCTCTTTCCAAAGCCACTGTTCATTGTTTGCATGTAATAATTTTGCAATCAACACATTTTCTCAGCTATCTTTGTATCACTTAGCTCTTCCTGCAGATGGAGGACGCCCATCACTGTGTTTGATATCTTGGAATTTACGAGGGCATGTGTGTTTCTGATATACAAAACTAGAAGGGTCTGCTTCATTGGGTATATTTGGATCTTTTCCTTTTCCTGGAGGCTTCCTATCTGCTGAACTTATTCCACTGAGCGTCCAGTGTCTCAGATGCAATGACCCCCACCTGTATCATTTGTCTGTCTGTCTGTCTGTCTGCTGCCTGCCTGCCTTTGCCCTCCAGACTGTTTAACAGCATTTCTAAAAAGAAGACTTCTTAGGAACCTCACTTTCTCACCAAGGCAAATTATATTCTGCTGTATTTTTACCTCATTTGTTGCAATTCTACTCTCATTCCAATCACTACTCCTAAGAGGCAGAAAAGCTGGGGCCATAAACTCCTAAACTCCCCCTTCACTGTTCCAGCTGTGAGAGGAGCAGGTCTTTTCTCCTTGGGCTTTCTCTTGCATCCATCTGCTTTTCCCGTAGTCCCATCAGGCCTTCTACTCAGAGACATTGGATTCCCTTTGAAGCTTTTGTTACAGAGATATAAACAGAGAGCTATAAAAACACAGAGGGATCAATTAATTCTGCTGCAGGGGATCAAGGAGGACATCAAAAGGAAGGAGACCTTGGAGCTTGCCCTTGAAGCTTGATTAGTACTTTAAAAATATATCAAGAATTGAGCCAGAAAGAGAAATCCAATCTTTTGCTGTCTTAACCAACTGTCCTGGATGAAAACCAATAGATGTACTTTCTAACTGGCTTGGGGATTTCTAAACCACTAAGCTCTGCCTACAAAAGTGTAGCAGCAGTGTTTGCTGTGATTCTGGAGACAGGAATGCATCAGCTCTGCTTGGTTTAATGGTCCCAGGTCCCCTAATGTATCTTATAAGAAGAGTCAAGTACGATGTGCTGATGTTCTCACCTGACTGCCTTAGGCATGTCAGTCCTCATTTCTCAATTCTGTTTCTTTCCCCTCAGCGTCCACTGCAAAGGCCCCAAAGGACGTTAAAATTAAGATTCTGAACAGTGTATTCAAAGAAAGAAACAAATATTAATGTCAGTCTGTTTGGAAAGTAGAAAAGCTGAACTGTGTTACTGGACTGAAAACTGCATTTACCTCCAAAAAGAATTTCCACATGGTTATTGAGGGAAATCACTTTAACTGAGTTTCCTTTTTCCTTTTTCTTTTCTTTTGATACTTAAATGAGAATGAATGTATCTGCTCCCATGTATTGTTTCAGATATGGAATCTGTATTTGTTACATAGTGACGGTAAGAACATCAAACCCTCATGACTATCAAATTTTATACACACACACACACACACACATACTATATAATTATATAAATATATAATTACATATATAATTATATATATATATAATTATATATTATATACATATAATTAGACTAAATCATGAAGTTAAGATCATTAAATCTAAATTTAGTCATCAGAATACTTTCTTGAACCTCAAGAGCTAGTTAATTTCCTAATATCATGGCCTCTCAGTTTTTGAATCTCCTGGATTTAAGTTTAATTCAGAAGATCTCTCTCTCTCTCTCTCTCTCTCTCTCTCTCTCTCTCTCCCTCCCTCCCTCCCTCCCTCCCTCTCTCTGTCTCTCCCTTTCTCTCTGTCTCTGTATCTTCCCTTTTCTCTCTCTCTGTCTCTCTCCCTCTCTTGTAAGACCCCAACTCGATGTGTTTCTTAGACCCCTAGAAATGAAGCCCAGCATGGAGTTTTTTGTTCTTTCCCCCTCAGCCTGAAAGAAAGGTGACCACTGGGTGACCCACCCAGGCATTTGACCCATTGTGTAAAGGGACCAAGAATGTTTACACAACTACCCCAGACTCTGTTATCTAATCTTCCCCTCACTTTCCATGAGACACCTGTAAGTCACCATCCCCGTTTTTTACAATGTTTATCCTATTCTTCCCTCACTTTAGCATTCATTCTTTAAAAACCCTTGACTGCAACTGCTGGGGGCCAATCTCCTCTGCCCTTGTGTGGGTTACAAGCTAGGCCTCAGTATGCTGATAATATTTGAATAAACCTCATGTGATATTGCATCAAGAATGGTTTCTCTTGAGTTATTGGGGCGTTGGCTCATCCCAGGACTTGAGCGAGGGTCTCCCCCAGAAATGGGGGTCTTTCACTCCCTCTCCCTGTCTCTCCTCTTCCTACCCCTGGTCCTCCCCTCCCCCTTCTGCACCCTCCTCCTCCCACCTCCTCTCTGTTATCTAGGAGGAATTGATTGGAGAGGTATCGTCGGAGATAAATATGGTCAATTTGACATATTATAGTTGTTTTACAGCTTTTGTTTCCAACATGGCTTAAAATATTTTTTTCCTTTTACAGTAGCTGCTGCTAAGAACAGAGACTCTAGAAGAAAACACACTGAGTTCTTGGTTTTGACATAAACTTGATTGTACATCCATGGATGGTATCTTGGTGCTTCTTTCCTTCAGTTATTTTTATAAAAGGGGAAAATCATAGTTCTTAGAGCAATATAGAGAATAAAAGTCATAGCACACATAGATGCCATATAGAAATAGAAGAAAATGGAATTATACAAAAGAATATTTTTTAATGGAATGGATTTACCTATTTAGAAATTGCAGTATGATTAAATGGAATAATACAGTAAAGTCTTTCAGAAGGGTCTAGAACCAAAGAAGCATTGACTGTGACTGTCAGCATTTGCTGTATGTACTTGATACCTACTGATATGTATACAACAGTTTTAATTATCAGAATAATTCTTCATCTTTCTGCACAAATATAATTTATTCTTGATGTAATTTAAGTAAATCAAAGCTAACTTGTTGAGGTAATGTGGCCAAACACTGATTGCACTCAGCACATGGAGTTCTGCCTACTTTCCGGCCTCATCTGTGATCTGCTTACTATGTGACTGCATGCATTGTGTCAAGGCAGGCTCAGTCATAATAGAACCCTGTATCATGGTTTGCCACATCAGGCTTCTGTCTTTTCCCCTCACTTGTTCTTTGTGATTTATATAGATGATAAAACATAATCAGCATCCATTAGCCTAGAGAGTTCTTTTCATATACCTGTCCATCTACTCTTCTACCTTAATCTTACCAGAGGCATTCACAGTTCCATTTGTGTCACCAGAAGTATGGTTCTCTTGAGTTTTGTATGAATGGAATTGCATGGCATAAACTCTGGTACCTGAAGTCATCTCACCTTCATAAAGTTTTCATAAACGTCTATCCTGTCCAGCACAGTGTTCATTTTCTTTCTTTTCTTCCATTTCTTAGTAAACATGACAACGCAGTCTTCTGTTAGAGATCATTCCCACTTTGCATCAATAGAATGAAAGCATCAGCAATGGATATTCCTGCACTAATATTTCATGAACAAATTTAGATAGAAACCTTGTAGTAAAGTGTCTTTGTCACCATATAAGGTTAAGTCAATGTTATAATAACACTGCCAGAATAGAAATATTTACTGGCAACCTTTCCTCCCATCCCCTTGAACTTCTATCCACCTTTCATCACACATGTGCCGCTTGTAGCATGATGCTTGTTTTATCGTTAATTCTAAGCTTTTAGTAGTATTAAAAAAAAACAAATTTGTGATGTTCCCTGAAATTTTATGGTTTTCACTTCACTGTAAAATGTAATTATATCTTGTTTTATTTCTTCATGTATTCTATTTGAACTTCATGTGCCCTTCCAAACAGAGCTATTATATATGTCCCCATTTTTAATGTTTTTAACATGCTTGAAATACTTCTATTTTCATATCCCTAGTGCTTAGCTTTGATGCTTCTGTCCTCAGTCCATTAATGGTGATTTCTGTCAGAATGTTTTAACCTTGCCTATTAGCCCCCTAATTTTATTTTACTTAAAATATGTTGCTGTTCAACTCATATTCCAAGCATTTTTTGAAAAATTCTATTTATTGAACTATATAATTAATTGGTATTTGTGTGTAACTGCCTTTTCTGTTTTTTATGTATTCTCAAGTGTGCCATTTAAAGCAATTGCTAAACTCAATTCCTTCCATCATTTTTGGCTTATTTTATTTCAGCTAACCCCCTCTGCATGATCTCTTTTTAGTTGCAATGACCATATTGTCTACTGTGTTTGTTTTTAGCCTTTTCCTTATCTGTCTGTGACTATACAAGTCCATCAGCTCCCCACAGCACCACTGAGGTAGCATCTCTTTGTTTGCCTTTGCTGAGACTCTATAGGCTGTTTACAGGCTGCAAAACAAGGACAATTGATCAACATCAATAAAACATGGTTATTGACAGTAGGACCTTCCCTCTAAAGTTGTTTTAGATATTGAGTGGCCTAGTGCTAATATGAGGAAGTAAATATGTCTGCCTAAAATAAATGCTGAGCGGTATATCTGTGGCTATAATGCTTTTAGGCCTTATCTTCATTCTGACCTAGCTGAAGAGACAATAAACACATGATCTTAGAGAAAGATGATCTTCCTGGGTAATTTTGGGTTAGACACAGACAATATTTTATATCACTGCACCCACTATGTTTTCCAAATAGTCTTAGTGGCATAGAACTGATGAGCTTCCAAATGAAGCAGAGAAGCAGGATTTGCCAAGCAGGAAGGATGAATGTGAATATTGGAATTGGACATGGTGGTATATATCTGTAAGTCCAGCAACTACTCAGGAAGCTACTGTAGAAACATAACTTGAGCCTGGAAGTGTAAAATCAATCTTAGTGGCACACAGAGACCTATATATATATATATAGAGAGAGAGAGAGAAAGAGAGACAGAGAGAGAGACTCTTTAGCATAAATAAAAGAAATTATCAGTGCTCCACAGAATTCAATAAATGACTTCGAATGAAGACAGGTTAAAATACTTGGCTAGGGATGTCAAAGGCCCAGGGAGGAAAATGTTGATATAGTTTGTTGATATGGTCATGTTGCTAAATTTCCTTCTAAATTGTTATGTTTTCATCCATTAGTTTAAGCTTCTTCATCTTTTGTCAGAGGAGGTTCCAGATGCAGTAGATAGTCATCAAAGTGGGTATTTATAACTGTTCAAATTCTGAGAGTAAACCACTTTAACTGCTTTGTCATAGGCAAGAAGTAATCTGTATGAATGTTTCCCCACACAGAAGTACAGGCAGAAGGAAAGTAAGAGCTAGAGAATGGGGCAGAGTGCTGTGTAAAGCTGGCCTCTGGATACAATATCTGTACATGATCAAGCCATTTAAACACTTGAGTGTGGATTGAGGAAGGGCTCCTGAGACACGATTCCTTCCTGAGGAACTTTGAGCAGTTCATGGCTTGTAATTAGTGAAGGTCACTTTTCTTTGGTGGTATGGGTACTGGTAGGTTCTCTATTTCCAAGAGATGACTCCCGTAGAAGAAAAAAATGGGGAGAAGAAAATGGATATAGAAATGTGCTGTAGGGAGATTTGAGTAGAGCCAGAAAGAGGGAGTGGGGCATGGATATGACCTATAAATGCATTTTTAAAAGTTGCATTTTTCTCTATCCCTGGCTACCTTACAAATAAATGACACAGAGATTATAAGACCTATTTAAATAGTTTCACAACACAATAACTGGGCAGTTATTAATCTGTTTGAATCCTCTAAAATAATTTAGGTATCTCCCAGGCCAAATTTAAGTTTAGTTTGGTCTGGCTCTCTGGGTTTCAGGTGTTTTACCATGATGACATCTTCCTTGTGGGGAATTCCCCTTTCCTAATCTCCATCTCCCTGTCCCTATGCCTGTCCCTGTCCCTCTCTTCATCTCCTTGCCCTTCTTCTCCCTTTCACTCTCCTTCTCCCTCTCCCTCATCTTGCTTTCCCTGCCCCTCCTCATCCCCTCCCCTACTACTCTCTCTCTCTCTCCTCCTCCTCCTCTTCCTCCTCTGACTGATGGTAGTCCCATCCTATTCTCTATTCTGCCCAGCCATTGGCTGATCAGCTTTTATGGAAAAGATAGAGAACAAGTGGGAACAACATTTATACATACTTGAAACAGGAGATCCTACAATGTAATAAGCATTACAATGTCATGATTGTAATAAGATATAGAGGCAGAAAAACCAGTATTTGAATGATACAGAGATAATCTTTACAAAACACACAAAAACATCATGCCTGCAATGACCAGATGTTTTGTACGTATGCATAGGATATTCAAATCAAAATGAAAGGGGGAAAATCTGAAAATAAAAGATATAGAAGAAATATTGTATGATGCAAAGGGCAACTGTGTTTACAAAGGAGAGTATTATAGGGAAAAATGAAACAAAGAAACAAGAACAAACAACAAAACATCAGTGTTCCTATTTACTTTTCTGTTGCTGTAAGAAAACTCAAGGAACAAAAACAACTGGGGGGTGGGTCATAGGAGGAGAGGAGGTCTATTTTAGTTTATAGATTACTGAGCTCATCATGAAGAAATGTCAGGGCAACAGTTCAAGGCAGGAACTTAGAGGAAAGGACCAAAGTAAAGACCATGGAGAAATGCTGGCTGTTGGCTTCTTTCCCATGACACGCTCAGCTTGCTCTTTTTATTAATACCAAGTATTATATACCCACAGAAGGCTGGGATCTCCCATATCAATCATTAATCAATAAGATGCACCACTCAGAGTTGCTTGTAAACCAAGCTGATGATGGTAATTTTTCAGTCTTCCCAGATGATTCTAGTTCACATCAAATTGACAAAATACTTAACCAGTACAGTCATTCAAATCAGTCATTCAATCAGCAAATAAAAGAAAAATTCAAATTTCATTCAATGAAATAAAAAAAAAATCTCCCTAGGCAAAGTTATAGGGAGTCCCACCAGCTGCTTATTAAGAAGTAACTGCAGAGTTACTGACTAGTACTTTACATACCAATTGCTGTGCAGATAACTACTGGGCTTCACAAGAACAGATGTCTTGGGAACTGATGTACGGTAGCACATTGCAATTCTCAAGGGGCAGTGACAATTACAGTACATAGGACTTTAACCTTTTTTTTTTTTAAACACTGTCACCACCACATTTATTAACACACTGGGATACACGTGTATGTGCCCAGACCCTGGAGAAATAGAATCTAGCTAGAATGTGACTAATCAGTGTTCCATTTTGGGAGCACAGAAGGGTTATGACCATTGGCTTTCTTGCGCTAATCTAAATATGTTGTGGACAATGGTAGAGAGTGGAATCCAGAATGAAATGGACAGCATCTCAGACTTCTAGTTAAATACAGCTGTGAACAATGATTAGAAACCAGTGTTGAAGGAATACGTTTGAAAGGAGCTAAGTGGAAGCATTATCACCTAAGTCCTAATGAGCTTCAGGAACAGCTGCACAGGAGCCTTTATGAACTGAAGCCAAGAGCTTACAGCTAATATTGATAAACTCTATTCCCCTGTAGAGCAGAGGCTGGAAGGGGGATGGGAATATACTATTTATTCTCTTTCTTTTTGCCCTGTGATAACCAGGGTCTCCATTATCTGAACTTGAAGACAAAAGCGAATAAAAACCCACAAGGTAGAATTACAGCTCTCTTCTCTTCACATCCTCTTTGTAAACACACATAGCTTTGCTCACAAGATTGTAGGAACCTAGAGCAGAAGTTCTGCTTTCTGTTCACTCAATGCGGTGACCATATTGTAAGAGAGATAAATGAGACAGGACCTTTGTATATTAAAGCTAAAAAACCAAAAGGGAGATAATGTTAGTTGCCTTGAATCAAGTTATAAGCAAGAAGTTTTCAACAAGCAAACTTTGCTAATATTGTATGCACTTTTCCCCTAGCCAAATCTGTACATTTCATTCATTTTACCTACATTTCCATTATTTATCTTAGTACACGTTTTGGATGTAATCTAAAGACCCATCACAATGAATGGAACTATCTAGAAATATCTGGAACACTTGGGCGTCCAGGGCATTGCATGTTATAAACGCACTTTCTAAAGAAGGAATGAAGATTTCATTGCACTGCTTGGTAAACAATGTCAAATCAACCATATTTTAGCACATATTGAGTTAAGTAGAAAAATAGTTAACTTTTTCCCACTGGCATCTCAGAATTTTCTTCTGATGTCATTTAAAATATTAAATACTTTAGATAAGATTGTGTTACAACGAAAGTTGTCAAAAATGAACAAATAGCTCAGTGTTATTTCTAGCCACTTGCTACAATGTAAGTCTTATATTCATGCAAAATTTACAAGCCCATATAATGCAATCATCAAGGGTTGAAAAGTACAGTTTGTTAGCCATAATAGTGGCAAACTCCAGGTACAGATGAGTGTTTATTTCCCTAAGAGCACATAGCACCTAGAGCCTGCGACTCCCTGACATCCCAAGCCCTGATGAATTGTTTGTACTATATGGTAGACTGTGCTTTTCCCACTGCAGTGTTTTTCTGCATACTATTTCTTGCTTGAGTTTTATTGTGTATGCAGAATTCTTCCTCCCTGAGTGTTCTTCAATGAAATATTTATAACATGGCAGACCATTAAATAAACAAGCAATTCCAAGCTAGATTTATTTGTCTGCCCTCAGCAAACCTTTGAGCTCTGTAGAATTCATTCTTTCTGAACCTGTGTGCAACTCTGAGGGGGGGGTGTACCTGTGATGGTGTTCTTCCTCTCTTCCTCTTCCTTTATTTACATCATGCAATAGACCACTCAAGCTGAAGTGAAAGAGCCAAAATGCCATTATATGCCCATGCACTGAACAAATTGCACCACCTCTCTATTTCTTTATGTGATTCTTAAGAAGGAAAAAAATCATAGCCATATTTTAAGTTTCCATTTGACTCAACCTCAATTCTTGTTCTCCATAAGAAAGCCACAGACTCAAAATACTTTTATACTCAATGGTGTAGATGATGTATCTTACTAAAAAATCTTTCTCTAAAATTATATCTGTGAAAGCTTGTGGAAATCAGTGTTTTAAAAACCCTAATTATTTATGTTGGTTTTGATATGCTAATGGTAAAACCAAAGACTTATTCCTAAGTATTCTGCATTATGCATATCGGCAGATTTTGGTCTTTTCTTCTAAAGGGAAAATAGGGCAGGAAAGGAATGTTAGGATGGAGGCCAGGGGAATATTGCATGCATCTTATAATCTGATTAGATTTTCACATACAGACTAGAGTATAAATTCAGATAAACTGAGAGGATATAGCAGAATAGAAGAGAGAGCAGCAGCAGCGTGGAAATTAAATGAGAAGTGAGGAAAATCCAAGGCCAAGAGAGTAATTATGGATAATAGCTCGATGTCTAGGTATCTAAAATTAAAAGAGACCAACATTGATAGATGCAGAAGATTTCTGTGTCTAAGCTGGTGTAAGGGGGTGTTGTGAGGGAAGTGAGTTTTCACATGTGTGTGCATCTGTGGTGTGTGTGTTTTCTACTATATCCGTGTTCTCTCCATTTCATACAACCTACAATATTGTAACTTCACTGTAAATCCTGAAATCTTTCTCTTTGTTTGAAGCCAGCTCATCTTTACTTTGCTTCCTTTCAAGTGCTCTGATGTGGTAAGAGCTGTTTGTACTTTATAGTTGCTCTTTGGTTAAAATTATCTTGATCATTCTTGCATTGTCACTCTTCCGTTTTACTGACTTGTGTCATAATTTCCATTTCTCAGAGACGTGGGATGATTCTTGACATTGCCAGATCATTTTTGAGTTCTGAGGACAAATTATGAAAGTGTTCTTAGATTCTATGAATTGTTATACTCTGGACCATGGAATCTAGATGGTAACAAATTGCTTCAGAATAATGTCTATGAAACTATGTAGTCACTCATTATTTCATCTCCTCCATATACTTTATAATTTGAATAACTATTACTTTACAGTTTCCTGGCTATAACTGAATATTTTATGAATACTTTCCTCCCATAATATATTTTAAATACTAAAAGTAATGGATCTTATACTTCTAAGTAAGTTACATGTCTTCTCTGAATATCCAAATCTCATCCCCCTCCCCCTGCTGCTATTTACTACTGTTTTGTTTTTCATTTTCAATTTGTGAATGTATTCATTAAATTTTGCTGGCTTTTACTTAGTAAGAGTATTGAAATATGTCTAAAACCAATAGAAGATTATGACTGTGTCATATTTATATTTAACTTTTAATTTTGGTATTTATAATTTGAAAGAAATAATATTCTACTGTCAACACAAAGAGATCTCAGAGAAGTATTATAGTCAGATGAATATAAATGAAGAACAAAAGACTTATTAAAACATCTAAAACATTAGACTCTTTTACAAAGAATTTTTAAATATTTGAAGTACTAGATTTTAAGGAGACTAATTATAAAGGAATTTAATCTTCAGATGGACTTAATTTTAGGAGGGTTAATTATCCATGCTTCATTCATTCATTTAACTATCCTTCTCTCATACAAAACATTCCCACTAACAGTTCCCTCTTCCTCCACTCATCCTAGCCCCGACGCTACATATTTCTCTCCTATTCCCTAGATTCACTGACCCTTCTTCTCCTTCAATAGAAAAGTAGGCCTCCCAGGTATATCAAATGAACTTGTCATACAATGTTACAATAAGACTAGGCACAAACTCTCATACCAAGGCTGGGTGAGACAACCTAGTAGGAGGAAGAGGGTCCCAAGATCAAGCACTTTTACTTCTAGCTTTATGATTCCCCCGAAAACACCTAGCTAACAACCATAATATATGTGCAGAGAACCTAGTGTTTGTCCTTGAAGGTTCTTTGATCTTCAGTTCAGTCTCTGTGAATCCCTTTGAACTGTACTAAGTTGCTTCGGTGGGCTGTGTTCTCCTGGTGTCCTCCAGCACTCTGGAGCCTATAATTCTTAATCCACCTCTTCTGAGGAATTCCCTGTGCTCTGAAGAAGAAGATATCGAATTTGGGGTCTGTCTACACCTAATGTGTATATCAATATTCCAAGAAGTGTGTCTTGAGGTAGATCCATTTCAAATTTTTGATCTCTAAAGTGACTGCAAATTTGCACTTCCACCATCTATGAAGGATAATTCCCTGTGTTCCACACCCTCATAAGCATGAGTCATGATTTATACTCTTGATCTTAGCCATTCTGACAGGTGTCAAATAGAATCTCAAAGTAGTTTTGATGCATTATTTAAATAAATAACATTGGACTATTTTAAGAATATGGACAATGATATTGGTTACAGTGCTTTGTTCTGTCAACCACACAACTGTCCTCCCTTCATTCCTTTCTCAGACTCTAGACCTAGAAGAAAGATTTATTGTATTGAAAGTGGATGTTGTACCTTCAAAAGGAGACACTTTTTTTCAATAGAATGTAGGTCAAAGATAAAAACACTTCATTAAGGATGTTAAATAAAGTACAGCAGATCATAGAATAAATTTTCATCATTTTACTCACAAAAGTTTTAGGGAAGGCTATGCCTGCAACCTAGTCACAAGAGGCCCACAATGTGAGTCTCCTTACTGGGAAGTATTCAAGACTGCTGTGGTCTTGTGTGGCTGAAAAGACAATTTCAATCTTTAAAGACTCCTTAACAGGAATGGCCTATATCATAAACACAGGTTATTCCTATAAGTTCATAAAAGTGTCCCCAGGAAGAGTACAATTAGATGTCAGGAAAAGTCATATGGAGCAAAGGTTCTTTACAGGAGTGATCTTTTTACCATCCCCAGAATTGTAGCAACATTAGAGACATTTCCAGACACAATTTCTAGCATCTAGTCGTTTGAATAGACAGATCTTGTAATTGTCAGGAAAGATGCCAACTTTCCAGTCCTCAAGGTCCAGTGTACTCATCATGCAATACATTCTGTTAACCAGGGCTTCTTAAACTCTTTTCACTCATGATACTTTTTTGCTGAAGAAAAATTTATGCAATCACAAGTACTTAAGTCAGGTACATAAATAAAATATGTACTGGCAATGAGTCATAGAGAAATGTACTTAAAAAACAATGCTTTGGTATACATACAGTTTTACCATCTTTTTATTAGATATTTTCTTTATTTACATTTCAAATGTTATCCTCTTTCCTGGTTTCCCCTCAGAAACCCCCCTACCCCTTGCCCCCAATAACCTTGCTCACAAATCCACCCACTCCCACATCATGGCCCTGGCATTCTCTTACACTGGGGCATAGAGCCTTCACAGGACAAAGGGCTTCTCCTTCCATTGATGACCAACAAGGCTATCCTCTGCTACATATGTGGTCGGAGCCATGGGTTCCTCAATGTTTATTCTTCAGTTGGTGAGTTAGTCCCTGGGAGCTCTGGGGTTATTGGTCAGTTCATGTTGTTGTTGCTCCTACGGGACTGCAAACCCCTTTAGATCCTTGGGTCATTTCTCTAGTTCCTCAGTTAGGGACCATGTTCTCAGTCCAATGGCTGGCTGAGAGCATTCACTTCTGTATTTGTCAGGCACTGGTAGAGCCTCTCAGGAGACAGCTATATTAAGTTCCTGTTAGCAAGCACTTGTTGGTAACCACAATAGTGTCTGGATTTGGTGACTGCATATGGTATGGATCCCCAGGTAGGACAGTCTCTGGATGGCCTTTCCTTCAGTCTCTGCTACACACTTTGCCTCTGTAACTCCTCCAATGGGTATTTTGTTCCCCCTTCTAAGAAGGACCTATGTATTCACACTTCTGGCTTCCTTCTTCTTGAACTTCACACGGTCTGTGAATTGTATGGTGAGTATTCTGAACATCTAGGATGATATCCATTTATCAGTGAGTACATACCATGTGTGTTCTTTTGTGATTGGGTTACTTCACCCCAGATGATAGTGCCTAGTTCCATCCATTTGCCTAAGAATTTCATAAATTCATTGTTTTTAATAGCTGAATAGTACTCCATTGTGTAAATGTACCACATTTTTAATATTGATTCCCCTGTTGTGGAACATCTAGGTTTTTTTCAGCTTCTGGCTTTTATAAATAAGGCTGCTATGAAAATAATGGAACATGTGTCTTTATTACATGTTCTGTAGATGTTGGAGCATCATCTGGGTATGTGCCTAAGAGTGGTATTGCTGGGTCCTCAGGTAGTATTATGTCCAAATTTCTGAGGAACTACCAAACTGATTTCCAGAGTAGTTGTACCAGCTTGCAATCCCACCAACAATGGGGAAGTGTTCCTCTATCTCTACATCCTTTCGAGCATCTGTTGTCACCTGAGTTTTTGACCTTTGGCATTCTGAGTGGTGTGAGGTAGAGTCTCAGAGTTGTTTTGATTTGCGTTTTCCTGCTGACTAAGGGTGTGGAACATTTCTTTAGGTGTTTCTCAGGCATTCAGTATTCCTCAGTTGAGAATTCTTTATCTCTGTACCCCATTTCTTAATAGGGTGATGTGATTTTCTGGAGTCCAACTTCTTGAGTTCTTTGTCAATATTGGATATTAGCCCTCTATGAGATGTAGGGTTGGTAAAGATTTTTTTCTCAGTCTGTTGGTTGCATATTTGTCCTATTGACAGCGTCCTTTGCCTTACAGAAGCTTTGCAATTGCACGAGGCCCCATTTGTAAATCCTTGAGGTTAGAGCATAAACTATTGGTGTTCTGTTCAGTAAATTTTCCCCTGTTCCCGTGTCCTCAAGGCTCTTCCCCATTTTTTTTTCTACTAGTTTCATTGTGTATGGTTTTATGTGGAGGTCCTTGGTCTACTTGGACTTGAGCTTTGTACAAGGAGATAAGAATGGGTCCATTTGCATTCTTATCATGCTAATCACCAGTTGAACCAACACCATTTGTTGAAAATGCTGACTTTTTCCCACTGGATGGTTTTAGCTCCTTTGTCACAGATCAAGTGACCATAGGTGTGTGGATACATTTCTGGGTCTCCAATCTTATTCCATTATTCTACCTGTCTGTCACTGTTCCAATACCATGCACTTTTTATCACAGTTGCCCTGTAGTACAGCTTGAGGTCAGGGATCATGATTGCACCAAAAGTTCTTTAATTGTTGAGAATAGTTTTTGCTCTGCTAGGTTTTTTGTTATTCTAAATTGCAGTAAGCCAGCCCGAAGCTTACAAGGACCGGGTACACCTGGGAGGCAGGCTGGGGCTGAAAGAGAGAAACTAGATGGTCGAGAGAAATAATGGAGCCAAGACTATTCCCTGTTCAAGTCTCAATGTTTATTAGCAGTCTGTGCTTATAAACAGGGGAAGCCCATCCCCTGCCACGCCAGGCTTCTTGATATTTTGTTGCCAAGTTGTTAGCACTAGTCCGCCAGAGTTGTTAGCAGTAAGTCGCCAATTCCACAGGTAGTCAGCTATCTCAGGAACATCTTGGGAAGACAGGTTCAGCCTCTCTCAGCAGGTAGTAGAATCTCAAGGCAGTTGTCACTTCAAAGGAAGCCACCCAAGTCAGAAAGCTGCACTGCAGGTGGCCCTACCTCAATGGAGACAAGGTCTGTGTCAGCCTGCTTCAGGATGGGGGAGGCTACACCAGATGAATTTGCAAATTGCCCTTTCTAACTCTGTGAAGACTTGAGTTGGAATTTTGATGGGGATTGTATTGAATCTGTAGATTGCTTTAGGCAAGATAACCATTTTTACTACATTAAACCTGCCAATCCATGAGTATGGGAGATCTTTCCATCTTCTGAGATCTTCTATTTTGTCCTTCAGAGTCTTGAAGTCCTTTTCATACAGGTGTTTCACTTGCTTAGTTAGAGTCACAAAAGGTAGTTTGTATCATTTGTGACAATTGTGAAGGTCCTTGTTTCACTAATTTCTTTCTCAGCTTGTATATCCTTTGTGTAGAGAAAGGCCATGGATTTGTTTGAGTTAATTTTGAATCCAGGTACTTTGCTGAAGTTACTTATCAGGTTTAGGAGTTCTCTAGTGGAATTTTTGGGGTTAAGTATACTATCATATCATCTCTAAATAGTGGTATTTTAAATTCTTCCTTTCCAATTTGTATCCCTTTGATCTCCTTTCGTTTTCTAATTGCCCATGCTAGAACCTAGAGAACTATCTTGAATAGGTAGGAAGAGAGTGGGCAGCCTTGTCTGGTCCCTAATTTTAGTGGGGTTGCTTCAAGTTTCTGTCCATATAGTTTGATATTGGGTACTGGTTTGCTCTATATTGCTTTTACAGTGTAAGGTATGGACCTTGAATTCCTGATCTTTCCAAAACTTTTATCATGAAGGGTGTTAGAATTTGTCAAATGATTTCTCAGCATCTAATGAGGAGATCATTGGTTTTTTTTTTCCTTTGAGTTTTTTTTTTAATATAGTAGATTATATTAATGGATTTCCATATATTGAACCATCGGTATTAGCTCTTCTTTGAAGGTCTGATTAAATCCTGCACTAAAGACACCTGGTCCTGTTTTTTTTTTCTTCCCCCAATTGGGAGTCTATTAATGACTTGTTTCTGTTTCTTTAGGAGAATTGGAACTCTTTATATTGTTTATTAGATTCTGTTTTAAGTGTAGCACCTTTTATCCATCTAGAAAAATTTCCATTTCATCCATATTTTCTATTTTTGTTGAGGCATTTGTAGTAGGATGTGATGATTTTTTTTTTATTTCCTCAGTTTCTGTTTCTATAGCTCACTTTTCATTTCTGATTTCATTAATTTGGATACTGTCTTTGTGCCGTCTGGTTAATCTGGCTAAAGGTTAATCTATCTTGTTGATTTTCTCAAAGAACCAGCTCCTGTTTATGTTGATTCTTTGTATAGTTCCTTTTGTTTCTACTTCAGCCCTGTGTTTGATTATTTCCTGCTATCTACACCTCTTACATGTATTTGCTTTTTCTTCTTGTTTTTTTTTTTCCCCCTAGAGCTTTCAGCCATGCTGTTAAACTGTTAATGTATGCTCTCTTCAGTTTCTTTTTGGAGGCACTTAGAGCTATGAGTTTTCCTCTTAGAAATGCTCTCATTGTGTCCATAAGTTTGGATATATTATGTCTTCATTTTTATTAAATTCTAAAAAGTCTTTAACTTCTTTCATCATTTCTTCCTTGACCAAGTTATTATTGAGTAGAATGTTGTTCAGCTTCCATGTGTATGTGGCTGTATCCTCCCCTTGCCAGCCTGAAACCTGCTTGCTCAGGGGTGGAGCTTGCTGCTCAATCGTTCTGCCATGCCCACTGCTGGAGCCCAGCACTTTCCTGTTCCGGAGCCATCACGTGTTCACCTGCAACCTTACTCCATAATTATATGGCTGGAATTGGGCCCCTCCCCTTCCTTCATAACTGAGTGTCAGAAATAAAAAATTGAGCTTTGATCAGAATGACTGTCTTAGCTATATCTGTATCTTGTGCTGCCTAGCCCTTCTTCTCTTCCAGGTTTCTAAGATGCCTTTCCAGACTAGAACCCAAACACGTGGTCGGCTGGCCGGACACAACATTTGGTGAACCAACGCAGGACTGAGAAACGGCAGAGGGCATTTGGAAGAAGCACTGCTGGTTTGGAGCTCCATGAAAGAAGAAGAAAATAATTAAAGGAAATTCATACCAGAGAAGGTTGGTATGGGCTAAGTTGAAACAGTGTTTAACCTGAGCACTAATTCACTTAGGTTCAGCAGTGAAGCTTAACAGGAGCTAAGAACTGTAACAGGCGGTTAACCGTAGCTCTCAGAAGCTACATTTTTAGGTGTGAGAAAAGAAAGGGTTTATTAAAAGGAAATTAATAATCAGGTGGGCTGCATCATGCGGGAGGAAAATGTGCCATAAAGAAGAGAGTAATTTCAGGAGTGCCATGCTTTGTTCTCTCTGGGCTTTACAGCAGTAGTACTCTGCCCCTTTTGTGTCTTGTCTAATGCCTGGTGCACCAATCTGTTCTCGTGTTCAATTCATGTATGTTCGTGTCCAGTCTGTATGAATGAATTATGTTGTTTTATGTTGGATAATAAAGATGACATAAAAAGTTTATCTACAAAGCCGAGAGCTGCCATGTGCTTCAGCCAGGAATCAGACACATGGCAGGAGGGTCCCTGCTGGAAAAACTGTTCGTTTTAGGAAAAAAGGGCGAGTCTACAGCCTCTTAGTTTGGGGGTAAAAAAAGCTGATAAACGGTTCGTGATTAATGTGTTTGACAAATGATAAAGTGCCTTTTATTCTATGATTGTAGCTAGAAAAATTAATATTTTCTGATTGGTCTAAATGTAACTGCTTCATTTGGTTCTTTTTTATTGGTAATGTGCTCTGAGTGTTTTCACAATCAGCTTATAAGTTGTTGGTTAAGATTAATAATTGTTACATTGCTACAGATGGTTAGTCTTAAAATTGATAACTCAAGTTTAATGTCTTCCCAACACGTGGCATAAGGCAGGCCAAGAGGCTGGGTCTCTAAAGATATTTCCAGTTTAGATAATAATTAATGTGGTTCCTATCCTAAAAAGTAAAATTTAAGATAAGATTTAAAACAATGCCTCTTTATTAAAGCATTAAAGCTTACATGTATTCATAGGTATTAATTGGCAGCCAATCTTCATAATATGATAGTAATGCTTCTAATATTGATTTTAAGATGATAAATTGTTTTAAACTTGGGTTTTGCTTTCCCAAAGTTGTAGATATTATCCTAATGTTACAAAAGAAACTTGAAAATTATGGTTAAAACTGCCAGTGTTCCATTGACTGCAGCTTGCAGTTTGATTGCAAATTTAAGATTTTCTACTCACCCATATAGTGTTTATTAAAATCATTACAAGAGTAATCACCTTATGAGAGCACTAATACAGCTCTCTGTGGCCATACAGCCATACAAAGCTCAGAGCAGCCTTGGCAGGGCTTGTGTAACTTTCTTTTGTCTTACAAACAGTGCCTGAGGAAGCTCTTGAAACTTGCCTCTCTCTGCCTCCAGGGAAATTTTGTTTTAGCTAAAGAACATTGTTACAGATCTATTCAGATGTTGTTCTAAATAAAGTTCATATTCATAGTTAATAAAGAGTCAATCAGACCGTAAAATTTATCAAGGCATTACAACCTGGTTTGTGAACTTTTTATATAGTTATATTAGATCCAAAAGTTTGTTTCTTTTTCTCTCTCCTTTGCATCTTAATGATTGTAAAGGTTTTACTTCTAGTGAGTTTGTAATAACTAAAATATTTTGCCTCTAATATTGCTAAATATTGATCTACATTATGTAAAAAAATTTTTCATTTCTGCTTCTATACAGGAAGCCAAGAGTTTTAATCTTTCAATATATATTTTTTTCCTAAGTGAAAAATGTTTTATTAACTAATACTTCTCAAGGGAAGTTTACCTTAAATCCTTGCTCTCACCCAAAAGATTCAGAGACAATATCTTTTTATTACTTAGGGTTTTACTTTACTACAAAAGGTTTTACAAAACATAAAGAAAGCTTTTATAATTGTTATTAACTATATTCATTGGTAATTAAATATTACCTGTGCCTAAAACAATTTCTTGGCCAGAAAAAACATTGTAAAGTAATTTTTCTCATCCTCCCAGCTGATCGTTGGCCTACGTGGGCCCAACTAGCTGCTGGCTGCTATGGGGCAGAGCCTTGAGACACACAGCTTCCCCCTGTTTCAGCACAAATAATCTAGTTGTGTGCTGTAGATGGTGTTTTAAAATACTGAACAATCAAACCTTAATTTGTTTATTAATAGTCAATGCTATGTCTCAGAGCTCATAATTGCTTAAGTTTGTTCGTCCCTCAGATGTTATTAATTCTCAAATTTGCAATTGCTTATGCATATACAACTCATAGAAAAAATGCTGTCCTTTTAAGAAGGCGGTTTTTAGACATTTATTAAATTGTCCTAATTGCCTGGACATTTTTAAAACAATGTCAGGATAAATTTATATCTCAGATAGTCTATAGGCCGTCCATACAAAATAGATGGGATATATAACCTTGTTCTTTATATATTCATAACAATTATGGTTTAAGATAATATTTTAGTATTCTTAAAAATTGTGCATGTATAATTCTTTCCTTTTAGTGTCCTCAGTTACTACTTGTTTCCACATAATAGTGTTAATTCTTGAGGACTTTTACTTAATAATTGCTACAAATAAATGCTCTTATTTCCAGTTAATAAATAAATAAATTATGCACGTGACTCTTAATAACTTTTTAAGCCTTCTAGTTACAACCGCTCCTTAAGAGAAATGATTGAAAGTGCAATTAGTCACTGCCCCTTTACAGCCAAGTATTTTAAATGTTTTGTCAACACGTTATTAATTCAAAAGATTAGATATTATGAAACTTTAAAACTTTAACTTTTTAAAGACAAAAAAGAGAAAAATTGTATCCCCACACATACTATTTAGTGCATTCCCATGCACACTATTTAAATCATACTTTTATTTTCAAAATTTGAAGTTTAAATGTCAAAGAATTTAATAAATGCTTTATAGTATCTTAAAAGGATCTACTTATTGGCTTATAGATTGATCCTAAACAGCTACATTGTTAGGGAAGGGAAAAACAGGTTCTCTCCACAGAATGCTGCAAAAGCATATTGGTTAATTCGTGTAATAAGCTGGCAGGTAAGTTTACTCAGTGACCTGATTAAAATGACTAAGAAACTAAATTAGTTTCATGTTTTAGATCCATCCTTGCTTGCCATTTTTCTAGTTTAGACTAGCTTCAAGCCTTTTAACTTTATGGCAATAGTACATCAGAGACTGTGTATTCTGACTTAGTGAGCTTAGTCATTTAATAGAGTCATAATGATTGTTCTCTTTTCTTCGGTGCGACCAGTCATTCTAACTCAATCTTAGACTGGTCTAATATCTAGTCCAATATTAGAGATTCCTATATTCTTAATTACCTAGCAAAGTTAATTCAGAGCACAACCCCCACTTGCAGAGAGTCTCTGGCCTAGCTTGTGCCTTGCTAATTTACAACTGAATAAAGTACCTGGACTTCCCCAAAAGAAGATTTGTATTGCTATTTTCTCATTGTCTAGATCTCATTGTCTAGATAGTTTTTTTGAAGCAGGTCAATCAACATCCTCCAGCAGGACTGCAGCAGGCATGCATTCCTGCCCCCAAGAGCGCACAGGTGGCAACTGCTATCTTCATTCCAAGGACATTCTAGCACATGGCTTTCAGTCTGAGTTGAGATTTAGGTTTACCAAGAGGGCTAGAAAAGCAGATATTTCTATACTAGAAGAGATTGGTTTTTATTCTGATAGATGGGCTTAGTCCCTTAGCTGGCCTCTGGTTTTCCACCCTTGCTGTTACTGCAAGGTCCCCTTAGTTCCTCAGGCTGTGGGAATAACAGGAATAAGAAGGATGACTTCCATCTCCTATTTTAGCCAAAAATTGTGGTGTTACTAATGACATAATTCTTGTCAAGCCTTGCTAAAATCTGAGGTTGACAATTCTCCTTTAGGAGCTGCAGAGTACTCAGAACTGTGCATACTGGTTCGTGATCATATGAATACAGTATGGGTACCGCTTGGTGCAGAGATTTACTGCAGGGGAAGGTTCAGCTTGACCATTTCTGGGTTCCCTGTGAGATACATCTGGTTTGGATGGAGGTTAGTATCTATTTCCAGTTACAACCAACAATATCTTTTTAATGCTCTGCCTCCCCTCCCTAAAAGATACCAAGAGCCACAGGTGTGGGTCTTGACAGCACCCACGGGAGGAATCAGGTCAATTTCCACCCAACCCAAGGTTAAAAGCCCACTCATCTATGGATGAGAAAATCATTTGATCACCTCAGTTAAGCATGGCCTTATTAAACTTAATTAATAGAGGGGGAAAGAGGATGGAGACCATACGGCTGTACTGTTGGAAGGGCAAGCCCTTTACAGCCTCCCACCCTAAAAAAAAAAAAAGCCAATTGGCCTTGTACTATGGAGCCAGTTATAACCCCCTCCTCCCTGTTCCCTGCCTATCATCCAAATATACAGAGGAATATCCACTCAGTGTTATTCATAATAAAGTTCATTTTGATTCATACAGTCAACCTTTGCCAGGGTTCCAATGCCCTACTTAAAATTCAACTAGGAAGTTACCTATTCAGTACTAATTAGCATTATAAGTCAGAGCCTACAGCTCAGGGCTAATCTGCAGTGATGTGATATGAAGCATTCGAGTATTTCAATCTTCTTATATCTGTTGAGGTCTGATTTGCAACAGATTATATGGTCAGTTTTGAAGAAGGTACAATGAGGTGCTGAGAAGAAAGAATAGTCTTTTGATTTAGGATAAATGTAGATGTCTTTTAAATCCATTTGGTCCAAACTTCTGTTAGTTGCACTATGTCTATGTTTAGTTTTTGTTTCCTTGATCTCTCTTGATGAGAGTGGGATGTTGGAGCCCCCACAATTATTGTGTGAGATGCAATGTGTGCTTTGAAATTTAGTAAAGTTTCTTTTATGAATGTAGGTGCCCTTGCATTTGAAGCATAGATGTTCAGAAATGAGAGTTCTTCTTGGTAGATTTTTCCTTTGATGAGTATGAAGTGTCATTCCTTATCTTTTTTTGATGACTTTTGCTTGAAAGTCTATTTTATATATTAGAATGGTTTCTTGTGCTTGGTTCTTGGGCCCATGCACTCTGAGGTAGTGTTTGTCTTTGACACTGAGGTGCATTTCCTGTATGCAGCAAAATGCTGGGTCCTGTTTATGTATGGAGTCTGTTATGCTATGTCTTTTTATTGGGTCATTGAATCTATTGAAGTTAAGAGATATTAAGAAATAGTGATTGTTGCTTCCTGTTTTTATTGATATTATTTTTATGTTTGTATGGTTATCTTCTATTGGGTTTATTGAAAAAAGATTGGTTTCTTGCTTGCTTTAGGGTGGAGTTTTCCTTCTTATGTTGGCATTTTCCATCTCCTACCCTTTGTAGGTTTGGATTCTTGTAAAGGTATTGTGTAAATTTTCTTTTGTCATGGAATATACTGGTTTCTCCATCTATGGTAATTGAAAGTTTTGCTGGATATCATAATCTTGGTTGCCATTTTTGTTCTCTTAGGGTCTGTATGAAATCTGCTCAGGATCTTCTAGCTCTCATAGTCTTTGGTGAGAAGTCTGGTGTAATTCTGTTTGGTCTGCCTTTTTATGTTACTTGAACTTTTCCCCTTACTGCATTTAATATTCTTTCTTTATTGAGTATGTTTGGTGTTTTAATTATTATATGATGGAAGGAGTTTCTTCTCTGGTCCAATCTATTTGGAATTCTGTACACTTCTTGTATGTTCATGGGCATCTCTTTCTATAGGTTAGGGAAGTTTTCTTCTATAGTTTTGTTGAAGATATTTACTGTCCCTTTATGTTGGGAATCTTCGATCTCTTCTATACCTTCTATTCTTAGGTTTGTTTTTCTTATTGTGTCCTGAATTTCCTGGATGTTTTGGGTTAGGAGGTTTTTTCATTTTGCATTTTCTTTGAATGTTGTGTCAATGTTTTCTATGGTATCTTCTTCACCTGATATTCTCTTCTATCTCTTGTATTCTGTTGGTGATGCTTGCATCTATGACTCCTGATGTCTTTCCTAGGTTTTCTATTTACTGTTTTACTGGCTAGTTTTGTGTCAACTTGACACAGGCTGGGGTTATCACAGAGAAAGAAGCTTCAGTTGGGGAAATGCCTCCATGAGATCCAGCTGTAAGGCGTTTTCTTATTTAGTGATCAAGGGGAGAAGTCCCCTTGTGGGTGGTGCCATCTCTGAGCTGGTAGTCTTGGGTTCTATAAGAGAGCAGGCTGAGCAAGCCAAGGGAAGCAAGCCAGTAATCAATATCCCTCCATGGCCTCTGCATCAGCTCCAGCTTTCTGACCTGCTTGAGTTCCAGTCCTGACTTCCTTGGTGATGAACAGCAGTATGAAATTGTAAGCTGAATAAACCTTCTCCTCCCCAATTTGCTTCATCGTCATGAAGCAGGAATAGAAACCCTGACTAAGACAACTGTGTTGTCTCTCTTTGTGATTTTTTTTATTGTTTCTATTTCCATTTTTAGATTCTGGAAAATTGTTTAATTCCTTCACCTCTTTCCTTTTGTTTTCCTGTAATTCTTTAAGAGATTTTTGTGTTTCCTCTTTAAGGTCTTCTACATGTTTACCTGTGTTCTCATGTATAACTTTAAGGAGTTACTTATACCCTTCTTAAATTCCTCTATCATTATCATGAGATATAATTTTAAATCATAGTTTTGCCTTTCTGGTGTGTTAGGTATTCAGCTTTTGTTGTGGTGGAGAACTGGGTTCTGGTGATGGATGCCAAGTAGTCTTTGTTTCCATTGCTTATGTTTTTGCACTTGACTTTTGACACCTGCTTATCTTTTGCATTAGCTAGTATTGCTGTCTCTGATTTTGGCCTGTCCTTCCAGCAAACCTTTATGTCAATACTACTGGGAGACATGTTCTCTCTGTGAGGAATTTGGGTATGGACAGCTGTGACACAAAGTTAGCTCTGGGGTACAGACACAGACCAGAAGGATCCTGTCCTCAGCTGATTCTTGGTCCCTGTGTCCTGTTGACTCTGTGGGGTCCCTCTTGGGCCAGGAATTTGAAGAGAAGTGGTACTTACTGTATTCGCAGGTGTGTAGGTACTCCTGGGAGACCAACTGTCTCCTGGTTGTATTTGTGTATGTAGCTCTGTGGTACAGGATCAGCTCTGGGCCTAGAAGGAGACTAGAAGTGTACTGTCTCAGGTAGCCCCTTGGTTTCTGTGTCCTGAATGTTCTCGGTGGGTTCCTCTGAGCATCAGTGGTTGTTCTACCTGCACTCACAGACCTGTCTGCACTTCTGGGAGGCTTGCTCCCTCCCTGTGCTATTTTGATATGGAGCCCTGTGGCAGAGGATCTGCTACAGGTGGAAATGAAAACAGGAAGCCAGTTTTACTGTTTTTAAAAAGACAAATTTACATATTAATTGCATATTATGGAGAAGGGTATTCTTACATTTTTATATAGTGTAACAAATGTAATAAGTACTAATGTCAGAAAAATATTAACAAACTATTTTTACATAATTACATTTGTGTCTCAGCAGAAAATTTTGTATGTAAAGTAAACACTGTAAGATATAAGTTATGAATTGGTCTCAAATATAACCTGAATCTCAGACAGTATTATTTGGCATTGTATGATATGTGGGCATGTGCAAAGCCCAAACTTCACACTGTGTCTTCATAACCAAGGATGCCGTTAATTACTCAAGAGATATTTTGCTAGAAATACCTTGATTTCAAGCATAAACTTGTTTCTGAATTAATTTGTTCTGGTCGCTAAATTTTCTTCAACACTTACATTTGGTTATGAAACTGTGAAGGAATAATGTGACCTTTATCTGGTAAAAGCTGTAATAATTTATTATGAATTCATTAAATGTAGTGTTTCAGATTATGTCTTGTTCATGATTCTAATTACAAAGGTTTTTACTGTTTTTAAAAATGGGCTCCTTTGTTAAACTGCTAAGAAATATATATTGTAATTGATTTGTATTGAATAAATAAAAAATTGAATAAATAAATAAAAATTGAGTTGTATTTAATAAATAATGGTGTAATCTTTTATATTATAGTTAAAAAGTTGTGAGATGTTCAAAGATTTCCTAGTTTTAAGAGAAGTAAAATAAATTTCAAGATCCTTCACTCCCCAAACTGTCATCTCAAAGATTCATTTTGTTTCACCATCCATTTAACTTGATACCCAGAGAGCAGCAATGGATTTGGTGGCTTGTGTGAAGAGTTAAAGCAGTAGATCATTTAATGCAAAAGATAACACCCCAATGAGGATATCTTAACATCCTCACAGGTGAATTCTAAGAAACAATAGTTAGTACAATTGCAAAATTAGAAACTATTTTGAAAGGACAGGGAAGGAGAAAGAGAGAGAGGAACTAGGAGGAAGTAATCACCTGAGGGTGTATCTGGGAGGAGATAAAAGGAGTAAGGGTAAAAAAAAAGAAAATAGAAGGAGTAAGGGTGAAGACTATCAAAATTCATTATATGAATTTTTCAAGTAATATATATTAAAGTATGACCAAAACAATATGGAAGATGAATATGTATGTATATATATTCTTCAAACATAATTATCTGAAGAATATACAAAGAATAACAATGCTTACTGTCATAATTGAATAAAATGACTTAGGAGAAAAACATGGAATGTTTGGTATATTTCTAGGTAAAATTAATTGCTTTAGAAAAACAGTTTTGATATTCTGTAACCATTAAGGCAACAAATCAAAGTGTTTCTCTAAAAAGAAAAAAAATAATTATAGTTCTTCAGTGAAACATTTAATTCAGAGACAATCACCACATAGCAATTGTTTCTGTCCCATATGGCTGCTGTGATAACGGCTGAGTCTTATAAGCACCTTCTCACTGCCTCTCAATGATGAAGATGCTGGGATAGTGAAAAGAATTGTTCCCGTAGGATACTACTAAGGCTTTAAGGACAATGTGCTTGACTGTAATGCCAATGAGATAACCCTGAATCACATTGATTCTAATTGTGATAGAGTTGTTTTATTACTTGGAAATTTATTTTCATGTCAGAATTGTAAAGAAGAAAATTTTGTCTTTAAAGAATTTTTGGATATTTTCTCAGAAAGTAAGAAAACTGTGGACTAAAAACAGACATGTTGTAAGTAGTAGATACACTTCAAAAATGTAACAGAGGATAGAGTGAGCTCTGATCAGCTTTTGGGATCAGGGTCAGCCTTACAGTCTGAACTTTATAAAGTACTTTTTTACTTTTTCTTTAATGGCAAATAGATATAGGTATGCTGTCTAGAAAAGTAATGTCATTTAGGACACAGTGGAGTAAACTACTTAATGACTAAGCACTCAATAAAATTGTTCAACAATATTTTTGCTTAGTGTTGATTATATGCTGATGATAAAGAGACAAAAGACAAGCCCATTTTCTTACTAAATTGTGCAAAAACAATACTGAGGTAGGGAAATATATAGATGAGTTTTTAATGTGTTATATTAGTACTAGATTAGAGAGAAGCATAGCAGTTGCGGACATGTGCATAAATTGATGGTTGACAAGTATTGGAGTGACATTCAGAGACTGTGGGTCTGTATTCTGAAAAGAAATAGGAACCAAGGAGATACAGTAGAACTGGGAACTCAAAGCATGTATATAGAGCCAATGAGGAAATACATGGAACTCCAAGCTGTAAGTAGTTCCAAAGTCAGTGGCTTTCTTAAAAGATTTCAATAATCATTGAAAGTATTTTTATGTTAATAAAATGAGGTTGTTTTCTCTGTGTGCATGTGTGTGCACTGTGCTACTCGCTATATCAAAGATTACATTCTACTCACTTTCAATTAAATTAAAAATAAAGTAAAGTAGTAGGTTTGCTATATTCCTAATTTTTATTTTTTATGAAATGTTCTTCTGACACAATGATGGTTGATAAATATGGCAGTGGAGGTGTTGGTTGTACTGGTGGTGGTGCTCATGGTAGTTATAGTGATTGATGGGGGTGATGGTGATAATGATAATAATGACTGTGGTGATGGTAATGATGCTGGTGGCAGTCACTGTAATAATAGCATGACGAAAGTAACAACATTGATAATCTTTGATAGTGTGATAATTATGATGTTCTTCCTGTTGAAACCTACACATAAAACTTACTGTTTATAACATCTCATTTAACCATGTAAGTAAAAACATACATAGAATTTTTTTTTTGGAAAGGGGGCTTGTAACATATTGCTTTCTTAACTTTAAATGAAATATATTTTAATTAATGTTTCATAAGATCAATTCTTTCTTCTCTTAACAATCTACATAGTGTTCTTTGGTGCCATAATGAAAAGGCCAGATGGCAGGAAGGAGGATTTTAGGTTAGCTCCAACTCAAATAAGCTTAGTCTCACGTCCTAATGCATCCAGTGTCTTCAGCAACTTGAATATTTTGGCAACAGCATTTGCTGTCAGCTCTTTTGTTGACCTTAGTCATTTTAACTGGGGTAAGACATAGAAGAGATATTCATTCCTGGAACAGATACTATACTCAGTATAATAGGTTCAACTAAAGTGTCTCATTGTATAAAGTAGTAAAATCAGTAAAATTTACAACAAGTATAAAATAATGCAGCCAAATGACATTCTTTAAATCTAGAAGTATAGACGAGTTAACTTTTTGTCCATGTGAACATTTAAAGTTACTATTCCCTGATTTATTTTGGTTCACTTTCACCACAAATCCTTTGAATTACTTTTTGCATCTCCATCTCTTCCCCTGTTCAGCCTCCTGTGTCTTATGAACATTGGAAATGGGCAGTTCACAAGATTTGAATGCCAAAATATACTAGGCATCTGCCTTGGGCTATGTTTTATTTCTTATATTAAATCCACCTAATGTGTTGAAGAAAGAATATTATTAAATTAAAACCTATGATACCTGCAGGTGTGACTTCATTTATCTTCTGAAGAAACTGCCTTAAGGTCAGTAAATGATTAACTTCGATTTCTAATAGACATATTCCAACCCAGTACAAAGAAGTTTTGTAGACATTTTGCTATACATACTCAAACATCTGAGTGCATTCTCTTAAAACAGAAAGAAAACTCTGGATTAAAAAAGAAAAACTTGTAATTTCCTTACAGCTACAGCATTTTGAATTTTACTTCTTTAATAAAATGGGAAGTTTTTGACATAATAGTGCAACACATATTTATGGCATTGAAGTCTTTACATGTATGTATAAGTATCTCTATTGTATATCAGGGGAGGAAGGCTGGGTGAGTTGTGCAAATAATAGCATGTACCTCTGTGTTGGGGTGGAGTTATTGTTTCAAACTAATAATGATATTCCTCATAAATAATACTTTCCTTATCAGTTTTTGAAATTTGGAATTTTTTTGAAACACACCCTTATCTGTTCTATTATACATTTTACCTATTTAATGCTATGACTAATTAAGCTATATGATTGTAGGCTAAGATAAATGTCTATTAGCTTATATCATATTTACTCTTATTACTATTTTCCAGTTCACACCATAATTCATAATATTTTGCTAATAAATGTGGTATACCAATTGATAAAATAAGGAATGAATGACAGTAAATTCATAGCTAGAGGTTCAATAAAGTCGGGGCTCAATAAAGAGCACTTTATTGATTGGAGAGGACTTCTCTAAAAAAATAGTTTAAACAACTCATAAATACAATCCTCTGTATCACAGAGCAAATGTAGAACTGAGGAAGAACTGGCAGGCAAAACATGCTGGTCCAAATCTCACTGGAATGCCCTTATTCAGTATGTGTTTGTTGAACCATGAACAAGCCTCGGGACAAAGTTACAATTCTATGCACTATGACCTTGTGGAATTTGATTCATTCCCCAAGGCTCAGAGTATGTTATATTCTCATAGAAAGAAGAGAAACTTGAATGGTTTTGACTAAGATCTGATGTAATTTCCAAAGTCTTCTACACCTCACATATCTTAAAACCCCGAAAATATATTATCTGAAAATTTTATTCTGCAGAACACATCTTCAGTTTTTCTATACTTCATTCTGTTGGACAAGGAGCTGATTTCTGATGGGGAGAGGGTAGATGTGACTAAGAAAATAACTTTATTTTTTTTGCATGGACACAGCTCAAGTTCTGTCAGCTAATAATTTTTTCAATTCATATTTTTAATTTCAGCCTACCACTTTTCAAAGTGGAGTCAAGATTTTTCTTTTTTCAAAATAAATGTCGTGTTATTATAAAATGTTTGCTGGATTCTTCAAAGCTCTGTGTAGATGCTTTTGCACTGTAGCTATACTTAAGACTGTCTTCATTCATTGATATAACTTAACATTTTGACTGCATTTAATATTTAATTTTTTACATCATTACATATTTTTATTTCTTTCTTTGATAATGGGTAAGTTTTGATTTTAGAGACTGCAATATTCTACACTCTAGTAATTATTTAAATATTTTATTGTGAGGTTGTTGTTAATACACATTTGCTATCTTTCCCCACAATATGAAATTATTACATTTCATTTTATGAAAAGGTCACAGTTTTATGTCAGTAATTTCTACAGTCTAAAATAGTTTAAAATAATTTTTCCATTTATTTCTTAAAAGCCAAATCCCTTCTATATTTCTTCACCCTATTTCCTTTGCTCTGCCAGTAAAATTCTCAAGAAATCAACATCTAGCCTCCATAAGAAATGGGCCATTAGGAGGACTAAGAAGCACATTGCTATCATCCAGATTTTTGTTGTTGTTGTTGTTGTTTAGATATTTTCTTTATGTACATTTCAAATGTTATCCCTTTTCCTAGTTTCCCCTCCGATATTCTCCTATCCACTCCTGGCTCCCCTTGCTCTTCAACCCACCCGCTCCCATTTCTGGTCCTGGCATACCACTACACTGGGGCATAGAGCCTTCACAAAACCAAGGGCCTATCATCCCATTGAGGACAACTAGGCCATCTTCTGCTAAGCTAGAGCCAAAAGTTCCACCATGTATTTTCCTTGGTTGGTGGTATAATTCCAAGGAGCTCAGGGGTACTGGTTAGTTCATATTGATGTTCCTTCTATGGGGCTTCAGACCCCATAAGCTCCCTGGTTATTTCTCTGGTTCCTTCATTGGGGACCTTGTGTTCTGACCAATGGATGGCTGTGAGCATCCACTTCTGTATTTGCCAGGCATTGGCAGATCCTCGTAGGAGACAGTGATAAAAGGCTCCTATCAGCAGGCTCTTGTTGGCATCTGCCAAGTGACTGGGTTTTGTGGTTGTTTATTGCATGGATCCCCATTAGGGCAGTCTCTGGATGGTCATTACTTCAGGCTCTGCTCTGAACTTTGTCTCTGTAACTCCTTCCATGGGTATTGTGTTCCCCATTCTAGGAAGGAACAAAGTATCCACACTTTGGTCTTCTTTTTCCTTGAGTTTCATGTGTTTTGCAAATTGTATTTTGGGTTTTCTAAGTTTCTGGGCTAATATCCACTTATCAGTGAGTGCATACCATGTATGTTCTTTTGTGATTGGGTTACCTCACTCAGGATGATATCCACCAGATCCATCAATTTGCCTAGGAATTTTATAAATTCATTCTTTTTAATAGCTGCATGGTACTCCATTGTATAAATGCACCACATTTTCTGTATCCATTCTTCTGATGAGGGACATCTGGGTTCTTTCCAGCTTCTGGCTATTATAAATAAGGCTGCTATGAACATAGTGGAGCATGTGTCCTTATTACAAGTTAGAATATCTTCTGGGTATATGCCAGCTTGCAATCCCACCAACAATGGAGGAGTGTTCCTCTTTCTTCACATCCTTGCCAGCATCTGCTGTCACCTGAATTATTGATCTTAGCCATTCTAACTGGTATGAGGTAGAATCTCAGGGTTATTTTGATTTGCAAGTTCCTGATGATTAAGGATGTTGAACATTTTTTCAGGTGTTTCTCAGCCATTCGATAATACTCAGTTGAGAATGCTTTGTTGGTTATGTACCCCATTTTTAATAAGGTTAATAGGGTTATTTGATTTTCTGTAGTCCAGCTTCTTAGGTTCTTTATATATATTAAATATTAGGTCCCTATCAGATTTAGGATTAGTAAAGATCCTTTCCAAACCTGTTGGTGACTTTTTGTTTTACAGTGTCTTTTTGCCTTATGGAAGCTTTGCAGTTTTATGAGGTTCCATTTCTTGATTCTAAATCTTACAGCACAAGCCATTGCTGTTCTGCTCAGGAATTTTTCCCCTATGCCCATATCTTTGAGGCTTTTCCCCACTTTCTCCTCTATAAGTTTAGGTGTCTCTGGTTTTATGTGGAGTTCCTTGATCCACTTAGACTTGAGCTTTGTACAAGGAGGTAAGAATGGATCAATTTGAATTCTTCTACATGAAAACCATCAGTTGTGCAATCACCATTTGTTAAAAATGCTGTCTTTTTTCCACTGGATGGTTTTAACTCCCTTGTAAAATATCAAGTGACCATAGGTATGTGGATTAGTTTCTAGGTCTTCAATTCTTTCCATTCATCTACCTGTCTGTCTCTATACCAGTACCATGCACTTTTTATCACAATTGCTCCTATAATACAGCTTGAGGTCAGGCTTGGTGATTCCACCAGAAGTTCTTTAATCATTGAGAATACTTTTTGCTCTTCTAGGTTTTTTTGTTATTCCAGATGAATTTGCAAATTGCCCTTTCTAACTCTGTGAAGAATTGAGTTAGAATTTCTTTGGGGATTGCATTGAATCTGTAGATTGTTTTCCACAAGTGAGCCATTTTTACTATACTAATCCATCTAATCCATGAGCATGGGAGATCATGCCATCTTCTGAGATCTTCTTAGATTTCTTTCTTCAGAGTCTTGAAATTCTTATCATACAGGTGTTTCACTTCCTTAGTTAGAGTCTCGCCAAGGTATTTTATATTATTTGCCTTAATTTCTTTCTCAGCCTGTTTATCCTTTGTGTAGAGAAAGGTCGCTGATTCGTTTAAGGGAAATTGGTCTAAAGTTCTCTTTGTTGTGTCTTTTTGGGGTTTAGGTATCAGAGTAATTGTGGCTTCATAGAATAAGTTGGGTTGAGTGCCTTTTGTTTCTATTTTGTGGAATATTTTGAGGAAAAATGGAATTCGGTATTCTTTAAAGGTCTGATAGAACTCTGTACTAAACCCATTTGGTTGTGTGTGTGTGTGTGTTTTTTTCCCCCATGGGGAGAATAATAATGTCTGATTCTATTTCTTCAATGGATATGGGACTGTTTAGATCATTAATCTCCTCCTGATTTCAGTTTGGTACCTGGTATCTGTCTAGAAAATTGTTCATTTTAATCAGGTTTTCCAGTTTTGTTGGGTATAGCCTTTTGTACTAGAATCTGTTGATGCTTTGGATTTCCTCAGGTTCTGTTCTTATGTCTCCCTTTTCATTTCTGAATTTGTAATTAGGATACTGTCCCTTTTCTCTCTTGTTAGTCTGGCTAAGTGTTTATCTATCTTATTGATTTTCTCAAAATCAGCTCCTGGTTTGGTTGATTCTTTGTATAGTTCTTTTTGTTTCTATTTGGTTGATTACAGCCCTGAGTTTGATTATTTCCTACCATCTATTCCTCTTGGGTAAATTTTCTTCTTTTTGTTCTACTGTTTTTAGGTGTGCTGTCAAGCTGCTAGTGCATGCACTCTCTAGTTTCTTTTTGGTGGCACTCATTGCTATGAGTTTTCTTCTTAGGACTGCTTTCATTGTGTCCCATAAGTTAGGGCATGTTGAGGCTTCATTTTCATTAAACACCAAAAAATCTTTAATTTCTATCTTTATTTCTTCCTTGACCAAGTTATTATTGAGTAAAGTATGTTTCAGCTCCCATGTGAATGTTGGTGTCTTAGTCAGGGTTTCTATTCCTGCACAAACAGCAGACCAAGAAGCAGGTTGGGGAGGAAAGGGTTTATTTGGCTTACATTTCCATACTGCTGTTTATCACCAAAGGATGCAGAACTGGAACTCAAGTAGGTCAGAAAGTAGGAGCTGATGCAGAAGCCATGGAGGGATGTTCTTTACTGGCTTGCCTCCCCTGGCTTGCTCAGCCTGCTCTCTTATAGAACCCAAGATTACCAGCCCAGAGATTGTCCCACCCACAAGGGGCCTTTCCCCCTTGATCACTAATTGAGAAAATGCCTTACAGCTGGATCTCATGGAGGTATTTCCTCAACTGAAGCTCCTTTCTCTGTGATAACTCCAGCTGTGTCAAGTTGACACAAAACTAGCCAATACAGCTGGCTTTCTATTATTTATGTTGTTATTGAA
Source organism: Mus musculus (assembly GCF_000001635.26). Classification (NCBI taxonomy): domain Eukaryota; kingdom Metazoa; phylum Chordata; class Mammalia; order Rodentia; family Muridae; genus Mus; species Mus musculus. Next base: position 10,493,133 of record NC_000077.6, on the reverse strand, counting down.
GATTAGCCTTAGCTCGTGGTGATCTGATATGATGCATGGGATATTTTCAATATTTTTGTATTTGTGGAGGCCTGTTTTATGACAGATTATATGGTCAATTTTGGAAAAGACACCATGAGGTGATGAGAAGAAGGTATATCCTTTTGTTTTAGGAAAAAATGCTCTATAGATATCAGTTAAATACATTTGTTTTATAACTTCTGTTAGTTTCAATGTGTCTCTCTTTAGTTTCTGTTTCCAGGATCTGTTCAATAATGAGAGGGGGGTGTTAAAGTCTCCCACTATAATTGTGTGTAGTGCAATATGTGCTTTGAGCTTTACTAAAGTTTCTTTAATGAATGTGAATGCCCTTGCATTTGGATCATAGATATTCAGAATTGAGAGTTCATCTTGGAAGATTTTACCTTTGATGAGTATGAAGTGTCCCTCCTTGTCTTTTTTTATAACTTTGGGTTGGAAGTCAATTTTATTCGATGTAAGAATGGCTACTCCAGCTTATTTCTTCAGACCATTTGCTTGGAAAATTGTTTTCCAGCCTTTCACTCTGAGGTAGTGTCTATCTTTGTCCCTGAGGTGGGTTTCCTGTAATCAGCAAAATGTTGGGTCCTGTTTGTGTAGCCAGTCTATTAGTCTATGTCTTTTCATTGGGAAATTGAGTCCATTGATATTAAGATATTAAAGTAAATTAATTGTTACTTCCTGTTATTTTTGTTTTTATAGTTGGGGTTCTGTTCTTGTGGCTGTGTTCTTTTAGATTTGTTGAAGGAGTACTTTCTTTTTATAGGGTGCAATATCCCTCCTTGTGTGGGAGTTTTCCCTTTATTATCCTTTGAAGGGCTGGATTCGTAGAAAGATATTGTGTGAATTTGGTTTTGTCATGGACTACTTTGGTTTCTCCATCTATGGTAATTGAGAGCTTTGTTGGGCATAGTAGCCTGGGCTGGCATTTGTGTTCCCTTAGGGTCTGTATAACATCTGTCCAGGATCTTCTGGTTTTCGTAGTCTCTGGTGAGAAGACTGGTGTAATTTTGATAGGTCTGCCTTTATATGTTACTTGACTTTTTTTCCTTATTGATTTTGATATTCTATCCTTATTTAGTTCATTTGTTGTTCTGATTATTATGTGTAGGAAGGAATTTCTTTTCTTGTCTCGTCTATTTGGAGTTCTGTAGGCTTCTTGTATGTTCACGAAAAATCTTTCCCTTTAGGTTAGGGAAGTTTTCTTCTATAATTTTGTTAAAAATATTTACTGGCCCTTTAATTTGAAAGTCTTCATTCTCATCTATATCTATTATTTTTAGGTTTGCTCTTCTCATTGTGTCCTGGATTTCATGGATGTTTTGAGTTAGGATCTTTTTGCATTTTGTATTTTCTTTGATTGTTGTATCCATCTTTTCTATGGAATCTTCTGCACCTGAGATTCTCTCTTCCATCTCTTGTATTCTGTTGCTGATGCTTACATCTATGGTTCCTGATTTTTTTTCCTAGAGTTTCTGTCTTCAGAGTTGTCTCCCTTTGTGATTTCTTTATAGTTTCTACTTCCATTTTTTGATCCTGGATGGTTTTCTTCAATTTTTGTCACCTCTTTTGTAGTGTTTTCCCGTAACTATTTAAGGGAATTTTGTGTTTCCTCTTTAATGGCTTCTAGTGATTTACCTGTGTTTTCCTTTATTTCTTTAAGGGAGTTATTTATTTCCTTCTTAATGTCCTGCCTCATCATCATGAGAAGTTACTTTAGATCCATATATTGCTTTTCTGTTGTGATGGTGTATCCAGGATTTGCTATGGTGGGAGAGTTTGGTTCTAATGATGCCTTGTAACCTTGGTTCCTGTTGCTTCTGTTCTTATGCTTGCCTCCTGCCATCTTATTATCTAAAGTGCTTGCTGCTGTCAATATATCTGATTAGAGCCTGTCCTTTCTATAACCTCAGTTGATCCAGGACTCCTCTGAGTCCAGCTTTCTCTTTGATCCTTTGATTCCTGGCCCCTGTGTACCTGAGATTCTGGGTGTGTCAGAGTTCTTAGCTGTTAAGCTTCCTCTGAGAACCTGAGATCCTGATGTGAACAGGTCCCTGGAATCCTGGCGTCCTGGAATCCTAAGACTCTGGGCATGTTACAGTGCCTGGAAGTGGTGTCTCCTCTGGGGACTGTGGGGCTCTCTGGTGTGTTTGAAACCAAAGTATACCAGCACTGATCAGAAGGAACCTGAGTCACTGCTCAGGCAAGGCTTCCTTGTCCTTGCTCCTACTGTCACAGGCCCATCCCAATTATTTTGGAACAGATGTTGTGTTCCACTCACCAGTGACCCTACAATCTCATGGAGAGCCCTCTGGGGACCATGGGGAAATCCTGTGAGTTCATGCCCAAGGTGACCTGGATCTGATGCGGACTGGAAGCGACTTGAGCCCCTGATCAGGGGTGTTTCCTGCATCCCTGCTGCTGTCACAGGCCTGTCACGATTGGTTTGGAACAGATGCTGTGTTCTGCTCACCAGTGATCCTAAGATCCTGGGCATGATGCCTGTGGTGTGGAGAGAGTCCTCTGGGGACTGTGGACCATCCACCAACTTTGTGCCCAAGGTGGCCCAGAGCTGGTGCTGACTGGAAAGTATAGTCCAGTTTTTATGTAAATCACACAAATTATTAAGTGACTATTGAAGAGTCTTATTTTGCTCATCAATTAGAGTGGATAAAGAGGTATACTATATGTGCTATATTTTATAAATAGTAGGTTTATTTCCATTTCTACTTTGATGTTTTTTTCTGTCTTGGTATCTTACAGATGGGCATATAGAAGAAGACAAAATATTTTTAGTGAAATACTACTCTACATATAACTGTAGTAAAAGTCTACACTTATTCGCAATAGGTCTGCTCTTTTCAGAGAGGTAATGCTGCTATAATTTTACTTTTACACAAATGTGATGTAGCACTTACTTTGACATACTTGGATAACAATCAGAGGACATCCAGGAATTTAGATAAGGTTTCAGAGAACCAAAGCAGAGATAGAATGTCTTGAAGTTCCTTGAATGGTTAAGAAATCTCCACATAAGGTAGGCCCATTATCTAATACCAGCAATGTTCATTGTCATCTTCCTTTTATGCTATAGAAGACCTCAACTAAGACCTATCATCCACAGGCACAAAAAGCCTCCAGAGGATTCCTATACAATATGTATTTTGGTACATAGAGTCTTGTCTCCAAGAGACACTGTCATGCTAAGGATGGCTAGAGACTCAGCTGTGAGCAAGATCAGTCTGCAGTGGATAGAGGACAAAATACACACTGACCAAAACAGGTCAAAGTGAATCATGTGTTTTGAGGGTTTTTTTTTTGGGGGGGGGGGGAAGGTTATTTGAAAATACTTTCAGAATAATTATTCTGATTTAATTTCAAATGCCAACATTCAAGAAAAATAGCTTCATCTGCCCTGTAACAGAAGTTTGTTAGTAGAAAGGGCAGGAAGAATATATATTTTAGTTTTCTTTTTATAGGACTTTGGGCAGGAGCAAAGGAGAGAATACATTACTTCAAATATGCTTACTGGATTCCTTCCCAGTAACTGATCTGAAACAGGAAGTACTTATCACTTATGAAAATACTGTCACTGCATGAAGTACTTTGTGATGAGCAGAATGGAGGTTATTCAAAATGAATTTAACCCCTAGTAAACTTTCACTTCAAATTCTGATGAGAAGCAGTGGTATACTGTTGCAGAAAAACATTGTTGAATATGGTTATAGCATTCCTCTTAAGGAGGCTTGGTGTCACACTTAATTAATGTTAATTATCAAGAACCAAACGGTAGCTTTGTGGCAAAATTCATCAAGTATATTTATATCTACTACCTGGTCCTTACTGTGCTACATGGAAAAGATAGCAAAAAGGAAATATAAATAAGAATTATATTTTTGTGTAGCCTTCTCTTTCTGTGAGAACAGAATAGGCACTCAAGCCACCCATGCCAAATGTTATATAATAGCTACTTGCATGGATCTTTCCACAGTGTAAAGATAAATACATAGGTCCTTAAAGGTGAGCAAAAGACATAAATTGATGATTTACACAGAATGAGAATTGGAGACATTATTGTAAGAATGAGAGAGAACATTTAGGGGTTAATATTGTCAACTTGATGGCTGACAGATTGGTAGGACACACTTTTAGGGATTTCTATGTTGGCTTCTGCAAAGATGATTATATCATGAGGGCTCTGACTAAATGCAATGATTAATCCTTACTTCTGTTCAGAATATGATGGCATTAGTGGGAGATTGTGAAAAATGTGAGAGGGCTTCTGGGACTAGGTGAAGGACTCAGTTAATCAGGTATCTGTTTTAGGGCACTAGAAGTGGTCCCAGACTCTTAGGTTTTCTCTGTTTGTATCAGCTATAAATACTGTGACTTGCTTTCACCTCTAAGTGTTGCAGTCAGCATGGTGTTAGGACTCAAAGAAAGCCTAGAAATCTACATGCAATCAAGTGACAATGGAATGAGAACTCTGTACCTGTAAGTCAAGAAAGTTATTTCCCTCTTTTGGGTACTTTGTCTCAGCCCCCCCCCCCCCCACACACACACACATACACAAATATACCTAACATGTAAAGAGCACGACATCTAAGAATAAGTTCTCTCCTCCAACCATTGCCCTCAGGGCCTCTTTTAGTTCTGAGCAATGTCATGGGCCCTCATTTAACTGCTGAGCTATTTAATATCTCCTCCTTTGATTTCTTTAACTCAAAATTGTTTGAGATTCTTGATATCAGTAAACATAGTTCATTTTGTTTAGCATTCTGATACTCTAGTAATGAAAATATCTTGACACAAATATTCTTTTGTTAGTACAAATTTCATTGTTTTGAAACTTTATTGAATATGAATAATTTTAGGCAGATAACTAAAAACAGTGAAGAATTTTTTTTGCTTGAATTTCATAAACCAACATTGAATAATATTGCTAGAGGCCAATCCACAGCCTTTATGGCAGACCAGTACAGTGTGGAACACATAGTTGTTTGAAGGCCAAAGACAGATGATGCCTGACCTTATTATAATCTTACGATTTCATGATATCTAGATATTTAGTTCATAATATATTTAGGACACTAGCTCTCCAATATATATGTAGTTGGTAAAAAAGAATATTTTCCCATTCCAAAGGCTATTTTGTCAATTTTATCCTTTTATTTTATTTTATTTATTTTATTTTATCCTTTGCTATGCAGAAGGTTTTTTCTTTTTCTTTTTTCAGTTCATGGGGTCATATTTATTAATTGTTGATAGTATTGCCTGTGTTAAGTGATCTGCTCAGAAAGTCTTCTCATGTGCCAATGAGATATATTCCACTTTCTCTTTTATTAATTTTGGTGTTTCTAGTTTTAATTTGAGGTCTTTGATCCATGTGGGGTTGAATTTTGTGAAGGGTGATATGTATGGATCTATTTAGATTGCTCTATATTCAGCAATCTTTTTAGTGTATATTTCTGACCTCTTTATCAAAAATAAGGTGTTCTTCTAAGGTGTGTAGATTTTTGTCTTGGTCTTCAATTAAATACCCATGAACTACCATGCTGGTTTTAATACTATTGCTCTATAGTACAATTTGAGGTTGGGGAGTTCAGGAGTGTTTTAGATAGCATAGGTGGTTTTTTGTTTCCATATGAAGCTGCAAATTGTTCTTTCAGCATCCATGAAGAATTATGTGTAAATTTTGATGGGGAGTGCATTGAGTACTTAGATGGCTTTTTGTGGAATGGCCATTTTTACTACATTAACCCTAACAATCCATGACAATGGGAGGCCTTTCTATCTTCTGATATCTCCTTTCTTCAGTGATTTGAAGTTTTGAATCATAAAGCTTTTCACTTTCTTGATTAGTTATCCCAAGATAGTTTATATAATTTGAGACCATTGTGAAAGACAATGTTTACCTGAATTCTATCTCAATTTGTATATAGGAAGGTTACTGATTTTTGTGTGTGAATTTTACATCCAGCTACTTTGATGAAAGTGCTTCCCAGCTGTAGGAGTTTATCAGCTTTTTAGGTCACATATGCATACTCTTGCATCATTTGCAAATAAAGATACTATGACCTCTTCCTTTCCAACTCATATTCACTTGCTCTTCTTCAGTTTTCTTACTGCTGTATCTAAGACTTTATATCTCTATTTAATATGTATGAAAAGAATGAAAAGAAAAACCTCAATTTGTTTATGAGTTTAGTGGAATCACTTTGAGTTTCTTTCCATTTAAGTTGCTATTGGTTATAGACTTGTTGTAAACTGTCTATATTAAACTGAGATATATCTTTTATATTCCTAATCTCTCCAGGACTTTTATCATGTAGGCTTGTTTAATTTTGTCATATTCCTTTCCAGAATCTAATGAGAACATCATGCTGTTTTGCCTTTCAGTTTGCTTATATGGTGGATCAAATTCATCTCTGGGTCTCTGGAATAGAGCCTATCTCATCAGGTTGGATGATCTTTTTGATGTGTTATTAGATTTGGTTTGCAAGTATATTATTGAAACTTTTTGTGTCAACTTTCTTAATGGAAATGGTCTCTAATTCTTTATTTTGGGGGACAGGCTTCAGATATGTATGTACTTTGGATATCAGGATAGCTACTGTTTTGTAAAATGAATTGGTCAATGTTTCTTCTGTTTCTATTATGAGGAATAATTTGAGGAGTATTGGCATTACCTGTTCTTTGAATGTCTGGTAGAGTTGTGTGTTAAAACCACCCTAAACTTTTTGTTTGAGAAAATTTTAATAGCTGTTTCTATTTCACTGGGGATTTGTAGGTTTGTTTAAATTTTTTCTCCAATCTTCATTTAACTCCTGTAGGTGTTATAGATCAAGAAAATTGTCCATTTCCTTTAGATTTGCCAAATTGGTGGAGTAAAAGTTTTGTTTTTTTTTAAATATTTTTTATTACATATTTTCCTCAATTACATTTCCAATGCTATCACAAAAGTCCCCCATACCCTCTCCCCCACTTTCCTACCCACCCATTCCCATTTTTTGGCCCTGGCATTCCCCTGTACTGGGGCATATATAGTTTGTGTGTCCAATGGGCCTCTCTTTCTAGTGATGGCCGACTAGGCCATCTTTTGATACATATGCAGCTAGAGTCAAGAGCTGCGGGGTACTGGTTAGTTCATAATGTTGTTCCACCTATAGGGTTGCAGATCCCTTTAGCTCCTTGGGTACTTTCTCTAGCTCCTCCATTGGGAGCCCTGTGATCCATCCAATAGCTGACTGTGAGCATCTACTTCTGTGTTTGCTAGGCCCCGGCAGTAAAAGTTTTTAATGCACGTTCTTATGAATCTCTGATTTTTATTGGTATTTTTGTTATATCCATTTGTTCATTATAATTTTGTTAATTTGGATTTTCTTTTATTTTGTCTTTTAGTTAATTTGGATAAGGGTTTGTAGATATTATTTTCACCAAGAACCAGCTCTTTGTTTCATTGATTCTTTGTATTGTTGTTTGTGGTTTTGTTTGTTTGTTTGTTCTTTATATTTTATTGATTTCAGCCTAAGCTTGTTTATTTCTTGCTGTCTTTTTTTTTTTTTTTTTTTTTTTTTTGGCTCTTATTTCTTCATTTTGTTCTAGTGTTTGGTGCTGTGCCGTTAAGTTACTACCATTATCAGTCTCTCTCCCTCTCCCTCTCCCTCTCCCTCTCCCTCTCCCTCTCCCTCTCCCTCTCCCTCTCCCTCTCCCTCTCCCTCTCCCTCTCCCTCTCCCTCCCTCCCCCCCTCCCCCCTCCCCCCTCCTCTCCTCTCCTCTCCTCTCCTCTCCTCTCCTCTCCTCTCCTCTCCTCTCCTCTCCTCTCCTCTCCTCTCCTCTCCTCTCCTCTCCTCTCCTCTCCTCTCTCCCCTTCAATGTTGGCACATAGTGCTATAACTTGCCTCTTATTACCACTTTTATGATGCCTCCTAAATTTGAGTATGTTGTATATTCATTTTCATTCAACTCTATAAACTCTAAATTCTTGACTTCTATCTTGACCCATTTTTCATTCAATAATCAGCTATTCAATTTCCACGAGTTTATAAGCTTTATTTTTCTGTTATTAACAATATCCAGCTTTGATCAATGATTGGTAGATAGAATGGACTTTTTCAACTTTATATAGGTGTTGTTAACCTTTGTATGTTGGAGTTTTTCTTTTAGTGACTTCTGTAGGGCTGGATTTGGAGATAAATATTGCTGAAATTTGATTTTATCATGGAGTGTCTTATTTTCTCTATGCATTGTTATTGAAAGACTCTTTTTGAGTATAGCAGGCTTGCTCAACATCTGTGATCTTTTAGAGTTTTTTAGAACACCTATGCTGGCTTTTAGAGTCCCCATTAAGAAGCCAAATATTATTCTAAAGGTCTGCTTTCATGTTATTTTTTTCTTTGAAGCTTTTAATATTCTTTCTCTTTTTTTGTATATTTAGTGTGTTGATTATTGTAAGCCAATGGAGTCTTTGTGGCAGGATTTTCCCTACCCAATTACATTAAAATATTAGTGCAGCAGGAGGCCTGTGATTGGACAGGGAAAAGGGAGGCAGAACAAAGAATTGCAGGGACAGAGAGTGACTCAGAGGAGAGGAGAAGCCAAGAAGGAGACAAATGGACAGGAAGAATATCCTGATCCTGTGTGGTTTTAATAGCCGCAGGTAGTTATGACTCTCATATCAGAATAGCATAATTGGGATAATTTGTCTGATCTAGGTGGGCAGCTTGTATCATTATCAATTGGCTATGAAATTATTATGTGAGCATCTTGTTTATTGAGAATTTATTAATACATAAATCTGACTTGTAAACTTGTAGAGTTTTCTTTCTACCGGGTTGCTGGGTGTTGTGTCAGCTGACCTGGGGTGGGCAGTCATTTCCTGGGACTGGCATGGCAGAAAAGGGAACTCAGGACCTCCAGACCAGCAGGAGAGTTGGTGGGCAGAGAGTAGCTCAATGGAGCACAGGAAATTGGCGGCTCTTTTGTAATATTTCCTGCAACAAGATTTCTTATTTTGGTAGAGTCTATTTAATGTTTTTGTAGTTTTCTTGTATCTTCGTAAACATTTCTTTCCTATGCTAAATTTTTTTTCTATGATTTTGCTGAAAATAATTTCTGTGCCATTGAGCTGGGTTTCTTCTTCTATCACAATTACTATTAGGGCTGATTTTTTTCATAGTATCCTAGATTTTCTGGTTGATTTTTAGATATTTTATTTGACCAAAGTAACCATTTCTTCAATAGAGTCTACAATGAGAGAGATTCACTTTTCCATCTCTTGTATTCTTTTAATGTATCTTGTGTTTTATACTGTCATACATCTGGGTTTGGAAAGGTAGCAACTCTAGGTGCTGATATCTGGTTTTTGCCTTTGTAGGGTGAGTGCTTTGTTCCTTGGATTCTGTGGCACTCTTTTATTCTTAGGGTATTGGTGTTCTTTTGGGGGATATTTTATTGGCTTGTATTATCCACCACCTTTCCAACATTTAAACAACCCTAATTCCTTCTAACTCCCAACAGTAGGTATAAAAGAAAGAAAGTTAGAGGGAAAAGGGGGCATAGACCTCAATAAACTACTCCCTGGTGATTAAGAACCCAAGGTTCTTTGGGTAAAATTTGATCTTTATTTTCATGATATCACCAATTTCATACCTTTGCTCACAGCCACTTGACAAAACAACAAGAACCATCATCATGAGTAGAAGCAACAACTATCACAGGCCCTTTTGGAACTCTCCCATTTATATCCTCTCTAGAGTCCCCAAAATTCTATATGTAAACTCTCTGCAGCTAGCAAAAATCACGCCCCTCTTTAGATATAAGACCATCATACTTAGTGGCTGTGAACACTCTGAAGCAGCCTCATATGCACACATCATATTAAGACAATATATATATGATATATATATATATATGATATATACATATATATATATATCATATATATATATATATATCTGGTTTTGTTTTGTTTTGTTTTTTGCCAAAAATCTCACTAGAGTGTGATATTTTTCTAGGATCTTCCTAGGTAGTTACTGACAGTTTCAGGTAAAATGTGTTTCTAGATATGGGGAGCTAACCTCCAGTAGATATCATATATCTTTCCTTTAAATTTTTCTTGTCACCTACTTATTTCATTATCTCAGGCCTCAACTCCAACGAGCATTTCCTGGGAACCTTCTCACCTACCAGGCCACATGACCCAGGGAACTAAGAAGATTAATTGCAGGTCTTCATCTTTCCCTCCTGTCCTCTAAATCTAATACCTCAGTCTGAACAAACTGTGAGAAGTAATCCAGCAAGTAGCATGTACCATGGGATCATTTCCTGCCTCCAGGGTCCTACTAGAGTTCCTTTCCTGACTTCAGTCAGTAATGCAGTATAACAAAGTCAAATAACCTCTATCTTTTCTTCTAAGTTGCTTTTGTTTGTGATGTTTATCATATCAATGGAAAGCCAACTAGAAGACAGTTTACAGTAAGGAAATTGAGTGACCATCACTGGGATTTTGTCTTCATTCCTTAGGGATCCATAAAGGTCATCTACTGGGTAGAACATTGACATTATTATACTTCATATTGGTCAATGCCCCTAGGCAAAGAGAGATGGTGAGTACACAAGTTAAATCAGTTAGAACAACCAAGATATTTGTCAAATCATAAAATACATTCTGCTAAAACAGTCATTAAATTGTCCCCTAAGTAAATAATATTGTTATAACAGCAGAAAAAATTAGGAAATGAGTCAACTTACATGTACCTAATTATTAATATCAAGATTAATTATGTATTCTGTGTATTATTATTATTATTATTATTATTTTAGGTGATAGCTTGCTGGGCTTTATCCTTTTTACTGCCACTCTAAAATCAGGATCGGACATCTGTGAAGAAGACTTTGGTTGTTGTTGTTGTTGTTATTTGTTTGTTTGCAACATCCTCTCCCTAACCTAATATAATGACAAGGATATTGGAAATGTCCATGGTTGCTTATTGAATAAATTAATGAATGATGGTTGTCTTGTCAAAGAAGCTAGGGTTTGGAGTTACTCTTTAATGTCACATAGGAGTGAGCACAATTATTTCTTCAATTTCAATGGATACACATGCCCTAGTAAAAATATTACAGCTCTCTTTTTGTGTGATGCCGGGTATGCTTGGTGGGAAATAAAGCCTGATTCACCATATTTGTTGAAAAGAGTAGATGGGACAAAGCATCTGATACCATCTCACATCTGAAGTAGGGCAAGAATCTGCTTATAAGAAATTAGAACGTCAGAATGGGCATGGCAGGCCAAGAGCTGAAGCTTCCCTGAGACTGTTTTACACAGGATGACCACCTTGGAGACCAAGAGCATTGAAATCTTTTCACATTTACTTAGTTCTTCCTGCTATAATAGACTTCACTTCTAAGAGTCCAGAGTCCAAATAGTATTGATGAATATTTGATAAACAAGGTAGAGGTACTAAGTAGTAACCAGACTTGAGAAAAATAGAGGTAAGGCTCCCGAGATAGCTGCCATCTGTTAAGTCAATTTTCTGCCACCAAAAAATCTCCCCCTTCTTTCAACATCATGACTGTGTTGAGTTAATTATTCTGTTGCTTAACTCTGCATGACTCAATAGAAACTGCAATTTGATGTATAACACAGTCTGCTAATGGCTTCACTTTTCTCTTCTTTTTCTCCCCACTCTGAGTTCATTTAAGATAAGTATTTACTAAAATCTACATGAGGGAGCAATGTGGGAGAAAACAATCTTGGAATAAGTGAAACGGAAATCTTGAAAGAAATGCATTATAATTTTAAATAGAGTGTGCTACCCAAAGCAGGGAAATATATGCCTGTGCATTGCAGGTATAATAGACATGATTAAAAACCTCCCACTGAAGACTTCCTCATCTGACTTCCAGATGCCTAGTTTCCCAACATCCTCTCCTGTTTGGGTGTAACCATTTGCATCCCAAATTGCATTTACCTTGATGATTCTGATGATTGTCCCACAGACTAGTCTAGCAGGTTCTCTCATCCTTACATAATAAGGTAAATGTCTTTAATACTGCTAAGTTCTGTGTGGCCTATGCTTTGGTCTACTGCTGGCCTGAGGCCTCTGAATCTCAGCACATATTACTGTGAGGACATGGCACCAAGCGGGATGATCTCTAAATGTATTCAGTCACCTAAGTATGGCAGTGAGTGAGGACTGAGTTCTTCAGTTAGCCATATCCTACCATTTCCCTCCCTGGAGGCTGGGCCCAGACCCATGGCTTATGTCTTTCCCATGCTCAAAGTTAACAATGCTCTCTGCAGAGTATGAACTTCTCTGGCATCCAGGATTGATAACCTGTGTGCTGGCATTCCATGTTCTAGGCTCCTCAGGAAGTTTGCTTTAACTAGCCTTCCTCCATGCTCTACTTTATATACTCATAGCTCTCTAGGCTTCCCTTTTATTCATCTTTTATAGGAAACTGATGATTGTCTAGACTCCTAATTACCAAAATTAAAGTAGTAAAACCAAGCAAAGAAATTATTTGTTCCCAGTAATTCTGGCTATATATACTGTCCTAACCAATGAGCTAGTGACAATAGTGTCTTGTCATCACCCAGACACTGCGGTGAGAACTATGCTGCTAAGATCCTTGTACTTGTTGGTGGTTAGTAAAAGACACTTAGTAGACACAATTTGTTAGGATCTAATAGATAAATATTGTTGCTTAATATTAGTGGTTCTGTTACAGAAATATCTTGCATACCCAATAAGAAGAAAATATTATATTTTAATATACCTCAAATTGAGATAAATATTTAAAAACAACAGAGAAAATTTGAGTGTTCTCCTTTGGAACCACTTCAACAATGTCTTTCAGAAGATAAAGCACCAACAAAACATGACCCTTCCTTTATTAACTTCATATGCAACATGAACTGACTCATCAACTTATTTGGAACAATAATAATGCATATTTTAGTTCAAGGTCAGTGGGTCTAGTGCAGTAAGCAGGCTTCTACTGCACAGGCATCTATGATAGTGACACTGGTTGCTCCCTGACATTCACCATGGTTCACATCTAGAGAGTAAAATGGCAGAGCTCTAGCTTCCTTGGTAGGTAGCAACCACTGAATGCAGGGAGTAGAGTTTATGTCCATAACTAGTTCTCTCAAGAACTGCATAAATTATTCAAACATGAAGGGCAAACCAATTACAATACTTAAAAATGTGCTGTATCTGCGTTGTGACTTCATGTAGCATTTCAGCTGTAACTGATCTTAATTATGAAAACAGCATAGAAGTTTGGAAACTGGCATGTTATAGGCACATTTCAATGAATGAAGCATTTTCATGGGGAGATAACAGGCCATTTCAGTGTGCATGTATAACTTTCTATGAATAACATTTCAGAATCATGTTATCTATAACCTCCTCACAAGCTGCTGCAATTTGGCACATTCCTCTTTCCTTAAGAATGAAGATTATGTCTGTTGGAAAGGTGAAAATTTCTCAAAAAATCAGCAGAGGCAAATTCCATGTCTTTAGTGGAAGCAGAAACTCAGAAGGAACATTACAGTTATGTGTGACACTGGGGAAGATGTTGTGACCATCTCACCCCGAGTCCCAACGATAAGTTTAGCGATGCTATTACTCTTATCCTGGAGGTGACTTATAATGTCTAAAGTCCATATCCACTTCTAATTTGGTGAATATATGTCACTTCTTCAAGGACCACATAGATAAAGTTTTTCTAACATCTATATTCATTCATATGGCTCTAGCAGCCATGTGGGGACAGATATCAGCTCTGAGGTAAAAGAGGACTTTACTAACACTAAGTAATCAATGCAACCAAATAGTATCCATTCACACATATTTTTAGATATCTTATATGTATAGAGGAAGATGAAGAGAAAACAAAGGAAAATGAGTAAGGGATTATTGCTATACTCAGAAAAAGCAGTGATCTGATAATGGTACGCTAGCACACAAAGCTTAACCCACTTGGTTTCAACAACATATATATATATATATATATATATATATATATATATATGATACCTCAAAAGGCTTTAAGTCTAATAATAGATTCTCTTAGATAAATATCCAATTGTAATAATATTTATGACACTTCCAAATTGTTATAATATTATATTTTGGATTATTTTATTTTGAAGATTCTACATTGGGTATGTTGGCATATCAGATCTAATGGAGGTAAATAAAATTAACCATAATACACTTGTCACCAGTGAAGAATAAAGGCCTCTGATACAAGTCTTTCAAAGCTGAATAGCTAGAATAGATTTCAATTCAGACTTCTTGTCTGTCAGTAGAAAAGTGATTGCTGATGGAGTATCAAATAACCCAGGAATCCATGTCACCACAGAGAAGGAAGAGCAGGGGAGGGTGTGAGCATCAGCAAACTTTCAAACAACATTGATGACTAAATCAGCATCCTGCTAGCATGCTCTATACAATGGCCAGAGATTGTCAGACTTCTCAAGACTCTCCTACAAGGTACTCTGTATTGTTTGACTTTGCTCTTTGCTTTATTTTCACAGGTAAATCTGTTCTTAAATGATTCATGTGGCAATAGGATGCTCACTAAAAGTATGTTAATTATTATGTAATAATTAAATTTGGGGGATAAATATACACAACGATTGCTTTTGTGGCACTGTGGAAATTATGTGATGGCTATAGGTGGATGCATAGCAATCTGTGGTGTTAATTTTGAATAACGCAACTTTAATTTCTTGTGTACCTCCTTACCCACATGAGAAGATGTGCATTTCTCACCCAAGAATGTATGTGTTGGCAGCTTGGTCTTTAGCTGATGTTGGGAGGTATAAAAATCTTTATAGATTGGTTGGAGAAAGAAGAAAGTAGGTCATTAAGCCAAACAAAGAGTCTGAGACCACCCGATACATATGTAGCAGAGGGCTGCTATTTCTGACCTCAGTGAGAGTGGATACATCTAATCATGCAGAAACTTGATGCATCAGGCTAGGGGGATAGGGAAGGAGCTGCTCTCTTGGAGTCGAAGAGGAGGGGGAATTGGGGGAGGACTTCTGTACTTTTTGAGCAGTACTGGGTCGGGCACAATATTTGGGACATAAATAAATTAGTAAATTAGTAAGTAAGTAAGTAAGTAAGTAAGTAAGTAAGTAAGTAAATAATGCTGACTTACTCCAGGAGGGCACAACCACTAGCAAAACAATGCTGAGGAGAGCAGAGCAGAGCAGAGCAGAGCAGAGCAAAGTCCAGTCCAAAGAGTAAAACTCAGTGTCAGGCTTCTGAGATTCATGGTCTTCTAAGCTCCAAAAAACTTGCCATAGCACACACAGCCTTTCTCTTATACTCAGGCTGGTTTCTCTCCTCCACTCCACTCCACTCCACTCCACTCCACTCCACTCCACTCCACTCCACTCCACTCCACAGCTGCTGCTGTTCTTAGGATCTTCTCATGGTACTGACATCCCCAAAATACCAGAATTGTTTGCTACAACTGGGATACACCTTCACTAGTAGTTCCCCCGGGATCTCTTCAGGGACTCCGCCCCTACCACAAAGTGCCAGGCTGCCAATGCTCTGCATAATCCCTTCATGCTTCAAAATCAGCAAAAACTGGTTGACCCTTACACTGCTAAGTCCAGCTGCCAGCATGGGGTGAAACCTTGGCCATATCTGGAACAGCTTTTATGTGCAAACTCTGAGGAACCATCTTTTCGCTTAGTGATTCTGATCTTTTCTGAATTTAACCCCAATTGATCAATTATCCTATTAAATCAGAGATTTTACTTTAATTGTTCTTTTAAAATTCTAGATATAATTTCAACATTTGTTGGTTTTCTCACTTTAAACCTTTCCATATGTCTTTTTTTTTTTGTTCTCTTTCAAATTCGTTACTTTTTATCAATTGTTATGACATGCATGTGTGTGTGTATGCATGCGTGGTGTGTGTGTGTGTGTGTGTGTGTGTGTGTATTCCCAAATATTACCTGATCAGTCTACATAATGTTACATGTATGTGTGTTTTCAAGGCTATTTGGTATTAGAATATTCTCTAGGAATATTCCAGTTGATGTGTACTCCTCTGGGGAAGATGTTTTCATGTATTCAGCATTTCCTAGTTGACTGTAATGATGCATAGGTTTTTGTTTTGTTTTGTTTTGTTTTGTTTTTTCCATCCACATTGGTGTGCCTATAGGCAAAATCCTTGTTTATCTCATGTTAAGGCAGTCATGTTTGTGTGACTTTATAGGTATAGCTTTTGACTTTACTACATGTCTTATTAGTATATTTCTGTGAGAAGCAACTTATAAAACAAAGCTCGATCCTTATAAGAGTTGCCTTGGGAGACAACCGGCCACCTTCCTGGTGAGAACACAGGGGTCCTCCCGGCCCGAGAGGTTTGTGCCTCAGGCCCGGGTGGGAGCCTCCTTGGCTCCGGGACTCCGCGGAGGGCAGGCTGCACGGGTGACAGTGTGGAATACAGAGGCCAGCCGATTCTGGGACAGGCGAGAGCCACAGAGCTTCTGAGGCGGCACCATCTTCGGCTCCAGACAACCGGCCACCTTCCTGGCCAAAGCAACACAGCTTCTGGGAAAGATCCTGTTTTGGGCCTTCATCTTCAGCCAGGAGGAGGTCCAAAAACCAGATAACTGTGCACCTTCCCTGAAAGAGGAGAGCTTGCCTGCAGAGACTGCTCTGACCACTGAAACTCAGAGGAGAGAGCTAGTCTCCCACGTCTGCTGCTAGAGGGTAACAAAATCACCAGAGGAACAATCTCTAAACAAAGACAACTATAACAACTAACTCCAGAGATTGCCAGATGGTGAAAGGTAAACGTAAGAATCCTACTAACAGAAACCAGGACCACTCACCATCATCAGAACCCAGAACGCCCACTTCGCCCAGTCCAGGGCACCCTAAGACACCTGAAAAGGTAGACCTGGATTTAAAAGCATATCTCATGATGATGGTAGAGGACATGAAGAAGGAATTTAATAACTCACTTAAAGAAATACAGGAGAACACTGCTAAAGAGTTACAAGTTCTTAAAGAAAAACAGGAAAACACAACCAAACAGGTAGAAGTCCTTATAGAAAAACAGGAAAACACATCCAAACAGGTGATGGAAATGAACAAAACCATACTAGACCTAAAAAGGGAAGTAGACACAATAAAGAAAACCCAAAGTGAGGCAACGCTGGAGATAGAAACCCTAGGAAAGAAATCTGGAACCATAGATGCCAGCAACTGAATACAAGAGATGGAAGAGAGAATCTCAGGTGCAGAAGATTCCATAGAGAACATCGGCACAACAATCAAAGAAAATGGAAAATGCAAAAAGATCCTAACTCAAAACATCCAGGAAATCCAGGACACAATGAGAAGACCAAACCTACGGATAATAGGAGTGGATGAGAATGAAGATTTTCAACTCAAAGGACCAGCAAACATCTTCAACAAAATTATTGAAGAAAACTTCCCAAATCTAAAGAAAGAGATGCCCATGAACATACAAGAAGCCTACAGAACTCCAAATAGACTGGACCAGAAAAGAAATTCCTCCCGACACATAATAATCAGAACATCAAATGCACTAAATAAAGATAGAATACTAAAAGCAGTAAGGGAAAAAGGTCAAGTAACGTATAAAGGCAAGCCTATTAGAATTACACCAGATTTTTCACCAGAGACTATGAAAGCCAGAAGAGCCTGGACAGATGTTATACAGACACTAAGAGAACACAAATTCCAGCCCAGGCTACTATACCCAGCCAAACTCTCAATTACCATAGATGGAGAAACCAAAGTATTCCACGACAAAACTAAATTCACCCATTATCTCTCCACGAATCCAGCCCTTCAAAGGATAATAACAGAAAAAAACCAATACAAGGACGGGAACCACGCCCTAGAAAAAACAAGATAATCCCTCAACAAAACTAAAAGAAGACAGCCACAAGAACAGAATGCCAACTTTAACAACAAAAATAACAGGAAGCAACAATTACTTTTCCTTAATATCTCTTAATATCAATGGTCTCAACTCCCCAATAAAAAGACATAGACTAACAAACTGGCTTCACAAACAAGACCCAACATTTTGCTGCTTACAGGAAACTCATCTCAGAGAAAAAGATAGACACTACCTCAGAATGAAAGGCTGGAAAACAATTTTCCAAGCAAATGGTATGAAGAAACAAGCTGGAGTAGCCATCCTAATATCTGATAAGACTGACTTCCAACCCAAAGTCATCAAAAAAGACAAGGAGGGGCACTTCATACTCATCAAAGGTAAAATCCTCCAAGAGGAACTCTCAATTCTGAATATCTATGCTCCAAATACAAGGGCAGCCACATTCATTAAAGAAACTTTAGTAAAGCTCAAAGCACACATTGCACCTCACACAATAATAGTGGGAGACTTCAACACACCACTTTCACCAATGGACAGATCATGGAAACAGAAAATAAACAGGGACACAGTGAAACTAACAGAAGTGATGAAACAAATGGACTTAACAGATATCTACAGAACATTTTATCCTAAAACAAAAGGATATACCTTGTTCTCAGCACCTCATGGTACCTTTTCTAAAACTGACCAAATAATTGGTCACAAAACAAACCTCAACATATACAAAAATATTGAAATTGTCCCATGCATCCTCTCAGATCACCATGGACTAAGGCTGATCTTTAATAACAAAATAAATAATAGAAAGCCAACATTCACGTGGAAACTGAACAACACTCTTCTCAATGATACCTTGGTCAAGGAAGGAATAAAGAAAGAAATTAAGGACCTTTTGGAGTTTAATGAAAATGAAGCCACAACATACCCAAACTTATGGGACACAATGAAAGCATTCCTAAGAGGAAAACTCATAGCTCTGAGTGCCTCCAAAAAGAAATTAGAGAGAGCACACATTAGCAGCTTGACAACACACCTAAAAGGTCTAGAAGAAAAGGAAGCAAATTCACCCAAGAGGAGTAGAAGGCAGGAAATAATCAAACTCAGGGGTGAAATCAACCAAGTGGAAACAAGAAGAACTATTCAAAGAATTAACCAAACGAGGAGTTGGTTCTTTAAGAAAATCAACAAGATAGATAAACCCTTAGCTAGACTCACTAGAGGGCACAGGGACAAAATCCTAATTAACAAAATCAGAAATGGAAAGGGAGACATAACAACAGATCCTGAAGAAATCCAAAACACCATCAGATCCTTCTACAAAAGGCTATACTCAACAAAACTGGAAAACCTGGACGAAATGGACAAATTTCTGGACAGTTACCAGGTACCAAAGTTGAATCAGGATCAAGTTGACCATCTAAACATTCCCATATCCCCTAAAGAAATAGAAGCAGTTATTAATAGTCTCCCAGCCAAAAAAAGTCCAGGACCAGATGGGTTTAGTGCAGAGTTCTATCAGACCTAAAAAGAAGACCTAATTCCAGTTCTTCACAAACTATTCCACAAAATAGAAATGGAAGGTACTCTACCCAACTCATTCTATGAAGCCACAATTACTCTGATACCTAAGCCACAAAAAGACCCAACAAAGATAGAGAACTTCAGACCAATTTTCCTTATGAATATCGATGCAAAAATCCTCAATAAAGTTCTTGCTAACGGAATCCAAGAACACATCAAAATAATCATCCATCCTGACCAAGTAGGTTTCATCCCAGGGATACAGGGATGGTTTAATATACGGAAATCCATCAATGTAATCCAGTATATAAACAAACTCAAAGACAAAAACCACATGATCATCTCGTTAGATGCTGAGAAAGTATTTGACAAAATCCAACACCCATTCATGATAAAAGTCTTGGAAAGATCAGGAATTCAAGGCCCATACCTAAACATGATAAAAGCAATCTACAGCAAACCAATAGCCAACATTAAAGTAAATGGTGAGAAGCTGGAAGCAATCCCACTAAAATCAGGGACTAGACAAGGCTGTCCACTCTCGCCCTACCTATTCAACATTGTACTTGAAGTCCTAGCCAGAGCAATTAGACAACAAAAGGAGATCAAGGGGATACAAATTGGAAAGGAAGAAGTCAAAATATCACTTTTTGCAGATGATATGATAGTATATATAAGTGACCCTAAAAATTCCACCAGAGAACTCCTAAGCCTGATAAACAGCTTCAATGAAGTAGCTGGATATAAAATAAACTCAAACAAGTCAATGGCCTTTCTGTATACAAAGGATAAACAGGCTGAGAAAGAAATTAGGGAAACAACAGCCTTCTCAGTAGTCACAAATAGTATAAAATACCTTGGCGTGACTCTAACTAAGGAAGTGAAAGATCTGTATGATAAGAACTTCAAGTCTCTAAAGAAAGAAATTAAAGATGATCTCAGAAGATGGAAAGATCTCCCATGCTCATGGATTGGCAGGATCAACATTTTAAAAATGGCTATCTTGCCAAAAGCAATCTACAGATTCAATGCAATCCCCATCAAAATTCCAACTCAATTCTTCAACGAATTAGAAAGGGCAATCAGCAGATTCATCTGGAATAACAAAAAACCGAGGATAGCAAAAACTCTTCTCAAGGATAAAAGAACCTCTGGTGGAATCACCATGCCGGACCTAAAACTGTACTACAGAGCAATTGTGATCAAAACTGCATGGTACTGGTATAGTGACAGACAAGTAGACCAACGGAACAGAATTGAAGACCCAGAGATGAACCCACACACCTATGGTCACTTGATCTTTGACAAGGGAGCTAAAACCATCCAGTGGAAAAAAGACAGCATTTTCAACAAATGGTGCTGGCACAACTGGTCTTTATCATGTAGAAAAATGCGAATTGATTTATTCCTATCTCCTTGTACTAAGGTCAAATCTAAGTGGATTAAGGAACTCCACATAAAACCAGAGACACTGAAACTTATAGAGGAGAAAGTAGGGAAAAGCCTTGAAGATATGGGTACAGGGGAAAAATTCCTGAATAGAACAGCAATGGCTTGTGCTGTAAGATCAAGAATTGATAAATGGGACCTCATAAAATTGCAAAGCTTCAGCAAAGCAAAAGACACCGTCAATAAGACAAAAAGGCCCCCAACAGATTGGGAAAGGATCTTTACCTATCCCAAATCGGATAGGGGGCTAATATCCAATATATATAAAGAACTCAAGAAGGTGGACTCCAGAAAATCAAATAACCCCATTAAAAAATGGGGCTCAGAGCTGAACAAAGAATTCTCACCTGAGGAATACCGAATGGCAGAGAAACACCTGAAAAAATGTTCAACATCCTTAATCATCAGGGAAATGCAAATCAAAACAACACTGAGATTCCACTTCACTCCAGTCAGAATGGGTAAGATCAAAAATTCAGGTGACAGCAGATGCTGGCGTGGATGTGGAGAAAGAGGAACACTCCTCCATTGTTGGTGGGATTGCAAACTTGTACAACCACTCTGGAAATCAGTCTGGCGGTTCCTCAGAAAATTGGACATAGTACTACTGGAGGATCCCGAAATACCTCTCCTGGGCATATATCCAGAAGATGTCCCAACCGCTAAGTAGAACACATGCTCTACTATGTTCATAGCAGCCTTGTTTATAATAGCCAGAAGCTGGAAAGAACCCAGATGCCCCTCAACAGAGGAATGGATACAGAAAATGTGGTACATTTACACAATGGAATACTACTCAGCTATTTAAAAAAATGAATTTATGAAATTCCTAGGCAAATGGATGGACGTGGAGGGTATCATCCTGAGTGAAGTAACCCAATCACAAAGGACCTCGCACAATATGTACTCACTGATAAGTGGATAATAGCCCAGAAACTTAGGATACCCAAGATATAAGATACAACTTGTCAAATGCATGAAATTCAAGAAGAATGAAGACCAAAGTGTGGACACTTTACCCTTTCTTAGAAATGGGAACAAAACACCCATAGAAGGAGTTACAGAGACAAAATTTGGAGCTGTGACAAAAGGATGGACCATCTAGTGACTGCCATACGCAGGGATCCATCCCATAATCAGCTTCCAAATGCTGACACCATTGCATACACTAGCAAGATTTCGCTGAAAGGACCCAGTTATAGCTCTCTCTTGTGAGACTATGCCAGGGCCTAGCAAACACAGAAGTGGATGATCACAGTCAGCTATTGGATGGGTCACACGGCCCCTAATGGAGGAGCTAGAGAAAGTACCCAAGGAGCTATAGGGAACTGCAACCCTATAGGTGGAACAACAATATGAACTAACCAGTACCCGGGAGCTCCTGTCTTTAGCTGCATATGTATCAAAAGATGGCCTAGTCAGCCATCACTGCAAAGAGAGGCCCATTGGACTTGCAAACTTTATATGCCCCAGTACAGGGGAATTCCAGGGCCATAATGGTGGAGTGGGTGGGTAGGGGATCAGGGGGGGTGGGTATGGGGGACCTTTGGGATAGCATTGAAAATGTAAATGAGGAAAATACCTAATAAAAACAAAAACAAAAACAAAAAAATAAAATAAAACAAAGCTCTAGACTTGGGACTTGCTTATAGTTTCAGAGGGTGGGGACTATGGTGGCCCCTGGGCAGGGATGGTTCTAGAGAGGCACCTGAGAGTTTAATATTCTTATCCAGCAGGGCAAAGAGACATAGACACTAGGCCTTTCATGAGCTTTTGAACTTTCCTTCTGCAAACTTTTAAGATAAGGGCAAAAAGCAGACACATTCTTCAACAAAATATAAGATTGTTCTTTATGCTAGCCGAAAATAATCCTGCTGAAACCTCTTGAGCTGGTCCTAACAGTCCACATCACTGTCAGTACCAAAATCTTTCTTGCTTCTAATAGAAAGGCCCATTAATCCCCATTTAAGGTGTTCAATCATCATTTTTTTCTAGTCCAAATTTTCAGTCTTCCACATTCCTCCAAACAACAACCTGGGCAGGCCTGTCACAGCAATACTCCACTCTCTGGTACCAATTTCTGTCTCAGTTAATATTCTATTGCTGTGAAAAGACAACATGATCAAGGAATCTAATGAAAAATGGATATAAATGCTTGCTTGTAGTTTTAGAGGATGTGGATAATAGTGGTAAGGAGATAAGCATTGTAGTAGAAAAATAGCTGATAACATTTCACCCTGATCTATAACAGCAGGCAGAGTTCCAAACACTGAGCCTGGCATGGTCCTTGGAAACCTAAAAGCCCACTCCGAGGGACACACTTTCTTAAACAATAGTATATTCATAATGCTTCCAAATAGTTTACAAACTGGGCAGTAAGCTACAAATATAGGACCTCATGTTGGAGCTGTTCTCATTAGATTTGAATAGATTTTAACTACATTCTCATAGATTTGAATGATTGGTCTCCAGGAAGTGAGTGGTATTCTTTGAAAGGACTAAGAAGTGTGACCTTGTTCAAGGAATTGTATCACTGAGGGTGGGCTTTGAAGTTTCAAAAGTTCTTGCCAAGCCCAGGGACTCTTTATCTGCCTCTGGACAGGATGTAACTTCCAGGTAGGTATTGCTCCAAAGCCATGAGTACCACCAGGGTCCCTGCATGATGAAAATGGAATCAGCCTCTAAAATTGTAAGCAAGCCTCTAATTAAATAGTTTCTTTCATAAGAATTCTCTTGACCATGATGTCAGTGTCTCTTCTTAGCAATAGAACAGTAAATAAGACACTTGGTAACCATTAAATAATTTTAATATTAAAATACTGATTATTAAGTAGTAATATGCTATTTAGTAGCAACAGTATTAGAAAAATAATCACTATCTCTCCAGTGATATATATATCTCCAGTAGGAAATTGGAAATTTAGTTTTCTCAGATTGGTGTATATTTTAATAGCATATCCTAAGTATATAATAAAAGAATTATGAAAAGCATCTATACCCTCACTCAACATTACAGACTTTAGAAGAAACACAATCTTTGGGATTAAAATTGATTTTTACTAAATGTACATTAAAAATTCCTTATATAAAACACAGATTAATTTAAGGACTTCTTTTTAACAACTATTTAACATTTTTATGTGATATATTTTGATTTTGACAGCCCCTTCTCCCAACTCCTACTCGATCCTTCCAATTCCTTGTTCACCCAACTCCATGTGCTCTCTCTCTATCTTCTCTTTCTGTTACTCTTTCTTCAAAAATGTCAACACAAAATACAAAAGAAAACATAAAAATAAAAATAAAATTGATAAACCAAAAAGTATTTCAGTGAAACAATAAGACAAACAAACACAACACACACAAAGATACATAACCAAGTAGAGTTCACTTTGTTTACTTAAGACCTTTCTAATACATAAGAATGTGTAAAGAAACAAACTTTATGACACTGGTCTTTGCCAAAAAGTCAAACTTTCTTTGTGTTCAATTTTTTCCATTAAGCTGGAGAAACAATAAATGCCCATATTTCCAAATATCTCACAGAAAATTTAACAAATATGAACAAATGTGAACTAGGAAAAAGATAAAATTTCTGTTAAAAAGTGTCATTAGAATTTAATTGCTATTTTACCTACAAGTATGCTTGTTTTAGATAATAATCTAAAATCAAATAAATTCTTAGAAATTAAATCTTCCAGTTTTCAAAGTGCTCCAGAAACTCAACATTTGCAGCTACAGGGACAAATGAGTATTGTGCACTTGTGCCTCAAATTTGAAATAATGGTCTTCATAGCAGACATTTCCAAAACTGCCCTGATAGCCCAGTGAATTCCTTGGTTTTTCATAATCTATGCAGAGTGATGAAGTGACTTTCCTTATTTTGAACTTTGATGATCCCAGACAGAGAGATTAAAATTCCTGGTCTGATCGGGTCATCATGAGTGACTATGCTCAGCAAGTTCTGCAAAGCAATGCATACTCCACCTACCCATGAATCACATCACATTTCCAAATGTGGTTGGGAAGCATTTGGGAATATACTAGATACTCCTCATCACTGCCTAGAAGTGAATATCTCCTTGACTCCACAAGATAACCCCACGCTTATTTAGATTCCATACAAGTCAGAGGTAAAGGTTTCTGTTTTGTTGCAAGCAAACTGTGAAAATCAGTGTCTGATACATATTAGGTTTTCCATGAACATGCAGTGGGAATCTGGCTTCCCTTCATCCTCTCTTGGACCAAAGTACTTTCTAAATAAATATAATTTTAAGGTATCCTATGACATTCCATTTGTTTTACTGGAAAAAGAACACCCACTTCAACTCAAATCTCTTACTTTCCTAAGACAAATTTGCTTCTTGTCAGACTATCTAAAGCATGACTTAGGAAGGTGGGGCAAAAAAACCCTGACTACTCTGTTTTTGGATAATGTGTCCTTGAATGATGTCCCATGTCAGTCATCATTGCCAAGCTAGAGCAAGACAGAATTCCTGAGACTGTGTGCCAGGCAAAACAAAATGAGTCATGACTACATGTAAAAGCATTTTTGAAGGCTGGGTTTAAAGCAAAGTGTAATGTAGAAAAACTTACATTATGATTTCCACTCAAATTAATATTACATATTAGGTATGTAAAAGTTTACTTTTGAGTCCTCAGTGCTATAAGAAACAGCTAAGCAAGCCATGGGGAGCAAGCCAGTAAGCAGCATGCCTCCATGGCCTCTGCATCAGCTGCTGTCTCCCTACCCTCCAAAAAAAGAGAGGGAGAGGGAGAGGGAGAGGGAGAGGGAGAGGGAGAGGGAGAGGGAGAGGGAGAGGGAGAGGGAGAGGGAGAGGGAGAGGGAGAGGGAGAGGGAGAGGGAGAGGGAGAGGGAGAGGGAGAGGGAGAGGGAGAGGGAGAGGGAGAGGGAGAGGGAGAGGGAAATAGGAGTACAGACAGGAAACCATTGAAGAGAGTCCATAAAAACAATGAGACAGATGCTGAAGGCTCTTCAGAGTTAACAGCTTCTGGTCATGGGGTGCAAAAGGACTCATTTTTCTTTACAGAACTGGCCACTGCAAGTTTATCCATGCTCCAATGAGTAATGGGAAACACAAGTTGAGCTTGGTGTTTTTGTTTTTGTTTTTATTTGTTGGGAGGGTGGTTTGATGGGTGGCACCCAGTGTGCAGGAGGCAGAGGCAGGTGGAAGTCTGAGTTTGAGACCAGCCTAGTCTGCAGAGTGGGTTTCAGGACAGCAGGGTTTACACAGAGAAACCCTGTCGCTACAAGCAAACAAACACCATGGACCTGGGAGGAATGGGAAGCAACAAGGATAGGGTATCTTGTATGCAGTTTTAAATAGTTAACAAAAATATGATGCTGGGGAAAAGAAAAGAAAAAAAAACATTTACTTTCCACTCTCATTAATACATATTAAACACCCACATACAATATTCCAAATGTCTGAAGAAAACTACTAATGTGACACATTGGAGAAAAGAATAAGTTTAAATACCATTTTCTCTTCTTCAACCTAATCACTGAATATTTTTTGAAGAATTTTGTTTGTTTGTTTGTTTGTTTGTTTGTTTATAGTTCTGGGATTGAACTCAGAATCTTATGCCTATTAGGTGACTGAGCTGTATCCCCTTCTGTAAAGGACAAGCCTTAGCTTGGAGAAGGGTTCTGCGAGAAGGAGAGTCTGGGAACAGTGAAAAGAACTTAAGGTTAATTCATGGTTCCAAGTCGACAGCCTGCATTCTGCTTGACATAGCTGCCTAGACAGCTCTCCGTAGATAGCTCTTGGCTCTGTTGTCTGTTCAAGATAACTTTTGCTCAAGGCAGCACTTTCTTGCTAGAAAAAAAATTTCAAAAACTCTCGAAAGCTCATGGATTTTCCAATCAAAGTCAGAAGAGCTGCTATTAAAAAATTAAATAAATAAATAAACTCTTGGATTTTCCAACCAAGGCAGAAATCTCATTTAAAAATTCTTAAGTAATTCTTGAGTTTTCTGATCAAAATCACAAAGCCAGAACACATTCTGAATGTGTTGTGTTTGCTCTTTAGACAACCTTCTCTGGATATCTGCTAGAAAACATTGTAAAAGAGCCGTGTTAGGTCTCTAAGTAATTCTTGGGCTTACTAACCAGGGTCAGAAATTCTGTTAGAAAAAATAAAACTCTCGAAGAACTATGAAAAATTCTAAAAGAGCTGTGTTCATTCTCTGTTAGCTATTTTAATATAGACCAAAAGCCCGTTGTTTTATTTACATATCAATTCAGTTATTTATTTCAGGTTCCCTCTTGACCATCCTTGACCATCGACCATCTTACAAATCAGCATTCCATAACCTTAGTCCCTTGACTCTTAGGAAGAAATGAAATGGCAAGCACATTTACGTTAACATTACAAAAGAATTTCAGATATCTATCAGTCTTGTAAACTTAGATGGTTTAGACCTTGCTCTGCAATCCCCACTCCCTAAGTCTCTTCATCTCCTTCCTTTGTACCTTTCTAACAAGATGGCTCATAGTACAGTTGTCTATTTTTTCTATGTTTATGAAACCCCTCATATAATTCATATTGCATCTTTATATTTTGCATAGCGGAAAAAATAATTTTTTGAATTTATGTTTTCAGAGTTATTTCCCATGGCCTAAAGAGCTGTCCTGAAGGCCACAACATTCTACCACTTTGTTGAGACACAGACTCCCCTTTGCCTCCTGGATTCATGCTGTTCTGATTATCACGGGGTCATTAACATTGCCAGAGAGAACATTTTTTCGAAGGACAAACATGAAAATATGTATACTGTTATACAAACAAGCCCTATACCCAGAGCAACCATCATCACCCATTGGAGGCCAACACCCTGCTGCATCTGTTCCAGGGGTGGAAAACTATGTAATTCTGTCTCTTATATGACCAAGCCAGACTCAACACCTTTCCCCTGTTCTGTAACTCCCTACCTTGATGGTTCCATTATTACTATTTAGAAGGTAAAGTATATGTTATAGAATGGCAAAAATATGATCCGTTCATGTCCATAGACGCTATATTTTGATAAAAAAATTAAAAGGTAGGGATCAGATGGGACCATTTCAGTTCACAATAGCAAACTCTTGTGCTGTTTCTATAGAATCTGTGCTTTATTTTTGTCTCCAACTCTGACCTTTCAGAGTAAATTCTATTCTTGATCAAATTGGAATATTTAATTCAGTAGTCGGCAACTAGGGTGATCCATTCACACAGAAAGACATGCCCAATCTGAGGCCCAAAGAATACAAATTCTTTATATCCATGAACTGTAAAGTATTCATGAGGGACTGCAGTCTTACCTGCATTCAGATGTCCTAAGGAAGTGGATATTTTCTTACAGGTTTTTGATCTTGGCTCTCTTAGTGATGGCTGTCCAGGAACCTAGATAATGTACAGCTTGTGCCAAGACACAGGGCCATTGTAGCAGCTGGAGGAAGTCACCATCACTGGTCCATAAAACAGATAAGAGGGTGGAACTATGGAGGGCCTTAGCCTTTGATCTTTGCTTAAGTGCAGAGATGTAATCAGGTTATCAGTAATATCAAATGCTAAAACATGACAGGAACTGGCTTCATATTTTCTCAAGCTCTGTTCTAAAGGGTATGGGTTTCTCCATTTATTTTAGTTATTTAATTTAGTTTAACTGCCTATTCTTAACTCCATAAAAATGCTGAAATGAAAATTTTTGATAATTTATGAAATTCAATGTGAAAGAATTATCAGTACAAAAGAAGAAATTTTAAGAAAGCCTAAAGTCATTCTATTAGTCATTTCACTATAAAATGGCTTACTCTTAAAAAAGTTATTTGCATTTTGTTACATATTGAACATACTGAAATTTTTATTAAGTTGAAAATTATTCCTTAAAAATATGCTTGCAAGTGACAAATACAGGAGGTTGTATTTATTTAATTGTAGAATTTTATGTTTAATGCTCTGTAGTAACTAAGCAGAAAGTAGAGAAATGATTGTATGCATTACTATATAAGTATGAAATTTTAAGAAACTAACATTTGCATGGCTAATGAGCTTACTTGTTTAATAATCAATTTAATCTAGATTGTATTGGCACTATATATTACCTTTAAGTAATGCACATATAAGCTCTTATTTAAAATCTTGGCAGAGAAATATTTGTTAAGGTATTTCAGAAATATGTTGACAACAATGGAAAAGTAACTAAAATTAAAGGTGATATATGCAAAATTACATAAACTCAGACCACCTCTGAGAAGAGTCTAGTACTTGGAATTTTTCAGAGTTTCTTATGCTCAACAGAACAAGGCTCACAAATGCATCAGCTCCAGCTCCAGCCCCAGCCCCAGCCCCAGCCCCAGCCCCAGCCCCAGCCCCAGCCCCAGCCCCAGCCCCAGCCCCAGCCCCAGCCCCAGCCCCAGCCCCAACCCCAGCCCCAGCACTACCACCACAACAACTACACTTCTGTCTTTCATTTCAGGATCATGTTAAGTTAACACATGTCCCAAACTCCCATATCTGCTGCATCTGCTTTGGGAGCTGCAGTTACTATGCAAAACCACCACCTTTCTCAAACAAGCATTTCTAATTGAGCCTGTCACCCAGGCTTCACAACTGTGGGTGCTGAGCAACTGTATTATGTGTAGTGTTACATGTTTAGTGTTGAACATCTGCTTGCTTAACTCTTTACTATAAATCTTTTTCAAACCAGTCTTTAATCTTAAACACCTTCACTTATGGTGTCTTTGTAAATCCCACCTGTATTTTCGTGGTGCATTGGATTATCAGTTATTATATCTCTTAAGATAATAACTCTGGTTTTAGCTTTTGAGCCAAAATTATAGTCTCAAAACAATTCAAATCATGAATGTCTGTATTGACAAAAATAAGATCTAAATAGTAGCAGCTAAATTACAAAGGAACTGGCTAGCTAGCATAAAATGGGTAAAGAGCAAACACAGGTATCTTTGCAAAGCATGTTTTTAGTTTGGATAGGCTAAATTAATGGGTTATAAGAACTATGTAGGTATACTAGAATCTATCTGGCCTATACTTGTTTTCTTAGAAAGGGAATGATTACTAATTAAGAAATTATTCCATGTGTTTTAGGGCTGAAGTCATACAAAGAGTCAGAAGTAGATGGAGTTAAAGAATACATTTGTTGGGTTTAGGTTATAGTCACATGCATAACAGGAGTAGGAATCTTGAGTGTTTATTAGAAACCTGCCTGTGATGGAGGATAACAAATTAGAAATAAAGTATTTTTTACATTCATTTATAAGTTAACATTCATTCAATTTAGAACATTTTGCTCTTACTTTTAGACCTGTTTCCCATCCCTTTTCTGAGCCTTGCTGCCCTTCCCCTTGACACACTAGTCCCTGTTCTGTTTATGTGTCATAGAATTCTTTTATTCTTATTTCAACTCTGTCAAAATCACTTCTTCTATTGACATGATATTCTTTTTATGTCCAATAAATACACAGACATATTCATTTTATTTCCAATAAACACACAACAAACTTACGTGTGTGCGCACATTTTCACACACACACACACATACACACACACGTGTGATCTGCATTTGAGACAATATAAAGGGTGTACATTTATCAGTCTTATTTTACTTAACATAATGATTTCCAGTTCTATCCATTTTCTTGCAACGGCATAATTTTGATTTTCATTAGCTGAAAAAGATCCCATAATATGCATACATGTGCCATATTTTCTTGATCTCTTCATCAGATTGTGGACATCTAGACTTGTTCCAGTGTTTTGATATATTGTGATTAGGGCAGCAATCAGTATGAATGTACAGTTATTGCCTTGATGAGACCTAGATTTTTATACACAAACACACACACACACACACACACACACACACACACACACACACACACACCCCAAGGAGTAATAATATAAAATGATGATTTTAAGTCTTTTTGTTTGTTTTCAGAAACTCCCATTACTGATCTCCACAGTGGTTGCATCAGTTTACAGTCTGACAAGAAGTATATGTTTGTTTCCACACATTTTTTCCAGTGTTTCTTATTGTCTGTATTCTTAAAGACAGACATTCACTCTAGAGTCCAATACAATCCCATTAGTAAATTCTTGATGTTATTTCTTCTTATTCTATTGGAATCCCTTTCAGGAAATGTTGACAGTGTCTTTTTCTTGGAGTGTTTTTTCCCCACTGCTGACTATGATTCACATTTTTCATTGGGTTATGGTCTATTTTGGCTTTAGTTTTGCACAGAATGAGAAATAGTTGATCTAGTGTCGTTCTACTATGTGAGAATATTATTTCCAAGCACTACATGCTAATGAGATTTTTTTTTCAATGTATGCTTTTGATGGTTTGGTCAAATACTAAGTAGCTTAGCTTTGAAGTTGTGTAAGTGTCTTGGGAGGGAGGGGTGTTTTCTCTTAGTCTCTATTAATCTACATGATTGATTTTGTGCCAGTTCTATGCTGTCTTTGCCACGATTGCTCTCTAGGATATTTGAAGATTTGGTAATCCAGTACTTCCAGCATTGCTTTTCTGTTTCAGATTGTTAAACAACTTTGCATGTTTTGTTTCTATGCTGATTTTAAGATTATTTTTCTAGTATTTTGAAGACTGTCATTGTATGCTTGATGAGAATTATGTTGGATCTCTAGGTTATTTTCAATAATTACAGATTTTCATAATCCCAATTCTGCCAATCTATGAGGGTGGCATATCTTTCAACCATTCCATGCCTTTCTTGATTTTTCCAGTATTTGAAAATTTTCACTGAATAGTTTTCCATCTCCTTTAGTATGTTTGTTCATAAGCACATTGTTATTGCTGAAGGCATTGAATATGACATTTTTCATTTCTTTCTCAGCAAGTTACTCTTGTATAGATAGGTTACTGATTTTTGTGCTTATGTTCCACCCTGCTGCTTTGCTGAATGTAATTATTATTTTCAAGCTTTTTGGTATAATCCTTGGTGTCTTTTAAGTATAGGCTCACATTTTCTGCAGGCAGCATTGAACTCTTACTTTCCTAATTTTTGTCTTTCTTTTCTCTTACTACTCCAAAAGAAGTGAATATGATCTTGAATAATAGCTGGAAAATACCTGTGTTTTATTGTGGATATTAGAATAAGTGCTCAGGTCTTTCAACCATTTAGTAATGACAGCTAGTTTTTGTTGAATATAAAATTTATCATACAAAAAATGTTTCTTTTATGCTAAGGTTCTCTAAGACTTTAACCAAAGGGAAGGCTAAACTTTGTACATCCTTCCCCCCGCCACCCATGGCCATTAAGACTATAAGACATTAATCTGTCCTTAAGTTACTGTCTTAGTTACCATTCTGTTGCTTGGATAAAATATGCTGACAAAAGACAATTAAGGGAGAATGAGTTTATTTCAGTTTAAAATTCCAGAGGAATGTACTTAATCCTACCAGAAAACATGGTAGCAGACAAGCAGGCAAGCAGGGCAAAGATGAACAAGAGGCCATCTAGTTACATTGCACTCATCCTCAGAAATCAGATAATAAGCAATTGGTGCCTAGCTACTAAGCCTTAAGTCCTATATATAATGATACTTCCTACACTGAGACTTCACCTTATAAAGTTCCTAAAATTTTCATAAACTTTAGGATAAACTCTAGATCATATACCAACATATGAACCTATGTGAAACATTTTTCATTCAAACTATAAAACTTATACATATTTATTTGCAAATGTTGGAAAATGTTTTGATCCCTAAGAAGAAACAAAATTAGTCATGATCTTCTTGAATGTGATTACATGTATTTCATTTGAATTTCCTGTTTATGTCCTTCGTAAACAAAATTTTAGGGAAATTGCTCTAGAGTAATCTTTTTGGGCTAGGACTTTGTCCAGTTTGAGTACCAGAATATGACTAGGTTTCTAGAACAAGTTTAGTTGGTTTCTATTTTCTGTTTGAAGTGTTATCAGTAAATCATGTTTAAAAGTTTACTAGGATCCAGTAACGAATCAATGAAGCTTTAGACTTTTCTTTATGAAAGAATTTTCGTTTGTCAGTCTCATGCTTGTTATAAAAAATTTGAATATTATACATCAATGTGTTTTAATTTGTCACACAATCTTATTGGATTATTTGGTTTTCTGGAGTCTATTGTCTTGAGTTATTTGTATATATTGGATATTAGCCCTCTATAGGATTTAGGATTGGTACAGAGCTAAACAAAGAATTCTCAACTGAGGAATATCGACTGGTTGAGAAGCACATAGAAAAAAAAAAAGTTCAGCATCCTTAGTCATCAGGGAAATGCAAATCAAAACAACCCTGAGATTCCACCTCATACCAGTCAGAATGGCTAAGATAAAAAAACTCAGGTGACAACAGATGCTGGCAAGGATGTGGAGAAAGAGGAACACTCCTTCACTGCTGGTGGGATTGCAAACTGGTATAACCACTCTGGAAATCAGTCTGGCGGTTCCTCAGAAAATTGGACATAGTGCTACCAGAGGATCCAGCAATACCACTCCTGAGCATATATCCAGAAGATGTTCCAACTGGTAAGAAGGACACATGCTCCACTATGTTCATAGCAGCCTTATTTATAATAGCTAGAAGCTGGAAAGAACCCAGTTGTCCCTCTACAGAGGAATGGAGACAGAAAATGTGGTACATTTACACAATGGAGTACTACTCGGCTATTAAAAAGTGGATTTATGAAATTCTTAGGCAAATGGATGTACTTGGAGAATATCATCCTTAGTGAGGTAGCCCAATCACAAAAGAATACACATGATATGCACTCAGAGATAAGTGGATATTAGCCCATAAGCTCAGAATACTCAAGATACAATTTGCAAAACAGTGAAACTCAAGAAGGAAGACCAAAGTGTGGGTACCTCAATCCTTCTTAGAATGGGGAACAAAATACCCATGGAAGGAGTTACAGAGACAAAGTATGAAGCAAAGACTGAAGGAATGACTGTCCAGAGATGACCCGACCTGGGGATCCATCCCATATACAATGACCAAACCCAGACACTACTGTGGATGCCAATAAGTGCTTGCTGATAGATGATATAGCTGTCTCCTGAGCTCTACCAGTGCCTGACAAATACAGAAGTGGATGCTCACAGCCATCCATTGGATGGAGCACAGGGTCCCCAAAGAAAGAGCTAGAGAAAGTATCCAAGGAGCTGAAGGGGTTTGCAGCCCCATACGAGGAACGACAATATGAACTAGCCAGTATCTCCAGAGCTCCGTGAGACTAAACCACCAATCAAAGAAAATACATGGTGGGACTCATGTCTCTAGCTGCCTATATAGCAGAGGATGGCCACGTCAGTCATCAGTGTGAGGAGATGCCCTTGGTCCTGTGAAGGTTCTATACCCCAGTATAGGGGACTGCAGGGCCAGGAAGCAGGAATAGGTGGGCTGGTGAGAAGTGGGAGGGGGAAAGGGGTAGGGGATTTTCAGAGTGGAAACTAAGAAAGGGGATAACATCTTAAATGTAAATAAAGAAAATATCTAATATAAAAAGAAAAAGATTTATATTTTAACATGATCTCAGTCTCGGGCATCCTAGACACCGCTGGACACTGCAGAAGAGCTGACAACAAAGTGGGGGCCCAGGGGGAGGTTTGATCATCCCCAGAACTGAAGGGAGGAGAGAGCAAAGGGAGAGGGGCGCTTTGTGGTTCCCATTTGGGTGAGAGTCATTGATCTGATCTGTGTCAGGAGAAAGAGAGAAGGTAGAAAGAGGGAGACTGGCCATGGCCACGTAGAGAGAAGGGAGAAGGGAAGAGAGAAAGAAGGAGGGCTAATTATGAGAATAAGAAAGGTGAGAGTTCCTCTATTGGCGGCTCTGTGTTCCATCCTATAGATGACTCTGAGTAAAGTACCCAAGGAGCTGAAGGGGTCTGCAACCCTATAGATGGAACAATACGAACTAATCAGTACCCTCAGAGCTCATGTCTCTAGCTGCATTTGTAGCAGAAGGTGGCCTAGTCTGCAATCATTGGAAAGAGAGGCCCCTTGGTCTTGCAAACTTTATATGCCCTAGTACAGGGGAACGCCAGGGCCAAGAAGTGGGAGTGAGTGGGTAGGGGAGCAGGGTGGGGGGAGGTTATAGGGGACTTTATGGGCTAGCATTTGAAATGTAAATGAAGAAAATATCTAATAAATAAAGTAACTAAGAAAGGTGAGAGTTTAAGAGAGAGAGGAGGTCCCAAGCGGCCCCTTTTATAGTAGGCTCCGCTGCCTTTCTGTTGCCAGGTAACTGTGTGGAGTGGAGGTAACTGAAGGGGTGGAGTCTAGCCAGAATGCCAGAAGCTTGGGATGTTGTCTGCTTGACTTAGAGTCACAGAATTATGGAGCTGGGGGCTCCGTGGTGTCAGGTGCCTATGTCTGGGAATGTGGCTCACTCTTCTGTCCCTTGTAGAGTTTTCTACTGGGTCTTCATAGCAAGCCTCATTCAACCAAATCAGGCTGCCCCATAGAAGTTTGCAATGTAATCTCCAGCAATCATCCAGATTTTTTTTTTTTTTGGAATCTATTGTTATATTTTTTTCCACTTTTTGTCTTTATTCTTAGGCTTAGCTTGGTTTGGGCTTGACAATCTTATTTACATTTGGAAAAAATAGTTCTTTTATCATCTGTATTAATCTTTTAGCTGTCATTTCATTAATTTCTGCTTTTATTATAATTTCTTGCTACCTACTGGAATTTCAGAGAAGGCTAGTTCAGAGTATCAGGGAAGACATAACTGGCTTTTGTTTTCCTATGACTTTGAGGTGCATCATTGGATTCTTTATTTATCCCCCTACTTTATCTCTCAATAAGCATGTACAGATACAATTTTTTCTCATGGATTTGTCTTACCTATTTCTGAGAATATCGTGGAAGTTGTGCCAATATTTTCATTTAAAATCTAAGACATTTTAAATTTTAAATTCTTTCCTTATATTTTTCAGTAATGTGCAATTTATTTTTTGGGTAATGTCTATGGTATCTCTTGCTAATGATTTCTTGTATTCTACTACAATCTGACAGGATACAAAGAATTATTTTGATGCCATTGTCTTTGTCCAAATTGTAGTGTGATGATTTTAAAGAATGATTATGGCTTGCTTAGAAAAATGTATATTTCCTATTTGTGGAATGGAATATTTTCTATATCTTTGTTAAATCCATTGACCCATAATGAAGTTTAACTCTGAAGTTTCATTTTTGCTTTTCAGTTTTGATGACTTATCTCAAAGTGAGAATGAGATATTGAAGTTCCTCATTATCACTGTAGCCGAACCTTTATGTAACTTCATTAATTTTGATGTTTAATTTATAAAATGTGAGATCAAATGACTTGACAAAGAAGTAATTAAAATTGTTGTTTTCTTTCTATAACTTTTGCTTTTATCATTATGCAGTGACCTCCATTTTTTTCTGCCTAACTTTTGAGTTTTACTTTACTAGATATCTGAAGAAATATAATAACTTGTGTTGGGTTTTTTATTTCCTTGTTATACTGATTCCTCCCTCTTTACAGTTAGTCTCTGAGCATCTCTGGCAATGTGTATTTTATGAACAGTTGAATTTTATTTTGTAATCACTCTAGCTAGTGTGTACCCCTTCAATAACAAAGTAAGGTAGTTTATATTTAAAACTATTGTCAAGAGTCATATACTTAAGAAAAATAAAAGAGTCATATACCTTGCTTGTAGTTTTGTTTGCTGTTTTGTTTGGTTGGCTTCTTGTTAGTTCTTTCCTTCCTCCCCAGGTACTATTGGGGGTTTGCTGATTCCTTCTGCTGGCCATGATGGGTTTCTTTCAAGTACCCCTTTATCTATCATTTCCTCATATAATGTTAGCTCTTTCTAGTGCTCTTAGGGTAAAATTGTCTTTCATTAAGTAACTTGTCTATGCCTTTAGTCTTTTTGTCAGCTGTTTCTTCTATGCCACAGATTTTTATGTTCTCCCATTGAAATCCAGAGTGCTTAGAAATGTATACCTGCTCACTATTTGTATTTTCTTTATATTTGTTCATTGTCTTATTTCCTTGTTGTTATCTCTCACACTTGAATATCATTCTTCCTTTTGATCTTTTTTATAATTAATCTTTTTTGCTGTTCTGTTATGAATTGATTTACCCTTTGATTTATAGCATCTATTTGCTTCTTTCTTATAGTGAAATTTTCCTCAATGGTTTTTTTTCTTCCAAATTGTTGACCATATCAACAACTCTACCAATTTTCTTATTTCCATCTTTAATTGATTTACTTATTTTATTCACAGGGTTAAATTGAGTACTTCATGTAGTCACTATTCCATTGTTCTTGTTGTTTTGTTTTGTTTCCTTGTTTTAAATAATTTGAAAAAATATTCTTTTGTCAACTCAGATATTTTATTAGTGTTTTTGTTTTCTATAATTGAGGGGAAATGAATGTAAGGAGTGGCTCATTTCCCTATTTCTTATGTGTTTTCTTATATTTTTTGTGTCTTCCAAGATGGATGTCTTTAGCTTTTATGTCATCTCTTTTCTTACATTTTAAAATATTGTGTGTCTTCCTCATGAGATTTTTTCACTTGGGTTTATGTTTACTCCTCTTATGTATGAGGGAAGCTACCTGTAATAACAAATATAGTAACATGGCAGTAATGCTGGAGTTACCCTGCAGTAGAATATACTTATATACTTCAGTTATATCTGTAATATTGTTCAGAGAAAGGAGCCCTAGTATATTGATCGAAATCAGATAAGAGAGTTTTACAGTTAAAAGTATTCACAGGAAAACAGGGAGGATATGGGAAAAGGATAAAATGCAAAAGTGTATAGTTTAGCGATATGAAGAATAATAGAAAATACTACAGAGTTGAATGCAGAGAAAGGACAACCATAAATCCCCTTTCAAGTTAAACAGAAGCTAAAGCAAATGAGTTGGACAAAAACCAAAGCACAGAAAGGAAAACAGAAAAAAAAAAAGAAGAAGAAGATTTAATCTCAGTGGCTGTTTCTTTATGAAATCAATGTTCAGCTCCACCCACTGTTTTGTTTTCTAAATATATTTATCCCATGATCTCCACTGGATTTCTTTTTTCTTTTTTTTTTTTTCCATTTTTTATTAGGTATTTAGCTCATTTATATTTCCAATGCTATACCAAAAGTCCCCCATATCCACCCACCCCCACTCCCCTGCCCACCCACTCCCCCTTTTTGGCCCTGGTGTTCCCCTGTACTGGGGCATATAAAGTTTGCAAGTCCAATGGGCCTCTCTTTCCAGTGATGGCCGACTAGGCCATCTTTTGATATATATGCAGCTAGAGTCAAGAGCTCCGGGGTACTGGTTAGTTCATAATGTTGTTCCACCTATAGGGTTGCAGATCCCTTTAGCTCCTTGGCTACTTTCTCTAGCTCCTCCATTGGGAGCCCTATGATCCATCCATTAGCTGACTGTGAGCATCCACTTCTGTGTTTGCTAGGCCCCAGCATAGTCTCACAAGAGACAGCTACATCTGGGTCCTTTCAATAAAATCTTGCTAGTGTATGCAATGGTGTCAGCGTTTGGATGCTGATTATGGGGTGGATCCCTGGATATGGCAGTCTCTACATGGTCCATCCTTTCATCTCAGCTCCAAACTTTGTCTCTGTAACTCCTTCCATGGGTGTTTTGTTCCCAAATCTAAGGAGGGGCATAGTGTCCACATTTCAGTCTTCATTCTTCTTGAGTTTCATGTGTTTAGCAAATTATATCTTATATCTTGGGTATCCTAGGTTTGGGGCTAATATCCACATATCAGTGAGTACATATTGTGTGAGTTTCTTTGTGAATGTGTTACCTCACTCAGGATGATGCCCTCCAGGTCCATCCATTTGGCTAGGAATTTCATAAATTCATTCTTTTTAATAGCTGAGTAGTACTCCATTGTGTAGATGTACCACATTTTCTGTATCCATTCCTCTGTTGAGGGGCATGTAGGTTCTTTCCAGCTTCTGGCTATTATAAATAAGGCTGCTATGAACATAGTGGAGCATGTGTCCTTCTTACCAGTTGGGGCATCTTCTGGATATATGCCCAGGAGAGGTATTGCTGGATCCTCTGGTAGTACTATGTCCAATTTTCTGAGGAACCGCCAGACTGATTTCCAGAGTGGTTGAACAAGCCTGCACTCCCACCAACAATGGAGGAGTGTTCCTCTTTCTCCACATCCACGCCAGCATCTGCTGTCACCTGAATTTTTGATCTTAGCCATTCTGACTGGTGTGAGGTGAAATCTCAGGGTTGTTTTGATTTGCATTTCCCTGATGATTAAGGATGTTGAACATTTTTTCAGGTGTTTCTTTGCCATTCGGTATTCCTCAGGTGAGAATTCTTTGTTCAGTTATGAGCCCCATTTTTTAATGGGGTTATTTGATTTT
This sequence comes from Mus musculus, assembly GCF_000001635.26. Lineage (NCBI taxonomy): Eukaryota > Metazoa > Chordata > Mammalia > Rodentia > Muridae > Mus > Mus musculus. Next base: position 10,453,824 of record NC_000077.6, on the reverse strand, counting down.
CTGAAGTCCACCTTCTTGAGTTCTTTATATATGTTGGATATTAGTCCCCTATCTGATTTAGGATAGGTAAAGATCCTTTCCCAATCTGTTGGTGGTCTTTTTGTCTTATTGACGGTATCTTTTGCCTTGCAGAAACTTTGGAGTTTCATTAGGTCCCATTTGTCAATTCTCATTCTTACAGCAGAAGCCATTGCTGTTCTGTTCAGGAATTTTTCCCCTGTGCCCATATCTTCAAGGCTTTTCCCCACTTTCTCCTCTATAAGTTTCAGTGTCTCTGGTTTTATGTGAAGTTCCTTGATCCACTTAGATTTGACCTTAGTACAAGGAGATAAGTATGGATCGATTCGCATTCTTCTACACGATAACAACCAGTTGTGCCAGCACCAATTGTTGAAAATGCTGTCTTTCTTCCACTGGATGGTTTTAGCTCCCTTGTCGAAGATCAAGTGACCATAGGTGTGTGGGTTCATTTCTGGGTCTTCAATTCTATTCCATTGGTCTACTTGTCTGTCTCTATACCAGTACCATGCAGTTTTTATCACAATTGCTCTGTAGTAAAGCTTTAGGTCTGGCATGGTGATTCCGCCAGAAGTTCTTTTATCCTTGAGAAGACTTTTTGCTATCCTAGGTTTTTTGTTATTCCAGATAAATTTGCAAATTGCTCCTTCCAATTCGTTGAAGAATTGAGTTGGAATTTTGATGGGGATTGCATTGAATCTGTAGATTGCTTTTGGCAAGATAGCCATTTTTAGAATGTTGATCCTGCCAATCCATGAGCATGGGAGATCTTTCCATCTTCTGAGATCTTCCTTAATTTTTTCTTCAGAGATTTGAAGTTTTTATCATACAGATCTTTCACTTCCTTAGTTAGAGTCACGCCAAGATATTTTATATCATTTGTGACTATTGAGAAGGGTGTTGTTTCCCTAATTTCTTTCTCAGCCTGTTTATTCTTTGTATAGAGAAAGGCCATTGACTTGTTTGAGTTTATTTTATATGCAGCTACTTCACCGAAGCTGTTTATCAGGTTTAGGAGTTCTCTGGTAGAATTTTTAGGGTCACTTATATATACTATCATATCATCTGCAAAAAGTGATATTTTGACTTCCTCTTTTCCAATTTGTATCCCCTTGATCTCCTTTTGTTGTCGAATTGCTCTGGCTAATACTTCAAGTACTATGTTGAAAAGGTAGGGAGAAAGTGGGCAGCCTTGTCTAGTCCCTGATTTTAGTGGGATTGCTTCCAGCTTCTCTCCATTTACTTTGATGTTGGCTACTGGTTTGCTGTAGATTGCTTTTATCATGTTTAGGTATGGGCCTTGAATTCCTGATCTTTCCAACACTTTTATCATGAATGGGTGTTGGATCTTGTCAAATGCTTTTTCTGCATCTAACGAGATGATCATGTGGTTTTTGTCTTTGAGTTTGTTTATATAATGGATTACATTGTTGGATTTTCGTATATTAAACCATCCCTGCGTCCCTGGAATAAAACCTACTTGGTCAGGATGGATGATTGCTTTAATGTGTTCTTGGATTCGGTTAGCGAGAATTTTATTGAGGATTTTTGCATCGATATTCATAAGAGAAATTGGTCTGAAGTTCTCTATCTTTGTTGGGTCTTTCTGTGGTTTAGGTATCAGAGTAATAGTGGCTTCATAAAATGAGTTGGGTAGAGTACTTTCTACTTCTATTTTGTGAAATAGTTTGTGCAGAACTGGAATTAGATCTTCTTTGAAGGTCTGATAGAACTCTGCACTAAACCCATCTGGTCCTGGGCTTTTTTTGGTTGGGAGACTATTAATAACTGCTTCTATTTCTTTAGGTGATATGGGACTGTTTAGATGGTCAACTTGATCCTGATTCAACTTTGGTACCTGGTATCTGTCCAGAAATTTGTCCATTTCGTCCAGGTTTTCCAGTTTTGTTGAGTATAGCCTTTTGTAGAAGGATCTGATGGTGTTTTGGATTTCTTCAGGATCTGTTGTTATGTCTCCCTTTTCATTTCTGATTTTGTTAATTAGGATTTTGTCCCTGTGCCCTTTAGTGAGTCTAGCTAAGGGTTTATCTATCTTGTTGATTTTCTCAAAGAACCAACTCCTCGTTTGGTTAATTCTTTGAATAGTTCTTCTTGTTTCCACTTGGTTGATTTCACCCCTGAGTTTGATTATTTCCTGCCGTCTACTCCTCTTGGGTGAATTTGCTTCCTTTTTTTCTAGGGCTTTTAGATGTGTTGTCAAGCTGCTAGTATGTGCTGTCTCCCGTTTCTTCTTGCAGGCACTCAGAGCTATGAGTTTCCCTCTTAGAAATGCTTTCATTGTGTCCCATAGGTTTGGGTACGTTGTGGCTTCATTTTCATTAAACTCTAAAAAGTCCTTAATTTCTTTCTTTATTCCTTCCTTGACCAAGGTATCATTGAGAAGAGTGTTATTCAGTTTCCACGTGAATGTTGGCTTTCCATTATTTATGTTGTTATTGAAGATCAGTCTTAGGCCATGGTGGTCTGATAGGATACATGGGACAATTTCAATATTTTTGTATCTATTGAGGCCTGTTTTGTGACCAATTATATGGTCAATTTTGGAGAAGGTCCCGTGAGGTGCTGAGAAGAAGGTATATCCTTTTGTTTTAGGATAAAATGTTCTGTAGATATCTGTCAGGTCCATTTGTTTCATAACTTCTGTTAGTTTCACTGTGTCCCTGTTTAGTTTCTGTTTCCACGATCTGTCCTTTGAAGAAAGTGGTGTGTTGAAGTCTCCCACTATTATTGTGTGAGGTGCAATGTATGCTTTGAGCTTTACTAAAGTGTCTCTAATGAATGTGGCTGCCCTTGCATTTGGTGCGTAGATATTCAGAATTGAGAGTTCCTCTTGGAGGATTTTACCTTTGATGAGTATGAAGTGTCCCTCCTTGTCTTTTTTGATAACTTTGGGTTGGAAGTCGATTTTGTCCGATACTAAAATGGCTACTCCAGCTTCTTTCTTCAGTCCATTTGCTTGGAAAATTGTTTTCTAGCCTTTCACTCTGAGGTAGTGTCTGTCTTTTTCCCTGAGATGGGTTTCCTGTAAGCAGCAGAATGTTGGGTCCTGTTTGTGTAGCCAGTCTGTTAGTCTATGTCTTTTTATTGGGGAATTGAGTCCATTGATATTAAGAGATATTAAGGAAAAGTAATTGTTGCTTCCTTTTATTTTTGTTGTTAGAGTTGGCATTCTGTTCTTGTGGCTGTCTTCCTTTTGGTTTGTTGAATGATTACTTTCTTGGTTGTTCTAGGGCGTGATTTCTGTCCTTGTATTGCTTCTTTTCTGTTATTATCCTTTGAAGGGCTGGATTCGTGGAAAGATATTGTGTGAATTTGTTTTTGTCGTGGAATACTTTGGTTTCTCCATCTATGGTAATTGAGAGTTTGGCCGGGTATAGTATCCTGGGCTGGCATTTGTGTTCTCTTAGTGTCTGTATAACATCTGTCCAGGCTCTTCTGGCTTTCATAGTCTCTGGTGAAAAGTCTGGTGTAATTCTGATAGGCCTTCCTTTATATGTTACTTGACCTTTCTCCCTTACTGCTTTTAATATTCTATCTTTATTTAGTGCATTTGTTGTTCTGATTATTATGTTTCGGGAGGAATTTCTTTTCTGGTCCAGTCTATTAGGAGTTCTGTAGGCTTCTTGTATGATCATGGGCATCTCTTTTTTTATGTTTGGGAAGTTTTCTTCTATTATTTTGTTGAAGATATTAGCTGGCCCTTTAAGTTGAAAATCTTCATTCTCATCAATTCCTATTATCCGTAGGTTTGGTCTTCTCATTGTGTCCTGGATTACCTGGATGTTTTGAGTTAGGATCCTTTTGCATTTTGTATTTTCTTTGACTGTTGTGCCGATGTTCTCTATGGAATCTTCTGCACCTGAGATTCTCTCTTCCATTTCTTGTATTCTGTTGCTGATGCTCGCATCTATGGTTCCAGATCTCTTTCCTAGGGTTTCTATCTCCAGCGTTGCCTCGTTTTGGGTTTTCTTTATTGTGTCTACTTCCCCTTTTAGTTCTAGTATGGTTTTGTTCATTTCCATCACCTGTTTGGATGTGTTTTCCTGTTTTTCTTTAATGATTTCTACCTGTTTGGCTGTGTTTTCCTGCTTTTCTTTAAGGGCCTGTAACTCTTTAGTAGTGCTCTCCTGTAATTCTTTAAGTGACTTATGAAAGTCCTTCATGATGTCCTCTATCATCATCATGAGAAATGTTTTTAAATCTGGGTCTAGATTTTCGGTTGTGTTGGGGTGCCCAGGACTAGGTGGGGTGGGAGTGCTGCGTTCTGATGATGGTGAGTGGTCTTGATTTTTGTTAGTAGGATTCTTACGTTTGCCTTTCGCCATCTGGTAATCTCTGAAGCTAGCTGTTTTAGTTGTCACTGTTAAGAGCTTGTTCTTCAGGTGACTCTGTTAGCCTCTATAAGAAGACCTGGAGGGTAGCACTCTCCTTAGTTTCAGTGGGCAGAGTATTCTCTGCAGGCAAGCTCTCTTCTTGCAGGGCAGGTACCCAGATATCTGGTGTTCGAACCAGACTCCTCGCAGAAGTTGTATTCCACTCACTAGAGGTCTTAGGATCTCGTGTGGAATCCTGTGTGGGCCCTTGCAGGTGTCAGGCGACTCTGCTGGCAAGGTAGCCCGGGGCTCGAGTTGAGCAGAAAGGACTTGTGCCCCAGATCAGGCCCGGGTAGCCTGCTTCCCTATGTACTGCCGTCTCAGGTTCCGCTTGATTGGATTGGGGCAGGCGCTGTGTTCCACTCACCAGAGGTCTTAGGATCCCGTGGGGTGTCCCGTGTGGGCCCTTGCGGGTGTTGGGCAAGACTCTGCTGGCAAGGTAGCCCGGGGCTCGAGTGGAGCTGAAGGGGCTTGTGCCCCAGATCAGGCCCGGGTAGCCTGCTTCCCTATGTACTGCAGTCTCAGGTTCTGCGTGATTGGATTGAGGCAGGCGCTGTGTTCCACTCACCAGAGGTCTTAGGATCCCGTGGGGAGTCCCGTGTGGGCCCTTGCGGGTGTTGGGCAAGACTCTGCTGGCAAGGTAGCCTGGGGCTCGAGTCGAGCGGAAGGCTCCACTGGATTTCTTAATGATGAAACTTGATAAGAGAGTAAGCAGATGTTGGCGAGGATGTGGAGAAAGAGGAACACTCTTCCATTGTTGGTGGGATTGCATGCTTGTACAACCACTCTGGAAATCAGTCTGGCGGTTCCTCAGAAAATTGGACATAGTACTACCAGAGGATCCCACAATACCTCTCCTGGGCATATATGCAGAAGATGTTCCAACCAGTAAGAAGGACACATGCTCCACTATGTTCATAGCAGCCTTATTTATAATAGCCAGAAGCTATAAAGAACCCAGATGCCCCTCAACAGAAAAATGGATACAGAAAATGTGGTACATTTACACAATGGAGTACTACTCAGCTATTAAAAACAATGAATTTATGAAATTCCTAGGCAAATGGATGGCATCCTAGGACCTGGAGGGCATCATCCTGAGTGAGCTAACCCAATCACAAAAGAACTCACACAATATGTACGCACTGGTAAGTGGATATTAGGCAGGAAACTTAGAATACCCAAGATATAAGATACAATTTGCTAAATGCATGAAACTCAAGAAGAACAAAGACCAGTGTGGACACTTTGCACCTTCTTAGAATTGGGAACAAAACACCCATGGAAGGAGTTACAGAGACAAAGTTTGGAGCTGAGACGAAAAGATGGACCATCTAGAGACTGCCATATCCGGGGATCCATCCCATAATCAGCCTCCAAACGCTGACACCATTGCATACACTAGCAAGACTTTGCTGAAAGGACCCTGATATAGCTGTCTCTTGTGAGACTATGCAGGGGGCTAGCAAACACAGAAGTGGACGCTCACAGTCAGCTATTGGATGGATCACAGGGCTCCCAATGGAGGAGCTAGAGAAAGTAACCAAGGAGCTAAAGGGATCTGCAACCCTATAGGTGGAACAACAGTATGAACTACCCAGTACCCCCCAGAGCTCATGTCTCTAGCTGCATATGTATCAAAAGATGGCCTAGTCGGCCATCATTGGAAAGAGAGGCCCATCGGTCATGCAAACTTTATCTGGCTCAGTACAGGGGAACACCAGGGCCAAGAAGTGGGAGTGGGTGGGTGGGGGAGTGGGTGGGTGAGCGTGTGGGGGACTTTTGGGATAGCATTGGAAATGTAAATGAAATAAATACCTAATTAAAAAACAAAATAAAAATAACCATTCATAAAATAATAATAATAATAATAATAAAGAGTAAGCCTCTAAATCTCCTGAAGGTTTCAGGCAAGTGTTGGGGTTCTTTGCCTTTTTTTCCCAGAAATCCTTTGTGTTCTAGATAACTTCTGAGGTTATAAATTAAATCACAGCATGTTTTGTTTTGTACTGACCTAAAAATTACCTCCTCCCTACAGTGAAATAACCTAAAGAATTTCTCAAGTGATTCATTGCTTAATAAAGGGCTTTTTATTTTACATGAAGTATGCATTCAAATTGCACACACAAATAAAATGAACATCAAACATTATGTAAATTTATGCTTTTATATTTATAGATCTATTACTACATAGTTTTGTTGATGTTTAGCTTTCTGTTTTTACATAATATTTTTATTAATCATTGGAGAATTTAATACAGTGTATTTGGGTCATATTCATACCTTCCCACAACTTTTCCAGTCCACTCATGTATCTTTACATGCCCAACTTTATGTTCTCTCTCTGTCTCTGCATTTCTGTCTCTGTGTCTCCTCTCCTCTCCTCTCCTCTCCTCTCCTCTCCTCTCCTCTCCTCTCCTCTCCTCTCCTCTCCTCTCCGCTCCTCTCCTCTCCTCTCCTCTCCTCTCCTCTCCTCTCCTCTCCTCTCCTCATTGCCTTCTTTATTTAAACACATTGAATCCAGTTTGTATTTAACAACAACTTCTGTGTGGGGAGCAAGCCCTGGAGAGTTTTTAATGTACCAAGTGTATTTTGGAGAAAACTGATTTTGTGTCTCTCAGCAGCAATCAAATACCAATGGGGATACTCAGCTAGGCATGAGGCAACATTATACTTGCCTCCCAACCTCCATGCTGGCATGTTGTCTGGCTCAGGCTTATTTACATCATGAAGATGCTGTCATATTTGCTGTGTTCAAATGTGCAGTTGTCCTCTTGTAGTTGAAAAACACTGCTTTCTTATAGTCACCACCTCTAGCTTTTACAAGTTTTCTACTACCTCTTTTTGCATAGATCCCCTAGAGACTTGAAAGGAGAGGTTTGATGTTCACATCTCCTTTGAGGCTGATCACTCCAAAGTCTCTTGTTCTTTGTGTGTTGACTAGCTGAGTGTATGGAATAAAAGCCATCTGCTGCCAGAAGAAACTTCTCTGAGGAGGTCTGAATTATGATGAAATAGGTACTTCATGAGTACCGCAATAAGTCACTAGAAATATTGGATTGCTATGTCCATTTGGGCAAATAGTAGTAGTTATGTTTTCCCTCAGGACCCATGACGCATTTAGCAAAAGGTCTCTGGCTTCATTGAGACAGTCATGGCAAGGTACATCTTGGAAAGAAGGCCTTTAGTACAATAAAAAGATGGGCTGGTTACCCCCTTTTAATATATAATATAAAATGACAAAATTATACTACCATTTTGTTTAGTTTCTATGAGCCAGAGATTCTGAGATCCACCTATTCATCACTCCCTCTCTTTGCCCCTGGAAACTACTGATACTTCATGTCTCCATATTGTCAGTTTTTAACAGTGTCAAATGATTGAAAACACACAGATTGTAGCCTTTAGACTGGCTTGTTTCACTTAGTGGTATGCATTTGACTTTTTCTTGTGACTTTCTTGTTTCGGAGACTTTTTCTTTATATCAATGAATACTGTCTCATTTGCTCATTCCTTTTTTGTTTTTACATTTTTTATTAGATATTTTCTTTATATACATTTCAAATGCTATCCTGAAATTTCCCTATACTCTCCCTCCACCCTGCTCCCCTACCCACCCACTCCTGCTTCTTGGCTCTGGCATTCCCTTGTATTGGGGCATATAAAGTTTGCAATACCAAGGGGCCTCTCTTCCCGGTGATGGCTGACTAAGCCATAGTCTGCTACATATGCTAGAGATACGAGCTCTGGGGGGTACTGCTTAGTTCATATTGTTGTTCCACCTATAGGGTTGCAGACACCCTCAGCTCCCTGGGTGCTCTCTCTAGCTTCTCCATTGGGGACCCTGTGTTCCATCTTATAAATGACTGTGAGCATCCACCTCTGTATTTGCCAGGCACTGACACAGCCTCATACAAGCCAGCCACAACAGGGTCCCTTCAACAAAATCTTTCTGGCGTTGTGCAGTAGTGTCTAGGTGTGGTAGCTGAATATGGGATGGATCCCCAGGTGGGGTAGTCTCTGGATAGTCATTTGCTCATTCTTTGAGAGTTGTTATAATTCCTCTTTAAGGACTGAGGTCATTGTCTGACTTGCTGTTCATTAAGAACTTCAGAAAATAAAATGTGAGTAGCACCTGTGTCTATTTTAAAGGTTTTTTTTTTAATCATTATATGATTCTAGAAAAGGTAGAAACACCCTATACATTACTATAATTCTCAATTTGTTTATCATGCCATTATAGGATTAGAAATATTTAAATCCCTAGATTCCTGAGAAGACATATATGTTATAATAGAAGACTCTGAACTCACCCTATGCCATGTGCTATCATTATACACACACACACACACACACACACACACACACACAAACCAAACAAACAAACATAAATATATTTATAAAAACAAGTACTCCATGCTGCCACTCACAAACTACTATTAGTGATAGCTTTACATGTATGGGAAAGTTAAAAGCTCTTAGCAAGGTTGTGATAGAAAAACAGAAGCTGACAGTGTAAATCACTAAAGCTACATCTGCTTTTTTCCCCCCAATTTTTATTAGATATTTTATTCATTTACATTTCAAATGATACCTCGAAAGTCCCCTATAACTTTCCCCAACCCTGCTCCCCAACCCACCCAATTCCACTTCTTGGCCTTGACTTTCCACTGTACTGGGGCTGAAGAATAAAAATTTTTACTGAACTCTTCTTCACCCCAGAGCCCGACCCCTCCCATCTAGAGATTGTTCCCGGAACACTCCTGAACTCTTCACCCCAGAATGCATTCCTGAACTCCTCATCCTAGAGTTCGAACCCTCCCAACTAAAGACTGTTCCAAGAACATTCTTGAGATAAGGGCCTCCTGGAACAACCTCAAAATAAACCGGGTACAATGCCAAATGATAGGACATGACCCCTTAGTTACATAGATTCCCTTGGCAGAACCCCTTGTTCCTTGGCAGAACCCCCTAGTGATGTAAACTTGTACTTTCCCTGCCCAGCTCTCCCCCCTTGAGTTTTACTATATAAGCCTGTGAAAAATTTGGCTGGTCGTCGATTCTCCTCTACACCACTAGGTGTATGAGTTTCGACCTCAGAGCTCTGGTCTATGTGCTTTCATGTTGCTGCTTTATTAAATCTTACCTTCTACATTTTATGTATGGTCTCAGTGTCTTCTTGGATCCGCGGCTGTCCCGGGGCTTGAGTGCTTGAGTGAGGGTCTCCCTTCGGGGGTCTTTCATTTTGGTGCATTGGCCGGGAATCAGCACGGCCACCCAGAGGTCCTAGACCCACTTAGAGGTAAGATTCTTTGTTCTGTTTTGGTCTGATGTCTGTGTTCTGTTTCTAAGTTTGGTGCGATCGCAGTTTCGGTTTTGCGGACACTCAGTGAGACCGCGCTCCGAGAGGGAACGAGGGGTGGATAAGGATAGACGTGTCCAGGTGTCCACCGTCCGTTCACCCTGGGAGACGTCCCAGGAGGAACAGGGGAGGACCAGGGACGCCTGGTGGACCCCTTTGGAGGCCAAGAGACCATTTGGGGTTGCGATATCGTGGGTTTGAGTCCCACCTCGTGCCCAGTTGCGAGATCGTGGGTTCGAGTCCCACCTCGCGTTTTGTTGCGAGATCGTGGGTTTGAGTCCCACCTCGCGCCTTGTTGCGAGACCGTGGGTTCGAGTCCCACCTCGCGTTTGGTCACGGGATCGTGGGTTCAAGTCCCACCTCGTGCAGAGGGTCTCAATCGGCCGGCCTTAGAAAGGCCATCTGATTCTTTGAATTGCTTGTGGTCGACGCAGAGTCGCCACCGTTTCTGGTTTCTTTTTTGTCTTAGTCTCGTGTCCGCTCTTGTAGTTTCTACTGTTTTTCTAGAAATGGGACAATCGGTGTCCACTCCCCTTTCTCTGACTCTGGAGCATTGGAAGGAGGTGCGGGTCAGAGCCCACAACCAGTCGGTGGAGGTCAGAAAGGGTCCGTGGCAGACCTTTTGTGCCTCCGAGTGGCCGACATTTGGAGTGGGCTGGCCACCAGAAGGTGCTTTTGACTTGTCACTAATTGCTGCCGTTAGGCGAATTGTTTTTCAGGAGGAAGGGGGTCACCCTGATCAGATCCCCTACATTGTGACCTGGCAGAATCTCGTCCAATTCCCACCTCCGTGGGTCAAGCCTTGGACCCCAAACTCTTCGAAACTGACGGTCGCGGTTGCCCAGTCTGATGCAGCTGGAAAGTCCGGCCCATCAGCACCCCCCAAGATCTATCCAGAGATTGACGACCTCCTCTGGATGTACTCCCAACCTCCCCCTTACCCCCTGCCCCAACAGCCGCCTGCAGCTGCCCCACCACAGGGACCAATAGCGAGAGGGGCTCAGGGACCGGCAGGGGGGACTCGGAGTCGCCGAGGCCGAAGCCCTGGGGAGGAAGGGGGGCCAGACTCAACAGTTGCCTTGCCACTCAGAGCACATGTGGGAGGGCCAGCACCAGGACCTACTGATCTCATTCCTTTACAGTACTGGCCTTTTTCCTCTTCTGATTTATATAATTGGAAAACTAACCACCCTCCCTTCTCAGAGAACCCCTCTGGACTTACTAGGCTCCTTGAGTCACTTATGTTCTCCCATCAATCCACTTGGGATGATTGTCAGCAGCTTTTGCAGGTTCTTTTTACAACAGAAGAAAGAGAAAGAATCCTCATGGAGGCGAGAAAAAATGTTCTGGGAGAGGACGGCACACCCACTGCCCTCCCTAACCTTGTGGATGAAGCTTTCCCCTTGAACCGCCCCAACTGGGACTACAACACCGCGGAAGGTAGGGGACGCCTCCTTGTCTATCACCGGACTCTAGTGGCAGGTCTCAGAGGAGCCGCTAGACGGCCCACCAATTTGGCTAAGGTAAGAGAGGTCTTGCAGGGGCAGACTGAACCACCCTCAGTCTTCCTTGAGCGTCTAATGGAGGCATATAGGAGATACACCCCTTTTGACCCCTTGTCAGAGGGGCAGAGAGCCACTGTAGCCATGGCCTTCATTGGTCAGTCTGCTCCCGACATTAAGAAAAAGCTGCAGAGGCTGGAGGGGCTCCAAGATCATACGCTCCAAGATTTAGTAAAAGAAGCAGAGAAAGTCTATCATAAGAGGGAAACAGAAGAAGAGAGGCAGGAGAGAGAGAAGAAAGAAATGGAGGAGAGGGAAAATAGACGGGATCGCCGTCAGGAGAGAAATCTGAGTAAAATTTTGGCCGCAGTTGTGAATGATAGACAGTCAGGAAAAGGTAAAATAGGGCTCCTGGGCAACAGGGCAGTGAAACCGCCAGGTGGCAGAAAGATACCACTGGAAAAAGACCAATGCGCCTATTGCAAAGAGAAAGGACACTGGGCTAGAGATTGCCCTAAAAAACGGGAGCGATCCAAGGTCCTGACCCTAGAAGATGATTAGGGAAGTCGGAGCTCAGACCCCCTCCCTGAGCCTAGGGTAACTTTGTCCGTGGAGGGGACTCCCGTCAATTTCCTGATAGACACCTGAGCAGAGCATTCAGTACTCACTAACCCCCTAGGCAAGCTAGGCTCCAAAAAGATCATGGTAATTGGAGCCACTGGTAGTAAATTTTACCCCTGGACGACCAAACGAGCTCTTCAGATAGACAAGAACATAGTGACCCACTCCTTCCTGGTGATACCTGAGTGTCCTGCCCCCCTCTTGGGGCGCGATCTGCTAACCAAACTAAAGGCTCAAGTCCAATTTACCTCAGAAGGCCCACAAGTAAGCTGGGGAAAAGCCCCTGTTGCCTGCCTTGTCCTCAACACAGAGGAAGAGTATCGGTTGCATGAAGAACAACCCAAAAATGCAGTCTCTTCAGGTTGGCTAACTGCGTTCCCCAATGTCTGGGCAGAACAAGCAGGAATGGGGTTGGCTAAACAAGTGCCTCCGGTTGTGGTAGAACTTAAAGCTGATGCCACCCCCATTTCGGTAAAACAATACCCCATGAGCAAGGAAGCTAGAGAAGGCATCCGGCCTCATATCCAGAGGTTGCTAGGCCAAGGAGTTTTAGTGGCCTGTCAGTCCCCCTGGAATACACCACTTCTGCCGGTTCGAAAACCAGGGACCAATGACTATCGCCCGGTGCAAGACCTCCGGGAGGTTAACAAAAGGGTCCTGGACATTCACCCCACAGTCCCGAACCCATACAATTTATTGAGCTCTCTCCCACCTGAGAGAACATGGTATACAGTTCTGGACTTAAAAGATGCCTTCTTTTACCTGCGTTTGCACCCTAAGAGTCAGCTCCTGTTTGCTTTTGAATGGAGGGACCCAGAGGGCGGACAGACTGGTCAACTAACTTGGACTAGGCTACCACAGGGGTTCAAAAATTCCCCCACCCTGTTTGACGAGGCCCTCCATCAGGATCTCGCGCCTTTTCGCGCTCGAAACCCTCAGCTTACCCTACTACAGTATGTGGATGATCTCTTGGTCGCGGCGGCCTCGAAGGAGCTGTGTCACCAGGGAACTGAGAGGCTCCTCGAAGAACTGAGTGACTTGGGGTATCGAGTTTCGGCTAAAAAGGCACAAATCTGTCAAACTGAGGTAACCTACCTGGGGTATACCCTCCGAGGAGGTAAAAGATGGCTCACAGAAGCACGGAAGAAGACTGTGATGATGATCCCATCACCAACCACCCCACGGCAGGTACGTGAGTTTCTGGGGACTGCTGGCTTTTGTAGACTCTGGATTTCAGGCTTTGCAACCCTAGCGGCACCTCTATATCCTTTGACCAAGGAAGGGGTTCCTTTCGAGTGGAAAGAAGAACACCAAAGAGCTTTTGAGGCTATCAAGTCGTCTCTAATGACTGCCCCCGCGCTAGCATTACCAGACTTGACTAAGCCTTTCGTCCTATATGTGGACGAGAGAGCGGGTGTAGCCAGGGGAGTATTGACACAAGCACTGGGACCCTGGAAGAGACCTGTAGCCTATTTGTCAAAAAAATTAGATCCTGTTGCTAGTGGATGGCCCACATGTCTGAAAGCTATTGCAGCAGTAGCCCTGCTGATCAAAGATGCTGACAAACTGACAATGGGACAGCAGGTGACCGTTGTAGCCCCTCATGCCTTAGAAAGTATCGTGCGGCAGCCACCTGACAGATGGATGACAAATGCCCGAATGACACACTATCAGAGCCTGCTGCTAAATGAGCGTGTAACCTTTGCGCCCCCTGCCATCCTCAACCCAGCTACCCTTCTCCCTCTAACAAATGATTCCGTCCCAGTACATCAATGTATGGACATCCTCGCTGAAGAAACTGGGACCAGAAGTGACCTGACTGACCGACCCTGGCCTGGAGCTCCCAGTTGGTACACGGACGGCAGCAGTTTCCTGATAGAGGGGAAGCGAAAGGCTGGAGCTGCGGTGGTAGACGGGAAAAAGGTAATTTGGGCAAGTGCTTTGCCTGAAGGAACATCGGCACAAAAGGCTGAACTTATAGCGCTTATACAAGCCCTCCGAGAGGCTAAAGGTAAGATCGTTAATATCTACACTGACAGCCGATATGCTTTTGCTACCGCACACATCCATGGGGCCATCTACAGGCAGCGAGGGCTATTGACTTCGGCTGGTAAAGACATTAAAAACAAAGAAGAAATTCTGGCCCTGTTGGAAGCCATACATGTACCCAAGAAGGTAGCCATCATCCACTGCCCCGGCCACCAAAGAGTAGAAGACTTGGTGGCCAAGGGCAACCGAATGGCAGACTTAGTGGCAAAACAAGTTGCTCAAGGGGCCATGATCTTAACTGAAAAAGGTGATCCGCCCAAAAGCACTGAGGATGAGAGGTATAACATAAAAGAACTATGGTGGACCAGTGATCCCCTCCCATATTTTTTTGAAGGGAAAATAGAATTGACTCCCGAAGAAGGAATAAAATTTGTGAAAGGACTACACCAATTCACCCACCTGGGAGTTGAAAAAATGATGAGACTAATTAAAAATTCCCGATACCAAGTCCCCAACCTGAAGTCAGTGGCTCAAAAGATTATAGACTCCTGCAAACCATGTGCATTCACTAATGCGACTAAAGCCTACAGAGAACCTGGAAAGAGACAACGGGGAGACCATCCTGGAGTGTATTGGGAGGTAGACTTTACTGAAGTTAAACCTGGAATGTATGGTAACAAGTATCTGTTAGTATTTGTAGACACCTTTTCAGGATGGGTTGAGGCATTTCCCACTAAAACAGAGACTGCCCAGATTGTGGCCAAGAAGATCCTTGAAGAAATCCTGCCAAGATTTGGAATCCCTAAGGTAATCGGGTCCGACAATGGACCAGCCTTTGTTGCCCAGGTACGTCAGGGCTTGGCCACTCAGTTGGGCATCGATTGGAAATTACACTGTGCTTACCGCCCTCAAAGCTCAGGACAGGTAGAGAGGATGAATAGGACCTTAAAAGAGACCTTGACTAAATTAGCCATTGAGACCGGCGGAAAAGACTGGGTGGCTCTCCTTCCTCTTGCGCTCTTCCGAGCCCGAAACACCCCTGGTCGTTTCGGGCTCACTCCTTTTGAAGTTCTGTATGGAGGACCTCCCCCCTTAATGGAAGCTGGTGGAACATTAGTTTCCGACTCTGACCCTGTCTTACCCTCCTCTTTGCTTATTCATTTAAAGGCCCTAGAAGTGATTAGGACCCAGATTTGGGACCAACTGAAGGCAGCCTATACCCCAGGGACCACCGCAGTACCCCACGGGTTCCGAGTTGGAGACAAAGTCTTGGTCAGACGGCATCGAACCGGCAGCTTCGAGCCACGGTGGAAGGGACCCTATTTGGTGTTACTGACAACCCCTACTGCGGTAAAAGTTGACGGAATCGCCTCCTGGATCCACGCCTCCCACGTCAAGAGGGCCACCAGTCAAGATGAAGAAAACCACGACGACAATTGGACAGTGGCAGCCACTGACAATCCTCTTAAGCTTCGTCTGCGCCGCAGGCGCCACTCTAGACCTAGGGAACCTTAACCCTCATGCTCCAATTCAACAGTCCTGGGAGGTGCTTAATGAAAAGGGAAACATTGTATGGGCAACCACTGCAGTCCATCCCCTCTGGACTTGGTGGCCTGATCTCACGCCTGACATCTGTAAGTTAGTGGCAGGATCCCCCAATTGGGACCTCTCAGATCATACTCATCTTAGCAACCCACCCCCTGAGGAGCGGTGTGTCCCAAATGGGATAGGGAGCACATATGGGTGTTCGGGGCAGTTCTACCGAGCTAATCTTAGAGCTGCACATTTTTATGTTTGCCCTGGTCAGGGTCAGAGCAAAAGGCTTCAACAAGAATGCGGGGGGACATCAGATTACTTCTGTGGTAAATGGACATGTGAAACGACAGGGGATGCTTACTGGAAGCCCTCCTCTAAATGGGACCTAATCACGGTAAAACGAGGTAGTGGCTATGATAAGTCAAACGAAGGAGAAAGAAACCCCTATAAATATCAAGAGAGTGGGTGTGCTTTTAAAAACAGAGCACCCTCAGGACCATGCAAAGATAAATACTGCAACCCCCTACGTATAAGGTTCACCGAGAACGGAAAACAACACCGTCTAAGTTGGCTTAAAGGAAATAGGTGGGGTTGGCGAGTATACATTCCACTAAGAGATCCTGGGTTCATTTTCACGATCAGACTGACAGTGAGAGACCCGGCAGTGACACTCGTAGGGCCCAACAAGGTCCTTATAGAACAGGGCCCCCCAGTCGTACTGGCTCCCCCAAAGGTCCCAACTGTACCAGCTCCACCAACTCCACAGCCCAACACAGTGGTACCCTCCCTAGGAACTCATACTCCCCTCATAAAGCCTACCTTGGCTTCCCCACCGTCCCTCGGAACAGAGGACCGTCTGGTCAGTCTAGTCCAAGGAGCTTTTTTAGTTCTAAATAGAACTAACCCTAATATGACTCAATCATGCTGGTTATGCTATGCCTCTAGCCCCCCTTATTATGAAGGAATAGCTCAGATCAGGACTTATAATACTACTTCAGATCATTCTCAATGCCTTTGGGGAGAAAACAGAAAGTTGACCCTAGCAGCAGTTTCAGGAAGAGGGCTTTGTCTGGGCCGGGTGCCTCAGGATAAAGGGCACCTCTGTAATCAGACCCAGGACATTCAGTCTAGCAAAAGTGGTCAGTATCTAGTGCCTCCCCTAGACACAGTGTGGGCTTGCAATACCGGTCTCACTCCTTGTGTGTCTATGTCTGTTTTTAATAGTTCCAAAGATTTCTGCATTTTGGTTCAGCTTATTCCCAGACTCTTGTATCATGATGATAGCTCTTTTTTAGATAAATTTGAACATCGGGTCCGCTGGAAAAGAGAACCCGTTACCTTAACTTTGGCAGTTCTATTAGGATTGGGAGTAGCAGCTGGAGTAGGTACAGGAACCGCTGCCTTAATTAAAACCCCCCAATACTATGAAGAGCTACGTGCAGCTATGGATGTTGATCTTAGAACCATAGAACAGTCTATAACCAAATTAGAAGAATCTTTAACTTCCCTATCCGAAGTGGTGCTGCAAAATAGAAGGGGGTTAGACTTATTATTCCTTAAAGAAGGAGGACTCTGTGCTGCCTTAAAAGAAGAATGTTGTTTTTATGTTGACCATTCAGGAGTAATCAAAGATTCTATGGCTAAACTTAAAGAACGCCTAGATATACGTAAAAGAGAAAGAGAAAGCCAACAAGGATGGTTTGAAAGCTGGTTTAATAAGTCCCCTTGGCTCACCACTCTCCTCTCCACTATAGCAGGACCTTTAATTACACTTATGCTTTTGCTTACTTTTGGCCCATGCATCCTTAATAAGTTAGTAGCTTTTATTAGAGAAAGGATAAACGCAGTCCAAGTTATGGTACTAAGGCAACAATATCGGGTCCTTCAGGAGGTTGAAAACTCGCTCTAAGATTAGAGCTATCTCCTAAAAGAAGTGGGGAATGAAGAATAAAAATTTTTACTGAACTCTTCTTCACCCCAGAGCCCGACCCCTCCCATCTAGAGATTGTTCCCGGAACACTCCTGAACTCTTCACCCCAGAATGCATTCCTGAACTCCTCATCCTAGAGTTCGAACCCTCCCAACTAAAGACTGTTCCAAGAACATTCTTGAGATAAGGGCCTCCTGGAACAACCTCAAAATAAACCGGGTACAATGCCAAATGATAGGACATGACCCCTTAGTTACGTAGATTCCCTTGGCAGAACCCCTTGTCCCTTGGCAGAACCCCCTAGTGATGTAAACTTGTACTTTCCCTGCCCAGCTCTCCCCCCTTGAGTTTTACTATATAAGCCTGTGAAAAATTTGGCTGGTCGTCGATTCTCCTCTACACCACTAGGTGTATGAGTTTCGACCCCAGAGTTCTGGTCTATATGCTTTCATGTTGCTGCTTTATTAAATCTTACCTTCTACATTTTATGTATGGTCTCAGTGTCTTCTTGGGTCCACGGCTGTCCCGGGGTTTGAGTGCTTGAGTGAGGGTCTCCCTTCGGGGGTCTTTCAGGGCATATAAAGTTTGCAAGACCAAGGGAGTTCTCTTCACAATGATGGCTGACTAATCCATCTTCTGATACTTATGCAGCTAGAGAAACAAGCTCTGGGGGTACTGGTTAGTTCATATTGTTGTTCCACCTATAGGGTTGCAGACCCCTTCAGACCGTTGGGTACTTTTTTTAGCTCCTCTATTGGGGGCCCTGTGTTCCATCTAATAGATGACTGTGAACATCCACTTGTGTATTTGCCAGGCACTGGCATAGCTTCACAAGAGACAACTTTATCAAGGTCTTTTCAGTAAAATCTTGCTGGCATATGCAATAGTGTCTGCGTTTGGTGGCTGATTATGGGATGGATCCCTGGTGAGGCAGTCTCTGGATGGTCCATCCTTTCGTCTCAGCTCCAAAGTTTGTCACTGTAACTCCTTTCATGGGTATTTTGTTCCCCATTCTAAGGAGGGACAAAGTACCCACACTTTGGACTTCCTTATTCTTGAGTTTCATGTGATTTGCAAATTGTATCTTCGGTATTCTGTTTCTGGGCTAATATCCACTTATCAGTGAGTGCATATCATGTGAGTTATTTTGTGACTGGGTTACCTCACTCAGGATGATACCCTCCAGATCCCTCCATTTGCCTAAGAATTTCATAAATTCATTGTTTTTAACAGCTCAGTAGTACTCCATTGTGAAAATGTACCATATTTTCTGTATCCATTCCTCTGATGAGGGGCATCTGGGTTCTTTCCAGCTTCTGACTATTATAAATAAGGCTGCTAAGAACATAGCAGAGCATGTGTCCTTATTACCAGTTGGAACATCTTCTGAATAAATGCCCAGGAGTCGTATTGCTGGATCCTCCGGTAGCACTATGTCCAATTTTCTGAGGAACCACCAGACTGATTTCCAGAGTGGTTGTACAAGCTTGCAATCCCACCAACAACGGAGGAGTGTTCCTCTTTCTCCACATCCTTGCCAGCATCTTTTGTCACTTGAATTTTTGATCTTAGCCATTCTGACTGGTATGAGGTGGAATCTCAGGGTTGTTTTGATTTGCATTTCTCTGATAATTAAGGATGTTGAACATTTTTTCAGGTGCTTCTAAGCCATTCGGTATTCCTCAGTTGAGAATTCTTTGTTTAGCTCTGTGCCCCATTTTTAATGGGGTTATTTGATTTTCTGGAGTCCAGCTTCTTGAGTACTTTGTATATAATGGAAATTAGTCCCCTATCAGATTTAGGATTGGTAAAAATTCTTTCAAATCTGTTACTGGCCTTTTTGTCTTATTGACAGTGTCTTTTGCCTTACAGAAGCTTTGCAATTTTATGAGGTCCCATTTGTTGATTCTTGATATTACAGCACAAACCATTGGTGTTCTGTACAGGAATTTTTCCCCTGTGCCCATATCTTTGAGGCTTTTCCCCAATTTCTTCTCTATAAGTTTCAGAGTCTCTGGTTTTATGTGGAGTTCCTTGATCCACTTAGACATGAGATTTGTACAAGGAGATAAGAATGGATCAATTCACATTCTTCTACATGATAACTGCCAGTTAACCAGCACCATTTGTTAAGAATGCTGTCTTTTTTCCACTGGGTGGTTTTAGCTCCTTCGTCAAAGAACAAGTGACCATAGGTGTGTGGCTTCATTTCTGGATGTTCAATTTTATTCCAATGATCTACCTGTCTGTTGCTATACCAGTACCAAGAAGTTTTTAGTCACAATTGCTCTGTAGTACAGCTTGAGGTCAGGCATGGTGATTCCCCTAGAAATTCTTTTATTGTTGAGAATAGTTTTTGTTGTCCTAGGTTTTTTGTTATTCCAGATGAATTTGCAAATTACCCTTTCTAACTCTGTGAAGAATTGAGTTGGAATTTTGATGGTGATTGCATTGAATCTATAGATTGCTTTTGGTAGGATAGCCATTTTTACTATATTAATCCTGCCAACCCATGAGCATGGGAGATCTTTCAATCTTCTAAGATCTCCAATTTCTTTCTTCAGAGACTTGAAGTTCTTATCATACGGATCTTTCACTTGCTTAGTTAGAGTCACACCAAGGTAGTTTATATTATTTGTGACTATTGTGAAGTGTGTTGTTTCTCTAATTTCTTTCTCAGCCTGTTTATCCTTTGTTTAGAGAAAGGCCACTGACTTGTTTGAGTTAATTTTATATCCAGCTACTGCACTGAAGTTGTTTATTAGGTTTAGGAGTTCTCTGTTGGAAATTTTAGGGTCATTTATATATACTAGCATATCATCTGCAAATAGTGATATTTTGACTTCTTTTATTCCAATTTGTATCCCCTTGATCTCCTTTTGTTGTTGAACTACACTGGCTTGGACTTCAAGTACTATATTGAATAGGTAGGCAGAAAGTGGGCAACCTTATCTAGTCTCTAATTTCAGTGGGATTGCTTCAAGCTTCTCTCCATTTAGTTTGATATTGGCTACTGGTTTGCTGTATATATTGCTTTTATTATGTTTAGGTATGGGCATTAAATTCCTGAACTTTCCAAGATTTTTATCATAAATGGGTGTTGGATTTTGTCAAATGCTTTCTCAGCATCTAATGAGATGATCATGTGCTTTTTGTCTTTGAGTTTGTTTATATACTGGATTACATTGATGGATTTCCGTATATTAAACAATCCTTGGATCCCTGGGATGAAGCCTACTTGATCATGATGGATGATTGTTTTGATGTGTTCTTGATTTTGGTTTGCGAGGATTTTATTGAGTGTTATTACATTGATGTTCATAAGGGAAATTAGTCTGAAAGCCTCTTTCTTTGTTGGGTCTTTATGTGGTTTAGGCATCAGAGTGATTGTGGCTTCATGGAATGAATTGAGTTGAGCACTTTCTGTTTCTATTTTGTGGAACTGTTTGAGGAGAATTGGGATTAGGTCTTCTTTAAAGGTATGATAGAAGTCTGCACTAAACCCATCTCTTCCTGGTTTTTTTTGTTTGTTTTTGTTTTTGTTTTTTTGGGTTGGGAGACTATTAATGACTGATTCTCTTTCTTTAGGGGATATGGGATTGTTTAGATCATTAATCTGATCCTTATTTTACTTTGGTACCTAGTATCAGTCTAAAAAATTGTCCAATTCATCCAAGTTTTCCAGTTTTGTTGAGTATACTCTTTTGCAGTACAATCTGATGATGGTTTGAATTTTCTCAGGTTCTGTTGTTATGTCTTCTTTGTCCTTTCTGATTTTGTTAATTAGGAAACTGTCCCTTTGCCCTCTAGTCAGTCTGGCTAAGAGTTTATCTATCTTGTTGATTTTCTCAAAGAACCAGCTCCTCATTTGGTTGATTTTTTTTTTTTTAAATAGATCTTTTTGTTTCCACTTGGTTGATTTCAGCCCTGAGTTTGATTATTTCCTGCCATCTACTCCTCTTGGGTGAATTTGCTTCTTTTTTTTCTAGAGCTTTTAGGTGTGCTGACAAGCTGCTAGTATATGCTCTGTCTAGTTTCTTTTTGGCAGCCTTCAGAGCTATGAGTTTTCTTCTTAGGATTGCTTTCATTGTGCCCCATAATTTTGGGTATTTTGTGGCTTCATTTTCTTTAAACTCTAAAAAGTCTTTAATCTCTTTCTTTATTTCTTCCTTAACCAAGGTATCATTGAGTAGATTGTTATTCAGCTTCTATGTGAATGTTGGCTTTCTATTATTTATGTTGTTATTGAAGATCAGCCTTAGTCCATTGTGATCTGATAGGATGCATGGGATAATTTCAATATTTTTGTATCTTTGAGGCCTGTTTGGTGACACATTATGTGGTCAGTTTTGGAGAAAGTACCATGAGGTGCTGAGAAGAATGTATATCCTTTTGTTTTAGGATAAAATGTTATGTAGATATCTGTTAAGTCCATTTGTTTCATAGCTTCTCTTAGTTTCAATGTGTCTCTGTTTAGTTTCTGTTTCCAGGGTCTGTCTAGTGATGAGAGTGGGAAGTTGAAGTCTCTCACTATTATTGTGTGAGGTGCAATGTGTGCTTTGAGCTTTACTAAAATTTTCTTAAAGAATGTGTCTGCTCTTGCATTTGGAGCATAGATATTCAGAATTTACAGTTCATCTTGGCAGATTTTACCTTTGATGAGTATGAAGTGCCCCTCTTTGTCTTTTTTGAAAACTTTGAGTTGGAAGTCGATTTTATTCGATATTAGAATGGCTACTCCAGTTTGTTACTTCAGACCATTTGCTTCGAAAACTGTTTTCTAGCTTTTTACTTTGAGGTGGTGTCTGTCTTTGTTCCTGAGAGAGGTTTCCTGTATGCAGCGAAATGTTGGTTCCTGCTTATGTAGCCAGTCTGTTAATCTCTCTTTTTATTGGGGAAGTGAGTCCATTAATATTAAGAGATATTAAGGAAAAGTCATTATTTCTTCCTGTTATTTTTGTTGTTAGAGTTAGGATTCTGTTCTTGAGGCTACCTTCATTTAGGTTTGTTGAAGGATTTCTTTCTTGCTTTTTCTGGGACATAATTTCCTGCCTTGTGTTGGTGTTTTCCCTTTATTATACTTTGAATGGCTAGATTCATGGAAAGAGATTGTGTGAATCTGCTTTTGTCATGGAATACCTTGGTTTCTCCATCTATGGTAATTGAGAGTTTTGTTGGGTCTAGTAGCCTGGGTTGGCATTTGTGTTCTCTTAGGGTCTGTAAAACATCTGTCCAGGATCTTGGCTTTCATAATATCTGGTGAGAAGTCTTTAGGTGTTTTCCTCATTTACATTTCCAATGCTATCCCAAAAGTCCCCCATACCCACCCCCCCATACCCCTACCCACCCACTCCCACTTCTTGGCCCTGGCATTCCCCTATATTGAGGCATATAAAGTTTGCACGACCAATGGGCCTCTCTTTCCACTGATGGCCGACTAGGCCATCTTCTGCTACATATGCAGCTAGAGACACGAGCTCCGGGGGAGTACTGGTTAGTTCATATTGTTGTTCCACCTATAGGGTTGCTCTTGTGTAATTCTAATAGGTTTGCTTTTATATGTTACTTGACCTTTTTCCCTTACTGCTTTTATATTCTGTCTTTATTTAGTGCATTTGTTGTTCTGATTATTATGTGTCAGGAGGAATTTCTTTTCTGGTCCAATCTATTTAGAGTCCTGTAGGCTTCTTGTATGTTCATGGGCATCTCTTTGATTAGCTACAGGAAGTTTTCTTCCATAATTTTGTTGATATTTTCTGTCCCTTTAAGTTGACAATCTTCATTCTCATCTATAGGTTTTATCCTTAGCTTTGGTCTCCTCATTGTGTCCTTGATCTCCTGGATATTTTGAGTTAGGACCTTATTCGATTTTGCATTTTCTTTAATTGTTGTGTCCATGCTTTCTATGGAATTTTCTACACCTGATATTCTCTCTTCCATCTCTTGTATTCTATTACTGATGTTCCCATCTATGGTTCCTGATTTCTTTCCTAGGATTTCTTTCTCCAGAGTCATCTTCCTTTGGGTTTTCTTTATTGTTTCTATTTCCAGTTTTAGATCTTGGATGGTTTTGTTCAATTCTATTACCTGTTTGGTTGTGTTTTCCTGTAATTCTTTAAGGGATTTTTGTGTTTTCTCTTTAAGGACTTCTACTTGTTTAGCAGTGCTTTCCTGTAATTCCTA
Organism: Mus musculus; assembly: GCF_000001635.26. Classification (NCBI taxonomy): domain Eukaryota; kingdom Metazoa; phylum Chordata; class Mammalia; order Rodentia; family Muridae; genus Mus; species Mus musculus. Next base: position 10,430,289 of record NC_000077.6, on the reverse strand, counting down.
AAGGGCTGACACCTGTTTTGCAGTGTTCTCCTGTATTTCTTTAAGTGAGTTATTAATGCCCTTCTTAAAATCCCCTACCACCATCATGAGATATGATTTTAAATCTGAGTCTTGCTTTTAGGGTGTGTTGGTGTATCCAGAACTCGCTGTGGTTGGTGTACTGGGTTCTGATGATGCCCTTGGTTTCTTGGTTTCTGTTAGTAATGTTCTTATGCTTACCTTTTGCCATCTGGTAATCTCTGGTGTTAGATGATCTAGCTATCACTGGCTGGAGCTTATTCCTCCTGTGATTTTGTTAGCCTCTGTCAGCACTCCTGAGAATCCATCTCTCACCTGAGTCCCAGTGGTCAGAGCATTCTGTGCAGGCAAGTTCTCTTCTTGCAGGGCAGGTATCCTGGAAGTCTGGAACTCTGATCCACTTCTTGAGTCTTGGGGTCAGAGCCCTCTCTGGGAGCCTACTCTCCTCTGGCAAGGAAGGTGCCCTGGGGTCTGGGTCTCAGCTCTGCCTCCTGGCTGAGGATGAAGGCCCAAAGGGACCCTGTCCAAGAAGCTCTGTTGCTTCTGTGCCCCATGTGCTCTCAAGGGATCCCAATGTCCTGGGTGTGCTAGGGGGCCTGAGACGTGGAGACTCCTATGGGACCTTAGACCCTCCACTGGGTTTGGACTGAAGATGGCTTGGGGCTGGCTCCGACCAGAATGAATCTCAGCCTCTGGTCAGGTGGGGTTTCTTTGTCCCTGTTCCTGCTGGCACAGACTATCTGGGATTTTTTGGAACTGATGTTGCTTTTCACTCTCCAGTGATCCTGAGGCCCTGGGTGTGCTAGGGGCCCTGTGGCGTGGAGAATGCTCTGAGGACCTTTGGACCCTCTGTTTTGTTCGCACAGAAGATTGCACAGCTCTACATCTACTTTTTAATTATGAAATTACAGATGATAATTTCTAATGTAAAATATGTTCCAAAGAAGAATTAACTGAAAAATGGAAATTATCATTAGCAGGAAAAATGTTGGAGAATGGTTGTTGGAAAGGGAAGGCTATGAGGTCCTACTCTCATCTAGAATAGATAGTTTTGAGGTTTTCTACACTTAGTTAAAGTTGTTTTTAAAAAAATCAAATGCATTTGTTCCTGAAAATTGTATTACAGAAATGTATGTCAAGCATAACCTAGGCATCTGAATCTCTAAACAGGATGAATAACCAAAATCAAGTTCAATGATACTTTGAAACAACCATTAACCAACACAGCACTGAGACTGTATTCAGCTTAGTTACACAGTACCCAAGAAAGCAGAAACCATAACTGGCCTATGTTTTTCTCATTATTCCAGATACTGGTAGTTTCCAGATTGAGTGCCATGAGAACTGGATATCTCTTTCACAAACCATGCCATTTTGCTATTTTCTTACATGGGTGAAAATGGTAGAAGATATTTATAATCTCTCTTTTTTTAATTCCAATTTTTTTAATTAGGTATTTTCTTCATTTACAATTCAAATGCTATCCCAAAAGTCCCCCATACCCTCCCCCACCCACTCCCCTACCCACCCACTCCCACTCCTTGGCCCTGGTGTTCCCCTGTACTGAGGCATATAAAGTTTGCAAGACCAAGGGGCCTCTCTTCCCAATGATGGCCGACTAGGCCATCTTCTGCTACATATGCAGCTAGAGACATCAGCTCTGGAGGTACTGGTTAGTTCATATTGTTGTCCCACCTATAGGGTTGCAGACCCCTTTATTTCCTTGGGTACTTTCTCTAGCTCCTCCATTGGGGGCCCTGTGTTTCATCCAATAGCTGACTGTGAGCATCCACTTCTGTGTTTGCCAGGCACCGGCATAGCATCACAAGAGACAGCTATATCAGGGTCCTTTCAGCAAAATTTTGCTGGCCTATGCATATAATCTCTTTTAAGAAGTGTCTCATCTCATCCACAATGACCCCAGCTTCATTCCCTAAGCATCTTCAAAAGGCTGTCCCTCCTAAAATCATCAGAGCTGGTGGAGAGCTTCCACACCTGATAGAATGTCATCCTCTATGGAATTGTAACAATTATACTCCTTATTTCAGTCTAGTTGCAGGCCTCTTGTAATAGAATGTTGGAATGGGCCCAAATCTGAGATATAGATTATTTAACAGTATATGAATTGGGAAATTTTGAGAAGTTATATCAGAACTACAACCTAATGATCAGAAAACAGCTAAGTGACAAAATCTTGTATGAGTCAGATAAAAATTTCATAAATAGAGAAGTTCAAGGGGTCTAAGAATACAGAAGATGTAGATGGTGAGAATGGAGCTATGGCTTCCTTAATCTACAAAACAATATGCTATTATTGACACTAGCACCCTAACCCCAGCCCTGAAAGGGAATATACATCTTAGCTGGTCCTATGTAAGGCAGCCAAGGAAATGTGTCTACTTTATCTGCCTGTGAACATTGCTGTTTGATTTCTACTGTGTCTGTTTTTCATCTACTGTTCTGAGAATATACTTGGTATCACTTCATATTCCCTGAACTTTCAAATAACACTTTTTAAAATCCAAAATCTTTCATGAAAATGTTCCCTGAACATTTGACAAAATGAGTTTTCTGCTCCTCTTTGGAGAAACGCTCTGTCTGTCTCAGATACATTTGCTCTGTGACTTTTGGGATTGCTGTTTCATTCCTGAACTGCTTGCTGTCTGATGTTCTTTTCATTACTGAAGTTGCTTACTGTTACTGTTGTCAATTATTCCTGCCTGCTGCCCAGTAAATGTTCTAGACTGTCAGGTGGCCTGCATGTCATTTACTACTGAGATTTCCTGAAGCCCTCACCCTTCTGTTTCCTTTGAAGTATCACTACATGTTCACTTAGAATTTTTATATAATAATTTTCCATCTATTTTAGACTGAATTTATGTTAATTTATAAACATGTTTTGCTCATGTTGTTTTCTTTATCATTCGACCTCAGCCTCATTGGGTTATGCAGTTTAATATACTTTCTGTCAATATAATTATTGAGAGGTAAAACTTTGCAGTTGTTAACTTGTTATTTCTTTTTCTAGTTGTTTCAACAAAACTCTGCTTCTTTGTTCTCTTTTGATGCCTTTGGGATAGTATTGTTTTTGTTTTGTTGTGGGTTTTTTATTTAATTTGGAAATCTATTGTAGTTTTGTTTTGTGATTTTCATTAAGCTCATATGTAACAGCTTAGCTTTACAGGAAAATAAATATTAAGTTAGTAACAAGTAAACTGTGATTATAGATTAAAAACTATGCACTTTACTTACTTTTGAATTTTGTATTTTTAACTCCTTAATTTACATTTTATGTATTGTATATCCATAAAGAAATTGTTTTCACTATAGTTGTTTTTAATTGCTTGGTTTTTTAATCTTTACAATCGAAGTCATTAGCATTATAGTATTGTAGCACCCTACAATTGAATATGTAGATATGTCATGTGGATATAATTTTCTGTACATACATACTAGCTTCCTTCTTTCTTTGATAATGTCTTCATCTTCCCTTCATTTCTCAAAGACTGTTCCAGGAACAATATCCTACTTGGAAGTTTTTTCTTTCAGTACTTTGAATATTTTATCACACTCCTCTGTGTGTAATGGTTCTATTAAGAAATATGTCAGCAGGTACACTGCTATGCACTAACAAATGTGCTTCTGGATGTGCTTCTGGATGGTAATGATCCTCCCTAAATTTGAAAAGGCTTCACCTAATTTTCTTTACAAACATTTTTATTCTCTTTTCTCCTCTTTACTTCCACATATGTTCCACATATTGTGGTTGAGTATGAGACATCTCCTACATCCTTTAGGCAACTTTCAGGTTTTTTTTTTTTTGTTTGTTTGTTTGTTTGTTTGTTTGATTTGATTTGTTTTGTTAATTTCCTCTAGTTAGATAATGTCAAATGATTTGCACTTAAATTTTCTGGCTTTCTTCCATGTGACTTACTTTTCTATTGATGTTCTGGGTCATTTTTTTTTTTTTCGCAATCCATGGAGATTTCAGCCCCAACATTTCTGTTTTATTCTTCCTTGAGCTTTTTATCTGGGTCGGCCTTCTCATTTCAGGTTGTATTGTTTTTCTCATGTCATTATCTGTGGTCTGCTCTTGGGCACAGTCTGTTCATTAGAACAATTATTTTGCTGGAGATCATTCTCCATTCCCTTTAAGTTCAGTTCTGACATATTTATTATTACCTACAGAAATAGTGATTGAAACAATTTAGATTTACTCTGTTAAGCAAGGACCTTTAATTTGGAATGCACAGAATTGTCATCTAGAGTAGAATATCAAATGACATAGTAACACTAACCATTATTGCATAAGATACCAACTACTGAGGCTCTTGGGATTTGAGACCAGGAAGCATGGTAGCTTTACAGCTCAGGTATTTTGAGTGTTCATTAATGAAAGTATGGTACTATTGGTAGGAAAAGTCATAAAGTTCTCTGGTGCTGCTCTGGCCATTAAACTTCTCAGTGTTATCACTAGGTCCAATAGTGCACATGTCTAGGTATGTGTTCACCAAGGGCAGCAGCAGGGTCTGCAGAGGTTACTATCAGGTGTGATATCCACTGCGTTCTGGAATGAACAACCTGCAAATTCTGGTTGGGGTGATTTGAGAGCTCCCAAGTCAGAACACTGGAGTCTATGAAGGTAGAGACTTCATGGTCTAAGATTTTTGATAACCCATAGTGGGCATAAGCATTCAAGATAGAAACTGTTTTGAAGTGTTTTCTATATAGTCATTCCTGATTGTTGTGTTGTTATGTTGCTTTAGTTTCATCAGTTTTAAACAATTTATTGCCATAAATTAATTGTGCATAATAATGGATTTCTCTTTTTTCTTTTTAAAAGATATTTATACCTATAAAAATTAGTTTATCCTTGTCAAAATTACATGGCCTATATTTATAGGTATGTACACACTTCCATACATACATACATTTATACATACATACATACACACATAAAAAACTTAATTTTTTATTAGATATTTTCTTTATTTACATTTCAAATGTTATCACCTTTCCTGGTTTCCTCTCCAAAAACCCCCTATCCCATCACCCCTCTCCCTGCTCACCAACCCATCCACTCCTGCTTCACTGTCTTAGCATTCCCCTACACTGAGGCTCTGGGGATACTGGTTGATTCATATTGTTGTTCCTCCTATGAGGCTGCAAACTCCTTCAGCTCATTTGGTCCTAGTAATGGTTGTAACATCTTGTATATGTAGATAGTGTGTTTTGGTCGTATTCATCCTCATCATCCTCTATTGTTTGACCTTCTCTGGCAAAAGCTGAGAGCAGTACCAATCTATTGGTGTAGCTATGCCTATTTAGGTATATTAGTAACACTCAGTAAAACAATCAAAAATAGTGTCCTTTGTAGAGTGGGCCTTAAATCCAACCACAAAACCATTGGTAACTCCCCAAATACGTGTAGTGTGTAATTTTTAAAAGCCCGTGCTTGGTCCTGCTAGACGCTGGGACCAGCAGCTGCCCACCTGTTCCTCCTATCCAACACCTCTCCCACAAATGCTGGATTTGGCTCTCCAGAGCTCCAAGACCGGCTTTCTTACCAGCCAAGAACCCCATGGCCAGCTCCACCAGTGTCTGCCCCATGCATGCTTCACCTTCTCAGGATCATGCTCTTGCCAGCTCACGCTCTATTGGGTTATGTCTTTATCCCAGCTCGATTTGCTAAGCTAGAGCTCTCAGATCGCCACCTGTTCCTCTATACCTGTTCCTCTGGCTTTTTCTTCTAGCTCAACTTAATGAAGCAAATGGAAAAAAAAAAACAGACATCTTTATATTTTAAAACTGAACAGATATTGTTCTACCTATGGGGTTGCAAATCCCTTCAGCTCCTTCAGTCCTTTCTCTAACTCCTCCACTGGGGATGCCACACTCAGTCCAATGGTTTACTGTGAGCATCTGCCTCTGTATTTGTCAGGCTGTAGCAGAGCCTCTCAGGAGACAGTTATATAAGGCTCCTGTCACCAAGCACTTCTTGGCATCCTCAATAGTGTCAGGGTTTGGTGACAGTATATTCAGTGGTTCCTCAGGTGGGGCAGTCTCTGGGTGGCCTTTCCTTCAGTCTCTGCTCTCCACTTGGTCTTCATATTTCCTTCTGTGATTATTTTGTTCCCCCTTCTAAGAAGGACTAAAGCAGACCTCTACACCCCCAGAGCTCCCAGGGCATAAACCACCAATCAAAGAGTACATGTAGAGCAACCCATGGCTCCAGCTGACGATGTCCTTGTCGGGCATCAATGGAGGAGAGGCCCTGGGTCCTGTGAAGACTCAATGCCCCAGTGTAGGGGAATGTGGGGGCAGGAGGCAGGAGAAGGTAGGTGGGTGGGGGGACTCTCTCACAGAAGCAGGGGGAGAGAAATAGGATAGCAGTTTTGAGGAGGGGAAACTGGAAAAGGGGATAACATTTGAAATGTAAATAAAGAAAATATCTAATAAAAGAAAAAAATTAAAAAGAAAAAATATATAAAGCTGACCAGATAACTCAAATACTGAGTGAAGAATAGCCTGCCCTATCTTTCTTGGCCTTTGCAAGCTATGGAAGTTGCAAGCTATCCATGTCCAGAGGAACCTACATGTTTGCAACTTCTAGTCTCATGACTAATCCTCTCTCCCTCTCCTCCTGTCCTGCCTGGAAAATCCCTCCTCCATCTTTGCCTAGGGATTAGCTTCTGCTATTTTTATTAGCCAATCAACAATTAGAGAAATAATTGGGAAAAGAATACAGAAAAATTCCCCTACAAATAGTCATGTCACTATTGTATTGCTAGGCACATCTTGCCTAGCTACTCAGTAAGGTATCACAGAGTCCACACAGAGCACACACAGCTGAGCAAGATGGTATTTAGCAATTCTCCGCAGGCAACCTGTTTAGCATGATAGATCACTGTAAGCTATCCAACAGGATACAAGCCTCCATCTCAGTTATAGCTTAGATTCTCTGTATTCTTCACTTAAATATTGTTCAGGAATAGTAATTTTAACATTTAGTTTTGGCAGTCAACCAAAAGCAGCAACAACATCCTGTATTCCTTTGCAAGCTTCAGGGCACTCCCTGGCGAACAACTTGGAGGCAAGTAGCCTATCCATGGTTCTGGGATTTTCATTAATACCCCTCTGGCTCATAGAGTCACCTTGTGCATCCACATAGAGTACTTCCATTTTAACATTTTTATGGCTGTGTTCTCTTTCTCTTACAAATTAGTAGGTTTTCATATTGCATTTATGAAAAATATTTACATTATTTTGCCCATACCTTAATATCTATCTCATATCTCCAATTAATTTTTCCACCCCTAATATCCTCTCTTATATTTCATATCAACACGTTTTCCTTTGGGTACATGAATAAAGGTGGTTAACTAAGTCATTTGACAGTTCTATTCTTCCCCATAGTAGCTACATTGTTTCATACTCACATTGCCATTAAATAAGGGTTCCATTGCCCCACAGCCTCAGCAGCATTGGTGATATAGAGTTTCAGATTAGTTACATCTACAGAGAATGTCTGGAATACAAAAAGAACTAAATAAGTAAATGGAAATGAAAAAAAAATTTAAAAAGATAAATTAGCTAAGGGACAGAAGATAATCCCTCAACAAACCTAAAAGAAGACAGCCACAAGAACAGAATGCCAACTTTAACAACAAAAATAACAGGAAGCAACAATTACTTTTCCTTAATATCTCTTAATATCAATGGTCTCAACTCCCCAATAAAAAGACATAGACTAACAGACTGGCTACACAAACAGGACCCAACATTCTGCTGCTTACAGGAAACCCATCTCAGGGAAAAAGACAGACACTACCTCAGAGTGAAAGGCTGGAAAACAATTTTCCAAGCAAATGGACTGAAGAAACAAGCTGGAGTAGCCATTTTAATATCGGATAAAATCGACTTACAACCCAAAGTTATCAAAAAAGACAAGGAGGGACACTTCATACTCATCAAAGGTAAAATCCTCCAAGAGGAACTCACAATTCTGAATATCTACGCTCCAAATGCAAGGGCAGCCACATTCATTAAAGACACTTTAGTAAAGCTCAAAGCACACGTTGCACCTCACACAATAATAGTGGGAGACTTCAACACACCACTTTCATCAATGGACAGATCGTGGAAACAGAAACTAAACAGGGACACAGTGAAACTAACAGAAGTTATGAAACAAATGGACCTGACAGATATCTACAGAACATTTTATCCTAATACAAAAGGATATACTTCTTCTCAGCACCTCACGGGACCTTCTCCAAAATTGACCATATAATTGGTCACAAAACAGGCCTCAACAGATACAAAAATATTGAAATTGTACCATGTATCCTATCAGACCACCATGGCCTAAGACTGATCTTCAATAACAACATAAATAATGGAAAGCCAACATTCACGTGGAAACTGGAATTCTCAAAAGAAGAAAAATAAATAACCAATAAATATAGTTAAAGTATTGATTAGTGTCCTTAATCATCAGGAAAGTGTAAATTAAACTTCTCTTTTTGATCTACTGTGATGCTACATTTTTTTATTTTTTTTTAATTGGGTATTTATTTCATTTACATTTCCAATACTATCCCAAAAGTCCCCCACACAATCCCCCACCCACTCCCCTACCCACCCACTCCCAATTCTTGACCCTGGCGTTCCCCTGTACTGAGGCATATAAAGTTTGCACTAACAATGAGCCTCTCTTTCCACTGATGGCCGACTAGGCCATCTTTTGATACATATGCAGCTAGAGTCAAGAGCTCCGGGGCATTGGTTAGTTCATATTGCTGTTCCACCTATAAGATTGCAGATCCCTTCAGATCCTTGGGTACTTTCTCTAGCTCCTCCAATGGGGTCCCTGTGATCCATCCAATAGCTGACTGTGAGCATCCACTTCTGTGTTTGCCAGGCCCCAGCATAGTCTCACAAGAGACAGCCTTATCTGGGTCCTTTCAGCAAAATCTTGCTAGTGTATGCAATGGTGTCAGAATTTGGAAGCTGATTATGAGATGGATCCCCTGATACGGCAGTCTCTAGATGGTCAATCCTTTTATCTCAGCTCCAAACTTTGTCTCTGTAACACCATGGGTATTTTGTTCCTAATTCTAAGAAGGGGCAAAGTGTCCACACTTTGGTCTTCGTTCTTCTTGAGTTTCATGTGTTTAGCAAACTGTACTTATATCTTGGGTATTCTAAATTTCTGGGCTAATATCCATTTATCAGTGAGCACATATTGTGTGAGTTCTTTTGTGATTGGGTTACCTCACTCAGGATGATGCCCTCCAGGTGCATCCATTTGCCTACGAATTTCATGAATTCATTCCCTTTAATAGCTGAATAGTACTCCATTGTGTAAATGTACCACATTTTCTGTATCCATTCCTCTGTTGAGGGGCATCTGGGTTCTTTCCAGCTTCTGGATATTATAAATAAGGCTGCTATGAACATAGTGGAACATATGCCCTTCTTACCAGTTGGAATGTCTTCTGGATATATGCCCAGGAGAAGTATTGCGGGATCCTCCACTAGTACTATGTCCAATTTTCTGAGGAACCTCCAGACTGATTTCCAGAGTGGTTGTACAAGCTTGCGATACCACCAACAATGGAGGAGTGTTCCTCTTTCTCCACATCCTCGCCAGCATCTGCTGTCACCTGAATTTTTGCTCTTAGCCACTCTGACTGGTATGAGGTGGAATCTCAGGGTTGTTTTGATTAGCATTTCCCTGATGATTAAGGATGTTGAACATTTTTTCAGGTGCTTCTCAGCCATTCAGTATTCCTCAGGTGAGAATTCTTTGTTCAGCTTTGAGCCCCATTTTTTAATGGGGTTATTTGATTTTCTGGAGTCCAGCTTCTTGAGTTGTTTATATATATATATATATAGTATATTAGTCCCCTATCTGATTTAAGATAGGTAAAGATACTTTCCCAATCTGTTGGTGGCCTTTTTGTCTTATTGACAGTGTCTTTTGCGATGCAGAAGCTTTGCAATTTTATGAGGTCCCATTTGTTGATTCTCGATCATACAGCACAAGCCATTGATGTTCTATTCAGGAATTTTTCCCTTGTACCCATATCTTCGAGGGTTTTCCCTACTATCTCCTGTATAAGTTTCAGTGTCTCTGATTTTATGTGGAGTTCCTTAATCCACATAGCTTTGACCTTAGTACAAGGATATAGGAATGGATCAATTTGCATTCTTCTACATGATAACTGCCAGTTGTGCCAGCACCATTTGTTGAAAATGCTGTCTTTTTTTCCACTGGATGGTTTTTGCTCCATTGTGAAAGATCAATTGACCATAGGTGTGTGGATTCATTTCTGGGTCTTCAATTCTATTCCATTGGTCTACTTGTCTGTCTCTATACCAGTACCATGCAGTTGTTATCACAATTGCTCTGTAGTACAGCATTAGGTCAGGCATGGCGATTCCACCAGAGGTTCTTTTATCCTTAAGCAGAGTTTTTGCTATCTTAGGTTTTTTGTTTTTCCAGATGAAATTGCAGATTGCCCTTTCTAATTCGTTGAAGAATTGATTTGGAATTTTGATGGGGATTGCATTGAATCTGTAGATTGCTTTTGGCAAAATAGCCATTTTTACTATATTGATCCTGCCAATCCATGAGCATGGGAGATTTTTCCATCTTCTGAGATTTTCTTTAATTTCTTTCTTAAGAGACTTGAAGTTCTTATCATACAGATCTTTCACTTCCTTAGTTAGAGTCATGCCAAGGTATTTTATATTATTTGTGACTATTGAGAAGGGTGTTGTTTCACTAATTTCTTTCTCAGCTTGTTTATCCTTTGTGTACAGAAAGGCCATTGACTTGTTTGAATTAATTTTATATCCAACTTCTTTGAATTTGTTTATCCGGCTTAGGAGTTCTCTGGTGGAATTTTTAGGGTCACTTATATATACTATCATATCATCTGCAAAAAGTGATATTTTGACTTTTTCCTTTCCAACTTGTATCCCCTTGAATTCCTTTTGTTGTCGAATTGCTCTGGCTAGGACTTCAAGTACTATGTTGAATAGGTAGGGAGAAAGTGGGCAGCCTTGTCTAGTCCCTCATTTTAGTGGGATTGCTTCCAGCTTCTCACCATTTACTTTGATGTTGGCTACTGGTTTGCTCTAGATTGCTTTTATCATGTTTAGGTATGAGCCTTGAATTCCTGATCTTTCCAAGACTTTTATCATGAATGGGTGTTGGATTTTGTCAAATGATTTCTCTGCATCTAAGGAGATGATCATGTGGTTTTTGCCTTTGAGTTTGTTTATATACTGGATTACGTTGATGGATTTCCATATATTGAACCATCCCTGCATCTCTGTGATGAAACTACTTGGTCAGGATGGATGATTGTTTGATGTGTTCTTGGATTCGGTTAGCGAGAACTTTATTGAGGATTTTTGCATCAATATTCATAAGGGAAATTGGTCTAAAGTTCTCTATCTTTGTTGGGTCTTTTTGTGGTTTAGGTATCAGAGTAATTGTGGCTCCATAGAATGAGTTTGGTAGAGTTCCTTCTGTTTCTATTTTGTGGAATAGTTTGTGAAAAACTGGGATTAGATCTTTTTGAAAGTCTGATAGAACTCTGCACTAAACCCATCTGGTCCTGGGATTTTTTTTTTGTTTGGGAGACTGTTAATGACTGCTTCTATTTCTTTAGGGGATATAGGACTGTTTAGATCATTAAACTGATCTTGATTTAATTTTGGTACCTGGTATCTGTCTAGAAACTTCTCCATTTCATCGAGGTGCTCCAGTTTTGTTGAGTATAGCCTTTTGTAAAAGGATCTGATTGTATTTTGGATTTCTTCAGGATCTGTTGTTATGTCTCCCTTTTAATTTCTGAATTTATTAATTAGGATGCTTTCTCTGTGCCCTCTAGTGAGTCTGGCTAAGGGTTTATCTATTTTGTTGATTTTATCAAAGAACAAGCTCCTTGTTTTGTTGATTCTTTGAATAGTTTTTCTTGTTTCCACTTGGTTGATTTTGCCCCTGAGTTTGATTATTTCCTGCCGTCTACTTCTCTTGTGTGAATTTGCTTACTTTTGTTCTAGAGCTTTTAGGTGTTTTCTCAAACTGCTAATGTGTGTTCTCTCTAGTTTCTTTTTGGAGGCAGTCAGAGCTATGAGTTTCCCTTTTACAAATGCTTTCATTGTGTCCCATAAGTTTGGGTATGCTGTGGCTTCATTTTCATTAAACTCCAAAAAGTCCTTAATTTCTTTCTTTATTTCTTCCTTGACCAAGGTATCATTGAGAAGAGTGTTGATCGGTTTGAAGAGTGAATGGTGACTTTCTATCATTTATTTTGTTATTGAAGATCAGTTTTAGTCCATGGTGATCTGATAGGATGCATGGGACAATTTCAATATTTTTGTATCTGTTGAGGCTTGTTTTGTGACCAATTATATGCTCAATTTTGGAGAAGGTACCATGAGGTGCTGAGAAGAAGGTATATCCTTTCATTTTAGGATGAAATGTTCTGTAGATATCTGTCAGATCCATTTGTTTCATAACTTCTGTTAGTTTCACTATGTCCCTGTTTAGTTTCTGTTTCTATGATTTGTCCATTGGTGAAAGTGGTGTGTTGAAGTCTCCCACTATTATTGTGTGAGGTGCAATGTGTGCTTTGAGCTTTACTAAAGTTTCTTTAATGAATGTGGCTGCCCTTGTATGTGGATCATAGATATTCATAATTGAGAATTCCTCTTGGAAGATTTTACTTTTGATGAGTATGATGTGCCCCTCCTTGTCTTTGTTGATGACTTTGGGTTGGAAGTAGATTTTATTAGATATTAGAATGGCTACTCCAGCTTGTTTCTTCATACCATTTGCTTGGAAAATTGTTTTCTAGCCTTTCGTTCTGAGGCAGTGTCTATCTTTTTCCCTGAGATGGGTTTCCTGTAAGCAGCAAAATGTTGGGTCCTGTTTGTGTAGCCAGTCTGTTAGTCTATGTCTTTTTATTGGGGAGTTGAGTCCATTGATATTATGAGATATTAAGGAAAAGAAATTGTTGCTTCCTATTATTTTTGTTGTTAAAGTTGGCATTCTGTTCTTGTGGCTGTCTTCTTTTAGGTTTGTTTAGGGATTACCTTCTTGTTTTTTCTAGGACATGGATTCTGTCCTTGTATTGTTTTTTTTTTTCTGTTATTATCCTTTGAAGGGTGGGATTCCTGGAAAAATAATGTGTGAATTTGGTTCTGTTGTGGAATACTTTTGTTTCTCCATCTAAGGTGATTGAAGTTTGGCTGGGTATAGTAGCCTGGGTTGGCATTTGTGTTCTCTTAGTGTCTGTATAACATCTGCTCAGGCTCTTCTGGCTTTCATAGTTTCTGGTGAAAAATCTGGTGTAATTCTGATAGGCTTGCCTTTATATGTTACTTGAACTTTTTCCCTTACTGCTTTTAATATTCTATCTTTATTTAGTGCATTTGCTGTTCTGATTATTATGTGTCTGAAGGAATTTCTTTTCTGGTCCAGTCTATTTGGAGTTCTGTAGGCTTCTTGTATGTTAATGGGCATCTCTTTCTTTAGGTTTGGGAAGTTTTCTTCTATAATTTTGTTGAAGATATTTGCTGGCCCTTTAAGTTGAAAAATCTTCATTCTCATCTACTCCTATTATCCGTAGGTTTGTCTTCTAATTGTGTCCTGGATTTCCTGGATGTTTTGAGTTAGGATCCTTTTGCATTTTCCATTTTCTCTGATTGTTGTGCTGATGTTCTCTTTGGAATCTTCTGCACCTGAGATTCTCTCTTCCATCTCTTGTATTCTGTTGCTGATGCTCACATCTATGGTTCCAGATTTGTTTCCTAGGGTTTCTATCTCCAGTGTTGCCTCACTTTGGGTTTTCTTTATTGTGTCTACTTCCCTTTTTAGGTCTTGGATGGTTTTATTCAATTCCATCACCTGTTTGATCATGTTTTCCTGCAATTCTTTAAGGGATTTTTGTGCTTCCTCTTTAAGGTCTTCTACCTGTTTAGCAGTGTTCTCCTGTATTTCTTTGAGTGAGTTATTAAAGTCTTTCTTGATGTCCTCTACCATCATCATGAGATATGCTTTTAAATCCGGGTCTAGCTTTTCGGGTGTGTTGGGGTGCCCTTGACTGGGCGATGTGGGAATGCTGTGTTCTGATGATGGTGAGTGGTCTTGGTTCCTGTTAGTAAGATTCTTAAATTTACCTTTTGCCATCTGGTAATCTCTGGAGTTAGTTGATTTAGTTGTCTCTGGTTAGAGCTTGTTCCTCAGGTGATTATGATAGCCTCTATCAGCAGACCTGTGAGACTAGCTCTCACCTCTGAGTGTCAGTGGTCAGAGCACTCTTTGCAGGCAAGCTCTCCTCTTACAGGGAAGTTGCACAGATATCTGGTTTTCGAACCTTCCTCCTGTCCGAAGATGAAGTCCCAAAATAGGACTTGTTCCAGAAGCTGTGTTGCTTAGGCCCATCACAGAAGCTGTTAGCTTCTGTAGTCCACACTCTCACCTGTGCAGAATACTCTCGGTGGAGACCCGGAACCAAGACGTCTGCAGCTGATGCTCAGGCAAAGGGCTCCGTGGCCGGGTGGACACCTATCCTCTGGCTGGGAAGATGCACGGATGTCTGGGGCCCGAAAAGAGGACTTCCTCAGAAGCTCTGTGGCTCCCTCCTGTCTCAGAAGCTGTTAGCTTCTGTAGTCCAGACTCTCAACTGGGCAGAGTACTTTCAGCGGATTCCCGGCACCAAGATGTCTGCTGCAGATGCTGAGACGTGATGCTACATTTAACTAGATGTCTGATCTCCCCTAGAGTTATTTTCTCTAGAAATAGGTTATGGATATTTAGTGAGTGTCTTCAGAGCCATCCTTGTGGTATGAAGGCCAGGCACTGCTACTTCATCACTTTATGCTACACAGTATAATTTTTTAATTCTTTAATCAAAATTTGATATTTTCTGTAATATGTAAGCATTAGATTAAGTTCTGAGACTAAGACGGCTACTGTATCACTCCTGCCTGCTGTCTGCCCTCCAAATACAGCAGCCATGAGGTCTTCCCTGTATCATTTACACTTGATGTTCCAGTTCATGACTAGAATTATAATCCCAGACACCTGCAGCCATTAGTGACCACCAGGTGAGTCTCCTACTTCAATTCCCTGACTTCTGGCCTCTCTGGTCAAACTAACTCAGCAACATTGAGCTCCACCCGGCACCCACTGCACTCCATTTCCATTGCCACAGTTCTACCTGAAGTCCTGGAGGTTGGATGCTGTCACTGAAAAACAGGTGAGTTCCAAACTCCATCTTCTGGTCCACACATCTAACCACAATCCCAGATACCTGCAGTGATCAATGAATACCAGGTGAAATTCCTACCCTCATTCCCTGCCAGCTGGCCCTTCTGGATGAACCCAGGCACAGTGAAATTGACTGTACTCCCTCTGCACTCCATTTCCAGGCTATAACTCTGCCTATATCCCTGGAGACCTTCTAATGCCCAGGAAAAAGAGAGATCTGCAACCATAAGGGATCACCAGCTCTGCTTGCATCCCAGGAGGAGTGCCACCACCTAGGACAAAAGCATCCTCAAGTCATCAGGTTCTACCAGTTATGCTTGCAGCCCTATAAACCTCCTGCCACCAAGGACAACCTACCTCTACCTACAATCTGAGAGGCCTGATAAACTTAGGAGTTACCAGCTCTATCAGCAGCCCCAGAAGCCTACTTCCATTAGGAACTACTACGCCTGCCAACACAGGAGACAACTAGATAGCTAAAGACCAGTGTAAGAATATAATCAACAGAAGCCAGGGCAGCATGCCAGCAGCAGAACCCAGATATCCTATCACAGCAAAGCCCTGAACATCCTAACACACCCAAATCTCAAGAAAATGACCATAACACAAACTTATAAAGATGATGAGGCTGTTAAAGAAGAAATGAATAATTACCTTAAAGATATACAGACAATTACTATCAAACTGATAAAGGCCTTTAAAGAAGAAACCAAGAAATATAAATATATATGAAAATACAATGAAACAGGTGAAAGAAATGAATAAAACTGTTTGAGACGTTGAAATGGATGTAGAACTGATAAAACACATTTTGAGGCGATCCTGGATATGGAAAACCTGGGAAAGAGAACAGTAGTTCCTACTACAGACGCAAGCATCACCAATAGAATAAAAGAGATAGAGGAGAGAATCTCAGGCATAGAAGATACTATAGAAGAAATTTATGTGTCAGTCAAAGAAAATGCTAAAGCTAAAAAGTTTCTAACATAAAGCATCCAACAACTGGGACACTATAAAAAGACAAAAACTAAGATTAATAGGAATAGAAGAGGATAAAATTTCCCAGCTCAAAGGCTCAAAAAATAACTTCAACAAAATCACAGAAGGAATTTTTCTAACCTAATGAAAAAGGTGCTTATATATGTAGAAGAAGCTTATAAAACACCAAATAGAGTGGACCATGGAACAAAAAAGAAAATCTTCCCTTTGCATAATAATCAAAACACTAAATGTACAGAACAAAGAAAGAATATTAAAAGTCAAAAGGGATAACAACCAAGTAACATATGAAGGCAGACATATAAGAATTACACAGGATTTCTCAACAGAGACTTAAAAAGCCTGAAGGGCATGGGGAGATTTCTTTCAATCTCTAAAAGATCAGAGAATACAGCTTGGACTTTGATACCCAGCAAAATTTCAATTGCCATAGAGAAAACAACATTTTCCAAGACAAAATTAAATTTTAAATACAATCTCTCCACTAATCTATTCCTACAGAGGATACTAGAAAGAAGGCTTCAACACATGGAGGATAACTACACCCAAGGGGGAAAAAAACAAAACAAACAAGAAATAGATAATTCAACACCAGCAAAGAATCTCTGTCTCTCTCTGTCTCTCTCTCTCTGTTTCTCTTTCCCTCTGTCTCTCTCTCTCTGTCTCTCTCTCTCTCCCTCTCTCGCACATGCACACAGACACAGTTCCACCACCAACATCAAAATAACAGGAAATAACAATCATTCCTCAATGATATCTTTCAACCTCAATGGTCTCAATTCCCCAATTTAAAAAAAAAAAAACAAAAAACACAGAGTGGATGCATAAACAGGATCAATCATTCTGATGCATATCAGAAACACACCTCAGCAAAATAGATAGACATTATCTCAGAATAAAGGACTGTAAAAAGGTTTGTCAAATAAACAGACCCAGGAAAAAAGGCTGAGTAGCCATTCTGATATCTAATAAAATGGACTTTAACTAAAAATAATCACAAAAAAGATAAAGTAGAACATATCACACTTATCAAAGGAAAAATTTACTAAGATAACATCATTTTGAACATCTGTGCCCCAAATGCAAAGGCACCCACATTCATAAAGTAATTACTAAAGCTTAAATCATAGAGTGATTCTTCCACATTAACAGAGGGAGAGTTCAACATGCTACTCTCACCAATTGAGAGGTCATCAAGACAGAAACTAAACAGAAAATTAATGAAACAAACAGAATATGAATCAAATGAACCTAAGAGATAGCTACCGAATATTTCACCAAAACATAAAAGATTATATTTTCTTCTCTGCACCTCATGGAACTTTCTCCAAAATTGACTATACACTCAGTCACAAAAAAAAAGTCTCAAGATAGAAGATACAAGAAGATTAAAGTAACGCCTTGTATTTTTATTAGACCACTGTGTATTACTGCTGGACTTCAACAACAAGAGAAACTGAAAGCTTACAAATTCATGGAAATTTAACAACTCTCTATTCAGTGATCACTGGGTAAGGGAATAAAGAAAGAAATTAAAGACTTTCTAGAATTCAATAGGAATAAAGTCACAACATACTCAAATTTATGGGACCCAATTAAAACAGTGCTAAGAGGAAAGTTCATAGCATTAAGTGTCCTCATAAAGAAATTAGAGAGTTCTGATACTAATAAATTGAAAGTATATCTGAAGGTTCTAGAGGAAATAAAAGAATCGAACACACCCAAGAGCAATGGACAGTAGGAAATAATAAATCTCAGGGCTGAAATCAATCAATTAAAAACAAAGAGAACAATACAGAAATCAATAAAAACAAAAGCTTGTTCTTTGAGAAAATCATCAAGGTAGACAAATCCTTAGCCAAAAGCTGATAGTACATAAAATTCAAAACCTAAATGAAATGGATGATTTATCTAGACACTTACCAAAGTTAAATCAAGATTAGGTGATGTATCTAAATAGTCTATTATAACCCCTAAGGAAATAGAATCTTCTACCCCCACCCCCAGAAAATCCAGAGTCAGATAGTTTTAGCATCAAATTCTATTAGACTTTCAAAGAAGAGCTAATACCAATATTTCTTAAATTATTCCACAAAATAAAAACAGAACATTGCAAACTCATTGTATGGGGCCACAGTCACCATGATACCTAAGCTAAACAAAAACTCAACAAAGAATTTGAAACCAATTTCCCTTATGAACATTGATGAAATTAATCCTGATCTGAATCCAAGAACACATCAAATGCATCATCCCACTATGACCAGTATGCTTCATCCCAGGGATGCAAGGTTGGTTTAGTATTTGAAAATCCACCTATGTAATTCACCATATATATATGTATGTATGTATATACATGTATATACACACACAGCAATTTCATTAGATGCAGACAAAGCCTTTGACAAAACCCAACACTCCTTCATGTTTAAAGTCTTGAAGTGTTACAAGGCACATACCTAAACACAATAAGGGCAATATACAGCAAGCCAATGGCTCACATCAAATGTAATAGAGATAAACTTAAAGCATTTCCACTAAAATTAGAGACAAGACAGGGCTGTCCAATCTAACTATCTCTTCAACATAGTATGAAGTTCTAGCTAGAGCAATAAGAAAACTAAAGGAGTTAAGAGGATACAAATTGCAAAGGAAGAAGTCAATGTATCACTCTTTGTAGATGGTGATAGTATCTATAAATAACCCCCAAAATTCTACCAGGGAACTCCTAATGCTGAAAAATTCCTCTAGCAAGGTAGTAGATATAAAATTAACTCAAATAACTCAGTAACCATTTTTTATGCAAGCAATAAACTGGCTGAGAAAGAAATAAGTCACAAAAACCACAATAATATAAAATATCTTAGTTTAACTCTAACTAAGCAAGTGAAAGCCCTATATGACAAAAAGTTCAAGTCTCTGAAGAAAGAATTTGAGTAACATATCAGAAGTTGAAAAGTGTTCCCCTGCTCATGGATTGGTTGGGTTAACATAGTGAAAATGGCCAATTTATCAAAAAACTATCTGCAGATTCAATGCAATTCTCATCAAAATTCCAACATAGACCTCGAAAGAACAATTCTCACCTTCATATGAAAAAACAACAACCAAAAAAAAAAAAAAAAAAGAAACCCCAAAAATACTGGATAGATAAAACAATCCTGTTCAATAAAAGAATGTCTAGAGGCATCACAATCCCTGACTTCAAGCTTTAGTACAGAGCAATATTAATAAAAACTGAATGGTGTTGATGTAGAAGTAGACAGCTTGATCAATGAAATTAAATTGAAGACCCATAAGTAAACCCATATTCCTACAAACATTTGATTTTTGACAAAGAAGCAAAAACCATACAATAGAAAAAAGGAAGTTTCTTCAACATTTGGTCTAACTAAATGTCCACATGTATAAGAATTCAAATAGATAAATATTTATCACCTTGTACATAGCTCAAGGACAGGCGGATGAAAGCCCTCAGTGTAAAACTAGATACACTAAATTTTATAGAACAGAAAATAGAAAATAGCTTAAACTTATTGCTACAGAAGACAGTTTCCTGAACAGAACACAAATTACTCAGACACTAAGATCAACAACTAAAAAAAAAAAAAAATGGGAACTCATAAAATTAAAAATCTGTAACTCAAAGGATATCATCAATAGGACAAAAACTACAGCCTAAGGATTGGGAAACTATCTTTCCCAACCATACATCTGACAGAGAGCTAATGTGCAATATATATAAAGAACTCAAGAAGTTTGACATGAATCCACCAAAATACCCAGTTTAAAAAAAAAAAACCAGGCACAGAGCTAAACAGAAAATTCTCAACAGGGGAATCTCAAATGGCTGAGAAACACTTTTAAAATGTCCAGCATCCTTAGTCATTATGGAAATGAAGATCATAATGACTGAGATTCCATCTTACACCAATCAGAATGCCTAAGATAAAAAAAAAAAATCTAAGGAGCACTTGAAGTGAGAATGTGGAGCAAGGGGAATAATCTTCCATTGCTAGTGGGAGTGCAAAATTTTAAATCAACTCTGGAAATTTATTTGGCAGTTTCTCAGAAAATGAGGAATATTCTACCCCAAGAACTAGCTATACCACTCCTGGGTATATTCCTAAAAGATGTTCCACAATACCACAAAGACACTTGCCCAACTATGTTCATGGCGGCTTTATTCATAATAGCCAGAAACTAGAAACAACCTAGATGTCTCTCAACTTAAAAACTGGTTTAGAAAAAAAATGTTCATTTACACAATGGAATACTACTTCGCTATTAAAAAACAAGGACATCATGAATTTTGTAGGTAAATGGACGGAATTAAAATATATCATCCTGAGTGGGTAACACAGACCCAAAAGGACCCATGGTATGTACTCAGTTTTTGTGGATATTAGACATAAAATAGAGGATAACCACACTACAATCCATAGACCCAAAGAAGCCAAATAACAATGCTGACACTTGGGAGGGTGGCTGAATTTTTTCAAAATGGGAAATAAAATAGATATTGGAGGTAGATAACGGCACAGAACTTCTTGGTAGTGGGGATGGGAAGGGCAGACATGCAGGAAGGATCAGGGGACAAAGAGTGGAAACTGGAGTTGGGAGGATGTCATTTCTAGGATGTGTCAGAGACTTGAGATATTAGGAGGCCCCAGGGCGTCATTGGGGGTGATTCTATCTGAACAAAGTAATGGGGGTTATGCATCCTGAAATGGCCACTTCTGTAGAGCCAGGAAGGACTCTAGGTGGAGGGATAAGGATAGCAACCCACACACAAAATCTTCTATTCCAAATGTGCCCTACCTACAAGAACTTCAGGGAGAAATATAGGGCAGAAACAGGAAGAATGGCCATTGACTGGCCCAAATTGAGACCCATCCCATGGGCAAGAACAAATCACTGACACTATTAATGATTCTCTGGTATTCTTGCAAACAGGAACCTAGTATAAGTGTGTTCTGAGTGGCTCCACCCAGCAGCCAATGAAAAGAGATGCAGAGACCCACAGCCAAATATTAGATGGAAGAGTTGGGAGAAGGACTGAAGGACCCAAAGAGGACAGGGACTCCACAAAAGGACCAACAGAGTCAAGTAATTTGGAAGCAAGGGCTCCCAGAAACTTAAACACCAACCAGGGATTGAGCATAGGCTAGACCTAGGTCCCACACCTGTGTGGCAGATGTGCAGCTTGGTCTTCATTTGGGTCTTACAACTACTGGAGTGGGGGCTGTCCTAAATCTGTTGCCAGTTTGTGGGACGATTCCCCTCACTGGTCTACCTTGTCTGGCTTCAGTGGGATAGGATGTGCCTAGTCTTGCATGATGTGGCATGAAGTGCCAGGAAGGGATGATTCTTGGAGAAGGGGAGCTCTCTTTTCTCAAGAAGAAGGGCAGGAGAGAATGGGAGAAGATTTGTGTGAGGGGGGCTTAGCAGAAAGATGGGGCTAATATTGGAATGTAAAGGGAATAAATAAATAAATAAATAAATAAATTAATTAATTAATTAAAATTAAAAGCCTACTGTATCACTATCACTATCCTCAGGACACAAGACAGAATTGATATGCTTTTTCTCTAAAGTCATTATTTCTTGTAGTAATTATGTATCAAAAATAACTATTATTCAAAGCAAAACTTTAATGACATGGAGAGGAGTTTAAATGACTATTCTTCATAATTTACTTGTAAGTTGATTACAAATTAAAATTTATAGGCATAAAGTTCAAAGTTTTAGGCAATTGCTTATCTATACAGTAAAAATAGATTATGAATTGCTTTATTGTTGCTATTTGGCCTGTTTTTACTTTTTCAAGCCAAAGCTTAAACTGAGATTTGAAATCTAGTTGTTCTCAACACTGGATAGCAAGTTTAAATTTAGGCACACTAAGTGAGAACCCTAGGGAAGATAAGGATTTCAGGAGGAATTATAAGAGAATGCTTTAAAGGTTAATGGCAATTAACATTGTAGTAGCACCCCTCAAAAGTTTCCCATACCAATTCAGCTATCGTGCTAGGTGATGTTCCTAAATGTCTTGAGAGATGCTGGATATAGGAATCTTCCTCTAATTCTGCATCCTGTCATTGCTTAAGCCTGTTGCACTTTGCAGTTATCTTCTGTACTCAGTCAGCTCTTGCTGATATCCATTATCTATGATGATTCTGACTCAGCAATGTTGCGGTTTGATTGTCTGCATACCGTTGGTTACTCCATGTTCAGAGGCAAGCATGTGAACTACTACATTCAGCTAAAGTGAATGTACAGGAAAGGAACAAAAAACTTTTTTTTTTTTGCAAAAACCAATTAATAGACTACAAAAAACTAAAACTAAATTTTGTGAAGACACCTTTATTCTTATACCACTAATACCTATACTACTATAGTGAAAATGAATGACATTAAATAAATAGAGTCCCTACTTCAATTAAACAAACAGCATTAAAGTGTCTTTTAGAAATTTGGTTATTTTGAATATATGTGTTTTTGACATTTACTGAGAGAGGAACTTTGTGCTTAAAATTTTACTCCCTTACAATTTCTACATCATAGTTAAATTTTGTAACTTCTTTAGATAAATTTCTACATCTTAATTATGAATATTTATTACAGTGAAAGACTTTACTAAATATTAAATGAGAAAAGACAAAAGATTAAGTAATTAAGGAAAAAATGGACAAAATGTTTTTTATAAATTATAAATTGTTTGCAGTTCACAAACCTCATTTAACAATCAGGGCTTCAGCAAATATCCACCAACAGGAGCAGGATCAAATGGGTCTATACTGTATGACCATATATATTTTCATCTTCATAGAAAATGTGTAATAGGGCTGGGCAGTGGTGGCACTTGCCTTTAATCCCAGCACTTGGGAGGCAAAGGCAGGCACATTTCTGAGTTCGAGTCCAGCCTGGTCTACAAGTGAGTTCTAGGATAGACAGGGCTACATAGAGAAACCCTGTCTCGAAAACAACAACAACAAAAAACAAGCCAAGTGAATTTTTGTTATATTGACTGAATTACTAAAGAGTCTTACATAATAAGAGCTACATGCTCCTGGCCTCCAGTTCTCTGATTTATTAACATATTATAGTCCGTGTCACTTCAGAAACTAAATGTAATCACAGAATTGGGGTGCAAATTATTGAGTTCCATTTTCCATAATAGCTAACTTATTTTCAAAGATGATTGATCTTTAACCAATGCATGCTTTCTCCAGCAGCAAAAGCAATCACAGTCATTACATGCTTGACACTTGATCCTCCTACTTAATGTTACTCAGTGTGTGCCTTTGCCACTCCTCTTAACTGAGCTTCATTAAATTAACTAAAAGGGATAAAATAATCATATAACATAAAAAACCACAGAGAATAAGATAAATCTATAGAGTTTTCCTTTTTTTATTATTAATTATTTTTATTAGGTATTTATTTCATTTACATTTCCAATGCTATCCCAAAAGTCCCACACACGCTCCCCCACCCACTCCCACTTCTTGGCCCTGCCGTTCCCCTGTACTGAGGCATATAAAGTTTGCATAACCAATGGGCCTCTCTTTTCACTGATGGCCGACTAGGCCATTTTCTGATTCATATGCAGCTAGAGACTCCAGGGAGCAATAAAAAGGAAAACTCTATTGTTGTTCCAGCAAGGGATCTGCAATCCTATAGGTGGAACAACAATAGAGTTTTCCTTTTTACTCCTCAACAGCTAAGTAGCTAATGCTGAGGGAATATGATAGGTATTTATGATCTATTCCATTTGAAATCCATGGTAGATCATATCCCCATGGTTGATGACCATGGGTTTCTGTGAAATTTCTTCCACTGAAACCTCAGATAACTGGTCTTATGTTTCCATTCCAAATTCTCATTGTCTATATCCTTGCTATATAACCAATGACAAGAAGTAACAGCATGCAACTTTCCTCTGTACTATACCCTTTGTGGCAACATTTCTACATTGGAGAACATAGTCTTTCTAGTTTTCATTATTTTTACAGCCAACTTCTTGATGGTCTGAAGGCTAGTTTTAAGGTGTTTGGGTCAAAATGCATAGATTAGTTAGTATAAAACATCACTTTGTAGTTCTTGTACTTGCTGTAAAAATGTCGTTCTATGGAATTTATCATCTATGTATGATTACAACCAGACTCAGAGTGGTTTGGTGTTCACAAAATAATCTCCAGTACCTTCAAACTCCGTGGGATATTTTCTATGAATACTACAGTGGTTTCATTGGATGATATTTCTTAGTGACATGTTAACTACCAAAATATGCACAGTCTATGGTATTTGCACTATATTATAACCCATCTTTTTCAGAATGTATCTTCAAGAATAGTTGATGGTCTTACTAAAATTAACTCTTGCAGCCATTGATTTGTTCCCCATTGCTATGAGTCTTTCACTTTAAGAAGGCTGGATAGGTGGAATCATAACATCGAATCCTTTGATATTGGCATTTTTAATTCAATGCAATGCCCTCAAGCTCTCCTTGTGTTCTGTATTATTACCTTGTGTTCTGTATTCTGTATGACACTTCATTGTTTTGATATACATTTTTAAGTCTGTTTGTTCATTGAAGAGCATTTGACTTGATGTGCAGTTTTGTGGCCCTCATATGAATCTTCTTGAACATTTATGTGCAGTTTATGTAAATAAAATGGTTTATTTCTCTACAACAAATTATCAGGAATGTGATAGCTAAGGCTATAAACACATATTTAAATTTATTTATTTTCTAAATGAAATTACTTTACATAGGGTTTATTAACTTTCACATTCAGGAGTAATGTATGAAACCACCAGTTTATTCCTAAAATCAATACTTGATAGGCACAGCATGCCTTTGTTAGACATTATTATAGGTATCTTACCAAGGTTATGATTTATAATTCATATCATATCTTCTGGAGATGAAAATATAAACAGTTATCTATAATTCAACAATCTACCCAACATGGATGCTTAAAATCAAATTCATATCCATAACATAACTTCTTAATGTTCCTAGTCCCTGAACTGTGTATTCAGCCCCCATCACTCTGTGTGTATAGAGGAATGATGGTATGTATAGATCTGATAACTGAACCTACAACTTCAAACAAACTAGGCAAGTCCTTACCAGTAAGCTCTATTCTCAGTTATTCTTTTTGTTGTATGGATCATGACTATAAAGGCTTCACCCAATGCTAGATCACAAAGATTTTATATTTTCTTCTGGGGAACATAGATTTTGCAGTATAATTTTGTCATAATATGTGTTAATTTTATGTAACATATAAGGACCCACCTGAGGAATGCTTTTTATGTTCTTATGAATTTATGATATTTCTAACATCATTTACTTTTGTGCCTTTGTCAAAACTTATTTGATCTTTTTAACTTTGGTCTATTCCTACATTTTCTTTTCTATTCTGGTAGTCTACTAGCCTAACTTCTGCAATGCCAATTCCAGTGACTGCTCCAAATATATAGTTTCTTAAATACCAGGCAGTATGAATCTTAAGTATTTACTTCTTTGTGCATTTCCACATTTCAAATATTTATTTTAAGTGTTTGTGTGTGTGTGTGTGTGTGTGTGTGTGTGTGTGTGTGTTGAGTCTGTATGTGTATGTTTGTGTGTTGGGCATATGAACATGAGTACAGGTACCTATAAAGGCAAGAAGAAGATATCAGAACCTCTAAAGCTAGAGTTACAGGTTGTTGTGTGTTGCCTCATGTAATGTTGTGTATAAAATTCCAGTCTTCTGGAATTTATGAATATGAAATTTTATGGATTTTATGAATATGAAATCTTTTTAATTATTAATATTTTTTACTGTACAATAGTTATACCCTCCCAGCCTACCCTCCCACATTACTCCATCCCTTTCCTCCTCCCCTATCTCCAAGAGGATTGACCAACCCACCAATGCCAGGCTTCCCCACTCCCTGGGGCCTCAAGTCTCTCCATGGTTATGTGCGTCTTCTCCCACTGAGGTTAGACCAGGCAGTCCTCTGTTGTATGTGTTGGGGGCCTTGTATCAGATCTTGTATGATGCCTGGTTGGTGTCTCA
The DNA here is from genome assembly GCF_000001635.26 of Mus musculus. Lineage (NCBI taxonomy): Eukaryota > Metazoa > Chordata > Mammalia > Rodentia > Muridae > Mus > Mus musculus. Next base: position 10,403,904 of record NC_000077.6, on the reverse strand, counting down.
GTGTCTGAAAGATCTCATTGTTCTGGTTTAGTTGAGAATGCTAGCCTTCCTATAGAATTGCCCTCCTTCTCAGTGTCTTCCAGTCGTCCCATAAGTCAACCACTGGGGTCTTCCAACTTCGGTCCATTGGTTGGGTGTAAGTATCTGTATCTGCCTTAGTCAGCTGTTTGTTGGGCCTCTTGGAGGAGAGCCATGCTAGGCTCCTGTCTGTAAGCACACCATAGCATCAGTAATAGTTTCAGGTCTTGGAGCCTCCCCCTTGAGATGGATGCCAAGTTAGGCCAGTCATTAGACTGCCTTTCTCTCAGTCTCTTCTCCATCTTTGTCCCTGCAGTTCTTTTAGAAAGGAACAATTCTGAGTCAGAGTTTTTGACTGTGGGATGGCAACCATACCCCTCCACTTGATACCTTATCTTTCTACTGGAGGTAGAAAAGTGGCCATCCTACTAAAAGCAATCTACAGATTCAATGCATTCCCCTTCAAAATTCAAACAAAATTCTTCAAAGAAATGGAAAAAGAAATTCTCAATTTCGTATGGAAAAACAAAAAATAAGGATAGCAGAATCAATTCTTAACAATAAAAGAACATCTGGGGGAGTCACTATCCCTGAGCTCAAGCTGTACTACAGAGCAATGGTGATAAAACAGCATAGTTTGGTACAGAGAGAGGCAGGTTGATCAATGGAATAGAATTGAAGACCCGGAAATAAAACCACATACTTATGGACACTTGATAATTGACAAAGAAGTCAAAAATAAAGAATGAAAAAAAAGAAAGCATCTTCAATAAATGGTATTGTTCTAACTAGTAATCGGTAAGTAAAAAGAAAAAATCAAACAAACAAAAAACCCACTTAGATCCATATTTGTTACCTTGCACAAAACTCGAGTCCAAGTGAATCAAGGACCTCAACATAAAATGACCAACATAAAATGGTCAGGGAAATGCAAATCAAAATGACCCTATGATTCCATCTTACACTAACCAGAATGGCCAAGATCAAAAACAAGGGTGACAGTACTTGTTGGTAAAGATGTGGTGAAAGAGGGGCACTCCTCCATTGCAGATGGGATTCCAAACTGGTACAAACACTCTGGAAATGAATCTGGAGGTTCCTCAGAAAATTGGAAATAGAGCCACCTGAGGACCCAGCTATATCACTCTTTGGCATATGCCCAAAATGCCACAGGGGCATGTGATCCACTATGTTCATAGCAGCCTTATGTGTGGTATCCAGGAGTGAAAAATAACCCAGATGTTCTACAACAGAAGAATGGATACAGAAAATGTGGTTCATTCACACAATGGAATACTATTCAGCTATTAAGAATGAGGACATCGTGAGTTTTGCAGGCAAATAGATGGAACTAGAAAATAACATCCTGAGTGAGGTAACTCAGACCCAAAAGGACAGGCATGTGTATGTACTCACTAATAAGTACAAATTACCTAGGATATAATCCATAGACTCAAGAAGGCTAACAAGCATAAGGGCCCAAGTGAGGATGCTTCAATCTCACTTGGGAGGGAGAAGAAAGAAGACATGGGAGGAAGACTGAGGGAGGGACCTAGGTGAGAGATGTAAATGGAAGGAGAAAAGGGGAACATGATCAAGTATGTGGAGAGAAACCTTGAGGGCCAGCAGAATGAAAATATACATCCTTGGGAGTGGGAGGTGGGAGGACCCTCTAGAAAGTACCAGAGGATAGAGAGGTGAGAGATTCTCAGGATTCAAAGGGAGGGGCCTTAGATTAAGTTCCCAACAGTGGGGAAAGGGAACTTATATGAAGTCTTAATACCTGAACTACTTCTCAAAACTTTGCATTAACATTTTTAAAAATTCATAGTACTTCAAATATAGTGGATAGCATTACAGATTACTTACTATCCAAGTTTTTATTTTCTTACCTAAACACTATTATATTGATGCATTCTCCTGATATAATCTTCTAAGACATACTCATGCATTTTCCGTTAAATCATTACATAATGCATTATCCAGGTTTGGTTATCACATTACCCTAAGCACTGTAAAACAATAAATCAAGGAAGCACTCAAGGAAATGACATCTGCCTCCCATTTCAATAACTGCAACCCCAGAATGTCACTCACTGAATAATTGTCAGGTATTGATGTCAGTAAATAAGCTTGGTACACACAGGCGACTGATGGATTATTTATTTATGTAGAAAATTATACCATATCATAGCTTTAGTGGTAGATACTGGTCCATTAAAGCTAGTAAGTTCCACCTGTTAGACAATGTAGCAGGACTACATTGTGTCCTGTATGCTGCTGACAAAAGACTTACTCTCTGACTGGAGAATGTTTATGAAAGAGAGTAGTCAAATTCCTGGTCACTAATACTTGAATAGACCAAGACACACATATTAAACTTAAATTAAGTGAAATATTCCTACAGGAACATTCAATGAAGCCAGGAGCCCTCCTTCTTTACTGTGTAACTATCCATTCCAGGCCCAAGTCCTTATGCATACTTATAGTTGCCCTCAGGCTCTATGGCAATATGGCTCAGCATTTTACTCTCCAAATTGTTCTTTTATTGATATATGAAGATTAAAAATGGTTCAATACATCTAAGGGAATATTAAGAATTTTAAAATGGACTTTCTTTCTTATAATATTAGGGATTGAACCTAAGGCCTTTCCCATCATAGACAATTGCATTATATAGTAATATTGACAGCACTTTTCTCTCCTTTTTATTCTGAGATGCAAGCTCATTAAGCTGCTCTGGCTGGCCTTGAACTCACTTTGTAGTCCAAGCAGAATTTGAGTTGTGAACCTGCTTCTTCAGCTTCCTGTATAAATGGATCATGGGCATGTATTACTAAACATGTGCTATGTTGTTAAGCATTTTCTTTTGTAAAGTTTGATACTGTAAAATAAAAGTAAATTACTATCAGCATTTAGCCAACTATGGATCTTTTCATTAATTTCTACTTCCTTTAATTCGAATGGTTTTTCTCTGAGTTCTATGGAAAGCTTTGCATGATAATTTATTATGTCATTTAATAAAATAATAACATTGAACTTATCCCTAGTACCTACACCTACCTGGTTATGAGATTTTCTCTAGTATCAGGCATGAATTCCATCCTATGGAACAAACCTGAAATAAATTAAGAAGGTGATCAGTTATGCCCAAGTTGTGTCACTATTGCAGTTGTGAGCACATCTTGCCTGGGAGCCCATAGGCAGGATCCAGTTCTTGATAAGACAGCTAATATCCTTCCTTGCAATGTACTGTTAAGCACTGTGAAAGCAATGCAGCATAGAGAGAATTTTCTGGTTAGTTCAAGCTTGATTTCTACATCCAAAATGTGCTATATGTTTACCAATAATTTTAGTTGGCTCTTAATGCTTCATTTATATTACTCTTCAGGGCTAAGGAATATCATACAATAGGGTGTAGAAAGAGTGTAAGCGGTAAGGAGTGTTTTAAAAGTCTGCCTCCTGAGTAGATATTTTTAGCATTTTGTGTAAACTCTGTCCCACAGTTACCTGGCAACATCCAGGGGTGAGGTTCTATGCTCAAGCTCCACCTAGGGCAGAAGAGTCTTCCCTGGGCTGCTGCTCAATCAAGATTTAGAATGCTTGGCTTCTCCAGCACCAAGTCTGCCTGCTCAATATCATGCTTACCACCATGACAATAATGCACTGAACCTCTAAAACTATAAGCTAGCCTCAATTAAATGTTTACTGTTATAAGAATTAGCTTAGTTATGGTGTCTCTTTACAACAATGAAACCCTAAGAAAATTGTGGGGCTGTGGGGGTGTAGGGGAAAAGGGTGGAGGAGAGAGCCCATGTCCAACCAGAGTTCCTGTGCTCTGGGCAGGCCGATGTGGGAGGACTGCCAGACGCTTTTCACTCAGCCCCAGGTGGGCATCTAGCTGTGTGGACCCTACTCAACAGGGGGTGGACAAGGGGCAGCCCCTGATACCAGGGGCCCCGGGGCAACACTCTTGGCCCCAGAGATACAGGAGAGAAGGCAGAGGGAGAGATGTTCCCATGCAGGCAAGAGTCCTTAGTCCAGTCCGTGGCTGAAGCACAGGAAGGCCTTCTGACAGGAGATTAGGCACAGCTAGTTAGGAGAAAACCTACCCCATTGTCCAAGCACAGTAGGCCTTGATGCCTTGATGAACAGAAACAGTCTATGGTTTTAGAGCTTTATTGTAGAAAGGCAGGGGGAAAGAGAGAAAGGAGAGAGAGAGAGAGAGAGAGAGAGAGAGAGAGAGAGAGAGAGAGAGAGAGGCAGGCCAGCCATGGCCAAGAGGAGGGAAGGGGAAAAGAGATGGAGAAAAAAAGTCTAGAGAGTATGAGGTTAGAGAGAGAGAGTGAAGAAAGATAGAGAAGTTAGAGAGCAAGGAGAGAGAGTAAGAGAGTGAGGAGGGGCCAAGCAGCCCCTCTTATAGTGGGCTTGTATTATCTTGCTGTTGCTAGGTAACTGAGAGGAGTCTAGCCTGAAGGTCAGAAGCTTGGGACATTGTCTGCATGACTACTAGCCACATGCCTCTCTTGTGGGGGCTATGAGGGCAGGAACTTCTACAGGAGCCAGGGGTCCAGAAGACATGAGGGAATGCCTTCCATCCCATGTAGGTGAATTATCACCACCAGGTTCTACCAGGGTTCAGACCTCAGCTTTACTGGCAACTAGGCTTTCTGTGCATAGCCCATTGCCCTACAGAAAATGACACACATGGGATTTCTGTAGACTGCCAAGAATATTGAATATTCTGAGCCGTGTATCAGTAGCACATGCAAGTGCCACCCAGTATTGTTCCAGAGTCTTGTCTATAGAGTACATAAGAAGACTTTGTTACTGAAGAGACCAAAAGACATTTCTACCATGAATTCCCAGGAAAAGGACATGATTCTTCATCCTTTATCTAAATGAATTACCTTTGTTATAGGACTAGAATTACCACATATCCAACCTTAGGCCTAAAGTGTTAAAGGAATGGATACTCTGTGTGTGACTGTGCTCCAGACACTTACCTCAGACTGGAACTACTCTGGGTTGGCTTGACTATCCTAATGTTTAGAGTCAAGGTGGGGCATACTACATGCAGCCACCAAAGCCATATGCCATGTAATATAGTAGAAAGAAGCTTTTAATTTGATCTGCTGTCAACTCCTCCAGACTACAAACTCTTGTTTATCTTTTAAGTTTACTTTGTTATGATTATCTTGTTCATTAGTTAGTACAGGGACAGATATTTCCAGAGTGTCTTAGAGTCAGCACCTCATAAGAAGACCTCTTATATCTTTATTTGAGTCAAAACCTCCAAGGCATAAGAAAAACCATCAGGTAAAAACAGATAATAATATTTCTAGTGAACAAAATAGACTGTTGTTTAGGGGGAAAATAGAAATAATTGATGGAGCTATGAGTAAAAGTAAAAGTACTTGCTCTACAAGTATGAAGACTTTAGTTTGGGTCTCCAGAATACAAGCAAAAGCCAAAGAAGTTATAAGAATGCCTGTGATCTCATTCTTGTGATCTGTTCCTATAGGAAGATAAGGGACAGAGATAGGAAAAGTCTCAGATATTTGCTGACAAGCTAGACTGATGTATGCTATAGGAAAACAACAAAGACGTCCTATCTCATACAAGATGAGAGGTGAGGAACAAAACCAAGGCTGTCTTATGATCTTCATACACAAGCCACACCATGTCCCTCTCTATAGCACACACACACACACAGAATAAGGAAAATGAAGCAGTTGATATATAATTGAAAAAGTGTTTGACAGCCTTAGAAATCATTTGAGGTTCTATAGTTCTCTGTCAGAGAGATATTGCTTCTGAAAAAAGATAAGAAATGCCAGCAAGAATGAAGAGGAAAGGGAAACACAAGCTTCAGAGAAAGTATGAGTTTAATCTTGTGCAATCACTGTATAAATCAATATAGAATTCCTCAAAATATGTACCCAGAATATATACAAATAAGGACTCTTAGTCAAAGTACCACAGGAATACTTGTATATCTATGTAGATTAATGTTGTTTTCACAATAGTTAAGAAACGGATTTCTGCAACTTCATCTGAAATAACAAAAAACCTAGGATAGCAAAAACTCTTCTCAAGGATAAAAGAACCTCTGGTGGAATTACCATGCCTGACCTAAAGCTGTACTACAAAGCAATTGTGATAAAAACTGCATGGAACTGGTATAGTGACAGACAAGTAGACCAATGGAATAGAATTGAAGACCCAAAAATGAACCCATACACCTACGGTCACTTGATCTTCGACAAGGGAGCTAAAACCATCCAGTGGAAAAAAGAGCATTTTCAACAAATGGTGCTGGCACAACTGGCCTTTAGCATGTAGAAGAATGCAAATTGATCCATTCCTATCTCCTTGTACTAAGGTCAAATCTAAGTGGATTAAGGAACTCCACATAAAACCAGAGACACTAAAACTTATAGAGGAGAAGGTAGGGAAAAAACCTCGAAGTTATGGGTACAGGGGAAAAATTCCTGAATAGAACAGCAAAGGCTTGTGCTGTAAGATTGAGAATTGGCAAATAGGACCTCATAAAATTGCAAAGCTTCTGCAAGGCAAAAGACACCGTCAATAAGACAAAAGGCCACCAACAAATTGGGAAAGGATCTTTACCTATCCTAAATCAGACAGGGGACTAATATTCAATATATATAAAGAACACAAGAAGGTGGACTCCAGAAAATCAAATAACCCCATTAAAAAATGGGGCTCAGAGCTAAACAAAGAATTCTCACCTGAGGAATACCGAATGGCTGAGAAGCACCTGAAAAAATGTTCAACATCCTTAATCATCAGGGAAATGCAAATCAAAACAACACTGAGAATGGCTAAGATAAAAAACTCAAGTGGCAGCAGATGCTGGCTAGGATGTGGAGAAAGAGGAACACTCCTCCATTGTTGGTGGGATTGCAAGCTTGTACAACCACTCTGGAAATCAGTCTTGTGGATCCTCAGAAAATTGGACATAGTCCTACCAGAGGATCCCGCAATACGTCTTCTGGGCATATATCATGAAGATATTCCAACCAGTAAAAAGGACACGTGCTCCACTATGTTCATAGCAGCCTTATTTATAATAGCCAAAAGCTGGAAAGAACCCAGATGCCCCTCAACAGAGGAATGGCTACAGAAAATGTGGTACATTTACACATTGGAGTACTACTCAGCTTTTAAAAATAATGAATTTATGAAATTCCTAGGCAAATGGTTGTACCTGGAAGGCATCATCCTGAGTGAGGTAACCCAATCACAAAAGAACTCAAAGGGTATATTCTCACTGATAAGTGGATATTAGCCCAGAAATTTAGAATACCCAAGATATAAGATACAATTTGCTAAACACATGAAACTCAATAAGAACAAAGACCAAAGTGTGGACACTTTGCCCCTTCTTAGAATTGGGAACAAAACACCCATGGAAGGAGTTACAGAGACACAGTTTGGAGATGAGACAAAAGGCTGGACCATCTAGAGACTGCCATATCCGGGGATCCATCCCATAATCAGCCTCCAAACACTGACACCATTGCATACACTAGCAAGATTTTGCTGAAAGGACCCAGATATAGCTGTCTCTTGTGAGACTATGCCGGAGCTTAGCAAACACAGAAGTGGATGCTCACAGTCAGCTATTGGATGGATCCAATGGTGGAGCTAGAGAAAGTAACCAAAGAGCTAAAGGGATCTGCAACCCTATAGGTGGAACAACAATATAAACTAGCCAGTACCTCCCAGAGCTAGTGTGTCTAGCTGCATATGTATCAGAAGATGGCCTAGTTGGCCGTCAGTGGAAAGAGAGGCCCATTGGTCGTGCAAACTTTATCTGCCTCAGTACAGGGGAACACCAGGGCCAAGAAGTGGGAGTGGGTGGGTGGGGGAGTGGGTGGGGGAGTAGGTGGGGGACTTTTGGGATAGCATTGGAAATGTAAATGAATAAAATACCTAATAAAAAAAGAAATGGATTTAGTCTTGAAAATGAACAAATATATGTATAAAATATGTGTAAAATATACATAATTAAAAACTTTACCCATAAATAAAATGATAATTGTAGGAAAGTGGATAGAAATGGTATTCATTACATAAGCAACATAAAGGTGAAGGCTGCATTAATTTCTCTTATATAGAGAATTTAGATTTAAATCTATGTACTCACCCCATCTCTGTTTGTGTGTGTGATAAAATTAAAGTTGACCATAATAGAGGACAAAGCAGTATAAAGTGAAGGGATGTGCGGGATTAAAAGAGGGCAATAAAATAGATGTTATGTAGAGGCAGAGTGGAGGCTATTTGTGAGGCAGAAATGAGCCATTAGGTGGAGCCAAGAGTGATAAGGGAGGGATGTGGACAAAGATGATGAATAAGAATATAATGTAGTGACATATATGTGTGAAAGTGCCATAATAAAACTCATTACTTTGAGTGCTAACTTCTATGAGATGCTAATGGAGGAAACAAGGTAGAAATGGGTCTAAGAAAGAAGAAAGGGGGAGTAATTAAGCAAAAAATATTTATGAAAATCCCAATATGAGTCCAAATACCATGCATGATCTAAAATCTTGTAAAACAAACTGCTATAAATATACAACTGAATATTATTTATCAGTAAGAAAATTGCTAAGAAATAATATCTAAAAGTTCCTGACATTGGGGAAGTATGAAAATGCAAGTGCATGAATCTCAGAATTTATCAGGACATAGTCTAAATGTACAATTTAAAGGAAAGAGTGTATCTGGAAAGGAGCAACAGAAAAGAGTTTTCTCCCTAAAGTGGCAACATTCACAATACCATCACAGTTCTTTCCATGAAAACATTGCAGGTCATGGCATTTTTGAAATTATTGGGGAAAGAAAAGCTTTGTTCTAACCAAGAATATTTCATTCAATACAGCCATTTCATATAGAAATAGAGGTGAGATAAAGACTTTCTTAGATGAATGAATGTGGAGGGAGTTCACTGCCATACAGTAAATGTTAAAGAAATCATTAAACTGAAGTAAAAGGAGAGTGGCTTGTAAGATGGAAATACCAAGTATAAAATACCATATAACAGTAACTATAGAATGAAATGAAAATACCACAAAACTATAGTAGTATGTATAAATGGATCATATTTCTAGGATTGGGAAAAATAATTCTATTAAAATGATCACCAGTTATGAAAGAATTTAAGTGTAATGCAATACAAAAATATATAAACTATGTCATGAAAACTAAAATGTGCACAGGGGGAGGAGACCATCTGTATTGTATCTTAAAGCAAACAGTTATAACGCACACACACACACACACACACACACACACACACATATATATATATATATATATATATATATATATATATATATACATACACATATATACTATCTATCTATATCTACATCATGGTATTACAAAGAAAAATTTTGCATTAAATATACAAAAAGAAAACAGTGAATAGTTAATGCTAGAGAAAATCATCAAATAACAAAGGATATACGGCCAAGAAGAAAGCAAGTAGCATAGTAGTCATCGAGAAATTTTAAAAATATAAACAAATCTCTACCTACAAAGAATTCTAAACAGAATAGACTAGTCTATTGAAAGTCAAAGAATGGATTTTTTTCAAACAGTAATATAAATACTACAGAGATTTTATTTAAGTATAAATCCTACATACCCTTAAGTGGAAGAACAGAAAGAAATGTCATGTTGTTGTATACCTGCTTCTCCTGAATAGAAAAATCTCCTATTGATCAGCAAGCTCTTAAACTCAGGGAATAAACAAATTTAATATGTGTGAGAAATGAGGGACTAACCAGACTAAAAAGACCTTTCTTCAGTATTTCAGAATCAGTCATCAAGATGGAGGAAAAGGCTATGATCAGCCAAGTTGCAGAAAGGCTCTCAGACTTGTCCACCTGAGTTGTGCAGATATCCGTAGTTCAAAAGCCATCACCTGTCTTTTGAGGAGCTTTTCAGAGATGTGGCTGCCTCTGTGTCTAAAACATTGCTCCTATAAGTAAAGCTCACCCATATTATTGTTAGTAACACCAGTAGAAACCCACTGTGCACCAAGTTGGACTTTGGTATAGTTGTTACTTTTGTCTAATGTACCCATTCCTGTTATAAGGTGTACCCATGCTTGAGCATGTATATGAACATGTGTATATGAATATGTGTATATGAACACACATATATGCATGCATATTGTGTCTTATAAGGAAAGGTCTTATATATATTTATTTACATAGAAACCAAAGGATAACAAAAATAACATTATTCATATCAGAAAAATATGACTTTACCTTCATATGTGTGTATATAGAATATAAAATGTGGAATATTATATATGGAATATATAATATGGTATATTATGTGTGTGTGTGTAGGCAGTTATATAGATATTAATAGAGGGATAATAAAAGGCAACACACCACAGTAATATTTGCCCAACAATGTTCATTGCTGCACTATCCACAACATATAGGAAATTGATTTAACATAGATGTCCATCAATACATGATTGAATAAAGGAAAATTTTTCATGTATACACAATGGAGTTTCATTTAATCCTTAAATTAAAGTGAAATCATATTATTTGCTAGAAAATGAAATTCATTATGTTAAGTAAATTAGATTCATAACGATAAGTGCCATGTGTTTTCTCCTATGAAATATTTTAAATTGTGTGTGGGCATGTGCCTGCATGTGTGTGTGTGTGTGTGTGTGTGTGTTAGCACAGAAAGAGAATTCTAGAAATAGGATCATAGCTGGGTGGTGGTGGCGCACGCCTTTGATCCCAGCACATTGGGAGGCACAGGCAGGTGGATTTCTGAGTTCAAGGCCAGCCTGGTCTACAGAGTGAGTTCCAGGACAGCCAGGGCTACACAGAGAAACCCTGTTTTGAAAAAAACAACCAAGAAAGAAAGAAAGAAAGAAAGAAAGAAAGAAAGAAAGGAAGGAAGGAAGGAAGGAAGGAAGGAAGGAAGGAAGGAAGGAAGGGAAAGAAAGGGAGAGAGAGAAAGAAAGAAAAAGAGAGAGAGAGAGAAAGAAAGGAAGAAAGAGAGAAAGAAAGAGAGAGAGAGAAAGAAAGGAAGAAAGAGAGAAAGAAAGAGAGAGAGAAAGAAAGAAAGAAAGAAAGAAAGAACGAACGAACGAACGAAAGAAAGAAAGAAAGAAAGAAAGAGAGAAAGAGAGAAAGAGAGAGAGAGGAGGAAGAGACCCTAGAGAAGTAGGGCCATGAAATAAATGCAATAGGAGCAAAGAAAAGGAAGGTAGATTTCAGGCAGGGAGTGTCAGGGAAGGAAAGAAGTACAGTTACACCTTTCTGTGAAGACAGCATGATGAACCTATTACTTTGTATTCTAACTAAGCCAGAGTAGTAGTAGTAGTAGTAGTAGTAGTAGTAGTAGTAGTAGTAGTAGTAGTAGTAGTAATTTTATAATTTATTCACCAGGTCACCACTTCTAATATACTCAGACAAAATTTATGACTATGGCTACTGTAGATTTTTTTAGTTAGTACTTGGTGATTGTTTTTTAACTTCCCTTGACTAGAAACTATTGTCTGTAAGGGAACCATAGTGATTGAATCACAATGGCGGTCATAGGCTCATAAGTTGAAATAACTTGGTCCCCATTTGGTGGAACTGTTTGGGAATAATTAGAAGGTATGGCTTTGTTGGAAGAAAGGTGTCATTGGGGAAGGGCTTTGGAGATTTATAATACTTCAGCCATTTCCAGTGAGCTCTCTCTCTGCTTCCTACTTCCTTCTTACTTCCTTCTGGAAGCTCTTGGCTGTTCCTGGCATTATGCTTTTACGAAGCCACTGTGGAGTCTATCTCTCTAAAACCATAATAAGCTTAAATTAAATACTTTCTGTTGTATCTTGGCTTAGTCTGGAGTCTTATTATAGCAATAGAATAGTAAATAAGACAGGAACACACAAACTTTGATTTCTAAAGAAATTCATATAGGATTTTATTAATCTTTTAATTAGAATATTTAGCTTTATCACTGAACTGTAGATCTGATATACAAGGCTACCAGTCACCTTAATTTTGTTTGCATATTGTACTGGCTAGTTTTGTGTCAACTTGACACAGCTGGAGTTATCACAGAGAAAGGAGCTTCAGTTGAGGAAATGCCTCCATGAGATCCAACTGTAAGGCATTTTCTCAATTAGTGATCAAGGGGGAAAGGTCCCTTGTAGGTGGAACCATCTCTGGGCTGGTAATCTTGAGTTCTATAAGTGAGCAGGCTGAGCAAGCCAGGGAAGGCAAGCCAGTAAAGCCTCCATGGCCTCTGCATCAGCTCCTGCTTCCTGACCTGCTTGAGTACCAGTCCTGACTTCCTTTGGTGATGAACAGCAGTATGGAAGTGTAAGCCGAATAAACCCTTTCCTCCCCAACTTGCTTCTTGGTCATGATGTTTGTGTAGGAATAGAAACCCTGACTAACACAAATTGGTACTAGCAGAGTCGGGTATTCCTGTGACAACCTGACCATGTTTTGGGGAGGACTGTGGAAGGACTTTGGAACTTTGGGCTTGAAGATCCATTCGTTGTTAAGAGCTCTGTCAGATGTTGTGTAGGAGCTTGAAAGATAATGTTGAGAACAGTGCAGAAGATGGAGGTCTGGCTTGTGAAATTTCAGAGGGAAAATTAAAGACTCTTTTCAGGGCCATTGCTATTTTGGATTGTTAAGATTCTGTGGTTCTTGTTAGCTGGAGCTGAAGAATCAGCTGTGATTAACAAGATATCAGAACTACCAAAGCAAAAACTTTGCATTACTGGGACTATTGATGCTGGTTAGCTCGAGCTAAGAAATTAGCGGTGATTAAGAAGAGACCAGCATCATTGAGGTGACATCTTCTGGGAAGTGTTTTCTGAAAGCACAAAGAGGCTGTGTTCCAGAGATAGCCAATGTTGTACTCCTACTGCAGCGGGATTTGGTAATATGTAAGGGTCACCCAGGTGGTACTGGTTTTGAGGCATGAAGGGGTCATGCAGAGCAGCTGAGGCTTGGCACTGTGAGAGGGCATGGAAGGCCATTGGTGATGGTGCAGCCTCAGTTGCAATTGAAGGCCCAGGACTGAAGGGGTCATGCAGTGTTTTGGAGATGACAGTACCATGAGATGTCCACCAAGAGCAGCAGCAGCAGTGGAGAACTGGCATCTGGAGCCTAGAGGATGACATGTGTGCTACAAAGGGCATGGCTGGAGAAGTGACCCAAGCCCTTGGAGGAGCCCAGAAGATCGTGAATTGGATCCCAGACATTGGACGTTGGAGATTGATTTTTGCTTTTGATTGTGACTGTGCCCTGATATTTTTCCTCTTGAAGGAAGAAACTGTTTTAGTGGAGCCCACAGTTAAGAGACTTTTAATTGTAAAAAGACTTTGAATTTTAAAAGAGATGGATAATTTAAAGAGATTGAAATTTTAAGAGTATGTAAAGACTGTGGGACTTTTAAAGTTATTTAGATCTTGGGGATGAATAAGAATGTAAGGGTTGAGGCTTACTAGTGATGTGTTTGTGTATCAAGTTGACAAGGGGTCAATTGTACTGGCTAGTTTTGTGTCAACTTGACACAGCTGGAGTTATCACAGAAAAAGGAGCTTCAGTTGAGGAAATGCCTCCATGAGATCCAACTGTAAGGCATTTTCTCAATTAGTGATCAAGGGGGAAAGGCCCCTTGTGGGTGGGACCATCTCTGGGCTGGTAGTCTTGGGTTCTATAAGAGAGCAGGCTGAGCAAGCCAGGGGAGGCAAGCCAGTAAAGAACATCTCTCCATGACCTCTGCATCAGCTCCTGCTTCCTGACCTGCTTGAATACCAGTCCTGACTTCCTTTGGTGATGAAAAGCAGTATGGAAGTGTAAGCCAAATAAACCCTTTCCTCCCCAACTTGCTTCTTGGTCATGTTGTTTGTGCAGGAATAGAAACCCTGACTAAGACACATATGAAACAATTATTTCTGATTATTGAGATCAAGTGTTTCTGTTTTCCACTGAAACAATATTTAGTTGCCATTTTTTAAAATCTATTTATCTGTAAGCCATAAGTTTTTATTTCCAACCATCATGTTCATTTTCTGAAAGTCACTAATTTGGGTGTAATTTATAATAATCAAACATGAACCTTTGCTCCTATCACTTCTGCAATAAAAGTAAAAATTAGAAAACTCGAATTACTTATTGTTTCCCCACTCCTGGCAATAAAGCTGCTTGTGCTTACCTACGATCAGATGCAGTAGAACATTCACATGGCCACTGGTCTCTGCAGGCTTTTCTACATGTTTGTTATCATTTTCCTGTCCTTATACTGTTTCAGTGGAGCAGCCCTCTGGGATTTCTGAATACTTTTCACTTCCATTCCTAAGGGCATACTGAAAATATGCTCTCTTTTCCATTTGTCTGATTTTACCTTCATTGTATCATAAATTACATGGACATGACATTGGTTTAGAATTCTATGATGGTCAAGTTTTTCTTTTCCTTCAAACTTTGAAATGTATCATTCCATTATGTTCTTTAGTTCTATTTTGGTTAAGAGTTTAATTTGTTTTCTAAAGAAAGAAAGAAAAGAGAGCATGGGAAGGTGGAGGGAATTTGGGAGGAGTTTGGAGAAATGAAACCATGATCAGAATATATGGTTTTTTTTCATTAAAAAAATAAAAGATGGAGGCAAATAATAGACTAAGTGCTGGTTTCACAGTTGTTCCAGTGAAGGGTGTTCACTTTGTATCACTCCATAGAAAATGTCAGCCTCTGATAAGAGTTAATTTAACTGTCTCAGTATCTGAGTCCTTAGATGGGTCCAGGGTTTTCTGTGATTTTATTTACCCTGAAGATTCATAGAATCATTAGGTTAAAGGTTTTTGTTTTTCTGCTCTTTGAATCCTGAGCAGTGGCAGAAATATCAATAAATTACATGTTTAATTTGCCTGTATATCACAGAGAGAAGATTACAAGGCATATTAAGATTCCAGATCAGGTGATGGTGACACATGCCTTTAAACCCAGAACACTGTAGCCAAAGACAGGTAAATCTAAGTTCAAGAGAAGTCTGGTCTTCAGAGTGAGTTTTAGGACAACAACTTGTATCAAAAACAAAACAAAACAAAAACCCAAAATAACAACAACAAAATAAAAGACGAAAAAAAATACTTCCAAATAATAATAACACAAATTTAAAGCAATGTTTTGAGGAGAATATATATATATATATATATATATATATATATACATATACATATACATATACATATGTGTGTGTGTGTGTGTGTGTAATTTCATCAGAAAATTAGTCATACGAACTATAAATCCATAAGAAAATTCATGGATTTCTATAGCAACAAAAGACATATTTTGTAGGAAACATGTCTATTACATAGGGCACCATAAACAAACACTAACCTCAAAAGTTCCATAATTATACTGACACACAGAGATGATCAAACAATAGTAATTTCACCAACTCCTCCAGTTTCTATCTTTCTTATAATGGCCAATTCTCAATGTCTGAATGTCAACAAATCTTAACTTCTTCCTGTAGCCAGCTAGATGGGCTACATAATCTTTACTTTTAAAAGACAAAAAGCAATACCTCTCCTGGGCATATATCCAGAAGATGTCCCACCGGTAAGAAGGACACATGCTCCACTATGTTCATAGCAGCCTTATTTATAATAGCCAGAAGCTGGAAAAACCCAGATGCCCCTCAACAGAGGAATGGATACAGAAAATGTGGTACATTTACACAATGGAGTACTACTCAGCTATTAAAAAGAATGAATTTATGAAATTCCTAGCCAAATGGATGGACCTGGAGGGCATCATCCTGAGTGAGGTAACACATTCACAAAGGAACTCACACAATATGTACTCACTGATAAGTGGATATTAGCCCAAAACCTAGGATACCCAAGATATAAGATACAATTTGCTAAACAAATAAAACTCAAGAAGAATGAAGACTGAATTGTGGACACTATGCCCTTCTTTAGAATTGGGAACAAAACACCCATGGAAGGAGTTACAGAGACAAAGTTTGGAGCTGAGATGAAAGGATGGACCATCTAGAGACTGCCATATCCAGGGATCCACCCCATAATCAGCTTCCAAACGCTGACACCATTGCATACACTAGCAAGATTTTGTTGAAAGGACCCAGATGTAGCTGTCTCTTGTGAGACTATGCCAGGGCCTAGCAAACACAGAAGTGGATGCTCACAGTCAGCTATTGGATGGATCACAGGGCTCCCAATGGAGGAGCTAGAGAAAGTACCCAAGGAGCTAAAGGGATCTGCAACCCTATAGGTGGAACAACATTATGAACTAACCAGTACCCCAGAGCTCTTGACTCTAGCTGCATATGTATCAAAAGATGGCCTAGTCAGCCATCACTGGAAAGAGAGGCCCATTGGACACGCAAACTGTATATGTCCCAGTACAGGGGAACACCAGGGCCAAAAATATGGGAATGGGTGGGTAGGGAAGTGGGGGGGGAGGGTATGGGGGACTTTTGTGATAGCATTGGAAATGTAATTGAGGAAAATATGTAATAAAAATATTAAAAAAATCAAAAACAAAACAAAAAAAATTTAACAAAAAAAAGACAAAAAGAACTTTCTATAATGCACACATACCTACTTTCAGAATCCCTCTTAGACAGGCAATTAAAATCTCACTGCTGAATGGATGTGGTTCTCAGAATTATCTGACTTTAAATCTGTTCTTGCTGTACACCCCTTAGGAAATACAAACTAACATACCACACTGGCCTTAAAATCAAGATATTTCCAGATTCTGACCTCTGAATCATAATGCCCTGACATCGCCAAGTGGTTTGGGTGATTAATATTTCTTATCTGTATTATTGGAGCTGCATCCTCTATTGGCTTTTGTTCTCAATAGGCATTCAGGTCCCCATAGTTCCACTTCCCAGGCAATCCTATGTTGCATAATACATTTCCTAAGTACTTTTAGGCTCTATTCTGGTTGAGAATTTCCATATCTTTCTTTTCTTTTTTTTATTAGCTATTTTCTTCATTTACATTTCAAATGCTATCCCAAAAGTCTCCTATACTCTACCCCTGCCCTGCTCCCCTACCCCCTCACTCCCACTTCTTGGCCCTGGCTTTCCCCTGTACTGGGGCATATAAAGTTTTCTAGGCCAAGGGGCCTCTCTTCCCAATGATGGCCAACTAGGCAATCTTCTGATACATATGCAGCTAGAGACACGAGTTCTGGGGGTACTGATTAGTTCATATTGTTGTTCCACCTATTGATGTCTCGTGCTACCTCTTGCCAGCAGGATTAACAGGCACACAGGATCCTTCTGCAGTAAAAGCTTTAATGCGTCTTGAGAGGGAGAGCATCAGCTTACAGAGCGAAGACCCCGAATGGCAAAACCCTGTCCCTTTTAAGAAGAATTGTCCTCCGCCTCGGACGTGTCGCTCCGATTGGCTGCAGCCCATCGGCAGAGTTGTCATCACAGGGAAGGCAGAGCACAAGGAATGGAAAACTACCCTGGCACATGCGCAGATTACTTGTTTACTACTTAGAACACAGGATGTCAGCGCCATCTTGTAATGGTGAATGTGAGGGCGGCTCCTCACAACCTATAGGGTTGCAGACCCCTTCAGCTCCTTGGGTACTTTCTCTAGCTCCTCCATTGGAGGCCCTGTGTTCCATTCTATATATGACTGTGAGCATCCACTTCTGTATTTGCCAGGCACTGGCAAAGCCTCACAGGAGGCAACTATATCAGGGTACTTTCAGCAAAATCTTGCTGGCATATGCAATAGTGTCTGCATTTGGTGGCTGATTATGGGATGGATCCCATGGTAGGGCAGTCTCTGGATCGTCCATCCTTTCATCTCAGCTCCAAACTTTGTCTCTGCAACTCCTTCCATGGATATTTTATTCCCTATTCTAGGGAGGAATGAAGTATCCAAGAGTTGGTCTTCCTTCTTGATTTTCTTGTGTTTTGGAAGTTGTATCTTGGGCATTTTCGGTTTCTGGGCTAATATCCACTTATCAGTGAGTGCATATCAAGTGACTTCTTTTGTGATTGGGTTACCTCACTCAGGATGATATTCTCCAGATGCATCCATTTGCCCAAGAATTTCATAAATTCATTATTTTTAATTGCTGAGTAGTACTCTATTGTATAAATGTACCACATTTTCTGTATCCATTCGTCTCTTGATGGACATCTGGGTTCTTTCCAGCTTCTGGCTATTATAAATAGGGCTGCTATGAACATAGTGGGAGAATTTCGATATCTTATCTTCTGGAACAATGTTGCTCAATGGTCTATGTTTGTTAAACTAGCACTCAGAAGCCTAAAAGATTAAGGCTACATACTGAGATACTGTCTCAAGTGTCCAAACAGTAAACCGTGCACAATTCTATCACTATCCCTACTTTATTTTATGTCCTAGTACTCTATTTCTTCTTAACTTTCTATGGTTGTTGCTAAGGAATTCCCTTATAGTGCATGTAAGATCACAGCTCTACAAAAACACATAGACCTTTTATTTCTGTGTGAGCACTTATAGAGGAGGCAATTAACTTCAGAAGACTGAAAGAAGTTATAAAACATATATTCAAAAGATGGGTACAGAAATGATCAGTAAGAAAAGAAGAAGGGAAATGAAAGATAGTGAAGGGAAAAGAGCAAAAGGAAGGAAACCAATAAACGAGAAGCTTATAGGAAAAGTAGAATGAGCCAGAGCTGCATGGAATTGAGGAGCTAGAAATGGAATTACTATTTCATACAGGTGGTCAGCATGCAAGTAATGATGATCAATATCCTTTGTCAACTTGACAGAATAGAAAAATTTTGCTGAAACAAACCTGTGGACATACTAAGAGGAATTAGGTAAATAGCTTAATTCAGCTGGAACACCTCACCCTAAATATGGGTGCTATCACTCTATAGGCTGGTATCCTAGATAAATTAAAAGAAGAAAGTGAATTGGCCACAAGCATTGTTTCTTCTTGCTTATTGTGAATGCAGTGTGACCAGCCAACTCAAGTTTGTGCCTCAAGCACTTCCCTACCAGGATGGAATATATCATGAAACAGAGAGCCAAATTACTCCTTCTGCTATGTTCTTTTTAATTGGTATGTTGTTGCAAAAACTAAACAAGGAACTAATACACTGTCAAGATAACGCTTATCAGGATGGCTTCAGAGAAGTGACTTGGAAAGAGATGGGGAACATGGAGTAAGGACAGTAACAATGCTTATGTTGAAACAAGATGGAAGCAGAAACTGTGTGTGTACAAAGCCCCTGGGAACAATTATTATGGTGGTGTTTTTTGTTTGTTTGTTTGTTTTGTTTTGTTGTTGTTTTGAGACAGGATTGCTCTGTATAGCCCTTGCTATCCTGGAACTCACTCTGCAGACCAGGCAGGCCTTGAACTCAGAAATCAGCCTGCCTCTGCCTCCCAAGTGCTGTGATTAAAGGCATGCACCACAACTGCCCATTTTTATGTTCCTGTGTTCATATTTATATAATGTTTGTATTTGTAAATTAAGAGACACTCCAGCAAGTCATGAGAAGAAATCCCCTTGAAATATTCATGAATATGTCTTAATCTAAAGATTCAAGAAACAATAAAAGGAATTGATTTCCTTGTCTAAGAAAGTATTTCTCAGTTAATGTTAAGAAAAATAAAGTTGACATATTTGTGGTTGTTTTTGGTTTTTGTTGGTTTATTTTATGTTTGTATGTGAGTCTGTGTGTGTGTGTCAGGGAGAGAGAGAGAGAGAGAGAGAGAGAGAGAGAGAGAGAGAGAGAGAGAGAGAGAGAGAGAGAGAAGGTGCATGAGTGTATGCCTGAGACGTCCCAAAGAAGGCATTGGCTACCCTGGAGCTAGCTCTGTGGACAGCAATGAGATTCCTGACTTGCATACTGGGAACAAAATCCCTGTGCTCTGGAAGTGCTCTTAAACACTGAATTATTCCACTCTCTGCCACTTTATGTATTTTATTAGATATTTTCTTCTTAAATTTCAAATGCTAGCCCCAAAGTCACCTATAACCTCCCTTCCCCCACCCTGCTACCCAACACACCCACTCCTACTTCCTTGCCCTGGCATATCCCCTGTTCTGGGGCATATGATCTTGGCAAGACCAAGGGCCTCTCTTCCCATTGATGGCCAACTAGGCCATCCTCTACTACATATGCAACTAGAGAAACAGCTCAGTGGTACTAGTTAGTTCATATTGTTGTTCCTCGTTCAATAAACCTAATAGCCATAAGAACAGCAAAATGTTGTGTTCCGTTTATGTAGCCAGTCTGTTAGTCTATATCTTTTTATTGGGGAATTGAGTCCATTGATATTTAGATATTAAGGAAAAGTAATTGTTGCTTCCTGTTATTTTTGTTGTTAGAGTTGGGATTCTGTTCTTGAGGCTGTCTTCTTTTAGATATGTTGAAGGATTACTTTTTTTTTGCTTTTTCTAGGGTGTAATTTCTATCCTTGTGTTGGTGTTTTCCCTTTATTATCCTTGAGGGGCTGAATTTGTGGAAAGATATTGTGTGAATTTGGTTTTGTCATGGAATACTTTGGTTTCTCCATCTATTGTAATTGAGAGTTTTGCTGGGTATTGTAGCCTGTGCTGGCATTTGTATTCTCTTAGGGTCTGTATGACATCTGTCCAGGATCTTCTGGCGTTCATAGTCACTGGTGAGAAGTCTTGTGTAATTCTAATAGGCCTGCCTTTATATGTTACTTGACCTTTTTCCCTTATTGCTTTTAATATTCTATCTTTATTTAGTGCATTTGCTATTCTACTTATTATGTGTCAGGAGAAATTTCGTTTCTGGTCCAGTCTATTTGGAGTTCTGCAGGCTTCTTCTATGTTCGTGGGCATCTCTCTCTTTAGGTTATGGACATTTTCTTCTATAATTTTGTTGAAGATATTTACTGGCCCTTTAAGTTGAAAGTCTTCCTTCTCATCTATACCTATTATTCTTAGGTTCGATCTTCTCATTGTGTCCTGGATTTCCTGGATATTTTGGGTTAGGATCTTTTTGCATTTAGCATTTTCTTTGATTGTTGTGCCGATGTTCTCTATGGAATCTTCTGTACCTGAGATTCTCTCTTCCATCTCTTGTATTCTGTTGGTGATGCTCACATCTATGGTTCCTGATTTCTGTCCTAGGGTTTCTATTTTCAGAGTTGTCTCCCTTTGGGTTTTCTTCATTGCTTCTACTTCCATTTTTAGATCTTGGATAGTTTTGTTCCATTCCATCACCTGTTTGGTTATGCTTTCCTGTAATTCTTTAAGGGACTTTTGTGTTTCCTCTTTCAGGACTTCTACCTGTTTAGCAGTGTTCTCCTGTATTTCTTTAAGTGAGTTATTAATGCCCTTCTTAAAATTCTTTACCAGCATCATGAGATATGATTTTAAATCCGAATCTTGCTTTTCGGGTCTGTTGGGGTATTTAGAACTCATTGAGGTGGGAGTGCAGGGTTCTAATGGTGTGGAGTGGTCTTGGTTTCTGTTAGTAAGATTCTTACATTTGCCTTTCATCATCTGGTAATCTCTGGTGTTAGATGTTCTAGCTGTATCTGTCTGGAGCTTATTTCTCCTGTGATTCTGTTAGCCTCTGTCAGCACTCCTGGGAGTGCAACTCTCTCCTGAGTCTTGGTGGTCAGAGCCCTCCCTAGAGGCTGACTCTCCTCTGGCAGGGAAGGTTCCAAGGGGTCTGTGTCTCAGCTCTGCCTCCTATCTGAGGATAAAGGCCCAAAGGGACCCTGTCCAAGAAGCTCTGTTGCTTCTGAGGCCCATGTGCTCTCCTGCATAGACTGGAAACTATATCTTCTCATTCATGCATTAATTTACTTGTTAGTTTTATGCTTTTACTTTATTTTCTGAGATTTTTACTTTGGTGACAATTATAATTATATTAATTTTTAATATATATGTTTCTTGTTAAAACTTTTCTAATATAGATTGAAAAAGAGTGAGCATATAAATAAATCAAGTGGCTAAGCTAGTAGGAACTCATTTAATCATGAAGTCATTTAAATACTTCTGATTCACAGCCATTATGATAAATTACTCACAATTTCTAAATGAATATGAAATGATTCTGAATTATTCCAAAGAACAGAAAAATTAATGGTCTGATTAATATACAATATTTATTTTCTTAAGTATTTTACTTGAAGTGGGGTGGGTACTTATGACTTAGTGGCTTCTAACCACACTGTGAATTTTAATGATCTATTAATGGTTAACTTTTACACCAACCAAGAAAAATATGCTCTACTTATATAATTACTAAAAAACACATTAATCAAATGTAATTATGCTTTTGCTCACTTGATATATGATTATCCAATTGTATGATTGTTTCTGATTTGGAAAGGACTAGAATTTATTTAGAAAATATATCTCTTACTTGTAAAAAATTAATGTGTAAGTTTTAATGGAAATTTTCAAAGTTGTAATAGTTCTTTTGAAAACAAAGAACATAATGTAGAAATAGCAGCATTAGTCACCACTTACTGTGTTATGAGGATACATGCTTAGTGATAAATGAATGCTTTATCTAATCTTCTCAAGAACACTATCAGGTTAATGGTTTCCTCGTGTCTACATCATCAAAGTGAAAATAATTATTGTGCTCTGATTATAGAGCCAATAAATGAAATTTGAATTCAGATCTATAATAATGAGTGTTCTAATGGCATAAATGTGAGTTTTCTACTAACTATATTTATAAAGATTGACCTTCCTTTCTATATTACTTATTTTTTCTTGTTGCTGGCACAAAATGTACAGTAAAAAGAAGTCAAGGGAAAACAACAGTTTACTTCAACACATTATTTAAGGTTATAATTTCAAAATCATGGACCACAGCTGCAAGTAGCCCAGGATAGTGATGAATGTGGACCATGACAAAACTCTAATGTTTCTGAAAACAACACTATTTTGTGATTATTTTAAAACTCAAAAGTAAAATTCTCAAGCGTCTAGAGTATTGGATTTTAAGTAATAATTATAAAGTTGTTGCTATCATACTTTGCATGTACTAGGTAAGTAAAATGCTTTTTAATGACTTGAATAATGATATAACCTACCATTGCAAATAATAGGAATTTAATATAAGACACGTATGTATTATTTTTTTAATTTTTTATTAGATATTTTTTTCATTACATTCCAAATGCTATCCCCTTTTCTAGTTTCCTCTCTGAAAGTCCCCTATACTCTCCCCCTACCCTGCTCCCCAACTCACCCACTCCTGCTTCCTGGCCCTTCTATTCCCCTGACTGAAGCATATAATCTTCTAAGACCAAGGGGTCTCTCCTCCCATCAAGGGTCCATTAGGCCATCCACTGCAGCTAGAGACAAAAGCTCTGGGGGTACTGGTTAGTTCATATTGTTGTTCCTCCTTCAACACATCAAAAAGAAGATAGCCACAAGAACAGAATCCCAAATCTAACAAAAATAACAGGAAATAACAATTACTTATCCTTAATGTCTCTTAATTACAATTGACTCAATTCCCCAATAAAAAGACATAGACTAACAGACTGGCTAAATAAACAGGACCCAACATTTTGTTACAAACAGGAAACCCACCTCAGGGACAAAGACAGACACTACCTCACAGTAAAAGGCTGAAAAACAATTTTCCAAGCAAATAGTCTGAAGAAACAAGCTCGAGTAGCCATTCTAAAATCGAATAAAATCGACTTCCAACCCAAGGTTATCAAAAAAGAAAAGAAGGGGCAGGTCATACTCATCAAAGATAAAATCTCCCAAGATGAATTTGCAATTCTGAATATCTATGCTCCAAATGCAAGGGCATCCAAATTCATTAAAGAAAATTAGTAAAGCTCAAAGCACACATTGCACCACACACAATAATTGTGGGAGATTTTAACACCCCACTCTCATCAATGGACAGATCATAGAAGCAGAAACTGAACAAAGAAACTGTGAAACTAACAGAAGTTATGAAAAAAATGGATTTAACAGCTATCTACAGAACATTTTATCCTAAAACAAAAGTATATACCTTATTCTCAGCACCTCATGGTACCTTCTCCAAAATTGACCATATAATCAGTCACAAAACAGACCTCAACAGATACAAAAATATTGAAATAATCCCATGCTTCCTATCAGATCACCACAGAATAAGGCTGATCTTCAATGACAACATAAATAATAGAAAGCAAATGTTGACGTAGAAGCTGAACAACACTCTACTCAACGATAAGGAAGAAATAAAGAAAGAAATTAAAGGCATTTTTTAGTTTAATGGAAATGAAGACACAATATACCCAAACTTATGGAACACAATGACAGCAGTCGTAAGGGGAAAACTAATAGCTGTGAGTGCTGCCAAAACGAAACTAGAGAGAGCACACACTAGCAGCTTGACAGCACATCTAAAAGTTCTAGGAAAAAAAAGGAAGCAAATTCACCCAAGAAGAGTAGACAACAGGAAATATTCAAAGGCAGGGCTGAATTCTACCAAGTAGAAACAAAAAGAACTATTCTAAGAATCAACCAAACCAGGAGCTGGTTCTTTGAGAAAATCAACAAGATAGATATAATCTTACTTGTTCTAACTAGAGAGAACAGAGACAGTATCCTAATTAGCAAAATCAGAAATGAAAAAGGAGACATAACAACAGAATCTGAGGAAATCCAAAAATATCATCAGATCCTAATACAAAAGGCTATACTCAACAAACCTGGAAAACCTCGATGAAATGGAAAAATTTCTAGACAGACACCAGGTACCAAAGTTAAATCAGGATCAGATTAATGATGCAAACAGTCCCATATCCCCTAAAGAAATACAAACAGTCATTAATAGTCTCCCAACCAAAAACCGCCCAAGACCAGATGAGTTTATTGCAGAGGTCTATCAGACCTTCAAAGATCTAATTCCAATTTTCCTCAAACAATTTCACAAAATAGAAACAAAACTTACTCTACCCAATTCATTCTACAAAGCCACAATTACTCTGATACCTAAACCACAAAAAGAGCCAACAAAGAAAGAAAACTTCAGAACAATTCCCGTCGTGAATGTTGATGCAAAAATACTCAATAAAACTCTTGCAAACCGAAAACACATCAAAACATCATGATCAAGTAGGTTTCATCTCAGAGATGGTTTAATATACGGATATCCATCAACATAATCTACTATTTATATACAAAAAAAACACATGATCTTCTTTTTAGAAGCAGAGAAAGCATTTGGCAAAATCCAACACCCATTCATGATAAAAGTCTTGGAAAGATCAGGAATTCAAGGCCCATACCTAAACATGATAAAAAGCGATATACAGCAATCTAGTAGCCAACATCAAAATAAATGGAGAGAAAACCAAAGCAATCCCACTAACATCAGGGACTAGACAAGGCTGCCCACTTTCTCCTTACCTATTTAATATAGTTCTTGAAGTCCTAGCCAGAGCAATTAGACAACAAAAGGAGGTAAAGGGGTTACAAATTGGAAAGGAAGAAGCCAAAATTTCACTATTTGGACATGATACGATAGTATATATAAGTGACCCTAAAAATTCCACCAGAGAACTCCTAAACCTGACAAACAACTTCAGTGCAGTAGTAGGATATAAAATTAATAACTCAAACAAATCAGTTGCCTGTCTCTACACAAAGGATAAAGAGGCTGAGACTCTTGTCTCTAGCTGCATATGTATCAAAAGATGGCCTAGTCGGCCATCACTGCAAAGAGAGGCCCATTGGACTTGCAAACTTTATATGCCCCAGTACAGGGGAACGCCAGGGCCAAAAAGGGGGAGTAGGTGGGTAGGGGATTGGGGGTTGGGTATGGGGGACCTTTGGGATAGCATTGAAAATGTAAACGAGGAAAATACCTAATTAAAAAAAAAGAAATTAGGGAAACAACACCCTTCACAATAGTATAAAATAATATAATATAAAATGCCTTGGTGTGATTCTAACTAAGGAAGTCAAAGATCTGTATGATAAGAACTTCAGTCTCTGAAGAAAGAAATCAAAGTTCTCAGAAGATGGAAAGATTTCCCATGTTCATGGATTGTCAGGATTAATATAGTAAACATGGCTATCTTGCTAAAAGCAATCTACAGATTCAGTGCAATCCCCAATAAAATTCCAACACAATTCTTCACTGAGTTTGATATGGCAATTTGCCAATTCATCTGGAATAACAAAAAACCACGATAGCAAACCTTTTTTTCAATAAGAGAACCTCTGGTGGAATCACCATCCCTAACCTCAAGATGTACTGAAGAGTAATTGTGATTAAAAAACAAAAAAACATAAAACAAAACAAACTGCATGGTACTGATACAGTGACAGACAGATAGATCAATGGAATAGAATTGAAGACCCAGAAATGAACCCACATACCTATGGTCACTTGATCTTTAAAAAGGAAGCTAAAACCATCCAGTGGAAATAAGAGAGCATTTTCAACAAATGGTGCTTGCACAACTGGTGATTATCATGTAGAAGTATGCGAATTGATCCATTCTTATCTCCTTGTACAAAGCTGAAGTCTAAGTAGATCAAGGAACTCCACATAAAACCAGAGACACTGAAACTTACAGGGGAGAGAATGGGGGAAAGCTGCGAAGATAGAAGGAAAGGGGTAAAATTCCTGAACAGAACACCAATGCCTTGTGCAGTAAGATCGAGAATTGAGAAATGGGACCTCATAAAATTGCAAAGCTTTTGTAAGGCAAAAGAAACTGTCAATAAGCTTCCTGTCTTGGCCACCATCGGAGAGCAGCAGCCATTGCTCTGAGCTACCCCATGGCTGTGGGCCTCAACAAGGGCCACAAGGTGAAGAAAAACATCAGCAAAAAAACACAGCTGAAGCTCCCGGCTCCTCACTAAGCACACCAAGTTCATGGGGGACATGATTCGGGAGGTGTGCGGCTTAGTGCCCTACTAGCGGTGAGCCATGGAGTTGCTCAAAATGTCCAAGGACAAGCACTCGCTTAAGTTCAGCAAGAAGAGGGTGGGCATGCACATCAGTGCCAAGAGAAAGCAGGAGGAGCTGAGCAACTTGCTGGCAGCCATGAGGAAGGCTGCAGCCAAGAAGGATTGATAAACCCTCCTCCAATAAAAGATGGTTCCTTAAAAAAAAAAAGAAAGAAAGAAAGAAAGAAAGAAAGAAAGAAAGAAAGAAAGAAAGAAAGAAACTGTCAATTAGACAAAAATGCCACCAACAGATTGGGAAAGGATCTTTATGAATCCTAAATCCAATACGGGACAATATCCAATATATACAAAGAACTCAAGAATCTAGACTCCAGAAAATCAAATAACCCTATTAAAAAATGGGCTACAGAGCTAAACAAAGAATTCTCAACTGAGGAATACCAAATGGCTGAGAAGCACCTGAAAAAATGTTCAACATCCTTAATCATCAGGGAAATACAAATCAAAACAACCCTGAGATTCCACCTCACACCAGTCAGAATGGCTAAGATCAAAAATTCAGCTGACAATAGATGCTGGCAAGGATGTGGAGAAAGAGGAACACTCCTCCAGCATTGGTGGGATTGTGAGCTGGTTTAACCACTCTGGAAATCAGTCTGGTTGTTCCTCAGAAAATTGGACATAGTGCTACTGGGAGATCCAGCAATACCACTCCTGGGCATATACCCAGAAGATGCTCCAACTTGTAATAAGGACACATACTCCACTATGTTAATAGCAGCCTTATTTATAATAGCCAGAAGCTAGAAATAATCCAGATGTCCCTCAACAGAGGAATGGATACAGAAAATGTGGTACATTTATACAATGGAGTACTACTCAGCTTTTAAAAACAATGAATTTAAGAAATTCTTAGGCAAATGGGTGGATCTCGAGAATATCATCCTGAGTGTGATAACATACATGATCTGCACTAACTGATAAGTGGATATTATCCCAGAAACTTAGAATACCTAAGATACAATTTGCAAAACACCTGAAACTCAAGAAGAAGGAAGACCAAAGTGTGTATTCTTCATTCCTTCTTAGAATGGGGAACAAAATAACCATGGAAGGAGTTACAGAGACAAAGTTCAGAGCAGATCGTGAAGGAATGACCATCCAGAGTCTGCCCTACTTAGGGATCCATCCCATAAACAACCACTAAACCCATTCACTAGGCAGATGCCAACAAGAGCCTGCTGACAGGAGCCTGATATAGCTGTCTCTTTCAAGGCTCTGCCAGTGCCTGGCAAATACAGAAATGGATGCTCACAGCCATCCATTTGACAGAGCATATGGTCTCCAATGAAGGAGACAGAGAAATACCTATGGAGCTGAAGGGGTCTGAAGTCCCATAGGGGAACATCAATGTGAACTAACCAGTATTCCTGAACTCCTTGGAACTATACTACCAATCAAAGAAGACAGATGGTGGAATTTGTTGCTCTGGCTATATATGAAGCAGAGAATGCCCTCGTTGGTCATCAATGGGAGGAGAGGCCCTTCGTCCTGTGAAGGCTCTAAGCCCCAGTATAGAGGAATGCCAGGACCAGAAATGGGAGTAGGTGGGTTATTGAGCACGGGGAGGAGGGAGGGGGTAGGGGATTTTTGGAGGGGAAACTAGGAATGGGGATAGCATTTGAAATGTAAGTAAAGAAAATATCTTAAAAAAAAAAAAAGAAAAGAAAAAGAAAAGAAAAAAAAAGAAAATCACTAGGAAATTAATAATGCATTCAGGAAGGAAGGCCTGGCATTAGATTTATAGATTATCATCTTATGCAACAGATTTCTGATAAGCTCTTTTCTTCTTGCAGGGTAGAAGGAGGAGAGTTGTTACTGGCTGAACTGTTTTAACAATAGAGTGTAAGTTGCACATTTGAATACAGGCCATTTATTAGAGCATCTTTGCAGGAGTTAAGGAGAGGAGGGTATAAATCAGGAACGAGCAGAGTGAAAGTTCAGATGACACTGTGAATTCTGCAATTTCATCTCTAGGGATAAAACTGCTCTTCAGGTTTGTTCTGAATTGAGAGGGGACTCAAACTTTTCATACATACACTGATCCACCATTAAGCAGAGCAGGTTGCTGCAGGAAGGAGGCTTCTGGTGTTATTTGCTGCAGTGATGGGGAATAAGATGTTGATCCAATCCCAAAATCTTATGCATTATTGACTCCACCACAACAGATTTTCTTGGTTGTCCTCAAAGCTAGGTGCACTAGCATAATCCAAACTGCAATGTTGGAGTCTAACATCATATCTGGTGTCTTAGTCAGAGTTTCTATTCCTGCATGAAACATCATGACCAAGAAGCAAATTGGGAAGGAAAAGGTTTATTCAGCTTACACATTGCTGTTCATAACCAAAGGAAGTCAGGACTGGAACTCAAGCAGGTCAGGAAGCAGGAATTGATGGATAGGCCATGGAGGGATGTTACTTACTGGCTTGCTTCCCCTGGCTTGCTCAGTTTTTGCTTCTTATGGAGTCCAAGACTACCAGCCCGGTGTAGCACCCCCCACAATGAGCTCTCCTCCCTTGATCACTAATTGAGAAAATGCTTTACAGCTGGATCTTATGGAGCCATTTCCTCAAGGGAGGCTCCTTTCTCTGTGATAACTCTAGCTTGTATCAAGTAGACACAAAAACAGCCAGTAAACCCAGAAAAGCAAGAGTTTGACTAAATAGGAAAAGATCAAGTTTGAATGCAGAAACAAACAGACAAATGCACAAAAACAAAAAGAAGAAACAAACAAAAATGTCAGTACTACTTCTCAACCAATGAGAAAGTCTCTATTATATTAAAATCCACACCTATGTCAGAGCTAATCTGCTTTACTGAAAGACTTATTTGGTTATTTAAGACTTATCACTAAGGTATACCACCAGCCCCAGGTTCATTAGTCTTGTCCATAAAATACTTTCAAAGAACACATCCACAAAAATGATGGCACAATATCTGTCATTGTGGACCAGCTTAACTTACTTACAAAAGTAACCAATACAAAGTGTATTCTTTGTGGCATTCCCTTGCATCTTTTTAAACAACTATTTTATTTTCTCTATCTTAATTGAGGTAAAAATTGGAGAATAAAATTATATATATTTAAAAT
Source organism: Mus musculus (assembly GCF_000001635.26). Lineage (NCBI taxonomy): Eukaryota > Metazoa > Chordata > Mammalia > Rodentia > Muridae > Mus > Mus musculus. The sequence goes on along the minus strand of NC_000077.6, from coordinate 10,373,784 downwards.
ATGTTGAATAAAGCTTTTGGTTTTGTAAAAAAAAAGAAAAGCAAAAAACAGAAATAAAAAACAAAAATTCAAAACTTGTATCAGAGTTTGACAAGTAAAGCTGGCTTATAGATTTAGTATTTTTAATAGATTTAACAACTCATTTAAAGGAATTCTATTTTTCTTCAAAGTAGTGACCAACTATCAATCTAATATTTCAAATCATAACAGCATTCTGAATTAAGTTATAATTAAGCAGGTCAAATGGAGGCAAATAACTTTGTGGATTTTCAATATTGATTAAATACTGTCAATTGCACTATAAATGTATATATATATTTACAAGTTTACTATATTTACAAATATTTTACATATATATAATTATGTTGACATGCTCTTAAATTTGATATAAAAATTTGAAAACCAATTTCAAGATTTATTGGAAAATAGTAATTGTGACACCATTTTCCATTGATGTATTATTGGTTAGTTTTGAAATAGAAGGTATAAAGTTACAATCTGAAATTCAACTCAAAGAAAATTTTGATCTTGTCTCTTTACTAGAATTTCCTAGCTCCTGTCTTCTCACAAACAAATTCCTCGTACTTCATAACCATGCCTTCTCAGAGTTAACACTTTTTGGCAGGACCTACATATGTAAACAACTAGTTTCCAGAATAATGCACAGTGTGAGTAAAATTAGAAACAAATTATCTCATGGGCATCTTGAAAAGTCACTGAGAATCACAACTATAGCAAGTCATGTGTGAGGCTTGGACCACCCATATATAATGTCAAGTCGTCTGCTAGTCATTTTATCTTTCTCTTACATAAAAACTATGAAAACTGATGCTTTGTTGCTTACAAATGTTCATTTTTATTAGTAATCATGAACTTGGGGCTTCTTTGATGATTTCACAGACTCACAAGATTACGATTTCTATTTGAGAACCTCTTTGCTTCCCTGTAATGATGGATATCATGAAAACATACTCAGACCTTTTTTTTTCTATTCAGCTTTTTTTGCTGTTTTTACATTTTAACATGTGACCCAAAGTAATTCTTAATATCTAGTGTGATCCAGAGAAGACAAGGGTGGATTCCTTAGAGCATGAAGTCCCTCCTGGCAGACAAGCAAGGGCTAGCAAGGGCAGTAGATGCCTGCTGGAGACTCTGTTCTGCTGTGTAGAACAGGACTTGACAAAATCTCTGGCCAGTGAAAGTGTTAAGCTCCACCTCTCAAGGCCCACACTGAACAAGCTGCTTCCTCAAGTTAGGCCTGATTCCTAAACCCAACAGTGGCACCAGCTGGGGTATTGGACCAAGTGTTGGAGTACAGGAGCCTTTTTAGGTATTTTACTTTCAAATCAAAGCACTTGTTATCTCCATTGACCTTGCACTAATGAAATTACTTCATTAGTAACATCTGGTCATTAATATTCAAATCAGTGACACTAGTGTTAAATCTTTTTGTCTTCCATAGCAATAACGGAGGCAAGCCCATGTGCGCTATTAGACATTAATTACGTAAACGCCATCTTCTTGTGCCTCTCAGTGACTGACATTGATGTTTCTGTACTTGTCATGTCTGCAGCTCTGCCATCTCAACCCGGAAGGAAAGTCATTCGAGCAATTTGTTCTCCATCACAAATGCCTTTTCTAATTTGACACTGGCAACAGATTCCTTTTACACATAAACTGTAACAATAAATCCCTGATTTCCTTTAACGTGTTCATGCCTTCTACTTGATACCCCAGTTGCAGCTGATTCAATGCCCTGATATTGATAAAATTAGAAGGGGAGACTGAAGAAACAGCTTCCAAAGTTGAGAGCTCTGGTTGCGCTCCCACACCCCACAGAGTGACTAATTGCATCATTAATTCACGATCCGGCAGATTCCATGCCTTCACAGTATTGCATGGATGTGGTTCACGGACATATATGATATCAACGTACCAGTACACATGAAATAAAAAATAATCAATCTTCAAACCTTATAAATAGGTGACTGATAAAATGGTTTGATATTTCCCAACATCAGTTTGGGGCTACTGCTTTATTCTAGTTATTAATACAAGGCCCAAGCCAGACAGGTGGTGTAAATATCAATAATCATATTTCAAGTGACTTCTAAAACTAAGGAGCCCCACGTGAAGGGAGTACAGACATCCAGGAGTCAGATACACATGTTTTGAAGGAAAGAAATGAAGTGCCAAGGTAAGTGAGGGAGGGGAACTACAGGTGTGCTCATGGCTTTGTCCTCCTTTTCTTTTTCATCTATAGGCTTGGATGCCTTCCTCTTTAGAGCACCAGAGATTTTCTGATGATGTTTTCTTCTGAAAACACGGATAGGCCTCATCCAGGCACTAGGAAGGCCCAGTGTCTGCTGGTCAGTCCTCCATGAATGAAATTTCCACCAATGAATATTCAATTATCATCTTCCAGGAAAATGGAAAGACTGCTTGTGTTTCCACTGCCAGCCATTGGAGAGCATGTTCATTGAATCTCTTGTCACAGGCTTTCCTTCCTCTCCTTTGTCACTTCTCCATCATACTGTCCCCTGACTAAATGACTGGATTTGAAATTCTTGAATCACAATCAATATCTATGGAAGCTCAAAGAAAAACAAGTATCTCAGCAAAAACTGAGAGTTATTGAGAGAAACTGACATGCTAGTCCATAAAGTTACACAATTTTGTTTGAGTCAATGTATGGGATAAACTCTCTGAGATGGAAAGCATAAAGAATAGCAAGATCAACAAGTGTGATGGCTCAGAGTCCAAGCTACTTGTTGATAGTTCCACTTATTGACAACTCAGCATCATTGCTGGTAATAATTCCAAATCACAAAAAAACAGACTCTACCCCAGTGATCCCCACTGAATTCCACAGATCACTTCTCAGTCTATTTATTAGCCACTTGTGGAACTTCTTAATAACAGTACTACCAGTTAATTTCAAAGCAAGTCAAATAGTTAATTTGGAAATTTCCCTGTGACCATTTCTGCAGATATTAGCCAGCTCTGTGAATTCTGAAAAGTCAGTTAACCTCACTGGGTTTACTTCCCACTGGCAAAGTATAAAGTATACTAGATACTTTACTGAAATGTTTATAAAATACCTAGATTTCCATTTATGACAAGTGTTCCAAAAGTCATCGTTAATGATGATTTCTTTCCATTATTTCTGCAGAATGAATGTCAGTGTTTTGGGGCACAGCGTAGTAGGCAGTTGGCATGCCTTTTAGAAATCAAGGTGTGGTACAAACATTCTCTTCAGGGACGGCTTTTGTGTTATTAAATCCAGTGTCTGCGTGTAAGATTACTCCCTCCAGATCTCAAAAGGACAACACATTCTTTATTCAATCATGTAAAGCATTCTCTTTCTTCATCACTGAAGCTTTGCCAGGTGGAAACCATCAGGTGCCATTCCCTCCCAGTAACTGAGGGCAGAACAGAACGAGTTTAGCCTATGCAGATAAGCTTGCTCTGCTTGCCTGTAGTTCACATGTTGGAGTAATTTCCAGGTTTAGATACTTTCTTCAATTATCACATTGTTTTTCTTGTCTTATTTTTCTCACCCATCAACAGAATTTCACTCTTGATGAATATTTTCTAAGCACAATAACTATCAGATACTGCTAACATCAGGAGAGATATAGTAATATAACTATCCAGGCTTTCAGCCTTCAGCTGTTTTAACCCCAGAATATATTACAAAAACAATTAAATAACATATTTTTACAGAGAACAAAGAAGATTTGGCAATAGAATCTTTGAGTTTGGGTAGTAAGGATCTGTGAATTTAGTGAAGATGCAAGTGACAGACGGTGAATATTGGTGGGTAAACAGTTCTGCAGAGTTGGATATGAAAGACAGAAATCTCTTGACTGTCTTGAAGGGTTGAAGACATGTGGAACTGGGCATGGTCAATATCTTAAAGGCTTTGTCTATGTAGCCATTGATCAAGGCTTGATATGAACAATCTGTGAATGCAAAACGAAGTAGAAGCTGACCAGTAAGGTGAGAGGTAGATATGACACCCCAGCAACGAGCTGAGAAAGCACGGATAGAAGATCCCTTCTCATAAAGCCCCATGAAGCAGAAAGTCAGCAGTCAAAACTCACTTTGGATTAAGAGCAACTGGGTTAGAAAAGAGTGTTCCAGTGCACGTTTACAGTATACAAGCTCAATAAAATGCAGTACCTACAGGTAAATGATTACTCATTTTGGTTAGAGTTTAACATAAGTGAATGAGGAATGGGATGGAGAAGAGTGTTATCTCGATTACTGTACTGCAAAGAGCGTCTGCTTCAAATACATGCATTCATTCATCTTTGTAGTCAAAGAATTGGTGGAATAATGCATGATCAGTAATTCCCAGTTGAGCAGAATTCTTACTACTTCAGAAATTAAAACCTTTCAAGAGTAAAAATGGAATGCTCTTCTTAGCATTCTCTCCATTCCATATGATAGGCAAATACTGTAACTTACAGTTTTAGATAATGTGGCACAGATGTGAACAAATGCAGGTGTCATTTTCTAAGGACAAATAAACTAACTGCAAAAATTTCAAGATGTCCAAAGACTCAGAAGTTTCTTCTCACATTGTCTCTATAAGAAATAGGGAGGATCCTGTTCAATATCATCATTGGAGAGAACCTGAAATATACTGCCTTAATTGTTCTAGACGGGCATCTGTTAGGAGTTATAAAAGAGGAGGGGTATAGAACATAGAATACTACCTACAGGAGGAAGAAGTGATATTGCAAAACCATACATTGAGAGTAATGAGTTTAAAAATGACTGCCTCAGTATACAGACATTGTTTTTAGAGTAGCAGAGCAATATCAAAAGTATCTCCATGTATAAATAAAGTCGATGGGCTTTAGGCAAATGTGGAAAGCTGGAAATGAGAGAGTTCTACTTCCTCAGAGAAAAGCACACCAGTGGGTTATGTAATATCAAACTGTCAATTCAAAAATCATACATATCAGTCACATTATTCACAGGCTGAACAGTTTAGGGTTATAAATACACACACATGCACACACGCCTGCATGAATTAATGCACATATGTATGTAATGACAATTAGTGCAAAAAGAGGCCATAATTTGAAGGTGAGTGGAGAGGAGTGTATGGGAGGTTTTGATGAATAAAGGGGAAGGCAGAAATGTTATAATTATATTATAATCTCAAAAATTAAAATAATGGTTATATTAAAAAGAACTATAAAACTGGTTAACTATCTCTGTGTCTGAAGCTGACTCAATATGTATACTTATTTGTATGTCTACTTCATCTACTTGAATTCTTGACTCTAATCCTTAATATTTTCTAATTTTCTGAAAAATCTTTTCTTTACTTTTAAGAAGTTTTGGTTTTTGCTTTACCAGAAAAGCAAAACTGAACTCACTGATAGTATGCATATTGCGTGTGTGGAAATCATAAATGTGATCATTCATAGGAATAACACAATGGAAGGTGACATAGAAAACCATTTAGTTCTTTAATATCTGGTGACAGGAAGTAAGTATGTGATCGCTTCCCAGTCAAATGAACTGAAACAAAGCATTAAACTGAACTGATTGGCAGTAGCCACTATCTTTGAAAGATTTGAAGGATCATTACTATTGAAAACAAAGGCTCTAATTTTCCATCTGTTCTAAAAGATCCAGAACTCAAAGATAATTCTGTAAAGTGAGAGGATGAGAGTACCCTCTAAGACTGTGGCCAGTGAACCATTTTAAAAGACTCACTTGCAATTACCATTGATATTGAGGCAATTAAACTCATGATAAAAGATTCTTCACATAATAAGCTACTTGGAATCATCATATGGTTCCCAGGTGATTCTTAGGTGAGCAGAAGTTTAAGGACAACAATCTAGACATTTGACAAGCTAAAATTTACAATTATATCAATTTGTTTTGATTTTCTCTTGTGGATTTTGAAGTCATGATAATCATAATTGAGCTACAATTTCCTGCACTTTGGAATCTCTTTGATGTTTTACTTGTCTTTCCATCTTTCATCAAATAGCTTGTCTCAGCTAAGTTGATGTAACCTAAATAGCTCTCAGGGCTTCACAACATGGGAAGCTGCGTGGCTCAGGATAGCACCTGGGTACCATTAAAAAAAGAAAAAAAAAAAGAAGAAAAAACAATAGTGAAAGCAAAACAATATCCCAAAAGTATAACTACTTAGCCTTAATTACAGGGTATCACATATCCAACCAATATTACCAAGCTCATAGACTTTATTTAGAAAATATGTAAATATTTTCAGAAAGACTGAGCACCCTGCACTAAAGCCCCTTAGAACACTTCAAAGTAAAAGGAGTGAATGCCAGTGGTGAGACACAGGAAGGAACTAGAATACCTAATTCTAATTCCCTTACTCTGAGAGAGGAGATCACATTGTCTCCTTGAGTTGAATCCCAATTTGGGACAGTTACTGAACCTCCTTTCCATTAATCTCTAGCTGATATGAGGCCCCTGACACAAATACAGCAGAGGACTACCTGGTCTGGCCTAATGAGAGAAGACACACCTAACCCTTGAGAGACTTGAGACCCCAGAGAGTATGGAAGTGGGGTGGGGCAGAGACATCCTGCTGAAGACAATGGTGGGTAGGTGTCAGGGTTGGGGAGGTAGGGGAGTGAGGGGAGGAGGAATGAGGTGAGGAACAGTAGGAGGTTAGACCAGGAAGGAGATAATGACTGGACTGTAAAAAAATGATATAATAATAATAATTTTTAAATAAACATCTAAATAAAAATTATATCCTCAAATTTACATCATGGATTTGTAATTTCATGTCACTTAATGAACTATGTGGTGAAGAACAGTTATATTTTGAGTGGCAGTCTTTTGCCCAGTCCTTAATATAAATTATTAGCCAATAGAAACAATAAGAGTAGTAATAGATCATTCAGAAAAATGAGTATGCCATGCAGAAATCCAAATTCTAAACATATCTGTATCAAAATTGTAATGTAAAATTCAATAGCAAAGTTTGCTAAAAATAATTTGAAAGGATATGTATGAAGGAAATTGATGTAATTAGAGCATTATGTAAAATAAACATTTTAAATAATAAAACAATGTAAAAATAAATGTTAAAAATCTAAAAACATCAATCAAGAATTAAGAAAAGTGAAAAAGAAAAAGATAGATTAAGGTGAAGATGGAAATTAGAATATTGGAAAATTTAGGTAAAAACTTTAAAGTCTAAATTCTAAAGAGCTTTCACGAGTTATCATTCTTAGACTTTAAGGGTCCATGATTAACTAAATAATGACACCAGATTCAAATAGTATGTAAATGCACAGTGTTTTATTCGGCAAAAGCCCAGTGTGCTGGGGTCTCCACATTACTGAAATAGAGGGATGACCAGGTAAGCTTGAAGGCCTGATATAAAGCACTTTAGAGAATCCTGGATTGGGTTACCTCTATCTTAATCTGTTGGGTCCATCTCTATGGACATTCCATTACAGGGAGGGAAGTTTACATTACTGAAAACTTTCTGGGGAGGTCGGGAAATGGTTGCTGAGAAAGTAGCTGAGGAAGTCTGGAAAGTACTGCTGACCCATTGTCCTTGCCTCAGTCCAGGTGGCAGGGCAGTTTTTTTTAATTAGGTATTTAATTCATTTACATTTCCAATGCTATCCCAAAAGTTGCCCACACGCTCCCCCATCCACTCCCTCACCCACCCACTCCCACTGCTTGGCCCTGGCGTTCCCCTGTACTGAGGCATATAAAGTTTGCACGACCAATGGGCCTCTCTTTCCACTGATGGTCAACTAGTCCATCTTCTGATTCATATGCAGCTAGAGACAAAAGCTCCCGGGGGTACTGGTTAGTTCATATTGTTGTTCAACCTATAAGGTTGCAGATCCCCCCAGCTCCTTGGGTACTTTCTCTAGCTCCTCCATTGGGGGCCCTGTGATCCATCCAATAGCTGACTGAGAGCGACCACTTCTGTGTTTGCTAGGCCTCAACATAGTCTCACAAGAGACAGCTATATCTGGGTACTTTCAGCAAAATCTTTTAGTATATACAATGGTGTCAGCGTTTGGAAGCTGATTATGGGATGGATCCCCGGATATGGCAGTCTCTAGATGGTCCAGCCTTTCGTCTCAGCTCCAAACTTTATCTCTATAACTCCTTCCATGGGTGTTTTCTTCCCAAATCTAAGAAGAGGCAAAGTATCCACACTTAGGTCTTCGTTCTTCTTGAGTTTCATATGTTTCACAAATTGTATCTTATATCTTGGGAATTCTAAGTTTCTGGGCTAATATCCACTTATCAGTGAGTACATTTTGTGTGAGTTCTTTTGTGATTGGGTTACCTCACTCAGGATGGTGCCCTCCAGATCCATCCATTTGCCTAGGAATTCCACAAATTCATTCATTTTAATTGCTGAGTCGTACTCCATTGTGTAAATGTACCACATTTTCTGTACCCATTCCTCTGTTGAAGGGCATCTGGGTTCTTTTCAGCTTCTGGCTATTATAAATAAGGCTGTGATGAACATAGTGGAGCATGTGTCCTTCTTACCGGTTGGAACATCTTCTGGATATATGCTCAGGAGAGGTATTGTGGGATCCTCTAGTAGTACTATGTCCAATATTCTGAGGAACCGCCAGACTGATTTCCAGAGTGGTTGTACAAGCTTGCAATTCCACCAACAATGGAGAAGTGTTCCTCTTTCTCCACATCCTAGCCAGCATCTACTGTCACCTGAATTTTTGATCTTAGCCATTCTGATTGGTGTGAGGTAGAATTCCAGTGTTGTTTTGATTTGCATTTCCCTGATGATTAAGGATGTTGAACATTTTTTCAGGTGCTTCTCAGCCATTCAGTATTCTTCAGGTGAGAATTCTTTGTTTAGCTTTGAGCCCCATTTTTAATGGGGTTATTTGATTTTCTGGAGTCTAGATTCTTGAGTTCTTTATATATATATATTGGCTATTAGTCACCTATCTGATTTAGGATAGGTAAAGATCCTTTCCCAATCTGTTGGTGGTCTTTTTGTCTTATTGACGGTGTCTTTTGCCTTGCAGAAGCTTTGCAATTTTATGAGGTCCCATTTGTAGATTCTCAATCTTACAGCACAAGCCATTGCTGTTCTATTCAGGAATTTTTCCCCTATGCCCATGTCTTCGAGCTTTTCCCTACTTTCTCCTCTATGAGTTTCAGTGTCTCTGATTTTATGTGGAGTTCCTTAATCCACTTAAATTTGACCTTAGTACAAGGAGATAGGAATGGATCAATTCACATTCTTCTAACTTGATAACCACCAGTTGTGCCAGCACCAGTTGTTGAAAATGCTGTCTTTTTTTCCAATGGATGGTTTTAGCTCCCTTGCAAAGATCAAGTGACCATAGGTGTGTGGGTTCATTTCTGGGTCTTCAATTCTATTCCATTGGTCTACTTGTCTGTCGCTATACCAGTACCATGCAGTTTTTAACACAATTGCTCTGTAGTACAGCTTTAGGTCAGGCATGGTGATTTCACAAGAGGTTTTTTTATCCTTGAAAAGAGATTTTGCTATCCTAGGTTTTTTGTTATTCCAGATGAATTTGCAGATTGCCCTTTCTAATTCATTGAATAATTGAGTTGAAATTTTGAGGGGGATTACATTGAATCTGTAGATTGCTTTTGGCAAGATAGCCATTTTTACAATGTTGATCCTGCCAATCCATGAGAATGGGAGATTTTTCCATCTTCTGGCATCTTCTTTAATTTCTTTCTTCAGAGACTTGAAGTTCTTATCATACAGATATTTCACTTCCTAAGTTACAGTCACACCAAAATATTTTATATTATTTGTGACTATTTAGAAGGGTGTTGTTTCCCTAATTTCTTTCTCAGCCTGTTTATCCTTTGTGTACAGAAAGGCCATTGAATTGTTTGAGTTAATTTTATATCCAGCTACTTCACTGTAGCTGTTTATCAGGTTTAGGAGTTCTCTGGTGGAATTTTTAGGGTCACTTATATATACTATCATATCATCTGCAAAAAGTGATATTTTGACTTCTTCCTTTCCAATTTGTATCCCCTTAATCTCCTTTTGTTGTTGAATTGCTCTGGCAAGGACTTCAAGTACAATGTTGAATAGGTAGGGAGAAAGTGGACAGCCTTGTCTAGTCCCTGATTTTAGTGGGATTGCTTCCAGCTTCACACCATTCACTTTGATGTTGGGTACTGGCTTGCTTTAGATTGCTTTTATTGTGCTGAGGTATGGGCCTTGAATTCCTGATCTTTCCAAGACTTTTATCATCAATGGGTGTTGGAATTTGTCAAATGTTTTCTCCACATCTAACGAGATGATCATGTGGTTTTTGCCTTTGAGTTTGTTTATGTAGTGGATTACGTTGATGGATTTTCGTATATTAAACCATCCCTGCATCCCTGGAATGAAACCTACTTGGTCAGGATGGATGATTGTTTTGATGTGTTCTTGGATTCGGTTAGGAAGAATTTTATTGAGGATTTTTGCATCGATATTTGTAAGGGAAATTGGTCTGAAGTTCTCTATCTTTGTTGAGTCTTTGTGGTTTAGGTATCAGAGTAATTGTGGCTTCATAGAATGAGTTGGGTAGAGTTCCTTCTACTTCTAATTTGTGGAATAGTTTGTGAAGAACTGGAATTAGATCTTCTTTGAAGGTCTGATAGAACTCTGCACTAAACCCATCTGGTCCTGGTCTTTTTATAGTTGGGGGACTATTAATGACTGCTTCTATTCCTTTAGGAGATATAGGACTGTTTATATCATTTACCTGATCCTGCTTTAAATTTGGTACCTGGTATTCTTCCAGAAACTTCTCCATTTCATCCACGTTCTCCAGTTTTGTTGAGTATAGCCTTTTGTAGAAGGATCTGATGGTGTTTTGGATTTCCCCAGGATCTGTTGTTATGTCTCCCTTTTCGATTTTGTTAATTAGGATGCTGTCCCTGTGCCCTTTAGTGAGTCTGGATAAGGATTTATCTAGCTTGTTGATTTTCTCAAAGAACCAGCTCCTCGTTTGGTTGATTCTTTGAATAGTTCTTCTTGTTTCCACTTGGTTGATTTTGCCCCTGAGTTTTATTATTTCTTGATATCTATACCTCTTGGGTGAATTATCTTCCTTTTGTTCTAGAGCTTTTAGATGTGTTGTCAAGCTAGTAGTGTGCACTCTCTCTAGTTTCTTTTTGGAGGCACTCAGAGCTATAAGTTTTCCTCTTAGAAATGCTTTCATTGTGTCAGATAAGTTTGGGCATTTTGTGGCTTCATTTTCATTAAACTCTAAAAAGTCCTTAATTTCTTTCTTTATTCCTTCCTTGACCAAGGTATCATTGAGAAGATTGTTGTTCAGTTTTCACGTGAATGTTGGCTTTCTATTATTTATTTTTTCATTTAATATCAGCCTTAGTCCATGGTGATCTGATAGGATGCATGGGACAATTTCAATATTTTTGTATCTGTTGAGGCTTGTTTTGCCATACTAGACCTAAAAAGGGAATTAGGCACAATAAAGAAAACCCAAAGTGAGGCAATTCTGGAGATAGAAACCCTAGGAAAGAAATCTGGAACCATAGAATACAAGAGATGGAAGAGAGAAACTCAGGCACAGAAGATTCCATAGAGAACATCGGCACAACAATCAAATGCAAAATGCAAAATGCAAAAAGATCCTAACTCAAAACATCCAGGAAATCCAGGACACAATGAGAAGACCAAACCTACAGATAATAGGAGTACATGAGAATGAAGATTTTTCAACTTAAAGGGCCAGCAAATATCTTCAACAAAATTATAGAAGAAAACTTCCCAAACCTAAACAAAGAGATGCCCATGAACATACAAGAAGCCTGCAGAACTCCAAATAGACTAGACCAGAAAAGAAATTCCTCCCGACACATAATAATCAGAACAACATATGAACTAAATAAAGATAGAATATTAAAAGTAGTAAGGGAAAAAGGTCAAGTAACATATAAAGGCAGGACTATCAGAATTACACCAGATTTTTTACCAGAGACTATGAAAGCCAGAAGATCCTTGACAGATATTATACAGACACTAAGAGAACACAAATGCCAGCCCAGGCTACTATACCCAGCCAAACTTTCAATTACCATAGATGGAGAAACCAAAGTATTCCATGACAAAACCAAATTCACACATTATCTTTCCACGAATCCAGCCCTTCAAAGGATAATAACAGAAAAAAAAAATAATACAAGGACTGAAACCACATCTTAGAAAAATCAAGAAGGCAATTCTTCAACAAACCTAAAAGAAGACTGCCACAAGAACACAATGGCAACTTTAACAACAAAAATAATAGGAAGCAACAATTACTTTTCCTTAATATCTCTTAATATCAATGGACTCACCTCCCCAATAAAAAGACATAGACTAACGGACTGGCTAAATAAACGGACCCAACATTTTGCTGCTTACAGGAAACCCATCTCAGGGGAAAAGACAGATACTACCTCAGAATGAACGGCTGGAAAACAATTTTCCAAGCCAATGATCTGAAGAAACAAGCTGGAGTAGCCATTCTAATATCTAATAAAATCTACTTCCAACCCTAAGTCATCAAAAAAGGCAAGGAGGGGCACTTCATACTCATCAAAGGTAAAATCTCCCAAGAGGAAATCTCAATTCTTAATATCTATGCTCTAAATACAAGGGCAGCCACATTCATTAAAGAAACTTTTGTAAAGCTCAAAGCACACATTGCACCTCACTCAATAATAGTGGGAGACTTCAACACACCACTTTATCAATGGACAGATCATGGAAACAATAACTAAACAGGAACATAGTGAAACTAACAGAAATTATGAAACAAATGGATCTAACAGATATCTACAGAACATTTTATCCAAAAACAAAAGGATATACCTCTTCTCAGCACCTCATGGTAGAGTAGCTTTGAGGCCAGAACTTGCCTGGAATTGCACAGTTTGTGGAAACAGATTTAGGCTTTGTCTCCTTAACTGCCAATTTGAAGCCTGTCATGAAGAATTAACCAAACGAGGAGTTGGTTCTTTGAGAAAATCAACAAGATAGGTAAACCCTTAGCTAGACGCACTAGAGGGCACAGGGACAAAATCCTAATTAACAAAATCAGAAATGAAAAGGGAGACATAACAACAGATCCTGAAGAAATCCAAAACACCATCAGATCCTTCTACAAAAGGCTATACTCAACAAAACTGGAAAACCTGGACGAAATGGACAAATTTCTGGACAGATACCAGGTACCAAAGTTAAATCAGGATCAAGTTAACCATCTAAACAGTCCTATATCCCCTAAAGAAATAGAAGCAGTTATTAATAGTCTCCCAGCCAAAAAAAAAAGCCCAGGACCAGACAGGATTAGTGCAGAGTTCTATCAGACCTTCAAAGATCTAATCCCAGTTCTGCACAAACTATTTCACAAAATAGAAGTAGAAGGTACTCTACCCAACTCATTCTATGAAGCCACAATTACTCTGATACCTAAACCACAAAAAGACTCAACAAAGATAGAGAACTTTGGACCAATTTCTCTTATGAATATCGATGCAAAAATCCTCAATAAAATTCTCACTAACCGAATCCAAGAACACATTAAAGCAATCATCCATCCTGACCAAGTAGGTTTTATTCCAGGGATGCAGGGATGGTTTAATATATGAAAATCCATCAATGTATTCCATTATATAAACTAACTCAAAGACAAAAACCACATGATCATCTCATTAGATGCAGAAAAAGCATTTGACAAGATCCAACACCCATTCATGATAAAAGTCTTGGAAAGATCAGGAATTCAAGGCCCATACCTAAACATGATTAAAGCATTCTACAGCAAACCAGCAGCCAACATCAAAGTAAATGGAGAGACGCTGGAAGCAATCCCACTAAAATCAGGGACTAGACAAGGCTGCCCACTTTCTCCCTACCTTTTCAACATAGTACTTGAAGTATTAGCCAGAGCAATTCGACAACAAAAGGAGATCAAGGGGATACAAATTGGAGAAGAGAAAGTCAAAATATCACTTTTTGCAGATGATATGATAGTATATATAAGTGACCCTAAAAATTCTACCAGAGAACTCCTAAACCTGATAAACAGCTTCGGTGAAGTAGCTGGATATAAAATAAACTCAAACAAGTCAATGGCCTTTCTCTATACAAAGAATAAAGCAGCTGAGAAAGGAATTAGGGAAACAACACCCTTCTCAATAGTCACAAATAATATAAAATATCTTGGCGTGACTCTAACTAAGGAAGTGAAAGATCTGTATGATAAAAACTTCAAATCTCTGAAGAAAGAAATTAAAGAAGATCTCAGAAGATGGAAAGATCTCCCATGCTCATGGATTGGCACGATCAACATTGTAAAAATGGCTATCTGGCCAAAAGCAATCTACAGATTCAATGCAATCCCCATCAAAATTCCAACTCAATTCTTCAATGAATTAGAAAGGGCAATCGGCAAATTCATCTGGAATAACAAAAAACCTAGGATAGCAAAAACTCTTCTCAAGGATAAAAGAACCTCTGGTGGAATCACCATGCCTGACCTAAAGCTGTACTACAGAGCAATTGTGTTAAAAACTGCATGGTACTGGTATACTGACAGACAAGTAGACCAATGGAATAGAATTGAAGACCCAGAAATGAACCCACACACCTATGGTCACTTGATCTTCGACAAGGGAGTTAAAACCATCCAGTGGAAGAAAGACAGCATTTTCAACAATTGGTGCTGGCACAACTGGTTGTTATCATGTAGAAGAATGTGAATCAATCCATACTTATCTCCTTGTACTAAGGTCAAATCTAAATGGATCAACGAACTTCACATAAAACCAGAGACACTGAAACTTATAGAGGAGAAAGTGGGGAAAAGCCTTGAAGATATGGGCATAGGGGAAAAATTCCTGAACAGAACAGCAATGGCTTGTGCTGTAAGATCGAGAATTGACAAATGGGACCTAATGAAACTCCAAAGTTTCTGCAAGGCAAAAGACACCGTCAATAAGACAAAAAGAGCACCAACAGATTGGGAAAGGATCTTTACCTATCCTAAATCAGATAGGGGACTAATATCCAACATATATAAAGAACTCAAGAAGGTGGACTTCAGAAAATCAAATAACCCCAATAAAAAATGGGGTTCAGAACTGAACAAAGAATTCTCACCTGAGGAATACCGAATGGCAGAGAAGCACCTGAAAAAATGTTCAACATCCTTAATAATCAGGGAAATGCAAATCAAAACAATCCTGAGATTACACCTCACACCAGTCAGAATGGCTAAGATAAAAAATTCAGGTGACAGCAGATGCTGGCGAGGATGTGGAGAAAGAGGAACACTCCTCCATTGTTGGTGGGATTGCAGGCTTGTACAACCACTCTGGAAATCAGTCTGGCGGTTCCGCAGAAAATTTTACGTAGTACTACAGGAGGATCCAGCAATACCTCTCCTGGCATATATCCAGAAGATGTCCCAACCGGTAAGAAGGACACATGCTTCACTATGTTCATAGCAGCCTTATTTATAATAGCCAGAAGCTGGAAAGAACCCAGATGCCCCTCAACAGAGGAATGGATACAGAAAATGTGGTACATTTACACAATGGAGTATTACTCAGCTATTAAAAAGAAAGAATTTATGAAATTCCTAGCCAAATGGATGGACCTGGAGGGCATCATCCTGAGTGAGGTAACACATTCACAAAGGAACTCACACAATATGTACTCACTGATAAGTGGATATTAGCCCAAAACCTAGGATACCCAAGATATAAGATACAATTTGCTAAACACATGAGACTCAAGAAGAATGAAGACTGAAGTGTGGACACTTTGCCCCTCCTTAGAATTGGGAACAAAACACCCATGGAAGGAGTTACAGAGACAAAGTTTGGAGATGAGACGAAAGGATGGACCATGTAGAGACTGCCATATCCAGGGATCCACCCCATAATCAGCTTCCAAACGCTGACACCATTTCATACACTAGCAAGATTTTATCGAAAGGACCCAGATGTAGCTGTCTCTTGTGAGACTATGCCGGGGCCTAGCAAACACAGAAGTGGATGCTCACAGTCAGCTATTGGATGGATCACAGGGCTCCCAATGGAGGAGCTAGACAAAGTACCCAAGGAGCTAAAGGGATCTGCAACCCTATAGGTGGAACAACATTATGAACTAACCAGTACCCCGGAGCTCTTGACTCTAGCTGCATATGTATCAAAAGATGGCCTAGTTGGCCATCACTGGAAAGAGAGGCCCATTGGACATGAAAACTGTATATGCCCCAGTACAGGGGAACGCCAGGGCCAAAAAAAATGGGAATGAGTGGGTAGGGAAGTTGGGGGGAGGGTATGGGGGACTTTTGGGATAGCATTGGAAATGTAATTGAGGAAAATATGTAATAAAAAAATAAATAAATTTAAAAACAAACAAACAAAAAAAACAAAGATCCACGGCCATGCTCATCCTCATCAGACGAGGAGCAATGTGAAGAATAGGACCTTGAACCCCAGTTATCTATATGTCTAGAATGAAAACTCCTTGCCGTGGTTTTATTAATCGTGTGTGTACATGTGTACTGTGTGCACACATATTTGTGCACATGGGCCCAAGCTGGGAAATTGCCTGCTGTCATTTCATTGCATTCCATTGGTCAATAAAGGATAAGTCTGATCCAGATTGAAGGGGGAAAAAAAAAAAAGAAGCCTGTCATGGAAACAGTCTTGCCTTCTCATTACTAGGGAGTAGAATTTAATTGGTAAATCAGTTGTTTTGCAGTCATGACCTGTGTTCTGGCTCCCAGCAACTGCCCCTCACATAAATGGAAATATATAAGCTGGGTTTGGTGATTCCTACCATGGGGACTGCTGTTCTCTAGGGCTTCCTGGCCTACTAGCTAGCCTACTTCAGAGCTCTAGACTAACAAGTGACTCTGTCTCAATAGGCAAGATGTAAAATGCCTGAGTATCACCCTGCCAAGTTGTGTTCTGGCTTCCACATTTACACATCATCACAAGAATGAACAGAAACACACACAAACACAAACACAATCACACACACACACACACAGAGAGAGAGAGAGAGAGAGAGAGAGAGAGAGAGAGAGAGAGAGAGAGAGAGAGAAATACATGTAGTAGCACATGCACACACACACTAAAAATTTTTTAGAGAATATGAGTTCCTTGTTTATACAGACAAGCAATAGGAAAACTAGGAAAGTTAAACACATAGGCTTTTCTCTTCAAAGGATGGAGATGTTTACCTGTTTCCTACCCAGAAAGCTGGAAATGGAGGTACTTTACAATCTTGTAAGGTTTTGCTATCCAGGGTTCACCAATATCCTCTATTATATGTTTGTTTATAACACTTTCCTTAACATAGGTCTTAAGCATAACTTCTTAGTCCATAAAACCAATTCTTTTGAGAAACATTATTTGCCATTTATTTACAACAGCCTTAGTAACTAGTAACTTCTGTGTTCTGTTGGGGCCAAACCTCGGTCATTTTCCCTGGACTTTTTCTTGGGCATTGTTTCTGAGTCAACTGTACCCATCTTTATGTAAGAGGCCATAGATATATTTTAAGTAGTTTCAGTACAAATATGTCTTACAGTTTATTGTACACACAGAATTAATTTAATTGTCATCAGAAAACTGTATTCCTAAATTATACTTTGCTTAAATATGGCTGAACTAAACTGCCTGTTGTCAGACTCGAGAATTTTTTTATTAGATATTTTCTTAATTACATTTCAAATGTTATCCCTTTCATAGGTTCACTTCTGAAAACTCCCTCCCACCCACCTTGCTCAGCAACCCACCCACTCCCACCCACATCCTGGCCTTGGAATTCCCCTATACTGGGGCATAGAACCTTCTCAGGACCAAGAGCCTGTCTCCCATTGATGACTGAATAGGCAATCCACTGCTACATATGCAGTTAGAGTCATGAGTCCAACCATGTGGTTTTTTTTTTTTTTTGGTTTTTTTTTTTTTTTTTTTTTGATTGATGGTTGAGTCCCAGAGAGCTCTGGGGTACTGGTTAGTTACTCCTAAGCGACTGCAAACCCCTTCAGCTCTGTGATATCCTCCAGATCCATCCAGTTGTCTAAGAATTTCACAAATTCATTGTGTAAATGTACCACATTTTCTGTATCCATTCCTTTGTTGAGGGACATCTGGGTTCTTTCCAACTTCTGGCTATTATAAATAAGACTGCTAGGAGCATAGTGGAGCATGTGTCCTTATTACAAGTTGGAACATCTTCTGGGTATATGCCCAGGAGTGATATTGATTGATCCTCTGGTAGTACTATATCTGGTTTTATGAGGAACCACCAAACTGATTTCTAGAGTGGTTGTACCAGCTTAGATCCCACCAGCAATGGAGGAGTGTTCCTCTTTCTCCACATTCTTGTTATTTTTACTATACTAATCATGCCAATCCACGAGCATGGGAGATCTTTCCATCTTCTGAGATCTTCTTCCACTTCTTCAGAGACTTGAAGTTCTTATCATACAGATCTTTTACTTCCTTGGTTAGAGTCACTCCAAGGAATTTATATTATTTGTGACTATTGTGAAGGAGGTTGTTTCCCTAACTTTTTTCTTGGCATGTTTTCCTTTATGTAAAGAATGGCCATTGATTTCTTTGAGTTAATTTTATATCCAGCTACTTTGCTGAAGTTGTTTATCAGGTTTAGGAATTCTCTGGTAGAATTTTTGGGGTCACTTAACTATACTATCATATCATCTGAAAATAGTGATATTTTGGTTTTTTTCCTTTCCAATTTATGTCCCTTTGATCTCCTTTTGTGGTCTAATTGCTCTGGCTAAGACTTCAAGGACTATATTGAATAGGTAGGGAAAGAGTGGATAGCTTGGTATAGTCCCTTAGTTTAGTGGGATTGCTTTCAGTTTCTCTCCATTTAGTTTGATGTTGCCTACTTGTTTGCTGTATATTGCATTTATTATGTTTAGGTATGGGCCTTGAATTCCTGATCTTTCCAAGACTTTTATCACGAACGGGTATTGGATTTTCTCAAATGTTTTCTCAGCATGTACTGAGATTTTCATGTGGTTTTTGTCTTTGAGTTTATTTGCATAGTTGATTATGTTGACATATTTCTGTATATTGAACAATCCTTGCATCCCTGGGATGGAGCCTACTTAATCATGATGGATGATCATTTTGATGTATTGAGTATTTTTGCATATATATTCATATGGAAAATTTATCTGAAATTCCTTTCTTTGTTGGATCTTTGTGTTGTTTAGATATCAGAGTAATTGTGAATTCATACAACGAATTGAGTAGAGTACCTTCTGTTTCTATTTTGTGGAATAGTTTTAAGAGTATTGGTATTAGGTCTTCTTTGAAGGTCTGATAGAATCCTTCTGGCCCTGGGTTTTTTTTTTTTTTTTTTTTGGTTGGAAGACTATTAATGACTGCTTCTATTTCTTTAGGGGACATGGGACTGTTTATATTGTTAATCTGATTCTGTTTTAATTTTGGTACATGTTATCTGTCTAGAAAATTACCCATTCCATCCAGGTTTTACAGTTTTGTTGAGTATAGGCTTTTGTATGAGGATCTGATTTTTTTTTTTTTGTCCTTTTGTTTTGTTTTGTTTTGGATTTCCACAGATTCTGTTGTTATGTCTCCTTTTTCATTTCTGTTTTTTATTAATTAGGATACTGTCCCTGTGCCCTCTAGTTAGTCTGGCTAAGTGTTTATCTTTATCTATTTTATTGATTTTATCAAAGAACCAGCTCCTGCTTTGATTGATTCTTTGTATACTCCTTTTTGTTTAAACTTGGTTGTTTTCAGACCTGAGTTTCATTATTTCCTGCTGTCTACTCTTCTTGGGTGAATTTGCTTCCTTTTGTTCTAGAGCTTTTAGGTGTGCTGTTAAGCTGCTAGTGTATGCTTTCATCATTTTCTTTTTGGAGTCACTCAGAGCTATGAGTTTTCCTATTTGGACTGTTTTCGTTGTGCCCCATAAGTTTGTGTGTGTTGTGGCTTCATTTTCATTAAACCCTAAAAAGTCTTTGCTTTCTTTCTTTCTTTCTTTCTTTCTTTCTTTCTTTCTTTCTTTCTTTCTTTCTTTCTTTTTTTCTTTCCTTCTCACTTGACCTAGTTATTATTCAGTACAGTGTTGTTCAATTTCCAAATGTATTTGGGCTTTCTATTGTTGTAGCTACCAGTGGCCATGCATTACTTGGTTCCTGAAAGGAAAGATGGGGTTGGATGGGAAAGGCTGTGAGAGAAATAACTAGCCAAGAAACAGTTCTCTGATTAAGATCTCTATGCCATGATCTTGTGGTTGCTTTGTCAGGATCTGTCAGGATAACAGCTTCAGCCTCTAAGCAGGAGTGGCATCTTGGAGGAAGCCACAGATGTGGCAGGACAATAGACTTTAACTAAGTGAGAAGACTCTCCACTATGTGGGCTGCCAACTCTGGCAAACCAGGTCTGATCTAGCCTGCTCATGGCTTGGGGTAGTACACATATTGTTTATGTTGTTATTGAAGATCAGCCTTAGTCCATGGTGATCTTATAGGATGCATGGGATTATTTCAATATTTTTGTATCTGTTGAGGCCTGTTTTGTGACTGATTATATGGGAAATTTTGAGAAGGTACCATGATGTGCTGAGAAGAAGGTATATCCTTCTGTTTTCAGATAAAATGTTCTGTAGATATCTGTTAAATCCATTTTATTTTCATAACTTTGTTAGGTTCACTGTGTCTCTGTTTAGTTTGTGTTTCCATGATCTTTCCATTGATGAAAGTGGGGTGTTGAAGTCTCCCTATTATTGTGTGTGGTGCAATGTGTGCTTTGAGCTTTAGTAAAGTTTCTTTGATAAATGTGGATGGACTTGCATTTGGAGCATAGATGTTCAGAATTGAAAGTTCATCTTGGTAGAATTTACCTTTGATGAGTATGAAGTGTCCCTCCTTGTCTTTTTTGATAACTTCAGGTTGAAAGTCAATTTTATTCAATATTGCAAGGGCTACTGAAGGTAGTTTCAAGGGATCATTTGCTTTGAAAATTGTTTTCCAGGCTTTTACTCTGAGGTAGTTACTATCTTTGTCCCTAGGTGGATTTCGTGTATGCAGCAAACTGTTGGGTTCCATTTTATGTAGCCAGTCTGTTAGTATATGTCCTTTAATTGGGGAATTGGGTCCACTGATATTAAAAGATATTAAGGAAAAGAAATTTGTTGCTTCCTTTTATGTTTGATGTAAGAGTTGGGATTCTGTTCATGTGGCTATCGTCATTTAGGTTTGTTGAAAGATTACTTTCTTGTTAGGAGCTATTAATACAATTCTATTGTCTTGATCTCCAAATTGCGCCTCTCCCCCTGAGAAGAAAAGGGGGTCAAAAGCAGGCCACTGACGCACCGTTCCGAGAACAACCACAGAATGTTCCAGCCCTAAGTCAGCGCCAGATGTCCTGACCACAAGATGTACCCTGATACCACCAAGTTCCTGCTTCCCCATGTAGCTGCCAAAAGAAAAATTTTCGCTGCCCCATCCTTCCTGCTGAGAAGTACTTCCTCTTTTGCTTGTGCATCTCTGCTGCCCCATTTCTTCTGCTGAGAAGTACTTCCTCTTTTGCTTGTGCATTTAAACCTTGAGCCTTGCTGAATACAGAGAGACCTTGATGCTACTCAGACTGTTTCCATTTCATTCTTGCACTTGGTTTCCGTCTCTCCCTCCCCCCATTTGGTTCTTAGGAGAAGATCCCCTCGAGACCCTCGAATAACTGGACCTGCTGGACGGGTCACTTTCTTGCTTTTTCTAGGGCATAGTTTCCCTCCTTGTTTTGGAGTTTTCCCTTTATTATTCTTTGAAGGGCTGGATTTGTGGAAAGATATTGTGTAAATTTTGTTTTATTATGGAATACTTTGGTTTCTCTATCTATGGTAATTGAGAGTTTTGCTGGGTATAGTAGCCTGGGCTGGCATTTGTGTTCTCTTAGGGTCTGTTTGACATCTCTCCATTATCTTCTGGTTTTCACAGTCTCTGGTGAGAAATCTGGTGTAATTCTAATAGGTCTGCCTTTATTGGCTACTTGTATGTTCATGGGCATCTTTTTCTTTAGGTTAGGGAAGTGTTCTATAATTTTGTCGAAAACATTTACTGGCCCTTTAAGTTGAAAATCTTCATTCTCATCTATACCTATTATCCTTAGGTTTGGTCTTCTCAATGTGTCCTGGATTTCCTGGATGTTTTGAGTTAGGATCTTTTTGCATTTTGCATTTTCTTTGATTGTTTTGTCAATATTTTCTATGGAATTTTCTGCACTTGAAATTCTCTCTTCCATCTCTTTTATTCTGTTGGTAATGCTTGCATCTATGGCTCTTGACTTCTTTCCTAGGTTTTCTATCTCCGCAGTTGGCCCCCTTTGTGATTTCTTTATTGTTTCTATTTCCATTTTCAGATGCTGGATGGTTTTGTTTAAATCCTTCACCTGTTTGGTTGTGTTTTTATGTAATTCTTTAAGGGATTTGTGTGTGTGTGTGTGTGTGTGTGTGTGTGTGTGTGCGTGTGTTTCCTCTTTAAGGGCTTCTACCTGTTTATTTGTGTTCTCCTGTATTTCTTTAAGGGAGTTACTAATATCCTTCTTAAAATCCTCTACCAGCATCATGAAATATGGTTTTAAATCTGAATCTTGCTTTTCCCGTGGGTTGGGGTATCAGGACTTTCTGTGGTGGGAGAACTGGGTTCTGATGATTCCAAGTAGTCTTGGTTTCTGTTGTTAAGACTCTTGATTTTGCTTTTCACCATCTGGTAATCTCTGGTATTCTTGCTGTCTCTGCCTGGAGTTTTTTCCTACTGTGATTCTCTAAGCCTGTGTCAGGACTCCTGCAAGACCAGCTTTCTCTTTGCAAGGCCAGTGCACAGAGGGCTGTGGAACAGGCCCATATCCAGGGTGCAGATGGAAATCCATAGGACCCTGTCCCAGGTGCTCTGCTACTTCTGCAGCCTGTGTTCTTCTGCGTGGACCTGCTTTAGAGAATCACTGAAGAGAAAATGATGATTTCACTTGAGTCCTGGTGTCAGAAACTTCCTGAAGGCAAGCTCTCCTCTTGACTCTAGAAGTTTGAACCACCTAGGATACTCATGCTTAACAAGATCTTCTTGCCTCTTGTGGATGATCATTACTCTACTGACCCTAATATTTGCAGAGTCTTTCCCCAAGATAGTAATGAAAATTCATCACTGTAGGAGTCCCACTAATAAAGAGAATTTTTAAAAAATAAAACTTATACTGGAATGTATTTCTATCTGTAAGATGTTTGACTTGCGGATGCCAGGGCCTGAGTGAGATAACTAGAACTAACATTGAAATACAAGGAATACTATCACTATGGAGATACGGATGGGCATCACTGAGACTCCGTGGCCAAATTGCCTAGCTTAATGTGTAAGCGCCATGCTAATAAGATACCTTCTTTCTATGGTATACAGTATGTCTGAGGACAACAACTAAGCATGTACATGCACATTCACACACATGTACAAACACCCTCACATACATGTGCACCTGTCCAAATTCCAGCATACACACATAATAAAAGTGCTTTTAAAATTTAAAAAATAAGGTAAAAAAGAAATAATAAGAGTATTGATTATGCCTTCAGTAGGAATTTATTAATACTGATGGAGATAACTTTGGGAAGCTAAACTTAATCCAGTTGACTGCAATAGAGTTGAAACATCCCCTGAGCATGCTGTAGGTGATTAGGCTTCAGTTATACTCAAATACCATGCTGCCATTCAAAGAAGGGGAACTTTTAGGCTCTGAGAACTTGTTTCTTTGCTAATCCAGTGATCTAGCTTCTTGAACACAGCAAGCTGATGAAGTAGGCCAGGAAATTTACAAATTATCCATGAAGTCTAAATGTTTCCATCAATCACAGTGATAATGACTATGTGTAAACATATGTGATTAATGCAAAATAAAAACAATGGGGAGTTTCACAAAAACCTTCTAGAATTTTCATCAAAAGGATAGAATGCATGGGCCAGAGAATATGGGATAAGAACACACCACTTATGAGAAGCTATAACCTACATGAGAGCAATCTTTAACATGATCTTATTGGAAGCAGCATCTTTGGGGAAAGAAAAAATAAAAACCACTTCCCAGACACAATGCCAAGGCTCAGGTAAAGACACAGAATGAATGTCACTAAAAAGAGGGTTTAGAATGGTGTATTGGCAGAACAAGAATAATAAATAATGAGGAATAACATGGTTCGACAATTTGAGACTCACAGCATTCAAACACATGACAATCTATTTCTGCCATTAGGACATTCTTTTGTGATTCTGCACTACAAGAGCCATGGGAAATGAATACTTCTCCCTGCTAAAGAGACTCCCAGCCATAGTTCAGACATTCTTCACACGTTGGCATTAAAAACAGCTGGCTTTAAAACAACAAAGCAAAGCTGCTGACAGGAATGGAAAGAAAATAACAAATCAAAACTAAGTCAGAAATTCCAAAAGTGCCGTCTTAATGGAGAAAATTAGTAGAAAATGAAAATGTATGTTTAATACCTAAGCAGTACTACTAAGCAATTAATCAGAGTGTCATTTCTAGAATATTCCCTTAACACAAATGTGCAATAAACTGTAGCATAAAATTTCCTTCTTTGTCACAAGGTATTCAACTGTGGAATTACACTTTAATTTGTCAATAATTTTTTAAACTTATTTTTGGAGAATTTTGTATATGAGTAAGAAACTTACATCATTCTCTGCCCAACTCCCTTCTTTTAAATCCATGATTTCTTTCTTGTTTCTCTCTCTCTCACACACACACACACACACACACACACACACGCACGTACGCACGCACGCGCACACACACACACACACACACACACACACACACACACACATATAACACCTGCTTAGTTGATTTACTGTTACTTATATGTCTGTGTTTAAGGTTAGGTAACTTTTCAGGTTAGATAACTTGGGGTTAGATAACTTTTCAGGATCTTGTCCAAGGAAAAAACTGATTCTCCCTCTCTTTGTAGCCATTCATTGCCTATAACTCTTCATCTAGGGTAGGGCATTGTGAGGTTTACTCTGTCCACATAACATGTTAAATGGTCTCTGTCATTGTGAAGGAATTTGTTAGGCATTCATATAAATTACATTGCATAGGTTCAATTTCCCTGTCATATATAAGAAATATCCTGAAGCATATATCCTGGTTGTCTGGCTCTTATTATCTTTCTACTTGCCCTTTTTCTGTGATGCTCCCTGAACCTTAAGTATAGAAGTTATATTGAAGGTGATTAAATGAAGATGTTCATCACAAGATGAGTGTTCGGAGTGGTTTGATGAGTTGGGCATTTCTGCAACAGTCTCATTTTGGGGGGAGGGGGAACCACAAAACCACAAAATAAAATACCATAAACACACAAAAATTGTCCTTAATAAGTGGCGAGAGTTACACTCATCTGGTGGATCCAATGATCTAATGGAAACTCATAACTGTAATTTCGTAAGCATCAAATGGTGTGTGAGGTTGAAGTAGCCAAATTAAATCAAAACTAAATATATTCTAGTGTTATAACTATTTTTTCATTGTGAAAAGTATACTTTTATTTTAAAATGTAAATCCACCAATTTAAATTTTGTAAACTAACATTTTATATTGATGTTGCAGCTGCATGTTTTGTTTGGGCAAGTTGCAGAAGAATGTTTTATTTATTCAAACATTGATATTAAGAAATATATTTATGTATTTATGTTAAATTATGTACTAATACCCAAATAGGACCTTTTCTGGATTATAGAGGAAAGTATGTGTTGGAGTTCTGTATGTTAACACTATCATTATCTACCATTCTGTGTCATAAAAAAATACATATGATCACCATTATAAATTCATCTATATATGTAAAATCATTTAGTTATCTACTTAAATGAATCTGAAGTCAAAATTTCATTTAAAAGTATGGCTTGCTGTTGGGAGCAACCCCATTTGAATGTTAACTGCCTTGTCAGCCATAAGTGCTTACTTACAAAGTTTTGGCCTTAGTGGAAAAGTTGAGATCTCTGTGGGTAAAGTTGAGGCCTCTGTGGGAAAGCACTACCCCCAGTTAAGAACAAATAGCTATAGATCTTGTGGACAGGTACCTAGCAACCCATTGTGTTCTGTTTCTCCTGCTGAATCTTTTATCTAGCCTATATCCTGCTTTTGGGAACAGGTGTGTTTCTCCCAGAAACAAAGCAATTCTGTGCCATCCCACTCCCTATACTTTGCTTTTGTGGGCATAAAACCTGCCTGGGAATAATAAAAAATTGACAGCTTGATCAATCAGACTTGCTGTCCATTCTTGTGTTTCTCACCTCTCATTCTCTCCACAGGTGGTTCTTCAGACCCTGTTTGACTGTCCCACAGGCAGAGACAGCTTGCTGTGGAATTTCATGTCTTATTGATATTTTCATAGCATAATGTATTTGGCTGTTCTACACCTTCTCCCACTCATTGTCATTCACAGGCATTTTATTCCCTGTGGATCATTGTTAAAGAACAAAGATAAAATAGTTGTTAATGGAATGCAGCTGCACTATAGTTCAAAATTCAGTTGACCTTTGTCTCTATACCTGCCTTCTCATGATCATACTTCTATGTTGGTTATAATTTCATTGTATTAGAGAAGGCGAGGTCTGGGCTTCCAGGAGATACCAGGAGATAGACATCACCAAGTACACTTGATTTAAGGTCTTGGGCTGGATACCTAACGAATCTTAACTGGAGTATATACTGCCACCATGGGTGCTTCTCAACGAGGCAAAATCACCTCCAAGACCCAAACAAGAAAAATGATGCTTTGCTTAGTAAGGCAGTAACAGATAGATGAAAAAGCAAATACTATTTAAGCTACAACTAAAATTCACAAAACTTTACAAGATTGTGGTTAAATCTCTATAACTGAATCAACAGTTCAGAATCATCTACTATATGGCTTTAAAGGGTGGTGAGGAGCATAACAAAAGGTAGAGAAATTCCTGATTTAAGTCATAAAAAGAGACAAAATATTGGCAAACACATACAAAGAATCCAATTTGTACATTACTCAGGTACTTTAAAATATTGTATAATTAAACTTTTAATATTTTTATATGAGAAGAAATGTTTCTCTCAGTATGATGGTATGCAGATTAAACACATAGGTCTAAGAGTTGTTATCATTTCTTTATTGAGAAAACTAGGAAACTAGAGATAGGTAGATTGTGGGTTGCAATGACCGGAGAGCATGACAGCTTCTTAATCAAGCATTTACCTTCTGGCAGATCTAGTGTAGTTATTTCAACCTTTTAAAGACAAGTAGTAGGTGGAGATAATATATTAAGTTATATCAAATTAAACATAGGTTTTGAAGAGAGTGAGAGTTGTAGGGGTCTGGAAAGCTAGGGGATATTTCTTAAGCAACCTTTATAGAGAACACACTGAAATCCAATTGTTTGACCATTAAGTTTTTCTAGCTTCCTTATATGTGAGTGATTATTACTGTAGAGTTCTCAAATTCTGGAACTTAATACAAAAGGATCAGCCACAGATTTTTGGGGCATCCACCCATTTATCCATCCATCTATCCACCCACCCATCTGTCCCATCTAGCCATTCATTCATCATTTACAATAGACAGACAACTGTCTGTTGCAGTACATTCATTTCTCTTCCTGATTACCTAAACACAGGTTGTCAGTTTGATGTTTTTTCTCACTATTGCTCTTCTGTCCATGCTTCTAATTAATTTTCTAATGAACTTATCTGGAAATTTACTGCTCCTTGTCTGCATCATCCCGGCTCCTTACTTTTAGCTTTGTGTAGCTAGTATACTCCATCAGGCTCTACCCGGTGGACTAACTACAGACAAAAAGAGTGGCTGAGGGGCATTGAGCACGGGGGAATAAAGGGAGTGGGAGAAAACCCACATTTCCAGTTCCAGTGCTCTTGGCAGATAGACATGGGAAGACTGCAACACGCTTTCCAAGAAGCCCCAGGTGGGTGTCTGGCTGTGGGAAGCCACAGAACCCAGCCTGCCAGGGGGTGGACAAGAGGCAGTCCAAGGTGACTTCACTGAGGCCAGAGATAGCAGGTTCTTAGTCTTGGGCATTCCAGATACAGCTGGATAACACGGAAGATCTGAGAACAAAATGGGGGCCCCAGGGATGGCTCAGTCATCCCCAGTGCCTAAGTGAGGAGAGGGCAGGGGAGAGGGTGCACTGGGTGGTTCCCACATGGGTGAGAGTCCTTGGTCCTATCCATGGCTAAAGTGCAAGAAGGCCTTCCAGCAGGAGATTAGACATGGCTCTTTAGGGGAAAGCCTATCCCATTGTTCAAGTATGGTGGGCCTTGATGAACAGAGACAGTCTATGGTTTTAGAGCTTTATTATAGAAAGGCAGAGAAAAAGAGAGAAGGTAGAAAGAAAGAGAGAGGCCGGCCATAGACATGTGAAGAGAAGGGGTAAGAGATCGAGAGAAGGAGAGTTAGAGATGATCCCGAGTGCTGGGATTAAAGGCTTACGCCACCAAGAGGGCTATACCTGTCTCAAAAAACAAAAACAAAACCAAAAAACAATAAAACAACAAAAAATAAAACAAACAAACAAACAAAAAAAGGGCGAGAACTTAAAAAGAGTGAGAAGGAGTCAAGAAACTCCTGTTATACTGGGCTGGGCTACCTTGGTGTTGCCAAGTAACTATAGCATGAAGTCTAGGCAGAATGACAGGAGCTTGGGGCTTTATCTGCATGACTGATAGTCACAGAATTATGGAGTTGGGGACTCCGTGGTGTCAGGCTCTTGTCTCTGGGAATGTGCTTCACTGTTCCATCCCTTGTAGAGTTTTCTACTGGGTCAATGGAGCAATCCTCATTCAACCAAAGCAGGTTGCTTTTCAAGGCCCCATAAATGGCCTATGTAGCACTGTTGTTGCCCTGAGTGTGAATAGCAGAGCTGTTTTCCAGGGTTGAAAGAAACCTGAAGGCTCTTGCCTGACTGGATTTGAGAGGAACAATACCCTGAAAACTACTGCTTTGTTGCAAGACACTGTTTAGAGAGGTTATACTGAGTACTTCCCATATTTCTTGATCTGCTTTTCACAGCTTCTCATGTGTGAAGATTCCTCAGTAAAGCATAGCAATCCAGGTGATACATATCATTTTAAGCTTCTAATGATTTTTGTCAAGGAGCTAATCTCAGCTTTCCGCTACAGAACCCAGATCCTTTCCACCCTGACCCCAAAACTCTTTATATTTTTGCATTTGAGCAAAGGTTTACAATGGTTGATTTAGGGAAATCCTTTTTATATAATACTTCTGGGGGGTTAAGTATTTATAAATTTACATAAGTAAATAAAATTACCTGCACTTTATCTTCAGCAATTTTCATATATACAAGACATAGTTTGCACAGTAAAATATATATCAAAGCATATTACATGCCAGTGGAGAAAACTTTAAAATATTTCAGTGGGGGAAGTACTTGATAATTATCAAATAAACTCTCAGAAGTGGTCATTACTATTAGGAAAAAAAAAAACATGAACTTAGCAGCTTTGTAGCTCAGAGAAATATACATGGACATGGCTGACTGGTATCACAATGACTTGATGGAAATAATGATGACGTATTAATTTTATTTCCCAATTATGTCATATAAAGTAAGTTTTAATTTTAAAATGGAACTAAAATTGCATTGAAATAGAGTAGATATTCCAAACCTAATGAACCTACAGTGGAAGACAGAATAAGCACAGTTTCTACTTTACATTTACCTGTATAATGGCTGTTCAAAGAGAAAAAGCAGTGAGTGCAATACCCTACTGATTTGAGAAAGTAGCTGTAAGCATTTGACTTCATTCTCAATGAAGCTTCTGCCTAAGACAATTACTTTAGACATATTGTCATCAATATACTATGCTTGATTTTATATAGCATGTACAATCATTTTTAAAACAAAAAGCATGTAAAACTGAAATTATCCAAATAATCATGGAAGGTCAGCTTTAGTATGTGTTTTAGCATAGTTTTACAAGAGTTGATTTTGAGAAAAACATTTTATACAATACATCCTGGAGTTTGACTCCAGCAGGTATCACAAAATCCATGCTTTAGCCATTATAGTGACATGTGGTAAGAACCTGCATTTTTAAGGCACACTGCATTTTGGGGCTCCATGCTATGTCACCTTATTTTCTTGGCATCCCAATACCTTCTGCAAGAACTCAGTATTGGACAAGTTCAATATTAACCCAGAATATTAGCACATGCAATGAGTACAATCTATACTAATAATGCGATCTTCACTAGTAATACACTCCAGGATCAGGTGCAGGGAGTGAGTTTGAATGGAAAAATAGAAAAGGTCCTTCAAAATTATTAATCCTCTTTTCTTTCTTTAAAAAAAAAAAACCTGGCCCATATTTGTTGTCTAAAATTCAGGTCAGTATTGCATTTTAGACTTTATTGACACTCCTCCCCATACAAACAGCTTAGAAACAGAAGACCAGTTTCTTCTAGGGTTTTAAATGGTATCTATTGTGAAGGAACTTGAGAGCAGGGTGTTTGTGGAAGTGTCTGTCCTATTTGAGCAGGAAGGGCCTTAGCATCTTTCCCTAGAAGCATCAAACAAATCTCTCCCCTTGCTTTCCTGGAGATAAAGGCTAAGGGGACTGAAACTGCCTCAATATTTGGATTGTGATGTAGACATTGAAAAGTCTATCTCATGGAGGATTACATAACTCTTACACATAGCAAGGAATGTGTGAGTGACTGTCGCATTGCCCATGAATACATGGTTCCCTATGGTTTGTTGGTAGTTTTAACACTCACTGATGATCATTGTTTTGAGGAAATGTTTGGTCAAGGATGCCACAATCTACTATTCCACATTTGTCCTTTGATGCTCTTACATCAACTAGTCTGGCTTGTTAGTAACCAGCTACCAATTTTCTTCAGGTAAAATAACCTTTCTATTGCTTTATTTTAATTTCCAGATGAAAGTGCTGAAATAATGGCCTCCTCCAATAGTAGCAAATTGCTGCTTTTTTCTTTCTATTTTTAAAACATTACTATTTGAATATTTTTGTGAGCAAAGGTCACTAAAATCCTTCCCCTTCTTGACTAAGAATTTGACTTTCACTCAAAAGCTTAGCTGTGTTTCTCTGGAAACACAGAGAGAAAACTGATAAGCACTGCTGCTTTTAGTACAAGTTTACTAGTCACTAGTAAGTGACCTATGAGTGGAAGGAAGAATACCTACATTAAACCAAGGCATCTATTTACATTGAGTATGATCACTTTTTATAGACTATCCTTAAATAGACATGTAAACTGTTTTTAGAACTGTGCCAAGGAGTATTCACTCTTGTAGGGAAAGATATTTTCCAGACAGGTCAGCAGTTATACCCTTTAAAAATGAGCTTACCTGAAATAAGCTAATCTGTCTGAGCCATGCATTAAAGAGGACTGTCCACTCTGCTATCAAGGGGGGTGAGATTTTTTTTTCTGTGTCTTCTAAGAAGGTTATTCACATAAGAGCTATACAAAAAGCTAGGTACTCTGAGGCTCTCCACCATACTAAAAGGACATTTTGTTGGACAATGAGAGGATACTTTGCATTATGGTCCTATATTTAAATAAGGTCCATAACCAGAAATGGGAGAGGAGAATACTACATCATTAATAACTCACTCCTCAAGTACATTTCCCTTTGCCTGCTTCCAAAACCTTAATGTGAGCAAGGTTTCCAAAAAGGCTCCTTATGCTGTGCACAACAGTATGAGGTCAACAACCTATAGAGAAAGCTAAAGGAGTCAAGGAGTACTGCCATCTGCCATCTTTATGATACAAGAGGATGGTATGTATAAGTGAAGCTCTGTGTTATCTTCATTCTTTTGCTATATCCTTAAATCCAGCATTCTCAGTTGTATACATCTGACCCTTTCAAATGCTCAGGAATAAGCTTACTTCATCCAATTATTTTCCATATGAATATGTATGAGTCTTCTAAATAAATTCCCCCCACTTCCTTTGTCCTAGGAGAGAGTGTGTTTACAAGTTCTCCCCTGAGCTCACGTACCTATGGAAATAAATCTCCAGTTGTTTTGTATGTGTCTTGCTTGAGCTTTGTAGACTTTACAAACACTAACACATGAACCCACTGTGTTTGTGACAGAGACATACAAGAAAAGAAACTGAAGACTGTGCTTATAGCCCATATTGTGTGCACTAAAGGTCGGGTGTTCTGGGCCCCTTTTATTGACAGAAATACATGATTTTATTAACATTTAGCAGTGGGATCATTGGCTTCATTTTTCAGTTACACTTGTAGGACATCTTTCTTTCCTAACATTAACAGGCTGACTCAGTTGCTATTTGCTACACTTCACAAATATCTTTAAACAATAATATAAATACTTGCATGATATTAAAACTACTAAATACATGTTGGTTTCAGGATGTTGAACTTCAGTTATCTAACACATGCTCTGCTAACTTGTCATGCTTTTCCATTGAAAATTCATATGATATATTCTGATAATGGTTTCCCCTTCCCCTATCTCCTCCAAGATCCCCATTCACCAACTCAATATCTTATTTCTCTAGTGATGACTTTAGAAAAAAATCAGAGATAGACAGATGATAGATAGATAGATAGATAGATAGATAGATAGATAGATAGATAGATAGACAGAAATATAGAAATATAAAAGCAAGTCAACACAGAAGAGTTCATTCCTCTTTGTTGTTACATTAATTTGATATAGAATTATATGATCTTACTTATTGAAGTACATGTTTTCTTTCAATATCAAATGAGCTTTGAAATAGGTGAAAAGACTATTGATCCAAAATAAGTATCTGTCGAATGCTTACACTCTGAAATGTGGCCAAATATTTTCTTTCTTTCTTTCTTTCTTTCTTTCTTTCTTTCTTTCTTTCTTTCTTTCTTTCTTTCTTTCTTTCTTTCTATTTTGATTAACAGAATAATGGGGCATTTTACATGCAGCTATTTGATCCCAATTTTACCATACCCAAGGCAGTTATTTAACACATCTATTCTATTTTCTTTTTTTTTTAATTAGGTATTTTCTTCACTTACATTTCCAATGCTATCCCCCATAACTCCCGCCTCCCCCACCCACCCACTCCCACTTCTTGGCCCTGGTGTTCCCCTGTACTGAGCCAGATAAAGTTTGCATGACCAATTGGGCCTCTCTTTCCAATGATGGCTGGCTAGGCCATCTTCTGATACATATGCAGCTAGAGACACGAGCTCTGGGGGGTACTGGTTAGTTCATATTGTTGTTCCACCTATAGGGTTGCAGACCCCTTTAGCTCTTTGGGTACTTTCTCTAGCTCCTCCATTGGAGACCCTGTGATCCATCCAATAGCTGACTGTGAGCATCCACTTTTGTGTTTGCTGGGCCCCGGCATAGCCTCACAAGAGACAGCTATATCTGGGTCCTTTCAGTAAAATCTTGCTAGTGTATGCAATGGTGTCAGCATTTGGATATATATATATATATATAATATATTTTATGAGCTTTAACATTGGACTATCATACTGAGAGTCAGGATCATACCATAGACTGCTTACCTCAGTTTATCCAGGACCACAAGTCTGATTGATAACTATTCTGTGAAGCAAGTTGATAGTGTACTGTTAAACAGTAATTGTTACTTTGTTTACAAATGGAAATGACTCTGGCTCCCTCCCTCAGCAACAAAGTTCTCCTTAATGCATACCATGCATGCTCTTCAAACCTGCCCTCTTCCCTCCCCCCCAGTTCTAGTCTTTGTTCTTCTTTGGTACAAACTGAGAGCCCCCAGAGATGGCTTAACATTAGCCTTTTCTTCCCATTGTGGTCCTGGTAAGATTAAAGTCCTTTCTCTTGCTTTATGATCAGCTCTTTCCTGTGTTTTCCCCCCTTGGGCAAGTGACCACTCATCTTGTCACTCTGAACCACTAAAGCCAGGTGTCTGCTCGGGACTCCAGCAACACTCAAATGCTGTCCTACTAAGGCACTCTGTGAAAGAGAAATTTTTCTTCCAAGAGAACGATGAAAAGTGACTCAAATAATTGAGAAAATGAAAAACTTTGACTATGTGCTTGGTCCAGTTGAGTAGTCAAAATTATGTTTCCATATTCCTATGTCCTTTCTTTCTCTAATTGACTCAATTGAAATCTAGTAAGATTTCTGGTGCTTTGACAGCACTGGATCCAGGAATTTCCCCTCATTCCTGCAATGATGAGATATTCAGCAGATCCCCCAAAGCAGACAGCCATAAATTGTATAAATTTCCTACTGAAGACAAAGATGGAGACAACAAGTAAGTCAGAATCTATATTGGCATTGTGCTTTTTTGTTTGTTTGTTTGCTGAACAAGAACTGGGTTGAAGAAAGAATAAAAGAGAAACTGCCCAAGAGACAGAGTCTTTTCCAGAGAATGTAGAAGGTAAATTCAGTGGCTTGTGTTTAGAAAGCTGAGAATCAACAAGACTCACTTTGCTTGTCATGTACTCTGGATTTTCTCACACTTTCTGTTCTGCCATGCAGCTATCTGCACACCTCCACTGCTGAGCATGCCTGCATCTCAGACTCTTAACTCAAAGGGCCTTGCTATCTATCTTTTCCAACTTTCTCCCCCCCCCCCAAACTTGAAGACATTCAGGGCTTCCCTTTCATGGTATTTTTCTTTAAAACTGTTAAAATTGTCTTGGGGCTTCCCAAAAAATGTTATTCCAGGATAAAAATTCTCTGTTTATATTTTTCAGTTTTATTGTCTGTCCTACTTCACATAATTTCTACATAGTATATTGTACTCTCTGAACCACAGAACTCCTATTTTTATCCCCCTATTCAATAACTTCAGTGCATCTCCATGAAGTTAACAGAAATACCACCCTAAAGCCAGGGAGAAAGAAAAGGAAAATTATGGAAATATGGGAAGAAGCCCCTTACACAAGTGGAAGTTTTTTGTTGGTGGAAAAATCAAGAATCTAGTACCAATATTGGCTATGATAGCTACATAGACATAGATGTTTCTTTTACATAGAGCTATTTTCCAATGAAAATGATAAGATAATAATGATCGTGCTAAGATTCCCAATGTTTATGCCCATAAGTATTACCAAACCCCTCCCCTAGTCATGTTCTGGTTATTCTATCAGTAAGACTGTTAGCTTTTGTTTATCAAGATGATTTCCTAACTTCCTCAATGCCTGTCTCCTAGGGTTTGCTGTTTTTGGTGGAATCCTGGGTGGAGCACCTAAAAAAAAAAAAGAAAAAGAAAAAGAAAAAGAAAAACACTCTTTGAACTTACATAAATTCCTAACAACCCTCTGAAGATCATTGCTTCAGAAATCAAAAGAAATCAAAAAATCTTGTGTAGTTCTTATAAAGACAATGAAGTACAAATCCCCCCTTAGAAGCACATAGATGCTCCTGTCTGTTTCTGATTCTTTTCCTTGGCCTCTATCATTTTATTAGTTCACTGTATTGAAACCTGTGTTAATTTTTTTTAAAATAAACTCCAACTCTGATTTATTTTGCCTCATCTTGACTTCTCCTTCTCCTCCTCCTCTTCCTCCTCTTCCTCCTCCCCCCTCCTTCTTCTCCTCCCTCTTCTTCTTCTTCTTCTTTTTGAGAGTCAAATGATCAAACTTTACTTCAGAGGTGCACTTTACATAATAAGGGGACTCCTGGGGCTACTAACAATGGTGCTTTTCTGTGCTCCCTGCTGCACCCATCAAATGACACAAGTCATTCACATTTAGAGTTGAGAATGTGTTTAAGTGCATGACAATACTAAATACGCGAAATAGAGAAGGGGAAACC
This sequence comes from Mus musculus, assembly GCF_000001635.26. NCBI lineage: Eukaryota > Metazoa > Chordata > Mammalia > Rodentia > Muridae > Mus > Mus musculus. The sequence continues at coordinate 10,337,886 of NC_000077.6, read as the reverse complement.
AATTGAGAGAAGTATGAAGACAAATGGATGGAGACAGAGAACTGCTAGAGATACAGGAAAAATTGATTTATGCTAATTCTTTTTGAGCTTGTAAACAAAAGTCAAGTTCCTGGAATCAGGAAACTCACTTTATATTGAAACTTCTGTATAGCTGGTTAACTTCAAAGACTATAAAGAGCTTAGAATATTGCATGTTTAGAACTTAATTCTTATTTATGTTGGGCTATTTTAGCACCATTAATAGCTACTTTTTTCCTCTGCTGTGTTTGAATGAGCTCCCGTGTTACTATCAGATAAAACTGCTTGAAATATATTCACAAAACACTATTTTCCCCTGACAGAAATCACTAAGGACCTCAGCCTAGACTTGAGATTTCTTCCTGTGACTATAACCTAGTTATGTAATATTTTCTCCACTATCCAAAATATTTTGATTTATAACTTTGTTCTATTACCAGAAAACTTCATTAAATTGTTACCATGTTCCTTGGACTTTGGAATAACCTCAATCCATATTCCCAAACCATAATCATTCTTCCAGAATAAACTATCACATATATTCTTTCAGATGAAATTGGAGCTGTAAATTATATTTTTAATTTATAGACTGCATTATATAACAAGTTGACTACATATTATATAACAAGCTCCAACTTCATGGGATTATGTCGACATTAAACAAAATATGTAAACTATCTTAGTACCTTGTTACTTTCTAATTTGTGATTATTTAAACAAAAGCTACTTTTGATTGGTGAAGCCTTTGGAACTCAGATAGGGAAAGTTCGTGCACCGAATGTTAGTGGACTTATTTCAGAGGAGCCTCTCTAAGGCATCTGTGGAAGAAGGGGTTATAGAACATTTATATGAACATGTAGCCGTTGTATGAATATGTGTACACACATTCTTTACATCAAAGGAGTATGTTCTTACATAGGAAAGTTAAATTCACAATAGCTGGAGGCTTATAGGATTTATACCTTTGATCTGAATATGACATGAATTCTAAGGTCAGAGAATAGATGACTTGCCAAAGTTTGGGTGAAGTCTGTGAGTATTGTCTTACAGAACATGTAGTTGTGGTATCTAGTCTTGCAAAAGAGTTAAGAAGGGAGATGATAGAGGTAGAAAACAAAAATTCTAACTTTGTACAGGCTTGGGACCTTTAAGGTAATAATGCCAGTGATTTCTATGATGACAAAAGAATCTAGTATAATGGAATTTTTTGAAATTTTTTTCTGTTGCCTATGAAATAATTTTCTGACTCAGTCTGAAGTTTGCTTTTGAATATATAAATTGTGATCAGTTCAATTTGATGTCCTATATGTGCTCAAGGTCCTCCTCTCACTTTTTGCATCACAGTCTCTTACACATTTCTCTTTGTTGACCTTTGTATCAGTTGAAGGAATCTCTTTCTTGAGAAAATTTTAGAGTTTCCCCACTTCTCATTAACAAATGCCTTGTCTTGAAATGAAGAACAATACTTTCCTCAACATACAGTATATATTCCTAAATGAGTGGTAGAATCTGGTGTCATCATTACAATTAAGTTCTTCTTGATAGTCTATTCTTTACAATGTGGAAGTTAGAAACTAGTTTAAATTTCAAGTACTTGACTACTGATTATGCCATTGTTGGCATTTGTAATAGAGTAGACCCTTGACATTTGCAGACTTAGTAAGTGCCTCAAGTTTTGCCTATTCATAAACCAATATGTTGTGTTGTAATTTGTAAATTTGCTGAGGCATGAACTCAAATCTCATATACAACAGCTAATGCTACCAATAATTTCTGGAATGATAAAAGTTTTATTTATCTATGATAGATGAAGCTGCTTGTGATATTGAGATATTGAGGAATCTGGGATCTTTTAAATATTCTCACAATGGCATTTTAAAGACATACAAAGGAGCTTACACAATTCAATAAGTCCCAGAGAATGAATGAAAAATGAATTTCCCAGTAAATAAAAATAATCTGTTGTCTAGCTTTAGATAATTCCAGATTTCTGTGATATGTCATACCTTTCAGAAAAGAGTTGGAAGGTACAAAGAAAAGAAGGCACAATACTGTTTAGTTGAGTAAAGACAATGAATAACAGGGTACTAAATACCACCAGTGTATTATCCCATCATCTGTTACTTCTGCTCCTTTGTAGCCTTTCTTTTAATCATAGAAGCTAAATTATTTTTCTTCAGAATAGAGTTCTCAGTCTCCATTTAAATTATTTATGTTTGTCTGAAACAAAATTCAGACTGTAATATTCAAATGTAATTGTCAATATGCCAGTTGTGCAGATATTTCTCCTCTTTCAGTTCACTACTGTAAAAAAAAAAAACAAAAACAAAAAACCCCAAAAAACCAAAAACCAAAAACCAAAAACCAAACCAAAACAACAACAACAAAAAACTGTGTAGTTGCCAAGAGGCTCCATCTAATTATTTAAGAAAAATACCTTTTCCTTCTGTCTTTTTGGAGGATTTGAAGGTTCCATAAAACTCTAAGTTTTCTGGCCATTAAAAAAAAAGATACTGTTAATTAGAATTCTGTTACAAATTTTAGACAAACTTGCTAGACATATTTTTGGTTATAAATTTATCTCCTTACCAACCATGGTGACTCTGTGAAAAACTCAAGTATGTACGTCTTAGCCTTCTATGTGGATTAGATAAGAATTTGAAGATGGTTTTATATATTGGAACTTCTGGATTTCTCATTTGAATCCATAACCTTAAAACACTGCCTATAACAATAGTATATTGTTGACCCCCCAATCCCTACAATGTCTAGCATGGTACCCACTACAGGGTGTCCAACTAATGTATGCAGTATGTCCAAAATATGTATCCAATGTGAACATCTTTTGATGAACTAGTTACTACTTTCCACAAGAGGCATTTTAAGTATCTGGCTTTATATTAGATGCATTCATTCTGATGCAGTCGTCCATAAAATCTTCTTTCTTGTGCCAAAGTATAACTATTCTCCCAGAAATAGATATTTGATAAGCTGTTGAGTTTCACCAAACTGTAATTGTAAACTTCTGAGTATTTTAATTGTAACACTTGATAGTAAAATCACTACCATTATACACTGGCCATTCAAAGCATCATGGGTAATTAGGCTCACACACCTGACAGATGGCTTTTCTCTCTTTAATTGATTAAGTACAATTTAATTGCTGACAAAAGAATTCACAGATAATTCAGGGAAAATGACATTGATTTCTCAGAAGAAAGCACAGCTATAACGTGGCATCTATATGTGGATTGCATGTAGTGTTTGTTCTCATTTCAAAATGCTTGTGCAAGAACAGTGTCAATGGACTTATGAGCATGTCAAATTTCTCAATAATTAATTGAACATTTACAAAGGAAGATATCAAAATCTATCTTTATAAGTGAGCACTGCTGATTTAATGACTTAATTGTTAGTGAGTGTTTAGCTTGAAATCCTGTATGAGCTAAATGAAAAGAAATCACAGAAAATCTTTTAAAAACATCTCAGTTTCATCATCTGCACAATGGGGTCAATAAGGATTTCTTTCTTAGTAATTTACTTAGAAGATTTAGTGACAGAGTGAATGCACATGAGGTGAGCTATCACATTTGTAAACCACAAAAGAATCCACAAAAATATTAGCAACTTTTATATTTGTATTTTGATCTTTATTTGTTTCATTGTTTGTTTGTTTCCATGTTTCCTTGTTGTGAGCAAGTCTAAGTTTAGTGTAATACTCCTTAAAATTATTTCTTTTTATTTTGAGATAATAATATAATTACATCATTCTTTCCTCCCCCTTTCCCTCCAATCCCTTCCATATACCCTTCTTGCAAGCTTTTAAAGTCATGACATCTTTTTTCCATTAACTGTTGTTGCATAGATCTATGAGTGTAAACAGACATTCCTAAATAGTCTGTATAATGTTACCTGTATTATGATTTCAGGGCTGACCATATGGATAACCAACAGCTGCTCTCTTTCCTGGAAAAAAAAAAATGTTTCTCCTCTTCTCAATATTCCTTAGCTGCCTATAGGTCATTATATAGGCATGGCGTTTAATGGGCTTTCCTATCTACTTTTGTATGTCTACTTTTGTTGCTCATGTTTCAGCTAATATTTGGTGAGATTTTATGGATGTAGCTTCTGATAGTATAGGGAGACCATATAGTACAGCAAAGTCTATGATCTTCTAAATTTTGTAATCTTTCCTCTTCCTCTTTGGCAATGATCCTTGAGCTTTAGTGTTTTGTAGATGACTCCATTGGCTTCACATCTATGCACGTGATTTATTGTGTTTTTCTGTAATAGTCTCTTGAAAAAAAATTTTTTTTTCTTAAGGAAGAATCAGTAGTAAACCTGTCTGTCAGTATAAGGACAATTGTCTAGAAGGTAGTTAGAGATTGTACTGGATTACTAAGTACTGATTGTAGGTTATCCTCCAAGATCCATGACTTCACCAGCCTGTAACATTTGGCTAGTTTTCTAATATCAGGCAAAAGACCCCTCTTTTTGAGTGGGTCTTAAGTTCAATGAGAGGGCATATGTTTACACTAAGGTGTGCATGCCACAACTGTACCCTTAGGGTGATAATGCCATTCTGGCTGTTGTTGTAAATCACAGCCATCATAGATTTGTATGACTCCTAGTTGTTTCCCTCCATTAGAACCTCACATGGTACCTTCTAATTCTATTATAGTCATTCTCCAGGAAGGATGTCTTCTTATCAGTTCCTGCTCAGGGGCTGCCAATCCCTGTTTCTGAAATACTTGGTGTCTTCACCAGTAGGGAATTACCTTGTACCTCTGGGTGGAAACCAAGGACAATTACAAGAATGTTTTGGGAATGTTTGGACAACCTGATTGACAACTCAAAACACAAAATGGACTCTCGTGCCTGGAATTGGGGTTTTGTTAGACTATTTTATATTCTTCAAGAGAACATTGTCAGCCCAGATGAGAAATTTCCATTTAAGCTATATATGTTTACTTATAAATCTTCTTGCATACATTATAGCAGGTTTTGTTGTTTTGTGTTTTTGCTTTTGGGGTGATTGGTACATAGTTAATACTGTTATTTCTTATGACCATCCCAGATATTCTTACTATTATTTTATTCCATTTTTCCTTCTTCTGTATTTTTGTGCAGTTAAAGAAACAATCAACCAGGTAAAAAGGGAACTTACAGAATGGGAGACAATATTTTTCCTCTATACATCTGATAGAGAATTAATATCCAGAATATGTAAACAACTAAAAATTATGGACCTGGGAACTGAACAGAATTATCAAAAGAAGAAAAAAAAAGTGACAACTTAATTCACTCAGAAAAGCAAAGGTCAATAAAATGACTGCCAAAAAATTCCAGGAGTATGTCATGGGAAGGACCCCCTAATTCACTGGAGGAACAATAGGGACACCAGCCCACCCATAAAACTTTCATCCCAAAAGTTATCCTGTCTACAAGAAATGCAGGCATTCGGAATGGAGCAGAGCCTGAGGGAATAGCAAACCAATAACTGGCTCAACTTGTGACCCATCCTACGGGCAAGCACCAATCCCTTACACTATTAATGATACACTTTCATGCTTGTAGACAGGGCAATGTTGTCCTCTGAGAGGCTCCACCCAGAAACTGACTCAAACAGATACAGATTCCACAGCCAAACCATGTATGGAGCTTGTGGACTCTTATGAAAAATAGGATGAAGGCTTTCTGGCCCCGAAGCAGAAAGAAGCCCCACAGGAAGACCAGCAGTGTCAGTTAACCTAGATGCTTGGTGCTTTCAGAGTCTGAACCACCAAACAAAGAAGATACATTGGCTTGAACTAGGCCTCCTCGCACATGTGTAGCAAATATGCAACTTGGTCTTCATGAGGGTCCTGAATAACCAGAATGGCTACTATCCCAAAAGCTGTTGCCTGTATGTGGGATATGTTCCTCTACCTGGGTTGCCTCATCTGGGAAAGGAAGCACCTTGCCTTGAAGAGACTTGAAGTGCTAGGGATGGGGGCGATAACCAGGGGCCACTACTGCTAAGAGGAGAAGTGGAGGGGGTAGGGCAGAAGGATTGTGGGAGGGGGTGACCAAGAGGGGGGCAAGAAATTATATATATATATATATGCACACACACAAGTTACAAAAGATATGATTATTGAATCATGATGAAAAATAAATAATAATAATAATGGGCTCAAATGGCCCAAATGGAGAAAGTGTATAGATAACAAATATTCTTTGATTAGACTGAAGTCATTAGGATTATTTCATATCTGCAACTATGGCAAAACTTAAGTACCACCTTAGGGTGTCTGTGTAAGCCTTGATGTGACACTTGATTATAGTATTACATTAATTTAAATAAATCCCAGCCACAGTTTTCATGCTACCGACCCCACATTCTGCATTGCTTAGTGAAAGACACATGCACAGCCTTTATATTTTGATATCCCTTAATCAGCTCAAATGCTGGGCTACTTCCTAATCTCCATGTAGCTAATTCACTTCCAACAGATAATCCTGAGTTATTGTTTGCTAAATTCTATATTCTCTGTTGGCTGTCCTGGACCCAGATGGTTGCTTGATTTTGTCTCCCTATCCACTCTTCTCAGGCATGGCATCTCTCCTTCTCCTCCTCCTCCTTCCCCTTCCCCTCCCCCTCCTTCCCTTTCCTCTCCCCCTCCTTCCCCTTCCACTCCCCCTCCTTCCCCTTCCTCTCCCCCTCCTTCCCCTTCTCTCCTTCTTCCCCTTCCCCTCCTCCTCCTCCTCCTCCTCCTCCTCATCCTCCTCCTTCTCTCCTCCTTCTCCTTCTCCTTCTCCTTCTCCTTCTCCTTCTCCTTCTCCTTCTCCTTCTCCTTCTCCTTCTCCTTCTCCTTCTCTTTCTCCTTTCTCCTCCTCCTCCTTTCCCTGCTCCCTATGCATCTCCTTCTTCTCCTTTCTCCTCTCTCTGTTCCAAACCCAGGAAATTTTCAAATCCCCCCTCAATCTGCCCTACCTAGCCATTGACAATTGGGGTAAGTATCCCTCAGTATCTTACATGTGGACACATTTGTGACCAGCTTGGGGAAATGTAATTAGTATTCATAATACAAGCAGCAACAGAGTTGATGATGTAAGAGATCCGAATGTTCCAAAGTGGAGGCCATATGGGAAATATCCAGAAGTGACAAGCTCAGATTAAGGACTAAGTGTTGCGAGCCGTCCAGCGGCTCACAAGGACGGGTACACTGAATGGCAGGCCAGTGCTGAAAGAGAGGGAAACTAGGCGATGAGAGAAAGATGGAACCAAGACAGTGTTCTGATCAAGGTTCAAATTTTTAGCGGTGGACACGCTTTATAAAGGAGTGGGGAGGCCCATTCCCGCCAATTCATCCTTGGAGCCCAGCTGCAGGTGACCACGGGTAGGCTCCAGAACAGCTAGGCAGACTCCCAGCAGGTAGCAGCAGTAGCAGTGGCTAAACAATAGAGTGATCCAGGAAGGCAGGCTCCACCCTAGGTGATCTCCTTAGTGGCAACAAAGTCAAGGTCTGGCTCAGCCTGCTTCAGGCTTGTGGGAGACTACAACTAAATTGGGTTTTAGAAACAATGTTAAATGGAATGTCTTCCAGAAAACACAGCCTTATTATGGTCAGTGAGCAGTATCTTTTCTCAGGTCTTCATTGGTTGTGGAAAGAGAATAGTCACCTCACACATGGATGTTTGATCAACTGGCAATTTTTCAGCCCTCTCACTAAGCTTAGCTGTAATCCTCACTTCTTCTGATTGTCTCTATGACTTCTGCATATGCCAATGCTTTGAAAAAGAACACTGTAGATTGAATTTATTTATCATTCCTTCTAGAGAAGAAAACAGCATATTAAATGTAGATCCTGCAGTCAAACAGTCCTGCTTCTTTTTGTCTCAAATTTTTATTGGTTATTTTGTTTATTTACATTTCAAATGTTATACCCCTTTAAGGTTTCCTCTCTGAAAACACCTCACGCCACCCCTTCCCCCTGCATCCATAAGGAGGCTGCCCTGCCCAACCAGCCACTCCCATCCCACCACTGTAGAAGACCAACAACATCCCCTTCCTTTGATGCGAGACAAAGCCATACTATGTTACATATGCAGCTGGAGCCATGGGTCCCTCCATGTGTACTCTTTGGTTGGTGTTTTAGTCCCTGAGAACTCTGTGGTTGGGAGGTCTGTTTGGTTGATATTGTTTTTCTTCTTTTGGGGTTTCAAGCCCTTTCAGCTCCTTCAGTTCTTCCCCAAATTCTACCATTGGGATCCCCCTGCTGAGTTCTTTGGTTGGCTGCAAGCATCCACATTTGTATGTATCGGTAAGGATCTGGCTGAGCCTCTAAGGAGACATCCATGTCAGCAATGCTCTGTCAGCAAGCATTTCTTGTCATCAGCAATAGTGTCTGGGTTTGGTGGCTACATATGGGATAGATTCCCAGGTAAGGCAGTATCTGGATGGCCTTTCCTTCAGTCTCTGCTCCACTTTTTGCACCTGTATTACTTTTAGACAGGAGAAATTCTGGGTTAAAAGTTTGAAAAGGGTGGATGGCCCCATCCCTTAACCTGGGGTTGTACCTAACATATTGGTATGTGTGGGATGCCACATGTGCCAGTGCAGAGTGGCACTGACTACTGCTGGCCACCACGCATAAGTTCGGACAAACAACCAATGTGTACATATGCAGTAAAGTTTTTTGCAAAGACACTGCCTAGCCCGGGCATGATGATGAGGCTTTGAGAGTATAACCAATCAGATGTGAGACATGCAAATGAGGTATGATAATGAGGCTCTGTGAGGTACAGAGAGAGAGTAGCCAATCAGATGAGGAACATGCAAATGAGGCATAGTGCATAACCAATCCGGGTGTGAGACACGCCTCTCCTAGGCCTATAAAAGCAGCACCAGTTCTGGGCTCGGGGTCTCTTCGCCTCTACAATCAAGCTCTCCCAATAAACATGTGCAGAAGGATCCTGTTGCAGCGTCGTTACTGCTGGCCAGTCCGGTGCGCGCAAGAGGTATGGTCTCTATAGGTTCTTGCTCCTCTTTGTTGGGTATTTCAGCTAATATCATTTCTGTTGTGTCCTATGAGCCTCTTGCTTTTCTGGCATCTGGGACTTTGTGTTGACTACCCTCAGCTCCCCATTCCCCATTGCTGCACACCTCTGTTCAATTTGCTGACCCTCAGTACATATCTCCTGTCTCCTCACACACATGATATCATCCCCATTTTTTCTTTCCCTCTCCTCTCTTCTTCATAAGTCTCACCTATCCTCTACCTCCCCTGATTATTTTGTTCCCCCTTCTAAATAGGACTGAGACATCTACACTTTAGTCTCCCTTCTTCTTGGCCTTCATTTGATGTGTAAGTTGTATCATGGGTATTCTGAGATTTTTTCTTAATATCCACTTATAAATGAGTACATACCATGTGTGTTCTTTTGTAACCTCACTCAGTTTCATCCATGTGCCTGAAAATTTCATGAAGTCATTGTTTTTAATGACTAAGTAGTACTCCATTGTGTAAATGCACCACATTTTCTGTTTCCATTCCTCTGTTAAAGAATATCTGGATTATTTCTAGATTCTGGCTATTATAAATAAGGCTGCTATGAACATAGTGGAGCATGTTTCCTTGTTATAAGTTGGAGCATCTTTTGGGTATATGTCCAGGTGTGGTATAGCTGGGTCCTCAAGTAGTACTATGTCCAATTTTCTGAGGAACCATCAGATTGATTTCCAGAGTGGTTGTACCAGTTCTCAATCCCACCAGCAATGGAGGCATGTTCCTCTGTCTCCACATCCTTTCCATCATCTGCTGTCATCTGAGTTTTTGATCTTAACCATTCTGACTGATGTGAGGTGGAATCTCAGGGCCATTTTGATTTGCATTTCCCTGATGACTAAGGATGTTGAAAATTTCTTTAAGTGCTTATCAGCAATGAGAGATTCCTCATTTGAGAATTCTTTTTCTAGCCCTATACCTAATTTTTAATAGAATTATTTGGTTTTCTGGGGTCTAACTTCTTGAGTTCTTTGTATATTTTGGACATTAGCCCTTTATCAGATGTAGGGTTGGTAAAGATCTTTTCCCAAACTATGGGTTACCGTTTGTCCTATTGACAGTGTCCTGTGACTTACAGAAGCTTTACAGTTTTATGAGTTCCCATTTGTTAATTCTTGATCTTAGAGCATAAGCTATTGGTGTTCTGTTCAGGAAATTTTGTGCCCTGTGCCATGTGTTGGAGGCTCTTCACCACTTTCTCTTCTATTAGATTCAATGTATCTGGTTTTATGTGGAGGTTCTTGATCCACTTGGACTTGAGCTTTGTACGGAGAGATAAGAACGGGTCAGCTTGTATTCTTCTACATGCCAATTCCACTCAAGCTAGCACCATTTGTTGAATATGCTGCCTATAGTGTAACTGTGGGGTTTGAACAATGAATGCTACCACAACTTGCCCCTCAGTAGCTGCATACAATAGTAAAGAGGATATAAAGTGGTATAGCCCATTCATGTGTAGGTAAGTCTCCCCAAACATGCAACTGAGATGAATAGCAGACCCATTTGAATGCTTCTAGTTATCATGTTTCTGTTCCCCCAAGGAATCCTGGAACCAGTATTATTTCAAGTTTAATGATAGAAAGGAAGTTCTCATCAACACTTTTCTATATATACAACCTCAAATAATTTATCTATGCATCATCAAGCAGATAAATAAGATACTATTTGTAAACTACTAAATATCTATGAAGGAAATATATCAGGTACTCAGCAGATTGTTGATATATTGGTACAAGAAGTAAAAGATTCTGTAGAGAAAACATTTCTACTATCCTAGAAGAATCCCCATTATACATGTTTCATCCGATAAATTTTCATGAACATGAATAATTTTGCTTTGACAGCTAACAAGGTTGTAACTGAATTAATTACTTTCACAAGGATCATGTTTTGGAAGTATGTTTACTGGGTACAGTGGAAACTCATTACCGAAACAATTGATTCCAAACCAGAATGTATTTGGTGATACAAGCCTAGGATAATAAAGTAGGACTTTGAGAATATCTTTAGTCTAACATTTATGCAAGGATAACCTTCACAATCAAAACTTTCCCAAGCCAGTCATTCCCTTAGGATTTTAGCAAATCATACTATGACAATCTACATAGCTAGAGCTTAACCACCTGAACTACAGAAGGTACGCTTGCAATGTCAATGCTTACCTAAATCATCTCATGCTTGGTTATATGACTCTACATTGCAATCTTTTCTTCCCTGCATGTCTCCTTAAAGGCCCATGATGCACAGCCTCAATTTATCAGTGTTTCAAAAGCTCTGCTCCACTTAGAATCATTAGCGAAATTGTTCTATGGAGCACTACTCACTTACATCTTCATCTAAGTGGCCCCAGATTGATGAGAAAAGCAGAAGTGCATTCTCTGTACTTCTGGGTTTACATACTATAATCCAGATTTTGAAATATAAGCCTAATAGGATGTTACAAGATGAACATCTCCTTCAGACAATTCCTCTGTGTCAAGATGATATCTTGTCTTATGCAGTAAAGAACATCTTATATATTAGTCTTGATTGTTCATAATATATTAAAGCACTTGCTAAAGTTCCTAATGCCTGTTCATCTTAATTCACTGTAGCTTTTCATCTCCAGAGAACATCCAAAGTATGAACCTCTGTGAGGGCATTCTTAATCAGACCACCTCATGCACATATGAGGTGCAATGATTGCAAAAAGTCATTATTTTAAAAGGCCTATATTTAGAAGCAAATATGGAAAAATCTCTGTTGAAATGTCCATCACAAAATTTGTTGTTCATTTCTAGCTTGTCTCTTATGGAGCAGCTATTGACCTTAGACTAGAAGAAAGTGGTGGACAAGCGATTTCTAAGTTCAAATAAAGATAGTGGAAAAGTGATGACCCTTTGAAAATATCACATAAAAGATTATTGTGTATATAGGATGACATAATGTTGCCCAAATGGATAATTATTGAGTATAAGAGTCAGACTTAAAAGTTGGAAAGTGCTTGCATTAACAGGCATCAGGTAGAAATTGTGTCTGTATAGAAGACTAAAGGAGAAAGTAGATGGTAGAAGAAAAATGGTATCATTGTAACCATCTAGTGTAAGGTGGCAAGGTGTGTGGTCAACCATTAGTGGTAGCTATTAGAATTTTACACTTTTCATACGACTTCCATCAAAAGTCAGTTTCTCAAGGAACTAGAGAATTTCTGGATTGTCTAATGTCATTGTGATGTGACATTTGTTACATTCATAAATTATAAGATATTTTACAGGGAACAGAACTATAAATTAAAATGAGAGCTGGTCTCAGCATAGGCAGCTGCTGTTATGTGGTCCTATGAAGTCACGTGACTTGCAAGTAAGTACTTTAATCCAATAGCTTTAGGAAATAATAATTTTGGTTTGACTTTTAAAGCTAAATAAAGACAGGTCAGTGAGTTCAGCAGTCATAATGGGCTGTTCTTTGTGAGCTTTCAGAATTCTGCCAGAAATTCCCTTAGGAGCTAAACTCATGACTCCAGGTCACCGTGAAGTGCAGTCTTAAAATATGAATGTACACACACACACACACACACACACACACACACACACACACACACACACTGTTCAATGTTGTGTTGCTATTTTTTGAATAAAACTTTGATAAATGCTTCTCTTGGCTTTCTGAAGTGATTTTTTTTCTCTAAATTGTGGTTTAAAGCTACAATGGTGTCCTGTTTACTAATTTTATAAATTTCCCAAGCAAGCATTTACTGAACTAAACACTGATGGCCATACTATCAGCTACAAAGTTAGTTTCTATCTACTCCTTTTGCTTCTGCCTAAGACGGATAGTCCAGCTAGGTTAGGAAAACAGCAACATCAGTAAAAAACAAAACATTAGTTATAAGAAAGTGTGGGTTTGGATTGCTTTCATTTTACAAATATTGCAATATTTGCAATCTTATTTGTTCCTTTTAAAAACTATCTTTCTTAAATTACAATGCTAGATGGTAAAATAAAGATAAGATACATTCTTCAAAATGGTGATATTGTACAGTTGGCTTTTTTTTCCTCTTAAAGCAAAAGGCTTAATGCAGACTCTGAATTGTTTCAAGGGAATATAATTCTTTTTAGACCTCTGATGAGTAGTTTATTTCTGCCTCTCACTTCCATGTTTTTTCTAGACATCTATTCTGTCTTTTTAGTTTCTGTTTTAAAATTAACTTAAAAAAAATTCATTCTTATAGTTTATAGCCAAATGTCAGGTTGGACAAAGTTGGGTAGACAAACTTCCTGTCATCACTGAAAGTCTCAGGATCCACAGCAGAGTCCGCAGTACGTGATTACTTTCCAAATTTATTTCAATATTCCAAGAAAGAAATAATGCTTCCAGACAGAAAAACTCTTTCTGGATAACAAAGGAACTGTCTCAATAGTATATGTGGGCTTTGAAAACAAGGCAGATTTCTTTACAGAACTTTTTCATGTTAAGAAGCCAAGACATGGAAAAGATGATATGATTATAGCCACTTAACAACACTTTGAACTCAGGGTTAGCAACCACAGGCTAAAATCAGGCAGGTTGGAGACTTACACTCAATAAAAAAATGGATTTGAAGGTTGTTGGTTTCTTTTTTAAAATATGTATTTATCGTGTGTGCGTGCGGGTGTGTGTGTGTGTGTGTGTGTGTGTGTGTGTGTGTGTGTGTCAGTGTATGAAATCACAAGGGTCTGATGATGTGTTAAATAATCTGTAAATTAAGCTATGGGAATCTGTAAGCCAGCCATGCAGGTGTTGGGAAGGAAATGGCCGTCATCTGCACAAGCAGCAAGCACTCTTCGTTGGCGAGCTGAGCTGTCATCCAGATCTGGTTGTTGCTCTTCCGGATTGGGGAGCTCCTGCATCTCCATGTCTCAGTGTTCCTCTTAATCAAAAGGAAATAAAATCATTACGTCAGGGAGCAACAATTTGTTGAGTTAAGATGACAGAATGGATGACTAAGAATATTTAGCATTTTTCTAACTTCATGTCTTATTTCTAAGGTAAAAATACCTAACAAAAGTTACCTAAGGACAGAACGGTTTGTCTTAGCTCAAAGTTTGTAAGGATATGTGTGTCATGGTGTGTGTGGAAGGCACTGCAGCAAGAGCTTGAGGCAGTTGGGTACGTTGCATCTGTAGTCAGGATGAAGAAAGAAATGGAGGTTGCTGTTCTTTTTCTCACTGATGTTCTTAGGGATTTATTTCCATGGCTATTTCTAAATTGAGTCACATTAACAATCAATAGAAATCATCACACAGAATGCTGACCAAGGAAAAGGGTTAAGAGTACCAGTGGCCTGGCAAGGCTATTGGAATAATGGTTGGCAAGTTTGTGTGCAAAGTGAGGGAAGATGTGGAGCTTGAGAACGAGGTGGTGTTCACCAGAGCTGGAAGTCACATTGACCCCAGCAGAGATGGGTTCATGTGTCTAGGAGATAGTATTACCTGTTTCTGTATCATTCAGCAGAGGGTGGTTCAGGGGACTCTGATGGCAGCAGTGGCTTGGCTCTGTGTAAACAGGGGATTAATCTAACTCACAAGGAACAGCTATTCCAGGAACTTTTTGAAATGTGCAAAATGCAAGAGCTACCAGTAGCTGGGAATGTTTTATCTTAAGTAGTATTTAAACCAATAAGTGGACTCTGAAGAAATAACTCAGCCTTTAGAACCACTTGCTTCTCATGCAGAGACCAGAGTTCAAGTCTTACCACCCACAGCAAGAGACTTTCAACTTCATGCAACTGCTGCTCCAGGAAATTGGATCCCTCTTCTGGTCTCTTCAGGCACCCACAGACACACGCACAAATAAAAAAAATAAAATGAATATTTAAAATTAATATATAAAACTGGTCTATGTACAAAGGTTGTGAGTTTAGTTACCTGTTGAACAATAACAGCAACATATTGTGAAGAAGAGAATATCACAGGTCTCACCTACAGAGGCCACCTAGGCACCATTTGTGTGATACCCTTACCAGAACAAGAATAACAGGGGAGAACTCCAGCTTTGCTTTCCACTGCTAGGAAGTTTGCATGTGTATTTGTATACACACTGCCCTCTATCTGCACTTCTTATTCCACAAATGGGCTGTAGATCTTCCAGTGAAGACAAGATAATAACAGGACTCAATAAGCAACACAAAAATAAGGCAACATTATACATATTCAGAGTCCAAAACAAAATCATACTTATTTATTAAATTAAATGCTACTAAGTGCCTACTTGCCTTGTGCATGCTAAACATCTCAGTTCTACCATCTCTGACTCATTAGTAGAGACTGATGCAGAAGCTATTTGCTCACAGCTCCAGAGCTCCAGAATAGAAATTCAGGCCAGTGGACCCAGTGATGTCAGTTGGATCCAGCAATTGACACCTACTCTTTGGGGAAACTGCTCCTCTTCAGTGTGGTTGTGTGGAGTAGAATACATTGTTACCCACACAGCTGAGGTCCTCTTCCTAGCATCCAGTTTACCTAAACTACTATGGGAAACAGTGACATTTAGCTCTCATATAGTTAATATTAATTGCCGTTCAAAACATTTAAGCTAACTATTATCAAAAGTCATTTCGGAAATTATAAAAAAAAAATGAAAACAACAGCCAACTACTGAGGAGAATCTTTTCAAAATTCTGGAAAATTCAAAATTGTACATGCTATTTGGCGATTCAATGTTTTAAGGGTATTTAGGACTCTTTTGTTACATTTAAAAACTTAAGCACTGATAAGTAGCATGCTTCACTAGCTATAATATTCTTGGTCCCTATTTCAGCAATAGTTTAATGGCACGTGTCTAAAGGGGACTACTTTGGAAAAATAGGCTTAAATTTTTTTTCCAATTTAGGAACATCCAATTTTGAGGTCATTAATCATCTCTTTCTAAAATGTCAAGTATCTCTCCATTTTAATATTTTTCTGAAAGTTCTAGAAGTTGTGTAGGGTCCTTTTTCATCATTTTCTTTTTGACATGCAACTTCATGCTGTGAGGGTCTCTGAGCCTAACTCACCCAAGCACGGCTTTTCAATAACTTGAAGACTTCCATATGTCTTCCCTTATATTCCCCCTTGTCGAATAAAAATGGTACCAGAATGGGCATAATATTTATTTTCTAAAAATAATCTGGTTTTTTCCTTTGGAACAATAAGTCAATCTGCTTCTGGTTTCATATTTTATTCACTTAGTATTGCAGCAAATTGTTTTCATAGTGGAAAAAGAGAATCGGGTTTATAGCACAATGTGATGTAATAAGATTTCATTTCTGAAGAGTCTGCAAAATGCTAGACAAGGTCAGTGGGTTCCAGAATGATTTTGAGTTACAGCACAAAAGATAAAATATCCTTTTAAAAAATCCTTGCCTGTGGAACATTAGTCTTTTAAGAACCTGAAAAGGAGTCACAACAGTAAAAATAATAATGATGATGGTGATGGCTGCCCCAAAGCTTTACACATTTAGCTCAATAACCTTGGAGAAGCAGAGTTAGAGGACAGTTTTTAATGCCCATCAAAGAATAATTTACTTCTAATTGTTGCATGATGTTATCACCTCATAAACAGTTGTTGTCTTATTATTTCAGAAACACTGGTAACTTGCTTGTCTCTTATGCTAATAGGCAAGGTTTCTTCAGATCCCTAGCTAACAGTGTCTCTTGACTGCTTCTGAGATTTTTTTGGTGTTAATTTCCATGTTACTTGAGATTGCATTTATGCTAATAATATTCCAAATCTAATAACCGTATGTTTCCAGTGTAGCAAGGCTGAATACAGTGTGAGTTAATAGTATAATACAATGTGCTAAAAATTTGCTGACTCAATGTAAAACATCAGCATGATATAATTTCCCAAAACTCCTCAGGACAGCGTTAAAGACCCATATGCTGACATGAGCAAGGCCAACAAGAGCTGCATCTCTTGAAGATTATTTCATTATTTGTTTTTGTTTCATGTCTCAGTTTATTCATCTTAAAACCTGGGATAGTATCCCCTACACTAACTGTCATTGCCATATATTTTAGGGGCTGTGTTCAAATTGTTTTATGAGTATGCATTTGTGCAGGCAAATGTGTAGCTTTGATTCTTCTGTCTGAGACTGTTTGGTGATTTTGTCATGGCTCAGGAATCATTATCCTCTTTTTGTATGGCCCTCTCATCATTAGAAGAAAGGAAGATCTGTTACTTATTACACACTAGAGTCCAAAGCCTGAGTAGTTTGAAGGTCCCGATCTAAAATAACAGCAGTTCATTTGAGGAGTTCATGACTTCTTAGTAGCCAGGTGAGAAATCAGTCTCAGCCAGCCCTTTTGCAAGTACTAAACAGAAGAAGGATTGCAAGTAACAGGGCAGTCCCCGATTGCTTAAGAACAAGAAAATCCTTTTGAATTTTTAAATTACATCAATTATTTACTGTGTATATATACTCAGATATTCTGAGAAGCTCACTTGTGGGATCCAGCACTTTACTTCCACCTTGTGGGTCCCAGGATGGTCAGTCTTGGCTGTCAGCCTTGGTGGCAACTGCCTTTACCAGTTGATTCATCTCAATAAGCTAGAAGAATTTTGATCATCAAATATTTAAGTTGTCTTTGAATAAACCCCATAGTTCATAATGAAAGGAAGATGATATGCTAAGCTATGTGAAAACATTCTTTCTCAGAGTAAGTTGAGATTGAGATTGCTTTGGTGTCCGAGCACAGACAGAATAGGTTTGGCTTCACAGGCCACAATTTACTTTGAATGCAACAGAAAACTGCACATGGGTATTCCTACCTAGAAATGATATTAAGAAGTATAAAATTACAGTTACTAATTATAATAGGAGAAACCAAGATGGTAGGGTAGTGAACTGGACAAAATTAGAGGTCAGTCAGCCTTATTAGATACCCCGTGCATCAGATTACAATGCTGAGGGGATAGAAAATGACAGTCCCATCTATTTACCCCTTTATCTTCTCATACAACAGCTTCTCACCCCTCCCTCCATCCTTGTCTCCCTCCACATTTAGCCTCCCCACTCAATGCAGGGCTCCTCTGTTTCCCTTCAAAATGAGCAGACCTTCCAGTGATATCAACTGAGCATGGCATAATACAATGCAGTAAGAATATATTCAAATCCTCATATAAAGGCTGCATGAGTCAATCCCAAGTGAATACTAGATATTCTGAATACAGAACAAGCACAAGCATTCATTAAAGAGTTAAATCAGTGATTTAGTGCAAAACAGAAATTACCCAAAGACTTGTGGCAATGCTACCTACTTTCTAAAAGTCCAAGTTTAGCTCTTTTGAGTATTGATAACAAATGCATGAATTTCTGTGCACAAGAAAGCCTCTTCATATGTGCTCTGGAATGCAAGCAGCTGTTGGATAGCACCCTGATAGAAAAGAACCATGTGAGACCATATATTTATTGTGTGATAAATAATGCCAATAAAATGTGATGTTGACATGAACATTTTGTAATTTAGGTACTCATTCACAGTAGCATTTGGACAGTTTAACTGAATATTATATAACCATGAGATTATGGGTTTCTTATAAGGTCATCCAGCAAAGATTTCATAAAGTGTAACAGGATGTTTCATTCCCTGAAATAACATGCCTTTCCAAGGGAAAGAAAAGTAGGAATAGTAATATGAAGGCATGCTATCTACAGCTGACAACTGTTTTATGTGTCATTATTCACTTTATATTTGGGGCTATTTTATAGCCATAGTGCCCTCTATTCCTCCTCCACAACTTGATGAAACCATCCTCAGATTCCCTTTTTTTTTTCCTTTTACAGGGCTAAATTATTTCATTATCAAGAACATTCCTAGTCTGTCCATAAAACCTATTTTAAAACAAAAACTCTTCACATTCATTCTTCTGTAAAGAAAACATACTATAATAATAATTTTAAGTACCAGTCTTATGTCTCATAAATGATATTCTGGTTCCCATACACATGCAGAAAAGAACAATTTCTGATACTGTATTACCAGGTCACGCATTAGCATGAGAAGTGGCAAAATAGCGCCAGCCCCAAAGAATGAACAATTTATTTTATTTTATTATTCTATATATGTGTCCCTTGTGAGAAGTTGTGCACATGAGTGCAGCTACCTGCTGTGGCAAGAATAGGGCAGTGGGCTTGCTCGAGGTGGGAGTCTCCAGATATGGGCACAGAGAATGGAATCATGCACTCTGCTATAGCAGTCTATGTTGGTAACCACAGATCTATTTTCTAGCCAGCCTGGCTTTTTTTTTCCCATTCTTTGAACTCTGACAATTATGTGGTTCTGTCCCTCAGAACTGCTTTCACTTTTGCAAGCATAATGTTTTGTTAGCTTTCAATGTGCCCGATGAACACTATTAAATAACATGAACTACATAAATGGCCGTGGGCTAAGAAACCCACTGCACACCTGAGGAGACAGTATAGACTAGGGGTGACCCAGAATGCTTTTGTTGGTTAAATCCCACATAAGTGAAAAAGAAAAGACTAACTAAGGACAGACCCTTAGCTGACTCACAAGGGATACACTCTGAGGTTTTATTCTGTCTTGTAAGAGTTTTCCTGTATGCCTAAGGCAATGTGCCACAATATACCAGTGAAACCAGATAGCATAATTTAATTGTGTAATCTCTAGAGAGTGACTATTTTTACTGGGGAGGTCAGGCACAGAGTTACTGCATGCATCTATGTGTTCAAGCCTATGAAAATGTGGGATGCAAGACTTGGTTGATCTACTCTCCTTAGATACCCTGATTTCTCAGAATTATTTGTACCTCATGCAAACCCAAAGGAGAAGGGGCAACTTCCACTACTGGAAAAGGAGCTGAGAGTTCTTCATCTTAGTCCAACTGCAGCATGAGAGTACTGTCTCCCAGGCAGCTAGGGGAAGGGTCTCAAAGCTCACCCCCAGAGTGCCACCCTTTCTCAAACAAGGTCACAACTCCTGATAGTGCCCTTCTCTAGGCCAAGCATATTCAAAGCACCACATCCACTCTCTTGCCCCCACAGCCTTGTTCAAACACATGAGTCTATGGGGGCCATACCTACCCTAGCCATAACAAAATCAAAAACATTTAGTCCAACTTGAAAAGTTCCAGAGACTGCAAAATTAGAGAGGAACTAGATGAAGATGGAAGAAAGAAAGGAGAGAGGAAGTGGGGAGAAACTGGGAGGGCCATTAAGTCAGGGAGAGACCGCAAACACACCGTGGTTGATCTTCCCCTTTCATTGTAACACTTTGTCAGATTATGATTCTACCCTTATCTTCAAGTATATTGCTACATGCCCTATTTCCAGAAGCAAAGCCTTGATCCTTTTTTTATATCTACCTCACAGAAGCTAGATGAGGATAGAATAGTCAATTGAATTATTCCTCATTTGTCTGCAGAACTTAGCAGTATTTTAAAGTAGAAGTTAAGAAATGCCTGCTTATTGTAAGAACTAATGAAGAGTCAGAAGAAAATACAAGGGAATAATGTGTCCTTAAAATTCATGTAAAAACTCAGTGTCTCAGTCTGATGACAATTTGTGTTTCATTATTCTTTAGCCCAATATCATCAGACAAGTCTGAAACAAAATTTAAAATAGTAAGAGCTAAGGAAACAACATGCAAAATGTTTTAATATAAAATAAATTTTATATTTTTATTTAGTAGAATTTCAGTGTAATTGAGGATCAAAGCTTAATAGTTAAGTTTCATCAAGGCAATATGGATTTGTCTTTAAAAGCTGGTCATATAAATAGGGAATTTAGAAGAAATTTCTTCACTAATGACTGATATCCCTTAGTCGTACTATTTTAGATAATATGACCCAAAATAATGTATTTTTCAAAAATACTAATATGCATAAATGTGTAGAGCACTGGTTAATTTATTTAAATAGGCACTTATATTTTTCTAATTTTAACTTATCAAATAAGGGAGTAATACAAGTGTTAAAATCTTTGGCCCAAGTTTACAGTTCTAGAAGATGATAGTGTTGAGATTCCAACAGAGAAAGTCCAGCATTCTCAACCTCAATCTCATACCAAAAATGAAAATAGAAGACAGTCCCAATATCAATATCTGCATATGGGCTGATTTGTTAATCATATAGTTGGGATGGCTTAGTCACACTCTAATGTTGTTAACATTTTTTCACCATTATTGTAGACCTAAGTTTGAGTCACAACCGAGAAGGAAGAAATGAAATCAATACTTAGTACAAGTACTCAATCTGTTGTTGAGATGGACCATGATATATGACCCAAGGCTAAGGCTACAGAACACCTTTCATGGGAGATTTCCTTCATGGAATTTAAAGACTTGTCTGCTAAATGTATTTACAGCATTATTTTAGTTTTTAAGTCTGTTTACAAACATTTGTCTTATAATGGAAATTTTAAATAGAGATCACCTTGTATGCCTCGTAAATCTAATGGCCTGGAATTGCTTTGTGAAACATAGTGATTTATCTAATTAGTTAAAGACTGCTCTCAGAGCTATGCAAAGATTTATTGAGTTTTGCTGCTTGAGATATTCATGGAGCAGCCTTCAAAAATACCTATTTGTAAACATTTTAATCAAAGCATTTGTGCTATCACTCAGTGGTGGGCTGTGGGAGGAATATTAAGACACTGAATTCTACACATTCCTTAATAGCTAAAAAGCACATTTAGCTTTTACATTCAGAAGCAATTTTCTTTCACAATATTGGCAGGAAGAGGGCAATAACAGAAGAGAAGGCTCAGCAGAGAAGGTTGAGCTGAACTAACCTTATAAAACTACTTTTAAAATGTCATATGTATACGGCACTAATCACAAAAAAAAAAAAAAAGGGTAACAAAGTTGAGTCATTTGTCTCTGTCTTTAGAAAATGCAGTTTGCCCAATTTGTTATTATTGAAATATCAACCGGAATGCTAAGGGAAGGTTTGTTCTGTTTTTCCCCTACCCTTTGGGTTTAATATAAATTCTACAGAAAGAAAGACATGATTGACTGGTCATATAATTAGAGATATGTAAATTAAATGGTATGAATTAATAGAGAGATCATTTTGAATAAGAGTTGTGACTATAAGCATTATATTGAAAAATGCAACCCAACATTAAAGATGTTTTTGAGAAAACAAACTTGCTAACAGTAAGCTGGATATGTAAACTTGGAAACCAGCTCACTAGAGAAGAGCAGGATTCACAGTTTCACTAACACTATTGATACTCAGAGAGAAAGAATGTGTTTGAAAATGACAGTGTGGTTTCTGAACTTGACAAATACTAAAATATAGTCAAAGAATGTATTTGAGGAAACAGTCTAAATTAAATCTAAAGCTAGTTAGCTAGCAACATCTCTTCAAATGTATTCATGACAGATTAATACAGAAAATAATACTGTTGCATATATATGTATATATATATGCATATACATATGTATATATATATATGTATATATATATATATATATATATATATATATATATATATGATAAAAAAGAAAGAGACAGAGACAGGAACAAGAACAGAGAAAGAGAGAGAGATAGGTATGTGTATGCATATGTGGACATCTGTTCATGTATATGTAAATCTTATTGGACTAAGGATGTAATATAGTGTCAGAGTACTTGTCTCACATGGATGTTACGATAGTTTTGACACTACTGCCCCTAAAACAAAACAGTGTTTTATTGGGGAAGATGAGACAGATAGTACACAAGAAAAATAAGCATTTTTTTTTCTTTAGAAAATGTGGTCAGCACAATACTTGTTTAGGGACAGTATACTGAGTATTTTATTAAAACTTAAAACTATTCTCTAAAATGATTTGGATATTTCATCTATGCTGTAGGAATGGTCCTGAATATTGTGGTAGAAGGAAGACATTGGTAAATATATTGAATTATTGGAAGCCAGTTTATCAACACCTGAAAATGTACACGTCAGTAAGGGTAGCACTGACCCTTCAATGTCTGAATAGATTCAGAGATCTAGAGGTAACTTAGTTAGTGTGTATGTCTTGGTGTTAACACTAAATGAGAGAAGGCATAAGATGAATCTCCTGTAGTGACAACACAATGGTATTATTATGGTTCTTCTCTCCAGCATGTAAAGTCTCAGGGGAAACACACACACACACACACACACACACACACACACACACACACACAGAGAGAGAGAGAGAGAGAGAGAGAGAGAGAGAGAGAGAGAGAGAGAGAGAAATGTATGGCAAATTGACAAGGAAAACATTCCTATGAATCAAAATTAATATTTCTTATACCAGGATCTGAGAAAGTGATCAAGGAATGATGAGCTGAGCTGAGAAGCCAGAGAGGCAATAGAAGGATCTTCTACATCCCATTCTAGGAGAAAAATGGGCTTAAAAATTAGTAACCATGAAAATGGTGAGGTTATCAAATAGCCCACAAAACTGGCTTATCTGACAAAGTTGTGACAAACATACATACACACACACACAAGAAATGGACCTACTCACACTAGGTATTTGGAATCTACCTAGACATCCATCCACATATAAATGATAAGAAGAGTGTTGTTTGTATATATAATAGAGTACTACTCATTAACAAAGCAAAATAAAATCATACAATTTGTAGTAATATAGGTGGAACTGGAAGAAAATACTGAATAAGTAACTCAGACTCAGAACGAAAAATGCCACATGCTCTCCTTGGTCCTACTTCCAAATCCTGTTGTGTGCTTTTGTGAGTTTAATTTCCTTCTGGAAGGCAGGGAAATAGAAATGCACAGAGTGGGGAACATTAAGTGATGGATGATAATAGATTAAAGGAGGAAGAGAAATAGTGGGAAGGCTTAAGCAGGGGTGGCACAGAAGAGTAAAGGAGATAAAGGAATGGAGCAGAGGGCTCTGTTGAAGCCTACTTTCTCACAACTGAATTTTAAAGGTTGGAGTGTTAATAAAATCTATGTAAAATAAAGGCAAGGAGTTAAAACAGTGAAGCAACTGGAAAGAAGAGAAGAAGGAAAGTATTGGATAAGGTAACAAAAATTCAGATCAAAGAAGCCTTATGCAAACCCATTAATTAGTAATATAAGTTCAAATACAAGTTTAAGTCACAAAAAATAATTTCAAAGTGTTCAAATGGAATGGAATTCTATGAATGCACAATGCATCTCATAGACAATGAGCTAATTCAATGAAAAATCACTTTACAAGGCATGATACCTCTCTGGGAGTCATTGCACTAGAGAGCCCCAGAAGCCCCAAAGCAATATGGGCCATTGCACTTCCATAGTAAGATTCTATAAGTGAAAGCATCACATACATTGCTTCAGGGCATAGAGGAACCAATTTCAAACTAACCTGGAAACTTCCTCCCCTGCTGCTGACTAGGTTTCATAGGTTTTCAAGGTGTTCCTTGAAAGGACATCAATGTTTTTTCCCAGGGCTGGATCATTTATGCTGTAACACCAACCTATCAGGCAAGATATACCCTCTATTGCAATAGTAGAGTGACTTTTACGGAGTAACTAGCCATTTTCTAATCAGACTTGAGGCTTACTCCATGGTGTGGAACTTCATAACAGTATGTAGTATAACACTAGTTCAAGATTCTTTATTGGAAAGGTCATTGGCTCTAGGATAGAACTTGAATGGCTAATTGGTCACATTGTCTTAGTACTGTTTGAATATTTATGTTTACACTCTTAGACCTGGATTGCTCTCAGTTTTGGCTAGAGAAGCTGCTTCTTTGCAGTAGGAAGCAGTCAATACAGACAGGCATGGCTGAATAAATGGAAAGGATGGGAAAACATTGCTCAGCTGTGGACAAGAAAGGAATACCAGTATCTCTCTTCCTCCAAAACTAAGTGAATATCTCAATGAACTCACAAAACATGTGCTTACCTCCCCAAGTCCTGCAAAAAATAAAGTCAGACAAAACTCTGAAGTAGACTGGGTAGGTAATGTCAAAAACCCACCCCTAACTGAAGAGTTATTGCCTGAAGAGGGCTGCTGGGAATGGAAAGTCATTCTGTTTATAGTGGCTGGTAAGATCACCAGGCTTCTATGGATAGTGCCACACTTTTGAAAATATAGGTAGCAGTATCTGGACTTAGTAGTTATAAAAAAGAAAGACAGAAACAATAAAGAAAAACATGGGATTAGGAAGGGGACAAGTTGGAAAGATAAGGGGAATTTGGAGGGAGATATAGGTGCATCACATCATTATGCATCTATATGAAATTCTCAATAAAAATTTAAGTAATTACTAATGAATTAGTAATTACTTTCATGAATTAGTAGGGGCATTACAGTCACCCTCAACATTAAATTGAATAGAAAGGGAGTTCACACAGCTATAAGTCAACAGATAAGGAAGACAGGTGTTACATTCTGCCCTGAAGTTCGTAAAGTAATGGAATATGTGGGGCTATAAAATTCCACAAACTCATGACTATCATTCCAGGAATTGGGCAAAAAATTATCAGCTAGTGCAAAATCTAGTGGATGTAAGTTTAATGCAGAAGAAAGATATTTGCAAAGTGTTAAGAAACTCATATTCAATTCATAATAACATGTATCATTTAATCATTTACTTTGTAGTAAGGAAAAAAAACAGAAATCATTGTAAAAAAATGAAAATGTCTTATCTACAAAATAACCACAGAATACCCTGCTGTCCAGATGCAAGAGAGTAAAGCCCAAAATGCATGCATTATCAGTAAACTTCAAACATACCCTAGCAGGAAGTGGCTGTAAAGAAAATAGTATACATTAATTAACTTACCAAAGTAACCAGCAAAAATCTTAAATAGAATGAATGTCTAAAGATTAAAAAAGATAAAACATATGATAAATAACTATTCAGTCATGGATATTTAGAGTGAATCCAGAAAGAAAACTAGTAAAACAATAGGTGAAATTCAAATGGAGTTAATGGCTTTGATAATAAAATTGATGTCCTACAATTCCTTTTGTATGTTAAATAGGACAGACTAGACATTTTCTTTAGGAAATAAAGGAAAAGCATCAAAGGTTAGAATGGCAGCATATTTATTACTCATTTCCAAATTCTTCAAAATAAAGTGTGCTTGTGTATATTTAAATGAAAAGAACAGAGACATTACAGTCATTCACACTAAAATGCACACAAGAGTACAAGCCCATTCATCAGCAGAAGCAGTGAGGGTCCTCACTGCTCCACCAATTCATTTGATCCTGCAAACTCTTTTACTGAAATTCCCAGCATTTTATAATTTCATACGTTACTATCATTCAGGTCTCCAATGTCTATCAAAGATACTATATGCTTAAAAGGATCAACCTGTGGGGATAATTTTGGATGGCAAAAGGTTTAAGTAGGTCTTTGTGGAAGGCAGTTAAGTGATTGGGATTACTCTTTTGAGAGCTCCTTTTTGCTGTCTGTCTTAATTTCCTGGCTGCCATACGATGGGTAGTCTTCCTACTTCCTGCAGTGTTGGTATCATTGATGGTGTCTCCAAAAGACTCAAAGTGACCAGGTTAAGCAAGCACGAATTGAAAGCTCTGAAACTAGAGAGGTAAGTAAACACTGCATACTTTAGAGTTGATTGCTTTAGGTACTTTTTCACAGTAAGGGAAAACTGACTATTCATTAACACGGGAAAAGGTGTAGAGTTTTGTAGCCAAGGTGTAGAAACATTCACTACTGCATAATCTCCTTCACGCTGACATTCTTACATCATTCCTATTAGCATCCCAAGGTACTCATTGCTACAGAGTGAGGAAACCTTTCTACTTGGTAGAAAGTGTTTTGTGTTCTTTTTCTACATGGTTTTAGATATCTCTGAGCTTTCTTTTTCCTTGCACATTGAGGATGAGGTTGTTGAGGTCTACAACAACTTTCCTTCTCAGGTTTTGACATGAAGCAAACATATAGGTCAGTTTAAGAAGCCTCCAATCTTAAATCTATGCTGTTTTCCAATTCATGAGCACAGAATGCTTTCTATTTACTTAGATGTATTTCTTTCATCAGCATTTTCTACTTTTAGTGTGAAGATCCAGGGAACATTTCCTTAAGCATATAGCTAAGTATATACATATTGTAAAGTCAATTTTAAATAGCAGTGGTATTTTTAAAGGTTGGTTTCTATTTCTTTATGCTAATTCAGACGACTCCTTGACTTACGGTGGAGTTGCATGCTAAAAACCTATCATGAGTTGAAAGTATCATCTACTGTGAAGTGTATACATTCATTCTAACCATGAGACACCACATTGCTGCAAAACAGAAAGCTACAGAGCAATGGCATTTTGCTTCATGGCCCCATGGGTTACTGGAAGCATTGGTTTTGCCTATCACCCATCATTTCAAAAAGCCCTGTACTGCCTATTGTAAGCTATGAGAAAACCACAATTTGAGATATTATGTTCACACCAGCATATGGTTAACAATTCATGTCTACAGTTTTATACATGTGTTGGGGCCGGGCAGCAGCTCACATGTCCGGGTTTGAGCCTGGAAGGCATCTTGGAATCTGGAAGAAAAGAGGGAGCCTAGGAGGGTTGAGAAATAATGGAACCAAGTCAACTAGTTTGCTCAAGGTTCAAATTTTTAATGGCAGACTCGCTTTATAAAAGAGGGGGGAAAGTCCATTCCCTCCAATTCATCCTTGGAGCCTGGAACCAGCTGCAGGTGATGATGTACAGGATAGGGCAGTCTCCAGAATAGCTCCAGGGCCTCTCAGCAGGTAGCAGTATCTTGAAGAGGAACAGCTGCAGTGGCTCAACAATAGAGTGATCTAAGGAGGAAGGCTCCACCTTCGATAATCTTAGTGGCAGCAAGGTCAAGTTCTGGCTTAGCCTGCTTCAGGCTTATGGGAGGCTACATGGAATTGTGGCACAGGAAGCTTAGACCATATTCAAATAATGTCCTTTCTAGAGGTATGGATATGATGGTAAATAGTAGTTTGACCTGATTTTCCTTTTTCTTTTTTTTTTAAAGTCTGAGTTTAGTGTGTATACTTTAATATACCTCTGTGATCAGTGATTTGAATTAATCCTTACTCCTGAAGCAAACCTACGATGAGTACCTAATTTAAAATGTGAATACATTAATGTTCATTGATAATTGTAAGCTATCAGATTTAATGAACTTTTCATCTGCACATTTTCTTCCTGAGGTAGTCAGAAGTATCATGGTATTCATGTTAAATAGCTTGCTGACAACAGAGAAGGTTATTTCTTGATTTTATCTTTGTATTGTGACGGGAAGCTAATATGGAATGAGCCACAATTTATTGCTACAGACCTTCCTCAGAGACAACCAATAAAAGAGGAATGATATTGCTCTAATGAAATAAGCCTCACGAGTGATTATTTCTAACCAGCGGTTGAGCTTCAGATAAAAGACAGATGGAAATGATAGATTGTGTCTTGCCAAACAGTGGAGATGCTTCCTGCCAGATGTTGAACAATAGTGAATATTTAATTCCGAGGCTAAAAGTTTTGCTTTATTATCATATGAGACACATGGCTTGCCTGTTTTTATTTTTATTTTTTTCTGGAAGCTGACAGCTATAATACTGGTTTTAGAAGAGAAAATGTTTTTTAGAGAAGCTCAAAGGCTGTAAATAGTCACTGCATAGAAACAGATGACTAGGCAAGTCTAGCTCCATCCAAACAGAGCTAATACCACTGTGCTCCAGTAGAGAATCTCATGTTGGTGGTGACATCATGAACCCAGGGAAGCGATGAGTTCAAATTGCATGAGGAAAATATGAGCCACTGTCACATGGCTGGGCAGGTCCCTGCTAGTGTTCAATGTAAACAGGAACAAGCATAAACAGGGATTTGTAATAAATTCAATGATCTAGAAACATATACATTGTTACAAAACCTCTAGAAATGCCTCATATAAGTGGATGTGTGAATATATTTAATTCATTAAATGTAATCAAAATGAGATGTGTGTTGACATACCACATAAAATTGGAAAAAAAGCTTATAGTGTTTCAGGTGCTCATGGGGCATTCTGTTACTGCTTCATGCATGCAGGTAAAATTCTGACTGATTAGAGACTCTTTTCACTTATACTTACAGGTTTGATATTTATTTTATCCCTATAAAATTCTTTTATAAATAATATAAAAACACATTTTTTACCATTCTGTTACAATAAACTACAAGATAGTCTATTACTTGGGCTATATTTTACTTTTTAGAAATGCTAATATTATATAGAAATAAGTGAGTAAAATTATATATGATATGACATGACATTTAATTCTTAATGATGTTTTAGATTATATAGGATTACAAATTTTAAATTTATGATTATATGAAAAAGAATATATTTATGGCAACTGAAACAGTTACATGTACTATGGAATATTAGTATATAGCAGTGATGATTCACCTTTAGATCTTTTTTCACCTTTAGATCTTTAGAGAAACAACTGCTAAGGCTGTTTGCTGATATCTTTTTATTGAGGTGACTGTTGTTTGCAAGACTCATGAGATTTCAGCATTATTAGGAACATTAGATTTTCTTTTAGTTTCTCTTTGTCATTTTTGATCTTTGACTTAATAATGACTTCACTGCTATTTTCTTCCACATTCTGTAGAGAAGATTAAAATATTTATTGAGTCCAACCTACCACCTTTGCACACTTTGGATTCAGCATTTGATAATGCAATTGAAAAAAATCCTGCTTTCAATTATATTTGATTATGCTTGTAATTATATTTAAATATGTCAGTTTTAGATTCAACCTGAATCACTTTTGGAGAGAGAAATGTGATTAGGAGACAAAGTCTCTGGGATTTTAGTTCTCTCAATAGAATTTGAAAATAGTTTTCTCATTCCACTTATGTTTAAGGGGCAGCAACGAGATGGGTGCTACTCACTCACAGCAACTATAGGTCTTTTCCTGTATTAAGATTTGGTTCAGATTTATTCATGTGACCATTCTAGATACTTCTTTTTTTTCCTTTTTTATTAGATATTTTCCTTATTTACATTTTAAGTTTTATCCCCTTTCCTCATTTCCCTTCTAATCCCCCTATTATATCCCCTCCCCTGTTCACTAACCCACCCACTCCTGCTCCTCTGTTCTGAGATTCCCCTACACTGGGGCATCAAGCCTTCACAAGAACAAAGGCCTCTCCTCTCACTGATGTCCCACAAGGTCATCCTCTGCTACATATGTGGCTGGAGCCTTGAGTCTCTCCTTGTGTACTCTTTGGTTGGTGGTTTAGTCCCTGCTGGCTATGGGGGTACTGGTTGGTTCATATTATTGTTCCTGCTATGGGACTACTAACCCCATTCAGCTCCTTCGGTCCTTTCTCTAGCTCCTTCATTGGTGACTCTGTGTTCAGTCCAATGGTATTTTATGGTGTTTCTCAACCTATTTAAAAGTTTTTCTTTTAAAAATGGTTACTTCAGAGGCCTCATGAGCATTGCAAAATGCCACAGTTGTTTGTTTGTTTGTTTGTTTGTTTTGTTTTTTCCAATCCAGGAAATGATGCAGTGAAAGAAGAGCACGTGTGGAGATAGTATTGGAGGTAGCATTTACTTGAGAGTGGGCTGGGGCCAGGAGGTACGGTGAGCAGCAAGTTCTGACTGGAAAAGCAGGTCCTTCTCCACTAGGGCAACAGGGGATAGGGAGTTCACATTCCAGCCAGTGCCTGGGTTTAGATCATATAATCATTTCACACTTACAGTAGACATTTCACTAGAATTCAAGGATTGTTGAGATTTTGTCTTTTGCTATGTATTATAATACACGGGGGCTAAATACTGGCCCCCATGAACTGGTTGCCCCCAGCAATGAGAGAATCTGCGCATATGTAAAGTAATACTTATGTCACATATAACCTTAATTTAAAACTATTGGTTGAATAAAGATGCCAACAGCTTATGGCCGGACAGAAGACAGGTAGGTGGGGTTTCAGGTTCCAAGCTAGGGTTCTGAGGACCAATAGGAGAAAGGACAGAAGGTAGAGAGAAGTAAAGGAACTATGGGATAGGTAAGTCTTGAGAACACAGCTATGACAGCTGCCCAGATGGAATACATCAAGTTACAACTCACAAATATTGAAGGGAAAGTAGATTCTAATAGCTTAAAAGGTAGATATCTGCCCAACTCTAGTACATTAAAGGATTATTATAAATATAAATGTTGTGTGTCATTTATCTGGAAACTGAATAATCAAAGATGGGGTAACAATAATGGGTAACAATTCATTTTTCTTTAAATCATTTTTTATGACAAATTCTTTACCAGCAATGAAATGAAGAAAATTACAGTCTTCCTAGTGAAAACAAGGATAGATAAAAACCTCAGCAAGAGAAAAATAATTACAGTGAGATCACAAATCTTATCAAGAGCGATAAATATAACAAATAGACATCAAAATTATACAAAGGAAATAGTAAAATGTTTAGGACAAATCTACATTTTTACATTTGACAAAATAAAGTTGGCATGGTTCTGTGGAGCTCGTTGTAACAAAAAATAGCATGAATATTGCAAATTGAAATATTTCTGTCTTAAGATCAATTTTCTAATTAAAATATGCAAGCCTCCTGATACAACATCACCACAGATAATAAAACAAACACTTCTGATATTTTTCTCTTTCACAAAAGGTAACAATCAGCACTAACTGACATATTTGGGAGGTAAAAATTGCAGGAATTGGAGAGTTTAGGCAAGAAAAATAAGAAGATATTGGTAAGCATGCTGACATGTCTGTTGCTTCTATTCTTTGATCATGACTCCAGCACAAATCCTAGAATCAATATTCCACACAGTTCATCACAGCAGAACAGAAATAAAGCTGGAACTCTTTGAAACACTTATTCCAAGGACCACTGCTATGCTACCTGTCTTGTAGTAGTTCTCTGGAACATCCACATAAAGGATTTATTTCATACCATCACTATTCTCTTTCTAACTAGAGTACACAGTTGGGGCCATTTGTAAGCTTTTTTTCAGTGCTATATTAACCTAACATGGTAAAATGAGATTAGATTAAGAGAACATAAGTCCTATTTAATTTTCGTTATGAACTTGACAGAGCCTAGAGTCATCTGAGAAGAAAACTTAAGTTGAAGGATTTCCCAGATCAGATTAGCTTGTAGGGACATTTTTGGGTGATTTATCTGCACTTTTAATTGAGGTAGGAGGGTTTTGCTTATTATGGGTTGCACCATCTCTAGGCAAGTAGCTGTGGGTTGTATAAGAAAGTTAGTTAAACATGAGACTGTTAGCAAGCCAGAAATTGAGCCAATAAAGTGCATTTCTCCAAAGTTCTCCCCTCTGGTTTCTACCCCAAACACCAATGAGAAAAATTCCTTTTCTTCGCCAAGTTGCTTTTGGTCCTAGTGTTTTATCACAGCAACAGAATGAAACTAGAGCACCATCTAACAATCTCTAAAGGAAAGGAGAAGTAGGCTGTCCGCAATGAGCCCTGAAGTGACTATCTTTTCCTTTAATTTTAATGGCATGTTCACTCCCTGATTTGGAACATTAGTCAGAATAACTCAATCTCTGACCCCTGTCTGGATAGCATCTCGGATAGGAGATCTCTTCTCTTACGATGGTTATGAGTTTCTTGTTTTAAACTGTGCCCTGGCTGAAATTGACCCACAACTGCAGCATGCTGTCCTAAGAACATCCTGTACTGTCAGAAATATTTGTAGTATGTTTATTGGTATCACTAGTTTGTTTGTTTGTTTGTTTGTTTGTTTTGGTGTTGGTAACTGGATTTTTTGGAAGATAAGAATCACTTTTATTTTATCAAAGTACATTCTGGTACTTTAAGAAAGTGCCTTGCTGCAGCATTTATAATTCTTTAAATTTTAATGAATATCTCAGAATTATACTTCACCAGATGTTGAATATATTATGACAAAAGATTGTAATTAGGTAGATTTGAAAAATATTTGGTATAAAGGACCAAATATTAAATAAATGTTTCCATAAGAAAAATCTCAAAGAATATTCTACATAATTTTTATTTTATAAGCTATGGTTGTAAGATTTTCTTATAAATACAAGTTCTTCCATAAACAACGGTAAAAAAAGAAAGACTAGATTAAATAATGACCGATTGAAGACAGGAACAGAGTGAACAACTTTCATAATATTCCATGTTAATATATTAATATGTATCCATTCTTGTACAACTAAAACAATGTCAATAGTTAATCAAGACTCCTCAGTTGCACTAAGCAGTTATACTAAAATGCTTTCTGACATATCTTTTATATATTTAGATTACAGTAAAATGGGTTATCTTGCCAGAAAACTTGAAATTATAAAAATGCCCTGTCTCTTCATGGTTTTTCCATCTTTGCTCCTTTTTAAATGGAACTTAAACTTTATTTCCTTAAATATACCATATTTCTCTACAGAGACAACTGTAAAGTAGAAAAACTTTCCTTATTCAATATTCGTTTCCACATTCCAATTTCATTCTTGGATTTTTAAAGACTACTCATCTGTACCATAGTTTCTATATTTTTTGTGTGTTGTCTTTGAGTCCCCATAAAGATCTGGGAAGTCCTAATTATATAAGAGCATAGTATTTTTAAAAACTCACTACATATTTATGGAAATCATATCGTGCTAATTCTTCACACTAATTCTAGTAGGTTGCAGGAGTACTACATCCTAGTCCCTGCTCCATATCTCTCTTTCCAAATCCAGAAGTCCTGCATCTTCTTCATACTAGTTCTCTTTTCAAATAGTTGTTAAGAGAATTACAAAAATGACTTTTTGTCATCAACTTCAGAAGAGTCACCTCAGAACATCCCTAAACCTAAGGACTTACTAGACAACAT
Organism: Mus musculus; assembly: GCF_000001635.26. Taxonomy (NCBI): domain Eukaryota; kingdom Metazoa; phylum Chordata; class Mammalia; order Rodentia; family Muridae; genus Mus; species Mus musculus. The sequence goes on along the minus strand of NC_000077.6, from coordinate 10,304,035 downwards.
GGTAAAGTCATTACTAACAGTTTAGTATGTTTTGTTATAATTGATATGTATACAGGTGTTTTGATTATAGGCATGTGGATGCACTCTGTGGGTCTCTGATGCACATGAAAACCAGCAGAGAACTGAATCATTTCTTGGTTACTGTCTTATTGCTATTAAGTGACAGCACAACCAAGGCAACTCTTACTAAACAACAACAACAGCAGCAACAACAACACATTATTTGAGCACTTGCTTACAGTTTTAGAGGGTTAGTCCATTATCATCAGAGCAAGAAGCATATAGGCATAGATGGCACTTGGAATAGTATTTGAGATCTTTGTATTCTGATCTACAGGCAGCAGGCTTTGAGGCTGGGCCTTTGAAATCTCAAACCAACCCTTAAAATACACTCCTTCTTCAATAAGGCCATACCTACTCCAACAAGGCAATGATTCCTAACGCTTCACAAACAATTCCACAAGATGCAGAATTAGCATTTCAACATATGAGGTTATTCCTCATTCAAACCACCAGGGACACCTTAGAACTCATGTAAATGTTGGGAACTGGACATAAATTCACTGGAAGAGCAACACCTTCAAGAAGTCTCTCCAACCTGCAGTACCTTAAGTCTGATTGCATAGCATTAGCAGGAGCTTTCTACTAGACCCTTATGTGTTTTGATGTCAAGACTAATCTCACAGCACTTCACCTTGATCACCTATAAAGGTTGATTACTCACTCAATGAGCAATGCTTGAGGAACCAGGATAGCTTCCTAAGCAAATCCACTAATGGTTGCATAAATAAGGACTAAATTTTTCTGGCAGTTAAGATTAGAAAGGAAGCCAGAGTCCCTACACATTGGCTAAGACTTGAACATTTTTAAAATCCAAATACCTAGGTAACAGCAGAAGAGGGCACACATAGCTTATCAGTTGAGTAATAAAATTAGAAGACTTGTGAAGCCTGAAGGTTTTCAGAAATTAAATGCCAACATTGGGGTACCAACTCTACGAAGTCATCATTGTCAACGCCTAATGTTAAGTTCAATGAAACTGGCCTATAACCCCAGTGCTCTGGAGGTAGGGACAGGAGGACTGAGTGTTCAAGGTGAGCCTGACTGAGCCAAATGGAGAGGAGTAAACTAGCCACTATAGACATATGGCCTTGGAACCAGGCTTTGGGTCTTACTTCCTATTCTTCCTTTCTTGAGAAAAAAAAATATATTTGTTTTGGGAAGTTTTGATTCTTCCTAAGGTTCCATCTTGAAAATGAGTTATGGTTTCTAACACTTATGTGACTGTGATGCATATATTTGTGTCAACTTGATATAACCTATAGTCATTTGAAAGGAGGAAACCTAAATTGAGAAAATGCCTCCAGAACACCAGGCTAGAAGCAAAAGCCTATGGTATAATTTTTAAATGTACTATTTATGGATGAAAGCCCAGCCCACTGTGGGTGGTGCTACCTCTAGGCTTTAGTCCTGGGTTCTATAAGAAAGCAGGTGGAACAAGACATGAGGAGAAAGGCAGTAAATAACACCTCTCAATGGCCTCTGATTCAGCTCCTGCCTCCAGATTCGTGTCTGCTTTAAGTTCTTGTCTTGGCTTCCTTTTCAGCAATGAGCTACAACAGCGACTGTAAGCCAAATAAGCCATTTCTGTCCCAATAGGCATTTTATTATGATGTTTTGTCATGGCAATAGAAACCCTAAGTAGAACTTTGGCTTCTGAAATTTGGGACTATATACCTTAGGTATGACAATCCTACAAATCCTTTCACCATCTTCTCCATCTGAAAAAAATCTAATGTGATCTGCTTGCTGTAGCTTTCACAAATAGAAAGGAAAGAACAACTGTCTTCTTGATCTTCAAGTCATGTGACTCAGGCTCCTAAGAGATGAAGAAATATCACAGGACCCGCAGCCTGACTTTCACAGTATGTTACAGGGCACCATGTATAATATCACATACCCAGTAAATGAATCTCATTTTCATCTGTACAGTATAGTGTGGGAAGCGGGTGCAGCCTGAGGCCCCGTGAAACCAACTTGTTTACTGCCTTGCCCAAGCATGTGCAGTGAGGCTACATGCATGGGCTGCCTGCCAGGCTGGACTGTTCCTCGTGATAGGACCTGTCAGCCTATCTGTGAACGACCTGAGCTCATGCCTGGAGCGTGTGTGAATTCTAATTGGATGAGGTGGGGTGGAGCTAGAAGGAGTTGAGTCAGTTCAAGTAGTGAAGAGAGTAGTTTTAGCCCTTGCCATGAGTAGAAGTAGTAGAAGAGAAGCTGTTGTAATAGGAGTTGTTTTAGCCCTTGCCATGAGTAGAAGTAGAGTAAGAGAAGCTATTGTAATAAGAAGAAGCTGCTGGGGAAAAAAGCTGTAAAAGAAAAAGCCTGAAGTAAAGTTGCTGCATGAACCCGACTTGGTGTCCGTGTCGTTCGTGTTGCCGCCAGCTCGGAGGACCTGCCACAAATGGTGGCCCGTATGGGGAACGGGGAACTCATTGCGTTGGTTGGCAATGGTAAGTGAGAAAATTTTAGTAAGCAGAGGTAAGAAAATTTTGATAAGAATAGCGATGGGAAAATTTTGGTAAACAGTGATAGAAAATTTTTGGTAAACAGCGGTAGGAAAACTTTGTTAAACAGAGGTAAGGAAACCTTAGTAAACAACAGTAGGAAATTTTAGTAAACAGAGTTAAGGAAACCTTAGTAACCAGTGGTAGAAAATTTTAGTAAACAGCAGTAAAGAAACCTTAGTAAAGAGCGGTAGGAAATTTTAGTAAGCAGCAGTAAGGAAATTTTGGTAAGCAATGGTATTTAAAGAAAGCACAGGCCTGTAAGGTTCCCAGGGAAAAAGGGATGAAGCATTAAGGTCCTCAGGAATAGAGATGAAGCACTAAGGTTCTCAGGAATAGAGACAAAGGGAATTTCAGCAACATGGGTTCAACTGCGACTAAAATGACAGCAAAAATGTTAGTCATCTGGATCTTGGTCAGGGCGTGCTTAAGGGACACCAGTGGAAAGTACAATGCTGAAATAGAGGAAGGAGCGATAGCGCTTGAGGAGGCTAAGGAGATTGCTTCTCAGGCTAGCCACCGAAAACCTAAACAGCTTAGACAACAAAACAAAGATAAGAAAGAGAAAAAGGAATCTAGCTCTGAAGGGTCTACTAGTGACAGAGACAGGACCGATAGCAACAGTGATGTCTGTAGTCAGATGTTCTGCTGGAGGTTGAGGCACCGTAGGCCACCTGAACCATCAGCCCCTCTGTTGCCTTCTCCTTCCCCCTTTAAAGATGAGGAAGACAAAAGGGGAAAGCGTAGTCTTCATGGAAAGGTCTGGAAAAATGTGTCTGCCATTGCAGGGGCCTTCCTTCCCAGTAAAAAGAGAAAAGGGGCATCAGTAAAAAGAGAAAAGATGGTCTTATATAGTGAATGGGAGGACTACCCAATAGCATTAGAAGGAAAACAGCACTATGAAAGGGACCATTGTTTTGTGGAAGAGAAAAACACTTAAAGTTCTTACGTATGCATATATATGCTCTATGTAAATATGTTACACATTTATGTCTATAAAATTTGTATTTCAGTAAGCACTGAAAAGATATGGAAAAGACATTTAGTGGATAGGCAGGGAACAGAAGGCAGTGTGGTATGGGGGTATAGAACAGAATATAGCCAAGTTTGAATAAAAGGTTTTTCTTTATGTACTTCTGTGTTTTGAAAGTAATAAGGTGTTCACAAAAATAAGATCATGGTTTCCTCCCCCAGAGGGGTGTCTGCCATTTCCCCTGGAGATAGAATTGCTCAAATTTTGCTTTTGCCTAGTCACTGTGCTAGTTTCCCTTCAAGGGGACTGAAAAGAGGAAATCGGGGCTTCGGCTCCACTGGAATACAAATTTGAAAGCTGGTATCCTTATGGTTAACCAAAGAGTGGATTGGTTGCGGGAACAGATGAATATTTTGGAGCCGTTAGTATTTGCATTACTCATATGGCAGGAATGAGTGTAACCTCTGTTCAGTATCAGAATTTTTCCAGAGCTGCAAATCTGTCGTGTGCAATTGGTGTGATGCGACTAGGAAATTGGAGTCATGATCTTGACACAAAGATGAAGGAATTGTAAGCATTGATTGTTGCCATGAACAACACAAGTGTGGAGATTCTAACTACAAAGCAATGGCTGGAGATCTTCCAGGAAACTGTGGAATTCTTTAAAAATTGGGGAGGGATGGCCTTTGGGAAGTTCCTGCTGACTGTTGTGTGTGGAGGAATGCTTTGGTGAATGGCACGTATGTGAAGGCAGCACAGGGCTGATAAACGAGCCTTAGTGCAGGCTATGGCAGCTTTGGAAGCAGAAACATCCCCCCAATTTTGGCTCAACATGCTGGATTAGTAATCAATGACGGGTAAACCCTCACGTGCGCATAACAACCTAAGACAGGATGGTGAAAGTGTGTTCGTCACTCCCATGACAGGTAAGGACGTGGCATGGATGGGGGAAACCTAAGACATATGTTGATCCCAGAGCTACTAATAATCTAAAAGAGGGAGATGCGGGAAGCAGGTGCAGCCACAGGCCCTGTGAAACCCACTTGTTTACTGCCTTGCCCAAGCATGCGCAGTGAGGCTTCATGTGTGGGCTGCCTGCCAGGCTGGACTGTTCCTCGTGATAGGACCTGTCAGCCTATCTGTGAACGACCTGAGCTCATGCCTGGAGCGTGTGTGAATTCTGATTGGAAGATGTGGGGTGGAGCTAGAAGGAGTTGAGTCAGTTCGAGTAGTGAAGAGAGTATTTTTAGCCCTTGCCATGAGTAGAAGTAGTAGAAGAGAAGCTGTTGTAATAGGAGGTGTTTTAGCCCTTGCCGTGAGTAGAAGTAGAGTAAGAGAAGTTGTTGTAATAAGAGTAGTTTAGTCCTTGCCCTAAGAAGAAGCTGCAGGGGAAGAGAGCTGTAAAAGAAAAAGCCTGAAGTAAAGTTGCTGCGTGAGTCGTTCCTATTGCCGTGGGAAGAAAGGACTACGGAGACTGGGACAGTATAGAATATATCCCCTTGGTGGTTAGAATTCTTCCATGTACAAAATGAGAATGGGAAATTTCATCAAAGCTCTTATAACCATTATTGGTCATGAAATCCCATATGTTCTTAAATACTAATTCTTGGATTCTGAACCAAGACATTAGGCTCTTTCTTTCAGGATATTTCCTGTCATTTCCATGTCAATATGATGGTATTTCTTACCATTGAACTTCTCTTGTATCTGAATCCCTTATGTTCTTACACTGTGGAAATGAATAAAAAATAGAAACATAGAAGACATGGACAAATGACAAAGAAAAGAAACAATATTATTGTGGTGGGCATAATTGCTTGTAACTTGTGTGTACATGGAGGAGATCAAGGCTTATAACTGATGTGTCTCAGATGTTTCCAAATAAAAGCCTTCCGTGGACTTCTTTCTTTTACATTGTTTCTTTTATTTCTCTCCTCCTTTACTTTGATTAAACCTCAAAGGTCACAGTACCTACGGTAAAATGCAGTGAAATAAGGTTTCAGATGTAGTTCATAGTAAAGCACTTGCTTAGAATGCTCAAGAACCTGGGCTTATTTTATCCCTTACTCTACAACAAAGAAATAGGTGCAGAAACCAACAAGAGGAAAGGAGGAAGAACAGTTGAAAAGAAAGGATGGGATGAAAATCTGAGAGAGAGAGAGAGAGAGAGAGAGAAAGAAGAATTAAAGAAATGTAGCTACTCCTTTTGCTGAAGGGAACAGTCTGATGCTCTTGTGCCATATAATTTCTTGACACTTGGTGACCTTGGCACAGAGCTCTCCATAAAACCTCACAGTGGTTTGACTGGATGGCTCCTGAAAATCCATGAAAAATATAAAGAAGTCACTGACACATGCTAAGTATGTTGAAAAATAATTCAGATAAAACAAGTTTTAGTCTCTTTTCCTAATTATTTCCTGATACTTTATGTTGTGTTATTTTGATTGTCCCATGAGTAATATCTAACTGTCCTAAATGAGAGAGCAAAAGAAACTTCTATAAACTACTTCACTAAGAAAACAGTCATTTTTTGTTGATCTCTAAAAAAGTTACAGAAGTATTACGCACTCTGGTGGGGTTTAAAAGATTTTTATTCTTCCCTACTTTGTACAAATGTTCTAAAACTATGACTTCCAGCTGTCAATCAACCTGCTTGTATCTGTCCTCTTTCACTTGATTACTGTGTTCCCAGGGAATGCTGAGGACAGCTTAATTATACAAGTGTACATGGAAAGGCATAGAAAATGAGTTTGATTTCTGAAAATATATCAATTTGCCTTGAAAGAAACTGCTCCTATACTTTTCTGAGTACATCCTGAAATTGAAAAGACCTAGAGAGACATGATGTATCAACAGATTTTTATCACTTTTCTTGGGTGATGGTTTCACTCCTATACACAAAGTGTGGTGGCTTCACAAAACCCACCAAAAAATGACACTAACCATTATTTTCTATACTATCAACCACTAGAATACGAACGTAAAAATAATGATCTATCTCACCAGCAGAAAAAAGATAAGAAAGTACCTTGAACACATCAAGTAGATAAACAAGACCAAATTCCCACACTCAAAAATCTAAAAACAAAAAACAAACAAACAAAAACAAACTACTTGATTGACTGTAGTATATTCACTATAGGTTTATAGACATGAAGTCATTAATGTGATTTATTTTACATGCTCTCTGTATGCAAGGAAAAACAAATGTTTCATTGCGCCCTTGAGACAGAGCTAGATGCATTGCTACTGGTGATGATTTGGTGGTAATTAGTTATTCTGAGGCCTGGTCTGCACAGACCAAGTCAAACCATCCTCCCCTTTACTGCAGACTTGGACTTTGGTGCCTGTGACTTACCTTCCTGAAAATTGGTTCAGGTTATGGAGGTTCCGGATCTGCTACTGACTCTTGAGTGAGATATGTGGCTTTCCTGAAATCCTGGACAAAGTGAAAATGAATAAACAGGCCTTAGAATGATAAGGTGTGTCGTGTGACATGAAGTTAATTGGGGCCAAATGTTGTGCTTCATTTGAGAGTCCCAAAAGACCACCAAGGAGCTTATTCTGATGCGATGATGCAATCACACTAGGGTGTCTTTTATTTAAACTTGGGCTCCTGCTCACTCATCAACAACCCTGACTGGGGGGATTAGGGGTGTAGGGTGGATCAGGCTTCATCCTTCAGCCCTCAGCAGGACAAGGTTTTATAGGAAATGGTGAGAAAGCAAGGTGGATTTTCAGCCTGGCAAACATCTAATTGGCTGACTACTGTAAGCCAACAGGTGCTCTGAAGCAAAACAGACAGTCTGAAAATACATCTGAAACAATCAGGCTAAGCTTGATTGGCTATTACAACGGAAGTGTCCAGGGAGTAGCTCTGGATATGGGCCAAGGACAAGCCATGGGGTCCTTCCCAGTACTTGAATGTAGCTTGGGTTCAGCTGCTGGTCAAGTTCTCAGACTCTTTTTCTTTTAAGAAAGAGGACAGCCCCAAAATGGAATAGATTTGGCATCTCAATACCTCTTCTGGCAAGAGATAGATTTTCACATAGCATCCACACTGCTTAACATATGTAGTAGTGAACCCTATTGCTTTTATTAAGTATGACGACACTTTCTGAGGCAAATGGGGAGCTTCCTACTTTTATTTATGTTGCTGTCATAAACATCATGACCAAAAGCAACCTGGGAAATGGGTTTAGTTCAGCTTATAGATTACAGTTTATTATTGAGGAAATTTAGGGCAAGAGCTCAGGGTAGGAACTTGAAGTGGGAGCCATAAAGAAATTAAGGTTTCTTAACTGCATTCAGTTTCACATTCAGCTACCATTCCTACACAGCTCAGGCCTCTCTGCCTAAGGATGGAACCTCCCACAGTGAACTGAACCCCTTTTATATCAATGAGAAATAAAAATAAAAATAAAAAAGGCCCACAGTCAAGTCCAGAAAACAACCTACAAGATACAACTCTTGGGTTGAAATTTCTTATTCCTACATGTGTCAAGTTGACAACCAAGATAAACCATCCCTGTGAAGCAACAGAAAAGGAGCAGGTTTACCATCTGACCATCCACATTGGCATCTAAGCACTTAAACAATGATTAGAAAAACTACCAAGGCTATCCAAAACATTTAATAACACATCTCAAGTATGCATGCACCAATTATAGCACCTCCCACATTCTGTGAGCAAATGCTGGCTCAGAGGCAAGGTTGTGTGCCCTCCACCTTTCAGAAGTCTTTCTTATACAGGCTGTATAAGACCAGCTGCCTGTCTGTAGAAGATGCTCAGTCTCCACAGAATCCTCCTAAATGAGGGATAAAGTGGAGGAAAGGGCATATCATCTATTTAACAACAGTTTAAATTCAAAATGTGCAAGAAGAATATTTGAAGGCGGGGAGGGACACATTTATGGATATACTTAGTATTATGCTAAATAGAAAGAAGTCAGATTTGTGAGGCATCACTGAGCAGGGCCATAACTGGATATCCCAACACGGATCACTGGGTTTCTTCTCAGAATAGGGAGGACATAAGTACTTTTAGGGTAAGATAGAGGTTTGGTCCTCTTCTCACCATCATTGGTGCTTTCCAATTCCAGTGATTTTTCTTAAAGCTTTCCATGCTGACACTCATGGGATATTTGTATTTTTACTGACATCCCCTTTATTTTGTTTTGGAAAGTGTGGCTTTAGTTACACACTCTCTCTCTCTCTCTCTCTCTCTCTCTCTCTCTCTCTCTCTCTCTCTCTCTCTCTCACACACACACACACACACACACACACACACACAAACACACACATACTCACCACACAAATGCATTTCCCCCCTTTTCTACATCTCTCAAATCTCCATGTCCTTTGCTGGGTTCACCTTTCTGTCAGTTGCAAACTTTTAAGGTTCAGCACACAAATCGTCACTCTTACAGACTTCTTCCTTGACTTCCGTAGGCGATTATTTCCAGCACGCCGTGAAACACTATGGCCCACAGCTTGTTACATTTTCCTAGAAAATTATGCTATTTTGCTTCATAATGTAGTGATTTGTGCCTTCTTATTTCATGGACTAGAGAGCAGTCATTTAGCAGCAAGAACTTGTTCATCGCCTGTGAATGGCCTCCTGCATTAGTGAATACAGCAATAACATATTTATGCTCTACATAATATTCTAAGAAAAGACATGCAAAATTGAACTAGGAAAAATTGAAAGTTTGATGTCTTATCTATTATTTAGTGCTCAAATGTCACTATTTGAAAGTGTTCACCTTTTCTCTTTACTTTTACTTTTTGTCCTTGACCTCTCAAAAGCACACACCTACATTTTTCTATATGTGATTAAAAAGTCTGATTCCAATGACAGATCTGAAGCTGGCTTCTTTGTCTACGTGGCTTGCATCATCCATACGGTATTAAAATTAGGCACTTTGAAAACAGCAGCACTTCACAGTACAATTAATATTTTCTTATCATTATACTGAAGTGTGAGAAATTGACTTTTGCTTACGTTATTTTTCTAGACTGACACCTGCCAGCTAACAAATTCTTCCCTAAAAGAATTCTGCACAGGCAGGAGCCAGCAAGGCAAAATGCCACAATGCTAAAAGGGAAAATGTAGTCCTTCGTTTTGTAAATACATTGTAATGGTTAAAGAGAGTAGAAATATTTTTATGCAAACAGATCTGAAATGTTGAAATAGAAAAAAAACTATAGAGTAGCAATTTTTTAAAATGCGTTTAGTCCAAGAAGAGGTTTGGCAGTTCAGAAATGTTTGATATAGGAGGAATAGCAACATAGAGACGAAAACCTTAGGTTGGTATTCTTAATCTGACCAATTTTCAAATCCCTATTGGCTTATAAGTAATGGCTTGAACCTCGAGGATGTGCATGAATTAGCATTTTCTGTGCATACTGAGCTTTGCTTGCTGAAATTGTTGAGGGTTGGGTAAACATTTAAATAGCACTATTAAAACACATACATACCAATTTCTTTTTTAAAATTATTTCTTTTATTTTTGTGATTATAATATACTTCCATGCTTCCTCCCTTTTCTTTTCTCCCTCAAAATCCTCCTGTATATCCCACCTCTCTCTCCTTCAAATTTATGTCTTCTCTTTTATAAATTGTTGTTACATATATATATATGCATATATATATATTTACATATGCATCTATATTTCTAAATACAACCTGCTCAGTCTATATATGTATGTTTTTAGTGCTGAGGGATTGGTATTGGAAAAGCTGTCTAATTGCTTTTCCCTGAAGAAGACTATGTTTCCCAGTGTCCATATTCATTTAAAACTCTCATTTAAAATGGTTTTTAGTCCAAAGGCTCTAGTCTTAGACTGTTTAATAGAAATTGGTAGAAAATGAACTACTCAAGATGCACCATTTTTTATATTAACTCTAGAACTTTATATGTAACAGAGTATGTCTAATTTTCCAAATCTTATATTATTTTTCTATAAAAAAGAAAGGCTATATGGCATAAGATACAAGTTATTTGTAAAGTGTACAATTCTCAGTTCAATAGCCAACACTTAATTTTTTTTCTATTTCTTTGTGACAAATATCACTGCTGACTTTCAGTTCAGCTTCACTCTTCCAAAGTACCATGCTATATGATGACGAGCTAGGAATGTATCTTATAATTGGGCAAATAGTGTTTATTACTGTAGTTGTCTTCACTTCTAGATAAATCAGACACACCTCAAAGCATAGGCATATCTATGAATATTAACCAGTGATTCTGATCCTTGGTACTAATGATTCATATTTGAACTGGATAATTATATCATACACAACCACCAGACTCAAGTAGCCTCCCAATCCTTTGGTCATATATAAACTCTCTCCTGACTTTCTATAATTTATCCCAAGCAATCATCACTACTTTTTGTATAATCAACTGTATGGATAAAGTATTGCCAGAGGTAGAGAGGGAGGAAGGGAGGGAGGGAGGCAGAGAAAGAGAGAGAGAGAGAGAGAGAGAGAGAGAGAGAGAGAGAGAGAGAGAGAGAGAGAGATCTACAATAAAGTCCTGCACCCAAATCACAAAGATTTTAAAGGATATAGATATAGAAAGATTGTAAAATCTAAAGTATTAGGGTATTTGTGTGAAATTGCATTTTCCTTTAATGTCAGAAAATATGCCCAAAAATCTCACCAACATGACTACCTAAACTTGAGCTGAACAAGGACAACAATGGATGGGGAAAAGACTAAGAAACTCCAATCCTATACATAGAACTAAAGGCAACTAAGAAATGCTGAGAGTGGGAGAAATAGTATTCTTCAGTTAAAAGCACATCACTTGATTACCCAATGCTAAATGGCCTGCCTCCAAACATACGTGCCTGTAAGGTTATACAGACTGGCTAGGCCACACTTAGAAATATACGTGTATGTGCTTATTATTCAATTGAACAACAAATACTTTTTTCTCACATGGAAAAAGGCTCCTCATATCGGGCCTTTCCCCTTATAGGAAGCAATTTGTAGTTGATTATACTAAAGAAGCACCATCTTTACATAAAAGAAATTAAATAGCTTTCCCTGTTCTCCACTTTTCATTTTATGAGCAAGCTGGCCCTACTTCATCCGCTTCTGCTTATATCCTTTGATATGCTGGCTGATTGTGACAGCCACTTAGATTTCTTGGCTATCATTTGCAAAAATGAAACCTAAGGCATCTGTTACAAAATAATGTCAATACTAATTTCTTTTGACATAGGCGTGGACATCAAGTGAGAGAGACTCAAACTGGCTTCAGCAATAACTTATACATTCATAAATGTTGTGAAACTTTCCAAAAGAAAAGCCCAGATTTCCCATAAACAAGGTGCCTCGGCACAGAGCCACTATCTTTCACATCTACTCTTCTTTCACAAGACACTAGGAACCGTCTGTTGCTGACTTGTTAGTATGCTTACTTTTGTATGCAGAATAGCTCTTCTGAGAACACTGGAGATTAATAGTATGTGTTGGTATAAAAAGGTGTGCTGTGATTTGAGTGTGTAGTGTGCTCTAAGTGTACCTATTAAATGTCTGGGCTACACCGTGGTCAGGTGTTGGAGTGGTGTTTAGTTGAAGGAGATAAGCTGGAGGAGGTTGAGGTTTCTCAGGCCTACCCTATTTGCTTGAGTCTTTTCCCTGACAGCAGCCATGGTGTTAACCGTTGCATCCTATTTCTGATACTTCTTTTCTGTTATGATGGATTTTGTCCCCTCAAACTATAAGCCAGCATAAAAACCTGTAAATACTGTCTCCTTTAATTTCCTTCCTGTCAGGCACTTGATCACTACAACAGAAGCAACAACAACAACAAAACTAGCCATATAATGAGCAAATGAAAAGAAAGTATGTGTCAGAAAGTAAGACTCATCCTTTTCCCTTAGCCTTGTAGCTCTCTGTGAATGCAGCTCACCAAACTACCCAATGGGCATCTTACTTTGCTCAGTGTTTTTGCGGATGAGTGAAACAAAACAAGAGCTCTATCTCTCAGACAGGGAGTAGAGCACAGGACAAGAGCAATAACGTGAAAGAGATCCAACAAGCCCATTTGGAGATATCCTTACAGGCAAACATGTTCACATATGATACAGAAATTGGACAATGACAGATTCTAAACATAATACAAATGAGACAGTGTAAGAAGTATACATGTGCAGGTTGAGCAGAAAAGAGGAAATATTGGAGGGCTGGGGATATGGTTGCAATGGTGAAGAGCATATGCTGTTCTTCTAGAGGACCCAAATTCAGTTCCCATTTTCATGTCATTATTCATAAAACCCTGAAATTCCACCTCTAGGAGATCTCTAGCACACCTCTGTTCTCTGTAGGCACCTGCACTCACCTGAACATATGCAAAAGCAACACACTCAGAATTTAAAGTAATAAAAATATTTTAAAAAATACTTGGCATATTATATAAATTAAAACCAAGCACGTGATTTTTTGAAAGATGATAATTTTGTTAAAGAAAGGCCAAGGGACTTAATTCAAGGACTCAGTTAAGGGTATGACCGTCACTATCAAGGGTTCAGTCTGAGTTGAATAAGGCTGTAAGCAGATAGCATCTCTAAGAGCTAGTCCCAACTGTTCTAATGCAAGGTAAGAGGTGGTGAAAGGATTGCTCTATGTATGCAGACCTGCATGGCCCCAGGGCCAACAGAGCTGCATAATTAGGAATGACCTGTGTTTTTCCCATCAAATCATGTACCATTGAGGTCTGCAGTCACAGCCAAGGCTGACAATATTATGAAATATTTGCTCATCCCTTGATGGTGAGGTCAAAATACACAGAGTGGGAAAAGATAGTAGACAGTAGCATGAAAATTATGAGTGAATAATGTCCTGCTAAACATCTTAGAAGATGTATGTCACCCTATGTGGCTCCTTCAACTTCTGCAGCACTCTTCCTCAAGAAGTGAGCTGCCCAACCCAGTGAAATAATACTGGTGGGAGGAAAGAAGTTTTCTAAGGTTCCCTTTGTAAAGAGAAGTTTTTAAATGTGTCTATAGTCACTAGAAATCATTGATGTGTTCTTTGCTTTCCAACTACTTCACACAGAGCTTTATATCATGGGCAGAATTTTATAAAAGCCTTCTCATAAATGACTACACATTCACGTCTGCAGAACAATAACATTATCTCATTGTTTGTGTAATACTAATAAATGTAAATAACTCAGGACTAATTTGTATGCTGATTCACACAAAGTTTATGCGACATCTCATTCTCTTAACTCATCTACTTTGTGTGATTCACTGTCTGCTCATTAGAAAAGGTTTTCTCATCCTCCCTGGCAGGAAGTAGGAGCTGACTCCTACTCTCTGGCTGGCTTTTTAAAGACCCTTTGCCTTCTGACAAATTGCTATGAGGTTGTATCCAAAGGAGCTCTCTTTGACATTGGCTCTGAAATGTAAGTAATAAGGATATCATTATTTCTGGAAAGTCATAACAATGGGAGTAAATTAATGTTGGCAACTGCCAAGTAGGTAGATTTAGTAATCTTAAATACTGACAGGCAGAAGAAAAAATGGTGCCGATATTGTTTGTTTGGATTTTATTCTCAATTCACAGGTCTGTCAAAGAAGGAGAGTGTGAGAGAGTACAAAGAAGTTTTCAAAGACTATTCAGTGCTTTAGACACAGAGTCAGATGTGATAGGTGGTTTACTCAAGAGGATTTATCATACTTCACTTTATCCTGGTCATTTGGGAAATTCCTTTAAGAAGCATTATTAGAAGACAAAAATCATAATAAATTTAATTTTGTGTATTTCAATTGGATTTAACCATGAACCTAGAACAGTGCAGAGGTATGGACCAAAAATGTTTCAGAATGTACTGATTCCATCACATGGGTAGGTGGTGTTTGTGACAAGAGAAAAGAAGGCAGTACATGGTAATAAGCAGCAAACGTCATGGTGCCCAGAGACAGCCTGAATGGTTACATCTGGTATCTGTCTAACTGGAACATAGTTTGAACAGTCCCTGTTCGAGACTGGCTGGAACTCACATATATGTCACACATGTAGGTAACATGCAGTTGGTTTGCAGTTAGACTATAATCCAGCTCCTATAGAAAAAAAAAACAGTTAAGCCAAACTAGAATGAAAGTGATCAGCTTAAGACCAAATGCCAATGCATAAAAATCTCACTTCAAATGATTTTTATGAACATACTGAATTCAAGTAAAAAGCAACACCACAAAATGCCCCCCCACAACAAAAAAAAAAATCTTTCAAAACAGCAAAGCAAAAACCAAAATATACCTGCACATTATTTCTAGATGCCAATTCTCTGGAAATGTTGGAATAATCAATAGTTTTAGTCTTATGGGCCAATGCTATTAGCCAACAGGTACTAATTTCATGTTTATTCCTCTAGAAAAGTATGATAGTGTTGTAGTAACAGGTTGGCTTTGCGTATGTGATCCACAGCACTGACTGACTATATCACATGTTAGGACCTCCAGTATACCCAGGTCTTGCTTTTTCATTGAGTAAATGACACAAAAGAGCCCCATGTTCTGTGTTTGAGAGAAAAGACTGCAAGTGACTCTGGATCATAGAAATGCTTGATATCTGGAACATCATAGTATTAATTACAACAAGAAACTGGGAGTGAACAGAAGGCTGGTACCAAAACTGACTGAGGAGGGAAGGAGAAGGACAATCTTTAATTTTCCTGTAACATTCCTATCAGGAAAGAATTGGGTGACATGTTTACACTTCTATTCTTTCCTTGAAGTGTGGATGTTCTTCTCTAAACCATGAGGAAAATATTTTATTTAGTCAGTTCTTGAACAGCTTGTGCTATGACAAATAAGAAGTGTAGCTCCTCAGAATATCTCTTCCCCCAACTTGGAAGGGAAATCTTCACTTCTGTCTGATTCCAGCATTCTATCTGCTTCTCAGTACAAATGATCTACCACTCTAGAATAGGAATTCACAACCTTCCACCTGTAGGTATAATAACACCCTATTCCAGAAATTGCTAAGCTTATAGCTAGAAGGTACAAAATCTTAACACCATTTATGAATGAAGAATCTGAAGTGTATACAGAATTAGAAAGTTAGAAAAGGTCACAAATTTTCATCAGAACTAAGTCCCAAACTCCAGCTGGTTGGCTCAGTGCTCTTGCCTATAATAGAGTCTGAGCTTAGTGGCTAATAATGTTGCTAAGGGGTTCTCCAATAATACTTCAGAACTTCAGTTTCTTTAAATTCCCCAGTTTTTCCATCTGTAAAGAGGAATTTCTTAAGACAGAAACTAAGCACCTGGAAATAAAACATGACTTTGATTTTGTATATTAATCACTTCCCTGAGTGTTGGCCTGCTCTAGGCTGGATGGGCTTTAGCAGTTGTACAGGGGTATTAACCCCTGTGCCATGGCAAAAAAACAAAAACAAAAACAAAACAAAAACAAACAAACAAACAAAAAAAACCCAAAAAAACAACAACCTGTGGAGCAATGGTTCCTCCACAGAATCACGAAGGTGGACTAGTACCAATCTGTTTGTAGGCTTGTGTGGAAGTTCCCAAAGGCATACAGGTATGGATTTCATGAGGTAGAATGTCAAGCAGGTGCAGAAATGACATTAAGGGCTGAGATCCTTATCAGATTCAAGTGGTATGGCTATAGCATGCTGTGAGAACACAAGAGAGGATTCCCAGGCCTTTTAAACAAAATCACATATAACTTCACTCTGGCAAACTATTGAGGATCAAAGTTATCCAGTGTTATATGAAAATCCACCCGAGTGTCTCAAGTGATACTATAAAAAGAATATTATGTAGCTAATGGATTCTTCCCCTTTATTTGTACTCTGTCATGCTGTACATTCCCTGCATGATGATGTAAGCACAGCACTCCTTAGCACAAGCCAAGAAATTAAGTGCTTAAGTCTCTCCATATGGAAATTTTGCTATTTTCCATTGGCTAGTCTACTGGTTGTTTTTTTATTGTTATCACCTTAACATAGCAAAGAGTCTTCTGAGAAGTAGAAGCATCAATTAAGGAATTGCTTTTAACAAATTGTTCTTATCTGTGAAGCATTTTCTCCATTTCTATTTGATATGGGTAAGTATAACACCTGTTGTTGATGCCGTTCCTAAGCAGGTGAGCCTTGGCTGCAGAAGAAAGGTAGGTGAACATGAGTCTGGGAGCAAGCGAGTCAGTGATAGTCCCATGTGCTTTGTGCTTTAAACCCCTGTCTTGAATAACTTCCTTTGCTTCCCTGGATAGTGGACCTAGAATCTCAATTAAGCCCTTTACATGCCAAGTTGCTTTTTGGTCAAATCTTATTTTAGTTAGACAAATAGGAAAGAAGACTATATGACCTGTTTGCTTAATCTCTCCTGTAGCTCCTGCTGCCATATTTGGGGAAGCTTGGGTGCAAGTAGATCTGCTATCACATAAAAGACTCCACAGAGTCCCCACTGCTTTCTCTCTGCCCAGTAACAACCATCTTGCCTCCTGATAATTCTCCCACTTGTATACCTAATCCCATGCCATCTCATTGGGTCTCTACCATGCAGACTATTAAATTAAATGCCAACTAAAATATAATTATTCCACTCAGTTTTTTTTCTGCTTTAGAATTTTCCACCATTATTATATGGCATCAGCAAACCATATAATAACCAAACCAGTGATTATATTTTCCACACGGTCATTTGAATTATATACATTTGCTTCTCAGCAAACAGTGAGTTGTGTCCAGGTAAATCTACTAAAACTGCACTGAATGAAGCTAATACATTTTACACCATAGGATAAAGATAAGTACAATCTTCACATCACAGATGCATTTCTTCATCATCATGTCTCTCACTTGCAGCTGTGGTTATCTGCTTCTGCCCTGCATTAGAGAAGAGAATGCTATAGCCTGGAAATCACTTTCTCACTATTTCAAAGTTGAAAATTAGATGAATCAAATAGTTGGGTACCATTTGATTTTCAAAATGTTTTATAAATAAATGCTATCCTGTCCATTAAAAATCACAATTTAAAAAATATTACAAATAAAAATATACTATAAAATGCATTGTATATTATTAAATATGGGCATTATGTGGAAGTAGAAAGATGATTCTGATTTCTTTTCCAGATGATTTTTCTGGTGCCTGATTGCTTGCTTTCATGTGGCCTAGAGGACACATGCAAAATTTTGACTCATTGCTTCTGATTGTGTGTGTGTGTGTGTGTGTGTGTGTGTGTGTGTGTGTGTGTGAAAATTTGAGATGGGATACAGGCACTGGTACACACTGTGCAGCTGAAATGGTCTAGATTACTAAGCAGAGGTCAGTCAGAGAATGAAATGCCCTTTTTATCTATCATCTGATAGTTCAGATGTTGTTCTCATAGAGTAACATTTGTTTATTATCTAGGGGGAAAATGCCACATGACTTCAGTATTCACCTGTTCCAGTGCCCATCTCTATGGAGGCTTGCTGGAAGTTTCCCTTGCTAAGATCACATGGGGTTAAGTTCAGTTTTCCAGTTCATTTTACTCCTACTCAAGATAATCAAATCACTCATGCTTATAACATAGAGAGACTTATTGCCTCAGCACTTCTAGAATGTTGTGATTAGCTTCTGCAATCATCATCCCTATAACTACAGAAAAGTAAGTTATGTAAAGATACAATCATGCCAGTTAGGTTTTCAAGGCATCAGGTAACATGATCTATGGGGCTATGTGTATAAAACAAACTGCAGAATACAATGCAATACAATGTTTAGTTTCAGAGTTTTGTATGTGAGCTATAACAGGGGGCACAGACTGAAGACTGTACCCCTGTTACACATATAATTGAAGCCAAAGCTCACACACTCATGGGTAATTACAACAAATACAAAAAGCAATATAGAAATTCTCCATTTTAACACTCAGTGCTCTCCCATCTCTGTGTAGAGATTAGAAACCATTTACAGCCGATCAGTACTATGTCTTCTTTCTAAGCACATATGAGTATACATCATTTTTTAAAACACTAAGAGAGTATGTGTCTTCTTGTTGTCAAACCCTTAGCCAATCTCTTCATCAGGAGATCAAACAAAAGGACACACAGGCAGAGAAGACACAAGAGAAACGACTATGGTCTATCAAAGATGTTCCTTCACTCGATGAAGAGGTTGAGAAGAGCCACTGTT
Organism: Mus musculus; assembly: GCF_000001635.26. Classification (NCBI taxonomy): domain Eukaryota; kingdom Metazoa; phylum Chordata; class Mammalia; order Rodentia; family Muridae; genus Mus; species Mus musculus. Next base: position 10,285,331 of record NC_000077.6, on the reverse strand, counting down.
GATGAAAGAAACATGGTGTCTCAGAGGTCAAAGCCCATAATCATGTAGATCTGTTGCTTTAGAATACTGTACCTGTCATTAACAATGACATGACCCCTAAACACCGTTTTGTCACCATGCCATGTACTGGTGAACCCCAGTGGTGACCGCCGAGGTCCCAGTGACCTTGGCTACTGTTGTTGATATCCCTTAAGACTGCACTTGTTTGGAAACTGAAGCTAGGGATTAGGCGAGTCAGGCTGAGACTCTTATTGTTAGTGTCTCTGGACTGGTCAGTGAAGATTGATAAGGCAAATTTATTTAGTCAATTTCCCAAGTGTTTGTTTTATGTAGGACAGCAATTTTCAAGTAGCTGTGAGGAGCTCCTTTGGAACCAGTGGAGGCGAATTTAAAGGAAATGTACACTTTCAGAACTGAGGAATGGATGCAGTAGACATGCTCCTAGTACAGAGAAAACCAAGATTAATTTTAAGCTGTCACATCTGGTATTTATTTCTTTCCTTTTAAATTAAGTGTGTTAATTTGTATGCACAGGGAAACTAATTTCCTGATACAACACCTTTTCCTTATCATTATAGAGTAATACTGAATGCATTTTAACGGTGGTTGATGTTATTAACCCTTCGCATTTTTCTTCCTTTCTTGATATTTCAGAGCTGTAGAGCTGGCAGCATAGATATATTTGTTTATTTATAAATAATTACATTCAAAATGCTTGCATAGTTCAAATATTGATGGCCATTACATTTTGTTTTCTTCCAAGTGATTTCTTCAGTCTCTTTTCTCCAAGAAATCATTACTTCTGGTACCCTATGTTTTGGTCCCCACAGCAGGGCTGTCCTCAGTAAGTCCTCAAAGCCACCAAAGAAGGAAAGCAGTGTCAGTGGTCTCCTGAGATCTCTAATTACTGCTTCCATTCTTTCACAAATAGCTAAGATGCAAGCCTAGAAGTACATGAAAGATCTGGGATTATTTTCATATCTCGTCCTGATTCTATTCTTTTTGTAAACAGATTTATAGGATTCATTTAGTCAATTTTGGAAGTGTGTGTTTTATATAGTATATAACTATAGAGAAATAAAAATTGTATATTCTATACTTAGATCTTATACTTAGTAGGGCTGAGACAAGAAAAGAGTAATAGAAATTACATAGAAAAGTGAGAAACATACAGCATACATAGACCATCACACTCATTCTCCAATTTCCTATACTTGTATGTTATAAGTAGCTCTATAATCATACAGAATATAATAAATCAATTAAATATCTGAAATGTGATTAATATGATGATCACTACAGACTTGTTATAAGATCCCAGAGATACTTTCTCTAAGCCATTTGATAGTTTAATATAGTTTCTGAAGTAGCTGAATTTAAGTAAGACATCTCCCCTATCTCTTTTCCCCTATCTCTGCAATTAACACTAGTTAATTGTAGAATAGAATTTTCACAGCTAACAACAGGAAATGTCTGGTAACATGAAGAGATCATTGGCTTGAAACCAGTGGAGAATAGTGGAGCAATCAGGCCTGGACAGCTCATTCTCTGGAGAACAGAGCAGCTGAGCCAGGCAGCACAATGAAATGGTTTCTGAACTGCTCATTCCCCAGGGGTGCTGTGTTGATCCTGAGCTTTGGGTATGTGCCAAAGGTCCTGCACACATTGCAGAGACACAGAATTCAGAAGAGATTTCACATACCTGTGCTGACAGCAGGACATAAGCATCTGGTTTATTTTTATTTATCTTCTTTTTTTCTGGGATGGCATAGCATGGCATAAAGAGATGAAAATCAACATAAAGTCCCTGAAAGGGGAATCATCTTTCTCAGAAATGCTGAGAAACAAATATTAAAGGCCCTAACCTTCCAGGAACAACAATAGAAAACTAATATAGCCTATAATTGTATTTTAGATTCAAGAAAATTAGATGACACAATACAACAAAGATGCAGTGTTTAAAGTTCAGGCTACCTGAACCAGAAACCACTTCCAGTACTCTGGTAACCAGACCCACAGTCACTTTCCACCCAGGCTTTATGATGAACTGGTGACGAGTATTTCACTCAATGAAAGCCATTATCACCATGGAAGTAACCCAGTATACTACAGTACAGGGATTGATACGGTACAGGGATTGATCCACTACAGTACAGGAATTAATAAATAGAATAGTTACAGGTGAGGTGATGGTGTCCCAAGGAATCCAAAAGTCCTGAAAACTTCTAAAGGAAAACTTGAAAACTTAGCATTGTGAGTCCAGGATAATACTTTTTACTGCAAAATGAGTCCATTTTAATTCAGCAGCAGCACACAGAAGGTAGGTAGACATTACAAAATATTATTCAATGAAGGTAGAAAATATGAAGTACCCAAGAATGACTCTAAAGAGACACATAGAAATCCCATGCAATAACATTGTAACCAAAATACAGAAAATTGAAGCCAAAAGAATAAGTGCATGATAAATACAAAACCCAGATACTCTTCATATTATACAAGTACCAAGTTGTCCCCCAAAGCAGCTGTAGAGATGATAGAGTTGCAATTATCATTCAGCGAGAGCTCTTGTTTGTTTTGTTGCACTGAAAATGGAGCCCATGGCCTCCAGCTAAGCATAAATTCCACCAGTGTGTAGCATGCCTGCCCAGTTTCAATACAGTACTTTTTAATTTTAAAATTCTTTAATAGTCTGAAAATTGCATAGAAATTAAAGGTTAAAGTCATCGTTATACAATAAATAAATGAGTAAATAAATAAATAAATAACCAGGCAGTGTTGGCTCACACCTTTAATCCCAGCTCTTGGGAGGCAGAGGCAGGTGGATTTCTGAGTTCTAGGCCAGCAAGGTCTACAGAGTGAGTTCCAGGACAGCCAGGGCTACATAGAAAAACCCTGTCTCGAAAAACCTAAAAATAAAAAATAAAATAAAATAAATTAAATTAAAAAATAAAAATAAAAAAAATCATCGTTAGTCCACTTGTATTCATAGATAACTAGAATATGATGGAGGAGTAAGAGGGATGGAAGAGCAAACTTGGGGGCAAGGACTCAGAAATCCAGGAAGAAATTACAAAGCAAGTCCGCATGTATTGTGAAGTTCATATGGAGATGGACAAATATCAGTAGTAAGTACGGTCCAAAGCCAGCCCCACATACACGTGGTTACCAGATTACTGGCATTTGTAAATATTGACCATCATTGATAATTAATGGTGCTTTAGTTTCTTTTCCTTCTCTGTGATAATTATTCTGACAAAAAGTCAAGAAAGTTGTTTGTTCTGGCTTATAGTGTGAAGGTAGAATCCATCACAATGGTGAAGTCAAGTACACAGGAGCTTGAAGCAGTTGGTCACATAACATCCACAATCAGGAGCAAACAGCAGACATTATAACCATTAGGATTTAGACCTGAGACATCATATTCACCATCAGCACTAGACAGCAGTCATATTATTTAGTATCAGGACAAGAGAGCAGGCATCATATTTACCATCGGGAGCACATAGCAGTAAATGTTGCTGCTCAGGGTCTAGTTGCTTACCATGTCATAGAGTCCAGGATCCCACTCAAAATAAAGCTACCTACTGTGTGTAGATCTTCCAACTTTGGTTAATAAAATCAAGATAATCCCTCACAGGCAGACCCAGGGGCCAGCCAGTCGTCCAGGTGATTCCAGATTCTGTCAGAGTAACAGCCAATAACCTTAACAGGTTTCTGGTATCAGGTTATCTGGGCTGCCACTGGAAGGTACCACACATGTTTAGAATATTCGTTTTTCTTTACTTCAGTTAACTTGATCAGAAAAATTCCTAGAAGCTTGTCTCTTAGTTTATATCAGAGACAATCAAGTTGACAAGATTAACCTCACAGATAATGCTTCCAGTTATTGTGCTGGAAAATTGAACATCCACACACTGACCCAACCCATTTCACACCATACCTGAAAAAAAATTTAAGGTGACTGGATATCTATTTAGAAGATATATGTAACATCCACCACAAATCATGTGAGAAGATATTTTGTTTTTCAAAATTGGGAATTAATATATAGCATAGGCTGGATTTACATGCTAGGATTCAGCCTGGCACAGTGGTACAGATCTATAAACTTGTGCCACTGAGGTTAATCAAGAGGATTAAAACATGGAAGCCATTGTGTTCTATAGGGTGAGACTTGGAAGTCATTCTGGTCCATAGGATTGAGTCCTGGAAACCTTTCTTGTCTATAGGATAGAGACTTGGAAGTCATTCTTGTCACTATACTAAGAACATCAAAACAAAACAAAACAAAACAAAACAAAACACAACACAACACAACACAACAAAACAAAACATTTAAAACCTCTCATCCTCAAACAATTTTCTCGCAACTTCAACTCCAAAACTCATGATACTGGAGATCTGGCCTAAGGTGAAGAATTCTTAGAAACTTTAAAGGATCTACAAACTTACTATCATTGCTACAGTTCATTATCAGATGAAGCTTCCAATTCTAGATCTGCTACAGTACTCGGTATCTCTGTTCTGTTCAATTCTAGAAAAATGCTCTGAAAAGAAATATATTGAGCCTTTTGACACATTACTATGCATTAATTAAAATTATTGAATTTTCATATTAATCAGAGTTAATAAAACTTCTTCACTCATATGCTTAATTAATCTTTATTAAAATATTTAGCATTTAGTTCAAATATCAATTTGAAATATTTCCTGGAAACAGAATGTATTCCACAAAGAGTAACAGCTCTGTAGTTCAGAGAGACCTGGAACCTATCTGGTCTATATTACTGTAGAGGACCAATGACTTCAAACGAGTTAAGTGAACTTACTAAGGATTTACATTATGGATGTCAAATATGAATTTAGGAAAACAATGATGTCAGCTTAGTATCATTTGGCAGAAAAAGGAATAGATTCTTCTAAGGAGTAAAGTTTGTCTCCTTGATAAAAGAGAGCTGGACTGGGGAGATCACAAAAAATCAGCTAGGTGACTTAAACAGAGAATCATGCCTACAGTGGTGGAGCCATATTTAACCATGGGAGAGTTATCTAAAATCAACCAAGAGAAAACTGAAGGAACCTGAAATCTCTGGTAATATAACACATTAATGAATTAAATAAATTGCCATGCAGCAGCATTTATTTTTATAGGCAAAGAATTTTTTCAAACGTGTCACAAAAGAAGGATGTATTTGTGTGTTTCTCTCTCTGTCTCTCTCTGTCTCTGTGCCCCCTCCCCCCCCCCCTCTCTCTCTCTCTCTCTCTCTCTCTCTCTCTCTCTCTCTCTCTCTCTCTGTGTGTGTGTGTGTGTGTGTGTGTGTGTGTGTGTGTGTGTGTAAAATGTCCTGAGCTATTAAAAGTTCTATTAATCAGAAGGTCCCATTACAAAAGTCCATGATCTCATCTGGCTCTAAGTAATCTAGCACTCAGGAAGTTAAGGCCAGAGAATTGTTATGAGACCAATGGAAACCTGAGAGACACAGTAGCTCAAAGGCAGTCTGGGCTGTGCAATGAAATCTTTTCTCCACAACAACAGAAAAATTCTTATAAAAACAAACAAACAAAAAATAAGCCTGCTATGAACATAGTGGAGCATGTGTCCTTATTACAAGTTGGAACATCTTCTGGGTATATGCCCAGGAGTGGTATTGCTAGATCTTTTAATAGTACTATATCCAATTTTCTGATGAACCGCCAGACTGATTTCCAGAGTGGTTGTACAAGCTTGCAATCCCACCAACAGTGGAGGAGTGTTCCTATTTCTCCACATCCTCGCCAGCATCTGCTGTCACCTGAATTTTTGATCTTAGCCATTCTGACTGGTGTGAGGTGGAATCTCAGGGTTGTTTTGATTTGCATTTCCCTGATGATTAAGGATGTTGAACAATTTTTAGGTACTTCCCAGCCATTTGGTATTCCTCAGTTGAGAATTCTTTGTTTAGCTCTGCACCCTATTTTTTATTAGGCTTATTTGGTTTTCTGGAGTCTAACTTCTTGAGTTCTTGATGTATATTGGATATTAGCCCCCTATCAAATTTAGGATTGATAAAGACCTTTTCCCAATCTTCTGGTTGCCTTTTTGTCTTATTGATAGTGTCCTTTGCCTTACAGAAGCATTGCAATTTTATGAAGTCCCATTTTTTGATTCTTGATCTTACAGCACAAGCCATTGGTATTCTGTTCAGGAATTTTTCCCCTGTGCCCATATTCTCAAGGCTTTTCCCCACTTTCTCCTCTATAAATTTCAGTGTCTCTGGTTTTATGTTGAATTCCTTTATATTCATAGACTTGAGCTTTGTACAAGGAGATAAGAATGGATCGATTTACATTCTTCTACATGCTAACTGCCTGTTGATCCAGCATCATTTGTTAAAAATGCTGTCTTTTTTCCTCTGGGTGGATTTAGATCCTTTGTTAAAGATCAAGTGACCAAAAGTGTGTGGATTCATTTCTGGGTCTTCAATTCTATTCCATTAATATATCTATCAGTCACTGTACCAGTATCACGAGGTTTTTAATACAATTACTCTGTAGTACAGCTTGAGATCAGGGTTCGTGATTTCACTAGAGGTTCTTTTATTGTTGAGAACAGTTTTTGCTAGATCAATGGAATAAATTGAAGACAACCCTGAAATTCCATCTCACACCAGTCAGAATGGCTAAGATAAAGAAATCAGATGACAACAGATACTGGCATGAATGTGGAGAAAGAGGAATACTCCTTCACTGCTGGTTGGATTGCAAGCTGGTACAACCACATTTCCAGTTTTATGGTTCCTCAGAAAATTGGACATACCACTACCTGAGGATCCAGCAATAACACTCCTGGGCATATACCCAGAATGTGCTCCAACATGTATAAGGACACATGCTCTACTATCTTCATAGCCTCCTTATTTATAATAGCCAGAAGCTGAAAAGAACCCAGATGTCCCTCAGCAGAGGAATGGATACAGAAATTGTGGTTCATTTACACAATGGAGTACTACTCAACTATTAAATAAAATGAATTTATGAAATTCTCATGCAAATGGATGGATCTGGATGACATCATCTTGAGTGAGGTAACCCAATCAAAAAAGAACAATCAAAAGAGATGCACTCACTGATTATCAGATATTAGCCCAGAAATTCAGAATAACCAATATACAATTCACAAAACATATGAAATTCAAGACAAAGGAAGTTCACATTGAGAATAGTTCAATCCTTCTTAGAAGGGGTAACAAAATACCCATGGAAGGAGTTACAGAGACAAAATGTGGAGTAGAGACTGAAGGAATGGCCATCCAGAGATTGCCCCACCTGGGGATTCATCCCATAAACAACCACCAAACCCAGACACTATGGCAGATGCCAACAAGATTTTGCTAACAGCAGCCTGATATAGCTGCCTCCTGTGAGGCTCTGCCAGTGCCTGGCAAGTACAGGAGTGGACACTAGCAGTTATCCATTGGACGGAGCACAGGGTCCCCAATGAAAGAGCTTAAGAAAGTATCCAAGGAGCTCAAGGGGTTCACTGCCCTATAGGAGAAACAACAATATGAACTAACCAGTACCCCCAGAGCTCCCTGAGACTAAACCACCAATCAAAGAAAACACATGATAGGACTTGTGGCTCTAGCTGCATATGTAGCAGAGGATGGCCTAGTTGTCCATCAATGGGAGGAGAGGCCCTTGGTCCTGCGAAGATTCTTTGCTGGGGTATAGGGGGATACCGGGGCCAGGAATTGGGAGTGGGTGGGTTGGGAAACAGGGTGAGGGGGAAGAGGATAGGGAATTTTCAGAGAGGAACTACGAAAGGGGATATCATTTGAAATGTAAATAAAGAAAATATCTAATAAAATAAAAATAAAAGTGATTATATTTGAAGCCCCCCTGCAAAAAGAAAGAAAAGAAATCTTATTAATAGATTGAAACCTCAGGGCTGGTTTTGAAACTGAATCTGAAAATGTGATCAGCCCTTTCAAATCAAGTTGTTTTTGCTCTTTAAAGCCATTACAAAAGCATAGCTTGTATGTCTCTGTGTGTCTCTGTGTTTATCATGCACTTATAATCTTAATTTTAAAGTTGACTCATATTTCTATTTTATGTGACTGTGTAGAGGCCCACTCTCAGAGCAGTGTCATAACTTGGTTCCTGTCTTTTCCATTTGGCTCAGTGCTGGTTAGTTTTTATTATCAACTTGTTGCCATCTTGAGTCACCTGGGTAGAATGACATGGATGGGTCCAGTCAAATGTGGAATACAACATCCACAGGCAGGTGGCTGGGGCTGTGGAAGAAAGCTGAGCTTTGCTCTGGTTGTGAGCCCTCCAGTAGATCTTCTTCATGGTCTCTGCTCCAGTTCCTGCTCTGACTTCTTTCAATAACAGACGATAAAATAAAATCAGCCCTTTCTTGTCCTTTCACCATTTCTTTCTGAGCAATCATGTCATCACAGCTGCTGAAAAGCAAACTAAATCCATAGGTGCTCATACTGTGCTGCATGGATCCTTAACCTATCTATCCTCTGTCCATCTCTGTAAGGGGCTGAAACTTGTTTAATCTCATCTAGAGACCTGTGTCAAAATACAGTATCAAAATTCTCACCAATATGCACAAATGCAAATGCTTACAAAAGTACTAATATCGTTGGATTCTTTAATTAAAAGTAAACTTTCAGTAGACAAGTGTTCAAACGTATTGCTTGTTAGTAATGATGACTTGCTAGATTTATATTCAGGAAAGCAATTATCTTCAAAATATGTAAAGAATTCCTCCAAATCAATAAACGAAACAAATTGAACTCCACTGAACATGTTTTATATCAGCAGTTTGTTAAGTCAGTATCAAATTCCCCAATCAGCAAACAGCTGCTCAGTGTCGTTAGTGCTCAGGAAAATGCTACCCATAACCACAGAACAGAAAAATGCTACCCACAACCACAGAACAGGAAAATGCTACCCACAACCACAGAACAGGAAAATGCTACCCACGAACACAAAATAGACCTCGTGAGCTGAGACTAGCCCTTTCCTTGGTAAAAAGACAGTGTCTATTCTTGCTGAACATATTCACAACTTAAGTTCCAGCTTTTGCTGCCACCCACCTGTGCATGGATGTGCTTATTCACACAACTGTAGTCATATGATTGGAAATCATCAAAGAATGTCTCCACTGAAAGATAAGAAACCTTAAGTTTGTTTGCTCTCTGTAATAAATACTAAAGCAACAAGAATAAAAAGTGCAGTTTCATCTATTAACATACACCAAATTCAAAAGGATTTGAGTGAAAGAACAGAGATGCATTTGGTGTAGGATCCATTCACATCAAATTCAAAGTCAGATAGACCCATCACTGATGGTAGGGACACTGTGGCTGATAGGGGTGAATATCTTTATGCAACAGAAAACCTTCTTTGGATTATGATTTGGTTATGATTTGGTTTTGTGGCATAATCGGGTGTAGCATACATGATTAGGCATTATATGGACCCCTACCATTGTTTAGATGTTTGATTCATGTGCATACATAATGGATGTATTATATGATACAAAAATATTATTGCGACAAATAGAGCTGCAAACCTCATAGAGAATGGTTTTTTTCACCTTTTTTTGTTCTGTTGTTGTTATTGGTGGTGGTGGTGGTTTTTATTGCTTTGGGGAGGTTAGTTTTTGTTTTTTTTGTTTTTGTTTTTGTTTTTTGTTTTTGTTTTTTTTTGTCTATAGCACTTTCAAGCTCCTTTCTAAGAATTAGAATTACTCTAAGTGCACACAAAACAATCGCATAACTCAGTGACCACTGACACCAAGTAAATTTTAATATGCTCTGCACTCTCCATGGAGCGTTCCTTAAAATGGGTATTTTAACAGACATTTTAGTATCTTAATCATCTCATGTTTAATGACATAATTCAGGGGTATAAAATCCAGTCAAAATAGCATATTTTAAATACAGATAAATGAGACACATCTGTGAAGAGAAATGAAAAGAATGAAGATATATGAAAGCTTCCCCTAGATTTCACATGTTATTAACTGTTAAAGCCTAGTGAAAATTCAATGGTTAGACAACAGTTATTCATGTGCACTTTGGGCTATCAAGATAGCATATAAATGATCATTATGCAATTAAAATATTTTTCTTTTAAAGAAAATAATGTGTGAATTATATGATACAAAAACATTATAACAACAAATAGAGCTGCAACCCTCATAGAGAATTGATTTTCACTTTTTTTTGGGGGGGGGTTGTTGTTGTTGTTGGTGGTGGTGGTGGTGGTCGTAGTGGTGGACAGATAAATTTCATAAGCAAATTGAAGTGATTGGAGATATTTTATCAAAAACAGTGGGCTATTTAATTATTGTCTTTAAATTAATAATTACATATGAAATGCGCTACAAATTTTTGCTCACTCTACAAAACAAGTAATAATAACATGGGATTTATTTTACTGTGGGAAGATAAATATTCTGTCATTGCATTGGGATGGTAGCCTCATAAAACAATTCTGAGATCTACATCACTGTAGATATTAGAAACATCCTTATATTACAAATATGATCCATGGAGCTATGAATTTTCATCATTGGCCAAAAATTAATTTCAATTTTGTCTCACATTGCATACAGCCATATATTATTGCACCACATATTTTATGTAATTTTATTAATGATCTTTTTTTCAAATAGTTGAAAAGAAAAATATTTAAAAATATGTTCATATTTCTTTAGTTTGCCTTAGTTTGATAAACATTGCCCTGAGTGATCTTTATTTTAGAAAGAAAATATACTATTATTAATAACTTGGATTTTCTCAATCATGATAATTGAAATGAGAACATTGTAAAGGACAGGAAAGAACACTATAACTGAGAATCATTCTAGCTCCTGATAAGCCCCCAAGATTAAAGATAATTTGTTATGTTGCATGACATAGTTCCAGTAATTAACAAGTGATGTTCTTGACTCTAAATGTTTTCAATAGAAAATGAATACATTTCCTGATTAATTTTCTTATGACAATAAAACATAAACAAAACAGAAAGCCATGAGAATCTGGAAGTCTTGTATCTATAACTTCTATTTTGATAATCTACATTTATTTAGCTCTATATTCATCAAACTGTGCCCATTGAATTTGTGTGGTGATGTGTAACTTCATTGCAACAAAAGAACTAGCCATGAAGAGGTTTGAAGGTGACCCTGTTTGAACACAGAACAATTTAAATATTAATATTTTTAGTGAGGCCATTGTTTAGAAGGAAAAGCTTCACATTGTACATTTGTTGAAATTGGGAGGGGAAACCCAGAGACATAGAGAGGTGAAGCAAGAGTGCCAGGCAATGGAGGCCAAGACAGGTGCTCAGGTGAGATAGCAGGAGATCCTCGGGAGGTGGAGCCAGAACCAGGCACAGGCCACTTAGACAGATGATGGACACACAGATACTAGATGCTAGGTAGCTTCCGTTCCTTGGTTATTGTGAAGAGCACTAACATACATGAATATGTAAGTAACTCTGTAATATGCTAAGAACCTTTCTAATATAATCCCAGGAGCAGAATAAATAGATCATTTTGTAGTTCTAATCTTACTTTTCAGAAAATTCCATACCGAATTCAATAGTAGTAGGTTAAGTTACAGTCCCACTATTCATATACAAATGTTCCATTTTCCCTGGATCCTCTCATAGTCTTGATTTCACTTTCCTAATGACTAGTATTGTTGACCATTTACTGTTGAGTGGTCTCTACTAATCTCTCTCTCTCTCTCTTTCTCTTTCTCTATTCCACTCTCTCTCTCTCTTCCTCTCTCTCTCTCTCTCATCTTGTGCACGTGCACACACACACACACACACACACACATACACATGAATGCAATTTGATCAGTCCATTTAGTGTTACTTTCATGTGTATGATTTCAGGGTTAGTCAACCATTAGTTATGGGATAACCTATTAGGCGGCTGAACCCCTGGGAAGTCTACTCCCCCCCCCCCAACACCATTCTCACCATCAGGATTACTTATTTGCTAACAGTGCTTTATCTATAGGTGGGTCCTCATGAGATTTCCTCCTTCCATGTTAGCTTGTACTTACTCAGTTGGGTCATGTTTAGACAAGTCATATTGTTGAGTTACCATGGCTGATGTCTCCCTGTCTTTTTTAGGAGGCACAATTTCATAGCACATTTCCTGGTTCTCTGGCTTTTATGATCTTTCTGTTCCCTCTTCAGAGCTAACACTTTACCCTTAAGTGCTGGAGTTGTGTTATAGGTATATCAGTTGAACCTAGGCGTCCCCAATCACTTGTCCTCTGAATTTTGACTAGTTGTAATTTTCTGTAATTATCCCCTCTCATTCTTCTACAAAAATGTTTCCTTGATGCAGAGTGAGAACTACCCTTATGTATGAGCATAGAATAAATGTTTAGAATTCAGTTTAGAATAATTCTAGTTTCATAAGGTGGCAGTAGTAAGTGCTCCTCTGCCTGACCTCACATAGGAAACCTGTAGTTACCTTAGATGGAAATATCAGAGCTGGTTTCCATCCTGTTGAGTGGTCCCATGGAGGTTTGAATGAAGTACCCCTTTTAGTCTTGAACATTTTAATTTTGGTCCCCAATTGGGAGGCCAAGGACGGGTGGCCTTGCTGGAGAATGACTTCACTGGAGGCAAGTTTTAAGATTTCAAAAGACTCGAGGTCATTTTGATTTAGATCTCTCTGTTTCCCATCTAGCCCCATGTCTGCCTATCTATTGCTATGTCACCCTCCATTATAAGGATAGGGTCATTCCTCTGGAACCAGAAGCTCCCAAATGAAGCCTTTCTTCTACAAATGCTTTAATAATGGTGTCTTACTACAGTTATACATAGCAAACTACTATAGACCATTAAGCTCCAAAATGCAGTTGTTGGTTACTTTCAAGATAAGTGTGCCACTGCTAAATGCTTTGGAATGTCTTACCATACTGGTCTCACTCCTCCTCTGTGCTGAGCTCCCTGAAGTTAAAGACACCCCCTACTCCCCGCTTTCCTGCACTTTCCCCTTCAGACCAATTTTATACTGCTGATCCCCTCTCTAGAACTTTATCCTTTGATAACACTGTGCATTTCACTAGTTCAGCAACCACACGTACACACACACACACACACACACACACACACACACACACACCAGAGACCCCCACCCCACTTTGCGAACTACAGGCAACCAGCTGACTTGCCCTGTTCAGTAATGACATATTCATCAGGACCCGCTTCTCTACACACTCCACTACCTCATAGATGGAGTAGATGTTGTGGTAGACAGCCTCAAAACACTGAATCTGGGCAAGAGTGGTGCATGAGTTGGTTCTGCTAGTGAGCAAGGGCTTTGGAGACTTTATATGCCCCTTATTCCATTTCTTATTCTTGGATTACCACTAACAGGAGTGGCTTCAATAACTAGGTTTAAAAACAGAAGAGAGTCATCATCTTGGTCTCCTTGTTGGGTTTGTTTTGTTTTTTCTTTGTTTTGTTTTGTGTTGCATTGTGTTGTTTTTGTGGGGGATAATTCTTTTTCCTCTGCTAAGTAGTATGTTGGCTACAGGTTTATTGTATATGGCCTTCCTTATTTTGATGTATGTTATTCTAGCTTGAATTTTTTTAGTGTTTTTATGATGAGTGTATGTTGATATTCAAAGGCATAATTTTTGCATGTATTGATTTTTGTTCTTGTGTCCATGATATAACATGCATTTCTTTTGGAATGTCAAATCATGGTCAAATCCCTGAGATAAAGGCAACTTCATCATGGATAGGGATATTTTTGGCATTCTGTGGAATTAAATTATTTTATTATTAAATTAAAATTAAATTATTTTATTAATTTTGGCATCCAGATACACTCATTAATGGGAATTGGCTTATAATTTTCAGTTTCTATTTTGTTTTTATGGTGTTCTAAAATGACATAAAGAATTTGTTTTGTAGTTAACATCTGAAAATTCATCAGTAACAGTAAATACCAAGGAAAGGTGTGAATGGTTGAAAAGGTTTATGTATAGAGACAATACACATTTGGATGGCACAGTCATTAGGTAGCTTTTTCTCAGAATGCCTCCTACCAGTAGAAATGTAAGCATAGCTCATTTGTTCCCCATTCCTGACATGCTTTCAAGTTTATGTGGGCCTCCATTAGAGAATGTAAAAACTTGGGGGATGAAAATAAGTCTGGAGAAGAAATACAACAGCTTTATTTTTTTCCTAAAACAGTTTTAGAGAGAAAAAAAATATTTTAAAACAATTTTGACAAGGAAGTTTGTACCAGTAAATATCCACAACAACAAAAGAAGAACTTGAAGAATCAAGTATTATATTATATCTCAAAGAACATAGAAAACAGAACCAGTAAATCCACAAATTACTACATAGAAATGAGTAATATAGGTCAGATCAGAATTACACAAAATGGAATTATACAAAATTGACACTAAACAACAAAACAAAGAGTTTGGATTTTCAAAAATATATAGGAAAAAACAAACCTTTACTATGCTAATTTAAAAAAATACTGAAATAAGCAGAATATGTAATTCAGTTATAAAAAGAAATAATTCACATTTCTACCATGTATATGCAACATAGTACTGGAAATATTGGTGATAGAAATTAGGCAACTAAAGGCAGGGAAGCACATGTGAGTTAAGGGAAGTTACAATTTCCCTCTCCACACACTGTTTTTCCCAACATGTAAATCCGAGATAATAATACCCAAAGTCATGTAGGACTAATGCAAGTTCAGGGAAGTTATAGGAAACAAATTACATGAAATACTAGTGAGCTATAAGGAAAGGAAGATAAGGAAGCCCGTTTGAGTCTCTTGAATACAGAAAAATCAAGATTTTTAGGAAAATATGTAACCAACAATTGATTTATGTGCTGAGAAGTACTAGCAGATGAAATAAATAGAAGGGAATCCAAAAAAGTGGAAAGGTACTGCACACTTATAGATTAGATTAATATTTTTAATGCATTTGTACTACTCTTCATGATGTATGCATTTATTCAAATCCATTACAAAGTACTAAAAACATTTTTCTCAGAAATAGAAAATAACATTTCTAAAATTCTTAGGAAACCATTAAAAAAGAAATACAGGAGTTAAAAGAACACAGATGGAGAGACCACATCATGTAGCTTCAAATATATTGCAAAAACAGCCAGTACCAGCTTCTAACCATTCAGGCCAATGGACCAGAACAAAGAACAGAACGGAGCCAGCATCTCTACATCCAATAGTGTATTGAACAGTTTGCTGAGAACACACTACAGGGGAAAATAGTGTCTTCAATAAGTAGTCCTGGAGAAACTAGCAAATACATGGAGAGGATGAAAGGAGGAACCTGTCCCTTTTTTTCATCAGGGCTCCAAATCAAGTCAAAATGACTAAATAACTGGAAAGTGAGACTCAATAAATAAATAAATAAATAAATGAATAAAAATAAATAAATAAAACCACAAGAGAGAGGAAAGCTTAAGGGAAATACTTCAGAACATAAAGGTGAACTCAATTCTTCATAGAGTTACGAAAAGCAACTTGAAATTTCTTTGGGGAGGCGGCGCCATTTTCGGCTCCAGACAACCGGCCATCTTCCTGGTCAGAGCACAGGTGTCCACCCAGCCCAGGAGGCTTCTGCCTCAGGTTCTGCGGAAGCCACCTTGGTTCCGGGACTCCGAGGAAAGTAGTCTACACAGGTGAGAGTGTGGACTACTGAAACAACTACTTCTGTGACAGGCCAAAGCAACACAGCTTCTGGGAAAGATCTTGATTTGGGCCTTCATCTTTGGCCAGGAGGAGGCCCAAACACCAGATAACTGTGCACCTTCCCTGAAAGAGGAGACCTTGCCTGCAGAGACTGCTCTGACCACTGAAACTCAGAGGAGAGAGCTAGTCTCCCAGGTCTGCTGATAGAGAGTAACAAAATCACCAGAGGAACAATCTCTAAACAGAGACAACTATAACAACTAACTCCAGAGATTACCAGATGGCGAAAGGTAAACGTAAGAATCTTACTAACAGAAACCAGGACCACTCACCATCATCAGAACCCAGCACTCCCACTTCGCCCAGTCCAGGGCACCCCAACACACCCGAAAACCTAGACCTGGATTTAAAAGCATATCTCATGATGATGGTAGAGGACATCAAGAAGGACTTAAATAACTCACTTAAAGAAATACAGGAGAACACTGCTAAACCAGTAGAAGACATTAAAGAGGAAACACAAAAACCCCTTAAAGAATTGCAGGAAAACACAACAAAACAGGTGATGGAATTGAATAAAACCATCCAAGACCTAAAAAGGGAAGTAGACACAATAAAGAAAACCCAAAGTGAGGCAACGCTGGAGATAGAAACCCTAGGAAAGAAATCTGGAACCATAGATGCAAGCATCAGTAACAGAACACAAGAGATGGAAGAGAGAATCTCAGGTGCAGAAGATTCCATAGAGAACATCGACACAACAGTCAAAGAAAATGGAAAATGCAAAAAGATCCTAACTCAAAACATACAGGAAATCCAGGACACAATGAAAAGACCAAACCTACAGATAATAGGAGTGGATGAGAATGAAGATTTTCAACTAAAAGGAGCAGCAAACATCTTCCACAAAATTATTGAAGAAAACTTTACAAATCTAAAGAAAGAGATGCCCATGAACATACAAGAAGCATACAGAACTACAAATAGACTGGACCAGAAAAGAAATTCCTACCGACACATAATAATCAGAACAACAAATGCACTAAATAAAGATAGAATACTAAAAGCAGTAAGGGAAAAAGGTCAAGTAACATATAAAGGCAAGCCTATCAGAATTACACCAGATTTTTCACCAGAGACTATGAAAGCCAGAAGAGCCTGGACAGATGTTATACAGACACTAAGAGAACACAAATTCCAGCCCAGGCTACTATAGCCATCCAAACTCTCAATTACCATAGATGGAGAAACCAAAGTATTCCATGACAAAACCAAATTCACCCATTATCTCTCCACGAATCCAGCCCTTCAAAGGATAATAACAGAAAAAAAACAATACAAGGACGGGAACCACGCCCTAGAAAAAACAAGAAGGTAATCCCTCAACAAACCTAAAAGAAGACAACCACAAGAACAGAATGCCAAATTTAACAACAAAAATAACAGGAAGCAACAATTACTTTTCCTTAATATCTCTTAATATCAATGGACTCAACTCCCCAATAAAAAGACATAGAATAACAAACTGGCTAAACAAGCAAGACCCAACATTTTGCTGCTTAGAGGAAACTCATCACAGAGAAAAAGATAGACACTACCTCAGAATGAAAGGCTGGAAAACAATTTTCCAAGCAAATGGTATGAAGAAACAAGCTGGAGTAGCCATTCTAATATCTAACAAAATCGGCTTCCAACCCAAAATAATCAAAAAAGACAAGGAGGGGCACTTCATACTCATCAAAGGTAAAATCCTCCAAGAGGAACTATCAATTCTGAATATATATGCTCCAAATACAAGGGCAGCCACATTCATTAAAGAAACTTTAATAACCTCAAAGCACATATTGCACCTCACACAATAATAGTGGGAGGCTTCAACACACCACTTTCACCAATGGACAGATCATGGAAACAGAAACTAAACAGAGACAAAGTGAAACTAACAAAAGTTATGAAACAAATGGACTTAACAGATATCTACAAAACATTTTATCCTAAAACAAAAGGATATATCTTCTTCTCAGCACCTCACGGGACCTTCTCCAAAATTGACCACATAATTGGTCACAAAACAAGCCTCAACATATACAAAAATATTGAAATTGTCCCATGCATCCTATCAGATCACCATGGACTAAGGCTGATCTTCAATAACAAAATAAATAATAGAAAGCCAACATTCACATGGAAACTGAACAACACTCTTCTCAATGATAACTTGGTCAAGGAAGGAATAAAGAAAGAAATTAACGACTTTTTGGAGTTTAATGAAAATGAAGCCACAATATACCCAAACTTATGGGACCCAATGAAAGCATTCCTAAGAGGAAAACTCATAGCTCTGAGTGCCTCGAAAAAGAAACTAGAGAGAGCACACATTAACAGCTTGACAACACACCTAAAAGCTCTAGAGCAAAAGGAAGCAAATTCACCCAAGAGGAGTAGAAGGCAGGAAATAATCAAAGTCAGGGCTGAAATCAACCAAGTAGAAACAAGAAGAACTATTCAAAGAATCAAGGAGCTGGTTCTTTGAGAAAATCAACAAGATAGATAAACCCTTAGCCAGACTCACTAGAGGGCACAGGGAAAGCATCCTAATTAACAAAATCAGAAATGAAAAGGGAAACATAACAAAGATCCTGAAAAAATCCAAAAAACCATCAGATCTTTCTACAAAAGGCTATACTCAACAAAACTGGAAAACCTGGATGAAATGGACAAGTTTCTAGACAGATACCAGGTACCAAAGCTAAATCAAGATAAGGTTAATGACCTAAACAGCCCTATATCCCCTAAAGAAATAGAAGCAGTCATTAATAGTCTCCCAACCAAAAAAAGCCCAGGACCAGATGGGTTTACTGCAGAGTTCTATCAGACCTTCAAAGAAGACCTAATTCCAGTTCTTCACAAAGTATTCCACAATATATAAACGGAAGGTACTCTACCCAACTCATTCTATGAAGCCACAATGACTCTGATACCTAAACCACAAAAAGACCCAACAAAGATAGAGAACTTCAGACCAATTTCCCTTATGAATATTGATGCAAAAATCCTCAATAAAGTTCTTGCTAACCGAATCCAAGAACACATCAAAACAATCATCCATCCTGACCAAGTAGGTTTCATCCCAGGGATGCAGAGATGGTTCAATATACGAAAATCCATCAACGTAATCCAGTATATAAACAAACTCAAAGACAAAAACCACATGATCATCTCGTTAGATGCTGAGAAATCATTTGACAAAATCCAACACCCATTCATGATAAAAGTCTTGGAAAGATCAGGAATTCAAGGCCCATACCTAAACATGATAAAAGCAATCTACAGCAAACCAGAAGCCAACATCAAAATAAATGGTGAGAAGCTGGAAGCAATCCCACTAAATTCAGGGACTAGACAAGGCTGTCCACTCTCTCCCTACCTATTCAACATTGTACTTGAAGTCCTAGCCAGAGCAATTAGACAACAAAAGGAGATCAAGGGGATACAAATTGGAAAGGAAGAAGTCAAAATATCACTTTTTGCAGATGATATGATAGTATATCTAAGTGACCCTAAAAATTCCACCAGAGAACTCCTAAGCCTGATAAACAGCTTCAATGAAGTAGCTGGATATAAAATTAACTCAAACAAGTCAATGGCCTTTCTGTACAAAAAGGATAAACAGGCTGAGAAAGAAATTAGAGAAACAATACCCTTCTCAATAGTCACAAATAATATAAAATACCTTGGCGTGACTCTAACTAAGGAAGTGAAAGATCTGTATGATAAGAACTTCAAGTCTCTGAAGAAAGAAATTAAAGAAGATCTCAGAAGATGGAAAGATCTCCCATGCCCATGGATTAGCAGGATCAACATTGTAAAAATGACTATCTTGCCAAAAGCAATCTACAGATTCAATGCAATCCCCATCAAAATTACAACTCAATTCTTCAATGAATTAGAAAGGGCAATCAGCAGATTAATCTGGAATAACAAAAAAACCTAGGATAGCAAAAACTCTTCTCAAGGATAATAGAACCTCTGGTGGAATCACCATGCCTGACCTAAAGCTGTACTACAGATAAATTGTGATAAAAACTGCATGGTACTGGTATAGTGACAGACAAGTAGACCAATGGAACAGAATTGAAGGCCCAGAGATGAACCCACACACCTATGGTCACTTGATTTTTGATAAGGGAGCTAAAACCATCCAGTGGAAAAAAGACAGCATTTTCAACAAATGGTGCTAGCACAACTGGCTGTTTTCATGTAGAAGATTGCGAATTGATCCATTCCTATCTTCTTGTACTAAGGTCAAATCTAAGTGGATTAAGGAACTGCACATAAAACCAGAGACACTGAAACTTATAGAGGAGAAAGTAGGGAAAAGCCTCAAAGATATGGGTACAGGGGAAAAATTCCTGAATAGAACAGCAATGGCTTGTGCTGTAAGATCGAGAATAGATAAATGGGACCTCATAAAATTTCAAAGCTTCTGCAAAGCAAAAGACATCGTCAATAAGACAAAAAGGCAACCAACAAATTGGGAAAGGATCTTTACCTTTCCCAAATCGGATAGGGGACTAATATCCAATATATGTAAAGAACTCAAGAAGGTGGACTCCAGAAAATCAAATAACCCCATTAAAAAATGGGGCTCAGAGCTGAACAAAGAATTCTCACCTGAGGAATACCGAATGGCTGAGAAGCACCTGAAAAAATATTCAACATCCTTAATCATCAGGGAAATGCAAGTCAAAACAACCCTGAGATTCCACTTCACTCCAGTCAGAATGGCTAAGATCAAAAATTCAGGTGACAGCAGATGCTGGCGAGGATGTGGAGAAAGAGGAACACTCCTCCATTGTTGGTGGGATTGCAAGCTTGTACAACCACTCTGGAAATCAGTCTGGCGGTTCCTCAGAAAATTGGACATAGTACTACTGGAGGATCCTGCAATACCTCTCCTGGGCATATATCCAGAAGATGTCCCAACCGGTAAGAAGGACACATGCTCCACTATGTTCATAGCAGCCTTATTTATAATAGCCAGAAGCTGGAAAGAACCCAGATGCCCCTCAACAGAGGAATGGATACAGAAATGTGGTATATTTACACAATGGAGTACTACTCAGCTATTAAAAAAATGAATTTATGAAATTCCTAGCCAAATGGATGGACCTGGAGGGCATCATCCTGAGTGAGGTAACCCAATCACAAAGGAACTCACACAATATGTACTCACTGATAAGTGGATATTAGCCCAGAAACTTAGGATACCCAAGATATAAGATACAATTTGCTAAACGCATGAAATTCAAGAAGAACGAAGACCAAAGTGTGGACACTTTGCCCCTTCTTAGAAATGGGAACAAAACGCCCATGGAAGGAGTTACAGAGACAAAATTTGGAGCTGTGACGAAAGGATGGACCATCTAGTGATTGCCATATGCAGGGATCCATCCCATAATCAGCTTCCAAAGGCTGACACCATTGCATACACTAGGAAGATTTTGCTGAATGGACCCAGATATAGCTGTCTCTTGTGAGACTATGCCTGGGCCTAGCAAACACAGAAGTGGATGATCACAGTCAGCTATTGGATGGGTCACACGGCCCCCAATGGAGGATTTAGAGAAATTACCCAAGGAGCTAAAGGGAACTGGAACCCTATAGGTGGAACAACAATATGAACTAACCAGTACAGCGGAGCTCTTGTCTCTAGCTGCATATGTATCAAAAGATGGCCTAATCGGCCATTACTGCAAAGAGAGGCCCATTGGACTTGCAAACTTTATATGCCCCAGTAGAGGGGAATGCCAAGGCCAAAAAGGGGGAGTGGGTGGGTATGGGATTGGGGCGGTGGGTATGGGGGACTTTTGGGATAGCAATGAAAATGTAAACGAGGAAAATACCTCATTAAAAAATCACCTAAAATTTTTTTAAAAATATATATATTATATAGTGACAGTATAAAAAAAGAAGAAATTTCTTTGAAATAAAAAAACAACAGAATAGCAAAATCTATTCTCAACAATAAAAGAAGCCTGGCCCTGGAATGGTGGCACATGCCTTTAAGCCCAGCACATGGGAGACAGAGGCAGGTTGATTTCTGAGTTGGAGGCCAGCCTGATCTACAAAGTGAGCTCCAGGACAGCCAGGGCTTCACAGAGAAATCTGTTTTGAAAAACAAAAAACAAAACAAACAAAAAAAAAGAACAAAAAACCAAAAAATTAAAACCAAAATCAAAACCAAAACCAAAACAAACAGAACAAAAACAATAAAAGAACTTCTGGGGAAATCACTATCCCTGATCTCAAGCTGTTCTACAGAGCAATAGTGATAAAAACCTGCATGGTACTGGTACAGAGACAGGCAATGGGATAGAATTGAAGACCCACAATATGAACTAATCAGTATCCCCAGAGCTCCCTGGGACTAAACTACCAATCAAAGAAAACACATGATGGAACACATGTCTCTAGATGCATATGGAGCATAGGATGGCCTAGTAGGCCATCAATGGGAGAAGAGGCCCTTGGTCTTATGAAGGTTCTTATGTCCCAGTATAGGTGAATTCCAGGGCAAGGAGGTGGGAGTGGGTAGGTTGGGGAGCAGGGGAGAGGAGGATTTTTAGAGAGGAAACTAGGAAAGTGGATACCATTTGACATGTAAATAGAGACAATATCTAATTAAAATAACTTAATCTAAAAAAAGAATTAAAGACCCAGAAATGAACCCACATACCTATGGTCACATGATCCATCCAGTGGAAAAAGACAGCATTTTCAACAAATGAAGCTGGTTCAACTGGCAGTCAGTATGTTGAAGAGTGCCAATAGATCCATTCTTATCTCTTTGTACAAAGTTCAACTCCAAGTGCATCAAGGACTTCCACATAAACCAGATAAACTGAAACTAATAGAAGAGAAAGTGGGAAGGGCCCTGAATACATGGGCACTTGGGGAAAGTTCCTGAACATAACATCAATGGCTTATGCTCTAAGATCAATAATTGCCAAATGGGATAAGATTGCAAAGCTTCTCTAAGGCAAACAAAACTGTCAATAGGTAAAAATGACAATCAACAAATTGGGAAAATATCATTACCAATCCTACATCCAATTGAAGGCTAATATTCAATATGTACAAAGAACTCAAGACTCCAGACAATCAAAAAACCCTATTAAAAATGGGCTACAGAGCTAAACACAAAATTTTCAACTGAGGAAACTCAAATGGTGGAGAAGCACCTAAAGAAATGTTCAACATCCTTAGTCATCAGGGAAATGCAAATCAAAACAACCCCGAGATTACACTTCACACCAGTCAGAATGGCTAAGAGCAACAGTTGACAAGTGTAACAAGGACAATGTTCCACTATGTAACAAGGACACATGCCCCACTATGTTCATAGCAGCCTTACTTATAATAGCCAGAAGCTGGAAAGAACCTGGATGTCCTTCAACAGAGGAATGGATACAGAAAATGTAGTACATTTATACAATGAAGTACTACTCAGCTATTAAAAACAATGAATTCTTAAACTTCTGTGTGAGGTAACCCAATCACAAAAAAACTCACATAGTATGCACTCTCTGATAAGCTCAGGATACCCAATTTACAATTCACAGACCACATGAAGGTCAAGAAGAAGGAAGAACAAAGTGTTGGTGCTTCAGTACTTCTTAGCAGGGGTAACAAAATACTCACAAGAGCAAATATGGAGACAAAGTTTGGAGCAGAGACTGAAGGAAAGGCCATGCAGAGACTGCCTTACCTTGGGATCCATCCCATATATAGTTACCAAATGCAGACACTAGTGTGGATGCCAAGAAATGCATGCTGACAGGAGCCTGATATAGCTGTATTCTGAGAGGCCCTGCCAGAACCTGACATATACAGAGGTGGGTACTCACAGCCAACGTTTGAACTGATCACTCTGTCTCCAGTGAAGGAGATAGAGAAAGGACTGAAGGAGCTGAAGGGGTTTGCAACCCCATAGGAAGAACAATATGAACCAACCAGAGCTCCCAGGGTCTAAACCACCAATCAAGGAATACACATGGAGGAACCCATTGTTCCAGCTGTATATGTAGCAGAAGATGGCCTTTTCAGGCATTAATGGCAGAAGAGGCCCTTGGTCCTGTGATGGCTTGATGCCCCAGTGTAGGGAAATGTGAGAGTGGGGAGGCAGGAGTGGGTGGGTGGGGGCACACCCTCATAGAAGCAGGAGGAGAGGGCATAGGATAAGGGATTTCTGCGGAGAGGGGGAAATATCAAGAAAGGAGATAACATTTGAAATATAAATAAATAAAATATCCAATTTAAAAAAAAAGAAAAAAGAATTGAGTGTAAAATAGCTAATATAAACAATAATAAATAAATAAATAAATAAATAAATAAATAAGAAAGAATGGAGCTAGAGAGACAAAATACAACATAGATTAAAAAAATGTGAATGAATTCATTTCACAAGAAGATGCCATAGAATGTATAGAAGCTCAAACAATTTTATTGAAGGTCAGTATCATTATCATCGTCATTTGATTGAAATGCACAAAAATCATATATTTTTCTTAATAGATAGAACCTGGTGAAAAACGAAAACAACAACAAAAAGCCCTGCTGCGTGTATGACTTGTATGAGTGAACAATTGTTGAAAAACTCTGTGTAATTTCCTCAAAAAGTTTAAAATAAAGCTACCATCTGATTCAATTAATT
Source organism: Mus musculus (assembly GCF_000001635.26). NCBI lineage: Eukaryota > Metazoa > Chordata > Mammalia > Rodentia > Muridae > Mus > Mus musculus. The sequence continues at coordinate 10,260,885 of NC_000077.6, read as the reverse complement.
TTTTCTGGGTGATAAGTTTGTCAATGTGATGTCCACAAATCTGTGTTTACTGAAGCACTCTATATTACAGGCACATATATATAAATATATGATTGAATAATCTTCAGTTACATCTAATATATATCATATTCATGTTTATATGGTAAAATTATGTTTGTGCATGCATATACCACATATAAATACTGTATATTTGTATATATTATTCTGTCATAAAAAAGAATAAAATCCTGTCACAAAATTAAAAACCCTGATATTTTAGAAATAGAGAGAAAAATATGTAACTCAGACTGGGGTAGTTAAGAAAGAGGTAAAGAAAATGGGTGGTAAGCAAAGTCTCAATAACTAAAGGCATCAAGGAGGAATAAGCATTTGAAAACCTATTGTCCAACAAATTATAGAGTTTATGATATGACAACATGGTCTGTATTGTACAGTGTATGGAGTGCATGTCATGATATCACCACATCCGTGATATAGAACAGAGGGCCCAGAAATAAACAGATAAAGCTAGAGTCCCCTCATGTTTCCTAAAGGAGTCTACACATACAGTAGGATCAAGATTACCTCATCAGCAAAGTGTGCTACCATGACTGGATATCCATCCACAGAACAAAGATCGTCAATCCATATCTTTCACCCTGTAGAAAAATAAACTAGACATTTATTATGGACCTAGATTAAAGTTGAAAATGATTAAGCCACTAAAGCAGAACAGAGAATGCACATCGAGATGGTGAAGAAGTTAGGGACTCTCTGAAAAAAACCCGAGAGGCACAGACTAGCCTCAGGGTTTATCAATTGGAACAACCTGAAATTAATATTGTTTTGTGTGACAAAAGAAATTATCAGTGGAGAAATAGTATTCAGACTGAGGGAAAATCTTAAAAGCTCAACTTCAGGTAGAGGGATCATGGCCAGAATTTACAAAGACTTACAATCAATGCCAAAATAATCAAAATTGCCAATCAACAATAGGCAAATTCAAGCCTGTAATTATGTAACAACACACACACAAACACACACACACACACATACAAACACAGACACACAGACACTCACAGTCACACAGATATATGTAGGTAAAGATGAAAAAACCAAGAGAGGGTAAAAATAGTTGATGAAAAAGAATAAAAGTAACTGTAAGCCGAAGATGAAGTGAGGTGTGCAAGAGGCTAAGACAGTGGGTAGAGACTACGAGAGGAGATGGGGGTAGCAGAGAATGAAGGAGATGGGGAAAGAATCTACTTACTTAAGCACATTTTTTTATTTTTTGAAAATGTCACCAGGCTATCTAATAACTTCTGTGTTTTTTGTTTGTTTGTTTGTTTGTTTGTTTGGGTGTTTTTGTTTTTTGAGACAGGGTTTCTCTGTATAGGCCTGGCTGTCCTGGAACTCACTCTGTAGACCAAGCTGGCCTCAAACTCAGAAATCTGCCTGCCTCTGCCTCCCAAGTGCTGGGATTAAAGGAGTGCACCACCACTGCCCAGCTTGTGTGCTATTTTTAAAAACAAAAATAAATTAACTGGAAACAGCAAAAAATACCCTTCTTAATAAAACTCCATAAAGTTACACTAACTATACAAATAAAATATTCTATTTATATCAAAAACTAGAGCAAAAATGAGGCCTTCCATATTCTATTCTATAATTAGTATTGTATTTTATTTGCTAATATATTCTTTTAAACTAAGGGAAGTTAAGGTTTCTTTTTAAATTATTAACAAATTTAGAGCAATGTTTTGTAGTTGAGAGCCAGTTTTTGAAATATCACTCCATATTGTGTTATAGTAACAAGCTTGTTCACTCTCTTACAATGTTGATTTTTTCCCACGACCATATTCTGCTTAATTATATTAGCTTTAAAGGCCTTTAGAACAAGGCTGTCACTAGTATCATATAAATACTATAGAATTTTACTAGGCTATAAAAAATAAATTTGTAGGAAAATGGATGTATCTGGAAAATACAATATTATAGTGGTGACACAAACACAGCAAGACAGTGGCTATATTTTTTGTCTCACATGACACGACTCCAAATCATCATTATGATTGCTAGGGAAATGATAATAGAGATTTACAGGACTATAAATTGATAACATAGATTGGTTAGCTATTTGCTAATGCATCTGATGAACCAGGATAAACTGGCTGAACCCAGTTCATATTGGAGATATAGGAAGGTTTATCTCAAAGAAGGCCTGTACATACTGAGGTGACACTGATTCAATATGCAAACACATTGCACCCTAATATCAGACCACGGCCATGCAGACAAGATTTGGTCAATCATAGCAGCCGAACTTCTAGTCATTTGGGGAAACAGCCACTAACTATGACTATATTAAATATAAGTCAAGTGCAGCCCATGACATTTTCCTGCCAGGTATTGCTTTTTGTCTGTTGTAAGATAATTCACATACTGATGAGGAGGGTATTCCAAATCAGTTTCAGTTTGGAAAGTTGCCTAACTCCAGATATGTATTTCTTCTTGAAATAAACTTGGCAAATACCCCTGATCTAGTTTTTACTAAGGTACATCGCTTTTCACATCTTTGAATGTATTACTTTATTTTAGAATAAACAATCTAAAATTTTCAGAGTATCTCAAAATAAAATATCCATATGATCTTGATATTTTTATCTGACACACTATGTTTCAGCCTATACTACATGAATCTCAATGAAATTTCTCTTTGTTTCCTAAACATACCAGACACAGTCAAAAATATTCATGACTAATTTCACAATTAGAAAGTTTTGAAGAACTTCAGAAGCATATATAACCCTGTGTAAACATGCCCTTTCGTGGCTTCATCTTTATATGTTGAGTTTCCAACAAGCTCTATTTTTCCTTTGCATCCCAAGGAATAGAATTTTTCCCATATATCTCTGGGAGGAACAGTTTGAAGAAAGTTTCAAGTTGAAAGTGCATTTTCTTTTCTAATAAATATATGAATTTTTCATGAAAAAATAATTTTACAAAACTATTTTACTATTAAAGAAAAATCTCCAGAAAAATCTTCCTGTGATAGCCTTCGCTAAATGGAAGGCTTGTTTGTTTTGTTTTGTTTTGTTTTGTTTTGTTTTGTTGTTTTTAATCTGGGGTACATTAAAGTATCAAACCAAAACTCCAGTTTTCTGAAGGCATCCATAACTGCTGCTGGGGTGATCTGACCAAGGTGTCCTTACTTGGGCAGCAGGAGAAACATGGTACATATCGGGGAATACTGGGTGTTTCCTGGTAAGTAAGGGTGCTTCCCAATGCACATAATTGTCCTTATTTCTCTCTGTGTTATTGTTATTTATATCAAACAGTAACTGTTCATTGAGGGAATAAGGAATCAGGTATTGGCAAAACTGTCCCAAATTCTGCAGAAAATAATTTTCAGTAAATCTATATTTCACTGTTGAAATTAAATTGTACATTTATGTGAAAATTAATAACTCTACTAGCAGTTTTTCTGTCTCTTATGTCTGAAACACTTTGTTTCAATTGATTGGTTCTCCAATAACATTCTGTTTTATATTATGCAATTGACTTCAGACTCTTAGCGGTGTGAACATTGTTTTACACAGACACACAGACAATAAAACAGCATTTCTTACTCGTTTACTAATGAAAGCTTCAAGTAATGAGAACTCATGTTAGAGACACTTTCCAGAACAGACTCTGTGACTCAGAGGTTAAAAATTGCCTGATGCCCAGTCTGAGCTCAGCTCTGTCACCTGAATTTACAGGTGTCAGGAGAAAAATAAATTCTGTGATGTGTCTTCTGATCTACATGAACATGCTAGGAAGTTGCCATGGGTTGAACATGTGCATGTGTGCATGCATGTGTGTGTGTGTGTGTGTGTGTGTGTGTGTGTGTGTGTGTGTGTGTGTGTATGTGTGTGTATGTGTGTGTGCATGTGCACAGGGGTGAGCACATACACACATTTATTTAAATACTAGTTAAATAAACAAATTGTAATTTATGATTTTTTTTCCATTTTTTATTAGGTATTTAGCTCATTTACATTTCCAATGCTATACCAAAAGTCCCCCATACCCACCCACCCCCAATCCCCTACCCACCCACTCCCCCTTTTTGGCCCTGGCGTTCCCCTGTACTGGGGCATATAAAGTTTGCGTGTCAAATGGGCCTCTCTTTCCAGTGATGGCCGACTAGGCCATCTTTTGATACATATGCAGCTAGAGTCAAGAGCTCCGGGGTACTGGTTAGTTCATAATGTTGTTCCACCTATAGGGTTGCAGATCCCTTTAGCTCCTTGGGTACTTTCTCTAGCTCCTCCATTGGGAGCCCTGTGATCCATCCATTAGCTGACTGTGAGCATCCACTTCTGTGTTTGCTAGGCCCCAGCATAGTCTCACAAGAGACAGCTACATCTGGGTCCTTTCGATAAAATCTTGCTAGTATATGCAATGGTGTCAACATTTGGATGCTGATTATGGGGTGGATCCCTGGATATGGCAGTCTCTACATGGTCCATCCTTTCATCTCAGCTCCAAACTTTGTCTTTGTAACTCCTTCCATGGGTGTTTTGTTCCCAATTCTAAGGAGGGGCATAGTGTCCACACTTCAGTCTTCATTCTTCTTGAGTTTCATGTGTTTAGCAAATTGTATCTTATATCTTGGGTATCCTAGGTTTGGGGCTAATATCCACTTGTCAGTGAGTACATATTGTGTGAGTTTCTTTGTGAATGTGTTACCTCACTCAGGATGATGCCCTCCAGGTCCATCCATTTGGCTAGGAATTTCATAAATTCATTCTTTTTAATAGCTGAGTAGTACTCCATTGTGTAAATGTACCACATTTTCTGTATCCATTCCTCTGTTGAGGGGCATCTGGGTTCTTTCCAGCTTCTGGCTATTATAAATAAGGCTGCTATGAACAGAGTGGAGCATGTGTCCTTCTTTCCAGTTGGGGCATCTTCTGGATATATGCCCAGGAGAGGTATTGCAGGATCCTCCGGTAATACTATGTCCAATTTTCTGAGGAACCGCCAGACTGATTTCCAGAGTGGTTGTACAAGCCTGCAATCCCACCAACAATGGAGGAGTGTTCCTCTTTCTCCACATCCACGCCAGCATCTGCTGTCACCTGAATTTTTGATCTTAGCCATTCTGACTGGTGTGAGGTGGAATCTCAGGGTTGTTTTGATTTGTATTTCCCTGATGATTAAGGATGTTGAACATTTTTTCAGGTGCTTCTCTGACATTCGGTATTCCTCAGGTGAGAATTCTTTGTTCAGCTCTGAGCCCCATTTTTAAATGGGGTTATTTGATTTTCTGAAGTCCACCTTCTTGAGTTCTTTATATATGTTGGATATTAGTCCCCTATCTGATTTAGGATAGGTAAAGATCCTTTCCCAATCTGTTGGTGGTCTTTTTGTCTTATTGACGGTGTCTTTTGCCTTGCAGAAACTTTGGAGTTTCATTTGGTCCCATTTGTCAATTCTCGATCTTACAGCACAAGCCATTGCTGTTCTGTTCAGGAATTTTTCCCCTGTGCCCATATCTTCAAGGCTTTTCCCCACTTTCTCCTCTATAAGTTTCAGTGTCTCTGGTTTTATGTGAAGTTCCTTGATCCACTTAGATTTGACCTTAGTACAAGGAGATAAGTATGGATAGATTCGCATTCTTCTATACGATAACAACCAGTTGTGCCAGCACCAATTATTGAAAATGCTGTCTTTCTTCCACTGGATGGTTTTAGCTCCCTTGTCGAAGATCAAGTGACCATAGGTGTGTGGGTTCATTTCTGGGTCTTCAATTCTATTCCATTGGTCTACTTGTCTGTCTCTATACCAGTACCATGCAGTTTTTATCACAATTGCTCTGTAGTAAAGCTTTAGGTCTGGCATGGTGATTCCACCAGAAGTTCTTTTATCCTTGAGAAGACTTTTTGCTATCCTAGGTTTTTTGTTATTCCAGACGAATTTGCAAATTGCTCCTTCCAATTCCTTGAAGAATTGAGTTGGAATTTTGATGGGGATTGCATTGAATCTGTAGATTGCTTTTGGCAAGATAGCCATTTTTACAATGTTGATCCTGCCAATCCATGAGCATGGGAGATCTTTCCATCTTCTGAGATCTTCTTTAATTTCTTTCTTCAGAGATTTGAAGTTTTTATCATACAGATCTTTGACTTCCTTAGTTAGAGTCACCCAAGATATTTTATATTATTTGTGACTATTGAGAAGGGTGTTGTTTCCCTAATTCCTTTCTCAGCCGGTTTATTCTTTGTATAGAGAAAGGCCATTGACTTGTTTGAGTTAATTTTATATCCAGCTACTTCACCGAAGCTGTTTATCAGGTTTAGGAGTTCTCTGGTAGAATTTTTAGGGTCACTTATATATACTATCATATCATCTGCAAAAAGTGATATTTTGACTTTCTCTTCTCCAATTTGTATCCCCTTGATCTCCTTTTGTTGTCGAATTGCTCTGGCTAATACTTCAAGTACTATGTTCAAAAGGTAGGGAGAAAGTGGGCAGCCTTGTCTAGTCCCTGATTTTAGTGGGATTGCTTCCAGCTTCTCTCCATTTACTTTGATGTTGGCTACTGGTTTGCTGTATATTGCTTTTATCATGTTTAGGTATGGGCCTTGAATTCCTGATCTTTCCAAAACTTTTATCATGAATGGGTTTTGGATCTTGTCAAATGCTTTTTCTGCATCTAACGAGATGATCATGTGGTTTTTGTCTTTGAGTTTGTTTATATAATGGATTACATTGATGGATTTTCGTATATTAAACCATCCCTGCACCCCTGGAATAAAACCTACTTGGTCAGGATGGATGATTGCTTTAATGTGTTCTTGGATTCGGTTAGCGAGAATTTTATTGAGGATTTTTGCATCGATATTCATAAGAGAAATTGGTCTGAAGTTCTCTATCTTTGTTGGGTCTTTCTGTGGTTTAGGTATCAGAGTAATAGTAGCTTCATAAAATGAGTTGGGTAGAGTACTTTCTACTTCTATTTTGTGAAATAGTTTGTGCAGAACTGGAATTAGATCTTCTTTGAAGGTCTGATAGAACTCTGCACTAAACCCGTATGGTCCTGGGCTTTTTTTGGCTGGGAGACTATTAATAACTGCTTCTATTTCTTTAGGTGATATGGGACTGTTTAGATGGTCAACTTGATCCTGATTCAACTTTGGTACCTGGTATCTGTACAGAAATTTGTCCATTTCGTCCAGGTTTTCCAGTTTTGTTGAGTATAGCCTTTTGTAGAAGGATCTGATGGTGTTTTGAATTTCTTCAGGATCTGTTGTTATGTCTCCCTTTTCAGTTCTGATTTTGTTAATTAGGATTTTGTCCCTGTGCCCTCTAGTGAGTCTAGCTAAGGGTTTATCTATCTTGTTGATTTTCTCAAAGAACCAACTCCTCGTTTGGTTAATTCTTTGAATAGTTCTTCTTGTTTCCACTTGGTTGATTTCACCCCTGAGTTTGATTATTTCCTGCTGTCTACTCCTCTTGGGTGAATTTGCTTCCTTTTTTTCTAGGGCTTTTAGATGTGTTGTCAAGCTGCTAGTATGTGCTCTCTCCTGTTTCTTCTTGGAGGCACTCAGAGCTATGAGTTTCCCTCTTAGAAATGCTTTCATTGTGTCCCATAGGTTTGGGTACGTTGTGGCTTCATTTTCATTAAACTCTAAAAAGTCTTTAATTTCTTTCTTTATTCCTTCCTTGACCAAGGTATCATTGAGAAGAGTGTTATTCAGTTTCCACGTGAATGTTGGCTTTCCATTATTTATGTTGTTATTGAAGATCAGTCTTAGGCCATGGTGGTCTGATAGGATACATGGGACAATTTCAATATTTTTGTATCTGTTGAGGCCTGTTTTGTGACCAATTATATGGTCATTTTTGGAGAAGGTCCCGTGAGGTGCTGAGAAGATGGTATATCCTTTTGTTTTAGGATAAAATGTTCTGTAGATATCTGTCAGGTCCATTTGTTTCATAACTTCTGTTAGTTTCACTGTGTCCCTGTTTAGTTTCTGTTTCCACGATCTGTCCATTGAAGAAAGTGGTGTGTTGAAGTCTCCCACTATTATTGTGTGAGGTGCAATGTGTGCTTTGAGCTTTACTAAAGTGTCTTTAATGAATGTGGCTGCCCTTGCATTTGGTGCGTAGATATTCAGAATTGAGAGTTCCTCTTGGAGGATTTTACCTTTGATGAGTATGAAGTGTCCCTCCTTGTCTTTTTTGATAACTTTGGGTTGGAAGTTGATTTTATCCGATATTAAAATGGCTACTCCAGCTTGTTTCTTCAGTCCATTTGCTTGGAAAATTGTTTTCCAGCCTTTCACTCTGAGGTAGTGTCTGTCTTTTTCCCTGAGATGGGTTTCCTGTAAGCAGCAGAATGTTGGGTCCTGTTTGTGTAGCCAGTCTGTTAGTCTATGTCTTTTTATTGGGGAATTGAGTCCATTGATATTAAGAGATACTAAGGAAAAGTAATTGTTGCTTCCTTTTATTTTTGTTGTTGCAGTTGGCATTCTGTTCTTGTGGCTGTCTTCTTTTTGGTTTGTTGAGTGATTACTTTCTTGCTTGTTCTAGGGCGTGATTTCCGTCCTTGTATTGCTTCTTTTCTGTTATTATCCTTTGAAGGACTGGATTCGTGGAAAGATATTGTGTGAATTTGGTTTTGTAGTGGAATACTTTGGTTTCTCCATCTATGGTAATTGAGAGTTTGGCCGGGTATAGTAGCCTGGGCTGGCATTTGTGTTCTCTTAGTGTCTGTATAACATCTGTCCAGGCTCTTCTGGCTTTCATAGTCTCTGGTGAAAAGTCTGGTGTAATTCTGATAGGCCTTCCTTTTTTATGTTACTTGACCTTTCTCCCTTACTGCTTTTAATATTCTATCTTTATTTAGTGCATTTGTTGTTCTGATTATTATGTGTCAGGAGGAATTTCTTTTCTGGTCCAGTCTATTTGGACTTCTGTAGGCTTCTTGTATGATCATGGGCATCTCTTTCTTTATGTTTGGGAAGTTTTCTTCTATCATTCTCATCAATTCCTTTTATCCATAGGTTTGGCCTTCTCATTGTGTCCTGGATTACCTGGATGTTTTGAGTTAGGATCCTTTTGCATTTTGTATTTTCTTTGACTGTTGTGCCGATGTTCTCTATGGAATCTTCTGCACCTGAGATTCTCTCTTCCATTTCTTGTATTCTGTTGCTGATGCTCGCATCTATGGTTCCAGATCTCTTTCCTAGGGTTTCTATCTCCAGCGTTGCCTTGTTTTGGGTTTTCTTTATTGTGTCTACTTCCCTTTTTAGTATGGTTTTGTTCATTTCCATTACCTGTTTGGATGTGTTTTCCTGTTTTTCTTTAATGACTTCTACCTGTTTGGCGGTGTTTTCCTGCTTTTCTTTACGGGCCTGTAACTCTTTAGCAGTGCTCTCCTGTAATTCTTTAAGTGAGTTATTAAATTCCTTCTTCATGTCCTCTATCATCATCATGAAAAATGTTTTTAAATCTGGGTCTAGATTTTCGGTTGTGTTGGGGTGCCCAGGACTAGGTGGGGTGGGAGTGCTGCGTTCTGATGATGGTGAGTGGTCTTGATTTCTGTTAGTATGATTCTTACGTTTGCCTTTCGCCATCTGGTAATCTCTGAAGCTAGCTGTTTTAGTTATCACTGTTAAGAGCTTGTTCTTCAGGTGACTCTGTTAGCCTCTATAAGCAGACCTGGAGGGTAGCACTCTCCTTAGTTTCAGTGGACAGAGTATTCTCTGCAGGCAAGATCTCTTCTTGCAGGGAAGGTACCCAGATATCTGGTGTTCGAACCAGACTCCTGGCAGAAGTTGTGTTCCACTCACTAGAGGTCTTAGGATCCCATGTGGAGTCCTGTGTGGGCCCTTGAGGGTTTTGGGCAAGACTCTGCTGGCAAGGTAGCCCGGGCTCGAGTGGAGCGGAAGGGACTTCTGTCCCAGATCAGGCCCGGGTAGCCTGCTTCCCTATGTACCACAGTCTCAGGTTACACGCGATTGGATTGGGGCAGGTGCTGTGTTCCACTCACCAGAGGTCTTAGGATCCCATGGGGAGTCCTGTGTGGGCCCTTGCGGGTGTTGGGCAAGACTCTGCTGGCAAGGTAGCCCGGGGCTCGAGTGGAGCGGAAGGGGCTTGTCGTAATTTATGATTTTAAGGACCCTTATAAACTAAAATTTTTTATAAATTCCTCCAATATCTGAATATCAGTTTCCTACTGTGGTTCTTTTTGAAAACATGTAATTTATGGAGGTAACAGAATGCCACATATCTCAAGCTATTCATTGTAGACACTCTAACCATGTTCTTGCAGCCACAAATTGGGTACATAGAAAATAATCTTGATACCTTGGGGAAAATCACCAGATTTAAAAAGACTGAACAAGTATCTTCTGCATATTTAGGGGCTATAATATACCCTCTATGTTGTAATTAAATCCATCAACCAGATTTTCATTAATAATAAAATTATTATAACATTATAGAACAATCAAGTATATAAAGTGTAATGCTTATCATCACCATTAATAAATAATACGTAAAGCAAGCATTCTGTGTGTTATCAAAATGATATCAGTCAATTAAATGATGACTTTCTAACAAGCTTAGGAACTGTGATCAGGGGAAATTATTTCTTTTGTCGTAAGTGTGTTTACATTATATAACGTATATATCAGAGTGGGGGTAATTGTTTAGCTTGTAAATGTGAAAAGAGAAAGATGAGGAGAACTTATCTATTGTAGAGCTAGCTTCGTGCAGTACAAGGGATCGAGCCTATGAAGAAAGGTTGACAGAGGCTACCAGGGAAGCAGCCCTAGACAGAGGCAGTGAGTCTTTAGGGAGAAAGAGTTATGCACCAGATACTTCCTGATATTTTTCAATCATGCTGTATGTCATCATTGCCAAGGTTTTCTCAGTTTGAGGATTTCATTGGCTCCATGATAAAAAGTAAGCATGCCTTTCAGGTTTTTATGGAAAATGTGGTGCATCTTATTAAAGATTGGCATAGTTATCTTATTTATAGCACTCATTATGAGATGTTTTAGGAGTAAATTAAATGAGTTGAAACCTGAATTGTGATTGGAGAGGATAAGAAGTTCAAAGTAATATTTGGTTACATACTACATCAGAAGCCAGCCTGGACTACCTCAGACCCAAGTTCAAAGACACACACACACACACACACACACACACACAAGAGTGCCTACAAATTCTGATACTCTAATAATTTAGCAGACACTTGCACAGTAGACTGTTTCAAAGAAAGAAACAAAAGAAACAAAAACAAACAAAACAAAACCAACAGCAAAAACTTTCCTCTCTCTCTCTCTCTCTCTCTCTCTCTCTCTCTCTCTCTCTCTCTCTCTCTCCTCTTGTTCTCTCTCTCTCTTCCTTTGTTCAATTATAGAAATTTAACTGAGGTTCTTAATCATGCTAGGCAAACGCTAATTGACCTATATTCCTAGCTCCCTAGGGACAATTTTACCTTCATGGATTTTTACATTTCGGCAAAGCATTAAAGGAACGAATGATATTCATTTTAGCTACTATTTTCAGTTTAATTTATTTCCAGCTTAAAATAAACGTATGCACATTCATGTCTCTTTTGTGATCGATGGCCCACCTGTATGAGTGCACAGGAATGAGGAAGAGTCAATGCTTTAGGAGGGGAAAGTGGAAGCTCTTCTAGAATGTTCTGTTTCCTGCCTGTGATCTGAGTTATCGATTTGACTCACATGCAAATAGGCTACATCAGCTTCCATAGAGGAATTTCCTGTAGCAGATTGGCCTGTGAGCATGTCTGTCTTTATTATAATTGATGTGGACAGGTCCAGCCTACAGTGGGCCTTTCCGTTTCTAGGTAAATGACTTTGGATATATAAGAAAGGTAGGGGAATGTGAGTCTGGGAGCAAACCAGAAAGCAGTGTTTCTTCTTTGCCTCTGCTTCAGGTTCTCTCCTATCCCCTGTTGCCTTGAGTGCCTGCCTTGTCTTCCCTCAGTGATGGGGTAACCTGTAAGCCAATAAACACTTTCCTCCCTCCTTTAAGTTGCCTTTGGTTAGTATTTTATCACAACAAGAAAATATCAGATTCAGGACACATTCTAATTTTCTAATGTCTGAATATATTGAAGTAGCAACATACTACATAAACACCAAAGTTAAAAGCACAGAAAGTAAGAGCAGGACATACAAAAACAAAAACAAAAACAAAAACAAAAACAAAAACATCTAGAGTGTGATGTGGCCCTGACCTCCCTCCTACATTTCAGAGTCAGTGAGACTTAAAGAAAATGCCAGAAATATGATCCCTGTCACAGTGAATCTCACAGTCCTGAGGAATCTAACAGAGATTTTTTTCTAGTAATATGTAACAGCTGAAGAAACAACTGATATTTGTTCAGAAGCTTAGATGGTCAACTTAAGAGGTTGATGACTGCATCTTTACAGAGGAGATACTATATGAGCTGAAATGAGGTAAAGGCATTGCAAAATGAGAGAATTGACTAAAATACAGACATTTACAACAGAAACAATAACTTAGCCAGCTACAATATACTAGCATCAAGTATTTCATTTCACTTAAGTTTCAATAAGGCAGATATTATTTAAATTGAAAATATTTTCTCTCATTATATAAAGTAGTGTTATTTATGCTACTTATGCAGGTAAATGTGAAGGTATGGTGCTTTGTCCAAAATTTTGAAATCAGGCTGACTCTGTAAATGAAAATAGTTAGTCCCTTATACCCTCCCCCTGCCCTGCTCCCCAAACCACCCACTCCTGCTTCCTGGCCCTGGTGTTCCCCTATACAGGGGCATATAAAGTTTGCAAGACCAAGGGGCCTCTCTTCCCAATGATGGCTGACTAGGACACCTTCGCCTACATATGCAGTTAGAGACAAGAGCTCTGGGGTTACTTGTTAGTTCATATTGTTGTTCTTTCTATAGGGTTGCAGACAGCGTTATCTCCTTGGGTACTTTATCTAGCTCCTTCATTAGGGGCCCTCTGTTCTATCCAAAAGACGATTGTGAGCATCCACTTCTGTATTTGCCAGGCACTGGCATATCCTCATAAGAGACAGGTATATAAGGGTCCTGTCAGCAAAATCTTGCTGGCATATGCAATAGTGTCTGCACTTGGTGGCTGATTATGAGATGTATCCACGGGTGAGGCAGACTCTGGATGGTCCATCCTTCTATCTCAGCTCCAAACTTTGTCTCTGTAATTCATTCCCTATTCTAAGGAGAAATTAAGTATCCACACTTTGGTCTTCCTTCTTGATTTTCATGTGTTTTGCAAATTGTATCTTGGGTATTCTAAGTTTCTGGGCTACTATACACTTATAAATGAGTGCATGTCATGTGAATTCTTTTGTGATTGGGTTACCTCACTCAGGATGATATCCTCCAGATTCATCCTTTTGCCTAAAAATTTCATAAATTCCTTGTTTTTAATAGCTGAGTAGTACTCCATTGTGTGTAAATGTACCACATTTTATATATCCATTCCTCTGTTGAGGGACATCAGGGTTCTTTCCAGCTTCTGGCTAGTATAAATAAGGCAGCTATGAACATAGTGGAGCATGTGTCCTTATTACCAGTTGGAACATATTCTGGGTGTATACCCAGGAGAGGCATTGCAGAATATTGCAGTAGTACTATGTCCAAATTTCTGAGGAACTGCCAGACTGATTTCAAGAATGGTTTTACAAGCTTGCAGTCCCACCAGCAATGGAGAGTGTTCTTCTTTCTCCACATCCTCGCCAGCATTTGCTGTCACCTGATTTTTTTTATCTTAGCCATTCTGACTGGTGTGAAATAGAATTTCAGGGTTGTTTTGATTTGCATTTCCCTGATGATTAAGAATGTTGAACATTATTTTCAGGTGATTCTCAGCCATTTGGTATTCCTCAGTTGAGAATTTTTTGTTTAACTCTGTACCCCATTTTTAGTGGGGCTATTTGAATTTCTGGAGTCCATCTTCTTGAGTTCTTTGTGTATATTGGATATTAGACCCCTATCAGATTTAGGATTGGTAAAGATCCTTTCCCAATCTGTTGGTGGCTTTTTTGTCTTATTGACAGTGTCTTTTGCTTTACAGAAGCTTTGCAATTTTATGAGGTTCCATTTGTTGATTCTTGATCTTACAGAACAAGTCACTGCTGTTCAGTAATTTTCCCCCTGTGCCCATATCTTCGAGGCTTTTCCCCACTTTCTCCTCTACAAGTTTCAGTGACTCTGGTTTTATGTGGAGTTCTTTGATCTATTTAGCCTTGAGCTTTATACAAGGAGATAAGAATGGTTCAATTTGCATTCTTCTACATGATAACCGCCAGTTGTGCCAGCACCTTTTGGTGAAAATGCTGTCTTTTTTTCCACTGGATGGTTTTAGCTCCCTTGTCAAAGATCAAGTGACCATAGGTGTGTGGGTTCATTTCTAGGTCTTCAATTGTATTTCACTGATCTACCTGTCTGTCGCTGTAGCAGTACCATACAGTTTTTATTATAATTGTTCTGAAGTACAGCTTGAGGTGAGGCATGGTGATTCCACCATAGGTTCTTTTATTGTTGAGAACAGTTTTTGTTATCCTATGTTTGTTTTTGTTTTTGTTTTGTTTTGTTTTAATTCCAGATGAATTTGCAAATTGCCCTTTCTAACTCAGTAAAGTATTTGATTTCTCCATCTATGGTAATTGAGAGATTTGTTTGGTATAGTAGCCTGGGCTGGCATTTGTGTTCTCTTAGGGTATGTATAACATCTGTCCAGGATCTTCTGTGTTTCATAGTCTCTGGTAAGAAATCTGGTGTAATTCTAATAGGTCTGCCTTTATATGTTACTTGACCTTTTTCCCTTACTGCTTTTAATATTCTGTCAGTATATTTGTTGTTCTGATTATTATGTGTCAGGAGGATTTTTTTCTGGTACAGTCTATTTGAAGTTCTATAGGCTTCTTGTATGTTCATGGTCATCTCTTTCTTTAAGTTAGGGAAGTTTTCTTCTATAATTTTGTTGAAGGTATTTATTTGCTGGCCCTTTAAGTTGAAAATATACATTCTCATCTACTCCTATTATTCATAGGTTTGGTCTTCTCATTGTGTCTTGGTTTTCCTGGATGTTTTGGTTTAGGATCTTTTTTGCATTTTGCATTTTTGATTGTTGTGTACGTGTTCTCTATAGAATCTTCTGCATCTGAAATTCTCTCTTACATTTCTTGTATTCTGTTGCTGATGCTCGCCTCTATGGTTCATGTTTTCTTTCCTAGGATTTCTATCTCCAGGGTTGTCTCACTTTCGGCTTGCTTTATTGTTTCTACTTCCCTTTTTAGATCTTGGATGGTTTTGTTCAATTCCATCATCTGTTTGGTTGTGTTTTACTATAATTCTTTAAGGGGTTTTTGTGCTTCCTCCTTAAGGCCTTCTACCTTTTTAGCCATGTTCTTCTGTATTTCTTTAAGTGACTTATTAATTTCCTTCTTAAAATCCTCTTCCAGAATCATGAGATACAATTTTAAATCTGAATCTTGCTTTTCCGGTGTGTTGGGGTATCCAGGACTCGCTTTGGTGGGAGTGCTGGGTTCTGATGACGCTGAGTGGTCTTGGTTTTTGTTAGTAAGATTCTTACATTTGCCTTTCACCATCTGGTAATCGCTGGTGTCATATGTTCTAGCTTTCTCTGGCTGGAGCTTGTTCCTCCTGTAATCCTTTTAGCCTCTGTCAGCAGTCCTGGGAGTCCAACTCTTTCTTGAGTCTCAGTGGTCAGAGTACTCTCTGAAGGCAAGCTCTGTTCTTGCAGGAAAGGTGCACAGAGGTCTGGAGCTCATCTTTGCCTCCTGGCTGAAGAAGAAGGCTGGAAAGAGACCCTGTTCCAGAAGCTATGTTGCTTCTGCAGCCTGTGCTCTCTCCTGTGCAGACTCGTTTCTAAGGGACCTGGGATACAAGATGGCACTCTCAAATATGCCTGTGATCAGAGCCTTCTCTGGAGGCCAACTCTCCTCTGGCAGGGAAAGTGCACAGAGGTCTAGAGCTCAGTTCTGCCTCCTGGCTGAAGATGAATCCCTGAAATGGTCCCTGTCCCAGAAGCTATGTTGCTTCTGCAGCCAGCGTGCTCTCCTGTGCAGACTGGTCTCTGAGGTACCCAGGATCGTTCTTTTGATCTTGATGTGAGATTAAAACTAATTAAAAACTTGGGTTTGGAAGAGGTATCTTTGTAATGACACACACTCTACTAAGTCTAGATGAAATGTAGCAAGTCAGACTTGACAGAATTAAAAACTCTTGACTTTCTTGTAGAAAAGATGAGAATTTCAGGTGCAGGATTGAAAAAAGCACTTGGCATATGTAATACAAGGCAAAGAATTACATCAAAAAATCACAAAAGTTAAAGTATTAAGAGAAATAATGTAGGGCTGGAGAAATGGCACAACAGTTAAATACACATACTGCTCATCCAGAGTCCCAAAGTCACTTCCCAACAGGACAGGTAGTTCACAACCACCTACAGCACCATAACTGTAGCTCCAGGGAATATCACACCTTTGTCACTGCTGGCACCGGTACTTATCTACAAACACACACATATAAAACTCACAAAAAATAAAAGGGATGTAAAAGAGAGGTTACAAACCAAAGAAACAGAAGCTCCTCTTTTAAAAGAGGACAAGTCATAGTTCTAGCTATAATTTGCAAAAATTCACAAGTACCCCTTCGATGACTCAAAATTCTCAAATAGGAATTGTGACCTGTTAATCAGTCATCATGTTGCCTTAATTAAATCACCTTATATGTGTTCAGGAACAGTGAAAGTAGAAAGGCTGGGAGCATCAGTTCTGATGAGGCTGTAGAGCAAATGAATTCTAATCTGTTACTATTGCTAACAGGAAATCTGTAACTATTTTGAGGAATGATGCAAATGTCAGCTCCAATCTTAGGTAGTCATCCTCCCATAAAAGGATTTTCTATGGAGTATATTTGCAGACCCACACAGCAATTACATGTGGATCTTCATAGCAGCTTTACATGTAATAATCAAAAATTGGAAACAACCTTAAATGATCTACAAATGAATGGGTCAAAGAATTGCAGAAAATTAGTAAAATATTTAGAAACTTAGCTGCCTTTTCCCAAAAGTGAATGGGTGAAAATTAAAATACTATAAATAAATGAAATCTGACACAAAGTTGTAAAGAAATTATTAACCCACTGAACTGACTGTCTTGAGATGACAAAATGATTACTAAGTGGCAGGATTTAGCTCAGTTCTCCTGAAGGAGGTGTGAGAACATTGACTAGTAAGGGGCATTTGGTGATGGAAGTGTTCTACAGCTAGATTAAAGTGGTGGATTCTTAAGTATCCATGTGAAAAACATCAAATACTCACCTCTAGTGGCTGGCTATTTTGTAAGATTAAAGGGAAATACAGAGGTGTTGCATCTGTGAGCAGGTAAGTAGCCTGTCCTGAGATCACCTTCTGTTCAAAGAAGTTGCTTTGCAACAAAAATATGAATGCATAGCAATGATGTTTTCAGAAGTGTGAATGGGTGAAGACCCCATCCCATCCTTACGCGTGATGCATGCCTTTAATCAGATTTATGAGATGAAGAAAAATGGGAAATGGCTATTTTTCTATGGGAGTCTATGGAAGTCATTCAGAGCCAGAAGAAGAAATTAGCCATAGGGCAGGCCAAGGTGAAGAAAAGATATAACAGAAGGGTGTGAACTACAAGCCTTTTTCTCAGGTGGGGTATCTCCAAGACCAGCCATGTGACAGTCCTATGTAGGTGCTCACAGTGGGCTAACAGGAAGATAGCAGTTTACAGGAGAGAAAAACACATTATCTTTAGTGTGCAGGTCCTGGGAAGGTGTACATGCTCCTGTAACTGAATCCCCTTCATTACTCCTCTAAACAAACAATCTGATGAAACTCAGTGCCATACACACACACACACACACACACACACACACATACAAACATGCACACAAACAAGCACATACATGCAAGTTTTTGCATAAACACACACATAGCCACACATGTGCAAGCACACACACACAGATAGAGACAGAGAGAGAGAGGAAAGCTGGAAAGAGGAGAATAAGCAGAGTTGGATGAGGATGAGACAGGGAATCCCCTTAGGAGGATGACTATGATTGAAATACATTATGCTCATGTGTGAAAATAAAACATATTATTATATGTGATCCACATATGCTAAAAGGAAATATTAAAAGAAATAGAAGAAATTCAACAAGATGAAACAAAACGATTGGGCTACCTTGGTGCACCATTTCTCCATTCTAATGAGAATGAGATGTACACGGTGAAAGTATGACTGGTCAATATCCATTTCATGTATAATATTTTCACTGAACAGTAGAAAGATGAATATTAAGACTCATGTTCCTAGCATAAATGTGTCTTTTATTTTTAAAAGATAGGAAGCAGAAACCCAAGATAGTAAGTCAAGATAGAGATAAAAAGAAAACAAAAACAAAACAAGCCTTTGTATCCTTAGCATCCCTAAGATCACTGCCTTCCTTTTATTTGAACAGGGTTCTTCATAATCTATTTTGCAGAGAGTACAAGATATTGTCTCCATCTTTACTTACAAACTAAGGTATTCTGATTGTGTTCTGATATTGTCTACTGAACATCAGGATTTTGTGTGTAGCTTCTCGCCTCCTTGACAGACTGTAATGACATGCCATATAATGACAGGAGTTATCTGCCTTCCTCAGTAACTTCAGAGAAGAAAGAATGAAATCACTTTACATTTTAGGATAGTTACCTATTGGTCAAGTGAACTTTAACAAAGCAAACAGGAAGGAAAAAACAAAATATGGATGATAAATTTCATGATGAGCCTTTTTTCTAAAGTCTAAGTCAAGAGACAATTTGTCCTTTGAACTTATCTGAGTACATCCAAGGGCCCAATGGAGCTTTTTGCCAAGATCTTGGCTATCTTGTTTTATAGCTTGTGGTAAACTAGTGAGCAGTCCAAAATATAGCAGTGTGTATCCACAGGGGTCCTCCCCTTTCAAACACATGTTTTCTTAGATGTCAGGCCCTGTGATTGTGAATAATCATTAGCACATAGTCTGCTGCAGTGATTATTAGAATCATAGGCTAGGACAGAACTATATCTGTAGATCAGATTATCAAGAAAACCCTTTGCTTTTGGATTTCTGTCTGTTTGGGAAAACTCAGGAGCCATTGGGTGGTGGTAGAAAAAAAATCAATCCTGACATGAAGGAACTTCACAGTTCTTAAGGTTTTAATATATGGTTAATTGAAATGCAAAACAAGTAGAATGCAAGGGGCTAAGAAATTAGGGGAAAAAATCCCTTTTTTGCTAAGTGTGCAGTGGTATTATGAGTATTGTGCAAAAGATAAAAACTGCTTTGATTTTATCACCATTCTAGAGATCTAAACTGACAATGTAGGGCAAGTTCTAAGAGCCTAACAGCCTCTCTATGGGCACTATAAAGAAACTCATTCATCTTACTGCACTTAAAGCTATAGTAATCAGTTAAATGGCCAACAGTATTCTGTGGTGAGGGAAAAGTAGCAACTCATAAAAGAATGTCTTCTCTTCCTTGGAATGTGACTTCACCTGAACCAAGTACCTTGGTAAGACATGTTGTTTTCTTTTCATGTTCAAGGAAATAGCAAATTAGCAGGGATAATGGAGTAAAAATTCTCCAAAACATATAAATGGGAAACAATGGTAGTTGTGACTAATCTATACCAATGAAAAATGGAAGAACTCATAAATGGGTAGTTCTGAAGGTTTTCAGAGAGGAGAATGAAGAAATTATTCCAGAAATACTTTGTAATGTGACACAGTAACAAGTCATTGCTGGGATTTGCTACCTGGACAAAAACACATGGAAGTGATTCAGCTAATTTTCTAATGTTTCAAGGTATGAGCATAAAGCTGTCTACAACATGAACAAATGAAAAGTGTTCCAACACAGCGACCCCATTTATACAGTACTATAAAGAGTTAGTTTAAGTCAGTGAATCTATTACAGTTGAAATACTGATGTACAAATACAGACTTAAGAACAAATTGACTCTTTACTCTGGGAAGTTCTGGCAAACACTAAAAGATCAAAATGTCTCCAAGTACAAGAAAGACAAATTGCTGAGTCTTCATCAATTTATTTGTAATAACAATAACTAAAAATACAACAGGAAGAAAAAAGATGTCAACCATTAGAATAGACAATGTCAATGCCTTGTACAACTTTCATATATCAGTCAGATAAAACATTAATAGAAGATGAAAGTTACTGGATAAAAGAGTTTAGATCTGCTTTCCTAAGCTCCCAGTCATGTTTCAATGTATTCTGTAATTACTTCACTCATCTTCTTTCCAAAGGCACTTATGGCCATTTGCCAACTATGTACTGAGTGCAGAGAAATACTTGGGGGGGGGGGGATGTGCCGTAAACTTTATTGATGGTATTCAATAAAGTAGGGAGAGCTTCCTAAGCCCTTCCTGTTATTATGGGAGTCTTGGATGGAAAATGTGAGGAAGATGCTCAGTGTTGGGAACCAAGATGGGACAGGGACTCCTCAGCAACCGAGGGCCTCTCTCTTGCTCTCAGTGTCCTTGCTGGGGTGGGTGGTCCAGCATTTCTTATTTCTTGGAGGCCATGTAGGTCATGAGGTCCATCACCCTGTTGCTATAGCCATATTCATTGTCATACCAGGAAATGAGCTTTACAAAATTGTCATTGAGAGCAATGCCAGCCCCAGAATCAAAGGTGGAAGAGTGGGAGTTGCTGTTGAAGTCGCAGGAGACAACCTGTTCCTCAGTGTAGCTTAGGATGCCCTTCAGTGGGCCCTCAGATGCCTGCTTCACCACCTTCTTGATGTCATCATATTTGGCAGGTTTCTCTAGGCAGCATGTCAGATCCACAAGGCATACATTGGGGGTAGGAACATGGAAGGTCATGCCAGTGATCTTCCCATACAGCTCTGGCTTGCCCACAGCCTTGGCAGCACCAGTGGATGCAGGGATAATGTTCTGGGCAACCTCACGGCCATCATGCCACAGCTTTCCACAATCTTTTGAGTGGCAGTGATGGCATGGACCATGGTCATGAGCCCTTCCATGATGCCAAAGTTGTCATGGATGACCTTGGCCAGGGGGCCTAAGCAGTTGATGGTGCAGGATGCATTGCTGACAATTTTGAATGCACTATAATATTTCTCATGGTTCATACCCATCATAAGCATGGGGGCATTGGCAGAAGGAGTAGATATGATGACCCTTTTGGGGCCACCCTTCAAGTGGCCCCTGGCCTTCTCCAAGGTGGTGAAGATGCCAGTAGACTCCACAACATACTCAGCACCAGCATCACCCCATTTGATGTTAGCAAGATCTTGCCTCTAGAAGATGGTGATCAGCTTCCTGATGATGACAAGAAACAATCTCCACTTTGACAAGTGCAGATCAACAGCCAGGCCTGGTAGTCAGGTGCCCAATACGGCCAAATCCATGTACTCCAACCTTCACCATTTTGTTTTCGAGACCAGGATGGTACTGTACAAGAAGATGAGGCTATCTCTGGAACAGGGAAGATCAGAGGGTCAAGAGAAATACTTCTCAATGTTCAGATTAATGGGGGATTTGAGCTTAGACATATATCTGATGATGTGAAATTTCATGGCCATCTTCATACTATGCTGTTCATTGGCGAAAGCCAGTGCTAAATGCTTTCATATTTGTTTGTTAGTTTGGTTTTGCTGTTGATGTTTTAAGAGGGCTTATTTAGTTCACATTTACAGGCTGATGGACCTTACCAATGACAGAGACTCTTGGCCAAAAATTCCTTTGCAGCAGGTAGGTCTGGTTTTTGCTGTTAATGTACCCTCTGGGCATCGCTAGTCCTCCTATGAGTGGCTTAGATGGATATACTTTATAGCTGATGTATCCTATAGTGTAACTGCTACAAAGAGCAAGGCAGAATATGCAATATCTACTTCACCATCATAATAAATCAGGAGTAACACTACATAGCCAGAAGGATTATAATAGTTTGTATCATCACGGAAATTTTAGAAGTATATTAAAATGGTGACCTGCCCTCCTATATCCTTACTCAAAACACCTAGTATTAAATAAAACACATATTTTATTCTGTAGAAGCCAAATAAAAGTGGTCTATCATACAATTAATTAGATGGTAGCATCTACAGAGTCCATCATCTGATACATCAGTTTAAAATTACGTTTTATAAATATTTGCTGCTTGATACTTATCAGCAGTGGGAAAAGGGAAATTCAACTTTTGGTTGGCCAGAGAAAAATTCCCTATTACCATGTTCATCCAAGTTCTCCTAATCTTGGAGCCATCTCTCCAGCCCCAGCACTAATTGATTTGAATCTTGATGAGATGACATTTCTTAAGTTTTCAGAACTGTGTTATGTTAGCCAGGTGAGCTTCTAATTCGACCTCTTCCTGCTTTAGCCTCCCCCTGGCAGAAACAGTGTGAGGCTGTAACCTAATTTGCTTGCATGTTTTGTTTTCACCCATAAAAGAATGCTCTAGAAAATATTCTACAGAGTGCTTCAGCTTTTACGTTTCATGATTTTGGAGATAGGGGATTGAATGCAGGATGCAATCGGGCTTAGGCATTCAGAACCACTCAGCTGAACTCAGCCCTGATGTCTGTGGAATTCTATCATTTTATTGTCTTTGTGTGCCCTTCATCTTGCTCTTCTTTCATCTCCTGCCATTTAGCAAGGCATATCTACTGAATTGGAGCAGATAAAAAGGGCATGCTTCTCCTGTTTAAAGCTTAATGGGTTTCCACCCTTCGTCTTATGGTCTACAGCACATTCTAGAGCAACAGATAACTTTTGCTTATTTTTGAAAATTAGGTCAAGATGACATTTACTTTTTCAATTGACATTTTTTCCTATCTAATTGCCTGCTTATTCATCTTGACTTTGTGAGTAGGTTGCAATCTCTGTGCCCATTGTTCTGTTGGTAAATGACATATCATGAATGATAGTCTCACCAGTTTGAGACCTAGAGACATAATTCTAGATAGTCTAGTTCATGGTTTTTGTTTCCCCAAATTACATTCTTCAGGCAGAAATGTAAGCCTATTTCTGTTCATTGTTCTTTTCTGTTATTGAAGGTTCTTTTGCCTCAAGTAGGCCTAAAGAAGCTATTAGGCCAGAGATAGGTTCTTTGAAATCTGTTTGTTTTTTCTTTCTCCACTACTGAGACATAAATTTGTTAAAAATTCAACTTAGTGGTTCTTCAAAGAATTAGATGCCTCTGTGGTGCTGAGTGTATGAACTATTTCCAGCCTGGGGTGATATTGCCATTGCTGTAGCCAATCCTTTGGCTTTTTTCTTTCTTTTCTTTCTTTTTTTTTTTTTAAATTTTGTTTTTTTGTTTTTGTTTTTGTTTTTGTTTTTTTGAGACAGGGTTTCTCTGTGTAGCCCTGGCTGTCCTGGAACTCACTCTGTAGACCAGGCTGGCCTCAAACTGAGAAATTAACCTGCCTCTGCCTCCTAAGTGCTGGGATTAAAGGCATGCGCCACTATACCCAGCTGGTGTTTTCCTTGCCCTGCCTTTTGATTGCACATTCTGAATCATGTACCCACAAGTGATAATATTTGCTGAGTAATCATAGAATAGCTTGCCAGGCTCCAGAGAGCTTAAGTGGTATTCTGCAAAGCATCACTGCCTTGGACTCACCATACCTCCAGCTCCACCATTCTCTTTAAGAGAGACACTAGCTGTGTTCTTTGTGTAGAACTGCTGTTGACACTCTCGCAAAGCACCAGAAATGGCAGCCATGAGTTTAAGGTACAACCTCCACTGTCTTGGGCACATATCTACACAAGTTAATGACCAGTATCAGAAAACCCTCATATGCTTTTCTTAATAATAACAGAAAGTAAGTGTGGACCCATGTACTTCTTCCTAGACAATTACAGCAATCTACAAAGTTTTATCTTTAAGTAGTAGCATATATTAAATTTATAACAAACACCTGGCTGATATTGCTGAACACATGTATTAAATCATTTATACACTTTGAGGTTTTATTAAGAGTTTTCTTTTGGATATTATAAATTGTTGATTCATTTCTTTTATTTATATTTCTAGTATCTTAAGGTTTGTGCATCACTGTTAAATGTTAAAGTGATAATTTAAAGTATGTATTGCCTTTATCATTTGTAACTGAATTTTGTCCTATTCAATATTCACCTATTGTCAGACAAAATGAATTCTTTCCTTTCCTATTTCCTCTTAGTTTTTTATATTTTAATTTCTATTAATATTTATTGTATGTAGTATGAAGTTTTAAATTGCATTTATGTATTGTATAAATTTATATTTCTCTTAAATTTATGTAATTTACATATGTTTTTCTTTTTTTGAGAGTCTTACTATGTTCCTCAGGCTAGCCTGAAACTCTCTATATAGCCGAGCTTGTCTTTCTGCCTCAATATTCTAAGAGGGTTATAGAGTTCTATTGTTTAAGAATAGTATTAAGTTATTTTCTGTTTCTCCACTACTCTACTCTTTTTGTGTTAATATTGTTACTATCCGTTGAAATAAGGAATTATCCCTTTTTGTTGTGATTAATATGACACATTTACAGTTCAGTTTATCAACCTGACAAACTTTTATTATTTATGTAAGAGTTTTGGACATAATATGAAATGTTATTTTTACACAAGTTTCATTGATTTCTACATCTAATAATTTATTTGTATTTCATACATTTGAACTTGAATTTTATATCTTAATTTCTTTGAACTTAAATAAGAGTATATGTTTTGAATAGAACCAGAGGTATGTCTCACAAATCTCCTAGATGACTCTTATTTCAATCAACTTAATCATCACAACTAATAAACAGAAAGTAAAAGAACATCAAAAAGATGACACATTACAATCAAGAGGAGTTTATCCAAGAAGCACAAGAATGCTTTAATACAGAGAAATCAATGCCTATAAAATAGTTCACCAGCCATCTGAAAGACAAAATCTATAGACACTCTAAATAAACTTTTAAAAAGCATCTGAAAAAGTTTAACATCCTTTCCTGATGAGTCCTGTAGTGTGGGGAGCGGGTGTGGCGGCAGTCCCAAAGGTGCCAGGGACTGCAGCTAAGTCATATGACTTGCACCTGACTTCCTCATATAAGACACAAACATCTTGAGTGCTGCGCAGGTGTACCAGGATACAGGTGAATCCAATTTGGTGGAGATTTGCCCCTGCTGCCCTGATTAGCTGAAGCTGCGTGCCTGGTGAGGGGGCGTGGCCTGCGGTGCAAGGATGAGAGAGAGTATAAAAGGAGTGAGAGGCCCAGGGTTCCGGGGAGATATAAACAAGAAGAATCAGGACTGAATAAACTGCTGTTAGAAGGACTGGTGGTCGCGTTGTTCTTGCTGGTCGAGAGCGGGCGCGACACTGTAGCAACCAAGTCACAGTAGAAATGTGTCTCAAGAAGGTACAGCATGTGAATATGACAAGCCCAACACCATACTAAGAGAAAAGCTAAAACTGTTCCTGATCAAACCTAGAACAAAATAAAAAATGTGCACTTTCTTCTTTTTTATTAGATATTTTCCTCTTTTACATTTCAAATGCTATCCCAAAAGTCCCCTATACCCTCCCCCCACTCTGCTCTCAAACCTACCCACTAACCCTTCCTGGCCTTGGCATTCCCCTGAACTGGGGCATATGATCTTCGCAAAACCAATAGTCTCTCCTCCCATTGATGGCCAACTAGGCCATCTTCTGCTACATATGCAGCTAATGACATGAGCTCTAGGGGTACTGGTTAGTTCATATTGTTGTTCCTCCTATAGGATTGCACTTTCAAAACATCAACATAATAGCAATCATAGGAATAGTAGGAAAATTAGAGAAATAAATACACGGTATCCATATTGAAAGAGATGATGTTAAATTATTCATTTGCAAATGATCTGCTACATGTGAAAACTCTAATATTTCACCAGAGAAAGTCCTGTTGTAATTCATAAATGACTTAAGTAAAGTTGTAAGATATCAAAATCACATATATATAAAAATAACATGGCATATTCTAGTAAGAACTAAATGAAAAAATGAAAAACAAAGACCATTTTCAATAACCACTGGGGGAAAGTAGAAATACACTTAAACAAGAGAATGGATGGCCTTAACAAATAATATTTTAAAATATTGATAAGCATAAGAAACTGGAAAAAAAAAGACCAAATGGACATTGATTGAAAAGGTTAATAATGTTTAAATGCTCATGCTATCAAAACCATCAATAGCATCGGTGTAATGGCAACCACAGCATACTTTGCCGAAAAAAAAATCAATCATATAAATTCTTAAGAATTCAAAAAGAAAAAAGGGGGAGTAGCCAAACAATACAGAACAAATATCGCTAAATACTTCAAAACACTTGATTTCCAAAGAGCCTGAAACTTATAAGAAGCAGAATACATTAACAATGTCATAGAAATGCACACATACAAAAATGAAACCAAGGAGCTAGTCCATATTCATCTGACCTTTTCAACATCAGCAGGAGGATACCTTAGAGAAAGTACCCTGGTGGAAAGGTGGATTTATGTATCCAGAAAAATGACACTAGACATACCTCACTATACATAAACCTTAGCAGAAAAATGATTCACAACCCCCAAATGACATTCAAAGTTATAAGTCTATTGGTAGGGTAAAGGAAAAATTGGTACAACAAATACTGTTTTACATAATAATACCAAAATACAAAAATTATAAAATGAAAATTGAACTTATGACAAACTAGGAAGCTTGTGCTTCAGAAGAAACACTGAGACGAAAGGATGGGCCATCTGGAGACTGCCATACCCGGGGATCCATCCCATAGTCAGCCTCCAAACGCTGACACCATTGCATACACTAGCAAGATTTTGCTGAATGGACCCAGATATAACTGTCTCTAGTGAGACTACGCCGGGGCCTAGCAAACACAGAAGTGGATGCTCACAGTCAGCTATTGGATGAATCACAGGGCCCCCAATGGAGGAGCTAGAGAAAGTACCCAAGGAGCTGAAGGGGTCTGCAACCCTATAGGTGGAACAACAATATGAACTAACCAGTACCCCCGGAGCTCGTGTCTCTAGCTGCATATGTATCAGAAGATGGCCTAGTCGACCATCATTGGAAAGAGAGGCCCCATCAGTCTTGCAAACTTTATATGCCTCAGTACAGGGGAATGCCAGGGCCAAGAAGTGGGAGTGGGTGGGTACGGGAGTGGGGGGGGGGAGGGTATGGGGGACTTTTGGGATAGCATTGAAAATGTAAATGAAGAAAATACCTAATTTAAAAAAAAGAAAACAGGAAAAATAAGAAACAGTGAAAGAACAATATCTAGAATGGGAGAAATATACAAAACGATTATTTGGCAAGAATCTAAAGTCCAGAGTTTATAAGTTTGGAAAACTTTGAAAAAAGTGCTATGAGAGAATGTGGAAAAGGGCTGAAGAGGACCTGTTGCTCTTCCAGAAGAGCTGAGTTCAGTTCACAGAACCCACACTGAATCTTTCATAAATGCCTATTACTCTAGCTAGATCTAAGGATCTGAAGCCCAGTTTAGACCTTCAAAGACAGTATATGAACGTGATACACACACACACACTCACCCATACACACACAAATAATAAAATTAATAATTGAAACAAGAATGCTTAAATAACCAGGATAGCTACTTCTTAAAAGATTCACAAAAGCCAGCAAATACAGTTTTGAAGTTAAGGACTTAGTGGAAAAAAGGGAGACGAAAATGATTATATTATTTTATTACATAATTATATTATAATTCCAAAAATAAAAGAACAAATTAAAAAAACATACACAGTTGACAATCCCCCTCAAAGTAAAAACATAATTAAATCTCATCTAATCCCACTTCCCATGGCTATTGTTACAAAGATAAAGTTACAAATGCTGGAATGAATCATTAAGAGATAGGTAAAATCATGCTTTGTGTGTAAGGATGTGAATTAGCATAGTTATCATAGGAAACATGAGAGTACCTAAGCAGAAAGAAACAGACAAAACACTCAATGCTAAAACCTGAGCAAGCATGTAATCCAACAATTTAACACCTGGCCTTGTATATCCAAAGGAAATAAAGTGTTCTAATTTAAAATGTACACATGCCCATGTTCATTGTAGCACTATTTACCTAAGTTATATATGCAATCAACTGAAATGCTTGTAAATAGATGTATGGCTTAAAAATACAGCATCACACCAGGTATGGTGGCACAGATTATCACTCTCAGCAATATGGAGGATAAATTGAGATGATGACGTGGGCGAGCTGACTCTGTCTGTACTTTACAGACAGCAGCACTCAGGAAATGGCAACGACGGTCATTACCTCTCCTGAATGGGGGACACCTGGATGAGCTGGGCCTGACGTCATGAAATTGGGAGACCTAGCCCCTTCCCTTGTTGGCTTTGAAGTGTCTTGGGTGCCAAAGAGATGTATCCCCTTCCCACATGGGCACTGGCAGTAGTTTATGAGAACAGAAGTGCTGGCCTTGCCCCTCACCAGCTATAGCACTTGGGAGAGACTAACCCCTCACCTTTCCTAGGCAGCCCAGGAAGCTTGCCCTGGTGGGGTGAGCACAAGAGATCAAACCACCACCACCCCCTCCTAAGGGCATGAGAGTGAAAGAGCTGCTCATGCCCCTTGCCTGGGAAAAGCTAGAAAGCTGGTCTTTGGCACAGGTATAAGAGGATGACCCAGCTGGGTGGAATTGGTGGGTGGAATTCAACTTCCATTTCCAAGTAAAGTTGTTTGGGCAAAAGGGTATACTGTCTGACACATCAGGCCACACTGCAGCTTCCTTGGTGAGAATTTTTATTTTGGGGGTTTTGGTTTTGTTTGTTTTTAGTTTTTGTATTCCTTTTGTGAGGAGGAACTAGGGTAAGGGTAGATACTAAGAGATGGGGAAATGAGTGGGATTAGGATACATGATGTGAAATTCACGAAGAATCAACAAAGAAGTTTTGTTGTTTTTTTAAAAATGTTCATTACTATGATTTCATTAACATTCATTGTACATCTGTATAACATTTCATACTCTGTTTAAGTGGAAACCTAGGTGTTCTTTGAAAAATCAGTTGTGTGGGATGATCTTTTACTGGGACAAACACATGAAGGAACAATTTGCTGAAGCAGATAAAGCTGAAAGGCTAAACAGACTCATGAAGGAACACTTCCCTGAGGCAGACACAGGTGAAAGGATGCTCTGCTGTAGCAAGCATGTGAAAGGACACATACACACGTACTGGTCCACCTTACATTGTGTAGTTGAACTCCATTTGTCAGGACTCCATAGAGAGAAACACACTGAAAAACTTCTGGTGGTGTGCTGAGGCTTCTTGCTGCTTCCATGAACTCAGGCTGACTGGTGGAATGATGTCAGCTAAGACAGGCTCCAATGGAGTTTTGCTAAGTCAGTCTCATGTGCTTAGGCAAGACACATGGTGAGGAAAGAACCATGGAGGACGTGGATGTTTGGAGGAAGTAAAAATGGCCAACAAGTCCAAGGAGTCCTCAGCACTGAGATTATATGACTGAACTATGATCTTCTCTAGGGAAGAACACACTGGCTGGTTGTACACTTCCAATCAGCTAGCTCTGATAACATACATAGAGGTAGAATTATATGGATGAATAAGGATGTGTGTGTGTGTATGTATGTATATGTTATTGCATATATGTATGCAATAACAATTAGTGAAATTTCCTGACAACAGGTGGGCTATAAGGGAGGTTAAAGAATTTAAGAACCATTATTAAAAACCAGACATTGAAAAATAAAATTTACACTCTGTTGTATAATGATTGTAATAAATGATAATCACCTATCATTTAAAATTAACATAGTTTAAATAAAGTTTTCTGGGGTCACCAAGAAAAGAAAAACATAATTACTAGAACTCCAAGTGGATACTTTCTATTGCTTTCTCTGTTGTGTTTTTGAGACAAGGTCTCTCACTGAACTCTGAATTCATAGAATTGGCTAAACTGCTGGCCAACAAATCCAAGGGTTCTGTGGTCTTTTCTTATCAGCATTGAGATTACAGGCACATTAATGGTACAACTGGCTATTTTATTTTCATGAGCTCTGAGACTCCAAACTCGGGACTTTCAGCTTTCAAAGTAAATTGAGTCATCTCATAATCCATCAAACATATTTTATTTGCATTTGTTTCATGTTATAATTTAATTGCTTATCTCTCTCCCTTCCTCCCTCCATACCCTCACATATTCCCTTTCTCCCTTCTCCTTCAAATTAATGGATTCTCTTTTCACTAATTGTTATTGCATACATATATGTATGCATATATATATATATGTTACACACATATATAACCACATATTATATATATATATATATATATATATATATATATATATATATATATATATATATATATATTTCTACCTCTATGTATGTTATCAGGGCTAGCTGATTGGAAGTGTACAACCAGTCAGTGTGTTCATCCCTAGAGAAGATCATCTCACTGGCTTCCCTCAATTAAGTATAGTTTCTCCTCTAGAGTTGAGGTTTCATTACCTGTTCCTCTGTTCAGTTTAGCATGTACATTAGTACCATCAATATTCAGATAATGCTTGGTAAGTTATGCTGGTGATCCTTTGAGTATAGTTTCTGACATTCCTCCGAGACACAAACTCACAAGATCGGTAGACTCGCTGATCTCTGGTTCTGTTAATCTTTCTACCTCCTTCTCCTCCTTGAGCCTTAATTGTGTGAGTGTTTTGTATATGTGTCTTCTGAGAGTCTGCTTCACAACTCTGCATTTTGATGGGTTGTGGTTTTCAGTAGTGATCTCTGGTTGGTTATGCTTTTCTGTATTGGTCTCAAATTTCAATATGTTATGAATCCAGTGTGTTTCTAAAAGTACCAGCCCACATTGCACTTCACAGCTTAACAACAGCCTTGGTTGTGAACTCACAACATTGCACTTGGCACTGTGCCTACTCTCATGTTTGCAACACCCACAGATGCTGCCACCAGTACCTCATCAGGCAATAGAGCATGCTATGTGCACGGAGCTTCATTCTTTTCTGGTGCATGCAAAGTTTTTCCACTTCTATGGAAATTCAGTGGCTTATAAAAATAAGTTATTTTATCCTGTCAATATTCTTCAGCAGATAAGTATGTGTCAGAGTACTTTATCATTAGACATGTTGTACTAGGATATTTGATTTTTAAAATGGCTATTAATCCTTTAAGAGAGAAGGTGTGTTCAAAGCAACAATAATATTGAAAACCCTTCAATACATCTCTTAAACATTGCTCTTGTACAGCTACATGCAGACAAATTGTTTCAATTGAGCAGGGAAAAAAATGTGATTCCATAGAGGTAGAATTTATTTCAGAAATTGTAAGTAATATTTATTTATATTTTAGAAATTATAAGTAATATTTATTTATATTTTAATAGAAATTAATTTTATCTATAAGCAAGTGGCTAAATTTAGGTAGAAGAGGTAAAGATTCTGGTGACAGTACAGCAGGGTCTTCACTAGCAGGTTGTGTATACATAAACAATGGGAAAATACAACAGGCCATCTCTGTGATATGAATCAACTTTAGTAATCATGATGCTGTGGGAATAAATTTCTGTTTAATTAGTAATAAAACATTGGCTGCAGAAAACCTGAACAGAGCCAAACTAAACAGACTCCTGAACAGCAAGAATACAAAATATTGCAACAAAGCAAAAGAATGTTTTGAACAAATTTAAAAATTCTCAAACTTAAACATAAAGACAAACAATGTTTTAAGAAATGTGTTTCTGTCACTGAAAAACGTGTTTACTTGCATCTTACAAATGTTCTTTGATTTAAAGAATAGGGCAGAATGCATGATGGGAAATCTTCTGTTCCCAGTTAGCTCTAAAATGTCAGAAGCAGTCCATTAGAGAGAGTAGAAGACTAAAGTTCACACCATTTCTATCAGACATGCTAAAAACATCCTGGAATTTAATAATGGCCAATTCTAGGAGTGTTAAGGGCAGCCCAATGGTTGTAACTGGTATTTGCAGAAGGACACACAGTTGCTAGTTTGTGTAATATATATTTATGAAGGGCAAACACAAAGTATAACTGCTTTGTTCTTAAACTGTTGCAAAGGTATATATTCCTATGAATAGAGGTGAAGTGCTTTTCAATACAGAAACAGGAGAGAAGGTTAAGGTACCGCTCGCTCACTTACTCCTCACAAATCAAGAGGAACAAGTCTGATTTATGACTTTGAAAAGGTGTAAGGGTCATGGAAGGCAAGGAGGGAAGACTGTAGAAAACTAGGAGACACTGGTTAGAACTTTAAAGGAAACAACAGGCTCAGAGCAGAAGTGGTAAGAAAGGGGACTTTTCTCCCCTACTTGTTCTTCTTATGTAGAGAAGTAATAGAAAAACAAAACAAAAACAAAACAAAACAAACAAACAAAATCCCCAGATTCAAAAGGAGCAAGAAACAAACAAGCAAACCCCTGGAATGGTAGAACTGTACCTGTCTGAAGCAGAAGATGAAAAATCATTCAGACCGTTGTTTATGGATCTTAGTTCTGCCTCGCCACTGCGGTGTGTGAAAGCCGCTCAGGCAGACAAAATGAGAGAGTGCATGCCTCCATTCCTGAGGCCGAGGAGGCTGAAGTTCCCAAACTTTCTGACATTGCCACTGGGAACCTGGTGGAGCCTCAGGCTACTCTGCTTCTAACCCAGGCTGGAGCTCTCATGTTAGGCTATTTTCCACTACCCCTGCATTCTGCTGGTTGTGAGCTTAACATTGTGGAAACAGTTGGCCTCATAGAATCTCTTAGTTCTAGGAAGAGAGCTAGAATATCTACATTGTGATCATCCTTGGCACTAGGCACTATCCTACTTACTTTTGGAATATTCCAGATTGTTTCCCCACCAAGAGTGATGATATAAGCTATAAACCACATTAACCTCCCCAGATGAGCTCCCTTGCTGATATAAGCTAGAGAGAATGTAAACCCCTGCTAACCTCTTTTGGCTGAATATCAAATACCAGGGTAGAAATGCAGAGTCCCTTGCTAGGTGTTACAAGAGTAGAACTTTACGCCTTGCCCAAGAGTGTGACCACAGTAACCATTGCTTACATGTGAATCTGTGCAGCCAATATAAAGTCTTTGTAGCATTTTCTGTCTGAGTGTTTCTACTGTTGCCTGTCATTGTTTTTTTGTTTTAAATGTTATTCTTGTACCTGGAGTAAATTGCTATTCTAAATTAACTAGTAGCATAAATAGATGACTTTGTTAGACTACACTTATCTCAATTTCCCTATCTACTTTCAAGCTGGTGAAAAGCAACACAAAGAATAGGTAAGTTTACTCTAATCATAATCAAAGGAATTTGATAAGAACACTGGGAAACAGCTGCAAGCCATTTAAAGTTGTATGTTTCCAGTAGCGCTTTGTTCTGATGTATTTTATTGCATATAATACATAAAGGCACAAAAACAACAAGAGTTTTATTTAACCCTCCATTTTGTTTAAGGTAAAGTACTACTAAAATATAAGATGTGTAGTAATGTGAAGATAATGCAAGAAAGTGAAATCCATTTGGAAATGTCTTTAGCTCTTCAATAAAGGGACTATGATGGCCATTCTCATGTCACTGGAATTGTTTAGTTTGTGGCATCTTTCAAATTAAAAGTCTGGACCAGAGGTATAGTCTCATCACTGCCCCGCCCTTAAATTATATCCCTTCAAAACTCATAAAAAATCACATGGGGAATATCGTAGCTTCATTCCTACTGGTCTGATAAAGCATTGTGACGAAAATCAGGTTGGAGAGGGATATTCTTATTTGGTCTACATATTCAATCAGAGAGGGAATTCAGTACAGGAACTCAGAGCAGAAACCTGGAGACAAGGACTGTGGGAAAACATTGTTTGGTAGCTCACTCATCAGCCCATGCTTAGCTAGTTTCTTTTATATCACAAGACCACTAGCCTTGAGATGGTGCCATCCACAGTCTGAACTAGGTCCTCCTGAATTAATTAATAATCAAGGTAATCATGCACAAGCTAACCTGATAAACACAGTTACTGAATTAATAGTCTTTATCAGGTGATGCTAGGCTGTGTCAAGCTGACAGTTAATACTGACCAGGGCAGAGAGAATCATAAAATCAAGCAGGGTACAATAAAACAACACCTTTGATACCATCACCACATTTATTTGTTAGTTTATCTTGTTTGCATTTGTTTATTTTGTTTTTGCAATTATTTTTATTACATTTATTTATTTATTTTTGTGTGTGTGTGTGTGTGTGTGTGTGTGTGTGTCTGTGTCTGTGTCTGTGTCTGTGTCTGTGTGTGTGTGCATGCTTATGTGTGGATCCAAATGTGTCAATTTTTTTATCCCCAACACTGGGATTTGGTACACTAAACTTGGATCTTTAAGCTTGGCAGAAAGTGCCTTTACCACTGAGCCATCTTGCCTTTGCCATCAAAATATTTATAAACAATCATCCATCCTGACCAAGGAGTTTTCATCCCAGGGATGCAGGGATGGTTTAATATACAGAAATCCATCAATGTAATCCAGTATATAAACAAACTCAAAGACAAAAACCAAATGATCATCTCGTTAGATGCTGAGAAAGCATTTGACAAAATCCAACACCCATTCATGATAAAAGTGTTGGAAAGATCATGAATTCAAGGCCCATACCTAAACATGATAAAAGCAATCTACAGCAAACCAATAGCCAACATCAAAGTAAATGGTGAGAAGCTGGAAGCAATCCCACTAAAATCAGGGACTAGACAAGGCTGTCCACTCTCGCCCTACCTATTCAACATTGTACTTGAAGTCCTAGCCAGAGCAATTAGACAACAAAAGGAGATCAAGGGGATACAAATTGGAAAGGAAGAAGTCAAAATATCACTTTTTGCAGATGATATGATAGTATATATAAGTGAACCTAAAAATTCCACCAGAGAACTCCTAAGCCTGATCAACAGCTTCAATGAAGTAGCTGGATATAAAATTAACTCACACAAGTCAATGGCCTTTCTGTATACAAAGGATAAACAGGCTGAGAAAGAAATTAGGGAAACAACACCCTTCTCAATAGTCACAAATAATATAAAATACCTTGGCGTGACTCTAACTAAGGAAGTGAAAGATTTGTATGATAAGAACTTCAAGTCTCTAAAGAAAGAAATTAAAGAAGATCTCAGAAGATGGAAAGATCTCCCATGCTCATGGATTGGCAGGATCAACATTGTAAAAATGGCTATCTTGCCAAAAGCAATCTACAGATTCAGTGCAATCCCCATCAAAATTCCAACTCAATTCTTCAATGAATTAGAAAGAGCAATTGGCAGATGCATCTGGAATAACAAAAAACCGAGGATAGCAAAAAGTCTTCTCAAGGATAAAAGAACCTCTGGTGGAATCACCATGCCAGACCTAAAACTGTACTACAGAGCAATTGTGATCAAAACTGCATGGTACTGGTATAGTGACAGACAAGTAGACCAATGGAACAGAAATGAAGAGCCAGAGATGAACCCACACACCTATGGTCACTTGATCTTTGACAAGGGAGCTAAAACCATCCAGTGGAAAAAAGACAGCATTTTCAACAAATGGTGCTGGCACAACTGGCAGTTATCATGTAGAAGAATGCGAATTGATCCATTTCTATCTCCTTGTACTAAGGTCAAATCTAAGTGGATTAAGGAACTCCACATAAAACCAGAGACACTGAAACTTATAGAGGAGAAAGTAGGGAAAAGCCTCGAAGATATGGGTACAGGGGAAAAATTCCTGAATAGAACAGCAATGGCTTGTGCTGTAAGATCAAGAATGGATAAATGGGACCTCATAAAATTGCAAAGCTTCTGCAAAACAAAAGACACCGTCAATAAGACAAAAAGGCCACCAACAGATTGGGAAAGGATCTTTACCTATCCCAAATCGGATAGGGGACTAATATCCAATATATATAAAGAACTCAAGAAGGTGGACTCCAGAAAATCAAATAACCCCATTAAAAAATGGGGCTCAGAGCTGAACAAAGAATTCTCACCTGAGGAATACCGAATGGCAGAGAAACACCTGAAAAAATGTTCAACATCCTTAATCATCAGGGAAATGCAAATCAAAACAACACTGAGATTCCACTTCACTCCAGTCAGAATGGCTAAGATCAAAAACTCAGGTGATAGCAGATGCTGGCGAGGATGTGGAGAAAGGGGAACACTCATCCATTCTTGGTGGGATTGCAAGCTTGTACAACCACTCTGGAAATCAGTCTGGCGGTTCCTCAGAAAATTGGACATAGTACTACCGGAGGATCCCGCAATACCTCTCCTGGGCATATATCCAGAAGATGTCCCAACCGGTAAGAAGGACACATGCTCCACTATGTTCATAGCAGCCTTGTTTATAATAGCCAGAAGCTGGAAAGAACCCAGATGGCCCTCAACAGAGGAATGGAT
Source organism: Mus musculus (assembly GCF_000001635.26). Lineage (NCBI taxonomy): Eukaryota > Metazoa > Chordata > Mammalia > Rodentia > Muridae > Mus > Mus musculus. The sequence goes on along the minus strand of NC_000077.6, from coordinate 10,224,338 downwards.
ACAGAAAATGTGGTACATTTACACAATGGAATACTACTCAGCTATTAAAAGAAATGAATTTATGAAATTCCTAGGCAAATGGATGGACCTGGAGGGCATCATCCTGAGTGAAGTAACCCAATCACAAAGGAACTCGCACAATATGTACTCACTGATAAGTGGATAATAGCCCAGAAACTTAGGATACCCAAGATATAAGATACAACTTGCCAAACGCATGAAATTCAAGAAGAACGAAGACCAAAGTGTGGACACTTTACCCTTTCTTAGAAATGGGAACAAAACACCCCTAGAAGGAGTTACAGAGACAAAATTTGGAGCTGTGACGAAAGGATGGACCATCTAGTGACTGCCATATGCAGGGATCCATCCCATAATCAGCTTCCAAATGCTGACACCATTGCATACACTAGCAAGATTTCGCTGAAAGGACCCAGTTATAGCTCTCTCTTGTGAGACTATGCCGGGGCCTAGCAAACACAGAAGTGGATGATCACAGTCAGCTATTGGATGGGTCACACGGCCCCTAATGGAGGAGCTAGAGAAATTACCCAAGGAGCTAAAGGGAACTGCAACCCTATAGGTGGAACAACAATATGAACTAACCAGTACCCGGGAGCTCTTGTCTTTAGCTGCATATGTATCAAAAGATGGCCTAGTCGGCCATCACTGCAAAGAGAGGCCCATTGGACTTGCAAACTTTATATGCCCCAGTACAGGGGAACGCCAGGGCCAAAAAGGGGGAGTGGGTGGGTAGGGGATTGGGGGGGTGGGTATGGGGGGACCTTTGGGATAGCATTGAAAAATGTAAATGAGGAAAATACCTAATTAAAAAAAAACTGAAAAAAAAAAAAAAAGAAAGAGTAAAATCATGAAAGAAAATTTCCCAAATCTAGTGTCTTAGTCAGGTCTACTATTGATGTGATTAAACACTGTGATGGTTTTTATATTCTTGGCAAGGGAGTGGCACCAAGTGGAATGTGGCCTTATTGGAATAGGTGTGACCTGGTTGGAGTAGGATTGTCACTGTGGATATGGGCTTAAGATCCTCATGCTAGTTGCCTGGAAGTCAGTCTTCCACTAGCTGCCTTTGGATGAAGATGTAGAACTCTCAGCTCTGCCTGTGCCATGCCGCCTGGATACTGCCATGCTCCCACCTTGATGATAATGGACAGAACCTCTGAACCTGTAAGCCAGCCCCTATTAAATGTTGTTTTTTATAAGACTTGCCTTGGTCATGGTGTCTGTTTACAGCAGTAAAACCCTAACTAAGACAAACACCATGACCAAAGCATTGTATAGAAGAAATAGTTTACTTTTTCTTATGGTTTGAAAGGGATTTGTCTATAATGGCAGGAAGTGTGGCAGAAATCAGCAGGCATGATATTGGGAATGGAGTATGAAAACTGACACCTTGAACCACAAGAACAAAGCAATTAAATATTATCCTTTTAAGAGTTGCCTTGGTTGTGGTATCTCTTTACAGCAATGCAAACCCTAACTAAGACAAAAAGTAACAAGAAATGGTATGTGTTTTTAAATTCTCAAAGCCTATCTCCAGTGATGTACTTCCTCCAACAAGGATATACCTCCAAAACTTTCCCAAATATCACCATCAACTTGAAACCAAGTATTCAAATACATCTGTTTATAAGGGACTTTCTCATTTAAACTGCCACAACATTTTATAGTTAAAACGTTAAAATTAGAATCAAGAAATGTTATTGAAAGATTAAATAATACATCACTTATAAAGTCAGGCTCATTAGAATAAAACCTGATTTTTAAAAAGTAACCTTTAAAGCCAGAAGGACCTGTAACAAAATTTTAAATAACAATGATCAATTGATATTTTTATGCCTAGCGAAACTATTCATCAATGTTGAAAGAGAAATAAAACTTCCCATGATAATAATTAAAGGAATTTGTGACCTGTAGCCTCCCCCAGCCTTGAGCAGGCTGGCTCAGACATGCTCTACCACTGTCAGCTAGCCTACCTAGGGTGAAGTCTTCTGACCTAGATAAGGTCTATTGTTCTGCAGTATCCTCCAAGATTCCATTACCTGCTGAGAGGCTGAAAGTGTTCTCCTAACACTATCCTGATGAAAGGAGATCTTGGCACAGTGGGGGATGGGTCCCCCCCTTTATAAGCTCAGACTCTTAAGTAAACATTGGCCTTGATCAGAAAAAAAAAAGAATTTATAGTTTTATGTCACAGGAGATTATGATTCAGATATATGCAGTTATGAGACACCTAGGAATAATAAACAGATTGAAGCTTCTGTGAAGCTGTGAGTCTAGGTAACTGGAACACAACCCACTTTGTCAATCTGTATGACTTTACAATGTATTTTGTAGGAAGGAGAGTGGTAAATGATGTACTGAAAATCAGTCAAATATTCACTAAATTAAATGCTCCATTAAAAGAGGAAAAGTGGATAATTAAGAATTCACTAAAAATTCTCTAAGTCAGCTAAACGTGACCTCAAACACCAAGAATAAATAGTTGACAGTTCTTCAGCCGAATATTCATTTCTCATATAAGGTAATGTATGTTCACTCTCATCACTTTATTATCTGAATGAATGGCATCAAAATATCATATCCAAGAACTGAAGTAATTTTGGCTAAAGGTCACATAATTTGGGGCACAATTACTGACTGGATGACTTCTATGTAATTCTGCTGCAGATATTAGATTTTTCAAAAAAGTGAGTCAGGGCATTTATGCTTGTTTTCAGAATTGGGAATGCAGAGACCATTGATCACCTGGACTGTGGAGCTGAAATCTAGGGTGTCAGATAAGAATAGGGTCACCATGTGGAACACAATTCTGATTCAGGTTTCCATTCTTGCTGTCCAAACCATTGCTTGCTTTCTCTAAATTATTCCTGAAGACTGATTTCATCATGTTTTGATCTCCCCAAACCTGACACCTTGTAAACATGCAGTCTATGTTCCATTAACTGTTTCCTTTTTTCTATCCCTAGTTCTTCATTAACTCTCCAATAAATGCTCACTTTGGGGGAGGCTCTTGACCTAATAGATGTCCATGTTTTATTTGATACTATTATTAATACATCATGAAAATAGCCATTCATCTCTCATTGCAAAAGCATCTTAGTTGACAATATCTATACACATATCTTTTATAAAACACTTGGGTGAAATCCCCACTTGACATACACATCAATTTAATTTCAATTTCCAATAGTCTTCTGTGAAACATGAAATTCCTAGAATGTCATATCAAGCAAAGTGACATGACCTTATCAGAGCTAATTTTCAAAGTGAAGATTAAGAAACTGTCACTTGACTCCAAAAAGGATTCTGATTTCTTGAATGAGACAATACAAATTTATTAAATATATCTGCCAATATCTGTTAGTTTTAACATCTTAGCCCTGTTTACATGATGTTGAGTTATTTTCAGTTCCTATTCATTTAAATGTACACTTAATGTTAATTCACACTTAGTTGCCACAAACTTTAAGACAACTATAATTTACAACTATACAGATGAGTGTAAATTATGTGCCTCATCTTTAGTTAACTACAGAGATTCCAAGTACCATTGTCACCAGGAGCTGTCCTCATGACAGCATCACCTTCTATCCTGTCTGTACATTTTCATTCCCCTGATTGTGTTGGCACTATTTATTTCGGGTCTCTGTAATTGATTTCTCAACCGAGATACTCTTGTATTCTGAATATTACTTTTGTTTCTTCTGGTCTTTTTCTGTGCCATGCCACAGACCTTGTAATTCTCATTTTAATGATAGTTAAATAAGTGACTTGCTAATAGACCACTCATCTCCTGCTGATGTGGAGGAGATGGTCTTCATCTTCTGAAGTTTTGGATTGAAATATCAGATACCCAGTGGTTGACAGCATAACAGTTTCCATGATGACATCTTAAACATTGACGTTCTATGGGCCCTTGAGGAATTTTCACATTAAAACAACAACAACAACAACAACAACAACAACAACAACAACAACAACAACAACAAGTGAGTTTGTGGTCCTAAATGGATTTGAATTATATCTGGCAATAATTTTCTCCAGATAACTAAGAACTTCAAAGAGATGTCTGGTCATTGGATTTTACACATACATATGCCACTTAAAGGCATCTTCATATTTTATTTGTGTGGATATCTCTCTACTTTTATTTTCAGGTCTTTTATGGAACTTCTATATCTCCCACATCTGTAGCTTTACCATGAAGTCTCAAGTTACAAAGCAAATCAGTCAAGTCACCTTCTTCCTCTCATTTACAATCATTGAATAAAAATATATTGTTGTAGCACGGTCGCTTTCCCAGCCTCGTCTCCCTTTGACTTGCTTGACTCTTCATGTACCATGTACTTGAAACACTTCAGTAGCTGTTTGGGGAATATTGTACTTTTTTTTTTCTTTTAGTTTCTAACAATGTTTCTTAACTAAAATTAGTTTTCCACAATTTTAAATCTACTTTGTACAAAATTCCCTTCAAAAATCATTTAAAATATTCCTTAAAAATTACTAATGAAGATGGGATCTAATTTCCAAATTATGTTAGTGTTACAGAGCTGTTTAAACGCACTCAAATTATTTCTGAAAGTCTGAGAGTTTCTGTTTTGTTACTTTAAACTAAATCAATCAAGGCATGGAATACACATGCAGTAAGCAGGGGTAGCTGATCCCACAAACCTAGCCCTGGATTAATATGCTAGATGAATTTTTTCTCCCTTTTTTAAAAATTCAGTATTGCTATTATAAAAATGCAAAGAATTCATTAGTTTTTCTGTAACATTTTATATGAATTTATTACTTAATTAGTTTTTACCTTATGTGACAGGGGTTATTGAATGAACCTTACATTTCCATAAAGCCAGAACAAAAATCTAAGTAATCTTTTATAGGGTCTCCTATTAAAATGCAGTCAAGACCAACACAAAAATGTATTTACATACCTCAGAGAATTTTTAATTTGTCACATCTTTCAAGCAGTTGGGAAGATGTGTATTGAAGAAGTGATTTATTTCCTATGAGAAAACAAAACCACTCAAAAAAAAAAAAAAACAAAAAACAAAAATAATTATTTCTACATGATTGCAAATAGTTGACACCTACACAATGCCGTGTTAAATTGTACTGAATCTGAAAGAATTTTAGAATCGTTAATGTGTTAACTTTTCTGAAGAATTTCAGAGATTTAAAAACTATTCTGGCCTTCCAGTTTCCGTCTATGCCCAGAGCTGATCCCGTGTCACAGCACTGCATGACCCAAATACTGCTGGGAGAAAGCTATTCTCCAAGGAGTACTGGCACACCTCTGAGCACAGGTAAGACCACCACTTCTGCTCCGAAGAACCCATCCAGAGACCTCAGGACACAGGAACCAAGGAGAAGCCTGTGACAAGATCCTTCCGATTTCCATATGTGCCCCAGAGCTGACCCTGTACCAAGCTCTCCATACTCAAATTCATCCTGGAGAGAAATGGTCTCCCAGGAGTACTGACACACAGTCTTGTAGGAGGAACAAGCCACAGTCAGAGACAACAAGACCAGCTAACACCAAAGATATACAGATGGTGAGAGGCAAGGGTAAGAACATAAGCAACAGAAACCAAGGCTACTTAGCATCATCAGAACCCAGTTCTCCCTCCACAGTGAGCCCTGGATACCCCAACAAACCAGGAAAACAATATGCTGATAGAGACATAAATAACTCCATTAAAGAAATACAGGTTTCTACTGAGTGTTAGTTACATTCTCCCATCATAAAATGTGCAAAGGATTCTTGAACTATCACAAATCATGAGCAGCCTGTATTGGCTTATGTTTCTGTAGATCAATAGATATATATCTGTTTGGATAGCTGGATATATATGCTGAAATACTTTATTATTTACAATGTCCACATATCCTTTTATCCTGAAATATCTTGTAATTTCTTAAAAACATTTTGAAAATCATTGTGATAACAATTTTCTATATAATATGCACAATGACAATGTTGTAAACTGTGAACACCATGAATCTGCACACTGGTGATATGACATAAAAATGAAAAAAGAATAGATTGAATACCATTATAATTATAAAAACTTTAAGGTATGACATAAAATATTATGTAAATGATATTTTATATAACATATAAATTCAGTGGGAACGCTGATATTATATATTTGGCATATGAAGTATATATAGGAAGGGTGCAGGTCCAAGCTGCCACCATTGGCACCTTTTTGTTCACTTATATATTTAATGTACTTAATTTTAATTCCTATATATTTATTGTACATTGTAATGTATTATTTAGCCATGTTTCCCCATTCCCCCTTCCTCTTTCTCCTCTCCCATTAATTCATTAATATCTAGACAATTTCTCTTTTACTTCTCTGACATCAATCCATCACAATTTTACTTATCTATATGAAATCTAGGATTTATATATGGTAGAAAACATGATATTTGACTTTCTGAGTCTGCTTAATTCACTTAATATAATGGCATCTATTGCCATCCATTTTTCCTGCTAATGTTATAATTTCACTTTTATGGCTGTATAATTCTGTACCTACTGAAAATTACTCAGCCAGTAAATGCATAGTAGAACAGAACAGACTCTCAGAAGTTGTGTTCTCACTTCCACAAAAGCACTGTTCCATGCATATGCTTGTGCACACAATATGATTAAATATGTAATGAATTTTGAATACTATTATGCCCAAATTATCTTAAATAGCCAAAATTGAAATAAAATTTCCAGATGTGGGAAAATAAAAGAATACTTTCCTATGACTAACAGGGCAATTAAAAGCTTATGCAAACATAAATTGTGATTTTAGGTCTAGAAAGCAAAACCAGAAGACTGGTACGTTGGTACATGTGAGAATATGGGGGAAACAATGTTTATCTGTACTGAAATTTTAATGTAATACTAATGCTGAGGAAGAAGAATAGCCCTAAAATACCAACAAAAATTTCCTCTGTATGAAATAAGAATTACAAGGAGAAAACAGATGGAAAAGAGGAAAAACTCAGGTTAATACAGTCAAGTTTATTCTCTGAAATAGCAAAATGAACAAATCTTTAGGAAGGGAAGGAGGAATTAATGGAGAAGGAGTCTGCGGACACCTGCAAGGACCCATACAAGATCCGCCACGGGATCCTAAGACCTCTGGTGAGTGAAACACAGCGCCTGCTCCAATCCAATTGCGCAGGACCCATGACTGCATTGGTTAAGGAAGCAGGTAACCCGGCCAAATACGGAGCTCAAGTCCCTTCTGGCCGGCCCACTACAGAACCATCACTATGGTCCCTGGCCCGGGGGGGTCTGCGGACAACCGCAAGGACCCACACAGGATCCGCCACAGGATCCTAAGACCTCTGGTGAGTGGAACACAACTTCTGCCAGGAGGCAGGTTCAAACACCAGATATCTGGGCACCATCCCTGCAAGAGGGGAGCTTGCATGCAAAGAGTACTCTGACCACTGAAACTAAGGATAGAGCTAGTCTCCCAGGTCTGCTAATAGAGGCTAACATAATCACCTGAGGAACAAGCTCTACCCAGAGACAACGATAAAAACTAGCTCCAGAGAATACAAAATGGCAAAAGGCAAACGTCAGAATCCTACTAACAGAAATCAAGACCACTCACCATCATCAGAACACAGCACTCCCACACCACCTAGTCCTGGGCACCCCAACACAACTGAAAAGCTAGACCCTGATTTAAAAGCATATCTCATGATGATGGTAGAGGACATCAAGAAGAACTTTAATAACTCACTTAAAGAAATACAGGAGAACGTTGCTAAAGAGTTACAAGTCCTTAAAGAAAAACAGGAAAACACAACCAAACAGGTAGAAGTCCTTATAGAAAAACAGGAAAACACATCCAAACAGGTGATGGAAATGAACAAAACCATACTAGACCTCAAAAGGGAAGTAGACACAATAAAGAAAACACAAAGTGAGGCAACACTGGAGAGAGAAACCCTAGGAAAGAAATCTGGAACCATAGACGCGAGCATCAGCAACAGAACAAAAGAGATGGAAGAGAGAATCTCAGGTACAGAAGATTCGATAGAGAACATCGGCACAACAATCAAAGATAATACAAAATGCAAAAAGATCCTAACTCAAAACATCCAGGAAATCCAAGACACAATGAGAAGACCAAACCTACAGATTATAGGAGTTGATGAGAATGAAGATTTTCAATTTAAAGGGCCAGCAAATGTCTTCAACAAAATGATAGAAGAAAACTTCCCAAACTTAAAGAATGACATGCCCATGAACATACAAGAAGCCTGCAGAACTCCAAATAGACTGGACCAGAAAAGAAATTCCTCCCGACACATAATAGTCAGAACAACAAATGCACTAAATAAAGACAGAATATTAAAAGCAGTAAGGGAGAAAGGTCAAGTAACATATAAAGGCAGACCTATCAGAATTACACCAGACTTTTCACCAGAGACTATGAAAGCCAGAAGAGCCTGGACAGATGTTATACAGACACTAAGAGAACACAAATGCCAGCCCAGGCTACTATACCCGGCCAAACTCTCAATTACCATAGATGGAGAAACCAAAGTATTCCACGACAAAACAAAATTCACAAAATATCTTTCCACGAATCCAGCCCTTCAAAGGATAATAACAGAAAAGAAGCAATACAAGGACTGAAATCAAGCCCTAGAACATGCAAGAAAGTAATCCCTCCACAAACCAAAAAGAAGACAGCCACAAGAACAGAATGCCAACTGCAACAACAAAAATAAAAGGAAGCAACAATTACTTTTTCTTAATAGCTCTTAATATCAATGGACTCAATTCCCCAATAAAAAGACATAGACTAACAGACTGGCTACACAAACAGGACCCAACATTTTGATGCTTACAGGAAACCCATCTCAGGGAAAAAGACAGACACTACCTCAGAGTGAAAGGCTGGAAAACAATTTTCCAAGCAAATGGTCTGAAGAAACAAGCTGGAGTAGCCATTCTAATATCAGAAAAATCGACTTCCAACCCAAAGTTATGAAAAAAGACAAGGAGGGATACTTCATACTCATCAAAGGTAAAATCCTCCAAGAGGAACTCTCAATTCTGAATATCTATGATCCAAATGCAAGGGCAGCCACATTCATTAAAGACACTTTAGTAAAGCTCAAAGCACACATTGCACTTCACACAATAATAGTGGGAGACTTCAACACACCACTTTCATCAATGGACAGATCGTGGAAACAGAAACTAAACAGGGACACAGTGAAACTAACAGAAGTTATGAAACAAATGGATCTAACAGATATCTACAGAACATTTTATCCTAAAACAAAAGGATATACCTTCTTCTCAGAACCTCATGGGACCTTCTCCAAAGTTGACCATATGATTGGTCATAAAACAGGCCTCAACAGATACAAAAATATTGAAATTGTCCCATGTATCCTATCAGACCACCATGGCCTAAGGCTGATCTTCAATAACAACATAAATAATGGAAAGCCAACATTCACGTGGAAACTGAACAATATTCTTCTCAATGATACCTTGGTCAAGGAAGGAATAAAGAAAGAAATTAAAGACTTTTTAGAGTTTAATGAAAATGAAGCCACAACATACCCAAACTTATGGGAAACAATGAAAGCATTTCTAAGAGGGAAACTCATAGCTCTGAGTGCCTCTAAGAAGAAACGGGAGAGAGCACATACTAGCAGCTTGACAAAGCATCTAAAAGCTCTAGAAAAAAAGGAAGCAAAGTCACTCAAGAGGAGGAGACTGCAGGAAATAATCAAACTCAGGGGCAAAACCAACCAAGTGGAAACAAGAAGAATTATTCAAAGAATCAACCAATCGAGGAGCTGGTTCTTTGAGAAAATCAACAAGATAGATAAACCCTCACTAGAGGGCACAGGGAAAGCATTCTAATTAACAAAATCAGAAATGAAAAGGGAGACAAAACAACAGATCCTGAAGAAATTCAAAACACCATCAGATCCTTCTACAAAAGGCTATACTCAACAAAACTGGAAAACCTGGACGAAATGGACAAATTTCTAGACAGATACCAGGTACCAAAGTTAAATCAGGATCAAGTTAATGATATAAACAGTCCCATATCCCCTAAAGAAATAGAAGCAGTCATTAATAGTCTCCCAGCCAAAAAAAAAAAAAAAGCCCAGGACCAGATGGGTTTAGTGGAGAGTTCTACCAGACCTACAAAGAAGATCTACTCCCAGTTCTTCACAAACTATTCCACAAAATAGAAGTAGAGGGAAGTCTACCCAACTCATTCTATGAAGCCACAATTACTCTTATACCTAAACCACAGAAAGATCCAACAAAAATAGAGAACTTCAGACCAATTTCCCTTATGAATATGGATGCAAAAATCCTCAATAAAACTCTCGCTAACCGAATCCAAGAACACATTAACGGAATCATCCATCCTGACCAAGTAAGTTTTATTCCAGTGATGCAGGGATGGTTTAATATACGAAAATCCATCAATGTAATCCATTATATAAACAAACTCAAAGACAAAAACCACATGATCATCTCATTAGATGCAGAAAATGCATTAGACAAGATCCAACACCCATTCATGATAAAAGTCTTGGAAAGATCAGGAATTCAAGGCCCATACCTAAACATGATAAAAGCACTCTACAGCAAACCAGTAGCCAACATCAAAGTAAATGGTGAGAAGCTTGAAGTAATACTATTAAAATCAGGGACTAGACAAGGCTGCCCTCTTTCTCCCTACCTCTTCAACATAGTACTTGAAGTCCTAGCCAGAGCAATTCGACAACAAAAGGAGATCAAGGGGATACAAATTGGAAAAGAGGAAGTCAAAATATCACTTTTTGCAGATGATATGATAGTATATACAAGTGACCCTAAAAATTCCACCAGAGAACTCCTAAACCTGATAAACAGCTTCAGAGAAGTAGCTAGATATAAAATTAACTCAAACAAGTCAATGGCCTTTCTCTACACAAAGAATAAAGAGGCTGAGAAAGAAATTAGGGAAACAACACCCTTCTCAATAGTCACAAATAATATAAAATATCTTGGGTGACTCTAACTAAGGAAGTCAAAGATCTGTATGATAAAAACTTCAAGTCCCTGAAGAAAGAAATTGAAGAAGATCTCTGAAGATGGAAAGATCTCCCATGCTCATGGATTGGCAGGATCAACATTGTAAAAATGGCTATCTTGCCAAAAGCAATCTACAGATTCAATGCAGTCCCTATCAAAATTCCAACTCAATTCTTCAACGAATTAGAAAGAGCAATCTGCAAATTCATCTGGAATAACAAAAAACCTAGGATAGCAAAAGCTCTTCTCAAGGATAAAAGTACCTCTGGTGGAATCACCATGCCTGACCTAAAGCTTTACTACAGAGCAACTGTTATAAAAACTGCATGGTACTAGTATACTGACAGACAAGTAGACCAATGGAATAGAATTGAAGACCCAGAAATGAACCCACACACCTATGGTCACTTGATCTTCGACAAGGGAGCTAAAACCATCCAGTGGAAGAAAGACAGCATTTTCAACAAATGGTGCTGGCACAACTGGTTGTTATCCTGTAGAAGAATTCGAATCGACCCCTTCCTCTCTCCTTGTACTAAGATCAAATCTAAGTGGATCATGGAACTTCACATAAAACCAGAGACACTGAAACTTATAGAGGAGAAAGTGGGGGAAAGTCTCGAAGATATGGGCACAGGGTAAAAATTCCTGAATAGAACATCAATGGCTTGTGCTGAAAGATCGAGAATCGATAAATGGGACCTCATAATGTTGCAAAGCTTCTGCAAGGCAAAAGACACCGTCAATAAGACAAAAAGACCACCAACAGATTGGGAAAGGATCTTTACCTATCCCAAATCGGATAGGGGACTAATATCCAATATATATAAAGAACTCAAGAAGGTGGACTCCAGAAAATCATATAACCCCATTAAAAAATGGGGCTCAGAGCTGAACAAAGAATTCTCACCTGAGGAATACCGAATGGCAGAGAAACACCTGAAAAAATGTTCAACATCCTTAATCATCAGAGAAATGCAAATCAAAACAACCCTGAGATTCCACCTCACACCAGTCAGAATGGCTAAGATCAAAAATTCAGGTGACAGCAGATGATGGTGAGGATGTGGAGAAAGAGGAACACTCCTCCATTGTTGGTGGGATTGCAGGCTTGTACAACCACTCTGGAAATCAGTCTGGCAGTTCCTCAGAAAATTGGACATAGTACTACCAGAGGATGCAGCAATACCTCTCCTGGGCATATATCCAGAAGATGTCCCAACCGGTAAGAAGGACACATGCTCCACTATGTTCATAGCAGCCTTATTTATAATAACCAGAAGTTGGAAAGAACCCAGATGCCCCTCAACAGAGGAATGGATACAAAAAATGTGGTACATTTACACAATCGAGTACTACTTAGCTATTAAAAAGAATGAATTTACGAAATTCCTAGGCAAATGGATGGACCTGGAGGGCATCATCCTGAGTGAGGTAACCCAATCACAAAAGAACTCAAATGAAATGTACTCACTGATAAGTGGATATTAGCCCAGAAACTTAGTATAGAGAGATATAAGGTATAAGAGGCAAAACACATGAAACTGAAGGAGAACGAAGACTAAAGTGTGGACACTTTGCTCCTTCTTAGAATTGGAAACAATCACCCATGGAAAGAGTTACAGAGACAAAGTTTGGAGCTGAGACAAAAGGATGGTCCATCTAGAGACTGCCATATCCAGGGATCCATCCCATAATTAGCCTCCCAACGATGACACCTTGGCATACACTAGGAAGCCTTTGTTGCAAGGACCATGATATAGCTGTCTCTTGTGAGACTAGGCCGGGGCCTAGCAAACACAGAAGTGGATGCTCACAGTCAGCTATTGGATGGATCACAGGGCCCCCAATGGAGAAGCTAGAGAAAGTATCCAAGGAGCTAAAGAGATCTGCAACCCTATCGGTGGAACAACACTAGTCAGGCATCAATGGAAAGAGAGGCCCATTGGTCAGGCAAACTTTATATGCCCCAGTACAGGGGAACGCCAGGGCCAAAAAATGGGAATGGGTGGGTAGGGGAGTCGGTGGGAGAGGATGTGTGGGACTTTTGGGATAGCATTGGAAATGTAATTGAGGAAAATACGTAATAAAAATATAAATTGAACATTATATTGCTGATTAAAACAGTACCAACATAGTGAAAGCCATACTAACATGGGCCCACCTGTGAACTTTTCAAAATGTTTAGAAAAGTGACATTAGGGCTTCCCTGAAGACACCATATCCTGAAGCATTCCAGCAGGTCCCCTGCACTCAGAACATTTGTTCAGAACTCTCCCGAAGTTCCACAGCTGCCGCTGGGAGACTAGTGGACTTGGGACTCATCACCCCCAAAAATCTCTGCCCACCAAATACCCTCCCCCTCCACCTGGTCCTTTCTACTCAGACAGACTGCTAGCTAGTCTGGTCCTCTGAAGATACCACATCTTGCGTCATCCCAGGAGATCTGCTGCATACAGGGCATCTGACACCACAGCCTGGAACATTCCAGGAGATCCACTGCACTCAGGGTAACTGACACCATAGCCTGAGACATCCAGAGAGATCTGCTGCACACAGGGCAATTGTCGTCCCAGGAGATCCACTGCACACAGGGCAACTAACACTACAACTTAATGGCATCCCAGAAAATCTGCTACACACAGGGCAATGGAGCAACTGATCACCAGCTTATCTGCTCCTCTGAAAACAGTACAGCTTGAAGGCATCCCAGGAGTTCCTTTGTACATAAGGCAACAGGGCAACCAACACCACAGTCTGAGGACCTCCCGTGGGCTCTGCAGCATGCAAGGCAATTGACCCAACAGACCGAAAGGTTCCTGGAGTTCTGCTGCACACAGGAGAACATAATCCACATTCCAAAGGCCCCCAGGAGAACAGGTTCACAAATGACAACAGCAGAGTCTGCTCCTCTTAAGACCCAACAGTCTGAAGGCCTCTCAGGAGATCTACTGCAGCCAGGACAATAGATGAGCAGCTTCTCTGCCCCTCTGAAGAGCCCCTAGTTGGAAGGCTTTACAGGAGGTCTGCTACAGACAGGGTCTCAGGCCAAGCATAAAACCGTAAGCAACAGAATCTCATATACACCGGCATCACCTGAACCCTGTTCTACCACCACAGTAAACCCTGAATACCACCAACACACCTGAAAATCAGGAAGCTGACCTAAAGATCCTATCTCATGAAGATAATAGAGTCCTTTAAGGAGGATATAAATAACTCACTGAAAGAAATACAAGAAAACACAGGTAAACATGTAGAAGCCCTTAAAGAGGAAACAAATATATTTCTTAAAGAAATGCAGGAAAGCACAAGCAAAGAAGTGAAGGAATTGAATAAAGCAGTCTAAGGCCTAAGGGTGGAAGTAGAGACAATAAAGAAAACTCAAATGGAGGCAAACCTGGTAAGGGAAAACCTAGGAAAGAGGTCAGGAATTACAGATGTAAGTATCACCAAGAGAATACAAGAGATAGAGGAGAGAACCTCAAGTGTAGAAGATACCATAGAATAGATTGACACAACTGTCAAAGAAAATTCAAACATAAAAAACTCCTAGCCCAAAATATCCAGGAATTTCAGGGTACAATGGAAAGACCAAATCTAAGAATAGTATGAATAGAGGAGAACTAAGATGCCCAGCTCAAAGACCTGAAAATGTCTTCAACATAATCATAGAAGAAAATTTCCCTATCCTAAGGAAAGAGATGCCCATAAAGGTAGAAGAAGTCTACAGAACACCGAGTAAATGGGACAAGAAAAGGACATCGCATCCAATAATAATCAAAACACTAAAAGCACAAAACAAAGAATAGTAAAAGCTGCAAGAGAAAAGGGCCAAGTAACATACAATAGTAGACCTATCAGAATTACACCAGACTTCTCAACAGACACCAAAAGCCAGAAGAGCCTCGGCAGAAGTCAGGCAGACTCTAAGAACACAAAAGCCAGCCTAGACTACTATATCCAGCAAAACTCTTAATCAACATAGGTGGAGAAACCCAAAATATTCCAGGGCAAAACCAAATTCAAACAGTATCTATCTATCAATCCAGCTCTACAGAGGTTCCTAGAAGGAAAGCTCCAATAAAAGGAAGGTACCTACACCTAAGAAAAGACAAGTTATTCCGCACCTCACAACGAAGCCAAAAGGCAAAAACCACAAGCATGTAACACCACCCACAAAAACAAAACATAAAAGGAACCAACCAACACCTGCCTTTAATATCTCTCAATATTAATGGATTCAACTCACTCATAAAAAGACATACATTAACAGATTGGATACACAAACAAGATCCAGAATTTTGTTGCATATAAGAAACACTTCTCAATAACAAAGACAAACACTATTTCATAGTAAAAGTAAGGAAACAATACCTTCCAAGCAAATGGTCCAAAGAAACAAGCTGGAGTTGCCATCTTAATAGCCATTAAAATACTTTCAACCAAAAGTTTTAAAGCATAGTTAGGAAAGACACTTCATACATGTCAAAGGAAAAATCCATCAAGAGAAAGTCTCAATTCTGAATATCTATGTCCCAAATGAAAGGGCACCCACATTTATAAAAGAAACTTACTAAAGTTCAAAAAACACAATGAACCCCACACAATAATAGTGGGAGACTCCAATACCCTTTACCAATGGACAGATCATTGAAACAGAAACTAAACAGAAACACAGGTAAACTAATAGAGGTTATGAACCAAATGGATTTAACAGATATCTTCAGAACATTTCACCCTAAAACAAAAGAATACACCTTCTTCTCAGCACCTTATGGAATCTTCTCCAAAACTGACCATATAATTGATCACAAAACAACTCTCAACTGACACAAAAAATTGATATAATTCCATGCATCCTATCAGATCACCATGGCCTAAGGATGGTCTTCAATAAGAGCAAAAACAACAGAAAGCTCACATACATGTGGAAACTGGACAACTCTCTATTCAATGATAACTTAGTTAGAAAAGAAATAAAGAAAGAAATTAAGAACTTTCTGGAATTTAAATCATACCCAAACTAATGAGACACAATGAAAGTAGTGCTAAGAAGAAACTTCATAGCACTAAGTGCTACAGTAAAGAAACCTGAGAAATCTTACACTAGCAACTTAAGAGCACTCCTGAAAGCTCTAGAACAAAAGGAAGCAAACACACCCAAGAGGAGTTGAAGGCAGGAAATAATAAACGTAGGGCCAAAATCAACCAAATAGAAACAAAGAAAACAATACAAAGAACCAACAAAACCAAAAGCTGGTCCTTTGAGAGAATCAACAAGATAGATAGACACCTAGTCAAACTAAATAAAGAGCTAAGAAGCACTATCTAAATTTACAAAATCAGAAATGAAAAGGGAGGCATAACAACAGAAATGGAGGGAATTCAAAAAAAAAAAAATCATCAGATCCTACTAAAAGGGCCTATACTGAAAAACCTGGGAAATCTAGATGAAATAGATGGTTTTCTAGACAGACACCACTTACCAAAGTTAAATAAAGAGCCAGTAAACTATATAAACAGGTCCATATCCCATAAGGAAATACAAGAAATCATTAAAAACCTCCCAGACAAAAAAAAAAAAAAAAAGGCCACGGGCAGGCAGATTTAGTGCAGAATTCTACCAGACCTTCAAAGAAGACCTAATACATTCAATATTCCTCAAACTATTCTATAAAATAGAAAGACAAGGAACACTACCTATTTATTCTATGAAGCCAAAATTACTCTGATACCCGTCACACAATGACCCAACCAAAAAAAGAGAACTTCAGACCAATCTTGCTTATGAATATTGATACAAAAATACTCAATAAAATTCTTACATACCAAATCTAAGAACACATCAAAACCATCATTCACCACCATCAATTAGGCTTCATCCTAGGGATGCAAGGTTGAATCAATAAATGAAAATCCATTAATGTAATCCACTATTTTCAAGGGAAAAATAATATGATCATTTCTTTAGATGCAGAAAAAGCATTTGACAAAATACAGCACCCCTTCATCTTAAAAGTATTGGAGAGATCAGGAATTCAAGGCCCATAACTAAATATAATAAGAGCAATTTACTGCAAACCAACAGCCAATATCATATTAAATGGCAAAATACTTGAAACAATCCCTCTAAAATCATGGACAAGGAGACCCACTCTTCCCATATCTATTCAATAAAGCAATCCAAGTGTTAGCTAGAACAATAAGACAACAAAAAGAGATTAAGGAGATACAAATTGGCAAAGATGAAATAAAGGTATCACTGTTTGCAGATGATATGATAGTACACATAAGCCACCCCAAATATTGTACCAGAGAACTTCCCCAGCTGATAAATAACTTCAGCAAAGTGGCTGGATAGAAAATTAACTCAAATAAATCAGTAGTCTTCCTTTATAAATGTCAAGAAAGAAATTAGGGAAACAACTCCTTTCACAATAGCCACAAATAATATAAATTATCTTGGGGCAACCCTAACCAAAGAAGTCACCTATATGGCAATAACTTCAAGTCTCTCAAGAAAGAAATAAAGATCTCAGAAAACGGAGAGATCTACTATGCTAATGGATCGGCAGAATTAACACAGTAAAATTTGCCATCCTGTCAAAGACAATCTACACATCCAATGCAATCCCCATCAAAATCCCAACACAATTCTTCAAAGACATGGAAAGAACAATTTTCAAATTCATCTGGAAAGCAAAAAAACCTAGAATAGTGAAAACATTTCTTAATAAAAGGAATTCTGAGGGAATCACCATCCTTGAATTCCAGTTTTACTACACAGCAATAGTGATAATAACTGCATGGTATTGGTATAGAGGCAGACACCTTAATCAATAGAATAGAATTGAAGACCCAGAAATAAAACAACACACTTATGCACACTTGATCATTTGATAAGGAAGCCAAAAATATATAATGGAAAAATGAAAGCACCTTCAATAAACGGTGCTGGTATGTAGAAAAATTAAAATAGACCCATATTTGTCACCTTGCACAGAGCTCATGTCCAAGTGGATTATCCTGAGGGAGGTAACTCAAACCCAAAATGACATGCATGATATGTACTCACTAATAAGTGGATAGTAGTCCCCAGTAAAGTAAAGTAAAGATATAGTCCACAGAACTCAAAATTGTGAACAAGCTGAAGGGCCCAAGTGAGGATGCCTCAGTACCACTTGGGAAGGAGAAGAAAGCAATCACAAGGGGAAAAGGGTACATGGGAAGGAAAGGGAATGGGAGGAAGAATGGAACCTGATCTGGTATTGGGTGGGGGAAAAGGACTGAAGCCTTCAGGGCTGGCAGAAAGGATGGAAACAGACACCCTCCTGAGGTAGGCAGTTGGGGAAACGAGAATGTACCAGAGACCTGTAAGGTGCAAGACTCTCAGGACTAAAAGGGAGGGAGGGACTTTAGGTGAAATGACCTTCTATAGACAGAGGGAACTTTTAGAACACACCTCCAGCAGAAAGACTGGGCATCAAGTGAGGGATGGAGTTGCAATCCCACAGTCAAAACTCCGACTCGTATTTGTTCCTGTCTGATTTAACTGCATGGATGGGAATGAAGAAGAGCCTGAGGAAAAGAAGGCCCAAAGTGGGATCCAGCTCAAGGGGAGGTCCAAGACCTGACACTATTACTTAGGCTGTGGAGCACTCACAAAAAAGGGACCTATAATGACTGCCCTCTAAAAGACCCAACAAGCCGCTGAAAAAGTCAGATGCAGATATTTGCACCCACCCAATGGACAGAAGCAGCTGACCCCTGCTGTTGAATTAGGGAAATGCAGTACAAACTGAGGAGGAAGGTGATCTTGTAGGAGGAACAGTAGTCTCAACGTGGGCCCCCAAGATCTCTCAAATATTGGACCACAAACCAGGCAGCGTACACCAGCTGATTTGTGGAACTCCTACTATTCAATGGAAGACAACTCACTTAATAATAAGGCAATATCTAGGTGTAGTGACACTGGCCTGAAATTTGAAACTTTTGAGACCCAGGGAGGATCGGGCAGAAGTGGCACACACCTTTAATCCCAGCACTTGGGAGGCAGAGGCAGGCAGATTTCTGAGTTTGAGGCCAGCTTGATCTACAGAGTGAGTTCCAGGACAGCCAGGGCTACAAAGAGACACCCTGTCTGGAAAAAAATCAGAGAGAGAGAGAGAGAGAGAGAGAGAGAGAGAGAGAGAGGGAGGGAGGGAGGGAGGGAGGGAGGGAGGGAGGGAGGGAGGGAGGGAGGGAGGGAGAGAGAGAGAGGAGAGAGAGAGACCCAGGGAGATTTACAAGTTCAAAGCATGGAATATTTATTGAAAACATGTCTCAAAAAATGAAAGACTGGATAGAAAAATTGAGTTAAGACAAAGAATTCAAGGCCCATTCTCCAAAGAAGTCATGTAAAAGGCAAATAAATGCATGACAGGATTTTCATATCATTAGCCAGGGACAAATGAAAGGCAAAACAAAACCACAAACCTGTCGTCTTTCAAAAGATAACTGGAAACGATCAAATGGTCTGATCATTTCATTGTGTGAGACTATGAATCAAATGGCAGCCCTGGATGTCACCAGTGGGGACATAAACAGTGCAGCCACACAAGAGAACAGCCTGGAAGGTCCTGCAGTACTTTAATAGGAAATTATCAGCTGTATCTCTCAATTCCTGCATTACCTGTATCTCTGTATTCATACATACATGCAATTTAATGGATATGTATTTTTATGTTTCCATTTGCATATAAGTAGCTGCATCATGTATTTCATGTATATGTATATGAAGGGATGTATAATAAAGTACTTGTGGGCTAGAACATATAATATCTTTAGGGACGGTCTGTGTAATGTAAATTCAGGTAGGATTTATACTGTAATATCAAGGTAGTATTACATTTTTCTCAAGAAATCATAGATGTTGCTCTTAAAGATTTCAACTGCTTAGATAGTTCTTAAGTACGCTATATATTATAGCCCTCTTTACTTAAAAACAAATGATTGTACAAATTAAACCCATCCACAGTACAGCTTCATAACCTCCAGACTGACTCTTGATTATAAACCGAGTACCATAGGTACAGTGACTTGGTTAAATCAACTATACTCTTCTTAGGAATATGTAAAACAGTGCTGAAAACATGTCCATATAGAAACATGCACCAACATGTGTGGGACTGTGAAAGGCAGCCTGTTTTCTGGTCAAGCTAGTTTCAAACCCTGGAGAGCCAACAAATTAATCTGCAAGGAACGGAAGGCCCGTTTGCCATGCTCCCAGTCATAGGCTCCTGACATGAGGACCCAGCTCCACCATTCTGTAGCCATCAGTCACATAGGCTGTCCAGACTCCACCCTTACAGTTACCTGGCAATAGGCAGCTATGCTTCTCCCCACAGTTACCCTGCAACTACAGGGTAGCCCAGCCCAGTACAAAAGGAGCTGCTTGGCCCCTCCTCTCTTGTCTCTCTTGCTTCTCTTGCTTTCTCTCTAGCCCTCTTGCTCCCTCTCTCCTGCTCTCTTCTCCCCTCTCTCCATGTGGCCATGGCTGGCCTCTACTTCTCTACTCTTCTCTCTCTCTCTGACTTTCTACAATAAACACCTTGAAACCATTTACCATCTCTTCTCATCAGTATCTGCGAGGCTAGAACAAAGGTTTCCCTCTAAGGAGCTGTATGACTAACCTCCAGGGAAGCCTTACTGGGTTTTGGCCACAGCTGCAAGCCAACACACGCTGCCCGCAGAGCTAGCAGCCTGAGCTAGCCAGACAGACTCTTGTCCCTACCGTAACCTGCTAGAGCTTTCCCCCTACCCTTTCCCCTTTGGCCCCCAGGGCCAGAGTCTGCCCAAGGGTCTGTTCTCAGCTCTTCTGCAACATACAGCCGTCTGGGATGTTCAAAAGTGAGAACCTGTAATCTCTGGACTCCATGAGGCCCAGAGACCCCAGATCTGACTCTGATGTACCCAGCAGTCTGTGGTGCCTGAGAGTCCGAGAAGAGACTGTGCCTTCCCCACCCTGGGAGCAGGATCCAGCGGCCTAACCTGGCCTAATGCCCGTCCAGCGGCAGTTCCATGGGGTCCTGTGGCAGTCTCCTGCGTATGCCCACCCAGAGCCCCGAAGTTCTGGCAGGAAGTGGGTCATCTCTCCCACTACCTTTATTTCCCCATGTCCGGCACCCTGCAAATATATGCAGAGCAGTGCAATTCAGAAAATGCAGAAGAAATTGCAACACGACAGCAATTAATTGTAGAAAAATGAATGGAATTTGTTTTATGCAAAAAGAGCACTGTAACTGGCAGGGAGAATGGAATCAAATACTTCATCATGCAGCAAGATAGACAACCTCCGATAGCATTCGCCTAAACCTAAAACACTAGCTATAAAAGTCATGTGTTTTATTCTGTTGTTTTGAAATGCCCAGGGCAGGTAAATCTAGAGCAAGAAGATAATTAACATGTTCCTATGGCTGCTGAAGAAGTGTCAAAAGTCAGTTTGAAGAGAAATGGGGACCAAATGCAACTCCTAGGATGTACTAAAGGAACTGCATTTGGTCTGTGTGACCTGTGTGTTCTGTCTCAGCAGAACTCTCCTGATGATCTCACTTCACTCTCACTGTCTCTCAGAAATCCCTCCGAAGGCTATATCCTGTTATTCTGTGCACAGTGTAAGGTGTGCTCTGTCTTCCTTGCAGTTCACTAGTGCTCGCTACTCTAGCACAGCCTGCTAGTTCACTAGTGCTCGCTACTCTAGTACAGCCTGCTAGATCCCTCGAGCAAACAAGGCTTCATAAGTGAAACCACCATTACACATGCCAAGGCTGAATTACGTGTGAATCCTAACGTGGGACTTTGTAATAAAAGTGTGCATTATCTTTAAAGCAGTTAAGGCCTAGAACATGATATGCAAATAATAACTGTTAACACATAATTATAAACACTTCCTAGAGACTTGAGGATATTTCCATATGAAATTCTTCCTCCAAATCGCCCTCATTTTAGAAAATGGACTGAGCATATCAAAAATATTTGATGTAAAGTTCTTTTCTGACAGTTTGAACCTTACTTCTAGAAAACAGTGTATCATCGTTTAAAAAAAATATAAACTTGAAAATTAAAGCTGTATATGAACTGCATCTACCATATGCCCCAAATTACTATTACTAATATGTTTGTTTATCGTCTTTTTTATTGAGGCCATGAACATGAAATAATATATCATTTAAGCATTCTAAGTGTCCAGTCCATTTGGCATGGTACATTGGCTTTATCTGTGGAGTATCTTTAAGAGAGTTAGGCCCCGGCGTAGTCTCACTAGAGACAGGTATATCAGGGTCCTATCAGCACAATCTTGCTAGTGTATGCAATGGTGTCAGCGTTTGGAGGCTGATTATGGGATGGATCCCTGGATATGGTGCTGGGGCCTAGCAAACACATAAGTGGATGCTCAGAGTCAGCTATTGGATGGATCACAGGGTCCCCAATGTAGGCTAGAGAAAGTACCCAAGGAGCTAAAGGGATCTGCAACCCTATAGGTGGAACAACATTATGAACTAACCAGTACCCCGGAGCTCTTGACTCTAGCTGCATATGTATCAAAAGATGGCCTAATCTGCCATCACTGGAAAGAGAGGCCCATTGGACTTGCAAACTTTATATGCCCTAGTACAGGGGAACGCCAGAGCCAAAAAGTGGGAGTGGGTGGGCAGGGGGTTTGGGGGGGAGGGTATGGGGGACTTTTGGGATAGGGTTCGAAATGTAAATGAGGAAAATACCTAATTAAAAAAAAATGAGCCAATAAATAAAGTAATCCAGTCAAAATCTGGGCAATTGAAGTGGAAAAAAAAAGAGAGAGAGTTAGAGGCAATGTGCACCCCTAATATACATAGCAGCACTCAGAAATCTAAGGGTGCTACAATCTTCAGTAGTCCCGGTGCTCTTCAGAAGTTCATGTATAACCAGCCAGGCCACTTAACCTAGATTCTCAGTGAGCCCAGGGAAAACGACTCACAAAAGCAGGAACTACCCCTGCTGGCCAGGTAACGCCGAGGTAGAGGCGAGTTCTGGCACACTCAGTGCCTTTGGGAGCCAAGCACAAGCACAGGCAGCTGAACAGGCACCAATGTAACTGCGGAAGACAGCCTGATCTGTGGATGTTTTGATAGCGTGCAAGAAACCCAATTTAGAAAATTCTCATAGAAAAATGGATCTCCACTTAAACATAGGAGACAAATAGAGGGTCTTGCCCGCGTTCAACTGGCCAGGAAGAACGACGCTGCAACAGGATCCTTCTGCACACGTTTATTCAGTCCTGTTTCTTCTTCCTCTATATCTCCCTTGTTTATATCTCCCTTGTTTATATCTCCCCTGTTTATATCTCCCTTGTTTATATCTCTCCCTTGTTTATATCTCCCTTGTTTATATCTCCCCCTTGTTTATATCTCCCTTGAACCCTGGGCCTCTCACTCTCTTATACTCTCAGTTCCCATCCATGCACAGCAGGCCACGCCACCTCACCAGGCACGCAGCTTCAGCTAATCAGGGCAGCAGGGGCATATCTCCATCAAAATGGATTCACCGGTATCCTGGTACACCTGCGCAGCTCTCAAGATGTTTGTGTCTTATATGAGGAAGTCAGGTGCAAGTCATACGACTTAGCTGCAGTCCCTGGCGCCTTTGGGACTGCCGCCACACCCGCTCCCCACAATTCCCCCTTTTTTCTTTTTTGGCAGAGAGAATGTCTGTAGATAGCCCCCCGCAGCCATGCCCCTTACCCGTCCTTGGGTGACAAACAGCATTGGTTTGATCCCTGTCTTAGGTTGGTGACATGCCCAGGGAGTCTTATCACTGACTACCTCTCAATCATGCCAAGCCACTCCTGGGGAGATTGTGTTTTGCTTGTGGCAGGTGCATCAAAAGGCCAGGATGTTAATTAACCTATGGCCAGATCTTAATTGCTGCAAGCAAGCCTCATGGGTGAAGGTAGAGGTCTGATCCCCAGTGTGCAAGCATAGGGGCCCTACACAAAACCATCCCTTAGGCTCATCACCCAGAGAGGTCTTGGCCAGCTCCCGTGTCGTTTTTCCTGGGGGAAGGGAACTAGGACACTGAACCTTCATGCAATCAGACATGCCTTCCACAGGATGCCAACAGCAAGCTATCCTCTGTGCAGTGCTTAGCCTCGCACCCCACGGCATAACGCAGCATAATTTCTTTTAGAGCGGCAAACCGAATCTGAGGAGATTGTCCCACCTCCACTGCAGCAAAAGCCTACGCTACCATGGCGAAAGTGCGGGTCGCACACTCTGCACCTAACACATGTGCCAAACACAAAAAACACACACACTATAACAAGCATACATCCCAGGGCTCTCATCCCCGCTCATCTTCCCTGAAGCAAGGGATAGATGGCCAGCGGGGCTATCTCTTTAAGGGGAATTCAGGGATCAAAAAGCATGGAAAAATTTGAATGTCATGTCGAGCTGGTATCGGCTTCTGGAATACCGAAAGGATCTCTCATCTCGGCTCCATCCTTTGTGCTTGTGGGATCATCCACCACATCCACAGGGGCAACTGGATCAGGAGCCTCATTCTTGCAGCGTCTCACCAATCTCTCCGGCACCCAAAGAGGTTCCGTCTGGTCCTGTGGAAACACACAAACAGACCCTCTCGCCCACATCAACACCTGATCTGGTCGATCCTCTCCAAATCTCCGGACAGAAGGTCCACCTACAGGTGGCTGCTGAGGAGGCATAGGGAGGCGGCACAAAAGCTAATTCGCCTTCCTCCTCTGCCTCAACTCTTTTATTTTGTCCTTTCTGTCCACCTGATAACACTGTGTCTCCTTTCTTTTTCCTTTTTCTTTTTAAGCCCTTCTCCTCTTCCGACATACTTTCTTGTTGCTCTGTAAGGATTTTCTGACCTGTCTTGACTGCCTCTTGATTCAAACAGTAACAGAGTCCATATATCAGAACAAACAAGACCAAAACTATCAGACCTACCCACAAAGGGTCAATGGGAGAAAAAAGCATAACTACACAGCAAGGATCTATTGATCACTACACTGAGTTTATCATAGTTCCTTAACTTGTCCCCAAACCGGGAACCTTAACTTATCCCAAAACCGGGAACCTATCGTTACTTTGTGCCTGCTTCCTGGCAACTTTATACTTGCCTCTATTTTATCCGAGGTCCTTCCCAAACTCCTGGGTTACTTTGTGCCTACTTCCTGGCAACTTTATGCTCACCTCTATTTTATCCGAGGTCCTTCCCAAACTCCTGGGGTCGCAAGTTTCACTCACCGTGAACTTACTCTGCCAGCAACCACTGACTGCTGAAAGTTCTGAACTCGGTGGGGGAGTCGGTTCCCCGTACGGGCCACCAATTGTCGCGTCCACTCTCGACCAGCAAGAACGACGCGACCACCAGTCCTTCTAACAGCAGTTTATTCAGTCTTCATCTTTCTTCCTTCTCTTCATCAGTACCGTTCCCCAGCTGAAGAGTTCTGAATCCACGCCGGATCCTTCTCAACAGTCTGTTTTATGGGAACTTTTATTAACCACTCCTTCCCCGTGATGCAGTTCTGAATCCTCCCTGTAGCAGGGGGTCTTCACTCATGCCTGAAGATGTTTCTTTTCCCGGGTTTCTCGTTCTGGGTCTTCTCGTCCCGTCCCGGGTTTCGGCACCAACTTCTTGCCCGCGTTCAACTGGCCAGGAAGAACGACGCTGCAACAGGATCCTTCTGCACACGTTTATTCAGTCCTGTTTCTTCTTCCTCTATATCTCCCTTGTTTATATCTCCCTTGTTTATATCTCCCCTGTTTATATCTCCCTTGTTTATATCTCTCCCTTGTTTATATCTCCCTTGTTTATATCTCCCCCTTGTTTATATCTCCCTTGAACCCTGGGCCTCTCACTCTCTTATACTCTCAGTTCCCATCCATGCACAGCAGGCCACGCCACCTCACCAGGCACGCAGCTTCAGCTAATCAGGGCAGCAGGGGCATATCTCCATCAAAATGGATTCACCGGTATCCTGGTACACCTGCGCAGCTCTCAAGATGTTTGTGTCTTATATGAGGAAGTCAGGTGCAAGTCATACGACTTAGCTGCAGTCCCTGGCGCCTTTGGGACTGCCGCCACACCCGCTCCCCACAAGAGGGAAGGCCGCTTCACGTTAAAAAGTTCCAATTCTTGAGTACAATACTAAACAAAACGTTAGAGAAACTAAAACCAACACAAAGATAACGTATTAACATGAGAGCAAAAATATTTGATTTTATTTATTCTCTCATATATCACACTCCTAATGCACCTCCCCCTCCTTTTACTCCTCCTAGTCCTTCTGCCCACACCATTTAGCCCCAAGATCCACTCCTCGTCTGTTTTCCTTCAGATAAGGGCAGGCCTCAAAGGTGTATCAGAGTTTTCTAGAAGGAAATGCTAAAATTATTACCTCATATGTTATATTTTCAATATTTAAAATAAGTTAGTACATATCTGTCTAATACCAGAGCAGAGCAGATAAAACCTGGCTGTAAAAGAACCACCTGGAGCCATTGCACACACATTACATACAGAAGAACCACCCGGAGCCAATGCACACACATTACATACAGAAGAACCATCTGGAGCCAGTGCACACACATTACATACAGAAGAACCATCTGGAGCCAGTGCACACACATTACATACAGAAGAACCACCTGGAGCCAGTGCACACACATTACATACAGAAGAACCACCCGGAGCCAGTGCACACACATTACATACAGAAGAACCATCTGGAGCCAGTGCACACACATTACATACAGAAGAACCATCTGGAGCCAGTGCACACACATTACATACAGAAGAACCACCTGGAGCCAGTGCACACACATTACATACAGAAGAACCACCTGGAGCCAGTGCACACACATTACATACAGAAGAACCACCTGGAGCCAGTGCACACACATTACATACAGAAGAACCACCTGGAGCCAGTGCACACACATTACATACAGAAGAACCACCTGGAGCCAGTGCACACACATTACATACAGAAGAACCACCTGGAGCCAGTGCACACACATTACATACAGAAGAACCACCTGGAGCCAGTGCACACACATTACATGCAGAAGAACCACCTAGAGCCAGTGCACACACATTACAAACAGAAGAACCACCTGGAGCCAGTGCACACACATTACATACAGAAGAACCACCTGGAGCCATTGCACACACATTACATACAGAAGAACCACCTGGAGCCATTGCACACACATTACATACAGAAGAACCACCTGGAGCCAGTGCACACACATTACATACAGAAGAACCATCTGGAGCCAGTGCACACACATTACATACAGAAGAACCACCTGGAGCCAGTGCACACACATTACATACAGAAGAACCACCTGGAGCCAGTGCACACACATTACATACAGAAGAACCACCTGGAGCCAGTGCACACACATTACATACAGAAGAACCATCTGGAGCCAGTGCACACACATTACATACAGAAGAACCACCTGGAGCCAGTGTACACACATTACATACAGAAGAACCACCTGGAGCCAGTGCACACACATTACATACAGAAGAACCACCTGGAGCCAGTGCACACACATTACATACAGAAGAACCACCTGGAGCCAGTGCACACACATTACATACAGAAGAACCACCTGGAGCCAGTGCACACACATTACATACAGAAGAACCACCTGGAGCCATTGCACACACATTACATACAGAAGAACCACTTGGAGCCAGTGCACACACATTACATACAGAAGAACCATCTGGAGCCAGTGCACACACATTACATACAGAAGAACCACCTGGAGCCATTGCACACACATTACATACAGAAGAACCACCTGGAGCCAGTGCACACACATTACATACAGAAGAACCATCTGGAGCCAGTGTACACACATTACATGCAGAAGAACCATCTGGAGCCAGTGCACACATGTTAAGTAAGTTTGGACTAGGAACAGAAATAATTTCCCTTTAATTCTCAAGTGTGATGTGACTATCAGGTTGGGGGAAAATGTACTTGTCCATACCATGACTGGTCATCTGTCCTGAGGGTTCAATTTAAAAACAAAACAGAAAATAAATAACAGAATGTCAGCAAAAATGGAGGACACCCAATCTTCTCTAGTGAAGTTATATTTGAGAAATAGAAGATAAAAAGTGGCTAAGTGGCAAATTCTTAACAATAATAAAATAATTCAGTAAAATGATCTGAAACAAGGAAATAATAGATTAACAAGTCCCTACCTGTAATCAATAAGAAAATAAAAGTTTTAACAGAGCAACATCCTGCTTGCAGTAATAATGGAATTTAACAGGCTACTGAGATTTAAGATGGTTTGATAAAATATAAGAGAGTCAAATTTGTTAGGTTATTTTCAGGTTGACAGAATGTTTCAATGCACATTATAAAATGTTATTTTTGTTTTATATAATGCTTTTGTCATATATTATTTTCTTTTTTTACATATGTGTGGAAAACATGCAAATCAGAAAGAAAAAAATGATACCCCCCAGAAGCTTATCAAGACTCTTAAAAGTTAATCTAAAAGCAAAAAACCAAACAAACAGAATAGACAAAACACCTAAATGCTTAACTCTACTAGGGATTATAAAAAATACAGATTCATATTAAATGAGTTTATCTTAATTTTCAAATATCCATGCTGAGAAAATCAAGTGATCTCTGAGTGGAGAGAAACATGATCTTTACAAACATTTCAGGGAGAATCCAGGTTAAGAGGAGCAATTCAAAGGACAATGTACGGGCTACAGAGATGGTTCAGCAGTTAAATGCACTTACTCTTCTTGTAAAGAACATGGCTTCCGTTCCCAGCATCCATGAGGCTGCCCAAACTGTACTTCCAGAGAATGTGGTGTCTCTTCTTACTTTCATGAGCTCCTATGTATACATGCTGCATACATATACATTCAGGCACACACACACATACACACCAATTTTAAAAAAAACCCACAATTTAGAAATCTGCAAACTCTAAAACTTTAATGTAGTTCAATGTCACACTGTGTTACTCTATTAACATAGCCATTTCTTTGTTATTTATTTATATCTTTGTGATACACACACATAATACACAGCGTGTATTATGCATGTATGTATATATATTTGTGTGTACATATCTCCCAGGTACAAGCAGATCAGGAAAGATAACCACTGAGAGATGCGAGTGTATTGCAGTGCCAAGAGCAGGAAGCATGACTCACCATGGTGGAGGCCCCAGAAAATCACCAGGGCCAGCCACAGAGCATGGAAGGCAAAGTGAGAATAAAAGGCTTTTCTGTGATCTGTCTGTGGGTACAAACATGCTGAGCAGAATGAGTAGACCTAGGGTTCCCAACTCTAGAGTTTGATCCTCAATTGTCTTACTGAATACCTTACTGTCTGGGGTGGAAAGGAAAGGTACAGAGTGATGTACAGTACCAGAGCCTGATGCCAGCAGTGTTTAAAGATTCCTTTAGTTCTATTAAAAATGTTTGTGTTGCTGTTTCAAGACAGTGTTTTTCTTTATGTAGTCCCACCTGTCCTGGAACGTGTTTTGTAGATCAGACTGGTCTCAGAAAAGATCTATTTGCCTCTGCCTCCTGGGTATTAGGATTAGAGCAGGGCACCACCACTGCATGTCTTAAGATGTATTTAATCGGAATAGAATTATGTAATATTTCCCCTCCATTTTCTCCTTCCAGTCCCACTCAGAAACTCTTCCTTCAATCTTACCTTCACTCTCCGTACTCTCATGTTAATAGTCCTTTTCTTCCTTTATTGTTACATATGGGTATGTATGCACAAAAGGTTAGGCACAGCTTGCTTGGTCCATTTTCCTTATTTGTGTGTATATGATTTAAGGGCTGGACACCATCTATTTGGCAACCAGTGACAGGGCTTCTCTTTGGGACCCTTTTTCTCTTTGTCAAAGCTGTCAGTCATTATTTGCCTGCCATTCTTTTTTTTTATTTATTTATTGGATATTTTACACATTTACATTCCAAATGTTATCCCTTTTCCTGGTTTCTCCTCTACTGTTGGCTCTTTGCCAGCAGGTCCAGGTGAGAGGAGAGGAGAGAACCAGGTCCAGCCAGGTCTGTCTGGGTCTGAGGGGTTCTTGTCAAAGCAGAAACTCGTTTTATTAAATCAGCCTCTTGTTTATATAGGGTTGAGGGAGGAGGTGGGGATTTTTGGTGGGGAGAGATGAGGTAGGAGGCAAGGGAGGGTGAAGGAGGCTATGGGGTGACTGACAGGGCCAATGAAGTTATTCTACATCATCAGTAGCTAGGCAAAGGTGGGCTTAAGCAGGTCCTGCTGAGTCACTCTGGTACAAAAGTGAGTGAGGCAGGTCCCCGGATTTTTGGCCGAGTTTGGCCCAGCACTCCTGAATCCTCCTAGTCCATCCCCCTCCCCATGCTTCTATGAGGCCACCCCCTAGCCACCCACTCCCACCTCACCATCCTGGCATTCCCCTACACTGGGGAATCGAACCTTCATAGGACCAAGGGCTTCCCCTCCTATTGATGCCAGACAATGCTATCCTCTGTTACATATGTAGCTGGGAGCCATGGTGGGAACTCACAAAAACTGCTCCCTTCCACACTAATATGTCCATTGGTATTGCCACTACTCTGATCTTGTTTACACACAGGATTTTTGTTTGCTTTTTTGTTTGTTTCATTTTAGAAATGCTTCCTAGAGGAAGGACTTGCACCACTGAGGATGATGGAAATGTGGGAGTCAAGGTAGGGTGTGTCAGACATGCCATGAAGCAGTCCAGACCTAACTATCCAGCATATATGTCCACATAGATAGAAAAGAATCTTGGTTACAGAAGCTCGGAGCTCAGACGAAGCCAAACTGAGGCTCCTGTCTTCATGGAGATAGAAATTATGACATGCAATGAAACAGGAAATCGACATTCAGAGGACTCACATGAGTAACCAATGACAACTTTTGAACAACATAAAGACACATGTTTTGCTTCAAGTCTCTGGATTTTTTTCGCAACACAGTACTATTAGTCAGAAAAGCAAAAATTCAACAACTGATCAGATTGAGTATATCTTTGTCTTCATCAGTATCTCAGCCAAACAATTACCACTCTGTGAAGCCAGCCCACAGTTGGAATGATGTTAAACATCCAGTTCCCTATTATTTTCTACCAGCCAACTGAGCAAGCTCGTGCCAGTCATTTATGCTCAAGTAATTCCATTACAAACTTTACCCAAATTTAGATTTTTGACTGTCGTCAATTAATAAAGCATTCCTTTTTGTCTTGTAAATAAATTGAATTTGTTTCTTATATGCTGATGGTTTCACCTGTAAGAACTTGGAAGTGTGGCTGGATAAATGGCTTATTGTGGTTCCAACAGACATGTAAAAGCCAAGTGGGCATGGCAAGCCCTTTTAATCCAAGTACACAGGAGACAGAGCCAAGTAATTCCTGGAACAAACTGGCAAGGCAGGACAATAACTGAAACTGGGTTGTGGGTTCAGCAAGTGACCTGCTTGATATGATCTGTGGAAAGTGATACAGGAACATTGATGATGGGCCTCCATGTGTATTCACACACAAATGCAGTTGGAACTACATGTAAATCTATATTTCTATACATGCAAACAATCTTAACACATCCAAATGACATTCATACATTCCACCTACTTAAGCATATGCAGTAAACAACAACAAAATCAAACAAAATAACCCACAAAGTTGCTAGAGAGACTGTGATATAGGTAATCAAGGAAGTATATAGTGTATGTTTATTCTAATCATGTGGTACTTATAGGGCAGCCTAGGCTATGTAATGAGTACCAGGCTAGCTGAGCTGCATAGCAAAACCTGGTCTCAAACACAGAAATACATACCTGATTACAGTCATGAAAAATTAGAAATAGCATTTATTTATATAGTAATCATTGAACCACTAACTAGAAGGGAAGAAAATGCCACATACAGGTCAAAGAAAATGACTCAGATCTATACAAACAATATGACAACATAATGATATATAATATATTTAAAGATAATGATGTTATTAACAAGATAAAGGCAGATATTTTTCTGAAAATAAACTTCAGAAGCAATATTTGGCATTTTAGCTCCTCACCAGTAGATGTCATTATCACTAAAATCAGATGCTCAGTGTACATTTGAGTATGGCTTTTTGTCGTTTTTGGTTGGGTCTTATTGTGTTGGCTTCTTTGGTTTGCTTTTGTTTGGTGCTAGATATCAAACCTAGGCCCTGAGTATGCCAGCCAAATGATCTTGCACTGACTTATCCCCAGCTTTGGAATATAATGCTTGAAGGCCCATGCTGGACCAGATATGACACTTTTATTTGAAGTTTCATTGTGAAGTCCTATAGATCCCAATGGAAAGCTGAGGCAGTGTGGAACCTCGAGAGCAGGAACAAGGAAGAATCTAAGATATCATAGCTTGGGGAGTGTCTTAATGCCACAAAACATAATATGGGTAAAAAGACTGAGTATCTGCTCCAAATAGATAAAAGTATTTGTCTGAATAAAATGTTCATATGAGAATATATTTTTATTTGACTTATATTTGCACTGTATATATGTGTATTTAAAATGATAAGTGTGCTTGTGTCCCGACATGCATATATAAATATATATTTATATATATCTATGTTTTATAGTAATTTATTTTGCTTTTTAAAATTTTATTGCTAATGCACTCACATGTTATTTGATTGCCATAAATGTGTGTATAATATACAACATAATATTTAAAATTTTTATATGTTTAAAATAGTTGAATCAATCTGGTTAGCATATGAATTGCCTCACATACAAATATTTATTTCTAGTGAGGACACTTAGACTGCCCATGTTAATTCAAGAGGTTAAAACTTCTTATAAGCTCAAGTGAATTTAGCAGAAAACATTCACATTTCAAAGCTCACTACTATATAAACCAAAAACTAAAAATTATGTGACTAGGTCCCAAATCAATGCCATCAGAGATGACATATTTTCTATTCATTTGTTTATTAATTTATTCGCATCTTAATCAGGGCTCCATCCCATCTCTCTTCCTAGTAGTCCCACCTTTACAATTCCCTCCCCGCACTGCCTCCTCCACTTCTTGGAAGGAAGACCCCCTGAACACCACCCCACTCTGTAGCAGGAATAAGTGCATGCTCTCACACTGAGGCCCAGCCAGGCAAGTTAGGGGAAGGGGATTCAATGGCAGGCAACAGAGTCAGAGACAGACTCCACTACAATCGTTAGGGGATTCACATAAAGACCTGTCAGGCTGTGTGTTTCCCTCACTGATGTGTTGGTTGCCCAGAGCACTGCCAGCAAGCTGCTCAAGGGAGGCAGAACACAGTCTGCAATGGGGGTCCTCACTCTGTTTTCTCAGGTGGGAATAGCAAAGTCTGGGACAGCTGCTATCCCGTTCACTTGCCTCTGCTGTGGTTCCCAGTTTCCTATGTAACCAGACCCCACTGGGGTACCACTGAGACTTAGGAATGGGAGACTTGTGGTCCACACTTTCCTTCATGGTGTCTATTCACCAGGCAGGAAAGGGAAGGCTGAGCTTGGAACAGGTGAGGAGCTGGGGTTGGTTACCAGTGAGTTTGAGAGTACAAGATCTGCAGGAATAAAGCTGGAATAGAGATTGAGGGAATGACCAACTAATGACTGGCCCAACTTGGGATCCATTCCATGTAAGAGCCAACCCCTGAAACTGTTAAAGATACTCTGCTATGCTTGCAAACAGAAGCCTAGCTTAACTATCTACTGAGAGGCTTCATCCAGAAACAGATGGAAACTGATGCAGCGACACAAAGCCAA
This sequence comes from Mus musculus, assembly GCF_000001635.26. Lineage (NCBI taxonomy): Eukaryota > Metazoa > Chordata > Mammalia > Rodentia > Muridae > Mus > Mus musculus. The sequence continues at coordinate 10,190,379 of NC_000077.6, read as the reverse complement.
ACATCAAGCAGCGCTCTAGGAGTGTTCACATAATTTTTAAAGTGATAATTTTTCTCTATCCTGGCTAGATCCCAAATAAATCAATTTATTCAAGCTTTATGGCACAATAGCTGAGCAGTTATTAATCTATCCTAATATAAACTATCTGGCTAACTCCCAGACAAAATACTCAAAATACCTGCATTTAGTATTGATCTAGCTCTCTCTGTTCCAGGTGTGTTCTCCTGGACCCTTACCTCATGTGTGGTCCTCTCTTTATCTCTCTTCCCTTCCCCTGACTCATATCAGATATCTAGCCCGATTCTCTCTGCTGCTCAGCCACTGGCAGTTCATCTTTTATTGACAGGTCACAGAATAAATGGAGAGCAATGTTTATACAACATTCAGGCAGGATATACTTAGAACAAGCACTACAATGCCATGTCTGGATTGCAAGCAGATATGAGGGCAGAGAAACCATCCTCTGAATAATACAAGAATAAACTTTACACAATGCATAATAACATTATTGCTACATTTTCTCCCCTTGTCCAATAAAAAGGCACCTACTCTCACAACAATAAGCTATATAAATAATAACAATTATGTAAACTATCAGATAAGTTCTACATTATAATGTTTAGTCCATATATTTTTGGCAACTTTGGATAAAGTACCCACTATCTATCCTAACATAGTGAGTTCAGACTTTTATCTATCAATCTCTAGCATAACTTTCATTAACAACCTAAAACATTTTCTTATATTTAAAAACATTTTCTTCAATCCAAAGCAACTTAACCTTAATGTGAGATTACAAATATCAAGTCCTCAACTCCAATAGAGACTTGATAAGATAAAAATATCACCTGAGTAAACAGAAAGTACAAGGCAAACCGTTTCCAAACTAGTGAAATGACAGAGGCTGCTACATGCCTGGTCAGTCACTCCAGGTTTCTCTGTATTGGTGGGGCATCAAATCTTTGGCCTATAGGCCCAAATTTTCTGAGTGACTTTTTTGTGAAGCAGAAAATATGGAGGCCTGGCCTACCTTGTCTCAGCGGAGTTGGGCAGTGCATGTTCCAGTGTCTTGCTTGTCCACAGTTTGGGCAGTTTTTTTTTTGTTTTTGTTTTCTTTTTTGTTGTTGTTGTTGTTTTTGTCCAGTGGCAAGCATTGTCACATTCGAAGCAGACTCCAGATGGAGGTTCTTCTGTGTCTATCATCTTCTTTGAAGTAGAATGAGGTGCTTCCTGGAGCTGATATATCTCACAGTAAACACTTTGTGTTATTAAAACATCTGAAATGCCATACTCTATAGATGTCTGAAGTGTTTGAAGACAGTCTATTTACCAAAATATTTGTTAATAGACAAACATTTTTCTAGCTGTAGTTTAAACATTATCTGCTTAATGTTGAAAAAATTATGCTGGTGGCTAAATAAAGCTTATTTCTGTAATATACCAAACTAGTACCTAACAAGAATACAATTTGATTATTATGAGTGACTAACTACTAACTTATATTCTTAATTATCTTAGTTTGTAATAGTAGCTCTCATAAGAATAGAATACCTTACATTTTATATGAATTGCATAGGTATACTATCTTAAACAAGAGTTGAAACTTACATATAATAGGTTTTAGCAAATATAACCTTACATTTCTGTCAATATCCAATAACCCATACCAATCTAAAATATTTGAGACTTTAGCTGCCTTTTAATCTAAAAGGAAATATAATAACCTACATTTCCTTCCTTTTAATTTCATCACTTTTCACCTCCTAACAGTAGATATGAGAGAAAGAGAGACAGAGATAAGAAACAAAGAGATGAAAAAGAAACCTCCTGCACTGTGTTTCTTCCTTGACCATGACCAATATAAACTTGTAACAAACCTCCTAAATGACAACAAGCATACATAACCCAGTGAAAGACTAGAAAACACTCACCCCACCTCTCAGGAATAAGGGTGTTATTCTTTAAATTGATTTATGTTGTCTGGAGTGAAGGTATCTTTTGGGAATCCTGAGAAAACTAAAATATTTTCTAAGTCACGAGAGAGCTAGCTCTTTCCTTTACTATCCAGTCTCTGAGTGACAGGAAAGTCCACACATTAACTGAAGTCCCAGATGAATCAGTCTATGAGGCTGGACCTTATGTGCTAGCTGATTTGAAATTGTCCTGGATGCAATTTTTGAAGAAAGAGCAACTGAGGCAGTCTGTGAGGCTGGATCACATGGACTAATTGTTTTGGCTTCATCTGTATCTGGTCCTTTTGCTCTAAAAACACATAAACTTTGAAAGGTAGCATACATTCTGCATTAACCCATGTATTAAATGTGCAGTGTGCATAAATCAGCTAAATATGATTCTCTGTTCTATGTTTGAGCAGGTGAAAGGCATCAAACTGTATACATCTGTTTTGACCGCATAACAAAGCTAAAATATAAATCTCTATCCATGCAATATGAAAGGACTACATATAATAATAAATCATGAGGACTCTTTAGCCAACAAGATTTATTGGCTGTTGCAGAGATTCATGTCTCAGTAAGTCTGAGAGCTGCTCCCATGTAGAGAGATAAGCATTTATGTCACCTGTTTTGATGTTCTTCTTGGTTTCTTCCTTCATGTCAGCAGACAAAGTTTTCATAAGACTGCCACTGGTCAAATGTACTCTTTATTAACTTTCAAGGAACCCACAGCTGTTCATTTCCTGTAATGATAAATGCTTAGCTTCTTCCCTAATATAACACATCTCCTGATGTCCATTCTGGGGTAAACATATCCTTATACTATATAGACTGATTCAATTCAGCAGTCCTTTCTTAAATCATGTGTTAACTATCACAGTGATATTTTTAAAAAAATTGAAGCCAATAAAGCATTATTTCATTGTCTCTGGGAGATCCATATCCCCCCCTCTTCTGTTTTGTGATCATTTCCTTTAAAGTGTAGTTAGATTTTTCCACAACTGCTTGACCTTTAGGATTGAAAAGTATATCTGTAACGTGACTAATGTTATTATATTTAAAGAATTGTATTTTATTATGTACATATGCTGTAGCATTATCAGTTTTAATCTGAGAAGGTATTCCTAAAATACTCATCACTTCTAATTAGGGGGAAATTGCAGAATAAGCTTTTTAACAACTCAAGGCAGAAATAGTACCCTGCATTGTGCAGACCCATGTTAGGCACCAAATAGTGCGATTTTAAAGGGGATAATTTTTCTCTATCTTGGCTAGCTCCGAAAATAATTGAGACAGAAACCATAAGATTTACTTAATCAAGCTTTATGTGAAAATAGCTGAGCAGTTATTATTCTATGCTATTCCTCTAAGATAATCTGGCTATCTCCCAGTCAAAATCACCAAGATACTTGCATTTAGTGTTGCCCTGCCTCTCTCTGCTTCAGGTGTCTTCCCATGGTGGCTCCTGGATCCTTCTCTTTTGGCAAATCCTCTGTTCTGCTCTCTACCCCTCCCATGGCTAGGATCAACAGTCCATCTCTCTTCTCTCTGCTGTTCAACCATTGGAAGATCAGATTTTATTGATAAATCAGGTAATAAATGAAAAGTGAGATTTGAGGAAATAAAATGAACTTAGTAAATTAGCCCAATGATGTTCAACATTTAAATACAACAATGATATTTTATGATAATCATATGGATGTAAACAATTATGATAATAATAATTTGAAGTTTAGATGAAAATCATACTATCTTTGCGGGAGATTCCTCAGAAGTTAGATGAGCATACACCTAGCTTGTCCTTCAAGAAACCTGTGTTTGACTCCTGGTACCTATGTCAAACAGCTCACAATCCTCTAAGGGATTCCATTCCCACTGTCCCTTAGCCTTTACTCTTAGCAGATACACACATGTATACAACCCAAAGCAACACATTTGCGTACACATAAATCAAATCATATCTTTAATATTTTAAATAAGTATTACTTTAGGAATGTCTTCAGATTGCACTTAAATCTAATCACGGATAGGCAGAATTATGGTACAAAGTGGAATAATTCTTTTATAAGTTATATATTAATAAAATGCAAGTCTCATCAAACTTTCATAGGATTGGTGGAAATAATTCTAACGATTTATATTTTAAAAATGCTATTAGATGGAACACAGGGCCCCCAGTGGAGGAGCTAGAGAAAGTACTCAAGGAGCTGAAGGGGTCTGCAACCCTATAGGTGGAACAACAATATGAACTAACCAGTACCCCCAGAGCTCGTGTCTCTAGCTGCATATGTAGCAGAAGATTGCCTAGTCAGCCATCATTGGGAATAGAGGCCCCTTGGTCTTGCAAACTTTATATGCCCCAGTACTGGGGAACGCCAGGGCCAAGAAGTGGGAGTGGGTGGGTAGGACAGCAGGGTGGGGGGAGGGTATAGGGGACTTTCGGGATACCAGTTGAAATGTAAATGAAGAAAATATCTAATAAAAAATTTTTAAAAAAAGATCCCCCCCAAAAAAAAGAAAAAGAAAAGAAAAAATGCTAAGTGTATTTGCCAAAATAAACATGAAATCTTTAATTTCAATAACTACAATAATGGGCCACTTGATTCCATGAAGAAATAATTCCTTAAGTTTCTTCACTTCTATTGTCCCAATGTGTCCCTTTTGTTCTTTGAACAATCCTAATTCTATGTTCATTTTATATAGTTTTATGTGACCATAGAAAATCTTGGAACTGCAATATAGAAAAGAAAATGGCAGTATTTTTCTTCTGAGATTGTTGTAATTCAGTTAGCATGATTACTTACAATTTCTTCCAATTTTTGCAAATGGAATAGCTTTCTTTTGGGTTTGTCTGAAAAAAATACATTGGGCATGTGAACACTTTTCTTATCCATTGCTCTGTTGGACACCTTGGATGGTTTCATATCTCAGCTATTGTGATTAGTAGTAGTGCTGAAATAAACATTGACGTGCAAGTGTGTCTGTGATATGTTGACTTCAGTCCTTTTGGTAAAGGTCCAAGGATGATGTAGCTAAATCAAATGGAAGATTCACTTGTAGCTATTTTAACAAAAATTCCATGTTGACTTCTGCAACAACTGGACTAGTTTGCATTCCTATCAGTACTGTGTAAGTGTGTAAGTTTTTTTTTTTTTCCCCATCATGACCTCACCAGCTTTATTATTTGTTTTCTCAATGACTGATATTCTGATTGAGGTAAGATAGAATATAAATACGGATTTGATTTACATTTCTTTACTGGTTAATGAGTTTGAACATTTTTCCTGTGAGTATTCCACACTTATATTTCATCTCTTGAAGTGCCATCTGGACACTCAATAACTGTACCTTTTCATCTGTTGTAGCTTATGTTGAGGTTAAGCTAAGTATTTTTGCATCTAGTAAAAGGCCTAAGCCTAAAATGTAAAATAAAGAAGACTTTGGATGTCCATTATTTCATTATATAACTGTGAGGGAATTACAGGTATAATTCTGAGTTAATTCCAGTAAGGGAAGACTACTTGTGCATTGGCAGACTGAAGACCCATGGATGTATTAAGTCCATAAATTTGATATTGTCATCTGTAATTTTACCAGGAACTGGGAGACAAAGAAGATTGGTCCTGGGACTGGTGCTTTATGAATAAACAGCAGACAGTGGAGGCCTTACCTGCTTAGTGCTAGGTGACTTATCAGAGATGCTGTGAGATAAGGACATTTCCTCAGTCACCTTTTATCATTAGTCATTTGTAACTTTGTTAGAAATCTTTTAATATACAGAATAAATTCTTGGTGTTTTGACAACAAAACATTAAAAGTTATGGTGGGTAATTGTAGGTATAAATGTATGACGTAACTGGTTGGTATCTACTTGAATATATTTATATATTATATGTAAATTATGTACATAAAGAATTATGAAGGTAATATATAGAGAAGTGATATACTAGTATGCATATACTATATTATATATGTTATATATATTAGTGCTTATATTATATATAATAATGTATCTGTTTCCGTGACAAACTCTGACTTTTGTACAATTCATTATTTATGAAACTGCTCTCCACAAGCCAGAATCTTCTCATAAGTCATAAAATACATTAACTTTAATTATTATCTAGTCCAAATTAATTATTTTAAAAAGAGTATATTCCCTCAAATTCTTATTAACTGTACCAAAATTATTTAGAGAGTTATGAAATAACTTTTTACTAAGATTTTTTTTTAAGCAAACTTACTTTGCATGCAATGAACTGACAAGGAGGGCTGACTTCTTGGTCTGATAACTGTCAAGGAGAAAGTGCAACAATCGGCATACCTTCCCTACCTTAAAAAAGGTAAATGATAAAGCGATTCTTTACTTACTTACCTGTGACTTACAGGCCAATCATATGAGAGCCTGTTTTAACATCTATATTCCATACTATACATTGTACCAGGAAAGATCTAAAGGAAATCAAAACCTTTGTCAGAAAAGACCCCTGATATAGAAACAAGAACCAGAGCATCTACATTAGCCTGAAGTTCAAGGAAGAAAGTTGACAGAATCTTGGAGACTTGTAAACTTCAAAGGGTTTTTTGCCCATTGGTTTTGGCAAAAAATATTTAAGAGTTTTGAGACTTATAAGAAGAATTGAAGATGTAAGCATCAGAAATCAAAACTATGACTTATGCAGTAATTTTTAGATAGTAATAAGGGATGTCACGATGGTTGAGCTGAAGATCAAATATTCTGCTGTAATAAGAAATAGTGGAATTCTAGAACCATTGCATGAGGAAATATGTGGGCTATGCAAATTCCACCACCAGAAAAGCAGAATGGGACTACAGGGAGCAGCTATATAGAGTGATATATGTTGACTATCATTACCAGAAAGTAGAAGAGATCTTGAATATGTAGATAAGAAAACCTAGAGCAATTTGAATTATATAAATGTTGTTGAAGACCAAAACATATATTCTTTCTAAGTTATGAAAGTAAGACAGCGAGGCCTGCCATATAGGGAAATGAGGAGAGCTTGGAGAACAAAGTAAAGAGAATCTTTGCTGATGAAGATGTTGGTGAGTGGAGAAGATAATGTTTTCCTTAACATAAACTGTACTCAATCTCTGGGAAGCAAGAGAACATAATGGCTATGAAATATTGTGGTTAGGAATGAATACACATAGCTATGTTGACTGTGAAACTAGGGAAACTAAGTTCCTTAAATAGAATTATTAAGTTTTCATTAGGACAATTTTGACTTTCTGTTTGGTGTTGTGATATTTTTCATAATACAAAAGCCTTAGATATGCAGGAACCTGCCACAGTAACCATGGTCCATTTATCTGCTATTCTCTTGGCACTGCTCTCCTTCCTTTCTTTCCTGCTCAGCTATGCATGGATATCTTCTTAAGCACAACACACAGACAACAAGAGATTCTTAGAAGATTCATATTTATTGAAAAACCTTGAATAATTTTTCTCAGAGTAGGATCACAGCCTGTGTTATTACATTTTTTCCTTGAAAACCATCAATAAATGTCAACTACCTAAAAAGATACCAGTGACAAACCACAGAAATCACCCTATTGCAAGTCTAGCTATGTGAAGCAATGAGTTTGTTGGGTTTATTTGTAGAATCATGGGTGATTCAATGGTGGTTTCAGAACCAAAAAGCCCACTTTGGCACAGGTGATGTCTTCTGTACGACTGATTACAGGTCTGGTGTTTGCTGTTTTAACCATGTGGTGGTGCAACTGTGAAATTTGTCACCTTCTAAGCTTTTTGAGACTTATATGCTTCCTTCATTTCTGAGTCTATAGAACTTGCTTCCCATAGTTGTGTGAATGAAAATAGCCTCCACAGGCTTATAGACTGTTAAAATGTATGTCCTTGTTGGAGAAGATGTAGTCTTATTTGAGGAAGTGTGTCACTGGTGGTAATATTTCAGGTTTAAGACACTCAAGCCAGGCCAGGTAGCTCATTCTATCTTCTTCTTTGTGGCTCCAGATGAAATACTCTTAGTTACCTTTCAATCATTATGTACACCTGCATGCCACCATGCTTCCTAATATGAAAATAAGGGACTGAACCACTGAAATAGAAGTCACCACCAATTTTATACTTTCCTTCATTAAAAAAAAAATGCCTTCTTCATGGTCTCATTACAGCAGTAAAACCCTAAGACATTCCCTTATGGAGAAAATGTTTCCATTTGGAATGAGTAACTATACAATACTGCTCTATTTCTTGGATGAGTAACTATACAATACTGGTCTATTTCTGAAGATAGCATAAGAAACATGATAGAATGGACAAATTTCCTTAGTGAAGGGTCTATACTTTCCTTTTTCATTTTTATTGGATGTTTTCTTTATTTACATGTCAAATGTTATCCCCATTCTTGGTTTCCCCTACAAAAAACAGTCTTCCCCATCCCCTCCCCCTATCTCTGCTCACCAATCCACCCACTCCTGCTGCTTCCTGGCCCTGGTATTTCCCCACACTGGGGCATAGAGCCTTCATAAGACCAAGGACCTATCCTCCCATTGATGTCTGACAAGGCTACATATGCAGCCAGAGCCATGAGTCTCACCATGTTGAGCCATGAGTCTCACCATGTTTATTCTGTGGTTGGTGGTTTAGTCCCTGGGAGCTCTGGGAGTACTGGCTAGTTCATATTGTTGTTCCTCCTATGGGACTGCGAATCCCTTTAGCTCTTCAGTTCCTTTCTCTAGTTCCTTCATTGAGGACCCTATGCTCAGTCAAATGGTTGGCTGTAAGCATCCATTTCTGTATTTGTCAGGCACTGGCAGAGCCTCTCAGAAGACAGTTATATCAGGCTCCTGCCAGCAAGTACTTATTGGTATCCACAACATTGTCTGGGTTTGGTGACTGTATATGGAATGGATGTCCATGTAGGTCAGTTTCTGGAGGATCATTTCTTCAGTCTCTACTCCACACTTTGTCTCTGTAACTCCTTACATGGGTGTTTTTGTTCCCCCTTTCTAAGAAGGATCAAAGTATTCACACTTTGGTCTTCCTTCTTCTTGAGTCTTCATGTGGGTTTTGAATTGTATCTTGGGTATTCTGAGCTTCTGGGCTGATATCCACTTATCAGTGAGTGCATATCATGTGTGTTCTTTTGTGATTGGGTTACCTCACTCAGGATGATATCCTCCAGATCCATCCTTTTGCCTAAGAATTTCATTTATTCATTGTTTTTAATAGCTGAATAGTACTCTATTGTGTAATTGACCACATTTTTTTGTATCCAATCCTCTGTTGAGGACATCTGGATTCTTTCCAGCTTCTGGCTATTATAAATAAGGCTGCTATGAACATAGTGGAGCATGTGTCCTTATTACATGTTGAAGCATCGTCTGGGTATTTGCCCAGGAGTGGAATTGCTGGGTCCTCGGGTAGTACTATGTCTAATTTTCTGAGGAGCAGAAAAACTGATTTCCAGAGTGTTTGTACCAGCTTGCAATCCCACCAGGGAGGAGTGTTCCTCTTTTTCCACATCCTCGCCAGCATCTGCTGTCACCTGAGTTTTTGATCTTAGCCATTATGACTGGTGTTAGGTGGAATCTCAGGGTTGTTTTGTTTTGCATTTACCTGATGACTTAGGGTGTTGAACATTTTTTTAGGTCTTTGTTTAGCTCTGTACCCCATTTTTAATAGAGTTATTTGTTTCTCTGGCATCTAACTTCTTGAGTTCTTTGTGTATATTGGTTATTAGTCCTCTGTCTGATGTAAAATTAGTAAAGATCCTTGTCCAATCTGTTGATTTTCTTTTTATATTATTGAAAGTGTCCTTTGCCTTACAGAAGCTTTACAACTTTATGAGGTCCCATTTGTTGTTTCTTGATCTTATAGCACAAGCCATTGGTCTTTTGTTTAGGAATTTTTCCCCTGTGCCCATATGTTCAAAACTCTTCCCCACTTTCTATAACTTTCAGTGATGTGGAGAATAGTTCTTGCTGTATACTCAGTAAAGTTTAGAAGTAGCGTTACTTAAATATATAAGAAACTAATGTATCTCTGTCATAAACGGTATTGCAGGGAAAGTGATCCATTATTATCTCTGCATACCAAGAACTAAATCAGAAAATATTTGACCCTATGTGTCTTCATCACTCTATGATGTACATAAGGTATTGCCCTATATTTTATGAGTGAATGGTTTCACCAAAGAATAAATAAAGTTGTGAATAAAACTCACATTCTATTTTTACAGTACATGTATTCTTTGACTTTTTCTCATTTTTTAAATATTTTATTCTTGATAGTATGTTATATATTATTTCTTCTTTCCTCCTTTCCATCAATCCTTCCTAGATCCTGTCTAGTCTTCTTCAAATTCATGGTCTCTCTTTTCACTAATTATCATTGTAACTATTGCATGCATATAAGTATATGTATATACATACATGCATACATACATACATACATACATATACACACATTCCTAAATTTAACCTATTTCATACATAGAATATTACACATGTTCTCAGGAATAACATTTGCTACTGGGCTTTCCTCTAGTGAAGGCTACCTCTCCTTTTTTCTAGCAAAGACTACCTCTCCTGTCCCCAGCTTTCTTCAGTTGCCTATAGTTCCTTGTATAGGGTTGAAGGCCTCATGAACTTTTTCCTATCCAATTTTGCATGGTCATTGATGATCTGCTTCCACCGCTCATTTTTTTTTTTGGAATTGTTATTGATGAGACTTTTATCTGTGTGGCTTCTGATATTACTAGGACACACCTCACAGCAAGATTCCTAGTCCTTGAACCTTTGTAAATGTATACATAGGGAATGAGCTCCACATGTCTTCATTTTAATTGGTTGTTTCCATAGCTCTCTCCATTTATTCCTAAAAGAAGTTTCTTGATGAGCAGTAAGGACTATACTTACCTGTGAGTATAAAAATAATTGTTTTTAGGGATTATTCTGGTTTAGTAAGTTGGTGAGTGTAGATACTCCTTCAGTAACTCTGACTTCACTATCCTCTATAGAAATAGAAGGTACTCTACCCAATTTATTCTATGAAGCCACAATTACTCTGATACCTAAACCACAGAAACACCCAACAAAGAAAGAGAACTTCAGACCAATTTCCCTTATGAATATCAAAGCAAAAATCTCAATAAAATTCCTGCTAACCGAATCCAAGAACACATCAAAATGACCATCCATCATGATCGAGGAGGCTTCACCCCAGGAAATGTTTTAATATATGGAGATCCATCAAAGTAATCCACTGTATAAACAAACTCAAAGACAAAAATCACGTGATCATCCCTTTAGAAGCTGAAAAGGCATTTGACAAAATCCAACACCCATTCATGATAAAAGTCTTGAAAGATAAGGTATTCAAGGCCCATACCTAAACATAATAAAAGCAATATACAGCAAACCAGTATCCAATATCAAACTGAATGGAGAGAAACTTGAAGCACTCCCACTAAAATCAGGGAATAGACAAGGCTGCCCACTTTCTCCCTATCTATTCAATATAGTACTTGAAGTCCTAGCCAGAGAAACTTGACAACAAAAGGAGATCAAAGGGAAAAAATTGGAAAGAAAGAAGTCAAAATATCACTATTTGCAGATGATATGAAAGTATATATAAGTGGCCCTAAAAATTCCACCAGAGAACTCCCAAACCTGATAAACTGCTTCAGTGCAGTAGCTGGATATGAAATTAACTCAAACAAATCAGTGGCCTTTCTCTATAGAAAGGATAAACGGGCTGAGAAAGAAATTAGGGAAACAACACCCTTCACAATAGTCATGAATAATATAAAATACCTGGGTGTGACTCTAACTAAGGAAGTGAAAGATCTGTATGATAAGAAATTCAAGTCTCTGAAGAAAGAAATCAAAGAAGTTCTCACAAGATAGGAAGATCTCCCATTCCCATGGATTGTCAGGATTAATATAGTAAAAATGGCCATCCTCCCGAAAGCAATCTACAGATTCTATGCAATCCCCATCAAAATTCTAACTAAATTCTTCACAGAGTTAGTAAGGGCAACTTGCAAATTCATCTAGAATAACAAAAAACCTAGGATAGCAAACACTATTCTCAACAATTAAAGAACCTCTGGGGCAATCATCATGCCTGACCTCAAGCTGTACTACAGATCAATTGTGATTAAAAACTGCATGGTACTGGTACAGCCACCGACAGGTTGATCTATGGAATAGAATTGAAGACCCAGAAATGAACCCACATGCCTATGGTCTCTTGCCTTTGACAAGGTAGCTAAAACCATCCAGTGGAATAGAAACAGCATTATCAACAAATAGGGCTGGCACAACTGTCAGTTATCATGTAGAAGAATGCGAATTGATCCTGTTTTTGTTTTTGTTTTGTTTGAGACAGGGTTTCTCTGTATAGCCATGTGTAGTGGCTATTCCTGGTGGTCAACTTGACAATATTTGGAATGAACTACAATCCGGAATTGGAAGGCTCACCAGTGACCCTTATCTGGAGGCTTGGAGATCCTTATCTGGATCTTGGTTTGAAGATCCTGAGCCATAGTGGCTATGGATTCCAGAAGATTGAATCTCCGAGTTTAAGGAACACACCTTTAATCTGGGCTATGCCTTTCATCTGGGATTAAAGGTGTGGTGGAACACACCTTTAATCTGGGCTACACCTTCTGCTGGAGACAATATAAGGACATTGGAAGAAGGGAGTCTAGCTCTTGCTCTTGCTCCTTTGCCTGCTTGCTGCGTGAGACTGAGTAACTGCTAGATCCTTGGACTTCCATTCACAGCTGCGACTGAACAATTGTTGGGAATTCGGCTGCCGACTGTAAGTCATCAATAAATTCCTTTACTATTTAGAGATTATCCATAAGTTCTGTGACTCTAGAGAACCCTGACTAATACACCATGGCTGTCCTGGAATTCACTTTGTAGACCAGGCTGGTCTTGAACTCAGAAATCTGCCTGCCTCTGCCTTCCAAGTGCTGGGATTAGAGGCATGCACCACCACTGCCCAGCGAATTGATCCATTCTTATCTCCTTGTACAAAGCTCAAGTCTAAGTGGATCAAGGAACTCCACATAAAACCAGAGACCCTAAAACTAAAAGTTTATGGGCAAAAGCCTTGAAGATATGGGCACAGGGGAAAAATTACTGAACAAAACAGCAATGGCTTGTGCCATAAGATCGAGAATCAACAAATGGGGACCTCTTAAAATTGCAAAACTTCTGTAAAGCAAAAGACACCGCCAATAAAACAAAAAGGCCACGAACAGATTGGGAAAGGATCTTTACCATTCCTAAATGTGGTAGGGGACTAATATCCAATATATACATAGAACTTAAAAGCTAGACTCCAGAAAATTAAATAACCCCATTACAATATGCGGTACAGAGCTAAACAAAGAATTCTCAACTGAGGCATACTTAATGGCTGAGAAGCACCTGAAAAAATGTTCAACATTGTTAATCATCAGGTAAATGCAAATCAAAACAACCCTGAGATTCTACCTCACACCAGTCACAATTGCTAAGAACAAAAATTCATGTGACAGCAGATGATGGTGAGGATGTGGAGAAAGAGGAAAACTCCTCCATTGCTGGTGAGATTGCAAGCTTGTATAACAACTCTGGAAATCTGTCTGGAGGTTCCTTAGAAAATTGGACATAGTACTACCAGAAGATGTTCCAACTTGTAATAAGGACTCATGCTCCACTATGTTCATAGCAGCCTTATTTATAATAGCCAGAAGCTTGAAAAAACCCAGATGTCTCTCAACAGAAGAATAGATACAGAAAATGTGGTACATTTACACAATGGAGTACTACTCAGCTATTAAAAACAATGAATTTATGAATTCTTAGGCAAATGGATGGATCTGGAGGATATCATCCTGAGTATGGTAACCCAATCACAAAAGAACTCACATGGTATGTACTCACTGATAAGTGGATATTAGTCCAGAAACTTAGAATACCGAAGATACAATTTGCAAAACACATGAAACTTAAAATAAAGGAAGACCAAGTGTGAATACTTCATTCCTCCTTAGAATGGGGAACAAAATACCCATGGAACGAGTTACAGAGAAAACTTCATAGCAGAGCCTGAAGGAATGACTATCCAGAGAGAGCCCTACTTGGGGATCCTTCTCATAAACAACTACCAAACCCAGACACTAGTCAGATGCCAATAAGAGCCTGCTTACAGGAGCCTGATATTGTTGCCACCTGAGAGGCTCTGTCAGTGCCTGGCAAATACAAAAGTGGATGCTAACAGTCATCCTTTGGACAGAGCACAAAGTCCCCAATGAAGGAGCCAGAAAAAAATACCCAGGGACCTGAAGGGTCTGAAGCCCCATAGAAGGAAAATCAATATGAACTAACCAGTACCCCCAGAGCTCCTTGGAACTATACCACCAATCAAAGAAAACACATGGTGGAACTTGTGGCTCTAGCTATATATGTAGCAGAAGATGGCCTAGTCAGTCATCAATGGGAGAAGAGGCCCTTGGTCCTGTGAAGGCTCTATTCCCCAGTATAGGGGAATGCCAGGACCAGGAATTAGAGTGGGTAGGTTGGGGAGCAGGGGTAGGGGGGTTAGAGCATTTTCGGAGGAGAAACTAGAAAAGGGTATAACATTTGAAATGTAAATAAAGAAAATATCTAATAAAATAAAACCAAAGATCTTTCTTATAGCATTTACAAATTCTCATCTATGGAGCAAAAATGTCTTGTTTTCTATGTAAAAATACAGTTATAATGTAGTTTAATATGTTGTCTTAGTCAAGGTTTCTATTCCTGCACAAACATCATGACCAAGAAGCAAGTTGGGGAGGAAAGGGTTTATTTGGCTTACACTTCCATACTGCTGTTCATCACCAAGGAAGTCAGGACTGGAACTCAAGCAGGTCAGGAAGCAGGAGCTGATGCAGAGGCCATGGAGGGATGTTCTTTACTGGCTTGCTTTTCCACTGGCTTGCTCAGCCTGCTCTCTTATAGAACCAGGACTACCAGCCCAGAGATGGTCCCACCCACAAGGAGCCTTTCCCCCTTGATCACTAATTGAGAAAATGCCTTACAGTTGGATCTCATGGAGGCATTTCCTCAACTGAAGCTCCTTTCTCTGTGATAACTCCAGCTGTGTCAAGTTGACACAAAACTAGCCAGTACAATTGACCCCTTGTCAACTTGACACACAAACACATTACTAGTATGCCTCAACCCTTAGTTTCTTATTCATCCCCAAGGTCTAAATAACTTTAAAAGTCCCACAGTCTTTACAAATTCTTAAAATTTCAATCTCTCTTAAAATCCAAAGTCTTTACAATTAAAAGTCTCTTAACTGTGGGCTTCACTAAAAAACTTCCTTCAAGAGGGAAAATTATCAGGGCACAGTCACAATCAAAAGCTAAAATCAATCTCCAACCATCCAATGTCTGGGATCCAACTCATGATCTTCTGGGCTCCTCCAAGGGCCAGTGCATATGTGTAACAAATAAATATACGTATACACTAATAAAAAAAAAGCATTGAAATGTTCTCTTACTGTATTTTTGCTTTGGTGAGTATGTATATAATGTCCTTCCCTATCTCTTCTGATTGTCTTTTACTTAAATTCTATTTTATTTACATTCTATTATATTAAAATGGATAGACCAGCTTATTTATTATGTCCATTTGTTTCAGATATCTTTTTTCCACCCTTTTACACTGAGGTGACATCTACTGCTGATATCATAGTGTGTTTGTTGCACACAACAGGAGGATGGATTCTGGTTTTGCATCCATTATGTTAATCTTTGTTTTTTTAGTTGGTGAATTAAGACCATGATAGTGAGAGACATCAAGAACCACTTACTGTTGATTCCTTTATTTTGATCTTGTAGTTATAATTGTTGTCATTGGAGTATTACATGCATGCATGCCTTTGTGTGTGGGTACATGTGTGCTTCCCTTCTTTTGATTTTTGTTTTCTGGAATTATTTATTCCTCATGTTTTCTTGTACGTTTTTAGCCTGTATAGGTTGTTGCTCATTTTCTTGCACCTTCTGTAAGGCTGGGTTTGTGGACAGATATTGCTAAGTTTGGTTTTAGCCTGGAATATCTTAATTCCATTATCAATGGTGATTGATTGTTTCACTGGGTTTACATTGGGAACATTTGTGATCTCTTAAAGTCTGCACCACATCTGTCCAATTTCTTCTGTATTTTAGAGTCTCCACTGACAAGTCAGGTATAATTCTACCTTTATATCTGACTTCGTCTTTTCCCCCTTCCAGTTCTTCATATTCTTCCTTTGTTCTCTACATTTAGTGGTTTGATTGTTGTATGCTCGGGAGACTTTCCTTCTTCGGCCCAGTCTATTTGTTGTTTTGAATGATTCTTGTACTTTGAAAAACATCTATTTCTTTATTCTATCACTTTATTTTTTTAATTTTTTTTTTTCTGTCCGATTGACCTGGCTGTTTTCTTCTTCCTCTATCCCTCCTGTTATTTCTATATTTGGTCTTTCCATAGTATTCAAGAATTCCTGAATCTTTTATGCCAGGAGTTCTTTTAGATTTATTATTTTCTTTGACTGATATAACTATCATTTTCTATCTTGTCTTCAAATACTGATATTCTTTCTTCTGTTTCTTGTGTTCTGTTGGTGAACCTTGCCTCTGTGATTTGTTTGAAATAACATTTTCATTTCCAGATTTACATCAATTTGGTTTTTCTTTTTTTTTAGAATTAATTTTTTTATTAGGTATTTTCCTCATTTACATTTCTAATGCTATCCAAAAAGTCCCCAATACACTCCCCACCACTCCCCTACCTACCCACTCCCACTTTTTGGCCCTGGGGTTCCCCTGTACTGGGGCATATAAAGTTTGCAAGTACAATGGGCTTCTCTTTCCAGTGATGGCCGACGAGGCCATCTTTGATACATATGCAGCTAGAGTCAAGAGCTCTGGCGTACTGGTTAGTTCATAATGTTGTTCCACCTATAGGGTTGCAGATCCCTTTAGCTCCTTGGGTACTTTCTCTAGCTCCTCCATTGGGGGCCCTGTGATCCATCCAATAGCTGACTGTGAGCATCCACTTCTGTGTTTGCTAGGTCCCAGCATTGTCTCACAAGAGACAGCTATATCTGGGTCCTTTCAGCAAAATCTTGCTAGTGTATGCAATGGTGTCAGCGTTTGGAAGCTGATTATTGGATGGATCCCTGGATATGACAGTCTTTAGATGGTCCATCCTTTCGTCACACCTCCAAACTTTATCTCTAACTCTTTCCACGGGTGTTTTGTTCCCAATTCTAAGAAGGGGTACAGTGTCCACACTTTGGCGTTCGTTCTTCTTGAGTTTCATGCGTTTAACAAATTGTATCTTATATCTTGGGTATCCTAAGTTTTTGGTCTAATATCCACTTATCAGTGAGTACATATTGTGTGTACCACATTTTCTGTATCCATTTCTCTGTTGAGGGGCATCTGGGGTCTTTCCAGCTTCTGGCTATTATAAATAAGGCTGCTACGAACATAGTGGAGCATGAGTCCTTCTTACCGGTTGGAACATCTTCTGGATATATGCCCAGGAGAGGTATTGCTGGATCCTCTGGTAGTATTATGTTCAATTTTCTGAGTAACCGCCAAACTGATTTCCAGAGTGGTTGTACAAGCTTGCAATCCCACCAACAATGGAGGAGTGTTCCTCTTTCTCCACATCCTCGCCAGCATCTGCTGTCACCTGAATTTTTGATCTTAGCCATTCTGACTGGTGTGAGGTGGAATCTCAGGGTTGTTTTGATTTGCATTTCCCTGATGATTAAGGATGTTGAACATTTTTTCAGGTGCTTCTCTGTCATTCGGTATTCCTCAGGTGAGAATTCTTTGTTCAGTTCTGAGCCACATGTTTTAATGGGGTTATTTGATTTTCTGGAGTCTACCTTCTTGAGTTCTTTATATATATTGGATATTAGTCCTCTATCTGATTTAGGATAGATAAAGATCCTTTCCCAGTCTGTTGGTGGTCTTTTTGTCTTATTGATGGTGTCTTTTGCCTTGCAGAAGCTTTGCAACTTTATGAGGTCGCATTTATCAATTCTCAATCTTACAGCACAAGCCACTGCTGTTCTATTCAGGAATTTTCCCCCTGTACCCATATCTTCGAGGCTTTTCCCTACTTTCTTCTCTATAAGTTTCAGTGTTTCTGGTTTTATTTGGAGTTCCTTGATCCACTTAGATTTGACCTTAGTACAAGGAGATAGGAATGGATCAATTCGAATTCTTCTACATGATAACCACCAGTTGTGCCAGTACCATTTGTTGAAAATGCTGTCTTTTTTCCACTGGATGGTTTTTGCTCCCTTGTCAAAGATCAAGTGACCATAGGTGTTTGGGTTCATCTCTGGGTCTTCAATTCTGTTCTATTGGTCTACTTGTCTGTCACTATACCATTACCATGCAGTTTTTATCACAATTGCTCTGTAGTACAGCTTTAGGTCAGGCTTGGTGATTCCACCAGAGGTTCTTTTATCCTTGAGAAGAGTTTTTGCTATCCTAGGTTTTTTGTTGTTTCAGATGAATTTGCAGATTGCTCTTTCTAATTCGTTGAAGAATTGAGTTGGAATTTTGATGAGGATTGCATTGAATCTGTAGATTGCTTTTGGCAAGATAGCCATTTTTACAATGTTGATCCTGCCAATCCATGAGCATGGGAGATCTTTCTATGTTCTGAGATCTCCTTTAATTTCTTTTACAGAGACTTGAAATTCTTGTCATACAGATCTTTCCCTTCCTTAGTTAGAGTCATGCCAAGGTATTTTATATTATTTGTGACTATTGAGAAGGGTGTTGTTTCCCTAATTTCTTTCTCAGCCTGTTTATCCTTTGTGTACAGAAAGGCCATTGACTTGCTTGAGTTAATTTTATATCCAGCTACTTCATTGAAGCTGTTTATCAGGCTTAGCAGTTCTCTGGTGGAATTTTTAGAGTCACTTATATATACTATCATGTCATCTGCAAAGAGTGATACTTTGACTTCTTCTTTTCCAATTTGTATCCCCTTGATCTCCTTTTGTTGTCTAATTGCTCTGGCTAGGACTTCAAGTACAATGTTGAATAGGTAGGGCGAGAGTGGACAGCCTTGTCTAGTCCCTGATTTTGGTGGGATTTCTTCCAGCTTCTCACCACTTACTTTGATGTTGGCTACTGGTTTGCTGTAGATTGCTTTTATCATGGTTAGGTATGGGCCTTGAATTCCTGATCTTTCTAAGTCTTTATCATGAATGTGTGTTAGATTTTGTCAAATGATTTCTCAGCATCTAACGAGATGATCATGTGGTTTTTGTCTTTGAGTTTGTTTATATACTGGATTACGTTGATGGATTTCTGTATATTGAACCATCCTTGCATCCCTGGGATGAAACCTACTTGGTCAGGATGGATGATTGTTTTGATGTGTTCTTGGATTCAGTTAGCGAGAACTTTATTGAGGATTTTTGCATCAATATTCATAAGGGAAATTGTCCTGAAGTTCTATAATTTTGTTGGGTCTTTTTGTGGTTTAGGTATCAGAGTAATTGTGGCTTCATATAATGAGTTGGGTAGAATACCTTCTGTTTCTATTTTGTGGGATAGTTTGTGAGGAACTAGGATTAGATCTTCTTTGAAGGTCTGATAGAACTCTGCACTAAACCCATGTGGTCCTGGGCTTTTTATGGTTGGGAGACTATTAATGACTGCTTCTATTTCTTTAGGGGATATGGGACTGTTTAGATCATTAACTTTGGTACCTGGTATCTGTCTAGAAACTTGTCCATTTCATCCAGGTTCTCCGGTTTTGTTGAGTATAGCCTTTTGTAGAAAGATCTGATGGTATTTTGGATTTCTTCAGGATCTGTTGTTATGTCTCCCTTTTCATTTCTGATTTTGTTAATTAGGATGCTTTCCCTGTGCCCTCTAGTGAGTCTGGCTAAGGGTTTATCTATCTTGCTGATTTTCTCAAAGAACCAGCTCCTCGATTGGTTGATTCTTTGAATAGTTCTTCTTGTTTCCACTTGGTTGATTTCACCCCTGAGTTTGATTATTTCCTGCCATCTACCCCTCTTTGGTGAATTTGCTTCCTTTTGTTCTAGAGCTTTTAGGTTGTTGTCAAGCTGCTAATGTGTGCTCTCTCTAGTTTCTTTTTGGAGGCACTCTGAGCTATGAGTTTTCCTCTTAGAAATGCTTTCATTGTGTCCCATAAGTTTGGGTATGTTGTGGCTTCATTTTCATTAAACTCCAAAAAGTCCTTAATTTCTTTCTTTATTCCCTCCTTGACCAAGATATCATTGAGAAGAGTATTGTTTAGTTTCCACGTGTGGGTTGGCTTTCCATTATTTATTTTGTTATTGAAGATCAGCCTTTGTCCATCGTGATCTGATAGGATGCATGGGACAATTTCAATATTTTTGTATATGTTGAGGCTTGTTTTGTGACCAATTATGTGGTCAATTTTGGAGAAGGTCCCATGAGGTTCTGAGAAGAAGGTATATCCTTTTGTTTTAGGATAAAGTGTTCTGTAGATATCTGTCAGATCCATTTGTTTCATAACCTCTGTTAGTTTCACTGTGTCCCTGTTTAGTTTCTGTTTCCATGATCTCTCCATTAATGAAAGTGGTGTGTTGAAGTCTCCCACTATTATTGTGTGAGGTGCAATGTGTGCTTTGAGCTTTACTAAAGTATCTTTAATGAATGTTACTGCCCTTGTATTTGGAGTATAGATGTTCAGAATTGATAGTTCCTCTTGGAGGATTTTACCTTTGATGAGTATCAAGTGCCCTTCCTTGTCTTTTTTGATGACTTTGGGTTGGAAATCAATTTTATTAGATATTAGGATGGCTACTCCAGCTTGTTTCTTCCTACCATTTGCTTGGAAAATTGTTTTTCAGCCTTTCATTCTGAGGTAGTGTCTATCTTTTTCTCTGAGATGAGTTTCCTGTAAGCAGCAAAATTTTGGGTCCTGTTTGTGTAACCAGTCTGTTAGTCTATGTCTTTTTATTGGGGAGTTGAGTCCAGTGATATTAAGAGATATTAAGGAAAAGTAATTGTTGCTTCCTTTTATTTTTGTTGTTAGAGTTGGTATTCTGTTCTTGTGGCTGTCTTCTTTTAGGTTTGTTGAGGGATTACCTTCTTGCTTTTTCTAGGATGTGGTTTCCATCCTTGTATTGGCATTTTTCTGTTATTATCCTTTGAAGGGCTGGATTCGTGGAAAGATAATGTGTGAATTTGGTTTTGTCGTGGAATACTTTGGTTTCTCCATCTATGGTAATTGAGAGTTTGGCTGGGTATAGTAGCCTGGGCTGGAATTTGTGTTCTCTTAGTTTCTGTATAACATCTGTCCAGGCTCTTCTGGCTTTCATAGTCTCTGGTGAAAAATCTGGTGTAATTCTGATAGGCTTGCCTTTATATGTTACTTGACCTTTTTCCCTTACTGCTTTTAGTATTCTATCTTTATTTAGTGCATTTGTTGTTCTGATTATTATGTGTTGGGAGGAATTCCTTTTCTGGTCCAGTCTATTTGGAGTTCTGGAGGCTTCTTGTATGTTCATGGGCATCTCTTTGTTTAGATTTGGGAAGTTTTCTTTTATAATTTTGTTGAAGATATTTGCTGGTCCTTTGAGTTGAAAATCTTCATTCTCATCTACTCCTATTATCTGTACGTTTGGTCTTCTCATTGTGTCCTGGATTTCCTGGATGTTTTGAGTTAGGATCTTTTTGCATTTTGCATTTTCTTTGATTGTTGTGCTGATGATCTCTATGGAGTCTTCTGCACCCAAGATTCTCTCTTCCATCTCTTGTATTCTGTTGCTGATGCTCAAATCTATGGTTCCAGATTTCTTTCCTAGGGTT
Source organism: Mus musculus (assembly GCF_000001635.26). NCBI lineage: Eukaryota > Metazoa > Chordata > Mammalia > Rodentia > Muridae > Mus > Mus musculus. The sequence goes on along the minus strand of NC_000077.6, from coordinate 10,168,559 downwards.
TCTATCTCCAGCCTTGCCTCAATTTGGGTTTTCTTTATTGTGTCTACTTCTCTTTTTAGGTCTTGGATGGTATTTTTCAATTCCATCACCTGTTTGTTCTCGTTTTCCTGCAATTCTTTAAGGGATTTTTGTGCTTCCTCTTTAATGCCTTCTACCTGTTTAGCAGTGTTCTCCTGTATTTCTTTAAGTGTGTTATTATAGTCCTTCTTGATGTCCTCTACCATCATTATGAGATATGCTTTTAGATCCGGGTCTAGCTTTTCTGGTGTGTTAGGGTGCCCTGGACGAAGTGGGAATGCTGGGTTCTGATGATGGTGAGTGTTCTTGTTTTCTGTTAGTAAGATTCTTACGTTTACCTTTCACCATCTGGAAATCTCTGGAGTTAGTTGTTATAGTTGTCTCTGTTTAGAGATTGTTCTTCTGGTGATTCTGTTAGCCTCTATCAGCAGACCTGGGAGACAGGCTCTCTCCTCTGTGTTTCAGTGGTCAGAGCACTCTCTGCATGCAAGCTCTCCTCTTTCAGGGAAGGTGTACAGATATCTTGTGTTTGGACCTCCTCCTGGCCGAAGATGAAGGCCCAAAACAGGACCTTTCCCAGAAGCTATGTTGCTTTGGCGGGTCACAGAAGCTTTCAGCTTGTGTGGTGCACACTCTCACCTGTGCAGACTATGTTCGGTGGAGTCCCGGAACCAAGATGGGTACCGCCAATCTAGAGGCAAAAGCCTCCTGGGCCAGGTGGATACCTATCCTCTGGCCAGGAAGGTGGCCAGATGTCTGGGGCTCAAAAGTGTGCTGCCTCAGTATCTCTGTGGCTCCCGCCTGTCCCAGAAGCTGTCAGCTTCTGTGGTGCACACTCTCACCTGTGCACACTAAGTTCAGTGGAGTCCCAGAACCAAGATGACTCCCGCCAATCCTGAGGCAAAGGGCACCCGGGCCGGGCGGACACCTGTTCTCTGGCTGGAAGGGTGGCCGGATGTCTGGAGCCCGAAAAGGGCGCTGCCTCAGAGGCTCTGTGACTCCTGCCTGTCCCAGAAGCTGTCAGCTTCTGTGGTGAACACTCTCACCTGTGCAGACTAAGTTCCTAAGTTCGGAGGAGTCCCGGAACCAAGATGGCTTCCGCCGCTCCTGAGGCAAAGGGCTCCCGGGCCAGGCCGACACCTGTCCTCTGGCCGGGAGGGTGGCCGGATCACCTGAAGTCTTAAGATTCCGTGGCTGGCATTGTAAGTAGCTGGCGGGTGTCAGCCGACTCTGTGCCCTAGCTACCCAGGTGCTGGTCGGACCAGAAGGGACTTGTGCCCCTACTCAGGCCGGGTTTTCTGCTTCCCTAACTAATGCAGTCTCAGGTCCCATGCGATTGAATTGGAGCAGACGCTGTGTTCCACTCACCAGAAGTCTTAAGATCCCGTGGCAGGTGTTGTGGGTAGCTGGCGGGTGTCAGCCGACTCTGCGCCCTAGCTACCCCGGTGCTGGTCGGACCGGAAGGGGCCAATTTGGGTTTTCTTAATTGAATCTATTTCCACTTTCAGTTCTTGAACTGTTTTATTCATCTCTTCCCACTGTTTGCTCACAATTTCATAGATTTCTCTAAGACATTTATTTATTTCCTCCATAAAGATCACTATCATATGTATTATGGTCTTTTATTTGTGCTTCATATGTTTGAACATTTGGGGGCTGCTCTGGTAGAGTTGCTGGGTTCTAGTAGACACATTTTTGTCCTTCCTGTTATTGATTGTGTTATTGCACTAGCATCTAGACGTTTGGGACTGAGAAAATTGTCATTCTGGTCTTCTCTTTTGGTGGTATTTTATATCTCATTTGCTGTTAAGAAACTATGGTGGTCGTGTGTTTTTGCTCTTAAGAAACTATGGTGGTTGTGTACTGCTCATATGAAAATCCTTTGGAGTCTTAGTAAATGTGCCCAATGGAAATTTCAGGTAAAATATATTTCTAGGTCATGGGACCTGAGACTAAGGGGTAATGATGTACTGGATGGAGTGGTAGGTCTTCACCAGATGGAGGGGAAATTTCAGTGTTCCACCAAGGTATGGTTAGTTAGTTTCCTAGAATGAGAACAGGGAGGACGAGGTAGGAGACTACACAGCAGAAGTTCTATTAGAGAGCTGCAAATGAGCCTAGAGTTTTGGACTTGGAGAAATGGAGAGGGAGGGGAGGAACTGCAGTCCTGCCTGTTTCCCTGGAAAGAATGAATGATCTGTGAGACCCCAAGGAGTATCTGATTGACTTTGAGGCTGGAATAAAGCTATGCTTTGGGGGAGGGTATTTAAGAAGGGAACATTTATGTTATCTCCTGGAGATGGGCAGGTTGCAGCAGGTGTTCCCTTGCAGAGCTGGAGATAAGACTGGGAGATTTTATTTAGAGGAGGAGAGGAAAATATGAGTTTGTTATTAGTCTAATTACTACCCTGTCTGGAGTCTCTTGTGTGTTTGCAGGGATACTCTTGGAAATGAATTCCTTTCCCTCTTTTTTGATAATTATTTTATTCATTTATCTTTCAAATGTCCCTGTTCCAGTCTCCCCTCCATGAATGTCCCACCTACTCCCCCTCCCTTTTGCCTCTAACAAGGTGCTCAACCACCCACCCACTCCCACCTCATCCCTCTAGTGTCCTCCTTCTCTGGGGCATCAAGCCTCCACAGGACCAAATGTCTCCCCTTCCACTGATGCCAAATAAGGCAGTCCTCTACTACATATATAGCAGGAGCCATGGAGCCACTCATGTATTCTTTTTGGTTGGTCGTTTAGTTCCTGGCAGCACTAAGGGGTCTTGTTAGTTGATATTGTTCTGCCTCCTATAGGGTTGCAATCCCCTTTGGTTCCTTCAATCCCTAACCTCTCTCTCTCTCTCTCTCTCTCTCTCTCTCTCTCTCTCTCTCTCTCTCTCTCTTTTAAACAGTTTTAACAGGACAATTTTAACTCCTGTGGGGCCAGGAAAAGCAAAGCAAAAATATATTTTTATTATTTGTTAGTATATTCATGCATACATTTTTGCTTGGATCAATATATGCACATAACAGTATATAAACTGATTGTTTGCTTTTTGTTGTAATAAATTATTTGTTTTAATTAGGTATTTTCTTCATTTACATTTCCAATGCTATCCCAAAAGTCTCTCCCTTCCCCTCCCCTCCCCTCCTACTCCCGCTTCTTGGCCCTGGAGTTCCCCTGTACTGAGGCATATAAAGTTTGCAAGACTAATGGGCCTCTCTTTTCAATGATGGCTGACTAGGCCATCTTCTGATACTTATGCAGCTAGAAACACAAGCTCTGGGGGGGGGGTGTACTGGTTAGTTCATATTGTTGTTCCACCTATAGGGTTGCAGACCCCTTTAGCTCCTTGAGTACTTTCTCTAGATCCTCCATTGGGGGCCCTGTGATCCATCCAATAGCTGACTGTGAGCATCTACTTCTGTGTTTGCTAGGCCCCAGCATAGCCTCACAAGAGACAGCTATATCTGAGTTCCCAGGGCTCAGTCCAATGGTTGGCCAGGAGTATGTGCATCCATATTAGTTAGGTGCTGGCTGAGACTCACAGAGAACAGCTATATCAGAATCCTATCTGCCAGCACTTCTTGACATCAGCAATATGTGAGGGTTTGGAGTCTTCAGATGGGATGGGTCCCAAGGTGTGGTTGTTTCTGGATGGTCTTTCCTTCAGTCTCTCCTTTTATTTCTCCCTGTGCTTCCTTTAGACATAAATAATTCTGGGATAAAGATTTTGAGATGGGTAGATGGCTGATTCCTCAATTGGGGGTCATGTCTATCTGCTGGAGGTTGTCTCTTCAGGTTCTCTCTCCTGCTGTTGGGTATTTTGGCTAATTTCAGTCCCATTCAGTCCTGGGAGGCTCCCACATAATTGGTGTCTTGGAATTTCTAGTGGTCCCTTCCCCCCTACACACACACTGCTACATATTTTTATTCATTCTCTTGGCCCTCTGGGCTTCTGTCTTTTCCCATACTTGATCCTGTCCTCCCCTCTTTTCCCTTCATCTTCTCTCTTCCACTCAGGCCCCTCCCTCCTTTCAGTTCCTATGATTGTTTTGTTACCCCTTCTAAGTGGGGTTGAAGCATCCACATTTTGGCCTTACTTCTTGCTAAGCTTAATATGGTCTGTGAGTTGTATCATGAGTATTCCATGTTCTTTGCCTAATATCCACTTATCAGTGAGTGCATACCATGTGTTATTTTGTAACTGAGTTACATCACTCAGGATGATATTTTGTAGATCCATTCATTTACCTGTGAATTTCATGTAGTCATTATTTTTAATAGCTGAGTAGTATTCCATTGTGTAAATGTATGACATTTTATGTATCCTTTGTTCCATTGAGGGACAGTTGATTGTTTCTAGCTTCTGGTTATTATAAATAAGTAGAGTACTTGTTCTTGTTGTATGTTGGAGCATCTTTTGGGTATATGCCCAGGAATGGTATATCTAGGTCCTCAGGTAGAACTATTTACAACTTTCTGAGATACCACCAAGATTTCCAAAGTGGTTGTACCAGCTTACAATCCCGCATTCAAGGGAGGAGTGTTCCTCTTTCTACACATCCTTGCAAGCTTCTGCCGTTGCCTGAAATTTTTTATCTCAGCCATTCTAGTTGGTGTAAGAAAGAATCTCAGTTTCATTTTGATTTGCATTTCCCTGATGACTAAGGATGTTGGACATTTTGTTGAGTGCTTTTCACCCACTCAATATTCCTCAGTTGATAATACTTTGATTACATCTGTATGCCATTTTAAATTGGTTATTTAGTTTTCTGGAATCTAAATTCTTGAGGTTTTATAAATTTTTGATATTAGTCCTCTATTGTTGGGAACAAAATAAAGGGGAGGGGGAGCCCTGAGGAAGAGGGGGAAAAGAAATGTGGCCTAATGACCGGCCAGAGTTCCTGTGCTCTGGGCAGGCAGATACAGGCATTGTGGGGGCTGCCTAGACACTTTCCACATGGCCCCAGGTGAGCATCTAAGCCTCTGACCCACCCTGCAGGGGGTGGACAAGGGGCATCCCCTGACCAGGGACACCCCCCCCCCACCAGCTACTTTGCTAAAGCCACCAGGGTTGCAGGAGAGAGGGAATGGGGGAAGAAGTTCCCAGCACTGACCAGAGTGTGCAGTGGGCCTTGATGGAGCAGAGCAGAGACTATATGGTTTAAGAGCTTTATTATAGAAATGCAGGGAGGGGAAAAAGAGAGAGAGAAAAAGAGAGGAAGAGGAAAGGCTAGAGAGAAAGAGAGAAAGAGAGAAAGAGGAGAGGAAAGAAGACAAAGAGAAATGGAAAAGAAGAGAGAAGTGAGAGGTAAAGGAACAAAGGGGTAAGAGAGCGAGGTGGGGGCCTAACAGCCCCTTTTTATGGTCTTCACTGTTGCTAGGTAACTGAGGAGGAGTTTAGCCTGAAGGTCAGAAGCTTGGGCCATTGTCTGCGTGACTACTGACCATGCTTCTCTTGTGGGAGCTGTGGGAGGGTGGCACCTTAGGCAGGAGCCAAGTTCCAGGAGTATGAGGGAACGCCTACCATGTCATGTAGGTGAATTATGACCATCGGGGTACAGACCTCAGCTCGACTGAATACCAGCTTGCAATTCCCCACACTCTATCAGATGAAAGGTTGAAAAAAAAATCTTTTCCCAATCTGTAGGTTGCTGTTTTGTCCTATTGTCAGTGTCTTTCCCATTACAGAAGCTTTTCAGCTTCATGAGGTCCCATTTGTCAGTTGTTGATCTTAGAGCTGAGCCATTGGTGTTCTGTTCAAGAAATTTTACCCTGTGCCAATGTGTTTGAGGCTCTTTCTCACTTTGTCTTCTATTAGATTCAGCTCATCTGGTTTTATGTGGAAGTCCTTGATTCACATTGATGTGAGCTTTGTACAAAGAGATAAAAATGTACCAACTTACATACCTCAACCCCCAGACCTCCAGTTAGATGAGCACTATTTGTTGAAAACACTTTCTTTTTTACACTATATGGTTTTGGATTATTTGTCAAAGATAAAGTAACAATGGGTGTGTGATTTTTTTTTTCTGGGTCTTCATTTCTATTCCACTGATCTGCCTGTCTATCCCTGTACCAGTACTATGTGGTTTGCATTACTATTGCTCTGTAGTACAGCTGGAGGTCAGGGATGATGATTCCCCCAGATGTTCTTATATTGTTAATATTATTTTCATATTTCCGGGTTATTTTCTTATTCCAGATGATGTTGAAAATTGCTCTTTCTAGCTTTGTGAGAACTGAGTTGGAATTTTGATGGAGATTGCACTGAATCTGTAGATTGCTTTTGGTAAGATGGCCCTTTTTCCTATGTTAATCCTACCAATCCATAATCATGGGAGATCTTTCCATCTTCTGAGGTCTTCAATTTCTTTCTTCACAGACTTAAAGTTCTTGTCATACAGATCATTTACTTGCTCTTTTAGAGTTACACCAAAATATTTTATATTATTTGTGGCTATCATGAAGGGTATCTTCTCCTAATTTCTTTCTCAGTCCGTTTGCCCTTTGTGTAGAAAAAGCTACTGATTTGTTTCATTTAAATTTAAATCCAGCCACTTTGCTGAAGTTGTTTATGGGATATAGGCATTCTCTGGCAGAACTTTTGAGGTCACTTATGTACACTATCATATCATCCACAAAGAGTGATACCTTGACTTCTTCCTTTACAGTTTGTATCCTTTTAAACCTTTTTGTTGTTTCAATTCTCTAGATAGAACTTCCTTATATTGAATAAATAGGGAAAGATTGGGTAACCACATCTTGTCCCTGATTTTAGTGGGGTCACTTCAAATTTCTTTCCATTTCATTACATTTAATTTACTTTCTCTCCATTTAATTTAGATGTTGGTTTGCTATATATTGCTTTTATTATGTTTAAGTATGTGCCTTGAATTTCTGATCTTTGCAAATCTTTTAACATGAAGGAGTGTTATATTTTGTCAAAGGCTTCTTCAGAATCTAATGAGATGATCATGTGACTTTTTTCTTTGACTTTACTTATATAGTGGATTATATCAATGTGTTTCTGTATATTGAACCATCCCTGCATCCCTTGGATGAAACCTACTTGATCATGGTGATGATCATTTTGATGTGTATTGGATTCCGTTTCCTAGAATTTTATTGAGTATTTTTGCATCAATACTCATAACCAAAATTGGTCTAAAGTTCTTTTTCTTTGTTGTGTCCTTGTGTGGTTTAGGTATGAATCCTAAGTGTGGATTCATAGAACAAGTTATTTAGTGTTCCTTATGTTCTAGTTTATGGAATATTTTGAAAAGTATTGGTATTAGGTCCTCTTTGAAGGTCTGATAGAATTCTGTACTAAAACAATCTGGGCCTGGGCTTTTTAGGGGAGGGGAGACTTTCAATGATTGCTCTACTTTCTTACTGGCTATGGGACTATATAGATAGATTATCTTGTTCTGATGTAATTTTGATACCTGGTATCTGACTAGAAAATCATACATTTCATCTAGATTTTCCAGTTTTGTTCAATATAGGCTTTTGTAGTAGGATCTGATAATTTTTTAATTTCCTCAGTTACTGTTGTTATGGCTCATTTTTAATTTCTGATTTTGTTAATTTGGATACTGACTCTGTGCCCTTCAGTTATTTTGGCTAAGGATTTATATATCTTGTTGATTTTCTCAAAGAATCAGCTCATAGTTTTGTTGATTCAAAGTATAGCTCTTTTTGTTTCTAGTTGGTGGATTTCAACCCTGAGTCTGGTTATTTCCTGCTGTCTACTTCTCTTTGGTGTGTTTGTTTCTTTGTGTTCAAGGGCTTTCAGCTATGTTGTTAATTTGCTAGTGTAGAATCTCTCCAATTTTTTTATGAAGGCAATCAGTGCTATGAATTTTCCTCATGACACTGCTTTCATTGTGTCCCATAAGTTTTGGTATGTTGTGCCTTCATTTTAATTAAATTCTAGAAAGTCTTTAATTTATTTATTTCATTTATAAACAAGTTACCATTTAGTAGAGACTTGTTTAATTTCCATTAGCATTTGTACTTTCAGTTGTTTCTTTTGTTATTGAAGACCAGCCTTAGTCTGTGGTGATCTGACAAAATGCATGGGATTATTTCAATCTTCTTGTATCTGTTGAGGCTTGTTTTGTGTCCTATTATATCATCAGTTTTGGAGAAAATACCATGAGATGCTGAGGAGAATGAATATTCTTTTCTTTTATTGTGAAATGTTCTGTAGATATCTCTTAAATCCAGTTAGTGCATAATGTCTGTTAGTTTCACTATGTCTGTTTAGTTTCTGTTTCCATGAACTGTCCCCTTGGTGAGAGTGAGGTGTTCATATCTCCCACTATTATTGTGTGAGTTTCAAGGTATGTTTTCAGCTTTATTAATGTTTCTTTTATAAAAGTAGGTGCCCTTGTATTTGCAGATTAAATGTTCAGAATAGAGAGATCACCTTGGTGGACTTTACTTTGATGAGTATCAAGTGTCTTTCCACATCTCTTTTGATAACTTTTTGTTGAAAATCTATTTTATTGTGTATTATAAATGGGTACTTGTCTTAGTCAGGGTTTCTATTCCTGAACAAAACATTATGACCAAGAAGCAGTTGGGGAGGAAAGGGTTTATTCAGCTTACACTTCCATACTGCTGTTCAATACCAAGGAAGTCAGGACTGAAACTCAAGCAGGTCAGTAAGCAGGAGCTGATGCAGAAGCCAGGGAGGGCTGTTCCTTACTGGCTTGCCTCCTCTGGCTTGCTCAGCCTGCTCTCTTATAGAAACAAGACTACCAGCCCAGAGATGACAGCACCCACAAGGGGACCTCCCTACTTTGTCACTAATTGAGAAAATGCCTTGCAGCTGGATCTCATGGAGGCATTTCCCCAACTGAAGCTCCTTTCTCTGTGATAACTCCAGCTGTCAAGTTGACACAAAACTAGCCAGCACAGTACTCAAACTTGTTTCTTGGGACCATTTGTTTATAATTTCCCCAGTCTTTTACTCTGAGGTTGTGTCTGTCTTTGTCACTGAGGTATTTTCCCTTTATTCAGCAAAGTGCAGGGTCCTTTTTACCCATCCAGTCTATTAGCCCATACCTTTTTATTGGGAATTGGGTCCATTAATGTAAAGAGATATTAAAGACCAATGATTGTTGGTTCCTGTTATTTTTGTTGTTAAAGCTAGTATTGTGTTTGTGTGGTTCTCTTCTTTTGTGTTTGTTGTGAGATGATTAATTTCTTGTTTTTGCTTCAGTGCAGTTTTCCTCATTGTGCTGGAGTTTTCCTTCTATTATGCTCTGTAGGGATAGAATAGTGGAAAGATATTGTTTAATTTTTTTCATGTAATACCTTGATTTCTCCTATCTATGGAATTTGATAGTTTTGCTGGTTTTAGTAACCTGTGCTTGCATTTGTGTTCTCCTATGATCTGCATGACACTGGCCCAAGCTCTTTTTGCTTTTAGAGTCTGCATTGAGAAATCTGGTGTAATTCTGACAGATTTGCCTTTACCTATTATTTGGTATATTTCCCTTACCACTTTTAATATTCTTTCCTTGTTCTGTGTATTTATTGTTTTGATTATTAAGGTATAGGGTTATTAAGGGATAGATTTTCTGGTCCAATCTATTCAGTGTTCTGTAGGCTTGTTTTACATGTATGACCATCTCTTTCATTAGGTTAGGGAAGTTTTCTTCTATTACTTTGTTGAAGATGCTTTTCTGTACCTTTTGACTGGTACAGAAATCTTGACTCCCTTTAATTCCTATTATTCTCAGGTTTGGTCTTTTCATTGTGTCCTGAAATTCCTGGATGTTTTGGGTTAGGAGCTTTTTGCACTTTTTATTTTCTTTGACTGTTTTGTCATTATCTATGTTGTATCTTTTACAACTAAGATTCTCTCTTCTATGTCTTGTATTGTTGGTGATGGTTATTTCTGAAACTCTTGATCTCTCCTAAGTTTTCCATTTCCATAGTTGCCTCCCTTTATGATTTTTTTAGTGTATCATTTCCATTTTTAATTCCTGAACAATTTTGTTAAATTCCACCACCTGTTTAATTGTGTGTTCCTGTATTTCTTTAAGGGATCTGTGTGTTTCCTCTTTAAAGGTTTCTACCTGTGTATCTGTGTTCTCCTGTATTTCTCTATGGGAGTTATTTATGTACTTCTTAAAGATCTCTATCATCAACATGAGATGTAATTTTAAATCCAAATCTTGTTGTTCCAATGTGTAGGGGTATCCAGGAGTTGCTGTAGTGGGAGAATTGGATTCTGATGATGCCAAGTAGCCTTGGTTTCTATTGCTTAGGTTGTTGTACTTGCCTCTCATCATCTGGTTATCTCTGGTGTTAACTGGCCTTGCTTTCTCTGACTGGAGCTGTCCCCCTTGTTAGCCTGGTTATGATGAAACACCTTCATTCAGGCTGTCTCTGGGTATGTAAGGGGGTCTGGAGTACCCAATCTTTGAGCCTGTGAGGTTATGAGGGACCTCCTGGGAGTCAAGCTGTCTTTGGGTGTGTGTTGGGGGTAGAACACTTGATTTGCTCCCTGGGCACAGAAGTGAAACAGAAGATAAATATGACTCTGGCAGGGAAGATAAATCCTGAATCCACTGGTGCCTGTGTGGTCCTAATTAGGCCAGGTATTGGGGAGAGGGGTACCTAATCTGTAAGCCTGGTAATAATGAACCTCCTGGGTGTCAAGCTGTCTCTGGGTGTGAGGTGTCTAGAGTGCCAGATCTGTCCCGACAGAGCTGCAGGCAGAAGAAAGATATATCTCCAGTAGGTCAGGTAGGTTCTAAGTCTGCTAGGCCACATGGGAGTACCAGTTAGACCAGGTATTGGGATGGGGATGTATATCATCTGTGAGTCTGGATATAATGGACCTCCTGGGAGTCAAGCTTTCTCTGGGTGGGGGTGGGGATTGGGGGTTGTAGCACCCAATCTACACCCAGGTGCAGCTGTGGACCAGAAATAATAGTGGACATGAACTTCTTTCTTTCTTTCTTCCTTTCTTCCTTCCTTCCTTCCTTTCTTTCTTTCTTTCTTTCTTTCTTTCTTTCTTCCTTCCTTCCTTCCTTCCTTCCTTCCTCTCTCTCTCTCTCTCTCTCTCTCTCTCTCTCTCTCTCTCTCTCTCTCCCTCCCTCCCTCCGTCTCTCTCTCTTTCTCTCTTTCTTTCTTTCTTTCTATATTTTCTTTCTTTACATTTCAAATGTTATCCCCTTTCCTAATTTCTCCTCCAAAAATCCCCTATTTCCTCCCCCTTCCCCCTGCTCCCCAACCCACCCACTCCCATTCCTGGTCCTGGCATTCCTCTATACTGAGGCATAGAGGCTTCACAGGACCAAGGGCCTCTCCTCCCATTGATGACTGACTAGGCCATCCTCTGCTACATATATAGCTAGAGCCACAAGTTCCATCATGTGTTTTCCTTGACTGGTTATCATAGTCAGGGTTTCTATTTCTGTACAAACTTCATGACCAAGAAGCAAGTTGGGGAGGAAAGGGTTTATTCAGCTTACATTTCCATACTGCTGTTCATCATCAAGGAAGCCAGGACTGGAACTCAAGCAGGTCAGAAAGCAGGAGCTGATGCAGAGGCCATGGAGGAATGTTCTTTACTGGCTTGCCTCCTCTGTCTTGCTCAGCTTGCTCTCTTATAGAACCCAAGACTACCAGCCTAGGGATGATCCCACTGACAAGGGGCCTTTCCCCCTTGATCACTAATTGAGAAAATGCCTTACAGCTGGATCTCATGGAGGCATTTCCTCAACTGAAGCTCATTTCTCTGTGATAACTCCAGCTGTGTCAAGTTGACACAAAACTAGCCAGTGCAGATAGCCAAATAGACCATTTAAAGATAGACAAATAAGCTTTAAGATACAAGACTAGTGTTAGAAGGCCAGCTGAATAGCTTCCATGATGCTTGCTCCCTTCTATACCAACCGTCCCAATTCAGGAATGAACATATGAACAGCACTATTGTCTATATACATTTTCCTGCTTCTAGTGCAGCCAACTGTAGCATACTGTGGCTAAAAAGCATCCATCTATGTCAAAAAAGAGACCCTAGAGTCTATGGCCACGGCTCTCTCACGGGCAAGGAATCTACTAAGATTAAGTAGGATAGCTGAGCTACTTTTTCATAGATATGAGAACAAAGAGAACGTTGTGTAAGGGACAGTACTTGAGACACATTTCCAGAGCTAACAACTAGGATACACTCAAGACAAACTACTAATAAAGCCAGAGTCAGAGACAGGAAAACATAGAGACTTCTACCACCTATAACAGGGAGGACAGCCCTGGGTAAGTTGGACAAGACAAGGTACAACAATCAGAAGATTATACTTGTTAACATTGCCATTCGCCTCACATGTTTCAGTGGTTTACAGTAAACCCTCAATAAAATGATATTTTAAGGGTTGCCTTCTCACAGTGAGGGCAAGTGTTAGCATATACAGGGCACGTTGTTCTGTTTGTCAACACTGCTGTTTCCCAGCTCAGTCAAAGATGAAACATTTCTTGTGGAAGTTTGGTTTCCAGTGAAACATTCTGATTATGAAGCCCAGCATCCATCTTAATTTACAATTTGCATTGAAGCAAAACACTGTGCTTGTGATTCTCAAAAAGGGTTTAAGTATCTGTTTCATTTCCAACCTTCTGCTGCTTGCACTTTTAATCCAACCACATCGTAATTTCATTTTGTACTTCTTGCCACTAAGAATACTCTTAGTCAAAATCTGACTCGTCTTAATCTGTTAGCCACAGGAGAGCAGATTAGGCTGAAGAATCCAGCCACTGAGCAGGAGCTCTCCAAATTGGTAATGTTTGAGTTCTTATTGTTAGCCTTCTACGTTGTTGTGGGAATAATATAAAATTATTGAACTCAATGAACTCTGAAAAATTTATAAAAATCAGTAACCACCAAAACCTACAGGACATGGAGCAGTTTTATGTTCTTAAAATTTCCTTATTAAGCTTTGGAGATAAGGCCACTATATTGCCTGCTAGATCTTGATTACCCACTTTCTTCATCTCTTTTTCTTTCCTAGAAATTCACACCGTGAAATGGTGTACAATATCAAAATAAGAATTAGCTTACTTGGTAAGTTTAAATACCATACCTCATCACTTTCTTTACAAATTAGAACTTGAATATTAAAAGTAGCCATAAAACCGAATAGATATTCTAACCTACTTTGTGATGTTTGGGGAAAAATGGTATGACTATCTTTAGAAGGTAAACACCACACACAAGCACACACACACACACACACACACACACATTGATGTAACTAAAACCACAAACTTTAAATATTTATTTTATTTTTATATTTCTGTGTCTGAGTTTTTTTTACATGTATATCTGAGTGTATGTGCCACATGAGTACAGTCGCCATGGAGGCCAGAAGAAGGTGTTTGATCCCATGGAGCTGGAGTTACAGGTGGTTGTGTGATGCCCAATATGGATGGTGAGAAATAAACTCTAATCCTCTGCAACAGCAATTAGCAACATTTAAAAAACTATGTTTTTAATAGAGGTGGAATCTCACTTCACTTCCCTATTCTCTTCCTTCTCTCCAGCACCTCCCTATCACTTGTTTTAGACCCCCTTCCACATACCCGGCATCTCCCATTCTCAAGCTATTCTTTTTCCTTGATTATATTGGTTACACACATATATACACAGATAACAAATACATATACATGCATGCATATATACGTGTATGACAAATGTGAATACACACATGTACACACACACACACACACACACACACACACATATATATATATGCACACACACATACATGCACACATACTGGTGTACAGGACAGTACAATAGTATAATATATAAATATATGAAGGATAGCTCCAGGAATAAGTTCTTTTAATGTCTGACTGATGCAAAGTGTTTGTCTTCAAGCCACATAAAAACAGCAAGTGCTTTTAAGTAACAAGTCATCTCACCAGATGTATGGTTTCTTTTTTTCTTTTCTTTTTTTTAAAATATTAGATATTTTTTCATTTACATTTCAAATGTTATCCCAAAAGTCCCCTATACCCTCCCCCCCAACCCTGCTCCCCTACCCACTCAATCCCACTTCTTAGCCCTGGCATTCCCCTGTACTGGGGCATATAAAGTTTGCAAGACCAAGGGGACTTTCTTTCCAATGATGGCCAACTAGGCCATCTTCTGATACATATGCAGCTAGAGACATGAGCTCTGGGATACTGATTAGTTCATAATGTTGTTCCACCTATATGGTTGAGGACCCCTTCAGCTCTTTGGGTAATTTCTCTTTCCTTAAATTCATCACTTATTGAAGAGCATGTGTGGGCTCTTCTCAGAATGTTTCACATTTTACTCAAATTAGTATGGAGTGGATTTAGCTAGTAGCATTTGCTTTGGATTGTCTGCCATCCAAATGGAAACCTGTTGGTGGGTTTTCAGATGAAGAAACAGTGTGGGAATGTTTGTTGTACTCATTTGCAGCCAATTTGGCTTGGGCCTCTCCAAGGTACACCAGGTTATCCCTGACTACCAGCTTATTCTGCTGAAACTGTGCCTCTGTAATGAAATTCAGTCCAATTTGATGGAAGAAATTAAGTTTTAACATGAGCACCATCTGTGCTTTGGAATGGCAATGAGTTCTAAGCTACAGAAAACTGTTCTAAAAATGAAATAAAACAAACTCAGATGAATGCCATTACTAAAATGAAAGAAGCACCAGGGGACTGTATATTTTCACACGGGTGCCACCTACATTTAGAAGTATGTGGACAGCTTTAAGCTGATGAGTCTGTTTTAGCAATATCCATTTACGTGGAGGTAAAGTGTCCTTTCTTGGTTTGTCAACATTTTGTTCTCTCTTCTCTGCACTGACATGTTTGTTGCTTTCCCTTTCTTCTTCTTTAGTCAGTCTGAAATGTCTGACTTCCACTTAGAATGGTACTCTATTGTATGTATTTGCCTTTTTTTTTCTATTTTCTTTCTAGATTATTACACAATAGCACTTAATGCTATTCAGATGATGAGAAATCATTCTAGTGTAATAGAAAGTGAGATTGGACATGAGCTTTTCTTTTTCTGTACAAATAATATTTTATATACAGAATATAGTTTAATCTTCCTCATTTTCGATTATAGAAATCCCAATCAGTTGCTGAGTGTAGTGACACTCTGAGTAACACACTATGTTAGGCAGAGTAATGCTTCTACCCCAAGTGGCTGCCAGATGCAAAAGCTTGATAATTTCCCCTTAAATTTGCAAGCCAAAATGAATTTCTCTTATTTAATCAAGTCAAGGATTTTGAAAGGGGGAAATTATTTTAGATCATCAGGATGAATCATGTGGCAATTGTCATTGTGAGGCTTTCCTCCTACTCTTCCATTACATTCAGTCTCATAGTTAAAAACAGACCTCTGCTGACATTACCAGATATGTATAGCAGGCATATAGTTAACACCAACATTAAGCATACCAATGTACCTCTAGAAAATACTTGGAGGCTCCTTTTCCTTAGTCAAATTTCCAGAATTTGTATTACACATGCTTGGGAAAATATATGATTTTATCATACTGGGGATCAAGACCTGAGCCATGTACATAGCTTTCCCACAAAGCTATCTCCCAAATTCTCTACAATTTTAATTAGAAGATGAGATGTGATTCCCAATTATTTGGATTTCTAAATCATGGACTCCCCTAACGCATCTATGTGGAAGAGTAATATATTATATATTCATCAGATATTAATCTTACATTATCACTCAGATATTAAGCACTTCTGAAACATGTTTTTTTCTTTGAATCAATGTTTATAGGAAAACATTTTCTAATTCATGTTGTATTGAAACTAAAGGCAATCTGAGTTTTACATTATAGTGACTAATTAACTCAAGAAATGCTTTTCTTTTTTAAAAATTTTATTAGAATTTTTTAATTTACATTTCAAATGCTATCCTGAAAGTTCCCTATACCCTCCCCCAACCCTGCTCCCCTACCCACCCACTCCCACTTCTTGACCCTTGCATTCCCCTGAACTGGGACATATAAAGTTTGCAAGACCAAGGGGCCTCTATTCCCAATGATGGCCGACTAGGCCATCTTTTGCTACATATGCAGTAGAGACACAAGCTCTGGGGGTACTGGTTAGTTCATATTGTTGTACCACCTATAGGGTTGCAGACCCCTTCAGCTCCTTGGGTACTTTCTCTAGCTCCTCCATTGGAGGCCCTGTGTTCCATCCTATAGATGACTGTGAGCATTCACTTCTGTATTTGCCAGGCACTGGCATAGCGTCACAAGAGACAGCTAGATCAGGGTCCCTTCAGCAAAATCATGCTGGGATATGCAATAGTGTCTGGGTTTGGTGGCTAACTATGGAATGGATCCCCGGGTGGGATAGTCTCTGGATGTTATATCTTTTCATCTTAGCTCCACACTTTGTCTCTGTAACTCCTTCCATGGGTATGTTGTTTCCTATTTGAAGGAGGAATGAAGTATTCACACATTGGCCTTATGTGATACATTTACACAATGGAGTACTACTCAGCTATTAAAAACAATGAACTTATGAATTTCTTGGGCAAATGGATGTATCTGGAGGATACCATCCTGAGTGAGGTAACCCAATCACAAAAGAAGTCAATAGATATGCACTCACTGGTAAGTGGATATTAGCCCCAAAACGTAGAATACCCAAGATACAATTTGCAGAACACTTTTCAATTATCCCATTTTTCAAAACCACTTGAAGCTTCCTATAGAGCAGATCCAATCATACCTAGGATGTTGTTACAATCAGATCTATAATTCGATAGTCTGGCTATCTGATGTTGTACTCAGAGGTTTGTGTCTTTATAACCCAGATATATTACCAGTGTCATGAAAACCATCCTCAGTCAGGATACATCTTCCTCCTCTGCATTCATCATTTGTCCTTACCATTGTCTTTCCCTTACTGACAACCCTTTATTCTCTGTAGCCATGCTTTTATCTAAACAGATGAAAGGCAAATTCAACAAGATAAATTTTAAAGTTTTATACACATCTCATAGTCTTTCCCAACAAACAACTACCACATTTCTTTTATAGCCAAAATGATGGAAAGACTTATCTGCCACCCTGTTTTCACTATGTTATAACCCAGTAAATCTAATGCCACTCATTCACTGAAAAACTGCTTCCCAGATGCATTTAATAGCATTTGTTTAACAATCCAAAATGACATGCTTACTCCATAATCTTGAGACTGGATTTTCACTTTCTCATCCCAGAGTTTACCTTCCTAGGATCTAGAATATAATTATCTCCCAAATTTTATTACATGACAATCACTGCCATAAACCAAGTGCAGATGAGGTCGCAGCTCACAGACTTAGTTCTTAATTTACATGATCCTATTTACTTCTTAGTACACATTCTTACTGCAACAACAATATGCTTATTTCACACGAATAACTGGGATTCAGCCCAGGAAAGCACCATATTTAGAACTTACCTTAGTGGTAGATTACAGTTCTTTTTATAGAAGATAAAGACTTTGCCTGTAGTTAGTAGTAGATTTTGCTCTTGCAATGGACTTGTTTTCAGTTTTCAACACCTACATGATAACTCACAGCCATCTATAACTCTAGCTCTGTGAAATTTGATGTCCTCTTCTGGCCTCTACAGGCAAAATACTCAGACACATAAAATAAATTGTAAACAATATTCTGACAGTAGTCTTTCTTACTCTGATATACTCATTGCCTTTCCCAACATGGTCTTAACCCTTAGTGTGAGACTCCCTCTGGTCTATAGCATTTCATACCCACAGACATGGTTGCATGTACCAGATTTATATTGATGATTCCCCATCCATGTCCAACCATGAACATACAATTTGTCACAAGTTTTTGCTAGAGAAAGTCTCCGGAATATTTGAAACTATCTCAACTAGCATCACACTGTGTACACTCTATAGCAAAGGAACTTGCTGTTCTCCAGAGATGGTTTCTCATGCAATCACTATCATCTCTCTCCCTCTGTCTTTCCCATCCTACTGGTCAATAGTCACTGGCTATTTCCAAACTACTTCAAGACCCTTCGAATTCACTCCTCTTCAGCTTGTACACTCATTGATCTATAGGTCCCCCACGTTACAGCAAAATCAGGTTCCAGTATTTGAGTTAACTTGTTTAGTGATTACAAGTCTCCCTCTCCTCACTGGGAAGCCTCTGTTAACTTATTGTTAAGAAAATAAACCACAGTTATATTTGACAGGTGCCCGCCATTTTCCCCATGCATAACGTAGCTGTGTTAGCAAGCTGTTTTAACCCTAACACAAGGTGGAAGTTTCAGCAGTGCCACTGTACAGATTGGGAAACTGAAGCCTAGTGAGAAGCATATAGCTATTTAAAGCTGCATGGGATTTCATCCATATGCTGTTATTCTGTTGCCTACATTAATTTTACCTAGTTGACTTCTAACATAGAGTGATGTCATTCTGTCTACATCTATAGAATGGCTGTAGAGGAAAGATTTTGACAGATCACACTGGTTGCTATACATTTATGTTTGCCACTTAGATATTGCCTGACTTTGGAAGTCACTATTCTTTCTGGACTTCAGTCTCTTTTTCATGGCAGAACCTCTAAGATAGCCAACAATATCAGTTCCCTTCTCCCAATCTTGGTTATAGCATTTTTCCAAAGCCTCTGACACTAGAATGTTCCCTTAGAAAGTCTATGGAGTCATTCCTCCCAGTAGGTTCAGGAAAATGAGGAAACAGTGCAAATGTCAGTTTCTACAAATGTTCCTCAAAATGTTAATAGCACCTTCAGTTTGGTTTTGTGTCTGTTTTCTTTTTGAGTGAAAGGATATAGGCATGGTGATGAAGCATGGCAAGGCCTTGCAAGTGGAGCTGTGCAATATGACAAGAAATACCTGCTCATATCCATCTGTGCAGGAGTCAGATACCAGGCTCCCTGCCATTGGCTAGGTATGTGGCTTGTCAGTGTTCAGAACATTTCCAGGCTTGCCAGTAATTATTTAACATGTAAAGTTCATTTTAGTTTTGTTTTTGTTTTACTCTTATTTCCTTATTCTTCTAGCCTTGAACTTGATGTTTGAGAAACAGAGTGACAGGTGGGAAACCTAAAACACAACATGGGAAACACAGAAGTGAGAGGAAGAACTGCCAAGGGTTGAGTAACTGTGCCTCTGTTGTGGTTTTACTCTCGAGTTGCATGGTTACATTTATCCACTCTTGCTGTTTGAAGCCCCTTCCTGCTTGGACCTTCTCCCAGCCCAACATATAATCTTACAGTCCTCCTGGCCACACTCTGCCATTCTTTCCCAACACTGATAAAAATGTTGTGAGCAAGTAGAGTACTTATTGGATTGATAGTTATAATCATTAGACATATGTTTTGTATATGCATGCAGATATATATCTACATCATTGGTTTGATGGATAATAATTGTATATCACTCTAATCTAAAAAGGATTGATGACTCATGTTTGAAATGGACTCTAGTCTTGACTGAGAATGGCTGTGCTGTGCCACTTTATGTGATAGAAATTTTTACTTGTGTTCCAATTAAACCTTTGTAAAAGCACAACTATGTTACTTCTGAACACCTGGTGCTATGGTTTACTATTATGTTGTGTGCATCCTAGCTGTTAAGTTTTATTTTAGAATTTTACTTTGCTAAAATTTTGCAACTAGTAACCAAATTAGTGCAATGGGCTGCTTCTTCCCCGGGAGCAAGTATGGTCCAGGAGTGTGGAGGATAAGTCCTTGACTCCCTAAACTGTCATTTGTTGGAAGCCCATTAATATGCAACCTAAGGTCTCAGTAACTCAACTTCCACATTTGTGAAATTGAAATATTAATATTGAGGTCAATTAACTTGGTAGTATAACCATGAAAGAGTACTTCTAAAGCCCAGCGTGGTTCTAAACCCCTTCTTATTTCTATTACCAAGTTCCTCATATTATACTTAAGATTTCCAACCTACTTTCCAAGATCTAATTCAATGGTTAGAAGAGGAATGCAATCAGAAGGAAAATCTAAACAGAAAACATAACATTTGTTTTGAATTCTAGAGCTTTAAAAGTGTCATTAGTGAATGTGTTTCCTTACGGTTAAAATATAGTTTTGAAATATAAAAGTTCTACTTTTTCAACAAAATTGTAAATTATCAACCATACTTTCAAAACATAAATTTTAAATGATATTGTTAAATTTTGTGTGTGTGTGTGTGGGGGGGTGAGTTTATACAGAGTTCCTCTCTTTAGCCCTAACTGTCTTTGGAAATCACTCTGTAGACCGGATTGGCTTCAAACTCAAAGATGTACCTGCCTTTGCCTCTCAAGTGCTGGGATTATATGGGTGACCCACCAACACCTGGTTCCAAAAGATAAATTTTATTTTTGTTCATATTACTACAGGCTAAGCTGTGCTTACTATGAGAGTAATAGTTATAAGAACACATGTGACTTACAGTTCCAGAGTTCAGTTTTCCAAAGGACTCTCCTCAAAGGATATTGTCCTCCAGGACCTGCCTTACATCTCTCAGTGATGAAGCATAGTCATTAAGAACCCAGATTACTTTAAGCATCCATAGCATTTGAGACACACAAAATTCAAGACAGAGGAATAATAATGTAGAGTCTTGGTTGAAGTCTCCACCATCAATTCCATCAGTTCATCATCATATTTCACCAACAAAGAAATCATATACATTCCAACAAACACAGGACAGAATAATGTAAACACACCCTGTCTGTTCAACAATTCATGAGCTAGGTTCATTTTGTTAGATTTTAAAATATTTTAATGTTTATATTATTTTTTCTGTTTATAACTTAGTTACTATGAAAAGAACTCTCAGATAGTCATGTTTCTATTTCCCTAAAGCACAATTGATCAAAACCAATTTCTTTTTGCTACAAAACTGTATTTTCTGTATAAACTACCATTCCATCTATAGGAACTGATAGAATTTAGGTCTCACTGCCTGAAGCAATAGTTATGAACTTTAATGCATTGCAGAATCATCTGGATGGGTCTTTAAAGGGCACAGTGCTGGCCCAGTCCTGGCCTTGTCATTTGGTCAGCTGATTTGCATTTTAGATGGCTGTCAGATGTGGGTGCCTTTACTCTAGAAACACAGTTTTGAAAATTGCTAATTCAAATTCTAAAGTATTTATGGGCCTCTGGAAATCATTTAATTTTCTTCCATTAGTTCCCCCACCCCTGGGAAAACTTGCAGATTATGAAACAGTACAAAATCAAAAAGTTGCTCTCGTGGTGCACCTGAACTTATCTGTTGAATAGCTTTGCTTCAGTCTCTTCTCACTCATGTCTCTCTATATACTGACCATGCCTGAAGAGTTTATTAATTTTCATCTAATCATCTCTTGAGTATTGCCAGATTAATTTTCATTAAGGCAGATAAGCCTTAGGAATCTCACTCAACAAACTAATTTTGGAATATTTAGCTTTCCCTAGAATCTATCGCTTAACTTATTTTGCATTTCAACCCCATGTACCTCATTCAGTGGAAGTATAAATACTATCATCCAATCTCTAATTCAGCTGTGCACAAGTTCACAACCACTGCCAAGGTGCCAAGAAACATTGGTGAAGACTCTCCTGCATTGTAACCTTGACACCAAATTCTCATTTTCTTAGCTGCTGATGCCCACAAGTGATTGCACTGCATTTTTCCTATTCTTTTTTTTTAATTAATTGATTTTTAAACTCCATATTTTATTCCCCTACTCTGTCCACCCTCTGACTGTTCCATATCCCATACTTCCTCCCCACCATGCTGTCTTCATGTGGATGCCCCCCTCACTTGACCTCTAAGCTCCTTGGGGCCTCCAGTCTCTTGAGGATTAGCACATCCTCCCTGAATGAACACAGAACTGGCAGTCCTCTACTATATGTGTGTTGGGGAC
This sequence comes from Mus musculus, assembly GCF_000001635.26. Lineage (NCBI taxonomy): Eukaryota > Metazoa > Chordata > Mammalia > Rodentia > Muridae > Mus > Mus musculus. The sequence continues at coordinate 10,146,613 of NC_000077.6, read as the reverse complement.
CACATATCAGCTAGTGTATGTTGTCTGTTTGGTGATCCAGTGTTTGAGAGATATCAAGGTTCCAGATTAATTGAGACTGCTGGTCCTCCTACAAGATTGACCTTCTCAGCTTCTTTCAGCCTTCCCTAATTGAACAACAAGGGTCAACTGCTTTTATCCATTGATTGGGTGGAAATATCTTCATCTGACTCTTTCAGTTGTGTGTTGGGTCTTCCAGAGTACGGTCATGCTAGGTACCTTTTTGTAAGCACTCGATAGCCTCAGTAATAGTGTCGGGCCTTGGGACCTCCCCTTGAGCTGGATCCCATTTTGGGCCTGTCACTGGACCTTCTTAAAGCCTCTTTTATTCAGTGTTGCTCGACATTGATTGCATTGTCACATTGAATTAAAAAGCACTGCCTCACTATTCTTGAACAATATTGGAAAGCTATACCTACCTGCAGTCTGGTTGCTACTTCTGTGCTAGAATATTCATGTAAGTATGTATGATTTTGGAATTTGTTCCTTCTAGGGATCAAACTCAGAGTCTTACCAATGATGGGCAAGCTGTTCTATTACAAATATTTGTTTTCTTTTCTTTTCTCAATTTCTCACAATTGATAAAAATATATGATTAATATACTAAATTATATATTATTTATATCAATTCACTAATATATCATTTTTAATATTCTTTAATACAGGTTGACATATTAATTTATTAATATCTCTTACAGGTAATTATTTAAAGTGGAATTTTATGCACATTACTTAATTATTTATCTTAAAACTTTAATATTTATTTATATTAAGAAATTAACATATTAATTTCAATATACTACAAACATGTTAATGATTAATGTGTTAATATAGTAATATTATTATATAATATCTAATGTGTATTATATACATATATACATTATATACATTTGAAATACATTACATATAATTAATGTATTAATATATATGATGGTCCAAGCCTCTTGATATAAATAATATGTAGTCATTGTTCTCTCAAAAGGTCTGGAGTGGAAGCAAGGAACAAGGTCATCTTCCTCAAAGATAGAATGTGTACATAGCTTGTAGTATGGAGTTTACTGGCTTTGATCATCATGAATTTTACTAAAATAAATTTCAGCAGATTTCATATCTGCACAAGCCTGTTCTATGTTTTCTGCCACTGTCTGCCTGCCTGGCTTGCATAGAAATAAAAGATGCTTTTAAAACTCATGATAGGTATAGGGACTCCACAAGAGGAGTATCAGAGTCAACAACCTATTCTCTAGGGCATTCCCAGAGACTGAGCAACCATCCAAAGAGCAAACACATGGTAGACCAATGGCCTGTGCTCATATGTAGCAGATGTGTGCCTTGGTTATTATGTGTAACCCCCCAACAACTGGAGCAAGGGCTTACCCTGACTCTGTTGCCTGCCTGTAGATCTTGTTTTCCTAACTGGTCTGTCTTGTCTGGTCTCAGTGGGAGAGGATGTGCCTAATGCTACAGAGACTTGATATGCCAGAGGTGTGTGTGTGTTTGTGGGTGCATACCCAGAAGGGGCCTCCCCCTTCTCAGAGGTGAAGGAAAGAGGTGGGGAAAGGGGTCCTGTGTGTGATGGACTAGGAGGAAAGGAAGGCTGTGGTTGGAAAGTAAGTGAAAAAATGAATAATGGGGAAAAAGAAAAATATCTAATTAAAAAAACTCATGATAAATCAAATGTCATTTGGTGCTAGAGAGATGGCTCAGTAGTTAAGACATTTACTATAATTTAAGAGAAACAAGTTGGGTTATTTTCTGCAAACTGAGTTCCTGGATCTGATGTGATGCCCTTTTCTAATCTCTGTTATATCAGACATTCATGTTCCACACATGCATACTTCTAAACAAAACACCTATACACATAAAACAAAAATATTTTTAAAAACCTAATTTTTTAATATGTTAATACAGTTATTATGCTGATGAAGGCTGCCTCACTCTGTTCTATCCAAGGATAAAGACTGGTTGCTCTCACAATTCTGTATTTCCTGTCCATATTCTTCCCCAGTGGCACAATTTGGCATAATGTATTGTAAGTGTTGGTAAGACAGAGAAAATATTGATATTTCTAACCAGAGGAATCTAAGACTCTCTTCCCAGAGGAAAATAAATGAATCATACTCCTTACAGAAACAGGGGTTCAGAGAAAGACCTGGTAGGAGAGGAGAGAGGGAAAACTGCAGTCAAGTTGTAAACTTAATTAATTGATTGATTAATATAAAAAAGAAACAAGGTTTTATTTTTTCAACACATAGTAATAGATGGTTGAAATGGTCTGAGTATGGAGTAACTATATTTATCTAAAAGATATTTGGAAAACTATGAATGCCCTTCTTGGAAGTAACCTTCTTAATGACTATCTTACAACAATGGCAAATGGGGAATCAGAATACACATTTCATGCAAATCCATGCCACACATCAACAACCTCCACTGAGTTTGTAGACAATAGTCAGGAGCTGTAAGTTTATCTTTTATTCACCAGTTATAATTGTCATCTCAAAGAGTTACTGTTGAACACTCTCACCCTTTCTATTGCTCTGAACTCTGACTGGATGAATCAGCTCAGCTCTTCTAGACCAAACTCCTGTCCTATCAAACTGGCTTCTCTTGCCTTCTGACTTAATTGCTCTGCTTGGCCTCAAACTAACTCTGGCAATCTGCTCTAGTCTTCTGGTTCCTTATTCTCTTGCTTCATCTGCCTCTGTTGATTTGCCCTGAACTGCATGAACTCATCTGAACTCAATTGCACTGAACCCACTTACACCAAACTCAACTGAACTCAACAGAATTGACTGAACTGAACTCAAGGAACAAACTCATAAACAAATTCAACTCCATTGCATTGCATTCACTACACAGATGCCTAAGTAAGTGACTCTCTCTCCCTGTGTTGATCTTAAGTAGCTTCTCTTTCTTGTGCTGTTCTTATGAGAGTTGGGCATACATATCCTATCTCTGAGACATTCTGTCAAATCTTACTCTAATTCATCACTTTGTCTGTCCCTCAATTAGACTTAATTGAGATTAAAGATGCATCCTGAGGGTGTGTCTGTATTCCAGCCAGAGAGATTAAAGGTGTTTAAACTTCCTCTACAAGGGGCAGGTAATAAAACTCAGTCATTAAGACAGAGTTCTGGAAGTGTGTGTGTGTGTGTGTGTGTGTGTGTGTGTGTGTGTGTGTATTCTGATGTAAGTCACAGTTTTGCCCCTGTGAAGAGTCTGTGACTGATGAAGTACTGTAAAAATTAATGAGGAAAGAGGTGATGGAATGAGGTGTTCTACCTTTCAAAAGTTCTTTAGTTTTCCAATGTTCTAATACAATATTTCTAATAAAATATACACCTTTATCCCATAGAGTATTTGTCATTCACAAAATATGTGTAGAAATTGAGTGAAAAAGAGAAAAGGAGAAAAATTTTTGAAAAATCTCAATCAAACTTAATTTAAAATTGTGCTATCTAGTCTTGTTCTATGATATTATGATGAATTTCTATAAATTTTCTATGATAACCTCTAAGGTATAAAATGTATATATGTATAATTACATAGATAGATAGGTAGATAGGTAGATAGATAGATAGATAGATAGATAGATAGATAGATAGATAGATAGATAGATAGATATGAGGAGTACATATATTTGGTCTTCGGCAGCCCTTAGCATTTTCTGATAACAATATATCTAAATGAAGTGCTTACATATTCTGTTTAATTTCTACTCCATATAAATTATTAATGGTTAATTAGATGCATCTTTCAGTGATTTCATTTTGTTTTATATCTTCATTTCTTCACACTATATCATTTCCGTTGCAATACCTAGACATTAATATTTCATAACTACATTTCAAACACTATGCTCATTTTAAGGATAATCAAACAGTTGAATATTTTACTATTAAAAGTGTTGGCATATATGAAATAGAAATGATCACTTTCAATACTATGAATACTATGTAAGGTCATTCTCTACATAGTGTTAAAGTCAAAATTTATGAAAAAATATCAATTTGGCTTCAGAAAGATGTTTTATATAGCAAAGAACACATACCCAGCCAACAAATAGATAAAGTAGAAAAATGTTGTCATTGATATTCATAAAATTTATAAAAATATATTCACAAATGATTTGGTCTTCCTTCCTTTGCATGTGGCTTGGATTTAGCTTTGGGCTTCTAGTGACAAAAGTACAGCAGAAGGTATGGAGTGTGTTGCCAACACTCTGATCTAAACAGACTGTGATTTCCATCTGGACTGATTTTAGGTTCTCTCTTGAGTCCTCACACTGGGGAAAACTAGCTGCCTTGTTTTTAAGAATATCCCAGAAGCTTTTACAAAAGACACATGACATATATCTGAAGTCTTTTGTCAAGACCCATCCAGGAATTCAAGCTGACAAAGCCCACATGAGTTATCCAGTAAGTGAACCATTATTCACTGGTGGAGCCTTGAGGAAAGAGTATCCCTGATTGACAATTAAACTTTGTTTTATCAGAAATCTTGATTGGTTTTCTAATTGTATAACTTGAGAACATGTGTGATGCTGCTGCTGAGAATGAGAGTAATTAACTGGACAGAAAGTGATAATTGACACAATCCCTTCAATTAAATATTAGCAGAAATTCTCATCTGTGGGAAAAAAAAAACAAAAAATGAATGCTTAATCTAAATTAAATTTTCCTTGAAAATAAAGGTGATTAGAAAACAAGCCTACAAGATTTATTAAAACATCATAGTATCAGTATGCAAATTAAGAGTAGAAACATCTCAAAAGATGTCAATGATCAAAGCTCCTCCAGAAAGATGTTGACAACCAAAATAACCCCGAGTCTATTAAAAAAAATCATGAATAAAAGCTTCCCCCAAAGTAAACTTTCCAGGCCCAGAAGGATTCACTGGTAATGATTATTTTTTAATTTTATGTATCACGAATTTTCATAGTATAAAATACACTATCTTAACCACTTTCTGGTGTATTATTTGTGAAGTCAGGCTCGTTCACACTCTTGGGAAATACTGCCATCACCCATCAGAATGTTTTCATATTCTATAAATTCTATACACAGTAAGCTGTGCTCCCCCAACACCAGCTCATAGGAAACACCCTGTTGATTTATATCTGTCCATAGCTGACAACTCCATACATCTTCCACAAAGAATCATGCAGTATTTGTTGTATTTATCCTACCGTATTCATGTAGAATAATGTCTTCAAAGATCATCCTTTACGTGCTATGCACCATAATTAATTCCTTCTTACGGTCTAAATAATGTTACATTATACACAGGTACTGTTGTCTCTCTCTGTGGAGGCTTACTTTGGTTTCTTTGACTCCAAAGGAGATGTTTTTTTATAATAATTCTGTTGTGGATACACTATACAAATATCTCCATAGATCCACATTTCCAGAAGTGGAATCGCTAGGTCTTAAGAAAATTCTTTATTCTTTTGACTAAAAATCATGTTTCCAGGCCACTGCATCACTTTACATTCCAATGACAAGCCACAGAAATTCATAGTCTCCATATCATTGCAATGCATCGACTTTTCATTTTGCATCCCTTATTATTTTCAGTAAGCATTCACTTTTATCCTTTTGTGTGTTTATAGTCCAGTTTTCATGAGGTATCATATAGGGAATGTGGTTTAGGTTTCCTAACATTTAATGGTTGTGAGCATGTTTCCAGGTCTTCATTTTCAAGTGTTTACCTGGTCTGAGGAAGTCTACTCACAACACTTGCTTATTCACTGTTATTTGTTTCTTATTATTAAACTGCAAAAACTCTTTATATGTATTAGCTATCAATCTTCATCAACTAACATAATTCATAACTGACTTCTTCATTGTTGTGTTCTGTTCCTTTACCATATTGATACTACACTTAAATGCATCAGTGGTCTAATTTTCTTTGGCTATTCTTTGGGAATTAAATAGAAGACCTCATCAAACTAAATGATATGTAGCCTTACCCCAGTGCTAACATTTCAGCACTACCACTTACATTTTTATTTCATTTTAAGCTACTTCCTGTATTTGATGGAATATAAATGAGTATCCAGTTATATTTTTATATATTTTGATGTTATAATTTAATTTTAATTTCTGTCAATTTATGCCAATTTCCTAATTGTCTTTGTATTTTTGATATTTACTCATAGTTTTAATATCCAAATATTTGTTGGTTTTTCTCTTTATTGTCAATTAATAGCTTTATTCCATTTTTACCTGAGAATATACTTGATGTGATCTAAAACACAGCATATAAGGATATACTTTCTGTCTTGGGGAGATTTCCATGTATGACTAAGAAGACTGCACTCTACTATTATTGGATAAAATGTTCTGAATGTTTGTAGTAATTAATATGTAATGTTACACTTTATATTTTATATTACTCTGTCAATTTTCCTGGTAAATGTTAACAAATATTTAACAAAGAAATAATACCAATTATTCACAAGCCCTTACATATGCTAGAGGTGATGACACTTTGGGTTACTCTCTAACTTATTGTCAAGTTCATTATTGTAATAACAAAACTAGCCACATCAGTGCTATTTCAAAGGTCTAATATTTTCACCATATTAACACATCATAAAAGAAAAGCAGACTGGTGATCTCAGTCAGAATTGAGAGCATTTAATAACATTTATGATTTTCATAAAATCCATAAAAACATCTACTTAGCATCACATTTAATAGAGCAAAGAGCAAATGTTTTCATCCTACAGTAAACAATGTGTCATGTTTAACCCTTGTATATGTGCATTAATCTGCAAGTTTGGGCCAGTAATTGAGTTAACATTTTTAAAGGAAAATAAGGCATATAAATGAGCAGAAAGATATAAAGCTACCTTTATTCTCAAGTGCTACCTTTTAAATGTGAAATACCTATTGCAACTTCTAGAGAACATGCTAGAATACAAGAAAATTTAGGCAGTTTCATGAATAAAGGCTAATTTTATAAAACTCAATTGTACTTCTCTACACAAGTGAAGGAGAAATCAAAACAGAGATTAAAATATGCACTGGGAAAGGTATAAATATTTGGCACTACCGTTTCATAAATATATACAGAAAGCTACAAGAACTGTTGGTCACCATTGTGAAAAACTATTGTTCATAGAATTCCTATGGTTTATATAACCATAGGATGATATATAGCATAGGATGTTAAAACACAATGGCCCAAATGTGTTGAAGGATTTTTGTGAGTTGATCTAAACCAAATTATCGAACCAAGAGGGAAGTGGTTGTGGGGATGCTAATCTGACGATTCTGAAATAGTAAATGTCAGAATTATACCATACCCATTTGGTGTCTATAGGAAAACCAACCCACACATTTGGTGTCAGAATACTAAGAAAAACACCTTAAAAAGAAGTCATGAGCACAGTCCAGTGACTAGGATGGACTGCTTCTTCTGAACTGCAGGAGTTTCTCAAGTCATTATTTGGTTTTTATTCAACACCACCAGTCCTCCAGCTAAGCCAGGTGTGCCCTGCCACCTGTTTTACTGTTTCTTTATTGACAGTGAGGTGGGAAATATAGACATTCCCACATATACATTGATACATATCTCTGAGAACTGCAAGTCAAAATGAGAGACAAAATGAAGATAGGATCCAGAACATAAACTGTTTCTGAGCTCAACTCACTGTTTCTCATTTATCTGTATGCCCCTTTGCTTCAGATAGCTAAAGGCACAAGGTTACTAGTCACTCACATAATTTTAAATAATTTTCTCTGCCACCATAGCTTCCTTTTTTGTGTTTTATTTTCTATCCTTTACTCTGGAGGTCACATTTCCTAATTTCAAATCCCATGTATTTCTTTGTCTAAGACTCTTTTTCAGGCAATGTAACCTAATAAAATTTCTGTGATTTATCATTAAATGAAGCAAAACAAGTTTTGGTCAGATTATATTGTATATCACTATTATGAATAAATATCTGGATATAAATACACATAAATGTACATGCACATGCTCACAAAGAGAACAAGGCAGACCATGGAGGGTTTGTGGGAGAAGATAAGGAGAGAGAGAGAAGTAAATGAATATATTAGTGAAAGAATAATAATGCACAAAATTTATATTTAAATTGCTATTTTCCACAAAGGAATATTGGATTATTTATTGGAATATTTAGAAATTATTAAAAATAATAAAACATGATTTTTGGCTAAAGATGTGTCATTTAAAGTTGCTTAAAATGTGTAGCCCAAATACAAACAGATAAACAAAAACTATGCTAGGGAGCATGCATAGTCTGAGCTGGGTCCACTTGGCTTTACTCTGCAACACTGAACATAAAATATGAGCTCCCTCCGCTGAATTTGAAACAGCAATTTTCTTTCATTAAAAAAAATTATTAAGTCATTAAAGCTTTGTTTCAAAAACACTTAGGTGGTACTTATTTGAATATATGGATTCTAATATCCTTAACCAAAAGAGGGATGACTAAAAAAAGGTAAAGTGTATTCCATATCATTTTTTTCAAGCTAAATAATTTCTCCTTATTTCTTCATTTTGCTTTCAATAGCCCTGGAATGAAAGTATCACAATCTTCACTTTGTAGATAATGAGATTAAGAGTAGAAAGGTTAGCTAACTTAGTGGATCATAAATTTATAAATGATGGAGGTAAGCTTTGAATACACCTGTTCCTGATACCACATGCATTTTCTTCAACTTGGGTGTGGCCCAAGGGGAGAGAAGCTGGAACTAGGGACACAAGAATATTCAATGAGATGCCAGTGTGAACTAGCTTGTGAACCTTGAACATCTTAAGAAAAACTCTGGGAATTGGGTTCTAAGTGTTTTAGTCCTCAGGGTTTTCTTAATTAATTTTGTAACCTTGAGCAACACATGCACCAACCATGTTTTTTTTTTTTGGCTCTCTCACCTGTGAAATTAGGTCCTTAGCCTAGATGCTCTCTGAGACAAGTAACTCATGATTCTGTGGCTCTAAAGCAAAGTTGTCACATAAATGCATGGTGATATGAGTGTAGGAGTTATAAAAATAAATACTTGCCAAAATTTATCAGAAACAGTTCAAATGCATCCAACATATACTTTCTTATATTGGCAAGAAATAAAGAAGAGTCATCAATGATAAATCATGAAAAAAATGCCAAAAAATAAATGAAATAAAACAGAAATGGTAAAATATGAAGACATTGTATGTAATACTTTGCTGTGATTCTGAAAAGGATTAGATAAGAGACAAGGGATGGAGAGATGGCTCAGCTGTTAAGAACATTCAATGCTTTTGGAGAGGACCCAGATTCCATGACTTACCAGCAACGACATGGTGGCCTCCATGGTCACCTGAACATGAATGATATATCTTAACTCATGCAGGAACTCAATGATACAAAACACTTTTAAAAATGAATGCAAGCTTAAGGTGTTTTTGTTTGTTTGTTTGGTTGGTTGGTTAGTTTGGTTTTTCGAGACAGGGTTTCTCTGTATAGCCCTGGCTGTCCTGGAACTCACTCTGTAGACCAGGCTGGCCTCGAACTCAGAAATCTGCCTGCCTCTGTGTCCCAAGTGCTGGGACTAAAGGCATGTGCCACCACACCCAACACAGTTTTTTTTTTCTTTCTTTTTTAAATGACAGACTAGAATCCAAGATGTGCTGAATGCTTCCCGGCAACTATGTATTAGTCTCCACTTTCTTTGGTGACACCAAACTTTCTCCTCTCAAGTTCTCATCTGGAAATAAAATGATCAGAATGAAAGTGTCTAAGATGCCAAGGTAAAAATTGGATTTGATTTCATATTTATAAATGAATGTGGTGTTATATGTAAAGGAATGAAAGAATGGAAGAGTGAAATGGGAAAGTACAATATACACATTTGTGGATCTGTGTGTGTTTGTGGTGTGTGTGTGTGTGTGTGTGTGTGTGTGTGTGTGTGTGTGTGTGTGTGTGTGTGTGTCTGTGTCTGTGTCTGTGTGTGTGTGTCAGAGAGGGAGCTATGAAACTTGGAGCTCCACAACCATCTGTAATAAGATCTTCTTCACTCCTCTGCTGTGTCTGAAGACAACTACAATTTACCCACATAAATAAATAAATCTTGCCGGGCGTGGTGGCACACGCCTTTAGTCCCAGCACTTGGGACACAGAGGCAGGCAGATTTCTGAGTTCGAGGCCAGCCTGGTCTACAAAGTGAGCTCCAGGACAGCCAGGGCTATACAGAGAAACCCTGTCTCAAAAAACCAAAAAAAAAAAAAAAATCTTTAAGAAACTTGGAGGTCCTAGTCTATGCTTAGCACAGATGCATGCATATATAATGAATATATATATATATTTATATTCTCCAGTAGGAAGGTTTCTATAATGTTTCTCAATAATTATTTTTCTCCATAATCCCTCTCTACTTTAACCTTGCTTCTGCTAACCTGCCTAACTCTTCTTGCTCCATCATTCCTCATACTTCCCTCATAGTATTCACATCTTATCACTTCCTTTGAAAGCAACCATAATATCTAGGGATTGTACTTTCTTTTGAAAAAGAATAAAACAAAATAAAATGGATGTTTGGTGGAGTAAAAGCAAATCAGTAGAAAATTCATGGGATTCATTGTACGCTCTGCTAATACTTTTTGTTTTGTTTTTTGGTTTTTGGTTTTTGGTTTTTTTTTTTCGAGACAGGATTTTTCTGTGTAGCCCTGGCTGTACTGGAACTCACTCTGTAGACCAGGCTGGCCTCGAACTCAGAAATCTGCCTGCCTCTGCCTCCCAAGTGCTGGGATTAAAGGTGTGTGCCACCACGCCCGGCTTTGCTAATACTTCTTTTTTTATTATTACGTATTTTTCTCAATTACATTTCCAATGCTATCCCAAAAGTCCCCCATACCCACCCCCCACTCTCCTAACCCCCCCACTCCCCTTTTTGGCCCTGGCATTCCCCTGTACTGGGGCATATAAAGTTTGCAAGTCCAATGTGCTAATACTTCTTAACTGACTCTCATTTCCAATACTCAACAGCCATCACCCTGCCTTCTCTCATTGGCTTGATACCTTTGTTGGTCTTCAGATTGTCTTGTACTTTGTTTAAATTCTATGGTTCTTTCACCACTACTTAGTATGTGTGAAAGAAGTACTTATTGTGGACATGTTTAGAAAAGGAGAGCCCCCTTTTAAATAATCATCTCTCTAGACAAAAATTAACATGATACATTTAATTAATCAATTTATCTATGCTACACTGGAATTGTGAGAAAATAAGCATTGATAAATGATTTCAAATAGCATATGCTGTAATCCACAGAGATCATAAAATTTAGCACAACAAAGTGCAAGAGCAGTTTTCCTCTTCATCAATCACTTCTTTAGTACAGAGGAACACTCACAGAGAAACAATTTACAATTGCAAAACACTAGGAGAGTCACCCAGAGGGAGCAATTGTCCATACAGAGAAGATTAGGGAAACTCAAAGAACAGTGTGTTCAATTGACTGGGTTAACGAGACTTCAGTTCACCCTTGCTCTAGTGTGGGAGAGTATTCAGAATCATCTTTGAGCAAAGATGATGCTGTGAGCATGCTTTTACTGAATAGTGTACAGCACAGAACCCAATAAGAGAGGCACGGCTTTGGAGACATGCTATAACAAACTGTGTCAGCCACAGTCTTTGCAGCACTGTGCACTCCTCCAAAGAGCTTTGAAGAGCCATTTAAGCCTTCTGAGAAGTAGCAAGTGCATCACAACTGGTCTTGGTGATAACTTTACAGGCACTGTAAGTAGCCTGGCAGAAAGCAAGATATTCTGAGGAGATGCCTGTGTTTCTATCTGAATCACAAACCATTGAAACGATGGATCCCAAATGAGTGAGAATTTCCCCAGGAGTTTATTCTGAGAAAAGGACAATGGAAAAGTGGCAAGAGGAAAGAGAATTCTCGACACTATAACAGTTTGACATACCACATTTAGGGCAGAGGAAGATGCCCTGACAAGGATGGATCCATAGCCAATGCCACCACACCTTAATGGGGATTGCTTATATGTTCATAGTTTGGACCATTTATTGAGAATTTACTCTTATTTTAGAGCCCAAAGATAACCTTGAGGAAGTTATTTGATTTCTTCTTCCCTGTTGCTATTATGGAACATTGAATACTATCACTTTTCTGCTCTCTTTGGCTTTTTTTTTAATTGGCTTGTTGAGGGTGGGTAGAAGGACCTGGCTTGTACAGGTTGTAATCTATAGGTTCCATAATAGCAACACCAAAGAAACCTATTTCATTACAAGGAACAATGGTTCTCTGAGCATGAGTACAGAGTAAAACCTTGCATTCAAACCCCAGTTCCTCTAATTGTATATGGGATTCTACATACAATACTTACCAACAGCCAAGGAATCCCTTTGAAAGGGACCATTTTCAAATGTGGACACATACACCATCATACATGGCATGCCCATGCAATTTACATGCAACATGCTTTATCACAGTTTCTATTACATGACAGCCCAATATGTCAAGTTGGATTCTTTGTTTTTCTTCCAAGTAGGTTAATGTAGGTCAAAAAGCAGAAAACAGGATATTGGTCTAGCAGAGGAATTTCAGGAGAAGGGTCCTCCCAGTGGTGTTCAAATTGCTGTCTGCAGTTCTTCAGAAACAAAGTCCTGAAGCTTGGAAACCCAGTGAACACCATACCTTCCAAGAGCATTAAGAATGGGGACTGGCTCCTAGTGTGGCTGAACATCCAAGCAACAGAATGGCTGTTCCTCGGGCTCTGCCTCTTCCCATTTCATCATGTTATGTAAATCTTCCTCAGCCATAATCACCACAGGAATTGGCACTGCATTGCTCTTGGCAATCTCCTCTGCCTGCCACCAGCTTCCTGTGGTTATTGTCTGAAATTCTGATACAAGTTGCCTGGATTTAACCATGGCTGTCTGGGTGATTATAGGTTTGAAACTACCTATTGGATTCTACCTGTGGACTTGTCAGTGGGTACACAACTGAAGATATTGACCCTCCCCTTCCCAGCATGCATCAATAGACAACAGTTCACAGAGTAGTGGTGGAGAGATATGAAGCCTTTTCCTTGTTTGATTACTGACAGTCCCAGCCACATGCAGACACAATGCATCATGGGGGCACTGAGTTCATATATACAACAAGCTTGTCATGCCTAGAAGATGGCCTTTCAGTGTCATTATCCTTATCATCTGACTCAACTTTCTTTCTATGCCTCTTGCCTCCTGGCGTTCCTGAGACCAATTTTCAATGAAATTTCCCAAACCCAGGGGTCACACAGGAGATCTTGGATGAAATGAATCACAAATAAAAAATGATATGAATGTGGTCAAGAGATTTTTAGGGAAAAATAGAGCCTAACAAGGCAGAAGAATGTCAAGAGAGAGTAGGGAAGAATACTCAGAGTGTATTATACAAATTTATGAAAATATTAGGAGCAAAGTTAATCAATAAAATTAAAGTTACTTCATTCATTCATTCATTCATTCACATGGTTACTTTCAAGATAACCGTTCTTAGGGGCCACCAATAAGCTCATCAGCCATAACATCTGTTCCATCTACTCTATATTCTATTTTTCAGGCCACATGTCCACCAGAAGTCCAAGATCTGCACTCCACTTCCCAGGAGCACAGCCCTGCCTGCCTGGGACATAATGAAAGCAGTGCTAAGAGGAAATTTTACAGCACTAAGTGCACTCATTTAAAAGAAAAACTTAGAGTGTTCTCATACAAATGATGTAAAAGTACCTCTGAATGCTCTAGAAAAAAAAAAAAGAAGAGGACGAAAATGAAGAAGGAGGAGGAGGAGAAGGAGGAGAAGGAGAAGAAGGAGAAGAAGGAAAAGAAGGAAAAGAAGGAGAAGAGGAAGAAAACACATCCAAGAGGAGTTGATGGTAGGGAATAATCAAACTCAGGCTAAGTTCAATCAATTAGAAGCAAAGAGAACAATATAAAGAATCAACAAAACCAAGACCTAATTCTTGAGGAAAACCAACAACATAGAACCCTTAGCCAAATTAACTAAAAGGCAGTGAACAGTATCCACATGAACAAAGTCAGAAAGGTTCCTCTCCATTTCCATCCCTGTAATTCTTTAACTTAGGAACAATTATGGGTCAGAGTTGTGACTGTGGGATGGCAACCCCATCCCTCACTTGATGTCCTGTCTTCCTGCTGGAGGTGGGCTTTATAAGTTCACTCTCCCTACTGTTAAGCATTTCATCTAAGGTCCCTCCCTTTGAGACCTGAGCGTCTCTCACCTCCCAGATCTCTGGTGTGTTTTCAAGGGTCCTCCTCAACCTCCTATTTCCTGAGGTTGCCTGTTTCCATTCTTTCTTGCTGGCCCTCAGGACTTCAGTCATTTTCACTCACCCAAATCCTGATCAGGTTCCCCTCTCACCCCCATTCCCCCCCCCTCCCATTCACTTTCCCTCCCAGGTCCCACCTTCCTTCCCAACTTGTGATTACTTTCTTTTCTTTCCCAAGTGGGATTGAGGCATCCTCACTTGGGCCCTTCAGCTTGTTGACCATTTTAAGTTCTCTGGATTGTATCTTGGGTATTCTACTTTTTTTTTTTTTTTTTTTTTTTTTAGCTAATTATTAGTGAGTACATATCATGCATGTCCTTTTGGGTCTGAGTTACCTCACTCAGAATGGTCCACTTGGACTTGAGCTTTGTGCAAAATGACAAATAGAGGTTTATTTTAATTTTTTCTACCTATAGACAGCCAGCTAGAACATAAGGAATTTTGCAGGCAAATGGATGGAACTCGAAAATATCATCCTGAGTCAGGTAACCCAGACCCAAAAGTACATGTGGTAAGGTATGTACTCAATTTTAAGTGGATATTAGACATAAGTTACAGGATGCTTAGGCTACACTTCACAGACCCAAAGACGCTAAACATAAAGGAAGGTCCTGTTGAGGATGCTTGAATCTCACTTAGAAGGGGAAATAAAAGTCATAGGAGGTAAATCGATGTAGGGAACTGGGGGGAGAGGGATGGGCAGGACAATTGGGAAGTTTAGGATTAGGTATGGGTACAGACAAGAAAGAGGGCTAGAGGGCCAGGAGAATTGATGGAAATTGGTGGCTTCTCTAGGGTGTGCTAGAGTCCTGGAATGGGGGGTCTCCCAGTAGTCTTTGTGGTAACTTTAGCTTTTACTCCTACCAGTGGGGATATGGAACCTGAAGTGGCCATGTCCTGTAGCCAGACAGAACCCCAAGTGGGGAGATAAAGACGCTAACCTGCCCACAAAACTTTTAGCTAAATATTTGTCCAGTATACAAGGAATCCAGGGACAAAGATGGAGCAGATACTGAGGAATTAGCCAACCTATAACTGGCCCAACTTAAGAACCATCCCATGGATAAGTACTAATCTCTGAGACTATTAGTGATACCCTGCTGTTCTTGCAGTCAGGAGCCCAGCATAACTGTCCTCTGAGAGGCTCTACCCAAGAGCTGATTGAGACAGATGTAGACACCCATAGCCAGACATTTGATGGAACTCAGGGAGTCTTATGGAAGAGTTGGTGGAAGAATTGAGGGACTGGAGAAGAATAAAAGCCCACAGTAAGACCAACAAAGTCAACTAACTTGGACTCTTGGGGACTCTCAGAGACTGAACTACCAATCAAAGAATATTACAATTGTAAATTCTTCAACAATTCACATATCATGCCATCTTTCCTTTTTTGCTTTGTTTAATTTGTTTTGGGAGTTGGGTTAGTTTGGTTCTGGCTTCGAGACCTTTGTGTTAGTTATATATCAGTGGGACTGAGAAAAATCATCTTTGAGGGAGAAAAGGTTTATCTTGGCTCTTGGTTTTATATGATATAATAGGCCTATTCCTTTGGATTCAGGGTAGTTAGTTTTTCTAGTTCTTAGTAGGATGCAGAAATAAGTAGGCTCTTCATTAAAAACAAATGAATTTACTTTTCTGGTTGCCATTGAATGTGTAAAAATATTTGCAGTAATGCTAAAATTTGTTAAAGCAAACTTTGAATGAATATTGCAAGACTGTCAGCATCTAAGTGGTAATTTGTAAAATTGCTTTATAACGTTAAGTAGCTGACATAGTATATTCCCATGAAGAACAAAGTTAATTTTTAAAGTGCATATACAAGTGTAGATAAGTCTAGAAAGATTGAGGACATTTGAATCTCAGAATATTTGGTGATTCTGTAGAAGGAAATTAAATATAGTGCATATATGTTAAGGCACATTGTCACAACCAAGATCATCTGGCTCTTCCATATGCCATTCTGAAAGATTCCTACTCCATAGACAGGAGCAGTGGTTCATCAGTTAAGAGCGTATACTGCACTACCTGAGGACCCAAGTTCAATCCCTTCTGTGTCCCTGCTTCTCACAGACAAGGCTGGTGTGAAAGATGCTGAACTACTTTGATGCTTCTTTCAGAATATGATCTCAGCTACTAGCAGTTCCATGCCAACTTTAAAGTGTATGAATATATTCTTTCTATCCTGAAATGTAATTGCATGTATATTTTAAGTGGTTATAATATGTAACATTACAAATATAATGGACTGTATAACTTAATATATCTACATAAAAACATTGGTTTCAAGCTTTGTTATGTACCATCTTGGGAAACGTTGTTCAGAGGAAGCTGCTGTCCAGAATTATTTCGGATCTTATTGCAGTAATGCCTGACCTGACCGAGTAGTGTTGAGCCAGCCAGTCACACACAAAGATTGCCACATTCATAGTTAAGACAGTTCCAAAATGGCAGCCAACAGTTTATAGAGCTCTAAAGACTCCCTGGAAATGAATGCTATATAAAATGATATAATGGCCAGCCAAATAGCTTAGCAGTTAAAAGTACCTGATGTAAAATCATATGTTCTTATTGAGATCGCTGGGTACCATGGTGTAAGGAGAGAACCAATTGCCATAGTTCTCTAACTATATCTATGTCACAACAAATGAGTAAGTGAGTATCATATTATATATATATGAGAGAGAGAAGGAGAGAGAGAAAGAAAGAATATAATGTGAAATAATTATAACAGTTTTTGCCAATTTGACATAAACTTGAGTCATGTGGGAAAGGAAACCTCAGTTGGATAAAAGCCCCCATCAGATCGCCTATAGATAAGTCTGTGCTAATATTCCTTGATTAATGATTATTGTAGAAGAGCCCAGTCCTCTATAGATAGTGCCACCACCAGGGAGGCATTTCTGGGTGGTATAAGAAAGTTGTTCAAAACATGGGAGCAAAGCCAGTAAGTGTCTTCCTTCTGTAGTCTCTTCCTCCATAGTCTCTGCTACAGTTCTAACCTCCAAGTTCCTGCCCTGACTTCCCTTGTAATGGATTCAGATGGAAAGAAACACTGTCCTTCCCAAGATGGCTTTGGTCAGTCAGTATTCTTTCACAGCAATAGGAAGCAATCAAGAACCATAATGTAAAATATACTGCATATTTCTACACGGAAAAATTGGCTCTCTGATACAAGGCTTTTTTTTTCCAGTAGAGGTCCAAGAAGATATGTTAGAATGAGAAGAATGGTATGTGACATCCCTTGTGGGTTTAAACTGCTGTGCACCTGCTAGATGTCCTACTGTGCCTGTCCCCTGTACATGCTTCTGAATGGTTTTTCAGAGTTTTCTTTATTCTTATTGGCACAACAGATTGACCCTTGCTGGAAACAACTGCTCTAGCGGCTTCCACCACTCCTGGTGCTATGATTGACAGAATATAAACCAAACTTAATGCTTTTAGATCTCATCATATCTATGTAAATATTTCTTCTTCTGCTGACAAGAAATAGTATTTTATAGAATTTCCTGTACATGGAGATGCATAGAGCTTCCTCAGAGGACTCTTTCTTTTTTTTTTTTTTTTTTTTTTTTTTTCCAGAGCTGAGGACCAAACCCAGGGCCTTGCACTTGCTAGGCCTCTTTTAGCTCTACCACTGAGCTAAATCCCCAACCCCCAGAGGACTCTTTCTTGAACACAGAACATTTTAGATTAATTACTGGGTTATACAGCAACTTCATAAGAATCTTCCAGAGTCATTGGTGAGTGACTGCAATCCTTTGTATCTATGCGTGTTTCCAATCCTTTGTATCTATGCGTGTTTCCAATCCTTTGTATCTATGCGTGTTTCCAATCCTTTGTATCTATGCGTGTTTCCAATCCTTTGTATCTATGAGTGTTTCCAATCCTTTGTATCTATGCGTGTTTCCATTACCCCGCTTGAACACCGACACTAGGATTGTTCATTCTGCAACTGAATCTTGCAGACTTTACAGACTGGGTACGGATCCATAGCTCATCACTGTGCCTTCATTTACATTCCTTTTATGATTAAAAATAAAGATTTTTTTTTTGTGTGTTCCAAGTCATTTGTGACTCTGTACTGTAACTTTTTTTTTTCAATTTTTTGATTCGTTGTGAGTTTTACATCATGTATCCCATTCCCACTCATCTCCTTCTCCCAAGTTATCTGCTCTCTCTCCCCATGCAACTCTCTTACCAAATGAAAAAATTTAAAAATTAACAAAAAAAAAAATGACTGATTGACTGACTGACTGACTGACTGAGTAAATAAATAAATTAATTAATTAACTAATTAATTAATTATAAAAACAAAGCACACAAAACATCTTGTTGTAGAAGCTGTTGTGTGTCACAGTGTGTCCCACAGTATATTTCTCTGCCTACACATCTTCACTTGCAATGATTCATTGGCCTGTTTTGAGGCCTCTGGCTTCTGTCACACCATAAATATTGGATCTTCCCTAGGACTCCTCACAGTCATGGAGATCCTGCAGATTTGGTTCAGCAGTACCAGCCCTTTCACATGATCGAACTGTTCACAGTATATGTAGATTTTGGGGTAGACCAACTCAAAGCCCTGGCTCTGAGCCTGAATGATAGCTAAGGTGGTCAGTGGGCTGGCTCTTTCTTCCACACCACCAGGAAGAGCACTCTATCACTGCTCTAGCTAGCCCACCCAATGCCACCACTGGCAGAAGGCAGGTTCAGCTCTTCTGATCTCATGCCCACAGGGCCAGCTCACCTGCACCCACACCTCCAGAGCTAGCTCTGCTACATTGCCCGGTAAAGGTTGGAAACTACTCTCCAAAGTGTTATTGCAAGGGGCTGGGCCAATTTTATGGCTCTCACACCCTAGAGGCTGGCTCACTTGTGCCCTCACCATCAGAGCCAGCTTCACACTGCTGCTCAGGTGCTCTCCTGAGTACTGTAGCTGGTGAGGGGCAGGGATAACTCTCCTCCTTCCATGACCTCAGGGCCAGTTCTGTTGACTACCACAGGTGGCAAGGGGTAGGTGGAGGAGAGGGCATCATCTTCCTCGGCGCTCATGCCACTCCATAACAGAGAAGTGGTGGTGTTGAAGCTAGCTCTCCACCCACAGGGCTGGCTCATCCACACCTTTGCTACCAGAGCCAACTCTAACATGTTACCCAGGTGAGGTTCATGGCCACTCTCCTGAGTGCTGCCCCTGAGGAGATATGGGGTCAACTCTCTACTGCAGCAGCCAATGAGGAGCAGGGCTAGCTCTGCAAGCCTTTGACATTTATGTAATTCCAGGTGGCTCTGCACACCAGGGACATCCCCATGGTATCTAGTGGCAATATGATTCATGGACATTGGCACTGACCCCTGCCGCTGCATAGCCATGGACCCAGACATGGTTCTCAGTGGCAGCTCTGGCTAAGAATTTACCATGACATCAGGTGACACGGTTACTCACAACCTGTTATTTCTCCCCATCCTCGCACCTCCAGTTCTATCTCTCTTCTTAATGCTCAAACTATTCCACGTGTGTCTTTCTCTCCTATCAGTCCATTATATACATGCACATTCTAGTGGCTCCAACTGCAGGTGGACCACATGGCGGGTGGGCCTCTGGGTGAACTCCTGTGTATTCTCTGTTTGGCATGGAGCCAAGTGTCCTCTAGGTATCTATAGTCAGCCTTGTGTCATGACTGTGGGCAAGTCTCTGGGTCTCCTCTCCCTCCCAGGCCACATGGCATGACTTCATGCTCTCTGTATGTTTTCTGACCAGCAATGTTGAATGGCACAGCAGTAGACAGGCCTCCATGTGTCTCATATAAAGTTTTTCTGTGGACTAGATCCTCTTATCAGCCAGTTGTCTGGATGTCTCACATATTTTAGTTATCAATCCTTTGTCATGTATGGACTGTGGTTATGTTTTCAGCCTGAAGCTTTAGTGCTGTAATCTGTTCTTTTGATGAGCGTAGGCTTTCATCTCTGATGTTTACCACTTCAGTTCAGCTGCTTACATGTCCAGTTTTTAAATGATAGCTTATTGAGAAAGCATAGTGCCTGTAACTGTTTTGGCATAACTGTTCAAACACTGCATGTCTGAGTCTATTTCTGAATATGTTTTTGTCCCATGGCCTGTGTGGCTACATTGATTGCAATATGTATTTTTATAGATACTGCAAAATAAGGATGATTTTGGAACTAAATCCAGAGGGATTTCAAGTGGGGCTTCAGTGAACACATACATCTGTTTAGGAAATACCTCTAAATATCTGTTGCAGACCAGAATATTTTGAACGGGTGACTAATTGCTCATCTGTTAAGTTTTATGTATTAAAACATATTTTCTCTAACTGAAAGGTCTTTACATTGCTATTAGTTCACCCTTAGTCACTGGTCAAGGATATAACATTAACACTTTAGGATCACCGTTTTATATAAAATAGGTGAAAATCAACCTTTCTGCTTTCCCTCAACTTTGGATAAGTTGCCCTAAGGTTCCTATTTTGAAATTCCTATCACTGTTTTCCATTTTTACTTGGAGATACATTATAAAGCATAATGCCATAGTCACTGTAAATAGCCAATAAGCTTTTAAAAGAATTAATCTAAAAACATTATCTTCCATTTTGCCTCAGATTGTAATGGTTTGCAGCTCTTTGCATTTATTTCCATAGGTCTAAGGTCTTGGCTGTAGTATGGAAACTGATGTGTTTATTTGTATTATGCCACTAAAGATTGGACAATTTAGAGTCCAGCTTTATTCACTTCCATCATTGCTGACCTGGCATCGAGCATAATGTCATGTTTGTAGGTAGGTTTTTGTAAAATAAAAATGAGGTTAGGCCATAACTCTCTTACAGACAAACAACATAATTGATGAAACAAGAAATATTAAAAAAGAGAGAGAAATATTTAACACCAGAAATCTCTCTGTAACAAATGAACTTAGAGGCATAGAATCATAAACAGTATTCATACTCATTTTTTATGATCCACATCTGAAACTTGAGTTCACTGTCAGCCTGTATAAGCTGTTTACATTCCTTCTCTTTTTTCTTTTTCTTCTTTCTATCTACTTCTGCCTCTCTTTTACAAAGGTGACTGTTCAGAAAAGTCAAGAAAAGATTGGCAGACTAGGCATTGCAGTTGTACTAATTTTACTAACTGTACTAATTGTACTAATACAAGATTAGCACAATTTACAAAGACTAATAAAAATTTGACAAGGGAGCTTTGAGATAAATGACCAGCATGCCATTTCAATAGGCAACAGAAGGCATCAGAAAAAATTATTCAGACTTTGAACTAAATATGTACTGATTTACTTAAAACAGTTTAAAAAAATGTTCAACATGAGAATGACCTGGTTAAAAGAGCTAAGAATTTTCCTGCCAGTCTGTACGAGATTACACTGTGAGAATCCATCTTTTATTAGTCGAACCCATACTGAGAAGGATGGCATGATATTTATACTAAATACCATGAAATGAAGCATTGGTATAAGACTAGCATAAAAGGGTTCCTTCTGGTCAGTGCCAGAGCTGAGCTACCTTGGGCCAGAATTCCAGTTCCACGGTCCCCAGAGGACTCTCCACCACCACCCCCATACACCCTAGCATGCCCAGTGTCTAAGGATCACTGGAAAGTGGAACAAAACATCTCTTTCAACAGAACTGGGGGTGCCTGGAGCCAGTTGGAGCATGGACACAGGAATGCTTCCAGACCAGTGGCTCTGCTTCATTCCAATTGGAGCTGGTTACCTTGGTTTCAAACTCAGGGGACAGCCCCAATGTCCCCAGAGAAGGTACCACTTCCAGGCACTCTAATACACCCAAGATCTTAAGATCCCAGGATTCCCAGAATCCAGGACCTTGGCCACACAAGGATCTCAGGGTCTCAGGGAAAACTTGATGGCCGATAACTCTGACACACACAAATCTCAGCATCACAGGATCCCAGAATCACAGGATCACAAAGAAAACTGGATTCTAAAAAGTTCTAACACAGCTGGGATTACAGGAAGGACAGGCTCCAATCAGATATATGGAAGGCAAGGAGCACTTCAGATAATCAGATGGCAGCAGGCAAGCTAAGAACAAAAGAAACAGAACACAAATCTCCTACCATAACAAGTCCTAGATACAACATCACACCAGAAAAGCAAGATATGGATCTAAAGTCACTTCTCATGATGATGATGGAGGAGGATTATAAAAAGGACATAAATACTTCCTTAAAGAAATATAGGAGAACACAGGCAAACAGGTAGAAGCCCTTAAAGAGGAAACACAAAAATCTCTTAAAGAATTACAGGAAAACATTTCCAAACAGGTGAAAGAATTAAACAAAACCATCCAGGATCTAAGAATGGAGTAGAAACAATAAATAAATCACAAAGGGAGACAACAGTACAGATAGAAATACTAAGAAAGAAGTCAAGAGTCATAGATGCAAGCATCACCAACAGAATACAAGAGATAGAAGAGAGAATCTCAGGTGAAGAAGATACCATAGAAAACATCTAGAGACTGCCATAACTGGGGATCTATTCCATAATCAGCCTCCAAACACTGACACCATTGCACACACTAGCAAGATTTTGCTGAAAGGACCCTGATATAGCTGTCTCTTGTGAGGCTATGCTGGGGCCTAGCAAACACAGAAGTGGATGCTCACAGTCAGCTATTGGATGGATCACAGGGCCCCCAATGGAGGAGCAAGAGACAGTACCCAAGGAGCTAAAGGGGTCTGCAACCCTATAGGTGGAACAACAATATGAACTAACCAGTACCCACCGGAGCTCGTGTCTCTAGCTACATATGTATCAGAAAATGGCCTAGTCAGCCATCAGTGGAAAGAGAGGCCCGTTGGTCTTGCAAACTTTATATGCCTCAGTACAGGGGAATGCCAGGGCCAAGAAGTGGGAGTGTGGGGGGGAGATTGCGGGGGAGGGTATGGGGGACTTTTGGGGTATCATTGGAAATGTAAATGAAGAAAATACCTAATTAAAATAAAATAAAATAAAAACATTGACAACAATCAGAGAAAATGTGAAATGCAAAAGATCCTAATCCAAAACATCCAGGAAATCCACAACACAATGAGAAGACCCAACCTAAGGATGACAGGTATTGAAGAGAGCAAAGATTCTCAACTTATAGTACCAGTAAGTATCTTCAACAAAACTATAAAAGAAAACTTCCCTAACCTAAAGAAAGAGATGCCCATGAACATACAAGAAGCCTACAGAACTTCAAATAGTTTGGACCAGAAAAGAAACTCCTCTCCTCACAAAATAATCAGAACACCAAATGTACAAAACAAAAAAAGAATATTAAAGCAGTATGGGAATAAGGTCAAGGAACATAGGAAGGCAGAGTTATCAGAATAAAACCTGACTTCTCCCCAGCGAATATGAACGCCAGAAGATCCTGGGCAGATGTCATACAGACCCTTAGAGAACACAAATATAGTAGCCCAGGCTACTATACCCATCAAAAGTCTCAATTACCACAGATGGAGAAACCAAGGTATTCCATGACAAAAGCAAATTTACATAATATCTTTCCACAAATCCAACCCTTCAAAGAATAATAAATGGAAAACTCCAACACAAGGAGGTAAACTACGATGAAGAAAAAGCAAGAAAGTAACCTTTCAAAAAATCTAAAAAAGAAAATAGCCACATGAACAAAATTCCAACTCTACCAAAAAAAAAAAAAAAAAAAAAAAAAAAAAAAAAAAAAAAAAAACGGGAAGCAACAACAACTCCTCCTTAATATCAGTGGACTCAATTCCCCAATAAAAAGACATAGACTAAGAGACTGGCTTCATAAACAGGACCCAACATTTTGCTCCATACAGGAAACCAGCTTCAGTGACAAAGACAGATACTACCATAGAGTAATAGCTGTAAAACAATTTTCCAAGCAAATGTCCCCAAGAAACAAGCTGGAGTAGTCATTCTAATATAGAATAAAATCAACTTTCAACCCAAAGCGATGTAAAAAGATAAGGAGGGACACTTCATTATCATCAAAGGTAAAACCTTCCAAGATGAACTCTCAATTCTGAATATCTATGCTCCAAATGCAAGGGCATCCACATTCATTAAAGAAACATTAGTAAAGCTCAAAGCACACATTGCACCTCACACAATAATAGTGGGAGACTTCAACACCCCACTCTCATCAGTGGAAAATCATGGAAACAAACTAAAAAGAGACACAATGAAACTAACCAAGTTATGAAACAAATATGTATAGAGCACTTTATCTTATAACAAAAGAATATACCTTTTTCTCAGCACCTCATGGTAACCTCTGCAAAACTGACCATATAACTGGTCATAAAACAGGCCTTAACGGGTACAAAAATATTGAAATTATCCCATGCATCCTATCAGATCATCACAGACTAAGACTGAACTTCAGAAACAACATAAAAAAGCTGAACAACACTTAATGATAACTTGACCAAGGAAAAGGGAAAGAAAGAAGTTAAAGACTTTTTAGAGTTTAATGAAAATGAAGCCACAACATATACAAATTTATGGGACACAATGAAAGCAGTCCCTAAGAGGAAAACTCATAGCTCTGAGTGCATCCAAAAAGAAACTGGAGAGAGCACACACCAGCAGCTTGACAGCATCCCTAAGAGCTCTAGAACAAAAGGAAGCAAATTCACCTAAAAGGAGTAGATGGCAGGAAATAATCAAACTCAGGGCTGAAATTAACCAAATAGAAACAAAAAGAACTATATAAAGAATAAACCAAACCAGGAGTGGATTCTTTGAGAAAATCAACAAGATAGATAAACCCTTACCGGGTCTAACTAGAGAGAACAGGGAAAGTATCCTACTTAGGAAAATCAGAAATGAAAAAGGAGACATACCAGCAGAATCTGAGGAAATCCAAAAAACCATCAGATCCTACTACAAAAGCCTATACTCAACACACTGGAAAACCTGGATGAAATGGACAAATTTCTAGACAGATACCAGATGCAAAAGTTAAATCAGGATCAGATTAATAATCTCAACAATCCCATATCCCCTAAAGAAATAGAAGCAGTCATTAATAGTCTCCCAACCAAAACAAAAGCCCAGGAACAGATGGCTTTAGTGCAGAGTTCTATCAGTCCTTCAAAGAGGACCTAATTCCAATACTCCTCAAACTATTCCACAAAATAGAAACAGAAGGTACTCTACCCCATTCGTGTTATGAAGTCACAATCACTCTGATACCTAAACCACACAAAGACCCAACAAAGAAAGAGAATTTCAGACCAATTTCCCTTATGAATATCAAAGCAAAAATACTCAATAAGATCTCGAAAATTGAATCCAAGAACACATCAAAATGATCATGCATCATGATCAAGTAGTCTTCACCCCAGGGATGCAAGGATGGTTCAATATACGGAAATCCATCAATGTAATCCACTATAGAAACAAACTCAAAGACAAAAACCACATGATCGTCACGTTAATATAAGAAATCATTTGACAAAATTTAACACCTGTTCATGATAAAAGTCTTGGAAAGGTCAGGAATTTAAGGCCCATACATAAACATAATAAAAGTAATATACAGAAAATCAGTAGCCAACATGAAACTAAATGGAGAGAAACTTGAACAATCTCACTAAAATCAGCTACTAGACAAAGCTGTTCACTCTCTTCCTACCTATTCAATATAGTACTTGAAGTCCTAGCCAGAGTAGTTTGACAACACAAGGAGATCAAAAGACTACAAATTGGAAAGGAAGAAGTGAAATTATAACCATTTGGAGATGATATGATAGTATATATAAGTGACCCTAAAAATTCCAGACAAATCCTAAACCTGATAAACAACTTCAGTGATGTAAAATTAACTCAAACAAATCAGTTTCCCTTCTTTACACAAAGGATAAACAAGGTGGGAAAGAAATTGGGGAAAACAACACATTTCAAAATAGTCACAAATAACATAAAATACCTTGGTGTGACTCTAACTAAGGAAGTGAAAGATCTGTATGATAAGAACTTCAAGTCTCTTAAGAAAGAAAGAGAAGAAGATCTCAGAAGGTTGAAAGATCTCCATGCTCATGAATTGGCAGGATTAATACAGTAAAGATGGCTATCTTGCCAAAAGAAATCTACACATTCAATGCAATCCCCATCAAAATTTCAACTCAATTCTTCACAGCATTAGATAGGGCAATTTGCAAATTCATCTGGAATAACAAAAATCCTAGGATAGCAAAAACTATTCTCAACAACGAAAGAACCTCTGGTGGAGTCACCATCCCAGACCTAAAACTGTACTACAGAGTAATTGTGATAAAAACTGCATGATAATGGTACATTGACAGACACGAATAGAATTGAAGACACAGAAATGAATCCACACACCTATGATCACTTGATCTTTGAAATAGGAGCTTAAGCCATCCAATAGAAAGAAGACAGCATTTTCAGCAAATGGTGATGGCTCAATTGGCGGTTATCATGTAGAAGAATGCAAACTGATCCATTCTTATCTCCTGTACAAAGCTCAAGACTAAGTGGATCATGGAATACCACATAAAACCAGAAACACTGAAACTTATAGAGGAGAAAGTCCAGAAAAGCCTCAAAGATATGGCCACAGGGGAAAGATTCCTGAACAGAACAGCAATGGCTTGTACTTTAAGATCAAGAATTGAGAAATGGGATCTCATGAAATCACAAAGCTTCTCTAAAGCAAAGGACACCATTAATAAGACAAATCGGTACCAACACATTGGGAAAAGATCTTTACCAATCCTAAATATAGGGGGCTAATAGCCAATATATATAAAGATCACAAGAAGTTGGACTCCTAAAAACCAAATAACCCTATTAAAAAATGGGTTACAGAGATAAACAAAGAATTCTCACCTGAGGAACACCGAATGGCTGAGAAGCACCTAAAAATATGTTCAACATCCTTAATCATCAGGGAAATGCAAATCAAAGCAACTCTGAGATTCCACCTCACACCAGTCAGAATAGCTAGGATCAAAAATTCAGGTGACAGCAGATGCTGGCAAGAATGTGGAGAAAGAAGAAGACTCCTCCATTGCTGGTGGGACTGCAAGGTGGTACAACCACCTTGTAAATCAGTTTGGCGGTTCCTCAGAAAATTGGACATAGTACTACGGGAAGGTCCAACACTACCAATCCTGGGCATATACTCAGAAGACGCTCCAACTTGTAATAAAGACACATGCTCCACTATGTACATAGCAGCTTTATTTATAATAGCAAGAAGCTGGAAAGAACCCAGATGTCCCTCAACAGAGGAATGGATACAGAAAATGTACATTTACACAATGGAGTACTACTAAGTTATTAATAATGAATTAATGAAGTTCTTAGACAAATGAATGGATCTGGAGGATATCATGTTATGTGATGTAACTCAAACACAAGAGAACACACATGATATGCTCTCAGTGGTAAGTAGTATTATCTCAGAAGCTCAGAGTACCCAAGATACAACTTGGAAAGCACAATTACCTCCAGAAGGAAGACCAAAGTGTGGATACTTCCATCCTTCTTAGAAGGGGGAACAAAACACCCTGCAAGGAATTCAGAGAAAAAGTTCAGAGCAGAAACTGAAGGAATGATCATCCAAAAACTGCCCCACCTGGGAATCTATCCCATAAACAACCACCAAACCCAGACACTATTGCAGATGCCAAGGAAAGCTTGATAACAGGTGCCTGATATATCTGTTTCCTGAGAGGCTCTGACTAATACAGTGCCTGACTAGTACAGAAGTGGGTGCTCACAGTCATCCTTTAGATGGAGCACAGGGTCCCTAATGAAGGAGCTAGAGAAAGTACCCAAGGAGCTGAAGGGGTTTGCAGTCCCATAGGAGGAACAACAATATGAACTAACCAGTAACCTCAGAGCTCTTTGGGACTAGACCACCAATCAAAGAAAACACATGGAAGGACTTGTGGCTCTAGCTGCATATGTAGCAGAGGATGGCTTAGTCAGTCATTAGTGCGAGGAGAGGCCCTTGGTCCTGTGAAGGTTCTATACCCCAGTATTTGGGAATGCCAGTGCCATGAAGCAGGAGTGGGTGGGTTGGGGAGCAGGTGGAGGATGGAGAGGATACGGGATTTTTGGAGGGGAAACTAGAAAAGGGGATAACAGTTGAAATGTAAATAAAGAAAGTATTAATAAAAAAAGAATAGCATAAACATTTTGGCAATGGCAGTGAGGATAGGAAATTAAATGTTATTTTGTATAAATTAAGTAGACACAAGCTTTCACTTTCAAAGCTACATGAACAAGAGATGTACCATGAAATACTTAATTCAATGTTGGTGGTGTAAATTTGACATTTTATAATGTATTCAAGGATCATTCAGTGATCACTTTGGCTACTCCATTCAACATGAACTTCTGTCATTTCTGTTTCCCCTTTTCCAATTACCAAAATGCATCACTTTTAAAAGATATGAGAACTATTTAACAGAAACTGGATAAATTTTTAGAACCTAAAACCAAAGAAATTCATTTTGTTACTCAGTGCAAAACAACTCTTGATTATGTATAAAGTGATATTTACTTAATATCAACGTTAATTTTCTTGATAAACATACATCCATCAATTAAAGTAGAAACTATGGCAATTCCTGTTTCAATATGGAAAAACATATACCCCCTTTTAGAATATAGTTTAGGCACATGTCACATCTTCATGCTACTTTCAAGACTTCATGATATTAGTCAATGTTTGCTATTATAAAATATTCATGCCTGACATTTACAAAGAGTACTATATGTATAAAACATCACTTCATAATATTCAAATTTGCTTAGAAGTAATTCAGAGCGTTTAGGTTAGTGAAAGGATACCACATGCTGAACAGTAGCACAAAACAGCTGTTTCTAAATGGCTGTCTCTCAGTGAGTAACAGGAAAGTGAAAGTAAGCATGTGGGAATCTAGGCACTCTGTTTAAAAGGAGCTGGAACAGTCAGTTCACCATGTACATCAGTCCTGACAGGGTCATTGTCGTCATCATCATCAATCGACATTATCAATTGTTATTTTTTTAAATCTCTGCTTTTATAACTTTTCTACTATCAGCCAGGACTCATGCTCAGTAGTCCTCCTCAAATTACAAAAGCAAATTTGTATGTGAAGAACTCAAGTCAAAATTATATGACGAACAGCTCTCCACACTAAAGTGTGTGAAGTTATACAAAAGAAGGATTTAAAACATGGGCACTTTAAGAACACAATATCATCTTTTCTTGCATCTAATTTATAAACAAACAAAAAAAAATCACAATATAGGAAAACAAACCCTAACTTTGATTTTTAAGCATGCCATTATAAAAACCACAACAAAAACAA
Organism: Mus musculus; assembly: GCF_000001635.26. Taxonomy (NCBI): domain Eukaryota; kingdom Metazoa; phylum Chordata; class Mammalia; order Rodentia; family Muridae; genus Mus; species Mus musculus. Next base: position 10,116,930 of record NC_000077.6, on the reverse strand, counting down.
AAACCTGGATCAGCTTCCTAAGCAATCCATATTTAGAAAAACAGGCAAAGGCATTATATTCAATGTTCTCACAGCCTTCACTGGGACTAATGTCAGCACTGTTTAATATCGCAGTCTTGAATTTTAGGCTCACACCTTCAGGAACACATTCCCAGCTATTCTCTAACAGCTGGACTGCAGACTATAACTGTCATTACACAGTAATGAAAGGTAAAGAATGAAGCCCTCATGTAAGGATTAGAACATAATTTTCGATTAGTCCCTCATGGGCAGACTTTCAGAAAGTTTGATATAGTAATTCAATCAAGTGATAGAACTGATCCCCCTTAGCTTGCAAGCGTGTGCTAGCTCTTATCCACAATATCTCTGATCATGACTTTTCAGTTTAAATTATGGATGAAAGGGTGATTATCCCCATCACAATATGCAAAATGTGTAGATGGAAGTTTTTCAGCTATCTATGTAAAAATAAACAATGCAATAATTCATTTTTGTCCATTTTAGGCAAAAGCAAAAGATTAGCTTAAAATTTTAAATCTATGAAAAGGACAACATTACTAATAAAAATATATTTTCGTAGATGCATTCAAAGTATCATAAAAGAAACTGCACTTTTTGCAATTGTAGAGTGGTATTCCATTAGCAGAAAAACTATCTTTATACAAGATGTATCAGAGACCAGAGAAAATTAAATAGCAAAAACCATAAAGCTATCATCACCATATATGACTAATTCATGTTGTGCACAAATTAGAACCTGCCTTAAATTTTCATGGATCTTAAGTCAAATTAGAGGTTTATTGGTTAATGCCAAGGAATATGTACCACCATTTCATCCATGAGTTTATGGTGTCATGCTGGTTCTTGTGACTCATAGGAGTAATAGTTGGGTTTGGGCTTTGGTTGTGTTCCTCCTTTGGAAAATAACATGGTACCTTCAGATAATATGAAAGCTAGACCTCAGGATGGAGACACTCAGGTCAGTTCTAGTTCAGGGGCTGAGCACTTTGTTTGAAGTACCTGGTGTCTTCAGCAAGAGAAACTTACCTTTCACTTCTGGGGGGACAACCAAAGGCAAAAGCAATAGCTTATGTGCTTTGGGAGCTCCTGGGACAGCCCTGAGCAACAACTTAAAAGAGGGCTTCTCATGTCCAATGATGGTATTTTTCTTGGGTGATATTTGGCTCTTAAAGGGAACATTACCAGTTCAAAACGGAAGTTTGTTTAAATGATATGGATATAGACTTATATGGATCATTTATTTAGATGAATAGTTAATAGAGTGTTTCCGAATGGCTTTTTCAGACATTCTTACTGTTATTTCAACCTATTGCCATGTTCTGTGTTTACTTCTGTCTCCATGACTAATTACAAGTCCTACTCTTTCCTATTTTCCTGATCAGATTACAAGTAATATTTTATTTCCCTCTCTATGGTTTTCCTAATCCCCTATCCCAGAAATGGTACCTTGTTTTTATTTTCATGGTTTTTGGAGCCAGTTTAGGATAGTTACTTACATCTGCCAATCTGAAGCCAAGCCTCAGATGAGAGAACACATGAAATATTTGACTTTCTTAATCTGGGCTAACTCACACAATAAGATCTTTCTAGTTCCATTGGTTTCCCTGCAAAATTCATTATTTCATTTTTCTTTATATGTGAATAGTATTCCACAGTATATATACCACACTTTCATTATCTATTTGTTGACTGAAGATTATTTAGATTTCTTCCATTTCCTTTCTATTGTGCAAAGAAGTAAGGTAGCAATTAAATATATATATCATGAGTAAGTACCTTGGATTAAGATGTCAAGTCCTTTGGGTGTATGACAAGATACATAGTGATATAGCTGGGTCAGATGCTGAACTGATTATTAACTTTTTAAAAATCCCCTCTGATGTTCCTAGAAGTTGTATCAGTTTGCAATCCCATCAACACACGGTTCCCTTTTTCCATATACCCTCCAGCATTTGTTGATAGTTGTTTTGTTGGTCCTGGTCATTCTGGCTAGGGTAATGTTAAATCTCAAAGGTGTTTTGATATGCATTTCCCTAAATGCTAGGGAGATGAACATTGTTTGGAGATATTTCTTAACAGTTTCATTTTCTTCTTGTGAGAAATCGATTCAGATCCCAGGTCCAATTTTTAACTGGCCATTACTTTTCATGATTCTGTGCATTTTCAGTTTTTTTATACCTCCTTGGTATGAATCAACTTTCAGCTCTATAGTTGCCAAAGATTCTCTCCCATTTTCTAGGCTTTCTCTTCACACAGCTGATTATTTTTTAGGTGTGCATAGCTTTTCAGTTTCATGAACTCTCACTTGTCAGTTGTTGGTCTTTTCCTCCAACTATGTAAGTATGGTATTGCCTATGCTTTCTTCAAAGAGATTTAGTGATTCAGTTTTCATGTTTATGTCTTCAATCCATTTGGAGTTGCTTTTTGTACAAGGTGATGATATGGGTGAAATTTTATTATTCTCCATGTAGACATTCAGTTTTCTCAGCACCTTTGGCTGAACATGATTTTTTCTCCAGATTATGATTTAGATTTGTCAAATACTAGATGAATGAATTTATATTGACTCATTGGGTTTTCGGGTTTTTTTTCCCATTACTTTTCAAGTCTGTCTTTATACCAGTACCAGATTGATTAAATTACTATGCATAATTATTATATCTGAATATCTGGAATGGCAATCACTGCATCATTGTTGTGTCTGTGGAGAATTATTTATTTAAAATGTTGTTATATTATTATTATTTTATTTTATTTTATTTTTACATATAATATTACAATAGTATTATTAGGTTCTTATTTGGGTCTTCTCTGGTTTCATGTAAATTTTACAATATTTTTTCTATTACTGTGTAGAATAAAATGTGCATTTCACTTGAGATTGCATTGAATCTATGGATAGCTTTTAATAAAGTAGTCAATTTTATTTGCTTTTTATTGGTTTAGGTTCTAGACTTCTTCATGATTGGTCATTTGACTAAATCAATAATTTGATATATTTTTAAAGATGTTTCCAGCTGAATAAAGTACACGTTTTGAAAATATTCCTTTATTCTATTCTGAACTCCTATGTTGTCTATTATAAGGTTTCTCTGCTCATTTCTTATCTGTCAATTTAGGCAATCTTATTCTTTCTTTATGGTGGCTTCTGTCAAACTTGCTTATCTTTTCAAAGAACAAGCTCTTAGATTTGATTATTCTTTTTGTATTGCTTTTATTTTTGATGTGATTTTTATTATGTCTGGGTGTTAGCTGGGTTTGCATTTAAAGTTGCATCATTATGCCATTCCTTCATGCTCTAATAATTTTCAATGGAGGCAATTAGAGCTATAAATTTCACTCATGGCATTGTTTTAAATGTATACCAGAGATTTGTTTTTAGTATAATTTTATCTTCATGTAATTTCTAGACTTTTTTTTTACAATTTTTTATTAGATATTTTCTTCAATTACAATTCAAATGCTATCCCAAAAGTCTCTTGTACCCTCCCGCCACCCTGCTCTCCAACCTACCAACTCCCAGTTCCTGGCCCTGGTATTCCCCTGTATTGGGGCATATAATCTTTGCAAGACCAAAGACCTCTCCTCCCAGTGATGGCCAAATAGGTCATGTTCTGCTACATATGAAGGTAGAGACACGATGTCAGGGGGTACTGGTTAGTTCATATTGCTGTTTCTTCTATAGGGCTGCAGACCCCTTCAGCTCCTTGGGTACTTTCTCTAGCTCCTGCATTGGGGGCCCTGTGTTCCATCTTATAGATGACTGTGAGCATCCACTTCTGTATTTGCCAGTCACTGGCATAGCCTCACTAGAATCAGCTATATCAGAGTCCTGTCGGCAAAATCTTGCTGGCATATGCAATTATGTCTGTGTTTGGTGGCTGATTATGATATGGATCCCCGAATGGGGCAGTCTCTGCATACTCCTTCCTTCCATCTCATTTCCAAACTTCATCTCTGAAACTCTTTACATGGGTATTTTGTTCCCCATTCTAAGGAAGGATGACGTATCCACACTTTGGTCTTCCTTCTTCTTGAGTTTCATGTGTTTTTCAAATTGTATCTTGGGTAGTTGAAGTTTCCTGGTTAATATCCACTTATCACTGAATACATATCATGTGAGTTGTTTTGTGATTTGGTTACCTCACTCAGGATGATACCCTCCAGATCCATCCATTTGCCTAAGAATTTCATAAATTCATGGTACTTGATTAGTACTCCATTGTGTAAATGTCCCATGTTTTCTGTATCCATTCTTCTATTGAGGGACATCTGGGTTCTTTCCACATTCTGGCTATTATAAATAAGACTGCTATGAACATAGTGGAGCATGTGTTCTTATTACCATTTGGAATATCTTCTGAATATATGCCCAGAAAAGGTATTGCTGGATCCTCTGGTACTGCTATATCCAATTTTCTGAGGAAGTGTCAGACTGATTTCGAGAGTAGTAATACCACCTTGCAGTCCCACCAGCAATGGAGCAGTGTTCCTCTTTCTCCACATCCTTGCCAGCATCTGCTGTCATCTGAATTTTTGATCCTAGCCACTGGTGTGAGGTGGAATCTCAGAGTTGTTTTGATTTGCATTTCCCTGATGATTAAGGATGTTGAAAATTTTTTCAGGTGCTTCTCAGCCAATCGGTATTCCTCAGTTGAGACTTTTTTTGTTTAGTTCTGTACCTTATTTTTTAATGTGGATATTTGATTTTCTAGAGTCCAGCTTCTTGAGTTCTTTGTATATATTGGATATTAGTCCCCTATCATATTTAGGATTGGTAAAGATACTTTCCCAATAGTTGGTAGCTTTTTGCCTTATTGACAGTGTCTTTTAGCTTACAGAAGCTTTGCGATTTTATGAGGTCCCATTTGTCGATTCTCGATCTTACAGCACAAGCCATTGGTGTTTTGTACAGGAATTTTTCCCCTGTGCCCATATCTTCGAGGCTTTTCCCCACTTTCTCCTCTATAAGTTTTAGTGTCTCTGGTTTTATGTGGAGTTCCTTGACCCACTTAGACTTGAGCTTAGTACAAGGAGATAAGAATGTATCAATTTGCATTCTTCTACCAGATAACTGCCAGTTAAGCCAGCACCATTTGTTGAAAATGCTATCTTTTTCCCCCTTTTAACTCCTTTGTTAAAGATCAAGTGACCATAGGTGTGTGGGTTCATTTCTGGATCTTCAATTCTATTTCATTGATCTACCTGTCTGTCACTGTACCAGTACCATGCAGTTTTTATCACAGTTGTTCTGTAGTACAACTTGAGGTCAGGGATGGTGAATTCCCCCAGAGGTTTGTTTAATGGTGAGAATAGTTTTTGCTATCCTAGGTTTTTTGTTATTCCAGATGAATTTGCAAATTTCTCCTTCTAACTCTGTGAAGAATTGAGTAGGAATTTTGATGGGGATTGTGTTGAATCTGTAGATTGCTTTTGTCAAGATAGCCATTTTTACTATATTAATCTGGCCAACCATGAGCATGGGGGATCTTTCCATCTTCTGACATCTTCTTCTATTTCTTTCTTCAGAGACTTGAAGGTTTTATCATAGAAATTTTTTCAATTCCTTTGTTAGAGTCACACCAAGGTATTTTATATTATTTTTTACTGTTGTGAAGGGTGTTGTTTCCCTAATTTCTTTCTCAGCCTGTTTATCCTTTGTGTAAAAATTGGCCACTGATTTGTTTGAGTTAATTTTATATCCAGCTACTTCACTGAAGCTGTTTATCAGGTTTAGGAGTTCTCTGGTAGAATTTTTAGGGTTACTTATATATACTATCATAGCATGTGCAAATAGTGATATTTTGATTTCTTCCTTTCCAATTTGTATCCCCTTGATCTCCTTTTTTTTGTCTAATTCCTCTGGCTAGGACTGCAAGTACTATGTAGAATAGGAAGGGAGAAAGTGGGCAGCCTTGTCTAGTTCCTAATCTTAGTGGGATTGCTTCAAGTTTCTCTCTATTTAGGTTGATGTTGGCTACTCATTTGCTGAATATTGTTTTTATTATGTTTAGGTATAGGCCTTGAATTCCTGATCTGTCTAAGACTTTTATCATGAAGAGGTATTGGATTTTGTCAGCATCTAAGGAGATGATCATGCGGTTTTTGTCTTAGAGTTTGTTTATATAGTGAATTACGTTGATAGATTTCCATATATTGAACCATCCCCGCATACCTGGAAGAAGCCTACTTGATCATGATGGATGATCATTTTGATGTGTTCTTGGATTCATTCAGGGAGGATATTATTGGGGTATTTTTGGATCGATGTTTATAAGGGAAATTGGTCTGAAGTTCTCTTTCTTTGTTGGGTCTTTAGATGATTTAGGTATCAGAGTAATTGTGGCTTCATAGAATGAATTGGGTAGAGTACCTTTTGTTTCCATTTGGTTGAATAGTTTGAGGAGAATTGGAATTAGGTCTTCTTTGAAGGTCTGATAGAACTCTGCACTAAACCTATCAGGTCCTGGGCTTTTTTGGGTTGGGAGACTATTAATGACTACTATTTGTTTAGGGGATATGAGACTATTTAGGTCATTAATCTGAACCTGATTTAGCTTTGATACCTGGTATCTGTCTTGAAAATTTTCCATTTCATCCATGTTTTCCAGTTTTATTGAGTATAGTTTTTGTAGTAGGGTCTGATGACGTTTTGGATTTCCTCAGGTTCTGTTGTTATGTATCCCTTTTCATTTCTGATTTTGTTAATTAGGATACTGTCCCTGTGCCCTCTAGTTAGTCTGGCTAAGGGTTTACTATCTTATTGATTTTCTCAAAGAACCAGCTCCTGGTTTGGTTGATTCTTTGAATAGTTCTTTTTGTTTCTCCTTGGTTGATTTCAGCCCTGAGTTTCAGTATTTTCTGTCATCTATTCCTCTTTATTGAATTTGCTTCCTTTTGTTCTAGAGCTTTTAGGTGTGTTGTCAAGCTACTAGTGTATGGTCTGTCTTGTTCTTTTTTGCAGCATTCAGAGCTATGACTTTTCCTCTTAGGACTCCTTTCATTGTGTCCCATAAGTTTGGGTATGTTGTGGCTTCATTTTCATTAAACTCTAAAAAGTCTTTAATCTCTCTCTTTATTTCTTCCTTGACCAAGGTATCATTGAGTAGAGTGTTATTCAGCTTCCATGTGAATGTTGGCTTTCTATTATTTATGTTGTTATTGAAGATGAGCCTTAGTCCATGGTGATCTGATAGGATGCGTGGGATAATTTCAATATTTTTGTATTTGTTGAGGCCTGTTTTGTGACCAATTATATGGTTAGTTTTGGAGAAAGTACCATGAAGTGCTGAGAAGAATGTATATCCTTTTGTTTTAGGATAAAATGTTATGTAGATATCTGTTAAATTCATTTGTTTCATAACTTCTGTTAGTTTCCACGTGTCTCTGTTTAGTTTCTGTTTCCAGGATCTGTCCAAAGATGAAAGTGGGGTGTTCAAGTCTCCCACTATTATTGTGTGAAGTACAACATGTGCTTTGAGCTTTACTAAAGTTTCCTTAATGAATGTGGCTTCCCTTGCATTTGGAGCATAGACATTCGGAATTGAGAGTTCTTCTTGGAAGATTTTTAGCTTTGATGAGTATGAAGAGCCCCTCCGTCTTTTTTTTTTTTTGATGACTTTGGGTTGGAAGTTGATTTTATTCGATATTACAATGGATACTCCAACTTGTTTCTTCAGACTATTTGCTTGGAAAATTTGTTTCCAGCCTTTTACTCTGAGGTAGTGTCTGACTTTGTCCCTGAGGTGGGTTTCCTGTAAGCAGCAAAATGCTGTGTCCTGTTTATGTAGCCAATCTGTTAGTCTATGTCTTTGCATTGAGGAATTGAGTCCATTGTTATTAAGATATATTAAGGAAAAGTAATCATTGCTTCCTGATTTGATGTTGCTGTTGTTGTTGTTGTTGTTACAAGTTGGCATTCTGTTCTTGTGACTGTCTTCTTTTAGGTTTGTTGAGGGATTACCTTCTTGCTTTTTCTAGGGTGTGGTTCCCGTCCTTGTATTGGTTTTTTTCTGTTATTATCCTTTGAAGGGCTGGATTCGTGGAAAGATAATGCATGAATTTGGTTTTGTCGTGGAATACTTTGGTTTCTCCATCTATGGTAATTGAGAGTTTGGCTGGGTATAGTATCCTGGGCTGGAATTTGTGTTCTCTTAGAGTCTGTATAACATCTGTCCAGGCTCTTCTGGCTTTCATAGTCTCTGGTGAAAAGGCTGGTGTAATTCTGATAGGCTTGCCTTTATATGTTACTTGACCTTTTTCCCTTACTGCTTTTAGTATTCTATCTTTATTTAGTGCATTTGATGTTCTGATTATTATGTGTCGGGAGGAATTTCTTTTCTGGTCCAGTCTATTTGGAGTTCTGTAGGCTTCTTGTATGTTCATGGGCATCTCTTTCTTTGGATTTGGGAAGTTTTCTTCTATAATTTTGTTGAAAATATTTACTGTCCCTTTAAGTTGAAAATCTTCGCTATCATCTACTCCTATTATCCATAGGTTCGGTCTTCTCATTCTGTCCTGGATTTCCTGGATGTTTTGAGTTAGGATCTTTTTGGATTTTGCTTTTTCTTTGATTGTTGTGTTCATGTTTTCTATAGAATCTTCTGCACCTGAGATTCTCTCTTTCACTTCTTGTCTTCTATTGCTGATCCTTGTATCTATGCTTCCTGATTTCTTTCTTAGGAGTTGAAAATCTTCATTCTCATCCACTCCTATTATCCGTAGGTTTGGTCTTCTCATTGTGTCCTGGATTGCCTGGATGTTTTGAGTTAGGATCTTTTTGCATTTTCCATTATCTTTGATTGTTGTGCCGATGTTCTCTATGGAATCTTCTGCACCTGAAATTCTCTCTTCCATCTCTTGTATTCTATTCCTGAAGCTCGCATCTATGGTTCCAGATTTCTTTCCTAGGGTTTCTATCTCCAGCGTTGCCTCACTTTGGGTTTTCTTTATTGTGTCTACTTCCCTTTTTAGGTCTAGTATGGTTTTGTTCATTTCCATCACCTGTTTGGATATGTTTTTCTGTTTTACTTAAGGACTTCTACCTGTTTGGTTGTGTTTTCCTGTTTTTCTTTAAGGACTTGTAACTCTTTAGCAGTGTTCTCCTGTATTTCTTTAAGTGAGTTATTAAATTCCTTCTTTATGTCCTCTACCATCATCATGAGATATGCTTTTAAGTCCGGGTCTAGCTTTTCGAGTGTGTTGGGGTGCCCTGGACTGGGCGAAGTGGGAGTGCTGGGTTCTGATGATGGTGAGTGGTCTTGGTTTCTGTTAGTAAGATTCTTACGCTTACCTTTCACCATCTGATACTCTCTGGAGTTAGTTGTTATAGTTGTCTCTGTTTAGAGATTGTTCGTCTGGTGATTCTGTTACCCTCTATCAGCAGACCTGGGAGATTAGGTCTCTCCTCTGAGTTTCAGTGGTCAGAGCAGTCTCTGTAGGCAAGCTCACATCTTACAGGGAAGGTGCACAGTTATCTGGTGTTTGGACCTCCTCCTGGCTGAAGATGAAGGGTCAAAACAGGACCTTTCCCAGAAGCTGTGTTGCTTTGGCCTGTCACAGAAGCTGTTAATTTCAGTAGTCCACACTCTTACCTGTGCAGAATACTTTCTGCGGAGTCCCAGAACCAAAATGGCTCCTGGGGATCCTGAGGCTAGGGCCTCCCGGGCCAGGTGGACACCTGACCTCTGGCCGGGAAGGTGGTCGGATGTCTGAAACCCGAAAATGGCGCTACCTCAGAAGCTCTGTGGCTCTCATCTGTCCCAGAAGCTGTTAGCTTCTGTGGTCCACACACTCGCCTGTGCAGACAACTTTCTGCAGAGTCCAGGAGCCAAGATGGCTCCCACAGATCCTGAGGCAAAAACCTCCTGGGCCATGAGAACCCCTGTCCTCTGGCCGGGAAGGTGGCCGGATCCTTTTTAGTCTTTAATCCTTTTTTACAGTCAAGTCTTCATTCCCCTCCAGGTCTGACTCTGACTGATCTCCATCCTATACCTCCTCAACCTCCAAGAGGATGTCCCCACCTCCGTACCCCCATACCACCAGACTTGCCCACTTGCTAGGTCCTCAAGTCTCTTGAGGGTTAGGTGCATCTTCTCTCACATATATAGTCCTCTGCTATATATATGTCAGAGCCTCATATCAGCTGGTGTGTGATGCCTGAGTGGTAGGTCAATGTCTGAGAGATCTTGGCATCCAGGTAAGTTGAGACTGCTCATCTTCCCATGGGGCCACCCTCCTCCTCTGCTTCTTCTAGATTTTCTCCAATTCAATTACAGGGGTCCCAGGCATCTGTCCATTGGTTGGGTGCTAGTATCTTCATTTGATTCTTTCTACTGCTTGAAAAACAAATTCTTAACAAAATGAAAATGAGTGGTTAATACATAGTTACAGAAAAGAAATATTTCATAAATGAAGCTAATATAATGATCTGTATTGACCAATATGGAAGCAAGCACAATTATTCACATTATTATCTGAATCCATGAGACAAAAACTCTTGAGATAATAGCATCTTCTTCCATCGCAGCTGTCCTTGGGCCTCATGGTGCACCACCTTTCCTTCATATAGAATTGTAATTTCCTAAGTTTCTATTTGTGGTGTGCAAGCTGCCCCTCATCTACATTTTCTTCACATTGAACCTAAAATGTAGGCATGTATAGTAAAGAAGCTTAAGTAATCACTGTCATAACCATCATTACCACTCCTATTGCTGCCTTTCTTCTCCATCCTTTTAGATATTACAAATAATTATTTAGATGTGCAATTAATTAGCTCATATACCATTCCATTAGAAAGATTTTATGGCTCAATTTCATTAAATGAACTTCAATGCAATTGGGTGAGTTGTTCAAGATTTCATTGTTACTGAGAATGAAGCCCAAATCAAATGCTTAGTTAATTAGCTCTCTTGCCTTGTTGTATTCTCCGGTACTATAAACTCTGTCTGGTATCACTGTCCCCCTCTCCATAAAAGCATGAGCTCTATAATGTTTACAGGATACAGTGAATGAAGTAGCCAAGTAGAGACTCACAAAAAATACCTAAGCAACTCATTCCCTAATGTCAGTTGTTTATTAAGACATGACATGGTTTAACAAGCAAGGGGAGGAGGTAGCAGTAATTGGGAATTAGTAGCTTGAAGTAGTAATGTTGACTCAACTTATTCTTAGCCATGAAACACTGAGATTCTTGAGACTTCTTAGTGTGAAGGGACTGAAATAAGTATCAGAAAAGAAGCACTGACCATGGACGGTCAAAAATCATAATAGAAATGGCAAGAAAAAACGAGTTGTCAGGGATTTAGAGGGAAGTGTCCACCTCCAAGGAAGGAAAAAAATGTAGGAGCATACACTACTTAAGTGTAAATGGATGAAGCTGAAGAAAGTGTGCCTGTGATAAGTTCAGAGCAGAAAATTGGCAAGAAATACTTCTTGGAATAAAAAATTAAAGAGGAGAAACTAAAAAAAAACGTGCATTAGATTGCTAGTGAAACACTGTCTGGTACCACTAGCCACCTGATTGAAGATATTTGACCTTGGATAAAAATCATGGGGCTGTCATCCCAGGACCACAAGAGCTAGCCAGAGGAAGCATGCCAATCCCAAGAAGAGACTTATGCTCTTGTCCATTGTCCCTTCGGTGCCCTCTACTGACAACATTTATTATGTTAATACAGCCATACTTGACTTAAGGACAAGGATACATACTGAAACATGCTTTGCACAAACAGAAAAGAATTCCCTATCATAAACCTGGGCAGTATAGCTTATGACCCATGCAGGCCATGTGGCATAGTTAGCAGTAGACTATAAACATACATAGCATACAACTGTACTGAATACTGTGTTTCACTTTAAACGCAAAGATAATTGCATATATAAGTGTTTCTAAACACAGACAAGGCATACTACAGCAGAAAACTAGCTTTTAATGCTATACCTGTAAAGGGAGCTAGTGATGAATGGAGGTCAAAATGAAGCTGTTGTGTGTGGTGAATATGAAGGCCCAGCATGTTACTGTGAATAACACTAGACTTGGAGACTTCCTTATATTGCATTAAGTTTTTAAATTTTTATTTTTCTTTAGCAATAAATTAAACTTAGCTTACTTAAATTTTATTTTATAAATTTAATTTTTAAAACTTCTTAACTAACCTGTAAGATATAAAATTCTTCATTTTTTTATAATTTATTCTAAACCTTTTTCTCTTGTTCAATCTCTTAATTTTTTTTTCCTTTGTTTCAAACTTTTGGTCAAGACATCGATATTGTCTTCTGACTCTCTATCTCCTCCTTCTGGAAGGAGTTCTCCAGTAGCAGTGTGCATGAAGCTACCTCCTGAGATTACAGGACCTCCCACTGGGAACTCTGAGGATCTACCACAACCTATAGTTAACTGTTTCTGATGTTCATAAGCAGAGGTGTACTCTGTAGCAGTACTTAAGAGTTTATTATCGTGTATTGACTACTTTTCTTGTTGTTGTGACACAAGTACCTGAGACAAGTACCTTAAAGAAGTAAGGACTTATTTTGTCTCTCAGTTTGAGGATGCAGTGCATCATGAAGAGGAATGTGGGGAGAACAAGAAGCAGCAAGCCTCAATGCATCCATGGTGAGGAAGCACAGACAGAGGAATAATGACATCTTGTCAAATTATTCTTTGTTATTCTGTCAAGGAGCCCAACCTAGTTATGATGTCTCCCTTAGGGTGATCTTCCATCTCAATCAATCTAATCTAGATACTCCCCAAAGGCATTAACAGAGCTTAGTAGACAATCATTAATAACCATTACATATAGTAAATACAGAAGACAGTAGCATTGGTTGTTCACTCCTATTTTGAAATAACCATACTCTGTATCTTATATGGCTGACAGTGCAGTAGTGCTTGTACAAGAACCATCAGAGGCTTAATAATGAGCTGCACAGTAATGTGCCTAGGAAATGCTGTGGAGTGGCCTCAGTCAGCCCCTCAATCCACAGGAAAATCGGGGTCCCAGTACAGATGGGCAGGGAGTCAGCAAAAAAGTGACAAACAGACGTGAACACAAGATAGTATTGTATCTAAGTATAATGTCTCAAAGCATCAGCCTTATATTACAGATGGAGACAAGAAAGTTAAGTGATACATTAAGGTCATCCAAGGTACATTGAAGTTATGTGATGCAAAGTGACTTTTTGCAACAAAGCAGAGGCATGCATACATAAAAGCTAACAGGAACCAACTGGATAAAAATCAATGTTAACACCTGGGATCAAAAGCAGCTCTACCTAAGGTCAGCTTAATCTTAGAAGCTAGGGGCAAGGGCTTCATGCCCTTGCCATAGTTCTAATTCTAGTCTATTGTGTAGTCCACCTTCCCCCTAGGCCATTGTAAATTCCTGTGTATGGGAGTGACTCACTATCTATTTTTCGAAGTATTTACATTAGTTCCTTCTTAGACCACAAACTTCCTTCTTCCTAGGTCATTGTAAATTCCTATGTGTGGGAGTGATTCTGCTGCTATTCTAAGTATACTATGTAGACTAGCCCTGAGATTACTAGCTCTATTCTAGTATAACTTAAAGCCGGATTTCTATCACTGTCTATCAACACTGGAGGCATTTTCATCTGAATGAGTAACATTCTTACAAAGATCAAAGCCCAAGGTTGGCTCAACAATTTCCTAGGATATTGGAACACTGGTGCAGGCTAATCTAACTTAGGTATATGTTAAAATCAATCCTTAGAGGCACTTATAATAAAACAATATTGAAGGAAAGCACACAGATCCATTCACCGACTAAAGCAAGGAGAGATTTGGAACATTAGTTTTACAGGATGCCATGGTTCCAGGAGACTAGGTTTCCATGAACTTTTCATCTCAGGACTGCGTCCAAGCTTTTGGGCCTGTCACACAGGTCACTACTGGAGTGGGTGTGGCAGGTAATAGGAAGATTTGATATAAACTCAGGGCACCATGATCATGCAGGTGGTCGGCTTTTGAATAAAGTCATAAGACTGCACATAAAGAATTCATGTTTACTTATATTGAAAATTACTATTTAACAGTGAAAATGCATTTTATATTTTAAGGGAAATAAATATAAATATATAATGCACTTTATTTTATAACATATAAACTAAATATAAAAATAAATTTACCATTTCAACAAATAAAAATTATAATATTAATTTTATATAAAAGCTAAATATTAACTATTTGCAACTAATATTGAAAGAAAATAAAACTTGAGACCTGTGATTCATGTAATTTATGTCAAATAGCCCAAAGAGTTGTTTGTGAGCTTTGAAACCTGGGGCTGAGAACATAGCAGAACAGGCCAGGACACGCCCGGGCAGGCCCGTCGTTAAGACATTCCTGAGGCTGCTTAAGCCATAAAGATAGAGAGAATGACATGCCAGACTGGACTGGTGTCTCCCTATCTCCCGCCCTTCTGACCTAAGTTAAATGTTATCTACATGTACAGTCTGCTGATGTTTAAATGGACCAATCATATGAAACCTCGCCAATTCCTCCCCCAGCCCCAGCCCCTTTTCTATAAAAACCCCTAGCTTCCAAGCCTCGTGGTTGAATCCACTGTCTCCTGCGTGAGATACAATTTGACCCGGAGCTCAGCCATTAAACTACCTTGTGTTTTTAAATCAAAGCGTTCTGTTCTGTTCGTGATTCTTGGGTGCACGCTGAATCGGGAGTTGAGTGGGGGTTTCCCCACTAGGTTCTTTCATTATATATTATAGTATGATTACATTTATAATACCTGACAGGTTCTTCCTGCCCTGCCACGGTGCCTGAAGCCCTTTCTGTGTTCTGCAGCAATAATTGCTGGTTCTCCAAGCTGTCATTTCTACCTACTTTCTCTTAAGGACAGGGGTTGGTTTCTCAGAAGTTTTCTTGTCCCTCTGCAACCCATTGTTACTTTGACAGTTTTAATATCTTATTTGTAGCTCTTTGTAAATGTGCTGAGTATTCTCCATGTCTTCAATGCTCTTACTAATTCAACATGCACTTGTTTCTCTCTGTTAAATTGTGTTCATTCTTAAGATGTGTCCCCAATTCAGATATTCTACAGTTAGAAGTTGATTTCCAAAGCTCACGAAATACAACTAAGCAGCAATTATTTATTACAGGTTTTCCTGTCATAAGGAAAACAGGATAATGTTCTCTGTGGGCCAGCTTTAGTGTTCTGGGTGGTCGAGGCCCTCTCTCTAAGGGAGAATCATGGTGTCCTGGGTGACAGGTGCCCTCTCTATATAATTAAACCTTAGTGCACAGAGAAACTGGAACTCTCTTTATAGATCATGGTATACTAGATGACTGGTCACCATGTTCTATGGCTGAATTATATTGTATTGTGTGACTGTTTGGAAGGACCAATGGAGGAATAAGTAGGGCCTTGGAATAAGCAAGTCATAGATGACAAGAAAACCTCTATCATGGTGAGTCTTGAATTTCTCATTTCTTAGTGACAATGACAGTACATTTCATGTTCATTTATCAGGTTTGTATGACTATTAATATACCCAAGAAAGGAGTCTTGCTGTAATCCCACTGCAAAATTCCCAGAATGAAATACACATAATCAAATTCATGTTAGCCCAATACCTATTTCACTAATAGTGGAAAAAAATAATTGAGTATAATTAGTACACTCTGTCTGATGTTATAAAACTTTGTTCAGATCTGAGTGTCATTATCTCCATCACTGTCCCAATTCATGGTATCTCCTCACTGATTCAGGCCTTTCTCGGGGGCTTCTCTTTTGCCTCTTCCTCATACTGCTTAACTGTTTCTGGGTCTTTCAAGGAAGGTAGTTGCCACAAAGGGTTTTGAGGTGCACCGTCATTCTGTGTTACTTTGTCAGGGTCCCTCAAGGCTGGAACATTGCTGATGACCATGCACAGTGACAACTGTCACTGAATGAGGAAATAGCAACCTTGCTAGCCTCAGACATTGGTCTGTCTTTCAACAGCTTTGCTAACCTCAGCTATCAAAGGGGCTTATGCTGGTGGAATCTCTGATTTTCCTCTTTTCTTTCTTCTGAACCTCCACTATAGGTCAGTGCCACCCATATTCATCTTAGTTAATCCTTTTGAAGATATCTTCATACGTCTATGAGACTGGCAGCTATGATGGGAGTTGTTCCACACTCTTCATTAATAGGCTAAGTCTCTGAAACTGTAAATGAAAGGACGCATTCTGACCCTTAAGGTTGTTCTCTCAGGATTTCAGTTCAAAATTTCAGTCAGACCAACAGGAGTGTGACTCACACTACAGTCCTCAGCTTCTACAAACAGCCTTTCTAACCTCCTGAAGGGATAAAGGACCCTGCTTTCATAAACGCTGTTCATACCTATCCTTCTCAGGGAGGTGGGCAGGGGCAGACACACTCTAAAGATGCCCTCTTCCTGTAGTAATAAATATTAAAAATCTAAGCCCAGGATTTCTTCCCACCTTAGACGATTTATGTTCTGGGATGAAACACACACACAGCTTTTATATTTTTAATATGCCTTAGGCAGCAAAATAGCTGGGCCTACCCTCCATGTTGTTATAATCTGCTTTTCTATTAATAAGATAGCCACAAGTTATCACATACAATTTTACTATGTTCCATCTGGGCTGTTCTTAACAAAATTGGGCAGCCCTCTTTGCCATGTCCTCTTGGTCCTCAGCCAAAGGCAGCTTTTGTTCTGTCTCCTGTATGTTCTACTTCTTCCATGGCAGCTTCCTTCTCCTTCCCCTCCTCTTTGTGTCCCTCTCTCCAAACCCCAGAAACATCAACACGCCTATGTCTCTCTGCCCAGCTATTGGCCATCGGTATCTTTATTTTCCAATCAGAAATAACTAGGGGGCAGAATATCAGGGGATGCATGCAGACTCTAGGTCTTAGGAGCACACATTACAATATAGAGTAAAAGTCAAGATCTCAACAATTCCCCCCATAGTCCATTAAATGGCTTTTTTCTCTCAGATATAAATTGAACAAAATTATAACAATTATACAAATTATAAAGTATGCATACATTTATTACACCCGGTACATCATATTTGGCAATTTAGATAAAATATTCTAGCAACTATCCTAACTAAATGAGTTACAACTCAGTGCCCTAATATTTCCCCACATTCTAAAGCTGTTCACTTTCCAGACTCACATGGGGAAAAAAACAAACAAACAAACAAAACACACACACACACACAATTTATTTTCTTTCCTGTTTCTTCCCAAGTTTCTCTGCTTTTGGTGTCTTGACCTCTGGTAAAGCTGAATGTTTGTCTAACTTTTCTTGCTTACCCAAGCACTTTGTAGTTGAGCAGTTAATATTGGGTCCTAATAGTCTAAGTGTGATCTATCAGCATTGAAGAGGGTGATGGTTAGCCAAAGTCTGCAATGGAAGCTGGAAAAATCACGGTAAGAATTGGAATTTGAATGGAAAAAGTTACATAAGCAGATAAATGGAAGTATATATAAATTAATGCGTTATAATCAAGAACACATCATACTAAGTGTATCATAATTGATACAGTTATGGGAGTCAGCCCAGGCTGGAAGTATCTACTCATGATCATAGATATCTTTACATGTCTGTAATCTATGTGTATTCCATGATCATATATTTTTCTAATCTATGACTGTGAGATAACGCCTGAGCATTTCAGGCCCCTAAAACATAAAACAAAGTCTACATGGACAGAACCCAATGTAAACCTCTTTGGAAAACATGAGAGAAGAAATGGCTGTTTTGTGGTTTGTTTGTTTATTTTAACCTATTTACTATATATGTGAGTTGTCATTTACTTTCTAACTAGGACTCACTCCATGTATCTTTGTCGGTTTTGATTGAGCTAGCTGGCATAGAGGTGTCAATGTCTGTCCAGAACACTGGCTTGGACTTGTTCATCAGCACAGATTACCACAGCTTTGCTGCTGAGTGTGAGCTGCCTTTCTGATGCCAATAAAAATTAAAAACTAATGAACTGTCAGAAAATAACATGAACACAGCATTAAACTGCTTGCAAAATGACTTTTGAGCTTGTTAACCTGAATATAGTAATCCTTTCCTCCAATATGCCAGTGTCCATTTTATGGAGTGATTTAATAGTTTACACTTTATAACCCTGTGTGTACCATTTTATATAGAAAACAGAATGCATAGTTTTATGATATCCCATCAAACTTAGGTACTAGTTAACAACATGATGGGTTGCAGGAACACATTTGAGCCTGAATATATTAGCCATTAATTTCAACAGCTATGAAGATGCAAGGAGAGTGTGGAAGGAAGACCCGGAGGGAAATCAGAATGTATCACGTCATGGGAATAGCTAACACACTGAAAACTCACATAACAGACTCCTCGCCGAGGAAGGGGCACAGGCAATTTTCAAACCTAACATCAGCTGATGTTTGCTTTTAATGAAAAATGTGATTTGAAATCCATCACTGTCAACAAGTCCCTTATACCAAATAGTTTTGAAAAGAAACTCCTCTCCAGATGAGCCAGTGTGGATGTAGCTCACATGCCTTCCAGAGTATTCATTTTCAATTAACCAACCCATTAAAGAGCACATAGCAGCGGCTCTAAGGAAGGAAAGATTTAGCAATGGTGAAAGCTTTTTAGAACTTTATTAAGTTATCCTACACTTACAATTTATTAAAAGCCAAACATTCCATTTTTTCTTTGTTAATATTTTGCTTAGACGATTTTAACATACAAACAAAAGAGTTTTTGTGGTTTCTCTTAATCCTTTTATCCTAAATATAAAATCTCTTCAAGCATATATAATACACACACCAACACACACACACAATTGTGAAACACTGTTCATGGAGAAATGTCAATAAATATCTACTCACCCCATGTTGGAAGTCAAGGACATACTGAAGTACAGGTACGACCAATGGTCAACGTAGTGAGCCAGTGAGCTATAGGAGTGTGTGTGAGGAGTAACTTACAAGTACAAAATGACTCAACTAAAGCGAAATAAGCAAAAGCCCAGTGCATTATGGGTGATGATTCAAAAAATCTGGAAACCTAGATTTCACAATCTTCATAAAGCTCAGTGTTGCAGGTTGGAGGGTATCTCTTCCAGGTAGCTCACTGCGTCTGAGAATAAGGTGTGTGAGAGATGCGTGCACCAGGATTCAAATCACTGAGTCTGAGAATAAGGTGTGTGAGAGATGCGTGCACCAGGATTCAAAAGCCTACTAAATCTGGTTAGCTTGGGGAACTTCCCAGATGGAATGGTTCCCTTCCCCTTTAAGAAATCCTGTGTTTAATGAGTTTCAGAGAAGGATAAGCCCGTATCTCCTCCCTTAGAACATTCTGTTGTTTCACAGACTTCCTATTGCTCTGTGTCTTAATGAGCTGCCCTCCAAGATAGAAGACTGCAATCTCAGAGAAACGTACTCTACAGCAGGGTGGTGTTCATAGTTGTAATTTTAGATAAAACGTTCATTCTCATGGAACTTAATAACTGCACCTGCTTTTCTAAACAGGCTTCATGAAAACATGGATGACTCATGTTCTCTCATCTTTGTGATGTTCCTTTCAGCTGGCTTTAGGTTAGCTCGCATTTACTCTCTGTTACAGCCTATAGTGATTGCTCAGTCTGATGTGGTAGGGAAATCATCCACCTTTCTCATTAGCTTTTTTACATTTGTATATTATTATAAACTTACTCATGTTTCAACCCTCCAATCATTTTTCTTTCATATTATATTTCTTAGAATATCTTCCTGCCAAACATATTTAAATTAACAATTAAATTTAGGCTGGTCACATAAGCCTGTAACCTAAGCTACTTGGGAGGCTGAAGTTGCAGGATTTCAAGTTCAAGGCTTACCTGAACTATGGAATAAGTACAAGGCCAGTCTGAGAAAGTTAGTGAGAAAATCTGAAAATGAATAAAAAGAGAGCTTGAGACATGGCTCAGAGTTGGAACACCTGCCTACAGCAAAACACACTTCATTCAAAGCCCAGTAATGAATCAAATTGCAATCCTCAGTGCGTTCTCATGAATGGTTTTCTAAGTGTACTAATCTGTGCCTATGTTATAAGAAACAAATATAACAAATAGAGCCAAACGGCTATTATTACCAAGATTCGAACATTAGTTGGAACAAATTAGCATTTCCCTTCAATAATTGTCTCAATAAGATAAATATTATAGCCTTATACCTTACTTTGTAACATTTGATCATAGAAGTACAAGTTCTCCATACAACCAGGGTACAGAAACTCCTGTGTATAGCTATTTTTTAATTTGTGATGACAAGTTTTATGGAGTGTAAATGGAGTATAACATAAAGTTCCTTCTGTCTGTTAGTAAAAGTTTACTATTGTAACCACTTAAAAGAGTAAAACATAGGTAAGTAGAGATAAAAGGAGGCAAGAAATATAGGAAAATGGCAGGGATGGATGAAGAAACCAGAAAGCATCACATGCTTTCTATGGGAGGTGACCACCAAGCAGAAGAATGTAAATATTTATAGAGCCTAAAGGGCTGAAGCAAGGCTGCAGATGTCCCCTCACTGCAGGCTTCTGGCATGGGCAAGCTGGAGGTGCTTTTCTAGAAGAGTAGCATCAGTTGAGATTTCTTATGTTGATGTCCCTCCTCCATTAACTTCCCATCAGAAGCAAAGACAAAAGAAAATGATGTAAAATATAATTTAATCTTGGGCAAGCCATCTTATAGAGTCATTACAGAATTTACTTGGATTTTCCTTGATTATCCCTGAACACTAAAAGTTGGGCTTACTATTGGCTTTGTTAGTTGTTGGTCAGTGCATGCTGGCATTATTGGCAGAGGACTGAAGCTGTGAATTCTATTACGAAGTATGTTCTGGTAGGAAACCACTTGCAAATAAAGCTATATTTAAATAGTAGGATAACTTAAATTATTTTCAATAGCTACCTTTTTGTTTGATCTTGATAAAAATTATTTCATCTTGCATATTCAAAACAGTATTTCCAAATTATATTTTGTGCAAATCACAAAAGTTAAAATATCTATAAATGTTCTCTTTAAGTCTAAGTTTTCTGCAGCCTTATTCTCTGTATCTTGTCCAGTTGTCTATTCTATATTGATTATCATGTAAAGCAAATAAAGTATCTCTGGTGAGAACTGAGAGATGGATTAATTTATGAATATAATTCACTGGAAGTCTGTTTAATATGATATCTTTCTAACAGATGTGTAAAGTAGGCTTTTCTTCCTCTTCTGTGGTATTCCATTACTTGAGAAGAATGTGACCAAGAAAGACCTATAGGGGTAATATTATGTTAAAATGTTCTTTTCAATCATTAGAGAACTTACAGATTGAAGTCTATTTGCATTCCCTGCTACTGTGGAGAAGAAGGATAACTCTGTTTCCATTTCACTCACTGTTTATGAAACACAATTGCAAATTTGTCTTCAAACTTCATATATTTTCCAAGATCCTTGCTCCACATAAACCCCCTATATCTATCTCATTTTCTACAGAAAGTTTTCAGCACTGTTCTCTTCAGCTTGCCAAACATGCTCTGTCTTCTTTGTTCCATTAGTGATGTTACCAACCAGGGCAAATGCACATAAAGATTAAATGTTTATACCTGAGTCTTTCCGAGTGATGTGGAAATCATGTGGCTCTAAGTATGTAAGAGCATCTATCCTCTTCCTGCAACTAGGTCATTTACTGGTAAGACAACGGGGAAGTATAGCAGTCTGTTACCTCATTCTTGCTGTCTTGTTTTGTAACTGTAGCACTGTTTATGCTCCAGGTATTTCATCAAACTAAAGCAAAACCATGACCTTACCTGAAGCACATGTTGGCTCAACTCTTTCTCCTCTCGCATCATGGTTGTCTCATTTTCAGAAAGGTCTCCTCTCCTCAAGACAATGGTCACTACAGCATTGCCAGTGATTCATCTCAAGTTCTGCTTCTGGGAAGGTCATGCAGAGCAGCTTGTCCTCTATTCTCTGTGTTTAACACATTTCATCTCTTTCTCTATTCTACTTTAGCTCTTTGACATCAAAAATATCCCTTGTCGGGGGTACCTTGCCAGCGGAGTCGCTCGACACCCGCAAGGACCTACACAGGATTCCCCACGGGATCCTAAGACCTCTGGTGAGTGGTACACAGCGCCTGCCCCAATCCAATCCTGCGGAACCTGAGACTGCGGTAAATAGGGAAGCAGACTACCCGGGACTGACCTGGGGCACAAGTCCCTTCCACTCCACTTGAGCACCGGGGTACCTTGCCAGCGGAGTCGCCTGACACCCGCAAGGGCCCACACAGGATTCCACAGGGGATCCTAAGACCTCTAGTGAGTGGAACACAACTTCTGCCAGTAGTCCGTTTGGAACACCAGATATCTGGGTACCTTCCCTGCAAGAAGAGAGCTTGCCTGCAGAGAATACTCTGCCCACTGAAACTAAGGAGAGAGCTACCCTCCCAGGTCTGCTTATAGAGGCTAACAGAGTCACCTGAAGAACAAGCTCTTAACAGAGACAACTATAACAGCTAGCTTCAGAGATTACCAGATGGCGAAAGGCAAACATAAGAATCCTACTAACAGAAATCAAGACCACTCACCATCATCAGAACGAAGCACTCCCACCCCACCTAGTCCTGGGCACCCCAACACAACCGAAAAGCTAGACCCAGATTTAAAAACATTTCTCATGATGATGATAGAGGACATCAAGAAGGACTTTCATAAGTCACTTAAAGAATTACAGGAGAGCACTGATAAAGAGTTACAGGCCCTTAAAGAAAAGCAGGAAAACACAACCAAACAGGTAGAAGTCCTTAAAGAAAAACAGGAAAACACATCCAAACAGGTGATGGAAATGAACAAAACCATACTAGAACTAAAGAGGGAAGTAGACACAGCAAAGAAAACCCAAAGCGAGGCAACGCTGGAGATAGAAACCCTAGGAAAGAGATCTGGAACCATAGATGCGAGCATCAGCAAAAGAATACAAGAAATGGAAGAGAGAATCTCAGGTGCAGAAGATTCCATAGGGAACATCGACACAACAGTCAAAGAAAATACAAAATGCAAAAGGAACCTAACTCAAAACATCCAGGAAATCCAGGACACAATGAGAAGAACAAACCTACGGAAAATAGGAATTGATGAGAATGAAGATTTTCAACTTAAAGGGCCAGCTAATATCTTCAACAATATAATAGAAGAAAACTTCCCAAACATAAAGAAAGAGATGCCCATGATCATACAAGAAGCCTACAGAACTCCAAATAGACTGGACCAGAAAAGAAATTCCTCCAGACACATAATAATCAGAACAACAAATACACTAAATAAAGATAGAATATTAAAAGCAGTAAGGGAGACAGGTCAAGTAACATATAAAGGAAGGCCTATCAGAATTACACCAGACTTTTCACCAGAGACTATGAAAGCCAGAAGAGCCTGGACAGATGTTATACAGACAATAAGAGAACACAAATGCCAGCCCAGGCTACTATACCCGGCCAAACTCTCAATTACCATAGATGGAGAAACCAAAGTATTCCACAACAAAAAAAAATTCACACATTATCTTTCCACGAATCCAGCCCTTCAAAGGATAATAACAGAAAAGAAGCAATACAAGGACGAAAATCACGCCCTAGAACAAGCAAGAAAGTAATCCCTCAACAAACCAAAAAGAAGACAGCCACAAGAAGAGAATGCCAACTCTAACAACAAAAATAAAAGGAAGCAACAATTACTTTTCCTTAATATCCCTTAATATCAATGGAATCAATTCCCCAACAAAAAGACATAGACTAACAGACTGGCTACACAAACAGGACCCAACATTCTGCTGCTTACAGGAAACCCATCTCAGGGAAAAAAACAGACACTACCTCAGAGTGAAAGGCTGGAAAACAATTTTCCAAGCAAATGGTCTGAAGAAACAAGCTGGAGTAGCCATTCTAATATAGGATAAAATCAACTTCCAACCCAAAGTTATCAAAAAAGACAAGGAGGGACACTTCATACTCATCAAAGGTAAAATCCTCCAAGAGGAACTCTCAATTCTGAATATCTACGCTCCAAATGCAAGGGCAGCCACATTCATTAAAGTAACTTTAGTAAAGCTAAAAGCACACATTGCACCTCACACAATAATAGTGGGAGACTTCAACACACCACTTTCCTCAATGGAACGATCGTGGAAACAGAAACTAAACAGGGACACAGTGAAACTAACAGAAGTTATGAAACAAATGGACCTGACAGATATCTACAGAACATTTTATCCTAAAACAAAAGGATATACCTTCTTCTCAGCACCTCACAGAACCTTCTCCAAAACTGACCATATAATTGGTCACAAAACAGGCCTCAACATATACAAAAATATTGAAATTGTCCCATGTATCCTATCAGACCACCATGGCCTAAGACTGATCTTCAATAACAACATAAATAATGGAAAGCCAACATTCACGTGGAAAATGAACAACACTCTTCTCAATGATACCTTGGTCAAGGAAGAAATAAAGAAAGAAATTAAAGACTTTTTAGAGTTTAATGAAAATGAAGCCACAACGTACCCAAACCTTTGGGACACAATGAAAGCATTTCTAAGAGGGAAACTCATAGCTCTGAGTGCCTCCAAGAAGAAACGGGAGAGAGCACATACTAACAGCTTGACAAAACATCTAAAAGCTCTAGAAAAAAAGGAAGCAAATTCACCCAAGAGGAGTAGACAGCAGGAAATAATCAAACTCAGGGGTGAAATCAACCAAGTGGAAACAAGAAGAACTATTCAAAGAATTAACCAAACGAGGAGTTGGTTCTTTGAGAAAATCAACAAGATAGATAAACCCTTAGCTAGACTTACTAAAGGGCACAGGGACAAAATCCTAATTAACAAAATCAGAAATGAAAAGGTAGACATAACAACAGATCCTGAAGAAATCCAAAACACCATCAGATCCTTCTACAGAAGGTTATACTCAACAAAACTGGAAAACCTGGACGAAATGGACAAATTTCTGGACAGATACCAGGTACCAAAGTTGAGTCAGGATCAAGTTGACAATCTAAACAGTCCCATATCACCTAAAGAAATAGAAGCAGTTATTAATAGTCTCCCAGCCAAAAAAAGCCCAGGACCAGACGGGTTTAGTGCAGAGTTCTATCAGACCTTCAAAGAAGATCTAATTCCAGTTCTGCACAAACTATTTCACAAAATAGAAGTAGAAGGTACTCTACCCAACTCATTTTATGAAGCCACTATTACTCTGATACCTAAACCACAGAAAGATTCAACAAAGATAGAGAACTTCAGACCAATTTCTCTTATGAATATCGATGCAAAAATCCTCAATAAAATTCTTGCTAACCGAATCCAAGAACATATTAAAGCAATCATCTATCCTGACCAAGTAGGTTTTATTCCAGGAATGCAGGGATGGTTTAATATACGAAAATCCATCAATGTAATCCATTATATAAACAAACTCAAAGACAAAAACCACATGATCATCTCCTTAGATGCAGAAAAAGCATTTGACAAGATCCAACACCCATTCATGATAAAAGTCTTGGAAAGATCAGGAATTCAAGGCCCATACCTAAACATGATAAAAGCAATATACAGCAAACCAGTAGCCAACATCAAAGTAAATGGAGAGAAGCTGGAAGCAATCCCACTAAAATCAGGGACTAGAGAAGGCTGCCCACTTTCTCCCTACCTTTTCAACATAGTACTTGAAGTATTAGCCAGAGCAATTCGAAACAAAAGGAGATCAAGGGGATACAAATTGGAAAAGAGGAAGTCAAAATATCACTTTTTGCAGATGATATGATAGTATATATTAGTGACCCTAAAAATTCCACCAGAGAACTCCTAAACCTGATAAACAGCTTCGGTGAAGTAGCTGGATATAAAATTAACTCAAACAAGTCAATGGCCTTTCTCTACACAAAGAATAAACAGGCTGAGAAAGAAATTAGGGAAACAACACCCTTCTCAATAGTCACAAATAATATAAAATATCTCGGCATGACTCTAACTAAGGAAGTGAAAGATCTGTATGATAAAAACTTCAAGTCTCTGAAGAAAGAAATTAAAGAAGATCTCAGAAGATGGAAAGATCTCCCATGCTCATGGATTGGCAGGATCAACATTGTAAAAATGGCTATCTTGCCAAAAGCAATCTATAGATTCAATTCAATCCCCATCAAAATTCCAACTCAATTCTTCAACGAACTAGAAGGAGCAATTTGCAAATTCATCTGGAATAACAAAAAACCTAGGATAGCAAAAACTCTTCTCAAGGATAAAAGAACCTCTGGTGGAATCACCATGCCTGACCTAAAGCTTTACTACAGAGCAATTGTGATCAAAACTGCATGGTACTGGTATAGAGACAGACAAGTAGACCAATGGAATAGAATTGAAGACCCAGAAATGAACCCACACACCTATGGTCACTTGATCTTCGACAAGGGAGCTAAAACCATCCAGTGGAAGAAAGACAGCATTTTCAAAAATTGGTGCTGGCACAACTGGTTGTTATCATGTAGAAGAATGCGAATCGATCCATACTTATCCCCTTGTACTAAGATCAAATCTAAGTGGATCAAGGAACTTCACATAAAACCAGAGACACTGAAACTTATAGAGGAGAAAGTGGGGAAAAGCCTTGAAGATATGGGCACAGGGGAAAAATTCCTGAACCGAACAGCAATGGCTTGTGCTGTAAGATCGAGAATTGACAAATGGGACCTAATGAAACTCCAAAGTTTCTGCAAGGCAAAAGACACCGTCAATAAGACAAAAAGACCACCAACAGATTGGGAAAGGATCTTTACCTATCCTAAATCACATAGGGGACTAATATCCAACATATATAAAGAACTCAAGAAGGTGGACTCCATAAAATCAAATAACCCCATTAAAAAATGTGGCTCAGAGCTGAACAAAGAATTCTCACCTGAGGAATACCGAATGGCAGAGAAGCACCTGAAAAAATGTTCAACATCCTTAATCATCAGGGAAATGCAAATCAAAACAACTCTGAGATTCCACCTCACACCAGTCAGAATGGCTAAGATCAAAAATTCAGGTGACAGCAGATGCTGGCGTGGATGTGGAGAAAGAGGAACACTCCTCCATTGTTGGTGGGATTGCAGGCTTGTACAACCACTCTGGAAATCCGTCTGGCGGTTCCTCAGAAAATTGGACATAGTACTACCAGAGGATCCAGCAATACCTCTCCTGGGCATATATCCAGAAGATGCCCCAACTGGTAAAAAGGACACATGCTCCACTATGTTCATAGCAGCCTTATTTATAATAGCCAGAATTTGGAAAGAACCCAGATGCCCCTCAACAGAGGAATGGATACAGAAATGTGGTACATCTACACAATGGAGTACTACTCAGCTATTAAAAAGAATGAATTTATGAAATTCCTAGCCAAATGGATGGACCTGGAGGGCATCATCCTGAGTGAGGTAACACATTCACAAACGAACTCACACAATATGTACTCACTGATAAGTGGATATTAGCCCAAAACCTAGGATACCCAAGATATAAGATACAATTTCCTAAACACATGAAACTCAAGAAAAATGAAGACTGAAGTGTGGACACTATGCCCCTCCTTAGAAGTGGGAACAAAACACCCATGGAAGGAGTTACAGAGACAAAGTTTGGAGCTGAGATGAAAGGATGGACCATCTAGAGACTGCCCCACCCAGGGGTCCATCCCATAATCTGCCACCAAACACAGACACTATTGCATACACCAGCAAGATTTTTCTGAAAGGACCCTGATATAGCTGTCTCTTGCAAGGCTATGCCAGTGCCTAGCAAACACAGAAGTGGATGCTCACAGTCAGCTAATGGATGGATCACAGGGCTCCCAATGGTGGAGCTAGAGAAAGTACCCAAGGAGCTAAAGGGATCTGCAGCCCTATAGGTGGAACAACATTATGAACTAACCAGTACCCCGGAGCTCTTGACTCTAGCTTCATATGTATCAAAAGATGGCCTAGTCAGCCATCACTGGAAAGAGAGGCCCATTGGACACGCAAACTTTATATGCCCCAGTACAGGGGAACGCCAGGGCCAAAAAGAGGGAGTGGGTGGTTAGGGGAGTGGGGGTGGGTGGGTATGGGGGACTTTTGGTATAGCATTGGAAATATAAATGTGCTAAATACCTAATAAAAAATGGAAAAAAAAAGACAGGTTTCAGACAGCAAAGACTGCTGGAAACTGGACTAGAAACTGTACATATTACATTATAATAAAGAAGATACCTAAATTTAAAAAAGAAATATATATATATCCCTTGTCATCTGAGTTGTAGACTATCTTTGTAGTTCTACTTTAAGAAGTTATAATTCCCTTCCATTATTGCTGATAATATGATTAAAAACTGATTTTTAAGCCAAGCACATAGAAATTAAGACTAAGAAGAATGAAGAGAGTAGAGTTTGAGGACAGCCTTGGCTGTATAGTGAGCTCCTTCTATAAATGTTGTATACCAGCCCTCGGCCTACTTAAACCAGGTACACCTGGGAGGCAGGCTGGGGCTGAAAGAGACTAGACTGTGAGAGAAATTAATGGAGACCAATACACGATTCTATTCAAGGTCCTCCAGTTTACTAAGAGAGTGTGCTTATAAGGGGGAAGGCCCATCCCCGCCAGTCCATTCTTGATGTCTGGAGCCAGCCTTTAGGTGACATGCAGGATAGGATGTTCCTCCGGAATATCTCAGCAGCCTCTCAGCTTGTAACAATGTCTTGGAGGAGCAGTGGCAGATGGCAGAACAATAGAGCCATCTAGACAGGAACGCTCCACCCTAGGTAATCTCCTTAGTGGCAGCAAGGTCAAAGTCTGGATCAGCCTGTTTCAGGCTGGGGGAGGTTACAATAAGAAAAAAATGAAAATAAAACCATTTCCTTATCATCAATAAATAATAATAATAATAATAAAAATGCCAAGTCCTGAGCCATTTATACAATTGTCAAACTTGATAACTTTTGAGATGGTAAGCCATGTTTCTGTATGGATGTATGCACATACACATATGTCATGCCAATGTAAATAATGAAATGTTTATTATATTATACCAAGATATCCTGTGCTTATGTCAATTCCTCTAGCCTCTGTTTTCCGACAACACTTTTATCGTTAGTGGCCTATATGAAAAGAAACATACTTCTAATGTTAGAATCATTCAAATAACAGTCTTTATAAGACTGTTCAGATTCAGCCAACATTTGTTGTCATATGCTAAATTCAGATACTGTGCAGGGCCATGACAAGGGACACAAAATTTTAATAGATGTATTTTACTTGGTATGAATGCTGATTGAGCCAGTATTTATAATGCCACTTGGAAATGGACCTAGCAATTGTTTGGTTTGGTGAGCAATGTGGTTAATGGCATGTTTCAGGGTTGTGGGATTGCAGAACAGTGATCGTTGGCTTATAGTCTGTGACAAAATGGAACACTGCAGTGCCACCCCATGAGCCTTATTTTCCACATCTCTGCCACTCCTTCCATTAGTACTAGATTCAAGATTTTAGAAGGAACAGTTCACAAGGCCAAGCTCTTGGGAGTCTTTGTTTCCTCCTTAAGCCTGTCTAGTATACTCCAGTGCAGACCTTAATACATTCTAACTGTTCCATGAGGGAATCATGGCAACCAATGATTCCTAACAGAATCAATCCAAAGCCTCATGCTGAGTAATTTAGTGATTAGTCAGTGTAGTTTAGGCAACTTTAGGTCTTAACTCTTCTATTCTCTTAGCCTATCTTTCACTTGTAGCCCAAGAGTAAGTAGAATATTTTCTATTTGCAGCTCAATTTTTTTCTCGGTCTTGGCATTTTATTTGTTCTTTCAATTTACTTGTGATCATTATTAAGCCTCTTCTATTTATTTTATTCTGGTTTATGTTGCTATAACAGAGTACAACAGTCTGGGTGGGACATTTACAAGAGAAGGAAATTTAGTTCTCATTTACGAGGAGGTTGAGACTATTGTAATGATAGCATCTTGGTGAGGGCCTCCCTCTCTATCATCTCATATCCAAAAGTGTGAGGGGTAAAAACACAAAATAGGAGAAGGAGGAGAGAGGGGATTGAAATCTTTTATTTGGAAGCTAACTATTTATCAATCCATTCCTGGGGGCAAATTCCCCTTGACATGGTGTACTTTTGTCTACCTGAATAGAACTGATTGGATAAATATACTTTGAAAGGAGATTCTTTAGATTGGCTTA
Organism: Mus musculus; assembly: GCF_000001635.26. NCBI lineage: Eukaryota > Metazoa > Chordata > Mammalia > Rodentia > Muridae > Mus > Mus musculus. Next base: position 10,086,651 of record NC_000077.6, on the reverse strand, counting down.
CATGATAAAATTTGGAAAGTCTCATACCTGGAATCTGCTCAGTCCATGAGGATAAATGACTGGAAGATTCTTGGCGATCCCACTGTTCTTCAGCTAAGATTTGAAGTCTCTGAAGATGCTGAATTCTTATATCTGTAAAGGAAGGCAGCAACAAATAGATTTGCTGCAAGAGTGGAGGAAAGTAGGCAAAAGGAAAACATATCTAGGAAGCCAATGAAAAATAAACAATTTTAGAACAGTTCATTTAAAAAGAACTAAAAAAAATTACCCCCCCCCCAAAGAACAGCATGGCAGGCATTATTATGCATTATTCAATAATAACTTATTAATAATGCTCCCAATTCCCCAACAAAGAGCCAAACTATTATATTTTAATACAAAGTAGGCTCTACCTTGTTGCTGCTTCTAAGCAACACTCCTTAAGATCTAGGATATATACCACCTGAGGGCAAAAAGATGGGAAAGGGTATTTTAAGCCAGTGGGAACAAGCAGGCACATATATTTATTATTATTATTATTATTATTATTATTATTATTATTATTACTATTATATAAGTTATGTATTATATATACTGTATACCAATAATATCAGACATATGTACTTCAAACAAAATCTAGCCAGAAGACATGAGGAGGTTCACGTTATACTTATAGGAGGAACAATCCACCAAGAAGACATTATAATATTAAACAACTGAGTTACACACAATATTATAAGAGATACTATTATATACAATGCCACAAATTAACTACAATGCAGCAATAGTCGGTTCAATACCCTACTCTGAAAAAGAGAGCAGTAATATGGACAAAGCAAACAAAGAAACATTAGAATTAAACAGCATCATAAGTCAAATGGCCAAATAAATATCTACAGGACATGCTACACAATCTGTAAAACAAAACAAAACAAAACAAAAATACATATATCTGTCAACAACTCATAGAAAGTTCTCAAAACTGTACACATTAACACAAACTAAATCTTAATAAATACAGAAAAATTTTGAATGATGTCTTGCATTTGGTCAGGCCAAAAAGAATAAAGATGTTAACAGCATTAGAAACTACAGAAACTGCTTCTATGAGGGTGCTCCCCACTAACCCATGCCCTCCTTAATGCCCTAGCATTCCCCTATACTGGGGCACCAAGCCTTCACAGAACGAAGGGCCTCCCCTCCCACTGATGCCAGATAAAGCTGTCCTCTGCTACATAGGCAACTGGAGCCAGGGATCCTTCCATGTGTAATTTTTGGTTGGTGGTTTAATCCCTGGGAGCTCTGGGGGTTCTCATTGGTTGATATTGTTGTTCTTCCTATGGAGTTGCAAACCCCTTGAGCTCCTTTAATCATTCCCCTAACTACACCATTGGCATCCCTATGATAAGTCTGATGGTTAGCTGCAAGGATCATCATTTGTATCAATATAGCTCTAGCAGAGCCTTTCATAAGACAGCTGTATTAGGCTCCTCTCAGCAAGCACTTCTTGGCATCAGCAATAGTGAATTGGTTTGGTAGCTGCATATGGGATGGTTTCCTAGGTGGGTCAGTCTCTGAATGCCTTTTCCTTGAGTCTCTGTTCCTCTCTTTGTCCCTGTGTTTCCTTTAAACAAGAGCAATACTGGGTTAAAATTTTGAGAAGGGTGGGTGGCCCCATCCCTCAACCAGGGTCTGTGTCTACCCTCAGAATATGGCCTCTATAGGTTCTCTCTCCCCTTTGTTGGATATTTCAGCTAATGTCTTCCCTCTTTGGTCCTGGGAGCCTATTGTTTTCCTGGCATCTGAGACTTTGTGTTAGCTATGCCCAGTTCCCCACCTACACACCTCTGTTTAATTTCCTGACATCTTCCCAGGCTCCTCTCACACCTGATCCTGCCTTCTTTTTTCCTTTCCCCTTTTTTTCTTCCTCTCAAGTCTTTCCCACCCTCATATTGTTCCCCATTCTAAGTAGGACTGAAGCATCCACACCTTGGTCTTTCTTCTTTTTGAGTTTCATATGGGTATTCAGAACTTTTGTTCCTAATATCCATTTATCAAAGACTACACACCATGTATGTGACTGGATTACCACACTCAGGATGATATTTTCTAGTTCCATCCATTTGCCTATGAATTCCATGAAGTCATTTTTTATTTTTTTTTCATTTTTTTAAATAACTAACTACTACTCCGTTGTATAAATTTATCACATTTTCTATATCCATTACTCTGTTGAGGGACATCTGGGCTGTTTCCAGTTTCTGGCTATTGTAAGTAATGCTACTATGAACATAGTGGGAGCATGTGTCGTTGTTTTTTTGTTTTTTTTTTTTTTTTTGGTTTTCCTTTTATTGGATATTTTCTTTATTTGCATTTCAAATGTTATCCCCATTCCAGGTCTACCCTCTGAACACCCCCTTTCTCACTCTCCCTCCTCATGCCTCTATGAGGGTGCTACCCCACCCAACCACCCACCCACCTCTGCCTTTCCACCATGGCTTTCTATTATACTGGGGCCTCAAATACCCAGAGAACTAAGGGCTGCTCCTCCCACTGATGTCCAAGGGCATCCTCTGCCACATACACTGCCAGAGCCATGGGTACCTCCATGTGTACTCTTCAGTTGACGGTCCAGGGCCTGGAAGCTCCAGGGGTTCTGGCCAGTTGACACTGACCCTCCATGTGTGCTCAGTCCAATGGTTGGCTGCAAGCATTCTATGTCTATTTGTCAGAGACAGCCATATCAGTGTTGCAGCCGACCAGTAGTAGCTCGCAACAAACGGTTCAACTGAGATGGCAGCTCGGGCTGAAAGAGAGGAACTAGACGGACAGAAGAAAGAACGGAGCCAAGTCAAAAGCAACTCTGATCAAAGCTCAATATTACTAAATCAGCACGGAGTTATGAAGGAGAGGAAGGGGGGGCAGATTCCCACCAAATAGTCCAGGGGACCAGTAGCAGGGTGATCACGTGGGTGGCTCCGAACAGCGATGCGGCAGGTTCCAGCATTAGGTGTGGCAGAAAGATTGAGCAGGCAAGCTCCATCCAGGTGTAAACAGTGGAACCCTAAGGCTGGGGGAGGGGAGGCTACACCTCCTCCCTGTTGTTAATAATAAAAAAAAAAAAAAAAGAAAGAAAGGGTGGACATTGACCTGGGTATATATCAGGCTACATATCAGGCTCCTATTAAACATGTAGAAGAATACAAATTGGTACATTCTTATTTATCTCCCTATACAAAGCTCAAGTCCAAGTGGATCAAAGATATCTACATAAAACCAGATACACTGAATCTAATAGAAGAGAAAGTGGGGAAAAGCCTTGAACACCTGGGCACAGAGGAAAATTTCCTGAACCGAACACCAATGGCTTATGCATGTGGCCTTGTTATATGTTGGAGCATCTTTTGGGTATATGCCCAGGAGTGGTTTAACTGGTTCCTCGGGTAAGTACTATGTCCAATTTTCTGAGAAACCACCAGAATGATTTCCAGAGTGGTTGTACCTGCTTGGAATCCTGTGGGTTAAAAATGGGGCTCCGGGCACTGGGCGAATTGGGACGGTGGAAGTCTGACTCTAAAAGCCAGAAGGTCCTGGGCAGATGCCATACAGACCCTAAGTAAACAAAAATGCCAGTGAGGTGACTATACCCAACAAAACTCTCAGTTACCATAGATGATGAAACCAAGATATTCTATGACAAAACTAAATTAAAAAATATATATCTTTCCACAAATCAAGTCCTAGAAAGGATAATGGATGGAAACCCTCAACAGTCAGACTTGTTCTCGCCAGGTGGTATTAGTGTGGATAGTTGTGGCACATGATCAGTTCTGGGGAGAAGTTAGAATCCAGAAGGATTTAACCAGAAGGATCTTGTCCCAGGCTGCTTTGAGGATCCTGGGTCCTGTGGGCTCCAGGAAGGTCCCACTTGGGCCAATATTTGGGCAACGGTGATAGTCTCACCTGTGATCTTAGGTGTGTCAGCACTCCTGGGAGACCTGCTCTTTTTGGGCAGAATTGGGATACAGACAGTGTATCAGGGTGACACAGAGTACAAATAATAACTCTTGAGTAAGTCAGTAAAAACTCTCCATACTGTGCCCTGTGAAAAGACATTAAAAATCACTCAGGTTGAAGTTTTTCTGCAATATTCTCATCAAGGTATTTTGACAGTTTAATATTGGGTTCATCATGGAGAAAATGACAATTGATTAGTGGGAAGGCTATCATAACTACTGCCAGGAATTTAAGTGAAGACAATTTTTAAAAAAAAGTTTACAGCATTAACTTCCAATATCAAAATAAAAAATTGAGATCTAAAATTAGTAACTTAATTATGCACCTGAAAACAAAGATGAACAAACAAACAAAACCTGAAATAGTATATGCAAAGAGATAGCTAAAATTAGGGCTGCAATTAGTTAATAATGAATGGAGCTAGAAAATATTATAGTCAGTGATATTACCATGATCAGAGAGACGAATGTCACATTCTCTTGGTTGGATATCAGAAATTATGGATAAGTCTTCTGCCAAAGACATTACAGACATTGGTCACAGAACATGGAGAAATTGAGTGACTTCTCAGCAGAAAGATTCTCCTTGATGGCAAGTTCTCCTAATACTAGAAGGTACTCTTCAGGCTTCTGGAGAGGGGTTAGGAGTGTGGTGAATAGTCCTAACCACCTTTGAACTCTGTAAATTAAAAAAAAAAAAAGTGATGTGAAATTAGTGACACAAATGTTTTAGGACAACCAATTGCGTTCTGATTGAATTTGAGGCTTCCATCACAGAAAGAAATAGTTACCTGTTACTGTAAATTTGACCAAGAACCCAAGTGTCTTAGTCAAGGTCTCTATTCCTGCACAAACATCATGACCAAGAAGCAAGTTGGGGAGGAAAGGGTTTATTCGGCTTACACTTCCATGCTGCTGTTCATCACCAAGGAAGTCAGGACTAGAACTCAAGCAGGTCAGGAAGCAGGAGCTGGTGCAGAGGCCATGGAGGGATGTTCCTTACTAGCTTGCCTCCCCTGGCTTGCTCAGCCTGCTCTCTTATAGAACCCAAGACTGCCAGTCCAGAGATGGCCCCACCCACAAGGGGCCTTTCCCCATTGATCACTAATTGAGAAAATGCCTTACAGTTGAATCTCATGGAGGCATTTCCTCAACTGAAGCTCCTTTCTCTGTGGTAACTCCAGCTGTGTCAAGTTGACACAAAACTAGCCAGTACACCAAGGTTGGAGATATCACAGCTGGCAAGGGTGAACTACTATTATTTTGATGAATAAACATACCATCAAAATTTCCTCTAACTTCAAATCTCTATATCCATTGTTTCATTCAGCTCTTAGTTTATTCATGCAGTTGATGTACATTAATGTAAAAACCCATAATTACTCAAGGTGTGGAGAATGAATACCTGAGAAGTGCTCAGTAACAAACGGAACATCCATGACCTACCTACCTTCCCTGATCCTTAGGGAATCACTGAAGGAGTTGGATAGGAAGATTATAGAAACTAAAGGGAGGTGAAGACAGAACAAAACAGTTCTTCGATCCTGAAAGAACCAGTGAACTCATGAAATCACAGTGTCTGTTGTTGCTCGAGGATGTTCAAGCCCATCAGCATGCTAGCATGAAATGAGAAGGGGTTCATGAGTTCCCACTACTAACGGAGAAGCTACAGGCAGTTGATTTCTGGAAAAAGGGAAAGTTAGTTTATTTAAGGGTTTCATTCATAGTAGGTTGACCACACTTCTTTGGAGGGCCCCATATCCAGAAGTATATGGGCAAAACAAATTAGAGGAATAAGTTATTGGTTTTTCACAAATGAAATAGAATATGAAGTTGGTGAGGACATAGAAAATTGTTATTGGATCTAGAAATGGTTAGGAGACAAAGGTAAATATGATCAAAATATAATATATGAAGTTATCCAGTAATTAATAACCATATTTAAAAGGATCTTTGAAACCAAAGAGTGAGTAAAAAGCAAACAGAAAACAGCAACATAACTCACTAGTAGAAATGATCAAATATAAGTTTAAGACATTTTTTTCATCAACTCAGCTTGATATAGCCTTCTTCAGCTTTAGTATGATCCTTATTTTGGAGATAGTCAAAACTTTTTAAACTTTTTAAAGCTGATGTTTAGACATCTCTGCTCAGTAACTGTAGTAGCAGATAGTAATAGGAAATAATCAGAAAACTGTAGCATCCATTCCCAGTAAAGGGAGTTTTTACATAAAAGATCCTGCAAGATTGATCTCCCAACCTAGAAATTCATACTGGTGATAGTGGATGGTACTCGTGGCTAAAATCACAATGGATCATAACCACATAGAACTAACCATCTGTTTTAGTTAGTGTTCTCTAGAGAAATAGAACCAAAGATAGATAGATAGATAGATAGATAGATAGATAGATAGATAGATAGATAGATAGATACAGTGATAGATACAGTGATAGATACAGTGATAGATACAGTGATAGATACATAGATCCCTGAAGAAGTAGTCAGTCAGTAAATCCACAAGACAGGGCCCTCAGTAGTCCAAATGTAGTACTGGGAGCTTGGGAACCTTCTGTAGATCTGCTGGTCAATATTCTAGGATGAAAGCTTAGGAATCCTAATTCTACTGTCAAGTGAAGGAGCCAGAAGCAATTGCAGCAGCAACTCATCAATAGAAGGTAAAACCAAGGCAACAAACGGCCAAGTAATAAATATCCCTTTGACATATGTTTTTTACTAAAATTTGTGCTTCTAACACAAGGTGCCATCCACATTCCACGTGGCCTTCCCGCTTCATTCAGGACAGTTTTTCAGATGAGGATTCTTACTCTGCTGATTGTAATTTGTGGCACTAAAATTGTAATTTTGTTGACACTAAAGCTAACTATAGCACCCTTCCTTCAGGCAGCACAATTTGACCACAAGTAGTGTTTTTATCCATAGTTTTCAAAACATCAAGGAGATGAGTTCATGTTGAATGCATATTCCTAAAAGAAGTGACTTAAGAATGAGGATCTGACAAAAATTCAGGTGACAGCAGATGCTGGCAAGGATGTGGAGAAAGAGGAACACTCCTCCATTGTTGGTGGGATTGCAAGCTTATACAACCACTCTGGAAATCAGTCTGGCAACGGTTCCTCAGAAAATTGAACATAGTACTACTGGAGGATCCAGCAATACTCCTCCTGGGCATATATCCAGAAGATGTTCCAACTGGTAATAAGAACACATGTTCCACTATGTTCATAGCAGCCTTGTTTATAATAGCCAGAAGCTGGAAAGAACCCAGATGCCCCTCAACAGAGGAATGGATACAGATAATGTGGTACATTTACACAATGGAGTACTACTCAGCTATTAAAAATAATGAATTTATGAAATTCCTAGGCAAATGTATGGATCTGGAGGATATCATCCTGAGTGAGGTAACCCAATCACAAAAGAAATGACATGATATGTACTCACTGATAAGTGGATATTAGTCCAGAAACTTACAATACCCAAGATACAATTTGCAAAAAAACTTTAAACTCAAGAAGAATGAAGACCAAAGAGTGGGCACTTCGCCCCTTCTTAGAATTGAGAACACAGCACCCATGGAAGGAATTACAGAGACAAAGTTTGGAGCTGAGATGAAAGAATGGACCATCAATAGACTTCTGCACCTGGAGATCCATACCATAATCAGCCACCAAATGCAGACACTATTACATATGTCAATATGCAGATGCTGCTGTCACCTGAATTTGGATCTTAGCCATTCTGATTAGTGTTAGGTAGAATCTCAGGATTGTTTGATTGACAATTCCCTGACGATTAAGGATGTTGAAAATTTTTCAGGTGCTTCTCAGCCATTCAGTATTCCTCAGTTGAGAATTCTTTGTTTAGCTCTGCACCCCATTTTTAATGGGGTTATTTGATTTTCTGGAGTCCAGCTTCTTGAGTTCTTTGTATATATATTGGATATAAATCCCCTCAATCCTTTCCCAATCTGTTGGGGGCCTTTTTGTCTTATTGACAGTGTCTTTTGCCTTACAGAAGCTTTGCAATTTTATGAGGTCCCATTTGTCGATTCTTGATCTTACAACACAAGCCATTGCTGTTCTGTTCAGGAATTTTTCCCCTATGACCATATTTTCAAAGCATTCCCCCACTTTCTCCTCTATAAGCTTCAGAGTCTCTGGTTTTATGTGGAGTTCTTTAATCTACTTGGACTTAAGCTTTGTACAAGGGCATAAGAATGGGTCAATTTGCATTCTTCTACGTGATAACTGCCAGTTGTGCCAGCATCATTTGTTGAAAATGCTGTCTTTTTTCCATTTGATGGTTTTAGATCCTTTGTCAAAGATAAAGAGACCATAGGTGTGTGGGTTCATTTCTGGGTCTTCAATTCTCTTCCATTGATCTACCCGTCTCTCACTGTACCAGTATCATGCAGTTTTTATCATATTTGCTCTGTATACAACTTGACCTCAAGCCTGTCTATCCTTTGTGTAGATTTGTTTGAGTTAATTTTATATCCAGCTACTGCATTGAAGCTGTTTATTAGGTTTAGGAGTTCTCTGCTAGAATTTTTAGGGTCACTTACACATACTATCATATCATCTGCAAATAGTGATATTTTGACTTCTTCCTTTCCAATTTTTATCCCCTTGATCTCCTTTTGATGTCTAATTACTCTGGCTAGGACTTTAAGTACTATATTGAATAGGTAAGGAGAGAGTGGGCAGCTTTGTCTAGTCCCTGACTTTAGTGGGATTGCTTCAAGTTTCTCTCCATTTAGTTTGATGTTAGCTACTGGTTTGTCATATATTTCATATATTTCTCTTTCTGTGTTTAGGTATGGGCCTTGAATTCCTGATCTTTCCAATACTTTTATCATGAATGGGAGTTGGATTTTGTCAAATGCTTTCTCAGCTTCTAACGAGATGATCATGTGCTTTTTGTCTTTGAGTTTGTTTATATAGTGGATTACGTTGATGGATTTCAGTATATTGAACCATCCCTGCATCCCTGGGATGAAGCTTACTTGATCATGATGGATTATCACTTTGATATGTTCTTGGATTCAGTATGTGGGGATTTTAGTGAGTATTTTTGCATTGATATGCATAAGGAAAATTGGTCTGAAGTGTTCTTTCTTTGTTGAATCTTTGTTTGGTTTAGGTATCAGAGAATTGTGGCTTCATGGAATGAATTGGGTAGAATACCTTCTGTTTCTATTTTGTGGAATAGTTTGAGGAGAATTGGAATTAGTTCTTCTTTCAAGATCTGATAGAACTCTGCACTAAACCCATCTGGTCCTGGGCCTTTTTTTTTTTTTTTTTTGGTTGGAAGACTATTAATGGCTGTTTCTATTTCTTTATAAGAAATGGGACTGTATAGATCCTGATTTAACTTTGGTACCTGGTATCTGTCTAGGAAATTGTCCATTTCATCTAGGTTTTCCAGGGATTTTTGTTGTTGTTGTTTGATTTTTGTTTTTGTTTTTTATTTTGTTTTGTTTTGTTTTTTGAGGATAGCCTTTTGTAGTAGGATCTGATGATGTTTTGGTTTTCCTCAGGATCTGTTGTGATGACTCCTTTTTCGTTTCTGATTTTGTTAATTAGGATACTGTCCTTGTGCTTTCTCCTTAGTCTGGCTAAGGGTTTATCTATCCTGTTGATTTTCTCTAAGAACCAGCTACTGTTTTGGTTGATTCTTTGAATAGTTCTTTTTGTTTCCACTTGGTTGAATTCATCCCTGACTTTGATTAATTCCTGTTTTGTACTCCTCTTAGGTGAATTTGCTTCCTTTTGTTCTAGAGCTTTTACTTGTGCTATCAAGCTGCTAGTGTATGCTCTGTCTAGTTTATTTTTGGCAGCACTCAGAGCTATGAGTTTTCCTCATAGGACTGCTTTCATTATGTCCCATAAATTTGGGTATGTTGTGGCTTCATTTTCATTAAACTCCAAAAAGTCCTTAATTTCTTTCTTTATTCCTTCCTTGACCAAGGTATCATTGAGAAGAGTGTTGGTCAGTTTCCAGGTGAATGTTGGCTTTCTATTATTTATTTTGTTATTGAAGATCAGCCTTAGTCCATGGTGATCTGATAAGATACATGGGACTATTTAAATATTTTTGTATATGTTGAGGCTTGTTTTGTGACCAATTATGTGGTCAATTTTGGAGAAGGTACTATGAGGCGCTGAGAAGAAGGTATATCCTTTTGTTTTAGGATAAAATGTTCTGTAGATATCTGTTAAATCCATTTGTTTCATAACTTCTGTTTTTTAATGTATCTCTGTTTAGTTCCTGTTTCCAGGATCTATCCAATCATCATTGTGGGGTGTTGAAGTCTCCCACTATTATTGTATGAGGTGCAATGTGTGCTTTGAGCTTTACTAAAGGTTCTTTAATGAATGTGGCTACTCTTGCATTTGGAGCATAAATGTTCAGAATTGAGAGTTCTTCTTGGAAGATTTTATCTTTGATACGTATGAATTGCCCTGCCTTGTATTTTTTGGATAACTTTGGGATGAAAGTTGATTTTATTCTATATCAGAATGGCTACTCCAGCTTGTTTCTTTGGACCATTTGCTTGGAAAATTGTTTTCCAGCCTTTTACTCTGAGGTATTTTCTTTTTCCCTAAGGTGGGTTTCCTGTATGCAAGAAAATGTTGGGACCTTTTTATGTAGCCAGTCTGTTAGTCTATGTCTTTTTATTGGTAAATTGAGTCCATTAATATTAAGAGATATTAAGGAAAAGTAATTGTTTCTTCCTGTTATTTTTGGTTTTAGAGATGGGATTCTGTTCTTGCAGATATCATTTTTTAGGTTTCTTGCTTTTTCTAGGGCATAATTTCCCTCCTTGTGTTGGAGTTTTCCTTTTATTATCCTTTGAAGGGCTGGATTCATGGAAAGATATTGTGTGAATTTGTTTTTGTCATGGAATACCTTGGTTTCTCCACCTACAGTAATTGAGAGTTCTGCTGGGTATAATAGTGTGGGCTGGTATTTGTGTTCTCTTAGAGTCTGTATAACATCTGTCCAGGAGCTTCTGGCTTTCATAGTCTCTGGTGAAAAATCTGGTGTAATTCTGATAGGGCTGCCTTTATATGTTACTTGACCTTTTTCTTTACTGTTTTTAATATTCTATCTTTATTTAGTGCATTTGTTGTACTGATTATTATGCATTGGGGGAATTTTTTTCTGGCCCAGTCTATTTGGAGTCCTCTAGGTTTCTTGTATGATCATGAGCATCTCTTTCTTTAGGTTAGGGAAGTTTCCTTCTATAATTTTGTTGAAGATATTTACTGGCCCTTTAAGTTGAAAATCTTCATTCTCATCTATTCCTATTATCCTTACATTTGGTCTTCTCATTGTGTTCTGGATTTCCTGGATGTTTTGAGTTAGGATCTTTTTGCATTTTGCATTTTCTTTGATTGTTGTGTCCATGTTTTCTATGGAATCTTTTGCACCGGATATCCTCTCTTCCATCTCTTGTATTCTGTTGTTCATGCTTGCACCTATGGTTCCTGATTTCTTTCCTAGGGTTTCTATCTCCAGAGTTGTCTCCCTTTGGGTTTTCTTTATTGTTTCTACTTCCATTTTAGATCTTGGATAGTTTTGTTCAATTCCATCACCTGTTTGGTTGTGTTGTCCTGTAATTCTTTAAAGGATTTTTGTGTTTCCTCTTTAAAGACTTGTACATGTTTAGCAGTTTTTTCCTGTAATTCTTTAAGGGTTTTTTTTTTTTTTTTTTTTTTTTGTACTTCCTCTTTAAGGACTTCTGCAGTATTCTCGTGTATTTCTTAAAGTGATTTATTAATGTCCTTCTTAAAATCCTCTACCAGCATCATGAGATATGATTTTAAATCTCTTGCTTTCCAGGTGTGTTGGGGTATCCAGGACTCACTGTGTTGGGAATGGTGGGTTCCGATTATGCCAAGTGGTCTTGGTTTCTGTTAGTAAGATTCTTATGTTTGCCTTCCTCCATCTGGAAATCTCTGGTGTTAGATGTTCTAGGCATCTCTGGCTGGAGCTTGTTCCTCCTGTGATTCTGTTAGCCTCTGTCAGCACTCTTGGGAGTCCAACTCTCTCCTGAGTCCTAGATGTCAGATCACCCTCTGCAGGCAAGCTCCTCTATTGAAAGAAAGGTAGTGCTTTTCTTTCAATGTATGGTAAGGCCTAAAGTATGACCCTGTTTCCATGTGCATCATAATTTATATATATATATATATATATATATATATATATATATATATATATATATATGATAAATAAGTGAAACTCTTCATGTTGTTCAGAATCCACTGGAATACACTTAAAAACAACAACTTTAGCTTGTAGGACAGATATTTGGAAATGTCTTCTTATTCTTCAAAGTGGTACGTACATAGATAATGTTCTAAAATCTTTGGAGGATGCTGCCACCAGCCTGAGACCCTTTTATTACCTGAGCTAAAAAAAAAAAAAAAAAAAAAAGTTCTCCAAGAAGAGATGAAGCATGAGAATTTTCTAATTTTGTATCCATTTCCTCTCATGTGAGCTATGACAAGAACCACAGGGTAAAGGTGGTGCTTGAAGAATGCAACAAAATCATTTGAGGAAACCATCACATGAGCCTTTATCAGCTTCCTAATTGGAATTTCATTTGCCTATAAACTTTAATTGCTCTGATTTATGAGTGTTTCACTTTAAAAGGCTGTTCAAATACTTTATGGAATAAGCTATAAAATATGAATTCTTTTGAAATAAGCTATCTAATACTACATGTCTCTGAGGATCCATGCAAGGTCTGGAAGAGTGGTCATGGAGCAGGTGTTTCCTATAAGAACCTATGTAATTATGTAATGTGTGCAATGATTTGAGTACATGAGTTCAGCTTCATTAGAGAAGACTTTATTAACAAGAATAAAAAGCATAGGCCAAAAAAAAATAATCCAGTCTTGCTGCTTATAAACTCTTTTATAAACTACTCTAGAAAGCTTAGTTTGGGATATAAAGTAAAGTGTGACTTAATATGGTACACAGTCAATAAAAGCAGTTCTGAAATATTTGTGAAATTCTTACTGATTTTTTTGAAAACCAGAAACCACTATAATTAATGTCATCGAATCAGAATTAAAATACTTATTCCTAGGGAAATTTGAGATATTATTTAGTGGGGCAGAACTTAGACAGATACTTCTCTAATGTAATTTCGATAAAGCTATTATATAATTGAATCTTATCAGAGCTATTGAATTATGTTACATTTGAACAAATTGAAAGGGTTTATGTTACCTTTTCTTTAAAATCATGAAAAAAAAATCTAAGTGAATTTTTCTACCCCTTCACGGTATTATGAAATATCTGAGACAATTATCCTGGCACAAAGGAAAGCTTCTCAGAAAGAAATTAATCTTCCTTTTGACTGAAACCATTTATGTCATCCATTTGTGACTTGGTTGTCTGGTTTGAAATTCAGGCAAGCATTATTTGTCACCAAATAGTAAGCTTCTGTGAGTAATTTTCTTTGAAAATGCTTAAATAGACTGCATAAAAATCACCACAGTGCACGTGGACTTTGGTACATGAAGGGGGGAGAGGTTCAAACAATAACCTGCTTCCATCCACAATCCAAGATGAACAAAATGTCCCCTGGTGCATCTTTCAGGTGAATCCAATATATTTATTGACACCAATTACATCCTATGGATGCTGTTTAAACTGGAAATGGAATGATCTAAGAGTACAGGCAGAAGAAGTTGTCACATATAGTGACAATGTGAGGATCAGAGTAAATTGTAACCAAACCAAACCAACAGAAAGTCTTAGAAACAAGAAAGTGTGATAATCTTCTCTCATAGCTAATTCAAACGTGATTTGAAATATAAACAAAATTGACTCCAATGGATAAAATCAGTTGATCCCTTCATATGAGGGAGAGGGAATGTGTGGGATTTGAAGTAGGATATGTACTGCAGTGTGCTGGAAACACATTTTCTTTGGGGGTGAATTGCATGACAAATGCTTAAAGGATAGGTATGGAGATCAAAGAGTGTCTTGTCACCATTTCCCATGGCCTTTTGCTTCTTCGCCTGGTCCATGGGTAGCTATTGAATTCTTAACAGAGAGGAAAACCATGTTATTGTGTTGTTCTATAAGAGAAGAAGAAGAAACAGGATGTCAGGACCAGCACAGAGTGATCTAGAAAAAAAGACAGATTGGAAATAACAGAAGGGGAATATATGATGTTATGTTTACAGCATCTTTCTTGTAATAAGCTGATAAAAACGGCTTTTAAATAAGTATGTCTTCATTTCCCAACTGAAGTAAACCCATGGGAGGAATCTTAAAGCTTTCACACTGCAGAGATTTGGCTATAAACACTTAGGAGGTTTGTTGAACCTACACTTAAATAAGGCCTTGATTTATTCTATCATACTCTCCTTCATAACAAAGCTATGTTGAAAACTAACATAATTCATAAGCTTTTCTGTAAGGTCAGCCTGAGGTTTCAGTGACTCACTCATTCAAGCACAAAATTAGTTTCACATGAGGAAAATCTGTTACAGTACAAAGCTTAGAAACAAAGTTTCATGTGAGAAAGATCCTGGAAGGAAACAGATGGCTCGGTCAAAGCATGGATGAATGAAAGGCTAATGAGTTCGATTTACAGTGATGGGGCAGTTAGAAAAGGCAAATGCACACTAGCAAGGACTAGGCCTTCCCTCCAGATCTCAGGGTCAATGCAATGGACACATGTTCCATAACCTATCAGGAACTAAATCTCTGGGTAAAGGAAGACAGAGTGCCCAATAAGAAAAAAATGTTATCCAAAATGGCTAAATCCAATTTCAGCAAAATAAATTTTTTTTTTAAAAAAGGAGAGGGTAGGATGAATACCATAATCTCTTTCACATAAGCTCTGCTGTTTTCTCCATCATGTAAAGACAATAACAAGAAAGAAGGAAGAGAGATGGCACCAGAGCATCTCCCATGAAGCCATACTAAACATCTACTACAAGATTCATAATATAGAAATTAAACAATGGCAGACGCCTGTGAGTCTGTACACTACCCAGCATTGGGAAGATTGTCTCTGTAAAACATCCAGTGGTCAGCTTAGACAGCCAGACAAGGTGATGTTCAGATTTGCATTTTCTGAAGACATGCAAGGTTCTGCTCGTGATCCTTTTGGCCTGTTCTACATTAACACACAGAACTTGCTTTCCAGTTTCTGTTTAGGGTTTGCTGCTGTGTCAAGTCTCCCTTGTATTCATTCTCTGCAATCTAGGACAAGCCTGACATTCTTTGTTTTCTTTTGAAGTTAAAATGTGCCGTGCTTTACAGATTAACTGAAAACATTATTTTGATGTTGATAGTGGTTAGTTGGTGTGAAGTAATGTGCAAATTGTGAAGGATCCCTGAAGACTGTTCTCAGCAAGTCATGGTGTCACTAAATCACTTGATCACTTAGTTTATTGGTAGAGACATGTATTAATGTCACAAAAACACATAACTTGTATGGAAAATAGTAAGCAAAAGTAATGAAACTTGGTTTAACGACTCCCTGTGAATTTGCCTCATAATTATATCATTGCATTACCTAAATTTCTATACAGAGTTCCAGACGCAGGATTCAAATCTGTGAGTTAATTAACATGCCAAGAAGTGTTGAAATGCAGAGCTGGGTAGGTATGACTATCATTCCCTACTGATTCAAACTTTTAATTAATTAGACAAAGCAAAGCTCTGGAGACGTCCTTGAAGCTCCTGCTTTTCTTCCCTCAGCAAAATGAGAAACTGTTTCTTAAATCTACCTTCTGTCAATAACTGTTCCAATTTATGCCAATGAGATCTTGTTTTCATTCTGGATTATCTTCATTTGCTTTTTCTTTATTTTTTTTTTTTTACCACAAATGCATTTCTCCATGGGGTAGTCACAGATCACACTCTGAATTCATCAATCAAAGCACTTTAGTTCTCAGATTATAAAAGGAAGAGGTTCATAGCTTTGTGAACTTCAAGCAGGCGGCTCAGTCTGGGGCTTGGAGCAAGGCAGCATGATATGATGGTAAGCAGTATGAAATGAAACTGTTCACCTCCTAGTGACCAGGAAGCAAAGAAGAAGAAAATAAGGCCTGTATCCCAAAATCTTTCTTAAAGGCATTCTTCCAACAACAAACAATGTCTCTCTAGCCACCTCTTCCTAAAGTCTCACCACTTTACAGCACATTCATTTTGAATACTAAGAATTTAAGGCCATGAACCTCAGGGCACACGTGAGATCTAATTTTGAAGACTAAGTAGTTTTTAAGGCCTTGGCCTTCAGGGCACACTTGAGATTCAACGTCTAGGATCATGTTGTCAGCTATGTATGTGCCATACTTTCCTTGTACATTAAATGCTGAATGTCAAGTTTGAGAATCAAAACTTTTGTGGATATGAAAACTCATGTCTGTCTGTCCCTGTTTAATGGTGGTCATCCTTTAAATCTTTCCACTTCTCCACCCCCATATACTCTTTTCACTCTACCATTACCTATGACATCAAAATGGAATCATTTTGCTCAGTTCTGTTTTTATGTAAACTGAAGTCTATGCCTAGTCTAGATCTGCTGAGCCTACATTATCTTCTTAACCTCGTGCCCAAATATTCTGAGCTCTATATGTTAAGTACACCACACCACCACACTGTTTTCTATAGGCTCTTTGGTGCCAAACCTGTGGAGAATCTTTGTAAATAGGAAACTGATTTGTGCTGCGTCCAAGAGGATATCTACTCAGTGGGAGAATCTCGCTGGCCATTTCATTTCATTATATTCACCTGACACTGGATACATAGGTAAATACTACTGCCAAAATACAGAGCTGGAGATTCTCTGTGTGCCTCCTGAGCAGTTCTCTTTATTACTGTAATTCCAAATCTCCCGCTGATTCATGGAGTGAGCCCTAGAGCTGATTATTATGCAAAATACATGAGTCACGAGTTGGATCTACCTTTATTTCTTTTCCTCATTAAATGCTAAAACTGATATATTTTCTCTACTTCAACATATTTTCATGACATGAAAAGCAGTAAAAGGGGATTAAACTTTCATTAAAAACTCTAATATGCACTGTACATATCGTCCTGTCAAACAGCCTGTTTTTACTTGAGACTTGAAGGAAATTGAGTTTCAATCTGTGCAAATTTAAATAAATCCATCCTAGTCCCCACTTTTATGTCCAGTTATTAATCTAGGAATATCTGTAGAATTGTTCAGATCTTATTGTCAACACAAGACTAACTGGAAAGATGTTTTATTAGTATTTTTAAAATTTCATTGACGGTTAGACTAAATTTCTAGATCACAAAATACAATAAAATGATATCATATTCTGTCACCTTAAATCATGTAATTCAGATGTAAACTCTGCTTGCCAGTGGAAAGATAGGTACCTTAAGAAGCTTTAAAGCACAATAAAAGAGGGGGGTGGCTAGCAATGTAGCTCAGTGGTATAGAATATGCCTAGGATATAATAGTCCTTGGACTTGGTTTCAGAACTAATAACAATAATACTAGAAATAACAATAGAGCATGTTGATTAAAGAAATGGGATTTTTTTCAGACTTATGCCAGTTTTATCTCTCAGTGTAACAGACAAATATATTCAAGTCCCAGAGCATAAAATATTTATACCATAGAATATTCATTTCTTGGGATGCATTGAGAAAAGCTGAGTAATGTAGAACAAGAAATCTTGGTTATCCATTTTTACTAATTATACTAAGATATTTCTAAAGCCCTTCCAGTCCTTGCATGGTAAGATTGTAACTATCTGCCCCTTAAGGCACTCATAATAATGACCCTACTATGTGATTGTGAAATGAAGTGAAAAATTAAAGGAGTAATGACAACTCACTAATCAAACTGAAGCTTTTCAAGCAAATCAGGTATATGGCAACAACAGGCGGACTGCTCCGAAACTCAGAAACCCTAAAACCAGTTCGTTCATGGACATCTTTTGGACAGCTAAAGAATTCTAAGAGAAACTAGCCTCCTTAGCTATACTACTAAATATATGTCAGAGTGCTTTTCCTGATTTGCAAATACTTACCACAGTTACTAAGGGTGATTTGAAACTTCTATGCTCCAAACCTCATCAGTACTCTTTGGTGACACTCTTGCCTTCTAAGATGTTCTCATTCCTTAATACGTTGCTTTCTCTTTTCTGCAAAAAAACTGACTTAAATATTTGGATTATATAATTGCTTCTTTATGACTTTGACCAGGAGACAGCATAAATAAGTATTAGAAAAATTGAGTAAATGTAGATAATAGACATAAAGGGAGTCCTAAAAATATTAATAAGTACTACTAAGCAACTATTAATCTGTTGTCTCTGAACAAGTCATTGCCCTACTTTGTGAAACTAGAGCTGGGTTCAACCTCATTCCCCTTGGCTAGCTGCCACCAAGGCATATGTGAAGAATACCCCACAGTGTATTTCTCCATCACATGCTCAAAGTTTCTAGAAAGAGGCTTTGACTTTTCAGTGGGTCTGTAGACCCACATTCTCTTCTTTTGGGCTTGGTGACAATGATAACAGATTTCAGTTGCCCTGCAGGAGCTGATGTTTTCTCACACTTTGTATAACTACAGCCTGTGAGTAGGTGTATGGTGTGGCATACCAGGCTGCCTCCCTGCCATCTCTCATATACGAAGTCTGAAACTCCAGATTCCAACTCTACCACCTTTCATTCTCCCAAGTCCTATGGATTTCATAGGAATTTTCTATCATTCATTCCCTTCTTGGGAGGTAGGAAGCTTTTTTAAAAACTTGAAATGAACTAGAAGGCAATGCTACTGTTAGAGCACAGTTGTAGGTCTTTTGAAGACAATGCTATCGTGTTCATAAAATCCCAAAGCTACTCCAAAGAAAGTTCACTAGATTGAGATACATGGTGAGCTCCGAGATACATAGTGAAATCCTTGCTCAAAAGAGTCTTATGTTTTCTGTCACCTGACAGACCTTAGCTCATGTTAAGTACATCTCTCCCAGATGAACTTTTACATGGATTTACACCCAGACCTTCTGGTGTCTCTGACATTTTCTAAGTTGTGTCCTCTGACCAACCAGCTCATAAAACTGAAGGAAAAGTATCATTTAAAGGTACCTTTGGACTTTGATGCCACATAGTATTTTCATATTTCTGAGATGCTGTCTCAAGACACTTGAGTCAGACACTTCTTTCAGCCCTGGTTCAGATTCTAAGTCAAATGCTGATCTCTGACCTTGGTCTGAAAATGGATGTAGTTCAAGAATACCCAGGTGAAAGGAACTGTGGAACATTCTGGAATGGGATACTTCTGGTTTCTATCTGTGCCCATAGCTGACCCTGTGCCACAGCTCTTCATACCCAAATCCCACCAGGAGAGAGTTGGTGGTCTCAGGAGTGCTAATGCACCTGAGAGCACAGATGAAACCACCACTTCTGCTCAAATTCCTGGCCCTAGAGGGACCTGCCCAAAGCCATCAGGACACAGGAACCAAGGAACAGCCAGGGACAAAATCCTCCCAGTTTCCATCTGCGCCCAAAGCTGACCCTATGCCATAGCTCTCCATACACAAAATCTGCCCAGAAAGAGCTGGTCTCACAGGAGTGCTGAAACACAGGCTTAGAGTAGGGACAATCCACAGTGAGAGGCAGCAAAACCATTTAATGTGACACATAAGCAGATGGTAAGATGCAAGTGCAAGAACATAAGCAACAGAATCCAAGGCTACTTGGCATCATCAGAACCCAGTTCTTCCACCACAGCAAGCCCCAGATACCCCAACACACCAGAAAAGCAAGACTCTAGCTTAAAATCACATCTCATGATGATGATAGAGGACTTTAAGACAGACATAAATAAGACCCTTAAAGAAATACAGGAGAACACAGGTAGACAAGTAGAAGCCCTTAAAAAGGAACCACAGATATCTCTTACAGAATTAGAGGAAAACACAACCAAACAAGTGAAGGATTTGAACAGAACCATCCAGGATCTAAAAATGGAAAGAGAAACAATAAAGAAATCAAAAAGGGAGACAACCCTGGAGATAGAAAACCTAGGAAAAAGATCAGGAGTCACAGATGCAAGTATCACCAACAGAGTACAAGAGACAGAAGAAAGAATCTCAGGTGTAGAAGATACCATAGAAAACATTGACAAAACAGTCAAAGAAAATGCAAAATGCAAAAGGCTACTAACCAAAAGCATCCATGAAATCTAGGAAACAATGAGAAGACCCAATCTAAGGATAATAGGTATAGAAGAAAGCGACGATTCCCAACTTAAAGGGCCAGTGAATATCTTCAACAAAATTATAGAAGAAAACTTCCCTAACCTAAAGAAAGAAATGCTCATAAACATACAAGAAGCCTACAGAACTCCAAATAGATTGGACTAGAAGAGAAATTCTTCCTGTCACATAATAATCAAAACACCAAATGCACAAAACAAAGAATATTAAAAGCAGTATGGGAAAAAGGTCAAGTAACATATAAAGGTAGACCTATCTGAATTACACAAGACTTCTCACCAGAGACTATGAAAACTAGAAGATCCTAGGCAGATGTCATATAGACCCTAAGAGAACACAAATGCCAGCCCAGGCTACTATAGCCAACAAAACTCTCAATTACCATAGATGGTGAAACCAAGTTATTCCATGACAAAACCAAATTTACACAGTACCTCTCCACAAATCCAGCCCTACAAATGATAATAGGTGGAACACTCCAACACAAGGAGGGAAACTACATGCTAGAAAAAGCAAGAAAATAATCTTCTTTCAATAAACCCAACAGAAGATAGCTACACAAACATAATTCTACCTCTAACAACAACAACAAAAACCAGGAAGCAACAATCACTATTCCTTAATATCTCTAAACATCAGTGGACTAACTTGCCCAATAAAAAGACATAGACTAATATACTGGATACATAAACAGAACCCAGTATTTAGCTGCATAAAGAAAATGCACCTCAGTGATGAAGACAGATACTACTTCAGAGTAAAAGGCTGGAAAATTTTTTCCAAGCAAATGGTCCCAAGAAACAAGCTGAAGTATCCATTCTAATATTGGATAAATAAACATTCAACCAAAAGTCCTCAAAAACAATAACAAAGGATACTTCATACTCATCAAAGGAAAGATATTTCATACTCATCAAAGGAAAAATCTACCACGATGAACTCCTTATTCTGAACATCTATGCTCCAAATGCAAGGGCACCCACATTCATAAAAGAAATTTTTATTAAATCTCAAAGCACACATTGCACCTCACCCAATTATAGTGGGAGACTGCAACCCTCCACTCTCAGCAATGAATAGATCATGGAAAGAGAAACTAAACAGAGACAAAGTGCAACTAGCAGAAGTTATAAACCAAATGGATTTAACAGATATCTATAGAGCATGTTATCCTAAAAAAAAAAAAAAAAAAAAAAAAAAAAAAAAAAAAAAGAATATACCTTCTTCTCAGCACCTCATGGTGCCTTATATTAGGCAAAGAACATGGAATACCCATGATACTACTCATGAACCACATGAAGCTCAAGAGAAAGGAAAACCAAATAGTAGATGCTTCAGTCCTATTTAGAAGGAGAAAAGATGTAATCAAGAGAAGTAGAGGGTGGACAGGACTTGGGAGGAAGGGAGAATGGAGGAAAGAGGGGCGGAATCATGTATAGAAGGATATGGAGGAGATGTACAAAGGGTGAGAAAATTAAACAGAGTTGTGTAGCAATAGGGTATAGGGAACTGGGTATAGCAACCAGAAAGTCCCAGATGCCAGGAAAAGCAAGAGCCTCCCAGGCCCCCTCTGGGATGAAATTAGTTGAAATACCTCACAAAGGGTAGGGAGAACATGTCGAGTCCATATCCAGAGGTTAGGTATGGCCCTCGGTTGAGGGATGTGGCCACCCACCCATCTCCAAAATTTTAACCCAGAATTGCTTCTGTCTAAAGGAAATACTGGGATGAAGAGTGGTACAGAGACTGAAGGAAAGGCCATCCAGAGACTGCCCCACTTGGGAATCCATCCCACAAGCAGACATCAAACCCAGACACTATTGCTGATGCCAGATACTGATCAATATAGATGCGGATGCTTACAGCCAACCATAGGACTGAGAACAGGGACCCCAATGGCGAATTCGAGGAAAGACTTAAGGAAGTGACTGGGCCTTATCTGGCATCAATGGGAATGGAGGCCCTTTGTCCTGTGAAGGCTTGATATCCCAGTGTAGAGGAATGCTAGAGCAGAGAGATGGGAGTGGGTGGGTGATTGCCGAGGAGTATCCTCAATAGAAGCAGAGTAAGGGGGGATGAGATAGGGGGTTTTCAGAGGAGAAACCAGGAAAGGGGATAACATTTGAAATGCAATTAAATAAAATATCTAATTAAAACAAATCAATCTATCCATAAATAAATGTCCAGTGTTTACAAAAAAAAAAAAAAAAAAAAAAAAAAAGAAAGAAAAAGAAAAAGAAAAAGAAAAAGAAAAGAAAAGAATATCCGAGTATGGATTGTTTCTTCTTCCTTTATTTGTCTTTATAAATCTTATTCTTCTACTAAATAGCTTACTTAATGATATTATTTACAAAATTGTAACAGAAGTTATTAATAAAGTAGCATTATTACATGTTATCTTTTCTCCTAGGCACTGTGTTAAAAATATTTAATTCTAAGAATATTCTGAATAAGGCAAAACCATTCTATATTGAAGTCATAGACAATGGATTGAAGCTGAGAGACATTTACATATTTACTAAAAGCAGACATCTAAATGTGATGTGTAGATGTTCAGGCCTGTGCCTAAACCCTATTTTCTTTTTAATGAATGGCCCATAATTACTTTAACAATAACTCATGGTTTAAATGAGAGTCAATGTATGAAAATACCTGTTTCATAATAATAAATTGATTTAATAATTATTTTGACAATTATAAAAATTATTCAAACCTGTGTGAAACTGATTGGACTTACTTATAAAATGCTAATGACTATAAGCATCTGTCTAGATGATTCTACCTACTAAATTTGATAGGCAGAAAGATCACTTACTAATATTTGATTAAATTTAGGTAATTAAACTTGGCCCTATTCATTAAAGGGATAATTTAGTCTTTGAAATACAGTTCATAATTTTATGTCAGGAATGTACTTATCAATCTAAACCAACTGTTGCTGTTTGGGTCAGCAAATTAATACAGTATTTACAATATAATTATACAAGGCTATAGATAATTGAGAGAAATCCAGAGGCTAGTAACCAACAAATAGATATGAATGCTATTAATTAGCTCTTATTCAACAAAGTATGTATTTATTGCCTGTAAGACTAGGTAACAAAACATGGGGATTTCTTCACAGATCTGTTCTAGAAAAGAAGGAGTATTTATAGAAATTTATGAAATATTCTGAAACACGAAGGAAAGAGGCATTTTCCCTATGGAAATTTTAGAGAGCAATGTATCAACTCCTTGTAAATACAAACTGAAATGGGTGCCCCAGGCCCATGTGGACATCACATGGAATTGTGTTATGTTGGGGAGGTGTGCTCTGTGCTCAGTGTGGACAGCTTAAGCATCTGTTGTAACCCAATGCTTTTTTCTTGACCGGCACTGTTACGCTTATCAACGACTTTAATTTTTCTTAACATCTCTCCCTTGAACATATTCTAAGAACTTTAGAACTCTTCTTTAATGTCAATTCCTTAAGCTTTTATTGTTTCAATAATCAGTGTCTGGAGAAAGAAAAAAAATAGCTGCCCATCTCCAAAAACTGAAGTGTTTCATTGTATCCATTTTTGTAGAATTTTTATCTTAATTCTTTGCTAATCACATTCAATAAATTTTGTGTTTCAAGCACCACAATTCCATGCCCTTTGATGCATGTCCCCTTTCTAATCAGCAGAAGCAAAAGAGCAAGATGTCTCACAATGGTTCCATTAACCATAAAAATGACAGGTTCTCCATGACCTGTATTGTTCCATGTCTTCGTTTTTTCAGTGGTGCTCTTATCTCTAAATGTTACATGTTTCAGAATGTCTTGTATGAGGAATCACTCACTATGTAATGTTTTCAGAATGGTGATTTTCACCAAGTATAATGCAACTGATATTGATCTTCATTCTTTCCTAATATCAATGGCTTATTCTTTCGTATGTCTGAGTGGTATAGTCTGTATTGATTCATTAGGATTTATTAATCATTTCATCAATTTATTGTGATTTGGTTATTCTTAGCTGTTGCCAGGTTGTTCTGAAAAGTTTTGCTGATATAGAGTGTTATAGCTTTATGGGGACATATTTTTTATTTGTGTGATAAAAAACCTAGGACTGATAACCCTGGGGTGTCTGTTCAGTGTTATAAACCTGTGTCCAACTACTGTAACAGTGCCTACAGTATTTTACTCCCACAAGTGATAAATAAGGTTTCCATTGGGAATATGTTCTCAACACCACTTGGCAATGTTGGATTTTTATTCCAATAATGAGAGATAGGTCATATTATAGCTTCAATGTCTATTTCTCAATAGGTAGTAATGCTGAATATCTTTTGATGTAATAGTCAACCCCCTTTCATCTGTGTTTTTCTGTTTCTGTCTGTCTCTGCATCTATCTCTCTGTTTCTCTGTGTCTCTCTTTCTGTCTCTCTCCACCTCCCATGGTGTGTGTGTGTGTGTGTGTGTGTGTGTGTGTGTGTGTGTGTGTGTGTGTTTTGAGTTGAGAGGGTCTTATTTTGTAACCCTGTCTGCCCTGAGACTCATAGAAATCCATCTGCTTCTGCCTCTCTAATGCTAGGGTTAAAATCTTGTGCCCACTTTGCATTCGCTAATGTGATAACTTTTAGACTTTGAAGACATTTCATATAGTTTACATCTAAATTCTTTGGAATACATAATTTGTATTCTTCCTTCTGGACTATATCTTGTCTTTTCATTTTATGAGAGCATTTTCTAAAATGCAACTGCATTTGTGTGTGGTATGTGTGAAGTGTATGCACAAGAGTGTTGTGGCTGTGTAACTAAGGGCATACAGAGGCCAGAAGACATCAGGTGCTTTTCTCTAAATTCTTTCCCTTATTCCATTAAGACAGGATCTCTCCATGAATCAGAATCTTACCATTTTTACTAGTCTTTTTGACCAGAAAGCTCACTAAATCTGCCTTCCCTTATTCCTGCCCCCTCCAATTCCTTCCCTAAGCTAGGGTTGCAGGCATGAATAGCCTTTCCTGACTGGAAGAGATTCATACTTAGGTTCTCAGGACATGCGTGACAGGAACTCTAATTTACTGTGTGTTTAGTAGTTTGGGGTATGTATTTTATTACATTAAAATCTGAACATTTCACATCTTGAAAGGTAATGGTGAAATTTTATCACTTTCTTTTTTATCTATCAAATCTCTTTCGGATTTCTAGAAATACTTTGCACAAAATACATTATTTATAACTAGACAAACTTGCATTTTTTCTCTTTACATATTTTTATGTCTATTGTTTTTTCTCATTTCATTTCTTTGTGTTTTTGTTCTCTCTTTCTCTCTCTATTATTTTTTTCATGGGCATGGTTTTTTTTTTTTTTTTGCCTAAGTGTATGTCTGTGTAGCATGTGCATTTCTGGTGCCAATGGAGGGCGGGAGATGGCACTAAATCACTTAGAAATAGAGTTGTAGCTGATAACTAGCCACCATGAGGCTGCAGTGAATCAAACAAGACCTCAGCAAGAGTAACTAGCGCCTTTTACTGGTGAGCCATCTCTCCAGCCCCTGTTTTTACTCTTGAACTTCAAAGTAGTTTTTGAGCTATATGGTTACTTTCTTTTCTCTTCCTTCATATATTTTATTATGTCTTGAGATGTCTCATTAGCACAGGCTTTGACTCAAACTCCTGCTATGTAGCTAAGAACTTGAACTTCTTCTTCTGCCTCTGCATCTCGGGTGCTGGGATAACAGAACATGCTCCCATGACTATATAGTTTTCATTATTTTCAAAGAACACTTGTCCTCTTCTGTAGCAACTATGCAGTCATACAAAGCCTGAGGTTGGATGGCCTCTAAGGAAAATCATCAGGACACAGACAAAAGAGCAATGTTGTAGTATTTGGGCCACTGCTCTGACCATGAAAGAACCTTCTTCTTCCTCTCATTTTTCAAGGAGGAGGACTTGTCCCTGAATTTTTATTGTTTGAGCAATAGCTTCTGCCATGGCTTCCACTGAAGGGTACTTCTGGGACTGGGACTTGCCATGAGGCAAAAAATCAAAACAAAACAAATAAAATGGGGATTTCTCTCTGTGTCTCCATCTCTCATGGGACCCATGCTCAAACAACAATTTTTGTGGAGAGCTTTTCCTCAAGCTTTTTTCTCCCTGTTTAATACATGGTTCAAAACTTCAGTCTGCTTTAAGTCAACGAGAAGTAGAAAGGAGAGAGATGTACCATCCACATACACATAGCACATACCTAGCCCCTGTGGATTCTATGTCTCAGCATTAAGTGGCAAAATGGATAACATGCCCTGACTCCATAATAATAATAGCTGAACTACTCCTCTATGTTATGGACATTACAGATGCTTAGACTAAGTGTTCATCATTTTCTCTAGTTTAACTGACACTGCCCCTTTTATGCAATGCCCCTCTCACCTTCATCTTCACTCTTTGTAGGAAGCACACTGAATTGAGTAAGCATTGGAGGAGCCAGGATTGTCAATCATGCAGGCCTATTTTCTTCAAATGAAGGAAATGAATGATGCCTGGCTCCCTGCATTGCCACAGTGTAAGTGGTCAAACAACCTGGTCCTGCTATTTTATTAAAAGCCAGCCTCCATCTGAATCCCCCCAATATTCTGAGCATTGTTTAGGTCCTAATAGTGTGCTTTGTTTCTCAGTAAACAGAACCCATCCCTGTGAAGGAGGCATCTCCCACCAATAGAATCTATCCTTATGCTTATATCTGATCTTTCCTTTACATCATAGCCCTGAACTCTGTTTATCAGCTAATAAAAATATTTGTTATTATAAAGGTCACAGGTGCATTGTTACCTTCTTTTGTAGCTATGTCTAATGCCTTGTTGTGATAATTGTTGCATAGTAGTCACCTTTTCCCAACATTTTACTATGCTTTAGTGCGTAGAATGAACAAACCACAAGGTCAGATCCTGGAGGTTTAGACCCAGTGCCTGAAAAGATGGTACTGACTCAAGTTTTATTCTTCGTCTTAAGCAGATTGTCTTATTGCTGATTACAAAGCTTGCACACTCCCCAACAACTATTACCAAAAAAACTAAAGACTGTCACTTACCAAAGAGCAGGACCATTTTAATAAATAGTCATGTAAAGGGCCATTATTTGTTTGTTTGCTTGGTTTAGCGTTCATGTTTTTCCAAAATCATGGAAGTAAGATTTTTACCTCCTTTCTTATTTTTTAACTATACTCAAAAATGTTGAATATAAAATATGTCAACTATTTCAGTTAGACTGTCTTCATCATACTGTCACTAATTTTTATTGGCATATTTTCTCTGCCCATAGTCCTGGGTTTCAAAAAGACAACATCATATAAATACATAACCCATTTGTTTGATCCCCCCATATACCCATTTACTCTTGTTTCTCTCTTTCTTCTCCCTGTTAAGTCTTTTTCCTTTCTGTAAGTATCATATCTACTGTCATGTTTTATATAAATACATGTTATGTACCTATATAAAATCTAGTATCCACAGGTCAGAGAAAATACTTAATATTTATGTTTCTGTGAAACTCACAATTCACCTACCAAATTCTCCAGTTGCATTCATCTTCCTGTAAACAAACAAACTAGCTGAGGTATGTACAGTGGAATTCCACCTTGTGGATACTGCATTTCTTACGCAGTAGGAAGAACCTCACGGAGCATCCTTTTCCATGGTGTAAGATAAATTGCTTAAAAAGATTTCACTACGTCCCATAGACTCTAGGGTGCAGAATTAACCTTGTCTTGTCTGGGCTTTACTGAGAAGTTTTGTTTCTCCTCTGACTCTATCCAGGCACTGGAACTTTGTGTGACACACTCCCAGTCACCAGAGTCTTTTATTTGGCACTTTAATTAGTTCTTCATAATCTTCTATGAAAATATTTTCTTTGGCCATCTAAAAGACAGGCAAGGATACCTCGAAAGTTCTTTCAGATTCTTACTAAACCTTCAACTTCATCTGATATTTTACTTAAAAAATGATTAGAGCCAGAAGTAGGGCTGCTTTCTCCCCTCCATATTTTTAAGCCATCTCATGAGCTGCATTTAAGCTGCTCAGAGATCTTCTCCCCAGCACAGGAAAGGCACCATCATTGCTACATTAAGGATGCGGTCAGTCAGATCTTGAGTCACACTTCAGCTCTGGTGCACTCGAGGTTGCCAATGAAGCCTTTCAAACATTCTAGCCATTGCTGTAATATTCAATGCCATAGAGATGAGTGGATTTAATAAAGAATGTTGTATTTATTGATTACTTATAATTAATTAATGTGAATTTTTAAAATGATCAAAAGTAATTTAGGGAAGCAAGGATTTGTTTTGAATTATAATTCCAGAGAAGAGGTAGAGAAAGCATCACGATGGGAAAGGCAAGATATGAGGTCATCCTGGCAGCCAGAAAACAGAATTCATATTTTATACAAACCCAAGAAGCAGAGGAAAAAAGCCTGAAGTATGGGCATGCTGCACAAAATCAAAAGCAAGCAGCATCCTCTTGTCAACAAATGTCTGAATCCTTAAGATTTCTAACTTCTTCAAACAACACCAGTTTGTACCAATTCTTCAACAGATGAGCCTATGGAAACATTTCTCATTGAAGCAAAAACAAATAATATATAAGTATCTGAGAATGCTCATATGCTTTGACGCAGGTAAGAGTGGAGGGAACATGAGTCTGGACACTGCAAGATAATCTATTTTAGACTTCAAGGCTCAGAATGCTGACACTTAGATGGCAGTAAACAATGATCAGTTACCAAAATCTCAATCTCTTCATTGAATTCACCAAATGTCCAATTGTAAACATATATGTTTTAGTCTCATGAGGTGTCCTCCAGTTATGTTAAAAATATGCCCCAAGCTTTCCATTTGAACCACTAGAACTGCAGCACTATCCCTACTGTCTCTGGATCACTAATCCTTAGAGTTCTGTGGCTCCAACAGATCCCCAAACAACAAATTAAATGGCTCTCTCTATTCCTCCCTACTACAGGGTCACCAAGAGACCACTGGAGTCTCTCAAAAACTCCATTTGAGACTTTCTGTGTCTTCATTCCTCAGTCCACCATTAATCTCTCCTAATCTGCAAGGTGTTAGTGATTAACACAGTAATTACCCTAGAGACAGAGTGGCAGCCAGAAAACATCTGAGCTTCCAAGCTGTTCTTAGGAAAATCCTGCCTGGGAAGGTAATGGAGGAAGAGGGCATTGCTGGGCCAAAAGTTTAACATATACTTCACAAAACACCATCTGCCACAAGTGTATCATTGCCGAGTACTGGGTTATCATCCACACATTTGCTTCTCTTGACTTAATGAGCTTTTTCTATTCCTTCCTCCTATCCTTAATCTGGAAACCTTTACCCTTGTAGCTTGAATAAAAACTATATTCTCATGGACTCAGGTGTTTGAACACTTGCTCACCTCCTGGTGTTGCTCTTTTGGAATATGGATCATAGCTGACCATCAGGGAGTCATAGAGGTGAGACTAGAAGTTTATAGTCACCCTCAGTTCCAGCTGAAGTTCTCTGCTTCATGGTCAGCTACTGAGCTATGGGCAAGCTGTCTCATATTTCAACTACTATGATCTATGCCATGCCTTATCAAGCATTAAACTGTAAGCTAAAATAGGTTCCCCCTCCTAGAAGAATGTGAATGGATTTCTTTGATTGCTAGTTTTCCACCTCCCTGATGCTAATCTACGGCTATGTAATACAATTCCTCCCAACCTATGTTGTGTTGACTCCCAACCATAAAACTGTTTCATTGCTACTTCATAAGTATAATATTGCTACTGTTATGAGTTGTAATGTCAACATGTAATAAGTAGAATATTTGATATGTAGCCCCTAAAAGGGTCATAACACACAGGTTGAAGGGATTTGACCAGCTTGAAGGACCCAATCCCAACAACTGGCTCTCTCACTGGAGATTCTCTTTCAAGTAGCATGTACCTAGTTGACTCCCACTAGTCCTGTACAGCTTTCAAAGTACCTGAAATTATATGCAGATAAAGGTTTCAAAAGAAAGCTTGGCTGTTGCTATTAAATATCGTGAAAATTAAGTTGATTCACATGAAAGTTAGGGTGTGGTAGACAGGAGGAAATCCTAGATGCAAGTATACAGGAATACAATCTAACTGGCTTTAGGGATCAGGTAGGACAGAAATACAAGCACAGGCATTGCAAAATTACCCTCCAAGTTTTTCTTCATTCATGCTAACTTTACCTACTTCCTCTACTTCCTCCATTAGAAGGCAGTAGTGATAACAACCCCTGTAGTTTGTGGCAGCAGCTTTGGATCTAGGCAGTGAGATATTTGATCCAAACCTTATCCTGTTTCTGGGAAACATTAACCATCTGGTCTCTGTGTATATATTTTTTCTCATTCATGAGAGTAGTGTCATGGCATTTGCTTCATGGGTTATCATTTTGCTAATGAAATCTGGTAGTGTAATGCTAACACACTGGATGTCCCTGACTAGGCTGTCTTCCTATTGATCTGAATTGAGTTCTTGTTTCTTGTTCTATGCTTTCAGGAGATGAGTAACATACTATTTAATTTTGAATGGTAGTGAGGTCTAAAGGATAGGCTTGAAAATAAAATTGATCCTAACTTTGGTCTCCAAACTGTTAATTTTGACTGTTTAATATGACCTTGAACAAGCAATTCCATTGTTATGAGACTGGGGTTCTCAAACTGGATAGAAATCCTCACAGGATTGTCAGTCCTTGTTACTCAAGGATTGGCACAGCCGTCATCACACAGCTAGTGTCCTGAGGACTATATCCCTGTTCCACATTGGCATTGGAGAATTGTCACCTGAAATCCACCTTGCTTCTACAGAGATATCCAATGTATAGTTGGAATAAAAGGAATATCTTCCAAATATGTTTAAAATATAAGCTGGAACATTCCAAAGGATCAGCCAGAGAGAACATAGGAAGACATTTTGTGAACATTGTGTGCCCTGTATTATATCATGTCACCAACCAGTAAAGTCACATTACATCTTTTTCTTAGACCCACTATATCAGTTTCAGAATTACATTTCCACTTCACAGATAAGCATAATCAGTGAATAGTTTCCAACACAAAGTAGATTAATTTAACAAAAAGGAAGAATTCTATCAGATATGTAGCAAATATTTTTAACATGACACAGATATGAACAAGGGCAGGGAATGTTTTCCTCACAAAAGCAAATCATACCATTGAAAACTAATAGTCCAGAGTTCCAAACCATTCAGGATGAATGAACTT
Organism: Mus musculus; assembly: GCF_000001635.26. Classification (NCBI taxonomy): domain Eukaryota; kingdom Metazoa; phylum Chordata; class Mammalia; order Rodentia; family Muridae; genus Mus; species Mus musculus. Next base: position 10,055,152 of record NC_000077.6, on the reverse strand, counting down.
CCAGAGTCTAGCCACTGGCAGTGTTGCAAATCCCACATTGTTTGAAGGATTTGTGAGTTGGCCCAGGTAATGAAATCATACAAAAACGCAGAGACATATAAAAGATGAGAAACAGATCTGGCACCAGAAATTGGAGTTGTCATCTCCAATGATCTCTGGAATGACTTGCAGTATGTTTGCAGCAGCTCACATCTAGCTCAGCTTCACCAGAAAGATGTGGGGGGGGGGGGGGGGAGTGCGTGGATATGTGTGTGTGTGCTGTATAGAAACATAGGTGAGTGCATGTGCCTGTATATGCACATAAGGAAGCAAGATGGTGATGTAAGATAACCTGTTCTACCACTGTCTGATTTATTTCTTTGAGACAGAATCTCTAACTAAATCTAGAACTTGCAGTTTTCATTAGACCACATTTAGTCACTCAACACTCTCAGGAAACACCATAGGTACCACATCCAATGTGATGTTTAGCAACTGTCTACAGTTTGATTAATTGTAGCCAAAGTCACAACTGGCAGGCAGAGTCCTGATGTCCTTCAATACCTCACTTCAGACTTTAAGCTAATACCTCCATCTATCCTTTCAGCCACCAGTACAAAATATGTCTTTGTGATCTACCCTGGTGTTACATAACTTATCATTGTCACCTGCTATGCCTAGTCTAAGCCATCAGGAGAAAGAAAAATTGGTGCATTGTTTTCCATTCCTGTAACAAGTTCATTCTGACAACATCTTGTTCAAAGAGAAATTCACCATGCCTTGCAGAGCATGCAGAGTGTGCTGAACCTAGGAGTATGAGGTCCCTAGTCTCCTTCCTTCCTTCCTTCTTTCCTTCCTTCCTTCCTTCCCTCCCTCCTTCCTTCCTTCCTTCCTTCCTTCCTTCCTTCCTTCCTTCCTTCCTTCCTTCCTTCCTTCCTTCCTCTCTCCTTTCCCCACCTCCTTTTTCCCCTTAATTCTCTTTTTTCTGGGATGACACTTCTAAATTACTTTCTCTCTGCTCATTGTGAAAATCTGGTTGTGTGACATCAATCCACTCTCCACTGGGACCTTTTCTAAGATAGCCTTGTTCAAATATAACTTTTATTCTCCAGTTGTAATTATCATGTCAGAGGCTTGCTGCTGAATAAGCTCACTCTATTCTAGTTCTTTTGGAACTCTGGCTGGTTGGTTCAACTCAGCTGTTTTGGCCCAAACTCTTCTCTAAGCTGACTAATTCAAATTGTCTTCTCTCAGCTTCTGACTGAATTGCTCTGCTTGGTCTCTAATTCTGACAATTTGTTCTAATCTTCTGGCATCTCCCTCTTCTCTGGCATTGGCTGCCTTTGCACAGGCTCTTTACTTGGGCTCATATGATAACTAAAGACAGGCTGATGCACTGATCTGGGAGTAAAACCATGTGTCATTAGAAGTCATTTTATTGTCATGTTTCTTTAGCAGAATAATAGTAGGTTTCCCCCAAGTGAATGACCTACTAGTCACACATTCTTGGCCACTTTAGCAGAGTAGGGGTGCTATTTCATGGTGTCAGTCTTAAAACCAATTTAAAAAAAATGACTGGTTACTCATATAACTTTTATGCTGCTTTTGTAGGTTGCAGGGTTTGTAGATGGGTGATGTTGCTAATTCCTTTCCTTCTCCAGTAGCATACCCAAAGTATCTTCTAGCACTTTGAACATTATATATATATATGTGTATATATATATATATATATATATATATATATATATATATCAGTTCATCACTTAACCATCATCAAGGATGTTCCTTATAGTAGATAGTAACTAACAGAAAACCATAACTAACAAAGTGCAGAGAATAAAAGACTGGGAATACATTGTTCAGATGTGGGGTCTTTGTGTTATATCTTCTGACAGAAATGGAACTGAGGCTCTTATCAACCACACATAAGCTTGACCTTTTTCCTGTTACCCTAGTTCTTCCTCCATTTATACCTAAAGGCCCTGCTAGTACCCAAAAGATGGACTTGGGCGTTTTCTGTATTTCCCCTATGTAGTTATGTCAATTAAAACTCTCTCTGCTTCCCAACAATACCACCCCCCTCAATAAATGCTTGAACCTAGTCTATCATGGACACCTCTCAGAAACATTGGTTTTTGCCCTAAATCTCAGGTCACTATGGCAAGGAAATAGATAGCACTGGGAGAGAACATCAGTAAGATCAAAATATGAAAAACAAACAAGCAAGCAAACAAACAAATAAATCAGTTGGCATGTAAGGGCCCATAATTCACCAAAGAATTTTACCTGAATGCTCAAATAATATGTAAATGCAAAGAGTGTTTTATTCTTTAGAAGTCTAGCATGCTGAAGTCTTCTATTACCAATATAGAGAGACACCCAAGTGAGCCCGCAGGCCTGATTTAAACCACATTAGGGAATTCTGGGGTAAGTGACCTCTATGTTAATCTGTTGGGGCCATCTCTATGGACTCTCCATTACTGGGACATGGGACCTGCAAACTTGCTGGGGAGGTCTGGAAATTGTTCAGGAAAAGTCTAGAAACTGTTGCTGACCCATTGTCCTTGCCTCAGACCAGGTGGTAGGTCAACTTCTTAGGCCTGGACTTGACTGGAATTGCTCAGTTCTTAGCCTAGTCTCCTCAACTGCCAATTTGAAGTCTGTCAATGGAATCAGTCTAGCCTTCTCAGGCAGAGAAATACTGAAAGCCCTTCCTTATCTGGATGTTTTACACACACACACACACACACACACACACACACACACACACACACACACACACGATGAAGAAAAGCCCACAGTACATGAAATGGAAGAGGTAGGTGCTTTGTATGTGACCTCTGAAGGCTCAGGGGCTTCTCAGTGGGTTCCTTCAGTATTAGCTCACCCCCTTCTTAAAAAATGTATTTATTTCACCATGTATTTCTGTTGTAATTTTATTCCCTGAGACACAATGTATACTACAGCAGGGGCTTCTGGGACTCGGATTCACACTTATCACCCTATTGCCTTCACCTTAGAAAGGAGATTTAGGAGTATTACTTCTGTCTCGAAGATTCCTCCTTGTATGTTTTTTGTTAATAGCAAAATATGCTGCAGCCTTGTGTCAAACACTCAGACACAAGCAAATGGCTCCCCTGAGACTTATTAATGAGGCCCTGTGGAACTGGGAGGAAATATGAAGCCCATATGAGCTCATTTATGAAGCATATGCTTTGTTCTAAAGTCTAGCCACATCTCCTTCCCCTTGGGAGGCTTATGCCACTGAGAGGGTAAATACTAGTTTTAGGCAAATTTCAAACTGTCTCAAATGCCCTCCTCCCTTTTCTAGGAGCAAGGCCTCTAGAAAAGCTGTCATTGTGAAGTCCTTTGTGTGGCCCTTTGAGATGTTTATCAATCTCTTTAAAAGCTGTGTCTCTCTCCATTTACAGGCAGAAAGGCTTTCAGAAGGGCAAGGAGGCTTTTCTTTGAAATGGAAACACTAAAGACCTTAGAACAGACAGTTTCCTTCTGGAAAACAAGAGGGAGTATACATTAACTTAGGTCTCTTGGCTCCCAAGTTGAAAAACTCCATTATTTTGTAGAGATGAGAAATTCTGCTTTTTCTCTCACTGTAGATAATTAACTGAAGAGGTGGCAACTTTGGCCACTGGTTGAACTGAGGATGAAATGTGGGGAGAAAAGGGCACTAACTACTTTTACTTCAGTAAAATATTGCCTCCCTTGAAAATGTGTGTGATGGAGAGTGTGTGCCTAGCTATCTAAATGCATGATCTTTCCTTCTTCCATTATCTTTTCACTTTTTAGTGTGTGTATGTGTGTGTGTGTGTGTGTGTGTGTGTGTGTAAGAGAGATAGACCACTAGTGTTTTAGTGACTTGCCTGTATTATACACTGTAGCCTTCTTTTATACTTTGTGGGTTTTTTGTTTGTTTGTTGTTTGTTTGTTCATTTGTTTGCTTTTTGAGATAAGGTCTTACTTAGCCCAGGATGGCTTAGAGCTCATTATATAATTAAGGCTAACCTTGAGTATATCTCCTGATTACTGGAATGAGAGAGATCTGTGATTATGCATAAAAAGGTAGTTTAGGAGACTGAAGAAAGACTTCCTGCATGCTATGCTGGCACTCTTATAATGGAGCTGCATCAACAGCCCCTAAAATGTCTAAATTTTACATGTACATACAATACTTACACACTCTCAGAGGCCTGGCACCACAGATCAAGTGGAGATAGAAGTACACTTAGAAGGCACATAGGTTTTGTTGTTGGTGTTTGTTTGTTTTTTTTGGGTTTTGTTTGTTTTTCATGAAGAATATTTGAATCACTGATTGAATATATCTGGGAGATATCTAGTTTTCTTGGGGTGTTTGTTTGTTTGTTTGTTTTTTGTTTTGTACCCTTTGTAAGCAGTTTAAAAGTAAAATACAGGATATTTACATTTTGATCTTTATTGATAGTATTCAGGATGAATGGAATTATAAATTTAGAAAGTAAGTATGGTGGCGTATGGCTAAGTTCACAGCACTCAGGAAGCATAGGCAAAAATGTTGCCCCAAGTGCCAAGCCAGCACGGTCTCTGTACTAGGGTTAGGTCAGGCAGTGCTATATAGTGAGCCTCTAAAAAGTAAAGAAACAAATAAGAAATATAGTTTTTCTCTTCTTATGATGAGTCATTTCTTGGAGCACAAAATTTTTTTCAACCACATTGCTCATTTCTTTGGCCCCTCTGCCAGTGCCTGACTAATACAGAATTGGATGCTCACAGTCATCCTGTAGATGGAGCACAGGGTCCCCAATAAAGGAGCTAGAGAATGTACCCAAGGAACTGAAGGGGTTTGCAGCCCCATATGAGGAACATCAATATGAACTAACCAGTACCCCCAGAGCTCCTTGGGACTAAACCACCAATCAAACAAACAAACAAAACAAATTAACAAACAAAAAACACATGGTGGGACTTGTGGCTCTAGCTATATATGTAGCAGAGGATGGCCTCATCGGTTATCAATGGGAGGAGAGGCCCTAGGTTCTATGCCCCAGTATAGGAGAATACCAGGGCCAGGAATGGGAGTGGGTGGGTTGGGGAGCAAGGGGGGGATAGGGGATTTTTGGAGGGGAAACTAGGAAAGGGGATAACTTTTAAAATGTAAATAAAAATATCTAATAAAAAAAAGACCTGCTGCAGGTTAGATATTTACATTACAATCCATAACAGCAACAAAATTACAGTTATAAAATATGAATAATTTTGTAGTTGAGGGTCACCACAACAGTAAGAACTACATTAAGGAGTTAAGCAATTAGGAAAGTTGAGAACCACTGTTCTAAAGAAACAATGGAAACAAGTACCTCAAAAAGATTAAGATTTTCCCAGGAATCCCACTTGGAAGGGAAGAAACCCCCTAAAGCATAGTACCAGCACAGGAGGAATATGTCTTCTAGGAAGAGAGTTCCCAGCATTCTGACAAATTAACACTAGAGTCACCCTCATAGTCTCCCTGGAGCCTCCACCATCCCAGGTCTCTAGTATATCCTAAAGATCTCTCCTCTTCCCACCCCCATCCACCACCAATTAATGATACCATTATGCTTGCATATAAGAGCCTAGCTGAGTGAAGCAGATGCAAAGACCCACAGCCAAACATTAGATGAAGCTCAGGAAGTATTTAATAAGAGAGTTGTGGATTGAGAAATGTGGAGGGTAGAGGAACTCCACCAGAAGACCAAACTAACCTGCACCTTTCGAGGTTCCCAGAGACCAACACACCAACCAAAAAGCATAGCCATGTAGAGAACCAGTTGCCTTGGCTCTGTGCTCTCCTCAAAGATTGACCTCTTTAAGGGTTCAAACTGTATGTTCAGAAGATATAACTTCTTTAGAATAAAATGGAGGCGATAGAACTAAAACAAAAGGGAAAAAAAATGACCCAGGTCAGCCATTTCCTCAGTATTTGCACTCAGCAAAATTTACAGGGACCTCAAGGCTGCATACATTTGATGGCTCTATATCACAGGTATGAGGACGTAGGGCTGCAGTGAACTGCCTGCCACATTTTGATGAGATATTCTTTAATCTCAGGGGGCTTGGATATACTTATCCTGCATGCTAGAGAGAAAATGAAATATAAGCATCTCACCATATTTATGTTTAATGTTCAGGCTGAGAAGGGATGCTTGGAAAGGTAGAGGTTCTGGTCTTAAATCAAGTCTGCCTCTTGCAGTGTGTCTTGGGAAAGTTTCTTGCCTTTCAGCTCTTTTGAGTATGAGGACCATTATGATGCCTAAGCCAGAGAGTAGAAAGATGGCCTTAGAGCTTTCTGAGCACAACCGATGTACAGTGGGCAATCACAACTAAGTTACTTCCATCAGGGCTAGATTATAGCACAATATCATTTATGTTTAGCTTGGATAATTAACACTAGATTTGGATCTCAACTGACCCTTTCCATGGTATTTTTCTCTGTCCACCACTAGGCTGTGCATTTTGCTGTTGACTCTACTATTGGCCACAGAAATCATTCACTGCCTTGGTAGCCCGTCAGACATAATCCAAATACAGATCACAAACCTTCTACCTGCAGGCTCTCTGCTTATGGACCTCCAGCTAAACTGCCTTTGTGGGTTTGAACTTGTTGAAGAACGTTTCTCAGACTCTGTTGTCCTCTGTTGTACCCAGGTTTCTCTCTCCTTCTCAAATGTATGGTGAAATTAGTGGCAAATTATTACCTATTTGCAATTTACATTTGTATAAGGTGTTCAATATATTTCAAATTTTCTATTATGTACAACATGTATATGAATAATGTTTAAAATAAATGTATTTTAAGATTTGTTAACATTTTAGTGTAAGTTGATTTTCAAAGTCAATTTCAACTCTGATGAGTGATTCAATTTTGATAAAACATAACACTGATCATAGTTAACAGTTGCAATTCAATTTTAAAATTATACAAAAACTATAAGGCAAAACATTTGTAGTCATTTGATTTTTTACAATAATTCCAAGGTACTGCAATCTATAAAAGGTATTTTTTAAAGAAAATTGTAAAATGTAAACAATGGAATACCCAGGTGAAGGATGTTAAAATGTATTATATTCTTTATACCAGTAAAGTATTGACTCAATATTGACCATGAAAATAAATGTAAGTATTTAAATGTTCTTAAAACAATTGAAATATTCTCTCTCACTTGAACTTGTTCTTTGGAAATTACATACTTCGTATTTTCAGCATATTCATCCCCATCCCTGTCCTCTTCCGAAGCCAAGTATCTTTTTCTACCCACTGAATTTTGTGTGTTCCTTTTTAATTTTTTTTTTAACCAAACAAGTATAGTGGTTGCTGCCCATACACTCTTGAATGTGTGCCTTCTCATTGTATAGAGTGGGTGATTTTGATAGTTCAGTTAGAAGTTTCTGAAAGTTCAAGGCCACATATTATAATTTCCTAATACATTGACAGCACTTTAGCATTACATAAAAATGATGAGTTATGCCTCTCTTTGGGTTGAGAAAATCTATGCTAAGCCAGACGCTACAATTATTACACAATGAAGAAATCAGAAATATGATCTATTAACATAATTCTAAGTTGCCTTAAGAAATAAAACTTTACTGAAAATAGATTTATGGTGAGCTAATGATAAAGGCAACTCAGTAAATGCCAGAGCATGAGAGAAGTTTCTGTGATTTATGGCTTAGAAGAAGTCAGAAAAAATCCGCTAATTACCTTGGAAAATTAAGTTAGTAAAATATGTATAGGTTTTAAGAGTTATAAATGTAATCAGACATAAGAATTCCTTATCTACTTTAATTTAGTAAGTGAAAAAAAAACTTACAAAGAATATTTAAGTAGTTCTTTTGAAGGAAATAAAACATGAAAAAATGAATCACATGCCATAAACTAAATAACTAATGGATGGCACATGGATCCTCTTAAGGGCTGCTTTTATGTGAGCCAGGGAAAAGCATAAGACTAAATTGGTAGTTACATAATTTGTATTATGGAGAAAGTATTGAATCAAGGAGGCCAGACAGAGGAAGAGAGAAAATGGTCCCTTAAGAAGAACACTTTGCACTCTTTGCACTGTGTCCGGGAATCTTGGGCCTTAAATGAGCTGAATCTTCCATTCAAATCATTTGTTCCCTTTCAGTCTGAAAGAAAGGAAGAAACAAAGAATGAAAACAAGGATGGACATTATCATCTTATGTGAAGTGGGGTGTGGAGGCAGGATTGCTAGGCACTCTCAGTTTTTACACAGGAGATAATCCAAGAAAATGAACAGTCAAAGCTCTTGGGGGGTTCTATTTTTAAAAGATCTTACCAATTACAGTTGGCAAGCTCATGAATATGATAATCCTCTCAGCTGCTTGTTTCCTCTCAGTTAAGAAACAGTCTGGAATGGGCATTCATCTCTAAGACTCTACTCTATTGCACTCCACTCCCAAGCTTTTTGCAACATAACTTAAATTCCAACGTATTGATATGAAACCCACTGTTAATAATTCCTATCTACTGTCTCTCAGCACCTGGTCATTTTTATCTGATGAACATTCTCTGGGCTGGCTTTGCAAGCCGGAGACCGCAGTTATTCACTTATATCCACAATTTATTAACTCTGTTACAGTCATGGACATAAAGAGTTTAGGTGTGACTCAGTATTTGCTGTTCCCTTTGAGATTTATTTCAAGACACTTTGTGACCCTATAAGTTTGAAAGGCCCATATAAAAAAGGGTTTATTCTTAGAGCTATGATCAGCAGGGTGGCTTCCCTTAAAGCCTTGGATTTAGTTGTGTGAGAGACTTTTCTTTTTAGCTTCTGTGTGAAATAGACCTCAATAAAATTTAAGTGTAAATTCAAGTAAGTAGGATATTTGTGTTAATAAGCTGTCATTTCATAAGCTTTCCCAGTCTAGAATATGTAAGGATCTTAGAAACAAATGCAATAGTTTTACCTTAGTGGGTCTAAAAAAAAAAAAACCAAACAAACAACAAAAAACAAAACAAAACAAAACAAAAAAACATAATTTCTTTCAATTTTAGCCTAAGAAAACAATGGGTCAAATGAATAGATGTACTTGCCAGTCATGCAACTTCACTTATCAGATTCTTTATTTTTTCTTAAAAAAACAAAACAAAACAAAACAAAAATAAACAAACAAACAAAAACACCCTTGGAAGTACAGGCATCAACCTGAAACTCAGTTTTAACTGTGGCCTGTGTCTCTCTACCGACTGGATACATTGAGGAGTAGCAGCATTAGACCCATCAACAAGGTTCAGTTCCCACTAAGGCAGCCACAGGCATCAAAGCTGCATTGCAGTGATCCTCAATGCGTTGCATTCAATCAGATGCTATTTTACCAGAAGTGAGAATGCACCACCCGTGAATGCAGCTTTCTTTGCTCAGCAATGATAGCTAATGTTGAAACATTTCAGTACTGCAGAAAAAAGTAAAAACAGAGGAAAATGCTTACTCATTCGCCTTTTATGAAAATTATTTATAAACATAAACATTTATGATGAGGAAGGGATCATAAATGCTAGTTCTAATGATTATTACCAGTCAAATTATTAATTGCACCAACTGTTGAGAAGTCCACGCACAGGCCAGACTCTAGGACTCAGCACCAAATTTAAAATCATGTATTCACAAGCCCAGTTAGTGGCACATATCCACGGGTGGTCAGCATCTTAAACAAACTAAAGTCATACATTTGTTCCAATGAGAAATAGAGTTGTTGAAATTTTTGCTTTCTATGTTCTCATCATGACAAAAGCAACACTGGACTGGATTTATATGCCCCTACTCCCAAATTCACATATTGAAATCTAATGCCCATGAGATCATTTCAGGGAGTGGGATATTGTGAAGTTAATTAGGACTTGAGGAGGACACTGTAGAGGTTATGTCTGGTTCTTCTTCCCAGCTCCACTCTCCCAGAAATAAGACTCAGGGTCAAAATATATTTACAAATACCTTGTCTATATAGCTAGGTTTTTCTCTTATTAAATAATAACTTAAATTATCTCATTTATTCTAATCTACATTCTGCCACATGGCTGGTTACCTATTCTCAGGTACCATGCGTCCATCTTATCACATCTTCCTGAGTGACTTTCTCACACCTGGCTCTATTCCAGAATTCTTTCTGCCTCCTGGATGTCCCACCTTTTAGTCTACTCTTTCCTATAGGCTATGGGTTTTTTTTTTTTTAATTGATGGGTGATTTATCCATACAATACACAAGATATTCTCTCTAGAGGGCACAATATCATAGATAGGATTCTCTTCCCATAAAAGAGACTAAGAGTTACCTTTTACCTTCCACAACCTAGACATTGATCTATGAGCAAAAAGCAAACGATCATGACATACCATGTCTACCCACCATACCTTAAACTAGGACTTTATAGTCTCTAACATACAGGAAAGTATTCAGTCACTATAAGTCATCCAGTTATAACAATTTAGTATAAGACACACAATGATAAAGAAAGGATCTTAGAGTATTTAAAACTATCATACAGTTATTCTATCATATAATTATGTTCCTTATATTTGCATATGTATTTGTGATCAAGTTCATTACAAAATTATATAATTGTAGTGTACTAATGAGTAAATGATGAAGGCAGGTTGAACTTGTAAATTACGCATTGCACCAGATTCCTTTAATACATATTGTTGAAATTAAGGTCTCATTCTTTGTTATTTAAGTAATGTTGCTGGATAGTGACACATTAAGAGTCTCTGAATTTCTGTGCACTGGAGAAAGTGCAAGATGAGAAAACATACCTTGCTAATAGGGAACATATATCCTTGTAGAGTCTAAATAAAAAGCAAAATATTTAACACAGGGACAAATTCGTATGCCTGCTCATTTATTAACTAGACAGCTAAAAAGCAACATTGTGTTCTGAGCAAGTGTTGTGTAGCAGTTTTCTCCAAGACTGAAACTCCCCACCCTGTAGAGAAGCCCATTAAGACAGAAGGTAAAACACTCAAAATAGACTCAGAGGAAGTCCCCAAAACTGACAAGATTTGCTAGGCTCCTCACTCACTGAAGACTTAGATAAAAGTACCTTTCTGGATGAAGCAGAAAGCAGCAGAATTGTCTAGAATAGGTTTATACTGAATCACTAAGAAAAAACTCACTCTCCCACCTGTTGATCTATGCAGGCTATGCAGTACGCTCCTGGTTCCCAGAGTTTGTCAGCTGTCATCTATGTTAGGGTGAGCTTTGGAGATATAGCTATTTGGGGGTCAGTTTTTGTTCCTGTAAGTAACCCCAATAAAATTCATTAGTGTGGGAAAAGCAGGAACTAGAATGAGGTAAACACTTGTAGAAGCCATGTAAGACAAACTCGAGGAGGCGGCAAGGGAATAAGAGAAAGAATTTAACTATGAGAACATTGTGCAGTGACTTTTATTTATACGTATTAGCACAAACTGCTATGGAGCCTCATGATAAAGAGGGTATTTTAGAAATGAAATAAAACTCATGAGTTTAATTTGACACAATCTTCATCTCCATAGCAACTTCCAGGTGAGTTGGGATGGTTGGAGGCCTCTGGCTTCCGCTACCGCTATCCCATCAGTCCTGGGACTTAACTGAGAATCCTCTCGGATATCCTGCTGCTGCTCTGAGATCCTTCAGCGTTGATCCTGCATGAACAGCTCTTCACATTCTCCTCCAGCTCATAGATATGGTCGATGTTGGGGTGGGCCAACTCAAAGCCCTGAATCTGGGCTTGGGTTATAGTTGAGTTGGTTAACCCATAAGCTCTTCTGCATCAATATGAGGGTCAACTTTCCCATACTGCCCAGGTGAAAGGCAGGGACAGCTTTACTGCCCTCAACAGCAGGAGAGATTCAGACCTCTGAGTCTGAATTTTTAAAGACTGTGGGACTTTCAAATAATTTATGTTTTATGTTATATTAACATTAATATTATATTAATATGAAAAGCTGGCTTTCAAAGCCCAAAGTTGAATTGCTACCACACTCATCTCTGAAACACATGTTAAGGTCTGCCACAGAAATATCCCTCTCTGGGTATAAATTTCTGATTTAGTTGGGGTTTATATTACTGTGATAAATATCACGACTAAAAGCAGGTTGAGAAGTAAAGGGTGCATCACATCTCTTGTAGTCATCATCCAGGAAAGTCAGGAAAGGAATGTAAGGTAGGAACTTGGAGGCAAGAAGTAAGGTAGAAGTCACAGAGGAAGGCTGCTAACTTGTTTGCTCTCCGTGGCTTGCTCAGCCTGATTTCTTAAGCCATCTCTGTCTCTAGAAACTGCACCACCTACAATGAGCTAGGCCCTCTCATATAAATCACTAATTAGGAAAATGCTACACAGAATTGTCTACAGGCATTTTCTCAGTTAAAGTCTCCACTTCCCAGATATATTATGTTTGTGTTAAGCTGACAAAAATTAATCAGTGCAGTCACCTATCTGATCTTGTATTTGGAGATCCATTAAGAATGTTTGGGAGCCCATGACCACACAAATTTTACCTCTGAATTGAATGAGATGAATCTTTGAGCAAGAAAAACATGTGTTAAAGAGGAGGACATGAGGACTGGGATTCATGTGTGAGATACTTTTTTTTTACAATAGTCTGCTTTCTGATTACACAGTTGCCTTTTAGGTGGCTGGAATACAACAGGGCATAGTAACTCTTTATCTTTTGACAGTGTGATTGTGGGCCAGATCCTTTGTGCAGTTCTGATTTTCAAACATATCCAGGTTCAGTTTTTTTGGTTAACATAAATATCTGAAAGTCAGCCATTAATAGACAATGTATGTGCTAGCACCACCTGCACTTCATTACCAAAAGCCCTCAAAGCCCTAATAGTGATTCCCTGTGGGAAGGAAACATTATCATTCCTGGTTGGCAATACTGGTAAGTGACAGATAAGAATTCACATCTGGCTATCTTACATCCAGGATTTCTAAAAGTGCAGAAAGAGCATATCAAACTTAAACCATGTTTAAGCTAAAAGTATGTAGATTTGGGGAAACGAGGACAATAAAAAAAAGTATAAAATGGATGAAAGAACCTCTGGTGGAATCACAATGCCTGACCTAAAGCTGTACTACAGAGCAATTGTGATAAAAACTGCATGGTACTGGTATAGCGACTAACAAGTAGACCAATGGAATAGAATTGAAGACCCAGAAATGAACCCACACACCTATGGTCACTTGCTCTTTGACAAGGGAGCAAAAACTATTCAGTGGAAAAAAGACTGCATTTTCAACAAATGGTGCTGGCACAACTGGCGGTTATCATGTAGAAGAATGCGAATTGATCCATTCCTATCTCATTGTACTAAGGTCAAATCTAAGTGGATCAAGGAACCCCACATAAAACCAGAGACACTGAAACTTATAGAGGAGAAAGTAGGGAAAAGCCTCGAAGATATGGGTACAGGGGGAAAATTCCTGAATAGAACAGCAATGGCTTGTGTTATAAGATCAAGAATTGACAAATGGGACCTCATAAAATTGTAAAGCTTCTGCAAGGGAAAAGACACCATCAATAAGACAAAAAGGCCACCAACAGATTGGGAAAGGATCTTTACCTATCCTAAAACAGATAGGGGACTAATATCCAATATATATAAAGAACTCAAGAAGGTGGACTCCAGAAAATCAAAGAACCCTATTAAAAATGGGACTCAGAGCTAAACAAAGAATTCTTACCTGAGGAATACCAAATGGCTGAGAAGCACCTGAAAAAATGCTCAACATCCTTAGTCATCAGGGAAATGCAAATCAAAACAACCCTGAGATTCCACCTCACACCAGTCAGAATGGCTAAGATCAAAAATTCAGGTGACAGCAGATGCTGGTGAGGATGTACAGAAAAACGAACACTCCTCCATTGTTGGTGGGATTGCAAGCTTGTACAACCACTCTGGAAATCAGTCTGGTGGTTCCTCAGAAAATTGGACATAGTACTACTGGAGGATCCTGCAATACCTCTCCTGGGCATATATCCAGAAGATGTTCCAACCGGTAAGGAGGTCACATGCTCCACTATGTTCATAGCAGCCTAATTTATAATAGCCAGAATTTGGAAAGAACCCAGATGCCCCTCAACAGAGGAATGGATACAGAAAATGTGGTACATCTACACAATGGAGTACTACTCAGCTATTTTAAAATATGAATTTATGAAATTCCTAGGCAAATGGATGGACCTGGAGGGCATCATCCTGAGTGCGGTAACCCAATCACAAAAGAACTCATACAATATGTACTCCCTGGTAAGTGGATATTAGCCCAGAAACTTAGAATACCCAAGATATAAGATACAATTTGCTAAACACATGAAACTCAAGAAGAACAAAGACCAAAGTGTAGACACTTTGCCCCTCCTTAGAATTGGGAACCAAACACCCATGGAAGGAGTTACAGAGACAAAGTTTGGAGCTGAGACGAAAGGATGGACCATCTAGAGACTGCCATATCCTGGGATCCATCCCATAATCAGCCTCCAAACGCTGACACCATTGCATACACTAGCAAGATTTTACTGAAAGGACCCAGATATAGCTGTCTCTTGTGAGACTATCCCGGGGCCTAGCAAACACTGAAGTGGATGCTCACAGTCAGCTATTGGATGGATCACAGGGCCCCCAATGGAGGAGCTAGAGAAAGTAACCAAGGAGCTGAAGGGATCTGCAACCCTATAGGTGGAACAACAATATGAACTGCCCAGTACCCCCCAGAGCTTGTGTCTCTAGTTGCATATGTATCAGAAGATGGCCTAGTCAGCCATCAGTGGAAAGAGAAGCCCATTGGTCTTGCAAACTTTATCTGCCTCAGTACAGGGGAACACCAGGGCCAAGAAGTGGGAGTGGGTGGGTAGGGGAGTGGGTGGTGGAGCGGGTGGGGGACTTTTGGGATAGCATTGGAATTGTAAATGAAATAAATACCTAATAAAAAAAAACAAAAACAAAAAACGTTAAAATAAAAAAGTATAAAATGTAAATATAAAATTAGATGCTTTTTATAAAATTGAAGATACATGGTATAAAATCTGCTAGTAAACATCTTTTATGATACTGTAGAAAATTAGTTTTTTCTAATAATTTTTGAAGATATTTAACTCTACAAACTAATGAATAGTAACAGAAAAATTAGCTGAAATCACAGTTTCAGTAAAGTTTTGCCTCTGTTATTTTGCTCTCTCTTTTTGTTCTCCTTGTTTTTCTGTCTGGGTGTTCTCTGTATGCATGGCTCTATCAACTATTTATCATCTATCTATCATCTACCATCTATTATATATCTGTCTATATTTATCAATAATAACTATAACCTATTATATATCTATCTTTCTATATTTTCTATCAATAAAATCTATCTATCCATCATCTATCTCTCTTTCTATATATCTATCTATGTACCTTTGTGTGAAAAGATAAAATCTAGTTACAGGAAATTCCACCACCTTAGCTAAGTTTATATAATACTCATTTAAGTTTATATTGGTTTGTTTCAAAAGAGTTATATCTTGTGTTTAAAACTAATTATTTAGAGTTCTCCTAACAACAATTAACTGAACTACATTAAAATAAATTAAAATGAAAATGAGGCCAAAATAAAAAGTTTCAAATGCCATTATAAAATTAGATGCTTTTCACAAAGTTAAAGATTCATGGTATGAAATCTACCCAAAATTATCACTTAGGGTAATGTGGAAGAGTAGTTTTGTTAATAAGATGTGAAGATATTCAATTTTAGACTGTACTGACTAATAAGTGAAAAAAGAAGAGGGAAAATCAGTCTTTTGATAGAAATACAGTTAGTTTTTATCAGCATATTTAGCAAGCTCTGGTGACTTGAATATGCTTTGTCCAAGGAGTGGCACAATTAAGAGATGTGGCCTTGTTGGAGGAAGCGTGCTACTGTGGGGGTGGGATTTAAGAGAACTTTCTCTTAGCTCTCTGAAAGTCAGACTTCTACTGACCTTCAGATGAGGGTGTAGAACTCGTAACTCTTCTTGTGCCATCCCTTCCTGGACACTGCCATGCTCCTGCCTTGAGTAATTAACTGAACCTCTGAACCTGTAAGTCATCTCCAATTAGATGTTGTCATTATAAGAGTTGCTTTGGTCATGATGTCTCTTCACAGCAATGGAAATCCTAAGACACAAGCTTATACATTAAGATACATGCAAAGTGAAAGCTTATTATCATTTTATCAGAAATCTTCCAACAAAACAGATCCATATTTGTAAAGTATGCATGAAAGTACTCCTAGACACTCCTGTGCTTGACTGTGAAGGGCTGAATAAAGTCTCAGAATGACTTACGAGGGCCAAGTGGTAGTCAGGAAAAGCTGCAAACCATTCTGAATTGCTTTTAAGTAATAAATTAAAACAGTTGAAAATGTTGTTGTCCGTAGACAAGTTAGCAGGTAAAGAGCCTACAAATACAAATCCCTGTCCTCAGTGTTCAGGCACCTCATGTTCTTGTGTGTGTTGAGATACACGTGAAGCTTCCCATTGGAGCATGCAAGCACCCCACTTCAACTCTCAACTGGGTAAAAACATAAATATTGCCCGAGCTTTTGTCCCCGCCGGCAAGAACACACTCAGGACAACCGGAATCTTCTGTGGCAAAGCTTTTATTGCTTACTTCTCAGGAGGGAAGACCCCGAGCCCGGAAAATGGCGCTGCTTATATAGCCCGCAGCGTGACGTTTCAGCACCTGATGTGGCGTGACAGCTCCTGATTTGTTGCTCACCCATCACCCCATTACTATGCCACGAGATGGGCAGTGACTAGGCGTGAGTTCACTCTTGCACTTGCGCATAAGGCTTGTTTACTTGTTAGGCACAGCGGAGGCCAGCGCCATCTTATAATGGCGATTGCTCACAGCACGGCTCTCCACACATAAAGACTGCTTCATCAGCTGATTTCAGCCTCTGAGTAGAAGTCTTATGCTTAGTCTAAAAATACTCAACTAGCATGCAGTGCCAAGAAACCTGAATCTTGAAATGTGGGTTTGGCTTTTTTTGCTTGTTTGTTTGTTTGGAAATGACTTTGCATGTATAAGAAAACATTTTCACATTTAATTGTCATAGTATTAAAAACAACATTTTTAATGCAAAAAAGATTTTTATTCTATTTTTTTTATTTTAAGTGATACTCAAAAGATACTTTCAAAACCATAAGGGTCAAGACTAAGTTTTCCAGTACAAGTTTATTCTTGAGAGTAATTCTCTTACTTTAGTGTTGTCTTAGTCAGGGTTTCTATTCCTGCACAAACATCATGACCAAGAAGCAAGTAGGGGAGGAAAGGGTTTATTCAGCTTACATTTTCCACATTGCTATTAGTCACCAAAGGATGTCAGGACTGGAACTCAAGCAAGTCAGTAAAGAACATCCTTCCATGGCCTCTGCATCAGCTCCTGCTTTTTGACCTGCTTGAGTTCCTTTAGTGATGAACAGCAATGTGGAAATGTAAACTGAATAAACCCTTTCCTCTCCAATTTGCTTCTTGGTCATGATGTTTGTGCAGGAATAGAAACCCTGACTAAGACAAGGGTCTACCTCCATTGGTGACCAGCATTGTAGGACATGGTAAAGTAATGACTAGAGCTTCTGAAGTGGAACATAAGATAAGCCACAGTTTGGAGAGCATTTCTGTCTTTAATGGCTTCTGGGAAGAGTGCTCTCAGGGTGAGGGGCTCTTCAAGCAGATGCTACTTTGAACAAAAGCATCTTTCCTTTTGGACACAAACAGATTGCCACTATGCTAGTTGCAGACTCTAGATTCTAATGCACAGAAATATTATGTAACATGGTTCTAGTGCAGCAGTTTGAACTTAAGGACATGTGTTGTTGTTTAGGTGATATTTTTAGGATTAAAGTACTAATGATCACCTTTCTGCTGGTCATAGTGCTAGCTAGTCTGCTCCTCTAGAGACTCCATATCCTGAGCCAGGGAGGGATCATAGATGAAATGCCCTATAATGGGGAAAGGGAACTTGTAGAGCGCACCTCCAGAAGAAAGACAGGGCATCAAGTGAGGGATGGGGTTGCCATCCCACAGTCAAAACTCTGACCCATAATTATTCCTGCCTGAAAGAACTGCAGGATGGAAGTGGAGAAGAGCCTGAGGAAAAGAAGATCCAGCGACGGATCCAAAGTGGGATCCAGCTCAATGGGAGTCCCGAAGACCTGACACTATTACTGAGGCTATGGAATGCTCAGAGAAAGGGACCTATTATGACTGCCCTCTGAAAGACCCCAAGCAGCTGAAAGAATCAGATGTAGATATTTGCACCCAACCAATGGACAGAAACTGTTGACCCCTGTGGTTGAATAAGAGGAAAGCTGGAAGAAGCTGAGGAAGAGGACAACCCTGTAGGAGGACAAGCAGTCTCAATTAACCTTCACCCCAGGGATTTCTCATACCCTGGACCACCAACCAGGCAGCATACACCAGCTGATATGAGGCCCCCAACACATATACAGCAGAGGACTGCAGGGTCTGGGAAGTCAGAGAAGATGCACCTAACCCTCAAGAGATTGAAGGCCCCAGGGAGTTTAGAGGTCTGGTGGGGTGGGGGTGAGATTGGGGACATCCTTGTGGAGACAGGGGGATGGAGAGGAGGTATGGGATGTGGAACAATCAGAGAGTGGACCAGGAG
The DNA here is from genome assembly GCF_000001635.26 of Mus musculus. Taxonomy (NCBI): domain Eukaryota; kingdom Metazoa; phylum Chordata; class Mammalia; order Rodentia; family Muridae; genus Mus; species Mus musculus. The sequence goes on along the minus strand of NC_000077.6, from coordinate 10,036,491 downwards.
GGGAATAAAATCTGGAGTTTAAAATAAATAAATAAATAAATAAATAAATAAATAAATAAATAAAAACTCTAATTATCATCTGCTGATTCTGAAATATTTAGTCAATGGGGACAAGTGCAATGAAGCCCATGTCCTATTAGTTATGTGCCAGTTCCCCAGTGCTAAGGTCTAGCCTCTGGTATTGCACTGACCTTGAGGTTAGCTGAGGACTCCCAGAGACATAACCCTTTTACCTCCATGTTTGGGGCTAATCAACATCAACTTTGCTTCATTTTCAGACTGGAGAGAGGGGCCATCATCAGTAGCACCAAAATGTTTATGTACCAACTTCATACCTGAACTGTCTGTGTCCTCTCTGTAGGCCCAACTGACTGAGTAGAAGAGAGCAATGTGGAACTAGAAATTCAGTCAGGTAAAATGCAAGGTTGAGAAATCTTTTCTCCCCCTTGTATTTTGAATAGAATTAGACACAGGAGTACAAGAAGATTCAACCGTCAACTTCTGGCCACAAATCAAACTCTGGGTCTGACAGTTTGTGGGTGTGTCACTGGCTTTGATTAGTGGCTGCATGTAGGTAAGATCCAATTGTCTAAATAGGGGATGTCCCACTATGTGCAGGGCAATAGAATAACATGGATGGGGAGACACAGTAGAGTGCTTGCCTGGAATAGAAAATCAGCTAGATCCTGCAACCATACACAAGAACTGATAGACAACCAAGAGGAAAATTCAAAGACAGTATGTGCTGGTGTCTTAGAAGTAAAACTGAGGCAGTTTATCCAAAGTTAAACAACCACAAATATAAGGAATCAGAATAAAAGCAACCAGTGTATTACTCACTCCATACTACAAGTAGGCTGTCACAGAGAACACAAGCATGTTTTCCATCCCTGGTAGTTATAATCACCCTGACATTCTTATGCTAATACTTTTTTTTTTTAGTTTTCTTCCTTTTGTTTATTTATTTGGATACTTTTACATTATGAACAGAATAACAGATGTTGTTATGATTTCATACAAAATAACTCGACTTTTCTTATTCATTTATGTGCCTATTCACTTATTTACTTCCTAGTCCATTTGCCTGTTGTGGTGCTGAGGACTGCTTTCTGATTTTCAGATACCTAGCAATCACTCTACCACTGACTGCCACCATCAGGCCTGTGCTTGGGGACTTCTCAAACACAATGGAAGAGCTTCTCTACAAGCTTAAAGAGAAGGTTGCATTTTGTTCTGGAATGTGCTTTACTCCAGAAAGTGATTTCAGCAAGCCCATTATGTAGTGGCTGTAAGCATAGGTTTTTATCTGAGGATCTCCATCTCATAATTCTTCTAACACTCACATACGTTCCTATAGACAGCTCTTAGCATTATCCTGAAGTCTTGACCAGGGTTAAGCGACTGTGCTTTGCAGACATATGACTCAAGCTTGAAGTCACGGATGACACTGTGATGAAGAGCCCAGTCAGAGTTAATTGAACTCCCACTCCAACCAACTGAAGCTCCCTGATCTATTTAGAAATATAGGGTTCAAATATACATTGCTACATTATCATATCATGAATTTTTAAAGTTGTTTAACTACTATACAGTAGAGAACTAGATACAGTATGGGAAGTTGGGGAGAAAAAGAACTACTAGGCCACTGTAAGAGCAGATCCAGTGGTGTGATATAGCTCAGTTAGTAGAGTGCCTGCCTAGAGTACAGGGAGGCCTTGATTTGGTCCTCAATAACTCTCAAAATCAGGCATGGTGACACATGTCTATGATCAAAAAACTTGGGAGATGGGAGGCAAAAGATTCTAAAGTTCAAAGATCATCCTCTGTTATAGCTACATAGTGAGTCTGTTGTTTTATTAGGCTACATATGACATTTGAAAACATATCTTTAAAAAATAGTGATAATTTAGCTTAAATATTACAATATTGTTAATATTCTACATGTATTTAGTACAAAACTTGAAGAGGAAAAGAATTATGAGATGAAGAATAACTATTAAAAGGGCTATAGGCTATAGATCTAGAAAGAATAGAAAAGTTAAGTATCAATTATGCATGTGCCTTAGGGTATATTATTGTGAAGAGACACCATGACCAAGGCAACTCTTATAAGGGCAAACATTTAATTGGGACTGGCTTACAGTTTCAGAGGTTTAGTATGTTGACATCATGGCAGTGTCCAGGCAGACATGGTGCTAGAGAAGGAGTTGAATGCACTACAACTTAATCTATAGACAGGCAGCAGGAGACTGGGTGCAACACTGGGCATACCTTGAGCATGGGAAACCTTAAATCCCACCTCCATGGTGCCATATTTCCTTCAACAAGGCCACACATAGTCCAGGGAGGCCACATCTCCTAGTACTGCCACTTTCTATGGGCAAAGCATTCAAACAAATGAGTATATGGGGGCCATTCCTTTTCATACAGCTACAACATGTTAAGTTGTAAGTTTGAGTTCAACTTAAACTTGTAAGTTGGTATGTGTACTGAAATGCATGTGCATGCTTAACACAAATAGAAAGAGCAGATAAAGTCACAGGCTTCATAAAGACATTCTCAAACTGAGGAAAGTTTTCCAAGAGGCATGAACAGGAATCCTAGTGAAAGGGAAGTGTTTAGACATACCAGAGCAAAGCTTATGATTTCCCAGATAAAGGAAACCAGAGTAAAAATAACTGCAGGTAAGAAGAAAGGAACATCCATGCAAAAGGAGTTAATGTATTACATTAGACATATTTCTCACAATCCTAGATATGGGGAAACAATAAAGTCCCAAATGAATTTATCAGAAAAATATATTGCCCTCTACAATCATCTACACAGCTATGACATCGTCTGCTAGCACACATTCTCCATCTTGTGTAAGAGAGACATATTCCTTTGTCATCCATACCCTGGCGTCTGAAACTGTAGGGGGTAGAAAACATGGGCATTGTGAAACCATATACACTGGATCTAATTAGCTCCAGAAATGCCAATGACTCAGACACTCACCTCAGTCATCAGGGTAGACATTGGTGTTTTTTATTCCAAGATTAGGGCATTTTTATTTTCTTTATTTTTTCTATGCATTTTGCTTCTCTTTTTTTTTTCAATAATTTGTGAGGAAAGTCCTGTCATCTCTTATAAGAATTATTACTTTAGTTCAAGAACCATTAAGAAAATTAATGATAAAATATTATACTCTGATAATTGCACAATGACATCCAAACTTTTGGTTGATAGGTTTTAAAATGTAGAGAACACCTTGCTATTGGTTGTCCCATCACCATACTCCCTTCTCTGTTGTACCCTGTGATCACCTTCTCACTTAAACCTTCTCACTTAAATTCTCTATCATTCTCTCCCCATCTTTCTTTCTCTCTCTCTCTCTCTCTCTCTCTCTCTCTCTCTCTCTCTCTCTCTCTCTCTCCCTCTCCCTCTCCTTCTCTCTCTCTCTCTCTGTCTCTCTCTCTCTCTCTCTCTCTCTCACACACACACACACACACACACACACACAAACACACACACATAAATTTATTTGGAGTAACCCAAAGAGGGAATAATGTTCTTTTCAGAATGCATGGTCACAAAAAACTAGAACACCTCCAACATGGGCCATTGTAATTGCTCTTTGATAATTTGTATCTATAGATACAAAACATTTTGATCACCAATCATGGAGCAATCAAGCTAGTACTAACCTGGAAGCTCTCTTTCTATAGCCAAACTCCATAATCACAGAAGGTGCGATGTAGACCTTCTAGGGAGAAAAGTTATCAATAGTCCTACCCACCTGTGAACCCCACCAAATACAACAAGAACCAACCTGTCAAGATACACACATGAGTGTAACAATGACAGAAATGTTATAGGTGTAGCCAATTGCTTTCTGATGGAGTTTGAGACCCACACCTCCCCCTGATGAGGCTACTCTTACTATTTTATTAAGTAGACATAGTATCAAACTGTCATCTAATTGTGTAACTTTGTATCCAAACAGTTGTATAGATTTAAGGACCCAGCTGAGAAAATTTCCTCTGCTGTAGACTCAGAAATTCACAACTGGTCAAAGATCTGATACTAAATGTCTATGGAGTGTTCCTACAAATGCAAAAACTATATTATATCGCCTGTCTTTCTAAGGCTAAGAAAATATCTGGAGTAAGGATTAAAGACTGCAAAAGCCAAAGATTGGGGAGACTGTTATGAAACAGTCTCTTCTGGATATGGCAAGACAACTACAGACATGCACTCGTAGCAGATGTGGTTGTCTGTAAAAGAAGCATGTAGGATCAATCCAGTAAACATTTCAACATGAAAGGATGAAAAATCATAAGCATCCACATGTAGCTGAAGAGCTATTTACTGAGAGTTGATGCTGATAAGAGAGTGAGAGTCGGGTATTTTATTTTTTAGAGATTTAGTCCCCAGTAGGGTAACTATGCTCCAGTACAAGACCACACACCATTATACATAAATGGATAGCACACATCAAACTCAATGGTGTGTGTGTGTGTGTGTATAGATGTAAAGTCAGGAGAGGAGTTGACAATGGTGGCTGGACCTGGGAAGAATTGGCAGAAAAGGGAAATATGAACAAAATACATTGCATCCATTATACAATTATCAAATAATTAGTAAAAATATTAAATTAAAATGCCAGTGTTGTGTATATATCTATAATGTGAGCATTCACAATGCAGATCTCTGCATTTCAGGCAATTGTTTAAGCTTATTATTTGAGAATTCATACATGTATAAGAGTTTTCATCAACTCTTCTGCGCTTCTTCCCCTCCAATTCTTTCCATAATACCCCCTAGCTTAACTTCGCAATTTCATGTGCTCTTTTCAAATAGGATTTTAGGGTTTTGTTGTTGCTATTGTTGTTGTTTTATTTATGTGAACATTTGCCTGAAGCATGAACTATTGTACATGCAGGGCCCTCAGAAGCCAGAGAAGGTTATCAGATAACTCATAGACAATTATGAGCCACCATATGGATGCTAGAAATGTAGCCTGGGTAATCTGCAAGAGCAGCAATGTTCGTAACCACTGAGCCATCTTTCCAACCACATAATATTGCGTATATGTGTATGTGTGTGTGTATATATATATATATATATACACATACATACATACATACTGGGGGAGAAACAGAGGTAGGCTGCCAGCCTGGGAAGGGGGCTGGGAAAGCAAATTAGAGGGCAGGTCAGGGCCCTCTTCTCGGGAGGTATATCCATATAAGGCAAACCTGCGACCACCCCCCTGCTCTCCGGGGTGCGGGCAGGGGCTCCTCATATATATATATATGAATCAGAGGCATACACACACACACACACACACACACACACACACACACACACACACACACATACGCACACACACACACATGTGTGTGTGTGTGTGTGTGTGTATTCAATGAAATAGTATATGAGAAAAAGCTGTTTCATGGACTACTGTCTGAACAAACGGTTTCATTGAATGTAGTCTAAAAAGTCTGTAATATTGAAGACTTGTAACTATGAAATCTTCAGAGAAGAGCTCCTCCCCATAGCATTCACTTCTAGACCAGGATCCTGCTGACCCACCATTTCAGGATTTGACTTCATCCTTTCCCATTTGTGTGTGCATTGAGGCCTGGTCACATTTAGGGAAGGATCAGACCAGGGAACCCATAATTTCTCCATTGTTCTCCACCTGGACATCTGAAGGGAAAACTCAGAAAATAGAACCACATCTCACCAAGAGATCTCTGATCTAAAAATGCTACAGTGAACTTAATTAATATGTCCTAGAACTATAGAATGAACATGATAATTTTTAAAATCCCAATTTAAAAACCTACATGAATTTTAAAATTGAGTTAATTAATTGCTCTATATTTACATCTAGCTAGACTTTCAACTGCAAAATTTGTGATTAGTGTATGAAAGTAATTAGTAATTCAAGGTTTCAAAACAAAATACCATGGAGTAAAATGCATGAGGTCAGCAGTGCCGACCACCCTGACTACCCAGTCCCTGCCCTGGGACCACCAGTACCATCATTTCTCCAAGCCACTTTTATTCGTGTACAGATGCTTTGTTTGTTGTGTTTTAAACAAAATGAGAACATTTTGGACATAATGCTCTACAAAGTATTTCACCTTCAAGGACCAGATAAAAGCCAGAGGGAAATCAGAAGATAGCAAAGAACATCATCTCAGCTGCATCACCAGCTGCCAGCTTCCCCTGGAGAACTACGTGACAATCAGGCATGATGGGCTGCTGGAGACAAACCAAGACAAATTCCACAGCCTATGAACAGGCCTAAAATCATCCATTCTGTACAAAAATTTCTGCTGAGTTGTTGTTAATGCTGAAATCTGAAGTTAACAGCCAGGCAGACAGACACAGCAAGGATACTTGCAGCCTCTGTCTCTCTTGCTGTTTGCTACATCCACTCCAGTAGTGACTCACTTGACAGGCCTAAAAACCTGGAAGCAGTCCTGAGGCAAAGAGTTTCAATGAAACTCAGCCTCCTGGAACCTTGGCATTCCCATAGCTAGAATGCCCCAGATTTGTCCCTGCAATACTGTGGAGGGTCTTGCATGCTTTCTTACAGTATTTTACTGGATAAGAGTTAGAAATCTCAGGGAAAGCTTAGCAAAGTATACTTAGAATCTTCAGTACAGTCAGGTATAACAGGCTACATTGCATATTAGAAGCAAGTTGGTGAATTCTTCTGACAAATGGAGATTCCCTACAAATACTTAAAAGTACAGCCAAGTTACCTTCATATTCAAGAATTTTACCAAGGCCTAGGAAATAGGGGGGGTGTGTGGTATTGCATTATTCATGAGAAGGTCTTCTAGAGCTTTCACAAGTGCTCAAAGGAGTAGCACAAATTGTGACTAGGGTGTGAAATCATAGCTGACCCTAAGCAGAGCTGTTTTATCTTTACTGTAAATATTACCTGGTTCCTGTAAGTCCTTTTGAAGTCACTCCTTTGTTTTACGTCAGGTAACTTCAATGTACTTTGCCTGCTGTGACTTCCTACCCCTTTGTTTTCTGTATTATGTAAGACTGGTGTTCACTTTGTAACAATACACTCAGATTCTACACAATCTCTCTCGTGCCACTTCTGTTTGTCATTTGCTGACTCCTTGTCTACCTGCAACTAGAGACCTGTTATATGCAGACATGGACCAAAAAGGGTCTGTGGCAGCTGTTACCAGGTCTGCCATAAATGCTGGTAATGTGTTGATTGTTTCTACCATTTCTTAATAAAAAGAATTGGGAGTGGCTTTTCTTGGAGACCAGTTTCTTGTTGTAGTGGGAGGTTTGTTTTACTGACTTTGTGGGTACATTTTACTAGTGAGGCTTCCAAAGTGCTTGGAAAACAGTAGTGTCCCTGGTAATATATGTTTACCGCATTCAGAGCCTTACCTTGTTATGACAGCCCTTCAAAAAGGTTCATGCTCTGTGACCTACGTAGCTGACTGGGTTGCCTTATAGGGTAGAACACAAACTGGTACCTTGCACATTCTTAGTCAAGAAGAAAACTCTTTTTATTGTTGGACTGAAAAACATACATGTGGCTAAACATGTAGAAATTGTAGTCTTTGTGTAAGTTGCTTTTTTCTTTCATTTGCTGTGATCAAAATATACCATAGAAACACTGTTAGGGAGGAAAGTTTTGTTTGGCCTCATGGATAAGAACTCTTTAATTCTATTCCTGGCTGGGAAGGCCTGGAGGGCAGAGGCAGGTCTGTACATGGTTGTGGGAGAATGGAGTGGCTAGTTATTTGTCAGCAGTCCAGGAAGAAAGCAGAATGGCTCTTACAAGAGATAGGCATGAACTTCTGAAGCCTGCCTGTACTGCTGAATTCTTGTAGCCAAGGTCTACCTCCTGTAGGGGTCCCAGACTCAAATAGTATGTAAGCACAGTGTCTTATTCTGCAGAAGTCCAAAATACTGGGTCTCCCATTACCAGAATAGAGAGATAACCAAGTGATCTTGCAGTCTTGATTTAAAGTACATTAGGGAACTCCAGGTTAGTTGACCTCTTTGTTAATCTGTTGGATACGTCTCTATGGAAATTCCATTACCTTACCAGTGTGTGGGTGCTGGAAACACGCTGGGGAGGTCTGGAAACTGTTGCTGGAGGAGTAGCTGAGGAAGTCTGGAAACTGCTGCTGACCCATTTTCCTTGCCTCAGGCTAGGTGATGGGGTAGCTTCTGAGGCCTGGGCTGGCCAGGAATTGCTCACTTCTTAGGCCTCGTCTTCTTAACTGCCTATTTGAAACCCCTCATGGAACCAGCCTAGCCTTCTCACTCCTAATATCACTAGATATGTTCTATTCATTCAAACAAGATTCTCAAGCCATAACACTCTATATTTAGCCACTAAATGTTTATGATTATATGGAATATGTTAAATGCCACATCAAGAGTCCTCATACTCACAGTAGTTCTGACACTCTTCAGAATATCAAATTCAAAGTCTGTTAGGACTCAAGAAAAGTATTAAATGTAAGCTGCTCTGAAATCAAAGTGAATGTTACTTACCTCGAATGTATATTGGTGTGGAATAAAAATTCTCATTCTAAAAGAAAATAATGAGTAGGTAACAAGGCCAGGCACTGTAGGAACTAAAAAGGGGCCTAGGGGAAGAGGGGGAGGAAAGACCCACACCCTGACAGAGTTCCACCTATGATCTGGACAGGCAGACATGGGAGGGCTGCCAGATGCTTTCCACTCAGCCCCAAGTGGGCATCCAAGCCTCTGACCCACTTGTCAGGAGGTGGACAAGGGGCTGCCCACCCTGGGGGGCCCGGGATTACTCTCTGTAGACCCAGGGTTATGGGAGACAGGGAAGAGAGCTTCCCAAACATGCAAGAGTGAGCACATCCTTGATGAGCAGAGACTGCCTATGGTTTTAGAGCTTTATTATAGAAAGGCAGGGAGAAAGAGAGAAGGGAGGTGGGGCTAGAGAGAAATCTAGTAAGGAGGGAGAGAGGAGAGGAGAGGAGGGGAGGGGAGGGGAGAGGAGAGGAGAGGAGAGGAGAGGAGAGGAGAGGAGAGGAGAGGAGAGGAGAGGAGAGGAGAGGAGAGGAGAGGAGAGGAGAGGAGAGGAGAGGAGAGGAGAACACAAAGAGAGAGGAGAGAGGGGTGAGAGAATTGAGAGGTAAGAGAACAAAGGAATGAGAGGAATAAGACAGCAAGGAGGGGCCAAACAGCCCCTTTTAAAGTGAGCTGCTATCTTTTCTGTTGCTAGGTAACTTTGGAGGAGTTTAGCCTGAAGGTCAGAAGCTTGGGACAATGCCCACATGACTTCTAGCCATGCTTCTCTTGTGGGGGCTGTGGGGGGTTGGTAACTTAGGCAGGAGCCAGAGTTCTAGGAGCATGAGGGAAGGCTTACCGTGTCATGTAGGTGAATTATCACCCTTCCAGAGTTCAGACCTTAGCTCGACTGGAGAACAGCCTGTCTGTGCATAGACCAATGCCCCTCAAGGCAGGACCAAAGCCTCATGATACATGATACACTCACCTTCACATTCTTGCTCTGAAAAGTAAGAGGAACAGTTGGTTACTAATAAGACAGAGTATCACATCTTTGCATATTCAATTAAAACTTCCTGGCTAACTCTAGACTCTATCTCTAAGCTCTCTAAGAACTGGATTATCGATGCTGAGTTTGTTTCATCATTGAACTCCAAAATCTATGATAGCTCTTATTTGATTGCGTTAAATAAATGGCACATTGTGGTATTAAATGTCATCACCAGTAGATGAAATACATAATGTCAATATGAAGATTTAATCAATAGCTTCCTTGCATAATACAAAAATGTACACTCAAGAACCAGACCTCTCCTCCCTCTGGGCTTAATTAGCATTTGTGTATAATTGAATAACTTTATAGCTTGAAAAAGAAATGTTCCTGAAATTAAAAAGCAAGTTTACATTGTGATATTTATTTATAATTAATATTATTTTGCAAAATTACCATGTTTAAGACTTTTTAATTTTAAAATTGAGTTGTAGACTTTCAATTAATGGAAAACAAGATCTTAAATTCAGCTTCTGAATCTAAGGAAGTAATTTGTCCCTTGAGCAATCACTTGAAATTATAAATATTTTAAGAAAAATAATATTTACTAAATGATAGACTATTTTTCAGCAGAGATAAAAACCAGAGAGACTTGTAATATTTGTATAATTCTCTTTTTAGCAGTTTTTGAGACGGTTTGCAATGTAACCGAAGCTGATCTTAAACAATGCTTACAAAACAACTTCCCATGTGCTGGGATTTCAATCAACTACCAACAACCCAGCCTGGGGCCCAGTATTTTATTAAAGATGTTTCTGTAATATCCCTTAGATCTAGATAAGTAATATTATATAGCCATTCATACAGATAAGTTAAATGCAGCAAACTCTTAAGAAACAAAAGAACATCAGATTATTGGCTGCTAAAGGTGATCTGAATCATAGATGCAAGGATCAGATGGTTTACTAACACTTAGCAAATAGAAAAACTCGTGATTGATTAAAATAGCTATGCAGACTTCTAGTTTGGAGAATTAGAATTATAATGTATACTATTAACAAGGGCATTTTTTTCCTTTTATTGGATGTTTTCTTCATTTACATTTAAAATGTTATCCCCTTTTCAGGTCTCCCCTCTGGAAACCCCCTATCCCATCCCCCATCCCCCTGCCTCTATGAGGGTACTTCACCAACCATTCACCCGCTCCCATCTTACCACCACTCTTCTCACTTATGTTCAACAAGGTCATCCTCTGCCATATATGAGGCTAGTGCCAAGCCTCCCTCTCACCACCTGTTTGATTGGTGGTCCACAATAGTGACTGGTTTGGGCAACTGTATATGGGATGGATCCACAGGTAGGGAAGTCTCTGGATGGCCTTTCTTTCAGTCTCTGCTTCAGGTTATCTCCATATTTCCTTCTGAGAGTATTTTGTTTGCCCTTCTTCTTCTTCTTCTTCTTCTTCTTCTTCTTCTTCTTCTTCTTCTTCTTCTTCTTCTTCTTCTTCTTCTTTCTTCTTTCTTCTTTCTTCTTTTGATATTTTCTTTATTTACATTTCAAATGCTATCCTGAAAGTCCCCTATACCTTCCCCCTACCCTGCTCCATTATTACTTGGCCATTCCCTCAGTCTCTGCTCTATCTTTGTCCCTTCATTTTTTATAGACAAGATAACTTGGGTCAAAAATTTTGTGGGTGGGTTGGTGTCTCTATCCCTCCACTGGGGTTCCCTCCCAGCTACAGGATGTGGTTTCTTCAGGTTCCATATCCCCACAACTGTGAATCTCAGCTAAGTTCACCCATATTGATTTCTGGGAGCCTTCTCAATCCCAGGTTTTCAGCACAACCTGGAGGTGACCTCCATCCATGCTAGCTACAGATTTGCATTCCCCTGGTCCAGGCTCTCCATATGCCTGATCCTGAACAATCTCCATTCTGCTCCCAATCTTTTCTTCCCCCCAGGTCCCTCCATCTATCTGCATCCTATGACTATTCCCCCTTCTAAGTGAATTCAAGCATCCTCTGTTGGGCCCTCTTTCTTGTTTAGTTTCATTGGGTCTGTGAAATATAGCACAGGTATCTTGTAATTTACATCTAATATCTACTTCTGAGTACATATGACACATGCACTTTTGGGTCTAGGTTACCTCACTCAGTATAAAATTCTCAATTTCCATCCATTTGCCTGCAAAATACGTGATACCTTTGTTTTTCATAGCTGAATAGTATTCCATTGTGTAAATGTACCACATTTTCTTTATTCATTTTTCAGTTGGGCGACATCTACGTTGTTTCCAGTTTCTGGATATTGCAGTAAAGCTGCTATGAACATATTTGAACAAGTGTCCCTGGGTTATAGTGTGGTGTCTTTTCGGTATATGCCCAGGAGTGGTATAAATGGGTATTGGGGTAGAACTATTACCAGTTTTCTGAAAAAGTGCCAACTTGATTTCTAAAGTGGTTCTAGAGCTTTGCAATCCCACCAGTAATGGAGAAGTGTTCCCCTTGTTTTACATCCTCACCATCATGTGCTATAAACTGAGTTTTTGGTTTAACCATTCTGATAACTGTAAGATATAATCTCAGGATCATTTTTATATGTATTTCCCTGATGATTAATAATCTTTAATATTTCTTTAAGTGCTTCTCAGCCATTCAAGATTCTTCTCTTGAGAATTCTCTGTTTAGCTATGGAATTCATTTTTTAATGGGTTATTTTGTCTTGGGTGTCTACCTTTTTTATTAGATATTTTCTTTATTTACATTTCAAATGTGAAATGTGAACATCCACTTCTGTATTTGTCAGGTACTAGCATAGCCTCCCAGAAGACAGCTATATCAGGTTCTTGTCAGAAAATTCTTGTTGGCATCCACAATAGTGTCTGGTTTGGGTGGTTGTTTATGGAATGGATTCCCAGGTGGGGCAGTCCTCAGGTGTCTACCTTCTTGAGTTCTTTATACATTTTGGTTCATGAAGATCCTTTCCCAATCTGTAGGCTGTTTTTTGTTTGTTTGTTTGTTTTTGTTGTTGTTTTGTTTTCTAATGACAATGATCTTTGTCATAGAGAAGATTTTCAGTTTCATGAGGTCCCATTTATCAATTTTTGATCTTAAAGCTTGAACCATTGATGTTCTATTTAGGAAGTTGTCTCCTGTACTAATGAGTTCTAGGCTATTCCCCACTTTCTTTTCTACTAGATTTAGTGTATCTGGCTTTCTGTTGAGGTTTTTGAACCATTTGGGCTTAAGTTTTGTGAAGGGTGATAGATATAGATCTATTTTCATTCTCCTACATGCAGGCATCCAGTTAGACTAGCACCATTTGCTAATGATGCTCTCTTTTTTCTATTGTAGGGTTTGGATTCGTTTGACAAAAATCAGGTGTTCATAGGGACATGGGTTTATTTCAGGGTCTTCTATTCCTTTCCATTGAACAATCTCTCTATTTACTGTACCAATGCCATGTAGTTTTTATTACTATTGCTCTGTCATACAACTTGATAGTGATACCTGCAGAAGTTCTCTTATTTTCCAGGATTATTTTAGCTCCTGTTTTTGTTTGTTTGTTTGTTTGTTTGTTTGTTTCCATATGAAGTTGAAAATTGTTCTTTCCATGTCTGTAAAGAATTGTGTTGGACCTATAGGTGGAATGTGAGAGACCAAACTGTGGGAAACTAGACCCTCAGTAGCTCTCACCCTGAAGATCTGATGACCTTTTGAAGGGAATTATGTCACCCTCTCCTTCATTGCCTCCACCTGGCACCTGAGACTGCCAGCTTCACTCCCTCCTTCACTTGGCGCCTAGAACTGCTTAGATTAAGGCAGCTTCACCTCCTCCTCCATGTCTCCGTTTGGTGCCTGGGACTGTTTATGTCACTCAAGTTAAACTACAGAATGTTTGAAGGCCTCCCTGGACTGTTAGGGGGCCGACATTCCAAGATAAGCTATGAGAAGCCTGTAATCAGCACCGGCCCCAGATGTCCATCCCTTTCTCTGTGTTTTATTATAGCCCCTCGACCCCTCCCCAATTTTTTCTCATTGTGTTCTTATAACCTGGCTCTTAGCGTTCATTAAACAGACCTTGAAAACTCTTTGTTTGGTCTCACTCCCCTTTCTCTGCCTGCTTCTCTTGTAGGCCTCGGTCCTCCTCAACCCATGGAATAACTAGGTCCTGCTGGACGGGACAGTGAAACAACAATATGAACTAACCAGTACCCCCAGACCTCGTGTCTCTAGCTGCATAGGTAGCAGAAGATGGCCTAGTCGGCCATCATTGGGAAGAGAGACCCCTTGGTCTTGCAAACTTTATATATGCCCCAGTACAGGGGAATGCCAGGACCAAGAAGTGGGAGTGGGTGGGCAGGGGGGCAGGGCAGGGGGAGGGTATAGGGGACTTTTGGGATAACATTTGAAATGTATATGAAGAAAATATCTAATAAAAAATTAAAAAAAAAGAATTGTGTTGGAATTTTGGTCATACTGGATACCTACATAATGGAGTGAAAATAAAAATATTCCCACCTACAGTAAAGCTGCACAATATCACACCTAAGCCCTTCTCTAGACCAGAAAAATGGCATCTATCAGCCAGACTTCCCAAACAGGCCAGTTCTAACTCACCCAGAATAAAACTCCCTCTGCCTTAATAATTTACACTAAAACCACTAGCTGATAATGACCATTTTTATTCAATTGTCCTCTCTTTTCCTCTGAAAGTTGCAGAGAATGATCTACACTTTGCTCCTGGATTCTGACTATTTTAGCCTTATGCTAGCTGCAAAATCCACCTCGCCTGCTCAGGCCATCGGAACACTTGTTTTATTTTATGAAGTGAGATACCTTTTTCCATGGAAGTGGCTCATGTTAAATGGCAGATTTTCCCTGAGAAAGTAGTTCTCACTTGGACTATTCTCCCTGGAACTGGGACTGCATGGCAAAGACGACTGCTGCTGGTCCTGAAATCATGAATGGAAATTTCCAACACTTTCCAGTGTCAAAAGTCAAGTATTGGTAGGTATGTGAGTTTATTTATTTTTTTCTCTCTTACTTTACAAACTTTGTCTAAACTCCTGTATTCTCAGAAAAAAAAATTACCTTAATTCCCTTAGCTAATGATTCTTTATACGGGACCACTGATGAATCTTATCTTCTGTTTTCCATATTCTCATATTGATATCTTGGGTGTGAAAATCCTAGAAAAACTACCCATCCCAGAAGAATCCTCAACTAACAAACACGGAACCTGGACTCCTGACCCCCTCCTTTATCTGGCTTTTGTAGTATGAACCACTGTTTGTGTTCCATAATCTGGGGCTGGAGTAGGATAATACCAGCGGAAGATAAACCACAATGAGCCCCTCTCATCCCAATTTCAGCTGCTTTGTTTTTTCTAGGTTTTTATTGGGTTTCCTTGAAACCACACTTAAAGCCTTTACCCACATTTCCCCCATTGTGGGTGGGTTGGGGAGCGGGGGCGGGGGTGGGAAAAGAGATTGGGGATTTTCAGAGGGAAAACTAGGAAAGGGGATAACATTTGAAATGTAAAAAAATGACTCTATGTTGAGATTTTTCTTGATCAGGTTAATCGAGGTAGAGGAATCACCCACTATAGTTAGCCCTTTTCCATGGTTGGGAATTCTGGAGTGTTTACAACGGGAAAGTGAACCAAGTACAAACATTCAATCTCTCTAGACTTCCTGATTGTGGATGTCATGTGACCAGTTACTTTAAGCTATGATTGTGATGACTTCCCTATTATGGTAGACTAAAAAGGGAGCAAGCAGAAATAAAGAATGGTGATAGAAATTCAATCATAATCTATTTCTATCCTAACTCATTATCTGTTATCATTAATGTATTAAACTGTATTACAGATGTTTTCTTGTAGAAATAATGACTATTGCTAGTATCTAGGTTTTCAGACATCTGTTGGAGGATTTAAAATGTATTCCTGATCAGTAGTGGAGATATTTTTTTTTGTTGTTATGTCTTAAAGTTCTAGAATTTTTCTCAATGTAAATTTTCCCCTTAAACTTTCTAAGAATTTTTTTTGTCTTCAGAGAAAATTATTACTTTTTTTCTAAATCATTTTATCCCTTTTGTTGATATTCTGTGTACTTTGATTGAAGATGCAAAAACCCAACACTTTGGCCTCATCCCACTCTTAGCAGAAGGAAATATAAAGAGGGAGTTGGAATTTATGTTCTGAACCAACAGAATCCACCATGTTCTTCCTAAAACCTGTCACACAGAGCCTCTGAGCACCTGGCCTTGCTCCTTTGAAGGGCACACTTTGTTCCATAAGCCACTAGCCACACATGGATCATGATTACTTTCATAAGATTGGAACAATTGATGGAGTCTTCTCAAGATTTGAATTATTTATCTAACCATCTAGGAGTAATATGATGTGAAAGGTGGGACAGAGATTAATGGTACTGTGACAAAGCCTGGAACCCTGAGTTTGATCTTGGAAACTCTGCTCTGTGGAAGGAGAAAACAAACTCCCATAAATTGTCATCTGATCTACACTCATACTTACATTATGGCACATGCATACACATATGTGCATGTACACACACACACACACACACACACACAAAATCAGTCAATAAATCCATTAAGTTATTTAAGAATAATGGCAGTTTAGGAGTAGAGGCTTCTACATGGGTCAGCAAAGGTTCAGAGGCTGAGAAATAAATGAACAGAATTTGTTTCCTTAGTTATGAATAGGAAAAATAAACAAGCAAAACAAACCATCAGAAGCTCGCTTTTCTTTTTATTGACCTACTTACTTACCTTTCCTCAAGTATGTGTCAGAGAACTCAGAGAAGACTGTTTGAAGGACAACTGTTCAGTGAGCTCATGCCTCTGCCAAGCTGACTTTGTTTTTATTCCATTCTCAATACAGGCGCAGCAGAGCTATCAGAGGAAACACAGTCAGTTTCTGGTAAGAATGTATTTTGTCTCACAACTGCCTCTGCCTTTGGTTCCTCAGATCTTGCTTCCTTGAATCCTCTTACTTCACATGAGAACAGGCACAAGTACCTTGAGCTCTTCTCCACTGATGGCTGGTCTCTGATGTAGACAGCTCCACAAATCTCTGCAATCCTCAGATCCAGTCCTCACTCTCATAATCAATCAATCAATCAATCATTCGATCAGATCAATCAGTTAGTCAGTGGTTTGCATCTGTTGTGATTGGAGGCCAGACACACAGTACTTTGAAATGTGTTATTCTCTGAGCCACTTGCCAAGTAGCACTTCCAAGGGCTAATAAGTTTTCTACAATAATAAAAATAGAAAATCTAAATCTCTAATGTTAGCATATTTATGAAAATTATGATTAACACTTATTATCAATATTATACTATTCTGTAAAATAATCTTAAATATATTTAATGTTATGAGGAGATATATTATTAAATCAATTAGAAATTGAAGGATTTTTTTAAAGCTATCAACCCTGAAATAAGCAGTTTTTCACACATGATGGAATGCTCCCTCTGCCAGCTTGGGGGGTAGGAGGGGGGCTCTCTTTACTTCCTAATCTCCTCTCCAAAGGTTTAAACTGTTAACCACCTCAAAGGCTCTTGTATAACATGCACCAAACATGCAATCACAGCTACACATTGATTTTCTTAACAAAAATTACATTCTGATATTTGTGACAACCTTCTAGGAAATACTCTAGTCTTCTTAAGAGTTCTTTGAGAAATGAAATTAACCTGTAGTGCCCTACTTCCTTATTTCTTTCTTGTCCATATCTATCTAAATATAATTTAGAATGGACACAGAATTACACTGTAATTATACCAGATATGGTAGAATAGATACTTTTTAGATATATTTGCTAGAACTATGGGGCTCTTTAAACTGCTCATTTAAGCTATTAACAAATTCTGCTTCATTAATGTTTATATTTGGTGCATTTAATAAGTTTTCTACAATAATAAAAATAGAAAATCTAAATCTCTAATGATAGCATAATATTTATGAAAATTATAATTAATACTTATCATCAATATTACATTATTCAGTAAAATAATCTTAAATATATTTAATGCTATGAGGAAATATTTATCATTAAGTCAATTAGAAATTGAAGGATTTTTTAAGCTATCAACCCTTAAATCAGCAGTTTTTCATAAATGATAGTATTATGAATGGTGATTTGTTTCTCTGCAATTTTTATATTTCTTAAATATGACAGGATAAGCATCAATTTTATATTTTTTAGGTTTTGAGCCTAGCCTTTAATTGCTGAGCCATCATCTCCCCAACACAGGTATCAATTTTAATTAGAAACTAGCACACACTGATGTGTGTATGTGCATACTATGATCTCACATAAAAAGAACAACTGAGAAGAAACTTGTAATACAAGAGCAGATAATACAAGGTTACCACTGGATATGTCTGTGCTGCAGGGACTCACATGGACTTTATTGAATTTTCACCTGTTTTTAAATTGACATTAAACATCCCAGAATATGACCACAGCACCTGTCCACTCATGGCATCATTTTGACCCTACAGGATTTAATTCTTCCACTTTGGTGAAAGTCTCTGGTGTGTCCACTTTGGGGTTCATCAATGATATGGTGAAGAATGTCAGAGCCAGTAACTCTGACATTCCCTGTTCAGACAGAAATTATAGCAAAATATTTTAAGGTATACATGTATTAATCTGATTGCTGGAATTTTATTCATTATTATCTGTTAACATTAAAGATGCTATTTGCATGATTCACTTGTCTATTTCACTATCCAGTGTTGGTGTGGTTTGGAAATTAGGTTTGTTTGCCACATTTTAGCTGCAGAATGCCAAACAAGAATAGGAGGCTCCTGGGTACACACACGTGAAAAAATCCCGACCTAGCAAATCTACTGAGTCAGAAAATGTCTCCATGTGACTTCTTAGCTCCCCTTACCTCAGGAATCTTCAGCACACTGCTCTATCATGTTGACAGAAGCTTTAAAAAGCCTCGTGTTTAAGTTTCCATCCCTGCTCTGGTTGAAGAGAAACTGGTTTGGGGCCTGTAGCTTTTCAAATTAGCCCCTTAGGTGCCTGCTGGCTTTCTGCTTCTAGAAGGAAGATAACAAATGGACACATCAATATTGTCTCTTCCATGCTCAAAATTCCCCAGACGAGTGAGCTTTCTCTCATCAACAAGAACACAGGGACAGAACCTGCAAAGTCATCAATGTAGACCTGCCCTTCCTCAGAAAAAGCAATTCCACAAGCCCAATAATACCAATACTAAAAAGTCCAAATACTCAGAAGGGATTAGGGGGTAACAATTCTTGCAAGTGTCACCTAGAGCTAGTGAAAGAATTCTTGGCCTGGGACAATAAGGTTAATCTGAAAGCTGCACCTTCAGCTGTGGTCATTAAGATAGTTCAATTGAAGCAGAGGGGGTTGTCCTCCAGGAACACTCAGTAGCCTCTAAACACTGTTAAACATGGTTTCCATCACTCAGTGTTAAAGACACCTTCATTAAATTGTTATTGTAAGCACTTCTTTCAATGTTTGTTGTCTTGTGACTAAGCAAAGCCGCTGGGGACAGGGACATTTGAATCCCTAATTAGCAGCTAATAGAGTCTCCCTCAATGTTTTGACTGAAGGGACAGTCAGTCAAACAGCCAATGAGACCACCTTCATGTCAACAATGACCATATTGAAGCCTTTACAGGCACCTTGTAAAAACTGAACAAAGATGGCAACTGGTTGCCTTGGTTTCTAAAGGTCAAGGTCAGCCAGGACTTGGCTTAGAAGTACCATCAGCCAGGATTGGTAGTTTCTACCAGACATTTACGTTACTGTGGAACTCCACTAACTTTAGATCATTGCTGCATAGGCTGGATGGGGAGCACTCTCCCAGTTGACCTAGAAGAGAGCCTGCAGTGACTGTTGCTAATGATTAAAACTACCACTGGAAAAAGAGAATCCTCTCTTTGCACATGATCAGCACAAAAGGGCCTTCTGCTTTACAGGCAGGCGCTCAGGCTCAATTAAGGAGGCTGCTGAAAGACAGCCACCTGTGCTGCAAACCTGGAGTTGCAACACCAGACCCAATGAAGGCTTCTCTTTAGAGAGCTTGTCTTGTTTACTTTATGGAGGGCAGGGTGAGTGGGGAACACAGACAGAAGGAACAGAGACAGCACCGAAGCAGGCATGAAGAGAAGCAGAGAGCAAGGTGCAGGCAAGATTGTGAGTGCAGCAGGCCTAGCTCAATAGTACAAGAGAGAGACCAGGGCAGGAGAAAGGGGACAATAATAGAAGTACCGTCAGAGGGGGGCAAAGGACTGTGGAGAGCTTAGGCTGGAGAACATTGAAAAGCTATGTGGAGCCCAAGAGAGAAGACTGTAGGGCCTGGTGACTGGGAAATTTCCAGAAAGCTGTCAAGTCTCCAGAGACAAGGGTCCCAAACACCACAGGTGAACAGCATTAACACCGGCTGGCGTTAAGGCTGAGGGATCCTGATTCCTAGACTCAGCTAGAAGCTGAGGAACCAGCTACAGATAAAGCCCAAGGAAACCAAATTCCCTAGGCCTGTACAGAGCTGAAACACTTATAAAGTTCCTAGAACCCAAATCCTGAAGGAGAGTTGTGATATTAGATGGTGCCATCAGCTGCTGCTGCTGCCTGCCTGCCTGCCTGTCTGCCTGCCTGCCTGCTGCTATGGCTTCTATTAAATGCCTAGAGAAATAAGAGACCCTTTTCAGCCTCTCCAGTTTCCATCTGGGAAAAGTGAAGGGAGGGGCTTCAATATGCTATTGGTAATATAGTAATAGGGGTCCAGGAGATGAAGGTCTTATATGTAAAATATATATAAGAGAAATACTTAGTCTCTAATGCTTATATTATTTTCATGTTTCATCATAACTTTATTAAAATCATCATAAGTAACTATATTAATATTGAAAGAACACATCAAAAAAGGAAATTCTCTGAGATGTCATAATTTATAAACACTTGCAATACTCTTTTGCTCCCTATCTATGGTGGTTTAAGTGGGAATGTCTTCCAAAGGATCACATATTTGAATGCTTGGCTCCAAATTGGTGGAACAGTTTGGGAAGGAATGGGAGATGTGGCCTTGTTGGAGGAGGTGTGTCACTGGAAGTGGCAAAGACTCATGGGATTCCCAGTGGTCTCTGCATTGGTTTGTGGATCTTGTGAACTCTCAGCTACTGTTTTGCTCTACCATCAGGGACTCTAAACCTAAAACTGTAAGCCAAGTAAAATGCTTTCTCTTATAAATTCCTTTGGGCATAGTTTTTTTGTCACATCTGTAGAAAGCAACTAAGATAGAAGTCTAGAAAAGTGAGTTTTGTGCTAGGAAATAAGATTTCAACAACTGGAGCCATATATGTTCCTCTCAACTTTAGTAATTCTTTCACTTTCTAAAACCTCTCCAGAAGTAGTGTGTGAGAAAAATAAATCAAGTTTGAAGCAGGCACAGATAGTACTCAAAGGGGAGCCAGAGAGACTGTCTCTGATGCCATGGAGGAAATGGCCAAATAGGAAAAGATAGACTACATTAATCACATGGAATAAGGGACAGAGTTAATTGTAAAAATAAGACACCTTAATGGACAGGAAGTTGCCTCCATTTACCAGTCACTGGTAACTGATATCCATTGTAGGAGAGAGCAAGGCACCAGGGGAAAATAAGGGAACCAGGTGGATAATTGAGACATCAAGTAGAAGCTATTCTATATTTGCATAATTTAGAGTGACATTTGATCTGAACAAAATATTAAGAGAGGGAACTCAGGAGAAAACTTCACTGATTCTCTAAGATGTTCAGGTAAAATAGATACTGTGAGTTTTAATAAGCTTGTTTCCCTTACTCAAGCACTTTTTAAAAGAGAGCAATATGGTCTCTAAAGGAAATTAAAGGTAGTGTTTTAATAGTGTTCATATTACTTGTGAATTTTATGATTGTCCCTGATGTCTTCCCTTGACTTCGATCTAGTCTCTGTTCTAAATATAAAGAGTACAGCCACTTATTTTCTTGTACAAGGACACAGATATTTGCCTCACTCCTATTCCAGCTTTGTTTAGGAGAAAAACTATAAAGAGCTTAGGGTAGACAAGGTGAACTACCTGAGCTTACCATCTGCCCCAGGTGTGTACTCCAGAAAGGCTCAGGGTCATGGCAGGATTGGAATGAAAGATTAAGCATTAGAATGAAAATACACAGTGTCATTATCTCAGAATATGGATAAGAACACCACCACCATCCACTAATTCATCATTTTCTCAGTCAATACTTATTCATTGAACATCTATATTCTAGATGTGAACTAATAATAGAAGAATATTTGATCTCTACATTGATCTAATTTAATCTTCTGTCTGTCTTTCTATATATTTATCCTTCTATTCACATATCTAAGTACCTAACTCCACTCTACCATTCATAGAAAGAAACACTGAGATGTGTACTTGCACATGACCCATAACTTTTGCTGGTTTAAATTAAAATGTCTAGATGTTGGTGGAAAGATGGTATACAAGCTGTACAAACACCTTTTTAATTTTGAATATTGACCTTTTCATAGATGAGTAGTGTAATATTGTCTTGCAATGCTGGACAAAAACAATGAATTGTAGTTTAAAAGCAGCCCCTGATCTCTAATGGAAACTACCAAATTCTGCAGTGTATGCTGTTACCAAAATAGAGTATTTAGCAGGTCAGGTGCACTCAGTGTGATTTTGATTTGCAAAATCTCCTTTTCTTTGCCTTCCTTCACTCCGTCTTTCCTTCTTTCTGCTCCCCTCCCCCCTTTTTTACTGTCTTTTTTTTTTTTTTTTTTAAATGTGGTCTCATGTTGTTCAGGCTGATTTAGAAGCTGAGAAGTAGATAAAAATAACCTTGAACATTTGAACTCCTGCCTCTATCTCTCAAGTGTTGGCATTACAGATATGCATCACCATGCCCTAATTTGCAATAACTTAATGTATCATGAGGTTGTCGGTCAGTATTTAACACCATTGTAAGATGAGGAACATTTGTATGTATACATGTATATATTTGTCCATCATCTCCATGAATCTTGAAACATCCATGTGTATCTTTCTTAAGCATAAATATACATCTGTCATCTACAAATACTCCTGTATTAGGTAACTATCATCAGTCTATCATTTTTTCCTTTATTTTTATTGGATATTTTCTTTATTTACATTTCAAATGTTTTCCCCTTTCCTGTTTTCCCTACCTCCCAGAAAGACCCTATCATATCCTCCCTCCCCCTGCTTCTATGAGGGTGTTCCTCCACTCACCCACCCACCCACTCCCACTTCCCCACCCTCGATTCCCCTACACTGAGGCATCTATCAAGCCTTCATAGGAACAAGGACATCTCCTCCCACTGATTCATAACAAGGTCATCCTCTGCTACACATGCAGCTGGAGCCATGTGTACTCCTTTGTTGATGGCTTAGTCCCTGGGAGTTCTGGGGTGGGGGGCGGTCTGGTGGTTGATATTGTTCTTCCTATGGGGCTACCAATCCATTCAACTCCTTCAGCCCTTTCTCTAACTCCTCTATTGGGGACCTCGAGCTCAGTCCAATGGTTGACTGTGAGCATCTGCCTCTGTATTTGTAAGGCTCTGGCAGGGTCTCTCAGGAGAGAGGCATATCAGGCTCCTTTCAGCATGCACTTCTTGGCATCCACAATAGTGTCTGGGTTTGGTAACTGTGTATGTGATGTATACAATCTGTCATTTATACACTCTCTTCCTTTATTGACCACTTGTTTATTGCCAAGTACAATGAAAGAAATATAGGTAGTGATGAAAATCTCCTGACATAAAAAAATCACTAAGGTCTTGTTTAGCAGATTTAAAGAAGAGCTGATCTCTAGGGCAATGTTTTTTATGTGCTAATAATGGAAGAATCACCTGTTGTGAAAAATGAACTAAAACTACCAAAGACATAAATTTTTATCATCAGCAACTTTTCTTCGGATGAATAGAACCTAGAACATTCTCTAATCTACTCGATAACAGCACTCTAAACAGTCATATAATAGAACACACAGTGTCTAAAGTTACTCTGGTGCTTATCTGTCTGGTGAGCCTCTGCTCAGCTCTCTGGAAGTTGCACCTACAACTCTACAGGAAAGTTTCCTGTGTTGGCATCAGCTGGGTTTCCAAATTACTTGTCCACAATTATCTGGCTTATTTAAATAGCATGCATGTAGCCGGGTGTGGCGATGCACACCTTTAATCCCAGCACTTGGGAGGATGAGTCAGGCAAATTTCTGAGTTCAAGGCCAGCCTGGTCTACAGAGTGAGTTCCAGGACAGCCAGGGCTATACAGAGAAACCCTGTCTCGAAAAACAAAAAATTAATTAATTAATTAATTAATTAATAGCTTGCATGTATGCATGCTCAGAATATGGTCAGAGAATCTCAGTAATTCATTTATCAGACTTATGACTGAGTCTCTTTTAGCACTTTTGAAAGGCTTGAGAAAGATAATAATAAAGCAATTAGCTCTTACTGTATGCATTCAGTCAGTAGGGCTTTTTGCACTGCCTTTACTTTCAAAGAAATACATTAGAGAAGAAAACCTACTATTTTATTTGCTTGGATTATTGTTGATTTAGAACACTTACACACACCACAGACACACACACACACAAACATGCACTGCTTTTCACCAGGGATATATCTTAGAATCATATTCTGTTGTTGTTTGAACATAGAATATACTTACATAAACGTATACTGGATAGGTGAGTCACTCTCACAAATATGAAATCCATGAAGCTGCTACCAAGGTAACATAGTACAATCAATACTTTTTATCAGTGCAGAGATAAAATCCACAACAAGGCAGTTTAAAGAAAGGAGAAAACATTTATTGTGGCTCATAGTTTTTGAGATCAAGGCAGAGAAAGAATGGCTATAGGCATGTGAGTCAGTTAGACATCACAGAAACACATGAGTGCTTCCTTTCTCCTGTGGGGCCATGGAACATGAGAGGAAGGAAGCCTGGTAAGGTTGAGCTAAAAGCTTGAAGTATCCTGAAGGATGGTAGGAGCGTTACTTGTTCCCAGCACCAGGCTCCTTTCACACAGCCACAGCACCCCATAGATTTGTGGCCATCAGTCATGGTAGAAATGCCCAAGCCCTTCCACATGTGCATGAGGTGTCCCTAACACATAGGAATATGACAATAGGAAAAGAGATGTGACCACAGTCAAGTAAGCTCAAAACAGAGTTCTCCATGCCAATGAGATATCAAGAGGTCTGGAGGGTGTGCCAATAAGCTTCCCTTTCCAGATATTCCTCCCTGCAAATGGTATTCAATCTTAGGCCCATCCTGAGAAATGAGGTATGGTTTTACACATCCATTCTCTGCCATGAAATTAATAAACTGTTTGGAACCATGAGCTGCCACTTTTCATGGAAATCCACCATGGGGAGCCAAGGAGAAGGCCTTTGCCTACAGCTGCAGTCTAGTCTTCCAAAGAAGGTCTATCTGCACTCCCAGCCACAACTGCTCCCAAGCCTGCTGTCAAGCCAAGGACTCTCCCCATGTGACAAGTCAGAGCTCCCCTTCCCCCCAGCTCTGGGCTAGATGCTGTCCCCAGCCCAAAGGCCCCTACTCTGTTCTCTGCTTTTCTGTGACTCCCAGTGGCACCTGGATGTCCAGGAGCCTGAGAACTCCACAGTCCTGACCTTGTCATTGGTCTAGGGACCCCTGAATCTGCTCCTGCTTTCCCACATCTCAGTCTGTGATTTCCCAACCCTGGAGGCTGTCTCAGAGCTTCCCTACAGCCCAACACTTCTCCAGCAGCAGCATGGGATAAGTGCAGTGAAACTCCCTATTGTTCTACCTCCCCCAGCAGCTGTGCTCTGTGGTAGAGCACAGGAGGGCCCACAACCCTACATTCTCCCATTTCCTTTGTATTAACTCTGGAACCCAAACCCACAGGATAGTGCTATCCAGATGCAGAATGGGTCTTCTCTCCTCATTTAAAACTCCAA
Organism: Mus musculus; assembly: GCF_000001635.26. Classification (NCBI taxonomy): domain Eukaryota; kingdom Metazoa; phylum Chordata; class Mammalia; order Rodentia; family Muridae; genus Mus; species Mus musculus. Next base: position 10,010,959 of record NC_000077.6, on the reverse strand, counting down.
AGAGATTCCTTCAAATACTCATGCAGAGATTTTTTTTCTTATATCTGACTCAAAATCTACTGGTATATACTACTTGTGTTAGTCACTGCCATTTTGCTGGGAAAAGATATGGTGACCAAGGTAGCCCTTATAAGAGAAAGCGTTTCATTGGGAGCATGCTTACAGTTCTGAAGTTTAGCTCATTATTGTCATGAGAGTGAGCATAGTAGCACTCAGGCTGATCTATAGACAGAGAGAAAGACTTTTTGAAACCTCAAAGCCCACCCTTAGTGACACAATTTCTCCAACAAGACCATGCCCCCTAATCTTCTAATCTTTTCAAATAGTTCCACTCACTGGTGACCAAGCATTCAAATATGGGCCTATGTGGACCTCTCTTATTCAAACCTTTGTACTACTCTACATTGGTCATTATGAGTACAAATGCAATCTAAATGATGAAAGAAGAATGATGTTAACATGTAGCCTGTGGCTGTTTGAATAAGCATGGCCCATCGGAAATGGCACTGTTAGGAGGTATTGCCTTGTTGGAGGAAGTGTGTCACTGTGTAGGCTCTGAGGTCCTATGTTCAGCATCCACCAAGTGCAGAAATGACTTTCCCCCTAGCTGCTTGTGGAAAGGAATATCTTCTTGCTGCAGTCAGATCACGATGCAGAATGCTCAGCTCCTTCTCCACCTGCCTGGATACTGCCAAGTTTCCTGCCATGATGACAATGAACTGAACCTCTGAAACAGAAAACTTGCCCCAATTAAATATTGCCCTTTATAAAAGTTGCCTTTGCCTTGGTTATGATGTCTCTTCATAGCAATGGAAATCCTTACTAAAACATAGCCTCCATTATAAATTTCCTTATGTAAGTATTTATGTGATCTACACAATTGCACACACCATGCTTTTCCAAGTTTGAAGAACAGTAGGCAGTAGATCTATTAGCACTGGGTACATACAACATACATGTACACATGAGTAATGTGTTTCTCACTGATTGTCCTAGAGCCATAACCTGACAATGACCACCATCAGAAATGCTGTCAGTTGTTGATTATAATGTAAATTCAACACTTAAAGTGGATGATGAGTAAAGTCCCAAGATGAAAGTTTATTACACCATGGTAGAAGTTCTAAAAGCAGTGGTATACTACTTCCTGAAATAACGAATATTCAATGGACCTCTGGCCTCATGATGAGAAGAAAGCATAGTTCATAGTTCACAATATGGTCAACACATGACTGTGATTGTTCTAAAATGGAACTCACAGAGAACCATAGGAAAACAAGTGCTAAAAGAAAGTTTAAGAATATAGGAGATTTGAAAACTTGTTTTCTTACTATATTTCATTTCTTTTTACAATTACTATACACAAAATTAAAATAACTGTGTTCTAAAACAAAAGTTGCTTATCACTCTGAAGAAAGCATGCTGTGTTTGCTTTAGAAATGTGGTCCTTCATGGGTACAGATGAGCTAGGCCTCAGAGCAGGAGACATGACTATGTCTCTTGCTCAATATGTGCCCAAACCTGCAGGATTTAAACAACAGGGTTCTCGAGGGAAGGGAGCAACAACGTCAAATTTGGGATCAGGAGATGCAAAGGAAGGAGACAAGACAAAAATTCTGTTCAAGTCTCATTTACTCTTGGAAAAGGAGGGCGTTGAAAGCTGAAACCACAAACAGTATTTTCTCAGGTAAACATACCAAACTGGTGATATAGCCTGGTGACACACTGACATAAAAGGAATGTCCCCATTGTAAAATGTCCAAAAAGCCCCCTGTCGTAAAATGTCCTGAGTGAATTATGGGAACAGAAGCAAGATAGTAGAAGAAACAAAGAAGTGTTAGTTAATGGATGATGGCCCAAGGACAAGATGGAGACTAAGATGCCAGGGGCCTTTGGGTCCCAACAAATATGGCATTGGATGGGCTAGCTGGGCTAGGGCAGGAGACCTTACCCAGATAGTATTGATACAGGATAGCTGGAATGCAGACCAGCTCAGATACCTCTCAGGTCGAGATCCAGAGCTTTGACTTGGCCCACACTAACATCTACCCCATCAACAAACTAAAGAAATGTGCAAAGGCACTTGTCCAACAGATCCAAAAATACAGGATCTCCATGACACAGGGCAACAACATGATATCTGAGAGGATTTCCAGTAAGGTTCTAGTATTAATAAAATAGCAGAAGCTAGATCCTCAAACCAAACCTAGGAGTCATTGCAATGAACATTTGCAAGCAAAGAAGTAGGGACAAAAGTAGGGACAAAAGTAGGGACTGTGACACACTACAGCTTCTACAATGAGATTTTTTTTCTCTTGGAGGGGTTGCAAGAATGGAGAATGTGTACTAGGTGAGGGGACAGATGAGTGGGATTGGGGTACATGATATGAAATTCACAAAGAATCAATAAAAAAGATTTATAAAAAAAAAAGAAAAGTGGTCTTTCAATAGTATGTTCTGAAAATGTTGCAGTCATTGCACTCATGAGATCACTGTAGCTCTAGTAATACCTGTAAAAGACCTGAAAAAGATTAGGGCTGTCACTATTACAACATGCATGTGGGAGGAACCCATGAGACTGACCCCACTCTTCACTGAGAGAGCATGGGCTGTTAATGTTGCTGCTGTACCGAGGAAGGGTAAGTCATAGGCTTTCTCACTGATAAATTGCCCATGATCCCACACAAGCATTTATAACCACACATACAAAGAGATTCATGTAAGATGGCCAGGGGGACCACCTAGGGAGGAAAAGTGATTTCAGTACAAGAGGGGGAGATAAAAGAGAGTAATCGAAGCTTGAAAATGATTGAAGAATGTCATATACTTTTATGAAATTGTGTAATGGGAAAAGGAAAAGAAGAGAGAGGTAGGGACAGGCCTACATTGTTGTCTAGTGGTATCATGGAACAGAGATCATGAAATGGCATCAGAAACTAAACCTCTGAAAGGATATTCTAGTAGTGTCTGTATCCAGAGTGGCAGAAAGGAAAAGATGCCATACAAATGTGTTGTTAGACATCTCTATTTGAATCTTATGTCAAATAGTTCACTATACCTTTCCTTATAACCACTGCATTTCCTACACCAGAACAGATCACCTAGGAAGAGAGCACAGGGTTTGCTTTGTCTTCATTGCATTGTTCTGCCCATGTCTGTGATTTGATGTCTTCACTGTTCCCCTTGATAAAGGCCTGATTTGATGATGGGTGGAGACCTCCAGGCATTGAAGATGTTCCGAGTCTATGTAAGGAAAGGCAGGTTCTTAACCACTGGGAGATATTTGAGATGCTCTTAACTGTAGTAGAATGTTCTACCATTCAAATTTGCTGACCACTCTTTTCTTGGCTTGAGACCTCTTGGTGTCCAGGAAACTGGAAATGATTGAACACTTTATGCATACGTAAAGACACATTCAAAATGCTTCCTGGCTGTATAACTACTAAACATGCCAGACACGTGAGGAGTTCAAGAAAATCTTCCTGCATCAAATAAACTGAGTTGTGAGGGTCAGATGAGCCACAGGCCCAGTTTTGAAAAATCTAAGCTAAAGAACCACATGAAGCCATTTTTATGAAATTTAATTTTTTGCTGTATGAACTATTTCATGTGGAATTTTAAATGCATGATTACTTAAAAACAACGTGTTTCACAGTATGAAAAGCACAATAAGTAACAAATTACCAACATAAATGGTGTAAAGTATTTATATAAAATTTAAGTATTATCATAGTTTGTAATATGTAAAAATATATTTAATATTTTAGTTTGATAAAGGCTGCAGGGTTTGGTTTCTTTGGAGCTGGCTGCAATCCGTTTGCACAGGTCTGTTGTCTTAGAATTGGATCTGCACATGTATTTACTAGGCCTCTTTAAAGAGCCTGAGCTGTCTTGGATGCTGAGATGAAAAATGAGGGCTGTGTCTGGGCTGCTTTTTTCATGCACTTCACGATGCGGCATTAAATTTGAAATCCCAGCAGCTGATTTCTCTGAGTCCATTTCTAATAGTGTTAGTGAGGCTAAATAAATAAATAGAGCTTTCTAATAGCAAAATTAATCTCTCTGTGTGTCACCAAGCATCTTGTTGATGGTATCACGCTCGAAGAAATAAATTTACTCAATGGATTATTGAGTAGCTAGTTCCTCATGGAGGCTGGCTTTTGTGATCACAGGACCATGTGGTCCTGGCTGGAAGTCAAGATGAGGAAGGGGTATCATAGGAGGCTATGCTTAGGTTTCACAGAAGCCAAAGGCATGTTTTCTGGAGGTTTTCAGCTGTTTGCTTTTCCCAGTGAGGTGATGGGCCACTTTGCAATTACACAAACATCTGATTTTAGCTAGCTGGGTGGACAGCTCAAAGCCTAAACAATTGTCTGTTATACAATTTTCAGGTGTAAGTGCTTTTTGTCTGTTAATTTTCTCCCTCTTAGTGGGATAGATTCCTCAAGTCTCCTTTGCCAAGTGAGTCCAGCAATATGTGTCACGTTCCTAAGTGTATGGGACCATACAACAGCCATGCATGGGGCTCTGCCACTCACCACCCTTTTCAGTGCATTTGTTCAGTCTAATATTTAGTTTTATAGTTTTAATATTCTCTTATTTTCTCATCTTCTAATCCCCAACACTTACTGTGACTAGTAACACTATTGATGCTAGCCCAAGGCCTCCTTTCTTTTTCTTCTATCAAAGTGGGAAAGGAAAATGATAAATTATTTACACCACTTCCACAGAGAATAGTGTATCTGAGATTAATTTCTGTCTTAGGCAGTGAGGTTGCCCATCCTATCCAGATAACATCAAACCCAAGTCAGACAGCTGGTTAAGAATAGATAATGAGAATATTGTTCTTGGACTTCATCTTGTGTATTTTCAAGTGTGATGACAAAATAAAGAGAAAGGAAGAAAGCCACTACACACACAGCTCAATGAAAGCATATTAAACCATCCTAACTCCTTCTAGAGACTCTCATTACAATAACTGTATCAAAGGCAGATCTGCATCATACAAAACTAACCATACCTTATAGGAGTATGTTACTTTTTAAAACAAGTAGTGTCTCTCTAATGGAAGTTTTGTTTTGTTTTGTTTTGTTTTGTTTTGCTTTGTTCTGTTTGTTCTTCTGTTTTCTATTCTGGCTCAATTGTCTCCATGATTTCTTAAGTGAAAAAAAAAACCAGTTTGTGAATGTTAGCAACTTAATGAAATACTGGTGATTTTCAGTGACAAATGATATACATAAAGTCTAATAACAGAAATTATGAAACATAATTAATAAAATTAAAATGAAGCAGCAATGTAGAGCATAATATTTATGATTCATAAACATATTAAAGTCATTGCCCTAGCTCAGTAAAAGAGAAATATATCAAGTAAATATGAGGAAAAGTATGTTAAAAGATAATTTATAGAAAAAAAAAGTCAGAGTAGTCAATACGGAAAATCTTTGGGCACATCAGTTATCTAAGAAAAATATATGACAAAGCAGTGACTGCATTACTTGAAGAAATCCATAGCAGCCCTTAATTGTAAACAGTCACTCAGGGAGGGGTAGGTCCTCATACATTACTCAGCCATCATGATGAACCATTGAGGGGTCAATACTGTGCAGATCATCACAGCTATAGTGAGTCCATGATTTCAATGGACACCACATGACCAGAAAATATCCTTTTGTTATCTATCTTCCTATTTTCTGACTCTTAAGTTTTTCCACTGCTTTTTGCATAATGTTCCCTGAGTCCCAGAGTGGGTGATATGCCTCTTCTGTTTAAAGCAGACCACTCTGATATCACAAACCTGAGCACTTTGGCTAATTATGGGCTTTTGAATTAACATTGCCCTGCTGCAGTTCGAGTATTGAAAGCAGAGCACAGCATCTAGATGTACAAACATGAGTTATTTAGAAGGCAATTTGACAAGACTACAATGTAATAACCTCCCGCCCCCACCTACTCTTTGGCAGAAAACCCAGTTAAACTCTGTGGGTCACACATAAAAAGAAGACATCCAAGTGGGAAGGGCATGTGGGAAAAAAGGCTTGAGCAGGAGAGGGAGTGAAAAGACGGAAATGAGTGTGGTCTGTGTGTGTGTGTGTGAGTGTGTGTGCGTGTGTGTGTGTGTGTGTGTCTGTGGTGTGTGTGTGTTTGTATGTGAAAACAACCAAAATCCACAAAACAGATGTAAGAAACTATGAAATAAAAAGCATCATATTAGAGGACTAGAGAGACACTCAGTGCTTAAGGGCATTGGCTACTCTGCCAGGGACCCCAGATTCAATTCCCAGTACCCACATGGAAGCTTTCAACTGTCTGTAACTAATGTTCCAGGACATTCAATGCCCTCTTCTTGCCTCAAAGAACACAAGGCATACAAGTGTTGCATATATATATATATATATATATATGTATATATATATATATATATATACAGGCAAAATAGTTATACACATAAAATAAAAATATAAAATAATAGTAAGCTTTTAAAAGTATTATATTAGACTATATTAGAGAAATAAAGTACTGGCAAAGATATAGAATTAAGTATTTATAAAACAAGTATCAACAAATGTCTGATGCAACACTTAAACCTTTTTGACTGATGCGGTAGCTGCGTTTTCTGCATGCCTCACCTCTTTTTCTCAAGGTATAAAGAAAGACACACTCAGAGTTGGTGCAGTTTTTTACTTTGGGTAGATTCGATCTTTGATGCTCATTGGAAGAAAACTTGACTCCCAAGGATCACTGCTTGAGAAGCTAATTGAGTAAAATTAATTGACTCAAGATCCTCTTAACTAATTACTTAGATCATAGATTTTTTGAGAAGCAACTCCCACATCTTTCATACGATATGCAATTGCTATATGCACAGAGTTTGCAAGTGATGTCATTATGTAATCTTGGCTCATTTTTTTTTTCTCCAAAGAAGCCGGTATTCATCTTCAACTCTCTGGGTGACTTTGAAAGAGAAATCACAAATCCTCTTGTAAGTAGACCAACTCTCAATACTGATGCTTGAGATTTAACTGAGTTAGAGATTAACTGAAAAGTAAAAACAAATGCAATAGAAAAACCCAAACAAAATAAGGAAATGTGCAAGAGAACAAGAATAAAAAGAAGTTTGGGACTCCAAAAATTCATATATTAGAATTACAACAAACATACTTTCAAAGACACGTGTTATAAATGTTTAAAAGATAGGCAATTAAAAACTACAGGACAGAATAAGATTATTACAAATCATGCATATTTAAGAATAAAATAGTAGTGTTAGGTATCTAGTGTGCCCTTTTAATACCAGAACTTGGTAGTTCGGGGCAGGTAGATCGCTGTAAGTTTGAGGCCAGCCTGGTCTACATAGTGGGTTATAGAATAGCCAGAGCTACATAGTGAAACCCTGAAGAACCCAGATGTCCCTCAACAGAGGAATAGATACAGAAAATGTGGTACATTGACACAATGGAGTACTACTCAGCTATTAAAAACAATGAGTTTATGAAATTCTTACACAAACGGATAGATCTGAAGGATATCATCTTGCATGAGGTAATCCAATCACAGAACACACATGATGTGCATTCACTGATAAGTGGATATTAGCCCAGAAGCTCAAAATCCTTCTTAGAAGGGGAAACAAAATACCCATGGAAGGAGTTACAGAGACAAAGTTCAGAGCAGAGACTGAAGGAACGACCATCCAGAGACTGACCCACTTGGCGATCCATCCTATAAACAACCACCAAACCCAGACACTATGGCAGATGCCAACAAGTGCCTGATGAGTGAAGCCTGAGATAGCTATCTCCTGAGGGCCTTTGTAAATGCCTGGCAAATACAAAAGTGGATAATCACAATCATCCATTGGATGGAGCACAAGGTCCCTAATGAAGGAGCCAGAGAAAGTACCCAAGGAGCTGAAGGGGTTTGCAGCCCCATAGGAAGAACATCAATATGAACTAATCAGTCTCTCCAGAGCTCCTTGGAGCTAAACCACCAATCAAAAAGAACCACATGGTGGGACACATTGCTCTAGCTGTATATGTAAATGAGGATGGCCTAGTTGGACATCAATGGGAGGAGAGACCCTAGGTCCTGTGAAGGTTCTATGTCCCAGTATAGAGGAATGCCAGGACTGAGAATGGGAGTGAGTGGGTTGGGGAGCAGAGGGAGAGGAGAGGGGATAGGGGACTTTCGGAGGGGAGACTAGGAAAGGGGATAGCATTTGAAATGTAAATAAAGAAAATATCTAATAAAAAACATAAAAAACAAAAACAGAACAAAACAAACGACAAAAAGAATGCAATCTTGGGAAAAAATGTAAGTATGGAAATAAAAAATTTTAAAGTACTTAGGTAAAATTAATTATGCACAATTAAAAAGATAATTAGTAAATTAGAATATACTTTGAAAGACATTAAGGAAAAATGCAGCACAGAAACTAAATCAGATCTGGAGATCTCAGTGACCAGGATCCTAAAAACAAATGAACAAACTTCTTTCTCTGGTTTCAGTGGCCAGGGCTGCAAGCAGAGCCTGTAGATGTGATTCCAGAAGACCTTGGAGTGCCACAGCAGGGGCAAAGAAAGAAAGAGCCTGGCTGATTGAGAATAGACATTCCCTTTATAGCAGCAGTCGGTCTAAAAATACCACCAGTGGAAAACCAGATCTCGGTGGGGGAACATCATCAGGACAGTAGAAAACTATTCATAAGTAACTAAGTTCCACTGAATGCACAGATCCATTTATATTAGACCAGAGTTGTATGTAGACCTGGTATATGGAACAAGGAAAAATGGGGGAAATTAAAATGTGCTCAAAAACAGAAGATATATACTGCTGATCATAAGACACACTTTAGAGTTTTATGGACAGAATATCTCTGTTAATACCTAAAATAAAAATATCCTCCCACTTTTTATTAAATGCCCTGAAAGGATATGAACAAAATTATAATAATGGTACAGGAGGCACAGTGAAAAAGGAAGTAGAAGGACTGTGCTTCTGAAACTTGCTTTTATTTTCATAATATAAACCAATGACTTGATCATTTAGTAAAATTATTTTTAGAGGAAGAAACAAAATGTCCAGTACAGTAGGCAGACTTTGAGAAAATTAGAAAATGCAGAAAAGTCAGGTTTACCTCCTCTGCCTTCTGCCTATGCTGAGCGATCTTACACAAACTTCTTTACTCTCCATCAAGAGCAGGTGCATACTGTATTCACATCTCTGCCTCCCTTGAATTTAACATATAACTAAGCACATGGCACAAAAGCAATGCTAAATTTTACAATCTTTTTGCATTCTGTGAGGACTAAGAAGACTGGCAATTTACTTTCTTCACAATGGGCACTCCTGTGTTAGTCACCTTTCCATTAATGAATCAATTTATAAAACCAGAAGTCGGTTTTGATTCTCCTTTTGAATGTTCCATTTATGGGCAGTTGACTTTATTATCTATCTATTTATTTATTTATTTATTTATTTAGTCTCCGGAAGTGTACCATTTTGAAAGTAAGATTGTGTGACTAATTTCTCTCATGGTCGAAGATGACAGAGGAAAACAGAGAAGTGGAGAAGAAAATGGGTGAATGGAGAAGAGGGGAAGGTCTCATGGTCTCATTTGAGAGTACATCCCACTAAGACCTCCCATACAGAATTCCTCTTAAGGTCCCACTGCCTCTCAGTGCTGCCACTCAGGCCACACTTTTAACATGTTGAATGAACTCTGAGAGATGGTCCAGATACAAACTACAGCATACCATAAATAGTGATTCATTGTCCATTTGTAAGATGAACTCTTAAGTATCTGTGTGGGTGTTACTTCACTTGTGAGCTCCAACAGCACTAATGTACTTCAATCAATACCTGTTTTCTTCCTCATTCTTTGTCTTGATTATTCTATTGCTTACAGGCTGAATCTTTCTCTATGTCCTAGCGCTTTCTCTGAGATAAAATGCTCAGACAAAAGAAACGTAAAAGAGAAAGACATTATTTTGGTGGAAAGATCCAGAGGTATATAGTCCACCATGGTACTGAAGACATAGCATTAGGCAGGACTAACATCCAGGCAAAAATAGGAAGCAAGTAGGATACATTGAATCCACATTCAAGACCCAAGAGCAAGTATGATGTGGACCTATGCTGCAAAGCCTTATGGCCTTCCCCTGAGACCTATGAAGTGGATGTTTCCAGTTGTCATGTGATAAAGACTCATGTGGTGTTTTGCTGAGGCAAGACCTATGGAAGAACATGTGATGCTTGGAGAGAGTATAAATAGGACTCAATGGACAGTGACAATGTGATTCTATAGCTGGTTTTATAACAATGCTCAGTTGGTCTGGTATCTTCTTCACTGACCTTTAGTTCCTTGAGAGAGGCATGGCAAAGAACTTCTGGCATCCTGGCAAGACCTGGTTGCTCCTCCTGACTCATAGGGTTTGCTCTTGATTCTGATTGGTATCCTGACACCACTGAACTGGAATGCTGGTATCCTGACAACCAGAGATTGTAATTGTCTCAAAGAACTACTTTTTGTTTTTGTTTGTTTGTTTGTTTGATGTTTTAAAGAACTACTTTTAAACAGGTCCATATCCTCTTTGCCTATTTACCATCTATACTTCTCCTTCTTCTCTAATTTCTCTCTCTTCTCTTCATGAGCTACAAGGGGGAGTCAAATCATTTGAGAACCCTTACTAAAAGTAGGTTTTAAACAATCTAAGCCTACAGCCCAACTTTATTTTTTTAAAGCAAGGTTAGAACATATCCTGAACAACTCCACAAGCTAGGAATCAAATATTCAAAAGTGGGAGCCTAACTGGAACATTTTGACACTCAAAGTACAACCTATAAATGCCAATATTAGATGGGTGATGCCCATATCTTCCAGACCATTTTCACTAGGTTGTCAAGTTATGCAATATAGACTTCATAACTCTCACTCAAACTAGATGTAGATTAGAATAGATCACCTGTACCTTCTCCAGTGTCAGGATAACCTCAGAAAACAACCCTTCAGAGGGATGCCTAAAGCAGATATCATGCCTCCATTACATGACCATGTGAATATTGAATGTCATGGGCACAGGAAAGTATTTCAAAAGCATACTAGAATTCAGAAGAATTGAGGAGGAGAACATTTGCCAGCAATGGCTTGATTGCAATCCCTAGTACTATAAAACTAGCTAGTGATACATACTAAAATATAGGAGTAGGGTATATACTCTAAAACTTGGTGTGATGTATTTTAGAGTGTTGTAAAGTTTTCACTATTCAAAATAAATAGAACAAAAAAGGTTTATAGCTATATTAAGGAAGCTGAAGTTTTTCTTGAAAGTGAGTCGGCAAATTGAGTAAAATCTTTGTAAAAAAAAATTATAGAGTCAAAGAAAGTAAATGCTTTTGAGGCTCCTGGTTGCAAATTATTTCCAGAATGTTTTTAACAATTACTACATTTTCTCACATCAGTAAGGAGTCCACTGTTCTTTCCACTCCATGGCTAGCAATGAAAATGTCACAAGTGTCATTTTCATTTGTTTTCTTTAACTCAAAAGACAGGAGGAAAAAAATAAAGAAGTCGAAAACTTTTTAAACATTTGTGACACATTTGAACTGGTTCTGAGGATTATCTATCTTTTGTTTTTTCATTTGTGAACATTGGTTTCTCAGTAATATATTTATGTACAGATTATTTGTGTGTTCAGAGTAATCTCCTGTTTTAGGGTTTTATTTCTGGGAAGAGATACCACCACCATGACAATTTTTTTTGTTTGTTTGTAATGAATAGATTTATTTTAAATAATTATGGTTACATATGATTTTATTTATTTTATTTTTATTGAATATTTTCTTTATTTACATTTCAAATGTTATCCCTTTTCCTAGTTTCCCTTCCAAAAATAACCTACCCCTTCCCCCCTCCCCCTGCTCCCCAACCCACCCACTCCCATAAAGAAAAACATTTAAATGGGAATGGCTTACAGTTTCAGAGGTATAGTCTATTATCATTATGGTAGGAAGCATGGCAGCATGCATGCACACAGTACTGGAGGACACAAGAGTTCTACATCTTGATCTGCAAGCAGCAGAAGACTGTGTGCCACACTGGGCATAGCTTGAGCATAGGAGACCTCAAAACCCACCTCCACAGTGACATTCTTCCTCCAATAAAGTCATACCTCTGAATAGTGCCACTTCTATGGACCAAGCATTTAAACACATGAGACTATAGGCGACATTCTTATTCAGCCACATCCCATATGGAATGTGTTTACTTGCCGCTTTTGATGAAATTTACTTTTGTTCATAGTATTTTATCAGACTCATATTTTATGATATATTTGAACAATACATTTGCCTTTACTATTTCATTTAACTTATATCACACAATATGCTGTGCTTCCTAAAACACATACAGATATTAATTTCAGCTTTGGGGTTTTCTGTGACAACTTGTTTCACAATCTATTTTGAATTTGATTTCAGTAAGGATTTAATTTAGTGGCATGAGAGCTGAGCTTTCCTCATGAGCAGTTTGCCAAGCACGTTTCTAAAATAGCTCATACACTCGCCACTGATGGAGGATGCTCACTTATCAGTTATTAACTTTTCTGTACACTAGGTCTGTTCCTTAGGCTACTGGTCTGTTTATCTCGTCTCTCAAAATGCCTTCAGCATCATAAATACTATCAGGACTTAAATGAGTTTTATTTGTTTGTTAAGTCCAGTCTTACCAATACACTTCTGTTTCGAAAAAATTTTAGCTGCTTTGTTTCTATATAAAACAGATTAGGAATGAATAGAAGGGGCACCACGTATAAATACTCATAGGAAAAGACAAGAAACAGCTTGAATACTAAAGAATTTGTAATAATCTATAGCACACTGAGCTCTGGCTAGCGACTTTTGACCTACTTCCAATCACCGCTGAGCTAAGCTGGATCAGTTATAATTCTAAGGCTGTCAAGCATTACCCTCATGCTCTGATTTGTAGCTGGAGCTCAAAGCTGTCTTTCATCTCTGCCACCTTCCTCTGCGCATGCAAAAGAGAAGATTGCTCTAGAGATTTGGCAACTTACCCAAGGGCAAAGAAGTGCTTTGTGGAAGTTCCCAGCCTCCGTGCAAATCTGACAATTACAGAGCTGAATTCAAGATAAAAGCATTCAACCCCCACCCTGACGACACCCACCCACCACACACCCACACACCCCCTTCCTCCTAATCTTACACATTGATCTAGGTATCACTATGCAAATTACCATGAAAGTCATCTTGGAAGCCAGTGGCTTAAGGAGGGCATAGCCATAAAAAAGTGTTGGCATTAGAATGATTGACTAGGGCCAGACTTCTAAACTGTTCTGTGACAGTGGAATTGAATCACCACTTTCACTCTTAATGCTTATTATTATCCAGTCACAGAAATCTCAGTCCTTTATATGTGTGCTATTCAAGAGGCAAACAAACTATTATTCATTCATTCATAATATCCACAACAAAAATGGCAGTTTCAGCATAGCTAAAAAAGGAAAAAAAAAAAAAGTCCCTTCAGATGGTGTTGATATTGGCTGTCTGCTCAGGTGAGTGGAGCAGCTGACTGTGATGGTCAATGAGGATATTCAAGAGTGGTGTTGAACCAGAAGACCCAAGAGCTGAGAATGTTCTTGAATCAGAGAACAATCTGAGGAACTCTGAGAAGAGAGCTTTAATAGAGGGTTCAGTTAGCACAATTACTCTGACAGTTTTGCATAAAAAAGATTAAGAGCTACAGACAGACACACACACACACACACAGACACACACACACACAGACACACACACACACACACACACACACACACACACAAAAGCTTGTCTCAGGACAAAGTCAAAGAGACCCGTATGAGAGGTGGTAAGAGAAGAGATGGAACCCACGGGGATGGCAGTGCTGATTGTGTGTAGTTCTAAGACCTTCCCAGACATTGTGTGTGACCCATCCAGCAGGTCCAGTTATTCGAGGATCTCGAGGGGACCTCCTCCTAATAACCAAATGGGGGGTAGAGAGAGACGAGGGTCTTGTACGAATAACGACACTGAAACCGTTCTGAAGTTGTATCAAGACCCCAAGGTATTGAGAAAGGTCTAAGGTTTAAATGCACAAGCAAAGGGGGAAGTACAGATACTTATCAGTGGGAGGGGTAGGGCAATACAAGCAAAAGGAGAAGTACTTATGGGAAGGGGGGCAATAGAAAGTCTTTCTTTTGGCAGCTTCACAGGGAAGCAGGAACTTGGTGGTATCAGGGTGTGGTCAGGACATCGGTGATGACCTAGGGCTGAAACATCCCGTGGTTCTCGGAATCCATGTGTTGGTGGCCCGCTTTTGACCCCCTTTTCTTCTCAGGGGGAGAGGCCCAATTCAGAGATCAGGACAATAGCGTTGCCTTAATGGCTCCCAACATGTGTGTTTTATTCTGCTGAGCATTTCTGCCTCCTTTGATATTTTTCTGTCATGCCATATATACTTGCCATATGGGCATCTCTGTGTACCTCACCATTCCACTCTCCACATTAACATAATTTTTTACTTTTATTTTTATTTTGTGACTATAATATAGTTATATCATTTCTATTTCTCCCTTCCAACTACTCCCACATACTCCTCCTTGCTGTCTTTCAAATTCATGGCCTGTTTTTTAGTTCTTTGTGTAGGGTTAAATCCTTGTGATCTTTCTCATGTCTACTTTGATATGTCTAATGTCCTTGTTCAGCTCATATTTCCACACTTGTGTCAGTGAGACTTTATGAAAGTACCTTCTGAAATCACTAGGACACATATTCTCACAGCACATTCATTCCCTATTACTCTGGCTCCTATAACATAGTTCTATCTCTTCTGTCTATGATGTTCCTTCTCAACGTAACAGGCAGAGGCTACTACAGAGAACCACAGGGAATCAAAATGCAGAGTTGTGGCACCCAACCTCAATGAACACATCTATAAAACAACTTTATATCCTAAGTCTTAGGTAGCATAGCAGAAGAGGAGGTGGAAAGATTGACAAGTAATTTTAGTCTTACCCATAGTATTTTATTGTGACTATTTTCCTATGTCTTTCTGAAATTAACTGTGTAACCTGTGTGCTAAATCATTCTAGGCCATCAAAATCATTCCGTGATTGATAAAATGGTATTGAGCAACATAACACAGTTGGTAATTCTTCACTTGCTCTCACAGGGATTTGAAAGTTGAACTTCTGTATCTGAACAATGAAGGCAGTGATCCTTCAAATGTCCTCAAACTAAAAAATAATCTGCATTTTAACTATACACTTACACAACAACAGCCTACACATCTCCTAGTTTTTCCCAGAGGAACATGGCTTTGTTTGCCTGTATCTATCTTACTTGATATCCTACACCTAGACACCCCTCCTCCAGCTGCTGTAGAAGGCATTTTTGCTCTCTCTGTCCTCACACATGGCTGGCTGCACAGTCACAGGGAAGCAGTGAAACCCTGTCTCCAAATGTAACTGATAGTCAAAACCTTGAATTTACTACACTGTCAGAGAGCCACATTTCCTCTCTGACATTTCCAGTGATTTGTCTTCTTGCAGGTCCATATTCCTCCTAAATCTGCTTGCCAACCTCAGGATTATGTCCAGTTCCCACCTTTCTTGGAATGGTTTAAAATCATGAGACTCCTTTTAATTTCTTGTTACTTCCCTCAGATTGCAGATAAATTTCAATGTAAAACTGTCTGACTTTTGTTTTCTACATGCCTCTGCCTAGCAGCATACTGCAAATGCATCTCTGTCAAGAACATGTGCAGAATGCATACCTACTTTCTGCATACGTAGTTCCTAGGAACCTGCCTGGCTCCACCACAGAAACTTCATTCTTCATTCTCTGAGTACATTGTTGACTTTGCATACCAAAGAACTGTGTGATGAAGTGCAGGGTGGTTTTATTGTCAGGATGGCTTCTGATTATGTTCTGTCCACACATCATTAGTCTTGATATTAGAATGACTGGAAAGAGCCATTTGCAAGATAAATAGATGTCCCTACCTAAGGCACTGCACACGAAGTCATGAATATTCATAAGAAAAACTGGATGCTCCCAAATATTTAGCAGACTTTCTTAACGCTCCCAGAAGCTCAGAGAATAAAATCAAGTGATGGATCACTAGACGCCTTAGGAGTGACGACAGGTCTTTGGCTTCTATACAACCTGAGAATGAGGCTTGGTTTCATCAACATCTTCCAAGTAGCAACACTTGTTAATAACCACTGAGAAAATGAAATGAGGGGATGCTCATCATTCTTCCATACTCAGCACAGTAACAGGCAAAAGTTAGGCACTTACTATGCTGGTTCCTTTTCCCCAAGGTAGCCTGTCTCAATAGATGCTGTTGCCTGACACTGGAGAAAAGCATTATGTGACTATTTTTTTTTCCATTGAACATTGTATTCGAATATGGCACTGGGACGAAACATCCTTTTTTGGTGCAAGAAGCCCAGGAAGTTTCCCTTGCAAGTGTACAGTCTTGGAAAGTTATTTGGGTTTGTTTCTCTGCCAGTTAAAAAAATTAAAAGGAAGGAAAATTCTTAAGTGCAACAGGTACACCAGGGAAATCTCAGCTACCACAGACAGCAGCAAGCAGAATCAGTTGTTGAAGAAATGCATTTATTGCAGATAAGGAAACACACATACTTCGGATACACAGAGAAAATTACCCTCTGCAAAGCAGGGAGAAGGGCACTCTGAAAGAGGAAGAAATCTAGCCTATCAAAGCTGGTTTGCTTGTTTTTTAAAATCTCTGAAGAGTTTTCCCTCTACTAATTTAGGATTGGTCAGTTTGAAGAAAGATTCGATAATTGATTAGGTAACAACTGTTATTTAATGTCCTGATTTCACCTTGACCTTGTTGAGCCAGTCCAATCAATGCAGCCTGCTGAAGAGAGACACAAGCCTACATGGCCTTCGATTTAAGTTGCCAGGAATTTGTGTCAAGTCAGGAAGGTGAGGAAGAAGGAGGCCATCCTGGAAATTGCCACCTTTATTATCCATCCCTGGCCTTTCTCGCTGCCTGCCTACCAGAGAATCTGCCTAACACCTAGTCTCTCACAAGGATGTTATTTGCAATAAAAGTCAGCCCTAATCATCAACTATGTTACTACCTCTCCTTCGCAAGCAGAGCTCATGGCAATGGCTTCCATTTATGTTCTAGTTTGACATTTTGGTGTTTAAGACTGTTCAGTTCCTAGCCATCTCAATCAAGATATTACCATACAAATGAGGCAAGATCATTTGCTATCTTCATAATTAGCTGATGTTTTGCAATTACAGGCCACATTTGTGTTGATATTGGAGCTGTCAATCATCTCTATGTGGATTATTTAGAGATTAAAAGGTTAGCTTGTAAAGAAGACCTCAAGGTTTTTTTGCTACCTGTATTCAATTAAATTATCTCAGAGCTTATCAACATTGCAAATATCATACTTGTAAGCAGCAATTCCATCTTTTATTCTATTCTCCTCTCCCCATCACAGGACAATACTTCAATAAAGTACTTGCTAGATATACCAGATGACAGCTTCTCTACCTTAGACCATATGTGCTTCCAGAACCACAAGTCCCTATGTTTCTGCTCACTATAAACACCTTAGTCACCCCTATTCTGTTACAATCGTATAAAATCCACCAAAACATTCTTCATGGTGATAACCCTTCCAACAAGCACCCATCACCTATGGCTTGAACTACTGGGCCATTTCAGCTCCCAGCATCTCCATGAGCATCTATTCCCGTTGCACGAAGCACACATAGAGACATTCTGTATGCCAAGTCCAGTTTGTTACTTTACTTACAATTAACATTTGCTACAGGAAAGTCCACAGCAGTGAGCCCAGAATGAAGAATTGTGTCAGGGCCAGACCTCCAACTCTTGAAGTGTTTCCTTTAGGCTAAACCCCTGGGTGGAAGCAGTACTGGAGTCAGAAGTACTAAGAGTAATGAGCTGCAGGTCAAGTTAGGGTTAGGGGTCCTCAGGAAATTCTTATCAGAGTGTTGGGAAGTAGTTAGAACTCCTAACTTTGGTATTTCTTGTTAATGTTTTTTCATGTTTAAGAGAAGGAAGCAAGTTAACAGGTTGGTCTCAAATCACATTCTCAGCACCTCACCTGTGCATTCCAGATAACTCCCTACATGTTCTTCCCTGGAGGGAGAGAGAAAGGAAGAAAGGAAGATGTAGCTCTCTGAACTGTGTCTGATTTTGCAGAGGTATGGTTTCCTTCATCTTAGGCCTCTTGCTTGGCTCCTGTCTGATTTCTAAGATCAGCTATTTCACTTGATCATCCTTGATTCTATTATGGAGATAGAAAATATGACTTCCCCTAGAGTCAGGCACTATATTTGTAGCCAGCGCAATACAAACAGACCCCCTTTCAGGTAGGCTGTTTCCCAATACAATTAACAGAGCACAACACAGTGGTGGGCATGTGGAAGCTCTGCAGGCCCTTCTGTAACTGTATTCCTGTATGTGTGGTTAGTGGTACCCTGTTTCATTCAGCACTCAGCATTGGCAGCATCTGTACTCCATACCTCTAAAACCAATTTTCTGATACTGCTTTCCTCACCCAAAGCAGTACTATGAAATGATTCTCAACTTAGAGACACCTGACTGCATGGAAAATGTAAATGACAGTCTGGTGCTCCTTGGAGCCAAATATAAAACCCTCATGTCTGATATGAAAGAGGTCATTGTCCAAAGTGTGCAAACAGATCCTGATGATGATTCTTCTACCAGAGAAAAGGGAAAATGAGGCTCACAGAGGCTTTGCAATTTGCACAAGGATTGAGTCTTGTTGTGTTTTGCATCTCTTGATCTTTTCCTATGTCATATGGTCTTCTCAACCAGAAAGGTCTCTTTCCAGCATTACATCAAGGAATTAGCTGAAATAGTGGAGGGCAATTTGAACCATGGAAGTTGGAATACTAATGTGTTCTTCCTCTAACTTTAAAGATTCTTTTGTGTTCATCTCAGACATGTTAAGGAAAGATAAGGATTCCTGTATTAACTGTAATAGGTGTTTTCATGCTCCTAAATTTTGCTTATATTAGTAAATGTAAAAGGCAATATTACCTTTTTTGACGATGATGTTATCGTTGATGTTGTTTCAATAAGTGACACAACAAGAATTCAGACATTCTAAAGTTACACGTATGGTTCACTTACTAGGGTAATTAAATAATACATTCTCCAAACTTGGCATCCACCTGCCCCAAGCCCAGGAATCTCATGCTGGGAGAATTGAAAGACTAAACCCTGGGCCAAGGAGATCAGAAACTTTTCTCTCCAAAAAACTTAAAAGTCATTTATCTTCCTTTCTCAAAAGACAAAAGATGGTGGGTCCCATTGTGTGCAGGCAGGACTGCACTCTGAGTTTGAACTGCTGAAACACATGTAGTGTCGGCCTTCTTGTTAAACTTTAATGTCACTTCGAGACACCAAAGACAGGCTTGAAGTATGTTGGGGAATTGAATAAATCTCTTTTTTTCTGCTTTTCACTCCTTTTCTTTCTATCAATCTATCTACTTATTTATTTTTTATTCACTTTATACCCTGCTTACTGCCCCCCTCCCAGTCACCCCATCCCATAATCCTTCCCCCATCTCCTTCTTACCTTCTCCTCTGAGCAGGTGGGGGCCCCCTGGGTATCCCCCGATCTGGTACTTAAAGTCTCTCTTAGGCTAGGCACATCCTCTCCCTGTGAGACCAGACATGGCAGCCCAGCAAGAAGAACACACCTCATGTTTAGGCAACATCTTTTGGGATAGCTCCTACTCCAGTTGTTCAAGACCCACTTGAAGTTGCACATCTGCTACATATGTGAAGGGAGACGTAGGTCCAGCCCATGTATGTTCTTTGGTTGATGGGTCAGTCAGTCTCTGGGAGGCCCAGTGGTCCAGGTTAGTTGATTCTGGTGCTCTCCCTATGGAGTTCCTAACCCCTTAAGAGATGCAATCCTTCCTCCTATTCTTCTCTGAGGGTCCCCAAGCTCCATCCACTGTTTGGATCTGGGTGTCTGTGTTTGTCTAAGTCATTGGCTGGGTGGAGCCTCTCAGAGGACAGCCATGCTAGGCTTCTGTCTGCAAGCATAATAGTATATCATTAATAGTGCCAGGATTTGGAGGAATAGGTAGGTGGATTTCTGAGTTGAGGCCAGCCTGGTCTACAGTGTGAGTTCCAGGACAGCCAAGACTACACAGAGAAACCCTGTCTCAAAAAACAACAAACAAACAAACAAAGTATAAGGGATTGGTGCTTGCTCATGGGATGGGTATACAGTTGGGCTGGTTATTGATTGGCTGTTCCTTCAGTCTCTCTTCCATTTCCAATCCCTGGATTTCTTGTAGACAGGACAAGTTTTGAGTCGAAAGTTTTGTGGGTAGGTTGGTTCCCCTATCAGTTTTCTGGTTAATTTGGCTATTTTAATTGGCTTATTGAGTACAGACAGTGAAATCTGCCTTGTTGAGGCATAGGCTTTGCCCCTAAGTCTGTTAACACAAATGAGCTATAGCTCATGTTGCTTGACCTATTTGTTTTTTTCACATTTGCAGGACATTTTCATCACACCTCTGACAGGTAATTTTCTATCTGTCTTTATTTTGTTTTACCTTTCAACACCTGAAATATGTTATAGCACTCTCTTCTTGGTTACATGGTTTCTGATGAGAAATATACTATAATTTTTATTCTTGTTCATTTATAGCTAACATATTTCATTCCTCTCTGTATTCAAGATCTTATCAATTGGTTTTCAGAAGTTTAAATGAGATGTTAAGTGTCTGTGTGTGTGTGAGAATGTGTGTGTTATATATGTGTGTATGCCATTCATATATGTAATTGTGTGTATGGGGTAAGTGTGCTGTGTGTGGCATTCCTTTATCTTTTCTCATTTCTTTCTCTTTCTCTGACACTTTAGGCTTCCTCATACTTTCTCTGATGTCTCCACCCTCTTTTCACTATGTGGCTGATTTTCTGTGGGAGATTTTTTTTTTCTATAAAAAGTAGCTAGACATCTAGGGTCTATATTCCATAAATCTCCCCTATACTGTAGAACTTTCATGCAAATGTTTTTATCTCCCCACCCTGGTAAAATTTCTGTTTCTGCAAAGGCCTGATACATTCCTGGAACTTCATGGCATCAGAACCCCTGGGTCCATTTTGTAACCAACCAATCATAAAAGTCTGTGAGGTCAGACACCACTCAATGGGAAAATAGATACAGTCACTGTTGGCTTACAGGAGATTCCATTAGACTTCTCCCAAGAACATAGCAATAGATTAAGTCATCACCTGCCTCAGGCCAGTGCCAGCTGCCAATTGCATGTGACAAGCTGGGTGGCATATTAAAAAAACTGCTTGGTATTCCAGCATGCTCTCTCTCTCCTCTCTCTCCTCTCTCTCTGCTCTCTCTCTCTCTCTCTACCCTCTCTCTCTTCTCTCTTCGCTCTCTCGCTCTCTCTCTCTCTGTCTCTCTCTCTCTCTCTGTTCCCAGCAGGCTCTGTTTCTCTCTTTCTGTCCTCTTCTGTGTCCCTTTTGCTGCCACTGTGGCTTCTGCTCCCATCTCTCTGCCTCTACCCCTTCTCAAAGTCTTCACTACCTTCTCTTCCCCTGTATAAACCTCCCTCGTACCATCTCTGTTGCATGGCATAATTTCTTTTTTTTTTCCAATTTTTATTAGGTAATTACTTCATTTACATTTCAAATGCTATCCTGAAAGTCCCCTATACCATCTTTCCACCCACCCCCACTCCCATCCCCCACCCCGGCTCCCATACCCATCCACTCTCACTTCTTGGCCCTGGTGTTTCCCCTGTACTGGGGCATATAATCTTCACAGGACCAAGGGCCTCTCCTCCCATTGATGGCTGATTAGGCCATCCTCTGCTACATATGCAGCTAGAGACATGAGTCCTGGGGGTACTGGTTTGTTCATATTGTTGTTCCACCTATAGGGTTGCAGACACCTTCAGCTCCTTGGGTACTTTTTCTAGCTCCTCCATTGGGGGTCCTGTGTTTCATCCAATAGATGACTGTGAGCCTCTTCTTCTGTGTTTGTCAGGCACTGGCATAGCCTCACAAGAGACAGCTATATCAGGGTCCTGTCAGCAAAATCTTGCTGGCATATGCAATAGTGTCTGGGTTTGGTTGCTGATTATGGGATGGACCCCTGGGTGGGGCAGACTCTGGATGGTCCATCCTTTGTTCTCAGCTCCATACTTTGTCTCTGTAACTCCTTCCATAGGTGTTTTGTTCCCAATTCTAAGTATGGCATGATTTCTTAAGAAGTGTCTTGGCGTGAGCCTATCAGGTATTCCTATCTACCTCAGCATTATATTTCATAACAGTTTTCACTTGGGGTAAAATAAAATTGAAGAAAACTTCCTGCACCAGTGTGCTTACTAACCTGGTTTGGATAATGACACCCCCTTTTTCTGAGAAGAAATTGCCTTGCAAATTTACTTTTGCTTTGTACATGTGTTTCCTTGCACAACACCAAGATTTATTTCTATCATCTGCCATGTGGCTACTTACAAAAAGCAGAGCCTCTCTTGCAAAATATACAGCTAGCCTGTTTTGTTTCTTTCCTCCTGAATAGTAACAAAACATGTCCTCAAATTTCTTTCTTGGTTCATTTGTAAATTATTTTATTGGTGAAAGCAAGAACTAAAATATGGGACCCAACTTCCTTGGTGACCTAATCTTCAGTTCTCTGTCTCTTTCCTCATATATGTCAAGTTTATTAATATGCCCATTAATTTTTCAATATCATAGCTATGATTTTATTCTCAGCATCCCCCTCATCCTTTCTTCTAATCTCTACCTTTCTAGCTACTGAAATTACCCATTGTGTTTCTTGATTCTCAGCTCTTTTGTTATGCCCATTAAAATATTAAACACATTTTTTTTCCATTTCAGATTCCAAGATTAACATACATCATGTCTTATCAAGCTCTAAGGACGGCTTTGCAACTTTGGATGGAGATTTGTCTGTTTGATTATATATTTGTTTTTGTTTGTTTGTTTTGTTATTCTTTTCATACATTATTTTTAATTAACACTATTTATGTGATGAATAAGAGCTGTAAGGTTTAGAATGGTTAAAGACAAGAGTAAGTATCTTCCTTTGAAGCTTGAATCCTGGAGACTGGGGCAGATTTCTAATCTAATAAAAACCAAACTCATATACTTTGGCAAAAGAGTAGAAATGCAGAGAAAGAGGCATCAAGATTAACAGACAGAAAAGCCAGCAGTCAGAGAAATCCTGGAAATCTTTTCTTCCTTAGGACACATATAACAAACAGAGAAAGTGTGTGTGTGTGTGTGTGTGTGTGTGTGTGTGTGTGTGTGTGTGTGTGTGTTGGGGGGAGCCTTTAGTATACAAATGAATGAAAAGATTTTTTTTAAAAGAAAAAAAAAAGGCCAATGGAAGATCAGAACTCAACTTCAACTGCACGTTTAAGCATCCTTTTCCAGTTCAGTAGGTCACTGACACCATGAAAGTGCCTCTCCCCTGCCCCCTTAAAACTAATGATATATTCCTGGCCCTGTGTATCACAGTTTTGACACATAAGAGCCCTGAGGTCTCTTCTGGTCCAGCCGGCCTCTGATTTGAGTCTATGAAAGGTGAACTGTCAATCAGGAGGACACAGGAAGTGCTTCCTGTCCTTCTTGAGGGCATCCAAGCACTACTACTGTTTCCTGCTTCCTCGCCACCAGAAAACCAAAGTATGATTTCTGTAGGGGAATCTGATTATGGTCTTATATTGAGACTGAAAAACTATGGGAAGTGTTGAAGTTGGACTAATGCATTTTGTGCCATGATATTGCTAAAAACCTACGGAGACCAGGGAGTGGAGTGTGGTAATTTGAATAAGAATTGCCTCCACAGCCTCATATATTTGAATACTACACCATTAGGGAATGGCACTCTTTGAAAGGGTTACCATATGTATTCTTCATGGAGGGAGAACATCACTGGAGGTAGGATTTGGTGTTACAAAATCCCATGTGAGACCCAGTTCCACTCTCTCTGCCTTAGAATCAGATGTAGCTCTCAATTACTACCCCAGCACCATGATTGCCACCATGGTCACTGCCACCATGATAATGGGCTAAGCCTCGGAAACTGTAAGCAGGTCTCCAATTAAATGTTTTCCTTTGGTCCTGTGTCTCTTCACAGCAACAGAACACTGACTGAGACAGCTGGTGACTCCATGATAAGTTAAAAATGGAGTAATAGCTTTATTTCTTTCCTTCCCTTCCCCCATGGGCATAGAGACACCTAGTACCAGCTCAATATGTAACAAACTAATTACCCTTTTCTAATAACAAAAAGTTGGAAAAAAATCAATGACTTCTCAAGCCATTAGAAAACTAAACTTTCGTGGTTACACAACATCCAGATATCAGTAGAAAAGTCTTCAGTTGGTTTCCTCTTCTTTTCCTGCTAATGTTTATAGGCCTAAACATTGCTGAAATGTGTTTCCTGCTCTATTGGAACATAAGCAGAACATAAGCATATTCAGAGGCAAGGAAGTGTGCACATGGAAGATGAAAAGTCCCAAGATTGGGAAGTAGTTGCTTGTGATATTTCATACATAATGTGGGAGACACAATAGTCCTGACAGGGACTTTTGCTCCAGTGGTAAAGAAGGTCACTCTTGCACAAAGCTGTCTCCCAGCAACAGCCAAAAGCCCACAACAACATAGACAACCAAGGTTGAGATGTTCATGCCTAGTGCTTCAGCCACTGGGAGCATTGGTCTCTTATACCAGCCCACTTTCACCATTCAAAACTCCATAAAATATTTTGGATAGTGTTTTGGTTCACTCATGTAATATCTAATGGTTAGTCCCTCGAGTATAAGTGCTGAAGACTTATAAGTGCTGAAGATATCACGGTGTTGTGTAACCAGGAAAGTTTAGTTTTCTAATGGGTAGAGAAGTAATTGGTTTTTCTGACTTTCTGTTATTAGAAAAGTGAAAGTGAATTCCTAGTTTGTTATATATTGACCTGCTACTAGGCATCTCCATGTCCATGGGGGGATGAGAGAGAAAATGAATAAAGCTATTACTCCATTTTAAACCCAGGATCAAGAATATTACCCTATCATCAAGGCAATCTCACCATTAGACAATCTTTTGACTATCATCCTTTTATATAGAGCAACTAAATTGCACAAGAATTGGGCCGATCATGCAGAACAAGTGAGTAAAGGCACTTCAAAAAAGCTAGTTGTGTATAGATTATTTTCTATAAATTACAGTGTGGATTCTTGTGGGGAGAACAAATATGAGAACCCGTGTCCTACTTTCGAGCTGTTACATTTTCCACAGATCAATGGTAACTTAAAATAATCATCTAAAATTGAAATGCCTTTACTTTAGCCCTTCCAATGTGGATAATTTGAGGTTTAGATATTAATTATCATACTCTTTAGTTTTGAAAGCATTTCATTATGATTCATAAATTCTAAATAATATTAGGATCTGTAGAATACACTTTCACCATCATGGTAACTTACGGTCTTTTGAGGAGAGACACAAAGAAATCATAAATGAACATTACAAGAAACAGGTGGTCATGAATGTGATACACATACGCCTATTATAAACTAGTTCAACTTAGAATCTCAGTGCTGAAACACTTAAATATTAGAGCCATAGTGCATGAGAGTGTCCAACCCAGTCTAGCCCATCCTTAGAAGGAATAATTCAAGAGATACTTTCCTTAAGCCTTCTAAAAGTTTGAAAACAAAAGTGAACAGTATAATTACCATTAATCAGCATAATATTTATTTAAATGTCTGGGACTGGATAGTCCTCGAGCTTGAAAGTGGTAGTGACCTACAGTACAGACAGAAATTCTCAGCCAGCTGTGATATTTGTCTACTATTACTATAAGCAAATATCTAAAGCTGAATAACATTTTTAAAAAGCTAGTTTGGTTCAAGACAGAGAAGAAAAACACATGGCCAATTGACAGGAGATGTGGTAATAGTATAATCTCTGTACACCTTATTTATTTTAAATAAAATTGCTTCATTATAATAGACTCACAAACAAAAATATCACAGCTAGAGTAAGGTAGCCACTTATTAATGAGCCATTGCTTTGTCCTAAAGAGAGGCTCTTTCCTCTGTGTACATGACCTTATAACTATTGTACACATATATGCCCCCAGAACATGCTCAGACAATAAAAGACATTTAGTAGTATCTAAAAAAAAAAAAAAAAAAAACAAAAAAACAAAGTCAGGTGTTAATCATGAAAAGGTGAGTAACTAGCATTCATATACCATGGCACCTACTTGTCAACAATTAATGTTGCTGTTATCTTCTTCTTTAAATTCTCCACTAGTTAATAATGAGTACTTCAGTTAAATACTGAGTAAACAACCAATTACTATGTAGGAATTTAATACCATACTCTATAACTACTTCCATCATTAAATGATGTAGATTCACAAAATCTCTACACATATAAGTGAGGATAAGTTTCAAAATAGTAAGTGTCATATCATTGCCATTATTTGTGAGCCAGCTGTAAATCTTGATGATTAATATGAAGGATATAGTTGAAAGATTGATAAAATATGAATATCTTAAAGTTGACTCATAGTACTAAAAATTATGTGGTAGTAGACTGTACTGGCTAGTTTTGTGTCAATTTGACACAGCTGGAGTTATCACAGAGAAAGGAGCTTCAGTTGAGGAAATGCCTCCATGAGATCCAACTGTAAGGCATTTTCTCAGTGATCAAAGGGGAAAGGCTCCTTGTGGGTGGGACCATCTCTGGGTTGGTAGTCTTGGGTTCTATAAGAGAGCAGGCTGAGCAAGCCAGGTGAGGCAAGCCAGTAAAGAACATCCCTCCATGGCCTCTGCATCAGCTCCTGCTCCCTGACCTGCTTGAGTTCCAGTCCTGACTTCTTTCAGTGATGAACAGCAATGTGGAAATGTAAGCTGAATAAACCCTTTCCTGCCCAGTTTGCTTCTTGGTCATGATGTTTGTGCAGGAATAGAAACCCTGCCTAAGACATGGACTAATTTCATCAAGAAACGATCTCCTTTAGTTCATTTATACAACATTTTTCAGGCTGATTTTACCTCTTGAAAACACAGACACATTTTTCTACTGCCAGTCCTAACTATTAACATTAATTTTTGTTTTTATGATCCAGCTTCTCTTCACTTCAGACAACAGCTAATCCTGAAGGAAACCCCCACCACTCCTCCTAAGCTTAACACTGCCTTAGCATGAAAAAGATATGACTTTTTGTCCAGGCAACATGTTACTTCACCATAACTTACTCTTCTAGACCCCAAGATGAGATTTGAGCATCGTAATAATTCAAGACTCTCTTATCCTCTTCACAATTGTCAAGCCATTTAGCTAAGGCTAAGCACTGGCCCCATGATTTACTATC
Organism: Mus musculus; assembly: GCF_000001635.26. Lineage (NCBI taxonomy): Eukaryota > Metazoa > Chordata > Mammalia > Rodentia > Muridae > Mus > Mus musculus. The sequence goes on along the minus strand of NC_000077.6, from coordinate 9,983,495 downwards.
CAGAGAATGGTAGTTTTACCACTTCACTGGGTCTTCATTTCTCTTTTATATATGGACAGTTGAAGTATTTAATAACTTATTTGTAGCCATTCAATAGCCACGGAGAAACGGGGTTTACCTGAAAGGGGAGCTGGAAATGAAAAGGTCAGGTGTGAGAGAAGAATGAAGCCAAGACAAAGGTTCTGATCAAGGCTCAAAGTTTAATTCTGCAGCTCCAGTTTATAAAGTAAAGATTGCAAAACCCATCCTTTGTTTCAACTGGATTATGTTGCAAAGCAAGCTCAGCAGGCAGTCTATTCTTCTAAGTTCCAGTAGGAAATTGCAGGTGCAGCAAGGAGAGGGCTCCACCTGGGTCCTTAAGTCCATTGTGGCAAGCACTCAAGGTCTCTTTAGTCTGCTCAAGGCTGGGAGAAGAGCACACTTACTGAACACAGACCACATGAGAAAATTAAAGAACAAAATTATTGATCATAGACTACCCATAGTTCTGGACCAGGAACTATTTGTAAGAATATCATAAATATGAACTATGAGCAGTTTTTAGGTTGCATAGTGATATAATGTTAGTCTAAGTTCTGGGGGCACTATGAAAATAGTATGAATAATCATAGACAATCAAAATTAACCACAGAGTCACTACTCTGAAAACCCAACTATGTCCCAGGGTGAAATACTGACCAATCAGATCTGGTCTCATTTGTCCAGTGGCAAGCTAAACCAGAAAAAGAGGATAATGCCCAAACAAAATCTTTCACAGTCTACCATGTTTCAGTAGATACTCTTTCCATTTCTGCCCTTCCTGCTGCTGCCTTGCAATGGACTCAATGAATTTGCTTTCTCTTCTCTGATTTGACTGGTGAATTATTTTACCACTTATTTCTTTAAATTTATCTTCTAAGATTCCAAGAATTGCTTTTATTTCCATTTTGGCCTGAAGGATTTCTTAAATTACATGTATATGAATGTGTGTGAACATATATGTGAACATGTATGTGCACATGTGTGTGCAATTGTGTGTGCATGTATATGTGTCTAATCAGAACTTTATTTTCCATAATATTAAAGGAACAAACAATTATTTACATGGAAATCAAAACATCTGGAATTAAATCTGTTTAGTTGAAAATACTAAATATTAAAGTTGTTGTTTTAGAAAACTGATATAATTCAGAAAGGAAAAAAAGAAGGCCTATTTTTTAATATGCCCATTGATAGAATTAGAACAACTGTTACAGGCTTCTCCCTTCTTTCTATTCAAAAGTTTGCTTTCTACTCTTTCACTGATATTGCCTAATACTTCCATGAAGCTTGCTAAATTTTTGTTTTAATTTGTGTTAAAAATGCTTGTGAAGATTGGGAAAGGATCTTGACCAATCCTAAATCCAATAGGGGACTAATATCCAATATATACAAAGAATTCAAGAAGATGGACTCCAGAAAATCAAATAACCCCATTAAAAATGGGGTATAGAGCTAAACAAAGAATTCTCAACTGAGGAACACCGAATGGCTGAGAAGCACCTAAAAAAATGTTCAACATCCTTAATAATCATGGAAATGCAAATCAAACAACCCTGAGAGTCTACCTCACACCAGTCAGAATGGCTAAGATCAAAAATTCAGGGTACAGCAGATGCTGGCGTGGATGTGGAGAAAGAAGAATGAATACTCCTCCATTGCTGGTGGAATTTCAAGCTGGTACAACCACTCTGGAAATCAGTCTGGAGGTTCCTCAGAAAAATGGACATGGTACTACCAGAAGATCTATCAATACCACTCCTGGGCATATACTCAGAAGATGTTCCAACTTGTAATAAGGACACATGCTATGTTCATAGCAACCATATTTAGAATAGCCAGAAGCTGGAAAGAACCCAGATGTCCCTCAACAGAGGAATGGATACAGAAAACGTGGTACATTTACACAATAAAATACTGCTCAGCTATTAAAAACAATGAATTTATGAAATTCATAGACAAATGGGTGAATATAGAGGATACCATCCTGAGTGGGGTAACCCAATCACAAAAAAAACAAACAAACAAACAAAAAAAAAACACATGATATGCACTCACTGATAAGTGGATATTAGCCCAGAAACTTAGAATACCCAAGATACAATTTGCAAAACACATGAAACTCAAGAAGAAGGAAGACCAAATTATAGATACTTTGTTCTTCTTAGAATGGGGAACAAAATACCAATGGAAGAAGTTACAAAGACAAAGTTCAGAGCTGAGATGGAAGGAAGTACCATTCAGAGACTGCCCCAGCCATCCATCCCATAAACAGCCACCAAACCCAGACACTATTGCATACGCCAGCAAGATTTTGCTGACAGGACCCTGATATAGTTGTCTCTTGTGGGACTATGCCAGTGCCTGGCAAATTCAGAATTGGATGCTCATAGTCATCTCTTGGATGGAACACAGGGCCCCCAATGAAGGAGGAAGAGAAAGTACCCAAGGAGTTAAAGGGGTCTGCAACCCTACAGGAGGAACAACAATATGAACTAACCAGTTCCCCCCTTGCCCCAGCTTGTGTCTCTAGTTGCATATGTAGCAGAGGATGCCCTAGTAGGCTATCAATGGGAGGAGAGGTCCTTGGTCTTGTGAAGATTATATGCCCCAGTACAGGGGAATGCCAGGACCAGGAAGCAGGAGTAGGTGGGTTGGGGAGCAGGGCAGGGGGGCATATAGGGGACTTTAGGGATAGCATTTGAAATGTAAATGAAGAAAAAATCTAATTAGGAAAAAAGAATGCTTGTGAAATTCAGGTGATGGATGATACTCATATACCAACCACTGCAATCTAACAGTGAGGGTTGTTGCACAGACATCTCATAAAATAAGTAATGGAAAAGATACAACTTTCCAAAGCAAAAAAGGAAAGACAACTTGAAGGTGTGACAGAAGGAATGCATCTAGTATATGTAAGAAAACTTCTATCTCAAGTGAAGGAGGTTCAACTCCAAAGCAAAGTGAGAGCAGCTGCAGAGATTTGGAAATACAGTTCAAGACAAAATAGCCTAAGAAAGCATGGACTGTCCTTCAGTACCTGATTATTTTAAAGGGGGTAGGTGCAAAAGGTAAAGCAGAGGGCAACAGCTGTACAGTTGTTCAGGAAGAGACATAAGTGAATATCAAAGGGAGGACACCGACCCCCAAAGTATAATCAGCTCTTGAATCCTCTCTGGTCTCCAGTCGAGTTGAGGTCTGAACCCCGGGACCCAGTGGTGATAATTCACCTACATGGGACAGAAGGAGTTCTCTCATGTCTCCTGGAACCCTGGCTCCTGTTGAAGTTACTGCCTCCTCAGCCCCCACAAGAGAACCATGGTTAGTAGTCATGTAAGCAATGTCCCAAGGTTCTGACCTTCAAGCTAAACTCCTCCCCTGTTACCTAGCAACAGTAAAGAACAGAATAACATAAGGGCTGTTTAACACCTCCTCACTCTCTTGCTCTCTTGCTCTTACTCCCCTTACTCTCTCCTCTCCTCTCCTCTCCTCTCCTCACCTCTCCTCTCCTCTCTCTTTCTCTCTCTCTCTCTCTCTCTCTCTCTCTCTCTCCCTCTCCCTCTCCCTCTTACTCTCTAGCCTTTCTTCTGCCTCTCTTTTTTTTCCTCTTTCTCTTCTCTTGGCCATGGCCAGTCTCTCTCTCTCTCTCTCTCTCTCTCTCTCTCTCTCTCTCTCTCTCTCTCTCTCATAAAGCTCTAAAACCATAGACTGTCTCTGTTCATCAAGCCCCCCCCCCATGATGGGATAGGCTTTCTCCTAAGGAGCCATTTCTAATATCCCAATGGAAGGCCTCCTGTGCTCCAGTCAGGCCCAGACTAAGGACTCTCACCTGCATGGGAACCTCTCTCCCTTAAGCCCTCTCTCCCATAACCCTGGGGCTACAGTTAGGGACTTCCCCTTGTCCACCCGCCATTGAGTGGGGTTAGTGGCTTAGATGCCCACCCGGAGCCAAGTGGAAAGCATCTGGCAGCCCTCCTGCATCTGTCTGCCTGCTCAGAGCATAGGAGGAACTTTGGCCAGATGTGGGCTATCCTCTATTCCCTCTCTTTCCCCTGCCCCTTTTTAGTTTCTACACTATACCTGGAACTGAGCATCTTCTGGGGGCCCTGAGAGGAACAAAAAAACATTCCAGAGTAGAGAAGAGCAAGGGCACAACAGTTAGAGTACATAAAGACACTCAGAATAATAAGTCACATGTAGCTTGTAGATAATTCCAGAAAGTTAATTCAGAGGAGGCAGGCTTTGAGTGCCTCAGTAAAGAACCCACAAGTGGAGAAGCAGGTGACCTGAACTTTGAATGTGACTTGGTCATTAGTCTTCATGCTGATCTATTTATTATGTGAGAAAATACAAGTGCAGATACTTTTGTTATAGGAAACATTGCAAGTATCTCATGTTCTCTGCTAAGCACTGGGAAAACCCAGCGGAGTACAGAACATCCATAGAGAAGCAGAATTCATTTAATAGTTATATGCCAGTCCTTGAGTGGAGGCTAATGTGGAAGATAGAACTTGTTAAGGAAGAAAATGTATCTGTCTCAGTGAGGAAGAAAGGCAAGCCATCCTGCCCTTATGATGCTCAGCCATTTGGGTGTTTGAAGATGTTGGGCAAGTTTGTACCCCAGGAATAGAGAGCTGGAAGGGATTTCCTGACTTGGGGGATTGAACAAAGGCAAATCTGGCTTGTATGGAGGCTCAGGTTCCTGAGCTCTCTGTCCCAAGTCCTTTAGGATTTTGCCCTAAACAAGACAGTTAGGTAATCACACAATATAACCCCCTTTCTTGATGGGGAATTGTATTGTGGGAGAGTAATCAGGCCGAGTTTTCAGCTTCTCAGATAACATCATTACAGTGATGAAGTCTGGACAACTGGAAATCATCTTCAGGTGATGGGTTTACATTAAGGTGAGCAGATCCCTGCATGTCTACAGAGCATATTTTCCTCTGGGGTTTCTGTCTCTCTAGCTCCCCTCTTTCTGCCATCTCAGCTCTCTGTTTTCAGCCTTCCTCCTTCTGATCACTTTCTTCAGCTGTTAGCAAACAGCCTAAGTGCCCATCAGCATATGTTTTGTTTCCCCCAGAAAATATTTTCTGATGACTCTACCCATTAGAGTCCTCCAAAGCTCTTAGTTCCAGATTGTATCTCTCTACCAAGTCATTCCTTGGCTTCTGAGTTCCAGGATACCCTTCTATCTGAGAAGAAACACTTATAGTGAGTCCTTTAAAACACCCTCATGCCAGAAGCTAGACTTAGTGTCTCTAAGATCAGAGCCAGGCTAATTCATCCTAAGGTTTCAAGCTTTTCACAGTTAATGACTGAGTTTTCCAAAGTTCTGAGTCATTACAGAAGAACTGTGGTTGCTCCATGGCTAGGAGTAGCCAGTTATCTTCAGAGTAATGTATTATGTCCACCATCCCTTCATGGGAAATACAGTGAAAAACTGGTGGATGAGCGACTGCAGCTCCAGCCCAGGTAAAGCATGGACTTCTAGGAGTCCCAGGTCAGATCTTAAATAACAAAACCAGTCCACCACTGTGTAGATTGATGCCTGCATGCAGGTGAGGGTAGGTGAAAGATAAGGCATGAGCCTGCAATTGGGTGGTGGAAAAAGACAGCATGCTGAGAGTTTTAGAGAGGGGTAGAGAGAGGCAGAGAGACAGACGGAGATGAGGAGACAAGATGAAACCTGTAGGAGAGGATGATGAACCTCATCCATGTGGCTTGAAAGAGTCACAGGTAGCTATGGATGTCATAAAAGGACAATAAAGTAATGCAGGGTCCATTTGCCCCATCTAGGGTATGCAGCTTGTGTTTATATCAATTGAGTTTTGAGTTCTTTGTGTGGGTATTTTTGGGTTTGAGAATTTACTGTCATAAATCTGGCTGATAAATTATAAGCCTCTGGAGTCTTCTTTATACGGGGCTCAGGGTTTTGAGCCAGTCTCAGTAGACTAGACACAGGGAAGAGATGATTGAGAATGTGAGTGGTTTGGCAGCAAGGGAACCACAGTAAATTGGGCAGTCTGCTGCTTGGGGATAGCCATGGGCTTGGGGAGAGCACTGTTGTCAGTGAGTAGCCAGTATTAGTGTGGATTGTTTTTTAATAGTTACATGCAACACCACTGTATAACTTGTCAGTTCATGGGGACAGAGGGCTTGACATGTTTAGGGACAGAAGGATCATGCGTTCACTCATACAGTCATTTGGGTGGAAGGTCAACTGAGGATGGGGCAAGTAAAGTAAACTGAGGATGGGGCAATGAAAGAACCTAGTGGGTAAACCCCCACTCGTATCCAGAGACGGTGCACACACTCAAAGAATCACAAGAGACCGTCTTAATGCGAACACATGAGGTAGTTTAATGACGGAGCTCCAGGCCAACATATCTCACACATGAGATAGAGGTTGTCAACCACGAGGCTCAGAAGCTAGGGGTTTTTAAAGAAAAGGGTCTGGGGCTGGGGGAGGAATTGGTGCAGTTTCACATGATTGGTTCATTTAAACATCAGCAGAATGATTACACATCAGAAAAAGAGTACGTTCAGGTCAGGATGACAGGAATTCTGAGGGCCTGGTGCTTATCTAAGTCAGCAGATCATCTAGTTAACATTTAACCCAGGTCAGAAGGGCGGGAGATAGGGAGGCGCTGGACTAGTCCGGACATTCTTGTATGTCTTCTCTATCTTTATGGCTAGTTGGTTTCTGGGATGATTTTACAGCCTTTGTTCTTTGCTCTAGGCCCCAAAAGCCCTCCTAACTAGCAAGCCGCATGAGTCATGGACCCTGAACTTTAATTTTCTTTCAGCAAGTAAAGCAAGTGCTATCAGGAGGCTTTGCACCTTGAAAGCTGGACCTCCCTGCAAGACCATCTATTGTGATCTTTCCACACTGTACATCTTCCCTTACCAACATACATGTTGTCATATGAGACAGTGAAATCTGTGTTCAGACTTTGTTCATGAGATGACTGCTCCACAGACGTAAGCTTTCACTTTGCTTCACAGCACAGCATGGTTTTCTCATGTTATACTTGGGTAGATGGAAAGAAGCTAGACTGAGGCTCAGGCCTATGAGACCTCACATAATAGTTCCTTGCCATGGTACAGGCTGTAGTCTTGGAGCACAGTGTCTACCAGGGAGGGCTAGGAATCAGAAGGAAGAGCAGGTGTGTGTAGTCTCCCCTCCCCCAGCCTGAAACCTGCTTGCTCGGGGTGGAGCTTCCTGCTCATTCGTTCTGCCACGCCCACTGCTGGAACCTGAGGAGCCACACACGTGCACCTTTCTACTGGACCAGAGATTATTCGGCGGGAATCGGGTCCCCTCCCCCTTCCTTCATAACTGGTGTCGCAACAATAAAATTTGAGCCTTGATCAGAGTAACTGTCTTGGCTACATTTCTTCTTTTGCCCCGTCTAGATTCCTCTCTTACAGCTCGAGCGGCCTTCTCAGTCGAACCGTTCACGTTGCGAGCTGCTGGCGGCCGCAACATTTTGGCGCCCGAACAGGGACCTGAAGAATGGCAGAGAGATGCTAAGAGGAACGCTGCATTGGAGCTCCACAGGAAAGGATCTTCGTATCGGACATCGGAGCAACGGACAAGTACACATGCTAGCGCTAGCTTAAAATTTCAGTTTTGTAAAGTGTTGCTGAGGATGCGGTAGGATACGAATTAAGCTTAAATCAGTGCTAACCCAACGCTGGTTCTGCTTGGGTCAGCAGCGTGTTAATCGGAACTAGAAACGGAAACAGGCAGGTTAGCCGCAGCTTTTTAGGAAGCTGCTTAGGTGGAAGAAGAAAGGGTTTAAAGTCATGGATCAGGCGGTAGGCCGTAGCTCTCCGAAGCTACATGAGGTGTGAGAAAAGAAAGGGTTTATTAAAAGGAATAGGCGGATTGCCCCAGTTAATAAAAAATACATCATAAGGGAGGAAAATGTCCCAAAAAGCAGAGAGAAATATCTCTCTGGGCCTTATAGCAGGAGTACTCTGTTACCTTTTGTGTCTTGTCTAATGTCCGGTGCACCAATCTGTTCTCGTGTTCGATTCATGTATGTTCGTGTCCAGTCTGTATGAATGAATGTTCTATGTTTTGTGTTGGATAATAAAGATGGTATAAAAAACTTTATCTGCAAAGCCGAGAGCTGCCACGTGTTTCAGCCAGGAATCAGACACGTGGCGAGAGGGCCCCTGCTGGAAAAACTGTTCGTTTTAAGAAATAAGGGCGAGTGCACAGCCTCTAAGTTTCAGAGTAAAAAAGCTAATAAATGGTTCATGATTAATGTGTTTGACAATGGTAAAGTGTTTTTTATTTTATGATTGTAGCTACAAAAATTATTATTCTCTGATTGGTCTAAATGTAACTGCTTCATTTGGTTCTTTTTTATTGGTAATGTGCTCTAAGTGTTTTCACAATCAGCTCATAAGTTGTTGGTTAAGATTAATAATTGTTACATTGCTACAGATGGTTAGTGTTAAATTTGATAACTCAAGTTTAGAGTCCTTCCGACACATGGCATAAGGCAGCCCAAGAGGCTGGGTCTCTAAAGATATTTCTAGTTTAGGTAATAATTAATGTGGTTCGTATCCTAAATAGTAAAATTTAAAATAAGATTTAAAACAATGTCTCTTTATTAAAGCATTAAAGCTTGTTTTAATAGGTATTCATAGGTATTAATTGACATCCAAACTTCGTAATATGATAGTAATGCTTCTAATATTGATTTTAAAGATAATAAATTGTTTTAAACTTGGGTTTTACTTTCCCAAGGTTATAGGTATTATCCTAACCTTGCACAAAAAACTTAAAAATTATGGTTAAAACTGCTATTGTTCCATTGACTGCAGCTTGCAGTTTGATTTCAAATTTAAGATCTTTAATTCACCTGTATACTGTAATTAAGATAATTACAAGAGTAATCATCTTATGAGAGCGCTCATACAGCTCACTTCATACAAAACTGTGACAGAGTTATCTAGTTATGTTTGTCTTTGTGAATAGATTAGACAAACAGTTTGGTTATAGTTGCTGCCTGGCAGGAAACTGTAGTACAGGCAATTTTTTCACAACACTAAAGTTGTGAAGAACGTTTTAACTGTAAGTCATCTTAAGAAAGAGTATCAAAATTTAGAGGCGTAGACAGTTATATTGTTTCTCTAAAATCGGTCCTTATTACAGGAGGGCCAGGATGCTCAGATTAAAAAGTATTTTACGTTTGAGTCAATGCAGGGCTCTGGGCAGCCCCAGAGCGGCTTGTGGCCTTTCTTTTGTTTTGCAAACAGTGCCTGAGAAAGATTTTTCCCTGTGTTCAAGAGAAATTCTTTTTAACAGTGTTGCAGATCTATTCAGATGTTTAAAATAATGCTTAAATTCAAAAAGTTTTGCTTCTAGTGAACTGTAATCACTAGAAAATTTTGCCTCTAAGTATGGCTAATGTAACTTTACATTATGTAAAAAAAAATTTTATTGTTTCTGCTTCTATACAAGAAGCCAAGAGTTTTAATCTTTCAGTGTATATTGTTTCCTAAGTGAAAAGTATTTTATTAACTAATGCTTCTTAAAGTTTACCTTAAATCCTTGCTCTCACCCAAAAGATTCAGAGACAATATCCTTTTATTACTTAGGGTTTTAGTTTACTACAAAAGTTTCTACAAAAAATAAAGCTTTTATAATTGTTATTAATTGGTAATTAAAAATTGGTTGTGCCCAAAACAATTCTTTGGCCAAAAAGAAAACATTATTGTAAAGTCATTTTTCTCATCCTCCCAGCCAATCGTTGGCCCATGTGGGCCCAACTAGCTTCTGTGGGGCGGAGTCTTAAGACACAGTTTCCCCTGTTCCAGCACAGATGATCTAGTTGTGTGCTGTAGATGGTGTTTTAAAATGCTGAACAATCAAACCTTAATTTGTATATTAATAGTCAATGCCATATCTCTGAGCTCGCAATTGCTTAAATTGTTCATCCCTCAGATACTATTAATTCTCAAATTTACAATTGCTTATGCATATTTCTAGTTAATAAATAAATTATGCACATGTGACTCTTAATAACTTTGCAAGCCTTCTAGTTACAACTGCTCCTTAAGAAAATTGATTAAAAGTGCAATTAGTCACTGCCCCTTTACAGCCAAGTATTTAAAATGTTTTGTCAACTAGTTATTAATTCAAAAGTTTAGGTATTGTAAAATTTTAAAACTTTAACTTCTTAAAAGACAAAAAAGAGAGAAATTGTATCCCCGTGCATGCTATTTAGTGCATTCCCATGCACACTATTAAAGTCTTACCTTTATTTTCAAAATCTAATATTTTAATGTCAAAGAGTTTAATAAATGCTTTATAGTATCTTAAAGGGATCTACTTATTGGCTTATAGATTAATCCTAAAACAGCTACCTTATTAGAAAAGGGAAAAACAGGTTTTCTCCACAGAACGCTGCAGAAGCATATTAGTAAATTCGTGTGACGAGCTGGTAGGTAAGTTGACTCATGTCCTGATTAAATTGACTAAAAAACTAAATTAAATTCATGTTTTAGATCCATCCTTACTTGTCATTTTTCCAGTTTAGACTAGCTTCTAGCCTTTTAACTTTATGACAATAGTACATCAGAGACTGTATATTCAGACTTAGTAAAATTAGTCATTTAATAGAGTCATAATGATTTTTCTCCTTTCTTCAGTGTGACCAGCCATTCTAACTCAATCTTAGACTGGTCCTAATATTCAGTCCAATGTTAGAGATTCCTATATTCTAAATTACCTAGCAAGTTAATTAAAGAGCAATTGGTCACTTAATACCCCCTGACTAACAAATGGAAGGGTCCAGATCCAGTTCTAATTTGGGGTAGAAACTCAGTTTGTGTTTTTTCACGAGATGAAGATAGAGCGCGGTGGCTGCCAGAGAGATTAATTCGTCAGATGAACACAGATTCTGACTCTTCTGGTAAGTATCATTCTAAAGACTAAAATTCCTTTTGTGCTTAAAATTCAGCTGAGAGCAACAGCTCTCAAAGCTGTTCTCCAGCTACTCTCTGAACCAGCTCCCGACAGGAGGCCGGAGACTAGCCTCAGCTTTACAATTTGCATTTGAATAAAGTACCTAGACTTCCCGAAAAAAAGTTCTGCTTTCCTACTTTCTCACTGTCTTTCAAGATTTTGTCTTTCAAGCAGGTAAATCAACATTCCCGAGGCGGACCAGTGGATGTGCATCCCCGCCCCCCTAGAGCACACAGGTGACAGCTGTTACCCCCAGTCTCAAGACATTTCCAGCATGTGGCTTTCAGTCTGAGTTAAAAATTTAGGTTTACCTAGAAGGCTAAAAAAGTAGATTTTTCTATATTAATAAAGATTGGTTTTTATTTTGATAGACAGGCTTAGCCCCTTAACTGACCTCTGGCTTTTCACCCTTGCTGTTACTGCAAGGTGTCCTTAGCTCAATAGGCTGTGGAAAAAACAGGGATGAAGAGGAACGACTTCCAGCTCCTATTTTACCCACAAATCGTGGTGTTATTAACGACATAATTCTTGCTTAGGCTTTGCTAATTCTGAGGTTGATAATTCTCCTTTAGGAGCTGCACAGCACTCAAAACTGTGCATACTGGTTTGTGATTGTACAAATTCAGTATGGACACCGCTTGGTGCAGAAATACTTACTACAAGGGAAGGTCCGGCTTGACCATTTCTGAGTTTCCTGTGAGATAAACCCGGTTTAAAAGAGGTTGATACCAAATTTTGGTTAAAAATAAAAAATATTCTCCGGCTCTACCTCGCCTCCCCAAAAGGTACCAAGAGCCACATGTGTGGGTTTTACCCACGAGAGGAATCGGGTCCATGTCCACCCAAGCCAAGGTTAAAAGCCCACTCATCTACGGATGAGAAAATCATTTGATCACCTCAGTTAAGCGTTGCCTTATTTAACTTAATTAATAGGGGGGAGAGAGATTGGAGACGTACTATTGAAAGGGCAAGCCCTTCACTGCCTCCCACCCAAATAAAAAAGCCAATTGGCCTTGTACTACAAGAGCCGGTCACTCCTTCTCCCTGTTTCCCACCTATCTTCCAAAAATGCGGAGGAATATCAACTTAGTGCTATTTTCACATCTTTCAGTCAAACTTAGCCAGAGTTCCAACGCCCTACTTAAAATTCAACTAAAAAGTTACCTACCAAGTACTAATTAGCATTATAAAGTCAGAGTCTGCAGCTCCAGGCCTTTCAGTTGTTTACTAGAAAGGACAGTCTTAAGCCAGATACAGTTTACCATAAGAAAGGTTATAGAATCCCAGTGAAGCAAGTTTTTTCTTTAGCCCTAGATTCCAGGCAGAACTATTGAGCATAGATAATTTTCCCCCCTCAGGCCAGCTTTTTCTTTTTTTTTTATTTTGTTAATAACAGGGAGGAGATGTAGTCTCCCCTCCCCCAGCCTGAAACCTGCTTGCTCGGGGTGGAGCTTCCTGCTCATTCGTTCTGCCACGCCCACTGCTGGAACCTGAGGAGCCACACACGTGCACCTTTCTACTGGACCAGAGATTATTCGGCGGGAATCGGGTCCCCTCCCCCTTCCTTCATAACTGGTGTCGCAACAATAAAATTTGAGCCTTGATCAGAGTAACTGTCTTGGCTACATTTCTTCTTTTGCCCCGTCTAGATTCCTCTCTTACAGCTCGAGCGGCCTTCTCAGTCAAACCGTTCACGTTGCGAGCTGCTGGCGGCCGCAACAGGTGTGGAGGGAGGTTTGGGCTATGTGTTGGGAGAAATGCGTATTGGATTCTGAGGTAAAGGTCTAATTTAACCCTGGTGTGTTAAACTGAGAAGTGAGGACTTAAAAAATATGAAGCACAATGAGGTCTTTGAAGTGACCTTCAACAGGAAGTTGCAGCAGGTGTCCATGAGTGTGTGTGCGCCAAGCAATCAGCCATAGATGTTCACAGGGAGATGATACTCACAACTCACCATCCAGGGGTTCACAACATGCCCACTCCATATTTACACCACTTGAAAAGTCTCAGGGCTCTAAGAATGACATTGTGCTGCTGTGCTCTGAGTGAGGGACAACTGGCAGCTCTGGTAGCTCATATCTTCTAGAACAGGTAAAAGATGCTTCACAGAGTCTTGCTCTCTGGTATTCTTAAGGGCCTTTGCTTTTTCACAGAAGTAATCTTGGCATTTGTACACATGGGTTTAACATGGCTGAAGGCAGGAACTTGACAGGAAACCCCCTTCCAGAATCTTTCTAAAACCTGCACATTATTAAATTATGCATTACTTAGTGTATGTCTACATAAGTGTATGGTCTGGGTGTTTATCCATGTGAGTGCAAGTGTCTACAGCTATGCAGGTATGCATCTATGAGTGTGAGCAAAGGCCTGTGCAAACTTGGCAGGGTTTTGTTTGTTTTGTTTTATTTTGATGATTAAGCCATATGAAGTGGGAAGACTACTTCTAATCCAAATCCAGTTGGAGGTACAAAGATACACCTTTAATCTAGATCTTTTGAGGAGGTGAGAAGTTCCACTTTTAATGTGAGCAGCCTACTTCTCTCTTTTCAGGTGGTTCCATTCCGGGTCTCCCGTTCTTTTTGGCAAATATCCTATGTCTTTCACACTTCTTAAATCTTGGGTCCAACTCAATTCAGGCTTCTTAACAGAGTTGCCTCTCTAAGCCTTTATCAGGGAAGGACTCTGTCACATTGGTTTTCCTTTACTCCTGTATCATTAATGATTCTTGCACCAGAATAATGTGGCAATGCCACAAGTTAGGTTACCTGTTTGGGATGAACTCTAGCCCCTTTCTTCATTGCACTTACATTAACTTTTCTTTGTTACATAACCTTTCCTTTTAACAAACTGGAAGTGTGGCTGGGTGGAATCTTTCCCTGAGGTCATCATTCCCTGCATTTTGCTTCACTGAGAGCTTCTTATCTCTTTCGTCCTAAGCCCTGTGTTGCCACACAGATGGCCTGTAAAGCTTCCATCAAGAGCAAACCTAACTTCAGGAACAGCGGATCATCCAGTTAATCCTCCTGTTGGAGTTCACAGGTCTCTGTAAGGCATTCTGATAGCCAGAAGAAAAATGTCTTTTGGGGGAAGTACAGTTATATGTCCTTATGACCTCTAAAGCTTTAGGAAAGGCCTGACACTCAGGTAACCACTCTGCTTTTAAATATCCCAAACTGTAAAAGTTGTTCTTTTCTTTGAAAAGGGATCACAGAGAGCTTGTGGTTCTCTGCCTTCAGAGGCTTGGCTCATCTCTTCCAGGAACTCTCAAGTCTTCACTTTTGCAACACTGGACATGGTACCTTGGGTCCAATATTACATCCCCCCCCCCTTTTTTTTTCAAGACAGGGTTTGTCTTTGTAGCCCTGGCTGTCCTGGAACTCACTGTAGACCAGGCTGGCCTCGAACTCAGAAATCTGTCTGCCTCTGCCTCCAAGTGCTGGGATTAAAGGTGTGTGCCACCACTGACCGGCCAATATTATACTTCTTAGTTCTCACTTTTTTTTAAATACAAACTGTGCATTTTGTATTTATTTTTGCATTAATTTGTTTTTCTTATTGCAAATCGGCATAAGAGTTTTTGTCAGTAACCAGGTGGCATAGACTTGAAATCTCCTTTACCAATGAATTTAGTCTAAAACTTCAATTTAGCCTCATGCAAAATTTTAAGATAAAGGTAAATAAACACATAAGAAAAAATATGACTGCTCCTAGGTATAGTGGAGGACAAAGTCTAGTGTAGATAAACTCTCAACATAACCAGAGGTGAGACATCTAAGTGAGTTTACAGTGGACACATGGCCTTAAACCATGTGAGAAGAGGGGAAGGGAAGGAAAAGTGAAGAGAAGGGAACCAGGTACAAAAGCCAGCAGGACAAAGGTACAAAGGGATGGGTAGCCAAAATGCTTGGATAATATAGGGAAGGGCAGCACAGCCCCAAGGGTTGGAAAACTCGGGGTAAGGGGCAGAGCTTGCAAACCAGGAGGACCCTGCAACAGATAGGTGCTGAGTGACACTGGGAAAACCTGGCAGCCACATTCACTTTGCTATGTTAAATAGGAATTCCAGATGTTTGTCCCAGCATTTAAGATTTACAAAATGCACTGAAAAGCAGTCACATTCTATGCCAAAATATCACCATAATGGTCTCTATCTCTATTAATATGGTTGCCCTCAGAAATGTCTTGGGCTGGGTCTCAATAGCCCGCATTGTTCTCAACACTACTGTCTTCCAAGATTCTACTGGGGTGGGCCATTAAGCCCATTTATAGAGTCTAACCACTATGCTAGTAAGTCTCAGATTGTAAGACTCCGAGAGCTTTGGCTTACAGGGAACCACCTGAGTGAACCACGTGGAGCTGGGATTGATGCAAAAGCAAGAGGAATGTATTGTTCCTGTGCACTGGGGTCCCTGACTCAAAGAAGTGGCAGCAACCCCCAGCACCCATTCAGTCAGTTTTTATATGGTTTCCAGGGGCAGAATAGAGCATCAGCAACTTGGCACAATATGATTGGCAGAACAGTGCACCTTTTAAACTGATTGGTCTTTAGGAAATGAGGTGACGACTTCTCTTTTCTGAACGTAGGCAACAGTCTAGTGTCCCCCCCCCCCCCCCACCGGTTGGTCCCCATCCTGTGGTTTAAGGAATGTTAATTAGCCTCTCCCTTCCAGAGTGGCAAGTGTTCCATGACCTTTCCAAAGTTCCTGAGCTGACCTTTTCAAAATCTTTCATATTCCTCAAAAAAAAAAAAAAAAAAGCCAGCATTGTCAGGCCTGCCACAACAATAGCTCCACTTCAGGCAACAACTTCTCTCTTACTTTTCTATAGCTGCGATAAGGGAAAATGACCAAAGAAATTTATGAATGAGTTTATTGAGAACTTACAGTTTCATAGAATGAGTTCATTATTGTGGGGAGCATGACAAGGGGCAGGCAAGCATGGCTTTAAAGTGTATCAGATTGCTTACATCTTGAGACACAACCACAAGGCTAAGGTCACTAACTGGGAATAGCATGGGCTTTTGAAATTCCAAAGCTCTCTCATCTCCAATGAAACCACTCTTCCAACCTCATGCCTCCCAATTCTTCCTACACAGTTTCACAAACTAGAGATCAACAGTTCAGTACATGAGCCCATGGAAGACAGGGATTTTCAAAGACTGTGGGACTTTAAAAATTTGAAATATTTTAGGTGTGATATTAATATTAATATATGATCTTGGAAATTAACAAGAAAGGAAAGACTTAACAATGATGTGTTTGTATATCATATTGAAAAACTGTTACTGTGCTCTACTGTACTGTACTGTACTGGCTAATTTTTATGTAAACTTGAAACAAGCTAGAGTCTTTTGAGAGGAGGGAGCGTCAATTGAGAAATTGTCTTTTGTAAGATAGGGGAATAGGCAAAACTGTAGGACATTTTCTTAATTATTGAATGATATGATACTACAAGTGCCCTCTCTCCACTGTTGGGCATTTCATCTAAGGTCTCTCGCTTTGAATCCTGAGTGTTTCTCACCTCTTAGGTTTCTGATACATTCTAGAGGGTCCCCCCACCTCCTACCTTCTGAGGTTGCCTGTTTCCATTCTTTCTGCTGGCCCTCAGGATTTCACTACTGCCCCCCCATACCTGATCATGTTCCCCCTTTCCCCTCCCTGTTCCCTCTTACAGCTAGGTCCCTTCCTCCCTCTACCCCCTCACCCCATGATTGCTTTCTTTTCTCACTGTCCTAAATCAGGCTTGAGCCTCGGATTCAGAGGTCAGGTTATAATAGCTTATTTATTGATAAGTAGCAATAAACAAATAAGTACCACAATAGGATAGCATTCATTCACACACACACACACACACACACACACACACACACTTACTTCACTAACCTCCAGTCTGGCCTGATGTCATAGTCTGGCTCAATGGCAGTGTGTCAGGTAAGGTTAATGATGTGCCCTTCTGCTTTGGGGTCCACCTGGAACTTGGTCCACTGTGTGGGCTCGTCTTGTTATTCAGCAGGCATCTGGGTCAGTGGACTTGATCTTTCAGTACAACAGCATCTCCATGGGACTCAAGGAGTGAGTGAGTTGTGGTGGCTAGACCAGGATATTTGAGCTACCAGTCATAATTAAGGCATTCACACATCACTTCATTAGGTATTTACCTTACTTCAACTTTTCACACTCATGCACACACTCTAGGCTTGGTTTCCATGGTTACATTCATCCATGGTATCATTCTTTATGTTGCTTACATCTTGATCCTTAAACCTTCCCAAGTTGAATTGAGGCATCCTCACTTGGGCCCTTCTCTTTGTTAACCTTCTTGAGTTCTGTGGATTGTATCCTAGGAATACAGTATTTTTGGGGGGGGGGGGGGTAATATCCACTCATTAGTGAGTACATATCATGCATGTCCTTTTGGGTTTGAGTTACCTCACTCAGGATGATATTTTCTAGCTCCATCCATTTGCCTGCAAAACTCATGATGTCCTTATTTCTTGTTTATACCCTATTGCTCTATCTATGGCTTCCAGCACTATATCCCAAGGAAGTAGTAAAAGTAGAAACCCTTGTTTTGTTCCTAATCTTAATGGGGATACTTCTAGTTTTTCTTGATTTAACCTGATGGTTACTGTTGGTTTGTTATATCCTGAGATATATTCACTTCATCTTTACTGCCTCCAGGATTTTTAATTGTGAAGGAAAACATCTTTGTTTGCTTGTTTATTTCAATTGAAATGATTATTTGGTTTCTGAATTGGAGTCCATTTATGTGGTGAATTATGGTTCTTGATTTACATGAGTATCTTTACACTTCTAGAATAAAGCCAATTTGATCATGATGAATAATCTTTTGGATGTATGACTGAATAGATTTGCAAGCATTTTATTCAGAATTTTTGTATCTAAGTTAATCAGGAACATTGGTTTATAATTGTCTCTGTGTTTTTGTCAATTCTTTACCTAGTTTGGGTATGAGGGTGAAACTATCTTTGTAAAAAGAGTTTGGAAATGTTTCTTTTCTATATTAGAAAGTAATTTGTGCCCAACTTGTGTTAGTTGTTCTTTGAAAATCTGATAGATTTATGCACTCAATTAATCAGGACTTTGGGTTTGTTGTGGTTGTTGTTGCTATTGAGAAGATTTGCTTTTTATTTTTTTGTTTGTTTGTTTATTTGTTTGTTTCTAAATTAGATCTTTCAAGAAGACTTTTTTTTTTCTTCTTGAGCCCGAGAATAGTTAGCAGGTAGGCAAAATACTCTGCTAGTGTGATCAACACATGAGCCTGGGAAAATTTTAGCACATTATAGCCTATGATCCAACTCCAGAATGCCATAGCCAGAAAATAAAAATGTCAAATCAGAGCTCTGGACTTTCCCCAGAGTTGGAAAGCTGGTATGAGTCATAAACTGGACTGGCCAAAATCTAGCTATCCTGAAAAGGCAGACACAATGGGATTTGTTTAAATGTTTCAAGAGGTAAGACAAGCCAGTGGAAAACATTGACGAAAGCTGTGTAACATAGCTACAGATAGGAAGGCAATTATAGTAATGTACCTACTGCTTTGACCAAAAACAACACTGTGATTGTGGGAAAACAATAGAGAGATCAACATGAGAAGCAAAGTTCAAAGAATATGTGCTTCCATTTGAAGATACTAACACAAATCAGCAGAGAAAGAAGGAGGATGTAGAAACTTGTCCTTATGCCCATTGAGTAGCCTGTACAGAGATAAATCTTGTACCTCTGCCACTGAGTGGATCCACTTCTTTATCCTCCACTTTTACAAATCTCTGATTTAAAATGTAATTTTAAAGCTAGTTTATCTATTATCTATCTTTCTCTCTATCTCCTCTTCTTCTCTCTCTCTCCTGTATGGTGGATACAGGGTAACCTAGGACTGGAAGATAAAAGGGGGCAATACTTTATGCTACTGGTGAGAGTATAAATTAGCTCAACCACTAGAAATAAGTATGGAGGGTTATATAATCTAGAAATATAACTTCCATGTGATCCAGCTCTATCACTCCTGAGAATACAAGGAATAAATCTAAGTCAGTTCACTACAGCAGCTTCTCACATCCATGTTAATTGCAGCTCTATTCACAATAGCCAAGCCAAGGGTGGAATAAATCTAGGTGTACATTTACAGTGAATGAGTAAAGAATATGTGTACTGTCACTCATTTATAAAGCATAAAAGTGTGTCATCTGTAGGAAAATTGATGCAAGTTGACATCTTTACATTAGACTCAATAAGTCAGACTCAGACAAATACTGGCCATTTTTCTTATATGTAGATCCTATTACATAAAACAATATATATGACACAGGACTATATATATGGGAGACTTTCAGTAGAAGAAAAGGAAGTTGCAAAGCAAGGTGCAGAGAAAGAGAAGGACATGGGTGAGTGAATATGTTCGAAGTACATGTCACACTTGAATGGAAACATCGTTTTTCATTTTTCTTTTCTTCCGTTTTTAAATTTGGTTTTTTGAGACACAGTTTCTCGTGTACCCTTGGCTGTCCTGGACCTCATTCTGTAGACCAGGATGTTCTTAAACTCATAGAAATCCACCTGCCTCTATCTCTGTGTCCCATGTGCTGGGATTAAAGATGTGTGCTATCTTGAAGGATGTTGGGAACATTCTTCTTAAACTGATCACTGATACAAAGAATAGAATAAAAGTAATAAAATCTAAAAAAAAGGTGCAATATTTTCAATATAGCTGCCTTGAAATCTTAGGTAATTTAACCATCTATATCATTTTAGGGTTATTATGATTGTGTGACTTGAAACAATATAATTTATCCTCTATGCTGAGGATAAAGACAAAGTTATAAGAATGAGGATAATACAGAAAGCCTAGGGCCAACTCACTGTCCCCTAATAAGATCAATAAAATGTTTCACAGTGAAATCTGCATATCTACTGGCCATATCTTATGTTTTTAATAAATTCTAAAGCTATCATAGGCAAGCATAGTAGATGCCAGGGCCTGTCTCTTCCTAATGTGGCCTAACTATAAATAAATCAATATTCTTTTATCAATTTCTGCTTCTAATTTCCCTTGGACTCAGGAGAACACAGTACTGAGCTATAGAATTGAGAGTCCAGGTACATATGCTGATTATCTTTTCTTTGTTAATGTTTTAAATTCAGTTTGCTATCTCTATTTTTCTTATTTCCATTCCTCTGAAGAACAAAAATACAAAAATGAATTTCTATGCTGAAAATTTCATTTTGGAAATAACAAAGAACAAACCTGAAACTTGGGGTACCCATGTAGAGGCAGGCAGCCTCTGAACTGGGGCAAAGGATGGCAGTTACCCCAACAAGAAGTTTTAAGGAAAAATGCAAAGTTCCAGGCACTGTTTAAAAAGACAGTCCATTGGTTCTTGAGGCTCCCTATCACCCTGGTAAGCTCCCAGGGTGAGCAGCTAGAGTGAACAGCTAAACTTAACAAATAGCTAAAGCAGTTTCTCAAGTTAGGGCTGGTACAGTGTTGGAGTTTTCTTGAGTGAGCTATTTCTGTCCTTGTGAAAGTCTCTTTTGTCAGACAAATCATGTGTGAAATCCTTCCATTCATGAGTTTGCTGGGGCAATTTGTCAGGGTTTGACACAGTTGTCTTCTTTTGAATCTGACAACTTTCAGAGGGATACCAAGAATATGAGTATACTTGCAGGTTAGGATAAACTTGTAAATAAGGAAAAGTTTTACAAATATTTTTAAATTACAGGTTTATTGTCTGTTGAAATCCATCTTTATTTGATTACAATATTTCATTAGTAATGAGATAAATGAAAATAACATTCAGCAATTCAGTATATTAAAGGGACATGATTCTATGGGCTATCTATACCATCTTTTTGCTGCGCTCATAAAATATAAGCTCTGTGTGAAGGCAGAAAGTTCAAGGGTCAAGAGCTTAAATTAAATCGATAAACAAAAAAATAACAGTATGCCTGTGTGGGTTAATAAATGATATCTGTATTCTTAAAGGTGGTGCTTTCTAATTAGTTGGAAAGCTTCACAATGTATCAAAAACACAAATGTGTTTAGAATCAAAATGATAGCATTCTCACCATAATTGGGCCTTTTGGATGCAAGCAGAGATCTATCTGGAAGAAGAGCACATCACAGCTGACCCTGGCAGACAATTGCATTTTATCAAATGAAAAAAAAAATGTGCAAGAGTTGCAACAGCTGAGTGTGGTGACCCTGGATATTCAGATATCATGTGTTTCCTAACATCCCACACAGCCTGCCTGCCTGCCTGCCTGCCTGCCTGCCTTCCTTCCTTCCTTCCTTCCTTCCTTCCTTCCTTCCTTCCTTCCTTCCTTCCTTCCTTTCTTCATTCCTTCTGAGCTTGTTTCCTTTCTTCTAAGTTTCCTTTCTTTCTTCCAGTTTTAAATTTTATTTTCTTGTGCTTAAACTTCAAGTTTTGGTATATAGAATGTTGATTGAGCTGACATCACAGTATCTTTTCTCAACAGTTTGCACCACTCATACAGAGCACTTATTATTAACACACAGGGCCAGAAGCTGTGTTGCTATGCTGTATGTAACCTAAGGAAAAAAAATTGTTTTCTACCTTCATGTGGAGATATAAAATACATGTGATTTTTTTAAAAAAGCAAAAAAAAAAAAAAAAAAACCAAAAAAACAAAACAACAACAACAACAACAACAACAACAACAACAAACAACCTAAGTTCACAGGTGCTACGCAAACTCCAGTGTAGTCTGCTTGACAGGTCGAGAGGCTCGAGGCAAAGAGTTTCAGAGAAACTCAACCTCTTGGAGGCTTCACATTCTCATAACCCATATACTCATACCCTATCCTCGTGTTAGTCTTGTGTATGGATCCACGTGCTCTCTTTTACTATTATTTTATTATATGTGCCTTTAAAGATTGAATTCTGACATAGCTAAGCCTTCACCAATGTTCCAACATCCTAGAAAATCCTTAAAGCCGACAAACTTGGAATTCAGTAGGAATTCAGTGAGAAGGTTATCTATTCATTAACATCCAGAAAAAGAGCAAACTGGGAAAAACCCTACAGCAATGTGTTTCCTAAAGGGCACGGGTTTGCTTGTATTTATTCACATCTCTCTCTTTCTCTCTGTCTCTCTGTCCCTCTGTCTCTCTGTCTTTGTGTCTGTCTCTCTCTGTCTCTGTCTTTCTCTGTCTCTCTATCTCTGTCTTTGTCTCTCTCTCTCCCTGTGTGTGTGTGTGTGTTTATGTAAATTCTCATTGTTTGCATGTATGCACATACAGGTATGGAATCTAGGGATTTGTATTAGTTATATTCTTCAGTTGCTCTCCATTTATTTTTTAAAACAGGGACTCTCACTAAACCTAGTTAGACTGGCTGGCCTGCAAGCACCAAGGATTCTGTCTTCTGTCCTTAGATGACTAGTGTTGGGGTTGCAGGCATGTGCCAAGCCTGGATAATGCATGGGTTCTAAACTCAGATTCTCACATTTGTGTGGCAATCGCTTTAATAACCAAACTATTTTCTGGTATCTGTATTTTCTTATATGCATTCCAATTTCTGATTAAAAACTTTTCAGACTCTACAATGTATTTCATTGTTGTATTTATTTACTATTTTTCTAAAAATATGAAAAAGAAATGAGTCTCACAATGGAATTTTCATACAGTTTTCATTGACCATCTTTTCTCTAATCTAGTGTTTCTCAACTTTCCTAATGCTGTGGCCCTTTAAAAAATTATTAATTTATTCTCTCAAACATTACATTTCTGCAGTTGCCTCTCACTCCCCTTTCCTCATCCTTCCAGCATCCATGTCACCTCCTCCCTCCTCACCATCCAAGCTCCTCTGTTACCCTTCAGAGATGGGCACACCTCCCAGGAATATTGACCATACATGGAATATCAAGTTGCAATAAGATTAGGCCCTCATATTAAGGCTGGACAAAGCAACCCAGTAGGAGAACACAGGGTCCCAAAAAGCAGGGAAAGCTATGAAAAACAGTCCCTGCTCCCTCCCTCAAGTTTTGATGACCACCCTCCCAACCATAAAATTGTTTTTTTACTGTGGATGGGTGTCATGCGCATGTATGTGAACATGCATTAGTTGCATTAGTATGCCTCAGGTGAACAGAGGCTGGAGTCATGTCCTCTGGAACCATACTTACCAGCAGTTGTGAACTATCTGAGCTGAATGCTGGGAACCAAGCAAACAAGTGCTTTTAACTGCTAAGCTCTTTCTCCAACATTCTACCAACCCTCTTTTGAGCCCTTCCTTGTTTATTGCTTTTCCAGTTACCTGACCTGTGCACCCCCCCCCCCACATACACACACACTTAGACATCCATAAAACTTTAGACCAAAGAAAGATCAGCCTATAAGAATGAAAACATGCTATTGGTGTTTCTAAGACATTTTGTTGAGATAATACTTACCAGTTCAGTTATTTCCCCTTGAGTATTATTTTATTTTTCTTTCTGCTTGAATAAAATTTCACTAAGTATATATATTACATTTTTCTTATCCATGCATCTGCTGAGGAATATCAGCTGATCTTACTCGATTAGTCAATCATTTCATAGCTCATGTATTTTTTAAAAGTCAAATCACTTATTCTTTGGACTGTTATGATATTTAAATTTTATAGTTGCCCAAAATGTTGGATTAAATAGACAGATGAGCTGATGTATTGAACGTATTCCCACAAAACTCTCTGGTAATGTAGAATTTCACAAGAGAAATGTTCAGGTACAGTGACAAGCTGATGAATTGTAATGTGATTGTCTGGAAGCCATGGAGGAGGGAAAAGCAGGGCACACTTACAAAAAGGGACACAGAGGAACAGAATAAGTCCTGGCCCAAGGAAGTGCAGTTTCTGATGGGGACTGGTGAAAATAAGCTGCTAATTCTGACAAAATCACACCATGTAACAGGTCTTACTATTCTCCCTGCAAATAATTATGGGTTTATTAATGTGAGGGGTAAGGGACCATAGAGGCTGCCTCTGCATAGAGGAAGAAAATGAGTGGAGAGGAAGGAAAAGCATACCTTTTTAATGAGGGTGTGGTTCATGCAAAGGAGGATGTGCAGCAGACAATGGAAATGTGTTGCTCCTGGGCAGCTATTGATCACATTTCTTGTTGTCTCAAGGTCCTCTTTGTCTCAGGGTCCCTCGGGGGTGAGGGGGTGACCATGAAGGTAACTGATGGTCCCATTGCCACCAGGTCCCTCAAGGCTGGCTATGGAGGTGTCTAATTGCTAACAAGCCATCTCTGCAGCTCCATTGATCATGCCTTTGAACTGAGTGATGTGCTATCTAACACAGCTGCTTTCTGGCTCCAGCAGCAGAAACCAGTACTACTGTTAAGTCATGCTTGCCTAGAGGAGAAATTTTACCATATACCTGATAAGACAGGCTGACTCCATGACAGACTTCAAAATAGCAGTTCAGGAGATTAGGTCTAAAAACCCAGGCTTCAGGCAGCTAGTCAGAAAGTGCCCTGCCACCAAAAACTACCCTACCACCTGACCTGAAACAAGGACAATGGGTCAACAGTTAACAGCTAGCCCCATACCTCCTTAGAGATAGAGCAAGATAAAGCCCACCTACACCCTCAGGATTCCTCAGCAACAGTTCTAGCCAATAAGCCCCAGTAATGGTTCTGAAATGACTAATGACAGAGTAAGACAAAGCTCACCAACCCCAGAATTCCCCTAATCAGGCCTGCAAGCTTACCTAGTTGTCTATTTTGGTAACAGGAGACCCCAACATGCTGGATTCTGAAGAATACATACTATTTGAGTCTGGGGTATCATTATTCAATGAACCATTTACCCAATGGCAAATGGATATATATTTGTAGTAGAAAAACTAAAATTGAGGAATAAATACAGAGACTAAAACTGAAAATAAAGGAGAAGAGAAAAGGAATAAAGAAAGAATAAGATGTCAGGAAAGAACTGAGAATGGAGGTGACCAATTGAACAGATTATCATGTAGACAACATTGACCTAGACCCTTTATATTGTGGCTGCTGAATGCTTCCACTTCTGCATGGCCCAAGCCTGTGGAATATCTTGCTTTCCCATGTGGTTTTGACTACAATGTGTAGAGATTATCCTGGGCCCAAAGACTGCCATTTAAAGTTTACTGTAGCTGTCTGGGTACTGACCTCAGAAGAAAGAGCAGTGAAAGTGGTCATGATTTGGAATGGTAAGTAATCTTTCTAAGTGCTCCAAGCTCTATGCAAATCAAAGCTCAAAGGCAAAGGTGGCAGAAGCAAAGAGGAACTAGCAATGGTAAGGAAAGCTTGCCAAGAAAATGGGATTCCTCTGCCTTCCCCTCAGTGGGGAGGGAGCCATTGCAAGTCTCTTGAGGATCTAAAGA
This sequence comes from Mus musculus, assembly GCF_000001635.26. Taxonomy (NCBI): domain Eukaryota; kingdom Metazoa; phylum Chordata; class Mammalia; order Rodentia; family Muridae; genus Mus; species Mus musculus. The sequence continues at coordinate 9,958,107 of NC_000077.6, read as the reverse complement.
GCAAATCTCAGCAGGGAGGATTCTTGTAGTACTAAATTGCAGAACTGCTTAAAACTAGAGAAAGTGGATTTTCAGGGAGAATAGCTTTAGAATTCAAGGGGAGAAAGACCTCTTCAGAGGCAGATGCCAACAATTAGGAAGACATCCTCAGAGGATGAAAGTCTAGATGGCTGTCCCCCTCCATGCTAACTCTCTTCTACTGTTTCTATGGGAAACCTCACTTTGCCTTTTTTTTTTTCTATTAGTAATCTGGTTTTCTTAGATCATATTTTCATTGCTTTGACTATGACTACCCACATAACACTACCTGATTATACCTCCTCTGAATAAGAGAAGAAATATTTCCCTAGGTCCACTTTGAATGGGGTGTCCAGAGTTTTTCTCTCTGATGTCAAGGAAGTTTTGTTTTACACATAGGCTCCAAGGATTTCTGGAGAGCATGAAGTCTAGGCAGATAAATTTCAAATCCATTACTAATTCATGATGAATGCTTGATTTCTTAGTTAGAAGCACATGTAGACAAAGGAAAACACTTGATAAATTATTTTAATTAATACAATAAAATTTTAAAGTGCAGGGAATTTCAACCTCCCCACACTATACCTATAGAGGTAGTGTGCTCAATTTCAGATATGTATATACCAATAGAACTGGAAAGAGAAAACACACTGTAGCTAACTGGCAGACATACTGTTTAAAGGTGACAAGTGTTGAGGTGTTACTAAGAAGATTCATAAGGTAGCTGTCAGAGTATCAGTACTTATAAGATGCTGGATGTCTGAAGGCATGGAGACTAATCCCCCCCCCCCAACCATACCTGTGTGTGTGTGTGTGTGTGTGTGTGTGTGTGTGTGTGTGTGTGTGAAGGCTGAGGATATGAAAGCTTCTAAGAAAATGTTTGAGGTTCTAGGAAAGTGTTTGAGGTTCTAGGAAAGTGTTTTGAGGTTGGTAAATGCAAGTTACAAAGGTTGGAGTATTTGAAAAAATTGAATGGTGATAGGAAAGTGACTGAAGTTATATGGGAAGAATTAATATGATTCAGATCTCTTCCCCTTACTGTGCCACTGTTATATTGAGACTTTAAAGTTCAGAGTTTCTACATTAATCAATGTAGTTCTGATAGATTATTAGTCTGACTCTGGTAAAACATTCCACTATAGATCCACTATCCTAGTCACAAGTTTGAGATTTTTAAACTGTTTCCCAAGATTCCTTTATGACTTAAAGGTGTGTGTCTAGTTTTTCTATAATGAGGATTTCAGTAAAAATTACAAACAGTAGTAATACTAGCATATGTAGAAATCATTTCTTTTTATAAACTTGAAAAGACTTAACTGGGCCTTTATGTAGGTAGCCCAAGATGGTCCCACACCTGTACAGGAAAAAAAAAAAAACAAAAAAAACAGCTTGCTTTTCCTGGACTTGGCCAACATTCCAAGTTTTTGCATCTTTCTCTCACAAAAGGACACCCCAATATCAGTAGGAAGTAGGCATAGAGGATTACATCTCTCTTTATTCATGTGTTATCAACAAAAGCCTACGGTGTTCAGTTTCAGAGCTGGAACAAGGGGCTGGAGTGCATATTTAACATACAAAAGTGGACCTGGCCTTCAGATTTAGGCTCTACCTGTTACAGGACAATTCCTACCTCTGCCCTGAACTTTCTAGCTCAAGAGTTGGGTTTCCCTTCTTCCAGAAGCTTTTTCTTATATAATCCAGATATTTTTGGTCTTTCTTCTCTCTCCTTCTATGTTCTCTCTCTCTATGTGTTCTCTCTCTTTCTCTGTGTATTTGTGTATATGCACATGTTTTTTCTCTTATTTCCTCTTTCTCTTCCCTTTGATCCCACTGTCTCCTTCCCCATGTCAACTTCCCCAGTCTGTTCCTTAGAACTAGTGAATGAGCCCAATAAAGTGGCTTAACAAGAAACCAACCTTTATGATTCTTCTCAAATTGGCTCATTTCATTAGAGGAGAATAACTTATTGATGCGTGTGTTGCAGAGCCCTATGCCCCACGTGTGGTGTGTGTGTGTGTGTGTGTGTGTGTGTGTGTGTGTGTGTGTGTGTGTGTGTGTGTTAAATGCTGATGAGGCCATCTCATCTAGGAATATGCAGATCATTACTTATGGTCACCAGGAAGACCTGAGTGCTCAAAAGCAATTCCTCCAAATAAAAAGTGCAGAAGTAGATGTGCTAAGGCTCAATGGTCCAGTAGTATTTGGCTGCCATTCAGTATCAGTTGACAAGGTTTCCTCTTGTTTTCTTGGGTGATGTTGGACTTCCATGAAAAACCAAGGCTGTAGAGGACTTCAGGATGTCAATAGCTATCTATGCATAACATTTTTTTTATATTACACATGCACTTCTATCCTTCTAGAATTCTCTGTAGCTTCCTTAACACTATGGAAAACTCACAGAGACTATGAAAATGAAGTGTCATACACTAAAGTGCACTAGTGCCTGTGTATGTCTGATTTTATTTTTGAAGCTGGAGATATTGTGGAGAATCAGTAAAAAGCAATACTTCAATTCTGAGTTCTCCAACAACAGGAATGCCTTTCAGTATTAAATAGTCAACATCTCCTTTCCTGATCCTATCCTAAATGTATGCTTCCAAAACCTCCCACTTAAGCTGACTTCATCATTGGGTTACACTTCCAGAGACTGAGAAATGTTTAAAGGGCAGGTGGCCGCTATGACATGGATCACTGTGTTTTCTTCTTCCATGCTGTCAGTGTGATGGACTCCTGCAGTTTAAAGAAGTGGGGTGAGCAGAAACAGAGGAGAAGCCACATCCAAGGGAAGTACAATGCTAATAAAAGCAAGGTTAGAAAGTACTCCCATCATGTTTAGGACTTCTGAAGTGTCACCTGAGACACCGGCTTCAGCAACCAGTCTTCTGACAAATGATGTCCCTTGGGAGACTCCTTGGTTTGTATGACAGCAGCCAGTAGTTTACTGTATGCATTCAATTCCCTAAGCGTGGCAGAAGAAATGATTACTTTACATGAACCAACACCACTAGTTAAGCAGCTTTCAGTGGCTTCACACCCTTCCAGGTCTACAGTGCTGCCATCACCTGCTTGTGAACTGGGTGCTCCTGGGCAACGTGTGAGGATCAACTTGTGATGGTTTCAGGGTGTCATTACATCTACCTTACCAATTAAAAGACTGACCTCCGAATCAAGAAATCAATTTGTGGTTGAGCTAAGATTTGAACAAGCCTTGACATTTCGATGCATCTCGATAAAAAGTTAACTGTCTATTTTTTTTTCTTAGTTGGTCGCCAGTCTCATTACAGTTAGAAAATAGATCAAAATATACTTTCTAAAAAGGTTTATGTCCCAGTGGTAACCCAAAAATATTTTAAGAAAATAGGTTACCTTTGAACACAAGAATATTTGTCATGCTGTATTTTTTCTTCTGAATCATGTAGTGAGTCTTAACATTATCCTCATTAATCCTTTCAAAGTCTTCCATGGGTAGCAAGCAAATCTGACTGTTGCTAAAACCCCCACCTGACCATGTGGTTGCACAGCATCGCAGGACCAGAAATAGACCATTTATCTCCAAAGTTTTGACCTCGAATTTTAGAATCTAAAACTGAACCCAAAATTGGCATTCTGTATGCTGGCATGGAAAGTGCCCTTGCCCAGAAGTAGAGTATGGGAAGATTTTCAGTTTGGGAAGGAGAATCAAACTAACACAGATAAGACTCAGCCAGGACAGAGATTTCCTGAAGCCCTCCAAATTGTCTTCTTCTGTTACAAGGTCTTGGATGGTGCCACTTCCCTCATATCCCATGCCACATACACTCCAGAACCCTTTTGTTCTGTTAAAAATGGATGACTTGTCCTAATCTCTAAATTTTCAACACAACTTTAATTACCAAGGAGAATAGAGGGAAATTACTGCATTAATTACCTGATTCTGCATTTCAAATGACACTAAGACTTTGTTTCTTAGAACAACAAACATTTATTTTTTTAGTGTCTATGAATCAGGAATCCAGACATGTACTTACTGTGTACATCTTTCTCAAGGTAGCTTGATAGTTTGCAATAAAAAGTTCCGATGTCACTTGAAGTGGCAAAGTTCTCTGTCTAAGCTCAGAAAAGTGATTCGTGGACCAACTCACATCTTCCATGATCAGTGTCCAGAGCCTCTCTCAATGTTTTCCCATGTGGGTATACTATAATGGCTAGCTTCTATAAAGAAGAGGCCTCCGGATATGGAAGCACAAAAAGGGAAAGGGGTCTCAGTACAAATGTAGTGCTCTACCTGTGATAAAGAAGTCTCTGAATTCCATTTCTGGCCATGGTTTCCCTAATTCCTTTTTCTTTTCTTTTTCTTTTTCTTTTTCTTTTTCTTTTTCTTTTTCTTTTTCTTTTCTTTTTCTTTTTCTTTTCCTTTTTCTTTTCCTTTCTCTTTTTCTTTTCCTTCTTCTTCTTCTTTTTCTTTTTCTTTTTCTTTTTCTTTTTCTTTTTCTTTTTCTTTTCTCTTTTTCTTTCTCTTTCTTTTTCTTTTGTTTTATTGGACATAATTTCCCTGTGGAACCCTGGCTGTCCTGGAACTATCTGTACATTAAGATGGCCTCAGACTCAGAGGTCTGCATACCTCTACCTGGTCAGTGCTGGGAATAATGTTTGTGCCACCACACTGGACTATTACCTCCCTCTGTTTGAACATATACTGGTGAGATTATAGATCTTGGATACTACTACTTTATTTCATCATTATTCTTAACTATACTCTAAATATTTATCCTATACCCACAGAGAAGAGTAGCTTTAATCCCTCATCAAAGATAATTCTCTTTGCAAAATAAGGTGATCATTAAAGAAAACCATAACTCGTCAAAATATAAAGAACAAGGGTCCATGAAGTACCCAACTTCAACTGATTTATCTATAACACAACTCCTTACCAAAGGCTTAGGGATCATGTCAGAAAAAGGAGTAGAAATATTGTGACTGCCAGGGGAACAGCATGTTTTCTATGAATTGAGTCACCTAGTATTGACTGGTATTCTATACCCATGAAGTCTCAATGGCATTGCTTGCTCCTCAAAAGACCCAAACAATGATGACACAAAAAGATTTCTTCATATGTAAGGCGTGAATCTCACCTCACCTCACAAAGCCCCAAGCTTATACAAAGAACTATACCCCATTCACATATTGACACACATATACACACTTCATATGGACAGAGTAGGTTATATTTATATATTTACGTATAGTTATATATACATATATATGTATATATATATATATATATTCAAATAAACATGTCATATTATTGATCACAAAATTTTTATAAGACATCCTGGCAAATAAATGAGAGCAGAGCGTGAGAATGAAAGGTTAAATAGGCACACTGTAATATAAACATGAAGGTGTGGGGGGAGGAGTCTGTTCCTGCAGAAGACCTGATATATATGATACATTACATCTATCAATGAACATTTAAAGAGTAAGAGGTCATGAATCTGAGAGAGAACAAGAGAATGTACATGAGAAAGGTTGAAAGTATGAAAGGAAAAAAGATGGAATTATAATTTAATTTTATAAAGAGTTAAAACAACAACAACAAAAGTACTCCATGAATTCATTCAAACCTTCAGAGTGGAGGATTTCTTAAGGAGCTAACAGTAGAAAGTAGACCTTTGACTTCTGGTTTGCTCTTTCTATTTTCTTCAATAGAATTTCCATATATCAATTCTGAGCAGTATTTACCTTTTAAGTTTATACTACTTCCTTTTGTTTTCACTATATCCTGTCTTGCAATTGAGGACTGCCATCTTCCCTACTCATTCTTTTCTCTCCTCTCCTCTGTCCTTTATGATAACTCTTCATTTAGCCCGAATAATGCCAGTCTTCCCTATTAAAGACTAGATGAAGAATTATATTTCTATGATCATTGTACCCTTTTGTTTTGAAGCATGGGGCTTTTCTGGACATGGCTTTTCAGAAGAGGTAGATAAAGCTTTCTATATGGCATAGTCAAATATATGCTTATTGTTCATCTCACAGCTGGCACCAGCAAGTCTCTCCCAACCAGAAGCATGCTACATTTTGTGAGTAACAAAGAAACAGGAGGATAATATTGAATCACAGAAAACTTGGAGTGAGATACTTAGGTGGGATCAGCAAGTGTCAGCCGGCTCAAGGCCAAGTAGCTGTGTGATGGGATCATACACAGGAGGTGCCTCTGTGTTAGGATGCCAGGAACCTGGGAAGTCTATATCTTTATTCATCTTCCAGGCATAAATGAAACAATGTTCCTGTCAGCACACAGATAGAGACATTACACAGCCAGAATTCAAAATTTCACATTAGAGAGAGACTGTGCAAGAATCAGCATGTGTGTGCTTATGTGCTTTTGTGTGCTTGTGTGTGTATCTTGCTAATGCATTTTGATGGAAGGAAGATCTGCAGATGTGAATTAATAAAGATAACTAAAATCAGCATTGGCTATGTCCCTATGCAGCAATTAGATAAGAAAATTTAAAAGAAATACATGCTTACATATGTCCACATGTCTGGCAACCCAAAATATGTAGGCACCAAGCCACACAAAGGCACCCAGATGTGCATACAGTAAACACTCATGCACACTTAGAGCCACACCTACAGAAACACACACATTTACATTTAGACACACACACACACACACACACACACACACACACACACACACACAATCATATCTGTTAATTTGAGACCAATGTGCCTCACTGGGATGAATCCCAGATAACCTTCTTCCTATACTCAGGCCAGCAGAAGCAGCATTCAGCATTCTCCTCAGCTGAGAAGCTGTGGTGAGGAAAATTTACCCATGCTATGAAAAAAAATGCAAATACTGTCTACCCCAAAAAGTATCCAGTGATTTCACAGTCTTTGTACTGTGTGGGTCAGTGTAAATATTATGACCAATGTAACAGTATAATAAAATGAATGCTGTGAACATCACAGTGTGAGATTGTGTAGCAAGGTGCAGACACTCCTGAGAGTCCAGCTGTCAGCTTCTTACCTGTTAAAGGGACCACTCTGATATTATTGTCTGTAGGTAAATGAGGCAAGAACACTTACAATGGACCATGTGGTCAGAGTTCTCAGTCTTGAGGGTCACTGGGGGGTGGAGGAGAGCACAGACATCTTTGTCCCAGAATGCTTTCTCTCACAGGTACAGCTGTGCCAATGTGTGCTGTTTACTACACATGCATGCTCTCTCACAAATTCCATTACTTGCTGGTTGAGTCTTCGACACATCCTCAAACTTAATTTTTATGCACAGTCTTTAGTTAAAATTACTATATTGTATTTTCAGAATTAATAAGGTAGCATGGAAGAGCCTTTGCATTTTAAATAAATACGATTAAGGTGACATGGTTACAGATAATTTCATTTTCAATTGCATATCTGATATGTGACATGACACAGCAAGATGTGAAATGAAAGAAAATTGCTTAGAGTCTGTGAAGGTCCTCTGGTTAGATAAGTAAATGGTCTATGCTCTAATGGTTTCATTTCAGTCCCCCAGTGTAATCCTGATTAAAATACCATGCCACGGAAAATTTTATTGTAATAGAAAAGCTTATGCTCTAAAAGCATTTTGTGGCATTTCTACCTCCTATTTTGTTAAAGGGTTTCACATCTATTACTCCCCTGCCTTAGTTTTTAGCTGTATTACCCTTCCTCTGTCTTTCTCCAAATAGAAAAAGTTTCAAATAAACAATTTTAAGAATGCATCTTTCTCCTCACTATAAATAATCTTTCAGAACTTTTTATTTGTATTATTTTAAGTTTAGGTGTATTCATGTGTTTGTGGGTATGGCGGTATGTTAACTGAATACAGGTATCCACAGAGTCCAGAAAAGGGCTTTAGGTGCCCTGAACTGAAATTCTGGGTGGTTTTGAGCTGCCTGGTGTGCATTCTGTGAACCGAGGGGTGCTGTGGAAGAACAGAAGAAAGAACGGTCAGTGTCAGGTACCTCTCTGCCTCTGTGTATATTATTCTCAATAGAAGAAATTTTAGAACTTTTTATTTATCTTCAAACTGTATTCAAGGGAGAGACTGGGGAGTAGATAAGTTTTCAATGACAGGCTCATGTCATTCTTATTTTCCTTCCAAGCCAAGGAAGGCAGAGCCCAGGGTCTTTCTAGAACAAAAGCCTAGGAATGTACTCTTAAAATGTCTATTGGTGGTACCAGACTCCCGTTCAGCATTATTATATAGCTGCGTATGCATTCTACAGGTATATCTTTATGAAGAAATCCAGCTCTCTCATTTGCAAACTCAACAATAAAAATATGTACTAACATTTCCACGGGTCCTTTATAGACTGAAAGCTCAATTCCTACTTCAGTTCATATGTTGAAATCTTGACTGATAATATGAAAAGAAAGGTCACAGGAGATGAATCAGTCACAAGACAGAAGCCCACCTGTCTGGGTTTAATGATTTCTAAGAAGAGTCACAGATACAAAAATCTCAATATCTCCGCCCTCCCCTCTCCCTCCTCCCTCCTCCCTCCTCCCTCCTCCCTCCCTCCTCCCTCTCCCTCCTCCCTCCTCCCTCTCCCTCCTCCCTCCTCCCTCTCCCTCCTCCCTCCTCCCTCCTCCCTCTCCCTCTCCCTCTCCCTCTCCCTCTCCCTCTCCCTCTCCCTCTCCCTCTCCTTCTCCCCTCTTTTTTTTTTTTTTTTGCCTGTTTGAAGATATGGTTAGGTGAACCCTACCAACACTGGATCAACTTTGACATCCACCTTGGATTTTTCCACCTTATAGGACTATGAGCAATAAATGCCTGCTGTTTATGCTAATATAACGTACTCTGAAGGCCCATGTGTTGTTTATTCCGCCTGATTTTGGAGGCCTGGAGTTAAAGGCCAGGATGCCAGCACAAGTCAACTCTTGTGAAGGCTCCCTTTGTGCTTGTGAACAGTGTTGTTTGAGTTGTGTCCTCCTTCAAGAACACATTGGCATAGGTTGGTAGAGGGCACCAAGACCACCTCAAGAGCTCCTGCATACTGAAGACCTCATTAACTTCTACTCCTACACAAGAATTGGGGCTGTGGACTCTATAGTAGAGAAAGCATTAAGCATGACACACACTGTGGCTACTTAGTAAATTATGCACTTCTGCTCTGCTTGCATCAGGCAGCATTTTAATGTTTATCCTCATAGAAGTACTGTGGATTTTCAGCTTTTTTCTTTTTTATTCACCTTTACCATTCAAGTAAAATTCCATCAAATTGTATCATGAGTTTTGCTTTGTTCTGCTTTGTAGTCGATTTTGAAAAGCATAGCCCCTATAGCACACCCCAATAGCTTCCTCTTTCCAGTCTACCCATGTATTTCATTTCCCTGTGGTATTTTCTCGTTCCACTTCAAGCAGTAGTCTGTGCATTATTCATAGGTAGAAGCTGTTCAACAAGGAAAACATCACTAATGTCTCACCCCAACATCAAAGTCTCTCATGTGCCTCAACTTTGAGATACATCTTACTGACGCAATAATCTTCCTTCAAAGTACTTGTCTTAAATTATCAGGGATGTATCCAGCATGTGCACAGTTCTTCTGAACAGATTACCTGGACCTGTAACGCCTTTGTATTTAAAGGCTTAATTCAAAGGCAGAGTTTATTATGCTTCTTCCCTACACTGTCATTTCCTGGGTAAGAGTGAAGATTTTACAAAACTTCTGGAAATAGAAAACTAAACCTAAATGCAGAGTGCATTTTAACGATTAACAAATAGAAATGCCAACAATAGCTAAATTAGACAGTTGGGTGGTGTTTGTTGTGATGATCCTTCTTGAAATATACATATGACATTTCACTGGCTCTTGGTAATATCCTCAGATCACTTTAGCCTGAAAGTGAGTGTTAGGAAGGGACAAGGCATGTGAGAAAAATAGATTTTTTTCCCCCTTGAAAACTCATAGATGAATGAGATCAGGCAGTTATATTAAAAACTATCATGTTCTTGAACAATTGAAAACAAAAACAACATGAAGTTCGCATTGTAGCATTTATGTTTATTTTCAGCAGTAAGGAGGCAGAGGCAGATATGTCTCTGAGGTTGAGGCCATCCTGGTCTACATTAATGAGTTCCAGGGCAGCCAGAACTACTAGTGATACCCTATCTCAATGAAACCCAAATCCTGGAAGTGACTAGAATGAGCTCATGCTATTCTCTATAACTAAACTGACTCAAAACCTTATTGCATAAGGGCATTCCCCAGAAGCACATGAATTTGTTCCAGAACAGATCCACAAAGAAAAAGAAAAAGGTGCGTACACACACACACACACACACACACACACACACACACACAAGTATACAGGCATACATTAGGAGTACAGCTTCCAGAATCTGAAATTGAGGCAAATAAGTGTGCATAGCTTGCTAGCATTTGTTGAAGAGAATATATATATATATATATATATATATATATATATATATATATATACATATACGCATACACACACACGCGCACACACACACACACACACGCACATACACACATGTGTGTGTATATGTGTGTGTGTGTGTGAATATCATGTCCATTTGTGTAGATGGGATATGTGTGGCTGTACACAGAAGTGCCCAAATTCACAGTCCATATTTACTACAAATATAACAACCAACTTTTAGAAACAGGTCTGGATGTGAGTTACATGAAAGAATTTCCCTTGCAATTTATATATCTGAATTGTTTGTATTTCCTAGTTTTACCTATGACTGAGTTTACTCATATTTATCTTGAAGGTATCTTCAAAGTGGCATTAAGGAATTTTTTTTTTTTTTTTTTAGATTTGGTTCAGAGTTTATGTGTTTTATACTAAATGGGTTTTCAGAAGAAATCATGTCCTCTAGGATATACTGACCTTATTTCAATGACCATTGTTTCTGATGACCATATGAAACTTGAATTACAGGAGGAATCGTGAGTGCTGATGTGGTAGTGTGTGTTTGATGGTTTGTATCTGACAGCCACAGTCCAGATATGCACCATAGGATTTCTGACCTTAGCAATGGAAAATTCTTTAACACCTTTCACAGTGTAATGAGGATATGGATTTCAGATTTGAATTCCTCCTAGAAAACTCCCTTCTTCACCTGGAGAAAGACATCGTATCTGTGATTAGTTCAAGCTCAGACACTTAAATGTCTTAGAAGTTACTAGAAAACCAGAATTATTTTTTAGTCTTTACTAAAGATGACATATTATTTCTACATATAGTAAAAGAATGTTGGTATAGATGGGAAATTGACATTTGTGGTTAAAAGAACAAAGTTAAAATGAATTTTCTCACTTAAAAATGACTTCACTCAAGAACTATATGTATAAGTACCGCGCGCTAACCGATTGCGCGACTGGAGCAGGGAAATGCAAATCAAAACAACCCTGAGATTCCACCTCACACCAGTCAGAATGGCTAAGATCAAAAATTCAGGTGACAGCAGATGCTGGCGTGGATGTGGAGAAAGAGGAAAACTCCTCCATTGTTGGTGGGATTGCAGGCTTGTACAACCACTCTGGAAATCAGTCTGGCGGTTCCTCAGAAAGTTGGACATAGTACTACCGGAGGATCCAGCAATACCTCTCCTGGGCATATATCCAGAAGATGTTCCAACCAGTAAGAAGGACACATGCTCCACTATGTTCATAGCAGCCTTATTTATAATAGCCAGAAGCTGGAAAGAACCCAGATGCCCCTCAACAGAGGAATTGCTACAGAAAATGTGGTACATCTACACAATGGAGTACTACTCAGCTATTAAAAAGAATGAATTTATGAAATTCCTAGCCAAATGGATGGACCTGGAGGGCATCATCCTGAGTGAGGTAACACATTCACAAAGAAACTCACACAATATGTACTCACTGACAAGTGGATATTAGCCCCAAACCTAGGATACCCAAGATATAAGATACAATTTGCTAAACACATGAAACTCAAGAAGAATGAAGACTGAAGTGTGGACACTATGCCCCTCCTTAGAATTGGGAACAAAACACCCATGGAAGGAGTTACAGAGACAAAGTTTGGAGCTGAGATGAAAGGATGGACCATGTAGAGACTGCCATATCCAGGGATCCACCCCATAATCAGCATCCAAACGCTGACACCATTGCATATACTAGCAAGATTTTATTGAAAGGACCCAGATGTAGCTGTCTCTTGTGAGACTATGCCGGGGCCTAGCAAACACAGAAGTGGATGCTCACAGTCAGCTAATGGATGGATCACAGGGCTCCCAATGGAGGAGATAGAGAAAGTACCCAAGGAGCTAAAGGGATCTGCAACCCTATAGGTGGAACAACATTATGAACTCACCAGTACCCCAGAGCTCTTGACTCTAGCTGCATATATATCAAAAGATGGCTTAGTCAGCCATCACTGGAAAGAGAGGCCCATTGGACTTGCAAACTTTATATGCCCCAGTACAGGGGAACGCCAGGGCCAAAAAGGGGGAGTGGGTGGGCAGGGGAGTGGGGGTGGGTGGGTATGGGGGACTTTTGGGATAGCATTGGAAATGTAAATGAGCTAAATACCTAATAAAAAATGGAAAAAAAAGAACTATATGTAGAGAAATCAGGATTTGATTTGGAGGCGGAAATATTAAACTAGAACTAGGAAAACTTGGGAAATCTCAGTCCCTGAACTGAACTGATAATGTCAACCTGACATGTCATATACCCTATCTGTCATTTTCTTTAGTCTGTAGTGAGAATTACAATAGCTACAAAGGAATAAAAATTGACAAAATAGCTGATCAAATAATAGAAAATTAAAGGTTATGTGAAAGTCAATACAGCTGTGACTGAAAAAAATATGAACCAACATTTCATGATTAAATTAAAGTTTTAAAACCAGAAAATATCTAGATTATCCTAAAATATCATAACTGAAATATTTCCCTCAATTGAGGTTTAGTTTTTCCAGCCATGCTAAACTTTCTTTTTCCCGAAGTATATCAAATTTTATTTAGAGAAAGCCAAATCATACATCTCCCTTCCATGGCCTTCCTTTCTGACATCTTTCACATTACCATAAGTTAAGCTGGAGGAAACCTAGAATACTTCATGTTTCTTAAAATCATATCCACACTGTATATCTGCCTCACCACTAAAGTTCCTGTTCAACCAGCCAGCCTGTCAGGAGCCTTCCTGACACCCTCAGCAGGCTGAACCTATCATTTCCACCTTAATTTGTAGAGTGAAGTGCTCAATGAAACCACAATTTAATCTCCACTTGACCATCGGTGCCCCTCCCCCTTTGCAGAGAGAGGTATGCTTCAACCACTGACAGGAAAGACTCCCTTTCCTAAGATGGTCACTAATTAAGTATAAATGCATAATGATGTACCATTCCAAGATATTTCTCCCAGGAAAGCATTTTCTATATAATTTGGGGTTTGCACTCAGTAATGATTTACAGAAATATGAAGAACAAATTATAGGACCTTGTTTTGTCTCCTTAGTCTCTTCTCCCATCATATTTTTCATGTCATCTGTAATTTTTCACTTGCCAGTTGAGATTTACAAGTGGTGGCTGCTGTGAGAATCTTTCAAAGGTAACTTGGTGGGGAAAGAGCATGTCAGCTTCATTATGGAGAGATCTGACTCTCACAAAATTAGGCATCAAACAATCATTCATCAGAAGCAAAGGATGGTTTTGTTCTGCCTTATTCTCTCCTTACCAGCAGCTGCATATATGCCGTCACTGTGTGCAGAGCCAGCAGCATCGGGAAACCGCCCAGCAAAGGCTTTTCAATCAACGTAACATTTATAAATGCACAAAACTACAACATATATTAAACATGGGTGGAGTGGTTTTAGAAATTAACTAGTGAGTGAAAACATCATTCAAAATTTGGAGAGTGCGTGTAGTATAGGAAAACTACGAAGAGAGGCAAGTAAAAATATTCAAAATTGGGTCTTTTAACAAGTTCTTTGGCTAAGATACAGTGTTATAAAATTGGTGACTTCAGTCTGCAGTTTTAAGACAGGATATTTGATGGGGCAGTATTTGGGTCCTTAGATGTTTCGATACATCTTGTTTTGCCTCCATGTATAACTAAAATAGTAAAATAGTAATAGCTGCAGAGGTTACTACTCTTTTTGGAAAAGTTTCTATAAGTTGTCTCAAATGAGAGGATAAAAATCCTCACCTAGAGCTCACAGATGCTATGCAGTTAAAGACTGTTAGGTATGGAGCAAAATGATGTGCCTTCTTCCTGGAAGGCTAGGAGGATATGACTGAAGGTCCAAGCCTCTTCTCTAGATGGATGAAGGTAAGGATTATCCTATCTAGGATGGTATCTTTTCTAGTGTCTTCCTTGTTCTCTTATTTCTCACTATGTCCTGTAATGGCAATGCTGTAATAAAACCAGGCTGTTTTCCAGGAAACCCTTCTCTAAGAGGGTTCATATATGGGTTCTCAATGATGATTACAGGTCAAAAAGTGACTGTCCAAGGCTCTCTTCATGGATCTTCATTTGTCTTCTCCAATGCACCTCTCCTGCTTTCCCATAGATATTGCCCATTCTGATTCCTTACCCTGGGTGATTTTACTTAATAGGAGAGGAATCCAATGTGAATGGATGCACATAATCTTCCTGTGTAGCCACTCCACTTAGTGTGGTGTTTGTGATGTTCATCTTCACAAATGCGTTGAGTCATAATTGATACACTTGACCATGTAGATAATAATTCATTTCATGAATGCTTTATGAAATAAACCTGAATTTTGGATAGTAAATAAGCATTTAATATTTTCCAAATTATGGCTATAATGATTAGTGCTATCAGAAGCATTGTTATCCATGAATTGATCCACATATTCGCATCTAGTGACCAAGCTGCAAATGGCTATTGTATGGCTATTGATATAAGCTTTATTTATATATTTCTAAACTCAAGTCTGATGACTGATGGATATATTGCTGGCATCCTTTCTCACTCTCTTGGTCATGTATGCACTGTCTCAGTGCATCCCATGTAATTTTGATATATACCAATCATCATGTTTATAATTAAGGTATTATTTTTGTGTTATTAAACACCTTTCCTAACCTAAAGGGCATGAGGTGACCACATAAACTTACTGGGATTTTCCTGTAATGTTAAATCTAGAATCCACTGAGAATTGTTTGTATGAGTTAAGGGTAGTGCTCATTTCAAAGTGAGTTTGGTGTTTGGACTTTTGTATCCATTTCTCAAGCCTCAGAAAAAGATACGTGTGTGTGTGTGTGTGTGTGTGTGTGTGTGTGTGTGTGTGTTTATCTGTGTTTTCATGGAGGTAAAACTATGTGACATATGAAATGTCCACATACATGAAACCTGACTTTGTAGCCTCTGTTTTCTTGATCCAGTTCCCTCTAATTATATTGTTGTCTGAATGACAATATGGAGATTTTTTTTTTTTTTGCTAGATCTTGACATATAAACAAGTCTGTCTTCTTTGTTCATCTATTTCATCTTTTATTGTTGTTGTTGTTTGTTTATTTGTTTGTTTGGAGAGGGTCAGGAGAATTTGTTGTTGTTGGATTTTTATTTGTTTAGATTTAAGAAAGAATCATTCTAAAATCTAGGCTATACTGCAACTCACAGTGTAACTGAGGCTGACCTCCCCCTTACAGTTATCCTCTTGTCTTAGCCTGAGTGGGAGAAGACTTGCGATTGGAATAGTGGCATGTTCCACTACAGATGGCTTCCTTTGTTCATAGCAAACATAGAAAAGTGTTTGTGCTTCACCTACTTGCAACTCGCCATAAGTCACAGAAACAGTTCTGTGCTGTGGACATGTACTGTGTCTCTCTGTTGCTCTTTTCGTTCCCCCCTCTCTTTCATTCTCTCTTTTCTTTCTCAAAAAGTGTGTCTACTCACATGCAAAACCATAAATTGTATTTGTGTTACTTTATTGATTACATTAAAAAAGACTGACATCATTTTGATATTTAGTCTTTCCATATTTGGCAGCTATAGTTTTCTTTTTATACAATATAAGTCTCTTGTAATTTATTATAATGTTTTATCACCTAATAGAGTTCCTTAACACACAATGTTTCATGCTAATGTAAATGATACATTTTAAAACATCAATAACTTCTTGTTGTTGATATAAGTGAACACATTTTACATTTCTTACTGACCTTTAATCCTGGAGCATACTTTTTAACTGGCACTAATTATCTGAGTTAATTTTTAATGTATCATGTGTAAATATGTCCTTTTTATCTATGTCCTAAATATTCATCAGAGCCTGGTTTTATCATGTCTGGTTATCTCTCTTCTTCTTTCCTACAGAAAGTCTTTTATCTTCTTAACCATTTGCTCTATAGTGTGTCATCTCTTTTCTTTTCCTTGTTCTCCCTGCTCATTAACCATAGTTTTAACTTTTTTTCTATTTTGAAAATAATATATAGAAGATGATTCTTCAAACTACTGAAGTTTGATATATATGTTCTTTGGATATGTTTTCTTGTTCATGGCTTAGCTAAACCCATACACTTTATTTCAGTTTTAATGTCATACTTTTCTTATGTAATATTTACTGATTTATTTGACACACAGGTCTATTACTAGTTTTTTTCTTTTTCTTTCTTTATTGAAAAAAATGTGTCTACACAATATAGTGGTGTACTGGCTAGTTTTGTTTCAACTTGACACAGCTGGAGTTATCACAGAGAAAGGAGCTCCAGTTGAGAAAATGCCTCCACAAGATCCAGCTGTAAGGCACTTTCTCAATTAGTGATCAAGGGTGAAGGTCTCCTTTTGGGTGGTGCCATCTCTGGGCTGGTAGTCTTGGTTCTATAAGAGTGCAGGCTGAGCAAGCCAGGGGAAGCAAACCAGTAAGTAACATCCCCCATGGCCTCTGCATCAACTCCTGCTTTCTGATCTGCTTGAGTTCCTGTCCTGACTTCCTTGGTGATGAACAGCAGTATGGAAGTGTAAGCCGAATAAACCCTTTCCTCTCCTACTGCTTCTTGGTCATGATGTTTGTGAAGGAATAGAAACCCTTACAAAGACAAGTGGTTTGAATAGGTTTGATGAGAATAGACTCCTGTGTTTCAAAGCTTGCTTGGCCCACAGGGAGAGATACTACTAGGAGGTATGGCCGTATTGGAGGAGGTGTGGTCTTATTAAATGAAGTGTGTCATTGTGGGGTGAGTGTTGGTGTCTCTGCTCAAACTCTGCTCAGTATGGAAAAGAAATTGCTCCTGGTTGCCTGTGGAAGATTCTTCTCATGGCTGCCTTCAGATAAAGATGTAGAACCCAAGACTTCTCAAACACCATGTCTTCCAGCATGTTTCTCAGTATAATGATAATGGACTGGACTTCTGAAACTGTAAGCCAGCCCAAATTAAATATTTTTCTTTAGAAGAGTTGCTTGGTCATGTTGTCTCTTCACAGCAATTAAATCTGAACTAAGACATACAATATATTGTGATCACACACTTTCCCTCTCCTAATTCTTTCCAGGTTCTTTCCATCTCCCAGCCTACCCAACTCTACATCACTTTTTTTTTCTTTTAAATAAAAACACAACAAAAATATATAAGAAACCAAGAATCTCTCTCCCAATATATCTGTCTTTCTCTCTGTCTGTCATTCTGTCTCTGTCTCTCTTTCTCTCTCTGTCTCTCTCTCTCTGTCTCTGTCTCTCTGTCTCTGTCTCTCTGTCTCTGTCTTTCTGTCTGTCTCTATCTCTGTCTGTCTGTCTGTCTGTCTGTCTCTCTCTCTCTCTCACATACACACACACACACACACACACACACACACACACACACACAGTGAGGATGCCATGGGAATATTTTCCTTTTGTTTTAATCACAGGTGAGGGATGTGAGACTGCTTCAGATTGTCCACAGGAACAGATTATGATTTGCCTCATGTTCTGGCAGGAGTGTGATTTTGCCAGCTTCAGACAGTTTGTGCAAATGTATGATGTTTGGAATTCTGGAGACTTTTGAGAGGGTATGAAAAAAGCTAGAGGCCTGAAAGGGGCCATGGCTATTGCTACTCCTCCTGTTACTACCACTGATGCTGCTGGTATTGCTAGTTGCTGATTGCTGTTTGTAGACAGCCTGATGGTGAAGATTAAAGTTGCCCCCAAGGACTTCAGCAGGAGTAGTCTAATAGTAGCAATGCTTCTTTCCCTTCTAGCCTTCTTTCTCTCTTACCTAGTGTTGAGGGTTTGAGAAGGATAAGGGGGAAGGGTGGTAGAAGTAAAAACCCATAAGGTAGTCAAAACTCTGGATACACACACTCATACACACACACACACACACACACACACACACACACACACACGTTGCATGTAATTTTAAAATGCACTTACCCTTTCTTGGGGGCTCTCCCAGAGTTCTTGGTTATACTCTAAAAACAGCCACTGCCATGTTGCCAGCCAGTGCTTCCCTGAGAGGGCTGCCATTCCTCCAGCTGGCTTACCAAGCCACTCAACAATTGTCCCTTCTCTCTGTCTCCTCCTCTTTCTCCTGGGACCTGGAAATCCTGCCTCTATATTTATCGAATGATTGGCTTCTGCAGTCTTTATTGATCCAATCAAGAAACAATTAGGGAACCTACACACACATACATGCATGCACACTCCACCCTCCACTCCAAAATTAAAACACAAAATCAGAAGCCAAAAAATATAATCAAGGACCAATAACTATGTAGCCTAGACAGGACTTTAGTTTTGATTTGTTATAGTAATTTCCCAATATTATTTTAAATATAGACCTCGAGCTTTATGAAACTGCAATTGTGGAATACTTATATGCTTTGAAATGATGCATATGTATTGAATTTCTCCAACACATTTCAATAACTTCCCATGTCCTGAGTTCATTAGTAGTGAAAATGTATATTGATAAATCTCAATATTATGAGGATTTGGTTCTTTAATCTACTCATTTTTGTTTCCAAGAATTATAAAGCTATATTATTAAGTGAATGCAGTATAGAGATTTCATCTTGATTGTTTAATAATTTTACTATAAGAAAGTAATTATAGAAAAACAAACTCAATATACAACATATAAACATATGTAAATATCTGTAAACTTTCTATGGCCCAAATAACTTCTGCTGAAATCCTGCATCCCTAGAAAGTAAGGTATTGGGTGATAACTAGGTTATGAAACTCCTGAGAGACATTAGAGAGGTCTCTCATCTTTTCTGCCATGTGATATTGCATAAACAAGACGGCCAGATGGGGGTGGCGGAGTCAGCAGACACCCACAAGGTCCCAAGAGGATTCTCCACGTGATCTTAGGACCACCGCTGAGTGGAAGACAACTTCTGTTCCATTCCAATCACGCAGGACCAGCATTAGGAAAGCAGAAAACCCGGCCTGACCAGGGTCATAAGTCCCTTCCAGTCCGTGCTAGCACCGGGTCACCTGGGCGAGGAGTCAAAGGACACCACCAAGGTGCCTAGAGGACAGCTTCTGAGGCAAACCTCATTCCAGGCTCCAAACATACGGGCACCTTCCCTGCCAGAAGACAGTTCTCCCATCTGGGAGAACTCCAAATAGACTGGACCAGAAAAGAAATTCCTCCCGACACATAATAATCAGAACAACAAACACACTAAATAAAGATAGAATATTAAAAGCAGTAAGGGAAAAAGGTCAAGTATCATATTAAGGCAGGCCTATCAGAATTACACCAGACTTTTCACCAGAAACTATGAAAACCAGAAGATCTTGGACAGATGTTATACAGACACTAAGAGAACACAAATGCCAGCCCAGGCTACTACCCAGCCAAACTTTCAATTACCATAGATGGAGAAACCAAAGTATTCCATGAAAAACCAAATTCACACATTATCTTTCCAGAATCCCGCCCTTCAAAGGATAATAACGGAAAAAACCAATACAAGGACAGAAACCATGCCCTAGAAAAAGCAAGAAAGTAATCCTTCAACAAACCTAAAAGAAGACAGCCACAAGAACAGAATCCCAAATCTAACAACAAAAATAATATGAAGCAACAATTACTTTTCCTTAATATCTCTTAATATCAATGGACTCTATTCCCCAATAAAAAGACATAGACTAACAGACTAGCTACACAAACTGGACCCAACATTTTGCTGCTTACAGGAAACCCATCTCAGGGAAAAAGACAGACACTAACTCAGAGTGAAAGGCTAGAAAACAATTTTTCAAGCAAATGGTCTGAAGAAACAAGCTGGAGTAGCCATTCTAATATCTAATAAAATCGACTTCCAACCCAAAGTAACCAAAAAAGACAGGAGGGACACTTCATACTCATCAAAGATAAAATCTCCCAAGAGGAACTCCCAATTCTGAATATCTATGCTCCAAATGCAAGGGCAGCCACATTCATTAAAGAAACTTTAGTAAAGCTCAAAGCACACATTGCACCTCACACAATAATAGTGGGAGACTTCAACACACCACTTTCATCAATGGACAGATCGTGGAAACAGAAACTAAACAGGGACACAGAGAAACTAACAGAAGTTATGAAACAAATGGACCTGACAGATATCTACAGAACATATTATCCTAAAACAAAAGGATATACCTTCTTCTCGGCACCTCATGGTAACTTCTCCAAAATTGACCATATAATGTGTCACATAACAGGCCTCAACAGATACATAAATATTGAAATTGTCCCATGCATCCTATCAGATCACCATGGACTAAGGCTGATCTTCAATAACAACATAAAAAAATAGAAAGCCAATATTCACTTGGAAACTGAACAACACTCTTCTCAATGATACCTTGGTCAAGGAAGGAATAAAGAAAGACATTAAAGACTTTTTAGAGTTTAATGAAAATGAAGCCACAACACACCCAAACTTATGGGACACAATGAAAGCATTTCTAAGGGGAAAACTCATAGCTCAAAATGCCTCCAAAAAGAAACTAGAGAGCACACACTAGCAGCTTGACAACACACCTAAAAGCTCTAGAACAAAAGGAAGCAAATTCACCCAAGAGGAGTAGACTGCAGGAAATAATCAAACTCAGGGTCAAAATCAACCAAATGGAAACAAGAAGAACTATTAAAAGAATCAACCAAACAAGGAGCTGATTCTTTGAGAAAATCAACAAGATAGATAAACCCTTAGCCAGACTCACTAGAGGGCACAGGGACAGCATCCTAATTAATAAAATCAGAAATGAAAAGGAAGACATAACAACAGAATCCTGAAGACATCCAAAACACCATCAGATCCTTCCTCAGAAAGTTGTACATAGTGCTACTGGAGGATCCTGCAATACCTCTCTTGGGCATATATCCAGAAGATGTTCCAACTGGTAAGAAGGACACATACTCCCCTATGTTCATAGCAGCCTTATTTATAATAGCCAGAAGCTGGAAAGAACCCAGATGCCCCTCAACAGAGGAATGGATGCAGAAAATGTGGTACATTTACACAATGGAGTACTACTCAGCTATTAAAAAGAATGAATTTATGAAATTCCTAGGCAAATGTATGGACCTGGAGGGCATCATCCTGAGTGAGGTAAACCAATCACAAATGAACTCACGTGATATCTACTCACTGATAAGTGGATAATAGCCCAGAAACTTAGAATACCCAAGATATAAGATACAATTTGCTAAATGCATGAAACTCAGGAAGAACGAAGACCAAAGTGTTGACCCTTTGCTCCTTCTTAGAATTGGGAACAAAACACCCATGGAAGGAGATACAGAGACAAAGATTGGAGCTGTGATGAAAGGATGGACCATCTAGAGACTGCCATATCCAGGGATCCATCCCATAAACAGCCTTCAAACGCTGACACCATTGCATACACTAGCAAGATTTTAATGAAAGGACCCAGATATAGCTGTCTCTTGTGAGACTATGCTGGGGTCCAGCAAACACAGAAGTGGATGCTCACAGTCATCTATTGGATGAAACATAGGGCCCCCAATGGAGGAGCTAGAGAAAGTACCTAAGGAGCTAAAGGGGTCTGCAACCCTATAAGTGGAACAACAATATGAACCAATACCCCCTGGAGATTGTGTCTCTAGCTGCATATGTATCAGAAGTTGGCCTAGTTGGCCATCAGTGGAAAGAGAGGCCCATTGGTTGTGCAAACTTTATATGCATCAGTACAGGGGAATGCCAGGGCCAAGAAGTGGGAGTGGGTGGGTAGAGGAGTGGTGGGGAGGGTATGGGGAACTTTTGGGATAGCACTGGAAATGTAAATGAAGAAAATACCTAATTTTTTAAAAAAAAGTGCTTCTCTGCCATTCGGTATTCCTCAGGTGAGAATTCTTTGTTCAGTTCTGAGCCCCATTTATTAATGGGGTTATTTGATTTTCTGAAGTCCACCTTCTTGAGTTCTTTATATATGTTGGATATTAGTCCCCTATCTGATTTAGGATAGGTAAAGATCCTTTCCCAATCTGTTGGTGGTCTTTTTGTCTTATTGACGGTGTCTTTTGCCTTGCAGAAACTTTGGAGTTTCATTAGGTCCCATTTGTCAATTCTCGATCTTACAGCACAAGCCATTGCTGTTCTGGTCAGGAATTTTTCCCCTGTGCCCATATCTTCAAGGCTTTTCCCCACTTTCTCCTCTATAAGTTTCAGTGTCTCTGGTTTTATGTGAAGTTCCTTGATCCACTTAGATTTGACCTTAGTACAAGGAGATAAGTATGGATTGATTGGCATTCTTCTACATGATAACAACCAGTTGTGCCAGCACCAATTGTTGAAAATGCTGTCTTTCTTCCACTGGATGGTTTTAGCTCCCTTGTCGAAGATCAAGTGACCATAGGTGTGTGGGTTCATTTCTGGGTCTTCAATTCTATTCCATTGGTCTACTTGTCTGTCTCTATACCAGTACCATGCAGTTTTTATTACAATTGCTCTGTAGTAAAGCTTTAGGTCAGAAGCACCTGAAAAAATGTTCAACATCCTTAATCATCAGGGAAATGCAAATCAAAACAACCCTGAGATTCCACCTCACACCAGTCAGAATGGCTAAGATCAAAAATTCAGGTGACAGCAGATGCTGGCGAGGATGTGGAGAAAGAGGAACACTCCTCCATTGTTGGTGGGATTGCAGGCTTGTACAACCACTCTGGAAATCAGTCTGGCGGTTCCTCAGAAAATTGGACATAGTACTACCGGAGGATCCAGCAATACCTCTCCTGGGCATATATCCAGAAGATGCCCCAACTGGTAAGAAGGACACATGCTCCACTATGTTCATAGCAGCCTTATTTATAATAGCCAGAAGCTGGAAAGAACCCAGATGCCCCTCAACAGAGGAATGGATACAGAAAATGTGGTACATCTACACAATGTAGTACTACTCAGCTATTAAAAAGAATGAATTTATGAAATTCCTAGGCAAATGGATGGACCTGGAGGGCATCATCCTGAGTGAGGTAACACATTCACAAAGGAACTCACACAATATGTACTTACTGATAAGTGGATATTAGCCCAAAACCTAGGATACCCAAGATATAAGATACAATTTCCTAAACACATGAAACTCAAGAAAAATGAAGACTGAAGTGTGGACACTATGCCCCTCCTTAGAAGTGGGAACAAAACACCCATGGAAGGAGTTACAGAGACAAAGTTTGGAGCTGAGATGAAAGGATGGACCATGTAGAGACTGCCATATCCAGGGATCCACCCCATAATCAGCATCCAAACGCTGACTCCATTGCATACACTAGCAAGATCTTATCGAAAGGACCCAGATGTAGCTGTCTCTTGTGAGACTATGCCGGGGCCTAGCAAACACAGAAGTGGATGCTCACAGTCAGCTAATGGATGGATCACAGGGCTCCCAATGGAGGAGCTAGAGAAAGTACCCAAGGAGCTAAAGGGATCTGCAACCCTATAGGTGGAACAACATTATGAACTAACCAGTACCCCGGAGCTCTTGACTCTAGCTGCATATGTATCAAAAGATGGCCTAGTTGGCCATCACTGGAAAGAGGCCCATTGGACTTGCAAACTTTATATGCCCCAGTACAGGGGAACGCCAGGGCCAAAAAGGGGGAGTGGGTGGGCAGGGGAGTGGGGGTGGGTGGCTATGGGGGACTTTTGGTATAGCATTGGAAATGTAAATGAGCTAAATACCTAATAAAAAATGGAAAATAAAAAAAAATAAAAAAAAAATAAAAAAAAATTACTGGAGAGGTAACAACAACAACAACAAAAGACAAAAAGGACACCAACAGATTGGGAAAGAATCTTTACCAATCTTAATTCAGATAGGGGACTAATATCCAATTTATATAAGTAATATTATATATATATATATATATATATATATATATATATATATATATATATGTAATATATATAAGTATGGATTCCAGAAAATCTAATGACCCTATTAAAAATGTGTTACAGAGCTAAACAAAGAATTCTTACCTGAGGAATACTGAATGGCTGAGAAGCACCTGAAAAAAATGTTCAACATCCTTAATTATCAGGGAAATGCAAATCAAAACAACCCTGAGATTCCACCTAACACCAGTCAGCATGGCTAAGATCAAAAATTCAGGTGACAGCAGATGCTGGCAAGGATGTGAAGATAGAGGAACACTCTATCTCCATTGTTTGTGGTATTGCAAGCTGGTAAACTCCTTTTTAATTGTACATATTCTTAAATAATACAAAAGCCAATGTCTATGAGTCTTCATACATTGAGTTTAACTTTAGATGTTATATATTATAGACAGTATGAATAATAATGATTGTTCTCTTTATTTCATAATATCTCATACATAGTACAGTTTTGTGTATTGGATAAATTAATACTTTTCTAGATTTTTGTTCTTTAGGTATCTTGTTTGCCAAGTTTATTAAATTGGCAGTTCCTGGTTTAACATAAGTAATATGACTTCCAATGTCTGTCACTTCCTGAGTATGTGAGACAATTAAAGTTCAACTTACATTTGACTTAAAAAAACAAAACAAACCAAAACCGCCAGATGGGAGGTAGCATTGCCTCAGACACATAACTGCCAGCACTCAACAACGCCTTGGATTTTGCAACCTCTACAAATGTGAAAACATTCTTTAATAGAAACTCTGAGTGGTTTATGGTAGAAGCCAAACAAATCTAGGCAAATACTGAAAAACTATTAATACAAGGCATGATGAAACATAGCATTTCATTTCTAACAAAGATTTTCATTTAGAAGCTATTTTATGTGCTACTAATATAAGTGTAGTCTTATCTTTTAGTTAGAATTCATATGCAATCTTTTCTCATTATTTTTTAAATTTATTTATTCGCTTTACATTCTAATCAGCCCTCTCCCTGTAATCCCTCACACAGATCCTCCACCCATTTCCCCCTTCTCCTCTGAGAAGGGAAAGCCACACCCTCTCCTCTCTCTCTCTCTCTCTCTCTCCCTCTCTCTCTCTCTCTCTCTCTCTCTCTCTCTCTTTCACACACACACACACACACACACACACACACACACACACACTCACTCACTCACACTCACACAAGCACATCAAGTCATGCAGGACTCGGCACAGCCTCTCCCACTGAGGCCAGTCAAGACAGACAAATTAGGGGAACAGGATTAACAGGCAACAGATTTAGGGACAATCCCTTCTGCAGTTGTTAGGGGACCCACATGATGACCAAGCTGCACTCTGCTACATATACACGGTCTGGAGGTAGGGGGAAGGTTGTTATGTCCATCCCATACTGGTTTTTTAGTTGGTGGGTCAGTCTTTCGAAGCCCCCAAGGGTCAAGGTTAATTAACTATGTTTGTCTTTCTGTGGAGTCCCTGTCCTCTTCAGGTCTCTCAACCCTTACCCAACTCTTCAACAAGACTACTGGAGCTTCATCTAAAGTTTGGTTGAGGGTCTTTGCATCTGTTTTCACTGGCTGCTGTATTGAGCCTCTCACAGGATAGTTATGCTAGTCTCCTGTCTGAAAATATAAGAGTATCATTAACAATGTCAGAGATGGATTCCTGTCCATGGGATAGGTCTGAAGTTATGCCAGTCATGGTTGGCCACTCTCTCCATCTCTGCTCTCTTTTTTTCTGCAGATCTTATAGAGAGGAAATATTTTGGGTCAAAGGTTTTGTGGGTGGGATGCTATCCTTATCCCTCCACTGGAAGTCCTGCCTGACTACATTAAATGGCCACTTCAGGATACATATACCTCACTGTTAGGAATGTCAGATAGAGTCTCATCCATAGACATCCTGGGGCCTTCCCAGGTCTTAGGACTTGCTAGAAATAACCACACACACACACACACACACACACACACACACACACACACACACACCCTGAGCCTGCCTACCACTGATTTCTGTTTTTTCTCCCCTACTCTTCTTATCTTTTCTTGTACTCATTTTCCTCCCTCCATCCACCTCCAATATTTATTTTATTTCTGCTTTTGAGAAAGATTCAAACATCTTCACTTGGGCCCTCCTTGTTACTTGGCTTCTTTGAGTCTGTGGACTGTAAAGTGGTTACCCTGTACTATGTGGCTAATATCCATTTAAATGACTGCAAGCCATGCTTGTCTTTTGGGTATGGGTTAACTCACTCAGGATAATATTTTCTACCTCCATCCATTTGCCTGCAGTATGTTTGTTTGGTTGTTTGTTTGGGTGGTTGGTTGGTTTGTTTTTCAAGACAGGGATTCTCTGTATAGCCCTGGCTGTCCTGGAACTCACTCTGTAGACCAGGCTGGCCTTGAACTCAGAAATCCGCCTGCCTCTGCCTCCCAAGTGCTGGGATTAAAGGTGTGTGCCACCACTGCCCGGCTGCAATTTTCTTGATATCTTTGTTTTTAATAGCTGAGTAGTATTCCATTGTGTAAATATACCACATTTTCTTTATCCATTCTTCAGTTGAGGGACATCTAGGTTGTTTCCATTTTCTGGCTTTTATGAATAAAGCTACTATGAAAATAGTTGAGCACGTGTCCTTGCGGGATGCTGGAGCATGTTTTGGTTATATGTTCATGAGTGATATAGATGGGTCTTAAGGTAGAACTATTCCCGATTTTCTGAGAATCCAACAAATTGATTTCCACAGTGATTGTATAAGTTTGCAATCCCACCAGCAATGGAGGAGTGTTCTCCATGCTCCACATCCTCACCAACATATGCTGTTATTTGAGTTCTTGATTTTAGCTATCCTGACGGGTATAAGGTAGAATCTCAGACTTGTTTTTATTTGCATTTCTTTGATGACTAATGAAATTGAATATTTCTTTAAATGTTTTGTGAACATTAGAGATTCCTCTGTTGAGCATTCTCTGCTTAGCTCTGTACACCATCTTTGAGATATTCTTGTTGTTGGTATCTACCTTTTTTGAGTTGTTTATATATTTGGATATTATTATCACTCTATCCAATATATAGCTGCTGAAGATCTTTTCCCAATCTATAGGCTGCCATTTTGTCCTATTGACAGTGTCCTTTGACCTACAGAAGAGTTTTAGTTTCGTGGTGTCCAATTTATCAGTTGTTGATCTTAGATCCTAATCAACTGGTATTCTGTTCAGGAAGCTGTCTCCTGTACCAATGAGTTCCAGGATGTTGCACATTTTCTGTTGTATTAGATTTAATGCCTTTGGTTTTACATTGAGGTCTTTGAATCACTTTACTTGAATATTGTGCAGAGTGATAGGGGTGGATCTATTTGCATTCTTCTACATGTAGACATCTAATTAATCAAGTGACATTTGTTGAAGAACCAATGCATGGTTTGGGGATTTTTTTTTTTTTTTTTTGGTCAAAATTCAATTATCCATAGTTGTGTGGGTATATTTCTGGGTCTTAGATTCAATTCCAGTGATCAACTTATTTCTCTCTATACCAATACCATGCAGGTTTTATTACTATTGCTCTGTAGTACAGCTTGAAGTGAGAGACGGTGATACCCCCAGAAATTCTTTTATTGGACAGGATTCTTATAGCTGTCCTGGATGTTTTTGTTTTTCCATATGAAGTTGAGATTTGTTCTTTGAAAGTCTATAAAAAATGTGTTGGAATTTTAATGGAAATTGCATTGAATCTGTAGATTGTTTTGAGTAAGATGAACTTTTTCATTATGTTAATCCTACAGATAATTGAGCATGGGAGATCTTTTCATCTTATGATATCTTCTTTAATTTCCATTTTTCAGAGACTTGAAGTTTTCATCATACTGGTCTCTCACTTGTTTTGTTAAAGTTACACCAGGACGTTTTACATTATTTGTGGCTATTGTTAAGTGGGTTGTCTCCCTGGCTTCCTCTTCAGCCCATTAATCCTTTGTATAAAGGAGGGCTGTTGATTTATTTTAGTTAATTTTGTATCTACCCACTTTGCTGAAGGTGTTTATCAGCTGTAGGAGTTCTCTGGTAGACATTTTGTGGTCACTTATGTATAGTATCATATTATCTGCCAATTGTAATACTTTACTTCTTTTAAACTTGAATTCCCTTGGTCTCCTATTATTGTCTTATTGCTCCATCTAGAACTTCAAGTATTATATTGAAGAGACAGAGAGAGTAGACAGCCTTGTCTTGTCCTTGACTTTAGTGGAATTGCTTTAAGTTTCTTTACATTTAATTTGATGTTGGCTATAGGCTTGCTGTATATTGTTTTTTATTGTGTTTAGGTGTGCATTTTGTATCCCTGATCTCTCTAAGTCTTTTAACATAAACAGGTTTGGATTTTGTGAAAGGCATTTTCAGCACATAATTAAATGATCATGTGTTTTCTTTCTTTCAATTTTTTATATGGTGGGTTACAATAATTTCTTTTTGTATATTGAACAACCCCTACATCCTTGAGATGAAGCCTACTTTATCATAGTTGATGATGTCTTGGATTAGGTTTGGAGTATTTTATTAAGTATTTTTTGCATCAGTGTTCATAAAGGATATTGGTGTAAAATTCCATTTCTTTGTTGAGTCTATACAGTTTGGGTATCAGAGTGACAACTATGACCTCATAAAATGAGTTTGGCAATGTTCTTCTGTTTCTATTATGTAGTATATTTTAAGGAGTATTGACATTAGCTATTCTTTGAAAGTCTGGCAAAATGATCTGGCCCCTAGGATTTTTTTTTTTTTGATTGGGAGAATTTAACTATTGTTCCCATTTTCTTATGGTTTATAGGACTCTCACTGTCTATTGCTATGTCTCCCTTTTCATTTCTGATTTTGTTAACTTGGATATTTTCTGTCTTTAGTTAGTTTAACTAAGGCTTTGTCTATCTTGTTGATTTTTTTTTTTTAAAGAACCAGCTCTTTGCTTCATTGATTCTCTGAATTGTTCTCTTTGTTTCTTTTTTTCCCCTTCTTTTATTAGATATTTTCTTTATTTACATTTCAAGTGTTATCCCCTTTCCTAGTTTCCCCTCCGAAATCCACCATCCCCTTCCTCTTCCCCCTGCTCACCAACCCACACTCCCAATTCCTGGCCTTGACATTCCCCTATACTGGGGCATGGAACCTTCACAGGACCAAGGGTATCTCCTCCCATTGATGATTGAATAGGTCATCCTCTGCTACATATGCAGCTAGAGCCATGAGTCCCACCATGTGTTTTCTTTGGCTGGTGCTTTAGTCCCAGGGAGTTCTGGGGGGTACTGGTTAGTTCAAATTGTTGTTCCTCCTATGGGCCTACAAACCCCTTCAGCTCCTTGGGTACTTTCTCTAGCTCCTCCATTGGGGGCCCTTTGCTCCATCCAATGGATGGCTGTGAGCATCCACTTCTGTATTTGTCAGCTTTGTTTCTAATTCATTGATTTCATCACTCTGTTTGATTATTTCCTGCTGTCTCCTCCTCTTGGGTATTTGTTTCTTTTTGTCCTAGAGCTTTCAGGTATGCTGATAAGTTGCTAGTATGAGATCTCTCCAGTTTTGTTATGAATTTAGAGCTATGAACTTTTGTCTTTTCCACTGATGTCATTGTGTCCCAAAAGTTTGGGTATTCTGTGCCTTCATTTTCATTGAATTCTAGGAAATCATTACTTTATTTCTTTATGTTTTTTCTTTGGCCCACTGTTCATGGCATAGAGAGTTGTTCAGTTTACATGAGTTTGTGTGATTTTTGTTGCTTCTGTTGTTGTTGAAATCCAGCTTAAACTGATGGTGACCTGATAAGATACAAGGGGTTATTTCAATCTTCTTTTATCTGTTGAGGCTTGCTTTGTGCTCAATTATATGTTCAATTTGGGAGAGGGTTCTATGAGGTGCTTACATATTCTTTTGTGTACAAATGATATGTTCTATAGATATCTATTAGCTCCATTCAGATCATAACTTCTGTTATTTACATTATTTCTCTGTGTAATTTCTGTCTCTTTTACCTATCCATTCATGTGAGTAGGATGTTCAAATATCACACTATTAATAGGTGAGGTTCAACATGTGACTTATGCTTTAGTAATGTTTCATTTATGAATGTGGATTTTCTTGCATTTGGGGCATAGATGTTCAAAATTGAGAAGTCCATTTGGTCAATTATTATGTGGCAGAAGGATTTTTTTCAGGTCCAATTTATTTGGTGTTCTTTTAAGTTTCTTGTACATTTATAGACATCTCATTCTTTAGCAATATTTTCTTCTATGATTTTTTTGAAGATGTTTTCTAGGTCTTTGAACTGGGAATCTTCTCTTTCTACTACTATATTCTTAGGCTAGGTATTTTCATGGTGTCCCAAATTTCCTGGATGTTTTGTGTCATGAACATTTTAGATTTTGCATTTTTCGACCAATGTATTCTTCTACTGTATCTTCTATACCTTAAATTCTCTCTTCCATCTCTTGTATTCTGCTACTGATACTTGTGTCTTGTCTTAGTCAAGGTTTCTATTCCTGCACAAACATCATGACCAAGAAGCAAGTGGGGAGGAAAGGGTTTATTCAGCTTACATTTCCACATTGCTGTTCATCACCAAAGAATTCAGGACTGGAACTCAAGCAGGTCAGGGAGCAGGAGCTAATGCAGAGTCCACGGAGTAATGTTCTTTACTGGATTGCGTCCTCTGGCTTGCTCAGCCTGCTCTCTTATAGAACCCAAGACTACCAGCCTAGAGATGGTCCCACCCACAAGGGGCCTTTCTCCCATGATCACTAATTGAGAAAATGTCTTACAGTTGGATATCATGGAGGCACTTCCCCAACTGAAGCTCCTTTCTCTGATAACTCCAGCTGTGTCAAGTTGACACAAACCTAGCCAGTACATGTCTGTAGTTCTGTTTTCTTTCCTAGGTTTTCCATCTCCAGGATTGCCTCAGTATGTGTTTTCTTTACTGCTTCTATTTCCATTTTCAGGTTTGGCCAGTTTTATTTGTATCCTTCACCTGTTTTATTGTATTTTCTTGTATTTCTTCATATTTATTCATTTCCTCTTTAAAGGTCTCTACATGTTTGAGTGTATTTTTCTCTATTTCTTTAAGGGATTTATTCATGTCTTCTTTAAAGCCTCTATCATCTTTATAAGATTAGATTCTTGATCATTCTCTTTTGTTTCAGTTTATTAGGATATGCATGACTTGCCCTAATATGATAGCTGGGCTCTGGGGATGCCATATTGACCTAGTTCTTTTTATTATGTTTTTATGCTGTCTTTTAGCCATCTGGTTTTCTGTGGTATTGGTCAGATAATTCTGATGCCAGCAGGACTCCACAGGTAGGCAGGGAGATCCATGGGCCTGACAATGGAGGACCTGTCTCTGCTGTCTGTGCTTCGGGTGGACCCAACTGTTAAGGGATTGGTGGGGCAGTGTTCCAAGCTGGCTGTTCTTTCCCCCAAACCCCCACAGGCCTCCACATGGTAGCAGGATGTAAGGCTTCTAGGAATGGAAAGGTGATCCCAGAACCAGACAATGGAGATCACAATTTTCCTTACACAATTTTTAAACCTTTATACACTACTGTTTATGTTATAAGAATGTTCATTTTGTTTATTATTTTGACTTTCCTGGATATATCTGTAATTCAGTATTAAATTCATTCATGCATGTTTGTACTTGACAAATTTTAAAGACAAATTCCTATGAGATAATTTTGTCTGCCCTGACATTTTCTGTGTACTTTAGACTCGAATTTATCTCTCTGATTAATGGGATTACAGGTATATTACTGATACTGGCTTGTGACCTCAAAATGTATATAATTTAATCTCTTATCATGATACTTGTTGCAATTGCTCCTGCCTTCTGAAGGTTCTATTTTGATTATTGAAATATTTTAAAATAATTTCCTCTGCCCTTTATTTTTTTCAGTAGGTAGGTCTATAGTCTCTACTTTGTAATTTTTACAGACAATGTAATATGAACCTTTATTATTGCATATACATATAACCAAACACACACACACACATACACACACACACACACACACACACACACACACACAAACCACAAACACATATCCCACATACACCACTCTACATGGATAAAAAGAAGACTTGGAATTATGCTAATTCTATCTTCTCTGTGTTCTACATTATTTTGTCATGTATTATATCTCTTCATTGTTATTATATTACACCATATAAATTTATATTTATAAAAATCTTATGTTTAGCAGCATGTAAAACTAATGTTAATTCATAATACAAATAAACATGCATACAAAAATCCATTTCTTTTTTTTTTAAATACCAAATTTTGTATAGTAAACAAACTCATTTGTACTTGGTGCATAAGAAGACTCAAACTTAGAATTTTATTGGAATGATATGTGCCATATTGATTATCATTTTTCATGGCTGGCTGCCTTCTGAAAGGATTTGGTTATATTGAAGATACTTTTGGGATCAGAAGAAATAATTCCTGGCCCTGCAACAAGTAATGCCTTAAAACTATCAGAGAAAGAGTATATTGTTTTTCATAAAGTTTAAGATGAATCTTGGAGTCCTCACATACTAAGTCAAAGGTAATATAAACATAGACCTTCTGGTATGCTGAGATTCTCTTAAACACTTATTTAGTGAACTATAAATGTTATATAAAATACATATCTTTTTTTAATTAGGTATTTTCTTCATTTACATTTCCAATGCTATCCCAAAAGTCCCCCATACTCCCACCCACCCACTCCCACTTCTTGGTCCTGGCATTCCCCTGTCCATTGCATACACTAGCAAGATTTTGCTGAAAGGACCCTGATATAGCTGTCTCTTGTGAGGCTATGTCGGGGCATAGCAAACACAGAAGTGGATGCTCACAGTCAGCTATTGGATGGATCACAGGGCCCCCAATGGAGGAGCTAGAGAAAGTACCCAAGGAGCTAAAGAGGTCTGCAACCCTATAGGTGGAACAACAATATGAACTAACCAGTACCCCCCGGAGCTTGTGTCTCTAGCTGCATATGTATCAAAAGATGGCCTAGTCGGCCATCACTGGAAAGAGAGGCCCATTGGTCTTGCAAACTTTATAAGCCTCAAAAATCCATTTCTTTTTGTTTTATATTTTTTATTGATTTCTTCATTTACACTTCCAATGCTACCCTATAAGTCTCCCAAACACTCCCCCCACAACCATCCCCCCACACATTCCCACTTCTTGGCCCGGGCGTTCCCCTGTACTGAGGCATATAAAGTTTGCAAGACCAATGGGCCTCTCTTTTCACTGATGGCCGACTAAGTCATCTTCTGATACATATGCAGCTAGAGACACGAGCTCCGGGGGGTACTGTTAGTTCATATTGTTGTTCTACCTATAGGGTTGCAGACCCCATTAGCTCCTTGGGTACTTTCTCTACTTCCTCCATTGGGGGCCCTGTGATCCATCCAATAACTGACTGTGAGCCTCCACTTATGTATTTTCTAGGCCCGGCATAACCTCGCAAGAGACAGCTATATCAGGGTCTTTTCTGCAACATCTGCTACTATGTGCAATGGTGTCAGCGTTTGGGGGCTGATTATGGGATGGATCCCGAGTATGGCAGTCTCTAGATGGTCCATCCTTTGGTCTCAGCTCCAATCTTTGTCTCTGTAACTCCTTCCATGGGTGTTTTGTTCCCAATTCTAAGAAGGGGCAAAGGGTCCACACTTTGGTCTTCATTCTTCTTGAGTTTCATGTGTTTTGCAAATTGTATCTTGTATCTTGTGTATTCTACATTTCTGGGCTATTATACACTTAGCAGTGAGTACATATCATGTGAGTTCTTTTGTGATTGTGTTACCTCACTCAGGATGATGCCCTCCAGGTCCATACATTTCCCTAGGAATTTTATAAATTCATTCTTTTTAATACCTGAGTAGTACTCCATTGTGTAAATGTACCACATTTTCTGTATCCATTCCTCTCTTGAGGGGCATCTGGGTTCTTTCCATCTTCTGGCTGGAAATCCATTTCTTAATGACTCCTTTCACTTAAATTTTGTGATCACTGCTTTCTGTAGGTAAGCTAATATCACTTGCTTTAAGATGTCAAGTTCAAGTTTTGTTTGTCTAGGTTATGTTTCCTTTAATTTTATTGATATTAGGTATATTTTTTTCTTGGACACTAATTTTTCAGTTTGATGCTTTTTTATTTCTATCTTCTAACATGCTTTGAAGCCATTCATTTAGCTTGTCCCATCCTCATATTTGTAATTTGAAATGAGTTATTAGTGCCTCTTATTTATGACCTGTGGGAGGCTTTATCTTTTCTGTCTTTATGCATGATATTCTTTTAGCCTTTTCTGATGCAGACAGGAGTAGTATGTCTTTCACATATATCCTTCTTAAAACTCTTCATTCTATTAGATATGTAGCTTAATATTTTTAACAGTTCTGGAAAGTTCTCAGCAATTATCCTGTCACTGTTCTAGAGGGGATGAGGCCTGGGAAAATGGAGCTGATAAATGAGACAGATTCAAGTCTCATAAAATAGCCAACTTCTTTCAGAGCCTCAGACAATTTATACTCTGAGGGTGAAGAGGAGTCATGTGAGTGTTTAATTGATCACATACTCAGACCCAAAGCCAGTATCTGTAGACACAGAAAAATTGAAATATCTCCCTGAATTCTATCCAACTATCATGGATTAAAGCTAGATAGCAACAATAACAGAAACACCCAATTGCTTTTAAACTCATGGAAAGTGAACAACCCTATGCTGAATGAAAAAATGTGTCAAGACAGGAAAAGGGAAAGAAATTAAATACTTTCTACAATTGAATTCAATGAAAATTAGTATAAAGCATACCCAAATGTATACAGCACAATAAAAGGTGCTAAGAGGAAAGTTCATAGCAATAGTACATACATTTAAAAAATGAAGTCCATGTTTGATGATTCTGTGGGTTTTTATGTGGTATCTTTGACCTTACTGAGACTGAGTCAGGAAGCCTACACTGGTTCAACCTAGGCCCTCCAAATATGTTTTATAGTTGTGGAGCTTGGTATTTTTATGTGATTTCTAGCAGAGCGAATGGGAAATGTTCATACCACCTTTGCTTACTTTTGGGACCCTTTTCCTCCCACTGGTTTGTGTTGTCCGGCCTTAATAAAAGTAGAAGTGCCTAGCTTTATAACAGGTTGATATGCCACATTCAGTTGGTATTCCTAGGTTTTCCCTGTTCTTAAAGAAATGGATGAGGAGTAGATAGAGAGATAAGAGGTGAGGGGAGTGAGTAGGAGAAGAAGAGAAAACTAGAGTTGGGATGAAATATATGCAAGAATGAATTAATAAAAAATTGGGGAAGTGGCTAAAGAGATGGCTCAGTGATTAAGAGCACTAACTGTTCTTCCAGAGTTACAGAGTTCAATTCACAGAAACCACATAGTGGCTGTAATGGGTTCTAATGACCTCTTCTAATTTATCTGAAGACAGCTACCATGAACTCACACATAAAATGAATGAATGAATGAATGAATGAGTAAATAGATAAATAAATAAATAAATAAATAAATAAATAAATAAATAAATAAAAATTGGGGGAGATCTCATACTAGCAACTTAATAGCACACATGAAAGCGCTAGAAGAAAAAGAAATGAGCACACTCAAGAGGAGTAGATGACAAGAAGCTGAAATCAGTAAAATAGAAACAAAGAGAAAAATAGAATCAATAAAAGAGAGTTGGTTCTTTATGAAAATAAAAAAAAATGGGTATGCCCTTATCTAACTAAAAGACAGAGAAAGAATATCCAAATTTACAAAATCAGAGATGAAAAGGTGGACATAACAACAAACCCTGAGGAAATCCGAAGAATCATAAGGGCATACTTCAAATATATGTGCTAAGCAATTTAAAATTTATTATATTACTTTATATTACTTGTCATCACTACGACAAAATATCTGGCAGAAGCAACTTAAGGAAAAATGGGCTTATGTTGTTGTATAGCTTGAAAATATTATCCATTGTGGTGAGACTGGTGTGGGGGCCGAACTATGATGCATGCCCACATTGGGTCTGTTGTCAGTAAATAGAGAAAGGAATGCTGGAGATGTTCTTCTGGCTTTTTTCTTTTGTTCATTATTGGAACCAAGTGATGGTATGGTACTAGTCACATTCATGATGAGTCTTCCCCATTCAGTTCAGACTTTTGTGAAACTCCTTCATTGACAAACTGTAAAGTGTTTCCATGGTGAATCAAAATTTTATCAAATTGGCAATCAGAATTAACAATCAAAACCCAATGCCTTTTCTCTAGCATTACTCTAAGGATTTCATGCTATGTTTTATCATGTGGCTACTGTCATCTAACTCACTTCCTATTGGTGTTTTGATTTCTGGTGTTCTGTTGCTGCTGCTTTTCTGTTGTTCAGGTACTCCCAAGTGGTGTCTTTGATATTCATTGTTGAACCCCGTGTTTCTTTTTCAGTGTCTATACTTCATGCTTTCTTCCATGTGCTCATTTTCCAGGTGATTATTTTAATTTGTATTACTCTATATTGTATCTGAAGTGTTGTACAAATGGGATGAGGATATACAGGATGTTGCTTTTATCAAGAGACAGAGTCCTAAATCTTCTAAATATAATCTCAATACAGCATTATCCAAAGATAATGTTCCGTTTGTAGGATTGCTATACTTCATGTGTATCAAGACTGTCCATCTTTACTTTTAAGATGTAAAACTCAACTTTTAAGATCCTACTCCTGTGGCTGGTCATACCCTCTGATTCCCAACTAAGCCTGAACTCCAAACTTTCGTCTGTTTCCATTACTCCAGAAAAAGTACTCTCAGGCTTCTTCACATCCCTGTCATCCTTCAGAACTAAGCAAACAAGAATAATCAAGGAACCCAGGCTGCCTGTTCACTATCGAGTTCCTTTTTTATTTTTAAACCAGATTTACAAACCTTTACTGTGCTGAGAAATCATAAATGTCTTCACACTTAAATTTGTGTGATCTATCTTTTCTACTGATTTCACTGTTATTATTTGAACGTTCTGATCCTAAAGTTATACAAGTAAGACCTCCTAAAGTGACATTTTAATGACTAGATCATAGTCTAGTTATAAAACAAAATATATCTTCTAGCTACCCCTTACAAAAGACACACAATCTTGCTATTTTATTTACGAGCTGTAAGCCTAGATTGGACAGGTTTTGAGCTATCCTAACGTACATGCCAGCCATATGTCTGTGGTTAGTTGCTGTTTGATTCTCACCCACCTTATCTTTGAGGTCCATTTCTCTGGGCCCCATACTCACAATCCATATCCTTTTCTAGTGGCCTCCCCCTCTTCCAATGTCCATTCTTTTTCTTTTCTTGTTTCTCCTAAGACCCCTCACTCTATCCTGAAGTCCCGCCTTTCCGAATTTACTGCCCAATCACAGACTCTAGCCTTTATTAACCAATTGACCTTGAACTGGGGATCAGAGTTTCACTTGGTGCACATGGCTTCATTTGGTGTACTTGAGAATATACTCACTGAGGGATTAACCAGATCTTGGGGGCCAGTATTTAGAAATTGAATGCTTAGTAGCACCAGACAATCTCTAACAACTAATGCCGTATCAAATTCATTTATTGAGTACCTGGCATTCATCTATGCAGAAAGAGTGTTTAACAGAATGTGCCTGTTATTAAGTAGCACTAATAGTGATAACAATTAGAAACAAGGAGTTGATGTTTCACTGCTAAAGAAAATATTACAAGAACTGAAATAATTTTGATGCAGAGAGTAATATTGCATGACTTAAAATCCACATTGACCATTAGAATAAAACAATGCACATAAAGTGAGGCGCTGCAGAGGTACAGTTAAAAATGTAAAGGAGCAGATATGCCAAGTATGAGATCTAGTGCTCCAATACAGAGGATGATAAGTATAGGTAATAAGGTCCTATTAGGAGATTTTGCTAAGAAAATAGTTTTTGTTTTTTGTTTTTTGTTTTGTTTTGTCATAAACAAAATAAAACAGAGGAAAGGAAACTATCTTTATAAAATTGAACAATAGTTTTTATTTCTTGTATGTAAAAATATCTCGATCTTGGGTCCCGGATCGCTCAGTGACTAGTCTGCACTAGGTGAGTGTGCGGACTACAGAAGCTACACAGCTTCTGGGACAGACCCCATTTAGGGCTCCAGACATCCGGGCACCTTCCTTGCCAGAGGAGAGGTGTCTGCCCCACCCGGGAGGGCTCTGCCATGGAGCAGCTGGGGAAGCAATCTTAGGTCTTGGATCCCTCAGAGATTAGTCTGTGCAGGTGAGAGTGTAGACTACAGAAGCTACACAGCTTCTGGGACAGACCCTGTTTCGGGCTCCAGACATCTGGGCACCTTCCCTGCCAGAGGACAGGTGTCCTCCCAGGAGGGCTCTGCGGGAGCACCTGGGGGGAGCCATCTTGGGTCCCGGATACATCAGAGATTAGTCTGTGGAGGTAAGAGTGCTGAATACAGAAGTGACACAGCTTCTGGGAGAGGCCCTGTTTTGGACCTTCATCTTCAGCCAGGAGGCAGGTCCGAATGCCATATATCTGTGCACCTTCCCTGCAAGAGGAGAGCTTGCCTGCAGAGAGTACTCTGATCACTGAAACTCAGGAGAGAGCTATACTGCGAGGTCTGCTGACAGAGGCTAACAGAATCACAGGAGGAATAAGCTCCAACCAGAGACAACTATAACAACTAACTGCAGAGATTACCAGATGGCAAAAGGCAAGCGTAAGAATCTTACTAACAGAAACCAAGACCACTCACCATCATCAGAACCCAGCACTCTCACCTCAGCCAGTCCTGGATACCCCAACACACCCCAAAAACAAGACTCAGATTTAAAATCATATCTCTTGATGCTGGTAGAGGACATCAAGAAGGACTTTAATAACTCACTTAAAGAAATACAGGAGAACACTGCTAAAGAGTTACAAGTCCTTAAAGAAAAACAGGAAAACACAACTAAACAGGTGATGGAATTGAACAAAACCATACAAAACTTAAAACAGGAAGTAGACACAATAAAGAAAACCCAAATGAGGCAATGCTGGAGATAGAAAACCTAGGGAAGAAATCTGGAACCATAGACACAAGCATCAGCAACAGAATACAAGAGACAGAAGAGAGAATCTAAGGTGAAGAAGATTCCATAGAGAACATGGGCACAACAGTCAAAGAAAATGCAAAATGCAAAAAGATCCTAATTCAAAACATCAACACAAGGATGGAAACTACACCCTAGAAAAAGCAAGAAAGTAATCCTTCAACAACATAAAAGAAGACAGCAGCAAGAATAGAATCCCAACTTTAACAACAAAAATAACAGGAAGCAACAATTACTGTTCTTTAATTTCTCTTAACATCAATGGACTCAATTCCCCAATAAAAAGATATAGACTAATAGATTGGTTACACAAACAGGACCCAACATTTTGTTGCTTACAGGAAACCTACCTCAGGGAAAAGGACAGACACTACCTCAGAGTGAAAGGCTAGAAAACAATTTTCCAAGCAAATGGTCCAAGAAACAAGCTGGAGTGGCCATTCTTATATCAAATAAAATTGACTTCCAACCCAAAGTTACCAAAATATAAGGAGGGGCAATTCATACTATCAAAGGTAAAATCTACCAAGATGAACTCTCAATTCTGAATATCTGTACTCCAAATACAAGGGCAGCCACATTCATTAAAGAAACTTTAGTAAAGCTCAAAGCCCACATTGTGCCTCACACAATAACAGTGGGAGACTTCAACAACCCACTCTCACCAATGAACAGATCATGGAAACAGAAACAAAACAGAGACACATGGACACTAACAGAAGTTATGAAACAAATGGATTTAATTGCTATCTACAGGACACTTTATCCTAAAACAAAAGGATATACCCTTTTCTCAGCACCACATGGTACCTCCTCCAAAATTGACCATATAATTGGTCACAAAACAGGACTCAACAGATACAAAAATATTTAAATTATCCCATGCATCCTATCTGATCACCATGGATTAAGGCTGATCTTCAATAACAACATAAATAATACAAAGCCAACATTCACTTGGAAATTGAACAACACTCTAATCAATGATTCCTTGGTCAACGATGAAATAAAGAAAGAAATTAAAGACTTTTTAGAGTGTAAAGAAAATGAAGCCACAACATACCCAAACTTATGGGACACAATGAAGGCAGTCCTAAGAGGAAAACTCATAGCCCTGAGTGCCTCCAAAAAGAAACTAGAGAGAGCATACACTCGCAGACTGACAGCATACCTAGAAGCTCTAGAACTAAAGGAAGCAAATTCACCCAAGAGGAATAGATGGCGGGAAATAATCAAACTCAGGGCTGAAATCAAGCAAGTGAAAACAAAAAGAACTATTCAAAGAATCAACCAAACCAGGAGCTGGTTCTTTGAGAAAATCAACAAGATAGATAAACCGTTAGCCAGACTCACTAGAGGGCACAGAGACAGTATCCTAATTAACAAAATAAAAAAATAAAAAAGAGACATAGCAACAGAACCTGAGGCAATCCAAAACATCATCAGATCCTACTACAAAATGCTATACTCAACAAAACTAGAAAACCTGTATGAAATGGACAACTTCCTCGACAAATACCAGGTATCAAAGTTAAATCAAGATCAGATAAATGATCTAAACAGTCCCATTTCCCCTAAAGAAATAGAAGCAGTCATCAATAGTCTCTCAATCAAAAAGAGCCCAGGACCAGACAGGTTTAGTGCAGAGTTCTATCAAACCTTCAAAGAAGACCTAATTCCAAATCTTCTCAAACTATTCCACAAAATAGAAACAGAAGGTATTCTATCCAATTCATTCTATGATACCACAATTACTCTGATACCTAAACCACACAAAGATCCAACAAAGAAAGAGAACTTCAGACCAATTCCCCTTATAAATATTGATACAAAAATACTCAATAAAATCCTTGCAAAATGAATCCAAGAACACGCCAAACGATCATCCTTAATCATCAGGGAAATGCAAATCAAAATAACCCTTAGATTCCACCTCACACCAGTCAGAATGGCTAAGACCAAAAATTCAGGTGACAGCAGATGCCAGCAAGGATGTAGAGAAAGAGGGGCACTCCTCCACTGATGGTGGGATTGCAAGCTTGTACAACCACTCTGGAAGTCAGTCTGGAGGTTCCTCAGAAAATTGGACATAGTACTACCAGAAGATCCAGCAATACCTCTCCTGGTCATATACCCAGAAGAAACCCCAACTGGTAATAAGAACACATGCTCCACTATGTTCATAGCAGCCTTATTTTTAATAGCCAGAAGCTAAAAATTACCCATATGTCCCTCAAGAGAAGAATGGATACAGAAAATGTGGTACATTTACACAATGGAGTACTACTCAGCTATTTAAAAAACAATGGGCTTATGAAATTCTTGGACCAATGTATGTATCTGGAGGATATCATCCTTAGTGAGGTAATTCAATCATAAAAGAAGTCATTTACACTCACTGATACATGGATATTAGCCCAGAAACATAGAACACCCAAGATACAATTGCAAAACACAAGAAAATCAAGAAGAGGGAAGACCAATGGGTGGATACTTCATTCCTCCTTAGAATAGGAAACAAAATACCCATGAACGGAATTACAGAGACAAAGTTTGGAGCTAAGACGAAAGGATGGACTATCCAGAGACTACCCCACCCGGGGATCCATCCCATAATCAGCCACCAAACCCAGATGCTATTGCATATGCCAGAAAGATTTTGCTGAAGGGACCCTGTTATAGCTGTCTCGTATGAGGCTATGCCCGTGCCTGGCAAATATAGAAGTGGATGCTCACAGTCATCTAGAAGATGGAACACAGAGCCCCCAATGGAGAAGCTAGAGAAAGTACCCAAGGAGCTGAAGGGGTCTGCAACCCGATAGGTGGAACAAC
The DNA here is from genome assembly GCF_000001635.26 of Mus musculus. Taxonomy (NCBI): domain Eukaryota; kingdom Metazoa; phylum Chordata; class Mammalia; order Rodentia; family Muridae; genus Mus; species Mus musculus. Next base: position 9,915,812 of record NC_000077.6, on the reverse strand, counting down.
AATATGAACTAATCAGTACCCTCAGAGCTCATGTCTCTAGCTGTATATGTAGGAGAAGATGGCCTAATTGGCCATCACTAGGAAGAGAGGCCCCTTGGTATTGCAAACTTTATATGCCCCAGTACAGGGGAATGCCAGGGCCAAGAAGCGGGAGTGAATGGGTAGGGGAGCAGGTTGGAGGGAGGGTATAGGGAACTTTTGGGATAGCATTTGAAATGTATATAAAGAAAATATCTAATAAAAAAAATAAAATAATCTCAAGCTTAAAGGTAGTTAGAAGCTAATTGAAAACAGACTTAAATAGTAAAGGAAGTAAAAAATTACAAAAGATTGTTCTAAACATTTGATATTTCTTCTGTCCAGGATATATTTGTCTTAAAATCTCTCCAATACAGAAAGGTAAAATATATTTCTATATGTTTTGGACAACATGGTATAAATTGTCCTGATGGAAAAAAGGTAGAAACTTTCAGATCAGAACTGAGGAGATGTCTCAGTTGATAAAGTGCTTGCTACATAAGTGTGAGGCAAGAATCAGTCTGAATCTTGAGTAGACAAAAATAACAAAATCAGCTGGGCGTGGTGGCACACGCCTTTAATCCCAGCACTCGGGAGGCAGAGGCAGGTGGATTTCTGAGTTTGAGGCCAGTCTGGTCTAATAAGTGAGTTCCAGGACAGCCAGGACTATACAGAGAAACCCTGTTTCAAAAAACAAACAAAAAAATAAAAATAAATATAAAAGTAAATAAAATAATTAATAAATGCACATCTAGACACACGTTTACACACATATGATCACATATACACATTTACACATACATGCACAAATAAAATTTTATATTATATTACCCATGATCAATGTAAAATTGATTAGGGAAATCATAAATAAGATTATGGTTCATACTAAAAATATTCAATTTCAGTGTTTGTACATTACATTTTTAGTCCAATGACAACATCATAGAACTGTTTAGCACCAGTTTTTAGAAGGAAGAGAATTCAAGATACCTAGTTCTCCCAATTACATAGTTAACATTTGTCTAAGTCATGCAGACCCTAAGATTCTTGTTTGTGAACATTGCCCAGGGTTCACCAGGAAGACAGAGTAAAACTGATACCAGAATCATTGACAAAATAAAACCAAGCACACATCTTTACCAAGATCAATTTTCTTTTTTATGAGCTTTAAAATTAAGATATAATTATATCATCTCCTCTTCACTCTCCTCCTTCAGCCCCTCTCATATTCCTTTCCTCCAACCTTTCTCATGTTCTCTCTGACTCTAAAATTAATAACCTCTTTTCCATTATTATAATAAATATTTAGATCTATATTAATATACATGCATATATATTAATATATGTAAGCAGATAATAAATGATACATGATAGATGACAGATAATAAATAGATCAATAGATGACAGTTAGATGACAGATTAGGTAGATGATGGATGGAAGATAGATAGATAGATAGATAGATAGATAGATAGATAGATAGATAGGTAGGTAGGTAGTGTCTTAGTCAAGGTTTCTATTCCTGCACAAACATCATGACCAAGAAAGAAACAAGTTGGGGAGGAAAGGATTTATTCGGTTTACACTTCCATACTGCTGTTCATCACCAAGGAAGTCAGGACTGGAACTCAAGCAGGTCAGAAAGCAGGAGGTGATGCAGAGGCCATGGAGGGATATTCATTACTGGCTTGCTTCCCCTGGCTTTCTCAGTCTGCTCTCTTATAAAACTAAGACTACCAGCCCAGAGTTGGTTCCATCCACACGGGGCCTTTCCCCCTTGATCAGTAACTGAGAAAATGCCTTACAGTTGGATCTCATGGAGGCGTTTCCTCAACTGAAGCTCCTTTCTCTGTGATAACTCCAGCTGTGTCAAGTTGACACAAAACTAGCCAGTACAGGTAGGTAGGTAGATAGATAGATAGTAGATAGACAGACAGACTGACAGGTGAGAAGTAAGAGAGATAGGTGCGCAGTTATAAATGCAACCTGTTGAAACTGCATTTTTTGTCACACATTATGTGTATGGTTTTAGGGCTGACAATTTCATATTCGGTACCCAATTAAAATTCAACCCTGTAAGAGGTTAATTCTCCCTCTCCCAATGGTCATTGATACAGTTCTTATAGTTCTTGGTCTAGGGGTTCAAGCCTGTGAGATTTGTCCCCTCTTGATATTGTCATTGTTCAGGCTGAGTTTATGCAGATGTTTTTAGATCAGACTGCTTCACAGCAAACTTCCTGGTATTTTGACTATTAGACTTCCTTCTCCTGCTCCTCTCTAATGTTCCCTGAGTTATAAATGCAAGAGCTGTGCTGTAAATGTATCCCCTGGATCTGACTCCCTGTAAGTCATAGACCCCTGCATTGTGTCCAGTTGTGGTATTCTGTAATGGTCTCCATTTGTGGTAAAGGGGAGCTCCTTTGATGAAAGGTGAGGGCCACGCTTATCTGTGGGTATGAGCGTAAAGTCCCTTCACTACTCACCCTAGATCTTCAGTATTGTTCTAGTGCTATTGCATTATGCAAAGGTATGATATCTGGAATGCTCCTTTGAGTTTCTACTGCATCCCTATCAGAAGGTATAAATCTATCTTTAGTTTTCTATGATTTTTGTGAGTTCCACAAATCCCCTATGCTTAGACATGTGATGGGCCTTGCTGTGTAGCAGCATTGGTCCTTCACACAATTTCTTACATTTTTTCTTGGGATAAAATTTGCCTGCTTATGTGAGATTGCATAATAGATAAACCACTTCTCAGTCAGGATTGGGTTACATTCCTTCCCATAAAGACATCCCTTCCTACTCTGGTCATCCTAGTTAAGAGTTTTATGTTATAAAACCTTTTTTCCTGTGGTTATATACTTATTTCTACCTTTTGTGTAGGACCTCACCTATTATTGATTTGGGGACAAGTTTCTTGATGAATTTATATTTGGCTGACATTATTAGAATATTCATGACAGTTGTAATTCTGTAACATAAGATTTTATACACAGATGTTAGGTAATTGAAGACGGTAGTTTTCGATATAGTAGATGTTTCAGATGGCAAGGAGCAACATATTTACAGACATTTCTCTACTGAGTAGTGGTATAGATTGTAGGATTCTCAAAATCTACAAGAAAATGAAAGAAACAAAATTCAAATCTTGAGAATGAACTTTCTCCATCACTATGATCTTCTGAAAAGTTGGCTCCCCTCTGTTGTTTCATCTCTGAGTTTTCCATGGCGGATATACAAAGTAATGGAGTCTTTGGAGCAAGGATGTACTTCTGATTGACCTCCAAGTCCAGAGGGCAAACCAGCTCTGTCTTATCTCAGTAACTGTGTGAATCAGCAGGTATTCACCTAGCAGAGCTTTATGCTGAAAACATTTGTAGACAAAGGGAACAAAGTGGAAAAAAAAACAGACCAGAGTCTGTGCAGGTATGGAGATTAAATTGTAGTAGTAGGAGAAGACAATCAGATGAAGGCAAACAAGGGAAATGATACAATTTTAGATAGATGGCTTTGCAGAGAATCACATATTCCCTTGTGAATGAAACAATGAGAGTTTCTGATTACTCTGAAAAGCTGGTGCTCCTTCTGGGAAGATGACATGTTCCTGTTTCTGGAGGTGGGGGAGGGATATCTCAAATGCTCTCCACTGTCTTAAAACTAATAATGTAGCATTTTTGAAGTGTGTTCTACTGACAGAAAAATAAATGTTACAAAAGAATGCACTATTTCCCTTGGTGCACCTGGAATACTCCTTCTGGGTAGTCTTGGCTATCTCTCCTGTTCAGCATGAGTGCATTATTATTATTCACTACAATTATTTCAACAACACTTTCTACTGAGTATTTAAGAGTATTTGGGTAAATTTTATTAGGAAAGTTACAGCTTCCATTTGGGGACTCTATTTATTCAGACTTTTGCTGCAACCAGAAGGTATTATGGTAGCAAGAGTTCAACCAGAATCATCATTAGCCTGTCCCCTCACATCATTAGCCTGTCCCCTCACATAAACTAGGGCAAGAGTAATGAGGCATACTTTCTTATTTGATAAAAAAAAAAAACTCAACAACATAACTTTCACTGGAATCACTCTTACACCAAATTGGTGAATGCTTTGATTCATGAGGTGGTTCATGTTTTACAAAAATATAATATCCCCAAAGAAAGTGTTTTGCAAACCAAATCATTCCTCAGCAAGGAATGAGGGGAAAGGTCAAGGTTGATTTAAGGAGAACATGGAAAGACATGTCATGTCATACTTGGGATGTCTGATTGACCTTTATGTGCAAGGACAACTTACTTCTAACATTTCAAAGTTGTTGCTTGTTTCAAATTTTAAAATTCACCCCCAAACGTATATATATCTTATATGTGAACCCATCTCATTATCTTTATATCCATTTCTGCTTTTTAGAGGTAACAATAGAAAATACTATTTAATTCATACACCAGACCAATTGACCAACTACTAATATTTCTAACTCCTTCATAAAAATGTGTGTATTGGTTTTATAATGTCTTTACCCTTAACAAACCCAGGAAGTAAAATTCTTTCATTTTTCATTATTGTGATATTACAAGTAAGAAAATTCCTAAAGGAAATTCACTTGTATATGTGCTTGAAAACTATCAGTAATAATAATGGGATCTCTACAAAATAGTAAATGCTGTTTTATTTTTACAACTAAACTCTAATGTGAGGTACTAGGCTAGATTAATTATGAGTGTAGAGGTGTTGCCTTCTATATTAGACATACATGGGTAAAACCTAAAATTTTCATCACTGGAAAATATTAGCACAAGGCATTTCCATGGCAGAAGAGATGCCTTCTGTAGGAAATGAAATGAAAAAGACCCAAGAACAAGACAGGTAGTGGCTCAACTACTCTCACAGTTCTTGTGGAGCTGTTTGACAGATTTCACTACTTGCATGTATGCTGCATGGAAGTTAAATCAATGATCACTGTGCCTTTTTCCCACTAACCCTGTTCAAACTCTTGCATTCTGACCCAGGCCCACAGGGTGAAAAGTCAGAGTGCTTGAGACTCACAGGTGAGACGCTCCTCTCTACATCCTCTCTCCCTCTTGTTGGACCTTGTGCTACACCCTGAGGAGACTTCTTCACCTCAGACCTCCTTTTTTGCTTGTGATCTCTCATCAGTGTGCAGGTTAAGCAGTGACTGGACTTCTATGTTCAAGACTCTCAAATTCTATACAAGTGCACATGTGTGTAGCAATGCCGTGTGACTTCCCAATAAAAGATTTATTTAATGCTACTGTGCCAATCAATGGCTCTTTGATTAGATTTTTTGATTTTTGTTATATAGTTATTTATTTATTAGAGGGTTACATATGATTCTACTTTGCCCACTTATGCATTCATCTGGACACACATATATGCAAATGCTCCTGCAGCTCTGGAATAAGCAACCACCCTCTGGCTTTGTATATTTCTACTCTAAAGATGCCTCCGTGTTTCCAGAATGATTCTAACATGTTTCCCATCTCACATGTAGGAGCAGTTACTTTCAAATAGAACAAATACACAATGATATCTAGCAGTTTTAATTTGTCATCCCCAAATAATTACAACACAAGCTGAATTTGCTATTGTGAGTGAAGAAAAGATTTCAATAGGGTTTCCCCATCTTCTCCACATCTTCTCAGTTCCTCAGCTTCTGTGCAGGGAGGCATGAGAGGTCAGCAGTTGTCACTAAACCTCAGTCTAAGCTGCCTCTGCCCTCACAGTCCAGGTGAGAGCCTGACTACCAAAAAAGTCTAGGAGGTGCTGTCAAACATCACCAGTTATAAAAAGTAAATAAAATAAATAAATATAAAGAATGAAAGTTATACTGTCATTCTCCTTTTTCTGGATAGAACTTTAAGTCACAAATCACAGAAGGAGAGTAAATGGAAAAGATAACCATTTCATTACAAAGGCAAGAAAACCTGGTGTGTTAGATCTCATTTGGCATCTAGCCTGATTATTGTACGGCTTTAGTTGTGACATTCCCCTTAGTAACTCTACTGGGGAAAGTAACAAATGGCATGTGGGCAGTAAGTAGGAAGAGAGTGTGAAAGCATCCACAATTATTATATGAAACATTGAGTGTAATGTGACCCCATCTCTGGGCAGAGATTCACAAATAGATGGAAATGGAGATGTGGCATCAAGGAGATATGGAATTTACTTTTCATGTGTGTGTGTGTGTGTGTGTGTGTGTGTGAGAGAGAGAGAGAGAGAGAGAGAGAGAGAGGGAGAGGGAGAAATCATGTTTTCAATTTTGGAATTGCATAATATTTCACCATTCATTTATGCTTCCAGATCCTCTAGGATAAACACAATTCTCTTCAGCTCAGCAGCTATCAGAAATATTTTGAGGGCCTTAGGAATGGTTCTGTGAAGGTATAAAGTTTGAGAGTGATTCAAGTCATTAGAGTACTTGTAGCTCTGCAGATGTGTACGTGCAGTAAGAATCCTGATACTCAGGGGGGAAAACACATATACATAAACATCTCTCACAGCCTCTTCTCTGTCCCCTTTTTCAAACTCTTCTGTGGGCTTTCTGGGAGGGTTTCTGTTGTGGAAACTATCTGTGCAGCTTAGGAAAATACCTGAAGCCTTCAACATTAGACAAAAAAACACAGTCCCTCAAGGCCTACACAGGCCAGTTATTAGAACCATTCAGATTACTAAATCAGCTAGAAATATGTTTCCTTTTCCAGGCAGCGAAGAACCAGCAGCCTTCTGATACCAAAGAAAGTGACATAGCTGAGTTTTATAATGAATTTTATGAGGTTTTAAAAGATAAAGATACATAAAAATTGGTTTCTCTTTATCCCTAATTCTCCCATGTATTAAGCACATTACAAACACTTACTGTTTGTCAGGCACTAGCTTAGGTTTCTTAGGTGTTAATGTGCTTTATGTCAGAAACAGAAGTCCATATGCAGTAAAAATTGTCAATTACAGGCTGTAAATGATAAAAGAGATTTTGTTAAAACATACTTTCCCCACATGATAGTATTCACTCTTTGATACTGAACCATTGATGAAATTGTTTGTCTATGCTTCTCTGTCTGTCTGCCTGCCTGTTTCTGTTTCCATTGTGCCTCTCTGTCTCTATCTGTCTCTCTGTTTCTGCCTCTCTCTCTCTCTCTCTCTCTCTCTGCATGCATGTGGGTGTGAATGTGTGTGTGTGTGTGTGTGTGTGTGTGTGTGTGTGTGTGTGTGTGTGTGTGTGTGTAGAATGCAGTTTCAAACTACAGAATATAATGACAACTCAGTGCTTGTTAACAATGATGGGTGCTGAGGGATCGAGACTTAAAGACCAATCAAGATGACTGAAGTCTGAATTGAAAGTCTGTATTAAACCAGCCACTGACTGCCTGGAGAGAAACACTCTCACAGAGCAGCCTGGAATGCATTTTACATGGAGCTTCTAAAAACAAAGATCACAGAAAATCTACATCCTGGTTGGCAGTTGACAGGGGAAGTAAAGGAAGCAAGAAGTTTAACAATTAATCATTCAGTTAGCTAGGACAGTTAGACCAGGGGTTCCTAGTGTTGGGTACTTTCCCATGGGACTTTTTATGGCTGGGGTAGAAAAGAGATAGAGCAGGGCTCATTTTCAGGCTAAGCCACAGATTACTCCAGCTGAAGCAATATGGAAGAATTTCTTCCCTGTCACATTCCCCACTGGTCCTAGGGGATGATTCAAATTATGGACTATTTCAGCTGTAAAAGGTGAAGTTGCTCCTACAATTAATCCTTTGTTATGCATAATTGGCAATACAGTTTAAGATGCAGAAACCCACCATTAAATCTGATCAGAATGAGAATAAAGGCCTAGCCAGTATTGATACAGTAGTTAGCTTGGGTGAGGGGACCAAGAGAACTGAGATTGGTACCAGTTATCTAATAAATGACTTTACCTATTTATCTTTCTATCTCCTTATCTCCTTATCTCTCTTTTGAAGTTTTCCCCTACCTGGACATTTTTGTTTTCTATTAGCTTAGAAAGAGCAGGATGTTCTTGGGTTTGTTTGTTTTAACAAAACTGTACGTAGTCCTGCATTTCCTGAAGTCTAAACGCCCCTCATTTGGTTGGACCACTTCAGCAGTTGGGGAATTTAACTGTAGTTCTAAATCAGAAATGGACATTTTAGTATATGCGTGTGCTCATCAATCTCTCTGCTTAAGTTTTCACCTCCCATGTTCAACCCTGATGTTCCTTTGGCTGTTGAGCCAGCTATGATAGTTCCAACCAGTAGTGGGACAAGGACAGGAACAGGTTTTTGTTTTTTTTTTTATGGTCCATATTAAAATGTATTCTCTCTTATTCCCATTATATAGGTATACCTGAGGCAGAATGTCAACTGAGATCCATAAAAGAAGTTTGTCAGTGTAGAAAGCATCAGAAAAGGAACACTTAATTAAGCAACTGGCATATGCCAATAAGTTGTCTCAGGGACTTCGTAATATTGCTGTTGTCTAGATGACTTTACCTGTTAGGTAGAATAGCAGGTATCAGAATATGGGGAAGTGCCAAGGTTAAAGGTTTGGGATATTAGACAAGCTCCGGCCCACTGTAAGTCCTCAAACATTAATTTGAGTTGCTCCAGTCACAATGAGTTGTGTCAGTCAATGGGCTGGTAGTCTGGTTAGTTCCTATGTCAATGTAGTAGAAGGAGCTCAAGTATAACCAACAATCCTGTCAATTTCTGGCTGAGAATGATGAACTAAGCTGTGGAATTCATAAGGAACAGAAAGAAGGGATGGGGATCCCTCAGGTCTCTAGACAGTGAGTGGGATTCTGGCCCAGGATGTGTTAAGTGAGATAAGTTTATTTGGAAGGGAGGATTATTCAGGATATGTTGGACATCTTTTCGAGAGCACAAACATCTGCAGACCTAGGAGAGAGACTGTTTTACTGGATAATAAATCTATCCTTTGATCCCTTCCTATGGCATAGAGTCTTATTCCTCAGGTTCTCTCTGTTTCCCATAGGTTAGAATCTTTCTTAAGGGATTTCCTGACCTTTCATTTTAAGGCCACTGTATTACATTTTTCTATTGTGGATGCCTTGGGAGGGAGCTTTCTTTGTATACGTGTATGATGTATGTATGTGTGTGCATTTTCAGGAAGCATTTAACAACCTCATTCTTTGCAATAGAAACTCTTTTCCTTGACAATTTAGAGGGCCACCTGCAGGGCATGTGTGCAACTATAAACTTTGTACTTTTATTTAAAAAAATAAGCTCCCACATTTTCTCTTTCTCTTGTTCAATAATTCTTAAAGTGGGCATCAAGGTCTGAATCCCACTTGAACATAGGTGGGATAGGATTGCTGGTCTGCACTCACCCTAGCTAACATTTCCCCTATACCTAACTTTCTTAGCTCCCAGGTCCAGGTTGGTGGGTGATGAATTTGAACCATGTCCTTGTACTGTGTTAATGGTGATATCTGTTGTTGGGTAGAGACATATAGGCTATTCAGCAAAATTTAATTTCAAATTGAGAATCTATATTAAGCTAGCCAATGAGTTTAGAAGAAGAACTTCCTACAGAGCAGCCTCAAATGCATTTTACAAACAGCTTTTAAAGACAAAGATCACAGAAAATCTGTACCTGGGTTGGTAGCTATAAAGGGGAAGTAAAGCAAGCAAGCAGTTCAACAGAAGCCAACACATTTAATTTGGGCATTTTGACCCCAAGTTTCTAGAACAGAGTTGAGTACTTTTCCAAGGACTTTTCACAGATGGGGCTGAAAAGTGCTCAGTTACCATCTATGGTTAAGCCATAGATGTTTCCAGCTGAGACAAGATGGAGGAAAGTTTGCCTTGTCACATTGTGTTTCTATACTATTCAGGCATCTGTTCCTTCTGTTGAAGGTTGGAAGATGAAACCACGGGTCTTGAAGTATAACACAAGTACAATGACAGGAACATAGAAAAGGAAAGCAGGACTCTGCTAAAACCATGTCATTGATTTCAGGAGTCTAAGTGCAGAAAAGACCATACAGTACTTACCAAACAAGATCTATCCTGTGTCTTTGTGACTTTAATAAAAGTATTAATGAACTTCATTATCTTTTGAAAGAGTGGGGCTAGTGTGAGCACTGACAGGAGCAAATACTGCAGAACTAAGAAGGAGTACACACACTGGATCTGCATCAGATATTAGCTTAAATAGTCTCTCCACGTCCACATTGTCCCTCTCTCAGGAAAACAATCAAAGTAGCAGTAGATCTGTAAAGATGAGTAAGTCTCACAGCAGAGGCCAAGGTAGGAATCTTGCCATTAGAATAAAACCCTCTAAGCTGTCTCTGCAGAGTTCCAACTGCATGAAGTCTGGTGATTTTAACTCCTAAAAAAACAGATGGAAGCATAACTCATCAATAGTTCACTTCTTCATTTACTCTCAGTCACTCATCCATTCAGCCATGACATCTTCAGCAGTATCTAGTCTAGCAGATGGCTAGACAAGTAAAACACATCTTAGTACTTACATCATTCTGCTGTCCAGATAGAATTTTTAAAATATGAGGTTAGAGTAGGGTGGGGAATTTATATATAACTTAAAATACAGAAAAATGACTCTCTAGCTGTGAAAATGAAAAGACACTTACCAGCAGGTAGTGGCTCTTGAGGCTGCATTGGCAGCAGGGTGTCAGCTGGGGAATGGAAGGATCCACCAGGACAGCACATTGGTAAAATGATGTGGCAGTTTTCTTAAGTGACAAATAGCAGTCTTTCTAGTTCTTCATTAGTGAGAACTTATAGGGAGGCAAGGGTGTCTCCATCTCTAGGGCAATGAGATACTAGGACCTAAAGTAGCAACATCATTAAAAATCATGGCATCTGTTTACAGGGACCCATCATGAGATCGTATTGAGTAAGATAAGCTTCAGGGGCTGGAGATATGCTTAATTCTGTTGCCACAAGGAGGGCTTCTTTCTGTGGGTATCCTGGTGGGAAGAAGATCTATAGCTGATGGCCTTGGTGTTAAAGAGAGGGAATCTGAAACCCAAGCATAGTGCCTTTTGTTGTGAGCACACTACTGGTTGCACAGTTTCTTTCTTCTCTGATGATATAATCTAATCGTCATGGTATGTTATTCAACCTTGTGCAGTCCTACTAAGCACACTGCAGGAGGCAGATGTTCATGAATGAAAACTGGAACAGACCCCAAATATTTTTGTTCCCAATGCCAATTCCCTACCTGAATGTGCTGAGCCTTCTGCAGCATCTGCAAAAGGTACCTCAGTGTGTGACTTTGCTAATCCTGAGTAGAATTGCAGGTTATTCAAATACAGTTCTTTTTCTTGCTAATGCTGATGACTCCCTAGTAGCATTCTTTCTCATGAGGAGTTCCTTTCTGACAATCAGTTTCAGCATCCTTATTCAAGTTGCTGGGCCTGTGGGCTGTATGGGACAGCTTCTTGTTTGTGCTGGTCTTGAGTGAGGAAGAGCCTTTGTGCTACAAGATTTCAGAATTTCCTGAAACTGTAGTACATTTCTTCCTTTATGTCCCATACCTCCCATGCTGAATATTCATCCAAGCATTTATGTTGATTTTTAACAAATAATATTTCTACTTCAATCAGCGCAACTACACTTTTTTCTTTAAAAAAAAAACTATACTAAAATATAATTACTATTGAATTGAAGTAAAATTATAATTAGCCTTTCTGTAGGCACAGGTAAGCAGGAATCACAAGCCACCACCTCTCTTCAGTACTCTCTTTTCAGTATGTCTCAGAAATATTCTATTCTCTTGAATAGCTAGCTCTAATCTGCCCTGCCTGGCAACCACTAATCTCTCTGACTTTATGCAATATGCCCCATTTTGTGCTGAATCTTCTCACTTAGGCACTGATCTCAGGGTTCAAGCTATAGTGTGTATCAGTACTTCTTTTCTCTGTGTGGCCACAGGATACTCAATTTAACTTGAGTACTGAGGTTTTTTTATCTGGTTTGTTTCATTTGTGAAGGAAGACGGATGCTGATGTAAATTATAGAAACATTTTTGTGAAGACAGAAATTCAAGATGTTTTTATTTCTAGGGGTGGCAATGTAGTGAATGTGGTAATCTTATCTTTAACCTTTACAGAAATCACTGAATATTCCAATAGCAGCTGTGCCTTCAGACCTCAGGAGCAGTGTGTTAGTGTCCTTTGCAACTCAAAAAGGTCAACAAGCTGAAGTGCCCAAGTGAGGACACCTCAGTCACACTTGGGAGAGAGAAGAAAGCAATCACAAGTGGAGAGGGATGGAAAGACCTAGGAGGGAAAGTGGAGGGGAGTGGGGGATGGAGGGGAACCTGTTCTGGTGTTGGGTGATGGAAAAGGATTAAGCCCTGAGGGCCAGCAGAAAGAGTGGAACTAGGCAACCTTGGGGAGATAGGAGGTTGGGGAAACTCTCCAGAATGCACCACAGACCTGGGAGGTGAGAGACTCTAAGGACTCCTGACAGTAGGGAGAGGGAACTTATAGGGAGGGAACTTCCTACCTCCAGCAGGAAGACAGGAATTCTTCTGACTATTGTTACATTTTTCTCTTCCCACAATACATGCTTGCTGGCCATTTTAGTCTATGAATATTTGCTTTTTCATTAAGTTGTAGTAATTTTTAGAATTTGTATTTTTAGGAGCATTATTTGAATTTTGATTTGTAAGTATTTTCTCCATTGTTTAGGCTTTCTTTTTGATCTTTTCATAACATTTCTTGATTGTCAAAAGTTTTAATTTTATGAAGTTTAATTAATTGATCTTTCTACTTTGATTGCATTTGGTTTTGTTGTCAAATCTGAGATGCTTTTAATGAGATAAAGATGAACCCCTAAGTTTTTCTTTAATTGTCTTATGACTTTGTGTCTTATATTAGTGATTTCTTGGAGTTAATTTGACTTGTTCTGATGATTAAACACCATTGTCAATCTCATCTCTCACAAAGTAAAACTCAAAACACACTTGGTACTGTGTTATTGTTTGGACTGAAATTTCTCACACCAAGATTTTCACATTGAGCAAATAGGAGTAGGAATCATTTTCCAAGTTAGTAAAACAAACAAACAACAGCAAAACAAACACAAACAAAAAAAAAACAAAAAAACTCACTCATTTTCATCTTTCATCTTCCCCCAACCAGGACTAAGTCATTCCAAGGTACAGTCATAAACTCAGGAGTCTATCTTTAAGTCAAGTGATATTTATTTAAACATTTGTTTGGGGAGCAAATAATCACACCCCTTAAAATTCTGGCTGGTCTTGGGATGTTATCATTGTTGAAAATGAATGCCAGAAAGATCTTTTGCTAGAGCTGATCTGTCAGCCACACATAACCATCTACAGAACCAAATAACCCTGAACCCTCTCTTCCTAACACCATGCTGTATTCCTGCTCACCTGCCCATCTGCCGACCTGCCCAAAAACATTCTGTGTATATCAAACTGGACTAAAAGGATCAACGTAATGATGGGCCTAACTGAAAAACTAATAGAGAATAGAGATTGTTCAATTTTATGAAAACTTGGTGGAAATCAATTGCTAGAATCTAGACAACAAAAGACAAAATTTTATTAAAATCATGTCTAGCCCTATATTGGCTATAAGTGTCTTATTCAGCATTATATTGCTGAGAAGAGATGCCATGATAACAACTCTTTTTTTCCCTCATTTCTTTATTTCTTTCTCTCTTTACTTACTTACTTACTTACTAACTTTACATCCTAATACCAGCCCTCTCCTCCCAATTCCCCTTCACATAGCCCTTTCCCTTATTTCCCCATCTCCTTGTCCTCTGAGAAGAGGAAGCCAGCTCTTCAGGTAACAACTCACCCTGGCACATCAAGTAATTGAAGGTCTAGGCACATCCTCTTCTACTGACAATAGACAAGGCAGCCCAAATAGGGGAACAGAGATCCATAGAGTCACAAACACCTCCTGCTCCAGTTGTTGAGGGATCCACATGAAGACCAAGCTGTACTGCCTGCTAAATATATTCAGGGAGCCTAGGTCCAGTCCATGTATGTTATTTGGTTGTTGGTCCATTCTCTGGGAGCCCCCAAGGGTCCAGGTTAGTTGACTCTGTTGTTCTTCCTCTGGAGTTCCTGTCCTGTCTGGGTCTCTCAATCTTTCCCCCAACTTTGTCTAATATTTGATAGTAGGTTTCTGCATCTGTTTCAGTTAGCTGCTGGGTATAGAATGGCAACTCTTAAAAGAAACTATTTAATTGAGGCTTGGTGACACTTTCAAAGGTATAGTCTATGTAATCATGGTAGGATGCATGGCAGCATTCAGGCAGATATGGTGCTGGGGGCATACCTGAGAATTTGACCTCTAGATCTATAGGTAGCATTAAGAGAGAAAGTTACTGCGCCTAGTTTAAGCTTCTGAAACTCAAAGCCCTTCCAGTGACAAACTTCTTTCAACAAGGTCATACCTCCTAATTTCAACTAGTGCTATTCCTTAAGCATTCAAATATATAAACCCATGGGAACTATTTTAATTCAAACCACCACAATGGGTATATGTGGCTTGATTCTTCAAATCCACACTGTCTGTTAGCACAGTGACAGCTCTCTGATATTTTCATATAGTCAGTCAAGTTTCTGCACTACATGTGACCTTGGATCCTTACATGTGCCTCAACCAGGAACTTCACATTGGCATAGGCAAAGACATTGGCTCTGCTGGTTCCCCTCTGGAGTATATAAATCCTTTACATCTCAAAAATGTATGAGGCTTTTTTTCGTTCTTTGTCCAATTCCTTTATCCATATCCAGGTCTTGGACTTGTTGCTATTTCCACAAACATTTTTCCCTATGCTGTCTGATCCCAGCAGGAGGCAACAGAAGTATTTCAGGCAGTCAGTGGAAATCATGTCACTTCTTAAAGAAATGGTGCTTCTTAAGAAGTATTGGTGTAGATCTGAGGCAAATAATAAAGCTTAGAGGAAAAGAACTCTACCAATATTATGCATTAAATGAATGTAGTCTGTCAGGTGCCAGGCATGCATAACCTACATAGGAAAGATAAGGTTTTTGTTTCTTATTAAGTTGTGGGTACTAGGATCAAACACAATACTTTCATTCTAGGCAAAAGTATATCCACCTTCCTCCCAATAATAGTCTGAGCACTGAATATTTAGTGCTATCTGCATAGCCACTCCATCACCAGTTTACATCACACAATCATCAGAAAGCAAAGACTCTTTAACAACTGAAGGGTCAGTCATTAAAAGTCCTACACTGTTACTACACAGAAACCAAGTGTGCAACAGTGTTTTGGGATAAGCTCACTAGAGACTACCACATGGACACTCTTAAAACTGAAAGGAAAGTCTGTATTGCCAGCAGGCAGCTTCACGGGGAACTTGCTCAAATCATGCAGCCCGAAGCCCCATGGCAATTTGTTTGTAGGCACAGAAACAACATCCTAGGTGGCACACTTCAGTTAGCAAGAGGCAGAACTACAGAAGCCAAAAAGCAAGGTTAGAGACTTTCATTCTCTCACTTTTCTGAAACTATGGATGAGGTTTTTGTTCCCATTTTCGCAGGTGTTGGGGCCTAGGTGCTGGCTTTTAAGGTCAGAACAGAGCCACTAACATGGTGTTATTCATGCTAAGATCTAGAAGCCTGCTACAACAGTGGGACTCCAGAAACAGAGGATTGCATATTTGACACTGAAGACATCATGTTTTAGATAATTTTAGAAAAATTTAAAACAAAACAATAGGCAAAAACCAAGTGAATAAAGCATTTTGTAACCAAGTCTCTGGTTCTTTATTTCCTTTGAGAGTAAATGCAGAGAAGGTGGCTTTTATCTTTGTAGGGATGATCTTACTCATGGCCTATGACTTTAGGACTACTGTTTCAAGATAGCCATTGTTACAAGAGGCATCTACTGTAAATGCCTAGGAGTCCTTTTTTGATACTCAGACAATTTGCTTATCTTAAATGAACAATGAAAGATGACTTCGTGTATCTCTTGTAATTGCCATTTATATTGACAGTTAAGAGGAGTTAAAGTAGCCTGGTGGCTGTGAGTCTAGTAACATGTTGAGATATACCTCTAGTGGCATTATCCAATTGGAGTGGCACTTTCCTCTGATAGTATTATTCAAATCAGCATTTTGGAGTCCATTTCATATCCTACTAGCATTCAATTCACTTGTGAAATATGTAGGGTGCCTAGGGTAGTCATGCCCATCACTAAAAACATGCAGAGTTACAGTTTCCAGGAAGTTATGAAAGAAACTTCCTTCATCTATGGTAAAGGAACCATGGCACATCGAAGTCTGATCAATCTTTAGCACTCACTCTGTGTGTTACATCACAATCAATACATCCTCATAGAATTGCTAACAGTTAACCCAAGTTCCATCATCAAAATTTCACTGGAGGTGAATCCACATTTTCATGAATGCAGAACAGAGCCCGCATTTTTTGTGCCTGAACAATTTTGATTCATTGTCTTTTAAAAGTTGAATTCAAATCTCACCATGGTCCTTATTTGTTTCCCTTAGACCTTTGTAAAGGAGATATCCTACACTTTAAAATTTCAGGGTTGAGTTCCAATCAGTATTTATACTGACGTTCAACAATGTATGTTGATCTTCAGATAGAGAGGATATTTTGTTTGTCCTATTTCTCTGAGAGAAAAAAAAAGAAGCTGTGTTCATTGCTTCCTTTTCTCTTTGAGCATCTGGGGCAGAAGTGAGTCCATATATTCTACACCTAAGAACTAAGGAATTTATACTCCCCTCCCTAAATAACTTAGAATGATGGGCTACAGGGAGATTTTCCTATATTATTCTACTTACTACTTTGTCTAGGCAGTTATTTTAAAAGATGATGGAGTGATGCCTATGGATTGTGGATTGCTTCAGGCCAAGATGGTTACTTAGAATGCCATAAGCTAGGTTGTTCCCCATTTGTCACTATATAACTATCATTGCATTTTCAAATTTCAAATTCCAATCATTCACCATCACATGTAGGAAATAATTTGATGCTTACATGCAAACCTTGTATCTAGCAAATGACCTTTTTGATTATTACTGAATTTTATCTTGATTCATTCATTTATTGATCTGAATGATTCACTTTAGTTTTTTAAAGTAAATACTCATATCAAACATGGATGAAATAGTTTTACTTCTTCCTTCTAGTGTAGATATCCTTCTAATGTGTTGCTGACTTCATGTAACAATAGAAGTCATCCTTACATGGTTCCCACAACAGAATGAATGATACTCCACATTTACAGTCAAGGCTGAGGCTTGCAAGTGACATTTATGTCTGTCCTTTGTCAAGTTGAGAGTATTCCCCTTCACTCCTATTTGCTGGGAATTTCTAATCATGGATTGAGTATCTCTGTCAAATTCATTTTGTGGATCAATTTGTATGATCATTTGAGTGCCTCAGCCTGTCGAGGGGTGAGATAATATTTTCATCTTAAGACAGTCTTGGAGGCTGGAATAAATTTAATTGTTATATGGCTTCTGATTTGATTTTTATATTGATAGATGAGTCTCATTAACATTTTCTCAGCATTTATTTTTTACTAGTGTTCATGAGCTCTATTGGCCTGTAGTTTCTTTTCTTGTGATACCTTTGTCTGGTTTTGGCATCAAAGCAATCCTGGCCTCATAGGATGTATTAAGATATGGTCTTATGACTTCATTCTCTTGGGGTTATAATTTTTGGCTATTGGTATTCTTTGTTCTTACCTATCTGGTACATTTTCAAAAGAAAATACCTTTAAGTCTAGTATTATTGCTTTTTTTGTTTTTGCAAAGTTGTTAATAACTGTTTCAATCTTTTTAAGGGATAGAAACCTGTTCAAATGATTTAAGCACACTTATGTGAGATTTGATCGTTTGAGGATTTCACAGGACTCACTAATGTCTCTTAAATAATAAGATACTTGGGCAATGGCTTACTTATAATGTCCATTGCTGCTTCTTTGAGACCCTGAGATCTGCAGTGCTGACTTTGCTGTCTCTTTCAGTGGTTATGTGTATCTTCTACTTTAATTCATTTTTCTAAATTCATGGTCATGACCTGTATATATATATATATATATATATATATATATATATATATATCCACCAGTAATATATTAAAATATTTTACCACCTCAAAAATAAACCCAAAATGAAACAAAACAAAATACTCCAGACCTCCCAGTTTCAACACCATATGAACCCATTATCTTAAGTCCTAAAGGGTACTTTTGAAATTCAGATATTTTTATCAATTTATATAAATGGTTCAGTATGTCTAAGGAGCCATTTTGCCTGCTTCTGTGAAAGCCTGCCTGTCAGGCAGAGTCAAGCCAGGCCAGGGTCTGCTGGCAGACTTTCTGGCTTGGTGATGCATAGAACAGTAAGAAGGGATACACTTGAACCTCAAGGGGAGGGGCTGAATGTTCTGTTAATTTTGGAGGAAGGAAGAGGGAGGCCTCCAGATGGGAATAGATATAGAATGTGCGTCAGCTTGTGACTTTGTTTTTCCATGATTCTGTGAAGTATATAAAGCCTAAGAGAATAAAGCTCGAGGCTGCCACAGCACTAGCTGGACAGCCCTCCCAATTTCTAACCTCTTTGTCTGCGTCTTCTTTTCTGTCTTTCCTAGAATCATCCTCTCTCCCAACTCAGAGGACTGTTTCACCCTGTACTGGCAGAACCAGGGCAAATATGTAGTTTGGGTAATTCAATTATTTACTTAGCACAATATTCATAATTATTTCTATAAATTATAGTATGCATTAGCACTTTATTTCTTTCTAGAACTGAGTAAATAAACACTATATCAGTATACCACAATTTCTTTATCCAATTATTAGTTGGTAGCCATCAGCTTGTTTCTGGATTTAGGCTATTAGAAATAATGTTAAGTATTTCTGCTGCTATTAATGTTATTAAATATTTATGAATGACACATACTTCTGCTAGTAACTTTGTATTGAATTATTTGAGGGCCAGCAGGATACTATTCCAAAATCTATACCACTCTAGATTCCCATTACTAAAACAAAAGACTTTCTTACATTCACACCACTTTTTCACTTGACTTTCTTTAATCTGTCATATTCGTGGGTTTGAAATGTAGCTTGTTGTTCAGTTTTGTGTTTTCCCAGTAATTGATAAATTTGGCCTATTTGTATACTTGTTGGCATTACACACACACACACACACACACACACACACACTTTAAAATGAAATAAAATCTTTGCTAGCTGTACATATGACAGGAGATTATCTAGATTGTACAAAGAACCAAAATTATAGGCAAGTAAAAAAGAACCTTATCAATGAGCTAATGACATGAATACTCAAAGAATTATATACATAGCCAATAAGCATAAGAAAAGCTGTTTAGCATCAGTAGTCACCAAAAAATGCAAATTTAAATATAAATTTAAATACAGATTCTATCTAATTCTAGCCAGAATGGTGGCAATTATAAGAAGAAATCACAAAAAGTCTTTGTAAGAGTGTGGACAAAAAAGAATATACACATACTGCTGACAGGACTATAAACTAGTTGTCAAAGTCAGAATGGAGTTTCCTTAACTATCTAAAAAGAGATATGCCATGTGACTCACCAAACCCCTCCTGCATATTTACACAAAAAGCCCATATTTACATCAACATATCACAGAGATATCACACGTCAATGTTCACTGTTGCACCGTGTGAAATAGCTACTTTATGTGACCAACCTAGGTGGGCTAGAGCAGCGGAATGGAAGAAGAATATGGGTTATATGTTCACAGTAGAATGTTCTCAGCCATTAAGTTTAACAAAGTTAATATTCATCATCATCATTATCATCATGACAAATAAAATAGTAAATACTTAACAAAGTTAATAATTTAATGTAACTAGATGTATTTATATTAAGTAAATTAAACCAGTATCAGTAAAGCAAATGTCTTCTCTCCTTTATAGTTCCTAGATTTTATAACTATTTATAAAAGAATTTACTTGCATATGACACAAAAATAAAGCAAACTTTCTGAGGAAAGAAGAGACAAGGCAGAGATAGGAAGGTCAGAAAGGGAAGTAATGGGTATAGAAAAATATACTGAATATACATAATATACTTGCATGAAATTATTTAAATAAGAAAATAAAATGCAGGCATTGTTGAATTTTTCGTGGCTTTTAATGAGATGTTAAAATGTTTTATGATTTCTACACATTGTCCTACTAATTTGAGCCTTTTTGTTTATATTCAGTATTCTATTACATAATAACACATGTAAACAGACTATGGATAAAAGTGGGTAAATTTATGGAAAATTTGCAAGATACAGATATTAGTAGTGTTTAGGTATACTAACCATAAAATATGTATTTTTTTAAATCAATCAAGAAAACAATTTTGTTTACAAAATGATTCTAAAATAAGTTCTCAATCCTTATGCAGAGACTTAATCTTCAGTTTCAGCTGCTCATGGTCAACTAAAGCCCAACAATATCAAATGGAACATTTCAGAAATAAATAATCCTTAAATTTTGAATTCTGTGGTATACTAATTCTTAACATCATCCCGCTTTGTCCAAGCAATAAAGTAAATTACGGTTTTGGCCAGCATGTCCTCACTGTGCATGCCATTATTTAGTTATCCAAACAAAGAGCATTTCAGTAACCAGATGACGTGTTACAGGACCACAGTACCTACATTCCAATGAGTCTTATTTTACTCACTAATGGCCTGAAAACACAAGCTTAGTTGTATTGAAAACACAGCTATACCAAGAGCAGCTGTAATATGCTTCCTTTAAGTGAAAATGTGCAAAACTTCAATTTAATACAGTAAGAACCATGAATGTTTAAGTTGCTAAGATGTATGGTTAGAATCAGTCTTCTATTCATGAAAAATTGAAGCAAATGGAATATGAGTTAGTTTTACTGCCTCATTTCAAGTCTCAGCTGTAGCCACAGTTTATAAGTGCCTGTCATTCATCTCACTCCATTTCATCTCACAGACATAGACCCATCTTGTTGACAGTGTGAGGAGGAGCTATACACTACAGTGACATATTCTTGTACCTCACACCTCCATTCAAGAAAAAAAAAATGACATTTTGTCAGAGAAACAAGTAAGACCTTTTACTTGTTTGGTTTTGTGTTTCGAGACAGGGTTTCTTTGTGTGTCCCTGGCTATCCTGGAACTAGTGCTATAGTACAGACTGCCCTCAAACTCAGAATTCACCTCACTCTTCCTCCTAAGTGCTACGATTTAAGACATTCACTACGACCTCCTGGAGACATTTAAATTTTTTTATTGTAGTATACCTTTATAATCTGTCTATTTTGCTATTATTTTCTTCATGCTTTACTTGAATAACTTATGGATTAAAAATCCTTGATGTGTATGTATAAATTAACCAGTATATGTAAGATTTGGTACTTTATGTCTTTAGGTACCCTCTGCAGGTCTTAATGTATGCATCCAAACGAAGAGAATAGTTGTAATTAAAAATAAATTTACCAAAAATCTTTTTATTAACACTACATATCATTGATGAAAGACAATCAAGAGACACTAACAAAGGGTAAGATTATTTTTCATTATATTGTGAAAATCAGATTCAAACATCAATATTATCCAATCTGAGCTGCCCATTCCATATAGTATCTTATTGAAATTTTAATGGAATTTTTTCATTTAAATTAGAAAAATTGCATATATAATGCAAGATACCCAAGAGAAAAAGCAGCACTGTGCAAAACCAAACCAAAGATGGAAACATCTTGGCACTTCATTTCAAAATGCAGCAAACCTGTAGAATAAAAATAGCTTGTTAGTGGCAATAAGATAGACATATAGACTAGTGTAATAGTCTAGAGACAGATGAATGTATTTACTGCCAGCTGGTCTTCTACCAAGGCAACAACAAAACATACTTGAAAATATTCAATTTCTCCGATAACCCTAAGGTGAATGGAAAATCTTTCTCTTCTCTTCTCTTCTCTTCTCTTCTCTTCTCTTCTCTTCTCTTCTCTTCTCTTCTCTTCTCTTCTCTTCTCTTCCTCTCTCTCTCTCTCTCTCTCTCTCTCTCTCTCTCTTTCTCTCTCTCTCTCTCTGCCTGTCTGTCTGTCTATCCATC
Organism: Mus musculus; assembly: GCF_000001635.26. Taxonomy (NCBI): domain Eukaryota; kingdom Metazoa; phylum Chordata; class Mammalia; order Rodentia; family Muridae; genus Mus; species Mus musculus. Next base: position 9,893,668 of record NC_000077.6, on the reverse strand, counting down.
CGTCTGTTTGTTGTGGAAAATAATAATTAATAAATACCCGGAGCTCGTGTCTCTAGCCGCATATGTATCAGAAGATGGCCTAGTCAGCCATCAGTGGAAAGAGAGGCCCATTGGTCTTGCAAACTTTATATGCCTCAGTACAGGGGAATGCCTGGGCCAAGAAGTGGGAGTGGGTGGGTAGGGGAGTGGAGGGGGAGGGTATGGGGGACTTTTGGAAATGTAATGAAGAAAATACCTAATAAAATAATATTAATAAACAACAACAATAATAATAATGGAACAATAATAATAATGATACTACAACAACAACAACAACAATAATAATAATAATAATAATAATAATGATGATGATGATGATGATGATGGAACGGGTAAGTTCCCGCCCCTGTCCAGGCAACTCCTGCACTGGTTCCTGGCCAGCCATACACTGGCAGGCAATGGCCAACCTGTTTTTATCTTGTGGAGACTCTGGTTCAGAACTCCACAATCTCTCCACCCAGCTCACTAGGTTCCCACCGGCAGGTAGCTACCACACCAACCTTTGTGCTGACCATCAGGCAAACTCACGCTTTGCTACCATATCTTTCTCCTGAGAACCAAGACGAGTAGCTGCAAGAAGAAAATCACCACACAAACTTAGTTCAGAATCAATGATAACGCAATCTGGGCACAACAAGTAAAACCTAATCTGGTTAGCCTTCATAAAATCCGATTCCTCCTGTGGCAAATCCTTGCGGATCCTCCATGATACCAGGAAATTCTAGCCCTTACGATATCCGGTTCCAAAAAGGCCTCTTTCCTGCTTCCTCTCTTCCTCTGTCCAACCTGGAAGTCCCGCCTAGTCACCCAGTGATTGGCTCCTTTATTCATTAGGGGATTGGTTCACAAGAAGCCCCTAAGTGACTCATTCCTCATCCCAGACAACCCCTCCTAGAAGAGCAGAATTAACATAAAAATACAAGCAGCACAAAGCTTACCACAACACTTACCCCTTTCTGTTCTAATAAAAAAGAAAACGTTTCTCTCAGTAAAGAGAACAGCTATTACCATTTTGTAATTTATAAGGTACAGATAGACCTAACACCCAGTTCATCAATTTTGTCATTAAAATAGAACATTGTCATCGATCCTAAATTAAAAGACTTATAATTCTACACCTGAATTATGTCTGGCTTTAGATTGTATGTCATTTGAAAACCATCCTCTCAAATCTGTTCTCTCAATGTAAATAGCCTGGGTTGACTATAAGTAGTTTTTCAACCCCATCAGAAATCTGAGAGTGACCCACATTAACTAAAAATGTATAGGAAAACTAACACAACTTCCAGAATTGAGACAGATTGTAGAGACAGCTGCCCACCTATACAGCCCCAGTAAGTGAGGAAGATGGAGCATGTCTTCAGCATCTGACACACCTTAGAGATAAAGGGATATTAAGGACTAGCCTATTCAGTCTCTGCAGAACTAAGCTGTCATAATCTGTACATTGTGCCCTTTCAAGAACAATACAGGTCTGCAGGAGAGACTGGCAATTTTCTGCCCAGTGGTGACCTAGCCACAAAAGTACAGCCTCACCTGGAAGTAAGAAGCTCAGTTGCTTCTTTAAATCTACGAACTGGAAGCTGTTAGGAGAAGATTTGTCTCAAGTGAATAAATAACAGAATGTCACATTCTGTGGATTTCTGATGTTTCTGAAAACCAACTATCTATGTGAAGTAATCTGGACTGTTCTGCATTCACTATTCTCAGCTATTTCTAATTAAAATATCTGAAAACACCATAACAATAAACTCACAGCCATGAATTTGCTATTTGGCCCTTAACTCACAGGCTTAATCATCTCAGATCGGATTATAATAACAGCAAGAGAAGGACTGGGTCTAAGCCCAGTACTTTTAAATTTTTACTATCAATAGAAGAAATTTAAACCAATGAAATCCTTGATTTTCCATCAAAATAAATTCTGTACCAAAATAGGAACTATGACTTCAACATAGTAGCAATTATAAAGATTTCTACCAAATAAGATTGTCGGTGCAATCAATTCTAGCTATTTCCTCCCTGTTCCAAATATGTCCATTTCTCTATTCCCTGGAAAGACAACTTATAATAACCACCTCCAGGCCCAAAGTCCAGGGAACTGGGGCAATGACTCTTCATAACTTCTTCAAGCTGAATATGGGCACTGATATATTTTGAACGGGGGGAAGGGTAGGGAAAGTGGGGAGTTTATTGGCCTTAAAAAGGCCACACCAATGATTATTTTAGTCTTGGATGTCTATTTCCTGACTTGAACCAGATAAATGTCTAAGACACCAGGAGTTCAAGCAGGTCAGTTCAGCATATCTGATGATGACACTTACCAAGGTTGTATATTCTGTAATATACAAATTTTAAAACAAAATTTTAATATCATCAAGATAACCTTTTTTTTTTTGATTCTCTGGAATCTAGTTCTTCAGGTGGTCTCCCTCTATTAAATCTGATATATATTACTCTGGAAGATGTATAGACAATAATCACCTCTTCTAAAAATACAAAGGCAAAACCTTTCTCCCAAATCAGCATATCCATGAGCCAGTAACCAGAAAAACCTTTATTTTGACCTCTCTCCCAAAGGAATAATATATCCACAAAACTCAACATCATTCCCATTTTGAAAGCTAAAACAACCTAAAACAAATGAAGGAAACTAAAATACTGTATGTGCCTATTCTTAGGCCTTTTCTATTTTGCCATGCAGGATAATAATCAAGAATTCCTGTGGAGCCCACATTAGACAGAATTTGAGTACCCTGAGAGACATATTAGATCAATATATCTTTATACTATCTTAACACAATTGATTTACACCTCTGTCTATACCTAATTATAAGCAGGTAGCTAGTCACAGCAGGATTTAAATCCAGAATTCCTGTGGAACTCATGTTAGACAGAATTTGAATATCCTGTAATATGTATTAGAGCAATATATCTTTATACCATTTTTAAAGCAATTAATTAAAACTTTCACTAATATCTGCCTATAGGAAGCAGGTAGTTTTTACTTGTTAAGCTCTCTTCCTAGAGCAGCCATTCTGTTATACTGAAGAATAAAAAATGAAATAATGACTGCCTTGAGAACATGGGCCCCGGCCCCCAGCCAGATGGCCTAATTCCCTGGAACTTTTGGGAAAAACAGTCACAGAATGCCTTGGTCCCAGGTGCCTTGAAGTAAATATCCGCCCCTAGACTTCCCCTATTTCCTCTCCGATCCTCCCCCTAGGTTGTGTTTTTGCCTTTATAAGCCTGCTGGAAAATAGGGTTGTGGTCGGACTCCTCTACCCCTGTGTGGTGTATGGGTCTTGACCTCAGCATGCTGGTTTGTGTGCCATTAAAACCTCATATGTTTGCAGCAAGCTTGACTGTTGTGACTTTCTGGGCTCGTGTTTCCTGAGACTGGAGTGAGGGTCTCCCTTCGGGGGTTCCTTCATGTGGTGCATTGGCCGGGAATTCACGACCACCCAGGAGTCATAACGTCACTTGGAGGTAAGGTGTTGTGTCTGTCTTATCTGTATTTCTGTCTGTCTGAATTCTGGTGATCACAGTTTCGGTTTTGCCGATGTTTGTTTGAATCGCACTCCGGGCGGGAGTGCGGAGTGGATAAGAATAGACGTATTCCAGTGTCCACTGTCCGTTCAGAGACATCCCAGGAAGACAGGGGTAGGGCCAGGGACGCCTGGTGGACCCCCATTTGGAGACTGGGGGTACCAACTCTCCCCCCGGCAATCTGAGGCGGCAAGGGCCGTGGCCGGTCGACAGTGTCTTGGTTCTTTTCTGGTCGACTCGGAACAGGACACAGATTTTCTCTATTTCAGTACCTGTCGTTTGTCTTGTCTTTGTCATTTGTATTATAGATTTAGAAATGGGACAGCCTGTGACGACGCCCCTGACGCTAACCTTTGACCACTGGACAGACGTTAAGACTAGGGCTCATAATCTTTCTGTTGAAGTTAAAAAAAAGACCTTGGCAGACGTTCTGTTCTTTGGAGTGGCCCACCTTCAGAGTGGGGTGGCTGCGAGACGGGACTCTTAACCTTCCCATCATTTATGCTGTTAAGCGCATTGTCTTTCAGAACCCTGGAGGCCATCCAGATCAGGTCCCCTATATCCTGGTCTGGCAGGATCTGGTCCAAAATCCACCACCTTGGGTCAAACCTTGGACCATGGGACACAAGACGGCGATAGTGGCCGTGGCGGCAAAACTGAAAGTCCCAGTCACGGCCAGCGGTCCACCTGCCCCTCCACATATTTATCCTGAAACTGAGGAGGTCTCTCTTTTAGATCTCCAACCACCCCCTTACCCTACCCCTGCCCTTCAACCTCTTCCTCCATCGGCGCCCCCCAGCCTACAAAAGGGGCCAGTGATAGTGGGCCGGCAGCCGGCACCCGGAGCCGCCGGGGCCGCAGTCTGGATGGAGCCGGGCTGGAGCTGTCCTCGGTGACCGCTCTGCTACTCCGGGCATATGTCGGCGAGCCACCCCCGTGCCCTAATGAACTTGCCCCTCTTCAGTACTGGCCGTTCTCCTCGGCTGACCTCTACAACTGGAAAACTAACCACCCTTCCTTTTCAGAAAATCCGTCTGGGTTCAGTGGCCTCCTTGAGTCCCTAATGTTCTCCCACCAACCTACGTGGGATGACTGTCAGCAGCTCTTGCAGGTCCTCTTTATCACAGAAGAGAGAGAACACATCCTTTTAGAAGCCAGAAAGAATGTTCCCAGGCTGGACAGAACCCCCACTTCCCTCCCTAATCTCATAGATGCTGCTTTCCCCTTAAACTGCCCTGACTGGGACTTCAATACTGCTGAAGGTAGGGAGAGTCTTCTCGTCTACCGCCGGGCTCTAGTGGTGGGTCTGAAAGGAGCCGCCAGGCATCCTACCAATTTGGCTAAGGTAAAAGAAGTTATTCAGGGTCAGATGGAGCCTCCGTTGGTTTTCCTAGAATGACTGATGGAGGCTTATAGAAGGTATACCCCTTTGACCCCACTTCAGAGGGGCACCAAGCTGCTGTAGTCATGGCTTTCATCGCTCAGTCCACCTTTGACATTAAAAAGAAACTGCAGAGGCTAGAGGGGCTCCAAGATTACACTTTACAGGATCTTGTGAAGGAAGCTGAGAAAGTATACCACAAAAGGGAGACAGAGGAGGAGAAACAGCAAAGATAAAAGAAAGAGGCAGAGAAAAGAGAAAATAGGCATGATTGCCGCCAGGAAAGGAATTTGACTAAGATTTTGGCTTCAGTAGTAGGTAAAGAAAAACCAGAGGAAAGGCAATCAGGGTACCTGGGCGACAGGGCCAGAAGGCCTCCGGGAGGACAGAGACTCCAGCTTGAAAAGGATCAGTGTGCCTATTGCAAGGAAAAGGGACATTGGGCCAGGAAGTGCCCCAGGAAGAGGCAGAGGGGACCTAGAGTGTTGACCCTAAAGGAAGACTAGGGAAGTCAGGGCTCGGCTCCCCTCCCCAAGCCTAGGGTAACACTCTCTGTGGAGAGGACCCCCTTCGACTTCCTGGTGGATACAGGAGCAGAACACTCAGTCTTGACCAAACCATTGGGACTATTGGGATCAAAAAAGACCATGGTAATGGGAGCCACTGGCAAATTTTACCCATGGACAATGAAACGGACTCTAGAAATAGAAAAAAAAACAAGTAACTCATTCCTTTCTTATAATTCCCGAATGTCCCGCACCTCTGCTGGGAAGGGATTTGTTGACTAAACTAATAGCACAGGTTCAATTTACTCCTCAGGGACCTGAGGTCAGTTGGGGAAAGGATTCAGTAGAATGTTTGGTTTTGGGTACGGAGGAGGAATATCGTCTTCACGATCGGGGACCGAAAAAGTTGCCCTCAGATGAATGGCTGACAGCTTTTCCTGAAGTCTGGGCAGAACAAGCAGGTATGGGACTGGCTAAAAGGGTGCCTCCAGTAGTGGTCAAACTCAAGGCTGCCTCCTCCCCTATATCGGTAAGGCAGTACCCCATAAATAGAGAAGCCAAAGAAGGAATTAGACCAGACATCCAAAGACTGTTACAGCAGGGCATTCTGGTTCCCTGCCAGTCCCCATGGAATACCCCCCTTCTGCCTGTACGCAAGCCAGGAACCAATGACTATAGGCCAGTGCAGGACCTGAGAGAGGTCAATAAGTGGGTGCAGGACATCCACCCAACGGTGCCAAACCCTTATAACTTGCTGAGTTCCCTTCCACCAGAACGCCGTTGGTACACTGTGCTAGATTTAAAAGATGTGTTCTTTTGCCTTCAGCTGCATCCTACCAGTCAGCTCTTGTTTGCTTTTAAATGGCGTGACCCAGAAGGGGGACACACGGGCCAGCTGACTTGGACCCGACTACCACAGGGATTCAAGAATTCCCCCACTCTTTTTGATGAAGCCCTCCACTGAGATCTTGTGCCCTTCAGGGCACAGAACCCTCAGATTTCTCTCTTGCAGTATGTAGATGACTTACTGCTTGCAGCCTCAACCCAGGAACTGTGCCTTGATGGGACCAAGAAACTCCTGAGTGAACTGGGTAAGTTGGGGTACCAGGTATCCGCTAAGATAGCTCAGCTATATCACATGAGGGGACCTACCTAGGATACACCCTCTGAAAAGGAAAGCGATGGCTCATCGAAGCTCGAAAGAAGACTGTGATGCAGATCCCAACCCCCACCACTCCGCAACAAGTACGTGAGTTCGTGGGGATGGCGGGCTTTTGCAGGCTTTGGATACCCAGGTTCGCGACCCTGACGGCCTCTTTGTACCCCCTCACAAAAGAAAAGGCCCCGTTCAGCTGGACTGAGGAACATCAGCAGGCTTTTGAAAAAATAAGGACCGCCCTGCTCACTGCCCCTGCCCTGGCCTTGCCTGACCTGACTAAGCCATTTACTCTCTATATAGATGAACAGGCCGGAGTGGCTCGTGGAGTATTGACCCAAGCCCTAGGGCCATGGAAAAGGCAAAGAAACTGGATCCGATGGCCAGTGGGTGGCCTTCTTGCCTGAAGGCCATTGCAGCCGTGGCCTTGCTTGTCAAAGATGCAGATAAACTTACTTTGGGACAGCATGTCACTATAGTTGCCCCTCATGCCCTTGAGAGCGTAGTATGCCAGCCCCCTGACCATTGGATGACCAACGCTCGGATGACCCACTACCAGAGCTTGTTGTTGACTGAAAGAATCACCTTCGCCCCACTGGCCATCCTCAACCCAGCCACCCTGCTCGCAGAAGGAGAGGCCTCCACTCCAATACACCGCTGTGCTGACATCTTGGCGGAAGAGACCGGAGTCAGAAGGGACTTGACTGACCAACTGTGGCCGAGAGCTCCCAACTGGTATATGGACAGAAGCAGTTTCCTGGTGGAGGGAAAAAGGAGAGCAGGAGCAGCAGCAGGTGGACGGAACATGGGTGGTCTAGGCCAGCGGTTTGCCGGAAGGAACCTCTGCTCAAAAGGCAGAACTCAGCACTAACACAAGTGCTTCGGATGGCAGAAGGTAAGCCCATCAACATTTACACTGACAGTCGCTATGCTTTTGCCACTGCACACATCCACGGGGCCATATACAGGCAAAGGGGTTTGCTCACTTTAGCAGGAAAGGACATTAAAAACAAGGAAGAAATACTGGCCCTTTTAGAGGCCATACATCTACCAAAAAAGGTGGCCATCGTCCACTGTCTTGGGCACCAGAAGGGGGGGGACTCAATCTCAAGGGGAAATCAGATGGCTGATCAGGCGGCAAAGCAGGCAGCCCAAGGGACAGTAACCTTGGTAACTGAAACTGTGCCGGATCCTCAAGCCTCGGATCCTAGTTTCAACTATCCCTTTAAGGACTGTGATAAGATTGAAGATATGACAGAGGCGGGAAAAGCCCAAACGTTTAGTCATCATGGACTGGCAAAGACTAAAGATGGGCAGATTATTCTACCCTCCAAAGAAGGACAGGACTATGTGAGGCGTATTCACCAACTAACCCATCTTGAAAGTGATGAACTCAAGGCCTTAATTAAAGGATCTAAGTATTATGTGATAAGGTTAAATTCAGTAGCTGAAGAGGTAGTGAAGTCATGCAAAGCTTGCACCTTGACCAATGCCACTCGGCCTTTCAAGGAACCTAGAAAGAGGCTAAGAGGAGATAGGCCGGGGGTCTATTGGGAAGTGGACTTCACTGAAATTAAACCAGGAAAGTATAGTAACAAGTATCTCCTAGTTTTCATAGACACCTTCTCAGGATTGGTAGAAGCTTTTCCTACCAAATCAGAAACCGCTCAGGTAGTGGCCAAGAAGATCCTTAAAGAAATCCTGCCTCGGTTTGGGATCCCCAAGGTAATTGGCTCAGACAACGGGCCTGCATTTGTTGTCCAGGTAAGTCAGGAATTGGCCACACAACTGGGGACTAATTGGAAATTACATTGTGCTTAACAGGCCCCAGAGCTCAGGACAGGTAGAAAGAATGAATAGAACCCTAAAAGAGAGCCTTACTAAATTAGCCATTGAGACCGGCAGTCGGGACTGGGTGACTCTTCCCTTTGCGCTTCTCAGGGTCTGAAATACTCCCAGACGTTTCGGCCTCACCCTCTATGAGATTCTGTATGGGGGACCGCTCCCCCTTAACTGAGTCAGGTGGGATATTGGATCCCAATACTGACCTTTCCTCACCCTCTGCACTGTTTACCCACTTAAAGGCCTTAGAAGTTGTCAGAACACAGATCTAGAACCAGATCAAAGAAGCCTACATACCTGGGACCACAGCAGTGCCCCACGGGTTCCAGGTTGGAGACTCGGTCTTGGTCAGATGACATCAAGCTGGCACGCTTGAGCCCTGGTGGAAAGGACCTTATCTGGTGCTGTTGACTATCCCCACGGCAGTAGACGGAATTGCCACCTGGATACATGCCTCCCATGTAAAAAAAGCACCAGACCAAGATGGAGGTAACTGGATGGTAGAAACTACTAATAACCCTCTTAAGTTGCGTCTCCATCGTGAGGGTAACTTCAGGCAAGGGCATTTACCCTCTAAATCGTCACAACCCACTCCGACAAACTTGGGAGGTACTTAATGAAGAAGGTAAGGCAACCTGGTCCATTACTGCCACCCACCCATTATGGACTTGGTGGCCTAACCTTACGCCAGACATTTGTAAAATGGTGGCTGGCCTAACTTCCTTGGATCTCCCAGACCACTTAGACCAAGTAAGCCCCCCATCCGAAAGCAAGTGTGTACCGGATGGAATAGGGAGCACGTAAGGGTGCTCTGGGCAATTCTACCGGGCTAATCTCAGGGCAGCAGAATTTTATGTGTGCCCAGGACAAGGCCAGAGTCGGGCACTCCGCCGATCATGTGGAGGGCCAACAGACTTTTACTGTGCTGCTTGGGGATGTGAGACCACAGGGGAAGCCAGCTGGAAACCCTCTTCTTCCTGGGATCTGATTGTAGTCAGAAGAAATAGCTCTCATGATGAGTCTAACCAGGGAGAAAGAGACAGTTCCAAGTATCTCGAAAATGAGTGTGCCTTTAGTAATAGCCCATCTGGCCCCTGTAAGGGCCAGTACTGTAATCCCATAGTTATAAAATTTACAGAACAAGGAAAACGGAATACTACCTGGATTAAGGGAAACAATTGGGGGCTCTGATTATATACTGCGGGATATGATCATGGGCTAAATTTTAGAATTCGCCTAAAGATTGAGAGTCCTCCTCCCAGGCTGGTGGGCGCTAATCTAGTTCTGCCTAATCCTCCCCCAAAACCACTAGTTCCCCCACCTCTGCCAGTCCCATTACTTCCCACTCAAGTCCCTGTCTATACTGGTGTAACTCCTTATCAGCAGACCACCACACCTCTTCTTTTGGGAACAGGAGATCATATGCTCATTTTGCTAGACAGGGCCTTCAGTGCGCTAAACCGCACCAACCCAAATGTGACCCACTCATGTTGGCTCTGTTTTGCCTCTAGTCCTCCCTATTATGAAGGCATAGCCCAGATATGGTCTTACAATCAGACCTCAGATCATTCAGCCTGTTCTTGGGGAGATAGACATAAGTTGACCCTCTCCGCAGTTTCTGGAGAGGGCCTCTGCCTAGGTAAGGTCCCCCAGGGACATAGATCCTTCTGCAACCAAACCATCTCCACACTGTCCTCGGATAAAGATCTATACTTAGCTCCCCGCTCTGATACTGTATGGGCCTGTAATACTGGGCTCACTCCATGTATTTATACTTCTGTCTTTAATGCCTCCGGAGATTTCCATGTCTTAGTCCAGCTAGTGCCCCAGGTTATTTACCATGAGGACAATTCTTTTCTTGATGAGTTTGACCACCAGACTCGGTACAGAAGAGAGCCGGTCACCATGACATTGGCAGTCCTATTAGGTATAGGGCTGCTGCTGGGGTAGGTACAGGCTCAGCAGTCCTGATTCAGATGCCTCATTACTATGATGAGCTTAGGGCAGCTATGGATGCAGATTTAAGTGCATTAGAACAATCTATCTCCAAGCTTGAAGAATCTCTAACTTCTTTGTCTGAGGTAGTGCTACAAAATAAAAGAGGATTAGATCTGCTTTTTCTAAAAGACGGAGGGCTCTGCGCAGCCTTAAGAGAAGAATGTTGTTTTTATGTGAGTCACTCCAGAGTAATTAGAGACTCTATGTCCAAACTCAGGGAGAGGCTAGATAAGCGCAGGAAGGAACGAGAAAGTCAAAAAGGATGGTTTGAAAGTTGGTTCGACAAAGCTTCCTGGTTTGCCACCCTTGTGTCTACATTGGCCGGTCCCCTAATAATCTTGTTGCTTTTGCTCACTTTTGGACCTTGTATTCTTAATAAAGTTAGTGACTTTTGTAAAAGACAGGGTTAATGCTGTACAGGTAATGGTGCTCCGACAACAGTACCAGACTTTGCCGACAGAAGAAGAGGGGTCGCTCTAAGATTAGAGCTACTCACAAGAAGAAGTGGGGAAATGAAGAATAAAAAATAAAATAATGACTGCTCTGAGAACATGGACCCCGGGCCCCGGCCAGATGGCCAAATTCCCTGGAACTTTTGGGAAAAACAATCACAGAATGTTTCAATGTCCCAAGTGCCTTGAAGTAAATATCTGCCCCTAGACTTCCCCTATTTCCTCTCCGATCCTCCCCCTAGGATGTGTTTTTGCCTTTATAAGCCTGCTGGAAAATAGGGTTGTGGTCGGACTCCTCTATCCCTGCATGGTGTATGGGTCTCAACCTCAGCATGCCAGTTTGTGTGCCATTAAAACCTCATGTGTTTGCAGCAAGCTTGACTGTTGTGACTTTCTGGGCTCGCGATTCCTGAGACTGGAGTGAGGGTCGCCCTTTCAGGGGTTCCTTCAATACCATCTGCCTGTTGGGCTCTCTACCTGAAGCCCCAGACATTTATTTTATTAATACCTGTTCACTGACCCCTCTACTTGAAGTCAGTGACTAATTTCCCCTATGCTAGTTCTGAACCACAGGTGAAATTTCCCATGTGATTCAGACAAAATCTGTATATAAATCTGTCCTAAAAGCAAATAATCCCAATTTTATAAATTCACAGTTCGATCAATATCTGCCTCAATATGTAGGCAACTTCCATTCTACAGCTCTCTGACTCAGAGCGGCCTGTATTCCCCACAGCAAGGAAACTCAGAACCTGTTTTCTATGTTTTAATTCCCATGCTTGAGTCCATGTGATTTGTCTCAGTGCTACTCAGCTACTCACTTAAAAAAATAAAAGAAATAAAATTAAACTCTAACTCTCAGGCTAATAATCTTGAATTTCTTGTGGATTCTTACCCAACACATTGGTTCACCACCTGTTGCAGGAAATATTAAAAAAATAAACCCGAATGTGTGTGACTCTGTGTATTTGTATGTACATACCACACATATGTACATTTATATATTAGAAAGTATTGAGTCTTCCAATGGAGACTGTCACAAGGGATAGAACAGGAAAAGTTGCAGTGTTCTTTGCCAAGCAAAGTAAGACCAGAAAACAATTGGAAATATAAACTGATGTCATTTTCACCTGAAATATTAATAAGCTAAATTCACAGGGAGTACATTGACAGTGTCTATAGGCAGAGCTCAGGAGGCCAAAAATCAGTAAGTTAAAATTATAGTTAAGATGATTAACTTCTGTGAATCCAATGCTCAGCCTGATGACAACAGTTAATGGTGTTGCACATGTGCTTGAAAATTGCTAGTCAAGTATGATGTCACATGTGTACATTCTCAGGGGGTTGAAACAAGAGGATCGTAAGTTCCCAGCTAGCATGTGCTACATGGAACCAGTCTTTCAATAAAGGGAAGAAATAAAAGAAACCAGGGGGAGGAAGGGAAGAACAACAGAGACAGACAGACAGATAGACAGACAGACAGAGAGACAGAAAGACAGAGAGACAGAGAGAGGGGGGAGGGAAACAAAAAGGAGATTGAAGAGTTATATCAAATTGTCTGAGTACAAAACTGTGGCATATGTGTTTACTTGATTTAGTCAGCTTACAATGTACATATGAAACAGGACATATGTATTCCAAGGTGCTGGAATTTTGTTGTTGTTTCTTGTTTTGTCTGCTTTACACAAGCTTGAGTCATCTGGGCAAAGGGATTCTCAATTGAGATAATGCCTCTATTAGATTAGCCTGTAAAGATTTTTTTTTGATCAATTATTAGTGTGGGAGGGTTCAGCCTACTCTGTGTAGTGCTATTCTGGAACAAGTACTTGTGAGTACTATTTAAAAAATAAATAAATAAATAAATAAATAAATAAATAAATAAATAAATAAAGCAGGTGCATAAGCCATAGAGAGAAAGCCAGTAAGCACTGTTCCTCCATTGCCCTTGCTTCTGTTCCAGGGACAGGACTTGAGTTCTTGCCCCAACTTTTCTTAATGACCAACTGTGATCTATACTCATAAGCCAAATAAACTTGTTCTTCCACATATTGTTTTTGGTCCTGGTTTATATCGCAGCAATAGAATGCAAACAAGTTAAAAACTACAAACTCATAAAACCTTGGTTGTCAATTATTATAATAAGGCTGGAGGAAAAAAGCAAGCAAGCAAACAAACAAGACTTGCTTTTGGTTTAAATATCCTGGCATCATGCTCAGCATATATTCAACAATTTAACTTGATGTTTTCATAAGTTATCAGTTTTGAAAAATGTGTTCTTCAAATTTTGTTTCAGTCCTTTTATCTTTTTTTATTCTATGATTTTAGTAATAATCTTACATCTCTTAAAACTACCATGAAGTCCTGAATATTTTGCTTGGTTTTAGTTTATTCATTTTCTTGCATATCTGTTTGTGGAGTTTCAACTGACCTACTTTCAAGTCACTCCAGTCCACTGAAGAACACATCAAAAGCATTTCAGCATTCTTTAATTTCCCAACATCTCTTTCTAATGTTTCCTTTGCATTGTTATATAGCTCAGCTTCCATCAGCCATGCATTTTTCCATGTTGTCTCTTATTTACCACAAGTCCTTGCCATAGCCATTTTGTTTTCGTTTTGTTGTTGTTGTTTGTTTGTTTTTTGGGTTTTTTGTTTGTGTGGGGAGCCACACTCACATTTGCCATTACAAGATGGCGCTGACAGCTGTGTTCTAAGTAGTAAATAATCTGCACACGTGCAGGGGCAGTTTTCCCGCCACGTGTTCTGACTTTCTCCTGATGACAACTGGGCCGATGGGCTGCAGCCAATCAGGGAGTAACACGTCCTAGGCGGAGGATAGTTCTCCTTAAAAGGGACAGGGTTCTGGCACTCCCTCTCTTCGTCTCTTTGCCTCTTTGTCTCTTCATCTCTTCGCCTCTTCGTCTCTTCGTCTCTTCGTCTCTTTCTCTTCGTCTTTTCCTCTGCTCTCTTCCTCTACTCTCTGCCTCTCTCCCTCTCTGCCCCTCTCTCTGCCTCTCTCTCTCTGCGTCTCTCTGCATCTCTCTCTCTCTTCCTCTCTGCCTCTCTCTGCCGCGCTCTTCCTCTCTTGCTCCTGAGTAAGCAATAAAGCTTTGCCGCAGAAGAGTCTTTCCTGGCCGGTCGTGAACGCGCGTAAGATGTTTGTTGTTTGTTTGTTTGTTTCATTTCTTGCCTACTTGATTTTTAACAATCCCATGTTGTATCTAACAGTGGTAACTTTTTCTATTCAGACATTTTTTTTTTTCTGTTATTTTCCAAGCTTACACTTTTTTCTCACTAGGTATACCAATAGCAGGTAATAGGGGGAAAGGTGATAAATGTTTCACTCCTATATACCTATAAAACCCAGTTGATTTCAATTATTTGCAGAAGCTGTAGGTTACAGAGGCCCTTACTGATGTCTACCTACTGTGTGTTTTTTATATTGTCCTTGCTTAATGTTTACCTAAAGGTTCCCTCTTAGAATGTCAGGTTTGGTGGCACACGGGCTTGTTATATTAGGCATCTTTCCAGCCTGAATTTAAAAGAATTCTAATAGAAATATTAGTTATTTCTTAATTGATGGCTATATGAACTTCCAGTAATATTGGAAAGAAACATCAAATCTTTTATATTGCAAGGAAAGTAAATGTGATCCTAAGCACACTAATATCATAGATTCCACCCTCTTCCTGTGGGATGAAGGCACATTTCAGATATTCAGTGGTCATCACGACCAAATTATCTTTGCTTCTGTTCTTTGAGCCCTCTTCTCACCATGTTAATCTGGCCCCTGGTTATCTTTGGCCTGACTAACTTTCAAATTTATCATTTTTTCTTTCTGTGGTATAAAGTTTTGATATGCAAGGAACGTGTTGTGCTGGTTTAGCAAGAATGCCTTTGTCTGATGCCTTCTCCTAGTGATGTTCAGTCTGTTTACCACCTCAGTTGGTTTGTTGGTTATAAAGACCCAATCCTCAGTTCACCTTGCTGTATGTAGAGTTGCACATAATTTGCTTTGCTCTACTATGAATGTCAAATGGCATTTTGGTACTATTTTAACAAGTGTCAGAATAATTTTTCTTCAATGGAATTTGAGCAATAACCCCAACTTTTCCCAGGATAATAATCCCTCAGTTTCTGGGATAGATTGCTCCAGGACTCTTGCAGATATGGAAGTCCCCAAACATTCAAATATTTTATTATTATTAATTATTATTACATTTTTAAATACTCCAGCTGTTGCCCACTTATGGTCCCCCCTCCCACAGATCCTCATCCCATTGCTCCTCCCCCTGTCTCCAAGAGGATGGTTCCCCTCCATTCCTCCACCAGGCCTCTCTACTCCCTGGGGCCTCAATTCTCTCAAGGGTTAGGAGCATCTTCTCCCACTGAGACAAGACCAGGAAGTTCTCTGCTATATATGTGTCATGAGCTTTGGACCACCTCGTGTATGCTGCCTGGTTGATGGCTCAGTGTCTGAGAGATCTCAGAGGTCCAGGTATGTTGAGACTGCTCATCTTTCTATGTGTTCGCCCTCCTTCTCAGCTTCTTCCAGCCTTTCCCTAATTCAACCACAGGGGTCCCCAGCTTCAGTGGTTGGGTGTAAGTAACTGCATCTGTCTCAGCCAGCCTTTCAGAGGAGAACCACCATACTCGGCTCCTGTCTCTAAGTACACCATAGCATCAGTAATAGTGTCAGGCCTGGAAGCCTCCCCTTGAGATGGATCTTAAGTTGAACAGGTCACTGGACCTCCTTACCCTGAAGATCTTTTAGACAGGAACAATTCTGGGTCAGAATTTTTGACTATGGGATCACAACCTCATCACTCCACTTGATGCCCTATCTTTCTACTGGATGTAGACTCTGCAAGTTCCCTCTCCCTACTGTTGGCCATTTCATCTAAGGTCCCTCTCTTTGAGTCCTGAGAGTTTCTCACCTCTCAAGTCTCTGGTACTTTCTAGAGTGTCCCCCCCTTCCACCCCCTGAGGTTTCATATCTCCATTCATTCTGCTGTCCCTCAAGACATCTTTCCTGTCTATATTCCTGCTCCCCTGATACTTGATCATGTTCTTCAAATCTTATCTGCAAAATTTCAGTATTGGTACAATCCCTACAAATATTTTCCTTGTATATTTTATCTCTATGTCACTTATAATATATCATGTACATGTTATACAAATAATTGGTATGCTGTGTAACTATGGAATATTGACAACAAAGGGGTTCATGTTTGTTATAGGCACAGTCTTTTCTTTCTTTCTTTCTTTCTTTCTTTCTTTCTTTCTTTCTTTCTTTCTTTCTTTCTTCCTTTCTTGTGCATAATTATGTGAATACTCAGATGTGGAGCCCATACATATGGAAAGATGACTATGTATGTTACATAATAATTGGCCATTTGCTTCTCTACCATATTCATTTATGCCCTATTTGGAGATGTGAGGGATATTGCATGGAAAGGCACATTTCTGCAGTCCAACTTGTTATGCTATGTTCTTTCTGGAAAAGGGAACTAATGGGGACTAGCAGGTATAGGGAGGTTTTTATTTCCTTGTCATTCTCATTGAATCACTGTGGTGAGTCATCTTTACTCCTTTGACCATTGGTTCCACAAAGGCCAAGGTAATAAACCCAGGTAGTCTCTTCTGGCCTCTGAAGCTGCCGCTCTGGCTCAGCTACTCTTCCATCCCATAGAACTGAATGTTCTGTGATACACACCTCTGTTTGCTGAGTATTTTTGGTTAGCTTGAAGAGAGAGAATAGCTTTTGTAATTGCTCCCTTCCTGCCAACTCGGGGTTTCATTCTTTTTACATTTAATAGTTAATATATCTATACCAAATGTGTTTGAATATTAAATTCTATGTGTTCATTAGACTCCAAAGAGTTTCTTCCTTCTGATTGATAGATCAATGAGGTGATGAACTTAAGTATATTCAATAATTAAACCTCTGTAGAATTCAAAGCAGACTTGATCATAGACCAACAAGGGGTACATTGGTGCATATGAAACATAATATTAACACCTCGAAATGTTGCTCTCATTCTTTTTCTGTTTTTTTTTTTTTGTATTAGATATTTTCTTGATTAACATTTTAAATCTTATCCCCTTTCGTAGTTTCCCCTCTGAAACCACGCTATCATCTCCCACAAACCCCTGTTCACCAAATGACCTGTACCCACTTGGTGGCCCTGGCATTCCCCTACACTGGGGCATAGAACCTTCACAGTACCAAGGGCATCTCCTCCCATTGACTAGGCCATCCTCTGCTACATATGTAACTGGAGCCATAAGTTCTACCATGTGTATTCTTTGGTACACATGTGTACACTTTGGTTGGTGATTTAGTCCCTGTGAGCACTGGGGTTACTGGTTAGTTCATATTGTAGTTCCTCCTATTGGACTGCAAACACCTTAAGCTCCTTGGGTACTTTCTCTAGCTCCTTCATTGGGGACCCTGTGCACCAACCAATGGATGACTGTGAGCACCCACTTCTGTATTTGCAAGGCACTGGCAGAGCATCTCAGGAGAAAGCTATATCAGGCTCCTGTCAGCAAGCACTTGTTGGCATCTGCAATAGTGTCTGGGTTTGGTGTTTGTTTATGGGATAGATCCCCAGGTGGAACAATCTCTGGATGGTCATTCCTTCAATCTCTGCTCCAAACTTTGTCTCTATAAGTCCTTCCATGGGTATTTTGTTCTCCCTTCTAAGAAGAATCAAAGTATCCACACTTTGGTCTTCCTTCTTCTTGAGTTTCATGTGTTTTGTATATTGTATCTTGGGTATTCTGAACTTCTGGGCTAATATCCACTTATCAGACAGTATATATCATGATTGCTGTTTTGTGATTGGTTACCTCACTTAGGATATCCTCCAGATCCACCCATTTGTCTAAGAATTTCATTAATTCATTGTTTTTAATAGCTGAGTAGTACTACATTGTGTATATATAACACATTTTCTGTATCCATTCTTTTGTTGAGGGACAGCTGGGTTTTTTTCCAGCTTCTGGCTATAATAAATATGACTGCTTTTGTTGTCTAATTGCTCTGATTAGGACTTCAAGTAGTATATTGAATAGGTAAGGAGAGAGTGGGCACCCTTTTCTAGTCCCTGATTTTAGTGGGATTGCTTCAAGTTTCTCACCATTTAGTTTGATGTTGGCTACTGGTTTGCTGTATATTGCTTTTATTATATTTAGGTATGAGCCTCGAATTCCTTATCTTTCCAAGATTTTTGTCATGAACAGTGTTGGATTATGTCAAATGCTTTCTCAGCATCTAATGAGATAATCATGTGGTTTTTTCCTTTTTCATTTCTTTTTTATATAGTGGATTACATTGATGGATTTCCATATATTAAACCATCCCCACATTCCTGGAATAAACCCTACTTGATCATGATGGATAATCCTTTTAATGTGCTCTTAGATTCAGTTTGTAAGAATTTTATTGACTATTTTTGCATCAATATTTGTAAGGGAAATTTGTCTGAAGTTCTCTCTCTCTCTCTCTCTCTCTCTCTCTCTCTCTCTCTCTCTCTCTTTTGGTTGGGTCTTTGTGTGGTTTATGCACCATAGTAATTGTGATTTCATAGAATGAATTGTGTAGAATACATGTGCTCTTGGATTCAGTTTGTGAGAATTTTATTGACTATTTTTTGCATCAATATTTGTAAGGGAAATTTGAAGTTCTCTCTCTCTCTCTCTCTCTCTCTCTCTCTCTCTCTCTCTCTCTCTCTCTTTTCTTTTTTTTTGGTTGGGTCTTTGTGCGGTTTATGCACCAGAGTAATTGTGACTTCATAGAATGAATTGTGTAGAATACCTTCTGTTTCTATTTTGTGGACTAGTTTGAGGAGTACTGTGCCGTAGACCCTCTGGGTCCCTTTGTCTGCATGGACAGGGTCTCTAGTCACAGGTGGACAAGGTGTCAGCAGGTTACAGACAGACCAACACTCGAGATTGTGTAGACTCTGAATGTGTTGTCACAAAGTGAACACCAGTCTTATATGGTACAGAAAATACAAGGGGTCAGAAGTAACAGCAGGCAAAGTACATTGAAGTTGTCTGACACAAAACAAAGGAATGACTTCAAAAGGATTTACAGGAACCAGGTAAATGTTTACAGTAAAGATAAAGCAGTCCTGCCTAGGGTCAGCTTAGTGACAGGTAAGGATTTTACACTATACCTTTGAACCTTGTGAAGGCTAGCACCAGGGGGTTCTGCTCTTTGCAGGCCTCATGAATAATGCAACATGAACCCCCCCCCCCCAATTCCTAGGTCTTGCTAAATTCTTATATGAGTGTAACTTTTAAGTATCTGGAGAATCTCCATTTGTCAGGAGAATTCACCAACTTGCTTCTAATATGCAATGCAGCCTGTACTGAAGATTTCTATCTCAGTGGGATTCCCTGGCTCTATTATGGTATTCCCTACTTTGGGTAAGATTTGCTACTGTCCTTAGTAAATATTTTGCAGACCAGCTCTGAGCTACTGGCTTCGTCTTTTGTAATGCTTAATTATTACTGAATAGGTAACTTCCTTACTGCATTCCTGCTGGATTCCAAGCTCGTAGGCTTCTGGGACCTTGGAACACTGGGGAGATTAACTATATCAGAATTTAATCTTAAAAGGCATTTATAATAAAATACTAAAAGAGAGCTCATAGTTCCATACACCAGACTAACGCAGGAATAGGGTATGAGTATATGGGCAAATGAGAACGCCAAAGCTCCAGGAGGTGAGTTTCTGTGAATGCTTACAGACTTTTCAGCCTGTCAAGCAGACTTGACCAGAGTGCGTGGCAGTACTCGAATTAAGTCTTCTTTGAATGTCTGATAGAACTCTGCACTAAACCCATCTGGTCCTGAGGGTGTTTTGGTTTGGTTTTGGTTTTGGTTTTGGTTTTGGTTTTGGTTTTGGTTTTGGTTTTGGTTTTGGTTTTGGTTTTGAGACTACTAATGACTGTTTCTATTTCTTTAGGGAATATGGGACTCTTTAGGTCATTAATCTGATCCTGATTGAACCTTGGTACTGGTATCTGTCTAGAAAAATGTCCATTTCATCCAAGTTATCCAGTTTTGTTGAGTATAGACTTTTGTAGTAGGATCTGATGGTTTTTGTTTTGTTTTGTTTTGTTTTTTGATTCCTCAGATACTCTTGTTATGTCTCACTTTTCATTTCTGATTTTGTTAATTAGGATACTATCCCTGTGCTCTGTAGTTAGTCTGGCTAAGGGTTTATCTATTTTGTTGATTTTCTAAAAGAACCAAGTCCTGGTTTGGTTGATTCTTTGTATAGTTCTTTTTGTTTTCAATAGGTTTATATCAACCCTGAGTTTGATTATTTCCTGCTGTCTACTCCTCTTGGGTAAATTTGCTTCTTTTTGTTCTAGAGCTTTCAGGTGTGCTAGGTACACTAGCTTTCAAGCTGCTAGTGTATACTCTCTCTTGTTTCTTTTTGGAGGCACTCAGAGCTATGAGTTTTCCTCATAGGACTGCTTTCATTGTGTCCCATAAGTTTGGGTATGTTGTGGCTTCATTTTCATTGAACTTTAAAAGTCTTCAATTTCTTTCTTTATTTCTTCCTTGACTAAGTTATCATTGAGTAGAGTGTTGTACAGCTTCCACATGTATGTGGGCTCTTTATTATTTATGTTGTCAGTGAAGATCTGCCTTAGTTCTTGGTGATCAGAGAGGATGCATAGGATTATTTCAATCTTCTTGTATCTGTTCAGGCCTCTTTTGTGTCTGATAATATGGTCAGTTTTAGAGAAGGCACCATGAGGTGCAGAGAAGAAGGTATATCCTTTTGTTTTAGGAAAAAAATATTCTATAGATATCTCTTAAATATATTTGCTTTATAACTTCTGTTAGTTTCACTGTGTCTCTGTTCCCAGGATCTGTCCATTGAAGAGGGTGGAGTGTTGACTGTCTCCCACTATTATTATATGTGGTACAATGTGTGCTTTGAGCTGTTGAGTTTCTTTAGTGAGTATAGATGCCCTTGCATTTGGAGCATAGATGTTCAGAATTGAGAGTTCATATTGGTAAATTTTACCTTTGATGTGTATGAAGTGTCCCTTCTTATCTTTTTTGATAACTTTAGGTTGAAAGTCGATTTTATTCAATATTGGAATGGCTGCTCCAGCTTGTTTCTTGGGATCAGTTGCTTGGAAAATTTTTTGCAGGTCTATGACTCTAAGGTAATGTCTGTCTTTGTCACTGAGGTGGGTTTTTTCCATGCAGCAAAATGTTGGGTCCTGTTTATGTAACCAGTCTGTTAGTATATGTCTTTTTATTGGGGAATTGAGTCAATTAATATTAAGAGATATTAAGGAAAAGTCATTGTTGTTTCCTGTTATTTTTGTTGTTAGAGTTGGAATTCTGTTCTTGTGGCTATCTTCTTTTAGGATCATTAAAAGATTATTTTCTTATTCTTTCTAGTTTGTAGTTTCCCTCCTTGTGTTGGAGTTTTCCCTTTATTATCATTTAAGGGGTGTATTTGTGGAAAGATATTTTGCAAATTTGGTTTTGTCATGGAAAACCTTGGTTTCTCCATCTATGGTAATTGAGAGTTTTGCTGTGTATAGTAGCCCTGCCCTGGCATTTGTTCTCTTAGGTTCTTTATGACATCTGTCCAAGATCTTCTGGCTTTGATAGTCTCTGATAATTCTGATAGGTCTGCCTTTATATATTATGTGACCCTTTCCCCTTTCTGCTTCTGCTTTTAATATTCTTTCTTCATTTTGTGCATTTGGTGTTTTGATTATTATGTGACAGGAGGAATTTCTTTTCTGGTCCAAACCATTTGGAGTTCTGTAGGCTTCATGTATGTTCATGGGCCTCTCTTTCTTTGGATAGGTGAAGTTTTCTTCCATAATTTTGTTGAAGGTATTTACTGGCCCTTTAAGTTGGAAATCTTCCTTCTTGTCTATACCTCTCATCCTTATGTTTGGTTTCTCCTTTTGCTGTGGATGTCCTGGATGTTTTCGGTTAGTATCTTTTTGCATTTTTCATTTTCTTTGATTGTTGTGTCAATGTTTTCTATGGTATCTTCTGCTCCTGAGATTCTCCCTCCTATCTCTTGTATTCTGTTGGTGGTGCTTGCATCTATGTCTTATGATCTTTCTTTTCCAGGTTTTCTATCTCCAAAGTTGTCTCGCTTTATGATTTCTTTATTGTTTCTACTTCCATTTTAGATCCTGGATCATTTTATTCAATTCCTTCACCGGCTTGGATGTGTTTTCCTGTAGTTCTTTAAGGGATTTTTATATTTCCTTTTTAAGGGTTTCTACCTGTTTTCCTGTGTCCTCTTGTATTTCTTTTAGGGAGTTATTTATGTCCTTAACATCCTCTATTAGCATCATAAGATATGATTTTAAATCCACATCTTGTTTTTCCAGTGTATTGGGGTATCCAGGACTTGCTGTGGTGGGAGAACTTGGTTCTGATGATGCATAGTAGCCTTGGTTTCTCTTGGTAAGCTTCTTGAACTTGCATTTTGCCACCTGGTTATCTCTGGTGTTAGATGTTCTTGCTGTCTCTGGCTGGAGCTTGTTCCTCCTGTGGGTCTGTAAGCCTGTGCTTGCACTCCTGGGAGACCAGATCTCTTCTGGAGGAACTTGTATACACAGTGCTCTGGAACATCCCAAGCTCTAGACACAGATGGTGACCTGAATGATCCTGTCCCAGATACTCCACTATTCTTGTGTCCATTGTGCTCCTCATAGCCCAGCTCCTGGCGGTTATTGGAAAGAAAATGGCTATCTTACCTCTGAGCCTGGGAGTGAAAGCACTCCTTGGGAGAACAGGTCTCTCCAGGGGGGAACTGTGCACATTGGGCTGTGGAACAGCCTCAGCTTAAGGGTGCAGATAGTAGACGGACCGTGTTGCTCTCATTATTAACAACAATAATAAAAGGCTCATTACATAGAACAAACATTTTATTTGCATTATGTTTGTTATTTATGTATGAGCATGCAAAGCTCTCATGCATGTGGTGGCCAGAGGGTGTCTGTAGATGTCAGAAGACAGCTTGTGGTAATTGGTTGTCTCCTTCAAACTTGTAGATTCTAAGAGAAAACTCAGGTCATTAGGTTTGCTGGTAAGTGCCCTTATCCACTGAGCCAACCCACTAGATTCTAAAAACATCTATAAAATCTAGCACTATTAACATTGTATACTATATAATCAATGTTTAAAAAATTAAGGTAGATAATAGTTTAATAATGTACATTCTAACTCATAGCTTGTAGCTAAAAATTGATACACATCACCTAAATAAGCAACTTGCCACTGATATAAAAGCCTATAAAAGTGACAAATGCTGTCCTCTGACTATTGGGGATTTACCTCTAGAGAACCCTGCAAGCAAGAATAGAAATGAGAAATGAAAAAAAAAAAATATGAGATAGAGTAACTATTATTTATTATGTATACTATTCTTTTAATGGAAATAGGCAAAGTTTTAACAGTAAGATAATATTATATTTATTCAAAGCAAGTTATGTTTTAATTGACCTGTTAAATTTTATGTAGCCATGAATAGTAGTAAGAGCACGTAGCAATAGCAGGAAGAAAATACTTATATTAATACAAATAACCAAATGAAATAAAAAAGCTAGCCACATAATGACTATAAATAAATAAAACTCTCATATGAATATAGGAAAAGGAATGAGTGAGGCTGTTGAAAAGTAGCAATAGTGGGAGGATTTGAGTGTGAATCTGAAATATAATCTATAAACAGTAGCAATATATTAAGATTAGGAAGTCTGTAGTCTTCATTTTACTGTCTAGAATACTATTACTTTATCATGCGATTATAATATCAAAAATAAAACATTAAAATATGTGATTTATTAAACCTTAAGGTTATATATTTCTCTCAAAATAACTGCTACAGCTTATTTAAGTCAACTAATATAGCTTGAGAAAAGAAAGGCATGGCAGGAACACTGAGCTAGCCTTGGGTGTCATAGAGAGGAGTTGTTTGAAAAGAAAACACTCTACCAAGAGTTCGAAAATAAATGGCAGTTTCCAGCAATGTAGTTATTGGGAAGTTCAGCCCCAGTGTTCAGCCAATAAGAATTTTGAACAATTGCATATGCACTTCAAATAATGCTAGTTCATTGTCAACAAATTACATAGTTTCCTGGCCTTTGTTTGTTCCACATGTCTAAACAATGAATTTAGCAATAACTGGATCTGCAGGGCAACTCAGTAAGTACTGGAGGGTGTTCCTGCTGGAGTATAGTAAAGCTGTGCCCACATAGAAACCTTCACATGGCACATAAAAGAATGACAAACAGTTGCAGTCTGGCTTCTTTAATATCAACTTCACTATGTTTTGGATATAGTTTTATGTGTATTTATATCTACCTAGCTATAAAATGAATAGCTCTCCAATGCAGTTATCACAAAGCCATTTTTCTTTACTTTGTGTCTAGACCTAGTGTAGTTCATAGATTATTAAATAAATTACCTCATCTACACAACTCACTGAGAATATTTAATATTATTATTGAACATTGAATGAAGGTATTCTTTGTTAACACTCCTTTAGCTAAAGAGTTTGAGAAGTAACAAAGATAGAACACACGCATGCGCGCGCGCGCGCACACACACACACACACACATACACACACACACTAAGGCTTTAAGTCCTTCATTAAAATGCACCAGTTTTTATTCCTGGTTTGTCTCACAGAAGCAGCAGTGGGATCTGGTGGCAGCTGCATTACAAAATTGAGTTCTTTTGCTGTGTGGGCAAGAGCATGTCTTGCCTTCAGCCACAGTGATCTCTTTTTCAGCCATATGAGGTGCCATGCTCGGTAGGGTGACAGGCAGAGGCACTTATGACAGTCACTGCACTGCAAAGCTTCTCTGAGTTGTTTCAGCCTTTTATTTTTGTGTTTAATTTCATCTGTGTAATTGTAGGTATCTGACATAATCCCGACTCATGCTAGAGAAGCATTTTATCTTTGACCTTCCTCCTCAGACCTTATTTCTTCCCTCATCAATGCTGTTTGAATAATATTGTTCATGGCTGAACAGGATGTAAGAGAGCCACAGCTGACCCACAGTTGATGACTGCATAGCAGTGTGTTCTAATGAAAGTAGGAAGTGGAAACCATGGTAACATGTCTAGAAATTTAAATAAAAGATGATGTAGTCATCTATCCAAATGCTTTTAAGAAAAACATGAAAACACAGTAATGAGGCATTGTAGAGCAAAAATGTTTGAAATTCTGCCAAGTACATGATCAAATTTATGAAAAAGTCATAATGGAAATATTTTTTTACAATGGATGTAAGTAAAATATTATGTACAATAATTAAATTGAGTACAACAGAATATCAACTTTAGGTTTAGCTATTTTAGATAGAGCTATTTTACCTTATTCTTTGTTAAAAATATTTTTAATAATAAACAAATAGCAAAATGTACCTCACTGATATATGAATTGCAATACTACCTTTTATGACTATGACCATGATTAATCAAACACACACACACACACACACACACACACACACACACACACACCATATTCGCAGGAAATGCATTCACTTTGAAATGTTTTGCTGAGAATAAATATCCCTGCCCTTCAAACGTACTTTGATGAAAAAGGGCTCTTTATAAAGAACTTTTACACAGAAGGGAACATGGAGATAAAGCAGGCAGTGCTAAAGCTAAGTACCAAAGCCATGTGCAGTGCTGCTCTCACTAAAGCACATGAGAAGACCCATGTCCATTGGCAAAAGTACAAGGTCCTCATCCCACTATAGCATCAACTACAAATCCTTAGGGGCCA
Organism: Mus musculus; assembly: GCF_000001635.26. Taxonomy (NCBI): domain Eukaryota; kingdom Metazoa; phylum Chordata; class Mammalia; order Rodentia; family Muridae; genus Mus; species Mus musculus. Next base: position 9,867,930 of record NC_000077.6, on the reverse strand, counting down.
AGTTACCCCCAAATTCTGCTGTTTTGCAGTGTTTTCACTTTAAATAGTTTTGAGAATTCCCTAAGCAATGGTGATAAAATAGAAATGACCCAGAGTCTATGAATCACTTGCTGTGGCTGCATCTGAAACAAATGTAAAGACAAAGATAAATTTTTATTATGTATTTTAGTAATTTTATTTGTGTTCTATATAATTTCAAATAGTTATATTTGTATATAAAATCTGAATTTTTGTGATTTTTTTTAAAAAAAATTATGTGACTTATAGCTTAAATGTATTCATTTTTATAACATGTTTATTTATGTACATTAAAAGGAGAAATAAAGAACAAATTTAAAGGTGTTTTTCAACTGCCTGTGTTACAGCCAGCATCCCCCATGCTCTTAACTATAGGGACACTGGAAGGCCTCTGTTGCCTTCAGGCCAGTCTTTTAATAATAGGCTCTGAGACTCCTGGCCCCAAAGCTCTTCGAGTCATAGTCCATATCCATTGTCTATGAATGGCTTCCCTAACAGCAATGAATGCCCTTGAAGACTTTCTTCCCTGAAAGTAATCCGAGCGACATTAAACACCCATTGCCTCCATTATTGGGGGATTCTCTTTCTATGTTATATATTTGAATTTGAGCATATAAAAGATTCCATGTTTCAGGTTTCATATCTGAATGGAGGAAACAAGAACTTCCAGTAACATTGTCTTTGCTCTATTCATCAACAAATGAAACATTCATATGCTCACACATTTGGACTTTATATAGCTTTTCAAAGCTTTTTACACTAAACCATAATTTGCTTGCAGTATTTTAAAAATATGTCATCACCATGAATGTAGTTCTCTCTCTCTCTCTCTCTCTCTCTCTCCCTCCCTCCCTCTCTCTTTCTCCCCCCCATACACACTCTCAAACAATATGGCAAAAATTTAACCCCTTAATCTTTCATCTACATGTCTTTTTCATACATACACATCTCTGTGTAACTATTTATATTTCTTAGGATTCTCTGAAGATAACCAAGAACACACGGTTATATGATAGGGAGAGGAAGAAAGGGTGTAGGAGGAGGAGAGGATAGAGCATTTGACCAAGGACTTCACTCACAGGATTCTAGTGTTGATATACACAACATTTGCATTATGAACTATGGGATATAAACCCTACAAGACAGGCATTTTGACAACTTATTAGAAGGATTTATCCCCTCCCCACTGGGTTTTCAGTCTTTTTATGCTAATATCTTGTACTCGTTGGACTGGGTGCTCCATTTATAAAAGATCATCAGCTTGACTCAGGGTTTAAAGGTCAACCCATTTAAAAAAATAATTTTGCAAAAATATCTATACTGACTTTTTAAATTCATAAGTAGGTATTCAGCCAACTATGTACATACAATTTATGCATCAACCCATTCTAGCCCTAATTCGGAATATCATCCCTCATCTGTATTCTGTCAAACTCTCTGAACATAGAACCCTCAACTGGATGGGAATTTAGAACCTTCCTTAGCTTCATACTAAAAATGGAGACATTGGTATTAGAGTCAAACCTGATATATCTTCCTAAGTCTACAAAGCTATCCAGTAAGGATTCATCAAGTCTCATCTTCCACCCCTTTGTCACTACATCACAAATAGATACCTCATTATCCTGTTTGTTTCCATTACTACTGGGTCGCAGTCTGTGTGTCTGCCTCTACTTGTTTCTTTCCATGGTTATCAGGAGTTGAACCTGTTATACCTAAACTCAACTGTAATGCTTAATACTCTCTTTGGGTGCTGGCTTTTCTGCCAGTTTCATTTCTGAGTGCTTGAGTTGAAAGTACTCTGCAAGGGCAAATTTGTAAGCACATTTTGAGGAGCATGTCATAGAAGTTCAATGAGCCCTTGTTAGATGGATGGATCATACACATGCTCCCATATCTTTTTTGTTATTACTGTACTTGGCATGGTAGGAAACAGTTAACTTTGTACATTCTCTGTTTGCAATTTTCCTAAAGCAGTAGTTTTTCATATGTACCTGACAGTGTTATGGAAGGGGAGTCTGATGGCCAGGAGTAAGTTAGGTACTGAATGGGTACTTGAAACGTGGAAACCTATCAGTCAAAATATGCTGGAGGCTCCTCTTGATTCCAGAAAATGAAAAGTTTATGAGCGTTCTATCTTAGAATCTTTAAAGACCTTGGGGGTATTTCTTTGAATTATGGTTTTAAAAGAGCAGAGCCATTTTAACTCCCTTATTAAGTCAGAAATGTTGCAAACATAAGCGTGTAACCTGTAGCCTCCATATTGATTAAAAGATGACTGTAGACCTTATTTGTATCAGCTTAAACTACAGTCTTTTAACTTCTGCCCCTTATCCAGAAAACTTTTCCTTGCCACTGGGGATGACAAATATTACTGGGCTTGGAAATGGGGGAATGACATCATAAAATCAAAGAGGTGAATCAAAAGGTTTTATAATAGCATAGAAGTGTAACAACTATTAAACAAAAATAACAGGGCAATTATGAACTCTTAATGAAAATCATGGATAGCTTTTCCTTTCACCTGTGAAATGCAATTTATTTAAGAGACATCTGCTTAATTTTCACACCCATACCACAAAGTAAGATTGTGTTGAGGACAGTTTTGACATGCTTCATTTTATTCTTGCAGTCTTGTGAAAATATTATTAACATCTTCCCACAGTATAATTATGTGAAAATGAAAGATGGTTTCAAGTTTTAGGCTTTTGGTTTTCTTTTAAATGAGTAATTATAGATCTGAAATAAATATCAATGTTCATTCATCCAATTAACAAGAAAGTATGTTGTGAAGACCAGAGAGATCCCTTATGATGGATATATAGGCTGGGGTGAAAGATATATATAAAACAGGAGGCACTTTTTCAGAGACATATAAACAAAAATGACCTGAATTATCCAAAGCAAAGAATCATACTTTGGATCAGCATGAAAACTAATGTCTCTGAGCCTTGTGGGGAAAAGGAAAGATGATATTTGTTTCTTTTTGTCTGTTATGTCCCTTGTACTCACTGCACATATTTGTGATATGCCATAAAATTCTAGAAACTTCAGTAGACACTGAAAATGTATATGGATAAAATTTGGTGACTATTTCACACAACCTGAAGTTGGGGAGTCAGGTGGGCAAGTACACAAATAATTTAAACTGGCACTTTAAGTGATGGTAGACCAGATGGTTTGTATCAATTGTTCTACTGATAGCCTGCAAAGAAAAAAAAACTGCCTAGAAATTTTACAAGGCTAGAGAACCAACTCAATGATGTAGTGCTTGCCTTTCAAGTGGGAGACCTTGGGGCTGTTCCTCAGAATTAAAAAATATATATGTTGAAGTAGTAAAAAGTACTAAAAAGATTCAAGAAAAAATTTTGCAAGACTCTAAAACCAGCATCTGGATTTGCTGTTCCATGAGCCACAGGGATTTCTGGGCCATTAAAAACAAAAACAAAAACAAAAACAAAAACAAAATCATAAGATCACAACCTCGAACATTAAATAGAAAATCTTGAAGTCATTCTGGATCCCCAGTCAGTCTTATGATTCTTCCATCTGCAATTTTGGGACCACAAGAACAGACCCTCTCTAGAAAGGCAACTTCTAATAAGCTCATTCATTGAAATGGCCCGCAGGGACAAGAGCTTGCAATTTTTGTCCAAGTACTCAAAAAAGAAAAGCAAACCCCCTAAGGAAAAAAGAATGCAGCATCATTCTAGCCTGAAAGTTGTTATTTTATAAACATTACTTAAAAGTCATAACAATACAATTTTTGGGATGGCATTCAGTACAAGAGAGCATCTAATGGGCCTAACATGGCAGAGCTTTGGTGGCACCAGGGTTCTCAAGGGGTTTGAAAGTTTTAACAAACTGAGTGGTTGATAGCTGCTCTTATATTCAGCAGGGAAGCCAAATTACAAAAAACAAAAACAACAACAACAACAACAACAACAACAAAAAAAAAAAAAACAAAAAACACTTCATCTTTTCAAAATAGGAGGCCAGTGGGGGAGAGAGGAAGAGTGAGGCAGATGGATAGAAGCACAACTTCCTAAGCAGAAACTTGTGTACAAAATTATCTTTGGCTAGTATGTAAAAAGTCCCAGACTGTAATTGCTAAATGACTGCTGGATCCTTTGTGGAGAATTTTGAGAACTTACTCATGTATCATTCAGTTGAAAAAAAGCCCCACATGTTTATGAATTTTACCCCTCAAGACCTAGCTGTTTCTCACACTAAATACTGCAGAAAACTCATTGTGTGCTACTAGCAAGGAAAGCTTGGGGAGCCACGGAGAAGAACTCAGGGAGTACTGCTCTTCTTTGTGAGGTCAGTTTCAGGAAAACCAGGTCAGAAGTGAGCACCTGAAGTTTCACAAGTACCTATCTGACCTAGAGGAAGGCAATAACCTACTCTAGATCTCTGTCCATCCTACCCCATGTATGGTGGATTCCTGTAAAGCAATGAAAGCTGGGCAAGTTCAAAACCAGAGGTCAAAGGCCAGCAAAACAGTCAAACCTGCTCTACCTTCTTTTCCCAGCCCCTTATCACTAGACAGAGAGTCCTGCAGCATAGCACATTTGCTTTCCAACAAAACACTGCAGAAAACTAAAATGAAACGAGGGTGCGGGGGCAAAATCCCCAATTGTCTGAACTGGAGTCACATTGATTTTCTGAAAATAAAATATAATACACCAAATGGATCTTAGCTATTCTCAGAGATTGATGGGTTTGTGATCTTCCTAGCTCAGTGGCTATCTTTGATTTGGGGGGAAATTATCATCCCTGTTGCAGAAGCTATGTGTCTTCTCTCTCTCAATATCTATAGATGCTATGATTATGCATATTTTGTCTTTTATCATTTACAACTTTCACACAGTTCTTGAACCTTCAGATCTTTTAAGTTTATTGCTTTGAGTAATTTTCCAAATTTTACAAGTTTCAATTGTTATATGCTCAAGCTCAGAAAGTCTTCAGTTTTTCTTTCTTCCTTCCTTCCTTCCTTCCTTCCTTCCTTCCTTTCTTTCTTTCTTTCTTTCTTTCTTCCTTCCTCTCTCTCTCTTTCTTCCTTTCTTCCTTTTGTTTCTCTCTTTATTTTGCTCTTATCATATTAAATTCCAGCAATTCTGTTTATTTCTTAGGATTTTAAAAATCTTTCTGCTTAGACTGAAAGAAAGGCCATCCAGAGACTGCCCTACCCATATACAGACAACAAACATGGGCACTATTGTGGATGCCAAAAAGTACTTGCTGACAGGAGCCTGATATAGCTCTCTCCTGAGAGGCTTTTTCCAGAGCCTGACCAAAACATATGTGGATGCTCGCAGCCAACCACTGGACTAAGCAAAGGTTCCCAATGGAGGAGTTAGAGAAAGGATTGAAGGAGCTAAAGGGATTTGAAACCCCATAGGAAGAACAAAAATATCTACCAACCAGATCCCCTAGAGCTTCCAGGGACTAAACCACCAACCAAAGAGTACACATGGAGCAATCCATGGCTCCAGCTGCATATGTAACAGAGGATGGCCTTGTGGGGCATCAGTGGGAGGAGAAGCCCTTGGTCCTGTGAAGACTTGATGCCCCAGTGTAGGGGAATGCCAAGGTAGGGAGGTGGGAGTGGGTGGGTGGGGGAGCACCCTCATAGAAGCAGGGGGAGGAGGGATGGGATAGGGGGATTCTGGAGGGGAAACCAGGAAAGGGATAGCATTTGAAATGTAAATAAATAAAATATTTAATAAAATAAATAAAACAAAAAAGTTATCTCTGCTTACATTATGAATCCATTCTTCAATGTTAAAGTTTTTGGCATGTAAATAAGCTTTTATTTATTTCAAAAGTTTTTTTTCATATATTTTGATCACATTCTTTCTCCTCCCCTCAGTTACTTCCAGATCTTCCCACCTCTCTACCCATCCAATTTCATATTCCTTCCCTTGCTTGATCTTACAAAAAAAATGAGGGAAAACAGAAAACAAAACAAAAACAAAAACAAAACAAATAAAAAGCCCAAGGCAATATAAAAACCCTACCAAAAAATAAATAAATAAATAAAACCTCCAAAATGCGGAGTCCATTTTATGCTGGCCAATTATTTTTAGGCAGGGGGTCTGCCTGGAGTGAAGTTAATCCACTACATTGGATTAAATTAATCTTCACACTTGAAGTAGGTATCAATTGCAAACAGCTTCTTGGTTAAGGATTAGACTTTGTGTCCACTTCCTATTCTTAGTGCTGAGATTTTTTTTTTCTGGATTAAACCTGTGAAGGTTTTGTACAATCTTTCAAAGTCACTCTAAATTCATATGTATATTGATCCTGTTGTGTAGATTCCCTTAGAATCTACCTCTTGTGGCTCCTATAATCTTTCTGCCCCCCTTTCTGCATAAATATCCGAGCCTTAAGGGAAGGAGTTTGGAGAAGACATCCCATTTGGGGCTGAGTGTTCCAGTGTCCCTCACTGCCTGTACAATATCCATTTCTGGATGTCTTCGTTAATTACTGTGTACTAAAGGAAGAAGTACCTCTGGTGAGGATCGAGTTATGCTCTAAACTATAGGTATAGCAATATCTTACTAGGACTCATTTTACTGCTATGTGCCTTTAACAGACTATGTCGTAAAGGTTTTTCTCTAGGTTCGTGATCTATCTAATCTCAGACTGTTAGTCACTTTAACAATATCATGTATATATTTCATCACAGTTGAGTGTGCTGTAAATCCAATCACAAAGTTGTTGGTTACTATTGCCATAACATTTGTGCAACTACTGCATGAGTGTATCTGACAGGCAGGTCTTCATTCTATTTTGCAGGATTTCTGAATGGATTAAATTGATGAATAAACAAAAAAGAAATGAAAAAGGTGAAGTGAATACAAATGCTAAATATAATTAGGTGTCTTTTCAGTTTGTATAAAATTTCTCCCTTTTACTAAATCAGTTTTTTTAATGCAATCTTAAAAATTCCATTATTCTCTTCATAAGCATGGCCTGACTTTTCCTATTCTATTTTTCCTAGGTCATAGTTTATACAAAAATTTCAAGTCAAGATAATTACTTTCCCTCTGTCCCTTAAATCTCTTTGGTTCTTTTCTATTTTCCTTGATCACTTTTCTCTGAACTCAGTCTCTTACAGCAATACCCCTTAATGGACTCTGTATTAGCTCTTGGCTATAGGCTCCTGCCGGGTCTGAGTTACCATTCTAACTTCCTTCACTCCTGATTGGAGATAAATATAATTGTTAACTGGAAGATCCTCAGCACTTTAGAGCACTAGCTGTTCTTTAAGAGAGCTGAGGTTCAATTACCAGCAACCACATAGTGGTTTACAACCATCTTTAATGAGATATGATATCCTCTTCTGTCATGCAGGTATATATCCAGACAGGGCACTCAGATACCTAAAATAAATGGATAAATAACTCGTTTCTTAAAAATTGATGGTTAAGTTGAATTCATAAAACATTTTAGAAAAAGGAAATCCCAACTAAATCACTGCTGACCTACAATGCTCCTATTTTCCCACTTTTGTATTTAAAATAAAACATAATACTTTTCTTGTTCTTGTACCTCCCAGGTGTGACAGGAAAACATGGATCATCATGAAACCAAGGCTACTACATCAGCATTTAATTGTCTAAAATCCTACCTTTAAAATGTTTTGAGATTTTGTTAATTTTATGTGCATGGATGTTCCTCTACATGTATGTATTGCCTAATATGTATGGAATGATCATGAAGGTGAGAAGAAGCCATCAGATACTCTAGGTGTGGAGTTACAGATCACTGTGAGCCTCCATGTGGGTGCTGGGAAATGAATCCAGGTCGTGAGGAAAAATAGCCAGTACTTTTAACTATTGGACCATCTCTCCAGTCCCTTGTATAATATCTTTAATAAAACTCCAAAGCTGGAATGCCCTGATAGGTTCCATTGTCTTTTAGGAAATAAAAAACATTGGCAATTGGAAACACACGGGTCATGAGTTAGGTCGGCTCTGTGCAGTGATTCCTTCTTACTTTGCTCTCACCTTATACAAAAACCTCAAATATTGAGGATAACACTTATCAGAAGATATGAATTTCTAAAATTTAATAACTATTCCAAAGTTAAGACTATACCCTCTTCATGACCTGATTATAATATCCCCAAAACCAGGATGATAAATTATTTTTAAATCTATCTATTCCCAGCTTCACCTGAAATACTTCTGAGAACTGTTTTCTGAGCTGATGCTACTAAAATTATGGTCCAGATATCACAATCTGCCAAATATTTGTTACTTTTAGAGTCTATACCTAGACTGTTCTTGAAGTGCAATAAACTCTAATTCAAATTAATTGGAAAATCATACCTTATTAGTAAAACACCGACATTTGATCACAAACCATCCTGTTTTACATTGTGACAAATCCAGGTTTCTTAGAGAATCAACCTGCAACTCAAGACTTGAAGATGCTTCTGCTGTTCATACCCTTATACCAGCAATGGCATAAATGCTGTCAGTTACCAATATTTCCAGAACTTATTTAGTTAGCAAAGTGTAATATTCATAACTCAATATAAAACACCAATGTAGAGCATATTGTTCCTGGTGAATGTATTCATATAGTGTGAGAATGAGATTCTCAAAAGAAATTGACTCTGCATGAAGTCCAAGGAATGCAGTCAGTTATGGGCTACACTTCTAGAACTACAGGAATTGGCTTGTGGATCATGAACCAGCAGCATCTATACTGCTAGCTGAGCATGTAGAATAGGAAGTTCTTGAAGTTCATCCCATATTCATTAAATAAGAAATTCTGAAATTGCTGAAAATCCTGGAAATATTCTGCATGTCAAAAATTTGAGTCACTTCTCTAAGCATTCTGAGACTACCCACCACATACATCTCTGCTCATATAATTAGTTTCAATTATCATTTCTTAAATTAATGAATTTTCTATATTCTCATCCTCATGTGACATTTTAGGATTTAAGTTTTCTCAATAGCAATTCAAGAAAATAAACCTCAAATGAAATCTTAATATAATTATAATACAAAACAGGAATGAAATTTCAAGAGACTTTCAGTCAGGAAAAGCAGATTCATACTCTCTGTTACTCAGAGGAAGCAGCCATGACAACATGATTAAATCAGCCATTCATAAGATAGAGAGGAAAACATTTTTATTTCTTTCTGCAAAATCTGCTAGAAAACATAGATTTAATTGAGAGGTGGTATAATTCTGAGGACAGAAGTGTAATGGAGCAGAAGACAGGGTGTTTAAGAGAAACCTTATATTAGGGATTGTGCTTGGAGGAAAATCAGGAAGTACTCTGGACAAGGAGCCTGGCATTTTGTGACCAAAGTTCTGGGGTGTGACAGAGAACATTTTAAAATTAAAATCTTGAAAGTTCAATTTAAACAAAAGAATAGGATGTTGGAGTATGGATTTCTTTTTACAGCCTGGGGAGGGTTTCCTAGTTATCACATAGAGAAAAAGATGATGAAAGCTATAATAAAAGGTAATGAGAGTCACATTATGAAGGGGATCTAAAGGCAGATGGTAGGCAAGCTGATTTAGACTTTCTGTGTCAGTGTTTTACAAATGGTAAGTTAACAAGATTTAACAGATGGGACAGATGTTAAGAAAAAGGTGAATCCAAGAAACTACTGACTGATTCCTAAAGAATTGAGGATAGATGGGATAAATTGAGGATGGATGAGATTGTGAAGCAACTACAATGATTTATTAACACTTAGTGTTATCCACACCAAGTGGTAATGTACAATTTATTGCCTATGAACTTTTAAAGTTCTTTAGATATCTCATTGTGTGCCAGTAGTGGGAAGATTAAATGGCAAATTGGATACAGTAGATGTTTCTGTATTTCAGAGTTATATTCATAGAGATATAGAAACTACCCATGGTGTCACTGAGACATTATAGAAAAATACATTGACAAAGGGAAAAGTGAGAAGAGAAAGAAATTCATAGAAAATATCTACTTAGGCCAGTGCTGATCTAATTTGGGTCCAAATTCAGCAGATAGTCCCATGGTCCTCAAAGGACTCTCCACTCCCCAGGCACTCTAGCATGACCAGGATCTTAGGATCACCAGGGAGTAAAACACAACATCTGTTACAACAACTCTGGGAGTGACTGGGACCAGCAGAATCCAGGAACACAGGAACTCCACCCAACCAGTGGCTCAGGTTCCTTCCAGTTGGCACTGGTCTACTTTGGTCATGAACTCAGCAGAAAGCCCCAAAGCCCCCAAAGGAGGTGCCACTCCCAGGCACTCTAACATGCCCAGGATCTTAGGATTTCAGGATACCAGGATACCACGATCCCAAGAGCTTGGTCACACCAAAGTCTCAGAGTCTCAAAGGAAGCTTGACTCCCAGGAACTATGACATACCCAGAATCTGAGGATCACAGGATCCAAGAGAAAACTGGAATCCGAGGAGTTCTGACTTAACTGGGATTACAGGAAGGACAGGCTCCAATCAGATATAGTGAGCGAAGGTAGCACTTGAGATAATCAGATGATGAGAGGCAAGCATAGGAACAGAAGCAATAGAAACCAAGGTTACTTGGCATCATCAGAACCCAACTATCTCACCATAGCATGTCAAGGATACAGCATTACAGGAGAAAAGTAAGATATAGAACTAAAGTCACTTCTCATGATGATGATGGAGGAATGAAAGAAGGACATAAATAACTCCTTTTAAAAATACAGGAGAACACAGCTACACAGGTAGAAACCCTTAAAGAGGAAATATGAAAATCCCTTAAAGAATTATAGGAAAACACAAACAAACAGGTGAAGGAATTGAACAAAACCATCTAGGACCTAAAAATGGAAGTAGAAGCAATAAAGAAATCACAAAGGGAGAAAACTCTGGAGATAGAAAATCTAGGAAAGAAGTCAGGGGCCATAGATACAAGCATCACCAAGAGAATACATATGATACCATAGAAAACACTGAAACAACAATCAAAGAAAAAATGCAAATGGCAAAAAGATCCCAACCCAAAATATCCAGGAAACACAGGACATAATGAAAAGACCAAAACTAAAGATAGTAGGTATAGAAGAGGGTGAATATTCCCAAATTGAAGAGCCAGTGAATATCATCAACAAAATTATAGAAGAAAACTTCACCAACCCAAAGAGAGAGGAGCCCATGAAAATTCAGGAAGCCTACAGAACACCTAATAGTTTGGACCAGAAAAGAAATTCCTCCTGTCACATAATAAACAAAACACCAAATGCACAAAACAAAGAAAAAATATTAAAAGCAGTAAGGGAAAAAGGTCACCTAACATATAACAAAAATGACAAGAAGCAACAAAAACTTTTCCTTAATATCTCATAATCCAGTGGACTCAATCCCCAGTAAAAAGACATAGGCTAACAGACTGGTTACCCAAACAGGTTTGCTGCATACAGGAAACCCACATCAGTGATAAAGACAGAGTAAAAGGCTGGAAAACAATTTTCCAAGCAAATGGTCCCAAGAAACAAGCTGGAATAGCCATTCTAATATCAAATAAAATTGACTTTCAACTTAAAGTTTTCAAAAAAGACAAGGAAGGACACTTCATACACATCAAAAGTAAAATCCACCAGGATTAACTCTCAATTCTGAACATCAGTGATCCAAATGCAACGGTATCCACAATCATAAAAGAAACCTCACTAAAGTTCAAAGCGCACATCTTACCACACAATAATGGTAGGAGACTTCAACACTCCACTCTTGTCAATGGACAGATCATGGAGACAGAAATTAAACAGAGGGACAGTGAAACTAACAGAAGTTATAAAACAAATGGATTTAACAGATATCTATAGAACATTTTTATTGTTTTACATGTTTATCGTAAAACAAAAAGATATATCTTCTTCTTAGCACCTCATGGCACATTCTCAAAAATTGACCATATAATTTGTCAGGAAACAGGCCTCAATAAGGATATAAGAAGATTGAAACAATCCTATGAATCCTATCAGATCACCAGGGACTAAGGCTGATCTTCAATAACAACATAAATAATAGAAGGCCCACATACATGTGGAAGCTGAACAACAGTCTACTCAATGATAACTCGGTCAAGGAAGAAATAAAGAAAGAAATTAAAGACTTTTTAGAGTTTAATGAAAACGAAGTCACAACATATCCAAAATTATGGGACACAATGAAAGCGATCCAAAGAGGAACACTCGTAGTTCTGAGTGCCTACAAAAAGAAACAGGAGAGAGCATACACTAGGAGCTGGACAGCTAAACTGATAGGTCTAGAATATAAAGAAGCAAATTCACCAAAGAGGAGTAAACAGCAGGAAATAATCTAACTCAGGACTGAAATCAACCTAGGGGAAACAAAAAGAAATACACAAAGAATCAAGCAAACCAGGAGCTAGTTCTTTGAGAAAATCAACAAGATAGATAAACCCATAGCCAGACTAACTGAGGGCACAGGGACAGTATCCTAATTAACAAAATCAGAAATGAAAAGATAGACATAACTACAGAATCTGAGAAATTCCCCAAAACCATCAGATCCTCCTACAAAAGACTATACTCAACACAACTGGAAAGCCTACATAAAATGGACAAATTTATAGACAGATACCAGGTACTTAAGTTAAATCAGGATCCGATTAATGATCTAAACAGTCCCATATCCCCAAAAGAAACAGAAATAGTCATTAATAGTCTCCCAACCAAAAAAAGCCCAGGACCAGATGGGTTTAGTGCAGAGTTCTATTAGACCTTCAAAGAAGACTTAATATCAATACTTCCCAAACTTTTCCACAAAATAGAAACAGAAGGTGCTCTACCCAATTTGGTCTATGAAGTCACAATTACTCTGATACCTAAACCACACAAAGACCCAATAAAGAAAGGGAACTTCACACCAATTTCCCTTATGAATATCAATGCAAAAATTCTAAATAAAATTCTCGATAACCAAATCCAAGAACACATCAAAATGAACATCCATCTTGATCAAGTAGGCTTCATCCCAGGGATGCAGGGGTGGTTCAACATACAGAAATCCATCAACATAATCTACTATATAAACAAACTCAAAGGAAAAAAAAACCATATGATCCTCTCATTAGATGCTGAGAAAGCATTTGACAAAATCTAACACCTTTTCATGATAAAAGCCTTGAGAAAATCAGGAATTCAAGTCCCATACCTAATCAAAATAAAAGCAATATAAAGCAAAGCAGTAGCCTACATCAAACTAAATGGAGAGAAACTTGAAGTAATCCCACTAAAATCAGGGACTAGGCACGTCTGCCCACTCTCCTCTTACCTTTCAAAATAGAACTTGAAGTCCTAGTCAGAGCAATTAGACAGAAAAAGGAGATCAAAGGAATCCAAATTGAAAAGAAAGAAGTCAAAATATCACTATTTGCAGATGATATCATAGTATACATAAATAACCACAAAAATTCCACCAGAGAACTCCTAAATCCGATTTTAAAAAAATTCAGTGATGTAGCATATAAAATTAACTCAAACAAATTAGTTGCCTTTTTCCACACAAAGGATAAACACGCTGAGAAAGAAATTAGGGAAATAACACCTTTCACAATAGTTACAAATACTATAAAATAACATGGTATAACTCTAACTAAGCAAGTGAAAGGTCAGTATGATAAAAAATTCAAGTCTCTGAAGAAAGAATTCACAGAAGGTCTCAGAAGATGGAAAGATCTCCCATGATCATGGATTGGCAGGATTGATATAGTAAAAATGGCCATCTTGCCAAATGCAATCTACAGATTCAATGCAATCCCCATCAAAATTCCAACTCAATTCTTTATAGAGTTAGAAAGAGCAATTTGAAAATTCATTTAGAATAACAAGAAAAAAAAACAGGATATCAAAAAGTATTCTCAACAATAAAAGAACTTCTGGGGGAATCACCATGCCTGACTTCAAGCTGTACTACAGAGCAATTGTTATGAAAGTTGCATGGTACTGGTAAAGCAACAAACAGGTAGATCAATGGAATAGAATTGAAGACCCAGAAATGAACCCACACACTTGATCTTTAACAAAGGAACTAAAACCATCCAGTGGAAAAAAAGACAGCATTTTCAACAAATGGTGCTGGCTCAACTGGCAGTTAGCATATAGAAGAATGCAAATCAATCCATTCTTATCTCCTTCTACAAAGCTCAAATCGAAATGGATCAAGGACCACCACATAAAACCAGATACACTGAAACTAACAGAAAAGCAAGCGGCAAAGAGACTGGATCACATGGGCACAGGGGAAAAGTTCCTAAACAGAAAACCAATAGCTTATGCTCTGAGATCAAGAATTGAGAAATAGGGCATCATAAAATTGCAAAGCTTCTGTAAGGCAAAGGACCCTGTCAATAGGACAAAACAGCAACCAAGAGATTTGGAAAACCTACGTCCAATAGAAGGCTAATATTAAAAGTATACAAAGAACTCAAGAAGACAGATTCCAGAGAACCAAATAGCCCTATTAAAAAATGAGGAACAGAACTAAACAAAGAATTCTCAACTGAGGAATACCAAAAGGCTGAGAAGCACCTAAAGAAATATTCAACATCCTTAGTCATTAGGGAAGTGCAAATCAAAACACTGAGATTCTACCTCACACCAGTCAAAATGGCTAAGATCAAAATCTCAGGTGACAGCAGATGCTGGTGAGGATGTGGAGAAAGAGGAACACTCCTCCGTTGCTGGTGGGATTGCTAGCTGGTATTCCTATTATTCTTAAGTTAGGTGTTTTTGCGGTATCCCAGATTTTCTGGATGTTTTGCATCAGGAACATTTTTTTTTTTGACTGATATATCAATTTCTTTATTGTATGCCTGAGATATCTCTTCTGTTTCCTGTTTTCTGTTGGTGATGTTTGCATTTGTTGTTCCTGTTCTCTTCTCTAGATTTTTCATCTCCAGGATTTCCTCAGTTTGTGTTTTCTTGCTTGCTTTTATTTCCACTTTCAGGTTTTGCACAGTTTTATTAATTTTCTTCACCTATTTAATTATATTTTCCCATGTTTCTTTAAGGGATTTTTTTTCCTCTTCAAAGACCTCTATCTGTTTGATAATATGTTCCTGTATTTCTTTAAGGGATTTATTCATTTCCTCTTTGAAGGCCTCTATCATCTTTATAATATTGAATTTATGGTCATTTTCTAGTGCTTTGGTTGTGTTAAGCTGTTGAGGGCTTATTGTAGTGCTTTGGAAGTATTATATCGCTCTGGCTTTTGTTGATTGTGTTCTTTTGAGATCCTTTGGCCATCTGGATGATTTTTGTCCCTGGATATTCTTGTTGTAGTAAGTATTTAGACAGGGAGAGAACCTTGATGCTCCTCGTGTGTCAGGCCTCTGATGGGTATCCTTGAGCTGTATATTTCTAGACCTGCAGTTCTTTATGATTTAGGAGCATCATGTCCAAAGAAAGTAGGTGGAGAGTAGACAGGAAAATCAAGGGTTCCCTAGGCTAGCAGGCTGCTCATGGCAGCTTTGCTTGGCCCAGATTGCTCAGAGATCAGGGAAGATGGATGGGAGAAGGCAAGCTTACTTGTGTGGTTTAAGAGTCTGATAGAGGTGGAGGAGAGATGGTAGGAGAATGGAGGTCCTCTGGGATAGCATGCTGCTCACGGAAGCTTGGCTTGGCCCAGAGGGCTCAGCTAACAGGGAAGGTAGGTTGGAGAATGGGAGCTAACCTGTATGGTTCAGGAGACTCAGGCCTGGTGTAGATGTGGGAAGAGGCAGTGGGAAAATCTTACTGAGCTTCCTTATGGAATCTTTTCCAATTTGCTCAAGGTTGGATCGAAAAGTGGGAGAATGGCACCATCCACAGTGGGCTGGGATCTTCCGTATCAGTCAATACGCATGAAAATGCTCCACAGAGATGCACAAAAACGGCCAATTTGATTGGGACCATTTCTTAATTGATGTTACCTCTACCCAAGTTACTTTAGATTTGTGTTAAGTCTAGGGCTGAATTTAACTATGACAAAAGACAGTGGAGGAAAAGTTCCAAATCCACAATTTAAACTTAGTCTTTTAGCTATAACCCAGAAAACTTCTTCAGGAGAAACTTTTTTTTTTTTTTTTTTTTTTTTTTTTTTGCTAAAGCTACAGTAATGTACTCTAGAAGTAGTGAAGTAATCTGCTAAATATAAATGTGTAGTATTCCTGATGAATTAGGAAAATGGTTTTATTAGTGAAAAGAATATTGGATCTTGTTAAGTAAGGTTAAGTGAAGAACATGAACGATTTACAGTGTTTCTGCGTTCAAAAAATCTCTATCACCATACAAGTCCAGGGACCAAAACGTATGGTTAGAATTCATGGAGGGAATTCTGATAATGGCCATCCATGATTTGGGAGAAGGTTGAGGCCTCATGTATTTTAAAAGAAAAAGAACAACTTCATTTCTCTGAGAAAGAAAGAAGATGGATGATTTAAGAGAAGGTAGTTCCTGGAAACCAAATAGTCCAGTGAATAGGATATTGAAACATGGTGATTGGAACACCTTACTTGCAGATCTAATAATGTGAGCTTAATGCCTGTAAGAGTTCCATGTAGGAAAGGACAAGTAAGCCAAGGAAATCTATAGAACTCTAGACACTAGGAGTAAGAGTTCATTATAATAACAACCGAGAAATGACTTGATTGTTTTTGAGTTGTGGTCCCTTGATCATCAGTACAATAAAATTACCATACAGTATGTGAAAGGACGGTAACTGCAGAAGGTTAAGCCACAAAGTCTCAACCTTGTGTGTGAAGTTGAAGATAGAGAAAGATCTAGTCTTAGATTACAAAGGATTGTATGGAGAGAAGCACACCGTCTTCCCCCATCTTCTCCTATGCTGGAAGTTACAGTTTTCAGCAACTTTGGTGAAAATTGGCAAGCCTGCTGTGATATTTGCTATAACCACATACTACTCTTTCTAATGTAAACTTTTAGAAAATATACTCTGATTCCAGAGACTTTAAGGCTCTCATTTTGTCAAATTGCCTGACATTTCTGAATCCTGGCCAAAAAAACATCACTTAGAAAACTGTATAGACAGAGGGAAAGATAACAGTGTCCCTGAAGTAAGCAACTTCCAGGCAACTTTCTATCTAAATAGCTTTGTAATACCTGGTCTCACCATCCCAACCCCCACCCCATCTTCTCCAATTGGTCCAGTTTCTTCCTTCACCATGATCTCCTTCTGACAAAGGTATAACTAGCATGCACTTCTTTGTGGAGAGTTACTAAAATTTTGACTTCTTGTTTAGAATGATTTCTTATTTTATTTAAGATGTCCACTACTACTTTCAGATTTTTTTCCTTTCTGAATTAATCCCATTCTATAGAAATAGCCAGTCCAATCACGATGCAAAATGAACCTAAGACTTATATTCCATTTACTTCCAGTGAATGCGAATGTGCGTCAGTTTCTTAATGCTCCTGGTTCTTGACTAGGTATTCAATCAAACGGCAGAACAATATCCACTCACAGGAGAGCTATGAAGATTGTATGATGATATGGCTAGCTACTGGCATGTAGAGAAAGAACACAATGGTTAACATCATGTCTTTCATTCTTCCATTGTTATCTTTTCAATTTCAGATACAATTGCCTTCTCCTGCCATTTTCCATCCTGTGTAGCAAAATCAAGGAATAGTGAAAATCCAAAGGGAAAACAACAGCTAGTGTTGAATTCAAATTCTAGGTATCGTGTTCATTGCCATCTCAGTGCCATCTCAAATCTTCTGTTCATGAGTGTTTACATTTTGATCCATGTGTTTATATCCATAAACATATATTCAGTGCCTAAAATAATTGTTATTATTTATTGTTTACTGAGTCCGTGACTCATCAGAATTCTACTAAACCACATGTTCCATATGCTGTGAAGTTTATTCACTGAACAATGTTCCACAATCCCCTCTAGCATCGTTCTAGTGCTTTTTTAAAACAATTTTTATTAGATATTTTCTTCATTTACATTTCAAATGCTATCCTAAAAGACCCCTATAACCTCCACCTGCCTTGCTCCCCAATCCACCCACTCCCTTTTCTTGGCCCTGCCATTCTCCTGTACTGGGGCATATAAAGTTTGCATGACCAAGGGGCCTCTCTTCCCAGTGATGGCTGACCAGGCCATCTTCAGCTACATATGCAGCTAGAGACACAAGTTCTGGGGGTACTGGTTAGTTCATATTGTTGTTCCACCTATAGGGTTGCAGACCCCTTCAGCTCCTTGGGTACTTTCTTGGCTCCTCCATTGGGGGCCCTGTGTTCCATCCAATAGATGACTGTGAGCATCCACTTCTGTATTTTCCAGGCACTGGCATAGCCTCACAAGAGACAGCTATATCAGGGACCTGTCAGCAAATTCTTGCTGGCATATGCAATAGTTTCTGCATTTGGTGGCTGATTATGGGATGGATCCCCGGGTGAGGCAGTCTCTGGATGGTCCATCCTTTCTTCTCAGGTCCAAACTTTGTCTCTGTAACTCCTTCCATGGGCATTTTGTTCCCTATTCTAAGGAGGAATGAAGTATCCACACTTTGGTCTTTCTTTCTTCTTGATTCTCATGTGTTTTGCAAATTGTATCTTGGGTATTCACAATTCCCTCTAGCATCTTTCTAGTGCTTAAAGTTTATCATTGTACAATTGTAAACTCTGTCCCCAGTTTGTGTGTGTGTGTGTGTGTGTGTGTGTGTGTGTGTGTGTGTGTGTGCTTTTAATAGGGCATGACTCTTCCTTGAAGGCTTGAGCCTTGGACAATTGTGTTATGTTGGGCAAAGCATGCAGATTTCCAATCAATCAGTTTTTCTTTTACAGATAAAAAGAGTATCTCTTAGCATAATTAGGAAGAACAAATTATACAATAGTTAGGAAATGAACTTCAAAATACTTTTGTATGTGCAAGCATCTCTTGATTTCTCCACCAGGACACCTGTAGCTGAGTATGCTTGAACTCCAACTCATGGCACTGAACATTTCCCATCCCTCAATGTATACCTCCCAACTGTAAGATACATGACCTGCTGAGCTTCCTCCAATACTCACAGGGATAGCAGATTCCATGTTTTCTTTGGAACCTATGGAAAAAAATGAGAATGCATGTGAATCTCACCCTTTAAACCCCAAACTTATATGCTTGATTGGTCTGTGCTGTTCCTACTACTTTAACATCCCTGTCTTCATTATCAAACCTATGAATTACCATATGCTTTTATTAATACATATTCTTTGCCCATTTACTATGGCTCCTTCATTTTGCTTAGAAGCAAAGAATACTTAGACCATTACTATGTTAGAACACAAAAACAAACAAACAAACACTGCATCAAAGAAATAAATAAGAATGATGATGACACAGAATCAACAGGAAGTAAGAGACACATCAAGAATTCACTGTGTGTGTATACATCATGTACCCTTCAAATTCAAGTGAGAGCATCACTTCATTTATCTACTCTAATAATCACATGTGAAAGGAACAGATATCCTGCAGTGTAAGGATAGACACTGATAAATCTAGACTAATGTGGGACACCTTCTTTACTAACTAACCAAAAGCAACTGCTGTCAATTTTGTCTCCAGTTTGAACATATACTTGGAGTAAAGGTCCATTATGATTTCCGAATTGATCCCCACGCACTAATCCATAGACCTCATTGACACATGACACATTCTCCATTTCTCAGATGAAGATATGCAATCACCCACAGGTACTAATGTACATTCATAATTTCAATATAATTTGTCTGATTCTATAATCAACATACATCTTAGATTAGTTCATCCTAATGAGTATCTCTATCCAGTTTCAAATAGACAATTTTAAGCATGTATCATTTCAAATCCAATGTTTTTCTATTATACCTACTAATTTCTGACCCAATTATGCTAAGCCTGTTTCATTAGAAAAATTACTCATTCTACAACAAATTTAGCTGCATCTCTGGTGTCTATGTTCCATTATTTAGTATTGTTCATTTCGGTAACAAAACTCTCTCATAGAAGTCAGTCTGAGTGTTGAGCAATTGGCTATCTGTGTCCTTATCTATAGCTTGCCTACAGTATTTGTTTCCAAATAAGCTAGGAATATTAAGGAGAACCTGCCAGTTGGAGAACAGTGCCAGCTGGTTAACATCTTTAGCAAACTGGTACCAAAGCCTGTAGAAAAAGAGATCCAAATTCTGCTAAAATGCAGAATTAACAGTCTGAAAACTGCTGCTTATCACATACATGTGGCCGGCCATGTGACTCTCTGCAGGTTGAGGCTGACACAGTAACTGTAGCGAGCTGAACTTTCTCAAACCAGCTCTTGCAAAGATTTCTCTGAGGCAGCTTCACAAGTTGGTCTGACACCTGTAATTATGCTATGAGATCACCTGTGTTCACCTGGGGACCATTAGATGCACAGACAATGCTCCTTAGATGAACTTAATATTCTCCTTAATTGGGCATTCCAGTATTTCATTAATTCCAAAGAACTTATGTTCCAGGGTAGATAATTAGGATTCACAAATATTACTACTTTCATCATGGCTATGTACCATTTGTGAATTCAGGCTCTTAGAAATTCTGTGAAAATATGGAATTTAAGTTAAGCTAGTGACACCTTACATTATAATAACTGTGAAAGAGCATCTAAGGCATATACAATTAACATTTCTACTACTTTTCTCAATTAAATGTCATAATGTTGCTTTGCAAATTTATTGGGATGTTATATTGGCACACTAATGACAAACACAATTACAGTCTTGACTTTTGAAAATAGCATGAGGTGAATGATCCTATCTTTTTCTTTTTCATTTTCTTTTTTTCTTTCACTAATGTGGCAACTTCTTCAAATTCTGCTTATTTATACTACCAATGCCTTCAAGGCACAAGCATCTAGGAGAGTGGATCTCAACCATTCTAACTTTGTGACCCTTTGATACAGTTCTTCATGTTGTGGTAAAATGGTAGAAAGAACCTTTTCCAACACAGGAATCAGTTTGTTGTTCTTGTTGCTACTGTAACATGTTATACTAGACCTCAAGGCTTTAAATAAAACAGATTTGTTACCTTAAAATTCTAGATATCAGATGTCAAAGTATGAAGAGAAATCCAGAGAGAATTCGTAATCATGTTCCGGAGGCTACCTTGCCTCCTTATTTCACATGCTCTATCTTTATAAACATCCATAAAGCCTTCTCATCCATTTCTCTCTCTCCTCTCCTCCTCCTCTCTCTCTCTCTCTCTCTCTCTCTCTCTCTCTCTCTCTCTCTCTCTCTCTCATCATTGAAATGCCCAGGAAATCTTAATTCCATCTCTGCTATCTCAGGAACTAATTTTACTGACTCCATAGAAAAGAATATGGACATATTTTAAAGATCCATTTTTTTTTTTTTTGGTACAGGAACCAAAACCTGGGATGAAATTTGCTATACCAACACTTAACTGTCGTTGAAAAGGAGACTTTTTTTTCTATAGAGATTATATACTTTTTAGAATTAAGTTGGATTTGAATAGATGAGAATAAAAAATATTAAGAGCAATATTTTATCTGTAGTTATAGAATTAGTCAAAAGATACTCGAGAAACCACTTTTCCCTTAACTTCATTCAATACTTATTTGGGTCACTTTAGTCAGCAGTTGGTGTCCTTCCTGATATGTGGATTTGGAAAGACTTTCAAGGGAATAAATAATAGGCTTACTATAATCAGGAACTTTTAACATATGTGGATAGAAAGTCCATGCCTGCATCCAAAAAGCACATGGTACAGTTAAAGGATTGTGCCATATATACTGCAACCTAAATGTTCATATATTATGCTAAGAAAATCAAATACCTGAGGGCTTTCTCTGGATTTACAGATGCTCAATCCGATTTCAAATCGAAAGTTATTTGATAGCTCATGCTGTTGTTTTTATAAATTTATTTTATTGAACTCTCATAGTAATTTTATGTTTGATGCTTATTTAATGGATTATATATACTTGAGCTCAGAAAAGTACAGTAAGTTGACATGTCATAGATATAACAATTTAATTAGTAAACCTAACTTGAATTCATATCATTTTGACTCATATTCTCTTCTCTAGGTAATGATAAAATATCCACATGACATTTTTAGTACAGAAACAGAAGTCTTAAGATCCAAAATAGAAATGTGTTTAATTATAAGTAAGAAATCCATTGTCTGATTGTAGGCCTTTAACAGTTTCCTGTGAGACCAAAAATATTCTATATATTCTAAACCTGGCCTCTTATAATTCTCTGCTATAACTATCTGGTGAATGGAATGTTGCTGTGGTATAGGACAGTATGTTTGCTGAATGAACTATAATGTAGAAGTATATAAGTTGATTGTGAAGGTCAGTTACTCTTCAACACTCTACAGGCCCAGCAGTCCTGGGAGCTGAAAGGTGACAGTAGCATGAAGAGCTAGCATTTTACTTCAGGAATGTAAACAAAAATTGTAGAGCTTTGAAGGATAACTATTCCTTCATATTATAAAATCAAAAGATTAATTCCTCAATCTCTCACTTAAAATAAAGAAACAGAAAGAGATGATATATCTAGAAAACCATGTATTTTATAGATGAACAAAGACACATACTCCCCAGCCGATCTATTTGTCTGATTAGGGAAATGAATTTACCCCCCTGGTAAAGTATATAAGTTAGATTGACTGTAGATCTTTGTAAATCTCAATAATGTATTTGTTAGAGATAAAAAAGCCCAACTTACATATGATTATTACTGTTTTTGAAATAAAAGCTAGACGTGCCTATTTCAGATTTTTCCAAGTTTTAATGAGCACAATGTCTATCAGTGTTAAGGCCTGCTCCTTTTAGTATAACTGTAGCCATTTTGTATTTGCTCTCCATTTTGCTCATGAGGTGAAATTAATTTCAGGCTCTCAGACTTTACTTCTCAAAAGTAATTATTTATAGTGGACACTGAAAAATTTTCCTAGAGGGTCATAATACAATGGCTGTATTAATTATGCTCTGTTATCCCAATATTCTAGGAAACCCCTAATTACAACCTCACTTACCTCACTTTAGACCAATCAGCTTAAAGGTTAGCAGACAGTACTTTGTCTAGTTAGCCAAAATGTAATACTGCTTTCCCCTTGTAGTCTGTACTTGGTTTTCCTATTTAAAAAAAACATGCCCAAAGAGCAATTCACCATCATATCTCCTGGTTCCCAAGTCTGAGCTGTATTCCTAATCAGTCAGTTTTGGAGGTGAGCATTCAATAAACAATCCATACCTAACTGAGATCAGTGTTTGTGTGGTTTGTGAGGTGATTCCTGAACCCCAACAGTCACAGTGTCTATTATATTAAACACCTTGGAGAGAACATTTGAGGTAGTTAGAAGGAGAACGCAAAAGAACAAGGAAAGGAAGAAGCATAAAAATTTCAAGGTAAAACATAACATGCATGTTCTCTTGGAGATATTTTGGGTTATATTTTTACTGTTTCCTTGTTATCATTCTCGT
Organism: Mus musculus; assembly: GCF_000001635.26. NCBI lineage: Eukaryota > Metazoa > Chordata > Mammalia > Rodentia > Muridae > Mus > Mus musculus. The sequence goes on along the minus strand of NC_000077.6, from coordinate 9,844,409 downwards.
TAGTCCTGTGTACATAGTCATGCTCTCCATAGAGGTCTCTCTGTCACTGGCAGACTGCTTGAAGGAGTGTGGTCCCACTTACTCCAGTTGGGTTTATCTATTGACTCACTAGAGGGAAGAGTGCAGGTGATCTATAGGCACAAGTACAGAAACAAAACAAAGATGCTTAGCTCAAGGAGATTTAAGAGATAAGGAAGCTGTGAAGAAGAAAATTCAAAATGTTTGCCTCCCTCCACCCAAGACAACTCACAGTTTGCAGTACACCACAAGCTTTTGTGGACCTCAGTAAGTTCATTTAAATGTCTGAAAACATAACACAATATTTACATGTTATCATTTGTAGAGGACCACATATTTTTCTCTTTATAAACAAGTCTGTGATTAAAGAAAAAGAACTCTATGATGTCCTCACTAACAAGAGTGACAGCTCCCAATGGTAGCATTAGGAAGGTCTTCAGGACCATCCCTGTTCCCTTTCTAGCATTGAGCAGGTTTTCTTCCAGCCTTAAGCAGGCTGAATAGACCCTGAATGTGTGCAGCCTTGGGGCTTAATGACCTAGGTGGAGTCATCCACTTTAGTTGCACCTGCAACTTCCTACAGGAACTTAGAAGAATAGACTGATCTTGCTTTGCAACACAATCCAGCTGAAACAAAGGATGGGTCTATGGGCTTTCCCTATATAAATGCAGTGCTGAATATTAAACTTGTAGCCTTCATCAGAACCTTGTCTTGACTTCATCTTTCTCACTCCTCCCCACCCCAGTCTTTTTCATTTCTAGTCACCCTTTCAGGTAAACCTAGTTTGTCCATGGCCACTGGATGGCTATACATGAAAAAGAAGGCCTTATCATGACAAGACAGCTACATGCAGTTAATGTTTTTAAAGACACTACAAGCCTGGCATGGTGGTGCACGCCTTTAACCCCAGCATTTGGGAGGCAGAGGCAGGTAGATTTCTGAGTTCGAGGCCATTCTGGTCTACAAAGTGAGTTCCAGTACAGCCAGGGCCATACAGAGAAACCCTGTCTCAATAAATAAATAAATAAATAAATAAATAAATAAATAAATAAAATAAACAAAGACACTACATGGTGTGGTGTGATGTTGTGGTATGGCAGGGTGTGTTGTGGGGTGGGGTAGTGGGGTGGGGTGGGGCAGGATATAGAGGTAGTTGAAAGAACAAAGGAGAATGAAAAGTCAGAGGAAGGAGATGTAAGTAGGAGTCAAGAAAAAAATGTTAGACCCAAAATATAATGAAATCGAAGATCTCTCCAACTGACTCACTGGAGGAGAGAGTAAATGAAGGTGATCTATAGACACTGCGCAATATTAATGTAAAGGGAAAGTAAATGAAAAAGTAAACTAACAGAGTCTCCTAGGTTTAGAAGATAATACCACAGGCTGTTTGCTATGTGTGCCCTCACTCATGGAAAGAAAGAGTGAATACTGTGGCTAAAACAAAACAAAACAAAACAAAACACAGAAAGATGTAAGGTTTAAATCCCTTTGTACTTGACAAAAAAAATAAAGGAAATAAAAATGAAAAATAAAAGGGAATAAAGATGCTCTTCTCCCCATACCATAATCAATTTCCTGAAAATTAATTGCAAGGAAATGTCAAACCTTAACCTAAAATTGGCATCTTACATAAAAATTAGCTTAAAATGAGACACAGATGAGCATATAAAATGGAAATTTATTTTTAGCAGAAACCACAAGGTTTGATGAAGTAGTTTTAGGCACGATAAAAGTAATATACATAAAAAATGATATCTCATCAAAATGAAAATGTTTTGCTCTTTGAAAGACATTATTCAAAGAGTAAAATATCCAAGACCTTTTTTTGGAGAGAGTATTGATCAAGTTCATATCAGTTAGAAAATTGGTATCTACAATATTAAAAGAACTTTTCACATTACTAAAGAACCCGATCAAAAAAATAGAATGCTGAGTGTGTTTGTAGAGGCCTATAAGCCCAACACCTCAAGAGTACAAGCACAAAGATCAACACTTCAAAGCTACAGACAAGTGAGCAGAAGGCCCACAGGAACTATATGAGTCCCTGTTTCAAGAGAGAGAGAGAGTGAGAGAGAGAGAGAGAGAGAGAGAGAGAGAGAGAGAGAGAGAGAGAGAAGAGAATAGATTTATAAAGGGTTGATATTGTAGCTCAGTGTTAGAGCATATGAGGCACTGAGAAATGGAAAAGTTTGAAAGGAAGGAAAAGAAAGAGGAGAAAAACTATAGAGACTGAAGCATGATTTTACCAGAAAAAAAAAGAAACAAAGCATATAACATAATATCGCTGCTGGAGAAATGCTGACAAAAGCTATCCCAAAGCACCTCTCTGTCACACCAGATAAAATACAATATGCCTCCTACAGTAAGAGATACCCACATTGATGTAGCACAAATAGCCCCAGTCCCAGTGCTGGTAGGAATGGAAAACTGTAGGACCCCTCATCAGAACCTGTTCTGTAGATATACAGAAAGTTCATCTTCCCTCACAGTATGAATCCAGCACCCTTGACTATCTGTCCAAAAGGGAGGGAAAATAATGCACCCTGCTCACATGAAAACCTGTGTGCGTTTGTCACTCACCTGTGCTAATGCCCCCACTTCTTCCCAACTTCATAAGCCCTACTCTTTAGTTATTATTATTGTGTGTGTATATATATATATATGCATACACATATACATATATTTATAAATAACAACTTTTGACTGCTATTTGCATTGCTTGTATGCATATGAGTTTAGAACCATCTACATGGGATTGAGTTCAGGAAACTCAGCCCTAGATAAGGCAGATTCTCCCTCAATTAGCAATCATTAATTGCCTTTAGCTCTTTGTCTATGGGTGAAACCTTGTGAGATTTCACCCATCCATGCTGACACATCAATTAGTGTTGTCATATTTTCAAGTTGTTATTATGTAACCACATCACTGGAATTTTATGGGCATAGTTTTTCTGTTCTATATAGTAGACACTATTTCACAGCAGATGTCCTGGATCTTTGGCTCTTACAATTTTCCCATCCCATGTTGCACCATGTTTCTGAAGCCTTATGTGTAGGGGTTATTGTAGATCTATCTATTGGGCATGGAAACTCAAGAGTCAGGGTCAGTTGTCCCTGTAGTTTGACAGGCCATGGCTTTCTCTAATGTTCTCTGTGAATTGTAAAATGCAGCTTCTTTCATGAAGAGGGGAAAGCTTATCTATACAGATAAGGGTAAGTACTTAGAATGAAGCTAGAAATTATACTGAATCAGGAAAGTTTTCTTTTATATTAACAGTTTTCATCAATGTTTTCATTTCAACCTCTCACTGGTCCTGGAATTTCTGCATATTGCGAGTGGCTTAATCAAAGTGTATATAACTTTCCTTTATTGCACAGTACATAAATGCCTCCCAAAACCTTATCCCAGAGTCTCTTTTATTTCCTCATACTCGTTCAGCATGCCGACACAGTCATCAAAATATGTTTGAACTCTACTTATCCTTGATCTGTCTGCTTGCCTTTTCTGCAGATCTGGTTTTGTTGTAGCTTGAATTTGTGAGAACATTGAAATGTGAGTCACTCTTCCTTTTCTTTTTCTTTTTTATTAATCATTCCATTACATTTGCTTACATCTTAAATGATATTCCCCTTCTCGATTACCCCTCTGCAAGCCCCCAGCCAATATCTGCCCTCTATCCTCTTCCCTTTGCTTCTATGAGGGTGTTCCCCCCACCCTTTCCCACCCCACTGTTCCATCATCCCCCTACATTGGGGCATCAGACCTCTACAGGACCAAGGGCCTCCTCTCATTGATGTCAGACAAGGCCATCCTCTGCTACAAATGTATCTGGAGCCATGAATCCCTCCCTGTACACTCCTTGGTTGTTAGTCCAACCACTAAATTCTGTCAATACAGCCCTCAAAGATAGGGCTCTTGCTAGGTATGATACAACAAAAACTATACATCCTTAACTCCTCCCCTACACTTGGAAGAGCCCTTTGTCAACCTCAGGCTGTGCTAAAATGGATCCACACCTCTGTGGTTGGTACACCTCAAATTTTAAATGAAGTAGATGAGTAATCCATACAGTGAAAGAATTCCTTGGCACAAATGTATGCTTCCATACTCAAAAGCCCTTCTTTTTTCTTGTTCTTATAGCTAAGGAAGAAAGGTCCACAGAATCAGAGACTTCTACACCTGAGGCCAGAAAAGAAGCTTAATGTTCTTAACATGAATTTTAAGGCATGTGGTTGGGCTGTATAAGCCATCAGGGAGAGCGATGGAGGGCTAATACCTCTGGAAAAAGAGAACATTTATGGTGTTTTTTTTTTTTTTTTTTATGTGCAGGGATATTGGAGACTGCAAGCATCCTTAAACTGAAGTAGGCTCCCAGAGTCATGATTTAGTTCCTAGTTAAGGGTGGATGGGCACAATCTGGCAAAAAGTCATATGAGAATAAATCCCACATTTTTGCCACAATGATTATTGGGCTGGCTGGGCTGAGAAAAGCATTATGGAGCACATGAGGGGGCCTGGAGCTGTGCCTAAGCTTCCTGGCAGACAAAGAGTACAGACTGCTGTCTAAGATTTGACTTCATCCATGTGTGAAAATCCTTTTGCCCTTTGTGTAAAGGTGCACTTTGAAGAACCCTCTAGACTGGCCTTGTTATTCAGTCACAGGGTGAATCATCATATATACTTACTTAAAGTCAAGATCTTAAAGCAAGAAGGAAAAGGCTCAGAAAGATTCTTGCCTTTTACTGTGTTCTGTCAAAAAGGCTTACTTTTATTCTGTTCTTCAGAATGTCTATGTGAAAATGGATGTGACATTGGTTTCCATTTTGGAAGCACATACTCCATGCCCATTCATAGTATGGTGTGATTGTATGAATGAATGAAACTCCTTGACTGGAAATTGTTTAGTTTTGCTGAAGATGAAGACAAAGTAATATGTCACAAGAGGCAGGAGTTGAGAGTATGTTCCACATATCTGCGGAAAACACAAAGATAGCAAGATTCAGAAAATGTATTGCTGGTAGAGCCTTACCTTGTCAGGAAAGATAATTTCAAGGAGGCCAAATAATTTCAAAAGTTCAAATGTCTTTTTTTTTAATTTTTATTAGATATTTTCTTCATTTACATTTCAAATACTATCCCCCTTTCCAGTTTCCTCTCTTCCCCTATATACTCCCCCCTCCTTGCTCCCCAACTTACCCACTCCCACTTCCTGGACCTGCCATTCCCCTGTACTGGAGCATACAATCTTCTCAAGACCAAGGCCTCTCCTCCCATTGATGGCCAACTATGCCATCCTCTGCTACATATGCAACTAGAGACAAAAAGGTCTGGAGGATACTGGTTAGTTCATATTGTTTTATATCCTATAGGGTTGCAGACCCCTGTAGGTTCTTGGGTACTTTCTCTAGCTCCTTCATTGGGGACCCTATGATCCATCAAATACATGACTGTGAGCATCCACTTCTGTGTTTGCCAGGCACTGGCATAGCCACACAAGAGATAGCTATATCAGGGTCCTGTCAGCAAAAACTTGCTGGCATATGAAATAGTGTCTGGGTTTGGTGGTTGTTTATGGGATGGATCCACAGGTAGGGCAGTCTTTCCTTCCATCTCAGCTCCAAACTTTGTCTCCGTAACTCATTCCATGAGTATTTTGTTCCCCATTCTAAGAAGGAACTAAGCATCTACGATTTGGTCTTCCTTCTTGAGTTTCATGTGTTTTGCAAATTCTATCTTGGATATTCTAAGTTTCCTGGCTAATACCCACTTATCAGTGAGTGCATATCATGTGTGTTCATTTGAGATTGGATTACCTTACTCAGGATGATATCCTCCAGATACATTGATTTGCCTAAGAATTTCATAAATTCATTGTTTTTAATTGTTGAGTAGTACTCCATTGTGTAAATGCACCATATTTTCTGTATCCATTCCTCTGTTGAGGAGCATCTGGGTTCTTTCCAGCTTCTGGCTATTATAAATAAGGCTGCTACGAACATAGTGGAGCATGTGTCCTTCTTACCGGTTGGAACATCTTCTGGATATGTGCCCAGGAGAGGTATTGCGGAATCCTCCAGTAGTACTATGTCCAATTTTCTGAGGAAGGGCCAGACTGATTTCCAGAGTGGTTGTACAAGCTCGCAATCCCACCAACAATGGAGGAGTGAACCTCATTCTCCATATTCATACCAGCATCTGCTGTCACCTGAGTTTTTGATATTAGCCAGTATGACTGATATGAGGTGGAATCTCAGGGTTGTTTTCACTTACATTTCACTGATGATTAAGGATGTTGAATATTTTTTCAGATGCTTCTCAGCCATTCAGTATTCCTCAGCTGAGAATTCTTTTTTTAGCTCTGACCTATTTTTTAATAGGGTTATTTGATTTTCTGGAGTACAGCTTCTTGAGTTCTTTGTATATATTTAATATTAGTCACCTACTAGTTTTAGGATTGGTAAAGATACTTTCCCAATCTGTTGGTGGCCTTTTTGTCTTACTGAAAGTTTCATTTGCCTTACAGAAGCTTCACAATTTTATGAGGTCCCATATGTCGATTCTCAATCTTACAGTAGAAGCTATTGAAGTTTTGTTCAGGAATTTTTCCCCTGTGTCCATATCTTCGATGCTTTTCCCCACTTTCTCCTCTATAAGTTTCAGTGTATCTAGTTTTATATGGAGTTCCTTGATCCACTTAGACTTGAGCTTTGTTCAAGGACATAAGAATAGATCAAATCGCATTCTTCTACATGATAACCACCAAGTGAGCCAGCACCATTTGTTGAAAAAGTTGTCTTTTTTCCACTGGATGGTTTTATAACCTATGTCCAAGATCAAGTGACCATAGGTGTGAGGGTTCATTTCTGGGTCTTTAAAACTATTCCACTGATCTACCTGTCTGTTGCTGTACCAGAACCATGCAGTTTTTACCACAGTTTCTCTGTAGTACACCTTGCGGTCAGGCATGGTGATTCAACCAGAGGTTCTTTTATTGTTCAGAATAGTTTTTGCTATCCTAGGTTTTTTGTTATTTCAGATGAATTTGCAAATTGCCCTTTCTAACTTAGTGAAGAATTGATTTGGAATTTTGATGGGGATTACATTGAATCTGCAGATTGCTTTAGGCAAGATAGCCATTTTTACTATATTAATCCTGCCAATCCATGACCATGAGAGATCTTTCCTTCTTCTGAGACCTTCTTCAATTTCTTTCTTCAGAGACTTGAAGTTCTTATCATACAGACCTATCACTTGCTTAGATAGAGTCACACCAAGGTATTTTATATTATTTGTGACTATTGTGAAGGATGTTGTTTCCCTAATTTCTTTCTCATCCTGTTTATCCTTGGTGTAGACAAAGGCCACTGATTTGTTTGAGTTAATTTTATATCCAGATAATGCACTGAAGCTGTTTATCAGGTTTAAGAGTTCTCTGGTAGACTTTTTAAGGGCACGTATATGTACTATCATATCATCTGCAAATGGTGATATTTTGAATTCTTCCTTTCAAATTTGTATCCCCTTGATCTACTTTTGTTTTTGTTTTTGTTTTGTTTGTTTGTTTGTTTGTTTTTATTTTCTCTGTCTAGGACTTCAAGTTCTATATTGAATAGGTAGGAAGAAAGTTGGCAGCCTTGTCTAGTCCCTGATTTTAGTGGGATTGCTTGCAGTTTCTCTCCATTTAGCTTGATGTTGGCTACTGGTTTGCTGTATATTGCTTTTATTTTGTTTAGGTATGGGCCTTTAATTCATGATCTTTCCAAGACTTTTATCATGAATGGGTGTTGGATTTTGTCAAATGCTTTCTCAGTATCTAACAAGATGATCATGTGGTTTTTGTCTTTGAGTTTGTTTAGATAGTGGATTACGTTGATGGATTTCCATAAATTAAACCATCCCTGCATCCCTGGGATGAAGCCTACTTGATCATGGTGGATGATCTTTTTAATGTGTTCTTGGATTCAGTTTGTGAGAATTTTATTGCATATTTTTGCATTGATATTCATAAGGGAAATTGGTCTGAAGTTGTCTTTCTGTGTTGGATCTTTGTGTAGTTTAGGTATCAGAGTAATTGTAGCTTCATAGAACAAATTAGGTAGAGTAACTTCTGTTTCTATTTTCTGAAATTGTTTGAAGATAATTAAAATTAAGTCTTCTTTGAAGGTTTAATAGAACTCTTCAATAAAGCCATCTGGTCCTGGGTTTTTTGTTTTTGGTTTTGTTTTTGTTTTTTTGGTTTGGAGACTATTAATGACTGCTTCTATTTCTTTAGGGAATATGGGACTGCTTAGATTGTTAATCTAATCCTGATTTAACTTTGGTACTGGTTATCTGTCTAGAAAATTGTCCATTTCATTCAGGTTTTCCAGTTTTTTTGAGTATAGCCTTTTGTAGTAGGATCTCATGATGTTTTGGATTCCCTCAGGTTCTGTTGTTATGTCTCCCTTTTCATTTCTGATTTTGTTAATTAGAATACTGTCCCTGTGCCCTCTAGTGAGTCTGGCTAAGGGTTTATCTATCCTGTTGATTTTCTCTAAGAACCAGCTCCTGTTTTGGTTGATTCTTTGAATAGTTCTTTTTGTTTCCACTTGGTTGAATTCATCCCTGACTTTGATTAATTCCTGTTTTGTACTCCTCTTAGGTGAATTTGATTCCTTTTGTTCTAGAGCTTTTACTTGTGCTGTCAAGCTGCTAGTGTATGGTCTGTCTAGTTTCTTTTTGGCAGCACTCAGAGCTATGAGTTTTCCTCATAGGACTGCTTTCATTATGTCCCATAAGTTTGGGTATGTTGTGGCTTCATTTTCATTAAACTATAAAAAGTCTTTAATTTCTTTCTTTATTTAGTCCATGACCAAGTTATCATTGAGCAGAGTGTTGTTCAGCATTCCCATGAATGTTAGATTTCTATTATTTATGTTGTTAATGAAGATCAGCCTTAGTCCGTGGTGATCTGATTGGATACATGGGATAATTTGATATTTTTTATCTGTTGAGGCCTGTTTTGTGACCAATTATATAATCAATTTTGGAGAAGGTACCATAAGGTGCTGAGAAGGTAAATCCTTTTGTTTTAGGATAAAATGTTTTGTAGATATCTGTTAAATCCATCTGTTTCATAACTTCTGTTAGTTTCAATGTGTCCCTGTTTAGTTTCTGTTTCCAGGTTCTGTCCATTGATGACTGTGGGGAGTTCAAGTCTCCCGCTATTATTGTGCGAGGTGCAATGTGTGCTTTGAGCTTTACTAAAGTTTTTGGAATGAATGTGGATGTCCTTGCATTTGGATCATAGATATTCAGAATTGAGAGTTCATCTTGGAAGATTTTTTCTTTGATGCATATGAAGTACCTCTCCTTGTCTTTTTTAGCACCTTTGGGTTGGAAGTCAATTTTATTCCTTATTTAAATGGGTACTCCATGTTGTTTCTTTGGACTATTTGTTTGGATTTTTTTCCAGCCTTTTACTCTGAGGTAGTGTTTGTCTTTGTCACTGAGGTGGGTTTCCTGTATGTAGCAAAATGTTGGGTCTTGTTGATTTAGCCTGTCTGTTTGTCTATATCTTTTTATTGGTAAAATGAATCGATTGATATTAAGAGATATTAAAGCAAAGTAATAGTTGCTTCTTGTTATTTCTATTGTTAGAGTTGGGATTCTGTTCTTGTGGCTATCTTCTTTTAGGTTTGTTGAAGGATTACTTTCTTGATTTTTCTAGGGCATAGTTTCCCTCCTTGTGTTGTAGTTTTCCCTTCATTATACTTTGAAGGGCTGGATTCATGGAAAGATATTGTGTGAATTTGGCTTTATCATGGAATACTTTGGTTTCTCCATCTATGGTAATTGAGAGTTTTGTTGGGTATAGTAGCCTGGGCTGTCATTTGTGTTCTCTTTGGGTCTGTATAACATCTGTCTAGAATCTCCTGATTTTCATAGTCTCTGGTGAGAAGTCTGGTGTAATTCTAATATGTCTCCCTTCATATGTTACTTGACCTTTTTCCCTTACTGCTTTTAATATTCTATCTTTATTTAGTGCATTTGTTGTTCTAATTATTATGTGTCAGGAGGAATTTCTTTTCTGATCCAGTCCATTTGGAGTTCTGTAGGCTTTGTTTATGTTCATTGGGCATCTCTTTCTTTAGGTTAGGGAAGTTTTCTTCTATAATTTTGTTGAAGATATTACTTGCCCTTTAAGTTGAAAATCTTCATCCTCATCTATACCTATTATCCTTAGGTTTTATCTTCTCATTGTGTCCTGGATTTCCTGGATGTTTTGAGTTAAGAAATTTTTGCATTTTGCATTTTCTTTGATTATTGTGCCATTGTTTTCTATGGAATCTTCTCCATCTTAGATTCTTTCTTACATCTCTTGTATTCTGTTGCTGATGCTCACATCTATGTTTCCTGATTTCTTTTCTAGGATTTCTATCTCCAGAGTTTGTCTCCCTTTGTTTTTTTCTTTATTGCTTCTGCATCCATTTTTTAGATCTTGGATGATTTTGTTCAATTCCATCACCTATTTAGTTGTGTTGTCCTGTAATTATTTAAGGGAGTTTTGTTTTTCCTTTTTAAGGACTTCTACCTGTTTATCAGTGTTTTCCTGTAATTCTTTAAGAGTTTTTTGTGCTTCATCTTTAAGGACTTTGCCTGTTTAGCAGTAGTCTCCTGTATTTCTTTAAGTGAGTTATTAATGCCCTTCTTAAAATCTTCTACCAGCATCATGAGATATGATTTTAAATATGTATCTTGCTTTTTGGGTGTATTGGGGTATCCAGGACTCGGTGTTTTGGGAGTACTGGGTTCTGATGATGCCAAGTGGTCTTGGTTTCTGTTAGTAAGATTATTACTTTTGCCTTTTGCCATCTGGTGATCGCTGGTGTTAAATGTTCTAGCTGTCACTGGCTGGAGCTTGATCCTCCTGTGATTCTAGTAGCCTCTGTCAGCACTCTTGGGAGTCCAAGTCTCTCATGAGTCCCAGTGGTCAAAGTACTCTCTGCAGGCAAGCTCTCCTCTGGCAGGGAAGGTGCACAGAGGTCTGGAGCTCAGCTCTGCCTCCTGGCTGAAGATGAAGGCCTGAAGGAACCCTGACCAAGAAGCTCTGATGCTTCTCGGGCCAGCCTGCTCTCCTGCACAGACTGGTCTCTGAGAGACCAGGGATACAAGATTGTGATTTCACCTGAGTCTCAATGTCAGAGCTCTCCCTGGAGGCCAACTCCACAAATGTCTTATATTAGTGATTTTGTGTCAGTTTGCAGTGTTCATTGTAGGGGAGATAATATGAAAATTAAAGTATTCTCCCAGAGCCATAACTCAGGCACTGAGATATCTGGGTGACTATTTTGTTGCTGTGATCAAGCAACTTAAGCAAAAAGGATTTTTTTTTGCTTAAGTTGCTTGATGCTTTGCAAAAGGCAAGACGAGCTTGAAGACACTGGTCGGTCACATTGGGTGTTCCTACACATATTAACATAATCAAGATAATTTCACAGAGACATCCCCAGAAGCCTATCTCCTAGGTGATGCTACATGCCATCAAGTTTGCAATTAACAATAAACATCAGCATACATTATCTTCTATAATATGGGTCAGCCTGGTCTAATCTCTGTTGAATGCCTACATAGAATGAAACTCTCAGATTAATAAGACAGTCCCATGGACCACTATGGAACTTTAACTGTACTATGTGTGATACTGGGTCTCCACGCTGTAAGCCTTCACTGAAAAATTGGTTTTGTCTGCTTCTATAATCACATGATACAATTCCTTATAATCAATTTCTTTGCCCCCACTGGGCTTTCATATGACTGGATCTGTCAATGGTCAACCATTCAATGATATCCTGGCTAGCTTTGTGCCAGCTTTTCAGAAATTAGAGAGAAAGGGTCCTCAACTGAGAAAATGTCACTATAAGATTGGGTTATAAGCAAGTCTGTAGGGCATTTAGTGAGTCATATTGGAGGGTCCAGACCAGTGTGAGTAGTGGTAAGCCCTGGGCTAGTGGTATGGGGTTCCATAAGAAAGTGAACAGAGCAAGTGATAAAGAGCAAGTTGACCTAGAAAATTGCACCCCTCAATGGCCTCTGCATCAGCTCTTGCCTCCAAGTCCCTGCCCTGCTTGAACTGCTTCCCTGATTTCCCTCAAGGATTGACTGTAACTAGACATGCCTTGTTTGTTTGCTTGTTTGTTTTTGCTAGTATTTCACCACATGAATTGAAATGCTAACTAAGAGGGGTGTAGCCTCATGGGTTTCTACCCCTACCCCACTCAACTAATGACTACTGTTGAATTTAAGGAACAATTATTGTCTTTGGTTGTATGCAACAATGCTGCTGTGCTGTTGTGAGCCCACCAGGCTCCAATGGTGAGTTCCAACCCCAGGGTCCTAAAGATGGTCTTGGTTAAAACCGAGTGGATCACAAAACATAATAATACATGAATGTAGGCTAGGAAGTAAAAGTCATCAGAGTGTACACTTGTGTGAAAAATATCAAAGAGTAGATTTAATCAATAAAACTCCCTTAACATATTTACACATGTCCTAATCATTAAGTTTCTCTAGAATCCTCTGTCACATGTGGATGTGCACCTCTATACCATGAGGCAACAGAAGTTTCTAGTTTCCCCTCAGATGATATGAGGAGCTATGATGCCTGTATACAACATAGGTGAGGGATGTGGGCAATCTTTCCATAAAGAGCTTCAACTCACAGGAATGAAGCTTCCAGAAGCTGAGCTCCCGTGCTTTCAGTACTCAGGCCAAGTCTTTTATTCGGCACACTACAATTGCAGCTTTTGTTGCTCCAGGTAATTTTCCTGGAAATATGGATTGTGCATTTAGTTAGAAGTAGATGATTCCACTACTAATCAATTTTTAAATTGTTCGTTTCTCGGGCAATTTGTGTATATGACACATATAGAAAAGAATCTATAAAACAAGTTGAATAAAAACCCAAGCTACAGAATAATGCACAGTATGATTCCTTTCAAAAAGCCCCAAACTTTCTAAAAGCAAACAAAAGATTGCTTGAAGATGCATTTATTGCTGGTAGGGGAAGGAGAACAAAAAATAGGAATAATTAAGATAAAATGTATAATAGTTTTTCTCTCTGTGGGGGAGAAAGGAAGAGCAAGCAGGAAGCTATAGAAGTAAGGAAAGTTCTGCCAGTTCTTCATCTCATCATAGTACATTTACATAGTACACATAAATTAATGATGTGTGTGTGTGTGTGTGTATGTGTGTACACCCAAAATTTGAGCACTCAAACAAAAAAGGCAAAAAGAATACATGATCAAAAGTGTACTTTGTGATTTCATATCAGAAACATTTTAAAGTCTGAAACAGGAGGATTCCCCTCATTCCTCAAACAGTGGCTGCCTGCGTGGGTTAGTAAAATGTTTAATCTTCTAAAGGCAATTTCCACCCTATGTCTGAAAATAGAAATTGTCAAACTAGCACTATACCAATGTATCGTAAATGAATTGTGAGCCACATGAAGAAATCAGATTTTTTAAAGCACACTTTTAAACACACTGTACTCTAATGCTATGAATCTTAAAAGATGGTTTTTCCTTCAATAGCAAATTTCTAATTAAGTGAATTTGGAATGGTCTTTTGAAATAGTAAATGTTATAGAAGGCAAGTGAGAGAAGACACAAGGACTGGAGCTTTATATCTTAAATATTTCTGGTCAATTTGAGAATCATGGGGTTTTGTTAAAGGAATTGGAGGGAGGAAACTTGGGAGGTGCTTGAAAGAGGACAAGGGTTTGTGTTATTAGATATTCATTTAAAATGTATAAAACCCAAAAATAAATAAATAGATATATAAATAAATAAATAAATAAATAAATAAATAAATAAATAAATAAATATTCCTTGTCAGTACCTAATGCGGAGACCTCTGTTCTGGAGAGCCCAGTCTAGAATTAGGAGCATAGCCATTGTATTAGTCAGGGTTCTCTAGAGTCACAGAACTTATGGGTAGTCTCTATATAGTAAAGGAATTTACTGATGACTTACAGTCTTCAGTCCAACTCCCAAAAATGGTCAGTAGCAGCTGTGAGTGGAAGTCCAAGGATCTAACAGTTGTTCAGTCCCACACGGCAAGCAGGTAAAGGAGAGAGAGCCTTCCTTCTTCCAATGTCCTTATATAGTCTTCAGCAGAAGATGTAGCCCAGATGAAAGGTTTGTGCCATCACACCTTTAGTCCCATATGACCTTGAACTCAGAGATCTCCCTGTCTTAATCTTCTGGAATCCGTAGCCACTATGCCTCAAGATCTCCATACCAAGATCCAGGGCAGAAACTTCTATCTCCCAGCCTCCAGATTAGAGTCACTGGTGAGCCTTCCAATTCTGGATTGTAGTTTATTCTAGACATAGTCAAGCGAACAACCAGGAATAGCCACTACAGCCATCAACCACACTCAGCCTCTACATATCCCCAGATGTGTCTTGGGAATCCTTACATTATAGAATTTGAATATATTTTTTTCCATCAGTAAATTAAGACACTAGGAAATTCTTCATTATAAGACATTCGTAAAAGGACTATGTGTGAAAATTGGGGTAGCATTGGAAATGTAAATGAGGAAAATACCTAATAAAAATATTAAAAAAGAAAAAAAATGCATTTCAAAAACATGATAGAATTATTTAAGTATGACTAACTTTAACTGTTTACAGTTATGATGTATTTTCTGGGGCTAGAGAAAATTTGGAAGACAGAAGATTCTAGTAAAAAGCATAGTAACATGATTGGGATATTAGTCTGTGTCTTCAATAAATAGGAGAAAGATACAGGAAAAGGAGAGGAAACAGAACAGGAGGAGATAGATGGGAAAGGATAGGGAAGAGATCTGCTTCCAATGATGGATCAGACTGGGAGAACTGATGTCTGCTTCCAGTCAATGACCAAAGACCTAGAAGAAGACAGCACAAGATCTATGTTCCAGCCCAAGGCCAAGTCTAAATGTAACAGAAGACTGATATTTCCGCCTAGAAAGAGAGGCATACACAAAGTCAATTTATCAATCCTCTGTTCTATTCCAGTGTCCAGTGAATTGAATGAGATTCACTCACATCGAAGAAGGCAAATAAGTTTTCCTTTATCTACAGACTCCAATGCTAATCTCATTGAAAACATCTTTACAGGCACACCCAGGATATCTGTGAATGCTCAGGTCCCATCAAGTTATTATATAATCCCAACTATCACAGTGAGTGGTTGCTCAGAAACATACAGAATAGTTCATAAGCCTGGGAGCAGATATCAGATGCTATGAAAATATTTCTATTTGGCATTAAGTGGGTGCCCTTAATATATCTTTTTCTTGGTCAACTATGTCTCCTCTGTATAACAGATAATTCTAAACCCTTCTAACCACCTCAGTTCTAGTCTAGCCTGTTTCCCATGCTGGATACAGAATTAAAATAGTCCCTCCATCTATTTCTTTTTCTGCCTGGGATGACTCTACAAGGTCATCTGAAGAGCCAAGTGCATCCTTTTTTGAACACACTTTGGAAAGAATTGGAAATAATCATATTATGGAGGGTAACAAAAAGCGATTAAAATCTGTATTAAATAAAAATATTCATTGGAAATAACATGTAGGATAAACCTGTGCTTTAAATTAGGCCTATTATCATACCTAAGATAAATGAGCCTATGGATAAAGATGATTGTTTTGTCTGTTATTGTTGATTTCTTGTTCTAACTCTACATTGTTCCTGAGGCTGTGGACAGACAGTATGGGCAAGGGGAAATGCAATAATCCAAGGTTGATTTTTTAATTTATTTAGATGTTCTTGTTTTTATTATTAGATATTTTCTTCATTTACAGGTCAAATGCTATCTCGAATACCCTATACCCTCTCCCAGCCCTGCTCCCCAACCCACCCACTCCTGCTTCCTGGTCCTGGTATTCCCCTGTACTGGGGCATATTAATGTAGCAACTTTCCATTTTTTTCTGTGGTAAGTCTCTCCCAAAATGTAGCTTATTTTCTCTCTCATATGGTGGATCCCTTTGTATTATCACAGAGAGCAGCAGAAGCGGGGTTACTCATTCTTATCCTAGACAATCAATAATGTAGTCACATCCATGCTTGTGAACAGAGACAATGATTTGGTATAAAAGATGGGCATCGATATCCTGAGACCAATGGGTAAAGAAAGGGATCGGGATTACCAGGTAGCAAATCCAGATAAAAGTCTAAACCCTATTAGAGTTGATAAGTCTCACCATCTCAGGGGGGTGGGCCTTTCTATTACCAAGAAGTCTGTAATACTTGTCAACAAACTTTCACTTTGTGGTAAGCCATTTTCCAGTATTTTTATTTTCTAATTGATGGAGAAAAAGCCATCTGCTAGATGGTACCTTTACTTTTGTGTCACTATGAAACACTAAAGAGAGGATAGATTTACGTTGACTCATGACTTCGTTGGGTCAATCCACAGCCATGTAGCCTCATGTGATTCAGCAGAAAAATCACTGGTGGCAATAATATTTCTTGGAGGAGCTTCTTTAGATTTGAGTGGGGAAACAGGAAAGGGCCAGTGAAAAATATATCCCTAAGGACATGCTCTTTCTCCAACTACTTTCTCCAACTAGACCTATCTCCTTACATTTCATCACCTCCCAATAATATCCTCAAATTGTGAACTTATGATACCAATCTCTTTGTTTAGTCACAGACATACCAAGGATCTTTTACTAATCTAAAGGTCTAGGTATTTCTTAACCCAGTCAAGCTGATAATGAATATTAACTACTGTTGGCTCAAAAGTATTTTAAAACACAGGCAGTAAGCAATAAACCTGCTTCAAGAACTTTATTTAGATCTTAAGGCAGACAGAAAGATAGAAGGGTGGTGACATTGGAGAATGGGGGGATGTTAAGTGGGTGAAGAAATGGAAAGACAAACAGATGGATCAGGATAGAAGGAAGAAGTGATAGCTAACTGAAGGTTTGAAGAATAAGATGGAAGAATAATTGGAGATGAGGCTGGTGTGAGCTGGGCTGTGTTCATGGTACCTGTATTGGCTGCCAAAGACATCATGTTGTCTCATAGTATGAATCAACACTTGGCACTTGGGAAAAACATTTTATACATATTATTTTAAGGAATCATGAGAAATGTGCTTTCCCCAAATCTGAATAATTAAAAGCCTTTAGTATGTGTGTGTGTCCACTTATATCTGTTAGTACTTATGTATCAGGGTGTTTTTCTGAAAGTCAGAGGAAAACCTTGGCTGTCAACCTCACATTTCTTGAAATATATATTTAGTTGTTCAATGCTATCTCTCTCTCTCTTTTTTTACATGTTTTAATTAGGTATTTTCTTCATTTACATTTCAAATGCTATCCCAAAAGTCCCCCATACCCTCCCCTGACCACTTCTTGGCCCTGGTGTTCCCCTGTACTGAGGCATCTAAAGTTTGCAAGACTAAGGGGCCTCTCTTCCCAATGATGGCCGACTAGGCCATCTTCTGCTACATATGCAGCTAGAGACACAAACTCTGGGGGTAATAGTTAGTTCATCTTGTTGTTCTATCTATAGGGTTGCAGACCCCTTCAGCTCCTTGGGTACTTTCTCTAGCTCCTTCATTGGTGGCCCTGTGTTCTATCCAATAGCTAACTGTGAGCATCCATGTCTGTGTTTGGTAGGCATTGGCATAGCCTCACAAGAGACAGCTATATCTGGGTCCTTTCAGCAAAATGTTGCTGGCATATGCAATGGTGTCTGAGTTTGGAGGCTGATTATGGGATGGGTCCCCAGGTGCAGCAGTCTCTAGATGGTCCATCCTTTTGTCTCAGCTCCAAGCTTTGTCTCTGTAACTCCTCCTATGCTATGAGTTTGAAAATTAAGTAGAAGATATGAAACTCTACTTTATTCTTTGTCTACTGCAACGCCTATGATCTTTGACTTCACCCATCTCCAATCACACAAGAGATAGCCTATTGGTTAAAAAAATAATAATTTCTATTAAGAATGGATATATTGTATATACTCTTCTGGCAGAATTTTGATCCATTGCTCCTGTCTTGCAAAAGAGGGCTATTTCTTCTCACAAAGTAGAATCATGCCTAATTTGGGGCTATTTTATTAAATTCTGCTGCTGGAGGTTTGGTGGCTTATTACTGATTCCTACTTACAAATAGGAATCAGTAATTATAAATCAATAATAATAACATTATATTCAATCTCTAAAGCTTCTTTTACCTCTTTGTCATCTCAACATATTTGAGTAGGTACTATTGGCATCCCCATGAGAGGTTCAGGAGATATTTACAACTAGTAAGTATCACAATTTGAAACATTCAAAGCTTGTCTTTCCCTAGAGTACATGGCCTTACGACCTCTTCCAGAAGAGGGGATGTATTGGTCAAAAAGTAATTGGATAGGCCTGGAATAAGATCCTTTCATTATATCTTACCACACTGGAGATAAGTCCTTCAATTGGTGAGTCTATGATAGATTGTCAAAATTATTACTGTGTGTCACTTGGATCATGAGAAGGTTATTTTTCTAAGGGAAACATAACTTTTATTGCTTACTAATATGTCTATACTGGTAAGCACTAGCCACTTCTCACCTTGTTGCCTGCCACTGCCAAGGTTCTGAAAAACGCTTGTCTGAAAGAACACCCAGTGGTCTTACCAACTGAGACAGAAATTGGAAACATTCTAGATGCTCCTCAACCAAAGAATTGATAAGGAAGATGTGGTCCATGTATAAATGGTATATTACTCAGCTGTTAAAAACAAGGACATTATAAAATGTGCAGGCAAATGGATGGAACTAGAAAATATCATTCTGAGTGAGATAACTAGACTCAGAAAAACAAGTACTAATAAGTACTTAATTATAAATGGACATTAGCCATAAAGTATAGGATAAATAGGATAACCAAGCTATAATACTCAAAGATGCTGAGTGACAAGGAGGACCCAAGGGAATATAATTGAATCTCAATCAGAAGGAGAAATAAAATAGATACCTGAGTAGATGGATGGAGGAAACAGGGTGGGGAAAGGATAGAAAAGGGAACAGGGCTAGGAATCAGGAATAAAGAGGGAAGAAGTCTGAGAGAGACACACACACAAAAAGAGACAGAGGTGTGTGTGTGTGTGTGTGTGTGTGTGTGTGTGTGTGTGTGTGTGAGAGAGAGAGAGAGAGAGAGAGAGAGAGAGAGAGAGAGAGAGAGAGAGAACAAAAGTCAGTGTGTGTGGGGGGTGCATCTTTAGGATAAAGGAGACTTCCAGGAATCTATGGAGGTGATCCTAGCTGAAAACTCTACTAGCTGACGATATGGAGCCTGAAGAGGCCACTTCCTGTAGCCAGTTGGGCCTTCTAGTGGAGGAAGGGAGCACCAATCTACTCACAAAACCTTTTACACAAAATTTGTCCTGCCTATAAGAAGTACAGGGATAAAAATGGAGCAGAGACTGATGAAATGGCAAATCAATGACTGGCTTGAGACAAACCTCATGAGAGACAGCCAGCTGCTGACACTATTAACAATATATGTCTGCTATGCTTGCAGACAGGGACCTGGCACAATTGTCTTCTGAGAAGCTTCATCCAGAAGCTGATGGAAACAGATGCAGAGACCCATAGCCAAACATCAGGTGGAGCTCAGGGAGTCTTGTGGAAGAGTTGGGGGAAGTTTTGTGGGAACATGAGGGATCAAGGACACCACAAGAAGACCTACAGAGTAAACTAATCTGGGCCCAAGGAGACTCATGGAGACACAACCACCATGCATGAGCTGGATATAGGCCCCCTCCACAAATGTAGCAGATGTGACCCTTGTTCTCCATGTGGGTCACCTAACAATTAGAATTGGAGAGGGGGGGGGGGCTGTCTCTGACTGAATTGCCTTCCTTTGGATCCCTTTCCCATAGCCAGACTACCTTGTCTGGCCTCAAAAGGAGAGGACGCACTTATTCCTGCTGCAAATTGATGTACGAAGGTGGTTTTACCCTTGTGGTTCTGCTCCCCTTCTCTAAGGAAAAGGGGATGGGGGGTTGGGGGAAAGGGTGAGAGCGTAGGTCAGGGAGGATGGGAGGGAGGCTACAATCAAGTTGTGAAGTTAATAAATAAATAAATTAATGAGAAAAAAATAGCTCATGACACTTTGTCACATCTGTGGGCTCATTCTTCCTTATCATATGCTGTCTTAATCTAATGTAGACAAAGCATGTCTGGAGGGGAGGCTCTGTAGTTAAGAGTGCTTGATGATGTTGTGGAAGAACTGAGTTTAACTCCCAGCCCCATGCCAGACAGTCCACAACTCTCTGTCACAGAAAGGGCATCATACCTCCTGCTCTGGCCTCAGAAGATGTCTGTACTCATGCACTTACCATGCCAGCAATGCAAATATGGACCTGTGACTCCAATTAAAATTAAACTTTAATGTGAACCAAGTATTGAGTCATTACTCTTAATTCATTTCTCCTTAATAATTTAATGGTAAACATACACAATGGTCAACTGAGAATAATCATGCTATCACCATTGGTTCTGAGGCCAATCTGGAAAGTGAAATTTAGGATGAGCACAATATAGAAATTTCTCTCCTTGCTACTGCTAACTCTGGAGCAGATATGCAGGGCTAGTGCCATTTTTGTACGAGATACACAGCTGGCATGAATCCAACCAGTTTTTTCTGAGACCCATGACTGATGTAGTCTTGACACAATAGTCTAGAAATAAATAGAAGAAATTTTCTTTAAAACCTCATTGCTTTTAGTGAGACAGGCAGATGAGAGTAAACCAAAAACAAGCCCTGTCACACATAGAAAGGGACCTATCCCTCCCCTCCCACAAACACACAAGGCTAAGATGAGTCCTCATCCTTTCTCTCCTCTGGAGGCATAAGTGAGACACATTGAACACTTTTTTTTTCCCTGAATATTTTCGTGAAGAGGAAAAAAACAAAAAACAAACAAAGGGATGCGAAGGCCACCAGAGTATCCTTAAGGGGTCAGAGTAGAAAGATCCTAAACCACTACCTCTCAGGTTGGTGGGTTACAAACCCTTCTGAACCTGAATGACCCTCTCATGAGCTGGAGATCACCACAACATGAACTGCATTATAGCGTCACGGCATTCAGAAGGCTGACAAGCGCTGCTGTGAAATACAAGAAAGAAAAGGGTTCCTTTCCTGCCCAAGCACAGGCACTTCACAGGACACCATTTCTGAAATGGCCTCTTCCGCCTCTTCAGCATAAAGTGTGTGAGCTTAAACTACAGCCTAACTCCAAACAATAGGACCCTCAACTTTTATAGTTTTGATTTACAACTTCCCTTTATCCTGGGTCATGTAACCACTTCCACAGCAGAACATGTTTTTGGCTATAATCACTCATATTTAGCTCAAAAAAATTCCCTCTTTCTCTATTTTTATTAATTTTTAAAATTAATTATTTTATTTATTAAATCCCAAATTTTGTCTTCCCACTAAGTACCCCCTCCCAGTTTGCTCTCCCAGAGTTCATCACTCCATCCCCCCATCCCTTCACCTCTGAGAGGGTGCTCCTCTCCCCCTTGACCCTCAAGTATTCAACTCTATTTTTCCTGGCTAATTTTGTTAGCACCCTACTGGAGCATATGCAATTTCTTTTTATTCTTTGCACAAAGCACACACCAACTCACATTATTTTTACTTTTTTGTGGGTTTCTGTCACAGTATTATTTGAACAAATGAAGATGAAACACCTTAGTTGGAAGATAAAGTGAATGTGGTCTGAATTTCCATCTTTGGGAAACTGTATATAACACTCTCAGAGTCCGTAACACCCAAAGTCCTCCCCGACAGTCTGAATACACCAATAATTTATTACCTGCACAGTTCCATGGCAAAATCTATACGGGAAGGAGAAAATGTATTTTTCTGCTTTAGGAGCAAGAAAATCAATCTGTAGCTGCTTGACAGATTCTGATCTTGTGATTTAGGTGTCCTTAATCAGAGAAATCTCAAGAGCAGAGCACATCAGAATAATAAAGAAGGAACTTGGAGTTCTCCACCTGCCAGGTTGGGTAGAATGTGTGACTTCACACCAGTGAGTCCTACAGTCACTCAGCTGTTTATGTTTGTGATGCTTGCTCCTAGCTTGTAGAGCTTTCTGATGCTATTGAAGGATTCTGCAAGGTTAGCAAAGAAAGACTGAATTCATAGCAACAGTTGGTTTGAAATCTGTCTGGGGTCTCCTCTGTATGTCAAGGCTTCTTTAGAATTGATGCCTTCAAAGAAAAATTCCCTTTTCTTACTTGCTGGTTTCAGTCTCAGATCTCTAGGGACCTTGGAACAAGTTGTATAGATAACTGGCTTGAAACTCAGGCATCGGAATGCTTTCTCCTTAGTCGAATAAAGTTTAAAATATGAACTTGGAAAGATATTGAGAAAGTCTAGCTTTACAGTCATCAAAATTTGTCTTGGCCACAATAGAAAGGCAATATATGGGGTAGGAGTATTGAAAAGAAAAGTAGAAACAAACTTGGGTCATGCTACTTGGCTGGAATATCAACACAGCCCATCAAGAATACACATCTATTGTGGGGCAATGGGCTACACGCAGACAGCCTGGTTTCCAGTTGAGGCTACATCTTGAACCCCAGGACCCGGTAGTGATAATTCACTTACATGGGATGGAAGGAGTTCTCTCAAGTCTCCTGGACCCTGGCTCCTGTTGGAGTTACCGCCCCCACAACCCCCACAGAAGATGTGTGGCTATCAGCCACTTAGGAACAGCACCAAGCCCTCTTACATGCAAATAAGGTTTCTCCCAAACTCAAGCCAAAAGAGAGCAGCCCAAGCCAAAGAGAGGGGTTTCCTGTCAAACTCTAAATCACTTCCAGAACTGTATATAGGGAGAGCCATGCAGGGAATTAAAGGAATGCGAGAACTACTCCTTTGTCTGACCCTTTTGTTCCAAGAGCTGTAACACTTGGGAAGAGATCTGTGGATTGTCAGCTGTTAGCTGACCCAGGAGTTACCAAGCGACCTGGAAGGCATGGCAGAGGCTTCATCTCCCTGCCTGCACTCACTTCCCTCGCTGGGGCCTTCCCACTCGGCCTGGATAGAGATCTCCATGGAAAACTTTTGGTACCTAGGCCCACAATTTATACATACCCACCTCTTTTTCTGGCTTCTTAGCCCTCATTAAGTCCATCAATGTAGTACGTACTCATCAAGTTATTTTTAAAATAAGAAATAATTACATAGCTTAAACAATGCTATATAAACATTAGCTTCTATGATATCTTTAATATAGATTTATTACAAATATCATAATAATCGTTCTTCAAACCAAGATCTTCTAGTAGCTTGTTTTGGCATGGTATGTGGCAAAAGTAAACAGAGGCTCGATCTTTCTAGAGTGACATGACCCTGTGACTTCTGAACTGCTCTATTACTCAGATCTTTATAAACAGGGCATAGAAAATAAAGGAAAATGAACATGTGCTTATTCTACTGCATCTACAAACACTGAAAGGAGCCTTCAGGATTTATGCTATTTTCTGAAGAAAATGTAAAAAATAGTCTATAGGAATAAGCTAGGTGGATGCACTCTGGAGTTCTGTTTCTAGAAACTAGGCAGGAGCTGAAATGAATGGATGAGGCCTATCTGAATGCACCTTCTTTATATTTAAGAATCTCTGGCCGATCCCTAGGACTCTTGTATAAAGGACCATGATGGGTCTGATATCAAATGATGGACATACTATCTACTCACTGAAAGACTAAAAATAATTAATATTTAAGCTCTGGCAGAAACTTGAACGTATTTCATTAATGCTGGAAGCTCTATCCTACTGTATAATTATACAAACAGCATGATACTAGAACAAAACAGTCATGTAGGTAAATGAAATAAATAAAAGACATGAATATAGATTCATGAAGTTAAGATTACCTCATTTTTATGTGCCAAACTTACAGTGACAAAAAATAACATCTTCCAAAATAGTGCTGAGAAAAATATGAAGCAACATCCTGCATCTATGTCATATGATTTTAAAATGTTTCTTTTTTCCACAACATGTGTACAAATTGGATATGATTTACAAGTAGATTAGATATACTGCCATGAACATTGATTTAATTGGCCACATGGTGTAATGTGTGTAGCTGCAAGAAAATTTGTCTAAGTTTGATCAACTGACTAAAATATATAAATAATAACTAGTACATTGCTTAATACCAATAGAAAGGAGTGGAGAATCAAATTTGATACTTTATACACCAAACACTAAATATGATTTAAAACACTACTCCAAAAATTTACATAGCCTAAATAAAACCAAAAGTCATGCAAAGTTAATTTGTTTCCTAAGCATTATAGAAAATATATCTACAAAGGCTAGAGATTTGTTTATTTAAACATCAAAAAGTTTGGATCAGTAAAAACCATATTTTCTTTTTTTTTTTTTTTCCATTTTTTATTAGGTATTTAACTCATTTACATTTCCAATGCTATACCAAAAGTCCCCCATATCCACCCACCCCCACTCCCCTGCCCACCCACTCCCCCTTTTTGGCCCTGGTATTCCCCTGTACTGGGGCATATAAAGTTTGCAAGTCCAATGGGCCTCTCTTTCCAGTGATGGCCGACTAGGCCATCTTTTGATATATATGCAGCTAGAGTCAAGAGCTCCGGGGTACTGGTTAGCTCATAATGTTGTTCCACCTATAGGGTTGCAGATCCCTTTAGCTCCTTGGCTACTTTCTCTAGCTCCTCCATTGGGAGCCCTATGATCCATCCATTAGCTGACTGTGAGCATCCACTTCTGTGTTTGCTGGGCCCCGGCATAGTCTCACAAGAGACAGCTACATCTGCGTCCTTTCAATAAAATCTTGCTAGTGTATGCAATGGTGTCAGCGTTTGGATGCTGATTATGGGGTGGATCCCTGGCTATGGCAGTCTCTACATGGTCCATCCTTTCATCTCAGCTCCAAACTCCGTCTCTGTAACTCCTTCCATGGGTGAAAAACCATATTTTCAATTAAACTGAAAATAGTTAATCAAATTTATATTCACCAATGAAAAGTGATCAGAGAGATACATAAACAATATTTCATAGTATAAAACAAAGAAGTTAAATTGACTTACAAAACCAAATACTAAAATAGTAATAGCTTATAAATTTTTTTTTAACCTTGTAAATAACATTAAACTGAACTGGGCTGGAGAGATTGCTTAGTGGTTAAAAGCACTGATTGTTCTTCCAGATGTCCTGAGTTCAATTCTCAGCAACCACAGGGAGGCTCACAACCATCTGTAATGGGATCTGATGCCTTTTTCAGTTATGTCTGAAGAACATTATACATAAACATTTATACATAAAATAAAATAAATAACTACAACCATCTTCAACTCCCAAATTAATGACTTAATTTTAGGATTTTCAAAGAGGTTCATAAATTCTATGTCTCCAGATTGTGGTCCCACATATCTCAGAGTTTGGGAGAGTATCAGGCCCATAGATGTCTCTTTCTTTATATTTGTTAAAATTAAGAATTCTGAATTGTGATATATTACCCTAAGTAGCTTTGTTGAATATTATCTTGCTCTCCCATAATTCATGTGAAGTTGTTGAAAGGAAAAACGTCATGAGCAATAGGGAAAATCTCTTAACAGAAAGGGCTGTGACCCAGGCAGTTCTTCATCCAGCTGTATTGTTATTAATAAATACGAGATCAGGCCCAGTACAAGCTTACTGAATACAAGTTACTGGCTAAACGTAAGAGAGCAAACCCTTGGCAGCTTCTATGCAGAGCAAGCCGTGGAAGTTCTGCTCTAGGTGAGCTCAGGGACAGGAGAAATACATTCCTAAGTAAGAAGCCTTGATCTGTAAAATTAACTGAAAATAATCTCATTTGTGTAGAACATAAAATTTTAATAGTGAATACCTAGTACCAAAACCATGTCTCTGTAAAATTTAATATAATAAACTTTCATCTTTGGTAGAAGGAGATGAGAAAACCCAGATTAATAAGTTTTCACATAAGTTTGGGTAATATCGTGCTGTCTGAGATAGCCTTGTTTTTAATATTGTTCAAATCAAAGATTCCATGTTTGAAGATATCAGAAGATAAGTATCGGAATTACAGTTTCAAAATTAATAACGAAGACAAGTGAATTGAAAAAAGATAGCATGAACTGGAAATGAAATAAAACGGAAGATGTTTGAGTGTGCAACTGTATCTGATATCTCACGTAGTCCACTTAAAGGGAGAAAGGTTTATTTTGGTTCTTTTCTTCACTCTCTCTTTCTTTCTCTTTCTCTTTCTCTTTCTCTTTCTCTTTCTCTTTCTCTTTCTCTTTCTCTTTCTCTTCCTCTTCCTCTTCCTCTTTCTCTTTCTCTTTCTCTTTCTCTTCCTCTTTCTTTCTCTTCTTTCTCTTTCTCTCTTTCTCTTTCTCTTTCTCTTTCTCTCTCCCTCTTCTCTCTCTCTCTCTCTCTCTCTCTCTCTCTCTCTCTCTCTCTCTCTCTCTCTCTCTCCTGTTTTATAGGTCCACAGCATCACAGTCATGAGCAGAGAAAGCAACTGAATACCATGACCAAGTATGCTAGAAAGAAAAGACAGCAGGGACCCAAACTTCACTTCAAGGCCATCCTTTCAATTTTCTCAAACCTCAAACCTTTTAATAGGTTATTCCTTCTAAAGATTCTCCCACCTCTCTGTACCATCACAGGTTGTAGTGCCAGGTTTAGCTCAGTGGCCTTTAGGTACCATTCCTTATTCAAACTATATATCCTAGTTCGTATTTGTTTTCCATTGCTTCATTGAACACCACAATTAAAATCATCTTTTGAATAGAAAAGTTTATTTCAACTTACAGCTCCCACATGGCAATTCAACATTAAAATAATCAGTATAGGAACTCAAGGCAGGAACTGATGTAGAGACCTTAAAGGAATGCTGCTTACTTGCATGTTCCATCTGATTCTTCAGGTGCCTTCCTTACAGAATGCAGGCCCACCACCAAAGCCTAGAGATAATACTGTGCACAATGAGCTGGACCACGTGATATCAATCAGCAAACAAACAAACAAAAAATGTTCTCCAGACATTCACTTAGCCCAATCTGATAGAGGCAATTCTCTAATAAAGGTTCACTTTTCCAAGGTGTCTCAAGTTTGTGTCATGTTCCCAAAAATCAACTAGCACAGAACTACAAAAATAACAGCAGAACATTGTGTTTTGCTACATATACAAGAGACATGTCTCTAAAAGAAAATGAAACTAATGACTGAGAGCAAATGCATTCAAGCAAAAGGTAAGAGCTAAAATAGAAAGAGAAGATTTAAAAGTGGAACACCAGTTACTAATCAAGCAAAAGCAAGGATCTTCAATATTTATTTTTTTCCTTCAGGTTTACAAATTCTCAGTTCTTCATTCTTGCACACCAGAATTTCAGTTCATATTACATCCAGCTCATCTACTCTACACATAACTGCACTACCCATAACAAGGAACGTGGTCCTTTGAACAAGAAATCTTAACAGCTTCTTCATGATGCTTCCCAATCAGATATTTCCTGAGACAGCTCCTCCATATCATCTTTTACCTCTTCCAATACTCAGTATTCCCCAATGGCATGTTCACTTTCTGCCAAAGTCTTGAGTATTTATTTCACTGACAATGCAGAAGCAATCTAAAGAAAATATTCATAACTGGCCAGCCAGTGTCTTTGTCCAGTTTCATTTCTCTCCTGTTAGATTTGGGGAAGAGGATCTTATTTGAGTTTAACTATGAACAATTGTACTCTAATTCACCTCTACATTTCACCATTGTCATTGAAGCAAA
Source organism: Mus musculus (assembly GCF_000001635.26). NCBI lineage: Eukaryota > Metazoa > Chordata > Mammalia > Rodentia > Muridae > Mus > Mus musculus. The sequence continues at coordinate 9,816,579 of NC_000077.6, read as the reverse complement.
TCATCAGACAAATTTTTATCTATTTCAAGAATCATAATATTTTGTAAAACTCTGTTTTAAATGTTTTCATTTGCATTAAAAATGTAAAATGACAAAACCCTCAACTGATTCTTCGGCTAATGACTCATTGAATTATTTCTTTCTCTTCATGAGAAAATCTCCTTAAGTCTTACTTTTTATGTTTTTTATTCTTAGGTTTGATATTTTGATAGAAATATAATGATTGTACATATTTCTGGGTGTTGTGTGATACATAGATAGATGATTAGATAGATAGAGTGATAGATAAATAGATCGATCGATAGATAGATAGATAGATGATAGATAGATAGATAGATAGATAGATAGAGTGATAGAGTGATAGAGTGATAGAGTGATAGGTAGATAGATAGATTGATAGAGTGATAGAGTGATAGAGTGATAGGTAGATCGATAGATAGATAGATAGATAGATAGATAGATAGATAGATAGATAGATGATAGATATATATGATCTGTAACTAAATCTGAACTATTAGCATATTTATTACCTTAAGCATCCCACATTTCTTTGTAGTCAGAAATGAAAAGTCATAGCCTACAGTGGTTTTGACATGCACATTATTCTGGACCAAATTTACCTCACTGCAACACCAGAGTTTATTTCTTCTCATTTCAATAGTTTTCTTTGTACTCAAGCTCTCCCCATCCTCCTTCTCCATGATTCCCTTCAGCCTCTACTGAAGGGAATCATGGAGTCTCGTGACTTCTATCAACTTCTAGGAGAATAGCTCTATGAGAAACTATACGAATGGTATTATCTTGTACTTATCTTTTTGTGCCTAGGCTATTTACCTTAACACTGTCTTTCACTCCCATTCAAGTTGCAAATGACAAAATTTCAGCTTATTATGGCTAAATAATATTCATGAGTTTTCAATAACTGTCTGCAATGATAGTCACTTATTCTGTCTAACACTCATAGTGGAAACATCATTGAAGCATAAGAGCTCCAGTTCAAAGGCTCAGAAAATATTTTCAACAAAAATCATAGGACAAAATCTCCCTGACCTAAAGAAAGAGATGGGTATACACATACTAAAACCTTACAAGACACCAAATAGATTGAACCAAAGAAGAAAAACCTTTCACCACATAATAATAAAAATATTAAATGTACAGAACAAATAAATATTTTTTAAATTGGGTATTTATTTCATTTACATTTCCAATGCTATCCCAAAAGCCCCCCACATGCTCCCCCACCCACTCTCCTACCCACCCACTCCCACTTCTTGGCCCTGGTGTTCCCCTGTACTGAGGCATATAAAGTTTGAACGACCAATGGGCCTCTCTTTCCACTGATGGCCGACTAGGCCATCTTCTGATTCATATGCAGCTAGACACGAGCTCCAGGGGGGTATTGGTTAGTTCATATTGTTGTTCCACCTATAGGATTACAGATCCCTTCAGCTCCTTGGGTACTTTCTCTAGCTCCTCCATTGGGGGCCCTGTGATCCATCCAATAGCTGACTGTGAGCATCCACTTCTATAGAACAAATAAATATTATTAAAAGCCTCAAGGTAAAAAGGATAAGTAACATATGAAAGCAGTCTTCTTAAAATTACACCCACCTTCTTAACAGAGACTCTGAAATTCATATGAGCATGATGTTTTGTAGTCTGTGAGACACAACTGATACCAGCCCAGACTGCCAAATTCAGCAAAGCTTTCAATCACCATATATGGAGATATGTTATTCCATGACAATACCAAATTTAAATAATATCTATGCACAAATTGAGTCCTAAAGAAGATACTGGAAGGAAAACTCCTACCCCCAAAAATGTTAACTACACCCAAGAAAAAAATAAATGAATAATTTCACACCAGCAAAACTAAAAGACAGAGAACACACACATAAATACACATTCACATACACATTACCACCATAATCAATATCAAAGTTACAGGAATTAATAATCATTGCTGTTTAGTATCTCTCAATATTAATGGGCTCAATTACCCAATTAAAGGACACAAACTATCACAATGGATGTGAAAACAGAATACAAGAGACACACCTTAACATCAGAGATAGATATTACCCCAGAGTAAAGGGTTGGAAAATGATCTTTCAAGTAAATGAACCCCAGAAGCAAGCAGGAGTAGCCATTCTAATATCTAGTAAGGTAGACTTCCAACCAAAATAATTTAAAAGTGATGAAGAAGGAGGAAATTCCATACTCATCAAAGAAAAAACTCAACCAAAATAATTTAAAAGTGATGAAGAAGGAGGAAATTCCATACTCATCAAAGAAAAAACTCCACCAAGATGATGTCTCAATTCTGAGCATCTCTTTGTCACATGCAAGGGCACCTACATTTGTAAAGGAAATACTTACTAAAGCTTAAATCATATATCAAACCACAAAAACTTACATGGGAGACTTTAATACCTGTATTAGTCAGGGTTCTCTAGAGTCACAGAACTTACAGATAGTCTCTAGATAGTAAAGGAATTTATTGATGACTTACAGTCGGCAGCCAATTCCCAACAATTGTTCAGTCGCAGCTGTGAATGGAAGTCCAAGGATCTAGCAGTTACTCAGTCTCACGCAGCAAGCAGGCGAAGGAGCAAGAGCAAGAGCTAGACTCCCTTCTTCCAATGTCCTTATATTGTCTCCAGCAGAAGGTGTAGCCCAGATTAAAGGTGTGTTCCACCACACCTTTAATCCCAGATGAAAGGCGTAGCCCAGATTAAATGTGTGTTCCTTAAACTCGGAGATTCAATCTTCTGGAATTCATAGCCACTGTGGCTCAAGATCTTCAAACCAAGATCCAGATAAGGATCTCCAAGCCTCCAGATAAGGGTCACTGGTGAGCCTTCCAATTCCGGATTGTAATTCATTCCAAATATTGTCAAGTTGACAACCAGGAATAGCCACTACAATCCACCCCTTGTCAACTTGACACAAATAATATCTCATGTTCACATAAAACAATAACAAGGTTGTAAATACGCCTAACATGATATAACTATCCCTCGTACAATCGCAAACGCATTAGTAAATTTACAATGGGCATTCATATTACTTTATAATCCTCGTTTCTGCAACTGGTTACGTGGCCTTAATTGGTATTTATAACTACCTTCCTCTACTACCCATTCTGTATTTCCTTCACCTTCAGCCAGCACCTCAGCAGGTCTTGGCTCTTTTCCTGGAGGATTGACCCATACCTTCATTCCTGATGGGTCTGTGTCCTTTGTCATCCTGCTTGGATTAGGCTGTTGTAGTTTCCCATTGACTTTAATCACAGGACATGGTAGTACTAAGAGACGCCCTAAGGGATCTCCTACACTCCAGACATAATCTTGCTTACCACCATTGTGAAGAGGTAATCCAATTTCCCCATGGTAATCTGGATCTATCACCCCTCCTAACACTGTTATTCCTTTTTTAGCCTGTTGGTTTAAGGGCATTAGAAGCCCAAAATGACCAGGGGGAAGTCTGAGCTTCCAGTTCAATGGAATGTTTGTTGTAGCTCCTGGTAGGAGCACTCCCCTCTCTGGAGCCAAAACTTCTAGGCCAGCAGAACCTAGAGTTATGGGGACAGGAAGCAAAAATTTTCCTAGAGGGTCACTAGGAGTGATAGTAAGTGGAACTATTCCGTTTTCCACCCCTTGATTCCTGGACCCATGAATCCTGGCTATGGGTGAAACTGTACCATATATCGAGCGCTGATTCAAAGCATATACTGCCTTCTGAAGAACTCTACCCCAGCCTTCCAAGCTGTTACCACCTAATTGGCGCTGTAACTGCGTCTTCAAAAGGCCATTCCATCTTTCTATCAGCCCAGCTGCTTCAGGATGATGGGGAATGTGGTAAGACCAGTGTATTCCATGATCGTGGGCCCACTGTCGTACTTCTCTGGCTGTGAAATGAGTTCCTTGGTCAGAAGCAATACTGTGTGGAATACCATGACGATAGATGAGGCATTCTGTCAGTCCGTGAATGGTGGTTTTAGCAGAGGCATTACGTGCAGGAAAGGCAAATCCATAACCAGAATAAGTATCTACTCCAGTAAGAACAAAACGCTGTCCTTTCCACGAAGGAAGTGGTCCAATGTAGTCAACCTGCCACCAGGTTGCTGGCTGGTCACCTCGAGGAATGGTGCCATATCTGGGGCTCAGTGTTGGTTTCTGCTGTTGGCAGATCTGGCAATCAGCAGCAGCAGTAGCCAAGTCAGCTTTGGTGAGTGGAAGCCCGTGTTGCTGAGCCCAAGCATAACCTCCATCTCGACCACCATGACCACTTTGTTCATGTGCCCATTGAGCAATGACAGGGATGGCTGGGGAGAGAGGCTGACTGTCCACAGAACGGGTCATCTTATCCACTTGATTATTGAACTCCTCCTCGGCTGAAGTCACCTTTTGGTGAGCATTTACATGGGACACAAATATCTTCACATCCTTTGCCCATTTGGAGAGATCTATCCACATACTTCTTCCCCAGATGTCTTTCTCACCAATTTTCCAATTGTGATCTTTCCAAGTCCCTGACCATCCAGCCAATCCATTGGCTACAGCCCATGAGTCAGTGAATAATCGTACATCTGGCCACTTCTTCTTACAAACAAACTGTAATACCATGTGTACTGCCCGAAGTTCTGCCCACTGTGAAGATTTCCCTTCACCTGTGTCTTTCAAGGTTGTCCCAGAAAGGGGTTGTAATGCTGCAGCTGTCCACTTCTGGGTGGTGCCTGCATAACGTGCAGAGCCATCAGTAAACCAGGCTCTAGTCTTCTCCTCTTCGGTCAGTTGATCATAGGGAACACCCCATGAGGCTATAGGTGCATGCTTGGCAGCAGATGGCATTGTAACAGGAGTAGAAACCATAGGCATTTGAGCAACTTCTTCATGTAACTTGCTTGTGCCTTCAGGACCTGCTCTGGCCCGATCACGTATATACCACTTCCATTTGATAATAGACTGCTGCTGTGCACGTCCCACTTTATGACTTGCAGGGTCTGATAGTACCCAGCTCATGATGGGTAATTCAGGTCGCATAGTGACTTGGTGTCCTATTGTCAGACGTTCAGTTTCCACTAAGGCCCAATAGCAGGCCAAGAGCTGTTTTTCAAAGGGAGAATAGTTGTCTGCAGATGATGGTAGAGCTTTGCTCCAAAATCCCAAAGGTCTTTTCTGTGATTCACCTACAGGGGCCTGCCAGAGGCTCCAAACAGCATCTCTATCAGCCACAGACACCTCAAGTACCATCGGATCTGCTGGGTCATATGGTCCAAGTGGTAGAGCAGCCTGCACAGCAGCCTGGACCTGTTGAAGGGCCTTCTCCTGTTCCAGGCCCCACACAAAGCTAGCAGCTTTCCGAGTCACTTGGTAAATAGGCCTAAGTAACACACCCAAGTGAGGGATGTGTTGTCTCCAGAATCCAAATAGACCCACTAAACGTTGTGCTTCTTTCTTGGTTGTAGGAGGGGCCAGGTGCAATAACTTATCTTTCACCTTAGAAGGAATATCTCTGCATGCCCCACACCACTGGACTCCTAAGAATTTCACTGAGGTAGATGGTCCTTGAATTTTGGTTGGATTTATTTCCCATCCTCTGATACGCATATGTGTTACCAATGAGTCCAAAGTGGTTGCTACTTCCTGCTCACTTGGTCCAATCAGCATAATGTCATCAATATAGTGCACCAATGTGATATTTTGTGGAAGATCCAAACGATCAAGATCCCTTCTAACTAAATTATGACACAGGGCAGGAGAGTTAATATATCCTTGAGGCAAAACTGTGAAGGTATACTGTTGGCCTTGCCAACTGAAAGCAAATTGCTTCTGGTGGTCCTTATGGACAGGTACTGAGAAGAAGGCATTTGCCAGATCAATAGCCGCATACCAGGTGCCAGGAGATGTGTTAATTTGCTCAAGTAACGAAACTACATCTGGTACAGCAGCTGCAATTGGAGTTACTACCTGATTTAGTTTTCGATAATCAACTGTCATTCTCCATGATCCATCTGTTTTCTGCACTGGCCAGATAGGAGAGTTAAACGGAGATGTGGTGGGAACCACCACCCCTGCGTCTTTCAAGTCCTTGATAGTGGCAGTAATTTCTGCAATGCCTCCAGGAATACGATACTGTTTTTGATTCACTATTTTCTTTGGCAAAGGCAACTCTAAAGGCTTCCATTTGGCCTTTCCGACCATAATAGCCCTCACTCTACAGTTCAGGGAACCAATATGAGAATTCTGCCAATTTCTGAGTATATCTATCCCAATTATACATTCTGGAACTGGGGAAATCACCACAGGATGTGTCCGGGGACCTACTGGACCTACTGTGAGTCGGACATCAGTCAAAACTCCATTAATCACCTGCCCTCCATAAGCCCCTACTTTAACTGGAGGGCCACAATGTTTCTTGGGATCCCCTGGGATCAGTGTCAACTCAGAACCAGTATCCAGCAGACCCCGAAAAGTCTGATTATTTCCTTTTCCCCAGTGTACAGTTACCCTTGTAAAAGGCCGTAGGTCCCTCTGGGGAAGAACTGGAGAAAGGGTAACAGCAAAACCTTTGAGTGTCTTATCAAGATCCTTCCTCAGCGGAACCTGGCCACCCCTTCATTCAAGGGGTTCTGGATCTGCAAACTGTCTCAAGTCTGGAAATTGATTCACTGGCCGAGATTGCTGTTTACCACGATCTAATGTAGCCTTTCTTTCATTTGGCTGTTTACCACGATCTAATGTAGCCTTTCTTTCATTTGTTTGAGAATTTTTCTGCTTATACAGATCAAACAAATATGCAGTAGGCTTCCTATGTATTTCATTCCTGGAAACACCATGATTGGTTAGCCAGTACCAAAGGTCCAACCGAGTCATGCCATTATAAATTTCACCTCTCCTGTGCTGACCATTACTGGGTATGTTATTATAAACATTCTTTTGTCTACGCTGTCCATTATAATAACTAGAATCACCTTGTCTCGGGCGATTCAGTGCTGCCACCTGGCCCTTGTTACCTCGGAATCCAACTAAACCCAGTGAATTTAATTCATCTAATTGAGCAGAAGCATCTCCAATGCTAAGATCTGGCACAAGGAAAAGGGAAAGAACAAAACCCTTCAAATGTGCTGGTGCCCCTCTCACCAATTTGCGTCTTATAGAGCTGGTGAAAGGCATATCTTCTGGACCTTCCCATTGTGGACAATTATGCTTTACACAATATATCCACTCTAGCATTGCAATTTCCCTAAGTCTTAAAATCCCTTCATCAACACTAAGCCATGGAATATCAGGCATCTCCAAGTCATTTCCAGTAGGCCATCTTTTGATAAACACCTCAGCCAACCATTCAAACAAACTTTTGACACCCTTTTTAACTATGCGAGCTTCCGTATTAAACCTAGAATCTCTACTCAGAGGACCCATGTCAATAAACTCAGCCTGCTCTAGTTTTATGTTCCTTCCACCCTTATCCCACACCCTTAAAATCCATTCCCACACATATTCACCAGGTTTCTGCTTGAATGAATTAGCAAACTCATTAAGCTCCTTAGTAGTGTAGCGAATTTCCTCATGGACTACACTTTCTACCTCCCCTCTAGGAGCCTGTTTTGCTTTGAGTCTGGTTACAGGTCTAGAAGAAACTATTGGTGGGCCGTGAGCAGACTCTGCAAAATTAATTTCCTCATGTGGGGAAGGCATTATTTCAAGAGGTGGGGCTGAGGGTACTACTTCCTCAGGTGGGGCAAACCCTTGAGAATCTGAGGATTCAAAATTCTCAGCTTCAACATGGTCTTCCCACACATCCCCATCCCATGTTGTAGGATCCCATTCTTTGCCAATTAGAGCCCTTACTTTAACTGTCGACACACTCTGAGGCTGAGACTTGAATTTTCGCTGTAGTTCAGCCAACCTTACAATGAGAGTTTCTGTTTGATTTTCTGCAACTTGAGCTCTATTGCTACAAGAGAGAAGATTCTCCTCAAGGACACACTTAGCAACTTTTAGATCGTTTACTTGTGTCTGGAGCCTTTCGATTTTATCACACAACTCCTTCCTTTCATTCATCATTTTTTCCACAGATACTAAGAGCAGCCAGCCAGTAAAATCATTTTTCGATTTTTTCCCCATCTTGTAGAAAGCTTTGTGCACTGAATCACCTAATTCATTAAGAAAATCAAGGGCATTAGCTTCTTTAAGTTCGGAATATAGTTTCAACCATGGGTCTTCAAAATTCTCTGAGCTCCCAGGAGGGAGAGAATCTGGAGAGGTTTCAATAGTTGAAAGTGCTGGTGGATCAACAAGCCAATTCCAGAATTTTAAAAGATTCATCCTTGTACTTCTGTTACTCTAGAACCACTCCTGGTACCAACTTCTGTATTAGTCAGGGTTCTCTAGAGTCACAGAACTTACAGATAGTCTCTAGATAGTAAAGGAATTTATTGATGACTTACAGTCGGCAGCCAATTCCCAACAATTGTTCAGTCGCAGCTGTGAATGGAAGTCCAAGGATCTAGCAGTTACTCAGTCTCACGCAGCAAGCAGGCGAAGGAGCAAGAGCAAGAGCTAGACTCCCTTCTTCCAATGTCCTTATATTGTCTCCAGCAGAAGGTGTAGCCCAGATTAAAGGTGTGTTCCACCACACCTTTAATCCCAGATGAAAGGCGTAGCCCAGATTAAATGTGTGTTCCTTAAACTCGGAGATTCAATCTTCTGGAATTCATAGCCACTGTGGCTCAAGATCTTCAAACCAAGATCCAGATAAGGATCTCCAAGCCTCCAGATAAGGGTCACTGGTGAGCCTTCCAATTCCGGATTGTAATTCATTCCAAATATTGTCAAGTTGACAACCAGGAATAGCCACTACAATACCCCACTCTTTCCAATGGACAGATCATCCAGACAGAAACTAAACAGATAAGTAATGGAATTAACAGATGTTATGACTCAAGTGGACTTGACATATATCTACAGAACGTTTCATTTGCACACAAAAGAACATACATTCTTCTCAGCACCTCACAGAACATTCTTCAAAACTCACTGTATTCTCAGCCACCAATCAAGTCTCAACAGATAAAGAAGATTTAAATAACTTCTGGTAGCTTATCAGACCAACATGAATTAAAGATGTACTTCAACAACAACAGAACCAACAGAAAACCTACAAACTCATGGAAACTGAATAACTCCCTATTCAATGACCACTGGGTCAAAAAGAAATAAAGAAAGAAATAAAAAACGTGTAAGATCCACGGAAAATGAAGGAACAATAACCCCAAACTTAGAGAACACAATGAAAGCAATGTTAAGAGGAAAGTTCATAGCTCAAAAATTAGTGACATCTCATACTAGTGACATAATAGCACACCTGAAAACTTTAGAACAAAAAGAAGCAAACACACCCAAAAGTAATAAAGAAAATAATATCAGGGCTAAAATCAATACATCAGAAACAAAAAGAACAATACAAAGAAGAAATGAAAACAAGAGTTGGTTCTTTGAGAAAATTAACAAGATAAACAAACCCTTAGCCAAGCTAAGGAAAAGACACCAGGAAAATATCCAAGCTAGTAAAATCAGAAATCAAAAGGGAAATATAACAACAAATACTTAGAAAATCCAAAGAATCATTAGATCTTACTTCAAAAACTTGAATCCCACAAAATTGGAAAATATAAATGAACAATTTTTTGATAAATACCACTTACCAAAGCTAAGTCAATATCAGGGAAAGAATATAAATAGACCAATAACTCCTAAGGAGGAAATAGAAGAAGTCATTAAAAGTATCCCAACCAAAAAAAGCCTAGAGCCAAATGGTTTTAATGCAGAATTCTGAGACTTTCAAAGAAGAGCTAATACCAATACTCCTCATTTTTTTCTACAAAATAGAAATAGAAGGAACACTGCCAAATCCATTTTGAGGCCATAGTCAGCCCAACATCTAAACCACAAGATTCAACAAAAAAGGAATTTCAAACCAATCTCCTTTGTGAACACTGATGCAAAAATACCCAATAAAATTCTCACAAACCTAGTACAGTAACACATCAAAACCATCATTGACCATGATCAAGTAGGTTTCATCCCAGAGATGCAGGGATGGTTTAAGTGTATGAAACTTCATCAGTGTAATCCACCATATAAACAAATTGAAAGAAAAATAACCACATAATCATCTCACTAGATGCTGAAAAAGCCTTTGACAAAAAAATCAAACACCCCTTATGTTAAAGTCCTAGAGAGATCAGGAATATACGGCACATATATAAACATAATAAAAGCAATATATAGCAAGCCAATAGTCAACATCAAATTAAATGGAAAGAAACTTAAAGCAATCCTACTAAAATCAGGAAAAAGAAAAGACTGTCCAGTCTCTTCATATCTATTCAATATAGTACTTGGAGTTCTAGCTAGAGCAATAAAACAATGAAAAGAGATCAAGTGGATAAAATTGGAAAGGAAGAAGTCAAAGTAGAACTATTCACAGATCATATGACTGTATACATAAGTGACCCCAAAAGTCTTACTAGAAAGCTCTTAGAGCTCATAAACTCCTTCAGGAAAGTGGCCGGATACAAAATTACCTTTAAAAAATAAAAATCAATATCCTTCCTATATACAAATAACAAATGGATTAAGAAATATATTAGGGAAACAACACCCTTCACAATAACTATAAATAATAGGAAATTCTTGATTTAATTCTAACCAAACAAGCAAAAGACCTATATGACAAAAAAACTTCAATTTTTTGAAGAAGGAAATTGAAGAAGATATCAGAAGATGGAAAGATCTCCCATTCTCATGGATTTGTAGGAGTAACATAAGAAAAATGACCATTCTACCAAAAGCAATCTACAGATTCAATGAAATTCCCATGAAAATTCCAACATAATTCTTTATAGACCTCGAAAAAACAATAAACAATTTCAGATGGAAAAACAAATGAACAAACAAAAACATAGGATAGCAAAATCAATCCTGTAAAATAAAAGAACTTTTGAGGTACCACCATTTTTTAATTCAAGTTCTACTACAGAACAATAGTAATAGAAACATATAGTACTAGCATAAAAACAGACACATTGATAAATGGAATCTAATTGAAAAAAACTGAAAAAAAATCCACATATATATGGACACTTGATTTTTGAAAAGAAGACAAAATTATATGACTGAAAAAAGAACACATCTTCACCAAATGGTGCTGGTCAAACTTGATGCCTGCATTTAGAAAAATGCTAATAGATCCATCATTATCACCCCATATAAAATTCAAATCCAAGTAGATCAAAGACCTCAACACAAAATCAGATACACTAAATCTGATAGAAAAGAAAGTGAGGAATAGCCTTGAATACATTGGCACAGGAGACAACTTTCAGAACAGAAAATCAACAACTAAGGTGTTAGAATGGGACCTCATGAAACTGAAAAGCTTTTGTAAGGCAAAGGACACTGTCAATAGGCCAAATCGGCAGCCTAGAGAATGGAAAAAGATTTTCACTAACTCCATATCTGACAGAGGGCTGACATCTAAAATATAGAAAGAACCCAAAAAACTAGACATCAACAAACCAAAGAATCCAATTGAAAAATGAGTTACAGAGCTAAATAGAGAATTCTCAACAGAGGAATCTCTAATAGCTGAGTAACACTGAGAGAAATGTTCAGCATCCTTAGTTATCGGGGAAATGAAAATCAAAATGACTCTGATATTCTTACACTCATTTTAATGGCTAAGATGAAGAAAAAAAATAAAAAAATAAAAACCCAAGTGACAGTTCAAGCTGGCAAGATTGTAAAGCAATAGGAACACTCCTCCATTGCTGGTGGGAATGTTTCCAGTTTTTACAGACACTTTAGAAATAAATTTGGAGGTTTCTCAGAAAATTGGAAATAGATCTCCCTCAAGACTCAGAAATACCAGTCCTGGTCATATACCCAAAGAATGGTCTACTGTACCACATGGGCTCTTACACTTGTTTATAGCAGATTTGTTCATAATAGCAAGGAACTCAAACAACCCCAGATGTCCCCCAACTAACGAATGGATAAAAACAATGTGATACATTCACACAATGAGTATCACTTAGTTATTAAAACAAAATGTCTTAATGTCATTATGATATTTACAGTCAAATGGATGTAACTAGGACAGTTCATCCTGAGTGAGGTAACTCAGACCCAGAGAGACAAACTCACTTATAATGGCTATTAGTCATAAAGTACATGATAACTGTGCTACAAACTATGACCCAATGACGCTAAGTAACAAGAAAGGTCCAAGGGGCAGGGGGAGGTGCTTGAATCTCACAGGGTAATTGATTACACATCAAGAGTGTATGGATGAAGGCAAATGAATGGGGGAGGGGTGATGGTGGTAACAGGAGGGATGAGGTGGCAGAGGAAGGTGGGTGGGAGTACTGGAAGAAACAACTGGAGGCTGTGCCTCTGATGAGGATGAGCTAGAAACGCAGGACAATTGAAACTCGTAGGCTCCCATGAGAATGATTCTACCTAAGACAGGAGGCAATACTTCCAATAGATGAATTAGGAGATCAACACACAAAACATTAGCCTCACAATTTGTCCTGTTTACAAGATGTGCAGGGAAAAAGATGGAGCAGAAGTTGAGGAAAGGCTAACCAGTGCCTGGTCCAGTTTGAGACCCATGCCATGAGAGGGTACCCACTCCTGACACTATTATTGATATTCTTCTATACTTGCTGACAGGTGCTTAACATAACTGTCATCGGAGAAGCTTCACCCAGCAACTGATGAAAGCTGATGTGCTGACCCACTGTCGAACATTAAGAGTAGCTTGGGGAGTACTGTGGAATAGAGGAAGAATAAATTGAAAGAGCTAGAGGAGTCAAGGATACCATGCACGCGCGCGCGCAAGCGCGCGCGCGTGCACACACACACACACACACACACACACACACACACACACACCCCTTACAGAATCAACTAACCTGAACCATAGGGATCATGAGGCTACACGGCCAACCAAAGAGCATACATAGGATGAATCTAGGCCCTCTGCATATATGTAACAGTTGTGCAGCTGGGTCTTCACATGGAACTTTTGAAGTTTGCACAGGAGCTGTCTCTGACTACATGGCCTGTCTTTGGATCCATTTCCCCTAACTTGCCTGCCATGTCTAGCCTTATTAGATGAAGATTGACCTAGACTAGTCTTCCTGAAACTTAATATGCCAAGGCTGATTGATATCTATGTGAAACATCCACTTTCCTTAGGAAAAAGAAGAAAGGGTGAGTGTGTGGGAGTGGAGGGGAGAGGCATGAACTTGAAGAAGAGAAGATAGGAAAAGCTTCAATTATGATATAAAGTAAGTAAATGACTTAATAAAAATATTTTTGAGATACAGAACAGTAGGTCTTTAAAATGTAAATAATGCATGGGGGGGGGGGGGTAAGTGTTGAATATTTTTTTAGAAAATCTGCCAGAGAAAAATCTTGCCATACGTATTAATTAAAAATATTTTAAGACCCTGTCTAACTTCATGCAGACCATGATCAAGACAACCTCCTGCTCAGCAATATGCAGAAAAAACACCATGAGGACTCCAAGTCTGGTGCTGCAGTGCTCAGACATGGCAGACCACACCAGAGTTGAACCCCAACCCCAGTGCCACAACAGCAAGAGTGGAGCAGGGCACTACTGAGATGACCCCAGACACCCAGAGGCCCCAAAGCCACTATGATGAGCAAACAAGTAGTAGAGCGATGGAAAAGGAGAAGCAATGTGATGTGAGCACAAGAGAGGCAGAGCTGGAGACTCCAGGGTGGTAAGAAACTGTTTGAAGTGAGAGTTAAGTAATGCTACCTAGGGCTATGGTGAGAGGGTCTGGACCCCTTACTATCACTGAGGTTCACAGTCCTGCAACAATCTGGGTTCACAGTCCTGCAACAGCAGGGTCTGCTGCCACCAAGGTCCTGGTGAACAGCCATGGTCTTGGCTGGTGCCTACAGCCATGTAGATGAGATGTGGCTCTGTCCTTCAACAGCTGCAGTGCACTGGAGAATGGGGCCCACACTTATCCCTGGAAGTACAGTGAAGCTGGCCCTGCTTGCGGAGGTTTCAGGTGAGCTAGTAAGTACCGAAGGCATGAGAGCAGGAGAACTGGCTCTGTCTCTTACCAGCGGCAGAGAGCTACCCAGGGCAGTGCTGGAAAGCTTATCCAGGGCATGGATTTGGCTCTCCCTATTATCTATTCCATCTGTGAACTGGAGTATGCAGTCCTCCAGATCAAACCTGCAGGGTCTCCATGACACAAGGCAACAACAGGATATCTGACAGGAGATCTGGTGAGGATCCAGTAATACAGGTTAGTAGAAGAAGCCAGAGGTCTCAAACCAGACCAATGACTCATTGCAGTGAACATTTGCAAGAAGTAAGGACACACACTACAACTTTTGTAGGGGAAAGTGCAAGGGCAGAGGGCAGGTACAAAGGGATCAGAAAGACAACAACTATTCATATCCTAATATCAGACACAATAAACTTCAAATCAAAACTATTCAGAAGAGATAAAGAGAGGCAATTATCATGATCAAATGAACAATTAACCAAGAGGCATAATCATCCAATCATCCTAAATCAATATGCACCAAATTCTAACACACCCAATTTCAATAAAAATTTTACTGATGTATTTTAAAACACAGGTTAACATCAATCCATTAGTGGTAGGTGATTTCAATACCCCACTTTCTCTGTTTCTGTCCTCAGCATGAAAAATTGCATCCTGTATTTTTTGGGGGGCAGGGGTTGTAGGGTTTTTTCACTTTATTTTATGAAAAGATTTTTTTTCTTTCTCCTTCAATCATGGCAGATAGTTTTGCAGGGCATATTGGTCTAGGCTGGCTGTCATTGTCTCCTAGGACATCAATTGAATTGCTCTTGGCTTTTCTGGCTTTCAAAGTTTCTATTGAGAGATCAGCTGTTATTCTGACAGCTTTCCTTTTTTTAAAAAAATGTTTTGTTCTTTTGCTGTTGCATCTTTTTGATACACTTTCTTGGTTCTGTACAATTAATGTTTTAACTATAATATGTTGTGGGGATTTCTTTTTCTGGTCTTCTCTGTTTGGTGTTTTCTGTACTTCCTGTGTTTGTATGGGCATGTCTTTTTTTAGTTTGGGGAAGGTTTTTCATATAATCTTGTGGAAGATCTGCTCTATGTTATCGACTTGAGATTCTTTCTCATTTATGCCTATAATAAAAGGTTTGGAGTTTTGATTGTGTCCCAAACTTTCTATGTGTTATTTTCTTATGTTTCTAAAGCATTTTCATATTCTTTGATATTTTTATATCAATCCTTTATTTTATCTTTAAGTCTTGATAATCTATCTTATGTTTGATTAATCCTACTTATAAGGCTTTACTCTGAATTGTCTAGGTCAGTTACTGGATGGGTTCCACAAACCCATCTTCATTTCAGTTTGATTCTCCTCAATGTTTCTATCTCTTTATTGAATTCCTTTCTCAAGTTCTGAACTATCTTCATCATTCCAGTCAGCTTTACATTTGTGTGGGCCATCAGGAATTTATTCTCCGTAGCCTTTTTGTCCTTAATTTCAGAGAGTGTTTTCCTTGTTTCTTCTTTAAATTCCTTGAATTATTTGATCACATTTTTATACTGTTCTTTTAAATTCTGGGTCCTGTAGTTCATCTAGATAATCTTCATTGGCAAATATTCATATTGTTTGTGTCTTTATGATGAGATATGGTCATGTTCACTGCTTTTGTTACATCTAAATCTTATTTGGGTAGAACAGGTTAGGGCAGATGAGAGGCTGTATAGGTGGATTAGACCTACATTTTGAAAATGTCTTCAGTGGAATTAAGTTAAGAATATAGGCAGAGTGAACTAGTTTACAGGATTCATCTTCTGTTATAAGCCTAGACTATGGGGCTAGCTCTGGCTAGTTGGAAAGATTAGAGTCTAACTATGGGCAGGAAGCTATGTATAGAGAATGCTGTCAGAGATATGGCCACATTAGACTAGGGCACTGGATGTCAGACCCAAAATAGTCCTTATAGGGTGGATAGGGTGGATAAATAGAAAGGGTCAGGCAGACTCACCAGGCTAGACCCCAGAGAAGAATAATGAGACATCTCTGGAACAATTGCCTGGTAGTATGATAGAAAGGTGCTACTATATTGTCAGCTAAATGACAATAGTGTGACTACACAGAGAAGCATACTTTGTACACTGTGAATCAACATCTGAGATATTGTAGGACTTCCTCCACAGTCTGATGAAACACATCTTGTTTTCACTGGTGGTGGGGTATTTCTGCCAGAAGGGATGATAGGTATTTCATCAAAGTAGAAGTCTTGTGAAAATTCTGCTTTGGGCTTTGGAGGCTGTGAATCAAGCCAAAAGAGGAATTACAATGTGAGCATACCAGATTGATCTAGTCTATCAGGAGAAAATTAGACTGGGTATCCATGGTGCAGGGAAAGGATCTATTTCTGGAGTGCATGAGATGTTTTAAAGTGTTCCTTGGTGTTACCTGTCCTAAGATTAATATCAACGGGAACTTATAACACAATCCAGACAGGATGAAAAATGAGCCCTGTGTAACATCCCTCTTCTGCTATGGCTACTTTATTTATAGGCCCATTGGGAATAAGAGATCACTGGGGAAAGAGGATGACTGCTCTCCAAAGAATGGACCATTTTATTCTATTGACTGTTGAAGTCATTTTCTGTTGAAGGCATCTTCAATGACTGCTTTCAGAAAGAAAGATGTAGGTTATTTCTTCAGATAAAGAACCGAGATCAGCTGAAATATTTACTGGAGGTAGAATAAATTAGAAATGGGTAGTAGAGAAACATAGTTACAAATACCAGCCAAGACTATAGGACCAGTTACAGAGATGACAACTGTAATTTGTCCAAGTGCTTAGGTCCTATTTTGTTAAGGATTTATTTATGCATGAATATAACTAGGATTAGCAGACATGTGTGTTTCCTTTTCTCTCCTTTTAAAAAAACATGTAAAATAACATCCATTGTCTTTGAGTGTTGATAAAACTATAATATAACTAGGTCCTGGGATATTGAAAGACTAACCATTCCTAGTGGGACTTTGACATGTACTCTGGAAAAGAATGATATCATTCTGGCTGCACATGTGATAGTTACATCATGTTAGGAGGAATAATATCCTTGTCTTCACTTGAAAAATAGGTATGGCATAAAGAAGAGGTGTTTGCATATCTAACTGACAAAATGAGGACATCTGATGTTTAATCTCTTAATTGTACAACTTGATCCTAATCTTCCAGAGTGAATAACATCTTCCAGTGAGAGCTCAGATGTAACAAAAGCCCAAAAGAATCCAGAGCTCTTTGCTTACCCACCTTTGCTTCTTGCTGTCAGTGACTCTATCCCATTATTGCTATAACCATAACTGCTACTTTTTTCTACCATCAGACCCCAGATTAGTAACCCTCCAAGATGAACTGAAGACCAGCTAATTTTAAAGAATATCCCAGACTTTCAATGCTCTATTAGCATGGCTAGGCCTCCAGATTTGTTTAGTATTCAGCTTCAAGGCTTTCAGTTTCTCTTTCACAAATAACCATTACTGGAATACCAACCCCCAAATTGTAAGCCACACTAAAACAGAACCTTTCATAATATAAGTTCATTCTACTAGTTAGGCTTACTAGAAAACATTGACATTCTCAGTGTTAAGACTTTGTTCAGTTTTAACCTGTGAAGGTTCTGCATGTGCTATAACAGTGAGTTCATTATTCTCTTGGAGTCATCTATTGCCTCTGACTCTAACAACCTTTCCATCTCCTCTTCCACATGGGTTCCTGAGCAGTGAAGTGGAGTGGGTTAATAAAGACATTCCTTTTAAGAGTGAGTCCTTCAAAATATCCTATTTTCTGTACATTGTCCAGTTGTAGTCTCTGTGTTATTTAACATCTACTGCAAGAAGTAACTTCTCTGTAGAGGGTTGAGTTATATACACTGATCTATGACTTAACAATATACTATCAGAACTCTTGCTATTACTATATTCTTTTAGAATAAGAGTAGTAGGTTCTCTCCTACAGCCCAAGGTGGGTAAGTCTCAGGTTCTTGGCCACTTTAGCAGTGTGAGACATAGATTATTCATATTGAATCACACATATTGAAAACTTAAAAGCTAAAAATCTACATTGTTTTAGTCAATCTTCTATTGCTGTGACCATTTACCATAACCACAGCAAATCTCATAAAAGAAAGGTTTAGTTGGGCTTGCCTACAGTTTCAGAGGTTTAATATATTTTTTTATCATGGTGGGCAACACATGGTAGTACACAGGCAGAAGTGGTTCTGGAAAAGTTGTTGAAAGTTCTACATCAGAATTTGCTGGCATCAGGAGAAGATCAAGACACTTAGACTGGCTTGGGCTTTTTCGAAACCTCAAAGCCAACATCCCACTGACACGCTTCAAGCAATGTGACTCCCTCATTATCAAGCATTCACATCTATGAGCATAATTGGGGGGGGTCTATTCAAACAAACACACAAATACAGGAGAAAACATATGGTATTTTTCCATTTTGATGTGGTTATCATTACTAAGAATTGTTATTTCTAGTTCCACCCATTTACCTGTAAATTGTGTAAAATTCTTTTTCTTAGTAGCTGAATAGCATGTCATTGTATAGATGTGATACTTTTTCATTGTCTACTCATCTGCTAATGGGCATCCAGCTATTTCCAGTTTCTTACTATTATCAGCAGAGCAGCAGTGAACATTGATGTGCAAGTACCTCTATAGTAAAGTGTAAAGTCCCTTGGGTTGCCCAAGAGTGATAAAGATGGATTTTGTGGTAGAGCAATTTTCACTTTTTTAAAGGAACTTCCACATTGATTTCCATAAGAATTTTTTCAGTTTGCACCACCATAAAAGTTAGCATTTTCCTTTTCTGGTATCCTCACCAGAACGTATAGTCATTTGCTTTATTAACCATGGCCATTCTAACTGGGATAAGATGAAATCTCAGCATAATTTTCATTTTCATTTTCCTTGTGGCTAAGATTGTTAAACATTTTAGCTGTTCTTCAGTTACTTGTGTTTCATCTTTTGAGAACTCTGTTTAGTTCAATACCCCATTTAATTGGATTATTTGCTTTCTTGATATTAATTTTTGTTTATTTATATTTTAGATAATATCCCTCTATTGGATGAATAATTTTAAATGTCTATCCCATTCTGTTGGATATCACTTAGCTGAAATAATAGTATTCTTGGTTGTATAGAAATTTTTGGCTGCATGAGATCGTATTTATTCATTTTTGGTTTTAATGCCTGTGCTACAAACGTCCTGTTGAGAAAGTTCTTTCCTTACAAATGAGTTCAAGACTATAACCTACTGCCTCCTCTATCATATTTAAGGTAACTCTTTACTAGAAGATTCATGAAGCCCATGGTCCATCTGGAGATGAGTATTGTGCAGAGTAATAGATATAGGTCTATTTTCATTCTTCTACCTTCAGATATACAGTTGGCTCAACACCATATTTGAAGTTGCTTTTCATGATGAACTTTAGATCTTTTACACTTGATCTTAGCCAAAGGACCAAAAAGTAATTAGATCTTTTATACATAAAATTTTTAGTCCTCATCATGTCTCTAGATCTTTAATATATAAAACTACATTATCTGTAAATAAAGATATTTTACTTCTTTCTTTTCTATTTTATATACTTGAAACCCTTGAGTTGTCTTATTGTTCTTAATAAAGCTTCAAGTACTGTATAGAGAGAGTGCAAATTCTTGTTTTGTTACTAATTTTAGTGGAAATGTTTTGAGTTTCTCTTTATTTAGGATGATGATGGCTGTGAACTGGCTAGAAACCATGTTTGCTATGTTGAAATATGTCCTTTGCATCTCTAGTCTCTTCAGTACTTTACTCATGAAGGGATGTTCCATTTTATTAAAAGCCTTTGTTATGTATGCAATGATATGATCATGTTGATTCTATGGTGAATTAAATTTATTGATTTATGTACTTTGACTGATACATGCATCTCTGAGATGAGAACAACTTGACCATGGTCCATTATCTTTCTGATGTATTCTTGGGTACAGTTAGCAAGTATCTTATTGAGAATTTTTACATCTATATTCATAGCAGATATTTGTCTATAATTTTATCTTTGGGTCTTTGAATGCTTTTGATATTGGGATATGTTATTAAATTTAGAATTAGAATTGGAGTTAGAATTCTAAATTGGCATGTAGGATGCAAATATATCCAAGTTGATCACAGATCTCAACATAAAGCCAAAAACATGGAACCTAATAGAAGAGAAATTGAGGAATAGACTTGAACACAATGGTACAAGAGACAACGTTCTGAGCCGGGCGTGGTGGCACACACCTTTGATCCCAGCACTCAGGAGGCCAAAGCAGGTGGTTTTCTGAGTTCAAGGCCAAACTGGTCTACAAAGTGAGTTCCAGGACAGCCAGGGCTATCCAGAGAAACCCTGTCTTGAAAATAAATAAATAAATAAAAATTTTAAAAAGAGAGACAACTTCCTGAACAGCACACCAGTATCACAGCCACTAAGAACAACAACTAAAAAATGGAACTTCATAAAACTTCAAAGATTTTGTAAGGCAAAAAATACCATCAATAGGGCATAAGAGCAACTTAGAGAAGGGGAAAAGATTTTCACCAACTCCCCATATGACAGAAGGGTAATATTCAAAATATATAAAGAACTCAAGAAACTAGACATCAACAAATCAACCCAATTTAAAAAGAGTGGTGTATAAATCTAAACAGAGAATACTCAACAGTGTTCAGTATCCTTAGCCATCAGTTGAATGCTAATCAAAACTACTTTGATATTCCATCTTACACCTTTAAGATTGGCTAAGATCAAAAACATAAGTGACAGTTCATGCTGGCAAGAACGTGGAGGTGAAAGATCTCCCAAGGGAGACTCTCACTCAAGTCTCCTGATAATAGCAGACTCCTAAGAACTCACGAGAGACCAAGCTTGATGCAAAACACATGAGGCTTTATTCGGGGAAAGCCAGAGCTCTGGGGATGACTCATATCCCACGCAGGGGTAAAGGAGTCGACCCTGAGGGGAAAGGGGTCCCATTTTTTATAGGCCCTCAGGGGGAAAAGAAGAAAGGGGGAGTGGGGGATTTCCAGATCTAAACATTGTAAAATGATTGATTTCTCAAGAAATGAGTATGTGAGGGAAACAAGGAAAGAGTCTAATGCAGATGTAGTAACTCCAGATTGGCCCCGGCTGTGGTTGCTGGGGAGATTTTCTGACTCTATCCCAGCAACCAATATCACAAACACCTGGCAGTGAGGTGCAGCAGTGGGCACACACCTGGGTTCAAGGAACGGTCAAAACATTGACAGACACATGGGTTCAAGGAGCGGTCAGAGCATTGTGCACCTCAATTTTTCTAAATCAGTGAAGCTACATCTACTAACAATGAAATCTATTTTGCCAATTTTAGGGCTTCTGTGACCTTTTACATTCTGGCAGGATCTTTCAGAGGGACCTAGATGACCCTCAACTGAAGAAAGGATAAACAGAATGCAGTACAGTTCCACAATGACATATTGCCCAGCTGTTAAAATACATGGTGTAGTGGCTATTCCTGGTTGTCAACTTGACTATATTTGGAATGAACTACAATCCAGAATTGGAAGGCTCATCAGTGACCCTAATATAAAGGCTGGGAGATAGAAGTTTCTGAACTGGATCTTGGTATGGAGATCTTGAGGCATAGTGGCTATGGATTCCAGAAGATTAAGACAGGGAGATCTCTGAGTTCAAGGTCATATGGAATTAAAGGTGTGGTGGAACACACCTTTAATCTGGGCTACAACTTCTGCTGGAGAGCATATAAGGACATTGGAAGAAGGAAGTCTCGCTCTCGCTCCTTTGCCTGCTTGCCATGTGGGACTGAGTAACTGCTAGATCCTTGGACTTACATTCACAGCTACTATTGAACCATTATTGGGAATTGGACTGCAGACTGTAAGTCATCAATAAATTCCTTTACTATATAGAGAATATCCATAAATTCTGTGACTCTAGAGAACCCTGACTATACACATGGCATTAAATGTGCAGGCAAATGGACCTAGAAAAAAAAATCATTATGAGTGAAGTAACCTAGACCCAGAAAGAAAAATATAATGTGGTCTCACGTTTTTTTGGTTTGGTTTGGTTTGGTTTGGTTTGGTTTGGTTTGGTTTGGTTTGGTTTTGGTTTTGGTTTTGGTTTTCTGAGACAGGCTTTCTCTAACTCACTCTGTAGACCAGGCGGGCTTCAAACTCAGAAATCTGCCTGCCTCTGCCTCCCAGATGCTGGGATTAAAGGCTGCCCGGCATGGTTTCACTTTTAAGTGGATATTAGTGGTTATATAATGGATAATCATGCTTTATTCCACAGAGCCAGAAACATTAAGTTACAAAGAGTGGGGAGGAATGGTTCTCCCTGGGAAGAAAAAATAGAATAGATTTTGTGGATGGAGTAAAAGCAGGTGAGGATAGGAATAGGAAGGATCAGGTGGGGTGGAATGGATGAAGGAATAGAATACTGAATCAGGTAGGGGTGGAAGGGATGTAGGGATAAAATACTAGGAGAGAAAACTATAATTGGGCAGGAGGAGGCAACTGAGGGGAGAGGAAGAAAGATAGTGTGGTAGAAATGCCCTCTAAAGTCTCCTAGTAATGGGAGTTATGGAGCCATACTCTATAGCCAGGCAAGGCTCCTTGCAGAATTACTTGGTCATCAACCCAGCCAAACAACCTTCTACAATCAGCCCTGCCTACAAGATGTACTGGGGTAATGGTGGTGCAGGACAGTGGGAGTGGCCAACCAATGACATGTCCAATTTGAGGCTCAAGCCATTAGAGGGAGCCCATGCCTAAAACTTAACAGCTGGCCAGGATCCTGAGGCTGGTCAGCCCAGAGACCCAGGATAGAATCAGAAACAACTGGCAATAAAATAAATACACAAATAAATCATCAATGAAATTATTCCTTATAATTCTCTGCTATATTCTATGCCTAGCTCAACTGTCATCAGAGAGTCACCCTCCAGCAACTGATGGCAACAGATGCACAGACCCACAGCCAGACAGTAGATGGAGCCATGGGAGTGATACGAAAGAAATACAGGAATAATTGTAGGAGCCAGATGACTCAAGGACACTCTGAGAACATAACCCACACTATCAACTAAGCAGGGTTCAAAGGAGCTCACAAAAACTGAGGAACAGACAGCGACCTCATATGGATCTGAGCTAGGTTCTTTGAATACAGGTTACAGTTGTAGCTTAATGTTCTTGGGAAACTCCTAAAAATGGAAGTAAGGGTGTCTCTGATTATTTTGTCTGTGCTTGGCATCCTTTCATTTTACTGGGTTGCCTTGTCCAGCCAAGGGTTAATATTAGGGTTTGTGTCTAGTCTTATTGTAACTTGTCATGAAATGTTTGGCTCATATTCCTTGGAGGCTTGCTTTTTTCTAAGGGAAATGAAACAGATGGAGAGGGCATGTGGTGGAGGCACTGGGAGGAGTGAAGGGAGGGGTAACTGATATGAGGATGTAATCCATGAAAGAAGAATTTTTTTTCTAAAAAAAAAAAAAAAAGGAAAAAAGAAAACCAAAAGAAAGAAAGAGAGAGAGAGAGAGAGAGAGAGAGAGAGAGAGAGAGAGAGAGGAGAAAGGAAGGAAGGGAGGGAGGGAGGGAGGAAGGAAGGAAGGAGAACTAGAAACTGTTCTTTTTTCTGGTTTTGTTTTCTGGAATAATTTGAAGACTATTGGCATTAATTTCTCTCTGAATGTCTGGTAGAATGCTGCATTGAATCCATCTGGCCCTAAGCTTTTCTTTGGTGGAGAGAGTGTTTCAAATTACTGTGTTCTATGCCATTAGAGATTATGTGTTGGTTTAAATTGTTTCCTTACTCTTTATTTGAATTTGCTTGGTCATAAATATAAAGAAATGTATACATTTATTTTAGGTTTCCCATGTTAGTGGAATAAAAAAATTTAAAGTATGTCTTTATTGGTCTCTGGATTTTCTTAACTGTCTATTGTAACTATCCTATCATCCCTAATTCTATTGATTTGGATCTTCTCTCTCAATATTTGGTTATATTGGCTAAAGGTTTGCCAACCTACTTGATTTTATCAACGAACTAACTCTTTACATCTATGGGTTTTGTGTGTTTGTATTTGTAATAGATTTTCTGGTTGTTTAACTTTATATCACTGATATCAGTCCTGGATATGATTTTTTTTTCTGTCTGATCTTTTGCTCATATTATTTATTTTTCTAAATTTTTCATGTGTCATTTAATTATCAATGTGAGATCTATCCAGCTTGTGTTGTTTTATTTTGTTTTATGTGTAGGTACTCAGTGCTTTAAACTTGCATTCATTGTATCCTATAGACCACCATATGTTGTGTTTTCTTTTTATTTTCCCTATCCTCCCCAATTTGCTTCTTTTTTTAACCTTCTGAATTCCATTTTTTTTCATTTTTTATTAGATATTTTCTTCATTTACATTTTAAATGCTATCCCGAAATTCCTCTATACCCCCCCCAACTTGCTCCCCTACCCACCCACACCCATGTCTTGGCCCTGGCGTTCCCATGTACTGGGGTATATAAAGTTTACAAGACCAAGGGGCCTCACTTCCCAATGATGGCCGGGTAGGCCATCTTCTGCTACATATGCAGCTAGAGACACGAGCTCTGGGGGTACTGGTTAGTTCATATTGTTGAAACTAGTTTGGCGGTTCCTCAGAAAATTGGACATAGTACTACCAGACGATCCAGCAATTCCTCCAGCATATACCCAAAAGATGTTCCAACTGGTAATAAGGACACATGTTCCACTATGTACATAGCAGTGTTATTTATAATAGCCAGAAGCTAGAAAGAACCCAGATGTCCCTCAACCAAGGAATGGATACAGAAAATGTGGTACATTTACACAATGGAATATTACTCAGCTATTAAAAACAATGGATTTATGAAATTCTTGGGCAAATGGATGTATCTGGAGGATATCATCCTGAGTGAGGTAACCCAATCACAAAAGAAGTCCTTTGATATGCACTCACTGATAAGTGGATGTTCACACAGAAACTTAGAATACCCAAGATACAATTTGCAAAACACAAGAAAATCAAGAAGGAAGACCAATGTGTGGATAGTTCATTCCTCCTTAGAATAGGGAACAAAATACCCATGAAAGGAGTTACAGAGACATAGTTTGGAGCTAAGATGAAAGGATGGGCAATCCAGAGACTACCCCACCCGGGGATCCATCCTATGATCAGCTACCAAATGCAGACACTATTGCACATGCCAGCAAGATTTTGCTGAAAGGACCCTGATATAGCTCTCTCCTGTGAGGCGATGCCAGTGTCTGGAAAATACAGAAGTGGATGCTCACAGTCTTCTATTGGATGGAACACAGGGCTCTTAATGGAGGAGCTAGAGAAAGTATCCAAGGAGCTGAAGGGGGTCTGCAACCCTATAGGAGGAAAAACAATATGTTGTGTTTTCATTCATTAAATTCTAACAAGTTTTAAAGTTCAGTTTTAATTGCCATCTTGAAACAATTTTTACTTAGTAGTGAGTTGTTTAGTTTCTACTTCTTTCTACCATATCTATATTTTATTTCATGATGGTCAGATAGGACACAGGGTGTTATTTCAATTTAGCATATGTGTTACAACTTGCTTTGTGTCCTAAGATGTGGTCAAATTTGGAGTAAGTTCCACAGACTGCTGAAATGAATTATATTATTCAGAAATTAGATAAAATGTTTTATAGATAGGTAGCTGTTATTTTCATTTGATTCATGACATTATTTAACTACAGTGTCTCTCCAGTTAGTTTTTGTCTAGATGACTTATCTATTGGCAAGAGTATGGTATTGAAGTCACTATCACTGTGTCAGAGTCAATATGTAATTTTTAGTTTAGCAATTTTTATGTAATTCTGGTTCCCTTCTGTTTTCCTTATAAAAATATTTAGAATTACAAAGTCCTCTTGGTAGATTTTCTTTTAATGAATATATAGTGTCCTTCTCTATCTCTTCTGATTAGTTTTGTTTTCAAGATTGTTTTCAAAGATATTAAATTAGCCACACCTATTTGCTTATTGTTTCCATTTGCTTGAAATACTTTTTGTTGTCTTTTTATCTGAAGATAATCTGTTCTTGATGACGAGGTATGTTTTCTGGATCAAGTAGAAAAAAAGTTAGGTACTGTTTTATAATCAATCTGTTAGTCTATGGTTTTGTTTTATTCTCCTCTCTTAAAATACACCTAGACACCTGACTTTCCTCCCTCCACCCCCTGCTAACATCTCTTGTCCCCCAGATCAACTCCTTGCCATTTCCCTCCAGAAGGTCTTTTTATTGGGGAAGTGAGACAATTGCTACTGAGAGTTACTAATAAGCACCATTTATTAATTCCTGCTGTTTTATTGTAGTGACATGGCCTCCCTCTTTTGATTAATTGCTATGTCATTATTTATGCCTCTATTATGCTTTGGTGTGCTTAAACTTTTCTTCAGGGTGAGGTGTTTCTTCTAGTGTCTTCTAGAAGCTAGGTTAATGGACAGAAATTGCTTAAATTTGGTTCTATCATGAAATGATTATTTTCTGTCAATTGTTGTTAATATTTCTGCTGAGTTTGGGCTGTAGTATTCTCTTTTAGAACTTGCAGAACACATAGCTAGGCCCTTCTGGATTTTGGTCTCTATTGAAAATTAGGATGTTATTCTAATGGGCCTGCTCGTTGTTTATGACTTGTTTTTGTTTTTTTGTTTGTTTGTTTTTTGTCCCCTGCAGCTTTGAATTTCATTTCTTTTTTCAATATTTTTTTCCTTTGATGGTTATGTTTAATGTGTATAGAGGATTAATTTTTTGGTCCTATTTGGCTTTCTGTATGCCTAATTGTATCTTGATGGACGGACGTTGCTCTTTGTAGAATTGGACATTTTTCTTCTATGATTTTGTCTAAAATATTTTCTGTGCCTTTGACCTGGGTTTCTTCTCCTTCCTCTATTACTATTATTTGTAGATATCTCTTCAAACTATCCCAGATTTCCTAAATGTTTTTGCTTGGATTTTTTTTTTAAGATTTAACATTTTGTTTGACTGAGCTACCCATTTCTTTTACCTTCAACACCTGAAATTCTTTCTTTCATGTCTTATAGTCTCTTGATATATCTGAGGGTTTTGTTTGACATTCTGTGATCTTTATTTCCAGTTTTATTTCAGTTTGAGTTTCCCGTAATGATTAAATTTATTTGTTAAATCCTACTTTCATTCCTTGACAGGTATTTATAATTTCATTCAACTGCTTGTATCTACATGATCTTCATTATGGCATTTATTCATATCCTTTTCATAGGTTCAACATATCCATGACTGCTATTTTGGAGTTCTTACCTTATACTTTAGCTAGACTGCTTTTCTCTGGAGTATTATCATAAGATGTTGGGTTTCAGAAGGAGGCTTGTTTCCTTGGGTGTTCATGTTTGTGATTTTGTACTGGAATCTAGGCATCTAGAGTTAGGATGTTTTAATTGTTTCTTGGTGTAGATGTCTAGTCTCCTCTTTGTGGGGGAGGGGCTCTCTGCTTTGGTTGCTATTGATCATTCTGGGTTCTAGCTGAGTTTAGTGGCTATAGGGTCCCTGGTGGAAAGTGTTTCTGTCAATTAGTGGGAGATGTGTGAAAGGTTTAAAGCAGCAGTTCTGAAACTGTGGAATGCAACCCTTTTGCTTATTATGCATACCAGATAATTACATTATGATTCATAGCAATTGGAAAATTACAGTTATGTAGTAGCACCAAAATAATTTTATGGTTGCAGGGTTATCACAGCATATGGAACTGTATTAAAGAATCACAGAATTAGGGTAGTGGAGAACTTCTGGTTTTAAGGGATGTTGAGAATGAACTAAGAATACTCTCAGTCTGTACAAAACATTTAATTCCCAAGGATATGGAGGTGAGTTGAGAAGAGGGTTCTTGCAGGGATGAAGAACTGGTCTGGAGACACTGAAATAGAAGACAAAAAGGACAGTTAATGTCACTTATATGAGTCCCAACCTAATGTGGGGATAAGAATAAGAATATTTCATCAAATAGAAATGTAAGTAACTTCTTTAGATAGACCCCATTGTAGGACCTGGAACAAGTTTTAACATACACAAAAGAATTGAAATAATTGGGCTGGAGAGATGGCTCAGCAGTTAAGAGTACCGATTGCTCTTACAAAGGTCCTGAGTTCAATTCCTAACATCCACATGGTGGCTCACAATCATCTGTAATGGGATCTGAAGCCCTCTTCTGGTATGTCTGAAGACAGCTATGATGTAGTCATATAAATAATATAAATAAATAAATAAATAAATAAATAAATAAATATTTTTAAAAATTTGAAATAATTCCTTATACATAATCAGATAGTATTGAGATAAAACTAAGAATCAATAGCAAAAGAAATCAAGGAATACTTCATAAATACATGGATAATTATTTTGTATTACAAGTATATTATTATCTCTATCAGAGAAGACATTAAAAATTTCCTGGAATCAAATGGAAATGAAAGCACAAGTTAATATTACCTCCAGGAAGTAGTTAAAGCAGGTCTAAGAAGAAAGTTAAGAGCTACAAGTGCTTACATTTAAAAATCAGAGAAATTCATCACAAAGAATCTAGGGACATGCAGTGTAGTGCTGAATCTTGAATATCTGAGCACATTCTGCTCTTGCAGAAGACCTATGTTCTGATCCTATTACCCATATCAGATATTTCATGACTGCGTATAACTCTAGCTTTCAAAGATCCAATGTGTTTGGTCTTCTCAGGAACCCACAAAAGCATATATATAACCACCCACAAACATACATACAATTAAATATAATAAAAATCCTTTAAAGACAATTTTTAAAACTCTTGATTCTAAACTTCACTTGATCTGTGATTACATAATAAACAAACTACTAGGCAAACACTATCAGGAAGGATTTTCCAGTGCCTGGTAGATACCATACAAACCCTATACCTACGGCTTAGGGAATGTCAAAGAAGAGGAGGGAAAAAAAAGCTGTAAGAGCCAGAGGACCAGGAAGTCTGCTACTATATATTCTTTTCTATGTATGGCAGGAGGTTGTATCATGGAATCTCATCAGAATGGTTACTTAAATAAGACCTTTAAAATGATGCTACCACTTGACATGCCTACTTGGATGGAGGAAATCTCACAAGGTCTCACTAATAGACAAAGAGATGTAGGCAATTATTAGCTACTAAGTTAAGGAGACTAAGTTTTCTCCTAGGTCGAGTTTTATATATATATATAAAACTTGTGTGTGTATAACATATAGTGCATATATAGTAACTATGACTATATATAGTATGTATATAAAAATATATATAATATCCTCATACACACACACACACATATATGTGTGTGGAAGTGGTCAGGAATTTGAGGCTTGAGATTCATGGAGAGAGTTTGGAGAAAAAGGAGTAGGGTAGAGAGCCTACATCTAACACTTACTAGAGAGAAAAGACTATAAAAAATGCTTCTAAATCACAAACACAGAAAAAAGCTCTCTCTCTCTCTCTCTCTCTCTCTCTCTCTCTCTCACACACACACACACACACACACACACCACACAGCCACACACACACACACACACACACACACACACACACACACGCTCCTCCTTTCATTTGTTTTTCTTCTCTATTGTCCTTGAAATTTTAGCTTGAAAAATAAATGAAGATAAAGTCTTTAAAAGGCATATATATATAGGAAGAGGTCAAATTATCTCAGTCTTCAGCATCTGAAACTGAAAAAATACTGAAAATGCTATGAAATCTCCAATATGGGCAAGCTCTTCCAAGAAGAGAACATGAAAAGAACATTAAAAATTCAGTAGCTTTTCTATGATGGCAAATAATAAACTAGCAACAGAGAAATAAAGACATATATATTCATATCGGCTTAAGAATTTAAAAAACCTAGAAATTAGCATAAGTAACAAAGTTAAAAGACTTCCACTGTGAAAACTTTGAGATATTGAAGAAAGAGATTAAGTAGATCTTCATTGTTGATGACAAGATTCCAATGCTCTCATGAGCATCTGACATAAGAACACCAGAAAAATATATTGTGAAAATAGCAATATTACCAAAGGTGATTTAAAGATTAAACACAATTCAATTCAATTTTTCAATGACAATATCAACAGAAATAAAAAGTCCAAGTCTAGATTTCATATGGATACACACACACACACACACACACACACACACACACACACATACACAAACAAACAATAATACCAAAACATGTGTAAACACAAAAGCCAATGCTGGTGATATTGCAACACTTGAGGTCCAGTTATACTGTAAAGCCATAATAATGAAAGAAAACTTCATAAACTGAAACAATCATAGACATGTAGACCAATGGACTAGAAGAGAATACCCAGACATATATCTACTGCTCTGGGAACCTGACTATTTTCAGAAATGTCAAAAACACAGTGGGAAAATGACAGTGTGTATAGCAAGTGGAGAGGAAACTGAATGCCATAATATAGAAGAATGAAACTAGATCCGTATTTCTTACCATGCAAAGCATTCAGTTCAGAATGGATTAAAGCCCTTATTATAAGACTTGAAATTTTGAACCTACCAGAGGAAAACAGAGGCATGTACTTTAGAACACACACATGCACACACACACACACACACACACACACACACACAATATATATATATATATATATATATATATATATATATATATATATATATATGAGAAAGTAAATTTATATAATATATATTGTGCCATTATGGTATACACCATAATATCTGATACTTTAGAAGGCTATATAGAAAATTCTCTCTCTCTCTCTCTCTCTCTCTCTCTGTCACTCACTCTCTCTCTTCATATATTGATATATTGATTAGATAACATTAATATACGATTTAACTAAAACATTAATAAAATCACTAAATTAAATTCACATTATCCAATCTACAAAGGTTCTGATGATCTGACTAGATAGTTTTGAGGAAAGAAATAAAAATGACCAAGGTTTTAAAAAGGAGTGAACCTCCTTAGTCAGCCAAAGAAAAATGTCTTCTTCTGCTTTGCTTAGCAGCCAATGGAAACAGATGCAGGGCATAACCAAACATCAGATGGTGCTCAGGGAGTCTTGTGGAAGAGTTGGGGCTAAAATTGAGCAAGCCAGAAGAGTCAAGGACATCACAAGAAGATCTAAAGAGTCAGCTAACCTAAATAAAGGGTTTGCTGCTGCTGCTATTGCTGCTGTTGTAGTTGTTATTGATTCTTTTTTTTATAGTCCAGTCATTATTTCCCTCCTAGTCTGCCCTCCAACAGTTCCTCATCCCATTTCTCCTTCCCTGTATCCACGAGGATGTCCCCACCCCACAACACCTCCCCACTCCCTGGGGCCTCAAGTCTCGAGAGAGTTAGGTGCATCTTTTCTCACTAAGGCCAGACCAGGAAGTCCTCTGCTGTATATGTGTGAGGGGCCTCATATTAGCTAGTGAATACTGTCTGGTTGGTGGCTCAGTGTCTGAGAGATCTCGTGTGTGGGGGTGGGGGGTGGGGGGAGCATGCTAGTTGAGACTGCTGGTCTTCTTATAGGGTCACCCTTCTCTTCAGCTTCTTCCAGCATTTACCCAATTCAACCACAGAGGTCCCCAACTTCTATCAGTTGGTTGGGTTTAAATATCTGCAGCTGACCCTTTCAGCTGCTTGTTGGGCCTCTCAGAAGGCAGCTATGCTAGACTCCTGTCTGCAAGCACACCATAGCATCAGTTAGTTGTGTTAAGCCTTGGAGTCTTTCCTTGAGATGGATTTCAATTTGGGCCTTTCACTAGACCTCCATTCCCACAGTCTCTTATCCATTTTTGTCCCTGCAGTTCTTTTAGACAGGAGCAATTCTGGGTCAGTTTTTAACTGTGCAATGGCAACCCTCCACTTGATGTCCTGTCTTTCTACTGAAAGTGGACTCTACAAGTTCCCTCTCTCTACTGTCAGGCATTTCATCTAAGGTCCCTCTCTCTAAGTCCTAAGCATCTCTCACTTCCCAGGTCTCTGGGACATTCTAAGGACCACCCCCTACCTCCTCAGGTTGCTTGTTTCCATTCTTTCTTCTGGCCCTCAGAGCTTCATTCCTATTCCCTACCCCAATACATGATCATGTTTCCCTTTTCGCCTCCCTGTCCCCTTTCCTACCCAAGCTCCTCCCTCCCTATGCCCCATGTAATTGTTTTCTTCTCCCTTCCAAGTGGGATTGAGGCTTCCTCACTTGGGCTGTTCAGCTTGTTAATCTTCTTGAGTTCTCTGGATTGTATCCTGTGTGTCCTGTACCTTTTTGGCTAATGTTCACTTATTAGTGAGTACATTCCATGAAAGTCATTTTAGGTCTGAGTTACCTCACTCAGGAAACAGTCTGAGAAAGAAATTAAGGAAATAACACCTTTCACAATAGTCACAAATAATATAAAATATCTGGGGTAACTATAACAAACAAGTGAAAGATCTGTATAAGAAAAACTTCAAGTCTCTCAAGAAAGAAATCAAAGAAGATTTCAGAAAATGGAGAGCTCTCCCATGATCATGGATTGGTAGAATCAACCTAGTAAAAATGGCCAGCCTACCAAAGCAATGTACAGATTCAATGAAATACCCATCAAAATTCCAACACAATTCTTCAAATATATTGAAAAAGCAATTTTCAATTTTATATGGAAAAACAAAAAAACAAAAACAAAAACAAAAAAACCTGTATGGTATTTTATCACTATTGACACACTAGAGACAGACAGGTTGATCAATTAAATACAGTTCCAGAAATAAAGCCACGTACTTACAGACATTTGATGTTAGACAAAGACACCAAGTAAATATATATAGTAGAAAAGGAAAGCATTTTCAATAAATGTGCTGCTCTAACTGGCAGTCGGTATGTAGAAAAATGAAAATAGATCCATATTTGTCACCTTGTACAAAGTTCAATTGCAAGTGGATCAAAGACCTCAACATAAAACCAGATACACTGAATCTAATAGAAGAGAAAGTGGGAAAGAGCCTTGAACTCATTGGCATAGAGGGAAATTTCCTAAACAGAACTCCAGTGGCTCAGGCGCTAAGATCAAGAATTGATAAATGGGACCTCATGAAACTGAAAAGCTTCTGTAAGGCAAAGGATATAGGCAATAGGACAAATCAGCAACCTACAGATTGGGAAAAATTGTTTTTCACTAATTCAACATAGGACTAATATCCAAAATATATAAAGAACTCAAGAAACTAACCTCTAAAATACCAAACAACCCAATTAAAGCAAAGGGGGTTATAGAACTGAACAGAGAACTCACAACAGAGGAGTCTTGAATGGCTGAGGAAAACTTAAAGATATGTTCAAGGTTCTTAGTCATAAGGGAAATGCAAATCAAAACAATCCTGAGATTCCACCTTATACCATTCAGAATGGCTAAGATCAAAAACTCAGGTGACAGTACATGTTGGTGAGGATGTGGAGAAAAAGTAACACTTCTCCATTTTTGGTGGAATTGCAAACTAGTACAACCACTCTGAAAATTAATCTGGAGGATCCTCAGAAAATTGGAAATAGATCTACCTGAAGACCCAGTTATACCACTCTTGGGCATATACCCAAATGATGCCTCACCATGCCACAGGGGCACATATTCCACTATGTTCATGGAAGTCTTATTTATAATAGCTAGACATTGGAAATAATCCAGATGCTCCTCATGGAAGAATGGATACAAAATATGTGATTTGTTTACACAATGGAGTATTATTAAGCTATTAAGAATCAAGACATCATGCGTTTTGCAGGCAAATGGATGGAATAGAGAATAATTTTTTTCTGTTTATTTTTTTAAAACTCACACTTCTATATAACAGTTAATCATTGAGTTGGGCAGGAACTCAAGCAGACAGGAACCTGGAGGCAGAACCTGAAGCAGAAACCACAGAGGGGTGCTGCTTACTACTTGCTACTCATGGATTGCTCATACTGCATTTTTATAGAACCCAAAACCACCAGCCCAGGGATGGAACCATGCTCAACAGGCTAGGCCTCTCCCATCAATTACTAATTTTTAAAATGCCATACAATCTTGGTTACAGTCCCATCTTATAGAAACATTCTCTTAATTAAGGTTCCTTCCTCACAAATGTCTCTAGCTTGTGTCAACTTGATATAAAAGTAGACAGCACAGTGAGTAAACACCTCAGAGAATTTTGAGGAAACAGTAGCTGTAGAGATATAGCAGTCTAACAGAATATACAATTGTAGTTATAGCAAGCTTTTCTGAATCAATTTATTGAGTTAGGGCATTTCCCCAAACAGAAATATTTCTGACTGAGAAAGATAGTAAGCGCACCTCAGATGTGTACAGAGAGCATGGGAGAAGCCTGGGCACCCAAGAGCCTACAAGAAGGGATTTCACTCCTTTACTTCATTCACCACTGAGAAACTGAGAGTTATTAGCTCTTTTACCTCATGGTTCTTTTTACAATTAAAAAAAAGAATGAACTAGAATAAACATAAAGATAGATCTTAATTGTACACTAGATATGAGCACACAAGATAAAAGTATAAAGGTTTCATTTTGTGTTGTTTTTGACATTGTGATATATACTGTAATTTCAGATACTCAGGAGGCTGAAGCAACAGGATTACTTGAGCCCTTCCCTTATCCTGAAATATGAGGCTGGTGAGAGCACTATAAAGAGAGACCTCATGTCAAAAAGAAACTTCTCTCCCCAACAGGATGAACTTGCATGGAAAGTTGTAAGAAAGTTTTAACATCAACTAGAATTTACAACAAAAGTTAGAAATTGAAACTGTTCCTTTCTCAAAAAATGCATCTAAGAAGAGGTAGATATTCTGAGATGTGATAGGTGGTAGGAGTTCTTAAGAGACTGGGGGCTGCCACAGTCCAGTGCAGGAGAGAGTTCTAGAAAGGAAGAAATTGTGTCTTCAAGAGGCCAGCAACACTGATCATAAACTTCAAGTCAGTGACAAGGAATAAGTTTAGGACAATGCTGCTCTGTAGTATCTGGGATCTAAACCATCTTTAAAGGTATGTGCCCACCTGGAGCCCCCTGACTTATAGATCAGTCAGTGTGCTTGACATAAAGGTTCTGAACCTGGACAGCAGGACACCACTGCTTTCATATCAGCTCTACTAGCCTTGCATGGGTTTGGGTAGCCTGATGAGCTGTCTCTTTGTATGACATAAAAAAGGATGCAAGCATTGCTCATTGTACAGACAGAAGATGATGTAAAATATGGTACAGTTATGGATGATTCATAGGACTGAAGGAGTTAGTTTGGTTTAATGTTTTAAGTGTTTAAATTAAGAAGCAAATCTTTCCTCGTTTAGACAGGTGACTGATGGTTTGTGAATAGTTTCTTTTTATCAGAGGCAGCACTTTTACAAAGACATATTTTATCTGAATTGCAAATGACCCCCATTAAGCAACAATATTGGCCAATGAATTGTTTAATTCTAATTTATAAAATGGAACCAGAAACCTAGATTTCCCATGCCGTTATTATTAGACAGCAGAAAAGTTGCCTCTACAGTCTGAATTCAAGTTCAAGATGCCCTGTGTAACAAGCCACTGCCTACAGAGACACTACCAGGAAACTATATTGAGTTTTGCATGCACATGCATGCACACACGCACACACATACACACAACCCTCTACCCCCCCCACACACACGCACGTGCACACGTGCGTGCACACACACACACACTCACATGAGGGATTTTCAGACATGCAGCATTAGTTCTAATATATTTGTTGACAGAGAGATTCCAGTGAGATTTTGAAAATAGACCTTCCCCTTATAGTAATGTTCGATGTGCAGAAAACAGGACTTGGGTGTTTATCTTGTACTTGAGTTTTATTAGTTCTCCTCAGAACAGCCTTGTCGGTAGGCTTACCACTTATCTCTAAGCTGTGTCAATACCCTACAACACACATGCTGAATGGTACAAAAGCACCCAGTCAATCCAGTCCCAGCCACTCATGCCTTGAATAGTAGTATACTTTCAAGAAACAGCAATATTGATAAAAGTGTGTGTTCATGACTGGAATTCATGGTTACTCCACAGGCTCTTTTCTGGATCTTTCTCTATATTATCTTATGTTGAAGTGACTTCAGTCCTCGTATTTGACATGCCTAAGAGTGAACAGGCATTTTGTGAATTCATAGGACCTGGACCATGCCTGGAATACAAACAATGCTTAATAAATATTACCTGAATGGAGAAATAGCAAAATGGAAATGAAATAAAACATCTTTCTTGGAAGCAAGGAGAATTTCCAACTAGGACCTCTGGTGTCACATCCTAGTGCAGCATAAGAGAGGATATGAGGCACAGAGCTCTCATTGCTGAAGTGGACTTCAACTATTCACTCATCTCATGGGATGATCAAATTGGATTGGTTTCTCAGAAAGGCAAAGAGATACAATCTAGATTTCTAGATACTCTGTATGCAGGCTGCTTAAGGAGGCAACTCGAGCACAGTAGCCTGTGTATACAGCATTGGAGGAATGTTTGGGAATTTGAATCTGAGAGATCCATAACTTTAATTCTCTCCTTCATCCCTTTCTATTGTCTGAATGAGCTAGAAGGAATCAAACTCAGCAGAAGTACGTGGAAGATGTTGGTACAGGATTTTAACAATGTATAACTATGTCCCCATATAATATAGGTGAGGAGAAGAGAAGCAAAACTGTGCTAGAGGTCTAGGAAACAAAAGGGTTTGCAATGCTCCTCACACAATGAGTGTCTAACACTGAGATAAGCGCCTTTATGAGTACAAGCTGTAATACTCTAATGCCCCCAAATGACAAATGTAGGTGAATGAGCACACTCTTTATCTTGTTTGCATTACTAAAAGTCACAGCTCTCCCCTTCCTGATAGAACGGCTAAAGTGGCAAGATAAAAAAGAAAAACTGCATCTTCCAAACCACAAAAATACTGACTGAAGGAGGAGTACTTTATACTTCATTTTAGCACTCATGTGAACAAGCATCTCTTGAGAATTTAATGTATGTATAAAATGAAATATAATCTTATTTTATCCCCTTCAGCTTTCCCCAGACTTTCTCCAACACATTGCCCTTTGCAACTCTGTGTCCTATTCTTAAAAAAAAATATATAACCTACTAAGTCTAATTAGTATTGCCCAAACTAAATGCTTTAGGGCCAACTACTGTGGTATTGGAAGCCTATCCATGGCCACACCCACAAAGAAGAATTATGCTCCCTCTCCCCTCAGTCATCAACTGCCAGTAGCTCCTCAGTGTCTGACAGAGCTGTTCCGCAGTTGTGCTAGAATTTTGACTGGCTTGATCTTGTAGCAGTCTTGTACAGTCAAGCACATCTGCAGTGAGCTCATAAGTCCAATGACCATGGCATGACTAGGAGATAGCATGTCATGGCACTCCTCAGCCTCTGGCTCTTGAATTTTTCTACCCTGTCTTCTCAGAGCCCTGGTGCAGAGGTTGATAAACATATCCCATTTAGGGCTGTGCACTCACAGTAATTTATTCTTATCACTCTACCATTTATGAGTCTCTGCATTGACCCCTGCTCTATAACACAGAATTTCCTCTAAACTTAAGAATACCCAGGTGTAAATGTGACACATTTTGTGTATCCATTCCTCTGTTCAGGGACATCTGGGTTCTTTCCAGCTTCTGGCTATTATTATAAATAAGGCTGTTATGAACATAGTGGAGCATGTGTCCTTATTACCAGTTGAAACAACTTCTGGGTATATGCCCAGGAGAGGAATTGCTGGATCTTCAGGTACAACTAGCAAAACACAAGAAAATCAAGAAGGAAGACCAATGTGTAGATACTTCATTCCTCCTTAGAATAGGGAACAAAATACCCATGGAAGGAGTTACAGAGACAAAGTTTGGAGGTAAGATGAAAGGATGGACCATTCAGAGACTATCCCACCCGGGAATCCATCACATCATCAGACACCAAATGCAGACACTATTGTACATGCCAGCAAGATTTTGCTGAAAGGACCCTGATATAGCTATCTCTTATGAAGCTATGCCAGTGCCTGGAAAATACAGAAGTGGATGCTCACAGTCTTCTATTGGATGGAACACAGGGCCCCCAATGGAGGAGCTAGAGAAAGCACCCAAGGATCTGAAGGGGTCTGCAACCCTATAGGTGGAACAACATTATGAACTAACCAGTACCCCCAGAGCTCATGTCTCTAGCTACATATGTAGCAGAAGATGGCCTAGTTGGCCATCATTGGGAAGAGAGGCCTCTTGGTCTTACAAACTTTATATGCCCCAGTACAGGGAAATGCCAGGGCCAAGAAGTGGGAGTGGGTGGGTAGAGGAGTAGGGCAGAGGGAGAGTATAAGGGACTTTTGTGATAGCATTTGAAATGTAAATGAAGAAAATATCTAATAAAAAATTCGAAAAAAGAATACCCAGGTGTATGAGTACAAATATAACTATTCAAAAGTTAGTTTGACAAAACAATCATTGATTCCATTTCAGGGTCTCAGTCTTCACTTTTAAACAGGATCACATTAGTAACCAGGAATTCCTTCCTGTAGATCGGGACTCAAATTTAATTACTTAAATCATATCGTCCATCAAATCGGTTTAACAGCTGCCTACAGAATAACCATCCAACAAATGAGGAATGCACATTCTTTTAAGTAGTTCATGAGACCTCTAAAAAATCAATCATAATATAAGCCATAAAGCAAGCCTTAATATGTACACATAAAAGAATGAAAATAGTTCTTTATATCTATGAGATTCTAGTGGAATAAATCCAGAAGTTAGCAACAAGAGAGCCCACAGGAACTCACAAATGCTTGGAGATTGAATTTCTGCGTGGAGAGGAGTGTGATAGTAAAAATCCTAAGAAGAAACAATGAAATGGGCAGAATCAAATGAAAATTATTGAACAATCTAGTAGCACTTCTGAGATACAGCTAAAGCAGTTCTAAAAGGAAAATGTGTAGATGCTAGTGCTTACATGTAAAAATCAGAGAATTCTTTGATTAGCTCTGAGCCCCATTTTTAATGGGGTTATTTGATTTTCTGGAGGCCACCTTCTTGAGTTCTTTATATATATTGGATATTAGTCCCCTATCTGATTTAGGATAGGTAAAGATCCTTTCCTAAAATGTTGGTGGTCTTTTTGTCTTATTGACGGTGTCTTTTGCCTTGCAGAAGCTATGCAACTTTATGAGGTCTCATTTGTCAATTCTCAATCTTACAGCACAAGCCATTGCTGTTCTATTCAGGAATTTTTCCCCTGTGCCCATATCTTCGAGGCTTTTCCCCACTTTCTCCTCTATACGTTTCAGTGTCTCTGGTTTTATGTGGAGTTCCTTAATCCACTTAGATTTGATCTTAGTACAAGGAGATAGGAATGGATCAATTCACATTCTTCTACATGATAACCACCAGTTGTGCCAGCACCATTTGTTGAAAATGCTGTCTTTCTTCCACTGGATGGTTTTAGCTTCCTTGTCAAAGATCAACTGACCATAGGTGTGTGGGTTCATTTCTGGGTCTTCAATTCTATTCCATTGGTCTACTTGTCTGTCACTATACCAGTACCATGCAGTTTTTAATCACAATTGCTCTGTAGTAAAGCTTTAGGTCAGGCATGGTGATTCCACCAGAGGACACTAGGCCAGGGCCTAGCAAACACATAAGTGGATGCTCACAGTCAGCTATTGGATGGATCACAGAGACGCCAATGGAGGAGCTAGAGAAAGTATCCAAGGAGCTAAAGAGATCTGCAACCCTGTAGGTGCAACAACATTATGAACTAACCAGTACCCCGGAGCTCTTGACTCTAGCTGCATATGTATCAAAAGATGGTCTAGTAGGCCATCACTGAAAAGAGAGGCCCATTGGACTTGCAAACTTTATATGCCCCAGTACAGGGGAATGCCAGGGCCAAAAAGTGGGAATGGGTGGGTAGGGGAGTCGGGGGGGAGGGTATGGGGGACTTTTGGGATAGCATTGGAAATGTAATTGAGGAAAATACATAATAAAAAAAAAATTTTTTAATCAGAGAAATTTACTAATTCTACTGAAAATAAGAGCAAATAAATAATCTAATAATAAACCACTTCAAAATAGTAGAAAAAGGAAGACATATCTGTGTGTATGTATATGTATGTATATGTATATGTGTATGTGTATGTATATATGTATTTACGTATGTATGTAAACATATATGGAAATTTGTGCTCTGAAATATGGCAAATCTACCAGAAATGAAGAAAGCCTACATAGGAGTATCTAGTAAAATTAAATTAAGAAGACTAAGTAACAGAGTAAGAAGTATTTCAACTTAATATAATGGTAAGTATGTATGCTAAACCTTTTGCCAACCACTATGCTAAAGAGTCGAATGTTTTCTTTAAAATATGGAATGAGACAAGAGTGAATACTTTTTGTGCTCTAATCCAACAGAGTACTTGAAGCCATAGCTAAAGAAATGATACAGGAGAGATAAATAAAAGGGCCACAACTTAAAAAGAAGTTTAATCATCCTTGTCTGGAAATATTAGGGTTAGTACATGAAGAACCCTATAGTCTTCACCAGAAAACTTAGATATTCTTTTGGTGCCAAGATACAAAATCAATGCACAAAAATAATTAGATTTTTGTATATCAATAATGAACTGTCTACGAGAGAAATTAGGGGGCTGAAAAGAATTCCATTCCTAGTTAGTACATTCTTGGTTAATACATTTGAAATTGTGCTGGTACTGTACCTCACTTCTGAGCAGAACTGTACTTGTGAACAACCATCATAGAAGTGAGTATGG
Source organism: Mus musculus (assembly GCF_000001635.26). Lineage (NCBI taxonomy): Eukaryota > Metazoa > Chordata > Mammalia > Rodentia > Muridae > Mus > Mus musculus. The sequence goes on along the minus strand of NC_000077.6, from coordinate 9,775,555 downwards.
AGGTTGGTGCTGAGGAAGAAAGGTCATAGAATACATAACACAAAAGTGGAAGAGGATCTGGTGGTAACTGAGATCAACAAGAAGGGAACAGGGTATTGAAGGAAGAAAACAAGACAGACATGAGTGAAATAAAGAAGTTTCCATAGTGAAAACATTGAAAACTATTGCTAGTGAATAAATCTAATCAAAGCTAAGAAATACTAGAAGGCACCGGAAAAACCAATAAGTATTGTTTTATGTAGTAAAATAAATGAGTGATACCTTCAATTCAAGACACCAACAAGTGAATTCTAAATATATTAAAAATATTTAGAGCAGAAGAAAACCACAAATTAAAGCATAAATGCTTATAAGCTTGACTTTAGGCAAGGGGCTAATGTTCAGAATTTATCAACAACAGTAGAAATTAAGTGCCAATAAAATAAATCTGTCAATCAACAAAAAGGTTAATAATTTGAATAGGCAATTTTCATCAAAAGAAACATAAATGGCCAGTAACTAATTTTAAAAGGGCTCAATATCCCTTGTCTTTGGAAAATGCAAATTAAAGCTACCTGGAGATGCTACCTCAGGGTCTCTCAGGAAGACTAACATCAGGAAATCTGACGACAACTGTTGAAGAGGATAAAAAGAAGTAGAAAACTTATATACTACTGTTGGAGCTGAAAATTAGTACAGCCATTACGAAAATCAATTTAGAGGTCCTTGGTCATATTAATCCACAAAGAACTGTTTACTCTCCTAATAATATATACACTTCCATGTTGATTACAGTCCTTTCACAATGACAAGAAAATGGAATCAACCTAGATGTTCATCAACAGATAAGTTAATAATAAAAATCTGGTACATGTAAAATTAGATATTATTTAGCATTCAGTACTAAAGAAAAAGAGATTCACAAAAATGATGAACCAAAAAGGAAGCTCACGTAATTTAAACAATATCTGTTATTCCACATTCAAATCCTTGTTCATAATGTATATACAAAATGTAAACAAATATACATATAGACATAATATAAAATGTAGGAGGAACTCAATAAGAATAACGTTAGGTGGTAAGGAAGGGCTTCAGACAAGTGAAGGATGTGTGAGCTGAGAAAGAGGATATGGTGCTTTTCTGGCTTTAACTCTTTGTTTACTTTATTTTTTGTAATGGGTAACTGTATAAAAATGTAATTGATAGTGCAGGTTTAGAATCCTAAGTAGTGTACCATGTCTTCACAACATCAATTTGAACTGTGTAGAAGTTCACTGAGAGGCATAGGGTTTAGGACATGACAAGTACTTGTGAGTGGCTACTCTAATCGACATCTGTGATGTTTTCATGAGTTTATGGGTTCATTATAATAAACTGAGTTCATATTACAAAAGAAATAAAAACGTAAGAGTTCATTCTTTCACAGATGTATCATGAAGTAAATATTTTACATGTTCTATAACCAAGAAGCAAAGAGAATACATGAGCACAGAGGATGGTTTTAAGGGAAAAATAAATAATCTTTTATAGTGTAATATAAATGACCTTTTAATTCTTTACATACATGGTATTTTAGAATATATTTAAAGAACTAATAAATGGTCAGGTTAAGCTTTTATCAGAAGACTCCTAGAAAAAATTTTAAAACATGTGTTTATTTATTGATTTATTTGTAATTTTAAGAAATAAAAAGTGTCTACGAATTTCAGCTTATATGCGTTTTTTAAACTGATAAAAATTGTAATCTCAATGTTTTAAATCCAAATTATTTTCTTAATACATACTCTAATTAACACTAAAAATGGGCAACACCGACACACAGAGACACACAAATATATACACACACAAACACACTGTGGTAATTTGAATATGCTTGGCGCAGGGAGTGGTACTATTTGGAGGAGGTGTGGTCTTGTTAGAATAGGTGTGGCCTTCCCAGAGTAGGTGTGTTACTAGGGGCAGGGGTTTTAAGGCCCTCCTTTAAGCTACCTGAAAGCCAGTCTTCTCCTAGCACCCTTTAGATGAAGTTGTGAACCTCTAAGCAACTCCTGCATCATGCCTACCTGGATACTACCATGATGTCTTAGTCAGGGTTTCTATTCCTGCACAAACACCATGACCAAGAAGCAAGTTGGGGAGGAAAGGATTTATTCGGCTTACACTTCCATACTGCTGTTCATCACCAAGGAATTCAGGACTGGAACTCATGCAGGTCAGGAAGCAGGAGCTGATGCAGAGGCCATGGAGGAATGTTCTTTACTGGCTTGCCTCACCTGGCTTGCTCAGCCTGCTTTCTTATAGAACCAAGACTACCAGCCCAGAGATGGTCCCACCCACAAGGGGCCTTTCCCCCTTGATCACTAATTGAGAAAATGCCTTACAGTTGGATCTCATGGAGGCATTTACTCAACTGAAGCTCCTTTCTCTGTGATAACTCCAGCTGTGTCAAGTTGACACAAAACTAGCCAGCACATATAACTTGATGATAATAGACTGACCCCCTAAATTTGTAAGCAACCCCAATCAAATGTTGTACGTATAAGAGTTGCCTTGATCATGGTGTCTGTTCAAAGAAGTAAAATACAAACCAAGACAGAAGTGGGTACAAAGGACTGTAGTATTGTTGTCACATGCCTGGTTATGCTTTTGCTTGAAAGAATGTGGATTTTGGGAGTTCAGATTTGAAATGTACTAGAATGTTTTAAGTGGGGTTTAATGGATAATCCTACTACAAATAGAAAAAAACTTTGTTGCTGGAGGTGATTTCAACTGTGGAAGACTGACTTTAGAGGTTTCAGAAGAGAATAATTTTAATATGTGGCCAAGAGACTGCTCTTGTGATATTTTGCTGAATGTGGCTGCTGGTTGCCCTTGTCTGAAGAGTCTACCTGAACCTAAGGTTAAGAGATTTATATTTATTGCACTGAAAAAGGAAGCCTCAAAAAAAAAGACCAACAGAGACTTTGTACTCTGGTTAAACCTCATGAAGAACATTTTAAACATTCATAGAAAGCTTAGAAAGAAAAAATGTGAAATTTCCAGTTCAATTATTAATGGAAAATTAGGAAGCTGAATTCTGTGTTCAAAAGAAAAACAAATTAAGGGAGTAGTGACTTTTTGGCAAGACCCCACCAAGTTAAGCTTATTGTCTATGTGTCTGCCATTAAACAAGAGATTGTTATATAATATCAGGTGTTCTTATTACTTAGTTATTGCTTTCACTTGCACTATTAATCTGGAATGAACTACAATCCAGAAGAGAAGGACAGGCTTCTGATTTATTTCTTAAGTCATAGTGACCATGAAAAACTTAGGCCCAAGCAAGGTAGACAAGAGACAGAGGCAAGCAGATCTCTGAGGCAAGCATGTAAGACACAAGTCGTAAGTAGAGAAAAGCTTAAGTCCGGCATAATGGACCACACTTTTAATTCCAGCACTTAGGAGACTAGCACAGAGTTTTCTGATTTCAAGGTCGATCTACAAAGCAAGTTCCAGTAAGTGTAGGCAGTGAAGAAGTTGAAAAAGAGAAAGGGGTAATAATGTAATAGAACAATGGAGCCATATTGCAGCCCAAGAAAGCAGCACAACTCAGCAGCTTCAGCTATATGGCTCTGGCTTTTGAGTCAAAAATAGAAGGGACTACTGAGACAGTTGATGCTAGTTATTTGGAGCTAAGAAATTAGCAGTGGTTAAGAAGAGACCAGCAAAACAGGGACACAGTGAAACTAACAGAAGTTATGAAACAAATGGACCTGACAGATATCTACAGAACATTTTAACCTAAAACAAAAGGATATACCTTCTTCTCAGCACCTCACGGGACCTTCTCCAAAATGGACCATATAATTGGTCACAAAACAGGCCTCAACAGATACAAAAATATTGAAATTGTCGCATGTATCCTATCAGACCACCATGGCCTAAGACTGATCTTCAATAACAACATAAATAATGGAAAGCCAACATTCACGTGGAAACTGAACAACACTCTTCTCAATGATACCTTGGTCAAGGAAGGAATAAAGAAAGAAATTAAAGACTTTTTAGAGTTTAATGAAAATGAAGCCACAACGTACCCAAACCTATGGGACACAATGAAAGCATTTCTAAGAGGGAAACTCATAGCTCTGAGTGCCTCCAAGAAGAAACGGGAGAGAGCACATACTAGCAGCTTGACAACACATCTAAAAGCTCTAGAAAAGAAGGAAGCAAATTCACCCAAGAGGAGTAGACGGCAGGAAATAATCAAACTCAGGGGTGAAATCAACCAAGTGGAAACAAGAAGAACTATTCAAAGAATTAACCAAACGAGGACTTGGTTCTTTGAGAAAATCAACAAGATAGATAAACCCTTAGCTAGACTCACTAGAGGGCACAGGGACAAAATCCTAATTAACAAAATCAGAAATGAAAAGGGAGACATAACAACAGATCTGAAGAAATCCAAAACACCATCAGATCCTTCTACAAAAGGCTATACTCAACAAAACTGGAAAATCTGGACCAAATGGACAAATTTCTGGACAGATACCAGGTACCAAAGTTGAATCAGGATCAAGTTGACCATCTAAACAGTCCCATATCACCTAAAGAAATATAAGCAGTTATTATTAGTCTCCCAGCCAAAAAAAGCCCAGGACCAGACAGGTTTAGTGCAGAGTTCTATCAGACCTTCAAAGAAGATCTAATTCCAGTTCTGCACAAACTATTTCACAAAATAGAAGTAGAAGGTACTCTACCCAACTCATTTTATGAAGCCACTATTACTCTGATACCTAAACCACAGAAAGACCCACCAAAGATAGAGAACTTCAGAACAATTTCTCTTATGAATATCGATGCAAAAATCCTCAATAAAATTCTCGCTAATCGAATCCAAGAACACATTAAACAATCATCCATCCTGACCAAGTAGGTTTTATTCCAGGGATGCAGGGATGGTTTAATATACGAAAATCCATCAATGTAATCCATTATATAAACAAACTCAAAGACAAAAACCACATGATCATCTCGTTAGATGCAGAAAAAGCATTTGAAAAAATCCAACACCCATTCATGATAAAAGTTTTGGAAAGATCAGGAATTCAAGGCCCATACCTAAACATGATAAAAGCAATCTACAGCAAAGCAGTAGCCAACATCAAAGTAAATGGAGAGAAGCTGGAAGCAATCCCACTAAAATCAGGGACTAGACAAGGCTGCCCTCTTTCTCCCTACCTTTTCAACATAGTACTTGAAGTATTAGCCAGAGCAATTCGACAACAAAAGGAGATCAAGGGGATACAAATTGGAAAAGAGGAAGTCAAAATATCACTTTTTGTAGATGATATGATAGTATATATAAGTGACCCTAAAAATTCTACCAGAGAACTCCTAAACCTGATAAGCAGCTTCGGTGAAGTAGCTGGATATAAAATTAACTCAAACAAGTCAATGGCCTTTCTCTATACAAAGAATAAACAGGCTGAGAAAGAAATTAGGGAAACAACACCCTTCTCAAAAGTCACAAATAATATAAAATATCTTGGTGTGACTCTAACTAAGGAAGTGAAAGATCTGTATGATAAAAACTTCAAATCTCTGAAGAAAGAAATTAAAGAAGATCTCAGAAGATGGAAAGATCTCCCATGCTCATGGATTGGCAGGATCAACATTGTAAAAATGGCTATCTTGCCAAAAGCAATCTACAGATTCAATGCAATCCCCATCAAAATTCCAACTCAATTCTTCAACGAATTAGAAGGAGCAATTTGCAAATTCATCTGGAATAACAAAAAACCTAGGATAGCAAAAAGTCTTCTCAAGGATAAAAGAACCTCTGGTGGAATCACCATGCCTGACCTAAAGCTTTACTACAGAGCAATTGTGATCAAAACTGCATGGTACTGGTATAGAGACAGACAAGTAGACCAATGGAAGAGAATTGAAGACCCAGAAATGAACCCACACACCTATGGTCACTTGATCTTCGACAAGGGAGCTAAAACCATCCAGTGGAAGAAAGACAGCATTTTCAACAATTGGTGCTGGCACAACTGGTTGTTATCATGTAGAAGAATGCGAATCGATCCATACTTATCTCCTTGTACTAAGGTCAAATCTAAGTGGATCAAGGAACTTCACATAAAAGCAGAGACACTGAAACTTATAGAGGAGAAAGTGGGGAAAAGCCTTGAAGATATGGGCACAGGGGAAAATTCCTGAACAGAACAGCAATGGCTTGTACTGTAAGATCGAGAATTGACAAATGGGACCTAATGAAACTCCAAAGTTTCTGCAAGGCAAAAGACACCGTCAGTAAGACAAAAAGAATCTTTGGGAAAGGATCTTTACCTATCCTAAATCAGATAGGGGACTAATATCCAACATATATAAAGAACTCAAGAAGGTGGACTTCAGAAAATCAAATAACCCCATTAAAAAATGGGGCTCAGAACTGAACAAAGAATTCTCACCTGAGGAATACCAAATGGCAGAGAAGCACCTGAAAAAATGTTCAACATCCTTAATCATCAGGGAAATGCAAATCAAAACAACCCTGAGATTCCACCTTATACCAGTCAGAATGGCTAAGATAAAAAATTCAGGTGACAGCAGATGCTGGCGTGGATGTGGAGATAGAGGAACACTCCTCCATTGTTGGTGGGATTGCAGGCTTGCACAACCACTCTGGAAATCATTCTGGCAGTTCCTCAGAAAATTGGACATAGTACTACTGGAAGATCCAGCAATACCTCTCCTGGGCATATATCCAGAAGATGCCCCAATGGGTAAGAAGGACACATGCTCCACTATGTTCATAGCAGCCTTATTTATAATAGCCAGAAGCTGGAAAGAACCCAGATGCCCCTCAACAGAGGAATGGATACAGAAAATGTGGTACATCTACACAATGGAGTACTACTCAGCTATTAAAAAGAATGAATTTATGAAATTCCTAGCCAAATGTATGGACCTGGAGGGCATCATCCTGAGTGAGGTAACACATTCACAAAGGAACTCACACAATATGTACTCACTGATAAGTGGATATTAGCCCCAAACCTAGGATACCCAAGATATAAGGTACAATTTGCTAAACACATGAAACTCAAGAAGAATGAAGACTGAAGTATGGACACTATGCCCCTCCTTAGAATTGGGAACAAAACACCCATGGAAGGAGTTACAGAGACAAAGTTTGGAGCTGAGATGAAAGGATGGACCATGTAGAGACTGCCATATCCAGGGATCCACCCCATAATCAGCATCCAAACTCTGACACCATTGCATACACTAGCAAGATTTTATTGAAAGGACCCTGATGTAGCTGTGTCTTGTGAGACTATGCCGGGGCCTAGCAAACACAGAAGTGGATGCTCACAGTCAGCTAATGGATGGATCACAGGGCTCCCAATGGAGGAGCTAGAGAAAGTACCCAAGGAGCTAACGGGATCTGCAACCCTATAGGTGGAACAACATTATGAACTAACCAGTACCCCGGAGCTCTTGACTCTAGCTGCATATGTATCAAAAGATGGCCTAGTCGGCCATCACTGGAAAGAGAGTCCCATTGGACTTGCAAACTTTATATGCCCCAGTACAGGGGAACGCCAGGGCCAAAAGGGGGGAGTGGGTGGGTAGGGGAGTGGGGGTGGGTGGGTATGGGGGACCTTTGGTATAGCATTGGAAATGTAAATGAGCTAAATACCTAATAAAAATGGGAAAAAAAAAGAAGGAAAAAAAAAAAAAAAGAAGAGACCAGCAAAGCCAGGCGGTGGTGGCGCATGCCTTTAATCCCAGATCTTGGGAGGCAGAGGCAGGTGGATTTCTGAACTAGGGGCCAGTCTGGTCTACAAAGTGAGGTCAAGGACAGCCAGGGCTACACAGAGAAACCCTGTCTCAGAAAACCAAAAAAGAAAAAAGAAAAAAGAGAAAAGAAAAAAAGAAAAGAAAAGAAAAGAAAAGAAGAAGAAAGAGGAGGAGGAGGAGAGAGTAGAACAGGAGGAGGAGGAGAAGGAGAAAGAGAAGAGACCAGCATTACTGAAGTGAAATCTCAGAAGTGTTTTCTGGGAGCACAAAGAAGCTGTGTTCCAGAGATAGCCACATTTGTACTTCTTACTGCAGCTAGACTTGGTAATATATACGAATCACTGAGGTGGTACTGGTTTTGAAGGTATGAAGGGGTCATGGAGAGCAGCTGAGGCTTGACACTGTGAAAAGCCAGAGAAGGCTATTGGTAAAGGTACAGCCTCAGTAGCAGATGACATCCCAGGATTGAAAGAAGTTACAAAGAAGTTGAAGTTTAGCACTATAATGAGAACCTATGAGAGTTTATTAGTGAACCCTAGTTTCAGCAGAAGACCCTAGCATTTTGGAGAATCAAGTACCAAAAACAACAACAGCAGTGGAGTAGAATCAACCAGAGTTTTACAGAGGGAGACTGGAGATGTGACCCAAGCCCTTTGGAGGATCATGTTTGGATCTCAGACATTTGAACAAGAAGGTGTAACACTAAAGTTGACTTGGACACCCCAAGGTATCTGAGATGCCAAGAGCCGTGGTATATCTGCTGAAGAAATCTGCTAACAAGAAGTGGAAACAGCCCAGGAGAAAGTAGTTTGTTGCAGTCAACAAAGATGAAAACAGAGTTGGAGATCTGAAGACCACTTTGGCATCAGGCATGGAGATGCAGAATTTGGAGTTTGCTCAACTGGTTTCCTATTTTCTTTAGGGATTTCAGTTGTGTTATTGTATGAATCTCTTTTGAGTCTTTGATATTTGGACTTTTAACATTGTTGAGATTTCTATAGACTATGGAGGGGGTGAAGTTGGTTTAAATCTACTTTACATTCTTCAAACAAGAGCAAAAAGCAGCAACTTTCTTCACCAAAACATCACCAAACAGTCTGTCAACCACATACTAAAATTTTTCTTTGAAACCTCCATAGCCAGGCCTTCATAGTTCAATTTACTCTCAGACCCAATGCCTTCCATATTCCTAAAGCATTCCACTGCTTTCCAAATCCAAAATCCCCAAATCCATACTTGTCCAGACAATAGCATGGTCATGCTTATCAAGGCAATACCCCACTCCTGGTACCAACTTCTGTATTAGAAATTCACTGCTGTGAAGAGACATCATGACCACAGCAATTCTTATGTTATAAAAGACAACATTTAATTGAGGTTTACTTACAGGTTCTGGGGTTCAGTCAGCTATCATTATGGCAGGAAGCATAGCAGCTTCCAAACTAGGTATAGCCCCCATAGACTCCTGTTTGAACAACCATATGGGGGCCAGGGAGTAGAATGTGGTGGTTTGAATATGCTTGGCACAGGGAGCGGTACTATTAGAAGGTATGCCTTACTGGAGGATATGCAGCCTTGTTGGAGGAAGTTTGGCACTGTGTGTGAGGAGCGGATGTGGCAGCAGTCCCAAGGTGGCGCCCGGGACTGCAGCTAAGTCTTATGACTTGCACCTGACTTCCTCATACACCTGAAAATAAGCCACGACCATCGTGAGAGCTGCAGAGGTGCACCATGATGCTGGCGGTTTAAACAAGTCCATAATTGGTGGAGACATGCCCCTGCCGCCCTGATTGGCTGAAGCTGCGTGCCTGGTAAGGTGACGTGGCCTGCTGTGGGTAGATGGGGACTGAGAGTATATAAGAGTGAGAGGCCCGGGGTTCGGGGGAGATAGATGAGGAAAAAGATAAAGAGAGAGATAAAGTTGAAACAAGAGAGATGAAGACTGAAGTTTGGTGAATAAACTGCTGTTAGAAGGACTGGTGGTTGTGTCGTTCTTTCTGGTTGAGAGAGGACGCAACAACTGTGGATGTGGGCTTTAAGATCCTTGTCCTAGCTGCTCAAAAGCTACTCTTCTCTTAGCTGCCTTCAGAACAAGAAGTTGAACTCTAAGCTCCTCCAGCACTATGCCTAGATGCTGCCAAGCTTTCTGTTATAATGATCTTAGGCTGACTCTCTGAACCTGTAAGCAATCCCTAGTTAAATGTCCTTTATAAGAGTTTCTGTGGTCACATAGCCTTCACAGCATTGAAACCTTAACTAAGACAATGACTTAAAGTAAATCAACCTTTGGGAGTGGTAATCCCCTGGCCAAGTGACTGAGCATCTCAATTTACTTTGCTGTTTTGGGTAGTTTGTTCTCCACACTGACCAGTGGTTCTGTTCTCTCAGAAAGCAGAAAATTACATTCTGTAAAATGACTGCAATACATCTCTAGCTTTCAATGTTACTATAACAGAAGAAGAGAAAAGAGCCATAAACTAAGGAAGGCATATAGAACAGGCACCAGAGCAGCATCTCACATAGATCTTTCAGGAGAGCATTTAGATCTCTGACTTCTAGAACAGGAAGAATGTGGGACAATGGGCTATGCACAGACAGCCTGGTCTCCAGTAGAGCTTAGGTCTTGAAACCCAGTGAGACATGGTGGGTGGTAATTTCCACCTACATGGGATAGAAGGCGTTCGGTCATGTCTCCTGGATCCCTGGTTCCTGTTGAAGTTACTGCTCCCACAGCCCCAACAGGAGAGGTTTGTGGCTATCAGTCATGTAGACAATGTTCCAAGCTTCTGGCATTCTGGCTAGACTCGCTTCTCCCCACAGTTACCTGTCAACAGCAAGATAGCCCAGCCCACTATAAGAGGGGTTGCTTGGCCCCACCTCTCTCTCTGTCTCTGTCTCTGTCTCTGTCTCTCTCTGTCTCTCTCTCTCTCTCTCAGCTTTTACCTTTCTTACTCTCTATCTTACTTTCTCTCTTTTCCTTCCCCCCTCTCTCCATGTGGCCATGGCTGGCCTCTCCCTCTTTCTTTCTACTTCCTCTCCTTTCTCCCTGCCTTTCTACAATAAAGCTCTAAAATTATAGACTGTCTCTGATCATCAAGGCCTGCCATGCTTAATGATGGGATAGGCTTTCTCCTGAGGAGGCATGTCTAATCTCCCACCAGAAGGCCATCCTGTGCTACAGCCACTGACCTGACCAAGGACTCTCGCCCACTTGGGAACCATCTAGCGTCCCCTCTCCCCCTGTCCATCCCTTTCTCCTCAGGGCCCCTATTCTGTTCTCAGCTCCTCCACCTTATCTAGCGTGGGATGCCGGAGGATGAGAACCTGGTACCTGGGGCTGCCCCTTTTCCACCACCCGCCATGTGGGGTCAGTGGCCTAACACAGCCAGATGCCTACCCGGGGCCAAGTGGAATGTATGCACAGTCCTCCCGCTTCTGCCCGCCCAGAGTACTGGAACTCTGGCGGGATGCGGGTTCTCTCCCACTCCCCTCTTTTCCCAACACCCATGGCCCTGCATATGTGTGTGTGTGTGTGTGTGTGTGTGTGTGTGTGTGTGTGTATATATATATATATATATATATATATATATATATATATACAATAATAATAACTAAATAATAGGGATCATGAGGTTGGGAAGAAGTGGGGACAGGCAACAGCACAGAAGAATATGCTTATATGATCTTTAAAGCAATTCAATTATTGTAATTTATCATGGCAACGATAAGAAGTAAAAGCAGTTACAGTTGAAATTTAGCACTAAGACTTAGAAGACAGGATTTCACATTAGGAATGTCACCCAGGATGTGCTTTACAGAAATAAGGAAAAGAAAATATCTTGACTGAGGAGGCCATACAACGAGATTCTGAGGAATCCCAGACAGGCAGCCCAGGTAAAAAGCCAAACATTGACTTCTTGATAGCTGAATTCATGGCTATTAGCTGCTCCTGTGAATATAGAGTCCAAATCCCTTCTCAGTTCTGTGAGTCTGAGAGAAAGGGTTCCACTAGGTTCCACTAGATAATGAGCAAGTATTCCAAATAATTCACTGGCAGAGGTGACTTAGAACAACAAGTACTTAAGAAAAGGATGATAGTCAGAAAAACGTTGGAAGCAATGAACAGAATCTGCAGAATGGGATGCTGATGTGCTTTAGTCATGAGCGGTATGTTGGAATTACTAGGATGTACCTTGGGAAGTCACTAATCCACCACACTGTGAAATTTGCTAGCAGTCTAATAAGGCAAAATGCAAAAGAAGAGAAGCTAGAGGATTAGTTCACTGGTGCTGCACAGTCATACATCCATCCCTATTGAAATTTCCTAATTCAGCTCATCTGTCTCAAACTCACACTCTGGTTAAATCTGCACACCTTTTCTAAAATTCTCTCTGGCAAGGTTAACTTAGCTCTGTACTTTAACAGGAGGAATGAGATAGGTACACCAAAGGAGAGGTGGAAAATAGTAGAAGAAAAATCGTTATTCAGGAGTCTTTTCACTATGAAATAAGTTCTAGGAGTTATATTAAGAAAAACAAGTACTAGCTAAAATGATTCCTAATTTGCTAAAGTATTATCACACGTTATTTTTAAAAAGCAAAATAAATATCTATAGAATAAAAGACATTTTGAAAAATACACTTATAAAGTCAGAATGCCTAGGTTCAATGTTTCTCTTCATATGTTTCAGTGGCACAGCATTAAAGAAGATTAATTTCCTGAGTCTTGGATTCTTTATTGGCAAAGTCTTAGTGTTTTTTGTTTGTTTGTTTGTTTGTTTGTCAAATGATGTGTTATTGTGTGCAACCCCAAAGCAAGATCTTAAGACAAACAAAAGGGTCCATGGAGGTGAGACATGCAGATGATCTTGGATCCTGTTGCAGAATAGCCATCAATATCTTTCACAAGACAGTTATTGCTGATCCATTTGTTATGTTTTTCCTTTTCAGTGTTGAAACTTCCAGTTTTGGGTTGTTAATGAAGTGGCTGGGACTGGCTTCAAACACTAGCCCTTTGCTGGTGGCTGACATTGCTAGATCACAAATCAGACCATTGGGCATGTGGGTGGGTATATGTGAGGGGATAAAAAACACAGCACTCGGATAGCTATCTTGGGAGAGATTTCTAGAACCTTGCCATACTGTTAGACACAAATAAAAGAAACAAAACTGGAAATGTGCAATTTCTGTTCTCTATCATGTGTAGTAATTTAGGGCAGCAGTATTTCTTCCAAAGGTGAATTGTGACTCTCCATTTTATTGGGAATATTAGAGAAATGTCCCTAGAAAGGAGCTGTCTTGTTTGGGTCATGCCTCTATAGAGCCTTTTGTTTTGCTCTGTAAGTACCTAGCTCTGATCTGAAGTGTTACCTTTCATTGGTTTATACAAGCTGGAAAGAGCCCAGGTGGTAGGCTGGTCCCAGGGGTTTTCTTTAGCTCTTCCTTTGTCAGTTACTGAACTTTAAGATTAGACCTTCTTAATTGACTTATAGGCAGCAACTCTCTGCCAAACATTCAATAGAAAACAATTTTATCATTGTCTTTTAAGATGATTTTACTACATAGACCTTAAAAACAGAACAAAAACCAAACCACACTAAACCAGAGAAAACCCCATTTTTTACCTGAATATAGGCAAAGCTTCCTGAAAACTTGTTGGCCAGGGCTTTTGTTTCTTGACAAGAGGGTTTAAGGACAAGGAAGATAAAGTGCCCTGCTGAAGAGTTTGCTCATCTACCAGATTACTACATTCTGATCAACATTCATTGCTAGATAGGGATAGCAAGGCTAAGATTTTATGCTCTCTGCATTTACACCTTTTAATGAAGTAACAGTACACTGTGTACCTCAGATAGTACTCTGAAAAATATTAGAGCTTCTGAACTCTATGCCATTATTATTTAATGATAACTTTAAAGAGACACTTGTATTAAGCTTTAGAGCCCAGCATTAATAATCTATTCACAACCCATAGCTCAAATTCACTCAGCTGAGTCAGGGAGAGTGAGCTGAAATATAAGTTAATTTAATGACACCCTTTGTAATACGTAACCTCTCAAGAAGGCACACCACGCCCCTTCCAGATTTATACATGAGTTATTCAAATGGCGACTACCATGAAGCCTCTAAAGACATTGGCCTTCACCATAGATGGCAGTGCTACTTGCAAGGAACAACTCACTGAAAAACCCTTGGACCACAGAAGATCCATGTGTCAGATAGGATTTTTTTTCCCACAGAGAAGAAAAACACCTCCATACTAAAAATTAAATATTTTTCCATCTGCTTCTAGCTTTCCTCATTCTCTTTTAAATGATTTGATTCAACAGTCATTGGCAACAGTCACTGAACTGTATATTTTATATCAACAGAATAGCTTAATGGTGCAGTGTAAGACTTTTTCTTAGATATTGACAATTTCTTTTCTTACCAAGATGCGTGAACAAATAGAAGATATGCACATATGGTGCCAGGCATCCTGATCCTGAGCTCTGCGATCACAGGCTTGGAGTTGCCTTTAAAACCAGGCAATAATATCCAGTGGCAGAACTAAGAACGAGCACAATGACAGTCTTTTTGGGGAATTGGTTATGTATTTAGGAGAGAAAAATAGTATAAAAAGACCTCAATGAAGGCAGGATTCTAAAATGTCCTCCAAGATTCCTCCTGTACCCACTTCATATAATCAACTTCCTGTGAGTGACAGCAGGGTCTAGGGTTGTAAGGGCAGTCACTCCAGGGATTCAGACCATGTTATGCATCAAAAGTGAAGGTTATGTTCAAATGAAGTCTAGGTACCATATCATCTGTGCATGAATCAAATGGGGTTGGGGGATTGTCCTAAATGTATCTTGAAATCATGTGAAAGGCCTTTAAAGAACAGCTAGAAGCTGTAGATGGTGTGTGCTACTCCTTAATAACTTAATCACCTCTCCTAGCCTCCAATTCAGAAGGAAAGTTAGACAACATCATGGGTTGGCAAGAGAAATACAAAAATCACAAGGAGAAATTGGCACAAGCCTGAAGAACACATGACGGTTTAACGCTCTGGATGCTTGCAAATATAACCACATTATTGAAGTGTGGTTAAATTTGTCAACATAGATCTCCAGACTCCGGACTGACTGTGCTATTTTTATTTTATTATTGATGCATTCGAATAGCAAGAAGGAAGAAGTGCCCATCTATCTCTGACCCTTTATATTACTGTACTCTTGTCATGAAGTCTGTGCTGACATTTATAACTCTTTTACTGTACACTGCATAGTACTTCTATCTGAGCACCACATCACCTGGGCACAGTTCCTTTCTGGATGGGCCACTCAGCCCCTCATCTTTGTAGGATCTGGGCAGTTGACAACCCTGCTGAAGATGTGCCATCTTTCACTGATGTAATGATAGCACGTGGCATGGTAAGAGTATTTCAAACACTCCCTATCTTATCCCAATTATATAGTAGGAAGTCAATTTTCATTTAAAAATGAATACCAATTATCCTATCAAACATAGTATCTATTCCTTGTCTGTCAGACATACGTGGGAGGAGCCTAAATGTCCAGGTGCCAGTCATTTTCACACTCTGAATGGAATCAATGCTATGTCTCCTGGTGGGAGCATGTCTTCCCCTGTTACTAACACTGTTTGAAGTCTGGTCAACTCAGTACCATCAATGTTCTAGGCTGTGATAGCTTTCCTAGCAGGAAAGACAGCTAAATTATGAGGCAATGTGGAAAAATTGATCTATTCCCCAGGTAGTGGGGCACATTGCTGTCATGTACAGCTAGAAAGAAAATTGTTACTGGTAGTCTTGATCAAAATCTACAAAGGAAAAAAGTCACAAGATCAATAGCAAGGTGCCAAGTCGCAAAGACTATAAATTGTCTAACAGAACAAAAATCATATCTTCAATAGTTACTGTTGGAGCCACCGTTCTATTATGTCATATCCCAAAAGTCATCTGAAAATTGAGTTAGAATGTGAGGAAATCCCCATTGCTCAATTTTAAGACTTTATTTAGTCATATACTTAGATTTTATTAATTTAATTGGTTGACAGTTTTTTAAAAATATTTATTTTATATACATGAGTACACTGCAGATGTCTTCAGACACCAGAAGAGGACATCCTCTTACAGTTCCCATTACAGATGGTTGTGAACCACCATGTGGTTGCTGGGAATTGAACTCAAGACCTTTGAAAGAGCGGTCAGTGCTCTTAACCGCTGAGCCATCTCTCCAGCCCTGGTTGACAGTTTTATACAGTGATATAATGCATATGAACTACTCTCAACTTTCACCCTCTCTGGCCTGGTTAGCTGGGCTTTTGGCTTCTGGTTTGGGTTTGGGTTTGAGTTTAGGTTTGGGTTTGGGCTAGAGTTTGGGTTTGGGTTTTGGATCAACTTGGCACAAGGTAGATTTATCTGGGATGTGGAAACCTCAATTAAAAAAATTGACACCAAACAATCTGAATGGAGTAAGCAAGTTCGTACTCTATTTTTAGTAAATCATTAATGTAAGTGGGCCCAGTGCACTGTGCGACCTGAGCCAGTGTAAAAAAAAAAAAAAAAAAAAAAAAAAAATGGAAAAACAAATCACTAGGAGCAAGTTGGTAAGCAGTGTTCCTTCAAGGTCTCTTTCTCTTCCTGCCTCAGGGTTCACTGCCTTGAGGCCCTTCTCAGACTTCCCTTAATGGTGGCCTATAAACTGTAATGTAAAGAAACCCCCTCTTCCCCTAGTTGTGTTTGATTATGGTTGTTATCACAGCAATATAAAGCAAACTAAGATACTTTCTGAACTCATTGCCATCCCTGCCTCCCCATACCAGCACACACATATTTTTCTACAAATGCCTTTTTTGTTAATTAGATATTTTCTTTATTTACATTTCAAATGTTGTCCCCTTTCCTGGTTTCCCCTCAGAAACCCCCCCTCCCCTCCCCCTGGTCACCAATCCACCCACTCCTGCTTCCTGGCACTGGCATTCACCTACAATGAGGCATAGAACCTTCATAGAACCAAGAACCTCTCCTCCCATTGATGACCAACTAGGCAATCCTCTGCTACATATGCAGCTGGAGCCATGAGTCCCACCATGTGTACTCTTTGGTTGGTGGTTTAGTCTTTGGGAGCTCTGGGGGTTATTGGTGAATTCATATTGCTGTTCTTCCTATGGGGCTGCAAACCCCTTCAACTCCTTGGGTCCTTTTTCTAGCTCCTTTATTGGAGACCCTGTGCTCAGTCCAATGGTAGGCTGTGAGGATCCACCTCTGTATTTGTCAGGCACTGGTAGAGCCTCTCAAGAGACAGCTATAACCGGCTTTTTTCAGTAAGTACTTGTTGGCATTCACAATAGCATCTGGGTTTGGTGACTGTATATGGGATGGATTCCCAGGTGGGACAATCAGTGGATCATCATACCTTCAGGTGGAACTCATGGCTCCAGCTGCATATGTAGCAGAGGATGGCCTTGTAGGTCATCAATGGGAGGAGAGTCCTTTGGCCCTGTGAAGGCACTATGCCTCATTGTAGGGAAATGCCAGGGCCAGGAAACAAGAGTGGGTGGGTTGGTGTTGGGGAAGAATAGGGGGTTTTCAGAGGGGAAAACAGGAACAGGGCCAACATTTGAAATGTAAATAAAATAAATATCTAATAGAAATGGATATTTACTGATGTTTCTTGATTTTTGTGGTGTTTCTTTCTTAGACATCCCTTTTCCTTTTATTTTTGAAATTATAGCAAAATTACTATAATATCTCCCATCCTTTTCTGTTCCAAACCCTCCCATATACTTGTCTTGCTCTTTCACATCCATAGCCTCTGTTTTCTTTAATTGTTGTTATATGCATATATGTGTGTATGTATATGTATCGGCCTATATTTTCCTAAATCTAAAATCATTAAGTCTATGTAAATTTACTTATATGAGTGTTTTTAAGGCTGATCATTTGGTATTGGATAGTCAGTGGTGTGATATTCCCTGGAAAAGACTTTCTCCAACTCTTAGCATTGTCTGTAGTTCTATGTGTAGAACTGAAGCCTCCTGTGTCAGAGGCCAGCTCTGGCAGCACGTTCAGTGATCCAAGGAGGGGATGTGGGAACAGAATTTAATATAAAGCAGGCACACATCCATATACACAAACCCACCCCACCCTCCCTACACACACATACACACACACACTTGATGGATGAAGCAAAGCTCGAGAAACTTAATTTCTTCTCTCCATGCTTATATCCCCCAGCAAAGTATCTCAAGCAGTATAGAAATTACAATGTGATTACATTCTATTTTTCTTTAAGAATATGATTATGAGTACACACACACACACACATACACACAAATGTGTACCACAATACCCTTATATGATTAAATGATTTATGTATTTATTGCAGGAGAAAAAAAACCAAATTATTCCCAAGAACCCACATACATTCATGTCTAAGCAACTTACAGATTATAACAAACTTAAGCAAGCAAGGAATTTTTCTCAGCCAATTGTCTTACTGGCAGGCTTCAATTTGCCATTACAAAGAAAAGATCAATCATTGTATCATTTATTTTAAAAAGTAATCTCATAAAATATCTAAACTGAATTACAAATTTAAACTTTTATATAAACATTCAGTCATTTCAACTTTAAATCTTCAGAGTGCACACCTATTCAACAGCAACTATTTATTAAATTATATCAGGAAGCCAAGTGCAAAAATGGGTACAAAGAATTAATCATCAACTGGACCACCAGCCCAGCTTTGGCAAGAAAGACATGTCAGTTTTTCCTTGCCAGGCTTCCATTGTTCTTGTTCTCTGACCTCAAAAATCCTTGGTGCAACTATCAAGAGTGTACATTTCTGAACGTTAAATTATTCCCCAAGATTTCGACATTAAAGCCACTAACAAAACATCTTAACCTACCTTTACTAACAATCTGTATCTCCAAATGTTTTCTAAGGGTGATGGTCGTTACTAAGATTCTATATCTCTAGGTTCTTTCTAATGGTGGTGGTTGAACCATTAATTTGTTCTAGCCCCAATGCTTGAAAAAAAAAATCAATCACTATTATTGTAATTACTAATGCCAATGCCCACTGAGGGGTTGGAAACCAACTAGGAGTTTCATGCAGCTTATATAGATTAGGAGATACATAATAACAGTGAGGGCAAGAAGCAGAACAATACTCCATAACAGCATGAAGTCCTCAGGGCACACAGTCCTCAGGGCTCTGCCTCTCTGAGCCACACCCATGGGAATGTGCTAACCAGTGAGCCTCACTCCATGAGTTCTAAAGCTCACACAGGCCTTGAAACTCAACTTTGGCAAATTTATTGTTGTTTTCCTTGTTCAGGGACAAAACATATGATGTATGATTTGGCAGTCATGTTGGTGAGACATTTGGGATAGAGCTTTCTGTTATCCCTGGGACGTACAAGCTCAAAGAAAATACCCTGCTCCTCTGGTTCTTAGTCTTTCTGATCCTTCTTTAGCAGTGTTCACTGAACCTTTGTAGACGTTTCTGTAATAACTTGTCCTGACATTGTTGGTTTCTTCCCTTTGGCCTCTTGGGTGTGTTTATAGTTCTCTTCAGACTGGAGGATTCTTCCCAATATCCTCTATAGAGTTAGCTTAATGGTCATACATTTCTGTTTTTAACTATGGAATGTTATTATTTCTCTTCGATTTTAATAGTATTGTTAGGTATAATAGTCTGTATAGATGGTTGTAGTTTTTCAGCCTTGAAATATATTCTCTTAGGCCCTTCTGGCTTTAAAGATGTCTATAAAATAGTCAGATGTTGTTTTGGTGGCCTTTCCTTTTTAACTGACTTGGCCTTTTATTTCCACAGCTTTCAACACTCTTCTTTATTCTGTTTCTAATGTTTAGAATTTTAATACTATCCTAATGGAATGTCCCTGTTATGAGCATGATGAGACTTTCTTATCAATTCTGAAGAATTTTGACTTGAAGTTTGTGGGTTTCTTTGTTTGTGTTTTGAGAAACCAAAAAAGCTATCCCTCCCTGTTTCATACTTTTAGTTGCTTGGAATACCACTTCCCATCCATTTAACCTGAGTTGATGTCAAAATCTTATGCTACTGTGCATTTGTTGGAGGCAGCAAAAAAGTTGAACCCCATTTCAAATCCAACTGCTACTCAATAAAAAAAATTTAATTTGGAGTTGAGTTCATTAATATTCAATTTTATTATAAAACATATATGTAAATGTCTATAATTTTGTTGACTATTGGGTCTTTTCTTGGGACTCTTTTGATTAAGTGTGCTGGTATCCTCTCCCCACTTCCCACATGGGGCACTTTTTAGTGTGTTGACCCTTTTCTTCAGACAAAAGTATTCCTTCCATTATCTTAATCCAGTGTTTTTTGTCTTCTTTTTGGAAGGGTTTATTGCTTCTTAAATTTAATAGTTTTGCTGAGCATTACAGTCTAGGTTGACAGTTTTGATCATTCAGAAATTGAAATAGTTTTTCAAATCTTTCAGCCTTTGAAATCTTCCATCAAATAACTATCCTTTTCCCTGATTGGGTCTGCATTTAAATATGCCATAGCTTTTCTTGTAGTAATTTTCAAAACATTTTTTTAATTTCCCCCATATGCTTTTAGTCTGTATTTTTAATATGAACTATATATTCTGGATAGTTTCCTTTCTAGTCCTGTCTATCTGGTGATCTCTTACAAGTCTGGTTATATGACTCCAGTGACCACATGCAGCAGCTAGTAAGTGTGGGTCTAGAGGTAGAAGAGGTGGTTGCCAAACAGAGCCAGAAAAGCAGGGTCCGGACAGTTTACCAGTGCCTTGGGCAAGGTTGCAGCATCTGCATGAGTCAGCTAAATCAGCTGGTCCATTAACACTGGAGATGAAAGTAGGAAAGGGTCTTTGGCAATGAGTGACACAGAGCCGCTACATGCTGACATCCCGAAGGCAGAGAGGGACCAGAAGCACTTGATTCTGACACTAATTTCTGCCATGCTCCCAAGGATATAATATTGACTTTGATTAGTTTTTTTTCATTCATAAAAGCATGTAAAGGTCACTAGACATAAACCTAATATAAGAACAACATTGTCTAGTGATAAGTATTGTGGGAAAAGAACTGATAATTTGGAAGGATAAAAGGCTTTAGTCATTCATTAATTAAAGCTGGTATTTTAATATAATGATTTTGAAAATCATTTTAAGTATGGATTTAATAGCTGCTGCTCATCTGGGTGTCTTTGGAACTACTTTATAACTTTTATGGAATCATATAATAATTCCAGCTAATTGAAGCAAGATTTTTAAAGTAGACACATTCTTATTTCTCAATTCTATAAAGTCTCTGAATGGAACAGATGTTTTCGGCATGGTGCTATGAGGTGTTTCTAGTACACAGCATGTGCACAGAAACTACTCTGTAATCCTTGGGTGGAAGTGAAGTCTGAATGTTTAATGAGATTTAATCATCACAATGGGAATAGGGCCATTGCAGTTGTCCCTTCTTCCTGTGTCATCCAAAGAGATATAGGTCAATGGGACATGGAACTATAGGCTTTGCAAGGCTACGCATCCTCCATTGCATGGCCACATTATTTGAACAGTCTCTTTGCTTGCTTTCTACACTGTGAGAATTCTCTTCATTATCAACCTTGATAATTCAGTGCCCATTGGTAATTTTAGTCTTAATGGGGCTTCATGAATTTTGGACAATGTTAATGTTTATAGTTCTAGCTTCCTTCTATATTTATCAGCTAAGAATTGTCGTTAAAAAGCATAAATTTACCTACTTCATATGTTTTAAAATCACAGTGTCAAAATTACTAGTTATCATTTGAGTGAATTTTGAAGGTTTTGCAGTATTTTAAAGAATGTATAAAGACTACTACATTTGATATGACTCTAAAATTAAAATAATTATTATATTTACATGATTGCATGAATAAATGGGCTCATTTGTTTCTGTTTGTAGTTTCAAGATGTGTCAGATGTGTTTTCTAATTAAATTTTACTTTCTGGATATAAAAGCATTTACCAGAGCCGAATTTCTATGACCTAACATATGTGTTCATCATCTACATAATCACTTATACTAGATTATGTTTTAATATCCAGTACAATCTTTTTTAAATTACCTTACTCCGTTGTATGTATATGTGTATGTGCGCACACATGAGTGTGCATGCATTGTGCACACGTTGTACACTTGTATCTGTGGACACAAGCTCACACACATGTGCTATGGTATGTGTATCAAGGTAAGAGAGCAACTAATGGCAGCCAGGTTTCCCCTTCCACCATGTGACTCTGGGGATCCCACTGTGTTCATCAGACTTTGCAGGCAGCAAACTCCCCTGCACTCCCCACTGAGCCACCTCACACAGGCAGACCAGTGTAACAGTTTTAATTAGGCAAACAATTATTGCAGGGTCTCTGTAATTGTTAGTTTTAGATATCTGCATTTGGATTGATGGCTACCAAGTAAGTGATAAATCATTATTTCTGGGGACATCTCCAATGTGTTTCTAGAGAGACTGTCATTTGAATCAGTGAACTAAACACAATCCACTTTTAGCCAGAAGGAGCAGGATTGTCCAACTCACTGAAAACCAAATTACTAGCAAACCGGCCAGAGCTCCTCAATCAGAGAATGCCTTTGTTCATCATTTCACCTGAGTCCTTGCCTCTGCACCCATGTTGTCTGAAAGCTCCGGCCTTCAAGCTTCTGCTAAGAGTTACAAAAAGTTACAAAGTCAGATTCATTGGTTCTGATTCTTCCAAACATGACCGTTCTGCACATGCCATACCAAGGGCCTCTAGCTTACAAATTTCCCGTTCTGAGACTTCTCAGCCTTCATACTTATGTATGAATTATTTCTAATGAATCATTTCTCATGTATATATGTCTGCCATACTATATATATGTGTGTGTGTGTGTGTGTGTGTGTGTGTGTGTGTGTGTGTGTGTATACATATATATATATATATCATCTCTATCACCTATCTATATATCTATCCTTTACCTACCATCTACTTATGTATAATCTACATATCATCATTTACCTATTTATCATCTACCTACCTAGCTGGCTAGCTAGCTATTATCTGCCTACTTATGATCTACACACATCTATAAAAAGGCACTATTAAGTATCATTTTGGAAAACTCTAAATTCTTAATACAGTTGTTTCAGTTTTTAAAATTTTTATAGCATGCTGATTATTCAATTACTTTATAGCTATTATTTGAAGGATTTGTTAAAAAACAATTTTTTTCTAGGGGAAAAAGAGTCATCACTGGCCAGTAAGTTCTAAGGAGAAATAGAATTTTTTGGCCTATTTTCCTTATACCATGATGCTATATTATGACCTTAAAAACCTTTTGAATTTTCAAGACTATGTGTCTTATTACATTCTCACGCTTTCTCTATAGCTGAAGCTTATCCTGTACCATCTGCCTTCAGAAGTCTAGGGTTGCAGACAGGTGTCACTGTAGCTAGCTCTCTTATGACCTTGTAAGAACTCAAAGCCTCCAACCAACTACAACCTTTGTATCATCTTTTCTGTTTCTTAATATTATGTCTTTTGTCCATCTTCTCTGATATTATATAACTGAAAGAGTTTCTACTCATTTGAATTACAATTGTCTGCATCATCAAGTACATGTATCCCCTCACTCCCAACACAATTCTTGCAATTCTCTATTGCTTTCAAAAACTATTATGACACTATGAAGTCCTTTCACATGCTAATGTGACTCATATCAGTTAAGTATGAAGAGGACTAAGCTGTTCAGTGCCTTAAACCCACAGATAGAAAATGACCTGTGTTCTTCTTAGAACAGATCATCTGTAAGTGTTTATTCTTCTTCATTGCCTCATCACAATGTGAAGGCCCAGGACCATACATTTTATTATTTTTACAATTGTTAATGCCTCTACTTATACATATTGACATAGTCCTTGGCAGTCTGTTCTGCTAAAAGACAGAAGGATGGAAGACATAAAATAGAAATACACCAACTAGATCACAATTTCAGAAGATGGCCACAGGTAAAACATTAGCTGTTTCCAAAGAAAGGCTTGATCCTGGCTCAGCTTCTAGGAGTGATCTCTAAACCTATGGAATGGTCTGATGAAAACAACTGACATTTCATTTGCCCTAGAGGGGAGGTTTCTGGTCTTTTGAGTTTGTTTCAGATTCTCTTAGCTAGCCAAACCAAGAACCATGGTTCTTCTGAGAAAGGTGCCTTTGAGAGTCATTCCTTTTCCAGGTTCTGCTACAGCAGGTAAGGAAAGAGCCTGAGTTTTGCCAAATCTTTTTGGTGCCTGCTCAAGTGTCTGACTTCCATTGAAAAGTATCCACCTTGTTTTTTTATTGATTAGAACCTTGTAGTGGTTTAATTTTAGTTGATGGTGATCAGCAAGGACCACCAGGCATATTTAAAAGCAACAATAATAATAATGCATTAGACTCATGTTTTCATAATAAAACTTGTTATCTGCCTCATTTCACTGGCTTCTTCACTTGCCACCTGTGAGGTCCTGCATGACTTACTTTATAGGCTCTGTCTTGATTATGTCATCTCTAGACAAGGACAGACAGTAGGAAGCAACTTATAAAGGGTTGTTAGGAGAGGAGTGAATAAATATATGATATGTCCTTCAGATAATGTCAACAAAACTAGTCCTGGAAAGTAGGATTGCTCTCCTATAACTATGAACAACTTTCTAGAATAGAATTTAAGCTTTTTAAGGTTCCATGAACTCATGCCTCTTACCAACTTCTTCTGTGCTCTAGTCATAGCACTTAGAACCTTATAAAGAAAGAGTTTCATACAGCATTAGAACTTCAGCTAAGGCCTTGACTATGAGAGTAGAGGGTAATAAGTCCTTGCACATGTATAAGTTAACATGACTCATGTTAACAAATAATGTTAACATGACTCAAATCAACAAAGGATGAAGAAGGCTAAGTTGTTTGAAGCCTCAAAGCCAACTTCACATTTGTACTATCAACAGTAACAGCATACATGTTACTTGATGAATTTGCCTAGTAACAATGGTGAACTTACTGTAACAAGAAAGTCAGTACAGCTGTATGGACTATTGTTTGAAAGCAACAGAAGGAACTAACAAAGTCTTAAATAAAGGGCCCAAAGAGAAAAGGAATAGCAATGGGGACTTTTCCCCAACCCCTATTCTTTAGCCCAAGGGCTTTAGACACTTCCATGCCAGGACAGACAATCAGCAGATAGCAGCAGGTCATGGCTTGTGGCAGTCTCCTTGGCATCTACAGGGTGATTTAAAGATACAAAACTTGCTCGACTCGAGCCCCGAGCTACCTTGCCAGCAGAGTCTTGCCCAACACCCGCAAGGGCCCACACGGGACTCCCCACGGGATCCTAAGACCTCTGGTGAGTGGAACACAGCGCCTGCCCCAATCCAATCGCGCGGAACCTGAGACTGCGGTACATAGGGAAGCAGGCTACCCGGGCCTGATCTGGGGCACAAGTCCCTTCCGCTCGACTCGAGCCCCGGGCTACCTTGCCAGCAGAGTCTTGCCCAACACCCGCAAGGGCCCAAATGGGACTCCCCACGGGATCCTAAGACCTCTGGTGAGTGGAACACAGCGCCTGCCCCAATTCAATCGCGCAGAACCTGAGACTGCGGTACATAGGGAAGCAGGCTACCGGGGCTTGATCTGGGGCACAAACCCCTTCCGCTCCACTCGAGCCCCAGGCTACCTTGCCAGCGGAGTCGCCTGACACCCGCAAGGGCCCACACAGGATTCCACACGAGACCCTAAGACCTCTAGTGAGTGGAACACAACTTCTGCCAGGAGTCTGGTTCGAACACCAGATATCTGGGTACCTGCCCTGCAAGAAGAGAGCTTGCCTGCAGAGAATACTCTGCCCACTGAAACTAAGGAGACTGCTACCCTCCAGGTCTGCTTATAGAGGCTAACAGAGTCACCTGAAGAACAAGCTCTTAACAGTGACAACTAAAACAGCTAGCTTCAGAAATTACCAGATGGCGAAAGGCAAACGTAAGAATCCTACTAACAGAAATCAAGACCACTCACCATCATCAGAACGCAGCACTCCCACCCCACCTAGTCCTGGGCACCCCAACACAACCGAAAATCTAGACCCAGATTTAAAAACATTTCTCATGATGATGATAGAGGACATCAAGAAGGACTTTCATAAGTTACTTAAAGAATTACAGGAGAGCACTGCTAAAGAGTTACAGGCCCTTACAGAAAAGCAGGAAAACACAGCAAAACAGGTAGAAATCATTAAAGAAAAACAGGAAAACACATCCAAACAGGTGATGGAAATGAACAAAACCATATTAGAACTAAAAGGGGAAGTAGACACAATAAAGAAAACCCAAAGCGAGGCAACGCTGGAGATAGAAACGCTAGGAAAGAGATCTGGAACCATAGATGCGAGCATCAGCAACAGAATACAAGAAATGGAAGAGAGAATCTCAGGTGCAGAAGATTCCATAGAGAACATCGACACAACAGTCAAAGAAAAATACAAAATGCAAAAGGATCCTAACTCAAAACATCCAGGTAATGCAGGACACAATGAGAAGACCAAACCTACGGATAATAGGAATTGATGAGAATGAAGATTTTCAACTTAAAGGGCCAGCTAATATCTTCAACAAAATAATAGAAGAAAACTTCCCAAACATAAAAAAAGAGATGCCCATGATCATACAAGAAGCCTACAGAACTCCAAATAGAATGAACCAGAAAAGAAATTCCTCCCGACACATAATAATCAGAACAACAAATGCACTAAATAAAGATAGAATATTAAAAGCAGTAAGGGAGAAAGGTCAAGTAACATATAAAGGAAGGCCTATCAGAATTACACCAGACTTTTCACCAGAGACTATGAAAGCCAGAAGAGCCTGGACAGATGTTATACAAACACTAAGAGAACACAAATGCCAGCCCAGGCTACTATACCCGGCCAAACTCTCAATTACCATAGATGGAGAAACCAAAGTATTCCACGACAAAAACAAATTCACACAATATCTTTCCACGAATCCAGCCCTTCAAAGGATAATAACAGAAAAGAAGCAATACAAGGACGGAAATCACGCCCTAGAACAACCAAGAAAGTAATCATTCAACAAACCAAAAAGAAGACAGCCACAAGAACAGAATGCCAACTCTAACAACAAAAATAAAAGGAAGCAACAATTACTTTTCCTTAATATCTCTTAATATCAATGGACTCAATTCCCCAATAAAAAGACATAGACTTACAGACTGGCTACACAAAAAGGACCCAACATTCTGCTGCTTACAGGAAACCCATCTCAGGGAAAAAGACAGACACTACCTCAGAGTGAAAGGCTGGAAAACAATTTTCCAAGCAAATGGACTGAAGAAACAAGCTGGAGTAGCCATTTTAATATCGGATAAAATCGACTTCCAACCCAAAGTTATCAAAAAAGACAAGGAGGGACACTTCATACTCATCAAAGGTAAAATCCTCCAAGAGGAACTCTCAATTCTGAATATCTACGCACCAAATGCAAGGGCAGCCACATTCATTAGAGACACTTTAGTAAAGCTCAAAGCATACATTGCACCTCACACAATAATAGTGGGAGACTTCAACACACCACTTTCTTCAAAGGACAGATCGTGGAAACAGAAACTAAACAGGGACACAGTGAAACTAACAGAAGTTATGAAACAAATGGACCTGACAGATATCTACAGAACATTTTATCCTAAAACAAAAGGATATACCTTCTTCTCAGCACCTCACGGGACCTTCTCCAAAATTGACCATATAATTGGTCACAAAACAGGCCTCAATAGATACAAAAATATAGAAATTGTCCCATGTATCCTATCAGACCACCATGGCCTAAGACTGATCTTCAATAAAAACATAAATAATGGAAAGCCAACATTCACGTGGAAACTGAATAACACTCTTCTCAATGATACCTTGGTCAAGGAAGGAATAAAGAAAGAAATTAAAGACTTTTTAGAGTTTAATGAAAATGAAGCCACAACGTACCCAAACCTATGGGACACAATGAAAGCATTTCTAAGAGGGAAACTCATAGCTCTGAGTGCCTCCAAGAAGAAACGGGAGACAGCACATACTAGCAGCTTGACAACACATCTAAAAGCCCTAGAAAAAAAGGAAGCAAATTCACCCAAGAGGAGTAGACGGCAGGAAATAATCAAACTCAGGGGTGAAATCAACCAAGTGGAAACAAGAAGAACTATTCAAAGAATTAACCAAACGAGGTGTTGGTTCTTTGAGAAAATCAACAAGATAGATAAACCCTTAGCTAGACTCACTAAAGGGCACAGGGACAAAATCCTAATTAACAAAATCAGAAATGAAAAGGGAGACATAACAACGGATCTGAAGAAATCCAAAACACCATCAGATCCTTCTACAAAAGGCTATACTCAACAAAACTGGAAAACCTGAACGAAATGGACAAATTTCTGGACAGATACCAGGTACCAAAGTTGAATCAGGATCAAGTTGATCATCTAAACAGTCCCATATCACCTAAAGAAATAGAAGCAGTTATTAATAGTCTCCCAACCAAAAAAAGCCCAGGACCAGATGGGTTTAGTGCAGAGTTCTATCAGACCTTCAAAGAAGATCTAATTCCAGTTCTGCACAAACTATTTCACAAAATAGAAGTAGAAGGTACTCTACCCAACTCATTTTATGAAGCCACTATTACTCTGATACCTAAACCACAGAAAGACCCAACAAAGATAGAGAACTTCAGACCAATTTCTCTTATGAATATCGATGCAAAAATCCTCAATAAAATTCTCGCTAACCGAATCCAAGAACACATTAAAGCAATCATCCATCCTGACCAAGTAGGTTTTATTCCAGGGATGCAGGGATGGTTTAATATACGAAAATCCATCAATGTAATCCATTATATAAACAAACTCAAAGACAAAAACCACATGATCATCTCGTTAGATGCAGAAAAAGCATTTGACAAGATCCAACACCCATTCATGATAAAAGTTCTGGAAAGATCAGGAATTCAAGGCCCATACCTAAACATGATAAAAGCAATCTACAGCAAACCAGTAGCCAACATCAAAGTAAATGGAGAGAAGCTGGAAGCAATCCCACTAAAATCAGGGACTAGACAAGGCTGCCCACTTTCTCCCTACCTTTTCAACATAGTACTTGAAGTATTAGCCAGAGCAATTCGACAACAAAAGGAGATCAAGGGGATACAAATTGGAAAAGAGGAAGTCAAAATATCACTTTTTGCAGATGATATGATAGTATATATAAGTGACCCTAAAAATTCCACCAGAGAACTCCTAAACCTGATAAACAGCTTCAGTGAAGTAGCTGGATATAAAATAAACTCAAACAAGTCAATGGCCTTTCTCTATACAAAGAATAAACAGGCTGAGAAAGAAATTAGGGAAACAACACCCTTCTCAATAGTCACAAATAATAAAAAATATCTTGGCGTGACTCTAACTAAGGAAGTGAAAGATCTGTATGATAAAAACTTCAAATCTCTGAAGAAAGAAATTAAGGAAGATCTCAGAAGATGGAAAGATCTCCCATGCTCATGGATTGGCAGGATCAACATTGTAAAAATGGCTATCTTGCCAAAAGCAATCTACAGATTCAATGCAATCCCCATCAAAATTCCAACTCAATTCTTCAACGAATTGGAAGGAGCAATTTGCAAATTTGTCTGGAATAACAAAAAACCTAGGATAGCAAAAAGTCTTCTCAAGGATAAAAGAACCTCTGGTGGAATCACCATGCCAGACCTAAAGCTTTACTACAGAGCAATTGTGATAAAAACTGCATGGTACTGGTATAGAGACAGACAAGTAGACCAATGGAATAGAATTGAAGACCCAGAAATGAACCCACACACCTATGGTCACTTGATCTTCGACAAGGGAGCTAAAACCATCCAGTGGAAGAAAGACAGCATTTTCAACAATTGGTGCTGGCACAACTGGTTGTTATCGTGTAGAAGAATGCGAATCGATCCATACTTATCTCCTTGTACTAAGGTCAAATCTAAGTGGATCAAGGAACTTCACATAAAAGCAGAGACACTGAAACTTATAGAGGAGAAAGTGGGGAAAAGCCTTGAAGATATGGGCACAGGGGAAAAATTCCTGAACAGAACAGCAATGGCTTGTGCTGTAAGATCGAGAATTGACAAATGGGACCTAATGAAACTCCAAAGTTTCTGCAAGGCAAAAGACACCGTCAATAAGACAAAAAGACCACCAACAGATTGGGAAAGGATCTTTACCTATCCTAAATCAGATAGGGGACTAATATCCAACATATATAAAGAACTCAAGAAGGTGGACTTCAGAAAATCAAATAACCCCATTAAAAAATGGGGCTCAGAACTGAACAAAGAATTCTCACCTGAGGAATACCGAATGGCAGAGAAGCACCTGAAAAAATGTTCAACATCCTTAATCATCAGGGAAATGCAAATCAAAACAACCCTGAGATTCCATCTCACACCAGTCAGAATGGCTAAGATCAAAAATTCAGGTGACAGCAGATGCTGGCATGGATGTGGAGAAAGAGGAACACTCCTCCATTGTTGGTGGGAGTGCAGGCTTGTACAACCACTCTGGAAATCAGTCTGGCGGTTCCTCAGAAAACTGGACATAGTACTACCAGAGGATCCAGCAATACCTCTCCTGGGCATATATCCAGAAGATGCCCCAACTGGTAAGAAGGACACATGCTCCACTATGTTCATAGCAGCCTTATTTATAATAGCCAGAAGCTGGAAAGAACCTAGATGCCCCTCAACAGAGGAATGGATACAGAAAATGTGGTACATCTACACAATGGAGTACTACTCAGCTATTAAAAAGAATGAATTTATGAAATTCCTAGCCAAATGGATGGACCTGGAGGGCAT
Source organism: Mus musculus (assembly GCF_000001635.26). Classification (NCBI taxonomy): domain Eukaryota; kingdom Metazoa; phylum Chordata; class Mammalia; order Rodentia; family Muridae; genus Mus; species Mus musculus. The sequence goes on along the minus strand of NC_000077.6, from coordinate 9,744,831 downwards.
CATCCTGAGTGAGGTAACACATTCACAAAGAAACTCACACAATATGTACTCACTGATAAGTGGATATTAGCCCCAAACCTAGGATACCCAAGATATAAGATATAATTTGCTAAACACATGAAACTCAAGAAGAATGAAGACTGAAGTGTGGACACTATGCCCCTCCTTAGATTTGGGAACAAAACACCCATGGAAGGAGTTACAGAGACAAAGTTTGGAGCTGAGATGAAAGGATGGACCATGTAGAGACTGCCATATCCAGGGATCCACCCCATAATCAGCATCCAAACGCTGACACCATTGCATACACTAGCAAGATTTTATTGAAAGGACCCAGATGTAGCTGTCTCTTGTGAGACTATGCCGGGGCCTAGCAAACACAGAAGTGGATGCTCACAGTCAGCTAATGGATGGATCATAGGGCTCCCAATGGAGGAGCTAGAGAAAGTAGACAAGGAGCTAAAGGGATCTGCAACCCTATAGGTGGAACAACATTATGAACTAACCAGTACCCCGGAGCTCTTGACTCTAGCTGCATATATATCAAAAGATGGCCTAGTCGGCCATCACTGGAAAGAGAGGCCCATTGGACTTGCAAACTTTATATGCCCCAGTACAGGGGAACACCAGGGCCAAAAAGGGGGAGTGGGTGGCTAGGGGAGTGGGGGTGGGTGAATTTGGGGGACTTTTGGTATAGCATTGGAAATGTAAATGAGCTAAATACCTAATAAAAAATGAAAATAAAAAAGATACAAAACTATACAATACTTAAATGCTTGAGATTTAAAAGAAGTGGAGTTTAAAAATAAAGAAGGCAACCATTTTGTATATCACACCTCTTTATACAGATTCCTAAAGTCCACAAAAAGAATCTAAGAATCGACAAATCAAGCTTCATCTGTTTTTTTTTTTTTTTTTTTTTTTTTTTTTTTTTTTAGGAGATTCTAAAGAAAAGTAGACACTTCCACATTTGGTAGGTCTGAAAAGCAAAAATGTCAATTCAGAACTTGTCAAAAAGTGAGAAAGATTTTTCCTCTTACTTCAGAAAGTCTGTACTTTAAACTTACACATGGAATGTTGATTGCTTTGACTTAATTGAGATAATTTGCTCATATTTAATATTATTATTAAGAGAAAATGTTTTCAACTTTAATTTTCTGTGAAACAAAGATATTTCATCTAGAATTTTGCAAAATGTTATGCAATATATGCTGCTTTCAATAAAAATTTATCAAGCATGCTGAGAAATAGAACCAAAAGGTTAAGGACAAGAAACTGGGCATACATCTTCAGCTGGAGGAACAATGTCCTGCTGACTAGACATAAGTATGTGAGCACTTCAAATACTATCATTATCATCTTCCACTAACAAGGTGAGGATAAAATCTTAACAGTTGTAGTCTGCAAAATAAAAAGCCCTACATAGTGCAGACAATATAGGTCAAAGGAAGGATTTAACATAAAACAGGTCAATCTAGAGAAGTTAGTAAAAATGAAACAAAAAAGTAGAAAACAAATGAATAAAAACATCCAGATTGAATCAAGGAAAATGAGATAGAAGAAGAAAAGAAAACAAGAAACAGTGGAGCAAAGAGAGGGCATAGGATGAGACAGGATGAGAAGAAAGGAATATTTGAAGAGATTTGTGGGAAAGAATTTTCTAAAAATGCTAAAAAACATATGTAACAAAGATTTCTCTGGAAACCTTGGACAAAATAAGCACAAAACCACACCACAGCAACAAACATCATAGATGCTGGGCACTAAAGGCAAAGACATGCAAAGAACCTTCAAAGTAATCATATAGCAATACAGATAAAAGCTTGAGGAAGTGGCATGAAGACTGGCAGCTCACTTTTCAACAGATACAATGGAAAATGAAGGCAATGTTATGACTTTTCTCAAGTGATGAAATGGCTGACCAGCTAGACAATTGTTATTGCTGAAAATGTGTTCCAAATATGAAGGGAAAATAAAGTCTTCTTGAGGCAATCACAGAGAGAATTCATCATGGGAAAAATAACACTAAAGCACAGAAAAGATGGCTCACAGTGATGGTTCCCGAAGCAAGGAAAGAATGAAGACAGGCTATGCAGAGTGGCTGCTTTAAACATTAATATTTTCTGGTATATTTAAAATTTGTATGATTAAAATATTTTGCCAAAGTAATAAGAAACAAAAGGCGTCTTCATGGAATAAAAGTGTTTCAATGCCTTGCATGCAAGGGTTATCAGAGACCAATTTAAGGGTCAACACATGATAGATAATATTTTTCAATAAGAATTGTACGGGTAGATATGGATAATTACATTACATAAAATAAACTAATTTCAATAATGTGTTTTACTCAATTTTACATAATTACATTCAAAATATACATGAATACAAAATACAATGAATGAATGAATATAATGAATACAAAAGTTAATAATGAATATCTGGATTATCTCATTATTCCTAAGACCTTGAAGTCTATGTAACAATTTAGTCATTGGTAAAAGATCTAAATATACTAACGGAAGCCTGGGATTTTCAGTGTCAAAAGAATATCCTTCAATTTTATGCTATTTATCAGAAATCTGCCTAAACCAATTCTGACCTGAAAGGGTAAGATGAAATAAATCCTTTGCTCCCCTAAGTTGCTTTCAGTCACATCATTACAGAAACAAAGAAAATTAGGACAGTTCTCATCATTGCTGCCAGGAAAATGGTATTTGAGTCCAAATGTGATAGCATTTCCTGGCCACCATAAAGGCTGACATTTATTTAAAACAGCAGTATCATATGGAAACACCATGGGATAATTAAACATTCATGTGCTTCCCAGAGAACCATGTGTTTGCATATTCTCCATGCAGAACTGAGTAACTTTGTGTTAATATTATATTTAGTCACACCTTGGAACATCACTGCTCTACTCAAAATAAATAGATCCATCTATCTATTACCCAAAGCTTTCTAGAAAATGACAATAAAAGCACCATCTACAACAACTAGGAAATTTTTAAAAATTCCCCAGAAGCAGTTGAATAGAAGGATAAATTTGGGGTGTTTCCACAACAGATTGTCATATGATATTGACACCAAACCTCCACTGCTTTGTACAGCAGCCATGAGCAATGGCAGTCATGGTATTGAGGAGAGAAGGTAAAAAAGCAAAGGCTAACTCAGATGCAAATAAGTGCTTACTTTGTCATTCTGTTTACAGAAAAATAATTCTAACCTAGGAAAGGAACTATGAGGGATGCTGCCACTGGGATGGGCTTAGTGTGAACACATTGGAAGCTTCTCCGTCGTGCATCAGTGTTGTGGTGAGGCCTGAAGTATGGTGATTCATGGCATCATCACACAAGTGCGAAACCATCCAGGAGTGTCTATTATAGGCAGTTACTACTGCTACCTGCCCTCTCATTCCCCTGCATTTCCCCTTTAACCCTCCAGCAAGGGAGAGCACATCTTGATGCCCTCACCTGCTCTTATTATATCCACCACTCACACCTCCAGCCCATAAGCGAAGTTCTTTTATGTTACGATGAATTGCTCAGTTTATAGTACTCTGTTATAAAGCATAAAGCAAACTGAGTCTCTAGTTTTTCCATGTGGTTAGACATTCATATACCAAAAGGATGTTTGTTAACTATATGAAATTCAAATTTAGTGAGGCATCCTGTACTTTTAATTGTTAAATATGGAGGCTCCTGTTATTATAATTTTTTGTCCACACTGGCACTGCTAACACTTTATATTAAAGATTGTTGTGGAGGTTATCTTGTATACTGCAGGCTAAAGGGAATACCCTGCTCTAGACTCACCCATACTGAGACATCCAAACTTTTCTGAAAATACTGCCAAAATGACATTTGTATAGGGGAGCACATTTCTTTCTGTTGACAACTACCAGGTTAGGTTGAGCCAGGATAGGTTCTGCTTTCCTGATGTCACCTGGTAAAGAATCAAACCAAGATTAAGTGACACAAGAGGCAAATTGGATATCAATATAGCATAGTATTTAGACAGTGGTCTTTAGACTAGGAAGGTCATTAATGACTTTGTCTGCCAAAGGTTAATGTGCATATCTCATACACAATCCAAGAGCTATATGACCACCTTAATAGCTAACTGAATGCAAGGTCCCTCAATGAAGATGGTAGATGTTCTCACATAATCTTCTAGACTAAATACTGGCTTGCTGTGGGGGAACACTGCTAGTGGCATAGAACCAGGATGACTAGCCATTCCTTCAAGTGTATCAGGAAGTTAAACTTTCTCTTTTATTCATGGCTTCATGGAAAGCAACCCCGGTTCTCTCCTGCTTGGAGTAGCCAGGAAACTATCTGGCTGCACTTTTGGTTTCAGTTGATTTTAATCAGGTCCCAAGAGCTGTGGATATCATAGTACCAAGTTTGTGTCTTAGGAAGCCCGGTACATACTGAAGGCTCAGATGGGCAGCAGAGAACTGTCTTGGTTCTGCCCTATGATACATACGGCATAGAGGTGAAGTTTTCTTAAGATGAATTGTTCTCTCCATTAGCACTATATTCTATGCACATGGATTTTGGAAAATTACTTTACCATGGCACCCTTGTATTTCCCCCAAATTTTCTACCTTTGAAGTTATTTCCTGCTGGGTTAAGAGACTGAATTAAGAACCTAAGATTTTTGTCTTGGTGCTGCAGCATGGTTTGGGCTTTTCTTTTTGGGCATGTCTTATTTGCAGTATTTTACCTAAATCCAGCTCTGCTTCTCACACAAACATCAGAGTACACTTCTATCTATGCAGTATAGAATGACTGTCTTCTGTCCACACAATGGCCAGATTGAGTCTTTCATTACAACTACAAGACTATCACATGGCAAGGTTAAAAATATAATAGCATCCTGAATCTCAGGGATAGAAAACAGCTGTTAAGCAACTTTCCCACTAGACAGGATCTAATATTGTCCCAATGAGACCCACTCTTTCACGTCCTCAATTAAACAGACGCTGAAGATCAGCCAACTTGCAGGTTGCTTCTCTAACCACAACTGCCTTTTAAAACCTTGATTTCCATGCCCAATTTGATATCACTGAAGTAGACACTCTTGCAACTAATGGGACTTTAACCATAGTTTAAGACTCAGGGAGTGCCTGTCTGCCAAGATCAGCCACCAGGGACCCTCTACAGGCAGCTTGACTTTGGAAAATAAGGCTTTGAGGACCTTGTGAGCAAGAACACTGCTTCGGTCCAGAGCCTCTGTTGCTAACACACCCATACAGTGCCAATCCATAGAAAACCTAGCTATGAGTTCATCTCTTCTCAGCTTCAGTTGGAACACATTGCCACTCATCATCCGTCCCATTCTTCCATTGTATTCTTTTCAACATAAACAAATGTGGGATTAGAGCACCATTTAAACCTACAGCAAAGCTTCCTGTTTTGGCTCATCCTAAGACCTTCCCTCAACCTCTTAGAGTAATTTAGTCTTATATGATGGAAGCATCTGCTTTATACAGAAAACATGCGATTTCAACATCTGAAAGAGGCAGCTTGATTGGGCCCAGAAAACAACCCACTGCTTGGCAGCTTGCTTCAGCAAGCATCGAAGCTCCGCTTGCAAATGGGGAAAGAACTGCTCCCCGCAGATGTTCTCTGAATAGCACTTATGACAAGAATTGCGGCTTGAACAGAACACATTTGCTAAAGCTAATGAAAATCTTGGGGGAAATGAATAACTCAACTCTTAAAATTAGAAGGGGAAAGAGCTATTTATTGAATTTTTCAAAATCTGTTTTTCATGCATTTCCTTTAAAATTATTCTATGCATTTGTCACTTGTTTGCTGTCCCAACTTGTTCCCTTTGCTTTGAAGCCCTTTTGCTATATTATATACTTTAAAGGGCCCAAATCACTGTTTGTTTTCTAAATGGGCTATGCACCCACCAAATGGGACTGCAGGAGTAAGTATCTTCTATCCTTAAGCTCTCAAATGTATTCACCTGCATGTGTCTCCCTGGCCCCTACAACACTGACTATTGCTGATCGGAGACTGGGCTTCTGAACCTTTGTTACATACTGAACATTCTTATGAAGCCAACTTAGGTATGAAACAATGGGATGGAACCTGTGGGACAGAACTCGTTGTTAACTACTTGGCTCAGCCATTCCAGGCCTGGATGGCAACAAAGGTAATAATGATTCTTCATACAACTTTATGGTTCACTCCACCAAAACACCATCTGAGTGTGGTGCACAGATTCAATTCTGTTTACTGTGATTATCTGTGTACCCATTTTTTTTTCACCAAGTTAGGAACTAGAGTAGATCCTGTTCCTATTTTTTGATGAATGGAACTGACCTGCCTTTTTACCTTACAGGATTTCTAGTCTTTAAACAAAATGGCATATGGAGGGTTTTGAGAATATTCTAAAGCGCTGTTTTAAGATAGGTATTCCAAGCAGTTTCTGTTGTGATCACTCTCTTCCTTATACAACCTTAGAACAGGCCATATTTATCAAAAACACATACCCGATTATACCTTAATTTCTTGCTGATTTCTTCAGCTTGAAGTACAGTTCCTCTAGCTGTCTGTCTACATCATTGATTGGCAAGGCCCTTTCAAGGTCAAAGATATTATATGTACTAAACTGATTCATCATCACTCTGACCCTAAGACCATACACACAATTTCACTTAGGTAATATAGGTAGACAGATAGATAATAGATTGTTGACATTTAGATAAATAGATGACAGGTTACAGATAAATTATAGAAAGATAGGTGGAAAATAGATAATGAGTGATAGATGATAGACATAAATAGATAGATAGATAGATAGATAGATAGATAGATAGATAGATAGATAGATAGATTCAAACCTGTGTTTTCTTCTTCATTTCTCATGTACTTTCTTGGTACTTGTTAAAAAATATCTTCCGTGACTGTGTTGAGATAATCAAGGACATTGAGATAATCAAGGACATTCAAATATCTTCACTTCAGAGACAGGCAGATCTGAGTTCCAGCCCAGCCTGGTCTACAAAGCAAGCTCCAGGACATCCAGGGATACACAAAGAAGCCCTGTCAAAAAAAAAAAAAAAAAAAAACCCAAAAAACCCAAAAAACAAAAACAATCAAACAAACAAAAAGCAAATATCTTCACTCACTGAATCACATTCATATACAGTAATTGGTATCCATGGAAGAAGTTTTACTTCTAATATGAACATTAGAAACAAAAGTTTACAGAATTTGTTGAATGCCTATATGTTAACTTTGATTTTGACGGGGCTCAGAAAAAGCTGAGAGAATGTGAAACAGTGCTCGTGAATGACTTCTTCCTGGTAGCGTGTCTGGAGGACTTCATTGAGAATGCCTGTCGCTTCATATTTGAGACGTTTATATCCACCAGTGTATCAGCATTAATATGTTAGCAGACAAACTGAATATGACTCCAGAAGAAGCTGAAAGATGGATTGTGAATTTGATTAGAAATGCGAGGTTGGATGCCAAGATTGATTCTAAACTAGGTCATGTGGTAATGGGCAACAATGCAGTCTGGCCCTACCAGCAAGTGATAGAAAAGACTAAATGTCTTTCTGTTAGAAGCCAAATGTTGCCCATGAATATCGAAAAGAAACTTAATCAGAACAGCAGATCAGAGGCTCCCAACTGGGCAACCCAAGACTCTGGCTTCTATTAAAGGATTATAAAGAAAAGAAGAAAAAGGAATAAGTGAAAGACACAGTAGCCATTGTGTATAAAGGATGACATATATTTTTAGAAGCAATTAACATGTTTGCTACAAATTTTGGAGAATTTGAATAAAATTGGCTATGATTAAAAAAAAAAAAGAAACAAAAGTTTAAAGACTAGAGAACCTACTGCCCTTCGAAAAGTGAAAGCATGAAAATCAGCTCTAATTGTTTACTCCGTGTCTTTTATCAACATCTCCTATCTTGCTTTTGATAAATTCGATTTTGATAAATTCACATTTGGTTAAATGTAACAAAATCTCTCTCCTGCTTTCATGCCCTATATATATATATGTGTGTGTGTGTGTGTGTGTGTGTGTGTGTGTGCTCTTGCGTGTGTGTGTGTGTATCCATGCATCTCTCTCTCTATACCTGTATATACATATGATTATTTTTACTTTGTTTTGAAATTTATGAAAATGATTTCTTTCTGTATAACTGCACAAGCAAAAAATGTATGAATAGAACTGTTTAGACTTGAGGGTCTGGCTAACAATACAATACTAGCTCTGGTATTCTGGACTAAAACGGCAATGGTCATATAAAATGTCGTCAGTGTCACAAAAGAATGTTTAATGCAAAATGGCCATATTTACTAAAACGGCCTTTTCAACATCACTGTCCTTTCTTCTGTATCAGATTTCCTGAATATTTACTGGCTCCACTAACTCTAGTTTTCCTATTAATATTTAACTCTCCTAATCCTTTCTGGAATACTGTCTACTTTATTACCTTCTATTATCATCATAATAATTTTATTTCCTCCTACTGATCTTCTACTATTTTGAATTATAATTGCCTAGCTCAATTATCAGCTTCTTCCCTGATTTTTCTGCTTGCAATACTCCGTTAGGTTCCATTTCAAGATCTGCCCAAACCATAGAATGAATGATTTCGGGAAAAAATTGCAAATATCATTTTTAGTAGCATATGTTTACTGAACAAAATGATGAGTCCTTTTATGACATTTTCTTTGAACATCATCTACTTGCTGATACCGCCTCTTCGTGCTCTTTTGTTCCCGTAATACATTCTGCTTCTGTCCACCATAATACATTCTGCTTTTCATGTTCTTCTTTCACGTACCCCAAGTCTTCCCTTACTTCGAGAGGGGGGGCTTGTATAAATGTGTTTGCCTCTGTCTCTTCCTCACATGTTGTCATATATGTTGTACTTAAGTCCTTTCATGAAGTACTCCTGGGCTGTGTGCTATGTTTGTTTTCAAGTCTAAAATTAAGATCCACCCACCTCCTGAGCCCCATGGAGCCCACTGCCTTTTGCTCATCCTCCTCCTCCTCTCCCCACTCAGTCTCCAGAGGCCTGTCCTCCCTTTGTTTTGTTGTTCTTCATGCCTTTTAAAAGTTGTGTTGTTTTGCTTTTGTTTTTGTTTTTTTTTTAATCGTGCATTTACATATGGAAGTTAAACTACAATGAGCCCATCTGAAAGAAATTTGAAAGAATCTTTCTATTAAAAAATCTATGCGAGTATACAAGTTATATAGCAATGCAATTTCATCAAGAACTTGTTATATAGTTATATAGCAATGCAATTTCATCAAGAACTTGTGGGTTAAAAGTGGAGTCCTGTGTCCACTCGGGCTTGGGTCGCTGGGCGAGGCAGCCGTGGGAAGTTTGACTGTGTGCACCCCATACTGTTGCAGGGCAGCCATTAGGCTGTGCAAAGTAATAGGACCCTGCTCCAAGGGTGGGGAAGCACAGTCTGAGGTCCCTGGGGACATGCAGGAAATGATTCGGGGTTTCCCGGGCCTACATGGAGTCTGAGAATGGCAGGTTCTCACTCTTGCGCACAGCAGTCGCCCTGGATGTCCTGGATGTCCTGGATGTGGGCCCAAGGGGCTGGTTCTGGCCAAGAGTCGAAGCGAAAGGGGCAGGAAGGAAAGTGTTTTGGCTGGGTCCCGAAGGGAAGAGAGTCCTTAGCTTGTTCGGGCTGGTGGCTTGGTTCGATGGTGACTGTGGTTGAGCACAGGGAGGCCTCCACACCATACTTTAGAGGAAGACTTGCTCCATTGCTTCAGCACAGCAGGTCTCGATAACAAGAGGCAATCCATGGTTTTAAGGTGTTTATTGTCATGGCAGAGAGTTGTGATAAATAAAACCATACCCCCATTTCTCAGGAAATGGAAGAGAAGCTAATAGGGTAGAGGCCGGCCATGGCCACATAGAGAGAGGGGGGACGGGAATGGGGAAAGAGGGGGAGCAAGAGGGCAAGAAAGAGGTAAGAGTAAGAGAATAAGAGAGGGAGGAGGGGGCAAACAGCCTCTTTTATAGTGGGCCAGGCCTGCCTGGCTGTTGGCAGGTAACTGTTGTGGTAGAGTCCAGAGAGAATTCCAGGAGCTTTGGGTGTTGCCTATGTGACTGATGGCCACAGAACTATGGAGCCGGGGCCTCGTGTCAGGCGCCTATTGTCTGGGAGCATGGCAAAAGGACCTTCTGTCCCTTGCAGGAACACTTCCTGGGTCTCCAGGGCTTAAACCTAACTCGACCAGAAAACAGGCTGCCTTTCATGGTCCCTCACGAATTATAGCTATGTGGAGTATCAAATAGTAAGATATGAGTAGCATGGCCCAAAGCAAAGCAAATCCCTGTGAAAATGGACTAACCTCTAATGATCCTCTAAATCATACAGAAAAGTCAGAGCTGGGATGGAGCCTAGATTTTTACTCCCCCGTTTTTAAATTGACTCATGCTTATATTAGCTTACATGTATAAAACATTTTTCCAGTATTTTTTTACCCACCATATATATCTGGGAATGTCAGCTAATGGCAAGGGAAAGCAAGATGGATTAGAGAATTGTAGAACTATTTGTGGACACTGACAACCGGGTATTATAGGAGTCTGCAAAGGGAAGAACCAAGTGAGAAGAGTTACAGACACAGAACCTGTGCCACATTGTCAACTTCCTGATTGCTGGGGTAGAAGTTGATGAAAAAAAGAGACAGAGGTGCCAGGAAGAACTTGACTGTGCAAATAGCTGAGTTCCAAACACAGTAGTAGACATTCAAGGTAGAATTCATCTGGGATAAGATTAGCTAAAGAAATGCTTTAGCTCTCTGGCAGAGGCATCAAGAGACAGATGGCATAGACAGACACCTAAGGGGCCCCAAAATTATTCTTGTATATAGTATTGAATTTGATAAGCCCACAGATGAAGATGCTATCAGATATAATAAAAAGTGATATTCTGTAAAGTACTTTCCTAAAGAAGAATCAAGAGAGTTGGAGATTGTGTTTTTCAAAATGAAATATACATTTTGTAGGGTTTAAATAACTGTCTCTCAGTGTCTCATTTGCGACACTATTGGGATAGTGGCACTCTTGGGATAAGATAGAGTTTGTAAGATGTAGACACTAGTGGAAAGTAGTTAATCATTGGGGCTGTGCCCTTGTAAAGGACAGTGAAACCTTGAGCCCTTCCTGTGTCTCCCTTTGCCACCCAGATGCCATGAGGAGATCTCCCTCATGATCCTCCTCTCTGCATGGCCTCTCTGAAGACTATCAAGAGCCACAGTAGGCATGGACTGAGGCCTCTAATACAAGCCAGATAAACCTGTGCAATCTGTAGCTTGTTTTCTTGAAGTATACTGTCACCATGTAGTAAAGTAATACAAGAGTTAATGAAGAAAGATGTTTTGCCTAGAAAAATAGGGAAATGCTAAGATTTGTCACATGAGCAGCAGAGAAAATGATGGTAAAGCAGAGGACTTCACTCTACTCCCGCCACCATTTCCAGAGGCTCTGCTCTCTGACAGCTCTGTGAAGAGACAGATGATAGAGCATCACCACACCCTCAGAGTCAGAAGGACAGGGAGAAGGAAGAGTTACCTAGGCTTCAGCCCCAAGAGATCACAGATTAAGGCTGTGCAGGCACATCCAGCCACCAGTGTAGGCCATGTCTATGAATAGCTCATGATGTATCTTTTTAGAACTGTCTGAAAAGGATCAGAGGTACCCCTGCTCCTAGTACTCCTTTCTCTGTGAATAAATATACTAACAAGCAGAAAACAGAGCTGTGTTGTCAAAATTTCAACTCTGCAACTTTAAGGTAAAACTTGACTCAAGGCCATTGGTGTAAAAGACAAAAAGAACACTTGCTTAGCATGTGCCAGGCCATGGGTCTGACCATCCTCAGCAAGTACATGGTCCACAAGTCCTTACTTTTCACATATACTGTGATCTAAAAGCACTGTTTTCATCCTCTTCCGTGTGTGTGTGTGTGTGTGTGTGTGTGTTATGTGTTCATGTGAAAATGTGAGTACAAGTGCAACAGCACACATGTGGAAGTCAGAGAACAACCTCAGGTATTGGTTCTTGCCTTCTACCTGTTTGCTACTGAGTGTACCAGGCTAGTTGACAGGATGGCATCTTACCTTCCCCCAATTCAGGAACACTACAATCATAGGTATACACTGCCGCACCCTGGGAATTGTGATTTCTAGAGATTCAAATCATGCTGGTCCCACATGTGACTTATCTATTGGACTATCTTCCCAGCTCTAAGCTCTTCTTTGTGCATACATGCAGCCAAAGAGATGTAAAATAACAGTGGATGTATTAAAATAAAAAAGACTTAGACTCCTAACACCTGTCTCTGTTAAAAACAAAACTACTTTAAAATACTCAGCACCTTTATCATCTGGTTCACTGCCCAGTTGATTTGATCAGCTTAATGTTTTCACTCCATACAATTAAAATCCTTGATATCCTGCACATCTCCACAAAGGATCTGAGACAAGGAATAGACAGTGTCAACCAGAGCTATGAAGAACAAGGAATACAAGTAAACAAAAGGACATCGGTAATGAATCATTACTGCGCGCCGCGGTGCCACAAGGTCCCTTTCATTTGTTAAGTTTGGATCACTGATATGAGCTGGCTCTTTTTAGAGTCACAGGAAGGATGGGAAAGAGTCTGCAACGGTGTTCACACTGAAGCCAAATCACCAAGCATGCAGATTTTATTGCTACCAACGCCTAATGCACTTTTCTCAATACACGCAGTCCAGCATCTTCATTTTAATTTCCTGTCTTGCCCTTTCAGTACCCAAGTCTGCTATTTTAGGCTCAAAAAAATAAATAAATAAAATAAAAAGACATAACGCTTCTCTTCTGCCATTAATAAAAAGGCAGCGCAGCTTCTCTGGCTACGGTTAAGTGCATATGGGGTCAGAGCTCCTCTCCACCAGGGTCACCTTCCTTTCAACTGCTCTGACTCAACTCCTCAATTACGGCAGCTTTAAATTACTGTCACTAAGAAGTTCTGGTGAAAAGGGTGTGTTTCTATGGCAACTTTTAGGAAAAGGTGAAGTGACCGTTTAATAGGGTAAAAGTTCTCACACACCATCACACCTGGCTGGCTTCTGGACACCCATACTGCTCAATGGCTATACTGGGATGACATCGAGAATATTTCTTTGTTGACTGTACAAGCCATGCAATGACTCAGTGAAGAACAGATGAATGATGCCAAAGCTGCAGTCCTGGGCATAAATTGTCAGCAGAAAAAGGTACCAGGATAGACTCACAAAGAAATAGAGGACTTTTTCAAGTGTAAACTCTCTGAAGATTGTTTAACAGGACCCACTCAGCACAAGTCCTTTGGAGAGCACTAGACATACTGACAAGGAATTGAAGGGAAACAAAGACCCTTTCATTTCACATGAGGAAGAAACACACCTTACTGAAATGAGTTTTTGTTAAGATTTAAATTCCTGTAATTAATGTTTCTTCCTTTCAAGGTTTATTAATATCCAGAAAAGATTGTCATCCTCAGAGATATTCATGGGTAAAATGACCAATCATTAATTCATTTTTCAAATCTGTGGTACTGTGTCTTCTCTCTCTCTCTCTCTCTCTCTCTCTCTCTCTCTCTCTCTCTCTCTCTCTCTCTCTCTCTCCCTCTCTCTCTCTCTCTCTCACACACACACACACACACACACACACTTTTCTTTCTTCCTTGCAGCTCCCCTTACTGACTTCTCAAAGTCATAGCCTCATTCTCCTTAATATTGTTACATAAAGAGATAAACAAATTATTATATAAATAGAACTGGCTGAGTCCTTTTTATCTTCATCATACATACATGTTTAATGTTGAAGGGTTGATACAAGATAACCTGTCATGGGCTTCCTCCCTGGGAAAGGATGATTCTCCCTTCCTTGGTTCTCACTAGTTAGCTATTGATCCTCATCTTGGGAGTCATTCTTTTGTATGGATATCAGCATTAGCATTGTGCTGTGATGGTGAAGTATAACACCCCTCTGTGCCTCGGGCTTTGGATTAATCATTTTTAAAGTACTTGTATTCCATCTCTGTGTATTCAGTACAGTATAATGAGAAAATTAAAAGACCTGCATGTCTGTGGAGTTTCACCTGGGGCTTTCCTTTATCACTAGTTATTGTGACAAATCTGGGCAAGTTACTATCTTCATTGACTTTCTGCTTTTTTATATAATGGTTCAGTGAGCCAGGTGTATTAGCATGCACTTGTAATCTCAGCACTCTAGAGGGTGTGGAAGACAGTTTACATTGAGGCTAGCCTGAGCAATATAATGAGACCTATTTTCAAAACAAAGGAACAAATACATTATACAAATAAACAAATACAAATATACAACTACATTAGTTTGATTAATCCCACATCTCATTCAAATAATGAAATTAAGTAAGCATATTGAATTGAAGGGTTTGGTCCTGATGTTTCCTCAACATTTCCAGGAGACAGTAGTCTCCAGCCTTGCTCAGCATTTTCCACTCCAGAAGTATACTCACCTAGACATGTTTTCAGCACACATAGGGACTGAATGGAACTAAAATCCCCAGCCTCCATGTAGACCAATGAAGCACTAGAGGAAATACAAAAGCTCTCCCCTTCTTCATGGTGATGCTCAACACAGTTCATCAGACACTGCCTGTGCTGTAAGCAACCTTTCCCTCTTTCTCTCTTCCCTCACTTCACTTCCAGCAATCACCAACCACATAAATTACTTTAGTCTGTGTGTCTCAACACTCCCAACGCTGTGACCCTCTAATACAGTTCCTCATGGTGTGGTGACCCTAAACATAAAATGATTTCATTGCTATTTCATAATTGTAATTGTGTTACTGTTATGAATCATAATGTAAGTATCTGATTCCCAGGATATCTGATAAGTGATTGATGCCCCAAGGAGTCATGACCCACAGGTTGAGAACTTTAGTCAAATTCAGTGATCATTAAAGTGTGTTCTTGGGTATGATGGGTGTGTGTGTGTGTTACTGTTGTTGTTTGTTTTAGACACAATCTTACTACGTAGTCCAGGATGTCCTGCCCCTATTAAATTCTGTGATTCCAGGCATTCCACATGATGCCAGGCTTCAGGGTCTCTTATGACAGACTCCATATCAAGGCATCTTGTGAGAGAGATATGTAACATGAATTTGGTGCCCCAAAGAAATTTTCTGTTGTTTTGTCATTCTGTCTACTCAGTGTTTCTGACTAACATCTTACTGTAAAGATCCCTCAGTTTCGTTAATAAGTTCTACATATCATGAGTATGTGAATTTTATGCTTCCTCTAGGATTTGAAAATAATAATAATAATAATAATAATAATAATAATAATAATAAGGCAAGAAAATGTATTCTATAGTAATGTTTTAAACAAATGTTCTCATTTTTTCATTGTCCAAGGATTTTGGTGAGTTAGTCCCAGACTCCCAAGAATTGGTTTATTGACATTTGTCTCAATAAAAAAGAATTTACATTTTGTGGCTATTAACGTATAAACTCGCGTTAGACCATAGCTCTTGCTACATAATAAAAAGTATGCTTCTATTGAGAATATAAACCAGTAAGAAAAAAAGGGGGAAAGGACCTGGAATAAACTAATTATTTGTGTTAGCTGCTGGCTCAGTAGCTACATGGCTCTCAAGGCTGGTGTTACTCTGAGAGGCAAGGGGTTCACTGCTAAATACTATTCAAGAAAATGCTAAACCATGGGCAATTTTTCAGGATGCTGCACAAATCTGGTGGATTATTATTGCTGTTTAGTTCTGCATTGTTTTTTTTTTGTTTGTTTGTTTTTGTTTTTGTTTTTGAGCTGATCTTATGAATGTTTGAGGGCTGGAGGCATGGCTCAGTGGTTAAGAACATTGAAAAGTATAGCAGAGAAACTAGATTCAGTTCTCTGTACCCATATGGTGGATCATAACCCTCAGTAACTATACTACAAATATATTACAAAAAAGTTGTTTTAAAATTTGTTTTTATATTAACTTTTTACTGATTTAAAAATATGTGTGCACCTAGAGACACAGGGAAGGGATTACCTGAATGTGGGGCATGAGGGACTTGTGACTCTAAACCGTGTCCCAGAAGCAGCCTTGAACGGTGGGGCTCTAATGCCAACTTCTAACATCCATTGGTCAGATCCCAACATGGCACACAAACAGGCATGTAGCCAAAGCACTATATACATGTTTTGATTTTGTTTTTTTGTTTGTTTGTTTGTTTTTTCTGGTTTTGTCTTTGTTTTTTGTTTTGTTTTGTTTTGTTTCCTGCTGCAAAAGCAAGAGGTTCATTTTCCAGCATATTGGGGTCAATTAGTCCCTCAAGGCAGGTGACTAGAAGGCAGCCCCTAATGGCTATTAAAAGCAATTTTTATACTGTTTAGGGGCACAGGTTACATCAGCAAGGTTACAGTTCAAATTTATTGGCTAAGTATATTGACCTTTAAATCTATTGGCTAGCAAGCACATCACACATTTGAACTCTACCTGAGACTTTGCAGAGTGTCAGGTGACTATCAGGACATTCTGAGAACTTCTTACTCAAGAATGTTCCTGTGGGTGGAGAATGGAACTTGGCCTAGCCTTGACCCCAGTCAGGAGGGGGAAACTGTAAGATGGGAGGACTGGAAAATGCCTTAGAGTCCCTCATTTCCCCTTTTTCTTATACAAGCTCCAATCCTGGAGCTATGCTCAGGGGTCTTGGGTAGCTAACTCACATTCTTCAGGTCCTGTCCTTAGGGTCTCATACTGTTGGCACAGGACCATCAGCTGCATGACTCCTAATCTCTTTTATGACGGCTATAAGCTTGTTCAATATGCAGGGTCCAAAGGTCAACAATAGCAGGAGAACAATTAGGGGTCCGAACAAGGTGGATATGAGGGAGGTTAACCAAGAGGAGCACTTAAACCAAGATTCAAACCTGTCCTGACTCTGTTCTCTTTCTTTCTTCCACTTGGCCAGCCCTTCTCTCACCTTGGCCACTGAATCTTTAACTACCCCTGGAATGGTCTCCAGTATGTGCTTCCTGATGTTTCACAGCCCCAGGTAGCACAGAAAAAGTGGCTGCCCCCCAACACTGATGGGTGTGATGCTGGCTTCTACCATCTTAGGGGCACACATATATGGGGTTTCTTGCAGGACTTTTCTCAGCTTCGGGTGTCTGCACCATAAGCCCCACCTTTCAAGGCTGCTTCTGGGACATGGTTTAGAGTCACAAGTCCCTCATGCCCCACATTCAGGTAATCCCTTCCCTGTGTCTCTAGGTGCACACATATTTTTAAATCAGTAAAAAGTTAATATAAAAACAAATTTTAAAACAATTTTTTGTAATATATTTGTAGTG
The DNA here is from genome assembly GCF_000001635.26 of Mus musculus. Lineage (NCBI taxonomy): Eukaryota > Metazoa > Chordata > Mammalia > Rodentia > Muridae > Mus > Mus musculus. The sequence goes on along the minus strand of NC_000077.6, from coordinate 9,727,465 downwards.
ATATTATGTAGATCTCAGTAAAATATGCTCAATGTATATCACCTCCCACTGAGCTTTCTAGAAATTCAAATCAGAGCAAGCATCATTGTGGCTCAGTGGCACTAAGAGAGCATAAGGGTGGGAGACAGTGATACCTGCTTATAAATATATGTGGTTGCACAAACACAAAGAACAGAAGAAGTGCTGTGGCCATGTAAGTCAGGCCTTCTGCTTGGATGGACAGTCATCAAATGCTGCCTAATTTCAGGATTAAAAAAAGATGCACTAAGATTTTTTTCTACAAAATGTGATTTATTCATCTTAACAATTGGCAAGAGTTGTATTAGTGTGTGATTCTTCAAATTTTTTGAATTGGAGCAAAGAATATAAAGAAGCAATAGATGATAAAAAGCATCAAGCCAACTGCTAACCATACATCTTCCTATTACATTTGGTAGAAAGTTTAAGTCCAAAAACAGCCTCAGGTCTTTCCCCTGTCAAAACCTCCAGAAAATATTTGTCTTTCCAGACAGACAGGATTAAATAGAAAGCATCCAGAGCCTCAGACAGGCAAGGGTATCTGCTGCAGGTGGCTCTAAGCATTCAACAGAACTAAGCTGACAGAAATGTACTGTTAAACAAACACCCTGCAAAGTTCTCTCCTGCTGCTCTCACAAAGGCATGAACAAGACTGCCAAAAAGAGAGCTTCCTAGTGATCTTATTGTGCAGAAAAAATAACATTCTGCCAAAACCATATACATGGACACATGCATATCAGCATCTGTCATACACTGACTCAAAATTGACCATGCACAGATGATCTGTTCAGAGCACTGAAGCAAAATGCAGCAAGGAAAGGCTCCAATGCCCCATATTCATTAGCAGCTAGTTCTCAAGGCCTGTCTGAAATCTAGAAAGCAGCATTTACTTGGTTCTTTGTGAGGCTTTCTCTATACCTCTTTAGGTGTATGGACCTCAGGACCTGCTTTGGTGGTGGGGGTAGGGTGATAAATGGGAATTCTAACCCATTCAAGAAGTCTTCTCATCTGAGAAAATTTAACAATGAACTAATACACAGGTATGTGCATATGTGTGTTTGCATGGATGCATGTGTTAATGCCAGTATTTCATTTTAGCAATTTAATCCAGCTGGTTTAGACCATCAGGAAATCAAGGGCCAGTGAGAAATAAGCAGGACACTGTTTCCTGTGGCATGTGATGTTGACTCTATAAGACGTTCAGGAAAAACATGTCAAAAACACGACACAATAGACCCCTTGGTAACCTGATGTATTTGCTAATGTTATTAACTTTATCAATTATTTTTGGCCTTTGAAGGTACAGTTTTATCTGCTAGATCCTTTTATGCGTTGGAGAGATTTTAGAGCCTCATCATCAACTTGAGAGTTATATGTTAAGAAATTTGACATATGTTTTCAATTAATTATATAATGTAATATTTATAAAGTATAATTATATTTGAGATCATTAGAGGATGAATCACAGGTCTGCCTTTTGTTCCTCATCCACAAAGGTGCTCATATCTAAACAGAATTCCAGATGATCTTATGACAGAAGCATCAGCTTTCCCTTTTGTTATTCAATAATTTTGGCAATCAATTTGATGCATTACAAAAGTGTTCAACATAAGGAATATTATGCTAACAATCCTGTTAAAATCCTCTGCTTTGTTTAATGTGTTTAAGAATCAGAGTAACTAGATTTTAGATGGATCATATACTTTGACTATATGTCTATATTTTGACATCTTCCATAAAATTTAGAAGACTTATTATTCAATCAGGAGGATATTGGTATACATAGATATGATGTAGATATAAATATGTTCATATGTGTTTGTATAGTTTTAATAAATAAGATTATGTGATCACTGAAAATGTCAAGGCTCACACAAGTAGCTGAAGTCTCAGCCATAGTCTGGAGAAATGGCTCAGCATGTAATTTCCACTGGCTCTTCCTTCAGAGGAATTGGGTTTGATTCTCAGTATCCACGTGGTGACTCACAACTATCTGTGACTTCAGATTCCAAGGTACCTGTTGCACTCTTCTGTCTTCCGTGGACCCTAGGCAACACTCTGGTACACAGATATACATGTAGGCAAAACACTTGTACATATGAAAACTGAAAGAATACAAATATGTTAAAGTTAAAACAGAACATTCTTATATTTATTTCATTTATAATGTGCTGCCACCTGGCCAGCTAGTGAAACTGCGTTAGGTGGATGTTGTGCTTGCGTGGATTAACTATTCTTGGAAAGATGGATATTTTCATATGGTCTCACAGTATATACCTAGTAAGATAAGAGTGTGTTCCCATGACCTTACTCTCCACAAATATGTCAACAAGTGAAATCCATGCCTCTTAGATGGGAAAGAAGATAAAATGCACAAGGGCTTCCAGGTCTCTGCAACAGGTCTGTTAAGTTGCCTTGGCTATAGCAAACTAAATTAACACAGCCAGATCCAAAGATACAAAGTGTGCATGAATGTATCGGGCGATATCTTCAAGGAAATGCTGAAGGTAAAAGGTTCCATAGACAGTAACAGATGAGCACAAAGAGCCTGGGGCATAAGTATTCCAGGACATCCATACGGTCTATTGCTCAGCTAGTGTTTACAAAATACAAATGACACTGATGTGAGTAAATGACTCCCCAAGGTTTGTGTCTCTCTAGGAGGTCAAACTTTCCCTTAATTGAAAATGGTCATCACAGTTCTAATTAGCTAACATGAGGACATTTGTGGTTCATGCAGGTCCTTAACAACTATACAGAGGAAAAATACACACACAGAAAATGACATGTAACATCCAACTCTGCAGTTGCAGGCCAAGGACTCAAGGATTTCTGGAAAGAGGGTAGGAAGGTCTTTACCAAAGGGCCTTCTCAAAGAGTATGTTGTTCCTGTACCTTCATTTCAGGGTCTATCTCCTAGAACCTGTGAGAAGAATAGTGTGCTGGTTCAGGCCCCAACTGTGGTAAACTGCTACTTGCCAATGTGCAGTGCTTAAAGGCAGAGATTTCACCGTCAAACCAAGCAATTGCTTTGTTGCAAGTTACCTTCTAGTTGAGGACAGAATAAACAAAATAAAGAAACCATCCATTTTAGACAATATGTTATATTATAGTTAGTATAAATTATAATACAAACTAAAAACTCCATAGAAAAATGAGGCCAGAAAAGGTGCTGACAATTTCTTAAGTGAAGTGACTACATTTTCATACCATGTAGTCACGGAGTTCTCTGAGGAGCTTTCCCGTACACAAAATCTTCAGCCAGGAAGGGACAGGAAATGAGAGGATGTCTGAGCAAAGACTCTCTGGGGCAAAGAGAGAGCAAAGGATCAGAGGCATAAATGTGCTGGTGTCCAAGGAGACTCATGGAGCCGGGTAGGCTGACAACTGGGATCCAGCTTACCAGAGAGACTACATGTTAGTAATAGATTGAACAATGGGTGATGCAGAGCTGAGTACAAATGGACACTTTTGAGTGGAGCAACACAGAGGATTTTATACAAAGTAACTTAAGGCAGGGACTAGGAGGAATTTTATCTTTCTTTTCTTGACAATCATATCAGAAGAAATAGTTTAGGAAATAAGTCTTAAGAAAACAGAATTATCTATCATAATACAAAGAATGAATCATTGGACAATCAAGGACATCTTGGTTTGAACAGCAATCTCATTTCTTTGGTAACTTAGTTGTTCTATTGTGTCATCTGTAAAATGGGAAGGTTAACCTCTGGGCAGAGTTCTTGAGAAGAGAAAATGAGTTCAGTGAAAATGTCCACCACAGACAAAAGTGTGAATAAAGCAAGAATCTTTATTCTGACTGGTAAAATTAGTTCATTTTAGTCCCTTTAGTTAGCCTGTGAAGGCTGGATTCACACCTGGTACCTTCAGTGTTGTTTCCTTACAGTTCCTGGCTTCTTATGTAGTTCATGTCATCATACCACAAATGTTAGCGAATGAGAAACAAGGGAAATGAAATCATGAGCACTCTGTAGACTGGCTCCTAGTTCCATATGAACAAAATGCTTTGGTCTTGTGCTTTCCTGCAGCATGTACTCAGTCCTGTGACAAGTTGCCTTTCTGGTTCATCAGATTGTGAATACTCAGAGGTGTTCTTTGTAGTGCTTGGCATATGTCACTGCGGATGGACAAGACCAGAGACCAGGGTGTGACATCTGAGCTCTGCCACACATCTGTTATTCTGAAGTCCATAATATCTTCCCACCTTAGTTCAAGAGATGCTATAATACTGCTAAATATGGTATCTTTCAGTTGTTACAGGCTGTGTCTGTCAAATGGTTCAACAGCTAAGAACATTTATGACTATTGAAGAAAGCCAGAGTGTTTACCATTCCTAGCACACAACTGCCTGTAATCCTAGTTCAAGGGAATCCTATAGCCTTTCCTGGCTTCTGTGAGCGCTGCTGAGACCAACGTTCACATAGACATATAGATAATTCAAAATAAATCTTTAAAAGAATTGCTAAAGATTTTTTTTTTACAAAAAGGAACTGATATCACAGTACAGATTGGGAGTATCTCAAATGCAGTCGAGTACATAATTGAAATGTAATTGAATGTTCTAATGCATATGCATGGGAAACAATTTGAATTGCTTCATTATTTGAAAGCAGTACAAAGATGAGGATATAGTGAACATTTACCTGTACAAGGCTCTTCTGAGAAATTGCTACAAATTCTGGTTTAACTCTTTTTGGCCTGGAAGTATGCCTCACAAATACCTGTATAGTAATTTTCATGGCAATTTCCCATTGATAAAATTATTTTCTATATACATTCTATCTAAAGCTGTAACTTCTGACACAACAATGACTCACCTTGACTAAGAAAGAAAGGCAATTTGGTGTTCAAAGTAACTTATATTGCATTTCCTAAAATATTCAAGGAAGGCATACTGCAGCTTACAAGTCACCTCTGCAACTGTATGATTAATGATTCTAGATGACAACTGATTGAAAAACACATGTGGAATTCAAAAGAATCAAATGAACAGAATTGCCTTTTCCTTCTCCAAATATTATAAACCCTAACCCAAGTCAAACTCTACATTACTTATTTGAGTGTATCCCTTGATTGTAATTTTTACATGATTCTGATACTTGCCTGTTTTTTTTTTAATGGCCACATTTGTTTCTAAGATGCCCTAAGGATATTATGCAATCCATCATAACTTATTTATGGAAAGTCTCTGTGTGCTTTTATCATCTTCTATCCACAATATAGGTAAGGAAGGACTGTTGTTAGGACAAGATAGAACAACAGGATCCAGATGTGCCCTCTTTCCTTAACAGCTAGAGGACAGAATAACATGTGAGATAGTGTTTTCAGATACTGGAAATCCCTGAGATTGGAAAATCAAATGCTAAGTAAGAGCCCATAACCACTCCTGCTTCCTGCCTGTAGAGCAATTCTGGGTCACAGCAGAGAGAGGAGTGATAAAGGCAGAGCCTGATGGAGGCTGTGGCTCCTTGTAGTGAGGAGATAGTGGAGAATGAAATAGCATCTATAGGGCAGATCACTGTGGGTGGTGGCTGCATGGGGAGTGTGCTGTAGACCTGCAGGTACCCTTCAGTGCTGAGCAGAGTGTTCACTGGTGCAGTGAGAAGGATGCAAACAGTGCTGCAAACCTTAAAGCAGCAGGTGGATAATCTTCAGAAAGACCACAGGGCTGGTCCTGTCACACAAAAGGGAGATGCTTCCAAAGGCATAGAGTGTGGGAAATAGAAAAGCCAAGGATTTGGGCTCAAAAAGAGGGAAACTGAGCTACACTAAATGTTTTTGTTCAGTCTAGCAAACTGACTTTCATTCAACCCTCAGAAACGGCAGCTTGGTTCAAAGTCATTTAACTAAATGAAAAGGAGGAAATATCTCAAAACAAAAGGAGCTCCAGAGCCCAGGAAGATAAATATTACAGCACCAGGCATCCAATGGACATTTCAGACCAAAAGGAATATAAGGTGGAAACTTAACCTCTTAAAATTAACTCAGAAATATACTTCAGATATTAATATACAAAGATGATTATATTATTTTTTGTAGTTTTATTTTACATATTTAAAAGTGACATCTAGTATAATTATAAGAAGATATAAAAAGAAAACCAGAGTCAAACTCCTAGAAATGACACTTTTGACCTAGGAGATGAGAGGTAACTGGACCCAAGAGAGAAAATCAGCACATCAGAGGAGTAGGTTTTATATATATATATATATACATATACATATATATATATATATATATACATATATATATATATATGTATATATATATGTGTGTGTGTGTGTATGTATATATATATGTGTGTGTGTGTATGTCTGTGTGTGTATATGTATATATATCTCAGAGAAGTAGGTTATTTATATACATCAGAGGAGTAGGTTATATATAAGGGTGGTGGCGCATGAATTTCATTCCAGGACTCAGAAGGAAGAGGGGGGAAAATCTCTGAGTTTAAGGTCATCATGGCCTATGGAGTAAGTTCCAGGACAATGAAGGCTACAGACAAACCTTGTCTTGTAAAACAACAACAATAACAGTAAGGTGAATACACAGCCAACAGGATACCAGGAACAAAAGATATCAAAATATGGCAATATCAAAATAAGCATTCCTGAGTCGTGTGGCAAACTTTAATTGGACTATATGTGTGTGATCAAAATCAATGAAAAGTAAAATAGGAAGAAGGAAAATATTTAAGAAAATAATATCTAATGTCTTTGGTGTAAGTTAGTTGACAAGGCACACCTTGCATTTAACAAATACTCTTTCAAAGAGAAAAAATATTTTTATAATGAATGCAACTGTTTTTCAAAGGCCAGGTTTATCAAAAAGTATGGATTAAAGGAAAAGGATTCAAACCATGAGAAACATACCAATTTAAGCCACCTTGGACAGGTGGTTTTGGGTTATATAAGAAAACAAACTGAGCAAGCCACTGAGAGCCAAGCCAATACACAGCATTTCTCCTTCTCTCCCCTTCTATTCATATCCAAGGTTCCTGCCTTGCATTCTCCCCTGACTTCACACTGAACCATGAGCTGAAAGATGAAACAAGCCCTTTCATCCCCAGGTTGCTTTCCACCATACTGTTTTATCAAATAATAGAAAATAAACTGTGATCAGGAGCAACATTAGAGAAAATGGAGTGACAAATACATGAAAACACTTTCTTGTGATTCTAGAATGTTCCTCAAATTCTAAAAACAAAATTAAAGTTGATATTAAAAAGCTATGTATATGAATGCAGCAGCAATTCGCTTTAAAAAGGAGGCCAACCATGCTTGCTGAGTCAGCAACCTCTAAAATTAGTGAGAGACTCTGAGAGTGACTGAGGAAGACACACACACAACATTAATGTCATTATGTCTCCACATGTGCATCAAGTCACATGCATACCTCACTAGAATATGAATGCACATGTACACACGGGAAAAATTTCTAATTTTTGGAGTTTATACAAATGATTATTTTTTTAAGGAAAATGATTTGACATGACAAATGTGCTTCATCATCTTTTTAAGGATATCAGGAATGACAGAGAGTGGAACTGTAGCTTATAATAAAGAATTGGATATGCTTTCAGTACATGAGGCAGAGGAAGAATTACCAAGACTGGAGAGCCATCCTGGACTATGTAGTGAGTTTCATGGCAGCCTGAGCTACAGAGTAAAATCTCTCAACAAAACAAATAAATTACACTAACAACAACAAAAATTTAAACAAAATAAATAAGAATAGTATGTGTTCTAATTCACTTCCTAGTTGGTCATGTGTACAAAGCAATTTTGAATTAAATGTGTGAATAAAATTTATGCTGTTTGATTTTTGCCTGTAGATAGGAAAAAAAAAGAGGACATAAACTTGAAAAAGAGCAAGGACAGGTAAATAGAGTCTATAGGAGGGTTTAGAGGGAGGAAAGGGAAGGGAGAACCAGGCATAATTATATTATAATTTCAAAAATAAAAAATGTAAAAACAAAAAAGACACTACAAAATTTACACAAGTAAAATGTGAATGACAAACCTGGTGAAGCTATACAATATGTAAAAACTACTTTCATAAAATGTCTTAAGGGATTCACACAATTTATGAAAGAGAATATTCAGCATACAAATGGGAAAGCACACACACACACAGAGAGAGAGGAGAGAGAGAGAGAGACTCAATGTTATTAGTCCTTTTAGAAGTAGAAATAAAACACAGGGAGATAGTATTATACTCTTATGAAAACTGATAAAATAGCTGACAATCCTGGGGAGAAAGATCAATGTCACAGAAACACCACTCATTGTTGCCTAGTGTAAAACTTGTAAAACATCATAAGCCTTTACCAAACACACAGCAATTCATTACAAAGAAAAGAATGCTCTAGATCCCCCAAATTTTATTCCTCAGCTTCTAATACATTATTAAAAGAGGCAACCAACCATTCACACAGACATCAAGGATGGGGGTCAAGAACATTACACCCAGGGAAAAAAATGCCAAATTCAGAGTTTACACATGCTGACTCCATGTGTATGACATCCTTCAAAAGGCGGGGCTGAAGGTACTGGAGGCAGACAATTGACTTCCAGGACCGGGGTCAGGGAAGGCTGAGGAAAAAGCAACACATGGGCTCTTTGGAATTGTGATGGCTGGAATGTTTACATCTTGACTTTGATGTTTGTAAAACTATGTGCTTTTGCTTTGACTTGAAAAATAAATTGTGCAGCTAACATTCATGCATATATATGTATCCATAATAAACAAAATAAAAACATATTATCAAAAGCACACTAAGACATAAATATATTGCCTAACCCATTGTGGAAAAACAGTGAACATGTTAAACGTAGGTGCTAGACAAGTCAAGGTTCACCTATCAGGCAACCCATGATACCTGGTCCTGAGCACTGAAGCTGTCCTCTGTCAGCTGCAGAATTGTTGTGAATACCCTATGCCAGAGACACAGAATCAGAATTTATTGAGTAAAAGCTACATTTTAAACTACAGAAGTTTTAGTGGCAATGATTGCCAGGTTACAAGGGATTATCAGGACAAAGGACAAAAGAATCTACCAAAATGTACTTTTTAAAAAAAAATGTCACAATGAAGGAAAATCTTGTGTGCTGATTATCCAATGAAGTGAAGTATTAAAAAAAAAAAAGACATTTCAGAGGTCAGAGAGAACAGGAAAGGTGAAAAAGATGCAAGTAGAGTCTCTGTGAAAATAGCATACAGAACCAGTTGATAGGACTAGCTACTGCTGCCAAGGAGAGTTGGGGCAGATGGCAGACACAGGGCCAGAGACCCACTGCAGGAGTGAAGTATGCTGGAGGCTGTGGAAACAAAGGAAATAGCAAGAACAGATCTGGGCAGACGGATGGAAGTCAAGCCCAGCCCAGTGAATGGGAAAATGGAAAGACAATTTAGTAGGCTCCATCAATAGCAGTGAAATAGCTAAGCTGAACTTCAGGGGCACTTTGGGATTCTCTGCCTGTTGCTCAGTCATTAGATGAACACATGGGATGGTCAGATCAAAGTCTGATGGGACATTGCAATCATGACTTTAAATGTCATTGTCTTTATAGGTCTAGCTGAGGGACTTACACCCATCCCTTGGTTTCCTGGGTCCAACAAGTTCCCGTACATGGCTTTCCTGCTATGAGTTTAATACTCCATACATTCCTACAGTCCAAATCACTTTGATGAAGGCATAGAGTGGTCCCTTTTCTACTCCCAGGAATAACTCAGTTATCACTGTGTGCTGCATGGGTAGTAATTAACAGATTATCATTTTATTCTTTTCATACCTGCAGTCTCATTTGTGGCTGTTCTTCCAGTTAACTCCTTTCTCCTGCATGTTGTCCCTGGAAGATGTGATACAAACCACATTACCTCCAATCATAACCTGTTGGTACAGGGTAAACCCAGAACAAAACTACTCCTCAAGGCTGATTCCAAAATACAGGTACACTAGTTAGCTTTAACTGCCAGCTAGCCTCAGCCTAGACTCATCTGAGAAAAAAAGCCTCTACTGGAGAATTACTTAGATCAAATAGATCTGTGGGCATATCTATACAGGATTATCTTAATTGTTAGTTTATGCCCACCGTGAGTGGCGCCATTCCTAGTCAGGTGGTCCTAGGCTGTATAAAAGAGGAGTTGATCATGAGCCCCTGACAGTCAGAGAGCTAGCCAACAAGAAATGTTCCTCTATGGTTCCTGCCTCCAGGTCTTCAGCCTTGAGTTCCTGCCTTGGCTTCCTTCATTGATGCATTGGGATCTGGAACCATGAGCTAAGAAACCCTTTCCTCTTCCAGATACTTTTGTTGACTGTTTTATCACAGCAACAGAAAATTAAACTTGGCTTCCCATCTCACGCAGCTAAACTAAGGGACACAGGGTCTAAAGTCTGGCATTTATCTGTTTCTTGAAGTGAATGGGCAGATGGTAAACCTTTTGTTTTGAGTTCATTCCTTAAGTAGAAGCCAGTGATGATAGATAACATACCTATACACAGAAAATATTATTCAGCCTCTTGGGATGGCCAAGACACAGACTTGAGATATGATTTTTGGAGTTCATTTCTCTTATTTCTCATTATTGGGTACTTATAATATTACCTACTATGTCTTTACAATAAACCTGTTCTTCCTTAACATATTTAACAGTGACTTTCTGTTCTTTCAACTAAATGCATACTGAACAGAATGATCTAGAAGCAAATAACACAGATTACTTAAATGAGGGGGTAAAATGAGTGCTCATCTCTATATTTGACTTCCCACTATTCCATAAGATGATCACCCAGTAAAAATTGTCTCTATAGTTATAAAAAAAAAAGTCTGTAACAATTGAGAGGATCCATCTGCCAACACCATCACTTTATACCTGAGGTTCTTGAAGAGGAAATGCATCGCCCAGGTAACTCAGGTCATTTCCAGCCTGGAACATGTCATTTGAGCAAGTCTGTTTAAACTTAAGTAACTGAATAAACTGGTAATGTTACCGCAAAATGCAAATGACTCCAATTTCAGGCAACATTAATTGTGAAAAAGTTGTTCCCAATATTAACTCAAAAGCCACATAACTCCTTCCCACTGTAAGATTGCTGTCTACTATCACATAAAATAAGACCAACATCAATTGCACATGAATTTGCCTCTTCTACCATTTTTTCAATAACCTTCTTTTGTAGATTTTAATGAGGCAGTTACTTTGATGTCATAAATCTCAAAACACATATAGATCCTTGTGGTAGAGAACGTCTGCATATGTAATTATCCTAATATCCTATGCAAATACAAAGAAAACTATTTCCTTTTATAGACTGCTTTCAGCATAAGGAAGTGTATATAGCATACATGCATGTTGTGTATTCACATGTGGGGGGGTGCACATGTGAGTGTGTATGTGTAGATGTGAATTTGACAGTTAATGCTTTCATCAATGCCCCATCATATATATTAATACAGAGTATCTCACTGAACCTGGGTCTTTCCTTTGTGGCTAGTCTGGCTTGTCTGATAGATAATCTCTGCCTCCATGCACAGTGATCACATGTGAGTTGCCATGGGTACCCAGGTTTTAAGGTTCTGTAGATCCAAACTCTAGCTCTCACACTTGAAGAGAAATTGCTTTATCTGCTGAGCGATCTCCATGACCCCCAAATCTAATGAGGTAGGGGGGAGATGGCTAAAAACAAGCAAATACCTTGTGTTACATTTTAAGAACAGCAAAAATAATAGTGTTATAAACTAAATTTTGTGTGTCTTCAGAACTCTTTGTATTAAAGCCCTAACTCCCCGTGTGATTGTGTTTAAACATGAGTTTTTACAGAACAGTCATGGTAGGTTCCTAAATTACGTGATTAGTATCCCTACAAAGAGAGACACTAGAGAGCTTGCTCTGTCTCCAATGAGGAGAGGTCACTGAGTACACAGCAAAATGGGGTATGCTGCAAGAGGACTTAGAACAGAGTCAACCATTCAATTTAATCTATGACCTAGAGAAATAAATGTTAATGTTTAAGTCATCTAGTCTGTGTCATTGTGTTGTGACAGCCTGACTGATGTAACTAGTAACAAAAACTGGTTATGTGCTTAGATGACTACATGGTGTTGAATATGTACTCCCTCATCAACTCCTATATCACTATTGCCCTCCAAATATTATACTCTCTGAAGCACAAAGAAATACCCACACTGCATATCTTTCCCACACTACCAAAGATCAGACTATGAATAACACTATGCTAGAGCCTCAGGGTCACTGTTGTTTTGACTTCATTCAATAGTGGCCATGACACTAACATTAATAGTGGCCATAACACTAACGTGCCAGAAACATTCATTAAAATCTACTGCTTGTTCATCACTGTTGGGAGCCGCGCCCACATTCGCCGTTACAAGATGGCGCTGACAGCTGTGTTCTAAGTGGTAAACAAATAATCTGCGCATGTGCCAAGGGTATCTTATGACTACTTGTGCTCTGCCTTCCCCGTGACGTCAACTCGGCCGATGGGCTGCAGCCAATCAGGGAGTGACACGTCCAAGGCGAAGGAGAATGCTCCTTAAGAGGGACGGGGTTTCGTCTTCTCTCTCTCTTGCTTCTTGCTCTCTTGCTTCCTGCACCCTGGCTCCTGAAGATGTAAGAAATAAAGCTTTGCCGCAGAAGATTCTGGTCTGTGGTGTTCTTCCTGGCCGGTCGTGAGAACGCGTCTAATAACAATTGGTGCCGAATTCCGGGACGAGAAAAAACTCGGGACTGGCGCAAGGAAGATCCCTCATTCCAGAACCAGAACTGCGGGTCGCGGTAATAAAGGTTCCCGTAAAGCAGACTGTTAAGAAGGATTCAACTGTATGAATTCAGAACTTTTCAGCTGGGGAACGAGAGTACCAGTGAGTACAGCTTTACGAGGTAAGTCTGATCTTGAACTTTCTAACGAAATTCAAGACAGTCTATCAGAAGTAAAGTGGAATATGTTTGGCCTTGAATTTTTTCTGGTGTTAGGAGCCCTTTTGTTCCTTTTCACATGTTATCAAGTGGTTAAGATAGGGAGGATTCTAGATGAAATTCAGGACAAGCTATCAGAAGTAAAGCGGGGAGAGAGAGTAGGAGCAAAGAGAAAATATGGTACACAAAATAAGTATACAGGCCTTTCCAAGGGTCTTGAACCCGAGGAAAAGTTAAGGTTAGGTAGGAATACCTGGAGAGAGATTAGAAGAAAAAGAGGAAAAAGGGAAAAGAAGAAAGATCAATTAGCGGAGGTCTCTAGGAAAAGGAGCCTGTGCTCATCGCTGGATGGGCTCGGGGAGCCAGCTCTTAGTAGCTCTGAAGCAGGTGAAGAATCCTCCTCTGAGGAAACAGACTGGGAGGAAGAAGCAGCCCATTACCAGCCAGCTAATTGGTCAAGAAAAAAGCCAAAAGCGGCTGGCGAAGGCCAGTTTGCTGATTGGCCTCAGGGCAGTCGGCTTCAAGGTCCGCCCTATGCGGAGTCCCCGCCCTGCGTAGTGCGTCAGCAATGCGCAGAGAGGCAGTGCGCAGAGAGGCAGTGCGCAGACTCATTCATTCCCAGAGAGGAACAAAGGAAAATACAACAGGCATTTCCGGTCTTTGAAGGAGCCGAGGGTGGGCGTGTCCACGCTCCGGTAGAATACTTACAAATTAAGGAAATTGCCGAGTCGGTTCGTAAATACGGAACCAATGCTAATTTTACCTTGGTGCAGTTAGACAGGCTCGCTGGCATGGCACTAACTCCTGCCGACTGGCAAACGGTTGTAAAAGCCGCTCTCCCTAGTATGGGCAAATATATGGAATGGAGAGCGCTTTGGCACGAAGCTGCACAAGCGCAGGCCCGAGCAAACGCAGCTGCTTTGACTCCAGAGCAGAGAGATTGGACTTTTGACTTGTTAACGGGTCAGGGAGCTTATTCTGCTGATCAGACAAACTACCATTGGGGAGCTTATGCCCAGATTTCTTCCACGGCTATTAGGGCCTGGAAGGCGCTCTCTCGAGCAGGTGAAACCACTGGTCAGTTAACAAAGATAATCCAGGGACCTCAGGAATCCTTCTCAGATTTTGTGGCCAGAATGACAGAGGCAGCAGAGCGTATTTTTGGAGAGTCAGAGCAAGCTGCGCCTCTGATAGAACAGCTAATCTATGAGCAAGCCACAAAGGAGTGCCGAGCGGCCATAGCCCCAAGAAAGAACAAAGGCTTACAAGACTGGCTCAGGGTCTGTCGAGAGCTTGGGGGACCTCTCACCAATGCAGGCTTAGCGGCCGCCATCCTCCAATCTCAGAACCGCTCCATGAGCAGAAATGATCAGAGGACATGTTTTAATTGCGGAAAGCCTGGGCATTTTAAGAAAGATTGCAGAGCTCCAGATAAACAGGGAGGGACTCTCACTCTTTGCTCTAAGTGTGGCAAGGGTTATCATAGAGCTGACCAGTGTCGCTCTGTGAGGGATATAAAGGGCAGAGTCCTTCCCCCACCTGATAGTCAATCAACTGATGTGCCAAAAAACGGGTCATCGGGCCCTCGGTCCCAGGGCCCTCAAAGATATGGGAACCGGTTTGTCAGGACCCAGGAAGCAGTCAGAGAGGCGACCCAGGAAGACCCACAAGGGTGGACCTGCGTGCCGCCTCCGACTTCCTACTAATGCCTCAAATGAGTATTCAGCCGGTGCCGGTGGAGCCTATACCATCCTTGCCCCCGGGAACCATGGGCCTTATTCTCGGCCGAGGTTCACTCACCTTGCAGGGCTTAGTAGTCCACCCTGGAGTTATGGATTGTCAACATTCCCCTGAAATACAGGTCCTGTGCTCAAGCCCTAAAGGCGTTTTTTCTATTAGTAAAGGAGATAGGATAGCTCAGCTGCTGCTCCTCCCTGATAATACCAGGGAGAAATCTGCAGGACCTGAGATAAAGAAAATGGGCTCCTCAGGAAATGATTCTGCCTATTTGGTTGTATCTTTAAATGATAGACCTAAGCTCCGCCTTAAGATTAATGGAAAAGAGTTTGAAGGCATCCTTGATACCGGAGCAGATAAAAGTATAATCTCTACACATTGGTGGCCCAAAGCATGGCCCACCACAGAGTCATCTCATTCATTACAGGGCCTAGGATATCAATCATGTCCCACTATAAGCTCCATTGCCTTGACGTGGGAATCCTCTGAAGGACAGCAAGGGAAATTCATACCTTATGTGCTCCCACTCCCGGTTAACCTCTGGGGAAGGGATATTATGCAGCATTTGGGCCTTATTTTGTCCAATGAAAACGCCCCATCGGGAGGGTATTCAACTAAAGCAAAAAATATCATGGCAAAGATGGGTTATAAAGAAGGAAAAGGGTTAGGACATCAAGAACAGGGAAGGATAGAGCCCATCTCACCTAATGGAAACCAAGACAGACAGGGTCTGGGTTTTCCTTAGCGGCCATTGGGGCAGCACGACCCATACCATGGAAAACAGGGGACCCAGTGTGGGTTCCTCAATGGCACCTATCCTCTGAAAAACTAGAAGCTGTGATTCAACTGGTAGAGGAACAATTAAAACTAGGCCATATTGAACCCTCTACCTCACCTTGGAATACTCCAATTTTTGTAATTAAGAAAAAGTCAGGAAAGTGGAGACTGCTCCATGACCTCAGAGCCATTAATGAGCAAATGAACTTATTTGGCCCAGTACAGAGGGGTCTCCCTGTACTTTCCGCCTTACCACGTGGCTGGAATTTAATTATTATAGATATTAAAGATTGTTTCTTTTCTATACCTTTGTGTCCAAGAGATAGGCCCAGATTTGCCTTTACCATCCCCTCTATTAATCACATGGAACCTGATAAGAGGTATCAATGGAAGGTCTTACCACAGGGAATGTCCAATAGTCCTACTATGTGTCAACTTTATGTACAAGAAGCTCTTTTGCCAGTGAGGGAACAATTCCCCTCTTTAATTTTGCTCCTTTACATGGATGACATCCTCCTGTGCCATAAAGACCTTACCATGCTACAAAAGGCATATCCTTTTCTACTTAAAACTTTAAGTCAGTGGGGTTTACAGATAGCCACAGAAAAGGTCCAAATTTCTGATACAGGACAATTCTTGGGCTCTGTGGTGTCCCCAGATAAGATTGTGCCCCAAAAGGTAGAGATAAGAAGAGATCACCTCCATACCTTAAATGATTTTCAAAAGCTGTTGGGAGATATTAATTGGCTTAGACCTTTTTTAAAGATTCCTTCCGCTGAGTTAAGGCCTTTGTTTAGTATTTTAGAAGGAGATCCTCATATCTCCTCCCCTAGGACTCTTACTCTAGCTGCTAACCAGGCCTTACAAAAAGTGGAAAATGCCTTACAGAATGCACAATTACAACGTATTGAGGATTCGCAGCCTTTCAGTTTGTGTGTCTTTAAGACAGCACAATTGCCAACTGCAGTTTTGTGGCAGAATGGGCCATTGTTGTGGATCCATCCAAACGTATCCCCAGCTAAAATAATAGATTGGTATCCTGATGCAATTGCACAGCTTGCCCTTAAAGGCCTAAAAGCAGCAATCACCCACTTTGGGCAAAGTCCATATCTTTTAATTGTACCTTATACCGCTGCACAGGTTCAAACCTTGGCAGCCACATCTAATGATTGGGCAGTTTTAGTTACCTCCTTTTCAGGAAAAATAGATAACCATTATCCAAAGCATCCAATCTTACAGTTTGCCCAAAATCAATCTGTTGTGTTTCCACAAATAACAGTAAGAAACCCACTTAAAAATGGGATTGTGGTATATACTGATGGATCAAAAACTGGCATAGGTGCCTATGTGGCTAATGGTAAAGTGGTATCCAAACAATATAATGAAAATTCACCTCAAGTGGTAGAATGTTTAGTGGTCTTAGAAGTTTTAAAAACCTTTTTAGAACCCCTTAATATTGTGTCAGATTCCTGTTATGTGGTAAATGCAGTAAATCTTTTAGAAGTGGCTGGAGTGATTAAGCCTTCCAGTAGAGTTGCCAATATTTTTCAGCAGATACAATTAGTTTTGTTATCTAGAAGATCTCCTGTTTATATTACTCATGTTAGAGCCCATTCAGGCCTACCTGGCCCCATGGCTCTGGGAAATGATTTGGCAGATAAGGCCACTAAAGTGGTGGCTGCTGCCCTATCATCCCCGGTAGAGGCTGCAAGAAATTTTCATAACAATTTTCATGTGACGGCTGAAACATTACGCAGTCGTTTCTCCTTGACAAGAAAAGAAGCCCGTGACATTGTTACTCAATGTCAAAGCTGCTGTGAGTTCTTGCCAGTTCCTCATGTGGGAATTAACCCACGCGGTATTCGACCTCTACAGGTCTGGCAAATGGATGTTACACATGTTTCTTCCTTTGGAAAACTTCAATATCTCCATGTGTCCATTGACACATGTTCTGGCATCATGTTTGCTTCTCCGTTAACCGGAGAAAAAGCCTCACATGTGATTCAACATTGTCTTGAGGCATGGAGTGCTTGGGGGAAACCCAGACTCCTTAAGACTGATAATGGACCAGCTTATACGTCTCAAAAATTCCAACAGTTCTGCCGTCAGATGGACGTAACCCACCTGACTGGACTTCCATACAACCCTCAAGGACAGGGTATTGTTGAGCGTGCGCATCGCACCCTCAAAGCCTATCTTATAAAACAGAAGAGGGGAATTGAAGAGATTTTACCCCGAGCACCAAGAGTGTCGGTGTCTTTGGCACTCTTTACACTCAATTTTTTAAATATTGATGCTCATGGCCATACTGCGGCTGAACGTCATTGTTCAGAGCCAGATAGGCCCAATGAGATGGTTAAATGGAAAAATGTCCTTGATAATAAATGGTATGGCCCGGATCCTATTTTGATAAGATCCAGGGGAGCTATCTGTGTTTTCCCACAGAATGAAGACAACCCATTTTGGGTACCAGAAAGACTCACCCGAAAAATCCAGACTGACCAAGGGAATACTAATGTCCCTCGTCTTGGTGATGTCCAGGGCGTCAATAATAAAGAGAGAGCAGCGTTGGGGGATAATGTCGACATTTCCACTCCCAATGACGGTGATGTATAATGCTCAAGTATTCTCCTGCTTTTTTACCACTAACTAGGAACTGGGTTTGGCCTTAATTCAGACAGCCTTGGCTCTGTCTGGACAGGTCCAGATGACTGACACCATTAACACTTTGTCAGCCTCAGTGACTACAGTCATAGATGAACAGGCCTCAGCTAATGTCAAGATACAGAGAGGTCTCATGCTGGTTAATCAACTCATAGATCTTGTCCAGATACAACTAGATGTATTATGGCAAATAGCTCAGCTGGGGTGTAAACAAAAGTTTCCGGGATTGTGTGTTACTTCCATTCAGTATGTTAAATTTACTAGGGCAGCTAATTTGTCAAAAAGTCTTTTTCAGTATATGTTACAGAATTGGACGGCTGAATTTGAACAGATCCTTCGGGAATTGAGACTTCAGGTCAACTCCACGCGCTTGGACCTGTCCCTGACCAAAGGATTACCCAATTGGATCTCCTCAGCATTTTCTTTCTTTAAAAAAATGGGTGGGATTAATATTATTTGGAGATACACTTTGCTGTGGATTAGTGTTGCTTCTTTGATTGGTCTGTAAGCTTAAGGCCTAAACTAGGAGAGACAAGGTGGTTATTGCCCAGGCGCTTGCAGGACTAGAACATGGAGCTCCCCCTGATATATGGTTATCTATGCTTAGGCAATAGGTCGCTGGCCACTCAGCTCTTATATCCCATGAGGCTAGACTCATTGCACGGGATAGAGTGAGTGTGCTTCAGCAGCCCGAGAGAGTTGCAAGGCTAAGCACTGCAATGGAAAGGCTCTGCGGCATATATGAGCCTATTCTAGGGAGACATGTCATCTTTCAAGAAGGTTCAGTGTCCTAGTTCCCTTCCCCCAGGCAAAACGACACGGGAGCAGGTCAGGGTTGCTCTGGGTAAAAGCCTGTAAGCCTAAGAGCTAATCCTGTACATGGCTCCTTTACCTACACACTGGGGATTTGACCTCTATCTCCACTCTCATTAATATGGGTGGCCTATTTGCTCTTATTAAAAGGATAGGGGGAGATGTTGGGAGCCGCGCCCACATTCGCCGTTACAAGATGGCGCTGACAGCTGTGTTCTAAGTGGTAAACAAATAATCTGCGCATGTGCCAAGGGTATCTTATGACTACTTGTGCTCTGCCTTCCCCGTGACGTCAACTCGGCCGATGGGCTGCAGCCAATCAGGGAGTGACACGTCCGAGGCGAAGGAGAATGCTCCTTAAGAGGGACGGGGTTTCGTCTTCTCTCTCTCTTGCTTCTTGCTCTCTTGCTTCCTGCACCCTGGCTCCTGAAGATGTAAGAAATAAAGCTTTGCCGCAGAAGATTCTGGTCTGTGGTGTTCTTCCTGGCCGGTCGTGAGAACGCGTCTAATAACACATCACCTGTAATTGGATATTAGTTTTCTAACTTGATCCTTATGACAACAATCTCAGTTAGAAAAGCACCATGTCACCTCTATGGGTGAGGATCTGAGGCTGAGAAATATTCAGAACTTGCTCCAGATTCTCCAATTCTCAAGTCACAAAAAAGCAAGGTCAAAAACTAGGTCATTCCCCCTAACAAATCCTATGTTTGTTTCCTTGCCCTTACTTTTAGTGCATTTCACTTAACAGGCTAAGAAGAAAAAAAGTGGAAACACAATGTCTTAGTTACGTTTCTATTGCTGTGATAAGACATCATGATCAAAGAAACATACATCAAATTCCTGTTAGCCCTGTGAATCCATTATGTCAGAGTGAAGGAACAGTTGAGAGCTCATATCTTGATCCACAGCTTGGAGGCAAAGAAAGAGCACTAAGAACAGTCAGAGTCTTTCCAAACCTCAAAGTCTGCCCCAATTGGCACACCTCCTTCAACAAGGCCACACCTCCTAATCCTTCCCAATCACTTCTACCTACTGGGGCCCAAACACTCAGACATGAATCTCTGTTCATTCTAGTTCAAACTACCACACAGAGAAGCTATAGAGAAGACACCTAAGCGGTTTCCTTTCCTGGTTCTTTTCACACTCATTATCACATAGGTTCAGTGAGTGTGAAAAGAAACAGGAAAGGAAACCAGTTGCTAAATCATGAAGAACCTTTGTGCTGACTCCTTTGCTTGGATTTGCTGTGTGGAGTGTGTCAAGTCTTACAAGAAATGCAGAAGAGGTCTCTATGTTGAGTGAATTTAGGAAGCAGAAATGGTATTTATCATATCAGTATGCAGTATTACCATCTAGCTCAAATTACCCTGACCAAAGTAAAAAGTTCTCTAAACTGGCATATTGTCCCCTTAGGATGGATGAACCTTGCGTCAAACATGATATTCATAACTGCTGGTCTCCACATGTGTTCATTTGTTCAACTGGACCTGATAAAGATTTTACAACGGAAAGGGGTATGAACTTTTCATAATCACTCTTGAATGCCTTCCTCACTAAGTTCCAGGCATGAAGGCTGGACTCATACTAGAAGTTCTTACAAATAGAGAGAGGGGTGATGTCCTTTCCTTGTCTTGTGTCTTAGTTATAAATTCTAACTAATAAACACGTCTAATTTAATGTCTGAACACAGTTGACTTGCACATGTAGAAAATGATTAAGTGTTAGATAGTGTGGCTTCCTACTTACTCCCTCATCAGGTGCCCACCCTTCCTCTGTTTTGTCATTTGTCCTGTAATGTTGCTCCTTGAAAAACTTCTTCATTCAAATCCCTCTGGCAGCTGGCTTCTGCTCTGGCCCTGCTAATGGAAAGATCAGGAAGGTAACACAGGATAGGGTCTGAAAAATATCAAGACATTTCTTTGTTTCTTATCTGTTTAGAGACCAAACGTGTGTCCATACAATTACCCTACTGGTATTGTTGAGCACTGTTCTCAAAAAAAATTCCATTCACACTCATCCCTTTGGTATTGCAAATCATACTGCCATTTTGCTGCTGTCATATCTCATCTTTGAATGTCCATTCTCTTATACAAGATCTTTGTCTCTCTTAAGTCCTTTCTACTTGAGCACTGTAGGATGAACGGGTATTTTTATTTCTATAAGTTATGAATGGTATAGCCAAAAACAGAGTTTTTTTTTAATCTAGTACTACCAACCAAAATAAATCTTAACTCTCATCCATTGTCTGTTTTATAGACAAGTGGCTTATTTATTCTATTAGTGATACTGTTATATAAGAACGTATATATATATATATATATATATATATGTTATAATATATAATTAATATATATATGTATATATAGTAATCACATAACCTTAGAATAAAATCACAGATACATATTTTGACAACAGCTTCATCCAAACATTAATGGGTATTCATTCTCCAGCCACAGACCCTTGTTAGCTTTAACTGTTCCTATGTAATTCTTGCTTCCAGAGGTTGGTCTAACCACTATAAGCATGCAATCTAAGCAGGTACATTAGCCTGGATAGACTACAGATGGCAGGAACATCTGCACACGTTTTTGACATATTATCCAGACCATTTGCCTAAATCTTGTTATTCAACTCTAATCTAAGGAATCATCAGAAACAGTTTCTCTGCTTATTCATGTTTGTGTGTTGAGCGTTTATGACACTGTAGGCAGTTAGTATTTGCTAAATTTTTAATCAAAGAATTTTCAGTGAAAAATTAATTGCATGCCAAAGTTTATGCTTAGAAATAAAGGCTGATGCAGAACAGAATGTTAAGTTTATAGTCTAATCCCTGTTTCGTGCATTATGTCAAATACATGCAATTGAATTCTACAACATCACATTTTCTAATCCTTTTCTCTTTATTTTTTATTGCAGAGTCAATCCTGTCAGCAGTGATTGGAAGGTTTTTACTAAATGGAAGGATCACGCTGCATACTTGTAATTTAAATAGAGAACATCTAAAGCCTTCTCTGAGGCAGCTGCTGGCAAGTTCAGGACTAATGAGAAAAACAGCTGAGGAAATTCTCCCAGATGAGGTTATGTCCCTAAGTGATGGATTTTTCAGTGGGGTAATGTTCCAGCATAGTAATGGGCAGTGAGTTCCCAGGGAACCATCCCATACTCCTGGAATATATAAACAGCAGGACATATTCTTTACACAGTGTTGAACCACTAGTGAACCTCGAGAGAACACTGTGATATCTTGATTTATCTGCTAGCTTTTCTGCTAAGAAACAGGGACGATGAAAACAAATGTACAAGGTGTGGATTTCTATGGTCTGATGATCACACAACCATAATTCTGCAGTGTTTCCAGGGATCTGGGCAAATAGAAAGAGAAAGAAAACCGTAAACTTTGAGGAAGTCACCTGAAGAACATTTCAAAAGGATCTAGGAGAAATAGAAAAAAAGCTGCTGGTGTCCAGATATATTTAGTGGGAAAAAGTGCAAAGAGTCAGGACTGGGAAGAGGAAATGAACATGTCCCTCTGTTTGCACTGAACTCTCAAAGTAGCAACCACTTTGCCATTTGGAAAACAGAGAAACAAACCTTGCCAAAGTGGCAGAGAGCTAAGCCGTTATGTATGAATTTCAGGAAGTGTATCCTCTAAGGATGTGGCATTAAGGGTACATAGCAATGCTGTGTTCTCTAGAAGCTGAATGTCCTTCCATTGCTGTGGCACCCACCAGTAAACTGCTAATGAGCCTTCCCTTGAAGCTATTGAGGCTCCAACCTCTCCCTATTCCGAAATGCACACTGTCTGATGATCCAGGCTGAGAGTTCCTCCTTCACTACCATCTCCCTGAATTTTGTCTGAAAACAATTTCTCCTGGTGAATCCAGAGTATCCGTATCTATCACTCTAATCAACAAAACTTCTACACCAAGCACCACTATCATGTAACTATGCAAGGACCAGGGTACCATGAAAGGGGAAAACTGGACCTGACAACCACAGAGCACACAATTTCACTTAGAGTGCAGAGAAAACTAGGGTGAGAAAGGAACTAAATGACAAAGGCTGGAAAATGGGTCGACAAGCCAGAAACATTGGGAGCTCACGTACACAGATGTACGCTTTCAAAGCAGATGGCAAGACAGAAGAGCAGAGGGGTCTGATTAGGTGACCTTGTGACTGTTGTTCTTTGCAAGATCACTTTCACTGTGCAGTCTTCTAGGTGCTACAGGGCATGCAAAAGCAAGAATCGTGATCAGACAGAACACCAGGGCAAACATCTATGAACTAAATCAGAATTTTGTGTTTTACCTGTTTGAAGACAACTCTGAAACATTTTGGAATACTCTAGAATATTTCTATGTTGGGGGATATGTCTTCTGAGTCTGTCTACACAGTTACTTTATTATTACTATTATTATTACTATTACTACTATTGGTCATTAAACTATTACCAACACTATGGATGCCTTGGCATTTATTAGTGCCTAATACTGATCAAAAATTTCTCCTTAAGCCATAGAGATTTACAAAGATCTATAGCAGAACCTCTTAGAAAAACTACCATTTCCTTTAGTTCATTGGTTCTTAACCTGTGGGTCATGACCCCGTTGGGAACCCTCTATCTCCAAAAATATTTACATTGAGTTTTATAACAGTAGCAAAATTATTGTTATAAAATAGAAATAGGGGACAAAATACCCATGAAAGGAGTTACAAAGTTTGGAGCTAAGACGAAAGGATGAACTACTCAGAGACTACCCCACCCGGAGATCCATCCCATACTCAACCACCAAACTCAGACACTATTGCATATGCCAGAAAGATTTTGCTGAAGGGACCCTGTTATAGCTGTCTCATATGAGGCTATGCCAGTGCCTGGAAAATACAGAGGTGGATGCTCACAGTCATCTATAAGATGGAACACAAGGCCCCCAATGGAGAAGCTAGAGAAAACACCCAAGGAGCTGAAGGGGTCTGCAACCCTATAGGTGGAACAACAATATGAACTAACCATTACCTTCAGAGCTTGTATCTCTAGCTGCATATGTAGCAGAAGATGGCCTAGTTGGCCATCATTGGGAAGAGAGGTCCCTTGGTCTTGCAAACTTTATATGCCCCAGTACAGGGGAATGCCAGGGCCAAGAAGTGGGAGTGAGTGGGTAGAGGAGCAGGGTGGAGGGAGGGTATAGGGAACTTTCAGGATAGCATTTGAAATTTATATAAAGAAAATATCTAATAAAAAATAAATAAAAAAATAATTGTGTGGTTGGGGCTTGTTACAACATGAGGAACTGTATTAAAAGGTTGCAGCATTATGAAGGTTGGAGAACCATGGCCCTAGTTTTAGCAAGATGACAAGGTAATAGACATGGTGATAAAGAAGCTGTAACTGAGAAAGATCCTAGATAAAGAAAAATATGTTTTCTTTTGAAATGAGCAATAAATTACTATAAGGAAATTCATCCAGGGTGAAAAAAATGGACCAGCAATTCAATTAATAAGATCTAAATTGTAATAGAGCTATTCTGTAAAGAATCATCAGATAGACTCAATCTAAAAATGCTGAGCATACCAGGTTAAGAATATCCAGTTATTCATACCCATGAGTCAAAGAAACAGCCATACTCTTGATGATGGTTAGGGGATATGGAAGTATAGAATCTCCCTGAAAATAACTTGAGAGATGCTTTAAGTAAATAGCTACAGGTCTCTGGTGAAGTTGCTGAAGCCGTATTTGATGGGCAACTGAATAGTGGAGGTATGTACGTTTATTTTTAAGAGCAAATGTATTGAAATGTACTCACACAACATTGGAAGTCTCAAGAAGAAATTAACTGCTTTGTAGTTCATGGGATTTCAAGCCACATGTACAAATGTATCATGTATTTCCATTAAAATATAGCTTATGACAAATGTCACACTTAAATATTTAATTGAACTAATGGCACAAAACTACACTATCATACTCTGTTAAAGTAACCTTGGTTTAGGCATAAAGGTCCACCAGGTCCCTGAGCATCTGCAATTAGTGTTCCTTGTCTCCGGAACCCAGGTCTCTTTCTCAGGATTGAGCAACAATGAGTTCACATCATATTCCCCCTCTTACAATCAGAGTAGGCTTGCCCACTGACAACACATGCAGTAGGTTCCTCAGCTTGGCAACCCCCTCCCATCATCCACCTACATTTGCACAGAGGCATCACTAGGTCTACTGCTATTGGCATGTAAATCTTAGGGGAAATGCCACTTGCTTTGCCCTAAGTTGTAAAGTCTTCTGTAGTAGTTTGAATATGCTTGGCCCAGGGAGTGGCACTACTAGGAAGTGTGGCCTTCTTGATGTAGGTGTGACCTTTTTGGAAGAAGTGTGGCACTGAGGGGATGGGCTTTGAAATCCTCATTCTAGCTGCTGGGAAAGTCTGCTCCTGGCTTCCTTTGGATGAAGATGTAGAACTCCCAACTCTTCCAGCACCATGCCTGCCTGGACACTGCCATGCTTCTTGCCATGATGATACTGGACTGAACCTAAGAACCTATAAGCCAGCCCCAATTAAATGGTATCCTTCATAAGAGCTGTTTTGGTCAGGGTTCTGTTCATAGCAATGGAAACCCTAACTAAGACATCCTCTGTCTATACAGTGCTGTGACAGTTACTGGTATCCATAATATGATAATCAGTCAAGAATTTTGGTTTCTGTTAGGATAAAATCCGGGATTCTCTCTAGACCACCCCCCTGGTTAGTTGGAAAGTTTAAACACAGGTTCCTGTTTTGGTTTGTTCTTCAAACTTGTATCTAAAAATCATTATGAACAGAAAGAACTTACTTTAACTCCCAACCTTTCTCTACATCCATCTGGATGTTAGACTGTTAGACATGCTGGTATTGAGTGAGAACAACAGACCAACATCCTGGGAGGAACACATTCTGGCCTTTGCATCTCACACATTTAAAGCTCGTATTTGAGGTTAGGCAAGAGATGCATAAGGCTAATTCACTCTCTACCACTCATCAAGTCTTACCTCAATATGGAAATAGCTTTCCTATTAGGCACTGGCTCAGCTTGGTGAGTGACAGCTGAATCAAGTGCTGAGAACAAAGATAATCAACTCTACACTGCATCTCATCTTCAGAGAACATTGCCAGATCAGCAGATGCAGCAGGCTTACAAAAAATGTGGTTTAGAGAGGGTGAGTAATTTGGATATGGACTCTATGATCTATCCTCAGCCAAGCTTGTGAGGCTTGTATTGTTATGCCCCACCTGCGTGAGTCCTATTCTCTGCAAGTTTTGGGAAGTTCTTCTGCATGGACGCCCACAAGCATATCCAAGAGGGGTTAGTCTAGATAACTCAAAAAGCATAAGGAACGAACTATACAGACACCGTCACATGACGTGAAAGTTTACTTGCCGCTATATAATGAAATCTGGAAGTTTCAGAGGCTGGCTTCACTCTTCCATGTCAAGGAGTAGGGCAGGTTCCATGGGTACATGCCACACTGGCTAAAACAGTCCAGTAGACAGTTAAGGCAGTCACTTTTGGCAGTTTTGAAATATTTCCCTCTTTCACATAGTTGTAGCTGGCTTGTGCAAGGCCCGTTGAGCAAGTGATGGGTGACGGGTGTTTTCATGACAGTGGGTATTCTTTTGTAGTAAATATGGACTGCCCTGCCTTGGTTATGGTGAAAACGCTCTGCCTATAGCTCAGAAGTAGATTAGAAATGTCTATCCAAAACAGATCTTAGAGGAGCGGCCATTGTTATTAGTAAGGACTGAGATAGCCAGTCTAAGAGGTGACATACTAGAAGACAGACATCTTCTGGAACCAACAGCATCAGGACAGGAAACCATGCTTCCATATTTGAACACAGTGGCCCTTTCTACATATGTTTCCCTTCTGTTTCCTTTGCTTCTTTGCTCTTCACTGCCATTCTCTTGCTTCTCTTGTAGACCTTTTCTTTGTTCTTTTGAATCTTGTTTTCCTCAGCACATTGCCAGGTTTCTTCTCCCAGCATGCCCACCTATTGTTCAAGTGATATCAACCTTTCACGTTTGGATGTCATTGTCTGTGTTTGTCATAACTTTTCTTGAAGTCCAGATCTGTCTAATGAGGAAGATATATAATGGTCTCCTTACTTTTCTTTGCCTTCTAAACATTTTCTGACTTTCCACTGCAGGCCAAATTCTGTCCTGCAGCTGAGCCCAGGTAGGGCCCAGAGGCATCACTCCAAAATACAGTTTTCATAACTTCATTAACTGTCTTTTTCAAATACTACATGTGAATAATGGAGTTTCTTTAAACACTGCATTATCCCAGATGTTCTGAGGCAGATCGTATAAGACACACTTATTTGAAACCACTGATCAATATACCAAAGGGGTCCCCATATAATTCAAGCTGTGATAATGACCCTAGGAGCTTTTATTGCTGTGCCTCCCTAGCCTGTGCCCCCTGAGGTCACTATATCCCGGCTCAGAGCTCTTCAGAAGTTTTTATCCGAGAAGTTAATTACTATATTCTCAGAGTTTGCCTATTAAGTGTTGCAGCTACTTTATCACATCCATCCTGTTGCCTGGATGTGCTACCTTTGGACCAGATGGAACTCCCTTAGAGTGGAAGTGCAAGTCTTCTTCTCCCAAGAAGCTTCTCTGGGCTTTCTAAGGAAGGGATGTCTCTCCTTCGTCCTTGGTTCCTTTCCTAGCTCTCACTTGTTAAATCAGCAGGTACTTGTGGGATTGCATTCCTAAGCCTCTGTCTTCACCAGTTAAAAAGAAAAAAAAAAAAGACCAATGCATCTCAGAGCTCTCACATGATTTATAGTAAATCATCATTTGGGAATAAACAGGTGAGCAAACAAAAGGTTAGCAAAGAATATGTTCAACTTACTTGCTATAGAATAAAAAAAAATGTAAATAAATTCCAAGAGAAATATTGAAAGCTTTTGTATAATAACTTCTGGCTTTTACTTCACTTTGGGGACTTCTTCTATGATAACAGCAAATGAACAGAATATTTATAATAGCATGGTTTTGTTTCTCTAGGAATGATGCTTTTAGCAGCTTGAGAAATGTAGATCAAACCTATAACAGTGCCCTCTCTCCCTCTGCTCAAGACCTTGTCCCCACAGCAGTGCCCTGTAGAATGCTGAGAATGGCCTCAGCTGTGCAATGTGGTCACACTGGTCAGCTTATATACCTTGGTGGACCCCTCAAAAACAATGCTGGCCTCCTGTCAGGTAACAGAAGCACTATCATTCTCTGTGTTCTACACTGGACAAACAAAATTGAAAACACCCCTGCTGCCTAATCTGACCCTTATCAATCACAGAACACTCAGAATTCCAGGTCCAGGCCTTGGTGTAAGAGAAGCTGCACCATCCACTATCCACACCCCACCCAAGCCAAGTAAGTGATGGCACAGTGTAAAAGCACCCACACCTTCTATTATCCACACACACCAAACCAGGCAATGCTGCTACACCTTCCACTGTCCACATTCAATCCAAACCAGACAATGGGCAGTGACTTTCTGTGTGGTCACTTGGAGACATGTGGAAAAAGACAAAGAATGGTTATAATTTCCATCCTAAAATCTGCTTAAAATTGATTGTAAGGAACTAATTAGAGTTTGACACGGTGACACACATCTGTGATCCCAATACTCAAGAGAGAATTTCAGACCAACTTAGGCAACCTAGCAAGAGTTTGTTTCATAGGAAAAAACACACACACTCATACACACAAGCATACACACACACACACACACACACACACACACACACACACACATGAACGCATGCACAAATGCATGTGTACATGCACATACAAAGAATGGCAGATAAATGAAAATAAGAACATTTGGTCAATCAATAAAGTACTTCTTCAATAAAGAGCATCTTCAAGCATGATGACCTAAATTCAATTCCCAGAACTTCTGTATTTAAAAAAAATGAGTATGAAATGTGTTTGTAATCTCAAAGTTGGGACAGTAGAGATAAATCCTTGAGGTACACTGACCAGCCAGTCTAGTCTAGCTGGTGAGCACCAGGCTAGCAATAGTCCCTGTCTCAAAAGCAAGGTGAATGGCCCCTGAAGAATAACACCCTAGTGGGGTCTCTAACCTCCATACCTGTAAGCGCTTGTGTGTGCTCACACACCAACACAAATATATTTATATATTTCAATCTATGCAAATATATACAGTTACAAAAGACCCTGCTGAAGGTCAGGTGAAGGAAGTTTCACCTCTGTGGGCAACACAGGAACCTTCCATTGAAATTGTCCCTGGAAGTCTGCTACTCAGAGACCATTTCCTTCTGTTTAGCAACTTATCTTTAATTGTAAAGAAATCAGCTTGTCATTACTGAAAAAGAGTGGACTAGAATAGAAAAGTTCTTTCTGGGAAGTTGTCAAATTGGCTAACAATAGGATACTCTTTTGGGAGTGGGGCAATTGGGTGTTTCTAAGAAGAACACATATAATCCCTTCCTCATTATTAATTATTTACAACTCATTAGACAAACAACATTGAACATTGACATTACAACTTGATTTTCTACTTTTCTCAAAATAAAAGTATATTGTAAACATTGTACTATGACTTACTTTACTTAGTTTGTGAGAGGTGCTTCATATTAATAAATATTGTACCATAGCATCATTTCTTAATTAATATTTATGGATCACAACCTTGTCATTGGACATGGCTATATTTTAGGCCACTTTCCTGCTGGTCTATTAACAATTAACTCCTGCTGGATACTGTGGTTGTATCTTTATATTTTGTCATATTGTTCATAAAAATAACTTTGCAACCAAATTTCAATATGCTAGTAATATTAAATTAATTTTATTGCTTTGTTGACTTAAATTGTCTGAACAGAAACCCAGTGAAGCCTCCATTAGTCAACCTGCTTCCAGTCGGCTTCTGCTCCTCTCTGTTCTCTTTCTGTCTCTATCTCTCCATCTTTGTCTCTCTCTGTGTGACTCTGTCTCTCTGCCTCTGTCTCTCTGCCCCTCTCACTTTGACTCTGTCTATCTCTATATCTGTCTCTTTGTTTCTGTCTATCTCTCTGTCTCTGTCTCTGTCTGTCTCTCTCTGTCTCTCTCTCTTTCTGTCTCTCCCTGTCTCTCCCTGTCTCTCTCTCTCTCTCTCTCTCTCTCTCTCTTCTCAACACCATC
Source organism: Mus musculus (assembly GCF_000001635.26). Classification (NCBI taxonomy): domain Eukaryota; kingdom Metazoa; phylum Chordata; class Mammalia; order Rodentia; family Muridae; genus Mus; species Mus musculus. The sequence continues at coordinate 9,697,319 of NC_000077.6, read as the reverse complement.
ATGGTGATAGAATCCATAGCACATAGTACTACCTCTAAGCTCCAGTCCCCAGCTTTTTTGATAGTTTGGTTTAGTTTTGTGTTTTCTTTTGTATTAAGATAGGGTTTCACTGAGTTTCTCAAGTTGTCTGAATCCACACTGTGCCCTGGATCTACATCCTACACTCTCCCATGATTATAGAACTCCACCAGGAGGCTTGGCTTTCCAGCCAGCATTTAAAGTCTATGGTTCCTACCCAGAGGCCACAGTGCTCATTCAAGCTGTTTTCTAAACTGCAGACATCCACTCCAAGTGGGTACAATCATTTGATCCACATGAACCACAACTCCCCTAATTTATGATAATTGGTAATTATTTGGTAACTTCCATCATCACTAAACTAATTGTTTTATATAAAAACATATTTGCCAAGGACAAAATACAGAGAACAAGAAAGCATACCAGGATTTCAAACTGAGCTAAGTTGATCCCTGAGAGTACAAAGCCAAACTAGGTTGTCCAGCTGTGGTTCCATTCTGTTGTATATCAGAGGAATTTACTCAGAAACAGGTGACTCACTTAATTCTTCCAAACTGGACTCATAGAGTGGAAGAAAAAAAATCTTTGCATTTAATCCAGATGCTAGCAAAGGTTGCTAACTCTTGGTTTCTATTGCTTAGTATTGAATCACATGCTCAGATACTAGATTTGGTTCTTCTGATCATGGGCCACCGGGCAGCAGCCCCATCTTTGGCTCTGCATTCACACCATGCATTAGGTGTGGTTGCTACTTAGCAGGTTTTGAGGCAGGCCTTTCTAACTCATCCCTTTGTTCACATCATAACACACTGAATTAGAAAAGCATTTGTGTACAGATTAAATAATAGTCTGAGTGAATAGCCACCTACAGATTTTCTATAAAAATTTCAGGTCAGAGGAGAGCTAATACTCATTATCTACAACCTCCTCTCTTCCAAAGGCCAGCCTAGCCACTGCTCCTTCTTCTGACCACTCTGCTAGACAGTCAGATTCTTCCAAAGGCTTCTCTTGGTTTAAGACTCCATAAGGTCAGGCAAATAGAGTTCCTAAGGCCTCATCCTGCCCTATTCAGTATTGCCTTACCTGTGTGGAAGGCCTTCTTTCTGAAGGAGCATCATGAGCAGATGCTCACCTTCCAGCCTGACTCTCTCCTCTGCCCAAGGTACTATCTACAAATTAGGCTTAGCGGGTGTTCCAGCATCTCTGAATGAGGGAGATTTCATAAGAGGCCTGATCACTGGGATTATTGTGTAGGAAAGCCATCTTCCATATTTTTGTCACATAGAAAAGACAAGAATGTTTTCAGGGAAGGAACATTTAAAATAGGCTTTGTTGTGGGAAACAATTTCTCCCTGTGTAACCTAAGCTGGCCTCAAACCTCTTTTCCATTGCCTTGGCTTCCTGAGTACTAGTATAACAGATGTGTGCCACCATACATTTCTTAAAATCATGTATTTTCAGAGAAAGGGGTGGGCTATGAAACTTTCCTTTACATTTCTGGATTATTGCTATTCTGCTTGCAAACTGAACTGGGAAAGGTGAATTAAAGACACTCATCTTAGTTCTTACTCCCATTTGGTTAGAAATTCATTTTATTCTCCTTGAATTTTCCTTTATCAATTTGTTTGCCTGAGACACAGAAGTTCAAAGCATAGAATTGGGAATGCACAGCTACAGATCTAAATGTTGGGGCACCATGGGACAGGAGAGATGGCTTAGTGTTTAAGAGCACTGGCTGCTCTTATGAAACACCCTGGTTTCAATACCCAGCATTCACATCATAACTTACAAACATCTATAACCCAAGTTCCAGGAAATCTGCTACCCTCTTCTAGCTTCTGCTGTGGGCAACAGGAATGTACATGGTACACATATATACACACACGTGTACACACACACACACACACACACACTACAAAAATAAATAAATGAAAAAAGATAGAAACAAATCATTTTTCTTTAACACCCTTTTGCTCTGTGTCCAACTGTCAATGGCTTCAGTTTCTTTAAATATCCTGACACTCCAATTGGGAGATCCAGGAGAGATACTTCCTCTAAACTTAGGACACAATGATACAGGTTATCTTTCATTTAGGTGGATAAAAAGATTCTTGATATAGAACCATAATTAAACAGCCAAACATGACACAAAGTGGAAAATGTACCACAGCCAGGTAGCCAGGTAGATGACTTAAGGTAGTGCCACTGGGTTCTGGCACAAGTTCATCCCCCAGCCATTCTCTGTGTTAGAGTTGGGGAGGATAGGCATGTAGAAAAAGAGGGAGGAGGACGAGCACTACTACCGAAACTGTGAAGGAAGACACTTTCCATCAGGAAGTATGAGAGATGTAAATCAAAAATAACCAAAACAGTTATTGATGGTTATAAGGGGAAAAGAGAGAAAATGTGTGAAACTAAGAAAGAAGTATAAAGACACAGGAGTGGTGTGGGCCAGGGTACCAGAGCAGGTTGCATCTTCTGAGGACAAGACAAGGTATGAGCAAATGTGTTATGGAGGGGAGAAACAAGCAAAAGCCAGAACCTGGGAGATCAAGGTGCTAAGCACAGAGGGAGATGCACGATGACCCCAGAAAGCACTGAGTGGATGAGTACTGTTTGATATGGCTGTTCCATATCAAAGACCCCAATGCTCCAGACCCCTAGAAGTCTCAAATCCTCCTGAGGCTCAGAGGGATAGCAAAGCCTTCCTTTGGTCCAAGTGGAAATGCAAATGATAGTCTATGCAAGTCCAAGCATTTAGGAGCAATTAACTAGTGCATGTAAAAATCAACTTCAGCTTCCTCCTCCTGAATGATTACAGCCTGAAACTGGTATCCTTACAGTCACCTCCTAGGAGACCAGCTCGTTCCTCCTGCGCTGTACATTAGAAACACACTGAGGTTGTGGATCATTGTTTATCAGCTGCTGTTCCATCATGGCTCATTTGATCCCAACTTTTCTGTACATATCTATATCCTTACCTTGCTGGGCACCAAGATTTTGGAGCAGCAGGTACAGGAACAAGAGCAGTATCCTGGAGGAGGAGGAGTTGGCCTAAGAAGGAGTCATGGTCTCAGGAACTGGGCAAGGCTTACCACTTCAGCAGCAGGCAAAAGTTTCATGGTGTGAGAGAAGCCCTCACTGGTTACTTAAGGACATGGGAGGGAGGGTGTTTGTGTCTTAGCTTCCAGATGAATTATATTTCCCTGAAGATGCTACAAGGAACCATAAGAGATAACACAGTCAGATTTGAGTCTGAGAAATGGCATTAAACTACCACAAACATATTGTAAGAGAGCAAAACAACAGGGCTCTAGTTTCTCACCTTTACTGTTGCAACTTAAGATGCACTCATTAGGCTCTGACTTAGAAGTCTAAAATGAAAGTTTTCCTTGGTTTGAATCAAAATCTTGTTGAGGTTCTTACTCCTTTTGAAGACTCTGGACAAGCAGAACACAGATGTCCCCTCCATGTCCCCTCCATCTTCTGCAGATACCAGCACTCCTTACCCCACCCCCAACCATTCCAAAGTGTGTCCATCATCTAACCTCTGTTCCCACCCTCAAGTCTTTGTTCTTTTGTTTATAAAAATTGTGATGATGGTTTCATGTACCTAGATAATGAGGGATATCTTTCCATGTCAGGATCCTTGACTTAATCACGTCTTCAAAGTCCCTTTTTGCCATGTTAAGTGACATATTCACAGAGTCAGGGAATGATGGAGTCACTAGCTTGTCTACTCAAGTACATAGACAAGGCACCATTAGCTACATAAGAAATCAAGGTTATTTGTATCTGTAGGTGTGCCATGAAGATAGACATGAGGCAAAGGTGTGAGAAAGGTTTAGCAGGCAAAATTGTCTAGATGTGGGCTGGCATGACAGTTCATCAGCTAAAGGTGTTTGCAGGCCTGACAACTAAAAATTGACTATGAGAACCTATGGAAGAAGACAGTCAGTTACACAAAGTTTTTCAGTAACCTCTCCATGCCCCGTGGCATGCAAACTGTACATCCACACATGCACCTAAAATAATTGTTTTAAATGAGCTGGTTATGAGAAGTAAGATCAACATGTGTCAGAGATGGTGTTTGTGATATCAACGAATTGCATCGTAACAGAGAACAGGTACTGTGATTCTCAGAAGAGATCAAAGTTTGAGAAGAAAGTTTACGAAGTTGATTTTGGCCTGAAGAGCAGCACAGCCTGCAGTCACTCAAGAAGACATATGGATTGGTATTTAGTTATATAGTTATAAAGTTAGCACTTTAAAGAGGGCTGCCTGTAGTATATGACTGTGGAATAGGGATTTTTATGGCTCTTGATGGAACACAGAGCAGGACTCAAGTCAGAAAAAAGAAAGACTACCAAGACATAGACCTACCTCTTTGGCAGGTGACAAATAGAACACTTATATCAGCCAGCTACCTAGAAGAACTGCTTTTCTCTTTCACTTTATAGTAAAATAAGTTAGAGAGAAAGAAGAAAGTCTAGAAACAAGGTGGGTTGTAATAGTTACATCCCTCTGGATATGATTCTGCCTATCCCTTTGGTTGTCATAATGTTGTAATGTTCTTGCAGCATGTCAGTCTCCAAAGACATGAGCCAGTAGTCATCTAGCCTGTGTCAGGGTGAAGAGATCTCTGAGGTGGGGATCCTCTTGCACATTGCTGGGGTTGAAGTGTCTTTGTTCTCCCCTCTGCTGAGCTCACTCCCAAGGACTTGAGCTAACTGTTGTCACTACACTGTCTCCCAAAGAAAACATCTGGACCCTGGGAAAACAAGAATGGAAAACAGAAGGGAACATGCAGGTAGTCTACACATGTTCCAGCTAAGTATGGAGGCTCTGAGCTCTGTGAAAGGAAACAGGTCTTGGGTCTATGTCAAGTCCCAAAAGAATTGGGGTGGGCTAGGAAGAAGGCTAGCAATGGCCCAGATATAGTTTTCAGTCCTCCTTTCTCACAAACCTGTGTATCATTGTGGAGATCATCTTGCAAATGTATGGCTGTTGCTTTTGTCTACAGTCACACAGAGAACACATATTTAGTATCTTGCCAGCCATAATGGTATTTTGGTTTACTTCTGATGGGGAAATATTTCCTCCCCAGAGATGCCAAGTTTCTATTATGATCTTGTTACTGACTTTGCTTGAGGGAAGTGGGAATTGATTGGGTGTGAGGAGTGTGGGTCCTAATGATCCCATTAACCACCCTTAGGCTCTGGGACCTGAACTATTGGCATTTTCTTATCCTTATGGATAGTAAACATACAGCTTATGGTTTGAATAAACTGCAACAAATATAAACACTTTCACATGCTTCACTAAAAACATGTTTCCCTGGAAGCACAAAATGAGTAGTTTTCAAGAAAAGTAAAAAGGTGGCAATCCAAGTAGCTTCTCTAATGCTGCGGGATGGTGCGCTGGTCTACCGGTGCCTGTGGCCTTTAAATGGAGGTCTTCCCAGGCAGGGTGCTCCTCAGCAGCCCTGGCTGGAGCCTCTCACACTGACAATCAATCAGCACCTGCGGCAACTATTGTGCACAGGACTGTTGAGAACTGGCAGGCTCTAATGAGAAATTAAGGAGACTTTTCCTTTGAGTAAATTCTATCTTATTTTTGTCCTAAAACATTGTGAAGTGCCTACGATTGATGGAGTTCCTGTCCCATACCCCCCATGCTGTTCTAATTTGTTTTCTGAGCAGCATTTCCATGATCAAGTCAGTATTGCGCTCTGGGAGCACAATGATGCATATGGTTCTGAAATTATTTCCTTAACCCCATCATATACAAAGAAAGAAATAGGAAAACTATTGTGATTTTAACAACACAAGCACTTACAAGGATTGAGATATAAATGAGGCACCTGAAGGAGGATACATGTCTGTTTGTGCCAGAGAAAAGGTCAAAGAATTAAAAGAGGAAACAACATTTTTTCTCATGTAAAACAGCTCCCCAGAAGGCAAAAGAAGACTATTCACGGATAAAGAAAACATACGGTACTACACCAAATCACCTGAGGTTGTAGTTTGCGGGCCTCCATGGAGATGGTGCTGAGTGGAGGAGCTGAAGGCATTTTGCAAGCAGCTCCTGGATGGATATGCACTGGGATCAACAATGACTGACACAGGGGCCTGTTGTGACTAAGATGGGCTGAAGGAAGCCAATCTGGTACATATGGAGGGCAACAGAAGAGGCAATGCTGATATCTAGGATTCCAGTCAGAGATCCATGTCTCAGCAAGCAGGAAATGATGAAGATGATGTCAAGGCAAGCCATCTTCTAAGATACAGACTTTAGCCCTATTTTAGACCCTCTGTGTTTTCTCCTGAGGTCTAGAGGGCAAGCAACATGACATCTAGCCCTCATTTGACCTCCCCACCCACCCTGCATGACTGTTGCTCACCTCCAAGTCAATCTTTAGCTCAAGAAACTTATCTGCAGATACTCATACACTGAATTTCTTCACCCTCTTGGATAATTTCAAGACCGAGTCTCTGTTAGCATGGTACTGTTTTCTGTAACCAGTCCCCATATCAGCTCAATTGGCACCTTTTATAGCCTGCTTTTTCTGGACATTTTAATTGCTGCTTTATGCTGCTGACTCAGCCTCCCTGGCAGAAATGACCATAGAAGACATAAGAAACATGGCTTACTTTGAGAAGAACATCAATAGTCACTCACCATCTAACATTTCTGAAAATGTCTAGTGATCACTTATTCAGTGACACTCATCAGAAGTAAAACTGAGAAGGGAAATATAGTCAAACACACACACACACACACACACACACACACACAGAGAGAGAGAGAGAGAGAGAGAGAGAGAGAGAGAGAGAGAGAGAGAGAGAGAGAACATTATCACTGGCCTAATGAAACTTGCAACTGAGTGGAGGAGGAGACACATTTAAAAAAAAACTTTTTACAAACAAATTTTTAAAACACTAAAAATACATACTGTGGTCTTGCTAACGAAGGCATCATAATGAAATAGGAGGAATTAATTGTACAAAGAACCATGAACTGTTTTAAAGACCATGCCCCAGAAGAGGAACTCTTAGACTAACATATGAACTTGAGAAGCAAGCTAGACAGCTTTCTTCTATTATAACACATCCTGAGATAGCCAATTTATAAAGAGAAAAGGTTCAAGCTGGTTTAGGCATTTAGATGCTTCAGTCATAATCGGATACCCTGTTGCTTTGAGCCTGTGGGAGCACATCAGGTTGAAGCAAGCAATAGAGAAAATTGCTCATCTCATAGCTCAGAAGCAGGAGAGATCGAGTGAGCAGATGGGCCTAGAGTTCCTCAACACCTTTCCAGAGCATAGCACGATGGCCTGAAGACATCTCAACACATCCCACTTTTTAAAGTTTCTGTGGCTTCCTAATACTTCAAGACTGGGATCTAAGCCTTCACTAAATGGAACTTTCAGGAACATTCAAGCTAAGCAGTAGTGAGAAGTTTTTTTGGTCAGTGAGAGGGAGAGGAGAGAAGGAGTCACAGGTGTACACACATTCTGCATCTGGGTTTATCTAAACACAGTGGAATAGTGGAACTCAAAGAGCTGAAGAGAGGGAGTAAATTGGATACATCAAGCTATGGTTTAAAGTCTTTATTTCAAAAACATTGGTAAAGCATTGAGATTTCATCGAGAGTGGAAATCCAGTGTTCACAGTTGAAGAAGAAAGGAGGCACATCATCTCATTGGACAAAAGGATGTACAATCTGATTAAGAGAAAGCTGATAAGATACTAGTGGTAAAGCTGCAGTGTGAGACAGAAATAATGGAAGCTTTTGCCATGATTGTGAAAAAAGAAAGAAAAAGGAACACCAAAAAGACACACCACAGACAATTTCCAGGACTCTACTCAGAATGGATTCTCCAAAACCAGGGAAGCAGCAGATATTAAGGGACCCTACAAGAGCAGCTCCTGATTCTAGAAGGTAGGTAACTGTGCCCCATGGCATATTTCATAGAAGCTGATGAATGGGTTTGATGAGACATGAGTGGAAAGCCAAGTGGGTGCTGAGTCTCATCTGCAGCTCAGCACTAAGGGAAGAATGAACTATGAGTCATCAACTGGTTGGTGACAGAGACCTCAAAGTCTATTGTTCATAGATGAAAACCAAATAATCCGGGAACAGAACTCTAAGAAATGAGGTTGCAAAGTCAGACCAGTTCACTGTGTGGAAAGAGCAAGTACCTAAAAATGAAATGCAAGAGTTCAAACAAGTCAGGAAAATATAGAACCATGGATACAAGAATCAGCAGTACATCACCAGAGAGGTGAGCACACAGGAGTGATCAGGTGCTGATCGGACTTAGGGAGGTGGAGTTGTCAATGTTGGTCATTGTCTGACAGGTCAATGTTGGAGGCACAAAGAGAGGTGAATCCAGAGTAGAGCAGGTGAAGGATGAAGCAGAAAATGAGGGACTAGAGATCACAAGGCAGAACATCTGTGAGACTAGTTTCCAGAGAAAAAAGGACACTGGTCCCATTGTAGAACAGGATTGGCTGTGAGGTTCTAGACATAGGATTGAAGCAATGAATTCTGCCAATTTTTTTTTTTTTTTTTAGATTTAGCTCACTGGACTATTTCCTTTAAACAGTTCCATATGTGAAACATAAAATAAAAGTCAGAAAAGCCCACTTATAAAGTAGTGGACTATAGGCATGTCATTTAGGCATACACGTATTGCTGGGCCTGATTCTTTCAAGTATATCATGTAGCATAGCCATTTTTCTTCCCATACCTTTCCCTTTTTCTCCCACTTGACCTGCATCTCTTCTAGTATCTTTTACCCAGGCTTTTGCTTTTTGTTGTCACATTTATGGGGGCAGGGCACTCCCATTTGAGTGTGTACATATATTTGTGTGTGTGTGTGAGTCTCCCCCTCTCTTGGATTATTGATCAATAGGACCCATGATCCATGAAGGTAGTAGAGACAATGGGCATGGTCGGATGGGGGGTGTCGGGAGCTGAGTTGAGAAGTCCTGCACTTATGCACAGTGAATGACCACACTGGGACCAGCTATCAGAAAGCAGATCAACTTTACTAAGGGTGATTCAAAGCTTATAAAGTTTTGGGGATACTAAGAGTAGGAACATCCAGGATGAACAAAGGTCATTGACTGAGGGCTTTGGGTCCTGAAATGCCTCCTTATCATGGGGAAGCATTTCAGGAAACTCAGGTGCTAGCTAAACAGGTTTCTATCAGGAGAAAGAGAATACTACGGGATATTCCTCAGGTAGAGGCAGGTATGGGGCTTAGAATTCTTCAGACAAGGTCAAAAAGGAAAAACCTAGCTAGTGAAGGGAATGTCTCATATTATGAAAGCCCAGAGGCTATCCAGTACTGATGGACCTTAATTAGCAAAGTTGTCCCACATTTATATGGGAAGCTTGGAGTCACAAGTGAGAGAATTCCTAGCCACTGTTCTCCTGAGGCTGGCTTATTCCATTTAATACGATGATCTCGAATTTCACACATTTTCCTACAAATAACATAGGCTTTTTTTTGTTCTTTTATGGATAAATAAAATTCCATTTTGCAAATATACCATATTTTCTTTTTCCATTCAATTGTTCCCACCAACCTGGGCTGATTCCATAACCTGGGCACTATGAGTAGTGCTGCAGTAAACATGGCTGTACTACCTGGGTACTATGAGTAGTGCTGCAGTAAAAATGGCTGTACTATCTGTCTTTCATGAAACCAAACAAGAGCAAATAATTGCAGAAAGTGCTTCTTCCTTCAGCTTCTGAAGCCCTTCTCAACAGGAGTCATTTATCCATGAGAGATCTCCATAGGAATCCGCACTGTGAGAAATGACAGGGCTATTTATTTAGTCCAAATGAAAATCTCTATCTCTATAAAATATTCTCCTTATCTACTACACTAAATTTCACAATAATGCCTACAAACAACAGTGGCTTCTACTCTGTAGATATGAATGTACAGCTTTAATCCCGAAAATATTTATATAATCTAGACAGTCACAAAACTTGGTCTTACTCAACAAGTACAAACTCAGCCTATTCTGCTCCAATATAAAATGATACCAAGGCTTGTTTTCATTCCTGTAGAAGAAATTGTTAGTTTTCTATATAATATAAATTAGCTTATATAGAATTAGAACCTCCATTTCATCCTAGAGTGGTCAGAAGCCAAGCTGACAACTGCCCTGTACAAACATCCTTACAGATAATTATGGGCAAATGAATATTTCTGGATAATGAAGATGGGTTAGACTGATTGAGGCTCTTAAGATAGCTGTTCTTTGGGGCCCTTATTCCAATCTCTCTCCCCCTTCCCTCCTTCCCTTTTGCTGTTTCTCTTTCTCCTCCCTTTCCCTTCTCTTCCCATAGACCCTTTCTCCCCTACACTTTTATTACTGAAATAGCAAGATTGCTAGCAGCCATCTTGGCATGTAATAAAGTTCTTAAGAGATACACATTCTCACTCTAGTTGAGCCTTCCAGAGCCATAGGCAAACACCCATTGCCCATCAAATATTGTTGGTATGCTCTCATGCTCTTTTAATGTTAAATGCCATTTCCTTCACTCTTCATCTCAGAGAGCCATCAAATAGCACAGTCTGTACACAGACAACCAGACTGGATCACTCTGTGGCCCACACTGGGCAGCATTCATCCTGTATGACACCACCTTGTCATCTCCATCTGTTCGCAAACTCTTGGATGGAGTTACTGCTTTTTCATCTCTTCCTCTGTCAGCCCCATGGTTGCTGTCCCTCCATCTGCTTATGGGCAGAGATTTTGTTTTTATTTTTGTTTTTGTTTTTTGGTTTGGTAAATATTATTTAAAAGAACAAATGTGCATGGTTGTGTAAAGTTGTGAATGCATGAAAGGGCTCTGAATCTTTCAAGCATGAAACTAAGTTATACCAAAAGAGAGACATTTTGAAGATTGTTTCAAAATGTAAATTATCCCTCTCCCAGATTTGGATGAGCAAATGTGTAATTAAGAAGCACTCAAGCTATTCTCATGAATATTAGTAGATGTATGTTTTTGAAATACTTTAAAATGGTCATGTTAGGTTACTTTTCAATTTAATATTCAACAATCAAACCAAACTGTAACCTTAAGCCATCAAGTATTTATGTATATTTCACTGAATGCTTAAAATTATTTTGTCCCAATCACAAAGGAACTCACACAATATGTACTCACTGATAAGTGGATATTAGCCCAGAAACTTAGGATACCCAAGCTATAAGATACAATTTGCTAAACACATGAAACTCAAGAAGAACGAAGACCAAAGTGTGGACACTTTGCCCCTTCTTAGAATTGGGGAACAAAACACCCATGGAAGGAGTTACAAAGTTTGGAGCTGTGACGAAAGGATGGACCATCTAGAGACTGCCATATCCAGGGATCCATCCCATAATCAGCATCCAAACGCTGACACCATTGCATACACTAGCAAGATTTTGGACCTAGATATAGCTGTCTCTTGTGAGACTATGCCAGGGCCTAGCAAACATAGAAGTGGATGTTCACAGTCAGCTATTGGATGGATCACAGGGCCCCCAATGGAGGAGCTAGAGAAAGTACCCAAGGAGCTAAAAGGACCTGCAACCCTATAGGTGAAACAGCATTATGAACTAACCAGTACCCCGGAGCTCTTGACTCTAGCTGCATATGTATCAAAAGATGGCCTAATCTGCCATCACTGGAAAGAGAGACCCATTGGACCTGCAAACTTTATATGCCCCAGTACAGGGGAACGCCAGGGCCAAAAAGTGGGAGTGGGTGGATAGGGGAGTAGAGGGGAGTGTATGGGGGACTTTTGGGATAGCATTGAAAATGTAAATGAGGAAAATACCTAATAAAAACATTTAAAAAAAAGAAAAAATTATTTTGTATGTGGACTTTAATATAGGATTGTGAAGCTAAGGCATATAGTAAAGGCAACATTTCTGGAATTACCATCGTAATCTCTGCCCTATAAAGTCTCTACTCAGGATGATTTCCAGAGAAGATAGTTTGTTTAAAAGTCTCAGTTGTGTGACCTTCAGCTCAAAAGTCTTAAGACAAGTGTTTTACTGCAAAGGCATAAAAAATCCACATGACTTCTAAAGATAATGGCATTTTCAACATTAGCATAAGATTTGACCTTTGTGTCCAGTCTACTGGGATGTGCCACTTGAGCATGTTGGGTTTCTTTTTCTTCCTGCTTATTGTTCAAAGGTATACCTTGAAGCACAAACTTCAAGAATACAGCACTTCAAAGACAGAAAAGAACCCCTAAGAGCAGGACATCGCAGAGCAAAACTCAATTAAATTTTAACCTTTCAAACTGTAAAAGATGTGGAGTTGGTCCATTTCCTCCTTACCCAAATTAAATTGGATCCCCAAAGACATAAATAAAGATGCAAGGAAGACACTGGCACAAACACAATGACTTTCAAGAGCCAGGTTAAATTATAACACGTCTCATTTATTCACTGCAGTATAAATATATTCATGTTTCACAATTTGGTATTTATTGATTCAACAACAGAAAATGAATGAAGTATATCAGAATAGGAGGAAAGAGAAAATCCTAAAGTCATACATTGAAATTTCTTCACCAAAAACTATAATTTGTGAGATTGATACATGAAAATTAAAACCAGTAATATCAAAGTTGCCCATAATTGGATTAATCATGTCAATTAAAATATATCAGATATAAGTGATATCCAGAAAATACAGGTTTAAGGAAGTCCTGGTATCAAAAAAAAATGGCACAGTGGAGTTCTTTCTGCCTAGCACAGCTATTATTGTGCAATGCTAATGCTGGCTAAGGCCAAACTCTGCAAGGAAATTAATGTGGTCCATCATCAAGATTTAGGAAAATGCTGTTAAAAAATGTTCAGCAGTGTCTGACTGGAAATTTTGTTCAGTAGTAGACACATTGATTTTACACATTTTATTAACTGTAAGGTGTTATTTATTATTTTAATAAACCCTACGGGAGCCCTATCATTGAGGGCAGCAATTCCGAGAATGACTTTTTCTTTTTTTTTTGGAGAACTTTTGAAAAATATTTAAAGTTCAGTATTCAGTTACTATGTGCTATGTATAATCCTTCTAGAACTAAACTTTGCCTGGGGCCATTTGCTCCCAACACTGTCCATTTAATTACAGGCAACTGTGTGTGTTTAAACCCAGGATATTAGGCTCAGCCCAGGGATTTGAGATTCTATCCCTCAGAGATTATGCTGAGAACATGAGTTTCCACAAGGCTCTAGATGAGGCTAATGCAACATGGAATACTCAACAGTTCAAAACAACTGGCTTAAAATTTTAAGACAACAATAATCAGTCATCCAAATTAACAGCACAACCCACTTTTATTTCCTTCTATAACCACATAGTCTGTGGGATTCTAAGCGTGTTATAAATGACAAACATCTTCAATTTTGCTGATGGACTGGCATAAAGCAGGAATGCATATGGCAATTTCTTTATATCACACCATACTGATATTTAGTTTTGGGGGAAGTTTGCATTTAAATTGCCAGGCACTTATTTAAAGATGTGAAAAAATAGAAATGATTTTTGAACTGGGTCTTACTCCAATTTGTTAAGGACTCGGTATATTTAAAAGGAAGATGCAATGTGCAGCTTGGATATCCTAGGTCCTCTTGGTTCCTGCACTTCTTAGTTTGGACTCTTGTCAGTTCATGGCTGAGTCTGTCACAGACAACCTGTCACCTACCTGGTGTGGCAATCAGCAGAAAAAAAAAATCTCAAGGAGTCTACACTGGAGAGTAACCTTTTAGTTTGTTGGTTATTAATAGGCATAGAGTAATAAAAGAAAGACTACATGACTGATGGAGCATTTCTTCCAGCTCTTCAGCTGTCCCTGAAGATGAGCTGTGATGAAGACAGGCTTACTCTCTGGTGCCTAGATGCGTGTGTAGCATGGATGCTGAGCATCAGTAGATGGTGAATCAACAGGAAAGCATGGAGTTTGCAGCTGCTCAGTGGCAAAATTAACAAAGACCTGACAGAAAAAAAAATGAAATAGTTACTAACTCATTTGATACTGACTATTATAAAGAGAGATATCTCAGATACTGTCCAAATGGGCAAAAAGAGCTAGAAGCCCACCAAGTCTGCTATGAAACTATGTATTCTAGATATGGCTGGGAAGTTACATTCATGAAATCTCAACAATATTGTAGCCTAAAGAAGACCTGAATTATGACAAACCCAATTGACACATCAATATAAATGTTGACTCTCACATGGCCCCACTCCTAGATTAAGAACTACAGGCCATTAATAACTGCTGAGAGAGTAGAATCAGTCTGTCCCAGAAACTCCTAATTGGATGTTGGCTATCAGGTCTTCAGCTCTAAAGCCATAGACATACAAACAAAACTTGATGGACTTAGCAGAATGAATACACACACACACACACATATATACATATACATGCACACACACACACACATATATGTGTGTGTGTGAGTGTGTGTGTGTGTGTGTGTGTGTGTGTATGCATATGTAAATGCATATGTAATAATATTAATGTGCTTGAGAGGAAGCAAAAAGGAGTACATGGGAGTGGTTAGAAAAAATGAAGGAATGAAGTAATTATATTTTACTTACAAATTAAATAAAGTTTTAGAAAGACAGACATCATGCCTTTATACCACCCTTTCCTTTATCACCACACACACACACACACATACACACACACACACACACACACACACACACACAGAGGAATCCACTGAAGAGTCAGCTCTCAGAATAAGGACTGAAAAGTCATCGGCAAAGTCTTAATACTTCAAAACCTCACTTACAGTTTCAATAAATTTACATTTCTGGTAGTCTTAGTCTGAGGAAAATTTTACTTTCCTCAGAGTCAACTATTGTTCTACTCCTGAAGAATCAAGTCCATCATTTGGGAGTGAATAGTTAGAAAGGGAAGTTTAACGAAATGGTCTGTCCAGCACCTTCATGAACAAATTAAAGCTCTGTACACTATAACAAAACACATGAGTCAGGCCTCCCAACTTTTGCTATCTTTACTAAACTTTTGGAAAATTGAGTTAGGTTAGCTAAAAGAGGTGCTGTGCTAAAGAAACAATCTAATTTTAAAGTCTAATGGATAAAGTTCAATAGTTATATGCATATAATTATACACATTAATAACATGCATGCTGTGTTGTTTGAGGTGAGGTACCTGTTCCAGAGTGGTCTGGCTGATGGAGTAATGCTCAATATTCAGGAGGCTCTTGTTGTTCTCAAGAACTTTGAACAAATCAGCTAAACACTCCCAACTCTTTTGTACATGATATTCCAATAAATTAAGGCGCTGTCCCTAAAAGTCAGAAAATATGAAAAGTCAGAAAATATTAGAAATCACTGAACAAAGTTAATTACACTACATTTTGTTGTAAATAAATTCAAATGTGTTTTTTCAGCCACACATGTAAGATGTATAGGTTAATGTTGGGAGTCACCAATGAATGCTTATTGCTACAGTTCACCCCAAGACACACTAGACCAGTGGCATTCACTTAGATTCAGATGATGCCCTGTCCCACTCTGCCGCACTGTGTCATAAGCACTAGGAGAAGCTTAAAATGACAGAGACAGCCTACAGATGATTCAGAAAAAGGGGGTGAATACAGCATCATGAAAATATCAAGGACTCCTTGAACTTCACAAGCATCAAGGGACTCTTAGGTCTCAGATGTCTTCTTTACTATCTCAACAACTCTTGGTAAGAAATTTACTCACTCTGATTGTTGTTTCTATGCTTTCCCAAGGAGATGATTTAGAGTGGTACTAGAACATAAATGATAGTGTAGTGTCCCATGGGTTATTTGTTAAAATGAATAAAGAATGGCTATTTAATGTCTATTACCTATTAGAAGTTAGGATACATAAGAGTAACAGCTATATAAAACAATTATAAACTAGGATGAAAAGATGGCTCAGTGGTTAAGGGCACTGGCTGCCGTTCTTAGTGATTGGATTCAGCTCCTAGCACAGATATTGGAACTCACAATGGGCTGTATCTCAGTTCCAGGGGATCCAATGCACTCTTCTGGCCTCCAGAAATGGGGGGAATGCATGTATCTGGTACATAGACATTCACATAGGCAAAATACCCATGCATATAAAGTAAGAATAAATAAACCTCAAGTACATAAGCAAGTTTGGAGTTCACACTCATAAGCCTAGCATTTGAGGGGCAGAAGTAGGAGATTTGGTCTAAATTCAAGTCTATTCTTAGCTGGATAGTGATCTTCAAGCTAGTCAAGCTACACAGTAAGAGTGTGCAAAACAAACAAACTAGAAAACAAAGAACTGTACTCAGTGCTTCTAAAACTTCAATGTGTAAAGGAACAATTTAATTAGTTATCTTGTCAAAAGGCCAATTCAGATAGAGTGGGTCCTAGCCTGCCATTCTGTGTGCTTAAAGGATATCACCTATTGAAGATGCTACTGGCCCGTGCACCATATTTGTTCACATCAACTTCATAGATGATGGTTGCAAGCATATGATTTTTTTCATTGTGAAAAATGAGAAAATGTCCAAGCTTATATAATATGAAAATTACCAAGCTTGTAAACCCCATAACAAATACATAGAAGAAATTGATCTCTGCAGCTCTCCACCCAGATGAAATGAACAAGCCAATGGAGCTGTGAACTGGTTAAGAGGGAAGCAGGTGTAATCACCCTCCACCAGACTGTCCCACAAGTGACCAAGCAGGCCTGCCATCTACCATAGTGGTCAAGCAGCATCTGCAAACCAAGCATTTGTTGGTAAAGCGATGTGGCCAATAATTCATGAAGAGGCAAAAATACAGTAGGTTCTGTCTTTTGGCAGTGTGGAATAAAAGAGAAAAATGACTAACACTTGTATAATATGCTTTTGGCTAAAAGCAGTAACACAGGCTATTAGGATTATCTGTCTGTATAGCTGTTTGATCCCCCTTGATATATCCCCTCCTGGAGGGAGGGTGAACTCACAGGACAAGAAACTTCAGAAACTCCCAAGGTGCAGGGAACAGAGAGATATAAAAATCCATGAAGGCCTTCCTGAAGATTATAAAATAATAACAGGAGGGAGGAGAGTCTCTCCACTGGAGATGCCTGGAAGTGATGTAGGCAAAACCAAGGGTACAATTTGGGGGACTAGTCATTTCTCCTGGAGCCGGTTATTCAGTGATATCACTGCCTTTGAGTAAACTTACACTCTTGTAAGTAACCCCAATAATCTCTCTGGTTCACTAAGCTAGCCCCAAGTGGTATTCTTTTGTTAGCTTGTCATTAATACATTATCTGGGGTGAATACATGAATTTTCTTGAAAAGTCAGACAACCTACCTTAAACTGGATTCCTGGGAAATGGAGCTTCAAGCAGTCAGAAACTGCACTAGGCTGACTTCCTTCCTTGTGGAGCCAAACTTTGACTGTGTAACCATCACCAAACCTAAGTCAAATAAAAATATGGCTAGCATTACACATGTGTTATCTATTGACTTACAGTGATGGCATTATACGGCAATTTGCACAGACCTAGAGAAAGTTAACTCCTTTAAATCATTACGGTGTTTGGATCCTCAAATATATAATGTGGAGAACTTTAAGTCCATAACAAAGTTGCTGTCAACCTGTTTACATTAACATGGACATTGGCTTAACTTAAAAACAAATAAACAAATCCAGAAACCAGTACATACTTCATAAAAGAGCTAAGGTGAAAATGCAAGTTGTAAAAGCAGAGAGCTGAGTTAGAGGAAGCCAGAGGTTGCCCTGGAGACCAGCCTGGGAAGTACATTTCTGGCCTTGTTGCTTCAAGGCCTGCAATGATTAAAATGTGACTGGGAAAGATGAAAAGGAATACATAAGTGACTGAGAGGCTTGTCTGTGTGTTATGTAAAAACATTTCTCAGGTTTAAGTCAGGCTCGTGGGAGGAGACTCTCTTAATGGCCACAGAAGCCTACATCCTTAGAGGTACTGTGCTTAGCACTGCTGGGTAGATTGTTTCACTGTTATCTCAGCAATACCACTAAGTGCAGAATCACACTAATCTCATATAGTAGTTTTCAAGAAGGCTTTCAAAACCTTTGTGTTTTTAAAAACTGTTTTTAAGTCTTGGGGAATTTCTTTCACTGTATTTTGATCATGTTAACTGCCAGAACTCTGCTCAACTCTTCCCACATTCCTACCCACACCAGCTTCACATTCCTAATAACCCATCGAATCCAATTTATGTTGGCCAATATAGTCCTGGGTGTACAGCCAGACTCCAGTGTTTGGTCTAAAAGTAAACTGACTTTCTCTCCTCCAGAATCCATCATTTGTCCATAGATCTTCATTTAGGGCAGACACTCATCACTCCTTTCCCCTCCATGATAAAATGTTAATTGGCTTGGCCCTGTGCAAATCTTGTGAGAGCAATCACAGATGCTGTGAGATCATGGCTACAGTGGTTTAGTCATGTTCAGAAGATGCTCCTGTCTTCCCTTTTATGACAGTTCCCAAGCTTTAAGGAGGATGATACAGATGTCCCATTTGTGGCTGAGCACTCAACTGATATATATTCTTGGCACTTTAATGAGCTGCTCATTTCTTCATTACCCACTCACTGCTCACTGCACAAAGAGTCTTCTCCTATGAGTTCAGAGAGACACACTAATCCATTGGTAGAGAGAGATCTACTTAAAAGGTAGTCCGGAGTCATGTCATTTAGAAATGTATTAGTCATTGGTTGCCACCAGAGACAGTGACCTTCCTAATCACAGTTCCCTAGAGTATCATAACAGAGACATGTTTTGTTTGTTTTGTTTGTTTTGTGGAGCAGACCTTACAGTAATGGAGTTGGTTGGTCTTATAATGCCCATGCCATTATTTGCACCATGAAGAATATCTTGCCTCAGAGGTCATTATTACAGTTCACAGGGTTCACCACTGGGTAAGTCTATTGATGACTTTCCTTCTCAACAGCCTGTACAGCATTTTTCAGTGCTCTGAAATCTAGCGAGGAGGAAGGAAGCTTCCTGGTCGGCGCCAGCTTTATTATTATTATTATTATTTTCTATAACACATGACCAATATGCATGGGGGTTTCCAGCAAGCAATAGGGACGTAAGCATAAAATTCTGATGGTCAAGCAAAAGCAATAGTCCACATTGTTTGAGGAGAAAAACTCTATGTCCTGTATCATAGTTCAATCCAAGGTGTTTGGAATAAAACAGTGCCTCATTACAGTTCTGATCAGTAAAAACCAGAGACTTGGATGGGGCATTGCTAGTACAAGATTTTGTTGTTGTTATTATTATTAATGTATGGGAAGCAAGAGAGTGAGTAACGTATGCCATGACTCATCTGTAGAGTTCAGAGGTCAATTTTATGGTAACTTCTCTCCTAGTTTTATATGGGTTCCATGGGACAACATTTGGGTTGGCATGTTTGCACAGCACCTTTACCCACTGAACTATCATCTTGACAGCCTGATTATTGAAATTTGCATCAATTTTGTGTAGTGGTATATTGGATTCAGGTATAGAACGTGGTATCCAGCACTATCTACCATAGAACTTCATGCTACAAAAAATAAATTAATTAAAGAATGAAAAAACATTCTTTCCAGCTTCTGGCTATTATAAATAAGGCTGCTATGAACATAGTGGAGCAGGTGTTCTTATTGCCATTTGGAACTTCTTCTGGTATATGTCCAGGAGAGGTATTGCTGGATCTTCCGGTAGCATTATGTCCAACTTTCTGTGGAACCTCCAGACTGACATCCAGAGTGATTGTACAAGCTTGCAATCCCACCAGCAGTGGAGGAGTGTTTCTCTTTCTCCATATCCTTACCAGCATCTGCCATCACCTGAATTTTTGATCTTAGCCATTCTGACTGGTGTGAGGTGGAGTCTATGTCCCTCAGCAGAAGAATGGATACAGAAAATGTGGTACATTTACACAATGGAGTACTACTCAGCAATTAAAAACAATGGATTTATGAAATTCTTGGACAAATGGATGTATCTGGAGGATATCATCCTTAGTGAGGTAACCCAATCACAAAAGAAGTCATTAGATATGCACTCACTGATAAGTGGATATTAGCCCAGAAAAATAGAACAACCAAGATACAATTTGCAAAACACAAGAAAATCAAGAAGAGGGAAGACCAATGGGTGGATACTTCATTCCTCCTTAGATTAAGGAGCAAAATACCCATGAAAGGAGTTACAGAGACAAAGTTTGGAGCTAAGACGAAAGGATGGACTATCTAGAGACTACCCTACCCAGGGTTCCATCCCATAATCAGCCACCAAACTGAGACACTATTGCACAATGGCAGTAAGATTTTGCTGAAGGGACCCTGTTATAGTTGTCTTGTATGAGGCTATGCCAGTGCCTGACAAATACAGAAGTTGATGCTCACAGTCATCTATAAGATGGAACACAGGGCCCCCAATGGAGAAGCTAGAGAAAGCACACAAGGAGCTGAAGGGGTCTGCAACCCTATAGGTGGAACAACAATATGAACTAACCAGTACCCCCAGAGCTTGTATCTCTAGCTGCTTATGTAGCAGAAGATGACCTAGTCGGCCATCACTGGAAAGAGAGGCCCCTTGGAATTGCAAACTTTATATGCCCCAATACAGGGGAATGCCAGGGCCAAGAAGCAGGAGTAGGTGGATAGGGGAGGAGGGTGGAGGGAGGGTATAGGAAACTTTCGGGATAGCATTTGAAATGTATATAAAGAAAATATCTAATAAAAAATAAATGAATGAAAAAAGAATGAAAAAAATTGTATGTTCAATTCTTATGATCATCATTTACTTATTGGTAGTTAAAAATGTACATTTATTTAAATTTACAACGATAAAACAGACCATAATACATTAATGTTTTTATACCTTGAGTCTGTGTGATAAGGACAGGTTGTTTAAGTTACAAGACCTTGTTAGGATGCAGATAGCCCTTGTGAACTCTAAAGTAATTGGGGGTGGGAGGGCTTTTCTATTGCCCCTTTATCTTCCAAAAAAATTACATGAAAACCTAGTATATTTATTAAAAGCTTCAAACACTAAGTTGGGCAGGATCTGAGGTGTTCAACCCTATTTTCTCCAGCCTAATTTCCAGCCACATAACTCTGTCATCTTGGTCTTCCTTGCCATCTGTGTCCTCATGGACTCCCCTGGCAACGTACTCATGTTGAATTTCTTCTGGTGAATCTCTCACATTTTGCTCCGCACCAGAGACCCCCTCTCACTAGATCCAGAAGTCCTGTTTTCTCTCTGCTGCCTATTGGATGAATAACCATTTGGTTTATTAACCAATCAGAGGTGATGGAAAACAATGTTTTACAAAATACTAAGTCAGAAAATACTTTATAATAAAGACAACAACAAAGTCTAGACTGCACCCAGATTTCCCAGAAATCAGAATCTGAATTCATAGTGCACAAAACCATCTCCCAACAGGGAACATTCTCTGAGATGTGTGTCCAGAGTTCTGCACTCCTAATCTACTACCTTTGTTTCAGATATGCATTGTTAAAATGACAGAATCCATTTGTGACCATCCAACTGGGTACTTAGCTGCTTTCTCTAAGAATGGAGTAGGTATACATCAAACAGTATGAATTAGATGTACTAATTATTGTCAGTTCAGGATTGATATAAGGATAAAACAGATTGTCATGTGGGATAGAAATGAAATAAATTCGAACCCTTGATAACAGGAGAATAATAACCTAGAGCAGTACAGCCATTATAGTTGTGAATATAGTGTACAATTTTTGTAATTAAGACAGGAGAGGAGTAATTCCTTCTGCCATCAATCAATGGGAGATTGCTACTGAAGCAGGAACCCTCAGAACAGGGTACTAGGAAGTCCTTTTAGGTCTCCAGGGACTCTTGTGGAAGCAGCTTCAGGAGGCCATACCCTGTTGAAGCTAAGAGTCAAGCTCTGAATTCTTGGTGTCCTTTTCATCTATGGAATCCTGAATTCTATGTTGAAAGCACTCTGAAGCCTGAAAATGGCCATATTTGTCGAGGACTATCTAGGACTTTAATCTCTGGATCACCAACTACATGTAATATATAAAGAAAATTTTATTAAAAGCTACCATCAATTCTGGTAGCTATGTGGTCTTTGTAGGCTACCGTGTGCTGCTTTTCTGTCTCTGTCATATACTTGAGGCTTTGGCTGTCAATAATGGAACATTTATATAGAGTTTTATTTCTTTAGTGGCTGTTAGTGCTTTATTGATAGCAATCTTCTCCTTATCCTTGAGGCTTGAGTTTTCCACCCCTCAGAGAGCTCTGTAGTGAGTGGGACACTTTGTACCTGGAACCCATACTGCTACTACTGATCAAAGCCCCCATTCTTTGTGGCTGATAGCTTCTCGTTTACACAAAGTTGAGATGTCAGTGAGCATTGGTAACCCACATGTACCCATATAAAGATGAGTTCTGTAACACTCCTATTCAGCCAGCTCTAGAAATTATACACTAATACACTAATACAGGGGATCCATATCAATGGCATTTTACTCCATAGGAGTGGGAGGAAAAAGGCTGAACTGCTGATTTACACAAACTGCCCAACACTGTCTTCACCAAGACCCCAGAATGGGTGGACATTTCCATGCTTTAAGCAAGAAAGGTATAAGCACAAATGCTTGAAGGGACGTCCAAAGGTCAAGAGATGAGTCACTGCAAATCTGAAGCTTCCCCATGCAGTAGGCTCCGAGCTATGACTGGGCACTGCATTGATTCCTAGGAGGGGCATGCTGAATGGCAGTATGTTTTCAGACATTTCAATATCATTGTGAAGACTTTGTGACAAAGACGATGGATCCTTATAACCTGCTTTCCTCCCACAAAGTGCATAACCTTAAAAAGCTGAGTAAGACTTCCAAGCTTAGCCTTCTTATCTAGAGATGAGACTAAGAAGAGACACTGCCTAATAAGGTTTTTGGAGGACAGAATTAATTCTTCCTTGTGAGTCAACTTGGAACTGCGTTTGGCACTGTGTAAATAAGTAAATAAATAAAGAGTGTAATTTCAGCTCTATGCAGGATTTCGCCAAAGTGAAACATCACTCTATTTGATGTTGAGAAGCCCACAATTTATTTGGGAAAGTTCTGTGAATGCAGATAAGACAAAGAAAACAAAGGTTGTATGCTGGTGGGGGGTGGTGAAGGGAAAGAAGACCTTGTGGCCAATTTTATCACTAATATAGCTTGTAGCCTTTTTAGGTATATTTTGTTTGCAGCCTTTAATAGTATATTTTAATGTATTTTGAAAAGTACCTGCTAAATTTCAAAAATTGTTTAATAAATTCTCTATAAGCATACTAATATTTTAAATTCTTTCAAGGTTACATTTCATTTGAAGTAACACATTCGAGCTTTGCTAGAGAAAAACAGAAGAAAAAATTTAATTAAGAAAAAAGTATTTTCTAGAGAATATATCCCATTTGTAGAAAGGTAATGTCCATGGCTTTTACTAGATTAGTCATCAATACATAAAATTATGAAAGGATGTATATTTAAGAATTAAGAAAAAATGTTTGTAAATTATTAACTTATGATATATCTAACTTAGATATTTGATTTAGGTTTACTTTATCATCTCTGCCTAAATTCCTTGGAGTATTTATTCAATTACCAATTATTTTCAAAGACTGAAAGGTTTCAGCACAGCCATAGCCAGTGCTCACATGTTGATGTACACACTTATTGACCCAACACTTCAGGATTGTCTAGTATGCACTGTCATTTCTCTATCAGCAATCACATAAAGAAGTGAGCAGCAACGTCTGCAGGCAAAATTATGTGTAAGAATACTTTGTAATATGTCTCTTATTGATTGTAATATAAGTAAAAAGTACTAAAACAGAAGCACGAGAAGCGCAGAACACAGTGGAGTCTCAAGCACAAACAGACACCAAAGAACACAGTGTGTGAGCAGCTACTGACTGAAACGACCCTCCAAGGCAGAGCTGAAGCCCTGAACTTTTACACTTCTTAGCTCCCAGACTCCATTTGAAAAATATTTTACCTCAAATTAGAATTAAACGGTTCATGAAAATATGTTGATATTATTCTCAA
Source organism: Mus musculus (assembly GCF_000001635.26). NCBI lineage: Eukaryota > Metazoa > Chordata > Mammalia > Rodentia > Muridae > Mus > Mus musculus. Next base: position 9,673,177 of record NC_000077.6, on the reverse strand, counting down.
CCATTAAAATATATATCCACAAAGAATTTTAAATGAGAAAATGCTTATGATTACATGAACTATAAAATGGAAAATTATAGATCCAGTAGAATATCATTTGTGCAAGCATATTTATAACAAGTGCAAGTGAAATACTAGGATATTACTTCAATGTTGTATGACTGTTAGTTATTCTTCACCTACTGCTGAACAATAAAAGAGCTCATTGCAACCATTATAATTATAAAGAAATACACATGGTTTCTAAAATACAAAAGAAGCATTCTGATGTACTAAATTTTGCAAATGCATTGCCATCCTGACTTTTAAATATATCTCCTAAAAATTACAGGCAAAAAACTTCTAGGTGTGGAAACTAATATTTGAGTTAAAATAATAAGTATTTAAATTTTGTTTTAGATGTCTTCTTATATAAAATCAAATGCCATCATCTGATTCATAAGGAATCCGAGCATATACATTCACACATATATACACAAACACACACACACACCCCCATAAATATACTCTTCCCAATTGGAATATAAAATACCTTTTAAAAAAATAAAAAATGGTGTTTTTTTTTTATTCATGATATAATAAAAGAACAGAGAGCATAGGGTAACATGATCCTGAGTGCTTATATGAGCTCTCATCAATCATCTGTATGAGAGTATTCCCAGGAGATACAGATGCTTCAAACCAAGTCACCTTGTTTATAACTTTCTTGTCTCTCTATAGTACATCCTGTCCATCCATGGCTTGGTGGTGTCTGTGCAATATGGCAACTTCCAGTCATCTCCCTTCAGTAGCTTATTTGCTGACAGAGGAAGACAGAGTAAAGGATGATTCTAAGGAAAAGTGTCTAAATGTTGGGTAGGTAACAGAATATATATATATATATATATATATATATATATATATATATATATATATATATATATATATATGCATGCGACTATGAGGTATGAGGCTTGTATATCTGCATAGAAATTTCCTCATCATTATCCCAGTCATTATGTGACTCTTTATGGTGGTGTAAATGAGAATGGCCCCCACAGGCTCATATATTTGAATGTTTGGTCCATTGTTTGTGGATTATTTTGGGAAGGATTATGAGATGTGGCCTTGTTAGAGGAGGTGTGCCACTTAGTTTCAAAAGTCCATACCAGGCCCAGTGTCTTCTCTCTTCCCGTTTGTAGTTCAAATGTCAGCTCTCAGCTACTGCCCCAGCATCATGCTTCCCTACATTACCAAACCCTGCCATGATGCTCACTATCTCACCCTTTGAAAGTGTAAGCAACCCCACAAACTAAATGTTATCCTTTGTAAGTTGCTTGGTCATGGTGTCTCTTAAATGTAGTTATGACAGTGTTCATCCAGAGAGACAAGGACCCAGTATTGAAAACAGAGAATAGTTCTGTCTTTATCTGTCCTAAGTGAGGCACCAAGCACATGTTATGCGATTTAATCCCTCAGCATTATATATATCATCATCTTTAGCTCTGCAACACAAACATGGAATAGGATCTCATTTGGTGCTAAAGAACTAGTTTAGCTCACATAGCTCAAAGGAAAAGAAAGTCTCCCAATTTCAATATTCATAAGTTCAACTAAAATTCCGAGCTTACAGCAGGATGTCTTCTAATGGCATATAGCACTCCTCTGTTCTTTAAATGACCACTGTGACAACAGTATGTTCATTTTATTCTTCACCGCCACCTGTGCACCATTGCTCACAGATAGAATATTTTCTTCATAGATGAATAGTTCTAAGGTCATTCATGTCCTCACTCATCTTATTTCCTGCAGTGCTGGGACAAACTAGGTCTCACTCCACACGCACATCTTTTCATCTTAAGTGCACTTGTTATTCAACTTTCCTTAAGTTGAGCTTGGAAAATTTCCCAATAATCACATATGCAAATAAGGACCATCATGAGGGATATATATTCAAGACTTTAATATTAAAGAACCCCTGACAATTATCAAACAATAATGAACAAAACAAAATAGTGTTTTCCAGGTGGCACGGCGTACCTTCTGGGACAGAGACTGTCTTTGGAAAGAACCTTGATAAGCTTCTGAATATAAAGATAAGATCATATGGGTAAACAGCAAGGCTTCTCGAGAAATGAAAGCTCTAGTCGCATTAGCACACCTTTCAAAGACAATTGTGCTTAGCATCTAGAAGATACCTGGCAGGTACAACATAAGGGAGGGATGATTTGTTTTGGTTCACTTTCAGAGAGCCTCAGTTTATCATTGCAGAACAGGCCTTGAAGAGCAACTGATGGTTTCAGGATCCTATGGTGGAAAGTTTTCATATCACACCAGGTCATAAAGCAGAGCACAGAACCAGGAGCCAGCCAAAAGCAATAGAGCCCTACCCTGAGTGGTCCACTTCTGCCAGGCAAGCTCTACCACCTAAAGACTTCACAACATCTGCATTAGCACCTTCAACTGAGGAGTAAGCATTCAAAGTATAATAGGAGATATTACCAATTTAAGGTGCAATACAGCTACTTTTTGATTATTCTACTAGGCATTGAACTATAATTGAGCATTTGGGCTAACAGTAACAACAAACAGGTCAACAGAATCATAGGTACCAAACTCAGGAGACCTTGTTTGTTTTAAGATGGAAAGTTTTTGACTCAAAAGTTAAGCATCAGAGGAATAAGCAACCACTTTGTGATTGGATTTCAGACATATCCCACAAGATGAAACCCATACCTGGCACCATTTCTGGACCAAGAATCTAGAGATAGATAAGTCACAGGACTCAGAGAGGTGGCCACTACTACTATTTATCTACTAAATGGAGATAGTATTAAACCAACTCCTAACAATTTATTATTGTACCCATATGTACTGGCTGGTTTTGTGTGTCACCTTGACACAAGCTGGAGTTATTACAGAGAAAGGAGTCTCAACTAAGGGAATGCCTCGATGAGATCCAGCTGTAAGGCATTTTCCCAATTAGTGATTAAGTGGGGAGGGCCCATAGTGGGTGATTCCATCCCTGGGCTGGTAATCTTGTGTTCTATAAGAAAGCAAGCTGAGCAAGACAGAGGAACCAAACCAGCAAGAAGCATCCCACCATGGCCTCTGCATCAGCTCCTGCTTCCTGACCTTCTTGAGTTCCAGTCTTGAACTCCTTTGGTGATGAACAGCAGTTTGGAAGTATAAGCTGAATAAACCCTTTCCTCCCTAACTTGCATCTTGGTCATGATGTTTTGTGCAGGAATAGAAACCCTGATTAAGACACTATAAATCAATACATTTCTAAGTACTCATCATAGATGCTCCTATTTGCAGAAGATGGTGACTAATACGGAGACCCACACTAGGAATGATGCAGAGAATAAGAAACTGCAGAATGCTCAGCTCAAAATAGAACATATATCCTATACCCACTCTCCACAGGACTCAGTGACCATGGAAGTATAAGAAGCTTATAAAGAGTGTAAGAACTAGATGCAGAGTATGGCTACAAGAAAACAGTGTCTTTTGGACACAGTGAGACAGCTGCACATAGGAATCCACAGTGGTTGCAACATCATGCACAAAGCTTATGCAACAAACGAGAATTAGCCCTGGGTAAGCCAACCATGCTTCAGTGAAAGACCATGCATCCAAGAATACTGAGCAGCACAAATTGACCCTTAATTGGTTAAAAATCAAAACAGGAAAAAGACAGAAAGTTGGGTAAGTGGGAAACATGGAGTGGACCTGGGAAGAGGTGGGGGTGGGAAGGTGATTATGACCGAAACACTTTGTATGGAATTCTAAAACAAAACCAAACAAAAACCTGTAAGGATATTTTTATTTAAAAATATTTTGTAAAAGAGAAAAATTTAAAAAGTCGAACTTGGGCTAAGGGTATATAGCGCAGCACTAAAGCATTTGCCTAGTACATACAGGTCTTTGGTGTGATCTCTAGAACAGCAAGCAAAAGCAAAGTCTCACTGTGGGTTTCCCAGTATCTGCTGCCTTCATCTGACTCCTTAACCCAGAATTCTCTTCATTCTGCTTTCAGCGGGGAGCTCTGCCTCTACTAATGCAGTCTGATACCTTAGTGCGTGCGTAGGTGCAACAAACTTACCCTGGACGCAGACTGAGGATGTCCTTCTCAGGGGCAAGAAAGAACCAGGGACTTCCCTGCATGTACCTTAGTATTTGACAAAGCACAGAATGCACAAAATTCCTTGTTATCTTTAGTATAAGAAAAGAGAAACAAGATACCTCCTTGATGAAACAGCAAAATGCAAATCCTTTTGTTTTCTTTTCCTTTCTGAGAGCAAGCAAAGTAGAACATTTAAAAAGATGATGTCAGAGCCAAGGCAACAGGACAGCAAAAGAAGTGATCTCACCTCCAGTATAACACAGTTTTTGTCCACCTCATGACCACTTTGGCCATTTTACTTTTAGGATGGAAAGGTGACAAAAGACTCTACCCTATCTGGTAACTTGTGCTTTGTGCTAATGATAGTCTCTGACCATTTTTTTTTTTTTTCATTTTAGAGACACCTCAGAATCCTGATAGGTAAAAGATACCTTTACTGACAATATTACAAGTCATTTTCATATTTCTTGATCTTAACAAGAAAATTTTTTCTTTGCCTTTAAAACAGAAAGTTGGCATGTAACACAATGGTTATGCATGAAGTTGAAATTCTGACATTATGATGTCTATTTTAGCAACATTTGATGCTAGAAGAATTTTTTCTATCATTATTTTTCTTTTTTTTTAAATTAGGTATTTTCTTCATTTACATTTCAAGTCCCTCATACCCTCCCTCCCCCCCACTCCCCTACCCACCCTCTCCTACTTCTTGGCCCTGGCGTTCCCCTATACTGAGGCATATAAAGTTTGCACGACCAATTGGCCTCTCTTTCCACTGATGGCTGACTAGGCCATCTTCTGCTACATATGCAACTAGAGACACAAGCTCTGGGGGGGGGGGGGGTACTGGTTAGTTCATATTGTTGTTCCACCTATAGGGTTGCAGATCCCCCCAGCTCATTGGTTACTTTCTCTAGCTCCTCCATTGGGGGCCCTGTGATCCATCCAATAGCTGACTATGAGCATCCACTTCTGTGTTTGCTAGGCCCCAGCATAGCCTCACAAGAGACAGCTATATCAGGGTCCTTTCAGCAAAATCTTGCTAGTGTATGCAATGGTGTCAGCGTTTGGAGGCTGATTATGATAATTTTTAAGTTACTAAAACACTATTTTAATAGCTAGGCTAATACTGTTTGAAAACCTTGTAGTGATATGAGAACAAATAACCAAACAACCAAATAGAGCTGACATGATCTACTCATTTTTTAGAGATTTGTATAACCCCACTGACACATAGTAGGACACCATTGGCCATTACATCAAGACACTACCCAGCAGCTCCTTTTCTTAAAGTAAACGAACCAAAGCCTTGGTTGTCTCATCGCAAACATCTGTGCTCTGTGTTCTGAGAAGATTAGAAATGAAAAAAAAAAAATTGTGCCATGTTGATTCACAACAGACACCAGAAGCAGCCACCATGCAAGTCTCACAGTCATATGCACAGAGGCAACAGGATCAAAGCAATCTCCACCTTTTATCTCACAGCCTGTGGCTGGGATTAGGATCCCTACAGAAAAGCTATAGGGATCTACTTTCTGGCTCTATGAGCGATGCCCACAGAGAACCTGAGAGCTTTTAGTGGGTCATATCTAAGAAGAAAATGCCATGATCAAGGAGAGGACCCTTCAAAGTCAGCATACATACCTTACAGCCACCATATGTGCGGAGACATAAGCTACAAGGGACTGCCACCTCCTGCACAGGATGTTCTTCAGCAGGCTTGGGGGCTAGGTACTTTATTCTGCTTCTCTGTGATTGTAAGCTTGGGTTAGGATATAGTATTTTTTGGAGATTGGCCTAGGCTACTTGTTGAGCTCAGTTTCAGAGATTTTATTGCTTTATAACCTTTATAAGTTATGAGAGTCTATGCAAACAATTTAATCACTCCTAAAATGGTGCAATAAGAAAAATAAATACTTGCCTAAGCACAAAGTGATTGCTTTAAAGAATAACCTTGCCCTTGTTGCTGAGGAAATGTACTCATAAAGCAGACTCTGTGCAGGCCTCTGGTTCATTTGTGGTGGGAATTTTCCTACTTTGCACAAAGATAAGGATGTTACATCATCAGACAGGACATACGGAGATAAAAAGCCCAGAACTTTCCAATTACTCCACCCTTCCACCCCACCCCACATTTTTCAAAAGGGAGCAAATTTACCAAACTCACAACATTCTTAACTGACCCAGCTTCTCAGCAGGGAACACACCCCCAAAGCACACCATCCAAGCACTGAGTCCGAGCAGGTCATGCAAACTACTCCACCACATGGAATACAGAGCCCTTCGGACAGGACTCCTGGCATGAACCCATTCACAGATGCCAAAGTACCTAATGGGAAAGATAGGTGCTAGTAGTAGCTAAAGTGTAGGAATGAATTATGAAGAGGTTAAAATTTTCTAACACTACTCAGGATCCCACCATACACCAAGTGAGACAGATGATCTACATAGAACAAAGAAAATCAGCTTCTGCCTTTGTGCCATGGAGATTTCTATTTGATGTGACTGACCCCTTGCTGTACATGCAAATATTTATGCCAGTGTGATTGCTAGGATAAAATCTCATTTATAAAAAAAAATGTTTCTGTGTCTTATGCAATGCCACACAATCATATCCCTAAGGAACCAAATACTATAAGCATATTACTTAGAAAAAAGAAGGGTCAAATGGCATTTTTCAATGACCTAGCCTGATCATCCAGTGGGCATAGTCTCTTTGGGTAACAGTATGGTACCAATATGAAACAAGTATAGCGATGAGCAGATTACTAGCAGGATAATGTGAATAGTCTGATACTCATTCTCTAGAAAAATAGCATTTCCAAACATCTGCTACAAGACAGTAGTCAGTAGTAGCCCACCACAATTGAAACATGACACACCAGTATGTGGGCTTTCTATTATTAATGTTGTTATTGAAGATCAACCTTAGTTTCTGGTGATCTGATAGGATACATGGGATGATTTCAATATTTTTATATCTGTTGAGGACTGCTTTGTGACCTCATGGCTAATTTTGGAGAAGGTACCATGAGGTGCTGAGAAAGTATATCCTTTTGTTTGGGGATAAAATGTTCTATAGATATCTGTTAAATCCATTTGTTTCATAACTTCTGTTAAGTTTTACTGTGTCTCTGTTCGGTTTCTGTTTCTAGGATCTGTCCATTGATGAGGGTGGGGTATTGAAGTTTCCCACTATTATTGTTTGCTATGTACTATGTGCTTTGAGCTTTAGTGAGGTTTCTTTAATGAATATGGATTCCCTTGCATTTGGAGCATAGATGTTCTGAATTGAGAGTTCATCTTGGTAGATTTTACTTTTGATGAGTATGAAGTGCTCTTCCTTGTCTTTCTTGATAATTTTAGGTTGAAAGTCGATTTTATTCGATATTAGAATGGCCACTCCAGCTTGTTTCTTGGGACCATTTGCTTGGAAAATTGTTTTATAGCCTTTTACTCTGAGGTAGTGTCTGTCTTTGTCCCTGAGGTAGACTTTCTATATGCAGCAAAATGTTGGGTCACATTTAGATAGCCACCAGTCTGTTAGTCTTTTTATTGGGGAATTGAGTCCATTGACATTAAGAGATATTAAGGAAAAGCAATTGTTGCTTCCTGTTATTTTTGTTGTTAGAGTTGGGATTCTGTTCATGTGGATATCTTCTTTTAGGTTTGTTGAAAGATTACTTTCTTGCTTTTTCTAGGGTGTAGTTTCCCTCCTCGTGTTGGAGTTTTCCTTTTATTATCTTTTAAAGGGCTGGATTTGTGGAAAGATATTGTGTAAATTTGGTTTTGTCATGTAATACTCTGGATTCTCCATCTATGGTAATTGAGAGTTTTATCCATGGAAGGAGTTACAGAGACAAAATTTGGAGCAGAGACTGAAGACTGCCCCATCTGAGAATTCATCCACAAACAACCACCAAACCCAGACACTATTGCAGATGCCAACAAGAGCTTGCTGACAGGAGCCTGATATAGCTGTCTCCTGAGAGGCTCTGCCAGTGCCTGACAAATACATAAGTGGATGCTCACAGCCATCCATTGGACAGAGCACAGAGTCCCCAAAGAAGGAGCTAGAGAAAGGACCCAAGGAGCTGAAGGGTTTCGCAGCCCCATAGGAGGAACAACAATATGAACTATCCAGTAACCCCAGAGCTCCCTGGGACTAAACCACCAACCAAAGAGTACACATGGTGGGACTCATGGCTCTAGTTGCATATGTAGTAGAGGATGGCCTAATCAGTCATCAATGGTAGGGGAGGCCCTTGGTCCTGTGAAGGTTCTATGCCCCCGAATAGGGGAATGCCATGGCCATGAAGAGGAAGTGGGTGGGTTGGGGAGAGGGTGTGGGGGTGTAATAGGGGATTTTCAGAGAGGAAACTGGGAATGATGATAACATTTGAAATGTTAAAAAAAAAAATCTAATAAATAAAGAAAAATAAACATTATCCAGCGCTATCTTCACAGTTTCCAGCATAAGGAAAGGAAGTCCACTTTACACTAATGTGTCCAGGAACTCTGGCCCTCTTATCCTGGCTCCTAAGACTATTTTCCAAGACAGGCAGAATAAAGCATGTATTGCCCAGCCCACACCAATCAGTCAGTGATGTAAGTTGGTGCTAAGTACAGCTGAAAGGTGAAATCTTTGTCCACCCAGCTCTACCTCATACAATAGAAACTGAATTAGACAAGAAATGTTGCAAATCTGGAGTCTACTACTGATCAAAAACATCCATCAAAAACAGCCTGAGAATATCTGAGTCAACGCCCTGCCATCTCCAGTGTGCACAAAATTTCTGACATGGAAGAATCATGATATTACCACCATTCCTGCTTTAAGAGATGTATCTCAGATACTTTTCCAGGAAGGGGAGACAGGGCATAAAAAAGATAGATCTTCCTCTTCTCCAAAGAGCAGACTCATTGTAGCAGTGTATATACAAGTTCAGAGAAGAGGATCTAATAACAGAGGAAGTTGTGGTAAAAGGCTAGTAGAAGATTGATAGTTCTATCAGAGAGATAGGATAACAATAGGCCATCTAATTTTCCAGAGAGAACTCAAGGAGACAACTAGGAAGAACCATCTATGATCAGGACAAGTCTCAAAGACTTATTCCAGGAACTAGACCTCCAATTTGATGGACTTCATCTTTAAAGTGATTTATGTCCACAATATTGTTGAAAATGATAGAGCAATTACTGATTAATTAGTGAATAGTAACAGCTGTGGATAAATAGAATAAATACACAGATAAACTCAAAGGAAGTTTGATATGAATTCCCAGCACCTACATTAGACTGCTCAAAAACTGTCAGTAATTCCATCTCCATTGGATCAGATGCCTTCTTCTGCCATCTGCAGACACCCATACTCATGTTCACACACAGACTTTCATTCACATGACTAAGATAAAATCACTTTTAAAAGATGATATATGTGTCAATATGCCTGTAAAATTGTTTAGGAACATCAGTCACGAGAAAAATAAAAATTCAGATGAAATCCCACTTCTAAGACAGCTAAAATTATGAGCAATCAGAACATAACAGCTAACAATGAGGATACAATAGTATAATAAGTAACAGTGAGAGAAGTCAAAACCTTAATACACTAGTAACTAGAATTCAAAATAACTCATCCTACTTGGGGAATATCTTGGCTTAGAAGTCCAAAGATGGCCCTGAAATCTCACTGCAAGCTACATAGTCAACACAACAAAAACCTGTATACACACACACACACACACACACACACACACACACACACACACACACACAACCTCACAAAGGAATACTATTCAACCATGAGATAGAACAAATGAATGGCACATGTTATGTCATGGATGAACCCTAACATATGCTACATGAAAGAACCCTATCTTATATGTCACAAACATATGGTTTCAAATTCATATCCAATTTTGTGTAGTCATTTCTTTTTATCAGAACATTACTTCCTGGATGGAGGAAGAAAGTTCACAAAATTTGGGAAGGTAGAGAAAAAATTTCAGAGACCTTCCATGAGATTATACAAGCAGTAAAACTTGGCAGGATGGACGGGATTCTTAGGCCAGCAAAGCTGCCCGTAAACCACAGAGAGCTTTGAGCACACAGCTTTTGCTTGTCGTCACTGTGCTGGGATTAGATATTTGGTAAAGCAGCAGCGTTTGAGTGCTTTTATAAGTTAAGGTCTCAGCCGGGGATGGTGGTACACGCCTTTAATCCCAGCACTCGGGAGGCAGAAGCAGGCAGATTTCTGAGTTTGAGGCCAGCCTGGTCTACAAAGTGAGTTCTAGGACAGCCAGGGCTACACAGAGAAACCCTGTCTAAAAAAACAAAACAAAACAAACAAATAAACAAACAAACAAACAAACAAAAAATTAATGTCTCACCTATATTCCAGTAAGAAACCAGAATAAACACATTGGTTCATCCATGGAGTCTTGGGAGGGATATTTTCTTAATTCTGTCATCAGAACCTTACTAGGGGCAGATAGGCCTTTGTTCACATATCTTCAGAAAATGTCTCATGAGTATCAAGAAGGAAGGGCCATCCAGAGACTGCCCCACCCAGGGATCGATCCCATATTCAACCACCAAACCAGACACTATTGTATATGCCAGGAAGATTTTACTGATAGGACCCTGACATAGCCAGTGCCTGGCAAATACAGAAGTGGATGATCACAGTCATCTATTGGATGGAACACAGGGCCCCTTGTGAAGGAGCTAGAGAAAGTACCCAAGGAGCTAAAGGGGTATGCAAACCTATGGGAGGAACAACAATATGAACTAACCAGTACCACCACCACCACCACCACCACCACCACCACCACCACCCCCAGAGCTGAGTCTCTAGTTGCATATGTAGCAGAGGATGGCCTACTCAGCCATCAATGGGAGGAGAGGCCCTTGGTCTTGCAAAGATCATATGCCCCAGTACAGGGGAATGCCAGGGCCAGGAAGCGGGAGTGGGTGGGTTGGGGAGCAGGGGGAGTATAGGAGGCTTTGGGAATAGCATTTGAAATGTAAATGAAAAAATATCTAATTAAAAAATGCATGCTCAAGACACATCTCCTAAATAAGGAAAACAATGTTGGTATTTCCCACAAGTATTCATAATAAAGAATTGTTGGCAAAGAAAGGAAGGAAAAAAGAAAGAAAGAAAGAAAGAAAGAAAGAAAGAAAGAAAGAAAGAAAGAAAGAAAGAAAGAAAGAAAGAAAGAAAGAAAGAGAAAAGAAAAATTCTGGCAACTCTGCACACTCATAACAGCCAGACATGTAAAAGACCTTAACTCCACTGCACACTTCTGCAGCATGGTTCCCAAAAATGGTGATAGGTTAGAGGTCCTAGGGCTTTCTCCTCGCTGTGCATATTCTGTCTCTCTATATGTTCAGCTCAGGCTAGACAGTCTCAAGGTATTTGACTCCTACAATTTACCATGCACTTCCATTCTCCATAGCCAATTCAGCAGCACAGATTATATTTTTCAGAACCCCTTGCCTCTACTATGGACATTTACTGCTCTATGTCCCCATCTTATGTAGGCAGATAAGAGACTTCGGAGACTCCTATTCCCACAACACACTCCTGAGGCACTGACCCCAGCATAACTTAATAGATAAAAACTCTAACAAATTCCTGCCTCCAGTGTATACTGCCTCACTCCGGAAGCATAGGTTGGAGGTCTTGCAGACCGTTGCCATATACTCAATCTGTTCAGACAAGGTAGATGTCTCCTACTTCCCTTGCACAGTGCCATGCTCTGTGTTTTCAAAGTAATTGGCCAATTTAGAGATCTGAAGGACTGAAAACCTCACAGGCACACTTGTGTCCCAAGTCCCAAACTGTCCAGACAGCTTAGAAGTCTCAGAATCTCTTACTGTCTTTGCGAAATTCCTCTATAGTTTTTATATCCTGTGTGCATCCTACTGGGGAAACAAAAGGTTTGTGATCCACTGACCCTTGAACCACAAGCACAATGTTTTTTTTACATATGCAAACTCATTAAATCAAAAGATTCCCCCTTCTAGCTGTGATCCAAGCAACATGCAAAATTTGCCACTTGAGGTCAGAGGATGAACAGTTCTGCTGATCACTTTCAGCCCCTGATGCATAGCATTGATTCCAGCTTATGAGGATACAGACTGTGCCTTCCACACAACTGAGATGAGATAATCTCAGCTACTCCATTTATAAATCAACACCAATCATTTCCATGGTGAAACTTCAAGAAACATTGAAAGGAACCAAGACTCACCAAGTACTAAGAACCAAACTAAAACTCAACACAGGCCCATCAGAAATAATCACCCAACAAATAAATTCTTGATGGGCGACTCCCAATATAGAATGCTAAGAAAATATGGCCTCGTCCAAAATTTATCAGTCTAATAATAATGGCTACCAATGAGAGCAAGTCAGATGGAATTCCAGACCCTTCAAGCACATCAAAAATAATGGCATGGATGAATTTTTAAAATAATATTAATAAAGGCCTGAATGAAGTCCAAGAGAACAGAAACAACCAGAAGAATGAAATTAGAACGTCAATGTTGACTAAAAAAATAGTATTCAGATGGTAATGAATGAAAATCTCAAAAAGCTATCAAAAAATATTCCTAAGACATTTGCTAAAACAATGACCAATAAGAAATGCTTAACACTACAAAATCAACAAAATGACAGGAATTGATATATATCTTTCTTTTTTTAATTTTTTTATTGGGTATTTTCCTCATTTACATTTCCAATGCTATCCCAAACGTCCCCCATACCCTCCCCACCTACTCCCACTTCTTGGCCCTGGCGTTCCCCTGTACTGAGGCATATAAAGTTTGCATGACCAATGGGCCTCTCTTTCCACTGATGGCCGGCTAGGCCAACTTTTGATACATATGCAGTTAGAGACACGAGCTCCAGGGGGTACTGGTTAGTTCATAATGTTGTTCCACCTATAGGGTTGCAGATCACTTTAGCTCCTTGGGTACTTTCTCTAGCTCCTCCATTGGGGGCTCTGATCCATCCAATAGCTGATTTTGAGCATCCACTTCTGTGTTTGCTAGGCCCTGGCATAGCCTCACGAGAGACAACTATATCAGGGTCCTTTCAGCAAAATCTTGCTAGTGTATGCAATGGTGTCTGCGTTTGGCGGCTGATTATGGGATGGATCCCCGGATATGGTAGTCTCTATATGGTCCATCCTTTTGTCTCAGTTCCAAACTTTGTCTCTGTAACTCCTTCCATGGGTGTTTTGTTCCCAATTCTAAGAAGGGGAAAAGTGTCCACACTTTGGTCTAGGTTCTTGAGTTTCCTGTGCTTTGTATCTTGTATCTTGGGTATTCTAAGTTTCTGGGCTAATATCCACTCATCAGTGAGTACATATCATGTGAGTTCTTTTGTGATTGGGTTACCTCACTCAGGATGATGCCCTCCAGGTCAATCCATTTGCCTAGGAATTTCATAAATTCATTCTTTTTAATAGCTGAGTAGTACTCCATTATGAAAATATACCACATTTTCTGTATCCATTCCTCTGTTGAGGGGCATCTGGGTTCTTTCCAGCTTCTGCCTATTATAAATAAGGCTGCTATGAACATAGTGGAGCATGTGTCTTTCTTACCAGTTGGAACATCTTCTGGATATATGCCCAGGAGAGGTATTGTGGGATCCTCTGGTAGTACTATGTCCAGTTTTCTGAGGAACTGCCAGAATGATTTCCAGAGTGGTTGTACAAGCTTGCAATCCCACCAGCAATGGAGGAGTGTTCCTCTTTCTCCACATCCTCGCCAGCATCTGCTGTCACCTGAATTTTTGATCTTAGCCATTCTGACTGGTGTGAGGTGGAATCTCAGGGCTGTTTTGATTTGCATTTCCCTGATGATTAAGGATGCTGAACATTTTTTCAGGTGCTTCTCAGCCATTTGGTATTCCTCAGGTTAGAATTTTTTCAGGCATGGTGATTCCACCAGAGGTTCTTTTGTCCTTGAGAAGAGTTTTTGCTATCCTAGGTTTTTTGTTATTCCAGATGAATTTGCAGATTGCTCTTTCTAATTCATTGAAGAATTAAGTTGGAATTTTGATGGGGATTGCACTGAATCTGTAGAATGCTTTTGGCAAGATAGCCATTTTTACTATATTGATCCTGCCAATCCATGAGCATGGGAGATCTTTCCATCTTCTGAGATCTTCTTTAATTTCTTTCTTCAGAGACTTGAAGTTCTTTTCATACCTGTACTACAGAACAATTGTGATAAAAACTACATGGTACTGGTATAGTGACAGACAAGTAGACCAGTGGAACAGAATTGAAGAACCAGAAATGAACCCACACACCTATGGTCACTTGATCTTTGACAAGGGAGCTAAAACCATCCAGTGGAAAAAAGACAGCATTTTCAACAAATGGTGCTGGCACAACTGGCGGTTAACGTGTAGAAGAATGTGAATTGATCCATTCCTATCTCCTTGTACTAAGGTCAAATCTAAGTGGATCAAAGAACTCCACATAAAACCAGAGACAGTGAAACTTATAGAGGAGAAAGTGGGGAAAAGCCTCAAAGATATGGGCACAGGGAAAAAATTCCTGAATAGAACAGCAATGGCTTGTGCTGTAAGATCGAGAATTGACAAATGGGACCTCATAAAATTGCAAAGCTTCTGTAAGGCAAAGGACACCATCAATAAGACAAAAAGGCCACCAACAGACTGGGAAAGGATCTTTACCTATCCTAAATCATATAGGGGACTAATATCTAATATATATAAAGAACTGAAGAAGGTAGACTCCAGAAAATCAGATATATATCTTTCAATACCAATAAGATATTAATTTTTTAAATTGTATTATAAAACAAAAACAAAAGAAAAACAAACAAAACCCAGAATTCTTTATTTTTCCATGTCCAAGAAATATATATTACTGACTAGCTCTTATCTAAATTAACGAGGAAGATATCCTAAATCAGTAAGATTGGAGGCATTAGTGCAGAGATAATAATACCTAGGAATTTGCAAAATCATAAGGCTATATTTCCAAAAGCTGTAGTCCACCAAGTATTAAAATATAAATGAAATGAATTTCTAAAAGTGACATACCAAAGTCAAGTCAAAGTCAACAAGATACAAAATGAATATGTAAATAAAAACAAACAATTTCACAACAATCAACCAAATTGAAGTGCCAGTAAGAAGGAATCTGAGTGACTGAAATGGAGTCCAGTACAGGGGGATTCACTGACAAATTCTACCAGGACTTTACAGAACTACAACTAATGCTTCCAAAACTTGTATAAAATAGAAAAATAAGTTTTAAAAATTGTTTACAAATCCAGAATTACACTGATAGCTAAACCAGATAAACAGTGTATACATACACACACACACACACACACACACACACACACACACACACGCACGCACGCATGCATGCACCTACATGTATGCATGCACACACCCACATGCAAACACACACAAACATGCATGCATGCATACATGCATATGCAGACAGACTCTCACATGAATGCATGAGTGCACACATGCACACATACACATGCATGCATACACATACACTCACACATGCACACATGCATACACACATATACACACACACACACTTACAAACACATGCACACACACACACACACATACTTAGTGGGCCACTGATCCTAATGGATATGGATGCAAAAGTACTCAATAAGTTATTTGCAAATTGATCTCAGGGTCACACCAAAATATCATCCACAATTGAGTTGGCTATATTCTAAAAGTACAGCTGTGGTTTTAACATGCACAAGTCAGTAAATGCAATTCATCACATAAGCAAACTCTATAACAGAAATCACACAATTCTCCGAGTAAATGAAGAAAAGCCCTTGACAAAATTCAATATCCCTTCATGATAAAAATCATGAAGAATCTTGGAACTGATCATACCTGAAGATAATAAGGACTATATTATTACATGCCTGTAGCTGGCATCTCACTAAATAAAGATAAACTGAAAGTATTCCCCACTAAAACCAGAAATATGTCAAGGGTTTCTATGCTCTCTATTTCTCTTCAATATGGTACTCAAAGTCTTAGCAGACCAATAAAACAAGAGACTGAAGTAAAAGAGATATAACTGTGAAAAGGAAAAGTCAAAAATGTCCTTATGTACAAGATAATATGGTTTGTACATTAAAGTATCTAAAGGTTGTACCCCCTAGAAAAACTTATAAAGCTGATAACCACATTCATCAAAATGGTAGGATATAAAATACACAAAATGAACATACAAAAATCAGTAGCTTTCCTATATACTAATAGAAAACATATTAAGAAAAAAAATCAGAGAAACAATCCCACTCACAATAGCCTACCCTCCCCACAAAATTCAGAATAAGCTTCACTAAGGAAGTGAAAGACCATACAATAAAACCATAAAAACACTAAAGAGAGGAATTTGGGAAACACTAGAGAATGAAAAGATGTCTCATGCTATTAGAATGGAAATAAATATTGTAAAAATGGCCTCCCTTCCAAAAAGTAGCTATAGATTTAATATAACACCAATCAAAACTATAACTATATTGTTTATAGAAATATAAATTGCAATAATAAAATTCAGTGAAATACAAATTACCCAAGTTACCAAAGCAAGTATGGACAAATATTCTGAGAGGTTTCACAATACCTAGTTTCTAGATATATTAAAGTATCATAGTAATAAAAACATAGCACAGGGATGGCACAAAAATAAATATATAATCAATAGACTAAGCCCACAACTGCAACCCCTAGAATTTTAGACAAAGGGGGGTTAAAAATTGCATAGTAGAGAGAAGACAGCAAATTCAACATGGTGATGGGAAAACTGGATGCCAACGTATTGAAGAAAGACAAGCAGGAAGGCAGGCAGGCAGGAAGACTGGCAATTAAGACAGGAAAGTAGAAGGAGGGCAGGAAGGAGAGAAGGAAGGCAGCAGGCAGGCAGCAAGCAAGCAGTCAGGAAAGCAGAAGGAAGGGAGAGAAGGAGGGAGGGAGGGAGGGAGGGAGGGAGGGAGGGAGGGAGGGAGGGAGGAAGGAAGGTGGGCAGGCAGGAAGGCAGGAAGAAATGCAGGAAGACAGGAGGCAAGAAGAAAAGAAGGAAGGGAGGGAGGGAGGGAGGGAGGGAGGTGGGCAGGCAGGAAGGCAGGAAGGAATGCAGGAAGACAGGAGGCAAGAAGAAAAGAAGGAAGGAAGGAAGGGAGGGAGGGAGGGAGGGAGGGAAGGAGGGAGGTGGGCAGGCAGGAAGGCAGGAAGGAAGGCAGGAAGACAGGAGGCAAGAAGGAAGAAAAGAAGGAAGGAAGGAAGGAAGGGAGGGAGGGAAGTAAGCAGATTTTATCTCTTACCACGAAAAACATAAAATAAAATAAACTCTGAACAGATTAGAGACTTCAACATAAAACCTGAAACTCTGAAACCAATAGAAGACACAGAAGGGTTAAAGAGTTAGGCACCTTCTAAATTGAACTTTGCATTTTTAGGAAAATTGGCAACATTTGACAAATGGGACTTTATGAAATTAAGTTTCTGTAAAGCCAAGAAAACTGTCAATGGAGGCTGCCAAAGACAGAAAAGAATGTTAGCTAGCTCTTCATCTGATAGAGTACTAAAATCTAGAATGTAAAAGAACTTGAAAAATCTAAACATCAAGAAAATGAACAACTCAATCAAACATTGAGTCAGAGAATTGAACATAAAGTTCTCAGAAGAAATATTAATAGCCGTTCAACAACCTCTCCTGGGCATATACCCAGAAGATGTTCCAACTGGTAATAAGGACACATGCTCCACTACGTTCATAGCAGCCTTATTTATGATAGCCAGAAGCTGGAAAAAACCCAGATGTACCTCAACAGAGGAATGGATAAAGAAAATGTGGTACATTTACACAATGGAGTACTATTCAGGAATTAAAAACAATGAATTTATGAAATTCTTGGACAAGTAGATGTATCTGGAGGATATCATCCTGAGTGAGGTAACCCAATCACAAAAGAAGTCACTTGATATGCACTTACTGATAAGTGGATATTAGCCCAGAAACTTAGAATACCCAAGATCCAATTTGCAAAACACAACAAAATCAAGAAGGAAGACCAACATGTGGATACTTCATTCCTCCTTAGAATAGGGAACAAAATACCTATGGAAGGAGCTACAGAGACAATGTTTGTAGCTAAGACAAAAGGATGGGCCATCCAGAGACTAACCCATCCGGGGATTCATCCCATAATCAGCCAAAAAACCCAGACACTATTGAATATGCCAGCAAGATTTCACTGAAAGGACCCTGATATAGCTGTCTCCTGTGAGGCTATGCCAGTGCCTGGCAAATACAGAAGTGGATGCTCACAGTCATCTAGAAGATGGAATACCAGGCCCCCAATGGAGGAGCTAGAGAAAGTACCCAAAGAGCTGAAAGGGTTTGCAACCATATAGGTAGAACAACAATATGAACTAGCCAGTACCCCCAGAGCTTGTGTCTCTAGCTACATATGTAGAAGAAGATGGCCTAGTTGGCCATCATTGGGAAGAGAGGACCCTTGGTCTTGCAAACTTTATATGCCCCATTACAGGGGAAAGCCAGGGCCAAGAAGCAGGAGTGGGTGGGTAGGGAAGCGGGGGGGGGGGAGGTATAGGGAACTTTCAGGATAGCATTTGAAATGTAAATTTAAAAATATCTAATAAAAAAAGGAAAAAAATAAAATGTTTATGCATTTTAAGCCATCTAAGGGCAAGGAAGAGTAAGACTTCATTGAGATTCTGAATGGCCAATTTAAAAAGAAAAACTCAAACTGACAAAAACAAACAACAACAACAACAAACAAAACAAAACAAAACAAAACAAAACAAAACAAAACAAAACAAAACAAAAAACAGATGAGGTTAGGGATGGTGATTCCCCCAGAAGTTCTTTTATTGTTGAGAATAGTTTTTAATATCCTGGGATTTTTGTCATTCCAAATAAATTTGCAAATTGCCCTTTCTAACTCAATGAAGAATTGAGTTGGAATTTTGATGAGGATTGCATTGAATCTGTAGATTGTTTTTGGTAGGATAGCCATTTTTACTATATTAATCCTGCCAATCCACAAGCATGGGAGACCTTTCCACCCTCTGAGGTCTTCTTCAGTTTCTTTCTTCAGAGACTTGAAGTTCTTTTCATACAGATCTTTCACTTGTTTGGTTAGAGTCACACCAAGATATTTTATATTGTTTGTGACTATCGTGAAGGGTGTTGTTTCCCTAATTCCTTCCTTAGTCCATTTATCCTTTGAGTATAGGAAGGCTACAAATTTGTTTGAGTTAATTTTATATCCAGCCAGTTTGCTGACCTCAAGCTGTACTACAAAGCAATAGTGATAAAGAACTGCATGGTATTGGTTCTGTGACAGGCAGGTAGATCAATGGAATAGAATTGAAGACCCGAAAATGAACCCACACACGTATGGTCACTTAGTCTTTGACAAAGGAGCTAAAACCATCCCGGGGAAAAAAGACAGCATTTTCAACAAATGGTGCTGGTTCAACTTGAGGTCAACATGCAGAAGAATGCAAATTGATCCATTCTTTTCTCCTTGTACAAAGCTCAAGTCTAAGTGGATCAAGAACCTCTGTATAAAACCAGATACACTGAATCTATTAGAAGAGAAAGTAGGAAAAGCTTAGAACACATGGCCACTGTGGAAATTCCATGAACAGAACACCAGTGACAAATAGCTTTTATGCTAAGGTCAAGAATCGACAAATGGGACCTCATAAAATCGCAAATGGGACCTCATAAAATCGCAAAAGACACTGTCAAAGGGCAAAATTGCAACCAACAGGTTGGGAAAGGATCTTTACCAACCCTACATCTGATATATACAGAGAACTCAAGAAGTTAGACTCCAGAGAAACAAATAATTCTATTTAAAAATGAGGAACAGAGCTAAACAGAATTCTCAACTGAGAAACCTCAAATGGCTGAGAAGCACCTAAGGAAAGGTTCAACATCTTTAGTCATCAGGGAAATGCAAATCAAAGCAACCCTGAGATTCCACCTCACACCAATCAGAATAACTAAAATAAAAAACTCAGATCACAGCAGATACTGGCAAGGATGTAGAGAAAGAGGAAGACTCCTCCATTGCTGGCGGGATTGAAGGCTGGTACAACCACTCTGGAAATCAGTCTCAGGAAATTGGACATAGTTCTACCTGTGGATCCAGCTATACCACTCCTGGGCATATACCCAGAAGATGTAATAAGGATACATGTTCGATTATATTCATAGCAGCCTTATTTATAATAAGGAGGAGCTGGAAAAAACCTAGATGTCCCTCAAAAGAGGAATGGATACAGAAAATGTGGTACATTTACACAATGGAATACTACTCAGCTATGAAAAACAATGGCTTCATGAAATTCTCAGGCAATGGATGGAACTTGAAAATATCATCCTGCATTAGGTAACAGTTATAAAAGAACACACATGATATGTACTTACTACTAAGTGGATACCAGGCAAGGAGCATGGAATATTTATGATAAAATTCACAGACCACATGAAACTCAAGACAAAGGAAGATCAAAATATGGATGTGTCAGTGCTTCTTAGATGGGGAAACAAAGTACTCACAGGAGAAAATTTAGAGACAAAGTGTGGAGCAGAGACTGAAGAAAAGGCCATCCAGAGACTGCCCCACCTAGGGATCCATCCCATATACAGTCACCAAACCCAGACGCTATTTTGGATGCTGAAAAGTGCTTGCTGACAGGAGCCTGATATGGCTGTCTCCTGAGAGGCTCTTCCAGAGCCTGACAAATACAGAGGCAGATGCTCACAACCAACCATTAAACTGCACATGGGGTCCCCAATGGAGGAGATGGAGAAGGGACTGAAGGAGCTGAAGGGGTTTGCAGCTCCATGGGAGACCAACAGAGTCAACCAGCCAGACCCCCTAGTGCTCCTGGGGACTGAACTACCAACCAAAGAGTACAGACTCTGGTTGCATATGTAGCAGACATTAATGGGAGGAGTGACCCTTGGGCCTCAGGTTATTAGATACCCCAGTGTAGGGGAATGCCATGGTGGGGGAGCACCCTCATAAAGGCAGAGGGAGGTGAGAAGGGATAGAGGGTTTCTGAAGGGGAGACCTGGGAAGGGGAAAACATTTGAAATATAAATAAAAAAAAATCCAGTGAAGAAAAAGAAAGAAGAAAAACAGATCAAGGTGAATGGAAGAAGGAGAAACCTTATTCACTATTGTATTTATATTGATACAGCCCCTATGGCAATCAGTATAGAGTTTTCTCAAAAGGGCAAGAATAGACTTTCTGTATGATCCAGCTCCACCACTCATCATGCTATTTCCTAACTTGAAGTTAAGATGTTAACCTGACACAGGCTAGAGGTGTTTGGAAGGATGGCCTCTCAATTGAGAAAATGCTCTAAATGCACTGAAGTGGCCTGCCATCAAGCCTGTGAGGTATTTTCTTTACCGATGATCAATATAAGAGGGTCCTGCCCATTTTGGGTAGTGCTATTCCTAAACAGGAAGTCCTGGATAGTATGAGAAAGTAGACAAAAGAAGCCATGGGGAACAGTTGGTAAGCTGTGTTCTTCTATGGCCCCGACTTCAGTTGCTATTTCCTGGTTCCAGCTTTGAGTTCCTGACCTGACTTTCTTTGTCGATAAAGTATGATGTGGAAGAAGAAGTAAAAGTAAAAGAAATCGTTCATCCTCAAGTTGCTTTTGGTCATGATGTTTCATCACAACAATGGAAAACTTAAAACAGCATATAGTCAAAAGATTATCTGTATCCCAAGACAGTGATGCCTCTATACCCATGTTCATAACTGCTCTACTCATAATAGTTAGAAATGGAATCAACATATGTGTCTATTGACTCATAAACTAATGATAAAATGTGGTACATAAACACAATTAAATTTCATTCAGCTGTAAAAAAATTACATTATAAAATGTGCAAGTAGATTGATGGAACTAGAAATTATACTTGGTGAGGTAACATGGGCCAAGAAAACTAATTCCTCCCTTTTCTTTCTAACATGAAGATCCTATCTTTTCAGTTATAGATCTCTGTATTTAAACTGAAATATTTGTCCATAGAATCCAGGAAGCAAAAAAAGAGTCATAGAGGAATTGAGGTGGAAATAATGGTGGGAATGAAGTTGGGGAAATGTAGTGGGTGTGAAAATAGAGGAGGACACATCAGGCATAAAACAGCTTAGGTAAGGTTGATAATGGGTGATGAGGGAAATGCAGGTATGGGTAGGGGTGGGGGTAAATATCCTAACGATGGCCCCAAAAGCCATGTAGAAGCCTAATACTTTATAACAATAATTGGAAATATTAAAATATTAAACATATGAACTGAGGAAGTATCCTTCATAGACTAGAACTCTCATTCCCATGGGCTTTTAAATAAACACTCCGGTGCCAAGTGCAGGATACCTTCCATGAGCTGTTATTCAGAGACATCCCAGGGGCTCCTATAAGAAAAGTAGGTATTGCATCACTCTTGGTCATCTACAAATGGTGAGATCATCACTGAAAACAGTGCACAGAAATCTAGTTAGAACTGTATTGGGAAACACTCCCTTTTGACTAGCATTGAAAGTGCTCAAGGTACTATGCAGACTACTGGGAGAGAAAACTCACCAGTAGTCTCAACCTGCTGTAGATCATGCATGCAGGCAACCCCATCTTAACAGCAGCATATACCCACTGGTGCAGTAGTAGCACTAATACATTGGTGGTCATGTATGATTGGATTATAAGCATGCACCAGGAGAGGAAATACATATATAGTATAAACACTAAAAACATGGTCAAAAGCCTATACCTGGGGAGTTCATAGTCCTAAGGTAGGAAGCACAGTACCTTTTTGAGAAAACTTACTTCTAAATGTTTCTGTGCATAGAATAGTAGTGTTCCTTTTTTCTTTCTTTCTTTCTGAGATTCATGTCTGGTAACAGTGGAGGGAATAAGTGAATGTTGAGGTCTCTACCCTTGGAAACATCTCAAGAAAAAGGAATGGACAAAAATATAGTTAGAGAATAAGAAGTTCCCTGGCATCCTGCATTCAGATGGGAACAAACCTTGGCATCATGACACATCATAGCAATGGCTACCTGTACAACTGTACAAGACTGGACCCTGCAACAACATACCATCATGGATAGGGGAAGCATCACTAGGCTTCATATCAATTTGAAGAGCTCTTGACTGTGGGGGATTGGGCTATGCACAGACAGGCTGGTCTCCAGTAGAGCTGAGGTCTGAACCCTAAGAAGGGTGATAATTCACCTACATGACACAGTAGGCATTCCTTTATACTCTTGGAACTCTGGCTCCTGCCTAAGTTACCACCCCCCACAGCCCCCACAAGAGAAGCATGGCTAGAAGCCAAGTAGGCAATGGCTCAAGCTTCTGACCTTCAGGCTAAACTCCTCCCCAGTTACTTAGCAACAGAAAAGACCATAAAAAGGGCTGTTCAGCCCCACCTCTCTCTCTTACTTCTCACTCTCTTACCTCTTACCCCTCACTCTCACCCTCTCTCTCCTCTCTTTGTCTTCTCTCCTCTCTCTTCTCTCTGTCTTCTCCTCTCCTCTCTCCTCTTCTCTCCTCTCTCTCTCTTACTCTCTCTCTAGCCTTTCCCCTCTCTCTTTTCTACCTTCTCTCTTTCCCCCTGCCTTTCTACAATAAAGCTCTAAAACCATAGAGAGTCTTTGCTCACCAAAATCCACTACACTCACTCTCATTGGTGTTGGGAACCTCTTCCCTCATCCCTCTCTCCCATAACTCTGGTGGCTTTAGCAAAGTAGCTCCAGGAATCCCAGGTAGGGCTGCCCCTTGGCCACCCCCTGAAGAGTGAGTAAGAGGCTTGAATGCCCACCCAGGGCTGAGTGGAAGGTGTATGGCAGCCCTCCGATGCCTGACTGACCAGAGAATAGGTGGAACTCTGGTGGGGTATGGGCTTCCCCTTCCCCCCTCTTCCCCAGGGCATCCCCTGGGCCCCCTTTTAGTTCCCAACACTTGACTATTACTAGTTGGTGCTCATGGGGGTGTCATTTTCTTCAGTGGTGTAGCCTCTAGGTAGACAAGTTAAAGGGAAGATGTTCAGAGGAAAATGAATAGAGATAACAGAGTACTGGGGTGAATAAAGTCACAGCACATTAGTATGTGTGTAAAACTATCAAAAAAAAAATTAAAGAGACAAGTTTATAGGGCTTGAAGTAATTGTTGTAGGTTAGAATTTGCTGAGAGCACACAAGGTGAAAGCTGAAGACACGGGACTTCCTTTTGAAATGGTAAATCATTTTACAATTAACAAGGGGAGTGTGCTACACTTATTTGCCAACCTAGTATAAGCTGCTAAGATGTATATTTTACATTGGTGAATTGTATGATATGGGAACTATATCTCAAGAAGGCTTTGGGTTTAAGAAAAGTGGCTGCTCTTACACAAAGACTCAAGTTTTGCTCTCTGTGCATTCATGGAGATCATAACTATTTGTAAAGCCAGTTCTAGAGGATCTGATGGCATCTTCTGGCCTCCTCACTCACTGCAATGTATATCATACATACATACATACATACACACACACACACAGGCAAAATCCTGCCACATAAAATAGAAATAATAAATAAATCTCTTAAAGAAGAAGTCTGCTAAGTATAACTCAAAGACAGTTGCTAAAAAGCCACAAAAGATGGGCATAAGTTTATGAAATTGCTAAAAAATGTTTGAATAATAGAAGACTGTAAATAGAACCATGGGTCTTGATTTCTGATATTCATGACTTTTGCAAGGAACTACGTGATATTCTACCACTAGGGGCAGGATTCCTGATCGTCCAAGGCCTAGACTTATGACTTCCTTTTGCCTAATGGACAACAACAGGGAGGTATATTACGACCAAAGGCCTGTTCTTCCTGTATACATTGTCTACCCTTTCTTGTGCCTCAAGCTTCCTTAATTCCACAAGGCAATGAGATGCAGGTAAGTGGAAACACATCCCAATTGTGCCCTGCCTGGCCAGCCTTCTTCAAGAAATCTGCAGCATTCTGTAACAAGGTCTAATTGCCCCCCATTTTCTTTATGTCTTTATTAAAATGGAACTCAAAATAAAATTTTGTGAATTTTTTTTAATTATGAAAAAGGAAAGGTGAAGGATTCATGCAGTTCCATACAAATAAATTGGAGGATGATAGGTAGGACCCAGAGCAAATATATCTTTCCAATCCCAATTTGAATTTACATTAAACCTGTAATATAGCTCTGACCTAATAGAAATACATCTTTTAGGCTGAAGAGCATTGTAATGTGCTTTGAGTGTATTTCCAGTCAGGAATCACAATCCTACAGTGTGGTGCTGAGTTTTCGTAGCAGTTTTGCTGTCTGCATTGCACATTAATTCACGGCAGGCCAGAGGTACATCTGTGTTGAATCCAGCTTTCCAGCTGAGAAGGTGACAGCAGAATATTGCCAAAGCTGTGTTAGCAATTAGGGCTGAATCACACACCTGATAGTGCCTGTTAATGGAGACACAGAGTATAGACAGACACAGGCCTGCTTCTAAAAGCAGCAAGTAAGAGTGGATAACACACTGCTTTGAGAGGCAGCATCCTGTCTGGAGATAAATGGGATCTGAGTAAAAATATTTACTGAAGATACTGATTATTGTGATTAATACCCAGTGTGCATTACACCAGACACAGCCCCTTGCTTGGAGGGCTGCCTACGATCAATGCCACAGTCATTGCAACTCAGAGAGAATTCCTTGTTAAGCAAAAAGGCTTCCTATATGCTGGGGACCATTCATTCATTCACTCACTCATTCTTTTTGTCTTTATTCACTCATTCATGTCTTCAGCAAATACTTGCAATCTATGTGACCTACCTAGCTTTATCCAAAATAAAGAAGAGGTAAACAAAAGTAAAACTATACCCCACAGTATTATAATCACAGGCAGAAAACAACAGGTAAACAAATGAACACTATTTAATATGTAGTTTGTCTTGGTCCTTTGTGGGACACAGATAACCTAAAAGAGCAAGGATGTTTGTAGGCTTAGTGTCCGGACTCTGGCGGTTTCAGAAAATGTTTGGTCCTCTCAGTGAAGTTACACTTCTCCACTTAGGCCAATAATCAGTAAATATTTTTACTCAGATCCCATTTATCACCAGACAGGATGCTGCCTCCCCTCTCTCAAAGCAGTGTGTTATCCATGCTTACTTTGCTTCGTAGGCTACAGCAAGGCACAGTGCAATGTAGTCTTTTTCTGGTAATGACACTGACTGCTCCCTCCCAGGTTTTCCTGCTCTATGAATGGGTGGGGTGTGCTCCAGAAACTTTCCTACAAAGAATGAGAGCAAAGAAAAAAAAAAAAAGGAAAGAAAAAGAAAAAAAAAAGAAAAGAGGGAGACCTAAGTTTTTCTTAGGGATGAACTTGAAGATAGAGACTGGAGCAAGACCAGTGTGTCTTCCAAATTTATTTTCAAAATAATATAAAATGTTTATCACCGTCCACGTTGGATAAAAATAATCACCTTTCGGTATGTTAGCAGTTTCAAATGTATATTTTTTTAAATATAAAATAAGTAAATAATAAAAGATCTTAAAGTGAATCTTATTTCATTGCATCATTCTACTGCCCAAAAGGAGTTATTTCTGTGTTTGAAAGCAAATAAGTTGTTTGGGGTTTTTTGTTTTTTGTTTGTTTTTTGTTTTTTTTTTGGGGGGGTTGTTTTTTGTTTTTTTGTTTTTCCAGAAAATACAACAGGAAGGGAATACCACAAGAGCATGAGGGAATACCTCATGACTGTCATGGCATTTGTGCTAATAGCATTGTTTAAAGCAAAGTTCTGTTTTACATGTACTTTATACATACACACATAAATGTCCAATACATATGTGTATATATACATATATACTATATTTGAATGTAGGTAAAGTCACATAAGAATATGAAAGTGACACAGAAAGAAATTCATAATCAAGAGCCGGAGATTCAAAATAGTTTCTCTTAATAGCAATTGTGTTTTGAGCCAACTGCTTTGTTCTTTTGGCCAGATTTTCTCTATTATAACAATAATTGCCCATACCATAAGAGTTATCTGGGCTAGTGCTTCCGAAACATTTAGCAGCTAACCTATGGCTCTACGGGGTATAGAACTGACTTGAGTTCAGAGTGTGTAAACCCTGGTCCAGAACTTTGATGAGCTAAGAAGAGGTACTGAGTGCCCAGCTTTTGTTGTTATCCCTCCTTCTGTAAGAAAGAAGCCATAAATTAACCTCAATAGCCCTCCTTCATTATGAACCATGCCAGGAACTTACGAAGGCCTACCAATGAGCATCCAGTACCTAGAATCCCTCTCTTCTCACATGTCCATTTCTCTATAGACATCAGTATCTTCCCATTGCTCAAGTTTCCTTAGGCATGGCCAGTCTGCTCAGACTTGCCTTCAGTCACCTCTTCTCAGCACTGGCTATGCTTTGTCAACTTTAGTTCATTGTATTTGGTGTCTAGCTAGAGCACAGAAATAGCTGTGACTGCTGTTTTCTTCATAGCCAACCCTCTTTTCATTGCTTCCACTTGTTTTCCTATTCTAACCTTAGAACTATAGCTTCCCATTTGGAGAATTGATCTAAACATTATCCTGGAGTGAGTGCCACACCTATCAACTTCTACACCGTTTATACTCAAGCCATTAAGAACATGACTCATGCTGTATTTTCTTAACACCTCTCTCTGATGCACATTTTGTCTAGATGCCTTCTCGCCCACAAAGCTGCTCATAGAAACCCTTCCATAATGCAATTTATGTGCATTCTGGCCTTTCTCCACTCCTAGCTCACATGCAAGGAAACTTTCTGATTTTCATTGTTCTGTCCACTCCATATACGATAGACCTCATGTCCCACTCACCACTCAATCTCCAGCAATGCACAAATGTGCCATGGTATTTTCTGATTTGAAGTGAGCTGCATCTCATAACATGATGATCACCAGTCTCAGAGGCACGCTGCAGGATAGCATGTGCTCAGTCCTGTGTCTGAAGACACACTACTGTCTTTCTAAAGTAGGAATCATGTCACCAGCTCTGATAAAGGAGGCTAACAAATATTTGTTAATTCACAGGAACCACGGTGAATCTGAGTCCCCAGCCAAAATATCCATACATCTAAGCTGTCACAGGCCCCATTCATGTCATTTTCCATCCTCATTGTGCCCCAACATCAGTCTGCTTTGTTTGTAATGAAACCCATTGAAAAACAAAAGCAGTGCATTCCCCTTTGGTAAAGTGACAGCTTGTGATGACATTTTTCATAATCTAAATTTCAAAGAGTAGAGGTGTCCCACCAGAATTCCCACCATGAGCAAGGCATGAGGCTGTGAATCTCTTCCCAGGTGATTAGGCTTGAACAACTTAATTTTGTTCGTGCAACATGATGTTGTGAAAACAAACGAGATATGGCATGAGTCAGCTGCTGTAAAGACACACTGAGGATGCAGGGCCACCTGTCTCTTCTTTAATAGCACGGTTTCTAGTAAAGAGAGTTAATTATGGATTACTTGAAGCAACTGAAGGATATGATGCTTTAAACCATAGCAAAGCACTTGAGAGTGGCATTCTGTAGTGCATGAATGCATAGCTCCCCATCACAGCACAAGGCATTGTATATGCTCATGTAGCAACTTCCGTTCCCATCTGTGAAACTGACATAAGTATATTGAATGATCTCTCTCACATTTAAGTGAGACAGTTCATTATTTGGTGATGGAGTCTTAATCTGAGCTTTTATGTTTATAGTGAGGTTTTATAAAAACATTAAATCAAAGTCACCACAATGGAGCATATGGTGTCACATAAGGTGGTATATTAATTTGCAGCTTCTCAGACAGTCAGAATTTGTAAGCTCAGAGAAATACCATTCTTCTTAGTTTTGAAAAGAAAATTCACCAACATCCTTACAGAAGACTATATTCCATGTTACATGGCGAACAAGCATACTTACAGTGGTAACAGTTCCCAGTTTAGAAGCTCAAAATGATAAAAATTCTCACATTCTTAAGGATTTTCTTTACCTTTTAAAAATCTTCGTTATTACTTATAACTAAGCAACCTTCATTTTCCTTCTCCCAGGTCAGGAGCTGGTCCAGTGCACTTCAGATTGTAAAGTTCACTGTCAGAAGCACGCTGGTTTTTTCCTTCCTGAGGGGACTGTTTATGACTCTCAGTCTTAAGTCTTCTTCAGTCAGTTCCAAGGCCAGAGAAGGAAGCAGGTGCTGCCTGCAGCTGTTGCTGGCTCCCTAAAGATGCATTACGAATCTGCGCGGTGAAGGCAGCGACCAGGGCTGTCAGGACTGCGCAAGGTACTACACTCAGAAGATTACAGACTGAATCCCTGACTGCCTGAGACAAAATATCAATACCCAAAGAGGTTAACATGAACACACACACACACATGCACACATGTATTCACACATGTGAGAGTGTGCATGTACAATAGAGAGATAGAGACAGAGACAGAGACAGAGCTTGCTCATAAAACTATGTCCACAATACAGAAGAAATACATTCTGCTGCAAGGGTGTTGGTGGATTTTCTTTTCAAAGCTAGAATAGTCCTTCACTTTAAGCTCACGAGCTGTGAGTGTTTGAAAAGTTGCAAACTGATACACACCTTATGTGACACTTCATTGTGGTGACTTTGACTATACAGGGCTGTTCAGAATCATGGCACTGATCATGAGACTTTTTTTTTTTTCAATTTCTGAAACATTTATTTCCAGGCATAAAACGGACACTGCCAACATACATCCTATCTTTTTTTCTCATATTCTAAATTTTTATTACTTTAATATTTTTACAATCTAGTCATTGCCCCCATCCCAGTCCACCCTCCCACAGTTTCTCATCCCATCCCCACCCCCTTTTCCAATAGCATGCCTCTCACCAGGCCTTCCCACTCCCTGAGGCCTCCCCTTTTCTAGGGCCTCAAGTCTCTCAGGGGTTATGCTAGGCACCTCCTCTCCCACTGAGGCCAAACCAGGCAATCCTCTGCTGTATCTGTGTCTGGGGCTTCGGACCAGTTCTTGTATGCTGCCTGATTGGTGACTCAGGATCACGAGACTTCTTGACCAAAGATTACAGGGGTTGGAGGAGCAGAGAAGAGAGCAAAGTTTGTGGGGAGGAAAACACGCAGCTTTCCCTATGAGCCCTCACCCCTGTAATGGACTGTAAGCCTATCTGGAAGTCATTGCCTGTTTTTGAAAGGATCTTCCCATCTCCATTAGCAATCAGTACTAAGCAAAATCAGAAAGACTCAAGATAACTCCTAAAAGTGATTCCTACCAGCAGGATCCCATTGTTGGTTCCTTTGAATTGAAATAATGGAGTGCATTAGTTAATGTTCTGTTGCTGTGACCAAAAGCAGCTTACAGAAGGAAGAGTTTGTTTAGCACATGATTCCAGAGGGATAAGAGTCAATCATGGCTGGGGGACACAGAAGCAAAAGGCAGAATGAAGAAGCTGAGAGATCGCTTGTCAATCACATAAAGGAAGTAGAAAGAGAGACAGAACTTGAAATGGGATGAACCTATCAACTCTCAAAGTCCTTAGCCACAACTGTGTACTTTCCATTAGGTTTCCATTACCTAACTCCCCCAAACAGTACTGCCAACAGAGGAGCACGTGTATCAATACATGAGCTTATGGGGGACATTTATTATTCTAACCACCACAAAGCTTTACCATATGATTTTTAAACTTGAACTTGGTTGGATCTCAGCTCTTAAGTGCAAACACCACTTTTAAGACATCTTGATTTTCAACCAACAAGACACCACAGAGGTTCCAGGGACTAAACCACCAAACAAAGAATACACATGTAGGGACTGATGGCTCCAGCTGCATATGTAGCAGAGGATGGCCTTATCTAGCATGATTGGATGCCCTTTGTCCTGTGAAGGCTCAACATAGGAGAATGCTAAGGCTGTGAGAAGGAAGTACATGGGTGGGTGGGAGAGCACTGTCATAGAAGCAGGGGAAGGAGGCTAGGATGGGGAAACCAGGAAAGTGGATAACATTTGAAGTGTAAACAAATAAAATATCCAATAAAATATTTTTAAAAAGACATCTAGATTTTCAAACTCTAAGTTTTAAGTCATTTTTTACCTACCTACAAGTATCATAGAATACACTTTAAAAAGTATACCATGAAAGCTCAGAGAACAACACATCTGCACAACAGCAGTATTAAGGAAATCAGGGATGAGTGATTTCCATGACTACATAACCCTGCTAATGAACCAAAGCTTAAACATTTAAGAACCACTTATGTTCCTCTTAGTATAGCTCTCCTGTATATTCCTAAGCCAAGGCTTCTAGCACAGGTTGTCACTGTGCTAGAACAGAATTAAGAAACACAGATGCTGAAGACAAAGTAATGCTGAGATAAAGAGCAACACTGTGTTCTCCCGGAACATGCCAGCTGCAAGTTGTAAGGGGGCAGATTCAAAGAAATTAAACATGATCAAGTAGGTCACTTGGAAGGGAAAGGTAGTCATATACTAAAAGTAAAAAGGAGGCCAACTCTACCGAGTGAAGGCAAAGACACCAGGGGAAAATGATGAGCATCAGCAAGGCCAGAGAAACAGGGGAGGAAGACTGGCCCGGAGCATCTGTGATGGAATTGAGTAGTCACTGGTGAGAGGTGGTCCAGGAGAGAGTACAAGTCATAGCCCAAGGTGGATTTAAAAGAGCACAAAGGATCCTTCAAGAAACCCTGGCTAAGAGAGTGCACAGTCCTTTGGCTTCAGGCCGTGTCCTTAAATCACACACAAGGGCTACACTAGGGTGCACTTCTCATAAGGACCCTAGAGGCTCTGCAAAGCAAGGCCAGCCCATGCCACAAAAGGTAAACCTGTGGTAAAAAAGACATCCATTTGTTTCTTTCTCCTGACATGATCTCTTCTCCTCTCAGATAAGGAATAAGAAAGGGTAGGAACCATTGTCCAGTCCTCTTCTGAAAATCTAAGTCCTCAGCCTCCCAATTTGATTCACCTAAATTTGTATGTTTTATGAGAACATGGAATAAAGGACATGACGCAGCCAAAGTCAGCCTGAAACGGGCCCCTGGGAGATGTCTGTCAATACTTTTGTTTTGTTTTGCTTTGTTTTGTTTTGTTTGTTACAGTTGGGGGGGGGGCTGCTGCAAGGGCTGTGGAACCTGTGAAGTAATCTTACATGCATAAGGCGACTTCACATAAAAAGGAATTGTTTGATCGACGAGGAAAGCAATGCCATTTGAGCAACTCCAGTACAGCCCCCCCCCCCCCATATCTCTCCCAGGTAGGTTCAGCACAGCCATCTTAGGTTTATTCTGCCTAGGGCTCCCTTGCATGGCAACTTTGAAATATAATTTTTTCTACTTGCTTTCCTACTATCATTTCCCCAGTTACAGGTTTTTAACCAATGAAATCTAGTATTTAATCTTCCTTTTGACAAGTGTTTCTATTCTTCAAGGCATGAGAGACAGCCACATCCTCAACACTCAAAGTATTCTTTCTGCTCAGATTGCCACAGTGTATAGGACCTCTAGGGTACATGCCTCATGAGCCCCGTGTGATGTCACCTGGCATACATGTGCTTCAAACTGAGAACTAAAATGGATATAGGCAGCCAAGCAACCTGCAGACCTTTTGCTAAGGAAGTTATTAAATGTCAAAAGTGAAATAGCTTTATATTTACTGAAAGCCCTCATGTCGATAACATTTCATAAATTATAACTTGGGTAAAAACTAACATCAGAGTAAAAATAAGAGCTTGCTTTCCACACACCCCCTTGGTTAGTGGGTCTACTACTGCCCTTTCTTCTGGGTCCTTTGCCACAGGCCATGGTCATCATTACACACAGTTCTATGTGAGTGGCTCTAAATCCAAAGCCACAGTTTCTGGTGTTACAACTCCATGAGGAATACATGTTGCTAACAGATGGTATTTAGATTGGTGCTGAGGTGACAGTCACTACTATAAGAAAGATTACACTACATCTAGCAATGGAGGGGCAGTCCAGTACCTCCGCAAAGCCTGAGCATCATGACTTCCTCTGTACATTATCACCAGTGACCTTCATAGAACCTCGAAGCTTAGCTTCATAGGATCCTGGAACAGATAATTATTTTCCTTTTGTGTGTTCTGATGCTACAGTAGGGGAGGGGGCACTTACTAGTTCTAGATAAACTTTCCTTCCAGAAGTAG
Source organism: Mus musculus (assembly GCF_000001635.26). Classification (NCBI taxonomy): domain Eukaryota; kingdom Metazoa; phylum Chordata; class Mammalia; order Rodentia; family Muridae; genus Mus; species Mus musculus. Next base: position 9,639,763 of record NC_000077.6, on the reverse strand, counting down.
TACTTTAAAGAAAGCAGTCCTCCTATAAATTTATTTCATAAAGGAAACCAACTGATGCAGTGCCCAACATCCCATTGCCTTCCAATTGGGACTTCATAACTAGGCTGTCATTCATCTGCCCTTTAAACTAGGGTCCCCACAGACCTAATTATTTATGCTCAAATCCCATAGTCTGTCTAATCCTATGCCCAATTGAACTGTGTCACTTGATTCCAATGGAAACATTGGAAGTCCTTGTGTACATTTTTTTTTACTTGTTTGTTTTTGAATTTTGGTTTTTAGTTTTTCTGAGACAGGGTTTCTCTGTGTAGCCCTGGCTGTCCTGGAACTCACTCTGTAGACCAGGCTGGCCTGGAACTCAGAAATCCGTCTCCCTCTGCCACCCAAATGCTGGGATTAAAGGCATGCACCACCACTGCCCAGCTCATTTTTTTTTCTAATGTAATTAACTATTTGTACATAGTCTCCCACGTGGTCTGTGTGGTCCCTAATTGGGCAAATTTGAGTAATGCATTATCTTTTCAAGGTGTTGGTTCCTGATTTGTAGAACTTTTAAAGCTGTGAAAAAAGAAAAAATCTGGTCTGAGCAAGCAACATGGTGAGACTCAAGTACAAATAGCTGCAGAAGAAGAATGGGTATATATTCTCAGGGGACCATCTCTGATTATTGGGTGCATGTGGCCTGTGCTTAGATTCTAAAGAAAAAAAAAAAGCCATACATACATGGTAGTCAGGACAATCAGGATAACAATGGGACACTATGTATAGGAAACTTGATCCAAAATACTAACACAGAGTGGGCAGCAAAGTCATTGCCACCAACTGAGGCAGGAAGATATCCCTGTTCCTGAGATCTGCCCCTACAGAGTCAGGGAGGTGGGCTAGGGAAGAGAGGAGTGAGCTCCTTGCTCCTTGCATGCAGCTACCGACACCCACTTCCCTTTATTACCAAGTACAAAGAAGAGGAGGAGGAGACCCTACATCAGTTCCTCCTTCCACATCAGTTTCCCATGGTGTTACTGACTCCAAGGTATAGAAATACAGGAGCAATCTCTTATGGTTTTATCACAATAGTATTTGCATGTGTTTATTTCTTACAGCCTTATTTGTTATGAAAAAATATAAACTGCATTCTTAAAAATTATATTAACTCATATTCTAGTGGCTATACCACAACCAGGTTTTGTTGAATAAATTTTATAATTTATATCTACCAGTAATTCAGTCTCAACCTACAACTTACATTCTCAGGAGCAAAGTTTAGAATGGGTAGACAATTTTAAGACTGCAGATGGTTTCAGGTAGTGGATGGCTCTTTCTATGAGTGTCTTCCCTCTGACATTTGTTGCCAACATTAGCAGAGAAGCAAACGGTCGGGAGCTGGACTTGAATTAATAAATCACCTGACAATCTGAACAGGCTATAAAGCTTTATACAAGCATTCATAAAGGTTACAGAGTGTGAACTGTTATTTTTTTCTGATGATACTTAATAAAGGTTAGCAGAGCACATAGTAACAATAGTTTCTAACAGGTTTATCTGCCAAATGATCAGCCACAAGCATAAGAAACAGCAAGGTAGACCCTTCCCATACCACAGTGCTCACTTGAAGCTACTAGAAACATGTCACCCACCCCTCGTATGCTCTTTTCATCCTGAACGGTAATGTTTTTCATAGTTACACATTATATATGTGCATATACACACACACCTAGCAGGAACATAAAACTGCGAAGAATGCTGCATAATTGCAATCTAAAAAATATTAAATGAAAGTAAAAAGCTGTGTCAACATGGAAGACTAAATTACTCCATAGTCAGAAGGATATGAGGAAAACAGAGAGGAACTGGGGGGGGGGGATAGAGGAAGAGGAAACTATAATCAGGATGTATTGTGTGATAAAGTATTTTCAATAAAAAGGGGGAAAGACTACATTTTTCTCTATAAAAATTATGATCAAATAAATTAAAGAAGATTAGAAAATCATTCAATGGATCAGTACAGGTGGCACAAAAGCCAGGACCTCTTACCATTCTACCAGAATACTAAAGTTTGGATCCCAGCACCCGCATTGGATGCTCACCCAAACCTATAAATCCAATTCAAATCCAAATCCAAATCCAAATCCAAGGGATACAATGTACCTTGCAGCCTCTGTAGATACCTGCACACACCCTTACATACACATGTTCATACACCCTTACACATATGTGTACATGCTCAAACACACACACACACACACAGAGAGAGAGAGAGAGAGAGAGAGAAAAGGGAAAGGAAAGGAAAGGAAAGGAAAGGAAAGGAAAGGAAAGGAAAGGAAAGGAAAGGAAAGGAAAGGAGGAGGAGGAGGAGGAAGAAAGAGAGAGACAGAGAGAGAAGAGAGAGAGAGAGAGGAAGAGGAAGAGAAAGAGGAAGAGGAAGAGGAAGAGGAAGAGGAAGAGGAAGAGGAAGAGAAAGAGAAAGAGAAAGAGAAAGAGAAAGAGAAAATTATTTAATGCATTCTAAAAGACAAGAGTTGTAATAAGTGTTCACAGAAACCCATCAGAAAATAATTACGTTTTCATGGAGTAAATGAAAGGAAAAAATGAAGAGATGGTTAATAGAAGAGAGATCCAACAGATTCATAAACACAGAAAAAGCCTTTAGTTCTTCATCAGCTGTGAGGAACCACAATGTCCCTCTTGCCCTCCTCTGTGGTCAGACACCTTTCTAAGCATACAGTTTATGGAAAGCAGGCATTCTGACACTGGCTGTGAGCAAGGTGCATAGCAATTCCAGCTTTTGATGAAGCACTCTGTGAGCAAGGAGGTCATTTTTTTCTCTAGGCTTAATCTGGACCTTTCAATCATCTTCTCTTCACAATTTTCGTCAAAACAATGAGGGCTCAGTGCCTTCTGGGCAAAAGGAAGCAAAATGTTTTAAGGAAACTGCCTGGGAGTTTCTGTGTCTTTGACTTGATAATTATAGTTATTTTAACTGGCCCTCAGCTTCCCAGGACCTTCATTCACTACTGAGTGCCAGGAGAAATTAATTGGACCAAACAGTTTGGAAAGACCCCTTGTTACAACAGGGCATCATGCTGCTGGATTGACAAGAAAAACTGAAACAGACAAAGAAACTCAATACCTGTTCTTGATGTGCTGGGGGGGCCCAAGACACCTAAAGCTGCCATCCACCATTATGGCCAGCCGAGTACACAGAGCCTCGCACTCTTCCATGCTGTGAGGAAATAAACAAGTAGAAATGAGCTGAGTCCTAAAGGTGTGAACCTTATTCAAGTTTCAAACATAAAAGAAGACACAAAACTAGCATTGGCCCAAATTATGGAACTTTTACTATATAACACTCATGAAAATGAAATAATGTGTTTTTAAAATTGCTAAGGTTTTATTTAAGTGGCCAATTATATCAGGGAATTATTAGCAAGTCTATGTGCCTGGACAAATAATCATTAATAAAAAATGCAGGAGAGAACTATTTATAATCCTCAAAACTATGAAATATGTGTGTAAGAGATGTTAACGAGCATGTAGTTTCTTTAAAAAGAGAATTATGTAATTTCATTGACAAGCAGACATGAAATCTTGAGTTAATAGGATCAATAACAAGGGAAAGAATGAATATTTCAAAAATGGGAAACATAATCTGAAAATGAGTAAAATATGGGTCCCCTTATTTGTTATCAAACACGAAGGGGTCAACTTGGGAACCATATGCAGGTAAACAACGAAATGGAATCATCAGTTCTATGTACATATTTGTGCAGACATATACATAGTATGTGTGTCAGTAATAATCAAAGAAAAAGAAGCTATCAATTTGAGAGTCACAAGGTCACATGAGAGGGGCTGAAGGACGGCTATGTGGGAATGGCCAGAGGGAGGAGAGGGAAGGTGGATAGTGAAGTTGTTCTATTTTAATAAAATAATGTATAGAAATTTGAAAGAATATATTTCATTGAAGTAGGACCTATAATTTTTAAAAAGTTTTATATTTTAATAGCATGTAAAATATGATATAAAATACTAAAAATAAACTTTTACTTTGTAACTATAATTTATTAAAATTATAAAATTATTTTAATATTAGTGTAGCATTATAAAGGTTTATTATTCATAACTACTATTACTATGAGCTATAAATTATAACATGCAGTTGTAATTTGATGCAAATCAAAATGTAATCACCCCCATGAAAGTGAAAACTTAGCTTAGAATTACTTAGACAAAGGAAACTGAAAAAAGTTATGAGAGAAGATTGCGCTATAATACTCTGTTACAAAAATGGAGCACACTAAACTCATACCAGTGAAATGGCATTAGAACAAAAAAGGCCCAAGCATATGATAGGTAGTAGAAATTCTAAAGTAATTTATATATGAGGATGCACTTTCTAAACATAACAATGTAGAAGGTGTAGATACTTGACAATTCAAAATCCCAGTCTTCTAACAAGAGTGTCAGAACCCAGTGAACTAGCATTTAAAAGACACTGGAGAATATTCATCCTTGAATGGGATGTCTACATCACACCCACTTGCCCAAGGTTTGGGAATCATTGTAGGGATGAGGTCAAAGCCAGAGGTTGTTAGTGTCTTGAAGGAAACAGCATCTTCTAGACAAAAAACGGCAGATGCACATATCAACTCACAGTGATTACAGCAGCATGCAGAAAACCTGCAAAAACCTAAGCCAGACAAAATCCAAGCAAGAAGTGGGGAAAGTGGTCATTAAGTCCTACTCCTAGTCAATAGGTATCCTTCAATGATGTAACCTGAGTAAGTCAACTATGCTCCAGTGGGTAGCCAGACTCCCACAAACAATATAAACAGAATAAACCAGACTTTTTGGATTAAACAGAATTGAGGACACAAAGTTGGACAGGTAAGGAAGGTGAAGGGGTATCTGGGATAATCATACCCATTGTCTGGAATTCTCAAAGAATTAAGAAAATTAAAAATCTAATTTAGTACACTAAATAGTTAGTAAACAAAAAATAAATCAACAGACCATGAGCTATTCAATCCCAGATGTCCTTTCCCTTTTAGTCTATTCCAAATGGAAAAAAAAATGAGTTGTCAAATCAATAAAGTGTGTAGTTGATTACAGATATTTCCTTCAGAAATTCAAAATGGGTCATCTCATATATAGACAGTAGAATAAAAATGCCATACATCTTGAAAATTATATTTGGCAATGATTCATATTCTAGGAACTAGGAAATGCAAACTGTGAGTTATATAACCACTTATTTATGATACCTCTAGTGAGGACAGCTGCTGGGAGCCTGAGGACATCCCTGCCCTATAGAGACCTCAACTCGGGTCTGCTCTTTCTTTGACTACTCCACAGGAAGAAATTTCAGGTGAATCAGGGTGAAGTGAAATAGAAAGTTTATTAAGAACACAGGGAAGTACACAGGAAAAGCTGTTCACACTGAAGACCTCACAGGCTTCTCTAGAGAGTCCTGCTTAAGCATCTCACACTTTAACGTGTTTCTATGGCTTTTAAAGCTGCACTACTTAACAGTCATTTATAAAAGTTTAACACTGTAAGCAAAGCCTAAAAATTAATCCAAGTTTGACTTTAACATTTGTTTAACAGGTTTCTGATCGTGTTGTGGGAAGAATACCAAGTCATTCCTGTATTACTTTCTTAAATGTACTCTGGACAAATAGATGTCCACGTCATTATTAGCGTGAGTTCCAACCTCGAAGTAAATGCCTTAGCAGGTCTAAGTGGATTGTATCACATGTTGAACACATGAACTACATAGCATATTGGTCCAACAAAACCTGAGCCTGAAGCTCAGGGCAAAGAATTTGATTTTTTTTTTAATAAAAAGAAGACTATAGATAGCCTGAAAATGGTAACAGTGAAATCAACCATGGGCCATTTACTTAACAACAAAGTAGGCATGAACTTTCCTGCCTGGATGGTCATCCTGCCTGGTACAGATATGTGGTGAGCTGAGACTGTGATTTAAAGCATTATACTGGAACTTTGGTGTCAGCATTGGGTGTGTGAGGAGAAAGCTGAATGTCCTTCTTACTCTCCATTTTCTGGCCCATGTTTTCCCAAGATGCCGTGTGTTAAGGAATATATAGAGGAAAACACTGCATAAAAATCACAGAATTGGCCGGGCATGGTGATGCACGCCTTTAATCCCAGCACTCCGGAGGCAAGGGCAGGCAGATTTCTGAGTTCGAGGCCAGCCTGGTCTACAAAGTGAGTTCCAGCACAGCCAGGGCTATACAGAGAAACCCTGTCTCGAAAAAGAAAAAGAAAAACAAACAAAAAACAAAAACAAAAAGAAAAAAAAAGAAAAGAAAAATCACAGAATTGCTTTCCTGACCCTCTGTGAACAGAAATATGTAGCAGTGGGGTATAGGGAACTGGGGGTAGGCACTAAAAAGTCCCAGATGCTGGGGAAGCTCCTAGGACTCCACAGCAATGACTTTAGCTGAAATACCCAACAAAGAGAAGATAGAACCTGTAGAGTCCACCTCCAGTAAATAGGTAGAGGTCTGAGTTGAGGGATGGGGCTACCCACTCACCTCAAAATGGTTAACCCAGAAATGTTCCTGTACAAAGGAAGACAGGGACAAAAAGTGGAGCAGAAACTGAAGAAAAGACCATCTAGAGATTGCCCGACTTAGGGATCCATCCATCTCAGACACCAAATCCTAACACTATTGCTGATGCCAAGAAGCGCTTGCTGATAGGAGCCTGGTATGGCTGTTCCCTAAGAGGTTCTACCAGCACCTGACTAATATAAATGAACATACTCACAGCCAACCATCTGACTAAGCCCAGAGACCCCAACATAAGAGTTACTGGAAGGACTGAAGGAGCTAAAGGGGATTGCAACCCCACACAAAGAACAATATCAACTAACTGAACCACTCAGAGATCCCAGTGACTAAACCACCAAAGAAGAGCATACATGGAGGGAGGGAGGACTCCAGATACATACGTAGCAGGGGATGGCCTTTATGACATCAATGGGAGGGGAGGCCCTTGGTCCTATGGAGGCTTGATGCCCCAGCATAGAGGGATTCTAGAGTTGTGAGGTGGGAGTGAGTGAGTGAGTGGGTGGGTGGAGTAGCACCCTCATAGACTAGGCTAAGGGTAGAGGAAGGATAGGATGGGGGTTGTGGAGGGGTAACTAGGAAGGTAGATATCATTTGAAATGTAAACAAGCAAAATGATTGATTAAAAAAAACCATAGAATCATACAAGCCTCCCTTGAGTCATTCATGTCTTTATAGTTTATGAATAGGGAGAAATCAATCTGCATATATGCAAATTATGATATTGACGTGAAAGCAAATGAATAGAAGAAGGAAAGAGAGATATTGCAATGATTTATGGTTTTTTGAGAGAATAGCTCATAGTAATTACGTATATATTATGAGAAATAGAAAGATTTTTCATCATGGACTTTAAGCCCCAAGCCTGGTGCCAGCAACAGATGTGAACAGAGTCTGTGCATCAATGGACAGTCGCTAAAACTCCAGAGCAACGTGAACATCTGGAGCAAGAGTGAGTATATACTCATTACTATAAAGTCAAATAACTGTCAAATGTATTTGTTTCAGCAAAATTTTCCATTTGGAAGAGAAAAAAAAAAACAAAAACAAAAACAAAAACTCACGTGTGGTACTTCTGGCTACATCTGAGTGGGGAAATAATTGAATAATTATCTCTAAAGCCAGCTACAAAACAGGACATATTTAAGAAAACAGCCATTTCAGAACTCCAGGAATAGACCAAAGGCACTTAGATATGTAACTCTGTGAGGATGATGCCAAAAAGCCACTGCACAATGAGAAGATAATAATCTGTACCTGCAAGTTATGGACCACGATCTCCCTACCCAGATTCATCAACAGGCCACTTAGGGACAGAGAGGAAAGGCCAGGAGATGAACTGTAGAACTCACCAGAAACCTACACACAGTTTCAAGAAGGGAGAAGGAAGAATCAGAGGATTCCCACATCAATAGAAACCATCCAGTCTTGGAATAAATTTCAGGGTAAGAAATGAAACAAAACAGACAAATACTACATTAAAATATGGCTATAGCTGCAAAATTATGTTCAGTATTTATAGATACAATGTTATCTAATGTGTCTATTCTTCAATAAAAAGGTTACACGGACAATAGACTATACAACCTTTATCATTTCTATGTTACAGTTAATCCACAGCCTTCTAGTAAATTTTCAGTGATAGGAGTCACAAAGAACTCTTTGTCAAGCTTAACCTAGTTTAATTCAAAATGAGCAAAGGAAGAAACTAGGAAAATTTCTAAAAATATTGAAAATTAAAGAACATTTCTAAAGAAACCATGTATCAGGAGCCAATCACAGAGGAGACCGAGAAACATTTTGAGTGAATCAAAACTTCAGTAGGGGAAGAAAGAAGCTGGTGAAGAGACCCAGCTTGTTAGTAGAGCCTCCCTGAAAGGCCTGGAATTGAGACAGTGCTATGTGCTGTGTGCAGGAGCATATCCCAGCGAGGAAGAGGAGACTATCAACAATAAACCTCCAATAATGCAATGGGAAATTAGTAGTTTCCCCACAAAATCAGTTCTAGAACAATTGACTATCCAAATGCATGAAAGTAAGTTGATACCCTTCCCATATACTATACATAAAATAGCTTTAAATATATCAAAAATTATTAAAACCTAACAGTATTAACCTGTCTTAGAACAAACATTGTCATGAATTCAGGGCAAAATTTTCTTAGCTATAATTTTGAAGTACAAAGATTAAAAACATAGAGCAGTTAGAATTAATTAAAAACTTTAACTATTTATATTTTCAGTGATAGACACAGACTGAGAAAAAATATTTTAAAATTATATATCCAAAGAGAGACCTGAACACAGAATCTAACAATACTCACTATGTATAGCCTTTTCAAACTAAATATTATAGTATAAATACAACTTCACAAAACAAACAAGCAAACGAACAAAGAAGAAAGAATAGATGCTATGGGCCTTGTAGTAAAGGTCTATAATCCCAGTGACTTGGGAGGCTAAGACAGGAGAAATACAATTTTCTTGGGCAGCTAAGACAGGAGAAATACACACACTATAAGTCCATCTTGATTTAGAAAGGAAATTGAAGGCCAGCTTTAACAACTTTGATGACTTGCCTCAAAAGAACAGGTAAATGAGCGATGGGGGTATAGTTCACTAAAACACTTGCCTAGTATGTGTGAGGCTCTATGTTCAATTTTATTACCACCAAAGAAAAAAGGAGATTCTTCTCAAGTCAAGCATCAGCTCACTGCACAGTCCAACAATCAAGCTACTTGGCATTTACTCAAAAGGTCTGAAAAACATCCACATAAAAACCTGCACATGGATGTTTATAACAGCTTTACCCGTAATTACCCAAACTTGTCAGTAATCAAAGCATCTGTCAGTACGTGAGCAGATAAATAAACTGCAGCACAGCCAGACAATAGAATATTGCTTGCTGTTGAAAGGCAATGGGCTTGCAAAGCAGGAGAAAACGTGAGGGAAATCAGGAAGGAAGCCAGCCTTGAAAGGCTTGTATGGGATTCCAGATGTGTGACTTCTGGAAAAGGTACAACTATACAAGCAGTAAAATGTCTGCTTGCCAGAGGCCAGGCAAAGGAAGCATGAACAGGGGGCCTGGAGAACTTTCCAGGCAATGTAGTATGCTAAGGGTGGATTTGGAGACTGAATATTTTTCCAAAGCCATGGAATGCCCAAAACCAAGAAGAAAGGTACTATAAGCATGGATTCAGATTATGAGATTGTGTGTCTATGAGGGTTTACCTACTATAGCAAATGTCTCACTCTAGACAAGTGTTGATAAATGTGTCCACATGTTATGGGTGTAGGTGCACAGTTAATCTCTTTACATTTGTTTACTTTTATTAATTATATTTGTGTGTGTGTTATTGTTGTTGTCTGTGTGTGACTATGGGTACATGCATGTTTATGGAGGTCAGCAGACAGCTTTGAGGAGTTTTTCTCCTTCAACTCTGGCTTTGGGGAATCAAACTTGGATTTTCAGACTTCCCCAGCTAATGCTCTTACCCACTGAGCTATAGTGCCAGTCCTATTTCTAAAAGTATTAATCATGTTTAATCATGTACTATTCAGCAAGGATAAGAAAGGAACATAGTAGCAGAAGATGGCCTAGTCGGTCATCATTGGGAAGAGAGAGACCCCTTGGTCTTGCAAACTTTATATGCCCCAGTACAGGGGAACACCAGGGCCAAGAAGTGGGAGTGGGTGGATAGGGGAGCAGGGTGGGGGTAGGGTATAGAGGACTCTTGGGATAGCATTTGAAATGAAAATAAAGAAAATATCTAATAAAAAAATGAAAAAAATTAAAAAAAAAAGCAACCTTCTGTAATCTCCTGTGATCAAGGTAAACATTATGTACTCTATAAATGAAAGTGATCAGATACAAATCTGTACATTGTCATATAATCCTATCAATATGAAATGCCCATAAAAGTCAAATTTCAGATCTTAACAGCTCTTGACACCTTATTCATAGCATATTTTACTTATACATGGAATAAATCAAGCCTAAATTTATAATCTCTTTTTCATTTCATCTTCAGGGATGTCATTATCCAAATGATCTCACTCTCCATGCAATGGTTACATGAAGTCTACATTTGTATTGCTGTATGGCACATGTGTTTCATTAATCTAAGAGGGGAACCCTAGTGGAGAATTTCAATTATAAAATTAATTCTATAATACGATCCAGTAATCCAGCATGCATTTCAGATGACTTACAGTGAAAACAGGGTGACCCTGGGTAAAAAGGTGTTGGACATCCTTAAGAAGAACAGCCCTCGCCTAAGCAATCACAGCTAGAGTGGGTCTATGGACACAGATCATGGAAAGTCTCCATTTCTAACTCTGTTCTTGTATAGAGGTTGGCTACCTGCTATAACCTCTCTGTCTCCATCTCTCAAAGGGTTGTTGGGACTGAAGACTACTGAAGGTTCTTCCCTTCCATTCTCTGGGTGACCTCATTGCTACAAAACCTTGTTCAGAAATTAGCAATCAGAAGGGACCGTTCACCTGTGAGAGGTTAGCACTGCGGCACAGCCATCCCGAACCTCTTGTGTTATTGTTTGCCAGAGGTACCGCTTAGAGCAGGGGTCCATCCCAGAGCTTGGTTCATCCTAAGAGGAAGAAAACACACAGTATTGGTCATTTGGTAACTACAGACAGGAATGGACATCTACTGTCCCATGAGAATAGACCCTGGCTGGGAGGAAACCCTCATTGCGATCCTAACATTGGCTTCCCTTCCCTCCTTCACAATGAAGAAGGAAGGAAAGTGATTCATATGAGTTCCTGTATCCTCCACTCCTGCAGAGGGCCACACAAGAGGTCTTAATTATTGCAACTAGTTACAGTCCTTCTATTATACCTTAATCATTGAGGTCTTGGGCTCTGGGAAACTTTTGGTGAGGCTAGAAGTAGCAAAGACTAGACCAGACTGTCCATGCTATAGAGCCTCCATTAAACCCCTTTAAACAGTATGTAAGGGTCAGATACTCTGTAAACCTCAGTTGCTCTTTGCCTTGGTATGTACCTGAGGATATGGCTACAGAGAACCAACAGAGAAACCTTCGAAAACACCCATCATGTCTTTGTACGATAAGAATACACAGGAATGAATATATGGGGAATTGCCCCAAGAAAAGAACCAGAGAGCTCTTAGCCAGGCCCGGCTTCTATGGGCTGGGAAAAAACATATCACCCTAAAAACTTGCACACACCTGCCAGGAAGAACAAAGATTGTATGTGCACATACAGAATGTACCCAGAATCATTCACCTGACTGACTGTTGAAGGTTTCCCTCCAAAAAGCAGTTATCAAGACAGTCCTATGAGATGACTGCTTAGATCTGAGATAGCAAGGTAAGAGTCCATGCAGTTATGATGCCACCAGATGCACACAGTAAATTTCCAGTAACAACTTCGGTGTAACAAAAAACGGTGACATGGGTGTGAAGACTTGAGATTATTATCTTCAGAAAACTAAGTAAGACAAAGTAATTACAACTAGGAAAGTCAGGAGAATCATAAAATAATAAAAAATAAAACACACATGAACAGAAGTTGGGAAGGAGATGAAAATGAGGTACAAGGAGCTGATGGTAATTCTGAAGCAGGAAAATCAAAAAGAAAAATGATAAGAGTAACAGAGTATTTACTGCAGTCTGGATTCAGCCAATGAGAGAGTCATAAACAGAGGCTATTTAAAATTATCTACTCATAGTAGAAAGAGGAAAAGACAGGTGAGCAGTGAAAAAGCACTCCTGGGGAAAAACGATTGTTCTTAGGCATTGTTGGAGCAAAGGTAAATTAGGGGAGTCAAAACAGATTGATGATGGAGGGAGCAACCACATAAGCATGGCAGCCAGCAGGTCCACTCATGTGTACACAGCCAAAGGCAATGAGATGAGAATGGTGGCATATAGGCATATACTAACAAAACTACTGAATCTATATTCACATCAGTCAGTGTGTGGAAGTACCCAACATCAAATGCATGGATCCAAGGTGAGAGGCTCTCAAGGAGGCATATAAGACACAGGTGCTTTGAAGCAATGTACATAAAAAAATACAGCAGGGATATTAAGGGAAAGTATGGCAAATGGATGGATCTGGAGGGTATCATCCTGAGTGAGGTAACCCAATCACAAAAGAATTCACATGATATGCACTCACTGATAAGTGGATATTAGCCCAGAAACTAGAATATCCAAGATACAATTTACAAAATGCATGAAACTCAAAAAGAACGAAGACCAAAGTATGAAAACTTCACCCCTTCTTAGAATTGGGAACAAAACACCCATGTAAGGAGTTACAGAGACAAAGTTTGGAACTGAGACAAAAGGATGGACCATCTAGAGACTGCCCCACCCAGGGATCCATCCCATAATCAGCCACCAAACGCAGACACTATTGCATACACCAGCAAGATTTTGCTGAAAGGACCCTGATATAGCTGTCTCTTGCAAGGCTATGCCAGTGCCTAGCAAACACAGAAGTGGATGCTCACAGTCAGCTATTGGATGGAACATAGGGCCCCCAATGGAAGAGCTAGAGAAAGTACCCAAGGAGCTAAAGGGGTCAGCAACCCTATAGGTGGAACAACATTATGAACTAACCAGTACCCCCCCAGAGCTCATATCTCTAGCTGCATATGTAGCAGAAGATGGCCTATTTACAGAAATGTAAATGAAGTAAATACCTAATAAAAAATTGGAAAAAAAATTGAATTTAACTAAAGGGTGGTAAAGATCACTGTGATAAAAAAAAATACAGCAGGTAGTGGGACATGAAGTGGGGATTACAGTATGAAAAGAAAGGAAGGAGGAGAAGAAATGCTAAAGATATTTGAAAAAAGACAGATGAAATATTATTTTATGCTTATACTCCCTTTTTTAATGGATATGACACAAGGGCTGATATGCTACCCTAAGAGCCATAAACTATCTAACAAAGCATCAGGGTCAGGCAATGGGGAACTTTTTTGCTTGCTTCCTAGAACTTAAAATAAGATGCTATTGCCAAAAAAAAAAAAAAATGCAAAAATGTTGGGCAGGACTTGGAGGAAGCAAGATGGAAGTCTCCTCCCTGAAGACTAGCACTCATAGTATCAGATGGTGCTATGTAAGTCAACAAGAAAGAAATGTAGTCAGCAGTCTTACCCAGATAAGACTTAGGACATAAAGCTTAGGATGTCATTAATGACTAGCCTGATCAGATAGCCCCAATGACACAATAGTGGCACTGTTATCTGTCTAATTATACTTAAGGTATTTATTCAGGCCTGCTATTGCAAACCTATCCAGTGATTCATAGCTAGAAACAGCGGAACCCCTAAAAGAGAACATGCTACTGCCATTTTCTTATACCAATATAATTTTTCATTGTATTCTACATATTTATCTGCAACCAAACTTTTGGCTACTTTGTGTATTCTCTCTTCCACCCTTCTCTATTTCTCTTTTTCTTTCCTTTCAACCTCCTAACATTACATGAGAGAAACAAAGGATAGATGAAAACAGGATAGTTTGATCTTCACCATGAGAATATCTAATTTTTTATCATCTCTTTGCATATGACTACTTGACAAACTACAACCAACATCACCCAACCACCAACTGGCCAAACAGCCCCTTTTCTTAGATCTAGCATTTCTATATCTTCTGAAAAGTCCCCCAAACATCGCATACTCTCAAACTATCTGCATCTGGTAAATTCATGCCCCTGTTAGAGCATAAGACAAATCATAGTCACTTCCTATAAAGCAGCCCCATAGTCTCACACCTGGATTTAAAAGAGAAACATTCTCATAATATTTTTGTGCTTTTTAAAGAAACAAAAATTCTCACTACATTTATACTTACATTCACAGATAAGTATAACTCTTATCTTTTGACAAAAAAAAAAGAAAGAAAAAAGCTTATTTTCCCAACAGATGGAGACATTAGTGACCAGGGGATAGCTATCTCAGTTGATACATCCAACCTATATACTAGGAACATCACATTAGAGGGGAAAAAAAGGATTATAAGGGCAAGAAGATCTGCTATCCTGCTGTCATATAGTGTCTTTTAGAAATACAGGTAAGTTGCACCCATGGAATGTTAACAGAGTGATTGCTTATATATAAGGACCTCAGCACTCTAGATATCAATATGGAAGGGGAAGATTCTATAAGATCCAGTATTGACATGGAGAGTTACAGCAATCAAGGTTGTTGAGAAAGAGAGAATTAAACTTCCTGATAAGTTGCACAATCCCAAATAGTCGGCCCTAAATATATACATACAAGCAATACAAAAGGGCTCAGGGTGCTTGTGTATTTGATTTTGTGTGTGTGTGTGTGTGTGTGTGTGAGAGAGAGAGAGAGAGAGAGAGAGAGAGAGAGAATGACACTTCAATAAAACAGCAGGAAAGAGACACATTTTCACACCAGTTTGGTTTCTCTTGGCGATCTAGTAAAGAAAGCAAAGCATGATGTTTTTAAAATGAAACCTCTGCTTCCATAAACTTTCAGAATGGCCTCCACCAGAAAGATCTATGACAGTAGAAGGGACATCATTTATTGAAGAATAGCAAATAAGTTGAAGTTTCTTGGAACCTGAAGCTTTCCTCTTCAATAAACTCCCAAGTACTTGTTATCTGAACCCCTTTTAAGAGCAATCTTGCCCAGCTGTGTGATGCATGTCTCTGCTCTTTGCAGTGAGGGAGCATTAAGCATATATCTCTTAAGAGCTTCGGGCCATCAACTTCCCCCAAAGAAGAAAGCAGAAGGGTGAGGAAGACTGAACAGGAAAACAAACACTTGGTCTTTTCTGCAAATCTAGTGACATATGTGTACTGAATAAAAAGTAGGAAAACAGAAAAGTCGGGTCTGGTATTGCTCAGGCAGGAGGTTGAACGGGTGATTCAAAACTTTCCTGGTTCTTGTCCTTCTTGTCTCTGTAGAGAATGTCATGACATTGGTTTAATCAGGTGACTTGAATTATTACAGTAACTCACCAGACACCGGGTGCCACACTTAATAGGGATTACTTAACTTACTGCTTTCAACATCTCCATAAGACAGACACAAAGAAGAGTACTACTTTGAGACAAAGACATAATAGATCAAAAGTCAAGAACACCCTGAGCAAGTGTAGTAGCTCATCTAAACCCGCTCACTTGGCCACTCTGCTGGAGTCCTGGGCTCTCACAGTAAATGGGAATAAGAATATGTGAAAGAAGAAACATGTGGGTATACAATAAGACAAGGAAATAGCTCCAGAGTAGAGGCACCTTCAATTGAACAAGGAAACATAGCGTGCCTAGATGAGTATAAGAGCATCCAGTCAGAAGTGAAGATGAAGGCCAGGAACCTCTAAACTCAACCCAGTCTACCTCTTCTTGAAAGCACAGCATCATAGCAGAATGGGGAAAGTATATACATATATACTTTATATGTATATATCGATTATAACAAAGAGCATTGCTATCGGTCCTTTTAATAGCAAACTAAGAACAAGCAGTTTCTAAGTCCAACTAGTAGATGATAAAATCATTTTTTTAAACATATATCTCCTGAGTCTTCATTAACTTCCCCAGGGAAATGCTATTTTCATGTGTGAGCAATAATTTAAAAAGATGGCTCCTAGAAATGGTGAAACTTTGGATGGACTGTGGTGATTAGAATCCTATCAATAGCATAGCATTCTTCACTTGTTTAATCGGGATTGTGCACAGTTAAACCAATTTTTAATTGCACAGCAATTGGCTTTGCTTATTAATAGAAAATCCCCTCTCCCTAGCTACAGTTACCTGAATTGGTTTTTCTCAGACAGATGACAGGCTGCCTGTTATCAAGGCCATGCCCCTCCTCTGTCACATGCTAGAACTCTCTCAGCCTTCCTCTGTATCCATGTTGCATGGATGGATGGATGGACAGCTTTCCATCACCATACTCACAACCTGAAAGAATCGCTCATGTAAAAAAAGACCACTTCATCTGGCTTTATTTTAGAGGTTCAAACCAGGACTGGCCCTATTGCTTTAGGTTCTACATCAAGACAAGTCAGTATATCAGAGCAAGGAAGTGCAATTGAGCAATACTTTCTCCTTCTTGGCCAGGAACTGAAACAAGAGTCTTCCTACCTACACAGAACACTCCTACAATGACGTAAAGACCTTCCTATAAAACCTCTTAGAGCAGTGGTTCTCAAGATGTGGAGGATGACTTCTTTGGAGGTTTCATATCAGATACTACCTGCATATCAAATATTTATATTGTGATTCATTATCTAGCAAAATTACAGTTATAAAATAGCAACAAGAGAATTTGTGGTGGGGGTTACCACAACATGAGGAACTATATTGAAAGGACACAGCATTAAAAATATCAAGACTCACTGTCTTGGAAATTCTACTACCTCTAATATCACTAAGAGCTATGAAAGATGCTGTTTGCACATGGATTTGGAGAGATGGCAAATTAAACACAGAAAACTCTAATGCCTATCCTTATGATTTACCATAGGTATATGTCAGTACAGCTACAGTAAATATAGACCCATACATAGGACTTCAAAGCAACTCTTGAGAAGAAATAATCGTCTTGAAAAGAATAATTGAAAAAGCACAGTGATTAATTATCCAATACCAAAAGTTCATCCCTGAAAATATACATATGAGTAGCATTACACAGACTGATCAAGTTATATTTTATAGTATATATGTATACATATATGCTCAATAATAATTAATTTAAAAAGGACTATGAATTTGAAAGAAAGAAGGGAGGATATATGGGAAGCTTTGGATGGAGGAAAGAGGAAGCAGAAATGTTTTAATTTTATTAAAATCTCAAAAATAAATAAATAAATAAAACTAAAACAATAAATAAATGTTAAAAAATGTATGTGTGTTTGGATAAAAGGTGAACACTAATATTTTAATTTTCATTTAATGTCAACAAATTTATGTGAATCTACCAAAAGAAAAATGTCTTAATTTTGTAAAATGACACCAGTGTCTTACAATATGTTGGGGAATATTTACTTAGGGCAGCATAGTCTATAACTCTATAGAGTCAGTGATCAATGTCTCAAGTCCTGAAGTTGCTGGTGAAGTTCTAAAAGTTGAAATAATTTCTATCACATGTTTAATGCATCAACACAACTGGGTATTCCAACTACTCACCAATAAAAGAATATCAGGCTTTCCCACCAGGGCCAGGGCTGTGGAGAGCTTCCGTCTGGTGCCCCCACTGTAAGTGGCTACAGGTTTGTCCACATGAGACTCAAGGTGCAAGCGTCGCACCAGGTCTGCAGCAACCTGGAAGAGAGAAGCTTGTCCATGAACCTTTCTCCATGATGCCTACATGAGTTGGACTGTCCTCTGACTCCTGCTTCTTTCCACCATGTTTGTATTCCTCTCACCCAGAGGACCAGAGGCCTTCCTCACCCTATTTCACTTTATGGAAAGGGAGCAATGGAGAAAGAACAGAGAGAAGAGGGTCACATGTCAGCAGACACTTAGGATGTACGGGAATGGAAATATGAGAACTCTGAATCAATGTTAAGTCTAGATCAGTATCCACATTCTGGTGAGTAGAATAAAGGGGACCCCAAGGAAGGCTGAGAAGGAACTGAATAGAAAAGAAACAAAATGAGGTAGCAAAACCTCAAGGGAACTGGCACTAGAGATAATTGTCTGTATAAACACACCTAAGAAATATCCCTTTTATCATGGTATGCCATCTACATATTCAGAATTCAGTGTACATAGTATTCAGGTTGGGGAAAGGTGAGACTAGCTCTTCACAGCTGTTGGGAACTACCTGATCACTTCATAAGGATGAGACTTCCTTGACCAGAATTTATACACATCCTTGGCCACTAGGCTTAGCAGTGAAACCCTCACCCTCAGGATCACAGCCACTCTTGTCTCCACCATCTCAATCTGTATCATAACACACACCCTGACAACCCACTTACCCTTAAAGTTTAATGTAAATCTCAGTTCTCCCTAATGCACATCAGCTGAGTCTCTAAGACTACACTTAGGTTGGTATTCCCCCGGATAATTTGCCCTAAATCACTTCTAAACTATTTCAAGATCTGTCTCTTATATGGGACCCAATTAGGCATATTCTTTGATTGTTTGTTTCAAACTCTCTGTGCAATATATAGATAGATAGATAGATAGATAGATATAGATATAGATATAGATATAGATATAGATATAGATATAAATATATATATATGGGGGTATATATATATGTATATATATGTGTGTGTGTGTATATATATGTATGTGAATATATGTGTATATACATATGTGTATATATATATATATACATGTATATATATGTGTGTGTATATATATATACACACATACACATATATATAAACATATATACACACACACACACATACACACATACACTTTTTGATATAATTCTTGTGTAGATAAAAGTCTACATTAATTGAGGTATTAATGCAGATATAAATGCAGGTATGTTTTTCAGATATGATTGCATAACCAAACTAATGAAAAACATATATAAGTTCAAGTTTAGAAGGACAAATTTCTTATGATTGTGACAGTTGATAAGTATGTATTTTAAGGCATTAAATAAAACAGTGTTAGGCTAACGTACATGTTTTATGAACATGTAAAACTTAAGGCTAGAATAGGATGACTATGATATGTTACAAACTTCAAAGCATCTTGGATCACATCTTTATCCTAAATTATTCATTCTGCATTGTGTGGCTTCCAGGTAATTTAGAAATTGAGCTAGAAGACACAAGTAATGTACATGGTCAAACAGTGTGAGTGGAGTTAAACAAAGGCACACAGAAACTAAAATTTGAGTAGAAAATGCCATCTCAAGGTTAATCCTTTGTTCTCAATGAAAACATCCAAGCCCTTTCCTCCAGACTGCCTCACAGGAAACATCTCTTTTTTTCCTGTATTCATTCAGCCTAATTATGCCAATTAAAATAAATTGAATAAAAGCCTTTCTGAGCAAATAAAAACTTCAAAATATTTTATCCAGGATTAGCAGACAAATGTGAATAGCTAATTGGGGTGCTGCAGCAAAGACTCCAAGACAGAAAGGCTGTGCTGCAGGGATTAGAAAGAGCCCATGGTGTCCTCGGAATCACAAACCAGAATTGGAAGCAATGTCCCTGGTGATGTTCATATGCAAGATGGAGGGAGGAAGTAGGCTCCCTAGGAGAGGAAGTCTTTGCTTCAGTGAGCAGCACTGTGGTTACACAGATATTTCATACCTTTTGAAAACCAAAACACAAAGAGCTGTAAGACTCACAAAAACAAACAGAAATAGGAAAAGAGAAAATTCGAGTTATCTTTTCAGAGTTTTGAAAATGTTCAAAACATATGTGCATTATGAATGTTTATTGCAATAAAATGCATTTTATTCAGAGGAGGAATGAAAGAAAGCTAATAAAGGGGAGAAACAAAGCAAAATAATGATGAAAAGTGCTGGCTTTATGGCAATGCGCCTCAGAGTAAATACATTCTTAATAAATTTGCCTAATGCTGTTGGTTATTTTTATGAAACCAGAAAATGGTTGTCATATTTTCCTAATTTCACAAAAGGTTAAATAGCGCAGACTACAAATCATAGGGAAGATCCCAGAATGTGCAGGAACAAATGTCTGATCTAATGCTCTGTGAATGTCACTTTCAGAAAATAACTGAAAATGATCTAATGAGAAACATCTTGTCACCATCTTTTCTGCAATCGGCACCCCTAACAAAAAAATGTCAAATGTAATGTCCTAGAAATCGAGGCTCACAAATGCCTCCTAGACTCCAAAACATCATAAACCACAAAAATGTCACTGTTACTGTCCCACAATCACAAAATGTTGTAAGCTTCAAGATCTTGTGCATGTTTTATGTTTGTTTGTGCTTTTGTTTTTGTTATCTCTGAAAGCTCTAGAAATTGTGCTACATTTAGAACTGAAGACTGGAATGCCTTATTTCCATTGCTGAGGCTACAACACATTCAACACACATTAGAACTTTGGGGAATAGCCAGTAGACAAAAAGATTATTCAGAAAAGCATGCACACTCATCAGATTCCTGAGCCAAAGACTGCCCATATGCAGGTGTGATGTCCATATCAAAACTGTTCTGTGAAATTCACAATGAAAATGAGACATTGAGGAGGGAAAAGGAGCCAAGGATTTCTAAAAGGAAGGCCATCCTGTGACCATCACTATGCCAGGGGTCTCCTAGTCAATTGTCCATCACTCAAACTTAGCTCTTTCTAAAACCCATGGCAAATGGGAAAAAGAAATTTAAGATACAAGTTATGTCTACAGAGAAGATGCTGAAAAAATACTCAGTAGCATCCCTAGAGTAATGAGTAGGTATTTACAAAGATAGGACCTGGAAAGGGCCTTCTTCTATCCCGGAGAAAATCAAAATGCAGATTTCACCAGGTTTCACCCCAATTAGTTTTGTTTGGATATATTAGCTCTGGAAAGTTCAGAAAGTTTTCTTACATACCTTCTCTGGCATCCCCGCTTATAACTGCATTCCTGAGTCATTTGATGACGATGTGATACTAAAAGTTTCACCAAACTGGTCAGCTAACTATGAGCTTAAAATGTATCCTCTACATTAAACTGTACAGTGTGAACAACAAACTGGAAATCAGCCCTTCAAAATGCAGAACCTAGACTCAAGTCAAACGAAGAGGTAACCTTTTCTTATCTTAGTAAACATTTGAGGGTTGCCAGTGTAAAAGGCAAGGTTGTAGCTAGGAGAGATAAACAAACTTGAAATTGGTGGATCCCATCCCCTAGAGAACAGACAGTACTCAGTAAAAGGCTGGAGAGAAAAAGGAGTTAGAGCTGTGAAGGTGAGGCAGAAAGAGCTTTTCAGCAAGCACAGGAGGTCTCCTTGAATCATAGGGCACAGGTGGCTGTTTATCCTTCCATGGGCAAGATAGAGAGAGCCAGTTTGAGTGTCAGATGTGTAAGGAGGGGAAAGTGCCTCTTTTGTCTTTGTGGATCCAGGGTTGCACTAGGCAGAATTTACTGGAGCACAGTGGAAAGTAAATAAGGGAAGCACCAGGCTACCGTGGCCGTATAGTCACCCCATACAGTTTCTGCTTCCTTGATCATATACACCAGAAACTCCAGAAATAATCCCAAGATATCAATGGTAAGAGATATTTTGTCCTAGTCTGGTAGCAACCATCAGGGTGGAGTCAATCAAAGCCTATGCTACAGATACCTATTTCCTGACCACTCTGGGTTTCATGTTCCCCCAATTGTAAAACCATGCATACACCTCTTAGCTGCTTTGTTCAGGGTATTAAAACAGACAGACAGTCATGCATGACTAAAGGACAGGATATGTTCTGAAAAGTAATTCTTCAGACATTTCATCACACTGTCAGCCTTAAAGAACTCTTTCAATGCTAGGTAGTAGATGTCAGTCACAGAACATGATGGAACCTCTCAAAAGAATCAGGAGCTATGATAAATACAAGCTTCATGATGCTATTCCCAGGGTATATGGTCTTACCATAACCCATTTTTTAATAAGTAGAAGTAAATCTACACAGCAAAAAACACATTGCAATATAGCAAATATATAAACCAGCAATAGTCAAGCATTATATACAGCCAATCTTGATATAGCTGATGGCAGAGGCTTTTTACAACCACTAGTATTACACAAGTGATATGCTGTGATGCAATTCTTAAGGTGGGTGTGATGTCATCAAGCTAGTGAGGTTTTTCATGACAATTGTATCCCCACCATTATGGGATCCATGGTAGATGAAACATTAAGATATGATTCATGACTACATTAACTAGGTCATCATTTTATGTTATTTAATACTAAAGGGTTCTGTGCTTATTCTGTAGTCCAAATACTCACACATTTTACAGTAGTGAGAAATTGGCTGGGAGAATCACTATGTCCTTTAGGAATACATATAAGATGTGCTGATCTAATAGAAACCACTGCATGAGCAAGAAACAATACTATCTGCACAACCCACTACAACTTCATGAAAGAAATAAAGCTAGTCCCTAACTGCTGAGCGTTAAAGTAACTTCTCAGTGGAGGAGTTCAAAACACAGACCGAAGGACAGTGGGCTATCAGAAGGCAATTGTCTGGGTGACAGAGAGCACCAAGTCTTATTAAGGGAGACTTTTCAGAGGTGCATTCATCCAGACAAAAGAGGCCAGCTTATAGCCACTTGCCAAGAATCTACCTCTTCAATCAAAAACTAACAAGAGGGAGCTGACAGAGAAAATGCCTATTAAAGACTGAGCCAGCAATTAGTGTTGGATGCCAAGAGCTGTGTCTTAGTGGGTCTCCTGCAGGGTGGTCAGTTAGCTGTTTTATTAAGGTGAGTGGTAGGTCAAGGGTCCTACAAAGAAGGGGAGAGATTCTATTCTGGTTTTATTTCTCTATAGAGTAGAAATAAAAGCAAATAGACAAAACCCAAAGACTACAGTATTACATATAGAGTAGAAATAAAAACAAATAGACAAAACCCAAAGACTACAGTACTACAAAAACACAGAGAATAAATTATTGTGGACCAGTGAGTGCAGAGGCTAGCCTACCGTGAATCCTAAGACGTTCCAACCCCTACAGACTCTGATTGAAGAGATACCTATAAGCTCCTCCTCTGTTTTCCTTACTCCTTTTGTAGAACCAGAAATCTAGCAAGGGCTTCACATACTACAAAGAAGCATTCAAAGGGTAGAATGTACCTTAAGAATTTTCTATTCTGATACATCCCTACTAGAAATGTCCTCTCAGCTGTCTGTCAAGGCTATGTGCTTTGATCTCTCCACAGGAAGAAGCAAATCCCCACTTCCCCATTTCACCTGCTCTCTGGCACTCTCACACAGCATATGGGGAGGCCTCAGAGTTTTTTTCAGTGTTCACTGGCCTTTGTTCTCCTGAAGCCACCCAGAAAACACTTTTGGAAGATACGTTTCTCCCGTCTTCCTAAGGAGACATGTTCTTCAATAACTCCTAAATTTCACAAACACTCTGTTCCAGTTTTGCAGTTTCTGTTCCTGACCATCATCTTTAAGCTGGAAAGCACATATTAATACGAAAAAGAGAAAAGCTTAGAGATACAAAGTAAGAGAGGATATTATTTTTTTCTTTACTTAGCTCCTTGCACAGGATGCCTGACTGACATTTTAAAATAGACAATATGAATGTAAATTTTGATGGTGGAAAATAATTTCACCTAAACTCATCTGGTGGTATTGACTTCTTATCCTGGGGTGAAAGAACAGCCTTGGAAGCATAAATGATGGACCAGCATTTCTCAGTGGATCTTTTTCCTCCGGAAAACCTCAAGACTGCTTACCTCTGGGATGTACTGCTTTGGAATTCCACGGAGTCTACAGTAGTATTGAAGATGTTCCCAGCCAGTCAGAAGCTCATCCAGGGCGTCCTGCTGTGGACAGTAGCCAATCAGAATGCCTGCTTTGCCAGCAGAAGCCAGATCCACCATATCTCTGCATACACAAAGAGAACACGCTGAAACAAGTCTTCATGAATACATAATCAAACTGTTCCTTAAATCTGGCAGGCTCAACAATTGCTCCATTCCTAGAGCTAACTAATTTTACACAAATACTTCTACCTAAAGATAAGTGAAAGGTATCAGAAAATGCCATTACAAAATGCATATCTTTGCACATGAAGTATTAAGTTAAAGGGAACTGTAAACCAGCAAACTGTGAGAAAGCTGCTGATCTCACCACAGCTTCCAGATAATGAGATTATAAATGAGATTATTATGTCCTTTGTAAAGGACATGCCTACTTGAAAAGACATCTCTGCACACGCTACTTAGAGGGACTGCTCTAATCACCGAGAAACACAGGAGAATAGATTTCCTTACTAGACACCTTCTCTGCTTTTCAAATCTCACCTCCCCACCAAAAACTCCAAACCCCTGGCCTTTTGATAAAACCTATGTATAAGTTTCATTCTTCCAACTGGCCAGTTGATCACCCTCTCTCTTCCCCTTCCCTCTGTCTTTATTTTCTCCACATCTGTGTGTGTGTGTATGTGTGTGCAGATATATATATATGACATCGTTTTGCTTCGTGAAACACTTGTGTGGGTATATATATATATATATATATTTTGACTTGGTTCTCTGGGGCTCTAGCAAGGATCCTAAGATAGTAGAATGCAAAACTGTTTCTTCTCCCTCCCAGTAGCAACACATGAATCCAGCACACTCATGGGTTTGTGTGTGTGCGTGCATGTGTGTGTGTGTGTGTGTGTGTGTGTGTGTGTGAACATATGTGTGTCAAACACTGAGTTTCATATTTAGCACATGATATGTGCATAACAAATGGCTGTCATAGAAATCTTCCCACAAAGAAACCATTGTCAATAGTGGACTAATCCTTAAAATTTCAGTTGAAGATTTTATAATTCAATTTAACTAATAATAATTGTACATAAATTTGTATTGAGAATATGAAATGTAGGAAAAAAAAGTTAATTGACCCATGCAAAGGTATTGAAATTTTTCCATATCTTTGGTCCTCCTTGTCATAGTGTTCCCATTGGGAGCAGCAGGCACCAGCATGACAAACTTGTTGTGACTGACCCAACAACAAAGTCCAGCATTTATGAGAGGTCATACTCTGTTCTATAGTTTTATTTTATAATGTGCCAAATCAGGAGTCCACCACTTATATTAAGACCATGAAGACGAATTTCACCCATTTCAATCTAATGAACCACCTTCTATTGTCCCTGCCAAACCTCAGGGGCAGTGGTGTTCTTGTGTTCTACGACTTTACCTATGTCAGAATGTCCCAGGGCTGAAGGGTTCTTGGAGGAAGCATGGAATAGCTTCTTTCACTTAATGGTATACACCTAAGTTTACTTCATGCCCTCCTGGATGTATATGAAACCCCAAAATTAATATGTTGAAAACTCATCTTCCAAGTAATGGTATTAAGAGGTGGCACTTTTGATAGGAGAATTACATCATAAACATGGGGATCTCAAAAATTGGTGATAGTGATGTTTAATAAGAATTGATCTGACTGGCTTAAGAATAATGAAAAAAGAGGCCATGAATTTGAAAAAGAGCAATGAGGGTTATTTGGGAGGGTTGGAGGGGCAGAAAGACTGTAAAAATCCAATATTAAAAATGGAAAAATAGTTAAATAATAATAAATAAATAAATAAATAAATAAATAAGATATCAGGACATTAGGAAAGTGCTACTACTGAGTGAATCTGTGAGAGCATTTCCAGAAAAGTCTGGTTCAGGAAGGTACCCTTGGAGCAGGGGAGTATTCTCCTACCTTCTTGAGGGCAAGAGAAAACCAAAAAGCAGAAGGAGGCAGATCCACCTTTGTCTCCCTCCTTCTCTCCTTCCCTGTCTCTCCCATCTCTCTCCTCCTCTTCCTTCCTTTCCTCCCTCTTTACCCTCCTCTTTTCTTCCCTCTTCCTCATTTCCTTTCCCTTCCCCTCTCCTCTTCCCTCTCATTCTTTCCTTCCCAGAGCTGGTGCAGCCTCTTCCTTCCACCTCTAGGCTTGAGAGTTCTAAGAACACTCAGGACTTTAGACTTCAGAGTTTTCAAGTGAGAGTGACAGCAGCCATTTCCCTAGATCTGGGTATGAGGACTTGAACTGAACCATACTGCCAGCATTCTGAGTCTCCACTTGATGAATGGCAAAGGCTCCACAGCCACCTGAGAGAAATTCTCCCAACAGAATACATCTCTTTTCTCTTCTACCCCCCTTCCTTCCTACCACTTCCTTTCCTACTGCATCTTCTCTGGAGAATTCCGACTGGTTTATTATCTTTACAAAGGATGGCTGGGAGTTCGGGGCTGGGACCTCATAGTCTAGTTTTTCCTTCTACCATGGAAGGACAGAGCAATGAAAGCCCATGTCTGAAGCAGGTCATTTTCACCTGACCTGTGTCTAGTAGGACCTTTCTCTTACTCTACTGCTCAATAATGCTGTTGTTGCTACACAGTCACTTTCATAGCTCCCATGGTTACTCTTTGCTCATTCTTGCATAGAAAATGAGACTGTCAAGGAAGGATGTCATCTTGGATTTGTAGTCTGATAAATAATAAATACATTTTACATCATGCCTGTCTGTGAGATATTTGTTTTTTTCCATGCAAAAATGCAAAGGTTAAATGAAAATTCAAGTTTCAAGTATCTTTCAATATTTCATTACTAACTAGGGAAAGCCATTATATTATATGTGTATATGTATATATATATATACATATATATATATATATACATAATTATGTTTTGTATGTGTTTTCTATAGTAGCAAGCATGTTACTTTAAATTCCTTATCAGAGTTGAGGCCAACTTGGGCTTTGTTTTTTTGTGTATATGACTCTAAGTATTTTATAATTAAAAAGAAATCAAGTCCTTAACTAAAACTATTCAGAAAAGTCTTGGCCCATGAAACATTGGACAACTGGCTCAAATGCAGGCCATATCCAGGTAAAGTTTAGCAGTGATAGGCATACAGAAGGAAAGTCTACTGCAGTAAGTAAGCTCTCATGTTACTGAAGCTCGGGGCTTTGTAACAGATGAAGACAAGGTGCAGAAGTGGTTCCTGAGAGGCTAAAGGGATATGCAGAGCTGTACTATTCCTTAGATATAAAAAGGAGATGCAGTCCTACAGAGTCAGTCAAGGATTGAAGAGCCCATACCAGAGAAAAGGAAGAGAATCTGTAACTAAGGCTCTCCTGCCTGGGGACAGTGGACATAAGTAGGAATGAACAGCCTGGTACCCAAATCTCACCAAATGTAAAGCACTCTTTGAAGTGGAATGAGTAGATACTAATGGAAATAACAGTGGTAAAGGCATCAGCAACAATGAAACCTTGGCTTTGGAACTTAGGTAAGGAATTAGAGCTCATTGGTGTGAAAAGGAAGAGTGAAATGGAAAGTCCAAGGAGCCTATTCATTTGATCCCAACATTTGAGACTCGCAACGACTTATAAGCACCTTGCCACCTCAAATATTTTACGATAACTCAAAGAATACTAGGGAGAATTATATTTCCTTTTACCTAAAAGGCTCAGTAAAAACATATTAATCATCTTGATCTGAAACACCAAGGAAATGGGAAAAAATTAACCTAGATCATGAAGAATGATAAAACAGAAACTAAATAAGTAGGTAAAATAGAAAAGACAAAACAGTAATGAAAACTTGCAAACTCACAGCTTAGGATTTGGGGAAAAAATTCTGTAACTCCAAACTTGAGGATACACTGGCCAAGAACAACAACAACAAAAAGATTCACATGATTAAAATTGCAACATTCATTTCTGTTAATACATAGAAGCAGAGAAGGTTTTTATGATCAATGAGAGATGATCCATGTGAGATGAGCAGGTACCTAAGAATAAACAAGCCACTGAATATGTTCAAATGAGGGAGAACAAACTTTGCCAGATGCACGGGGAAGTAGGTTGAACAAGTACTTTTTAAATTGCCCACAATTTAACCCAGAATGAGATAATTTCAGTAGTGAGTTCTAGCAAATGTTTGAAGACTAACATCAATCCTTCCCAGGCAGTTTCAAACAAAGAAGAGACAAGTACAACTCTGAAATAGTTTCAAAAGAATCATAACATCCAGATAATGAAACCAAAGACATGAGAGGGAAAGAAAAATCTGCAATTTATTAAAACTACAGATGTATAAATTCTTATAAAATGCACATGCTCATCAACTAACAATCATGTTTTAAAATGAAAATATTATAAATAAAAAATGTGTTACTGCCAGCTGTGTTTACATATGTATGTAATTCTACAACTTCAGAAGTAAAAGCAAGACAGCCATAAGATCAAAACTGTGTTGAGCTATTTATCAAGTTCCAAGCTATTGTAACAAGATCCTGCTGAAGACAAAAAAGAAAAAAAAAAAAGCATTACTAATTTTTAATTGATCAATGAATGAATGAATGAATGAACATTATAACTCCAACTGGTCTACCTTAAACATTCTTAGGATTCAAATTAGCCTGCTCTTGAGCACAGTAGAAATATTATTACTGCATAATACTAGCCTTGGAAGAGATGAAAATGCAATATACAGTTTATAATTAATGTACATTTCTGTCCTACCATCATAGAGATGAAAAACTATGCTTAGAACCTTTTAGGTCAGAAACCATGTGTGTAAGGAAACCAGGGACCCCTAACAACAGTAGCAGGGGTTGTTCCTGAATTTGTTGCCTGCTTGCCTCAATGAGAGAGGGTGCACCTAGTCCTGCAGCAACTTGATGTGTGTATGGTAAGGGGAATGGATGAGTGATACCTAGAAGAGGGCTCCCCATTCTCACAGGAGAAGGGGAGGGAAAAATGGGGAGAAGAATCCACCTGAGAGGGTACTGGGAGGAGGGGGGCTGATATTGTGATTTAAAGTGAACAAACAAATAAAATTAATAAAAATTAATTTTTTACCTATAATAAAAAGGAAATCAAATCCAGTAATACATGCAGATATGTGCTAGATATAATATCTAATAAAGACATATAATAATATATAATATAATAGATGTAATATATAATAGGATATATTAGCTGCAAGAAAGATAAACCCAATGAATACAAAGTTTGTTTAATATACTAAAATTAATTCTTGCATACTTCATTAGAAGCAAACAAACATCATATACCATCCAAATAGACAAAACACAGCATTTGACCAAATCTAAACTAGAAATAAAAAAATGTTTATTAAAAAACACTTTTGTAGGAACTTCTCTATTTATATGGTTCCAGTTATATTGAAAGACAGATCTATAGAAGCAAAATTAGGTTCATGGTTGCTGGTAGCCAGGAAAGGGAGTGGCAGAAAGAAAGTCTAAGGGGTGCAGTATGTTTTGAAGGTGTTTAAAGTACTCTGGGATTAAATATTGAAAACAATCGCATAACTTTATGAATATAACCACTACATTACACTTAAGATTATAAACCCTGAAGTATGTGAATTCTATCTAAATAACTCATAGCAGCATCAGTAAAAGAACACTATACAAATATCCTGTGGATGTATTTGTAGCCCTTCATACCGGCACTCCATAGATGTCTTCATGCCTGTAGCAGTGATGTTCATTTCAATATGTGCCAATACTAATGGAGGAAATAAAACCATCACATGAAATAATATGGGTACTAACCATGTCGTTAACGTAGGATTGTGGAAAAGAAGCTACCCATAAAATATTTGTGCATGTTGTACAATTTCATTTTAATAAAACCTACAAACAAAAATAATCTATGATGACTAAAGAGTTTATATGGTCTAAAGGGGAAAATGTCAGAGCTGCCAAGAACACTTTACTGACATATTGGCATACAGTGGTGAGAAAATGCATAAGATCCTTCAACTTAATAATTATCGTATGAAGGAATTATATGGCTTAATTTTAAAGTTCATATCTTAGGGGATGCTGCTAATCTCCATGTGTTAATTTGAAAATATCTGCAATTTTAGAGTTAAAGAGTTTTTTTTTGGGGGGGGGGGGAATTCTTCTACAATATTCTTCTGTTGGCTGGCTCATCTCAGCTGCAAGGCACTATTAGGCAATGAACAAGGTTTCATGTAAATTATCTGGCCAGCTGGGTGATATGGAACACATGTGGTCAATATTCTCATTGTTACTGACTCTAGACACTTTCTGTCTCTGCCTTGAGCATAGCCAGTATGTACTATTTGTATATTGATACATTTGAGCTCTAAAACATGGAAATAGCTTAGAACAGGTACCCCAGGAGCCCAGCCACACAATGAGCCTACTGTCTTCCATCTTCACAGTTAGCCTCCTCAGTACAGTACAGTGGCTTATTGCTAATCGTGATTTTACAATTCAATTAAGCAGAGAGCTTTTCCCTATCCCCAGAGCAGGGCATGCTCCTTCTCCTGCTTTGTAAAGATTAGCACATTTCCTTTGCAGCGAGTAGAAGCGCCCTTCACTGGATAAAGCTTTTTCCCAGGACAACAGTTGTATATTTTTTTTTCTGTTTTATTTTTTTAAATCTTCAGATAAAAGCCAGCACCTCCAAAATTTTAGATACTTTTTTAAACCACTGAGCTATACCCTAAGCCACAAGATATGCAGCAGTTACTGTGAAATGATATCTACATTTGGAAATAGTTTGGTATATAGCAAAGCCATACAGTCTGTTACACTAGAGTAGAGCCAGTACTTTAGTCAAACTCATGACACGTCAAGTCAAGCATGATTTTTTCCTAGCTGTATTTACACTTGTTTAATTTCTGATGTATTTTTTATTTTTATTTTATGTATACAAACATGCTGCATAAATGTATGTCTGTGCACTATGTGCATGCAATGTCCACAGAGACTAGAAATGAGCATCAAATCCCCTGGAAATAGAGTTATAGATATTTTGAGCCACCATGTGGGCATTGGAAAAGGAAGGCATGCCCATTGAAAGAGTAGCCAGAGGTCTAAACTGCTGACCTATCTCTCTGGACCCTCATTAGTGTAAATACCTGAACCTCTATAAGAATTTCCTTATCTGAATTTTGGGGAAAGTATGATTTAGTAAGGACAACAGCTACAGTTAAAGTCTTAGTAACCAGAACTGCTTTTTCAGTAATGTGATACTCTGGCCCATGTGGAGACACAACAGGAATAGCCCTATGCAGATTGCATACAAAAGGATGTGGTAAGATAATGGGGCTTGAGCAAAGCAAGAGTTAATGACCCATCCAGAGATCATCTTAACTGACTGAGAAGGTGAGCTTATTTATTTAAGTCCCTTCATCTAACTCAGAGGGATGCTAACCACACACTTCTTAAATCAGAATCACTGTCAATCATACTTCTGCTATTAGGAAATGCCCCCAGCCATTTCACAGTTTGCACACGTTTGCACTTGGTTATCTCAGCCTAATAGAGAAGGTCATAACATTCTGTATGCTTTATGCTTCAGCACTACTTGGAAAGACAAGACATTTTTCAGAGTTGGATCTGACATAAAAATGAACTTCAAGTGGCTTTCATCATGATGCATTTCAACTGTTTTTTTTTTTCCTTTAATTAATGGCACAACAGTTCAAAAAACCCTAGAAATTAAATACAAAACTCAGAAGAACCTTCTGTGAGGTCTTTGCAAAGAGCTTTCTCACTCCGGGTATTTAATTTTCTTTATATTAGCAGCAGTCTGTAAACTGTCAAATAGTTAATGAGAGCAAAAGGCTGTTCAGTGGACCTGGCATGATTTGCTTTCCAGAACTTCAGTGTTTGTACTTTGCTTGCTTTTCAAACACTTACTTAGCCTCCACGGCCCACATTTACCTGCAGGTTTAACCCCAAATTTGCCACACATTTTATTATCAGGTGACTGGGTCTGGCCTGATAGGAAGGTTTATGTGTGTCTTCATGGATGCCCCAAAGTAACTGGAGCTATAAATGAAGCAGCAGAGTGTTATCAGAATATGGTAATTTGTGATGCTTTACCTATTAAATATAGATCAAGACTGTATAACTGAAGGCTGGAATGCATTCATATCCTACATTTAAGCTACAACTCACACACCACCTGTGATCTTGTCTAAAACAGGGAGAATTTTCTCAAGCCTTTTAGATGGGTAATTAAGTAGTAATATACATGCAACAGGAGAATAAAATCATTCTTTTAGGAGGTATTTAAGGTTTAAGTCTTTCTACATTTAACCCCTGTATACATAGCTAAAATAAAATCCACCAAGCAGACGGGCATGGTGGCACAGGCCTTTAATCCCAGCACTTGGGAGGCAGAGGCAGGTGGACTTCTGAGTTTGAGGCCAGCCTGGTCTACAAAGTGAGTTCCAGGACAGCCAGGGCTATACAGAGAAACCCTGTCTCAAAAAAAAAAATCCACCAAGCAAATAAATACCCTTCTAAAATTATATAGTCATAAACAATAACATTTTCATATTGCTGTTTTTCCTTCTAGCCCATCAAGAGAATACTATAAATCTGGGGCAACAAAACATCTCATTAAATGATGCATATGCTTTTTGAATATCAGTTGCAATTTTTCTTGTGTGCATTACTACTGTAATATTTTGGTAACAAAATATCATGGCCAAAACAAAATTATGGAAGGAAAAGTTTATTTTAGCTAATGACTTCAGATAGATAGTTTATGATAGCGAAGGATGCATAGTGGCAGGTGAGATCAGGAAGCTGAGAGATTACGTTTTTATCCACACAGGAAGCAGAAAGTACAAATGAGAAGTGGGGTGAGGCTATATCCCCCAAAGCCCTCCACAGTGGCATGCTTCCTTCAACAAGACTATACTTAACAATAACACTAACTAGAAACCAAGTACTTGAAAACATAAGATATGAAGGGTAGTTTTTATTCAAACCAAAGTTCTATTTAATATCCTTTTCAAAGACTAGGTTAATATCTCATAAACATATCTTCAAAGAAAAATGTGGATATGCTTATCACCCAATGCACTGTTACTAGAATTTCATGGTATGTTTCTGTGAATCAAAATGGCATCACTAATGACACATGTAGGCTCTTCAGAAAGCATTAACTTAGTTCCAAGATCTCAGCACCCCAAGTTGTCATCACATTTAATAGCTTTTTGGATAATAAACAATAATGTCACTATAGATGTAGTAGTTTCCTGGAATATATAACATACACATATTATTTTCAAATATATATAATCGAGTCAAATTATTATATACGTATTACTAATTGTACAATAAATATTGCCATGAAATTTTATTTACTCATTTTTGTATTTAATTATGGATGTGTATGTGTTTGTGTGTGTGTTTGTGTGCATGTGTGTGTGTGTATGTGTATATATGTGTATGTGTGGTGTGTGCAAAAGACTGCAGTGTCTACGGAGATCAGAAGCTATCATTAGATTCTCTCCAGCAAGAGGTAGAGGTGATATAAGCTGTCTGGCCAGGGTGGTTCCTCTGCAAGAGTTGTATATGTTCTTAACTATAGAGGCATCTCTTTAAGAAAACATTTAAACTTTAAATGCCTGATATTTAAAAGCATCAACTTAACATTTTAGAATGAGTTTTCCCATAAGGAAATGCTTTAAACTATCTTTTATAAGAAACTGGAGGGATGGAAAAGACAGTACAACTACTCTGTACCCCGTTCAGAGACAAAGAAATCAAAATTTTATTTTTTTATTAAAATGGGATGTAAAAGTGGTACGTTAGAGACTAGAGATATGGTTCAGTGGCTAAGAGTATGTGTTACACTTGCAGGGGGTTCAGTTCCCAGTACCCATATTAGGCAGTTCACAAACATATATAATTCCAGCTCCAGGGAAGCCACCGCCTCTGGCCTGTCTGAGCACAGACACACATGTGTACATACCCACATACAGATGCAAAAATATACACATAATTATAAAATAAAGCCTTTAAGAAATTCTAAATGAACAGTATATATTAATCAACTTTTGTTACTATAGCAAACTGTACCATCAACATAATCAAAAGAGGGGTTATTTTGGCTGGGAACTTTGGTGGTTTCAGTCATTGTTTTGATCGTTGGTGATAATTCATGATGAGAGAATATGGCAAATTCAGCAATCCACCTCATGACAGGAAACCAGAGGGGAAAACAAAGTAGATGCCAGGGTTTCTCTGTCTCCCCCAAGGATATAACACAAAGCACAGAAGGCCTCCTTCTTACCCACCTCTTAAGAGTCTCATCATTTCCCAGAAGTGCCAAGTTGGAAACCAAAATTTTCCCCAGAGTCTTGGGAGAATCTGAAGATCAGAACACTAGCATACAGCCCATTCTGTGTCAAAACCTCAGAAAGACTATTTAAAAGGCAAGTTGAACATAAGCTGTTGTGCAATGAGGAATATGAAAATGTCTCAAAGTTAGAATATTTTTCAGCATTCCCAAAGCTTTGCAGAGATTCCAAGCATTAAATTCAAGTTGATATTGTTCTATAAGCTTAAAGTGTATAGACATCAAACTGAAATTATTAGGATGCTGTAAGATGACCTAACTTATGGGAACATCATGGTAAATGTAGTTTGTTATTTAGTGGAATGTCACAGGAAGCATGGCTCTGTAAGTAAAATAATTGCAAACTATGAAACAATTTCATCACCTTTGAAAAACTACAATATTTCCATGTCATTACTAAAGATGATACTAGATATTTGCTTTTCATGCTATATAAATTTGCCAACTACCTCCTATATTTTTGGAAAATAAATCTTATATAAATGTCATAACTTTATGTCTGTCAGTCTCAGAATGTAAACACATATTTTACACTTCTTCCTAGAAAGAACAAAAAGATGAAAAGGACAAAGATGTATTTCTCCTTTTAAAACTAAAGTTCTACAGGGAAATTAAAGCTAAATATAAAATAAAGTTTAATAGTCAAAATCGTCTCCTGTGGTCTCCTTTTCACATTCTCGGCCATCAGTCAACACTGAGTGCTTTACAAACCCTGCCTCTAGCTTCTTACCTCTGTCCACACCTCATCTTGCTATCTGAGACTCTGCATGGGAAGCTCCAGAGCCCAACTGAGATAGTGTTCTCTGTTCTCCTTCTCTGCCTCCTCCATGTGTGCCTGTGCTTCATGTCTCGTCTCTCCTCTACCTACATACCAAGGAAGAAAAACTAGACATATGTTTTCACACTTGACATAGTCAGATTTTTATCCCAAACTAGATCCTCACTAAGAATGACATCTCTAAGTATTCTCTAAAATACTCACAGAATAAAACAAAAACTAACAGAAAAGAAAGTGACGGGATAATTTGAGTAGGTGAAATAAGTGATAATAAATAAGTCTAAACCCAAGAACATTTTGTTAGGAGAGCGGGGACAAGGACAGAGGTGCCAAGCTTCACACTCAGGTTTTAGGGATCAAAATGTTGCACTGCTATATCTTGAGAGTCAAACTTTTGTAAAGTTCAAATGAACATCACAGGATCAGCTTGGATTACCATACTGATGCAAGGCTTTTTAAAAAGCCATAACACTAGATATTGCCTACTCAAGTTTATCGCAATGATGGTTCAACCTCCAGTGAAGCAGGTCAAGGAAGCAGGTTTAGGGTTTGCTTTCACTGTTCAATGATCAAGCATTAAGTAGAAACAGATGGTCATAGACTCTTGGTTATTTGAAGGAAAAAAGATGGACAATATTTTTGAAAATTAAAAACTGAGATCAGTATTAATTCTCAGATTAATTTAAAACAACAACAACAACAAAAATATAGGGCATACATAGGGCTGGGATGTGACATAGTAGTGAAGTGTTTGCCTTGCATGCATTGAGACCCTTGGTTCAATGCCAGGAATATATTTTTTTATGTTTTATTTTTCTGAAAAAGAGAAAACTTGGTAAAACATATATATTTAAATTATAGTTTTAAACATAATCCTGGAAGTACTCAATAAAATGAATTAAGTATACATAACTCAAAAGTAGAGATATTAAGCTAAGAAAAAAAACAAGGTAAATTAAAAGAATTTCATAAACTAGTTGGCCAAAATTTAAAATAAATATTAGTTTTCCTTCATAACCAATTTAAATGGGCAAAAAACAGTCATTGCCTTATGAATCACATAAATAAAAAGAGATGCACAGAATAAGCAATGGGTAGGATACATCAGTTGAATGAAGTCTGTAGAAAGCAGCTGTTGTTAGTGGAAAGTCAGGATGTTCTCCTAAGTAATAAAACTCAAATTTTTACACGAACTGGTAATTATAGCATTCTTTATGTATTTCACAACAGGAAAAAAAACTAATGGCAAAGAACTTTGCCTTGATGTTAAAATATTATAAAACATAGCCTTTAAGAAAAAGATAGGCACACAGTCAGAGAAATTAAAATAAATTCAAAACTAAAATCATATAAACTTATATGAGGGTACATTAGCAAAGACTGACTATGACTATCTAATCAATGTTACCGTACTTTATGTGTAACTGTTTTAGAAGATTGAAATAGAAGTATTATTTTGATCCTTATATAATAAAAACTTAATTAGGATTTAGCTAAACAAAACCCAATAGAGTATCTGAATTATCACCTAGGGTAAATTCTACTGTTGAGGTAAAAAAGGCTTTTCTAAGCACTAGCCTACAGTTATAATAAAACGCACAAGCTAAGGATTATAAACATTTGAATGACTGAAAATGAAAACCTCACTGATGTCATTGCACCTTGATCATAAAAAGAGAGCCGCTGCATTAGATCTTCCTTCACATAATTGTTCCCATTTGGTGTTAAGTAGCAAAAGTATACAGTTTATTAGCATTGGTGGGTCTTTGGAGAGACTGATGTGTCTTGTTTTGTCCTTTGTTTTTGTCTTATTTCAGAATGCAGTGTTTCTGAACACAGCCTAGAGACAGAATGTGGCTACACTTATTTCTCACATTGCCAATAGATACAACATCTGCAGGATGCAAGTTCAAGTATCTTAATGAAACGAGAGTGGAAGAGTGGGGCTAGAGAAGGACAGGAGAAGATGATACAAGAGAAGAAGACACAGAAGCTTTATACTGTCTTCCCTGTGGAGACTATGGTGGCTTCCCAGGATGCGAATAAACACTAAAAGTAGGGTGGGGCGTACTGTACAGATGAATTCTACATTGTCACATGGGTGATGGACAGTGTTGCATATCTAATAACCCAAGAAAGAACCATAGACCAAAGAATGAATTCCATCTGAGTCCAGCTTGGTGAACCGATCAATTTGTCATCTGACCTGAGCCAGAAGGGAAGTTACTTGAAGGATCATGGGGAACTGAAAGGCAGTGAAAAGCTCCACCCTATGCACGCATGGCAACTCATGAAGCTCCTCAACAGAGCAGTCCTAGCCCAGTCAGCCTTCATCGCTCACACATCCTAGAGGCTCCATATCACCTGCAGCTGAGAGGCACGAGAAAACAATAGCTCTAATCTCAAGTGAGGTGGTGATGACTCCCCCACTCTTCTACAAAGGAATGATAAGCATCTCAATATAGTTACCATAGGGCATCACAGTAATGTTCCTTTATGATGCCTGAGGAAAACAGCCCTAGAACAACATAGATAGATGATCTGTATAGATACTATGAATCAGCTAGTACCTTCATCTATTGTAAAAATAAAAAGAATGTGCACGCACATGTGAGCACAGGGATGCACACACACTTTCATAAGATTTTTATTTGAAAGTGAAAGAGACACTAGAGGCACTACAAAGAGTCTGAAACTTAGAAAACTACATGACAAGCTAAATTTTCCATGAAAAACTTCAGATTGTTTTTTGGCAGCCATGCTACAGAAAGGGTTACTTTAATTCATCTAACTGAGAACTTCAGGGGTGAACAGAGAAAGATTCCTGATAGAACAGTCTCTCACAGAATCTACCAAGTGCTAATCTCATACCTCCCATATTTCAAGATCCATGTATCAGTGTAGGCAATGGCAAAAAATTGCCAAGTGCTCATTATGTTTCAGGCATAGATGACCTAGTATACTCCAAATGTTTTGGCTGTGATATACTTTTGCATCAGTCTCTGAAGAAAGTAATTTTATCTCATTTTTAACATCCAAATCACATTGCTAGTGCATACAAACATAAGGAGTCAAAACTCATTAGAATCAGTACATAAAGCAATGAGTTTTAGGTAAAATAGGACTGCTAAGTCATAGGTGATTAGCAAAGCAGCCATGTTCTTAACAGCATCACCAAAGAGAATGATCAGCTCAGTCACACTGGACTCTTTAATATTACCGTTACCATAAATGTTAAAAAGGAATACGGAGAAATACAGTTGACACTGAGAAAAATTTAGTTGCCACCAACGTCAAACTGTGACTAAAGCACAGCTTGCTATTTCTGTGTCACAGATTGTTCCCTTGTGAAATAAAAAAGACAAATCACTCACTGACAAACTAATATAGTAAACTCTGCTATATACAAGTATATGGAGTCAATCATTTGGGTACCACAGACCTAAGTGCATTGTGGATATTACCTTCTGGACACAAAAGGATGATACACATACACACACACACACACACACACACACATACACACACACCTGGAGGATTCACAGTATAACAAACTCAGTAATTAAAAATCCAAACACCATGATATGTTGGCAGAGATATGGTCAATGTTCAGTCCTAGGACAAACTTAAGAATAAACTTTCTCTGTGTTCATAGAACCAATACTAAAGGAATTCAGAAATGGCATGCTTTGTTGGATATGCCCTAGGTTTCTAAGGGCAGGAACATCTGAAGGTAAGTTCCCACTAAAAGTATTTTCCATGAAGTTTCCAGCTTATATAACATACTAATTCACATTTGCAGATTAGAAGTCATTACATGAACTGCATAGATGTAATATACAAACTTTCAGACAGCTGTGGCATTGGAAAATGCAAAGACAAAAACAAGGCATTTCATGCTTGTGTTTTACATTTGATTCCCACCCTCAGAGGCTTCTCTGTTCATTAAAGGAAACAGTTCCATATTGGAAGACTCTTAGATAATAGCAGAATGGAGATCTATAATAAACCAGGACCTCAGCTTAGCTTTTGTATTTAAAGTCTGAGAAGTAAGTGGTTTCTTCCAATGCCCCCTTTTACTGAGCATTATCTCCTAATTAACAAAATGCTTAAGGACAGTTCTCTGCAAGGAGGCTTAACAGAATTTTCTTCATACCACTCTGTAATATTCTCAAGATGGTTTCCCAAGATGGTTTAATTATGCTGACACACCCCATAGGAATATGGGGAGATATTTATTGGTACAAAACAATATCCTAATGAAAAGTAACAACTTAGTGGCATATCCTTATAACATGCCTCCAGAATGTTATACACACAAAATGTTTTCCATTAAAAGTTTTATATATATATATATATATATATATATATATACATACATATATATATATATATATACACACACACACACACACACATATATATATATATATATATATATATATACATACATATATATATAATGTTTTCCACTAAAAATCACATGTACAATATTTACCATTATAAATTAAATACACACACACACATACACACAAACACACTTGCACTAACCTTATTAGTCTTAAAAGGGTACACTGGGTCCAGGATGACAAAAACTACTGCATAATATAAATTATACCAGTAAGTTACCATGTTTCATCTGCATTTGCTATCAGCAGACTCTGAGAACAAGAACTGCCTGTTTTCAGACTCAACCATATTATCTCCAGTGTCCATGTAGAGTCCTTACCTTGGAGCAGGTTGCTACCCTGACACTATGACACAGCCTAAGGGAATTAAAAGCATTGCTCCTTGGAGAACAATAGAAGGTAAATCATTTCCAGCCGAGACTCTTATGCCTGCAAGAGGGAGCAAGAGGTCTGAAACTCATCGGTGGATCAAGGGTTGGAGAAGACACTCCCCAGATCTCTCTCAATCAGGAACTTGAGCATGAATGTTGAAGTAAGGCCACTTTTCTGCCTGAATTTGATTTTCAAGCACTCTCTTTGATGGTGTTTTGTTTGCTCTCTCTAGATTGGTCCTGACTTTTCATTTGGAAGGTCCACTGAAGAGAAAACAAACTCACCTTGAATCTACATTAGGAGTTCTAGCCAGCTAATGCCTCTGGCCTTCCTCAGTCATTTTTGAGGATATATCAGGCACATATACCTGATATAATGATGTTACCACCTTCATCCTATTTGTTCTTTTAGATTTGTTTGCTACATACTTAGTAAGTTTGTTCATTCAAAACTGAAAATAGGAATATCAATAGTCTTAAAGATTGTTCTTTGGATAGAACACTCACATAAAGCAATGAACTATAGATACAAAGCAAATATACACAAAGTACTGAGCATTGCACTCAAAAGCTGAGATCACTTCAATGTGTGCCTGTTCGGAGTGAACCCACTAAGAACATGGGTAGCCCTACCTGCCATGGGGGACAATTAATGTACCTTGGTGATCTTTATTGTGCCCACTGAAGGCAGTGCTGCCAGCTAAATAAATGTAGGAGCCTAGGGCTGGTTTACAATCTTGGTCAAATCTTCCATAGAACAGAACAGATACCATTTTGTTTTGCTTTAAAGAACTAGCAGTTTTCAATGAGATGGTACTTTGTTCTAGAAAAGGACAATTTACATGAGAATATGATGATGTGACAAACTCATGACTGAGGACAGGCTGGCTTAGAAACCTAGAAGAGTAAAGACAGGCAGTAACATGAAGACAGCTCAGAAGTGCTAAAAGCCTGACATAGTATCAGTTGAGAAGCTGAGAAAAAAAAATGAATGCAATATATCACCAGGATTATATTAGAGTTCATGTTCGGGAATGTGTGCAAATACTGTGTATACAGACAGCGTACAGACACACCCTCACATGCACGCATAGATATGTGGAATTTTGGTCTCAGAACTGAGGACTACAAGGATAATCACTTAAAATTAGATAGGATTTTCCTTCATTCTTTTCCTAACTCCAGCATCGTTGCACTTTTATCTACTTTTAAGTGGAAGAAAAACCACAACTGGCAAGCAGCTCCTATTTGGAGAGCTTATACTACAGCTACTCTAATCTCATCTGCAAGTCAAAAGGAGGATTGGGCTTTTGCAAGCAGTATGCGAGCTCCATGTACTTTTATTTTGGTACTATACATGTTTATAGGAAGCAGAGCCATTTGTCTATAAATTCTAAAGTGCTATGCCCATAACACTGAGCATTTCGATGATGTTATAGTAGTTAATAGTTATTGCTCACATGAATTCTGTAATAGTGGTCATTTACGAAAGGAGAAAACCACAGCCCAAACCAAATAGCTGTCCCAGTTACATGTGTTAAAAGGTAGTGATCTTCAGAAATGCTGATCTAAAGTCTCAAGCAAAAGCCTTGTGTTTCAGAAGAAATTTGGAACCATTTATTACTTAATTGCCTCATAATCTAGTACATACAAGTAGTACACGATTTGGAAATAAAGCCTGGATAAGCAACCAATATAAGCTACAGTCCTCCACCTTGATCATTGTAGCTGCTGAAACACCAGCCTGCTTTTATCCACGACATTCCTCTGCTGTTTTCTGATTATACTCTGTCAGGCCAGGTGTTGTCCTGTGCCCTGAAAAAGACTCTGTCATATGGATCCCTCCATAGGCAATAACAGAAGCCCTCTGTATACATCTGTGCTGGCTCAAAGGCTCTGGAGTTGTCTCTGATATTACTGAAAAAATAAGTTTCTCTCTTTAATTTATTGTAATGTAATTTTCAATACCAGAAGCCTCCAGCGGCTACTATTTTGAAGACTGAATCTAGTTTTGTTTACCTTGACTGCAATCTGCCTTTTCTTTTGCATTTTTAAAAGTTTGTCTTCATTCTGGAGATTTTGATTTCACCACATAATGATATTATGAAGGCATCTTATTTTAATGCAAGAGAAGTATGTTTGCTTGGTCTAAGGAGTCATCTGTTTTATTAATACTGGAAATCTTCCAGCCATTATTTCATCGGATGTTGTGTCTCTCTCCCTGTCTCCTCCATGCTCAGCCTGAAAGCTAATTAAACTTCTTTTGGACCTCATCTTTATTCTCTCCTTATTCATTTGTTTATTTCTGAGATTGACCCAGGCTGGCTTTGACCTTAAGGTGATGGATCCTCTTGGCATAGCCTCAGGAATGCTAGGATTCCAGATGTGAAACATCACACCCAGCTTGGACCTTCTCTTTCCTTCCTTTTCAAAGAACTGTGTTTTCATATTTTTCCATAAGCAGCACATAATTTTAACCCACTCATTGTGGTTTTTCTTTTAAATTCAATAAGCATCATTTTCGGGTTTAGAAGGTTTCCCATTTTCAAATGTGTCCTATTGTCACAGTTTCCATACATTCTCTGTGGTTGATTTTCTGTTACATTAGATTCTCAGTATGACAATTCTCATTTTTGTTACATCCATTAATTTATACCCACAGAAGACAGGTGTCATGTGTGGACTCTGGGGTTTGATTTTTGTGTTCTCCTTTAATGGTATATTTTCAATTAACTGAAAAATCTTGATATAGGGATTGTGTTTCAAAAAAGTCTCCTCATACTTTCTTCTCAAATATACCATGGACTCAGTAATAGGAAGCCAGTTTTTGTCAGTTCAACCGATTTTTAACTCACAAATAAAAGTCATGTAATTTTGACATGTACAACATCATTGAAATGTGTATGCATTGAGGAAAGACCTGGAACCTGTCTTTGTGTGCTATATTTTCCTAGGGGATGGTGCAGCTGCTGGAGTCCAAACCACAGAGGGTATAAACCCAGGGTTCCAAAGTGCTAAAGATCTTTCCTTTCTAACTCTGAGCCCAGAGAGAAACTGTCAAGATTTGTCCCCATCTTCCTATGGCACTGTGGGAATTTTCAGTACCAACACCTTCAGGAAGTATATGGCTC
This sequence comes from Mus musculus, assembly GCF_000001635.26. NCBI lineage: Eukaryota > Metazoa > Chordata > Mammalia > Rodentia > Muridae > Mus > Mus musculus. The sequence goes on along the minus strand of NC_000077.6, from coordinate 9,596,695 downwards.
TTCCAAGACCCAGCTCAGCAATTCTCACTGTGAAGAGCAGTGGTACAGCACCTCCACTCTTGAGCCTATTACTGAGTTCAGATCCAATGCACAGTCTCATATCTGCTCCACTCTTGTCTCAGCTATGACATCAACTGTGGCAGTTCTTCTGATCTACGAGCATCTTTCCTCCTACTTATGGCCCAAGGGGAGTAATTGTGAAATAGTTGGACTACTTTTTAGTCTTTTAATGGGTCTATTTTCCTGTTATTTGAATCTTTTATCTTAACTTATTCAATACCATTTCATACAGTTAGTTCAGCAATAATGTTTTGAATGAATGTATCTTCCCACTTCCAGCTAATATAGATAAGATGAAAATTGATATTTTCATTTAGCCTTTTATGTAAGCTGTCATTCTTTTTCAGGGCATAAATCCCTACAGGAGAAATTACTATTTCAAGGACTTTTTATTCTTACTACCATATATTTATTTTACACATCATCATTATTATTACTGTCTTTATGAAATTCTGGGCTACTATTTAAATTATTATGATGACAGATGAAAATACAAATCACTACCTCCTCCTCTCCCCAATTTTTTTTTTTTTGAGATAGGATTTCTCTGTGTATCCCTGGCTGTCCTGGAACTCACTCTGTAGACCAGGCTGGCCTCGAACTCAGAAATCTGCCTGCCTCTGCCTCCCAAGTGCTGGGATTAAAGGCGTGAGCCACCATGCCCAGCAATCCTCTCCCCCATTTTAATATTAATGGGAGAATGTACTTTTAAATATCAATTCATCATTTTTCCTATTGTGCTAATTTTTTTAAGTTGATTATGTGGGTGTGTGAATATGCACACATTAGTATAAGTGTCTGCGGAATCCAGGAAAGGTCATCAGATGCCCCAGAGTTGGAGCTACAACCAGTTCTGAGATGTTTGACATGGTTCTGAGGATGAACTTAGGTCCTCTGCATGAGCAGTACATGCCTACCTCCCTAGTCATGTCTCCAGCCCTCATGCTTAATTCTCAGGTATACTATTATATATATACGATTACTGACTATTCTCTTTAAATATTTTATATCACTAATATTTTACACATGTCTATCAACCCTGTCCTAGTTAGTGCATGTAATCTTGAGATCTAAAGTTTTAGTGTATAAATATTTTAAATATATATTTAAACAGACCAATACTTTATGTTATACATTTTATATTAATCGTTTAAGAAGAATGCCTTCAATTAGTAAAAGATGTTCATATTTATATTACTTCTAGTTCTTGGAGTAATTTGGCTATTTGGTTTTCTTTTCCCTTTAAGGATGGTGAGATTTTTCAGACTATACTTTATATTTTTTAATCTATTGTGTCTCTGGCTCCACGGATAAAGATACCTAACTGGAAATGCACTATTTATTACAAAACCTATACAATACATTGAAATATCACTTAATATCTATTATCTTTCAAGAAAACCATGACTAAACTTCTCTCTTTTTCTACATAAACTTCAGTGTTAAGCCTCCTATGTCCTCTTCAAAATCACTTACATTTACCATAGGTCTATACAACTTTGTGAAAAAGAATAATATGAAGACTATTGAGATTTCTACTTATCAACATCATACATACTGATATGTGATGGTGTATTCAATCATGCTTATTACTGTTAAAAAATGTTATCTGATTTAAACACCTAAATAAACCATATTCCTGATTCATGTATACTTTATATGTGCTATTGCACTTAAATGTCTTCCCATTATGCCAACTAATTTAAATATACTATGTGAAAAGAATAGCAATCTAATTATTCTTATTTCCCAACTATGCCTTCTAATAGTGAAATAAATTCCAGAAAATGGCTAAAAAATGATGACAAACCTCTATTCTCTATGGCTTGTTCTAGTGGGGATAAGTTCTATCTATTTAATCTAATTGTTACTCTAGGAATTTGCACACCAGTATGTGGGGTTTTATTTAGGAGCTCTGCATGAAATGCAGACTTACTGCTTGTATTCACAGCAATGGTAATTTTTCTCCATATATATTATCTCTCTCCACCTCTGTGTGCATTTTCCTCAAATCTTACTTAAAGGGCGTTAATGTGTCTATGTGTTCTGTTTTGTATTATTTCCCAAGCTGCCCCTCCTTTTACCTGAAATGTTGCAGTAACACTGTGTTAAATATACCATGTAGAATTCATGTTCTTTGAAACCCAGTTTCTGAACATTTGAATTTTAAATATGACAGAACATTTGTTGCAAAAAAAAATGTATAATTCTTCTGTCTGTCAATTTATTTTAGGAGTATCTCATCTTGTTCCTTTTCCATACTTTATTTCCTTCTCTTTGCTTTTAGAGTTTTCTCTAATAACAGGCACAGTAGGTTAAGAAAGGAATAAGATTTAAAGTTTAAAAAAATCAGGCTTTACAGCAGGGTGAAACTATTGAGTGCTTCTCTCCCTTGATCATGCATTCACGTATTATAAGAGCTAGTCCTCAAAAAGCAGATTTCCAGGTCAGTTCTACTTGAACTCTTCCAAGTCTCATAGCTGAAGTGTGTCATATCTTCAGCAACAGGATCTTATATTCATGCACTAGGAGACAACCAGGGTGAATGGCAATAGCCTACATGGTTTTAGGTGTCTCTTGGACTAGCTCAGTAACATATCCCCAACAGTAAAATAGTGGTACTTATATCTTTGGAGTAACCATCAGGTGTCTAATTGAACTTAAGGCCCACTCATTGGAAGAGAATTCATGCCTGGTACTGAAACCTAACCAACTATCCATGTCTGGTGAGATCATGAACCCTAAAGAAAGACCTACTATTGCCATTTTCCCAAATCAATATAGTTTTTACCTACATTCTAAATATTTATCCTTATACCCTCAGATAAGTATAGTTCTTATCTCTCATCAAAGAAGTTTCTTACCTGCTTCAGACAAAGGCCAGGATATAAAACTCAAAATATTGATAATATATTACTAAAGAAACCTATAGTTTCCACACCTATAATGCAAGTCCTATTCTATACCTAAGGCTCAAGGAATACGTATGAAAAGACTGAGGAAAGATTGTAAGAGACAGAATTCAAGCGGTGAGAAAGTATCTTCTAGACATGATACATGCTACACCCATGAAATTTTAATAACATAGTTTCCTAAACAAGACCTTCATAACAACCCTAGTCAATATGCCAGCTTGGATAAGGGAAACTTCACAAGGCCCCACCCCTAGGTGAAGAACTAGTTGCAGGCAATCAATGACTTCTGGGAGGAGACTCAGTTTACTACACGGAATAGCCTAGTAAGTTATTCAACCACCCACTTCCAAATAGTCAGCTTTAATCACATGTAAGCATGTGTATGCATGTATGTGCACATGTATGCATGAGCATACTAAACAGACTAAATAGGGCATATATAAAATGTTACAATAACAATTAAAGAAGAAGGGAGTATGAATTATAGAGGAAGTAGTGGAACACAAAAAGAGTTAAGGAACTAAGGGGAAGTGTGAAAATTATTATAACTGTTTACTCATTAATGAAATTCTCAAAAACAAAACATTTTAATTACAAAAATAAAGTTGAAAATATTCAAACTCCACTACCGTTTTCTAGAGTTTGAATTCTGGCAAATGACTTGATTTTTCTGAATTGAGGATTCCTTGTCAGTAAAATTAGACTTAACATATTCTTTCTAATGCCATTATAATTACTAGGTAAGACTCAGCACTTATAGAACCCTTTAATGCCTGGTAAATAGTAGACTCACAGCAAATCATGAGTCTTGTCATTAGAATTATTTTAGTCCACAGCTTCAATTCCCAATATTACTGGGTTGAATAATCAAAACATTCTTCCTCCATAAGAAAAGGAGGTACCATGTCACAAAGAAAGCTGTGATAAACTGGACCATATATATCCTAGCCTGAGGTAATTGAATCCCCAAATTTTAGCCCGGTGCTGGCAGCATAAAGTTGCATGTGGAAACAGGTCTATAGTCTCACCTCTCAGGAGGTGGACATGAGATTAAAATTTCAAGGTTATCCTGAGCTACATAGAAAGCTTGCGTCCTGCCTGAGCTCTCGGAGGTCCTGTGCCCTTTATCGTTATAAAAACCAAGTATGTGATTCTTGACAGGTAGGCAATCATCTTGTGACCACTGTCATTTTATAAGGAGCTCATCATATACTTCAAACCAAATCATAATTGTAGGTTTGAAAAGAGTTCTGTTTATATTCTCAAGAGTGAGTTATCCATTTATTCATTTTTGGAAATTAATAAATCAAACATTAAAACAGAAAAAGGACTTTTTCCAATAATGTATCCGCAAAAAGGGACAAAAAGAAAAGAAAAGAAAAGAAAACAGAAAGGAAAGGAAAGGAAAAGAAAAGAAAAGAAAAGAAAAGAAAAGAAAAGAAAAGAAAAGAAGAGAAAAGAAAAAGAAAAGCCCTAATGCAGTGACTGTCTAAGTCCCTGGGTTTCTAATGCAGTGATCATCGAAGTCCCTGTGTTTCTGTCATTGCAGCAATCCATGCCTGGCTCTGTGGGCAGGAAGGGGGAGTCCAGCATTCTGGGTAGTCACAAATTCTATTGTGCTTCTAATTACCTACTTAATTCTTTGAATACCAATGTGCAATTAACATTACAAATAATCAAGGTTAAAAATATAATTAATGCAAGTGTGATTTAGTTATAATTAAACTAATTACACAGATATGTAGCATAATAAGAGACTTACAGACCATTATGTGAATGCAAATTTATTCTTCCTTTCCAGAGCAGTTATTTGAATTTCATTTTCCAATTATTTTACAAATGATAGAATGGAATAATAAAGAAAGGAGTCAGTGTTCCAGTGATAAAAAAAAAAGTAAACCTTTTTTTAAAATTTTCTTTTAAATTCAGAGTCTTTTGTCCAGATAGTCTTGTAAATAGGCAAATTAGAGAGAATAAATAATCAGATGCCACCACAACCAACAAAAATGCTTTACATTTTAATTCTGAGGCCACAGGAGAAAATGAACATCTTAATTCTCAAGAGATTTCCAGTTCCTTATAGGTAGGTTCCATTTTAGAATGGTAAGTGATATGCAAAACTAGGTTGGCATACATGAGTCTGAATAAATTATTTTGTGCTTTCAGATAGATTTTACTATAAATGTTTTTTCAGATATTGACACTGACTAACAGAAGCAAAAATGCATACTCTGCCCTTGGACAGAAACCTTACAGTTTATAAATTTCTTAATTAAATTTTAATTGTTTTAAATGACAAACAATATATAGTTTTTAAGCAATAATATTCAATACACTGAAATATTGCCACTAAATGAAAAATAAAACGTGTTTAAGATTATTTTGATGCAAAATATATCATTTATGAAAGAGAAAAATACACTATTACCCAAAATCTTAGTTCTTTGCACTGCAATATACATGTGATATGAATTCGATTAAAATTTCTACTGAGGAACTATGGACACAGTGCTCTTTCTTCTTCTAAATCTAAAATATGTACTTAGCCAATTATTTTTGTATTCATTGCAGCATATTATTTTATAATAAATAATCACACGCAAAAATAAGCAGCCCTGTGGGTATGAAATGGATTCTAGAAGCAGTGCTTATGACCACATACATGTGTGCCATCCACATTTGAACCCCATTAAAATAGCCATACATCTGGTCACTATGGAGGTGAAAAGACCCAAAGCCCTTTAAGGCTGTGACATGGCAGGAGACCAAATTCAAATTTGTGATCCCCTGGGTTTTGTGTTAGTACACAGCCACATTCCTTATCACAAGAGGCTGAGAGTACCTCATGATTAATAGCAAACTGCATATTTTTTCCACACTAGATTAGCACACATAGGACCAGCACCAAGCTCTACAAGGTTGGAAATAGGCCAGTTTCCATATAAGCATGTGGGAGGAAGGGAAGGAGGGAGGGAGGGAGGGAGGGAGGGAGGGAGGGAGGGAGGGAGGGAGGGAGGGAGCAGGGGGAGGGAGGGGAAGAATGAACGAACAAAGAAAAGAAAGAAGGAAGGAAAGAAAGACAAAGAGAGAGAGAGAGAAAGAGAAAGAGAGAGAAAGAGAAGGAAGGGGAGGAGGAAAGGAGAGAGGGAGAAAGAGAGAAAAAGAGAGAGGGAGAGGGAGAGGGGGGAGGGAGGTAAAGAAAGCCCCTTAAAATCACCAGAAACTGGATACTAGAACTATCGTGCACTAAATAACAAACCCATGCCTGTTGTCCTGATGTTCCAATGGGTTTTACAAGCTCACATATCTCTCAGTGCCAAGTCTAAAGCATACCCTCCTAAGATCTCCTCCAGAGATCTCTCTGTCCTATTATTTATTTGCAAATTTAAACGTTTTTATCTAAAATCATTCTATGTGCCATTTCTTCAGACTGCATTTTTTCTAAAGAATCTCATTTACATATAAAAGAACCAACTATGACTGACCCAAAAGAAAGTTAATGAAATGATTCCTACTAATATTCTGCTATACCGCTATTCTGCCTTGTCTATTTATCATCAGAGAACTTTCCTCTGGCACCATAAAGAGCAGAGGCAGTGACCAACAGCCAGAAAGAGTCTAAATTGGAGAACTCCATCAGGTTTGTCCTGTCAGAGTTTGGGGAATCCTGTGAAAGAAGGGGAGGAAAGATTATAAGAGTCAGAGGAGATGGAAGACACTGGAAGAATATGGCCCACTGAGTCAATTAAACAGGGTTCACAGAGACTAAAGCATCAAGTGTGGGGCCTTAAGGGTCTACACCAGGTCCTCTGTGTGTTTGTTATGGCTGCTAGCTTGGTGGTTGTGAGACTTCTAAGAGTGGAAGTAGGTGTGTCTCTGGCTCTGTTTGCCTGATCTTGAGATTCTTTTCTTCTGGTTGCTTTGTCCAGTCTCAACAGCAGGACTTTAGCCTTGCTATAGAGTATCTTGTTTTGTCATGTTTGGTTGTTGTCTCTTGGAGGCCTGCTCTTTTCTGAAAGGAAATGGAGGAGTAAACCTGAGAAAAGAAGTGGTTCAGGAGAACTATAAGGAGTGTAGGGAGGGGAAACTGTGGTCAGGATGTATCATATGACAGAGAACTCTATTTTCAATTAAACTATTAGATGGTACTCTATTATAAATCTGCCTTGTGCTAATTTGGTTCCTAGACTCAGTCAAAGAATTCACTAAGAAGAGATACAATGCAGTTGAGGCCAAGTACCCAGCCAGACAAAGGCATAGTATGAAAAAAGAGATGCTAATGACTAAACATCAAAGGTATTTTGTTGAGAAAAAAATTTGAGACACTATCCAGATGGAAATTAAATCAAATTATACTTTGGCTATACAAAAGATTCTAATATAAACTCCTTATAAATTAAGCACATTAAAATAATGAATCTTTGGAAAGACTTTATGACTTCAAAAAAGAAACTAATCAGGGATCAAAAAGTCACAAATAAAATAGGGGGACAAAAACTGACTCCATTATAGCTGCGAATTTCTATTGCATACAATTATAAATATGAGGAACTGAAAGAGAATACTGAAAACAAAATCTAGACAACGTTCATTACAGGAACATATACTAAGAATTTCTATTTCAGTTGGGAAGTAATAGTGTACACCTTTACTCCCAGTACTTGGGAGGCAGAGGCAGGCAGATCTCTGAGTTCAATGCCAGCCTACAACAGAGAAACTGTCTCAAAAAAAGAATCAATAACAACAACAAAGAGTTTCTATTTCAATGAATAGCCAAAATTAATAACATTATTTACAATAGAACAAAGATCTGTTAGGAATAGTGAAGGAAGTACAAATAATAATAAGATCCCATGTCAGTCAACATATAACATTAGCTGGACCGAAAATCTGTGGCTAGCTAAGATAGGCATGGGAACCTAGTCTGGTTGTTCTGCTAAATGGACATGGTTCATCTCGCTCCACATACAGGCATGAATGAGTATGAACACATAGAAAACAGGCAAAACTAAATGCAAATACACAGCTATGTAAGCATGCTTAAATTAAAATGGCAAGCATGATGCACATCTTGACAGATTTTAACATTAAGAAAAATGTCTTGTTGTCATGGCTGCAAGGGCTGAGCTCTGATACTGAGAGACTTTGTCACTGCTTTGGGGAAAGGGCAAGTAGACAGTGAGTATTGAGGAAAACAGACAAATGACAAATTCGGGTTCATACCCTTGAGGAGTCCTGATGACGGTGTATCCTGAACTTGGGGGAGTTTCGCCGTTCAGAATTTTAAATGTTGTGCTCTTCCCAGCACCATTAACTCCAAGGAGCCCAAAGCACTGAGAATGAAAAGTAATGTTAGACGCAAATTATGAGGTACAATCAAATGCTATATTGGAGATGGCATTTGCTTTGATAGTATGTCTATGTTTCTGATGTGTGATGCTGGTGTGCTGAGGAACCGCGCTACTGTGTGAAAGGTATTTTATACTTTGAATGCTATTATGGCACTTGCACACGAGAAATCAGTATTAATTTAACAAAAGATAAATTTGAGTACATAAAACTTAACTGAATAAATACTAAGTAGTAATAATACCAATTATGTAAGAGTAGATAGATAGACAGACAGACATATGTATGTAGATAAATAGCAAGTGAGAGATGTGTCTGTAAACAGGTAGATACCTATATGCACACAGAAAAATTGGTGGAACCAAAATTAAATAAATTATAGACAGAAAAATTGACACATAGATTATAATTAATATATGATAATATATGTGTAGATGATGGATAGATCACTATGTAGATAAGGTAAATGGATGATAGATCTTGTTGGGAGCAACATGCCTTCATTTTTCCATTGTAAATCCATTTCTTACACAGATCCTAAGAAAAACCTTGTGTTAACTAAGGGAACAACCATCCAGTTTTATACTTTGACACTTGCCTGATTTCTTTCTTCAATCTTATCTTAAAAATCTATGTGAAAATGGCTTTCTCACCCCACGCTCTAGATCTGTTTTGTATCTTTGGATATGATGTTTGAGCACCCTTCTTGGACCACCGATCTTCTCAGATCCATTTTCTGATGTCTGAGTGCTAATATCTACTGTCACCAGCTGGCTTACTCGATGTTACAATGGCTGAGTCTGCAGTTTGCCTTCATGCAATCTATCACTTGCCTCCATTCTGTGCCTCTGGACACTGCCAATACCATGAATCACCATGTTCCTCAGGCACTGTGTTTCTTCCAAAGTCACTGAAGCTTTTGCCCAGCCACTATAGGGGTCTGTCTCGTTCAGACCTGCCACCTGTCAGATTGTGTCACTGTTATCAGGCCTATTACTCAGAGCCTTAGGATGCCCTACCTGCCTTTGAAGACTACCTCTCTGCTTCAGAACCCAGGCTAATCCTGCTTCTGTGGCAACAATCTTCCACATTCCTGCTATTCCACCTGCCTTGCTGCACTGCTATAAATCACTCCAGCACCTTCTCACCCTGTCTAGACATGGAAAGCTGTACCTCCTTATGATTTTCGAGTTCCCAAGCAGTTCATTGATTCTTAGAGGGAAGGAGACATAAATCTCAGTTATCTTTATTTTCTTCACAGGTTCTACCAAGGTACTTCCCACCTAGGCAAACAAATGTGCTGCTCAGACAATTCTAAAAACAAGAGAGCATCCTACAGCTTGGATTTTGAAAGTTCTGAGAGACCTGTGTGCTAAAGTTGTGGTCAGTGGATTTGGAATTACATAGGAGGTGTGTGTAGTTGACCATTTTTGCTCAATAATACTAAGCTATTGCAGGATATTGGAACTTGGTCCCTCCCTTTTCTGCCTTGTTAGCATTTGGCCATGACTTGGGCAGCCTCTCCAGCATGCCTTCTTATTGATGCAGTAGGACATCAGAGGCCAGAGATAATGGAAACACAACTGTGATCTGAGCTGATTCTTCAATTGATTTTAACACATGACAAATAACCCAAATAGTACCTCAAGTATAAGAAGTATCATGCCTACTTCCAAGGTTTTGTTTCTTTCTTTTGCTATTATTTATTTATTTATTTATTTTGCTTAAAACAGCCCTGGATAAATAGTGAGGAAATTAATGTTAATTTAAATGTGTTTAATTTTAATTCAAGATGTAATAAGGTAAGATTACAGAGCTAGCTACAAAAAAAAAAAAGAATAGAAACAAAAACTAGAAAACGATCCTTAATATTTTGTCCAGTTGTTCTAGAAATCACGGCTTCAACTTAGGTCATTCCTAGATTGCTTTAGATGGATCTTTAGTCCTTGATTTACCCCAGGGGGGTATTCGTGTCTGGATTATTTGCTTAGCCAGAGGGCATGGCTGGTGGCAGACAATGAGAGATCCAGGTACCCACTGGGTTTCTAAAGAGCCTAGACCACTCAATGCCAGGTGTGCCTTTATTTCTAACAGTTAATTAAAGGGAATCATTTGCAGGATTGATTTACCTTTACGTATTGGTCTAAATAAGAGTCAGCTTATATGCCTTCTGTCAGTTCTGATTAAAGGTTTCCCCAGAACTGCTGTGGCATGTACAGTTTTTTATCGCTGCAGAATAACATTCTTCTAGAGTAAGAGTTCTCAGTCTGTGGGTTATGACCCTTCTGAGGGTCACACATCAAACATCCTACATACCAGATATTTACGTTATGATTTGCAACAGTAGAAAAACTACAGTTATGAAGTAATAATGAAATAATTTTATGGTTTGGGGTCACCATAACAAAGAACTGTAAAAAAAGGGGGGGGGTCACACATTAGGGAAGTTGAGAACTACTCTTCTAGATGGACTTATGGCAAATTGTAGGCCAAGAGAATGGAAAAAGTGGGTTGCATCATTAACTAAATTTTAAAAAATATTTTGCCCAATAAAAGTCATTCTAAAAATCAAACCATTCTTAAGACTCCACAGTTACATAAAATTTAAGGAATCATGAAAGAAAATAATTTTTTAATCAATTGGAAATTTTCTGCTATGCCGAGACTCTGTCTCCAATTTTGACTCTGTGACATCGTGGGAGTCTCTGGGCCATTGAGGCTACTTTTTGCTGTCATTTTAGATATTCTGAGACTAGCCCAAATAGAATTACAACTAAAGTTCATGGGTTCACAGGAGAAAAGGAAAAAGCTTGCAGCTATGTTACCTCGCCTCGTGGTATGCCCAGACTAATGCCATGCACCGCCGTGGTCTTCCCCCCGAAAACACTTCTGTAACTTTTACTGAGGTTGCACAACACCATCATGTCTCCTCCAGTTCTTCCTTCAAGCACCCTCATTTGCTCTGTTTCAACATCTATGTCCTTAGCAGGCTTAACTATGTCCTGCAGGACAGAGTGGTCCCTGGGAAGATAAAGGCAGAGTTAATTAATTCCCAGTAGGGACAGTTCTGAAATAGTCCCCAAATAACACTTGTGAAGACAGAAGGCAGAGCCCTCAGATATTAGCAGCATCTGCTGTCAGAGCATCTTACCTTCATCATCCTGATTACCAGGGAAAACAGCTTTCCCACACAGGATGTGCACCTGTTAGCAGAGACCTAGAGAGAAGTCAATACTAGAGACAATTTTAATTTGGAGAATAATAAAGTCATGGTAGATGTTTTGATATTGATCACATTATTATAAAATATCAGTGTATATAATAGGTACTTTGTTTAAAAAAACAGTACCGCAATACTAAACTTATAGTATAAGTTGGATTTCATAAATGCTAGATAGATGGCTTTTGTATATATTGCATATAATATTCAACAGATACTTGCCAAATAAGCATAAATCTAACATCTAGTCATATCTAACTGGTTCACGCTCAATCTGGACTATTAAGTCCTCATTAGAATTTTCATCTAGATATTTTTAACTTTCAAGTTTTCACTCTACATTAAACTGTATTGTGCCTACATTTTAATGATTAAGTACAAGCCAAGCACAGTGTCCATATCATACTCTTTATTTTTGGTATGATATGTTGTTGTAAACCATATACTCATCTATTCATAGGGAGGGGGACATTGTTCATAGTATCTTTTACAATTCTCAAATTATTTCAAAACAAAAGAGTATACTGGCCAAGAGGAAAATATTCACTGTCAGTCCTCAGTCATCCCAATAACTTATTCTGTGTAATTTTTCCTTGTCTGAAATCACCAATTTATAAAACTATAATCCATTGCATATATAATACAGTTAAGAGATGAAGGGGCTGATGTCCCTTACATAATATTTGAGGACATATGAAATGAATCAAAAGAGATGAAAATGAGAGGGATAGCTATTCAGAGGTTTATCACTGAGGAGCAGAAAGTAAAGTGGGCACAGAAAACATGGAAAGCATTCAATTTAACAATCTGAGACAATCGGTAAGTTAATTCATTTTATGAAACTCCATCTAATTATACCTTTAGGCTTGAGGACTATTTATTTTTATTCCATGAGGACCGCGATCTGGTAGTCCCTCTGTTGATATCTAAGATGTCTGCCTCCACAATTCCTATCATCTCCCCATGAAAACTGCCTGGAAATTTTTATGTATGTCTGAAGATCATATGACTGATACTAAGCAACTCAGGACTTCAGGGAGGGATTGTGTGCTACGCTCTTCAACTCGTCTCTTCGCTCTCATGGGTGGAGGACAAGGGAAAACTTGGTGGGTAGCACCCAAAGAAACCAAGTTCCTCATTGGTGGAAACCTCTGCTCAGCCATCCACCAATCACAGTGCAACAGAAGAAAGATCCAGGTGGGCAGTAAACATAGTAGGGTTGTTCACATAATTCATCACAGCTGGTATCTGGACCATATGGTTGCTCTAACTACCTGCTTATGGAATCCCTGATTCCAGACTCCAGTGAAAAGAGGCAACCCCCACCCCACCCCACCCACCACACACAAACATCTATGGGTTGGTGTCAGGTCAGGGCTCTGTGCAAATGGAGAGCTGTCATCTTAAGGTAGCAGGGAAATGGAAGCAGAAGCCAATTCAACTTAGAGAGGCCAGTGAAGTGGGTCTCATACTAGTTCCCAGCCATATGCTGGCAACACATTTCAGGTGAAAAGTGTAGACTCTATCTAGTGGGGACAGGCTCTTCCCATTCTCCAAGTTTTAGCTAGGACTGCTATACTTTTTCCCTATGAAGGACTCGCTAAAAACCTTGGTTATTCATTTTCAGCACTGATTACTGACTGGGTTCTACTTACATTTCAATAATAAATTAAATGAAGCACAATCTCTTTGACAGTGAGTCATAAGGGAACAGAAAGGTACATGATGTCTCTGATCCTTGACCTTTGCATCAATATAACATAACACAAATGACTATTTGCTGTGGATATCAAAGGCATTTTACACTGTAGTTGTCTTTAGACACACCAGAGGAGGGCATCAGATCTCATTACAGATGGTTGTAAACCACCATGTGGATGCTGGGATTTGAACTCAGGACCTCTGGAAGGAAGAGCAGTCAGTGCTCTTAACCACTGAGCCATCTCTCCAGCCCCAAAGGCATTTTTTTCTAAAGCAGACCCTGACTAATATCTTCTAAAGTAATGCAAAAACTTTTATTCATTGAAGAACATTCCTTTGATACTGTTGGAGGACTGAGAAGCCTGGAAGCTGCCAAAGCGATTCTCCATTGAGTGATTTAAATAGACTGAAGTATTAAGAATTATCAGAGAAGCAATTACACTTAAAAGGTGCCTAGAATTCTACTCCAGAGTCGGTCAGCTCTGGGAAATCTACAAATTCCAAAATGATCATGACCAAATTCAGAAGAGTTTTTGGGATTTGTATTCAGAATGGTTCTCTACTTTAGCAGCCTTAGTGTATTATGAAAAAAAAATCGTGAAATGACTGAAAAGAAAAAATACATATAACGGGATTGCCCAAATATATTAACAATGGAGCTTTATATATGCAACAGATTCTCTAGTAACAAGGTGGTAATAGATTTTCCATAAAGAATCCCTGCTTTGAGAGACTGTCTTAGAAAAACTTAAAGGTATAATTAGAGAGGTGAGGGTGGGGGAGAAACTCTGTCTGAAGCTGGAATCAGAGGACCACAGACAAAGGAAGAATTGACATGTTAAGTGGTAGAGTTGAGGCAAGGTGGGGGGGCGGCAGTTGTGTAGACCCTGCACATGAAAACACAATTCCTTGTAGATTTCAAATGCATTTTCAAATATTTATTTATTCATTTTATCTGAGTGGGTGTTTTGTACGCATGTATGTCTATATATCATATGAATGCCTGGTGTGCTGAAAGGCCAGAAAGGGGCAACAGATCTTCCAGAACTAGAGTTATAGATAATTGTGATCTACTGTGTGGGTGGAGGGAATCAAACCAGGGTCTACTGAATGAGCAGGAGTACTCTTAACCACTGAAGTGTATCTGACAACGTTTTAGAATCTTTACAATGCTACCTTAAATAGCCTCTGTGTGTGTGTGTGTGTGTGTGTGTGTGTGTGTGTTTGCAATCACCCAGGTGCATATACATCATTTTCAGCGTCTTCACCTGACGAAGACAAAGACAAAGAGACTGCACTTGGCAAAGGCATATGGTGTCTGCACTAAAGTCCTATACCTTCCTGACTCTAGGAATTAATGCCATTTAGTTATAAAAACGAATTACTTTAAGGTATCGACCAAATTCACTTTTGGTGTTACAAAGTCACTGAAAAAAAATGAGCAGATTTAAAGTGGAAAACAAATTGAAACAACTGAATAACTGAAATAAGGTTGGCACCTTATTTTTTTGAAATTCTTTCCATTTAGTTGGTGACTCACACTTACCCACTAGAAAAAGGAGACATAAATCTTTAACTTTTTAGAACCACTCATCATAATGTCAAGCAGGTGTATTTCTTTATCTTGAAAACTCCAGGTGGACTTTTCCTTTACTCTTTACTCAAGAGTCAGAAACAGTAAGCATGAACCCCTCAGTACACACCTTGGCCATCTCAGAAGGTCTCCATGTAACATCAGCCTCAAGAGGAGAAGAAATGTGCCCTGCAAGGTCAACTCCACGAAGATCCAGCCCAAAAAATTCATCTCGAAGGGACTCACATAAGAATCAATGCCAAAGTTGTGAGTCAGATCATACTTGATCTGATTATAACAGAGTTCTATAAGCCCTTGACCCAGGCAGAATTGAGGAAAAATAGTAAAAGCCCACTTGAGGACATTGTAGATTTTCTGCAAATTCTGCACAGTGAAAGAGAGAGAAAAAATGAAATTAAAAGCTATTCCTTCCTTAAAGTATATACCAATAATATGTTATATTGCTATTTTCTTTTGTTGGGACTGCAGGTCTTGTCTTCCCTATCCTGGTTACTCAGAGACACTCTCAGACAGCCATGGAGCCAGGTAGGATTACCCCTGAAATGCTATAATATGTGTATCTTACTAGGTTTTGCTTGATGGAATCCACTGTCCCTCTCATTTTCTCCTGTTTGAAGTGGGGATGTATATCCTATACCTGTCCATATATTTGTTTGTACAGCTCACACCTAGAGAGAATTTAGGATGGAATATAATTTTGAGTCTCACCCACATCTGAATCTGATGAGATTTATAGATTACATGCTTTAAAACTGGGGCTATAGGTGATTGTTTCCAATTCTAAGAAGGGGCAAAGTGTCCACACTTTGGTCTTCGTTCTTCTTCAGTTTCATGTGTTTTGCAAATTGTACCTTATATCTTGCTATACTAAGTTTCTGAGCTAATATCCACTTATCAGTGAGTACATATCATTTGAGTTCTTTTGTGATTGTGTTACCTCACTTAGGATGATACCCTCCAGGTCCAACCATTTGCCTAGGAATTTCATAAATTCATTCTTTTTACTAGCTGAGTAGTACTCCATTGTGTAAATGTACCACATTTTTTGTATCTATTCCTCTGTTGAGGGGCATCTAGGTTCTTTCCAGCTTCTGGCTATTATAAATAAGGCTGCTATGAACATAGTGGAGCATGTGTCCCTCTTACCCGTTGGGACATCTTCTGGATATATGCCAAGGAAAGGTATTGCGGGATCCTCCGGTAGTACTATGTCCTATTTTCTGAGGAACCGCCAGACCATGGAAGGAGTTACAGAGAGAAAGTTTGGAGCTGAGACAAAAGGATGGACCATCTAGAGAATGCCATATCCAGGGATCCATCCCATAATTAGCCTCCAAACGATGACACCATTGCATACACTAGCAAGCGTTTGTTGCAAGGACCGTGATATAGATGTCTGTTGTGAGACTAGGTCGGGGCCTAGCAAACACAGAAGTGGATGCTCACAGTCAACTATTGGATGGATCACAGGGCCCCCAATGTAGGAGCTAGAGAAAGTATCCAAGGAGCTAAAGAGATCTACAACCCTGTAGGTGCAACATTATGAACTAACTAGTACCCCGGAGCTCTTGACTCTAGCTGCATATGTATCAAAAGATGGCCTAGTCGGCCATCACTGGAAAGAGAGGCCCATTGGACAGGCAAACTTTATATGCCCCAGTACAGGGGAACGCCAGGGCCAAAAAATGGGAATGGGTGGGTAGGGAAGTGGGGGAGGGGGACTTTTGGGATAGCATTGGAAATGTAATTGAGGAAAATACGTAATAAAAAAAAAACTGGGGCTATAATAAGTGAAATATTTTGGAGCTACTGTGACAGAATTATTTTGTAATTTCCACTTGAGAAAGCCATGAGTCTCGAGGGTTCAGAATGTTATGGATGAAATATCTGTACCACTCCCGAGATATACATTGAATCTTTAGCCCCAATATAGTGGATTGGAAAGCCAGGCATTTTGAAGGTAGTTTTTCGTGGAATAAGACAGAAGAAGAATCTCTAAAATGAAATTAATGTCTGTATGGGAACAGAAAGACCCACTGGCCATCTCTCCCACTTTTTACTGTGTCAATACAAAAAAATAGCAACTGCCTATGAGTCTGTAACAAGACTCTCAGGAAAGCCTACACCTAAACCCACATTGCTCTATGCCTGTGGCAATTAGCATGCCACCTGAAAGGATTTCGGTTACTAGTGATAGTCTGAGATAGGTAGCTTTGAACATGGGGACTGAGTGTTAATGACACGATATGGTGATATCAATGTTTCTGTAAGTCGTTTTAAGGAAGCCACCGTGATTTTTACACTAGTATTAACAAAGATTATGTAATACGTGAATGCTGAATTAATATAAATATAAATGGATTCATGGATTGACAAATCAATTGCTTCGATTTGCAAAGAGTGGTGATTGAGGCATATTAATTAATACATAGAGAAATAGAAACTATAATCTTAGACCCTCTAGCAGTTTCATGGTTGAAGCAGACATTTTCATCTGTGGGAGAGAAATATATGCCTTGCCTTGCCTCCCAACCCAAGACACATCAGCCTTTAACAGTATGTTGGCAACAAGAAAAGAATCATATTGGCACTACAGTCTACATAAACAATGGTTAACACTGGCTGCACTAGATTATGACCTGAGGGCCCAGTTGCCATTCTTAATACCTTTCATTAATTTTACAAGTTCATAATGCTTTCTAACATGACAGTCAACACTTGATATCAATTAGAATGAATATTTAAATATTGTTGAATGGCTTTAGCAAACAGTCTCGTGATAAGGAGCAAGGGAAAGAGAAAGACTAAAGCCAATCCAGTCAAATGTCCTCCATTCCTAAATGCTGAGTGACTCGAATAATTTTCTTCCAGGAAACACCCTTTGCCTGTTGATTCTTTAAGGTGAGGAGTGCTCTTTATCAATGCAGGTAACACAGCTTTTTCATCCAGCACAGGATTAGCCTTCTGTGGGAGAGCATTCCTGCCTAGCTTCCTCTTTAGTTGCAAGGTTTCACCTGCCCCTTCCTTGGGAGTTAGCTTTCCCTTCTGTTATCTAGCTCTCACAGAGCTGACCTGGCTTTTGGTTTCTCCCAGCTGTATCTGTATTGAATTTGTTTTCCTCCTCACCACAGTTTACAGCATCTCCAATAAGCCATGTCACATTAGAAACCATGGGGCAGGGCCTCTATGTCTCTTCTGCTGATTTCAATATTCTCCTCAAGTTAAGGCCAATCAATTGTTCTGCAAGCTGTCTATTTAAAGGCTCAGAGTATTAATACAGATTAGTGTCAAACTCAATCTGTTAAAAAAAATCACTGAAATAGATCATTGCCCTCATTGGATGCAAAATTGATATTTACATACTTCATTGCTTCTACACAAACATGAAGCACAATAATCGGAGATGGTTTTGGCCATCATTCAAGAGTGTATCAAGTCTGGAGCCCAGCCATAAGGAGTGATCCTCCCACTGGGGCAGACCTCACTCCCTCTCTCACTGGAAATGGGAATATCAGCATGTGCTTCACTTGGAGCAACACTCCCAAGTTAAAATGGCAGACTGTGCTTCAGACATCTGAGAACTACTGAGCCATCAGACAGTATAAGAACATAAAGAGTCTTGTGAATGTAATGTGCCCAGAGGTAAAAATAAAAGTCAGAAAAAGACTTAAATAGGAGAGCTAAGGAGAGGGCAGATACACTGGCCATCCTGAGTGACTGGCAGATGCTTGAAAGTAGAAGCCAAGAGTAAAGACAGTCTCATTCAGGAGCCAGGGTAGATGGAATGAGTGGGATGTATCTACAGAAGGATTTAAGCTGGACCCTAGTGCCTTCTAGGCTCTTCCCTCACAGGGAAAACCACTCCCTGTTGAACAACCCATGCCCAGGGCATTTCTTTTCCTCTAATACATGGAAAGAGACTGTATTAAGTTACACGTATCTCAGGGAAGACAAAGGAATTCCAGACACAATTCTTCAGGCACACCATCATGTGCATGTATGGACAAGGCTGTGGTCCAGCTTCCTTAAGATGTTAAGCCAGGATACAGTGGCACTTTGGCAAGACACACTTTATTGTGGTCTTTCCTCTGCCACCAATAAATCAACACCCGAGGATTCCCGAGAAGCACTTTGGGAACAAAACAGTGAATCCCTATGTGGGCCTGACCTGACTCATGCATGCAGCATCCCTTAAAACATCACAGAAATTTTTGCTGTCAGTCACTCTCCCTAAAGGCTTGGTTCCCAGATGGTGGCACTATTTTCAACGATTCTGTAAACTTGAGCATGAAGACTCTGGGTGGAGAGAGGAGAACATAGAAAGCAGACCTCTGAAGAGTGTACCTAGTTCTTAGGATCTTCCTTGCCCTCACCAGGAGGTGAGCACCCTCCTCCTACACATGGTCTTGCCAGGCCCTAATTAAAAGTGAAAGTCCTTTACATTGTGAGAGTCAGCTTCTTTATCACAGTGGTAACAGAGTTACGTGGTGGGCATCTGCACTCTCCTGTCACTTTCACCTTTGGAAATGGGCCACTGACACTGCATCACCTGAGCTTTGGAAATGATGGCCAAGAGCCGGGGCATGGTGGTCATCAACATGGTGCACAAGCCAAAGATGAAGTTCAAGGAGATGTAGGAGATGAAGGCCACATCTGAACTGGAGAAGATTCTGGACATCAGATACATCCATGGAATCATTGCGTATCTAAAAAGCAGAAAGAAAATTATTTTTACCTTCCTGAAACATTTCTTTGTATCACAACTGAAGTACAGACACAATCATATTAGAATAGTGAGTTTTCCTTACTTTGTGTAATATATATACTAGTCTACCTACCCCCCAAAAAAGACATTTCTTGGGGCCTCCAAAGTCCCTGCAAGGTAAAGGCAAAATATCATGAGGTCTGGGATTTCCACTGGATTTTGTTCACTTCTCTCAGTATGGCATACTATGCCTTTCAAGCCTATTGTATAGTGGGAACTGGAAGATCCCAAGAGTATAACAACAATCAGAGCTCTTTTTCAGAAAGAACATAAGCATAAGCACTGAACTCTACATTTCTAAAGTCTCATTCATTCTAGAGACTGTGTTATCACTTCTACTGTGTCCCTTATTCTCTTTCCATACCCCAACCACATGGAACATGACATAAGCATCTATAATTCTTAGGCAGAATATCCATAATAAGGTTGACACCTTGATTTATCTTCTGCTGCAGGCCTGTAGGTAAGATGGCCATGGAGCTGCATCTGAGTGGGCCCAAGGCTGGGTAGCAAGGAACACTGCTAAATATTGGTCACAAGATCCAAGAAGCTACTCCAACACCCCCAACAGCCAAACCTCTACTTCCATCTTTTTTGTTTTACCTCTTGGAACCAACATTCCATCCAAGGCCAAGTTTCTTTTGTTAAAGTAAAACGCAGTCAACTTAATGTACCTCACTGAAGAATTCTTGGAAACATTTCTAAGCACAGGCAGAGAACACACCTATTCAAAATCATAGGCTTTTTGGAAAAGACTCATCTATTCTGAGCCCAAATGTGTTCCCTCCACACCCAAATAAGACCTGCCAATATTTCCTGTGGTGACTGTTTAGCTTGAGATACTGTAGTAGCTTTTAAATGCATGAGCATTCCCTAACACATTAACTTGTTCTCAAAATTATGAGACTCCAAAACCATGTGGCAGATTTTAGAGCCTTGAGATAGCATTTGGTCATCTATAATCTGTTAGAGAAACGCCTATGTGTTAAAAGATAAATTCTTGTACTTGACAAAGTGTGTGGGGTATGATGTGCAAAGCCATATAGTATCTCAGAAACTTCACTCAGTAGCATTCTGGTTCATGATGACTGAAGAATGCGTGGGAGACAAGTGTTTCAAAGCAATTTTTCTAAAATATTTCCTATATAAAATAATGAAGTCAAATAAAAATAACTGCCAAAGAGGTGAGCTATAACTGACTACTGGTGTTAATTATGACTTGTCCTGTCTGAAATAAAGTATTATCAGGAAGAATCAAATCCCATCCCTAACCCTACATACACTTTCTATTGTCCTTTATAGGGCAAAACTCAGCTGTTACCCTTCATCACATAAGGTTGCCTCCAGCAACCGGGAAACAGGCATGGTGACACACATCTATAATTCCAGAGCTCAGGCTATAAGGCAGGAAGATAGACAGTTCAAGGATAGCCTAGTCTAAGAAGAGGACAAAATGAAGGCAAAAGAATGAAAAGGAGACAAATTATTCCTAAAACTAAAACACATATAAGCAATAGTAGACACTTTCGTGTCAAATTTTAGACCTGTTTTTAATTCCTATCATATTCATTATTAGAGTAAACATAGTGTGTGTGTATGTGTGTTTGTGTGTGTGTGTATGCTTGTGTGTGTGTATGCCTGTGTGTGTGTATGTGTGTGTGTGTGTTTGTGTGTATTTTGTGTTAAAACTATTGATTCATCAAATTTCTGAAACTAAGACAAATTATTTTTATTTTATACAGGTGTATTAATAGGCCGAGATAATGATCCTAGTATACTTAAACCAGAACTACAGGAGATCCAGCTTTCCTTTGTTCCTTGTAAAATATGGCATGCAGGCAACTGTTAAACTTGGAAATATGGGAGCTAGAGGAATCTGGGGGAGTGCACAGGGCCCCTCGTGAAATATCGGATGGGGCCAGCCAGCAAGGTACAATGCAGATGCTCATCTGCTTTGATTAGCATCTCCATGTTCACATT
This sequence comes from Mus musculus, assembly GCF_000001635.26. Classification (NCBI taxonomy): domain Eukaryota; kingdom Metazoa; phylum Chordata; class Mammalia; order Rodentia; family Muridae; genus Mus; species Mus musculus. Next base: position 9,575,111 of record NC_000077.6, on the reverse strand, counting down.
GTGGTCTCAAAATGCCTTCCCCTCCCGCTGTCAACCCGGACACCCTGAGCTATACTTGAGCAATTAATTACCACATCTTCCATGTTCTCTACTCCACTGGGAAATGCATATAATCTTTATATAAGGTCTTCATACTGGGTTATGTCCTTCAAGTATTTGACAAGTGGATCAAAGCATTGTCTTAAGAAAAAAGACTCAGAGACAAAGACATAGTCTTAAATGACACCCCTGGAGATTTCCTTTCCTGCATTAATGAATCTTTGAGCTGATTTTCCACCAGCAATGATTCCATGACTTTTTTTAAGCTGCATTTTCATTATTTTCCTTTCAAACACTTGGTTGAAATTAACATACTGCCAGATCCAGCCCCCACCCCAGCCTTTTCTAAATGTTAAGGGAAAATTTAAATTGACGTATAGAGCATAATTTACTTTATATGAAACCTACTGTGGCTTTTAACTTTCTCTACTCTTTTATTAAAACACAACTCATCAGCTTAATGATTGTATAATTCACAGGAGGTTGGAATACTGTTTGCAGGTATTTTGGAATTTATGAGAACATACTGTAGTCTCCTGACAACTGCCCCTTCCTTCTGCTGTGTGAATTTCCCTAAGAGACAAACAGGAGTCCATGTTCTTATTGTCACAATCCTTTAGCACTAAACATGCACCAAATATGTCCTTAGCTTTACATTTTTAATATAGGCTGTCTGTCTTTTACTTCAAAATAATTTTAGTGTCACTTTCTTCTTTTGTTCTAATTTGTTGGGATATTTGGGAAAAAGTCTTAATATGGGGTCTCACATTGGTCTTTCTGCCTCTGTGTTCTAAAGTTCTGAGTGTTAATATTAAAGGTATGTACTATTATGATCAACATTACTTGTTCCCTCTCCTCTGCCTCTGTGTCTATCTCTGTCTCTTTCTATGTATATGTCGTCTACAACCTGTGTATATCTGCCTCTCATTTTTGTCTCTGTCTACCTGTCTCTGAGTCTCTCCTACTCTGTGTGTCTGTCTCTTTATCCCTCTGTATCCCTGGCTCTCTGTTTCTGTCTTTGTCTGTCTCTGTCTCTATGTTTCTGTCTCTATCTCACTGTCTTTGTCTCTGTATTTCTGTCTCTCTGTGTCTATCTCTGTCTCTCTGTCTCTGATATGTCTCTGTCTATCTCTAACTCTGTCTTTGCCTACTCTTTACACCTCTGTCTCACTTCCACTCCCTCTCTTGTTCTGTCATCTGACAAGGCCTCTTTATGCAGCTCAGACTGGCCCAGAGCTCATCCTCCAACCAGGTCAAAGACTTCTAGTATACTTTACTTTCTTTGATACAACCTGCTGCTTACCCTGTCAGAGTTTAAATACCCATTTTTCTCGGTAGAAAGTCAAATTATTATGAGCATTTATGTTCTAACTTTCATAAGACATGGTTTCTTTATCCTCTCCCACACCTCTTAAAAACACGTTAATCAATAGATTTAATTCAAGTCTGAAAGTGTCCTTGGGTTTCTGCATTTCCTTGGAGTTGGCTTCTTAGTTTGCACTTGGGTTCATGATTCCCACAGATTCTGGGAGGAGGAAGAGGAGGAGAAGAAAAAGGGAAATGAGGACTAGAAGGAGGAAAAGGGCTGGGGTAGAAGAGGAAGAAGGGGAGGACAGGTAGAGGAGGAGGAGGAGGAAGAAGAAGAGTCACTCTATTCCCCTCATCTAGAGACAGCCTGGAGCCTGAAACCAGTTGCTAAGACTGAGGTTCTTACAGTAGGGATCACTCACAGGTTTCAAACTTAATCTGTAGCTCAACACTATTGATGAAATAAGAAACTTTTAAGTCTTTTGACTTAAATTATAGGTCACAATTGGCATCTCTTGGCTCTTTCTCTTTTTGGAATACTATACTATGAGCCAACTCATCAGATAGATAAAAAGGCAGGTAGATACAAAGTCAGGTAGATTTTTTGAGTTCTAGGTCATCCTGGGACAGAGCTAATTTAGGTCCAGGCATGGTCGGAATGATAATCTCAAAACAGGATCCCACCCAGGTAAGTTTATTTTTTATGCTTACAAAGACAGACAGATCTCTGAATTCATTTGCCATATTTTAAAAAAATGTGTAATTGCTATCTTCTAAGAATCAAGGGGCTAAGGTCATGGGATGGTGATTCATGGAATAATCAAAAGGGAACCTGGAGTGAACAATTGAAATGATATGTGAATAAAAGTCTAGGCTTTTGGCCTGCAAAAGATGAGATACCCAGAGGAAATTTTAGATTTTTTTTCAAGCAAGAGAGAGCTGTCTCAAGCAGAGGGCTATCTGGAAAACTATCACAAGAAGAATACAGGCCATTAGCTTGGAAACATGATTTGACTTAGGGACATTTTTTTTGGTTGCTCCCCTACACTCCTTTCTCAGAACCCATCTCCAAGCCAAGGCTGGTCCATAGGTTTAAATGTTTGGTTCCAGTTAGTGGAATTATTGAAAAGGGGATGGGAGGAATGACCTCGTTGAGTTAGATGTGACCTTGTTGGAGGAGCTGTGCTACTTGAGATAGGCTTTGAAGCTAGGGTTCAAGGGCCCACACCAAGTGTTCTCTCTCTCTCTCTCTCTCTCTCTCTCTCTCTCTCTCTCTGTCTGTCTGCCTAAAACTTGCTAATCAGATGTGTACTCTCAGCTACTGCCCCAGAACTATGCTTACCTCTCTGCTGCCACACACCCTGCCATGATGATAATGAACTAACGTTCTAAAACTGTGAACAAGCCCCCAATTAAATGGGTTTTTTATTTTTACATTTTGTTTATTTACTTATTCTTTTTTTATTATTCATTCATTTTTGAGATAGACTCTTTCTACATAGCCATGGCTGTCCTGAAACTCAGTATGTAATTCAAGCTACTCTCAAGTGCTGGGATAAAAGGCATGTGTTGCCATGCCTGACATAGCTTTCCTTTATAATTTGCCCTGGTACTGGTGTCTCTTCACAGCAATAGAATAACAAGGAAGTCTATCACCTTTGGGATATAATGACTATGCAGCTGTAGGCCTATGGTTCTCCAGAAATCCCCCAAAATGTTAGTTGTGAGCATAGCATTTTCTAGCATAATGTAATCAAGTTAAACATTTTCTAAAAACACATTTCATAAGATTAAGTTTGAACCATTTAACTTCATCCAAATTTTGTCATCATTTTTGAAGTCTGGCCTTCTAAAATTCAAACATAATTTTATAGCAAGGCCTATTTTACCCATGCTACAATGAAATGCAACAACACTTTCCCAGTAAATGAAATTAATAGGCTGAAATAAGATAAAATCATGGTGCAAACATACAGCTCTTTATATATGAGCTCATAACTTTTGAACTGAGTATAACATCATGTTCCACAGCCATTCTTTTAGTGAGCACATGATGATCTCTAAAGAAAAAAGATAATTCTATGAATAACAGTAATGGGTAAAATTAATATAATGACTCTGCCAGTTGTCCCTGATGTTTACAGCAATTATCTCATTTAACTTTTAGCAACAACATTGACATTTTACAGGAAAGGAGCAGTTTATATGGGAATTCATATTAGCAAGGCTACAAGGTAAGTCACATATCAATATTCCTGCAAGAACTGCTTATCTTATACCTTTCCTTACTTTCTCATCCATTCATTCATATCTGTGTATCCATTCTTCTGATGACAGACACACAATTGTTTAGGTAGAGCATTGTTCCCTACTTAGATACTTGAAGTAATTCTGAATCACTGGGAGGATGGCAAAATATGTAAATATCACTTTAGTTAGAGTATTTGGCTTAAAATGGGGGAGGAGGTTGGTTGTTTTGGTTTTTTTTTTTTGTTTTGTTTTTTGCTTTTTTGTTTTTTTTTTTTTTTTTATCTTAGTACATTAATTCATTTTCTCCACCAGGCGGGTATCTTTTGGGAAGCAGTTACAAGCATCCGGAGTATATAAATGGAGATTTCTGCAATAACTTGTCCACCTTTACTATTTTCCTCTGAGAAAAAAAGTGATAGAAGTCACACAAAACACTTCCAAGCTACTAATATTACAGGAGAGGAAGAAACATATGCCAGGGAGCTTCACAAGAGAGTCCCCACAACTGCAGTTTCTCAGCTAACTGGATTATGTATTTGAGCCCACAATTAATGTCAAAGTGAGAATAACAGAGAATCCATTTCCCACTGCACAAGTTTGTCAAACAGCTTGAGGGCCTTTCTGAGGCAGGACCAATGCCATCTTCATCATGACACGTCAACCCCCCCCCCCCCCCTTTTACAGGCGTTCATCATCTTGTTCAAGCCTGTTTGCTCTGCAGCCCTGGTAGGAGTAACATAATTGTTCCAGAAGAGAGAAAATCATGAAGCAGACAGCAGGTTCAAAGCCATCCTGAGGGTTTTCCTTCTCAGAAAACAAACCATAATTCTGCAGCCGTGTTTCTCATCACATACCCGAAAAGTGCTAGCAGGAGGGCTGTGGCCGCCAAGTTCTCCCGAAATGTGAAAGCTGTTAACTGGAAGGCTCCTATAACAGCGACACACAGGCAGACAGAAACTAAGTAAAAGAGCTGGGAAAACAAAGGGACATGCCATATTAGATGGGAACATTAATCATGCTCTACTTACTCTGCAGTTTCCATTCCGTTTCTACTTAAACCTTGCTCCTGCTTTGCATATTCAAAGATGTTTAGAGTCCATTGTGCTGAGTCATTGTTATGGGTTTGGTTGTGTTTCTCCAAAGACCAATGTGCTAAACACCCAAACCTTCAGAATGTGACTGTGTTGGTGTCAGGACCCATAGTCCTTTAGGGGAAAACAGACTCGAATAACCTACCAGAGCCACCTATGCCTATCTCCCTTGGGAAGGGCCAAGGAACTGTGCCAGAAACAAATACACACACACACACACACACACACACACACACCACCACCACCACCACCACCACCACACACATACAACACATACCACATACAACACAACACACACACACACACACACACCACCACCACCACCACTACCACCACACACATATACAACACATACCACATACAACACACACACACACACACACACACACACACATACACACACAGGGATGGAATAGATCTTCCCTGTTCTTTCCCTAGAGCCTTCCCTTCAAGGACTCTGCAGAAGAGTCAACAAACAGCATCCCCAGGCCATTCTTGGAGAGTCCTAAATCCAGCTACTGCTTCTGTGGGGTTGCTGACCACGGAGTACTTCTGACCAGCCCCATGTGGCTGAGTCCTTTTTGCTCTTTAAATCTCTGCTAAAATTTAATTTGTTACTCTAACTTCCTGAATGAAAGTTACCTTTATGCCATTATCCTCTTCCACTCTCACAAATGATTTAGTCATGAATCAGTTTTATCTGGTGTATTTGCTGCCTGCTTCTTCTAATAAGAATGTGAGTTCTATTAGGGGACAGATCTACTCCAACTCAATCATATATTTAGGGCCAACATTCAGTCAATTGAGTGGGTAAAACAAAAACATAGGCTGGTTGGTTTACAAACTACAGGAATCTATTGCTCACAGCTCTGGAGGTTAAGAGATCTAAGACTAGGACAGTAACAGAGATAGTATATAGTGAAAAACTACTTTTCAAGTTAGAGCTGGTACATTTTCTATCATTTTGCCATTTGGTGGAAAGGGTAAAAGAGTTCTCTGGGGCCCCCATTATACAGATACTAATCTATCCATGAAGGCTACATCCTCGCAGTCTAGTCATTTTCTCAAGGATCCCAATTCCTGGTACTATCGCACTGCAGGATGTTTGAACACTGAATGCTGGGAGACATAGATGCTTACTCCACAGCAATCTTGCACATACCCTGACAAATCCTCAAAAACACTCATTGATTGAATCATCAAACAGAATAAACATAAAACGACTGAGTAAAAGTGGAGGGAAAGAGTCAGACAAATATCAAAAAGTCCTTCTAGCCATTAAGCCCCAAGTCCACCCATTACAGAGTGAAGAAGGGCCACATTCAGGATATAGGATAAGAAGATAATAAAGCACAGAGAAGAGAGGAAATATCAGGGTCCTTGGGGTTTGGTTTGTCTGTAGTTTCATGATTTGTTACTCTTTGTACTCCTACTCTCTGTTGTCACACTCTTCCCATTTCCTGGAACCACTAGCTGGAAAGTGCTGGGGAACATAGAGCCCTACGACTGTGGTACTAGGGGCATAGCTGAGTGGCAGGTACTGAAGTGTGGTTCTGTTCAACTAGAAACACCATTCTGGAGGAGCCATCGCCTCCCTATGAAGGGACATGGTTTAGCAAAGACAAGCCAATGCAGACCAGCACTTCTCAGTCTTGAGATTTATGAGCCATTTTTGTGTGTGTGCTGTATGAAGGTATACATGGAGTCTCACTCAACAGACTCCTGAATATTAAGGTATGAACCAGATAATCTATGTGATTAAAACATCTATATTATGGGATCAAAAGCAAGCCAATCAGAGGAGTTCTGAGTCTATTAAAAGGAGTAAATGTTGCTTAAGACCAGCTTCCTAACACATCAGTTCTGTGTAAAACAACACAGATGGTCAGAAGCCGATGAGTAGGAGGCTCTCAGGGAGATTCAGGCCTGCCCAGCCTTCTGCTCACATAGGATTTTCCACATCATAGAATGTATCATCTCCATGAGGGCACGAATGTGCAGATATTTCCTTTGTATAAAAATGCCAGCTCTGCTCTGTAATGATGGCAGGAGTGGGGGTTGTGTAAGAGCACTAAATCTAAATCAGAGTATACACATTGAAAATATCTGGCCTACACTCTAGGCAGCAACTCAACATGCACTTGATTGATATTGTCATGGAAAGAACAGAAGACAAACTCTAGTCATTTCGAGACTGTAGGAAACTCTGATATCTGCCACCACAACAGGGAGGTACTAACAAGTGAGGGGCGAGGCTAAGGACACAGATGAGAGGTCATTTCTAATAGTTTTTCCCATCCCACATTTCAGCCCATTGAAAGGTAATAGTGAAAGCTGCTATTCACTCATTTCTTGCCTAATAAAAAACTGGGGTCCTAGATTCCAGAGCACTCCAGCCCGTGATTCCTGAGTCTTCCCCTCATAAAGTAATCCTGACTGTCTGAGGATACCACCTGGTAAAGGCAAACTGGTAGGTGCTCTTAGCCAACTGAATGAGTGTTTCCCTTGTAGACACCCCCATATGGCTTAGGCCCTTCAACCACCATATTCATATAAGAACCATATTCACAAATCCTACCATGTCATACAGGAAGTTAATTAGCCAGTATGTCCTGTGTCCAAGGCCACTTATATGTTGCAGTCTTTTAGCTCCAGTCACTCTGTCCCTCACCACAGAGCTACCAATCGATGCTGATAAGATGGAGAATCCCAGGACAATGCAGAGGGCAACACCACACTGGCGGATGCTCTCCAGGCTGTAGACAGAGGATAATGTAACAACTCATCAGATATCATAGAAGAAACCAGAATTTCCTTCTACTATTAACACTTGGCAAGAAGGAAGGCCAGGCACACTGCTAACAATGTATGGATTCTCTCTTTCATTCAGTCCCCTCAAGTTCTTTGAAGTGGGTTATTGTTCAGAGCTTACAGAACACACAACAGAGAATAGAATAGACAAATATGAAGCTGAAGAGCATTTCAGCATCTTCCTATCTCATCCTACTCTTGATCATGTAGTCTGACTCTCAGTTAAACAGTAAACCTCTGCAGAGCAACATGCAGCTCCTGGAGCCCTTTCCAGTACTAAAACCCATTTGCTGTGCAGCAGAACTCAACAAGGAGGGGCATTTGTAGGGTTCCTTGCCTCACTGGATCATGTCTAGACTTGGGTGTTGGGAAAACCAAATGCTTTCTAAATGGCCACATATCACCACCATCACACCACGCAGTCTCTCTGACAGGCAGAGCTGGAGTCAAGCACTGTCACTGACCATTTTGTCTATCTCTGGGAGCAGGTGCGCACAAGGATTCTTTTAGCTGTCTGACACAATGAACGGTCTCACCACACAACACCCATTAGACTATGCTTTCTGTCTATCACACCTTGTTTTATAACATTCATCAGCTAGCCTGCCCCAGAACTGAGGCCACATGTCAGACGCTGTTGGAGGTAGAACTCTCCAATAGTAGAAGTAACAAGACAAACTGCAGCTCACCTTTGTTGTTCCATTGCTTATTTAAAGAAAGCAAACTCATCAAGATATATGGTCTCCACTTGGCAAGCCAGATGATTATAGAAATAATATTTCTATCATTAATTTTTAACTAAATGATTGGTAGCTATATGGAAAAGAATGGAGATGGGGGAAAGAATGAGGACAGAAACAATGTACTTAGAAGCAAGGTGTTGACTCCTGACACTTAAATATGGACTCAAATGTGCCATTGCAACAATGACACCCACCTCTATCTGCACTTCTTGTTATGTCATGCAAGAAAAAAGTTCACGGAGGCTTTGCATGTTTACCTATGTGAGTATCATATTTATGTTGTTAATGTGAATAGTCCTCTTGGAATGTGTATTGTTCAGTCTACAGGAACAATTCTTTTTATGGAAAACAATTTCTTTTGTGAAAACCATAATTGAATAGTATTTTCACCCATTTTCTGCCCAGCCATTTGCACTTCCACTTTTAAAGCTATCTGAGTCAGCATTTCTCCTGGAACATGTTGAAATGGGATCAAAATTGCTCCTCAGCATCTTAGAGGTTTTCTTCTGTATGCTTCCCATATCACTCCATCCACTTACATCCTGTCTTCATTCAGCAAGGCCCCTCCATATGGGTGGCTGTACAGGGTTATTCCTGTGAACAACAAATTAAGACGTGAGCTTTATGGCCTGTCCCTTTGGGGACTCATCTTCAAGCCACTCAAGAGTTGTCCTCTGGTTGCTCTGCCCACCCCAATCCATTATCAATGAAAAATAGCAAATATGTTCTTGCCATTAAACTGGTATGTGCTGAGCTCTTTGTTCTTATTGCTTTGTCAAACATAACTATTATGCATTTCACATGTGTCACATCACAGGCACCATGCTCCTTTGTCTCTCACTTCGTTGTCCACTGTAGTAAGTATCCTAGTGTCATAAGTACTACACCCATCTTTACCCACATACATCATTTGGGGCAAGATGAAGTATGCAAGTATATTCCAGTAGCTAAAATATCATTGCATATCAGAGGAAACAGCCTTGGTCTATAATGGCTTGGAAGGAGAACTTGGTTCAAAGAGACAAGTTCAAAACAAAATAAAACATGATTAGAGGTTGAGAGCACTGGTTCTAGCCTAATCTTTGGGGAGAAGACAAAGTTGGACAAAAATTCAGTTACACAAATAGTGATGTTATTCAATCAACTAAACTTCAATAAAGACTCGAGATACTGAAGCTTAGCTATTCTTCTGGCTGCTGATCAGATAGATATACTGCAAACAATGGGGGTATCATGTTTGATTCCATAGGCTCTTCCCTAACCTCATTTACAGCATCTCTGTTGACTGGAACCAATAAATAATCCAATCTAATAAGGTCAGGGCAACTCCTAAAACTCATGACCAGACAGCCAGAACATGGAGGTCCCCAGGACACTTGCAATGCAGCTGATAACTGGACTAAGTGTGATCTTGTTGAAGAACACACCCTTTGGATTTACTGGGTATAACTGAAAACTATTATTGAAAACATGACTTATTTCAACATCTTGTCCTATTCCCTCCTTTCCCAGAAGTCGAGCAAACACAAAGGCCAATGCCAATGTTAATTTCTGTCTTATTATATTTTGCCCTTCCAGATCAACTTCCAGAACTTCTAGACTTAGGTTTCTGGAAGCAGCACATTCAGTGATTGACTAGTTCTTCTTGTTAACTTGGCACAAAGTAGAATCACCTGGGAAGAGCGAACCTTAATTGAGAAATTACTTAAATCAGATTGGCCTGATTAATAATTGATAGAAGAAGGTTCAGCCCACTTTGTGGGAGGTCTGGGATGTCCAAGATAGTTAGCTGTGCATGAACCAGTGAGAGAGTCAGTAAGCAGCATCCCTCCCTTGTTCCTGTATAAGCTCCTGCCCTGGCTTCCCTCAGTGATGGGATTTTATCTACAGGTATAAACCAAATAAACCTATTCCTCACCTCAAGATGGTTTGGTTCATGCTCTTTACTATAGCAACAGAAGACAAACTAGATCCTCCAAATAAATAAGTGTTTCTCCTCTTGTATGTTTGGCCATGAATCTCCCCTGTGTTCTCTGCAACCTATCTCCTCAGACCACCTGGATCTCAACCCTCATATAGTCGAATATATACTGCACGTACCCTGTCACCTGTAGCCTGCATGTTTGTAACCTCCAAAACAAAACCCACCATTAGCTTGTAGGATTCTTATTATTCCAGTCACCCAGGATAGAAATTGAGGTCCTGTCCACTCCACAATTTTCTTTACCGCATTTGTTCAAGTTTCCAAGTTCCCTCACTTCTAAGTTTTCCTACTTCCACGTTGCCCCCTCACACAGTGTGATGGTGTTCATGATCACTAGCACCTTGTCTTGGTAACCCTGAGCTCACATCATCTCTAAGCCTGCCTGTACTCAAGCTCAGTAAATATGTCAGTCCCCAAAGCTAGAGAATGTGTGAAGAAAGAAAGAAAGAAAGAAAGAAAGAAAGAAAGAAAGAAAGAAAGAAAGAAAGAAAGGGAGAGGGGGGAGGAAGGAAGGAAGGGAGGGAGGGAGGGAAGGAGGGAGGGAGGGAGGGAGGGAGGGAGGAAGGAAAGGCATATGCCTGAAAGAGGGAGAGAGGGGCAGAAAAACAGAACAACCATGTCCTTTACCTCCACACAGGTTCATTTTATCATAAAGCATAAAATTCTTCCACTGATTCCATTTGAAAAATGAGGTTAGTATCATTTTCCTTGACCCTGATGCATTTTAACTTTGCCTTCAACTTCCTAGACCAGGCCCCATTGACATCTCATTCCATCTTACTCCTATTCAGATATTAATTTATTTTTTTGTGTGTGAAATCATTATTACATCGTCATGCTTTAGTGAAGTAAAACAGATGAATAAAAAATGTATAAAGACCGTCCCTGACTTACAGTAGTTTTATGAATTTTGAACTCTACACTACTGCAGAAATAAAATATGCTTTGTGGAAATCACCCTTCAAAATTGAATTTTAATCCTTTGCTGGATATGGGCATTTGGTATCATACTCTGGTCACACTGTGCAGCAAGCACGTTGAGCAGCAGATCCTAGCCACTCAGCAATGACCCACACTCCATAACTTGGGAATCACAACCTTGTTATCTTTAGTCTGTTATTTGTGTCATATGAATTGCTTAATTATAACATTTTCAACTTACTGTGAGTTTATCAGGACACAGTCAAGCTGAATCTATATGTCAAGTTTACAGTGTTATTTTTAGCATACAAATACATGGTGAAATGATTAGATTACCACCAGTCAAGCTAAGTAATATAACCATCATTTCTTAAAAACTTGCTGATGAGCATGGAAATTAGTGCAACCATTATGAGACACCGTATAGAGGAGGTACTTCAAAACTAAATCTGGAAATAATATAAGATGTAGCACCCCCACTAAAGGACTGATAGAGTCATACTCAAGGAAGAAAATGATATAGATGTATGCAGACCATGTCCACTGCAACATCATTCTCTCTCTCTCTCTCTCTCTCTCTCTCTCTCTCTCTCTCTCTCTTTCTCTTTAGTTTTTTGTGATTTTTTAATTAGATATTTTGCTTATATACATTTCAAATGCTATCCCGAAAGTTCCCTATACCCTCCCCCACCCTGCTCCCCTACTCACCCATTCCCACTTCTTGGCCCTGGCATTCCCCTGTACTGGGGCATATAAAGTTTGCAATACCAAGGGGCCTCTTTTCCCAATGATGTCCGATTACCATCTTCTGCAACTTATGCAGCTAGAGGTACAAGCTCTGGGGGTACTGGTTAGTTCATATTGTTGTTCCACCTATAGGGTTGCAGACCCCTTCAGCTCCTTGGGTACTTTCTCTAGCTTCTCCATTGGGGTCCCTGTGTTCCATCTAATAGCTGACTGTGAGCATCCACTTCTGTATTTGCCAGGCACTGGCATAGCCTCATGTGAGACAGCTATAACAGGGTCCCTTCAGCAAAATCTTGCTGGCATATGCAATAGTGTCTGGGTTTGGTGGCTGATTATGGGATGGATCCCCAGGTGGGGTAGTCTCTGGATAGTCCATCCTTTTGTCTTAGCTCCAAATTTTCTGTAACTCCTTTCATGGGTATTTTGTTCCCTTTTCTAAGGAGGAATGAAGTATCCACCCATTGGTCTTCCCTCTTCTTGATTTTCTTGTGTTTTGCAAATTGTATCTTGGGTGTTCTATGTTTCTGGGCTAATATCCACTTATCAGTCAGTGCATATCTAATGACTCCTTTTGTGATTGAGTTACCTCACTCAGGATGATATTCTCCAGATACATCCATTTTTCCAAGAATTTCATAAATCCATTGTTTTTAATAGATGAGTAGTACTCCATTGTGTAAATGTACCACATTTTCTGTATCCATTCTTCTGTTGAGGGACATCTGGGTTCTTTCCAGTTTCTGGCTATTATAAATAAAGCTGCTATGAACATAGTGGAGCATGTGTTCTTATTACCAGTTGGAATCTCTGTATAGCCCTGGCTGTCCTGGAACTCACCCTGTAGACCAGGCTGGCCTTGAACTCAGAAATCTGCCTGCCTCTGCCTCCTGAGTGCTGGGATTAAAGGCATGCAACATCATTCTTGATTACCAAAGTAAATCTACAAGTCTAGTGTCTATAGTCAGATGAATAGATGTAAAAATGTGTTATTTTTGGATATAGAGCCAGGTATTTACAAATGCACACACCCACGCGCACATACGTGTGCGTGCACACACAGGCACAGGCACACACACACACACACACATTTTAGTATAACATTCAAACATTTTTTAATGAAAAGGAAATCCTGCTCTTTGCAAAATACTTCCAAAATAAATACCATATACATAAAATAAGTCAGAAGCACAAAAATAAATACCAGGTGGCTTTCCACAAATCCCTGACACTATTAATAATATCCTGTTATGCTTGCAGACAGGAGCCTAGAAAGACTGTCCTTTGAGATGCTCCACCCAGCAGCTGACTCAGATGGATGTAGAGACCCACAACTGAAAATTAGATGGAGCTTGGGGACTATTATGGAAGAGTTGGGAGAAGGATTGAAGGCCCTAAAGGGGACAGGAATTCCATGGAAAGACCAACAGAGTTAACTAACCTAGACCCTTGGGGCTCCCAGAAACTGAACCACCAGCTAAAGAGCATACATGGGCTGGATCTAGGCTTCCACACATATATGTAACAGATATGTATCCTTGTCTTCAACTGTCCATGGGATATGGTTTTCTAGTTGGGCTCCCTTGTCCAGCCTCAGTGGAGGAGGATATGCTGAACCCTGCAGAGACTTGATGTGCCATGGTGGAGGCTACCCAGGGGAGGCTCCTCCTTCTCAGAGGAGAGGGGTTATGGCAGAAGGACTGCCAGAGATGGGGACCAGTATATGGGGCATCAATTAGGATGTAAAGTGAATTTTTTTAAAAGTTAAACATAAAAAAGCAGAGTGTGGAAAAGACCGAGTGGGAGATATGTTACTGAAAGGATATAAGAGGAAGTTCATTTTAGGGACAAATATACAAGCATGGTGACTAGAAAGAATAATGATGTATTGATTACCTTTGATGGGATAAATATTAAGTCTTCAAATCCTGAGTCCTTGCATGCTTGTGAGAAGAGTTATGCAGTTGTCACCCAGAAGTACACCGTAATCACTCCGCATCAATGGCTTACACATCCACAACTTCAACTAACTATCCATTAGGAATGTCCAGGAAAAACCTGCATCTGTACTGAGTGTGCATAGGTATTTCCATTTTCATTATTCCCTAGACTGTGTAGCATGAAAACTATTTGATAACATTTTTATTTTATAATGTATTTTCAGTCACTTGGAGAGTATGTCAATTATGTGGCAGAGTAAGCCTGATTTACAGGCCAATATTGTACCGATAGCATTTGAAATAAGACATTTGAGCATCTATGGCTTTGGACAACTACCAAGGATCCCTGAAACTAATCCTGACAAATACTTAGGATAATTCAAGCTGTGGTCATGTGTTATATGCTCTGAGTATGTATGTTAAGCTACGTGTATATATTTTTTGAGAGAAGATCTGTCACGCCACTGTTATGGACATTTGAGAAGAAGTACCTGAAACACATGTATCTCAAATGTCTTCTAGAGCATGACAGCTAGCTGTGACATGCTGTAATCCCAGCCAACAGCTACAGACACCACAACCCATTTTCTCATCAGCACATACTCCTGATCTCCCAAAGTCTACCTTCATTGAGCAGGAAGGAGACAGACTTGAGGCCAAGTGCCCCTTCTCTGCACATTTTTCACAAAATTTACAAGTGTTCTCATGGAAGATGCAAGACGCAGTGATAAAATTTGAAGATGCAAAAACTGGATATGTGTTTGACACACACACACACACACACACACACACACACACACACACACACACATATGTATATAGATGCTTACCTTAAACCATAGAGTTGCTGTTTAAAAGTGGTTCTCTAATCACTTTATTCTGTACCCTCATTTCTATGTTGTGAATGTACTGTCCTTCAGTGTGGCACAGTTCCTGGGTTGGTGTCATTTTTAGAGTTTTCCTCTAGGAGGTAAGGGCAATCTGTTCTCCCATTCCACTGGTGAAATGATTGACTGCTTCTATGGTTACCATTCTCCAGTGTTCCTGGTCATACTCCAGTACTTACATAATGCCCCTTCCCACTTGGCACTCTGATGATGAAACTTTGTATGAGGAAAGCAAAGTAACAAGAATACGTCTCTGCAAGTCAGTTTCTGGAATGGTGGGTTCTTAGAGGAGATAGGAACTTCAAGGAATGGTGTAGCCTAACATATCTGGTATTTCAGGATCGCAGGAAGGGTTCTGCTTTTCTGAGCAGAGCTGATGTCTATGATTCTTTTTAACCAGACCCCCACCAAGGTACAATAGCACTGAAAACTGGGCATCTATACAACAATCATGGTAGAAAACAGTGTTCTTAACATCATGCATAGACCACCAAACCTTTACAAGGCAGCAGAAGAGCAGCTGATATATGTGCAATGAGCCCTGGAAAAGAGCTCCCATCACTCCACCCCTAGAAGATAACATCCTGCCCTTCCTTCCCTCCTTTGCATAGGAACATTAGCAAATCTCCCTTGGTGCTGCCTCCTCCTAGACCTTAGAAGTAAAAATTAATGAAGTAGCCACAAATCACTCCCTTCCTTCCAGAGGATCACACTGAAATAACTATGAGACACAATTTTCATTTCATTATAGCTTTAGAATTATATGATATACAGTAGCTCCACACAATTCTACAAGAGATCTTAATACCCTGAAAAGTGGGACTTAAGACTGCACTCAGGTCCACAAGAGCCTAGTGCACTCGTAATACCCCCACAAGCTAGAGCACAGAATTCTGAATGTCTTCACTAGGAATGCAAGATGTATGTGGAGACACTTGCTTTACCTAGTCTAACCATCACACAAGTGTACATGTACTGAAGCATCATGTGGTACCCCATAAATAGCATAATATATTTTCATGTTTTTAAAGTAACTAAATTTTAGTGTAATAAATAAATACAAGCTATCATTTCCTTCTATCTCAATTTGTAGCCATCCTTAGGCATTTACGGTAGAACTGAGAAATTCTCTTTAAAAATCAAAACACTCCTCTATTGGGGACCCCACGCTCAGTCCAATGGTTGGCTGCGAGCATCCATCTCTGTATTTGTAAGGCTCTGGCAGGGCTTGGAGGAAAGGTCCTTGGTCCTGTGAAGCTTTGATAGATGCCCCAGTATACGGAAACTGAGGGTGTGGAGGTGGGAGTGGGTGGGTGGGCGGAGGAACACCCTCATAAAAGCAGGGGAGGGAGGATGTGATAGGGAGTTTCGGGGGTGGGGGGAGTGTGAAAGGAGATAACATTTGAAATGTAAATAAAGAAAATAGCCAATTAAAAAAAGAGAAAAAATCAAGACCCAGCTGATTCTGAACCCCCATTCTGTTCCCCATCCCTCTTCCCTCACTTCATCTGCCTCTTATGACTATTCTATTCCCCCCTTCTATGTGAGATTCATGCTTCCTCAGGGAAAGTCAAGAAAAATGGCTACATGACCATGAAAATGAACAGAAATCTGCAACTGACAGGGGTGAGGAGGTGGGGGAATCTCCAGGAGGAGATAGACACCTGGGGAAAGGGATTAGGGAGGTGCCCAAGAATCAATGGAGGAGACCTTAGCTGTGACTCACAACATTGAGGATCTAGAAAGGGAAGAGGCAACTTCCTGTAGCCAACCTCTTGAACCCCAGTGGAGTAACAGAGACACCAACGCACCCACAAAACTTTCAACCCAAAATTTATCCTGTCTACAAGAAATGCAGGCACTGGGGATGGAGCAGAGACTGAGGGAATGACCGAGCAAGAACCCATCCCAGTGGGCAAGCATCAATCCCTGACAACATTAAGGATACTCTGTCAGGCTTGCTGTTTGTGGATGGCCCTGGTGTTGTTTGTATTTTGATGTTAATTCTGGTTTCCCAGGAGAGGTTGTCTGGATTGGGGAATGAGTCACATACTCAGGTGACTTCTTGTGAACCATCCCCTAATTAATAAATGAGCCAGTCATTGGATGAGTAGGCAGAACTTCCAGGTTAGATAGGGAGGAGAGTAGGCAGGAGGGAGCTAGGGGTTTTTAGACTGGGATAGCGAGAGAACAAGATGTAGCTACTAGTGTCTCCCAAATTAGATGGAGAATCTACCAGGATTTACCACAGGAGGAATTAGATTTAATACGGTTTACAAGATTAGGACTCTATTATTGCACCCAGCAACCATTGTTTGTGAACTACTAAGTTTGTATGGTGTTTCCCTTCATGCGATGGCTCAGCTGGGTTCCAGAGAGAAAGGTACAGCAGCAAAGCATGGGTTTGCTAGATGTGCACCACAAAAAGCCGTGGGAGATTTGAAGCATGGGGCTGATGTGGTCATAACCCACCAGTGGGAACTTAGCGAGCTGGGTGGAGAGATTTCGGAGCTCTGAGTCAGAGAGTCTCCACAAGAAAAGGCCAGCCATTGCCCGCACTGGGCAACCAGTCCACCAGGGCAGAGAGTAGCTGGGTTTAGCACAGGATTTTGGTCCTTTTTAAATATTTCCCGCAACACTTGCAGACAGGAGCATGTTATCCTCTGAGAGGCTCCACCCAGCAGCTGACTTAGACAGATGCAGACAACCACAGCCAAACAGTGGACAGTCAGGTACCAATGGAAGAATAGGAGGAAGAACTGTGGGCCTTAAAGGGGATAGGAACTCCACAGGAAGACCAACAGAGTCAACTAATCTGAACCACCAACTAAACAACATACATGGACTAGACCTAGGCCTCCCCACACATATGTAGTAGATGTGCAGCTTGGTCTTCATGTGGGTCCCAAACAACTGGAATGGAATGAGGGCTATCCCAGAAGCAGTTTCTTGTACATGGGCTATGTTCTTCTAGCTGGTATGCCTCAATGGGAGTGGACGCGCCTAGCCTCACAGAGCCTGAAGTACTAGGGTAGGCAAGGAGTAAGAGGGCCTGCTACCCACTCAGAGGAGGATTGTAGAAGGGGGTGACCATGAGTGGGGCAGTGAGTAGGATGTAAAGTTATTAAGTAAAAAATTAAATTAAATTAAATTAAAAAAAAATCAAGACACAGAAAAAGACAGTTTTAAGGTTTAGAACAGAAAACCCTGGTATTGCTGTCAGAGCAGTAGGTAAGGCAGTACTTGCTGCCAGCTTTTGCAAGACCACATCCAGCTCACCTTAGAATAACACATTCTGCCTGTGTTCCAACCTGCAGAGCACTAGACACCAACTGTGATTCATTACGAATCAAGCAAAGATTTGATGCTGCTCATTCTCAGGCCAGATGATTCATTCAGGTGTTGCTGAGCCAGCTAGCAGGAGCTTTGGGATAGGTAGACAAGTAGGCCATGCCTGAGAACATTACCTCCCACCACAAAGAAACCATTATGTTATACTGGGAAGTCACGCAGAAGGCACCATGAAATTGTATGGGGATTCTGGCAACACTAAGGTCGGTGGATTATATATACTTGAAACTCATGTGGTGTCTGGGTCTCCAAACACCAAGTGACTTTTTCATTTTTATAGCAACTTGGCTCACCATCACATTACCATTTTTTCAGAATCCTATTTGTTTTTTGTAGCACTTCTATGAGGTTAAACATACTTTTAAATTAAACTAACATTTCTTTAAATTGGAAGTAAGACTTTATGTGTATTTTGCAAAGTCTGGAAAAAGATTTGGAGTTATTTAAATAAATGGCATATGCATACATTTCCTCAAAAATAAGAGAATAATGAACAGGTTAAAAAAAAAAAAGAAAGAAAACTACAAACACTGGGGAAGATGACTGCTTCCTGAGACTCTCAACTGCTCCAACAGGGGATATATCCCAACTGAACAGCCTATCTCCCAAAACCTCACACAGTACAACATTAGAAATTAGACCATTTCTGACAAATCTGGGCATGAGGTTTGGCCCATCACATGCAACTACTATATGAGTCGTGCTACACAGAAAAGGCAGCCAAGTGGTTGGGTATTGGAAGGTGAATTCAGAGAGAGAACTGCAGGATAAGAAAGTTCTCCTAACTGACCTGACTTCAAGCAGATTGTGCAGCAGGATGGAAGGAACAACAACAATCACCTGAGTCTCCACTTACTCCCTTTTCTATGAAGCCAGAAACATCATTTATGGACTTTGATGTCCTGGTGTGGACACTACATTATCACAAGGAACAATCCCTGCAACTGAGGCATTATTTTCTTTGTCTCCTGTCACTCAATATTCTTCTTAGGAAACAATGGACAGCGAGAGAATCTTGGGCTGATGAGGCTGGTAACAGGGTCAGGTCTTAAAGTAAAGGGCTTTATGTAAAGAGCAGCACCACCATGGGGACAATGGAGTGCATCTCTCTTGCCAACATTACCTCAAGGATTTCAGAGATGACGTTCACATGTGCACTTTGAGGACACTTGAAACATCTTTCTTTGATTATTCTTATCATTTATACTCTGGCTTTTTTTCCTTCTAAGAATTGGCCCACAGCAATGTATAAATGTGTAAAATTAGTTTTCTCATTTAGTGTTCTCATTATGACTGCATCTGTTATGTTTTCTAGACTGTACGTTTGTCACTTACAAAAATGCACATCTGTGCTTTTGTCCCATATCCATTATGATAGAGAAATACTTAGCACATTGCAATTCAAGTCATCCCTTCAGAGTTCATCACATTTATAAATGTATATCTTTGGAAGTGCCCAGACATCCCTAACATTTACATCAAAAGACTTCCCTTAATCTCAATATCTGTAGAAAAGTTTTAAATCACTGTTCCTTAAACTAAGGTCACAACTCCATATGAGGTTGTATAGCTGTATGCAGAGTAATAGAAACTTTGGAAACAGAAAGTAGATTTCTGATCATGCAAATAGTCAAAATTTAATTAATTCAGAGTAAAACATAAGAAATTTGAGATCTTGATACTCTATCACGTGTGTTTCACTACTCATTTCTGTGATAAATATCCTGACTAAGAACAATTTTGGAAAGAAAGGTTTTATTTTAGCTCACAGTCCCTGATTAAAATCTATCATGGTAAAAAATTTAAAGTAACTATATACATAATATGTATAGTCAAGATCAGAAAGTAATGA
Source organism: Mus musculus (assembly GCF_000001635.26). Classification (NCBI taxonomy): domain Eukaryota; kingdom Metazoa; phylum Chordata; class Mammalia; order Rodentia; family Muridae; genus Mus; species Mus musculus. The sequence continues at coordinate 9,555,190 of NC_000077.6, read as the reverse complement.
ATTAATAAATACAAGCTAGGATTCAAATTTCTCCATTCTATAGAGTCAGGATCCCCTGCCTAAGGAATGGCGCCATCCATGGTGGGCAGATGATCTCCCACAACCTGCTTACAAGCCAACTTGATCTACACAATCCTTGAGATTTTCTAGGTAGTTCTAGATTATGGCAAGTTGATAATTAGGACCAACCATCAAAAATGTTCAAGGTAGCCTTAGTTCTGAACACATACCTTGCACATTTTGTATTGTGCATGCCCCATAACACAAAGCTACAAAGGACCTTGCATGAAATATCTTGGCTCAGATTTGAGAATATTGAAAATAATTATATATATTGATAATAAAAATATGTTGATAATATATTTTCCATGATTTTTGTTTATTTTGTTAACATTTAAAACATCTGTCTGGCATGAAAACTAAGGGGAGGATAAAACTTCTACATGTGATACTGTGATACTATAGACTTCACTCGAGGTTGATAGAACGTTTGTTGTAAGATGTAATGTACTGTTAATGTTAACTTCGTGGTCTGAAGTGTTTAGCTGTTGAGCTGGATTCCTTATTATTAGATCTTAAAATTTTCATTCCCTGTAGTTAACAGCTTGACAGAGGAATTCCCCAAGTGGCTTGTTTTCCAAACTATCAAGAACAAACCCCTAAGTTTCCCTCACTCTTGTAACTTAGCAAGGCTCGTGAATGGAAATAACAGTGCCCAATCACATTCTGCCTTAAAAGGTAAATACAGATGAGATAAAAAGAAAAAAAAAAGAAAAAGGGAAAAGGAAAATAATGAATTATAGTGCATTTACTATATGAAGAAGATTTTATTTCTTATAAAAATAGGAATATTTAATTATTAAAAACAAAGACTCTTAATACTTTCTTACCATCCTTCCTCATCCTGTTATTATAAAACCAGTGTATCTTCAGGTTGAATTATGTTAGAATGTTTGACTTTAAAATTGGATGTTTGAGAGTTGCTGACTTGAGTTTCATTTGAAAATGTTAACTCAATTTTGGCTTGAAATCTAGACAGAATTTCCAATAATTTCTGAAATGGCCCTCATCATTTATCTCTCATTTTGTTCTACATAGTAATATGAAGTAGTACTCTCACTGTTGGCAATTATAAAAGCAAAATATTGATCAACTATAAAACATGTTGAAGTTGCTCTTTGCCCTGGCATATCAGAAATTTATCCCGGATTTAATTCTTTAGGTAAAAAGTAATTGAACCTAGATCTCATTAGTATGTTCATTTCTTTCATGTTTAATAAAGTGTAAATATATAACAAAGAACTGTTTTAAAATATGTCTTATAATGTATTTTAAGTAGGGGTTTGGTTTTTACACCTATTTTGTAGATTTATGACAGGAGCCATATAAAATTTTCTCAGGCAATAAAGGTTGAAAAATTCCTGCCTTGAGGAGTCACCAGAAATCTTCAGGAACAGTCAAAGGCTAATGTAATCACACACTACTAAGAGTGAATACAGACATGCGAAATGCTCCTCATAAGTGGCATTTTCATGGTTTTCACCCCCTCTTCCCTCTTAGTATCTCTGGGGAGAATGTTGTGGGTGTTTTCCTCAACACTAAAATTAATTATCACCATTACTAAGCATTATAAGTAACCATGACACAACAAGCTCTTGATTATAAAAGTAGGGTAAAAATATATACCACATGCACATCCTCACATACAAACATAGACAACCATAATATGAGGTATATTATATTAAATTCTAATACAAAGCCAATCAGATGAAAACATTATTTTATTTTAGAAATTTCTTCTGACATGGCAATTATTGCTGAATTCTGTTTCATGTTGTATGTCTTCAATTTCCTATATCACTCTGATGTTCCATCAATATTTTTGCTATATGTAAAATATCTGAGCTGGGTAGTGGTGGCACATGCTTTTAATTCCAGCACTTGGGAGGCAGAGGCAGGTAGATTTCTGAGTTCAAGGCCAGCCTGGTCTTCAGAGTGAGTTCCAGGACAGTCAAGGCTATACAGAGAAACCTTGTCTCAAAAAACAAATTATATATATATATATATATATATATATATGTATGCATGTATGTATCTGCATAACTGGTGTGCTGTGCTGGAATCCATGCTCACCCAAGTTTTCTTTCTTCCATGGATCCAATGGTCCTGTGATCTTCCACTGGCTAGTAGCTCAAATAGCTACCTGTGTGAACAATGTATCCACAATGTAACTTTTTAGCCACTTTCTTTAGGAGGATGTCCTCATTGACTGTGTCATGGATAACAGTATCTCTCAGTGCAGAGTTTGAGGTAAACCTCTTTTTCTGTCCATATCCTATAAACCATATTTTACTGTGTACTCTTTTGAGACTACAAGCAAAAAGCTGACAGTCAAACACTATGTCCCCCAAGATAGAGAAGTTCTATACCTTCTGGGTTCTGCTTCTCACAATCTCAAACCACAGAGACAACCCAACAATCCCACAGGAGGAATGTCTGAGGTGGTAGACTCATGGGGACCAAAAAACTTGAATACAGAGTAGTGAATCCCGTTCATGTACTCATGACTTTTGTGTATCTAGCCAATGCCTGACAGAGGCCTCCAAATGAGCTCTCAAATGACCTGCACAACAGAGAACCTGAGAAGAGTGGCCAGAGTGACAAAGACATTTGTAGCTACACTTGCTCCATTCAGCCAACTACTGGCAAAAGTATCCTCATGCAAGAAAGCTGACCCTAAACACCTTATCTGAAAAAGCCACATACAATGGCCACCTCACTTGGGTTAGAGATCTGCTGATTCTCCACCCTACCAATGTGAGTTATCAAACTATAACTTGGAAAGGAATCGAGTTGGGGCCTCTGGTCACAGGGATCCTTTATTACCAAGAAGGAAGTCACCACATCCACCTGGTGGCAATAAGACTGAACATGGCATTATGAGGGACAAAGAGCTCACTGTCCCCACTGTCAGCCATGCCCAGCAAGACACTGATCATCCATTACATGGCTGTGATGAAATTGAAGGTCACATCTGTATGTCAGTTTGCAGAACCCAATAGCCACATCTGCTCAGGGTCTTCTTACAGAGAATATCCTGATCTCATAGTCCTCTCTTATTGTGAACTAAGGGAGGAATTTTATTCCTAGATATTGGATGCATCTTATTCCATCAAGAGCAACAGTGGAAATATTATCATGTTTTTTTCATTGTTCCCAGGTTTATTTCATTTTTGCCTCATTACCTAGCATTCAATGTGTGCAGACCCATCTCTTTCCTTCCTAGAATCCTATTATGGTGTAATTCATCAATGGAATTCAGAATGAAAGTCACTGATAGGGAAGAAGAAAGAAAGAAAAATCATATAAAGTCATAATAAACCACAAATATTCAAAGCAATCTTGAACAGAAAGACCAGAGCTAAAAGCATCATGTTATTTGACTCCATAAAGCTATTATACACACACACACACACACACACACACACACACACACACACACACACACAAAGATGCCAAGAATAAAGTATGCAGGCTAGTGAGATGACTCAGCAGGTAATTGCCACCAAGCCCAGTGATCAGAGTTTGATTCCCAGGACCCACATGGTAGAAGGAAAGAACTGACTCCTCTAAGTTGTCCTTTGACCATATCTGCATCATAGCACATGTACCCACATTAGAAAACACCACGATAAACAAACAAACAACGTAATAAACAGTTATAAAACAGAAAAAAAAATACTCTGGGAGAAAAGCAATCTGTTTACTAAACAGAACTACAGAAATTGGGGATTCATATACAAAGGGAAAAAAAGAAACTATTTCTTTCTTTTTTTTATAGAAAACTATTTCTTCTTTTTCAGTTTTATTTTTTATTAGATATTTTCTTTATTTACATTTCAAATGCTATCCTGAAAGTTCCTTATACCCTCCCCCACACTGCTCCCCTACCCACCCACTCCCACTTCTTGGCCCTGGTGTTCCTCTGTATTGGGGCATATAAAGTTTGCAATACCAAGAGCCCTCTCTTCCCAGTGATGGCCGACCAGGTCATCTTCTGCTACATATGCAGCTAGAGACACTAACTCTGGGGGTACTGGTTAGTTCATATTGTTGTTCCATCTATAGGGTTGCAGACCCCTTCAGCTCCTTGGGTACTTTCTCTAGCTTCTCCATTGGGGGCCCTGTGTTCCATCCTATAGATGACTGTGAGCATCCACTTCTGTATTTTCCAGGCACTGGCATAGCCTCATATGAGACAGCTATACCAGGGTCCTTTCAGCAAAATCTTTCTGGCATATGCAATAGTGTCTGGGTTTGGTGGCTGATTATGGGATGGATTCCCAGGTGAGGTAGTCTGTGGATAGTTAATCCTTTCGTCTTAGCTCCAAACTATGTCTCTATAACTCCTTTCATGGGTATTTTGTTCCCTATTCTAAGGAGGAATGAAGTATCCACCCATTAGTCTTCCCTCTTCTTGATTTTCTTGTGTTTTGCAAATTGTATCTTGGGTATTCTAAGTTTCTGGGCTAATATCAAAAATTCAGGTGACAGAAGATGCTGGCGAGGATGTGGAGAAAGAAGAACACTCCTTCATTGCTGGTGGGATTGCAATCTTGTCCAACCACTCTGGAAGTCAGTCTGGCAGTTCCTCAGAAAATTGGACATAATACTACTGGAAGATCCAGCAATATCTCTCCTGGGCATATACCCAGAAGATGTTCCTACTGGTAATAAGAACACATGTTCCGCTATGTTCATAGCAGCCTTATTTATAATAGCCAGAATCTGAAAAGAACCCAGATGCCCCTCAACAGAGGAATGGATACAGAAAATGTGGTACATTTACACAATGGAGTACTACTCAGCTATTAAAAATAATGAATTTATGAAACTCTTAGACAAATGGATGTATCTGGAGAATATCATTGTTAGTGAGATAACCCAATCACAAAAGAAGACATTAGATATGCACTCAATGATAAGTGGATTTTAGAAAATTATTTCTAACCATATTCAAAGATCAATTCAGAAACCACTGAGACCTAAAACCATACAAGGTTTAGAGGATAGAGGTGGAAAGAGATGCTGTGCAACACTGCTCATACATAGGAAACAAGCAAGAATAGACAAACAGGATGGCATCAAATGAAAACACTTTCACAGAGGGGAAAATGGCCAACTGAGAGAAGACACAGCCTACAGAATGGGAGAAAACAATATTTCTAACCATACACTTGATGAACGGTGCATGCCAAGAATGTACAAATCTCTCAACAGCAAAAAGGAACCAATTACAATGGTTTAAAATTCAGTATTTCTTTAAAAAATATGTACTACCAATAACATATGAAATAAGAAATCATCAGAGAAATACAAATGAAAACCACGGGGGAGGTAAGGCTGACTCCAGTTAGCAGGACTATGAGGGTAGGTCAAAATGATGAATGATAAGCTTAAGTAAGAATATAGGACAAGGGGGCCGACACACTGTTGGTGAAGTGTAAGATAGGGCAGCAGTTCTGAAAAATAACATGGATGTTCCTTAAAAACTTGGCGGTAGAGCTGTCCTGTGACCCAGAAGTCCTTCTGCTGTCCATCAAAGGAACATCTGTTCTTTCACGTACACTTGCACTACTCACAGTAGACATGACATGGAATTAACCTAGGTGTCTGTCAACTGACAAATAGACAAAAAAAGATATGGTATTTTTATACCAAGTGCTGTTATTCAGGCAAAGAAAAAAAATGAAATATTGTCATTGGTTAGCAACATGAATGAATTGTTGAATATTATGTTAAATGAAATAAGAATAGATACAGAAATATACTACAAATTATCAGGCCACAAAGCTACAGATCAAAAAATAGATAATGGTAATCTACAGTTCTCACTGACACTTTGCTCAGCAAAATATCTCCAGGTGTTCATGATAATATTTAAGCATTGGCTGAAGTGGAGCTCTAGGTTGATTTTAGAAGCTATTACCTGAGGGCAAGAGAGATGAGCCATTAAGTCACTCTGATCGGTGGAAGGCACTCAGAGGAGCTCAGTCACGCCTGAGCCAGATCTTGGGAGCTGGGCAGAAATGTGCAATGTTGGGTTAAGGTGCTAGACAGTGAGGGAGGAACCCTGGCTTAGGGTTCCCAGGGGCCCTCAGCCACTGAACATAAAAGCCCAGAGATACTGGTCCACAAGAGAAGGTTTGGGAAAAAATAAGGTGAGATCTCAGGCTGGCAGTGGCAGAGGCACTGCTAGTTAGATGAATGGGCTTTATCCTGAACACAGATGAGAGGCAGCAAAATTTCTAATATGGACAAGAAGGACAATTTCAACATTTTAGAAACACTTTTTCCAACAAAATGTCAGCATCTTGATTGCATTTTGATTGTTGAATCAATACAAATGGAATTCTGAAAAGGGAGTGAGAATGAGAGCGAGGAGAGAGGGGGGGAGAAATGATTTGATTTCTGAAAAGAGGAGTCAGGAAGTAAAAGCACTTAGTAGACACACAGTATGTGGTAGAAGAGCTGTGCGGGGTGGCCTGAGAAGGGCACACAGGCTTGGATACTTTCATTGCTTCTCTTTTTTCATCACATGACCTAAGTGTAAGATAAACACCCAGGCAATGCTAGAAGAAACTACAAAAAACTGACCGAGTCACAGTCTATGAATACTTAATAGAGATAAATCATCATGCAAATAGAACTGTGACTTGATGTGCACATATGAGAAACAGCAAGGAATCCTGATGAGACCCTTGCTGAACCTTTGGCTGGAAAAGAACTCCAATGGACAGAGTGCGGGACCAGACGGGGGGTAGCCTGGAAGTCATCCCCTGACATTGTAGTGCACGTTTTGTAATCTCAGTACTTGGGAGATAGAGGCAGAAGGATTAGGAGTTTGAGATTATCCTCCTCAGAGGGTAGGTTGGTTGGAAGGACAACCTGGACTGCATAAGATAAGATCTTGTTTCAAAATTAAAAAAAAAAAATATATATATATATATATTAAGGCCAAAAATTAAAGGAAATAGTAAGGGTATCACATGAAGACATCTACAGTTTCAGTACTTGTGAGACTGAGGCAGGAAGATGATAAGCTCCATCTACCTTTTATAGTAAGGCACTATCTCAAAAGAAACAATATGAATTAAGGAGAATAGCACATCCAGGAGGATGCTTTCCAGGGTTAATCTCAGACACACCCAGAGAGCCCCCATGGTAGGCTGCCCATGGGAGAAATATCTGGATAAACACCTTTGGTACCTAGGGCCTGCTGAGTAGAAATAAAAAGACAGATAACATGTACCTGTGGAGTTACAGGGATAAAATGGGAAAAGATTTGCTGAAAAGGACAGATTCCAAGTTTAGTGTCAACTAACATGTAGTTTCCCTTAGGATTCTGACAAATGCCTCTGATGACAAATGTGATTAAGCTGCCAACATGAACATAAAAGGAAACAAGGATGGGAATTAACTCTCACTGCACAGTCCTGTCATCTTTATGAAGCCCCAAATCCCCATACCAGACTCCAGGTAGCACCTGAAAAGCTCTACTTCTTAGCACCCCAACATGTCCCGGAACCTGTTACATTAGGGCGGATGAATTCCTATTGAACTAACACAGAGAAAGAAATAGTCCATCGTGGAAATTGACTTTGGAAACCACAGCTGCTTTGCCTTGGCTAACACCCACCTTTTCCAGCACTGACTCTATGGAAATTCACTAGAAGATTCAAACTGTATTACAGTGAGATTCACAGTTCAAATAAGGGACTCAGAAATGCTGTGAGCTCACTAAGATGAGAGAAGAGACCACCATAGGTCCTGACATGCCAGCCTCCTTACAAGTAGACAGGCTGGGACTCAAATAGTTCCTTCATATCTAAGACAAGATTGTCCATACCTGCCTGCCAGCACAACTGTCAGAGGACTAATCTTGAGTACACAGCGTTGTCTGTATATTTCATAGTCATGTGTTTGGCTTCTGTTGTCTGGAGGCTCCTGCATCCTGTGTTATATAGCTGCTGGGGCCAAAGCTGAAGACAAGACTCATCTTCTGCCATCACCCTCCTCTCCTGGCTAAGCTTTGCTCTCATTATAATATTAAACTCATAGATCCAGCTCGGTCCAATTCCCACATGAATGGGCAAGAGGAAAAGGATGTGATAGAATATTTTTGCTCAGAGCTTTGCTAGTGGGAGTTCTTAATCAATATTTTAATAACAACCCACAATGCACCCTCCCGCGGTGTTGTCTTCTGTGTTCCCAATTTATTGCACAAAACTTCCTTTCCAGCGGCGAGTGCATAAACAAGTCAAAAATTGAAACTCTGACACAAAGCAAACAAATAAAATATCTTTAAAGAAATTTCCAATAACAGAGAATAAATGTGTTTTTTCAAGTTGAACACAGCTTCTCCACAAACAAATGAAGAGCCCACTGCTTTAAGTAGATGCTTCTGAGATGAGCATCATCAGGATGTCTGGCTATCTGACAAGGTTTACAGACAGGATCGATGGATGACTATGGTCCAGGCAGCAAGGCTCTGGTACTCTCTACTCTAATCACCTCCAAGTCCTTGCCAATTAGGTGCAGACTCAGTATATAACAATACCCCTTAGCACATTCACTCCTCCAAAGCAACGCTGACTCTGCTCTCCAAGGCCCAATACTGCTCCCTGCACAAGTGCATCAGAGGCTCTGCCACATTTCCTTTTCTTCTCTCCTGAACTTCCCCAGTACCTCCCATGAGGCGGTATGCCCCCTCCTTAGTATTTGTGAATATAACAACTCACCATTCAATCAATTGTCTACTTATCCCTTGCCCTTCACCATACCTGAATAATAATAAAATCAATGTTTTAAGAAATCATGGAGTATTCTGTTCAAAATTAAGCATTTGTAATAACTAGTAAGGCATGGTAGCATAGGTCTCCAATACCTCTAACTGGTAAGAGAAGATAGGATTGTGAATTTGAGGCCAAGTTGTGATATATGGAAAGACCTTATCTCAAATAAAGATAGATGGGGAAGAATGACACCACCACCCCTTGTATATTAGTTCTATGTCACTCAATTACTTGGGGTGGGTACTTGTGGTTCCCACATCTTTCCTATTTCCTGGTAACAGACTTGTCTAATTCTCCTCCAAGCCACACTCACCTGAGATTTACCAAGAATCTCACTGCTGCTTCCTCTAACACCTTAGCTGTGATATGTCCTCTACATGTAGCTTGCAGTTTTCTGCCCCTGGCATCTGACAGCCCATAGTCCCCTTTGTGACTTTAGTAGGCCATATCCACTGCTTTCTGACTTTTTCTAGAACCTTTCGTTATCAGAATCTCATGCATAGAACATCTAGATTAACATGACACAGAGACCAGACTCTCAGGCAGTTAACAGGCAGTATAGAATAGACAGACCTCTTACAGTCCTGGGTGCACTGCTCTTTCCAGTTCACAAGAACGTACTTGGGACTGAGCTACCAGTTCTCCAAAACAGTGACACGGTATTCCAAGAGTAGTTGGGACAAAGCCAAACAAAGGTTGCATGCAATCCCTTACTTTTTCTTGATTGGGTATTTGGTTTCTGTCAATCTTTGACTTCCATACCTCCCAGGAAGGTGTTTTAGTCCATTTCCTGTTTTTCCTGTAATATATCCCTGGGGGAGCCATGTCCTGAAGTTTTTCTACTCTGACATCTTGCTGATAACTGAGACTACTTTCTTTGCTCTAAAACAGTTTATCACTGCAGGTGCTGCAGTGGTAAAGAAGTTCCCAGAGCCAGAGCCTAAACCATTTGTTACAATTTGTTGCCAGTGAACCTTAGGTAGTGGTGGTCAGTCTGCTCCTCCAATCGCTCCCAAAGCCAAGGAGAGGCTCCATGTGATGTTAGTCTGTGTGATGTGTGCATGAGGTTCTGGTAACGAAGATGCTCAAATGTCTGACCAGAACAAGCAAGAAAGCAGGGCCTGTAGCCTGTTAGAGTCACAAGGGGAAACTGTAGGCTGGCAGACACAAAAGACAGAAAACTGCAGACTGTAGAGAGCATATCAAAGCTAAGACTCTAGAAGAAGTAACAGTGAGACTCTTGGTAAAAATGAAATTTCCATTTTTAATATAGAAACCTAGAACATAGAGTGGAGAATGTCTAATATAAACAGGAAAGGAGTGGATAAGAAGTGGGAGGAACAACAGTTAGTGTCCCTTCAGGACACCAGCCATGGACAACACAGCAGTCTGGTGCCCTGGCTGAATGAGAAAGCTGAGGTTGCTCATCTGGCTACCTCTACTTGTCACTTGTAAGGTTGCAAGGCTGCTCTGATCTCTTCTCTCCAGTGTTCTGAACCCTACTGCATATTTCCCCCTACTCACTCCACATCAGTCCGTCAGAACACATGGGCCTTCTCTGCAGTACCTTTTCTCCTGACATTTCTCAAAGGGCTATCAGTTCTGACTTCAGTCATTCAACCTCAGAAGCCCAAATTTCTATTTTCATTCTTAAATACTTTCCTGTCCCTGTCCCCAGTGCCCCAAAGTTTCTCCCATCTGTTTGAACTTTAGCATGCTCTCTTCTCTAGCTTCATCCTGATCTTGCCTAAGTGCCTTTACTTTGTGAGAGGTACATTTCTCTCATTCTTTCTCTCCTATTCGTTTCACGACACTACTCTTATCCTTGACATTGGGAAAAACCATCAATTGGCTGACTAAAAAATTCTTTTCTCCTGGCAGTATCAGTCAAGGTCAAGTAGAATTTGGCTACAAAGAAAAAAAAATCCTTTCAGAGAGAAGACCAAACTCTCCTGACTCAACTTCATGATAAGGTCAAACTGAAGTCCTTGAAATCTGAAGCACACCAGAATTTGGCCTGTTGTCCTGACTTCTAGAATGCCCAGTTGACCTCAAAGTATTACTTATCACTCAAGGGCCACTATGATACTCCTTGATGGAGACTGTCCAAAGAAAGGCTTTCTCAATGGAACATGAGAGAAAAGTGAAGATGGTGAAGATGGCTTTTAGTGAGAACAAGAGGTCACCATGCCCCAGAGCCAAACTAGCTCAGTACCTGCCTCATAGATGATTATAAGGAATATCAGTTTTCTAACCAATAAAATGGGTATATAGTGCCTATCTTTTATTTTCATTTTAGTTTTGAAATTATACTTTAGTCACAGTATTTTCCCTCCCTTTCTTCTCTCTAAATCCTCCCATATACCCCAACTCTTGCCTTCAAACTCATGCTCTCTCTTCTCATTTTTAGTATATGCATATATTCTTATGTATACACTCAATATATTCCTAAACATAATCAGTTCACTTTATATAAGACAGCTTGTTGATATGTTTGCAGATCTGACCATTTGACAATGGACAGCCGATCAGTGTACCCTTCCCTGGAAAAGGCTATATCTCCAGGTCACAGCTTTCCTCAGTTGCCTATCGTTTATGAAGGGCTGAAGCCTCGCAGGGTTTTCCCAATGTTTAGGGACATTTCAGCATATCCACTGGTGTCTTCTTTCCTCAGATAACTTTTGTGCAGTCATTTTGATAAGACTTTACCAACTTTCTCATCAAGGAAACTTCTCTCTGAAACAGATGGAGACCACTACAGAAACCCACAATCGATCAAAACCATAAAGTTGTGGAACCTAGTCTCAATTGGGTACATCTATAAAACATTATCTTACAAATTCTGACATGAAAATTAAAAAGAAACCATAGATGCTAAATCGTAATGGAGTTCCTGACATAGTTTAGACCCTTAATTAAAGTCATTTTTCTGTTCCTACTCTGAAGGATTGTATAACTCTTTTGTACTTCTCTTAACCATACACATTTTAATATTTGATATTATCCATTATTATTAGATATCATCAGAGTGACAAAACTAATTCACCTTATTTTAAAAGGTTTTAGCAGGCTGGAGATATGGGCAAAGGTAGAATACTTGCCATTTGTGTGCACAAGGAAACCACAAAAATCCAGTAAAAGTAAAAAGATAGAGGTTCAAAGAGATGGCTCAGTGATTTAGAGTATTTGTTTCTCTTACAGAGGACCTGGGTTTGAGTTCCAGTACTGACACAATGGGTCACAACCATTGGCAACTGCAGTACCATCAAGGAGATCCAATGCCTTCTTTTGTCCTCCTGGAGGACAAGGCATGCACTTGGCACATAGATATACATGTAAGTGAAGCACCCATATATATGAAAGAAAAGAAACCCAGGAAAATTAGGAGGCAGATATTAAAAGGAAGCAAAGGGAACTCCTTAGAGTAGCTGCTCAGCACTGCCCTCCATGAGGACTGATGCTTCAACAAGCACAAGCTAAACAAACCGTGACAGCTGTGGCCTGCTGCTCCTAAGGCTTCTGGATTGTTGTTGTTGTTGTTGTTGTTGTTTTCATAGTGGTACTTAATCAACTTGATAAATTATGGCTTATCTACTCAGCTTAAGATGATAGAGACCTCTAAACCAAGAAAACAACTCTGGATTCTAGAAATGGACCTGAGCCATTCTCCAAAATGAGAAGCATAGGTAATCAGTCAGTGGTTGACGCAAGTGATTGATGAGACAAGAGGCCAACATAAATCAAATTACAATCTTCACTTCCCCGATGATCACACATTAGGGAAATCTTTATTCTCTACTACAGTGTTCCATACAGTTGTGTCCTTAAATTTTTAATTTACTTTTGTTTCTAGATGGTATTAAACTGTAGAACAATTTTTGAAATAAACTCTCAGAACACCTTTTGTTTCACAGACAAGGTCACGGATTCAAGAAGGTTGAACATTTCATGTAAGAGGTAGAGGGAATCCAGAACTTGGTGCATTTTTATGCATGCAGTGCTGGTAGGGAACTGTTCGACATTCTTCCTATCATTCATTATTAATTCATAATTAATTAAAAGTAAAAATTTTAATGTTAAAAAATAAAAGTAAAACTTCTATTTTTAAAAATACTGTTATATTGAAAGTAGTCCATTTATACTTATAAATAAATAACATTACCATATTGTCTCCAGTCTACAGCATTGGCAGGTAAGTGATGCCACAAGATCAGGTTGTTGAGATGATTCAGGTAGGAGGGTAGAGAATGGAAACCCTTCTGGTTGTACCACACCTGAAATAAAAAAAAAATGATGGATTTCATGAAAATGGTTCTTAAGTCTGTTCTTGGGCTAGAATACATTTGTTATAAGCTTCCATAGCACCTGAAGGCAGGATTCAGAGAAATGTTCCCTCATGGCTGACAGTGACAGCCAATTCCAGTCTGCTAATTTTATATTTATCTCAAGCATATAATTTACAGCTAAAAATAGATTAATTTTCCCCAGAACAAATGCGAATGTAGCTTTATAATTACAGTCTCACAGGATTTGGGACTGAAGCCCATTATATATTTTTTTTCTCAGTTGGTAAGCTAATGAAATTTGACCTGCAAATTAAAGGCGTGGAAGATGATCAGAAAAAATGATTACTTTCAATTTAATAACTGCACATGGAACATTTTTTCTCAAAATAAATTGAATTGAACATTTGCTGAGCATGGAGAATAAACCTATGCCCCTCTTGAAATGAGCAAGGTGAAGGAGAAGAGAGAGACAATATAGTAAGGACCAGATGCTAAATATCATAAAAAAATGCTAATCGAACCACTGTTCCCCATTCTTCAAAATATAAAGATTTTAATAAAAACTGATACATGTATGGTAAGGATCTAAAGCTGGTATCGTCAAGAAATTCAAGATTGGGTCGTAATTCAACTGTGGTGGAGAACACAGTTCTAGCAATACTGCTTTTCAATAGATAATCTATACTGACGAATAAAAACTATTCCACACAATCTTAGTGCTTGGAGAAGCCTCCTTGAGTTTGCACACAAGCCTATTCTAAGTGAGAGCCTTGCCTCAAGCCACTTGTCCTCCACCTTTCTGTGACTATATTTAACAGCTAAGTAATAAAGTGGGATACATATGAAATAAAACAGAAACCTACCGCACAAGTCAATGTTCTACAATTCTTTTACTTCAGTAGACATCCACCCCATCTTTCACACAGCTAACTCCTTTTTCCAACTGCTTATTTACTTCATAAAGTTATCTCTTAAATTGTAAGAAAAAAGGGGCCATCCAAAAACCTACTAAACACCGAAGACGTGATATTCATTCTGTGCATGTTTGAACTCTGCCTAAGTACAGTAGCACACACAGCACAGGCAAACTCTACTCCAAGATATTGCATATTTTAGAGCTATGATCCTGCAATACAGATTGAAGCCTGAGATCTGGGATGGAGTAAGCACTAAGCTAAAGGAGTCTGGATTATATCTCAGAAGTCTGTCTAACTCTTTTGCCTAGCAAGTATTTCCTTCACAGTTCTGTACTGTGACATACATACACACGCACACGCATATGCACACACACACTCAATAACAATTGTGCACACAGGCAATAGTCATTTTATATTCCCAGGAAACTTAAGGTTCCTTTAAAGTCAGTACACAATCTCATTCTTTACCATGACACAGTTTCATTAAGAGTTTAACAACTGATTTGCGTTTCTCTGATGATTAATTTAGGTCCTTCTCAGCCATTCAGTATTCCTCACTTGAGAATTCTGAGTGTCCTTTCACTTAGACCATAGATGTTCAGTACTGAGAGTTCTTCCTGGTAGATTTTCCTTTGATGAGTATGAAGTGTCCTTCCTTCTGTTTTTTGATGACTTTTGGTTGAAAGTCCATTTTATCTGATATTAGAATGACTACTCCTGCTTGTTTTTTAGGACCATTTACTTGGAAAGTTGTTTTCTGGCTTTTCTAGCCTGAGGTAATGTTTGTCTTTGACACTGAGGTGTGTTTCCTATTTGCAGCAAAATGCTGGGCCCTGTTTGTGTATCCATTCTGTTAGTCTGAGATTCTACCTCACATCAGTCAGAATGGCTAAGATAAAAAACTCAGGTGACAGCAGATGTTGGCAAGGATGTGGAAAAAGAGGAACACTCCATTGCTATTGGGATTTCAAGTTGGTACAACCACTCTAGAAATCAGTTTGGCAGTTCCTCAGAAAATTGGACATAGTACTACATGAGGACCCAGCAATACCACTCCTGGGTATATACCCAGAAGATGCTCCAACATGTAATAAGGACACATGCTCAACTACGTTCATAGCAGCCTTATTTCTAATAGCTAGAAGCTATAAAGAACCCAGATGTCCCTCAGTGGAGGAATGGATACAGAAAATGTGGTACATTTGCACAGTGGAGTACTACTCAGTTATTACAATGAGTTTATGAAATTCTTAGGCAAATGGATGGAACTAGAAAATATCATCCTGAACGAGGTAACCCAATCACCAAAGAGCACACATGGTATGTACTCAATGAAAAGTGAATATTAGCCCAGAAGCTCAGAACACCCAAGATACAATTCATAGACCACATGAAACTCAAGAAGGAAGACCAAGTGTGGATACTTCAGTCCTTCTTAGAAAGGGGAACAAAATACCCATGGGAGGCATTTCAGAGACAACATTTATAGCAGAGACTGAAGGAAATATCATCCAGAGACTGCCCCATCTGGGGATCCATCCCATTTACAATCACCAATCCCAGACACTATTGTGGATGCCAGCAAGTGCTTGCTGACAAGAGCCTGATATAGCTGTCTCCTGAGGGGATCTACCAGTGCCTGACAAATACAGAGGTGGATGCTCTCAGTCAACCATTGGACTGAGAACAGGGTCCCCACTGGAGTAATTAGAGAAAGGACCCAAGGAGCTGAAGGGGTTTGCAGCCCCATAGGAGGAACAACAATATGTACTAACCAGCACCCCCCCCCCGCCAGAGCTCCCAGGGACTAAACCACCAACCAAAGAGTACACATGGTGGGACTCATGGCTCCACCTGCATATGTAGCAGAGGATGGCCTAGTAAGTCATCTATGCAAGGAGAGGCCCTTTGGTCCTGTGAAGGCTCTATGCCCCAGTGCTGGGGAATGCTAGGGCCAGGAAGTAGGAGTGGGTGGGGTAGTGAGGAGGAGGAGGGGATAAAAGGTTTTCAGAGGGGAAACCAGGAAAGGGGATAACATGTGAAATGTAAATAAAGAAATTATCTAATAAAAATGTTGCAATACAAAAAAAAATAAGAAAATACAAGAGATAAAAAGTAAAATAATTATGGCTAGCAAAAAAAGAAAGAAGAGTTTAACAAACGAGAAGGAAAAAGAGAAAGAGAAGAAGAAATAATGTAGTCATTACTCTAGATCAGGAATTTTAAATTTTTTATTTTGTTTTGCCTGTTTTGTTTTGTTTTCCCTGTATATGTTTTAGATTTACAATATCTTAGAAGACTGATAACAGCAAGTTAGTGGTAGAAGGAGGATAAAAGCACTGGAGAGTAAGATGCCTCTGCTACCTGCTATGCCTTAACTATCTGGGCTCTGGGGTTGCCATTCTAGGACACACTAGGCACCCCCATTTCTCAACAGCCCAATTTCTTGCTCCTTTGTCATGAGACTCTGTGCTTGAACACTTGCTTTGAACCACAAAATGAGACAATAGAAGAGATTTGAAAAGAACAGAGATGCATGCACATCCTTCCCAAGCTCTGATGTTACCCAGGGGACCTGGCTGGGCTGACCTACTGGAAGATAAAACACAAAGTAGAGATGAGCTCAGATTTCATGCATGCATACACTGCAGTGCATTCTTAGCATTCATGTGGCCTGAACATTCCTTCGGAATGAAAGTCAGGTGCTGTTTCCTTCCAGAAAATGAGACCTGTTACCAGTTCTTTATTTCTATTTCACTCCTCAGTGGCTGATCTAAATATCTGCTTTGCATTGCTTCTGATTAGTGTTCACTTCCTTATAGAAGAAATTGTGCAGAGATAATCCTCTCAGGTTACCCTGCTGACTCTCATACCGGACACAGATGTACCATAGTGGTCACTCATCATTCACAACACGACCCCCTATAGCCTGTGTCAGCCTCCTTTAAATTCACAAATTAAGAAAATATATATATATTACAGAAGTAATATATTATATATATAATATATAAATATATATACAGAAGTAATAAAGACACTGATCCATATGTGTGTTTGTCTATCTCCATAACCTCTCTTGTTCCACTCTTCTGAGTATGTGGCTTTGGGGTATGCAATACATTTCTCAAGGCCAGCAAGTAATAAAGCAACTATTTTCATTTCAAGTTCCCCCACTCATATGAAGGATATTTTCCTTCCTTAAATATTCTAAATTAAATTATCCATCTTCCTCCTATCAGAAGCCAACAGCCAGTTAACTACACACATCCTCATTCCTTCCCACAGTGAGCCCAGTGAAGATGACAGCAGCAGAACTTTACAGACTCTGAGTTGAATAAATGTCTTTTGTTCAGGCCATTGATGTTTAGAAACTTTAGCATTGAGTATTTATATGGGTCCAGATAACTGACATAGCAATTAACACCGGCAGAAGGTGAGACTGTCACAGAAACTGAAAATACAGGCACCACTTTAGGAGTAGCACTGTGGTCACAAGAGAAGCTTGTAGGAATTTGAAAATAGGAGGAGAAAGGTGCAGAAGTGCTTGGAAAAGTGGCAAGATAGTCTCTGTGGACCACTGATAAATGTGTGTCCTTATTACAGAGAGGTGTACATTTGTCAAAAGTGTCACCTATGGTATCTCTGAAGACAAAGTACAGAAACTGCCCAGCAGACCTGTGTTGGAGGTTTCTAAGCAAGATGCTGAGAGTTTCTTATTTCAGAGCAAGTGTTTAGCTAAGTGGCCCTCTCAAAGGGACAGAAGGACCTCGCACTTCAAGGTAGACATTGCTCCCTGGCAGTCTGACACTCCCCAGATCCCAGTAATTAAGTGTAAGAATTCACTAAGTGCTTGTCTCAACAAGAACCACAGGCTCAGCAGCTTGTGGACCTTAATTACCTCAACAAAGAGCCTAGATGCTGCACAGTGAGCTGCACCAGGCAGTCAACACCTGACTGAACCGAATGCCCACTGCAAGAGGGTGTATGACCGAGCTTTCTGTGGGCCAGCTGAGACCCTGCTCAGTGACCATTTTTACATGTCCTCCTCACACGGGGCTCAGAAGGAAGATGACAGATGGTTGTCCGAGAACAGAGTTGCAGACCTTTGCAAATGATGGACTGGGAATCACTCCCAGGAGCCAGAGTCAAGGCCAAGCACAGAAGCACCTTCACAGCCAGAATGCCAAATGACATCACGAAGTGCAGCCCACTGCGTCCAGCCCTGCAGTCACAGACTGAATGCCTCTGGACTGAGGAGGCTACTGATGACTTGTGGCTACTTCAAATACTTGTATTGTTTTATTTTGCAATAAAGAATTGGGTGAGTGAGCTTCCAGGAATAGAATTTAAAATGCTCTTAGGTTCCTCTTTCAATTTTTTTAAATTTTTTTATTGAGTGATCTTCATTTGAGAGGGCCTTTGTTAATTTTTTAAATCAAATAAATTTTAAGACGATCTTAAAATTTTCACTAAGGATTTTACAGCATTCAAATGAAGTGTTTCTTTTCTTCCAAAGAATTATTTCCTAAAACAATACTGTGCTCTAGAAATAGTTATGCAATTGCTTTCCCTGTTGGCCCAAAAGTCAGAAAGTGAGATAGTTTAGTAAAGGAAGTAAGAATACATTCTGTTACCTCCAATTCTTTTTCTCAGGAATCACAGGTAATGACGCCTAAGAAAAGGAACTGAGAACAGAAAGAATAGAAAGTCAGTCTACATGTACTCACCTCTGTAAAAGTGTAGGCAGGAGGAAATGTTTTATACACACACACACAGAGGCATATGCATTTACATATACACACAGGTATGACACATGTGTTTGGCCCCTTTTTTGAAATGCATATGCTGGAAAGTAAATTTAGACTAAATAAAATATACACTCAAAGTGTCAGTGAGGCTGTCACAGAGAGGTCCCTGGGAGGCATTCCATATGCCCTGAATTAGGTACTAAATCATCTTCATATCCAAATTTTTACTTTTCCATCAAAAGGACAAAGAAATCATCCTTTGTATCTTAAACACAGCTAGAAAGCTGAAGGAAAAGCTGCTGCTGAAAAAAAATGAAATCATTGACCGGACAGCAGCCACCTCTGGGCTCTGATAACACAGCCAGCCCTTCGTTCCTCTCACAATATCAGATTTCTTGACTTTCTAGAAAGAAGTACATTGCATGAAGGGTTGATAGAGCTCATTCAATTGCCTGTAAAGAGCACGTCAGGCAGCAAAAATCTCCAGAAATCACCACCAGTGCAGAAGACCCATACGGACCAACAGAAACAGGAGTCAGAACAACACACAAGCCACTTCTACCTGACCTCTGGGCAAGAGGCTTATGCTCCAGACATCCAAAAGCAAGGGCACAGACATCTAATAGCAACAAGGAGTGTCTAGAGTTGGATAGAAAAGTCAAGTCACTGTTACAAACCTCAACAGGACCCTTCTACAAATTAGTCATATTTTAACTGTATCTATATAATACCTTTCAATACAAGCCAGTAAATCCATTTAAATTATTTCCCTTTAAATTCTAGATGCTGGGATTCTCCTGTTGAGATATAAATCTGTACAAACATTGATTTTAAAAAGAAAAGATATTTGAAGCGCCCTCAGCTGAAGGAGGGGTTTCTGCAGTTCATACTATGATTCTCTTCAGGGATTAGACTGTAAAGTACAGCTACTGAGACTTTCTCTGGGAATTTTCATGAAATGCCTGTGGGGCACCCAAATAACCGCCAGTCACAGTTGCTTATGTGGATTAGCCTCTCCATTTCCAGAGGCGCACAAACACCCCTGCTTCCCTGTAAGGAGTGTGAGTCCTGGGCACACAAGGGTTACAGAGCTTCTGTGGTGAGTTTATTGAGCAGATGGGAAACCTACACAGGAAAGAAACGACTTGGTCATCTTTCCACTCACTCCTTCAGGATGGATTTAGCTTTCTTCCCTAATTTATTGTCTCCTATTTCCCTCTCACATGCCTTACTCCTTCCCTAATCACAGCAACTAGAAGCTTTGATCCTTCCATTTTTGCCCATTTTAAACATATGTTGACTATTTCCTTGTAAGGGTTGGGGCAAATTGTGTAACACTTATGTATTCCCACTATGGGATTTTATCCAATTCTCACTTCCTCCCAATGAGGAACCTCCTGCCTTCTTCCTGAAATTCTAATGGGACTATGTCTAACTACTAGGGTACACTTGTTAGGACATAGAAACCCAGAGCCTCTAAGATTCCTCCTGGTTTACTCCTCTTTGCCTTTTATCGAGTTGGCATGCACACAACCTTTTGAAAGATGAGGAGTTCAACTCCAGGCACAGGAGAATTCTTAGACAATCATAGACAGTGATTGTGGTTCCCTTCCTGGGGATGAAATCCTATCTAAAAAAAAAAGTACTGATCTGTTTGTTGTACTTCTATACTTTCTAAAATAATCAACTCTTTTCTTCTCTCAAGAGAATCTTCATAACACAATCGTTCTCAATTTTCAGCAACAAACACTGGCATTTGATCTGTCTTCAGCAAGTCCATGCTCAAATATGTATCTGGGCTTTTGTTTACCTTAAATACTTTCTAGAACATAAAGAAAGGGGATTTGATTACCTTCGCCAAAGTCCTTGGTTTTGATGTGTTTGTCTTCACATCTTCAGCATCATTGGGTATTTGTCCTCCAAAAGACCAACCTCCAAGCCTATTAGGAGTAAGTATGATGTTAGTCCTAATCAGATTACCAGGATTTCACTCAAAGGGTGATTCAGAGCCAAAACATAGCAGTGAGAATCATCCCAAGACAGTAGTCTGCTGAGCATGTCTGACCTATAGCATGACCTCACCAACTGAGACACCTGCTGATGGTGGTGACCTGACCTCTATTTACCACCCAGAAAGAGGATATCGCTTATGAAGAAGGAATGGGCATGGCTCACCAAGCTAGAAGATATACTTAGTAGAACTTAGCAGTAAACAGCATTGTGGAAGGACATGGCTGTGACTCTCAGCACTCTATTTCAATTCATATCCACTATTCAGGATGAGTTGCCCCAGTTCAGCCTTATGACTGCCTAGTTTGGCTCTCCTGCTCTGTTCTTTCCCTTTACCACTCTCAGGGCTTACCTTGCTCTAGAAGGCATTGCAGAACTATAGTGGGTGAGGTACTTATCTTTTGAATTGTCCCAATACCTTCCATCAGTTTTATCAATTACCACACTGAGTTTTATAATCATTAACTTGCTGGTTTGCCTTTCATGCAGCTAATGAGTTTTTTCCTGGGTGAGAATTATGTAACTTTATCTCTGTGGGCTGTATGGTATCGTATACTTATTAAGCTTCTCAATATAGCTGACATAAGAAAAAAGGTAAGAAAAAAGGTATACATTAATATTGGCTTCTCAGAGTCTGGATGGAAACAGACTGAAGAACAATCCTGTTCCATAGCACCCTTACTGCAAATGTTAAAGAATAGGACTGCATTGCCATCTGGCTCAACTGAATTTATTCATCCATTCAACAGGCTTAGACTGGGTACTTCTGATATACCAAGGTACTATTCCAAGTTCTGTGAATACAACTTTTATCCTCTCAAGGTTAAGAAGGAGAAGTAGAGATTGTAGAATATATTTAAGGGTGCTAGGAGGGCACAAAAAAAATGCAGGGAAACCAAAGGTCAGAGAAGGTCAGTATTGAGGGCAATGATAACACACTGGCCTGGCAAAGGAGGAGGAGAAGCAGATGCAAGGGGGTATGATATCATAGCAACATAGATAGCAAACGGATGTCTGCATCTATGAAGCAATGCAGTGTGTTTGGGGTACTTGGGAAATTTGACAGAATAGTAAATGCTGCTGTCATTGCAAGCAATGTGAAGTAACCATACCTATCTACCACATCTGTAGTCACCTCTTTCAGTTTCCAAAAACTCCACACAAAATTTTTCCCAAAAGCCACAGGAATTGTAAGACATGATTTGTTCCCAGTTTCCATTACTAGGTACTACAAAGTAGGGGGAATTTTAACAAGAGATCATTATTTCATTATGCCAGTAGCTCTTCTGCTCTGCTCCCTGAAGCAGCAAGACTGCCACTGGCTCCCCTGCCTCTGCCACTGATGAGATCTCAATTGATATGATTGCCCCAAATGCTTTAAAGCCTGAAAGCCAGCAGTGGAGAACCTGACAAAGGCCTACAGCATGGCTTTGGAATTCATATGAACACCAAGGTGCACATTAGGCTTTTGGGCTTTACTGCGTATTAACATTTAAAACAATGATGCATTTTTTTTTCCTAAACTATGGTTGACTCTCAAAGTCCATGATCTCCACACATCTGTGGGTTTTTCAACCAGCTGCTGAAAATAATTGTGTTTGCATTCAACATATATAATTATCATCTTTATTATTATTATTCTTCATGAAACAATGCAGAATAGCTGTTCACATAGCATTTGTAGTCTATCTGGTACCATAAGTCATTTAAAGATGACTACAGAATGGGATTTTATGTAAGTACCACACCACTATTTTGAATAAGGGATTCAAGCTCCTAAGGATTTGGGTACCCTCTGGCCTCTGGGTCCTAGAACGAGGCTCAGTACATGTGGAAGGATAACTGTAAATCAAATAAAATAGGTAGGATCCAGCAACAGTTTTGTACACACCTTGGTTTTGCAGATGGCACCAGCAAGTACTCTTCCACATCATAGCCCGAGAGGTTGAGCAGTGTGTGTCCCAGGCAGTTGGTCAGAGAGGGAGCACCAGCGCTTTTATTTGGACACTTCTGAAATTGTTTTCAAAGAAATAAAACAGAAACTTTTCAGAATCCACAATTGACTTACTGACATTACTTTAAACTAAATGTGACTTTTCCTAGCTTTCGATTTTTAATAAATTATCTCCAGCCTTTTATATATTCTGATTTCTGAAGTCTCTTTAAGAGCTCCCTGCAGTCAAGGGTTTCGTCAGAATTCCACTGTGCCCTCTGCTGTCAATTATATCTAAGAACTTCAAATCCTTTTTTGCATGTAAGTTTGGGCAGATCTGTAAGAACTAAAAAGGGAAGATGTTTTCACTGGCGTGATCTTTCATTTGAAGAAGCTGCGAGAGTCGGAGGCAACGAGTAGGAGAAAGGTAAGCAGAGGATTCAAAGGCCGGTGTTTCTTTCATATGTGCTGGAGGCCAAACTCAAACAGCCTTCTGAGGTTTGCCTAAGTCTGCATGATGAAATGGCCATCGAATGAGTAAGGAGGAAGTGGTCAAGTCACTGTACGACTGCCACACCACCACAGACAGAGTTCACGCTAAATTTGCTCTGTTTCTACTTCTGTAAGAGCAAGTTTGGAGGAAGTGGTATGTGAAAATAGAAAAACTGTCTCTGAACTTTTTACTCCAGCATTGGGAGCTTGTTTTCTCTTCAAAACTGGAATTAAATCACCCTGGCCTAAAGTGTGGATTTGCCGCTCCATTCCTGTACATGCAAGAGCTATGGCAAATCAAGAGGGTCTTAGAAAGCATGACTTTCAGAAAGGTGTGGATTAGATAACAAGAATTTTAATTGCTGGAAATTATGGCTTAACTAAATTCTAACATGTGTAGAAGTTTTAAAACTCAGATCAAAGAAACAGTAAACAGTTGCTGTTAGATACTGTAGCAGGAGGAAGGGAACTCTAGAAAGCTGCTGGTCACAGCTCCAAACCTTCAGTTAAGCAGAAGGTATAAGTTCACAGGCCCAGTGCACATGTTCACTCTAGATCAAACTATGCTTTGTATACTTGAAACTGCTGAGTTCATTCTCTTCTAACACAGAAACTTGAGCAAAGTTCCATTACTGTGGAAGGACTCAGCAATGATGCTTAATATGTTCATTCTTATTGGGTGTGGTAGAAAAAATGCCTTTAATCCTAGTGCTCAAGAGGCAAAGGCAGGCAGATACAGGTGAGTTCTAGGATAGCCTGGTCTACAAAGTAAATTCCAGGACAGCCAGGACTGTTACACGGTCTCTGGACTTGTAACGAGTCAAGGAACAAGGGATATGCAATGAGGAAATAGATGTGGACTGAGGGCTTCTGAAGGGCAGAACTTAGGGAGGTTATTCTTCCCTTCAGTCATACACAGTTAACTGACATCACCATGATCAACAAAAGGAGGGGAACTAATGTTGGACATCTGTTCCCTGCACACTTTCCCATGTCTCTCTAGAGGTAGCCTTAAGGCACAATGATTTATGCCTCAACTCCTTCCTCTGAGGTCCTTGGATCACTACTAAAATGACTGCTATTTCTCAAAGTATGTTTGAGAGAACACAGAGCTCACAAGAAAAATTAAAAAAGGAAAGAAGGAAGGAAGGAAGGAAGGAAGGAAGGAAGGAAGGAAGGAAGGAAGGAAGGAAGGAAGGAAGGAAGGAAGGATGGGAGGAAGGAAGGATGGGAGGGAGGAAGGAAGGATAAGGCAAGAGAGAGAAAAGCAGAAGTAGCAGAAAGCATGGCAGGAGAAAGACAGAGAAGGGAGGGGAAAGGGAGGAAGAAGAAGAGAAGTAGAAAGTGATTCTTTAGTCAAAGTGCTTGCTGACAGTGCTGCATGCTGTCCACCCTGCTACCTACTCAAAGAGAAGTTATATGGAACAGTTCCTTAGAGAAGCAGTAACAATGCTGTTTGCCACTGTTCCTGAAGTGTTTGCCCACAGATGGTACTCATTTGGCATCTTTCTTTTCTTGCATACATATTATTGAAATCTTATATTTCATGTGAACTGGACTGAAGTAGGAGCCATAATACCATTCTGATAGACATTCATTCTCCCTATCCCTTGACACCCTATCTAACCCAAGTAGACTTTAGAGTTGTGGTGAGAAAAGCCATCACTCTGACTAAACTAGGTTCCATAGCAAGCACTGAGAGCATACGATGTTAGAGGTTTCATGATAAAATGCAAGAACAGAGACAAAGAAAACTGAAAAAACTCTGGCCAGTGCAGAGAGTCAAGGCATGCAGGCTAATTCTCTGACCACAATGTCTACTAACATGATGTCCGCTAACTTCAGGGCCATCAGTCCTTATAGTCACCCACCATGAAGCTGTATTGTCTTTCTCTCTTATTTCCTGACTTTTGTCTATGAGAAGAAAGCAAATGAAACTATTCAGAAGCCAACTCTCTAAAGTGACTAAGCTGCTGAAGTAAATGAATCCCGTGAGCCACTAAGTGAAAAAGCCCATCAATGTGTTCTCCTTACGGTCCTTCCCTTTATGGATGATGAGTGAAGACTTTTTGTTTCCCTCCAGAGACCTAGCATTGCAAGCAGGACCTCCATGTCTACTGTATTTGATGCTGGAATCAAACTTAGGGCTTTGTGTGTGGTAGGCAAACACTCTTTCAGTTAAACTATATCCTTAGCCTTTTGAAAGGTAAATTAAGATTGCCACATCAGATGGTTGGGTGTAGTCAACAGATCTAAGCCTTTCACTAATTACCTTCTGCAATTTCCTCTGAGGTGAACTGCAATCGATTTTCCAAATAAATTTCAGTTTTTTTTTTTTTCTCTTCAAAGACAACATAGCTATGGCCTTTACCTTAAAAGCAAAATATCTACTTTCTTATATCTTGTGTATATCAATCACATTAGAAGTCTGAAGTCATGTCTTAGGTTTTAATGTCTAGTTTCTAGAACATGAAGAAAGTTATGAAGAAAGTCTTGAGGTCACCCTGTCTTGAGATGTGAGAAGATCTCCCTTCAAAGGGGAAGTCTAGCTTCTCATCTCTACCTGGGGAGGATTCATCTGCTCAGTGCACCCCAGTGGGGATGATGATAAAGAGGTATGAGCGAGCAGTAGAGTTGGTAGGAAAGCTATAGGTGTGAGCAGGGCGTGAGCAGGCAGCAGCGTCTGTAGGAGAGCTGTATCATGTTCACTGTCAGGGATGAAAACTCTCCACAAGTATGTAATGTGGACATTAAGAGACTCAATAACCAAAATTAGGATTAGGCAGGTTAGAGCTACTAATTTATTATTATTATTATTATTATTATTATTATTATTATTAATCATTATCATTATTATTTGAGCTTTATACTCCAAATGGAAAAGGGTACTTCAGAAACATACCAGGCAGCCACATGAGTCCTGGGATTCTGGGCCAGAATAAGGGTCCCTATGCCAGCTTGAAGAATTCATCCTGAAGAGGGAAGAAAAGAGAAATTGGAAAGACAGTTTAATGAAAAAAAAAAAAAAAAAAAAACCTACTTTATTTCCATAGAAGCACATTGTGCCACAATAGAACACCATTCAAAAGATGGCCATCTCCTTGCCGCTAAGACAGAACTCTGGCTTTTTTCACAGTGTGAGCTATTAATCTGATGACAATAGTTTATGACCATGCCAAGATTTCACGATGTGACACAGGGATTTTCTTGGCTGTTCATGCTGAGCAGGTTATCTGGGCTCCATGTGGACTCCAAGACTCTCAGATCATAAGCAGATATCAAGAAGCAACAAGTAATTGCTTATTTATTGCGTTAGAGTGACATGTTTCTTCATTTCTGTGTCATGTCAGAGTAACTTAATCACTTAGAGAAGAGCTACAGTTAAGTTTCCACATGAGGAAAGATGGTGAGGATTTGGGAGACAGTGAATAGAAATGAATAAACAACTCTTAAACTGCATCCTACATTTACTTATTTAATTGTGTGTGTGTGTGTGTGTGTGTGTGTGTGTGTGTGTGTGTGTGTGTGTGCTATAATGCAAGTGTAGAGGGCAGAGAATCACTGTTAAAGTTAGTTGGGCAGGCAGGCAGTTAGTTAGTTAATTAATTATTCAGTTAGTTAGTTCTCTCCTTCCATCATAGGAGGCCCAGGGATCAAGCTCAGGTCTTAGGGTTTGGCCCTAAGTTCTTTTACCACTGAGCCATCTGGCTAGCTGTAGAAAATACAGCTTTTATATTCTATGTTTCTGTAGACTTTTATCCTTGAACATTCCAGACAGTAATATTTTTACAATTTTAAGTCAAATTTTACTTTAGTGCAGATAATTAATCTGAATTACTCAAATACCAAGAGGAGGTAAAATTCACATTAGTTTTAGCTTATCCCTCCTCTCCCTGCTTCTCAGCTCTCAAGGCAAGGCTAGCAGCTTTAAGACTTTAAGCCATTAGTTGGTGCTCACACAGCAGGACTGACCTGTCAAGCTGAAACAAGCCCAGGTTTCTCTTCTTGGATGAGCTGCTCCAAGGGCAGATAGATAGGGAAATAACACCATGTTGGAAACAGCCAGTTCAACAAAAAGCCACTTGTCAGTTCTGCTCATCTGGCTGGCAAATATCAGTTCCATACAATTTTCTAAATACTAAAGGTGATCACAGACTTCCCTAGTATTAATATTTTGAATAATTAGCACAGAGGGGTTCCAGTTAGGAATTTCTGAGTTAACATGGAAACAGTGCTTAAGGGAGTCGCATGTTTTAGCCAGATGGCTGTAATCTAATTAGTTTTGTTTTTTAAAAACAATGACTGTTTGCATCTCTTACTTCCAGCAGGGGGTACTTTTTGCTGCAGGTGCCTTAAATGATATTCAAGGGATTGAAGGTTGTGGTGTAGATGTGGTCTCTTCTGCAGAGCCCATGTGTGCCAAGGAGGTCTCAGGGAGGTAGTGTTGGGAAGGGTAGACTATCTGAGAGGGAAACCAGGTGCAAGGCAATTCAATCACTGAGGGCATATACTCTCATAATAGATTCACTGTTCCCATGGGACTGTACTTACATAGCCTGTGAGAGTTAACAGTAGATTTATAGCAGCCTGCTGCAAGCAGAGCTAGCCTGGTCTCTGGCTATTGACTTTGGCATACATTGTCTTCACGTGTCACCCACCATTATCAAATCTATTATCATGCTGCTCACCAGGGCCACACAGATGCTCACATCATGTTCTCCAGCAAAAGAACTCAGAGCTAAATAAACCCATTTTTTGTAAAACAATACCCTGTCCCAAGTATTTTGTTATTGATGGACCAGCCTGATTCCATGTTAAGATTACAAACCATCTAGTAACAAGGCCATAGTAAGCTAATTCCTGTTTCCTGGAAAGCTTAAGTTTGACCATGTGTTGATCCAATTTCTAGGATTTGACATGTTCCACACCTCATATCCTAACCTCCACCCTAATAAAATAAGATGTTTTGTCAAGATACAACATAATCAAAAACTTGTGGAAAGTCCCTAGCCTTGCAGGTTTTAGAAAAAAATAAAATAGTAAAATAATAAAACCATTTCTCTTGTGTTTGGGACTGTTCTCTCAAAGCCCACTTTAGAAAGACAGCCCTGACTGACAGAAAATAAAGCCTGCTCAATTTGACCAAAAGTTTTGGTTCAGTAATCTTTACTCTAGCTCAGTAGTATTAACAGTATTAACACTACAACCACAGAAAGGAGAGTAATATAACTTTTTATAATTTAATGAGTTGTTTCTAAAGTCCTTATTGTCCCATCTTAATCTTCTGGTATTTTTTAGCTTTCTTTGATAGACAAAAAAGTTCCCTAAGATTTGAATGCTAATCCATGACAGTATTTAACAGATTGGAGGTTTTTGGGTATCTCAGCCTCCAACAAATTTTGTGTTCAAAGATTTCCTGTGAAGCTATATAAGCATTCATAAGAGACAGGCAGAAGAAACTGCCCGTTAGGAATCATACACATATTTGTAAGTTTCATTCTAGATATTATCTAGATATACTTGGAGTTCTCAGAGCATGTCCTTCATGTGCTCTGTAGCACACAACAGTGTTGTTGTTTGTGAGTTCAATGGGCTTTGAATACGGTCTCTACCATTTGGACTGAATAGGTCTTTCTGCTTTAAGGATGCCTGTACTTTTTAATAGCATAACATGCATGTTAAATCTCAAATAGAGGGACAGATGCTGTAAGGACCTCCTTCTTCCTAAAAAATAAATAAATAAATATAAATAAATAAAATGGTTTTCTGGATATGCAGTTGCTTATAGGGTCAAAGAAGCTTCATAGGGGTCACCTTGCAGCTTGAGGTGAAGGTTATTAGTGCTCAAGTGCAAACACATTGATGATAACCGAGGCTGAGTAAGCTATCTTCTTCACAGTCAGTGATGGTGAGATCTGACTGAGGCAGCCTGGGATCCAGCTGTGTTCTCCACATGCACATGGCTGCCTCAGATTCACCCTCTGTGCTACCCTTGATCTTCACAGTCATCTTCACAGATGAGCCTGACCAGAAGCAGAGCCAATAACCACTACCACCATCTAGCTGCCCTGCTAGCTTACCCTGAGCACCGTTCTGGACAAGGAAGGGAATGTGGAGACTGTAGGGGTAGAGTAGGGGTGCCCTAGCAGCACTGTAGAGGAAATGAGCTGGACATACAGACAGAATTGTCATAAAGTACTGATTACCCGCCGGTGTTTTCCTTTGAAAGAACAGATAAAAGAATTGTCCTATTTTCTGCTAATCATTCTATCATTAATATGACATTAGGCCAAAGATGGATCGCATGTGCTCCTGTTTATGCTCCTCAGAGGTATGTGTATTTTACAACCTGTATGTTTTCAGTAGAGAAGAGAAAACGAACACATCCGAAACCTTCGTCGGATAAATCCCTTTGTCTTCCAAGAGAAGACTGAACCGAGGCAACATAATTAGTTTTCTTGTAATCCTTCCATACTGAGATCATCAATAGTTGTTTAGTCTCAACTAATTACCAGTATGACTAACAAGCAAAATAATGTCATCATGAACTAGGAAACATATATCTAACTATTTTGTCTGAGTTCTTATGTATAACACTGAAAAGACAGACGTGAAGGATCCAGGACACTATCGTGGTTTTGCTTCACTTGTTCCATTTGTAATTATAAATTTCTTAGGAGCAGATTCCTTGCATTAATCTTGGTCCCTCTAATAATACTTGATTTGCAGTGCATCCTCAATGAATAAGAGGGGAAATGACAGTAATGGAAGCATTTATAAAGCAAGGCATGCTTTATCAGGGTGCAGAAGCCAGGCATCTGCCCCTCTCTGAGTATTGCTCTCAGAGCCCCCCAAAACCCTTCTTCAAAGCAATCAGCACATACTGACAGGCTAGTATTTTATATTCTTTGTTGTTGTTGTTGCTGTTGTTGTTGTTGTAAATATATGAAATTAGCGAAATACTAACAGAAAAAAATTGAGGTTTTAAACTTGCAAAACCTCAGTCATGGTTCTAATTTTATGGGCTTGAAAGGATATATAGAGGAAGAAGGCAATATATTTTACTGTAGCTAGCTATTTTGAGGTCATCACTTAAATGCAACATGGTCATTTATAAATACTGATTCCAAGTTTTAAACACAGCTTTATATTGTGCCTCACTAAGTCTCACCAACATGACTACTGAAACGTGAGCTGAACAAGGAAAACACTAGTAGACACACCAAAGTAGATGGGAGAAAGCCCACGAGGACTCAACCCTACAGAAAGAACTGCAGGCAACTAAGGGATGCTGAGTGTGGGAGAAACAGTCTTTCCAGAAGAAGAGTGTATCAGTGGAAATATAAATAAAAGTAAGATTATACAGACCGGATATGGGAATTATGTATATTCATATACATACACAATGACAATTAATGAAAACTGATGCTATAGATTTAAAAGGAAGAAAGGAAAGGTATATGGGAGGGGCTGGAAAGAGGAAATGGAAGTAATATATGTTGTAAGTATACAATAATCTCAAAATAATGTTTAAGTAAATTGGGAAAAAAGGCAAGTAGGCCACTCATCCATAAACATAAAACAGCAGTTACAATCCAGAGGACATGCAACAAGGAAAACAAATGCAAACAGTGTTCATGGTGTTGGGCAGTTGCAGATGGGATGTCATGAAGTCGTAGCTTTTCCACTTACTGCCTTTCATGAGGCCTTAGGCAATTTATAAATTTTTTTCTAAAATTCAGTTTCTTCATGTATGATGAAATACTGTCTCTCAAACATCCCAGGGTTTGGGTGGGATTTATATAGACCAGAAAAAACAAAAGCTGTCTAGAAGCTGTGAATTTCAATGCCATTAATAGAAACAGCCTTCCAGGCGCTGAGGCATAGACCTTTCATTCCAGCACAGTAACACCCTTTTTGTTTTGTTTTGCTTTGTTTTGTTTTGTTTTGTTTTTTCGAGACAGGGTTTCTCTGTATAGTCCTGGCTGTCCTGGAACTGACTTTGTAGATCAGGCTGGCCCCGCCTGCCTCTGCCTCCCAAGTGCTGGGATTAAAGGTGTGCACCACCACCGGGCCGGCAGAAGCACCCTCTAAGGCATGGAGGCACACACCTTTCATTCCAGCACAGTAACACCCTTGAAGGCATGGAGGCATACATCTGTGATTCTAGCACTAGAGAGAAGACAGGAGAAGGATCAGGAGTTCCTGATCAGACTCAGCTACATACTAACTTTGAGGTCAGTCTGTGATACTTAAGATGCCAAATCAGAAACAAAACAAAATACAATTAATACTAACAACAACAACAACAGCAATAATAATATCTATTGATTGTAATGCATTTGCCAGGTACTGTGACATAACATTCCCAGGTTGATCTTTGTATTAAATCTTCTATTATTCCATTTACCCACAAAATAAGTAAATTAAAGAGTTTCCTATTACAGAAAAGATCGTTTTTGATTACTTCAGAAAAGCTGTTGAGTTGGCATTAGCTTATTCATATCACAATACTCAATGAATATTGAAAAACGTGGCATATGTATACAGTAGAAGAGTATCCAGCCATAAAAATTAAATCATGCAGCAACCATGAGTAGAACTCTTCATGAACAGTGAAGTATGACAAAGAAAGAAAACTACCACATGTGTGCATGTTGTCTATTAGATTAAAAATAATATAGTGAGAATTCGTTTCTTAAAAAAAAATCTAGGTTATGTGAATATGTTTTTGTTTTAATCCCATCCAGTTAAGAGGCTACTTCACAGCAGGTGACTATCATTTGCCTCATGTAGTAGCAGGAGCTACTAGCTCCATTAGGCATTCTGGGGACTTTTCAGTGCTCTTAATGCCAGGGGCTCAAGAGAGGCTGCGGGCATGCTGCAGGGAGGCCTCTCTTCCCCAGCTTCTACTACATCCTGTTGATGTGGCTTGTCAAGGGTTCATGTTGGAGATGACTTGATGGTGGAGAATGGACTTTCCCAAAAAGGTTGGTGCCCCTAATCAGCAGGAAATATCTATTTTGTTGGATGACAGAGGTCTATGCCCCATTTCCCCTATAACCTTCTTCCACACCTACCTAGTGTTAGAGAGTTGGAAGGGATAAGGTTGGAATAATGTTGGGGTTGGAAGGAAGATAGAAGTATAAAAACACATTAAATAATAAAAAAATATGCCAATGATGTCTCAATATATACAAGTGTTCTTTAAAATAAGTAACACACAATTCATGCTTAGTTTTTTTTTGTTTGTTTGTTTGTTTGTTTGTTTTCTGGAGTCCTCCAGAGCATGTGTCTATGAAAGATAGAAAGAAGTAATTAGGCAGTTTGTTCCTGGCCATTCCATAAAATGAGGCCCATTAATTAGACCCACTAATTAGACCCATTAATGTTCTACTCATTAAGATGACTTTCACTCCATGTAGCCTAAGTGGGAACACAGACTAACCATCCTCAAGGGAAGCAACACGCTGGTCTCCAGAGCTGCTGGTGTAGGAGTCTCTGCCGTGCTGAGGGCACCAGATACTTACCTGAAAGCATCAGCACAGACAGGGTCTTGATCTCGGAACTTGCGCAGAAGCACATGAGTTAGGTCTGGGCCATGGTTCCCACTGCTGTTGACGGTGAGAAAACAAAGCACCATTAGAAGCAAGCAGAGAACCCACTCTGACCTCACCCTGGCCAACCTGATTGGGCTAACAACTTCCAGAGTATCAGATAAAGCTAATTTCCCAGTTCTTTTATGGAAAAGGTCATGAACAAGGATGAAATTGAAAAACTTCTTCAAGCACAGCTATTGCCACCACTCATATGTGTTTGTGTGTGTTTCTAGTCAAAGCACATTATTTTTCTCTTATTTTTCATTCATTTTCTAACCACTTTTACATATTTTCATGGATTTAAAATCAAATTCTAAAGGCTGCCTAATATAATGCCATCATATGTTAATTTATTAAAATCAGTAAAATTATTTTCTCCATGCTGGAGCCTTAACTTGGAACAAATATTCATCCTATTACTCAGCAATTCAAAACCGCAACTGCAACCTATATTTATGTCCTTTGGTTTCTACATGCCATTGAACTATACTTCTGTAGTAAGAAATCTTCAGCACAAGGTGGGACCTATGCTTTAAGCACACTTAGAGTGATGGTGTTATGGTTTAC
The DNA here is from genome assembly GCF_000001635.26 of Mus musculus. NCBI lineage: Eukaryota > Metazoa > Chordata > Mammalia > Rodentia > Muridae > Mus > Mus musculus. Next base: position 9,521,783 of record NC_000077.6, on the reverse strand, counting down.
TGACCATAAGCCTCACATCTATTCATAGTTCAAGAAATATTGCCAAAAAGCAAGGTCATTGATACTGATTTTTTTTAACCAAAGAAATAATTAGCAGCAATACATTCATGTCATTGTGAGGAAAAAATGCAGCAATAAACTCTAGGAAAAAGTTTAAATTTTGTACATCAACTTTAAGAAACATCAGGAGTTGAGAAATTGTAAAAGAAAAAAAATATGAAAACCTTTTAAAAACTGGAATAATTGGCCAGGTGTGGTGGCACACGCCTTTAATCCCAGCACTTGGGAGGCAGAGGCAGGCAGATTTCTGAGTTCAACGCCAGCCTGATCTACAAAGTAAGTTCCAGGACAGCCAGGGCTATACAGAGAAACCCTGTCTCAAAAAAACAAAAACAAAAACAAAAACAAAAACAAAAACAAAACAAAACTGGAATAATTGGTAGTGGGATTCATTTCAGTTGGTTAAAATTCAGAATTGGGATATTTATTAAATACAACTGATGTTTACAATGGCAGATATTATGCAGATATAGATTGATAGAATGTCAATGGAATAAACTGGAGAAAGCTAATAAAGTTTATCTGAAGGACTCTAGTTCAGTAGCAAAGGAAAATAGGGATTTAAAAAAATATTTTATTTATTATTTTCTTTATATACATTTCAAATGCTATCCCAAAAGTTTCCCATACACTCCCCCTGTCCTGCTCCCCTACCCACCCACTCCCACTTCTTGGCCCTGGTGTTCCCCTGTACTGGGGCATATAAAGTTTGTAAGACCAAAGGGCCTCTCTTACCAATGATGGCCGACTAGGCTATCTTCTGCTACATATGCAGCTAGAGACACACACTCTGGGGGTACTGGTTAGTTCATATTGTTGTTCCACTATAGCCTTGCAGACCCCTTTATCTCCTTGGGTACTTTCTCTAGCTCCTCCATTGGGGGCCCTGTGTTCCATCCAATAGCTGACTCTGAGCATCCACTTCTGTGTTTGCCAAGCACCAGCTTGGCCTCACAAGATACAGCTATATCAGGGTCCTTTCAGCAAAATCTTGCTAGCATATGCAATGGTGTCTGTGTTTGAAGGCTGATTATGGGATGGATCCCCAGTGGGAGTGTAAGCTTGTACAACCACTCTGAAAATCAGTCTGGTGGTTCCTCAGAAAATTGGACATAGTACTACCAGAGGATCCAGCAATACCTCTCCTGGGCATATATCCAGAAGATGTTCCAACTGGTAATAAGGACACATCCTCCACTATGTTCATAGCAGCCTTATTTATAATAGCCAGAAGCTGGAAAGAACCCAGCTGTCCCTCAACAGAGGAATGGATACAGAAAATGTGGTACATTTACACAATGGAGTACTACTCAGCTATTAAAAAAAAATGAATTTATGAAATTCCTAGGCAAATGGATGGACCTGGAGGGCATCATCCTGAGTGAGGTAACCCATTCACAAAAGAACTCACATGATATGTGCTCACTGATAAGTGGATATTAGCCCAGAAACTTAGAATACTCAAGATACAATTTACAAAACACATGAAACTAAAGAAGAATGAAGACCAAAGTGTGGACACTTTGCCCCTTCTTAGAATTGGGAACAAAACTCCCATGGAAGGAGTTTCAGAGACAAAGTTTGGAGCTAAGATGAAAGGATGAAAATAGGGATTTTTACAGAGCAGAACTGGATAGAAGTTCAGAGTCATCTTGGGGTGACTGGTCTGGTATGTAGAGTTCTTTCCTCTCAGTGACAGAGAGAGCAACATCTGATGGTGACTAAGCCAAGGCTTAAGATAGAGGTCTCATAAAACTGCACTGTACTATTAATAACACATATTTTAAATAACAGAAAAGAGCGGGGGTTGTGGGGGAGAGATAAAAAGGTTGCCACTTCCAGAGCATTTAGTCAGAGAGGTGGAACAGGAAATACTTCCTTTGCACTCAAACAGAGAAGTGGGAAGTTACTGCTTTAAAATTTTAATTTAATTTATAACATTTATTGATTGGGGTTACCCCACATTATGAGATGACAACTTATTGGAATCAATTTTCTTACTCCATTACATGGGTTCTAAAGAGAAAACTCAGGTCATCCAGATTGATGGCAAAGTACCTTTATCCACTAAGTCATTTTGCTGGTCCTGAGATTCCAGTTTTAAAAAGACTGCCATACTGGATCAATGACTTGGTCACCCTAGACCCTCCTGAAAAGCACACCATGGGAACCAAAGTAGAACAGCTCTGAAAAGTAGGGGAGAAACTGAGCAAATCAGCAGTTGCTAGGCATTGGGAAGAACCAGGGCTAGAAGCAGCATTTTCAACTCTACTTCTGAAGGTTCTCTTGTTAACAAGACCATGTAAAACATCACCCAGAGCTATTACCAGCATTTTAAACCAACATAGTAAAAGACACCCCCACTCTAAGATGTGCATGGCACCTATGCCACAGCTTGTAACATTGCATATAGGGTGTAGGTGAAACTCAAGAGTCAAAATCAGGTCCAGAACCCAGGCTAGAAGTAACATTTACTCTGAGGCCCTAGACCTGTCTCTCCTTTTCACAATTCTTTATTTGCAATCTGGTATCTATTTAGCAGGCCAGCTATGTTTTTCACTTGTTTTGCTCTTTCTTTTTTTTTCTGTTTTTTTTTTTCCTGTCTGTTTTTTTCTAATACCCCTTTTGATAGGCTTTTTCAAAAGATAAAGTTTCTCTGGTTGGAGGGAAGGAGTCTCTGTACCTCAAATTTATGAGTTTGGGATGTTGAGGTTGCTTGGCCAACCTCTGACTGCCATTCTTTACATCTTTCTCTTCTCATGTTACCATCCTCCTGAGATGTCTCATTTCCCCTAATTGTCCTTCTTGTAGCTTCCCTGGTGTATCTTTCTATCACTCCATACTAATCATTAGTCTTACTCAGCTTTTCTCCCTGCACTCTAATATGTAGTGAATACACTATTATGAGTGTTACTTCTTTTCTTAAAATGATTCAGTTGAAAGAACAATTTCTCTTTAATTGCCTTATATTGTATTTTCACAAAGGGGAGTACTGGGTACTGGTGCAACAAGCACATGGGCTAAGGATTTAATAATTGAAGTATATCCTTAGCAAGACGAGAAGCATTATGTCAGGTAGACCCAGTCCTTCAGGAACACTGAAAATATGTCCACTCAAATAATAAGGTTGATCTTTTTAAATCTCACAAACAATTTTTCTCAATGGGTACATGCAAAGGAAAACCTAATTACAAGAAAATTCAAAGTATTAATACTCCTAAAAACATTATTGATCCCATAGTAGTGTTGTCCAATGAGAATGAATTCAAGAAAACTCCAGACAAAGAATTCAAAAGAAAAATTGTTTCAAGTATGTTCAATGAAATCTAACAGGGCATAACACATGAAAGAATACAAAGAGAACATATGAGTGAAATAAGGAAAGAATATGTAAATATATAAACGTAAACTTCAGGGGGGAATAGACTTACTGAGAAAAATATGCTGAAATGGAAATGAAAAATTCAAAAATTCCAATGAAGTTTCTTTTGGAAAGCCTAACAGAGTGGATCAAGAAGAGGAACTTTTAGAGTTTGAAGACAAGGCAGTGAAATGGAACATTCAGATAATTACAAAGATAGTAAAGGGGAAGCTACAAACAGAATGTGAGATTTGAGGTTGCAACTAAAGGATCAAACATGAACAACATGTTTGGCTTGGGGCGATATGTTTCGAACTATTAAAGATAAAATCAGTAAACTCAAATTACTATATTCTACAAAACTACCCATAACAACTGAAAAATTAAAAAAAAATACTTTCCATGATAAATAGAAACTAGGAAACTGTGGCTACTAAGGAAGCCCTAAATTGGTAAAGAGCTCTTTCACTTAGTCCTGTGAAGGTTCTATGTCCCAGTATAGGGGAATGCCTGGGCCAGGAAGCAGGAGTGGGTAGGTTTGGAAGCAGGGGGCTGGGGGAGGGGGAGAATAAGGGATTTTTGGAAGGGAAACTAGGAAAGGGGATAACATTTGAAATGTAAATAAAGAAAATATTTTTAAAAAAAAAGAACTCTTTCAAAGCAAAATGAAAAATATTCACATCCATGAGGCAACAAGAAAAAGGAAAAGAAATAAGAAACTGTGATAGGACAGTGGTTAATCATATGAGGATTATTAAAAACAAAAAAACAAAAAAACAAACAAACTTTACCAAACCAACAAAATGACTGAAGTTCATTTGCACCTTTCAGTAATAATGCTGAATGTACATGGTCTTCATTCCCTAAACACTAAATGCACTAGCAGTTGTTTGTTTAAAATGAGAATCCATCAATGTGTTACCTCCAAAAGAAATGTACCTCACCATCAAAGACAATTAGAAAAATACAACCTCAAGGGGAAAAAAAACAAAAAACAAAACCTGGGAAAAGAATTCTAAGCTAATAGAATAATAAAGCAAGCATTGGTCACTGTTCACATGTGTCAAAATAGACTTCAAACCAAAATTAGTCTTAAAGTAACTCATACTGACTAAGGGAACAATCCAGCAAGAGGCTTTTTCAGTTGTAAACAAATGTTCAATGAATGCTGGCACACATGAGTTCATAAAACAAAACTAGATGAAAAGACACATATTAATCCAAACAACTTTAATACCCCATTCTCGTCAATAGATGGCTCATCATTCCTATAGAGAAACATAAGTTAAATGACATCATAGATCAAACAACTGAACATATGTTTGTACATCATCTCATCTGAATGCTTAGAACAAACAGTATAAGCAGTACATGGAACTTTCCCTAGTGAGGCTATACAGTAGAACACAAAGCCAAGCCTAATAAATGTAAAGATCATGAAGAAAATTCTTATATTTTATCTCATAACAATGAGATATAACCTGAAGCACACAGCAAGAGAAACCATAGAACACAAACACATGCTTTGAACAATACACTATTTAATTAATAATTCATTCAACAAATCAAGAAGAAGACTTTTTAGTCCAATAATTCAATGAAACTGAAAATACAAAGTATCAAACCTAAAGAGAACTGAAAAGAGTCCTAAGAAGAAACTTAAACCTATAGATGCCTGCATTCAAAACTCAGAGAAATCTGAAAAAAATAACTTAATGGTATACCTTAGGGCCTAGAAGAAGAAGAACAGGAAAACCTGAAGTTGGTAAATAGAAAAGAACAATTAAGATCACAGCAGAAACTAATGATATAGAAATCAAGAATAATAAATAAATAAATATAAATACCCCTGAAACAAGAAATTGATTGTTTGAAAAGAAAAAGAAAAGAAAAGAAGAGAAAGATTGGCAAGCTCTTAGCCCAACTAATCCAAAGAATAAGAAACAAAATCAAAGATGAAAGGCAGAAACTATGTCAGACATCAGTGATACACTGACATTATAATATATCATATTATTAGGATCAGCTTTAAAGATGTGCATCATACTAATCTGGAAAATGTCTAGTTACGTGTAGCAAACAAAAATTAAGCCATGAAAAGATAATAACAACTAATGATAAGCTTTAGAAGGAACAAACCGAAGCTGTTATAAAAATCTTCCAACTCAAAACCCAGGCCCAGTTGATCCATTGCTGAATTCTGTCAGGTCTTAAAGAGTAACTGGTACTAACCTTTTTTGAACTATTCTATAAAATACAGAGAATGTATGCTCCAAACTCACTTAATAAAGCAAATATTATCCTGATATGAATGCCAAACAAAGATATACAAAAATTAAAAGTATGGACCAATCTCTCTGGTTCATATGGATATAAACATTCTCAATAAAATACTTCCAAATTGTATAGCTCATTGGGTAAAAGTACTTGCTGTATAAGCATAAGACCTTCAATTGAAGATACAGAAACCATGTACAGTAAGACACAATAATTCCAGGGCCCCCTTGGTGATATGGGGTCCAAGAAAGAATGTATAAAACTTGAAAAACAGCTGCCTCTCAATATGCAGTGGCAAACAAAAAGAGACCCGATACCAAAGATACCAAAGAATGTGAAAGACGAGAGCTCACACTTGAGGTTGTGCTACAACCACTCCAGTAGGCCTGAAAGCCTGGACGCAGTCCTGAGCAGGGAGGGAATCTGAAGGAAACGTTGCCTCCTCGAACCTTGGCATTCCCATAGCCCATATACTCAAAGCCTGTCCCTGCATTAGTCTAGTGTTTGGATCCATGTGCTCTCATTCAGTATTGTTTTATTATAAGTGCCTTTAAGGATTGATTTTTGACATATAGCTAAGCCTCCACCAGTGTTCCGATGGTTCCTAGAAAATCCTTCCGGCGTGGTGGCGCACTCCTGTAATCCCAGCACTCGGGAGGCAGAGGTAGGCGGATTTCTGAGTTCGAGGCCAGCCTGGTCTACAAAGTGAGTTCCAGGACAGCCAGGGCTATAAAGAGAAACCCTGTCTCGAAAAAACCAACAAACAAACAAAAAAACCAGGAATTCAGTAAGAATGTTACCTATTCAGTAACATTCAAATTCACTTCTAGTAGAAACAGTGAAACTAATTAGGCATTACAATTTACTCAAAGCAGAGCTAGAAAAGCTCAGGGCTAGTCTGCATAGTAATTACTTAGGCCGAGTCACACCCAAACACAGGAACACACAATGGCCTAGGAATTGACTAGCATTCCATCAGAGCATTCACCTGGTTCCTGTGTTTAGCTGATCTTAATTAAGGGTTGTTTCTATTCTCAGTGGTAAACACAGCCTGGCTCCCTCCATCTTTTTATGTATGCATTCTTTTTGTTTTGTGTCAATGTAACTTGGCAGATGTGTTAACCTGGATTTATATTTTTTCTTCTGTATTAAATGTCTGGTGTTCATTTGGACAAAATACATTCAGATGCAGCTCTCCCTTGAGTCCATGTCTGTCTGTCAATTCTCGCCAACCTTTGCTCACCTGCAACCAGAAACCTGTTCCCTACAGATCTGAGACCCAATAGAGGTTAGTCTGTGGCAAGGTTGTCCTCTGACCTCCATACACACAATCTGTATGTACACATCTGAACTCACATAGATAAGCATGCACAATTCTTATGCATGTATGTACACACATGCACACAGCAAAAAATACCATTCCTTACAAATGAGTTGGTTTTATTCTAAAGAGACAAGGTGGTTCAATATGTGCAAATTAATGAATGTAATATATTACATGAGTGGACTCTTATGATATCATAACATATGATAATCATATGATAATCATATGATAAAAGACTTCATGATAAAGTGAAGCATCAATATATAAGAAAAATTCTGAAGAGACAAGAAATTCAAGGAACATGTCCCAATACAATAAAGGTTATAAATGATAAGCCTATAGCCAATATTGTACTAAATGGAAAAAAACAACTTAAAGTATTTCAACTACAATCATGAATACAAGAAGGATGTCCAGTATCTCTATTATTATTCATTGTCATGCATGGAAACTTAGCTAAAGCAGTCTGATGTCTGACAAAAAAAAAAAAAAAAAGGAACTCTACTGGCTAGTTTTGTGTCAACGACACAGCTGGAGTTATCACAGAGAAAGGAGCTTCAGTTGAGGAAATGCCTCCATGAGATCCAACTGTAAGGCATTTTCTCGATTAGTGATCAAGGAGGAAAGGCCCCCTGTGGGTGGGACCATGTCTGGGCTGGTAATCTTGGTCCTATAAGAGCAAGCCAGGAGAAGCAAGTCAGTAAAGAATATCCCTCCATGGCCTCTGCATCAGCTCCTGCTCTCTGACCTGCTTGAGTTCCAGTCCTGACTTCCTTTGGTGATGAACAGCAGTATGGAAGTGTAAGTTGAATAAACCCTTTCCTCCCCAACTTGCTTCTTGGCCATGATGTTTGTGCAGGAATAGAAACCCTGACTAACACAGGAATTATAAGAAATACAATTATAAAAGGAAAAATTCAAAGTAATCTTAATATGCAGATAACATGATTCAGTACGTAAGAGACCCTGAGGAGTCACCCAGGAAACTCTTAGAGCTGATAAGTACGTTTGGCAAGTGACAGGCACACCTAGGACTGACATACAAAAATCAGTAGCCATCCTATATACCAATGGCAAACATACTGAGAAATAAATCATGAAAATACTTTCATTCCCATTTCTCTGAGTGGAGCACAGGTGGCCCAGTAACTTTTCTCTTGGACCCCCTACCAAAAGCCTCACCATCTCAACTGTCTATACAAGCTGCATTTTTTCCCCTATTTTTCCACTGCTCAGCCTCTTACATCGGTCCCATACTTTAGCTATAGTGGACACTGTACAGTAAACATTGATCTAATATTAGAACAAAACCTTGAATTAAAACTAACCAAAGAAGTAAAAGACCTCTACCGTGAAAACATTAAAACACCAAAGGAAAAAAAATCAAGAAGATCCTAGAAAGAAGGACGTCTCACCTTCACAGGTAAGAATTGCTACTGGGAAAATGGTCATCCTATTAAAATTAATCTACAGATTCAATACAATCATCATCAAAATTCCAATGTCATTCATAGAAATAGAAAAAAAAAGAGTATATGTGAAAATCATACAGAAGCAAAAATAGTCAAAGAAATCTCAAGCAAAAGAAAAGCTTTAGAGTTCTCTCCATACCTGATGCCAAGGTATGAGCCACAGGAACAAAAGCAGTGTGGTACTGAACAAAAACAGTCATGCAGCTCAGCGAGGCAGAGTAAAGGACATAGATAAAATGCCACAGTGGGATCAACATATGATTTTTGGTCAGGATGAAAATAAAAATAAAAATAAAAATAAAAACATAAACATACATTAGAAAAGATGTAGCCTCTTCAACAAATGATACTACAGAAATTGGATATCCACATGTAGAAGAATAAAACTGTCTCTCTAACACTTACCTGGTAAATATTACCCCAAACAGATCAAATATCTTAATGTAAAATCAGAAACTGTCAAACTGCTGGGAGGCTGGGTAGAAAATCTTTCCAACCCAAGCAAAGGCAAGAACTTTCTGAATGGGGTCTTGTTAGCTGAAGAAATAATATCAGCAACTGACAAATAGGATCTCATGATATTTAGAAGCTTCACAGAGAAGGAAAGGGCCGACATAATGATAATGGGAGAAAAGTTTGGCTAGTTGCTCATCTGATGTTAATATATATGTGTATGTATTATAATATATATATATATATATATTATTCAAAGAACTAAACCCTAAACCAGGAAATAAACAACCAATTATTATGCATGCTCATTAGGTGGGCAAACAGCTCTCAAAAGATGAAATATAAGTGATCAATAAGCATAAAAAATGTTCAATTTTGCTAGCCATCAGAGAAATAGAAATCTAAACTGAGATTCCATTTTATCATAGTTAGAATGACAATCATTAAGAAAACAAATTGCAACAAATGCAGGCCAGACAGGGAACAAAAGAGAGCCCTGAAACACTGTTGGTAGAAATGTAACCTAGTTCAGCCATGTTGGAACTTAGCATGGAGGTTATTCAGAAATATTAAGAATGGGCCCTCAACCCCATACAAACAAATATAGGCAACTGAAGAAAGCTGTACATGAGAGAGGTGGTCTTCTGCATGGAAGAGCACACCAACTAAGTGCCAAATAAGCCTGAAAACATACACACAGTGACGTTATGTGGACTGAATAGTAAACTGTTTAGGAAGTATATAGGTATATACAAATACACATATGCATGCAATTAGAAGAGGACATGTATTTAAAGGACAGAATGGAGGGGTATATGAGAAGGTTTGAAGGTAGGGTAGGTAAAGTAGAACTGTAAATTGTGGCCTTCAAAAAAAAAACCTTAAATAGTATAAAATATTAAATTCAAATTGTAATCTCCAAAATAAAAATAAGTATTGTAAAATATTAAAAAGAAGATACATCTAGCCAAGTTACCCTATTTCCAGAGAAACCTTAGTGACCATTTTGTAAAAAGTGAAGTCAATTTATGTTTAAAATAAAAGAGAACTCAATGAGAAAAATAAAAGAATGAATCTGTCAGTTGCAGCTCTTTTGGGTTGATTCAAAGATCTCCAAGTTAAAATATCACAGAGCTACTGTCACATCAATGTTTACTGTAGACTGTCCACTGTAGCTCACGTATGGAACCAGCCCAAGAGACTGAGCAGTGGAGGAGTAGAGAAACTGCAGCGTGTATAAAGAGCTGAGATGGTGAGGTTTTTGGAAGAGGGACCCCAAGGAAAGGTAATCAGGTGGGCTCTACCCTAAGATATAATCCCATGGGACTTGACTAGTCCTAAAGAGAATGGGCTGTGACAAGGGCGCTGAAGGTGACTCTGGAGAGAAAACAGGCAAGTTGGGGTAGAGATGATGCATAATTTCCAAAGTGCCAAATCCTGTGTCTTAACTACAAACCAGACACCCTGAGAAAATTCTGTATAAATTAACATATTCTTCTCAGTGTTTTACCAACAAATCTACCCTGTAGACCTGAAAATGTTAATGATCTTGATCCAGATCAGCCTGATCTCTATAGTGTCTGGCTGGGAAAGATGTGCACTTGGGGGTCTTTGTCCTAAAAACAACTGAGTGGGGATTTGTAAAATATACACTTAGATACTATTCAAAAATGCTAAAGTGTTGAGAACATATCTAGTACTCCTACTTATTGCTGAGAGCTGCTGGGATGTGTCAGATCTCTTCGCCTCATTTCCTCTTTCCTAAGAGATTCTTGGCTGTGTGAGAAGGAGCCAGTGATTCATTGGTTAGGACCAGTCCTGTCTAAAGGCTGCCGTAAGTCAATCCTCTAAAGAAGCTCTCAGGTTAGACTTGTGTTCTGACCTCAGAAACAATAATAGTGTTCATATTAGTGGGGAGGGGCTAGGAACCAAAGCCAGAGCCTTAATCAAGCAAGGCAAGTCCTCTACTTATATGAGAATTCTTACCTGATATCAGAAAAATAAATAAATTGATGTCGTTGCTGTATGACGTCATCAACTTGGGCTTCTACAACAACACAGCCATAAAGTAGCTTCTAATCAATAGAAAAAAAGATGTTTCTTACCTGAAGAAGTAAGTTTCTGCAGTCTCGTAATGGCCAGGTGTAAGTTTGAGTGGAGGGTACGTGATGGCCAAAGGCTGCACCATGAACAAGCCCATGGCCAAGGCCACAAAGAGCACAGGCAGTAACAAATCTGAGGTGGTGCTTTTCCAGGCTCGAAGTGTATGCAGTAGCCGCTTCCTCAGGAGTGCCACTGCTTGTCCCAGAAGTAGCTGGCAGCCACCTATCGGCTCAGGCAGGGCCCCTTCTGGTGGAGTGCTCAGGGGAGAGACATCTGTAGGGGATGAAAGATAGACAAAGTGAGCAGCATGCAGATGGATGGAGTTCCTCACTCCTACTCGGTTCTGATGAATATCTCCAATTATTCTGTAGGGACCCTGGACCATACTTCTAAAGGATAACTTCTCTATCCAGACAACAACTTCTGGGCTTCCCGGATCCCTCTTCTGGACACGGTACTATGACTACAGACACTAAACATAGGAACAAAGTAGTACTGTGTTCTCTCTGACATTGCTTCTGATGAGGCCAGTGAGAATAGACCTCCTCTGGTGTGTTTATTAGTTGAAATGAAGCTTGACGCCTAAGTGAATTCTGAAACACCCAAGACAGAAGTCAGGGGTTCTGTGATTCCCACCCCTCTGCCTGAGCTGGCTGAGGAGAGGAATACTGAAGAGATGCTCTCTCTTCAGCACCCGTTTTCCTCCTCATCCCTCCTGTTCTTCTCTTCTGCCATTAAGTTGAGTCTTTCCTGGGAAAGCTGTGGATTGTGAGAATGTGTGGGATATCAGAAAGGACCATGTCACCTGTTTTCCTTCATGCCACCTGCCACAGCTCCTCCTGTTCCTTCCACCTTCACCTACAGAGAAGAGAGCTTCTCTCCATCCAGGGACAGATGCCAAAAGTTCCATGCCCTCATTAATCCTTCCCTTCCCACCTTCCTTTGTGGACAGCTTCCAGGACAATGTAAGATGGCACATAGAATTTGAAAGGAAGATGTGAGCTGTGGACCAGTTATGTGTGGCTCTACAAGTATTCCTCAATGGAGAACATCTGTAGTCATCCATATGTTCTCTGTACACTTGTCCCAAGGAAGTGGGCCACAGCTTCCTGACAAGACTGCCATTGACAAAAACAAAGGCAAGCCTAGGGCTGAGGCTTCAACCTGGTAATGTGGAATGAATGGACTGGCTCAGTCACCCCCATGAGCAATTGTTCCCAATGCCTAAGGTTCTTCAAGCAAAACAAACCCAGCGCGAAGCATTTTGTAATAAAAGTAGTGACATCAGAGAGCAGCTGTAGGAACTGGTTGTCCTGTTCACAATCAGCGAAGTAAAAGGCAAATTAGCTCTACAGTAAAATAAAACAGAAACCACTTTTGAAGGAGCAATTATTTGTGGGAGACCAGATTCAGAAGACCAGCACTGCTGATGCATGGTGGTGTGAAACTGCATATCTGTATCATTTCTTTATATATCTGGGGTATTACATGATGATATGGCAGGTATTGGGTTATTTGGTTCCACCCTCCCCAAAAAAGAGAAACACATACCAGATGGGTTGGGATAAACATGAAAAGAAATAATGTGACACAATGGAACATAGTACTATGGTCCAGATAGGAAAACCATTCTGTGTAGGAAGGAGAAAGTTCAAACAGTCTGGAAACAGACAGTCAAAGCAGGAGATGTAGCTAGTATGCACTGTGTTCTAAATCAGTCTGGGATAGCAGAACACAGGGTGTCCTTGTAGCATGTAGCAGGACAGGAAGTTAACAGTGGTCAGAAAGAAAGGCCAAGACAGCTCTCTACCCAGGACTCGAGATGCCTCCCAACAGTGCTCTCTGGTTAGTCTTACACATCATACTGTTCAAGCAGGCTTGAAAGCACAGAGCCCCAAGCACTGGATTTTAAATGAGGCTAAACAACAGATTTATCTGGAAACTTTAAAAATGCCAACTTCCTGGCATCACTTCAGAAAGCCGTCTGAAGCTCAGACAAATGAATGTGCTCATTCTGACTCCCCTGCTGCTGAGCCTGGCTGTGGTAATATTTAATGCATTATCAATGGTGGCCCAGATGTGGCTCTCATAAAGCACTTACCTCAGCCAATACAGGGGCATTAGTGCTAGAAAAGGACTAAACTAAGCGTGACACTTTCACTTCTGTGAGGCTGCACAATACCTACTGGCAGTGTTACAAGCAGTTGCACTAGGACAGCTACACACATGAACCTACTGGAGATCAAAGATCTGAGGAGGACATTAGGTTGTATGCTTTCTGAATTTCTAGATGCAATTTTTGAGGTAATGGCTTGAGGATTTTGCTGGCTTTTGACAAAGTAGCTCTGTTAGATGAATGGCTTGTTCTGCTTTGTTTCAGGAGGCACTGAGGGTCTCCAGGCAGGTCCTATGACAATTTTTATCACTCCCATGGTCATAAGAAGTCACACCCACAAACATACCTTTATGCATCATCTTTTGACATCACATCTGACCACCCACACTCATAAATTATGCACCTTCCCATACATGTGTGCAACAGGCAACATAATTTGTCATTTAAATTCAAAGAAAGAACTCATCAAATGTCTAATCAGAAAGTTTGTCCTGGGCATGGGATGAGTGTGAATGAAGAGATGGAGAAATACAGGGAAATACAGTCCATGTTGCCAGTGACCTCGGTCACTGATGAGCCTTGTGATCACCGTAGTCGGGTGGGATAAAACCAGCCTTCAAAAACCTGGAGGTGAGTCCTCACTCATACTGTGTGACTTTTGAAAATCATTATAATCCCTCTGAATGTTATCTCCTCAATTACACAGACAGATTTAAAATAATTTCTCTCCACATAATGAAGTTTATTAGGATATTAACAAAACCATCAAAACCAGGCACAATATTGACCTCCAGTTACAGTAAATGTTCATCAGACAGCCTCAGTAAGTCGGTATAAGAAAGGTGTGTCTCCTATCAAGAAATATAGCTCCACTTTTCCATATAAGTTAATTGGATATAAATGGGAAAAATAAAAGGCTAAGATACATTATAGTTATGAATCAGCCACCATTCAAATATTCATGGCTAAACTTATAAAAGCATTCATATGAATAATTTAATAGACAAAATTAAAATGCTGGACCAAATTGTTATGAATTGTCTTATTTGACTTATGAGTGCAATTATATTCAAGGACTCCAGTTACATCTACAATTATGTATTTCCATTTACTCAGACCATCAAATTGCTTAGGGAAAATGTCCAAAGATTTTTTTTTCCCCAAGCGGTAAAGAGATAACTGTAACTCTTCAAATACAAGCACCTGGTGGAGCACTGAGCTGAAAACGTGGGCTTTTTGTATGATGTCCACATTACCTACAACACGGACACTCTGGAAGATTTAGGATGGACGTGTTGCCAGTTTAATACTTTCATGTTAATAAGATGAAGTGCTCAAAACAAAATACTCATAAAGTGCCTGATTATGCAGCTCACAGAAATTTTAAAATAGCCAATTGATATATATTATAAGAGAAGGCAGTAATTTGGCTCCTCAATTCATCTAAATGACAAAGATTGCAAACAATGTTAACACCCAATGTTACAGAGTGCTCAAGAGAAAGGGTCTAGTTATTCCTGGTGAAAGGACAGATCTGGAAAATAACGTCTATAAAGGAAACATAGCTCTTCTTGAATTTATTTCCAATTCCTGAGCTATGTTAATTCAAAATGGGAGGTCCATTGGCTGTGCTGAGTGGGGTGGTTTACTGGAACTTACCAGAAACATCAGCAGGCAACTGGAAACAGCTTACTGTTTAACACATGGGACTAATAGGACAGACCACACTGCAGTCTAAGCACCTCTTACCCTCAATGTTTGGGACTAAAAATAAATATTTAAGGCTTCACATGTTTTTCAGTTTGTGGTTATTGATTTATGCAAAATGAGGATGGGCCCTCCAAGGCCAAATTCCAAATCCATTGACCTTTCACATTCATCCTATCTGTAATGCTAGAAGGTAATTTTACACAAACCTTTCAATATGTCTGGACTCTGTCTGCAGCTCACATGATAGCAAGTGGAGCATTTTTCCCATGTGACATTGAGTAAGCACTTACAGATTGCAGTCTGAAGAGACGTATGGATTTGGATCAGTACACTTAAAATGTACAACAGTGGGATGCATTACTGTCTTAACAATTACCATACAGAGAATATTATTCAAGTCTATAAATGAATAAGAACAATGAAATAGAATTATATTACCATTTGAAAGACAATGTTTGCACAGAGACCTAGAAGAGAATTCCATTTTAAGGATGGAAAGGGACACAGCCCTGCAGCATCAGAGTATACGTGGCTCACAGCATCAGCAGCACATTAACCAAGACAAGGGGCATCAAGACCTGTGCCTACAGAAAAACTCATATAGTATGAAATGTCACAAAATAGCACATGTAGAATTAAAAAAAAATCTAATAAAGACTAAATAAGAAAAACCTAAAATTTTAATGTAGTTACTTTCAGGGAAACATTGTCTTTTGTCAAATTATTACATCTCTATATACTACGTCACACAGTAGAGGTTCTTCTTATCTGGCTCCACTTTACCCTACATGCAGGCTGATATTTGTGTGCCAAGACTGTGGCTACTTCCATTTCTTCTTCACCATTTTCTGTATTATTTCAAAACTGAACATTCATGTTGTTATCTACAATCATTTTTTTTGTGAAAATGATATTTATGTTCAAAAATGAAGAACACTTTATGAGATACAAACAAGATAATTCTCAGTTCATTCAACTACAGAGCTTCTCCTAGAGATGGATATTCAGAATCTCATAGTAAAAGCTGGAAGTGGGGGCTAAAGCCTATAATACAGAACTCTGGAAGCTAAGGCAGGAGGACCATGAGTTTGAGGACATAGGCAAAGACTTTGTGTCAAGCATAGTAGGAGGGTTGATGATGTAGTTCAGTAGCAGAGAACTTTTGAGACTATGAAAATCCCTCAGTTCAGTTCTCAGCACTTCCAGATGCATCATGCCATTCAGTATTTCATATATTTATAATTGAATATGATTTACATAAAGTTATAAAATAAATTAAAATTTAAGAAATAAAATATAGTCTTTATTTCTATTTAATTCTACTGTAGGTCTTTACATTGAGTATGTAAATAAGGCTCTCAGAGGACCTTGGAGTCACAGATACAAATGAAGCAACATAGGAGAACACAGGCCCTGGCAGGTCATAGGTATTTTTCCATAAGGCAGCCAGTGTGTCAACAGGGATGTCTGTTGACAGCTTAGGAAGGGGGGGAAAGCAGGAATACTGCTGGAGTACCTGAAGGAATCTTATGACACATAACAGAGATGGACCAAGGTGCTCAGGGAAGTATGAGTGTTTTTCTCTTCAGCAAACTTGTCATAAACTTGAGTTTCTACATGATAGATATGAAAAGGCCTAAATGCCTGGACTATGGTCATCAACTCTGTGGGGTGAATCCAGTGAGCTCAGGGAAACTTCAGTCAGATGTGTGTTTCCTTGAGGAATATGTTTTAATAAAATAACTAGCTACCTTTAAGATGGATTTGAATTCTGTAAATTTCTCATATAGACATGACCTAAGGCATGTCAACATGCCTGAATTCCAGTGTGGCTCATCTGAACTCTTTTCTCATTGGTGGCAAGTAACAGTCCCTCAGTTCTTTAACTTATTTGACGGGCATGCCCTTCCCCCAGCCTTGAGCAGGCTAAATAGACCTTAACTGTTTGCCACAGTTGGACCAGAAAGACCCAGGTCGAGTCAATTTCTTACAGGAGTAGACTGTCCGATGAGCTTGCTTTGTAACTCAATCCAGGTGAAACAAAGGATGCGTCTGTGGGCTCTCCTTATATAAACACAGTGCTGACTATTAAACTTTGAACCTTGATCAGGATTTTTTGTCTTGACTTCATCCTTCTCTTGTACCCTGTCCTTTTCATTCCCAGCCCCACTTCCAGGTAACCCAGTTCATCCATGGCTGCTGGACAGCTACAGATGGGTTAGTATTCAGTCTTTGTTCTGCTTTAAAAATACTTTTTGAGGATGTGGAGAAAGAGGAACACTCCTCCATTGTTGGTGGGATTGCAAGCTTGTAAAACCACTCTGGAAATCAGTCTGGCCATTCCTCAGAAAATTGGACATAGTACTACCAGAGGATCCTGCAATACCTCTCCTGGGCATATATCCAGAAGATGTTCCAACCTGTAAGAAGGACACATGCTCCACTATGTTCATAGCAGCCTTATTTATAACAACCAGAAGCTGGAAAGAACCCAGATGCCCCTCAACAGAGGAATGGATACAGAAAATGTGGTACATTTACACAATGGACTACTACTCAGCTATTAAAAAGAATGAATTTATGAAATTCCTAGGCAAATGGATGGACCTGGAGGGCATCATCCTGAGTGAGCTAACCCAATCACAGAAGAACTCACACAATATGTACTCACTGATAAGTGGATATTAGCCCAGAAACTTAGAATACCCAAGGTACAAGATATGATTTGCAAAATACATGAAACTCAAGAAGAACTTAGACCAAAGTGTGGACACTTTGCCCCTTCTTAGAATTGAGAACAAAACACCCATGGAAGGAGTTACAGAGACAAAGTTTGGAGCTGAGACGAAAGGATGGACCATCTAGAGACTGCCATACCCGGGGATGCATCCCATAATCATCCTCCAAATGCTGACACCATTGCATACACTAGCAAGATTTTGCTGAAAGGACCCTGATATAGTTGTCTCTTGTGAGACTATGCTGGGGCCTGGTAAACACAGAAGTGGATGCTCACAGTCAGCTATTGGATGGATCACAGGGCTCCCAATGGAGGAGCTAGAGAAAGTACCCAAGGAATCTGCAACCCTCTAGGTGGAACAACCATATTAACTAACCAGTACCCCTGGAGCTCGTGTCTCTAGCTGCATACGTATCAGAAGATGGCCTAGTGGAAAGAGAGGCCCATTGGTCTTGCAAACTTTATATGACTCAGTACAGGGGAACACCAGGGCCAAGTGGGAATGGGTGGTTAGGGGAGTGGGGCGGGAGGATATGGGGAACTTTTGAGATAGCATTGGAAATGTAAATGAAGAGAATACCTAATTAAAAAAATTAAAAATCAGGAGAATTGAAAAAAAATACTTTTAATCATGAGAAGGTTGCCCAAATCATGGTTAAATTGTCTTATACTTACAACTTCTATTTTCCTTTTAACTAAAACAACAAAACCAAGTGTCTTCTTCTTAGGAAACAATAGAGGAGAAGATGGAAAATAGAATTCCAAAACCAGAATCGAAAGAAAAGCCAAAACCAGGACAATATTTCTGTGGTCCTTATATAGCTACTTACTCAGCATAAATCTCAAAATATAGTTATTTCATAAATATTGTGATATAGATATATAAATTTGATCTTTAACTTTGGTTAATTATATTTTTCAAAATGAGTTAGTGATATTTACTTCTTTGAAACAGAGACTATGAGGAGGCTGCATTTAATCTAAATAATTTCATGGGTGATTTCAAAACATTGTCTTGGCAAACTTTAATAAAACTTTGTCTGCTCATCTTGTTAATGACCATATTGCTTTTATAATGCCATTTTTCTTAAAATCTAAAAATAAAAATCACTAGGTTTTCACGGAGCAGTCTTCTCTGTGTCCTGCCACTGACATTTCCAGAGCCTCAGCAGCTGCTGTGTCACTGATTTCATTCTTTGAAGCCAAAATGCAAAAAGTACTGGATTAGGAGTTCACCATGGAGCAAGGTTATCACTTACCCAAACCACCCTTATTATTATTATTATTAATTTAAAAACTTATTTTAAAAATCTTTCTGATTTAGCTCACTTTGAACAGACAACAGCTCAACCTTCATGAGACCAAAGATATATACCATATACTGCCACATACATACAAAGATGCTTGCTGCCACTTTAGGATTTCGAACCTGTGCTTCCTGTGTGATTTGAACTAATTGTCAAGGTAATGGTACTGGGTGCCTTTGCTGTAGCCTAGACATGATTTCCACATGTCTTTGTTGCAAGCCCCAATTCTAATCGCATGTAGGAGGCAGTGTGAACTGTAGATGAATAATACATGTGTCCCACTGTATACCCTCTGAATTTCTGAAAGTAGCTAAATAAATTTTTAAATAAATTTTTTTTTCTGCTAATTCAAACAGGACCCCCTGAGGAAGCATCTGAGACACATGATAGTCAATAAACATAACCAAAAAGAAAATAAAACTCTCTCTGCTTATAAATCCTCTCTTTAGTCTGCACTCTGTTCACCCCCTTGCTTTTCCCACCACAACCATACATCTTTGTCTTGATGGACACTTTGGTCCTTAAAAGAGTTGACTGAGTTCATCTTATCCTCACTTTTTAGCACACTCTCCACCACAGTGAAATAGTCTGAAGTCTGAAGAATGAGTAGACATTCATCAAAGAAGGATTTAGTGTTCTTATCTATCACCTTCCTCAGCCAAAGTTCCCCTTTCTCCTAAGCTCATTCCTAGCTACATAGATAATACATCACCACTTCTCCTGGTTCCTTTGACTATCCATTCTCTGAACTGTCAATCTTGCTTACAGGATTTATGCATAGTGTATCATACTATGACTGTTTGAACCTTTTATGTGAGCAATGTACTATAAGTAGCAAGGTACTTTATTCAAGGGCCATGCGTCAAGAGCTTTTAAGGTTGGCCTCTGCAAATTTCACTTTGCAAGCGTTGTGGATCGGCATTTTGCATTCGGGTGAGAACAGAGTTGGAAATGCTGAGCCATGCAGGACTTGAGTGAGGATGAAGAACACAATCTTCGAATCAGTAACAGGGTCTCCACCTCAAGAACACAACAGAAGACACCTTCATGTCAGTAATGGGGGCTCCACCTCAAGAACACAATACAAGATGCCTTCAAGTCAGTAATGGGGGCTCCACCTCAAGAACACAACAGAAGATGCCTTCATGTCAGTAATGGGGGCTCCACCTCAAGAACACAACAGAAGATGCCTTCATGTCAGTATCAGAGACTCCATTTCAAGAACACAAGAGAAGATGCCTTCAAGTCAGTAATAGGGACTTCATTTCGAGGATACAATCAAGAAAAGATGCCTTCAAGTCAGAAACAGAGGCTCCATTTCAGAGTAAATTTTTTAGAGTATGAGGAAATAAAAAGGCTAAATATTTGACAAAACAAAGTCATGTTTTTCCACTATGGTCTAAAGAGATAAATACGGCTGCTTACAACATCCCTGGGCACTTCTGTTTACTAGGGAGAAGATGAGATTTAGAGAGCTATAAAGAAGATGGAGTAAGCTGCAAAACTCCAAAATCTGCACTGCTTTCACATGGAGAACTGGTGTGCCCCAACTACATGTGGAAAATGATACAATATGAAATTTTAATTCATGAACAAATATATTCAAATATTACATAAAATTACTCCTAGGCTATATACATATGTGCTGAAACATCAATGAACTTTGTGTTTAGACTTGGGATCTCATCCCCATGACTTCCTTTTATGTATATTTAAAAACTCTAAAATCTAAAGTATTTCTATTCACAAGTACTACACTGGAAGCCAGGTCAGGTGGCCTGTTCATTGTGGCTCCAGCAACGATGCTAATGTTAGAGAAGAAATTGATGAAACCCTGGTGGACTTGTTCATCACAGCATGCTGTAGAGAGAGATGTCAGGAAAGGTTGCCTCAAGCTAGTCACATCCTGAATTATCCAAGATGCCCAACCATTACTTTGAGGCAATGGCTACACTTAACGATGAGTGAAGCACACCCTTGTCAAATATTTCACACAAAGATGATATTCCAACTCGGAAAATGAGGATTGGAACTATTCATCACCAGCCCCGGGAGCTTTTTGTGGCAGCTCTGATCTGCATGGTGACAAGAATTACAGCTTCACACTCCTTTCTACTTCCCACTGCCCCTGATAGAAGTCCCTGCTTCCTGGCACCTGCCACCAGCGATTATCCTGCCCAAGTCTATTTCAATTCCATTTTATTTTGGCAGCCTCTTTACTGCAGAGCACCCTGCTGCTAGCTCTCTGCTGGTTTTAACTAACTTGGAAAACAAACCTTCTTTGGCATGTATAATTGGCAGCATCCATGTTCCCTCCCCACCTTGCTTGCAGGGATGGAGAGTTTTGAAGTTCAAGGAAATGTGGACAAAGAAGAAAAGACAGTCCTGTGGATTTAACACCATGGTGAAGCCTGAGAGACACACAAAGAATTTGGAGCAGCTCTTTGAAGAGACAGTAGATTACAGCAGACCTTCCTGGGACAGGCTGTGCAAACAGGATTGTCTTAAAAAGCAAAGGAGAGGTTGCAGACCCTTCAAATTAATCACTGCCAAAATTGCTTTCCATCTGTAGAAGTGGTAGCAATTAGGAAGGAAATACAGAGGATTATATTGCAGGAGAAAAAAAAGGAGAGGGATTTTATGTAAAACACTCCTGACAAGCCATTGAGCTAAAAATTTAGATGTGATCTCAGGTCTCAAAGAAGGGATGAGGCTTCATACAAATGACAGAAAGAAGGAAAAAAAAAAGAAGAAGAAGAAGGGAAAGGCCAAGGCAATTGCTTGAATAGAAAAGATAGCCATTCACCCCAGCTTTACTCGACATTAGCTTTGTGGTCTTTCGCATGGAAACCAGTGCCAGAGAGCTATTTTTAATACTGACCACAGACCATTTACATCAGAGGGAGCTGGGGTGGCAGTCAAAACAATAAATGCCACAGGGTGTGGTGGTACTCACTGCTCTAACCTTAGCACTCAAGAAACTGAGTCAGGAGGATCTGGAGTTGAAGGCCAACCCAGCCAACATAGTGAATCATGTTTTAGAGAAACAGAGTTGTGAGGGGGTGGGAGGACAAGAGTGGGGTTAGAGGGGGTAGGGAAAAATGAAGGAGATGTGGAGGGAAGGCAAGTACCCAGAATGAAAGTCTGTGAAAACTGGATGTAAGAATATACTCAGGTGACTTTAACCTTCATTTAAAACTGCATTTTTGATAGACTGTAGCCATAGTGATTGGGCCTCTGACATCATGCAAGTCATTCATTCTGACACCCTAATGTGAGCAAGGAGAGGCCATGTGGTCACAGCTACCTATTCTTTTCTCTCTCTCTCTCTCTCTCTCTCTCTCTCTCTCTCTCTCTCTCTCTCTCTCTCTCTCGTTCTTCTTCTTGTTCTTGTTCTTGTTCTTGTTCTTGTTGTTGTTGTTGTTGTTGTTGTTGTTGTTGTTCTTCTTCTTCTTCTTCTTCTTCTTCTTCTTCTTCTTCTTCTTCTTCTTCTTCTTCTTCTCCTTCTCCTTCTCCTTCTCCTTCTCCTTCTCCTTCTCCTTCTCCTTCTCCTGCTCCTGCTCCTGCCCCTGCCCCTGCCCCTGCCCCTGCCCCTGCCCCTTCCTTCCCCTTCTTCCCCTTCCCCTTCCTCTTCTTCCCCTTCCCCTTCCCCTTCTTCCCCTTCCCCTTCCCCTTCCCCTTCCCCTTCTCCTTCTTCTTCCCTGCCTACTCATTCACCTGGTCAGTTATCAAGAAGCATGCATTCTACAGAGCAGAATGAAGTACCTGTGAAAAGAGCAGTAAATGAGAAGGTTCCCAGCTTTTCTGTCTCACAGTTACAGCCTTTCAATGGCATTAGTAGTAAGCAAGCACAGTGACTTAAATTTGGCTTGCTCTGTGTTGTGAGAGTAAGAGAGGACCACAAGATCTACTTAAAAGGTTTCTGGATGGTCTGGTGAGTAGGAGCCACATTACAGAATAGTCAATTAACTCACACAAAGATCATCTCAGAGCAGGAAGAGGACAGAGCCTGCAGGCAAGGAGATGAGCAGTTCTAAGGATGCTGAGTGCCAGGGGCAGCTTGTCTTGCTGAAGAAATGGAAAGTCATATATGAAAGGAGGAGATCCAGGGTCTGCTTTGTATCTTCTTAGTAGTCTATGGACAGAATTTGGAACCAAGAGAACAGAAGTTATTAAAATTCTTTAAGAGAGAATCATGAGATCAAATAATTTAAAGGAAGACTAGAAGCAGTGGAGAGAATGTTCTAATGGTGACCCAGGGAAAACTGGATATGGAGAGCAAGAGAATGGTTGGTTCATGAATAACTCTGATATTACTGTTTGCCCACTGACTATAGCAATGGCATACTACCACACCAAAAACAAAAAGGAGAAAATAATTCATGGGCAGGCAGTATAAGTTTGGACATTGACTGGTACAGGTACCTTGGAGATGGGTAGAATGTCGATGGAACTGTGTAGAGCAGTGGTTCTCAACATTCATACCACTGTAGCCCTCTAATACAGTCATTCATGTTGTGTTAACACCTCCACCACAAAATTATTTTGTTGTTGCTGCATAACTGCAATTTTGCTATTATGAATTGTAATGTAAATACATAATATGAATGATATTTGATATGTGACCCTCCCCCAAAAGACTTGCAACCCACAGGTTAGAACTGTTGGTGTAGAGGCAACAAGAAAATCATTCTGAACTGATGTTACATTTCTGTCCAGCAATGGCAAAAGCTAAAACAGGGGCCTGTGGGAAACCTGGAAAGGGAAAAGTGAACATCTAGGAGTGGCTGAGGTGTAGAGCTGGATGGGAAGACTGTAATGAAGAGAGCAAACTGAGGAGGAATTATATTCCGAGGAAATTTAAAATGTGAGCTCTTAGAGTCCAAAGACAACCTTCCTCTAAAAGAGAGAGGTCACTATTACCACAAAGGGACAGCTGCTGCCTATGAAGCTGGTGACAAGTTGGTCACCAGTGAAATCAGAACAGGGCCCTCCCAGTGTGATCATGTGTGATAACAGAGGCCTGAGTAGACACAAGCAGGACAGGAGCTTGCTCAGTCCATTATGCAGTTCAGGCTATGACAGCAAAGTAGGCAGCTTAAGGCACAGACACTCACTGCCTGTCTTAGAGGCAGGAAGCACATGGTCATGCCACAGGAATGTTTTTCTGAGACTTCTCTCCTTGTCGTATAGATGGTATTTTGTCCCTGTATCTTAGACCTCTGCTTTTATTAAACTCTACTTGCATTCTTTTGCATGTCATGGCTCGATCACCTCCTGCTAGAGCACCAGTTATATTGGATGAGCATCTATCCATGTGATTTCATTTAACTGCAACCATAATCAATTGCTTTAAGCATTTTGTATTCAAGACTAGGACTGGGGCATTGGCATATACAAATTGGGGTGGAATGTAGTTGAGTTCACCTTAGCAATGTACTGCTGAAAAGTAGCAGAGAGCAACTAGAACAAAAATTGGTTATTTTAGGAAGAGCAGGATAAGACCTGGAGGTGTGTGTGGATAAACACCACCTTCTGGGAGCTTGTTAGAAGGACATAATGTGGGCCCTCCGCCCCAGGCCTACTGACTCAATAATGTATGATTCAGCTTAGTCACCTGAGCTTAACAAATGGCAAGTCATCATTTTGAAATGAGGCCACTTTTTTTTCCTGCAAGCTGATATATACATACATATATTTCCATATGTATTACATATTAACATATATATTACATATTGATTTGGAGATAGATAGATAGATGATAGATAGATAGATAAATAGATAAATACATAAATACATAACTAGATAGATAGAGTATAACCTCATAATAAACCTTAGTTTACTAGGCCTAGGGAAAGCTATTTCAAATAAAGTAAAATAATCCAAAGAGACTTCATGACAAGTGTTGTGACTGCAAAAACAGTTTTGTGTTAGAATCACTAAGGTTTTGTGCAAGTCAGATAACTACTCTCAACTTAAATCTACTTACAAATTAGCAGTAAGGATCAAGTAAGAAAGAGTGAATGCATGGAAGGACCCCAGAATTAAGTCTGATACACTCGGGTAAAGAAAAAAAAATGATAAATTCTTTTGTCATTAAAAAGTGACTTCTATCCCACTGTGTAGACCCAGTAATACTAGGTTGTTCTAGACACCAAGGCATCAGTCTTCAAAAACCATTTCCATTGAGCTGCTGGGTCCCATGATTTAGAAGTATATATTTTATATTTTATTTTGCCTCCATCAATCTTTTTGAGCAGTGAGTTATTTGAGACCTGGCCCTTGGAAGATATACAGCTTGTGCAGAAGGAAGGGACTCCCACAAACAGGTGTAGCCTGAAGCAGTTATCAACAGGAGTCATCCATCACGATGCCTATAGAATAGAGAGCCTTCCCTAATAGTTATTCTAAGAACTGAGTTCATCTATATCTTACAAAAGGAGATGAGGCTTACTAAATCAGCATATTTAGGGGATTGTAATAACAGTCTCTCTAGCACCCCGACTTAACATTCTTCTAAAGGCATACCTACTGAGGAACATAAATTTGACTCATATTGAGTTTTATGTGAGGATTTTATTGATTGCAGTAAAAGCTGGCAAATGTAGATGATCTCAAACCAAATTTGATTTACCATGTCTTGGTCTAATTTCTTAATTAGCAATGAAAGACCTAAATGGAGTTTTAAATTATGTTCTAGGCCAAAACTTTGTAATTTAAATAATGAAATTGTGTTTTTTATAAGATATTAATACTAAAAATGGAAATGGTTCTGTTTCCTGAACACTGTACCTTTAAATTCAGGCACCCTATTTTCACACTTCATGTGGCATTAGTTTTTAGCACACATTTCATTTCTAATATATTTATACAGATTTTTCCTATTATTCCCCAGGTTAGGAATGTATAATTATCATTTGTAAATAGATGTATTATTACAGTGAAACATTTATAGGGGGATGCATTTGTATTGTGTGTTATTCTAATAACAGCATTTACACTCCTGTCATATTTCTTTAAATAACTGTTACATACAAAAATAATTAATATATCCTAAAAGAAATTAATCCTCAAATTTTAAGCCTTTAGATAAAAACAGCAAAAACTGAAAGCATTTGGTCCCACATCTGCTCTGAGCTAGGACCACTAGGCAAGGCAGACAGAGAGAGTTTGACTGCATGGACCCCAGGCCACTGCTGGGCGGGCATTAGACTGTGAGAAGCTGCTGGATCCCACTCTGGGGGTGAGGAAGGGGCAGTCTGGGGTCCCTGTGGACCTGCCTGAGTCAGGCTCCGACTCTCCGGCACTACAGATGCTGCTGGGTACCACGGAAGAGCCGGTTCTAGGGTCCCTGGGCCACATGGAGGCTAGGGACAACAGGTTCTCACTCTCGGTCATCCCAGACACCACTGTATGTCAGGGAAGAACTGAGAACAGAGTGAGGACCCTCAGGCAGACTCTGGCCCTGGGGCTGAAGTGAAAGGGGCCGGGAGGAGAGATCTCTGACAGGTTCCTGTGGGGAGGAGAGAGTTTGGCTAGCTAGGCAGCTTGCTCAGCAGGCAGCTTGGGTTGGTGGTGGCTGTAGCTGGGGCATAGGGAGGCCTCCTGACGGGAGTTTAGACACAGCTCTTTAGAGGGAAACCTGTTCCATTGCTCCAGCACAGAGGGTTCTAATGAGAAGAGGCAGTCCATGGTTTTAAGGCATTTATTGTAGAAAGGCAGCGAGAAGGAGAGAGTAGTGAAGTAGAAGCCATGGCCATGTGAAGAGAAAGGAGAAAGGAATGGGGAGAGGAGGAGCAAGAGGGTATGAGAGAAGCAAGAAAGTAAGAGAGCAAGAGAATAAGAGGTAAGAAAGTGAGGAGGGGGCAAACAGCTCCTTTTATAGTGGGCTGGGCCATCCTGGCTGTTGCCAGGTAATTGTGGGGAGGAGTCTAGACACAATACCAGGAGCTTGGATCATTTGACTGATGACCACATACCTCTCTGGCGGGTGGGGGTGGGGACTGTGGGAAGCTGTAGCTGTCACGGGAGCTAGGGGCCCAGGAGGGGTGGCTGAACACCTTCTGCCTCTTAGGGTCACCAGGATTCCAGGCCTGTGCTCAATTGAGGACCAGGCTGTCTGTGCACAGCTCACTGCCCCACAGGTATGCACATTTTATGAAAAAATTATAGGAACAATAAGACAGAGACAAACTATGATATATTATAATTATGTTAAATTGCATATGTATTACATATGAATCTCAGAGGAAAAAAAGGTTGGAAAATATAACTACTCCATTGCTTATATGAAAAATTTTGAGGATATTTGTTTAACTGTGTTTTAAATGCATTTCCCCTAAAGTAATGAAAGCATCCTCAGGTGAGCCATCTGATTTGAGGGGACCCTGAGGAACCTGTAGAGTGCCCATCACTGTTCAGCCTCAGCTGGGTAATACACAGGTCTGTGTCTTCCGGTAGTATGGCAAAACTTGAGCATTTACTACAAAATGTGCACTGTTGTGTCATTAAAACTAAACTTAATGCAGTTTCCATATATATTTTTTCCATATATATATACATGTATATACATATATATGTATGTATATATATATATAGATATAAATACACACACACATATAAAGCTCACAATAAAAGCTAAAGGAACAGCGTTATTAAACAGGAAATCCACTTGGCTGTTAAATATAAAGGGCTCAAGTGACAAAAGTCAGTTCAGCATGTTGTAATGACCATAAGCTATAATGATTCACAGATTCTCAGACCCTGTCCAGCACTCCTTCCTCCTGAGCATGAATGAGACGTTGCATAACATAGTTGTTGTTGCTGAGATTCAATATGCAGGTGTGATGGAAGTCCTCAATCAATGCTTAAAGCAGATTTTCTTGCTCACTTTGCAGAGGAAAAAGCCACTTCTGGTGATTGTGGTGAAGTTAAGACCTGGAGGTTTAAATAATTTTATAGCAACTCCAGAAAATTAAGATCTGTATCAGACAAGAAAACCTTGATTACTCTGTTTCAGAAGGAAAGAGGGGATGAGATAGAAGAAAGAGAGGGAGGGAGGGAGAGAGGAAGGGAGAAGGGAAGGAAGAAATTTTCTAGAGGCAGAAAACACAATAAATAAATTGGGAGGGAAAAAAAATCTCAGTGTATGTAACTAGCACAGAAAATCATCAATGAACTTTAGAGCAGTCATGAAAGTCTCTGGATCTGAGAGACAAAAATAAATAAAAAAATAAAGATTGAAAAAAAGAATTCAGAGTCCAGAGATTCGAAGGAACCAGTGTGTGTGTGTGTGTGTGTGTGTGTGTGTGTGTGTGTGTGTGTTTAGATTTACAGAAGGAAAATTATAAAGCAGACATATCCCAAAATATAAGGGAACAACAATGTACAAAAGGAGCTCAATGAGTTCCTGGGAGCAGAAAACTGAACATCTACTACGATACATAACAAACAAGCTGCTGAGCACCTCAAAGAACTCTGAAAGTTGCACGGGAAGAGACCTATCAGTACAGGGAACCAAAGGTCCCTCAGAGGAAAGTGAGAGGCAATAATAAAACATTCAAAATAGGAGAAGTACTTCTGTCAATTGATTTTTATACTTGGCAAAAGTGCCCTTTAAAAATGAAGGTAAATTAGATGTTTATAAATAAACAAACAAAAGCTAAACACATGCATTACTAAATGGGTGCGATCCAAGAAATATCTTAGGGTACCTTGCATTGAAATTGAAGTGAAACAAATGACTAAGTAACAAAACACAAGCAACCCAAAATGTAATCCCAAAAATACATGGATTAGGAAAAAAACAAAAAACAGTAATTTGTAATTTGCCTTATATACTTTTCATTGTCTATAGAGCTTAAAAGACAAAATCATAAGCAGCTATAAATCTGTGTAAATGAGTACACAATAAATATATAAGAATACCATTTTCAGCCAGGAGTGGTGGCACACGCCTTTAATCCCAGCATTCGGGAGGCAGAGATAGGCAGATTTCTGAGTTCAAGGCCAGCCTGGTCTACAAAGTGAGCTCTAGGACAGCCAGGGTTACACAGAGAAACCCTGTCTCAAAAACTTAAAAAAAAAAAAATGCCATTTTCACAACAGTATCACAAAGTGGGTAAAGTTGGCTTACAAATATTTTCTTTGTGATTGAAGTCAGCTTAGAATTAATTTAAAACAGATTATAACTCTATGATATACACAATCCCATTGGCAAACAGCTTAAATGAATAAAATACATATAAATGAAGATTTAAAACAGAAAAATAATGTCACTACAAAAAATAAATATAGACCAGTCAGTAATAAACAAAGGGGGCAGAGGGGTAGAAAGTCCTAAGATACATAAAATAAGAACCAAAATGCTAAATAACTACAACTATACTGAAATTATCTTAAATATGAATAAATTAATATTTATACCAAAAGATACAGAGTAAATACCCTGATTAAAAGGTAGACTTCAATCATAGTCTATCTAGATAAAACAAATTTTAGGCTTATGAGACATATAAGAAAACAGCAAAAGAATGGAAAATATATGTAGTACTAAGAGTAACCAAATGAAAATAGGGATGCTCTGGATCCCGCTGAGACTAGTCTGCGCAGGTGAGTGTGGACTACAGAAGCTAACAGTTTCTGGGACAGGAAGAAACCACAGAGCTTCTGAGGCAGACCCCGTTTCAGGCTCCAGACATCCGGGCACCTTCCCTGCCAGTGGAGAGGTGTTTGTCTGGCCTGGGAGGGCTTTGCCAGAGCACCTGGGGGAGCCATCTTGGTTCCCAGATCCTGCCCAGACTAGTCTACACAGGTGAGAGTATGGACTACAGAAGCTAAAAGCTTCTGGGACAGGCCCTGTTTAGGGCCTTCATCTTCTGCCAGGAGGCAGGACTGAACACCAGATATCTGTGCACCTTCCCTGTACGAGGAGAGCTTGCCTGCAGAGAGTGCTCTAACCACAGAAACTCAGGAGAGATCTAGTCTCCCAGGTCTGCTGATAGAGGCTAACAGAATCACTGGAAGAACCAGCTTTAACCAGAAACAACTATAACAACTAACTCCAGAGATTACCAGATGGTGAAAGGCAAATGTAAGAATCTTACTAACAGAAACCAAGACCACTCATCATGATCAGAACCCAGCACTCCCATCTTAGCCAGTCCTGGGCACCCCAACACACCCAAAAAGCTAGACCTGGATTTAAATGAATATCTCATGATGATGGTAGAGGACATCAAGAAGGACTTTAATAACTCACTTAAAGAAATACAGGAGAACACTGCTAAAGAGTTACAAGTCCTTAAAGAAAAACAGAAAAACAACCAAACAGGTAGAAGTCCTTAAAGAAAAACAGGAAAACACATCCAAACAGGTGATGGAAATGAACAACATCATACTAGACCTAAAAAGGGAAGTAGACACAGTAAAGAAAACCCAAAGTAAGGCAATGCAGGAGATAGAAACCCTAGGAAAGAAATCTGGAAACATAGATGTGAGCATCAGCAACAGAATACAAGAGATGGAAGAGAGAATCTCAGGTGCAGAAGATTCCATAGAGAACATCGGTGCAACAATCAAAGAAAATGCAAAATGCAAAACGATCCTAACTCAAAACATTCAGGAAGTCCAGGACACAATGAGAAGACCAAACCTACGGATGATAGGAGTACATGAGAATAAAGATTTTCAACTTAAAGGGCCAGCAAATATCTTCAACAAAATTATAGAAGAAAACTTCCCAAACCTAAAGAAAGAGATGACCATGAACATACAAGAAGCCTACAGAACTCCAAATAGACTGGACCAGAAAAGAAATTCCTCCTGACACATAATAATCAGAATAACAAATGCACTACATAAAGATATACTATTAAAAGCAGTAAGGGGAAAGGGTCAAGTAACATATAAAGGCAGGCCAATCAGAATTACACCAGATTTTTCACCAGAGACTATGAAATCCAGAAGATCCTGGGCAGATGTTATACAGACACTAAGAGAACACAAATGCCAGCCAAGGCTACTACACCCAGCCAAACTTTCAATTACCATAGATGGAGAAACCAAAGTATTCCATGACAAAACCAAATTCACACATTATCTTTCCATGAATCCAGCCCTTCAAAGGATAATAACAGAAAAAATCCAATACAAGGACAAAAACCACGACCTAGAAAAAGCAGGAAAGTAATCCTTCAAGAAACCTAAAGGACGACATCCACAAGAACAGAATCCCAACTCTAACAACAAAAATAATAGGAAGCAACAATTACTTTTCCTTAATATCTCTTAATATCAATGGACTTAATTCCCCAATAAAAAGACATAGACTAACAGACTGGCTACACAAACAGGACCCAACATTTTGCTGCTTACAGGAAACCCATCCCAGGGAAAAAGACAGACACAACCTCAGAATGAAAGTCTGGAAAACAATTTTCCAAGCAAATCGTCTGAAAAAACAAGCTGGAGTAGCCATTCCAATATCGATTTGCTTTTGGGATAGCATTGGAAATGTAAATGAAGAAAATATCTAATTTTAAAAAAACAAAAAACAAAACAAAAAAAAAGAAAATAGGGATGACTACATTCATATCTTAATAAAAAGAATGAAGAGAAAAGAGTTACAAAAGAAACGGACAAATCACATATTGGTGTGCTTCCCCCCCCCCCCCCCCAGCTCCACCTGCCTCCCAGGATGCCTGCTCTGACCCATGACACACAGCATCACCTTCCTCCCCCCTGGGAGTTCTACTCCAACCCATGACACCCAAGCCAGCCAATACCAGAGACAACCATATGGTAAAAGGCAAGAGCAAGAACATAATCAACAGACACTAATGCAGTATGCCATCAGAACCTCGCTCTCCTACTATAGCAAGCCCTGGATATCCTAACACCTCAAAAGCAAGACTGTGACCTAAATTTCATCTTATGAAGATGATAGAGGCCTTTAAGTAGGATATAAATTCCTAACTCAAAACATCTAGGAAATTTGGGACACTATGAAAAGACAAAACTGAAGAGTAATAGAAATAGAGGAGGGTAAAGATTCCAACTTCAAAGGAGCAGGAAATATCTTCCACAAAATCATAGAAAAAAATTCCCTAATCTAAAGACAGAGATAGCTATAAAAATACAAGAAGCTTACACCACACCAAATATATTGGACCAGAAAAGAAAATCCTCCTGCCACAAAATAATCAAAATACAAAATGTACGGAACAGAGAAATAATATTAAACATTGCAAGGGGAAAAAGCCAAGTACAAAGGCAGACCTATTAGTATGACACATGATTTCTCACCAGAGAATCTAAAAGCCAGAAGATCCTGGGCAGATGTCTTGTAGACTCTAAGAGACCAAGATATCAGTCCAGAGAACTCTACCCAACAAAATTTTCAATTATAATAGATGGAGAAGCTAAGATATTCTATGAAAAAAACAAATTTAAAAATATCTTTCTACTAATTCATCCTTACCAAGGATGCAAGAAGGAAAACTCTGACACAAAGAAGGTAACTACACCCAAGAAAACACAAGACATTAATCATCTCACAACAAAACCAAATGAAGAGAAATGTATGCATGCATGTGTGTACGTGTGCACACAAACACATGCAAACACATTACCATCTCCAATATTAAAATAACAGGAACTAACAATCATTGGTCATTAATATCTCTCAACATCAGTGGATTCAATTCACCAATAAAAATACACAAGTAACAACTAGACATAAACAGGATCCATCATTCTGTTGTATATAAGAAACACACTTCACCAACAAAGGTAGACACTTCTTCAGAGTAAAGGGCTGGAAAAAGATTTTCCAAGCAAATGGACCCAAGAAACAGTCTCTAGTAGACATTCTAAAATAAAATAAAATAGACTTTCAAACAAAAGTCATCAAAAAAGATAGGGAAGGACCCTTCATACTCATCAAAGGAAAAAATCTTCCAAGATGACAACTTAATTCTGAACATCTATGTCCCAAATGCAAGGGCACCCACTTTCTAAGGCTCAACTCACACAATAAACCCTACACAATAATAGTGGGAGACTTCAACACCCCACTTTCACCAATGGACAGGTCATTGAAACAGAAACAAAACAGGGAAAAAATGAAACTAATAGATATAATGAACTAAATACATTTAACATGTAGCTAAAGCTCCCAAAACAAAACAGTATACCTTCTCAACACCTCACAGAACCTTCTCCAAATTGACCATCTATAATCATATAATCAGGTACAAAGCAAGCCGCCACAGATATAAGAAGTTTGAAATAACCCTTGCAGACTTATGGATGGAACTAGAAAATACCATCCTGAGTGTGGTAACCCCTAACCAAAAAGACATGCATGATATTTACTCACTGATAAGTGAATATTAGCCATAAAGTACAGAATACCCAGGATACACCCCATAGACCAAAAGAAGTTAAACAAGAAGAAAGACTCAAGCGAAGATGCTTGAGTTTCACTTAGAAGGGGGAACAAAATAGTCACAGGAGGCAGAGGGAGGGAGAGAGAGAGAGAGAGAGAGAGATTGGTGGGGGAAGGGAGGGTAAGAGGCAGGATCAGTTATGGAGAGAAACAGAGCCAGGAAAATGAGTGCAGCTGCTAGGAGTGAGGAGGTAGGAGGTGGTCCCAAAGACCTGGGATGGGGGAGGCTCCCAGGAGTCAATGTGGGTGATCTTAGCTGAGATGCCTAATAGTGGGGACATGAAGCTGAAGAGGCCACCTCCCGTAGCCACATAGGACTCCCAGTGTAAAGATAAGGACACCTACAAAAGGTTCAACCCAAAATTTGTCCTGTCTAAAAAATATTCAGCGACAAAATGGAGCAGAGACTGTAGGAATGGCCAGCTAATCACTGACCTAACATGAGACCCATCCCATTAGCAAAACACCAATCTCTGACACTATTAATGATACTCTGTTATGCTTATAGACAGGAGCTTAACATAACTGTCCTCTGAGAGGCTCTAACTAGCAGATGACTGAAACAGATGCAGAGACCCACAGCTAAACATTGGATGGAGGTCAGGGACTCTTATGGAAGAATTGCAGGAAGGATTGAAGGCCCTGGAGGGGATAGGAACCCTAGAGGATGGCCAATAGTGTCAACTGGACCTATGGGAGCTCTCAGAGACTGAAGCATCAACCAAAGAGCATACACGGACTAGACTAAAGCAACTGGCATATATGTAGCATAGGATAGCCTTGTCTGGCCTCAGTAGGAGAGGATGACATGCCAGATCCTATAGAGACTTGATGCACCATGGTGAAGGGATACCTAGGAGGGCTCCGTTCTCTCAGAGGTAAGGGGAGGGAGTACGGGGAGAAGGATTTTGTGAGGGGGAACCAGGAGAGAAGACAACATTTCAGATGTAAATAAATAAATATTTTTAAAAGAGAGAGAGAGAGAGAGCATTCTACTGAAATTTTTATACAAAGAATTTAATCATAGTGGATATAATGACTACAAACACTTAAGAATCAAGCGACAGTTCCCCTAAACATATAAAGCAACAAAAGAAGCAAAGAGAAAGCAAACATTTCCATAGTAACAGCAAGAAACATCAATATCCCACATTTAATAACAGGCAAAAAAAAAATCATTGACAGGACAGTAAAGCCAAGGAGAATTGGGATTAAAGGCAGATGTGCATAAACTATTGAGCAAATGGACATGATAGACACAAATAGGTGACTCCACTCACAAAATAGTAGAATATACCTGAATTAGATCCATACATATATGAAAACTCTCACAATCCTACAACAGCATGAAACCATTTGAAAACTAATTTGATAAAGCAAGTTAAACAAACCTAAGATGTATATAAACCCACTATTTTGTAAGCTCATTTAAAAAGTAATTTAAAAAGGAATTTGTATATATTGGATATTAGTCCCCTATCAGATTTAGGACT
This sequence comes from Mus musculus, assembly GCF_000001635.26. Taxonomy (NCBI): domain Eukaryota; kingdom Metazoa; phylum Chordata; class Mammalia; order Rodentia; family Muridae; genus Mus; species Mus musculus. The sequence goes on along the minus strand of NC_000077.6, from coordinate 9,486,918 downwards.
GGTAAAAATCCTTTCCCAATCTGTTGGTGGCCTTTTGTCTTATTGACAGTGTCTTTTGCCTTACAGAAGCTTTGCAATTTTATGAGGTCCCATTTGTCAATTCTTGATCTTCAGCACAAGCCATTGCTTTTCTGTTTAGGAATTTTTCCCCTGTGCCCATATCTTCGAGGCTTTCCCCCACTTTCTCCTCTATAAATTTCTGTGTCTCTGGTTTTATGTGGAGTTCTTTGATCCACTTAGACTTGAGCTTTGTACAAGGAGATAAAAATGGATCAATTCGCATTTGTCTACATGATAACTGCCAGTTGTGCCAGCACCATTTGTTGAAAATGTGGTCTTTTTTTCCACTGCATGGTTTTAGCTCCCTTGTCAAAGATCAAGTGATCATATGTGTGTGCATTCATTTCTGGGTCTTCAATTCTATTCCACTGATCTACTTGTCTGTCGCTGTACCAGTACCATGCAGTTTTGTTTTGTTTTTGTTGCTGTTGTTTTTTTTTGTTTTTGTTTTTTTATCACAATTGCTCAGTAGTAGAGCTTGAGGTTAGGCATGGCGATTTCACCAGAAGTTCTTTTATTGTTGAGAGTAGTTTTTGCTATACTAGGTTTTTTGTTATTCCAGATGAATTTGCAAATTGCTCTTTCTAACTCAGTGAAGAATTGAGTTGGAATTTTGATGGGGATTGCATTGAATCTGTAGATTGCTTTAGGCAGGATAGCCATTTGTCAGTGCATAGATAGGCAATGCTATTCTCCTCAGACCTGAGCTACCGAATGAAAATATCAATGCCAAATATGAATACCAAAAACTCTTCAAGTTTTTGACTGGGAAGGTCCCAGAGTTCCTGTAAAGGAACACAACATATAAGCATTGCTCTTGCTGTACACCATAACTAAATGATAAAACCCCTTTGGTTTTAGGGCATAGTGAAATCAAGCTGGAATGCACTGAGAAAATTCCTCTGTTCTGACTATCATAGTGTCATAAGGTGCTATACACAGTATAGGCGGGATAAAGGTAATAATGGCTTTACCCAGCACTGGACCTTGCATGCTACAATACTGAACTCTCAGGAAATATGGGTCCTCTAGTGCAATAGTGACATTGCTGTTATAGATACAACCAATCACTCTTCTGGTATGGCTGGGAAGGGAGCCACAAGGCTCCACTTCTAGCTAAAAAGATTTTGGCAATGAATGGCTGCTGGAGAAAGGGGAATCAGCTCATTCCAGGGGTGTAGAATGAAGTTGCCAAGGTTCAGTGCATTATACCATACCCATGAGCATATGATCGATACTAATTGGACTCAGCTGACTAATTTTTAAATTGTAAATGATATAAAGGTGGGCATGTGTTGGTGGACAGGAAGAAGTTGGAGGGAAATGTGAGGTGGATATGACTAAGATTATATATAACATTATATACATGCATAAATGAAATTATCAGAGAACAAATAAGATATTGATGTAATTTATTGACAGCCATTTCTTAAAAATTTTTTCTAAACACCCAATAAGTGTATGAAGAAATGGCCAGCATTTCTGATCAGTGTATTGGTGAGGACAAGGGAAATTGGAATCTTAATGCTGATGGTAAAAATATGAGGCATAGACAGATAAAAGTCTTTCTCTAATGATTAAGTGTATGATTCTGCAATTCTATTCATAGGTGTCTACTTAAAAAGCACGTGCTTAATATCAGTTTTAGGGGCATGTTCTAATGGCAAAAGAAAAATTGGAAACAACCCAAGTTTTTATCAGCTGATAAATAGATGGAAGAATGTGGTACCCACAAGTAATTGGAGGTTTACTTGGCAACTGAAAGAAAAATGTGTTCATAGAACTGGTCACAGGGACCAGCTATATCTTTCATCCACATAAAATGTCAACAGCATGCTAATATAGAGTGATAAGACATATGTTTGAGGTCTCTTAAGGCTGGAGTGATGGGAATCCTACAGAGTGATAGATACGTGGCATAATGTCGTATTAGCTATAAGAACAGTCCAAGATTGAGTGTAGTAATGGATGCCCATGAATAACAAGACATTAAATTGTGTATTTTAAATGCGTAAATTGTGGATAATAAAAATTATATCTCAATAATACATCATGAACAGTAGAGATGTTTGACACAATTTTTATGGAAATGAAAAGTAACACCACAGAAACAAACTGAACATCAATTTTGACAGCCAATGTATGTGCCTTATACCTGATATTACCAAGAGAAGAAGAAATGAGGCATTTGCAATATCCACACAGTGATGGGGAGATTCTGCTATCCACATCAATTTTAGTTCTTGTGATTTATCCTGCAGTGTAGGGGGGTGTGTCCCCAAAGTCTGAAGTTTCTGAAGAAGTGTCACTGTTTATATCTCTAGACCCAGGCATCATGTGTATTGGTGAGTTGTTGCTAACATGTGATAGGAAATGTGCTGAACTAGAATCACAGTCCATCCTATGAAAACCAAGCCTGGCTTCTGCCCAGCTTCTGATACTTGCCCAAAGAAGCATAGGATATAAATCTAGCCAAAATGAGACCATTAACTTACAGCAGTAACACATGTGTACAAGGCTGGTCAAAGTCAAAGCTGTGTTCAAAGTCTGGGGCACAGGCTTATGAACATATGTCTCAGCTTTGGTGCTCCATAAGCCACACAAACCCATTATTAGTAGCATACAGCTACCCCTCATAAATACACCATGGAGTAAGTAGCTTTGGACTGGCCATGGTAAGCCTGGAGAAGCAAGGCTCAGTATACTAATTGTATATATCGAGAAATTTCTGAGAAGTAAGTCATGTTTTTAGAAAAGATAACCTGGGCTCTTTATAAGCCAGGATATAAACCAACTCTGATGTAAATTTTCTCAGGGTGATCAGACTGCCTACTTCTGCCCCATCATGAGGCATATGCTATTCTTCCTTCAAAAAAAAATGATGATAAATGAGGTTGGTAATCTTTTGTCTCAAAGAGAAATGCAAAAGAATACACTACTTACTGTGGGGAGAAAGGGGTCCTACAGGTCTCTCATTCTGAGGCTCTACTTTGTTGTCTGGAGTGATGTAAGACTTTTTGTTGGTATCTTGCAGAAGCATCAAAAACACCTTTTGGGAATTAAGACAAAACACATATATTTTACATTTCTTCACAAATTACACTTATTTGCACTCCTTTGGTCTCAATCACCCATTAGGTAATAACAACACTCATAAAATACATCCCGTGTTTCATTGGTCATTCATTTAATTAGTATAACTCTAAGAATGTATGTCGCTCGGGGGTTCTGATATACCATGTCACTAAAGCAATTAAGTTGTGACTTTTTGATGCCACTATTTAGTTAGAGCTTGAAGAAGACCAAGCTTGATGTGTTTAAACCCTGAGGTGAGTCTCAAATCAACAAAAATATGACAAAGGGGAAAAGAGTGTGACCCAAGGCAGCAGGACCTGTGGTGTGCTAAGAGCAATGAAACCTTTGGCTATATTTGAAGACCTGGGGGACACAAGAAGGGCTGAACTAAGTACCTCCAATATACATCAAGGAACATTCATCTAAGAGGGGTGCTTTAACCCTACCCCAGAAGTCAAAGATATTCAGCCATGTGGCAATGTCTCTCTATGAAGAAGGAACAGGCTCCCTCGTTGACAGTGCTGGGACAATTTGTGACCACAGGCACAGGGCTTACCACCAGGCTATGAGAATATTGCATCTGTAAAGCCAGTGATGAGCATATCTGTCTATGAGTGGTAGATTCTGGCTGAAGAGGCTTTGAGCAACCCTTGGATGCATGTACTCTCTGTTCTATCATCATGTCTAGAGTGAAAATTCACTGCTAAGAGAAGCACAGTACATTGTATCTGTAGCCATTGTGTACATGTGTACACAGTACACTGTCTCTGTAGCCTATGTATATGCATGCCTTCATCCCTCCCATCTCTGCACATATCTACCACAAAAAACATCTACAGAGATGCAGATCCCTCTTGCCCTGACTACACTTCTAGAGTGTTAGTCCAACAACTAGCTCACACTCAGCATGTCCACTCTCTTCATGAACTTCTGAATTATAAACAATATCATGAGTCATTTAAAAAAGCAAAGAGTCTTGAACTTGTCAACAAGTTCCTGGTCTGACCCTTTCCACTGGGGAAGACACATGGTGTGAGCCCCAGAGACTAAAGCAAAAAGCAGGTGAGGCCAGAGGGAAAGATTTATACTCTCTCTTCATGTGGTTAATTAGTTCGGACAGAATCCTACTGAGTAAAAGCTGTATCTTCAACACTGGTCAAGGTCAGGAGCTTTTGTTAGATATTAGGTAGTTTTCTCCTTTGATAGATAACAAATACTACCTATTTCCTGCAAGATCTCCAAGAAAAGCCACAACACTCATCCCACTACAAATAAAAACAGTGTGGCCAATAATTTAAAACAGCACAGTGCATATAAGCCAGTCATACATCCCTAAATACATTAGTTCATCACTGTGTGACTTGGTTTCTCAGTGAACAAAATGGTAATAATAAGACACATGTTATAGGACCACTGAAAGCAATAAATGCATTTTTAAGAGAGACTGGTGGGAACGATGCCTGGCATGTAACATGCTCATGCTGTCTCATCCTGACTTGCCAGGGGACGCACGCACATGATAGGCTTCATTATGTAATTCTCAAATCAATCTAATAAGTACTGCTAGCCCCACTGTAGATGAAGTCTTGGAGGATCAGCATGATAATCATTCGCTCAGCACATACACACAGAATGAAATTAGAAACAAGACTGTGAGCTGAGAATTATTCACTGAGAACTTGTCTATGAGTTTTATTTTAAAAGAAAATTTTATTTGATGGCTGGCCACATGTAACTATATCATGAATTATATTTTTATTTCAATAGCTGCATTTTACAACAGTCTTCATGCCTTCTTTTTAAACTTCTATCTCTTACACAGGCACACACACAGTTATGCAGATGGATATGTGTGTCTAAGACTGTGAATGTATACATGCCTATTGTTTGTATATTTGTACATATAGGAGAAAGAAGCAGAATAAGACATGGGTTTTCTCGAATCAATCTCAAAGGCCAGGTGGGTATGTGATCAGAACAATTAGTTCACAGCCAGCGGTATCTGGGTGCTATGTGCCCGTGTCTCTCCAGCTCGTGAGTGTGCAAGGCAAGCAACAAATCCAAGATCAAAAGGAAGAGAGGAGTGCCATCTGGTGCTGACTCTCCTTAGCTGCAGGCACACTGACCAGGGGTTTCAGGGACTAAAATGTCAAAGGAGCCCGAGGTACAGAACAGAAGGATCACATTTCTCAAAAACAACTTGAAACTGAATCCTGTAGGCAAATGTCTGGACTCCTGGTGTGCACGTGCTTTTGAAGTTTGGGTCTGTAAATAATGTGCTAAATAGAAGTAGTCACTGTCCCGTTGCATGGAACAGTCTCATGGAACTCAAACATCTAGAACAGGATGGAAAAGGTCAGGGGTTTATAAAACAAAATATATAAAAAGGATCCCAACATTCCACTAGGTTCTGGATCTGTAAGTCCCCATTTTCATTTCAAAGTGTTCCTTATCATTTGACACAGATCTTCTACAAAAGATAATCAATTTTGTTTCATCTCTCCACTTATGGACAGATGAAAACTACTGTAAACATTCTCATTATAGGCAAAATTGTGAGAGACCTTCTGCTATAAACACTCCTACAAAATGGATATAAAGGAGGTATGAGCACATGCATGGGACATCATCTGATAGATCCAACCATCAAATATCCCAGACATATTTTCTAGTCTATGAAGCATCTTGTATTTGCACACTATGCATAGAAGAGTATCATATATGGATACCTCATCCTGTTCTTTGAATGTTTTTCTATCACTTGTAGATGAAAAGTGGACAGTTCAAATGGGACAAATATTTTCCAGACCTCTCTGTCTTTATATATGAGTTGAATAATCATCTCTAATCACTTCTAATATTTTACATCTCACAAAGATTATTACATCAGGCATCTCAAGTAAACAAATCTTCACAACTGCTCATGCTGCTCCTATTTTTATTCAAACAAAATGAATGGATATGGAATATGCCATGTTGAGGTTAAATCCCTAAGACACTAACTAGCAAGGAAAAAATGAGCAGAAAACAATATTGCTTTAAATACAATGGCTAGGGATTTTCTGTCCTTTTTTTGTGAAAAAATAAATTCAACAGTTGGGAGATTCTTCATTTGAAAACTTATGTCTCCTTAATTAAGAGAAGCTTCAGGGTGTAAGCCTGCTACCATAGCCTCATGTCATCTGTGCACTGATAGTGCTATCAATCCCTTGGGCTGGAGGGCAATGGTTCATTGGCTGCACTCTCTGTTTAAAGAGTACTGGCAAATAGTGTCTGACCCCAGGCACAATCCACTCTCAAAGTGTCAGTGTGATGGACTATACCCAGATATGGTCAGCACACCCTGCCTTTGGCAGGTGCTAGAGAAACTGATGAGACTGACCTGCCTTCTAATGACAGCAGAGTTGGGCTGACGGATGACTGTGGCAAAGATGGAATTGCCAAGCTTTAACTAAAATACAGCATGGAATGTGTTTTGTTTCAGTTTCTCCTAAATGATAGAATTTTGCTTCTCTGTTTGCTTTTTACAAGGAAATAGATGGCACTGTGTAAAGATCTCCGATAAATAAGACACAGGAGTTAGTTGGAATTTCTCCCAAATGAAGGGCTTTGGCCAAAGCACCTCTATTGTACCACACAGTGAGTTGCACCCAACGACTCCCTATCATCATACAGAAGCAACACTGCTCTGGGATAGCTGCTTTGTCATATCAACCCCAGGCTTTGAAACCTATGACTGCACATCTGTTACCTTATAATTTTGTAGGTCATAGTATAAAATGAGATTCCTGGACCCCAATTCATGAAGGACTTTCCCTCTTGCCTCCATATCTTGTACTGAAGCTCTAGCCTCCATTCTCTGATTCTGCTTTATTATGATATCAGTGTTTCCCATCTGAGCATGTTGTAACCATGCAATACAGACCTGTCTTCTTACATCAGTTCCACCCAGAAAATAGAGGTGTTTCTCCTCATTTTAAGTTCCCCACAAAGTGGCATTTACAGGTTCCAGAAATTAGGACATGACCATTTGAGAGGACTCACTATTCGTCTTATCACTCCATCAGAACATGTTTAAAGCAAGACTGCTGACTGGCTATCTGCTTCGATACCCTGAAAACAGTGAAAGACGATGCACAGGGTAGTAGAGAGCATCATGCAGCAGCACACTAAAGCTCTGATTCCTGATGGTGGAAAATATGATGCCTTCCCTTGTTCATCTCTACAGGGCAGGGTGAATATGATAAGTTAGATGAGATATAAAAAATTAACTCTAAGTCAGACTAGCAGTCTCCAGCACCCCAAAATGGCTCTTTAAAAAGTGAAAGTGTCAAGTACGGGCTCCAGCCTGATAGACTGAAACCACAACGTTTAAATCATAGGGCAGGAACCAGACATGCTTGACCTTGAGAGGTTTAAATTAAGAAGACTTAAGTACAAAACTGAAACCACCTCAAAAAAGTAACTACATTGTATTTTGATGAAAATAAACAAGGGGATGGAAGGAGGGGGATGAAAGAAAGGGGAAATGGGGAAAGGATGAAAAGATGAAAAGATGAGTGAAGGAACAGGGAGGGAGATAGGAGAGAATAAGAGGACACATTCCCAAGAAATCTAAACCCTCTCTGCCTTCCTCTCTTTCTTCTGCTGATTAGGGGTGGGGCACATTAATCTATCATTTCCTTTACATATTATGTTGGATATTGATAGATGATAGATAGATAGATAGATAGATAGATACGATAGATACGATAGATAGATACGATAGATAGATACGATAGATAGATACGATAGATAGAATATAGGAGTTGGAGCCACTCATGATCTCCAAAGAAGCCACTGTGCAGGTGACTTGGAGGTCAGAGGAAATGGGAAAACATCAAAGATAAGAATCAGGTTTCTCACTATTATTAACCAGACAAGACAGAAACAATCCCAGAGGAAATATGAATGAATGTTTATTATTAAGTAGAATTGAGCTCTTTGATTTCAATATTTATGCAGAATGAAAAGAAAAGAAAAATGTCATGCTTTGTTCAAGACAGAACCTAAGGCCACCAACTACCTCTCTATTAATAATTGGACCAACGAAGACTTTTTTGAAAATCAGCCCTCTAGAGCCATCATAATGTGATGGAGGCAGCTCCCCTTACCAGACAGACTCAGAATCTCAGACTTGAAATGATGTGTCTTTATCTACTGAGTCAACTGTTTGTTAATGAAGCTCAGATACAACCCAATTTCAAATATCAACTTAGGGATATAGAAACCATAATTTATTTTTAAAAGCTTATTTTATTCTTTAAGCAAAATCTGCTTTCTAGTTACATGGAGTCAGAAACTCTATTTAGCAGGTTTTCCCAACTCCAAGAAAGTTATCAGGCAAAATGCAGATAAACAAAGAGAAAGCACGCAGAGGAGCCACTTAATTGGGGGTCGATAGCCACAGTAGAAGGTAGTCAATGCTCCTGTAAAGAGACATTGACAGACTACACCAAACAAAAGAAAATTCTTCACAGACACTTAATCTCCTTCAATTTAAGATAGCTTTCTCAAACCAACCCAAAGATAACACTATATTGTGTTTCATTAAGTCTCATGCGTATTTTAGGTATTTTAACTCTTGTTTGTGTTTTTCCCTAATAAAAGAAATATTTTTAAAAACACATGTGTCTGTATGAGAGAGTCAAGAAGAAATACTTCAGATTCAATAAATCAATATTTATTTAGGACCTATTATATGGACATCACAGCATGTACAAAATGAGAAAGGAGAAAAATCACTACAAGCAGTTGAAAAGATTCATGTTACATCCCCAAAGCAACTGAGCAATTGCTCTATTACTTCTTGTAGCTATTGTTAAGATGGGTAAAGGAGAGAAGCGCATCTGGACAAAGACAAAGTAATTTAGAGATATGAGTCAGGCAAGTTTACTGTTCCTTTAAGAACATAATTAGAATGAAAGAGCCTTGTATTTTGAAGGTAGTGGATCTAATGCTCTATGTAGTCAATAAACTGATAGCTTAGATTTTAGCATGTGTAAATTAATAAAAAAGAAAACATTTTTAAGAAAAGAGGTCAAAGGGAGAGAGAATTAAGAAATTTCCAGAAACATAGAAGCACATATATGTAAATCACAAACACAAATATTGGAGAAAATAAAAGTTAATACGAAGTACAAATAGAGATATTTAGGATATAAAAACAATTTTATAAGTTATACTACAGTGGCAAACCTAATGTAACATTTGAAAAGGAGAGGGCGTTCCATGGAACTTCTGCATGTTGGTATAAGCTCAGTTTAGCTTTTCCCACTGACCCTCCGATGCTTTCCTTTTAACCCATCTCAATTTCTTTGTGTCAGCCACTAACTCACATAAACACTTTCTATGATAACCTTCCATTGACCACACTAAACTGCCCTGCCTGTCTCTCCAGACCTTTAGACCTCTCCAAACTTACCCTTTATTCCTGTAATAGCCTGCAGGACCTGTTACAAGAAGGACTGCAGAAGCCCCTCTTTTTACCTAAAACTATTTCCTGCAGACTCTATATCTTGGTGTGGACCCCAGTCCCCAAACACTTTGCTATGGCCCTACACTGCCTTTCCTCCTATCCTATCTCCATCCCTTTATGTCACCTACAGACCCAGAGAGGCACTCCCTGCCAGGGACCTCACAGAAACCACACTTGCCAATAATATAAAGGTAGATGCTGCAACCAAAGAACCCAACCCTACAAAGACATGACAAAAAGAAAAATCTGAGGGCCAGATGATTTTAGCACAGAATTCTACAAGACCTTTAAAGAGTTAATGCCAATACTTGTCAAATTATTTCACAAAAATAGAAACAGAAGGAACACTGCCCAATTCACTTTACAAGGTCCTAGTTACCATGATACTCAAACTACCTAAAGACCCAATAGAGTAAGAGAATTACAGAGCAATTTCCCTTATGAACATTGATGAAAAATTCTCAATAAAACACTTGCAAAGTGCATTAAAACGCACTATAAAACTATCATCCATATGATGAAGTAGGTTTCATCCCAGAGATGTAGAGGGTATTTCAGGTTACACAAACTGATAAATGTAACTCACCATATAAACAAACTGAAAGGCAAAACCACATGGGCATCTCATTAGATTCTAAAAGAAGCTTTGACAAAATTTAGTATCCCCTTCACGATAAAAATGAGAGATTAGGGATACAATGGACACACCTAAACATAATAAAGGTAGTTTAAAACAAATCCATAACCAACTTCAAATTAAATGGAGGGAAACATAAAACAATTCCACTAAAATCAAGAATAAGACCAGTTTTTCTACTCCTTCCATACCTACTCTGTATAGTACCTGAAGTCTTAGCTAGAGCAATAAGACAACTCAAAGAGATCAAGGGATCTCTTTAGGATCAAATTAGAAAGGAAAAAAATTACTTATCAAATTAAATTTATTTGTAGATGCTATGGCAGTATTCTTAACAGACCCTAAAAAAATAAATCTACCAGGAAACTCCTACAGCTGAGAAACTCTTGATCAAAGTAACTGGATACAATGTTAACTCAAAAAACAAAACAAAACAAAACAAAACAAAACAAAACAAAACAAAACAAAAAACAATCAGTACTCCTATATCCAAAGGACAGACTGAGAAAGAAATCAAGGAAGCAACACTTTTCACAATAGCCTTAAATACTATAAAGTATCTTGGGGCAACTCTAACCAATCAAGTAAAAGACTTGTATGATAAAAACTTTAAGACACTTAATAAGATATCCAAAGATGGAAAGGTCTCGCATGATCATACGTTAGTAGGATAAATATAGTAACAATGGCAATCTTACCAAAGCAATCAGACTATTGATTCAATGTTATCCCCAATCAAAATGTCAACACAATCCTTTACAGATTGTGAATTGACAATTTTAGGCTTCATATAGTTTCTATTGCTGTGATAAAACACCATAACTAAAAGCAAGTTGGGGAAGAAAGAGTTTATTTGACTTATGCTTACACATTGTAAGCTATCATCAGAAGGCAGGACAGGAACTCAAACATGGCAGGAACCTGGAGTCAGAGGCTGATGCAGAAGCCATAAAGGGGTACTGCTTACTGTCTTGCTTCTTATAGCTGGCTCAGCCACCTTTCTTATAGAACCAAGGACCACCAGCACAGGGATGACACCACACACAATGGGCTGGCCCCTTCTGAATTGATCATTAATTTAAAAAATGCCCTACAGCTAGATTTTATCAAGGTATTTTCTCAATTAAACCCCCTTCTTTCAGATAACTCTAGCCTGTGTCAAATTGATACAAAACCATCCAGCATGTTTGGAAACACAGAAAAACACAGAATAGCTAAAACAATACTACTAATAAGAAACATGCTAAAAGTATCTGTATCTCTGATCTCAAGTTGTACTACAGAGGTATAAAAAAACAGCATTATGCTTGCAAAAAAACAGACATGTTATTCAGTGGAATTGAATTGAAGACCTAGACATAAGTCTTCCCGTGTATGAACACCATTTTTTGTTTTTGTTTTTGTTTTTTTATAAGAAGCCACAAATATACACTGGGGAAAAAAAGACAGTATCTTCAACAAACAGTGCTGGTCAAATTGGAAGGCTGCATGTTAAAGAATCCAAATAGATCCATACTTATGACCCTGCACAAAACTTAACTCCAAATGGATCAAAGATCTCAATATAAAACCAGATACACTAAACCTGATTGAAGAGTAAGTGGGAACCTAGAATGTATTACACCGAAAAGACTTTTAGCATACCATTATCACAGGCACTAAGATCATCAACTAATAAATGAGACCACATAAAACTAAAAACTTCTGAATGGCAAAGGACAACATCATTTGGACAAATGATGCCTATAAAATGGGAAAAGATTAGAGGCCTTGGTCCAGTAAAGGATCAATGCCCCAATGTAGGGGAATGCCAGGGCAGGGAAGCAGGGGTGGGTGGGTGGGTGGGTGGGGGCACACTCACATAGAAGCAGTGTGAGGGGGGTTGAAATAGGGGGCTTCTGGGTGGGAATCTGGGAAAGGAGATAACATTTGAAATGTAAATAAAGAAAATACCCAGTAAAAAATAAAAATGGGAAAAGATATTTACCAACATTTGAAATGTAAATAAAGAAAATACCCAGTAAAAATAAAAATGGGAAAAGATATTTACCAACTATATATTTGATGGATGGCTGATATCCAAGGTATATCAAGAAATTACAAAATAACGATATAGAGAAAACTCGAATAATCAAATTTAAAATGGATACATATCTAAAACAGAGAATTCTCAAAAGAGGAAACTCAAATGACTGAGAAACACTTAAAGAAATGTTCAACATCCTTAGCTATCAAGGAAATCAAAACAATTTTAAAATTTCATCTTAAAACAGTCAGAATGGATAAGACTAATAAAACAAATGATGGTTCATGCAGATGAAGATGTGGAGCAAGCGTAACATTCATCCGTTGCTTGTGGGACTGAAAGCTTATACATTCAATATGGAAATCAGTGTGGTGGTTCCTCAGGAAGATGGGAATCAATCTACCTCATGATACAGCTATACAGCTCTGAGGTATATCTCCAAAAGATATTTCATCCTACTAAACACTTATTTGACCATGCTCACTGCTGGAAGAAATTGGAAACAACCTAGTGGTCCCTCAATAGAGTAATGGATAAAGAAGACACAAAACATTTACACAAGAGACTATCACCAAGCTGTTGAGAGAGAGAGAGAGAGAGAGAGAGAGAGAGAGAGAGAGAGAGAGAGAGAGACAGAGACAGAGAGACAGAGAGAGATACAGAGACAGAGACAGAGACAGAGACAGAGACAGAGACAGAGACAGAGACAGAGAGAGGGGAAGGGAGAGAGTGAAATTCATAAGTAAATGGATGGAACTAGAAAAAAATCATCCTGAGTGAAGAAACCCAGACTCAGAAAGACAAATATGAGATGTATTCACTTATAAGTGGATATTAGCTGTTTAGTTCATGATAAACAACCTATAATCCATAGAACCACAAAGATCACGTATAGGGTAAGGGACCTGAGGTGAGGAGTAAGACTTCCTTAGGAAAGGTAGATAAAATAGTTGTGGATGGATTGAGAAATGGATGGATGGATGGATGGATGGATGGATGGATGGATGGATGGATGGATGCATCGATGGATGCATCAATGGATGGGGTAAATGGGATTGGAATGGGAGGATCAAGTGTTGAGGGGCATGAAGAGGAGGATAAGAAAGGACATATGGGGAAAGACAGTTAAATTGAGTTTTGAAAGGTAGTATAGAAACCTAGTACAAAAGAAGCTTTGTAGATTTGTGCATGTATGAAAGTGATCTAAATTAAATCACCAGATAATGGGGTATCCAGAACCCCAACTGGACATTTTTTGTCACCAAATGGAAGTTTCCAGTACCTAAATTGGGTTATGTCTAATGGTGGTACAGTAGGAACCCCAAACAACCTAGGCTATTGCCAAGGCTAGTTTGCTCTCAACAAACTAACAGCAAGGTCTTACTGCTAAAGACAACAACTACATAACTCATAGAAACACTTCCAGTTTAGTATTCTTATGGGAATCTCTGAGTGGCAAACACATGGGTCTCTACATCTATGTCTCCCATGATGCTCTTCTTATTTGTCTTTTTTCCTGCTTGTTTTGACCAATTATAATGTATTGGGTTTTGTTTTATCTTATTAATACATATTTTTTCTTTTATTATTACCCTTAAAAGTCTTTTTTCTAATGAGAGACAGAAAGAGGTGGATCAGGATGGGAAGGGAGGGGGGAAGAACTAGAAGGAAAAAAAAGGAGGGGAAATCTCAATCAGGATATATTCTGTGAGAAAAAATCTATTTTAGATAAAAGAGGGGAAAGAATGGCACGATCCTGAAATAACACACTATGCCCAGATTTCTTCCCATTGAATCTCACATTGTAATTTTTCTTGTGATCTCATGTTGTGGTTGCTAGTTACTCATGGGGGGTTGTGCCTGGAGCCACTGCTTCATGTGAGCACATGAATAAGTAATGATGTGAAAGCAGGCTTCTCTAACTGCTCTAAGTCCCAGGCTGGCACCTGGAGCACTCACTCTCTACCCTTCCCATCGCTCAGCTATCATGATCAGTGTAAGCAGTATCAAAGGCACTTTGTCAGGTTCTATCCAGAATAGACTCTCTCTTGTGAATCATGATCACCCTAGAGGTGGGGAAAGAAAACACAGAAGTTAGCTCTGACTTCTATGAAGAGGCTTCCAAAAGCATAGAGCTATGAATATAATGATGATAATGATGATGATGTTGTAATAATATAATATTGACAAACACTATATCCTTGCTGGCTTCTCAGTTTTCACAGTCTCAGCATTCTGTAGCTCACCATGGTGGATTTTTTTATTTACCTTAGTTTTCCATAAAATAACACTTATAAAAAGAGAAAATGACCCAGAAAAATTCTGCTTCTATGAATAACAAAAGCAAAGCGAGCATGCAGCCAGCAGAGCTGGCTCTCCTAGCCTCAGCAGACTCTCCACTGTAATTTCACATGTGACTGAAAACCTCAGCAGATCTGAGAGTCTAACAGAAAAAAAATGGAAAAAGGAACATACATACTGAGAGCATAGAATTATCTTATTTATAAATATGCCTTTCACTGAAAATTATACCTATCAACCTTTCTTTGGCTTCTCCTTGCAATAGCATAGATAGATACATAAATCAGAGTAGCCACCCAAGCATCTCAGAGCCAAGCATCAACCCAGAAGTGAAAACCTTAAACCATAGTAGTTAACCAAGCGTCTTAAAGCTAAGCATCCATGCAGAAGACAAAGACCTGTCTTGTGGTTTTAAAGTACTTAAACTCATAAAACATGAAAGGCAAGCATTCCCTAGTTTCACTCTTCTTCCTGATAAATATTAACAAGATTCTTGAAGTCTCCCTTTTGATTAAATAGATAACATGTTAATTACATAAAAGGAATGCTTACTCTCCCTGACGTACAAGTGTAAGTGTAGTATCAGATTATTGACGTGAATGTACAATAATAATGATAAGATTTCTTCATCCAAAAAACTGACTCGCCTTCTGCCCCCAACATGCACAGGTCTCCTGTTTTAGTCTTAGCACTGGCTGAGCTCAGTTTCTCAGTACTAGGCAATGCAAAACAGCAAAACAGCCAGTAAACCAACAGAGACTAAGAACAGCCTGTCCTTCCAGTCTAAAAGACCTAGACTATGAAACCACAGTTGAGGGTGGCAGCTCTTTATATCTATAGGGAAATTGAAAGTGTGCTGGCTCAAGACCTCAGCTATTCAAATCCTAGCCTTCTTTCCCAATACCTGTTTTCTAAACATTAGAAGTGGTGACAGTTGGTATTTTAGCCACATCTGAGTATGTAATTCAGTGAACCACAGACCTGTAAACCTTCATACAGGCAGGACAACTGACCAATCCCAACTCACGAAATCAAACGAAAAGAAGGCTCAGATGTGCCCTGGTCTTCTATTTTGGTGCAGGGAAGGCTGTTAATCTACCAAAAGTCCCTGAAGGTCAAGTGAACTTGGGAGCATGGATGTGATTTAATTCCATTGTCACTCTAAGGAGGTGACAGTTTCCCTGTCCCTGCAGCTGACAGGCAGCATTAGCATTTTCACTCTTTTGCCCAAGTCATATAACTATATTTTTTCATACTCAGACTATCAGTGAAAACTTTTCTGTTTCTTGTGTGTTTGCTTGTTCATTGATTTAATGTTATGAGCATATATTCATTAATGAATTAGTCATTTAAATAAATTGCATACTTAAATTCATTCTGCACACCCTCTCCTATCCTCCCTTCTTTGGTGCTCCTTCTTTACCCAAACAATGCCCCCCTTTCAAGTCTGCTTTTGAAGTCTAGATTCTGAATATGAGAGGAAACGCACACTGCTCTTTCTTGGTATAGCTTGTTTTTACTTAACATAATGATCTCTAGCTGCACCCATTTTCATACAATTGACATAATTTCACCATCTGAATCTAACTACAATATGTACATTTGCCACAGATTTTTTTAGAGACATTCAGTAAATTGTATCTTAGGTAGTCTAAGTTTCTGGGTAATATCCGCTTACCAGTGAGTGCAAATTATGTGTGTTCCTTTGTAATTGGGTTACCTCACTCAGGATGATATCCTCCAGATCCATCCATTTACCTAAGAATTTCATAAATTCATTGTTTTTAGTAGCGGAGTAGTACTCCATCGTGTAAATGTACTACATTTTCTGTGTCCATTCCTCTATTGAGGGGCATCTGGGTTCTTTCCAACTTCTGGCTATTATAAATAAGGCTGCTATGAACATAGTGGAGCATGTGTCCTTATTACAAGTTGGAACATCTTCTGGGTATATGTCCAAGAGAGGTATTGATGGATCTTCCAGTAATACTATGTCGAATTTTCTGAGGAACTGTCAGACTGATTTCCAGAGTGGTTGTACCAGCTTGCAATCCCACCAACAATGGAGGAGTGTTCCTCTTTCTCCACATCTTCACCAGCATCATGCAGGGTTTTTTAAATTGTAGGTTGATTGCTCTTTTTTTTTTACTGGATATTTTCTTTATTTACATTTCAAATGTTATTCCTTTCCTGGTTTCTCCCCCCCCCCCACATACACACATGCCCCGCAAACCCCTCATCCTTTCCCCCCTCCACCTGCTTCTATGAGGGTGTTCCCACAACTACCCACCCATTCCCACCTCCCCACCCTGGCATTCCCCTACACTGGGGCATCAAGCCTTCCCAGGACCAAGAGCCTCTCCTCCTATTGATCCCCAACAAAGCATTCTCTGCTTGATATGCAGCTGGAGCCATGGGTCCCTCCATGTGTACTCTTTGGTTGGTGGTTTAGTCCCTGGGAGCTCTGCGGGGGGGGGGGGGGCGTCTGCTTGGTTGATATTGTTGTTCTTCCTATGGAATTGCAAACCCCTTCAGCTCCTCCAGTCCTTTCTCTAACTCCTCCATTGGGGACCCTGTGCTCAGTCCAATAGTTGCCTGACAGCATCTGCTTCTGTATTTGTCAGGCTCTGGCAGAGCTTCTCAGGAGACAGCTATATTTTTTTTTTGTCATTGTTCCTCTGAAAACTAACATGAGTCATTTAGCAAATACCCATTAGGCAAGCACTCATAACACAGTGTACTCTTTATGCTCTGGTTTGGAGGGCGGTAGGAAGTATAGTGCTCCCAGGGCTCCATCTCCTTGGGCAGTCACAGAGGAAGCACAGAACTTAACAGGACAAGAATCATGAAGAAAAGACAGTGGGCAGCAAGGGGACAAGGGGAAATCACTGATTTGATGGTGGAGAGCCAGACTTTCAGACTTTATTCCCAGGTTGGACTTATGAAAAAGGCTTCTGGAACAAAAGCAGAAAACAGCCAGCATGACACAGGGTCATTGTTATAGCAATCATTGACTCCAGAAAGCATCTCATAGACACCATGTGCATTTATTAAGCTGTTTTAAATTCTCTTCCTTCTCCTTGCTTTATTAAAAAGGACAAGGTTTGGACAGTGGGAGGTGGTGTTCTCTTGCCCTATTAGTCAGTGCAATAAAGAACATTGCCAAGACCATGCATTTTCAATACATGCAATTCATTCCCAGAAAGCATAAATCCACATGCAGATCCATCATTTATGTCCTGTGTGACTTGGGGTAAAGAAAGCAGCCAATCAAGGTGCAGATTTCTCACTTAGAAATAGGAATAATACCATCTATAAAGAGTTAGTGGTGTTCTAAACAGAAAAGCAGGTACCTTGCAACGCTATCAACCTTCTTGTTTTATAATCATCTATGAACATTGACTTTAGACAAATTGTATGATGGCCACTATCAGTTATGGACTTTAGAAGTCTTCCATTGCCCAGGGAGGATGCATTCCATAACCAATGTTATAATTCTACATTATGCCTGAATTCTATAGACAAATAGTTCAAATAGTTGTCACCAAGTATTCATGGAGGACAAGTATAGAGAGTAAAATTCAGAGTTGCCTGAGCCTTTTATGCAAAGATGAATAGTCTTTGCATTTAACCTATTGACAATTCTACAATATACAACAACTTATCTCTAGACTATATACCATGCCTGATACAAGGTAGCTGTTATAGATAAATAATTGTTGTATTAATCTCCAGAAGAAAGATGATGATAAAATATCTGCATATGTTCAATACAGGCATAGTGCTATTTCTGAATCATTGCAAACTGTAATTACTTAAACTCACAGTTACAGAACAGTAACTGTACTTTTGTTACCTAATGCATGCCTAAGGTAAAGTCTGACACAATAAGAGATTGACAGCAACAACTAATAATAAAAGCAAAGCAGAATAATAATAACCATCCACTATAATAAAAATCACGTAGGTATGATTTCTCCATCCTGCCCCTCACTCTCCTCCCTTCCTGACTCCCTATACCAAATATTTTCTTTAGCTGGACTATGTCTACTGGACACAGTTAACTATGGGTCTCTGAACTGAGACCAACATTACTACTGCTGAGGAAGAGAAACACACATACACTGCATGATTTCTCAAGAATGGCCTTGTCTTTGGGACAACAAACCCTTAAATCCATTCTAATGTTCACTCTAACTTCTAAAACTGTATATTTTCATTCTCCCAGTTATCCAGTTTCTGTATGTGGTTCTGATTCATAAAGCCTACTGAGAACAACCAAAAAAGAAAGAAGGAAGAAAGGAAAGGATGAAAGACAGAAAAAACGAGAAGGAAGGAAGGAAGGAAGGAAGGGAGGGAGGGAGGGAGGGAGGGAAGGAGGGAGGAAGAAGAGAGAGGAAAAGAGTGGAGTAAAGTGAGGATGGGAGGAGAGGAGAGGAGAGGAGAGGAGAGGAGGGGAGGGGAGGGGAGGGGAGGGCAGGGGAGGGGAGGGGAGGGCAGGGGAGGGGAGGGGAGGGGAGGGGAGGGCAGGGGAGAGGAGAGGAGAGAAAAAAACAAAAGAAAAGAAAATTGGGCATTAGTATTATTCCTGAAACAAGCAAGTTAAGTTAGGAAGCTAGCATAGAGCCCCTTTGCCTATCTCAACTTTAATTTTCAGTCCTTCTGTTAGTTTTAATCTGCAGAACTTTTCATGGCTAAGTTTACATGTAGCTCACATGTAGAGGCAATATTACAGACCCATATAAGAATTGTCTTCTATTAGGTTTGATAGCCCAGCATTTTTCTTCAAAGGAAATATAAGCAAACCCTTGACTCTGATGAGACAGTAGTGAGTAGTGGGTGATCTCAGCTCATTCCCAGGAACTGACAGCATCAGGTATCAGAGTAAAGAGGGGGTAAAGTAAAGAGTATGACAGGGAGCAAGCAGGCCAGCATTCAATACCATGTGGGTGGTAGAGCATCTGACATTTGTTTACCCAGTGTTTGAACATAGCTACAAAACTGAAGTCCATGGAGAGTAGCCAGGTACCACAACTACTAAATACTGACTGGTCATCAACAGATTCTAGATCAGACACACCTCAGGTCTCAAATATAAAAATGCTCTTTGCTTAAAATGTAGTCACCACAGAGTATGTTAAAACCTGGTTTGAGCTTCACTATGTTTGATTTCAACATTTTATATCAGACGTCACTATAATGAAATCTTGAATCACTAGGAATATAGGCCTCTATATGTGCCTCTGGGAGACTGACTATCTTGAATAGGACTACTGACATGGAAAGGTCCATCCTGAAAGAGAGTTGCTCTTCTCCTTGGGTTTGGGTCCTGGATGAATAAAAACAAGTAAGCTAGTTGAGGACAAGCATTCATAGCTCTCTCCTTTCCCATTGTGTGTGCAATGGTACCAGCTGCCTCAATCTGCCACTGCCATGACTTCCCCTCAATGGTAGACCATACATCCTGGGATTGTATATCAAAATAAACCCTATCTCCCCTAAGCTGGTGATGCTATGGGTATTTGATCACAGTAACAGGAAAAGTAATTGGCATATTCTCCTAATCAGGACTTGAAAATAAATAATGAATAAATTGAGTAGATTCCATCTCTTCTCCATTTAGCAACATCTCACTGAATATGGAACTGGCCATAGAAACATAAACCATGAATATATAATTATAGGATTATGAGTATGTACCTCTTCCAAGGTGGTGTCTGAGATCCCATATCCTGTTAGGTGCAGGTGCTGTAAGTTCTGATCCAGAGCCTGGCAGAGCCCCTTGAAGCAGGTTCTGTCTGCATCCTTGGGGATGGTATAGGTCAGCTCACCTCCACAGCTATCTTTGAGGAATGCTTGTGGAATATAGATCTGTATCAAGGATGTAACACGAGCCACATCCTTGGGCTCCTGTGTTTCTAGGATAGAGGGCTACCAGAAAGAGAAATAGTTTAGAAAGCAACAAGGAAGGTCACTCCGAACACTTAGTTCTTGAATAATATACTCATAAATGTACCATTTCACAATTCTCTTTCAAAACAAGGATGGACTGCTATATTCAAAGAGGAGGGGGGCATTTTCAGTGAAGCATTACATATTTTCTCTTCTTTTTAAATATATGTTTTTGTGCACAAAGGTATATGTGCACCTCTATGGAAACCTGAGGGCAACTTCAAGAGTCATTCTCAGGAAAGCTGTCTCCTTTAAAACTCATTAATCAGGCTAGACTGGCTGGCCAGTAAGCACCACGAATTCTTCTGTTTTGGCAGATTGCAGGTATATGTCATCAAACCTGGAATTTTAGTGTAAGTTCTGGTTATCTCACTCAATGTCTCATGTTTAGAAGACAAACACTTTACCAACTTATCACTTACCAGTCTTCCTCCAATCCCCTTTTCTTCTACCCTTTATATCCATAAATTTACAAATCGTAAATCTACAGAGATTAACCTGGTGAGCCTACATTTGACCCATGAGCCCATACTGGTTCCAAATGTTCTGCAACCAGCTTCCAAGACTCTGAATTGGAGAGATGCTCTCCTTCCCAGAGCAATCCTCATGGAGACTCAAGTCCTAGCAACTGTACTGCAGAGAATAGGTTTGAATGTTCCAAAAGTGAGAAGTAGGATCCCTAGCCAAAGAGAAAGGGGCTCTTCTCTGGATAGTAATATAATGACAACTAGATAAAAGGCAAAGAGAAATTATGCCTCAATGAGGTCATGGGCAGCAGTTTTGAGGGTCACTACAAATACAACAGTCATGAAGACCTGTGTAGTGATGTTCTGGATTCTAACCCCAGGATCCCTGCTTTGTTCTGGCAATGATAACTACAGATGTGACTTAGGTTTGATTTCTCAGGCCCTGACCCTGATTGTTCCATCTCCCTACTTCCCTGACTCTCCACCAGGCAAGGTTCTAGTCTCTGTAAGAGAGTATTTCTGTCGAAATGATTCTGAGACCACCTCAGCCATTGTGCTTCCTGACAGATGTTCTTCACACTTAGCAGGACACTCTGGTTCCTCTTTCCCTTTTTTAAATAGAAGATCAAAGACACACTAGCATTCATAGAAGATATGCCTCAGTGCTCAGACCTGGAAGGAGTTTTTAAGGCTTCCTGGATAATGTGCGCAAAAGTCCTACAGTTCAACATTATTATTGTACAAGCATCATTCTTTGTTTTGGGTGATGTGGTCCAACAGGGCTTCCCCAGTGAAATAAAAGCACTGCACTGCTTACTTGCTTGCTGAGCGTCAGGGTGAGTCCTTGACCATAGGTCTCCTTCAGGTCTGCAGGAGGAGCATAGCATCTGAGCCTCCCCTGCTGGAGAACAGCCACGTGGTCACTGAGCATCTCAGCTTCATCCAGGTGGTGGGTTGTGAAGATAATTGTGCGACCTGAGGCCAAGCACATGACACATCAGAGCCAGAATTATAGAGGCCCTTTCCTAGGAATGGTAGACTGGGCTAGCATTGAAAGAGAGTCACTAGTGTTTTCATTTAGATTTTCTTTATTTGCATTTCAAATTTTATCCCCTTTCCTCATTTCCCTTCTGAAAATCCCCCTATCCCATCCCCCTCCCCTGTTCACTGACTCACCCACCCCCACTTCCCTGTCCTGGCATTCCCCTACACTGGGGCATCAAGCCTTCATAAGACCAAGGATCTCTTCTCTCATTGATATCCTACAAGGCCATCCTCTGCTACATATGCATATTGTTATTCATTCTATGAGGCTGCAAACCTTTTCAGCTCCTTGGTAGCTGAAGTTGGCCTAGAGATCACTATGTAGCCAAGGCTAACTTCAAGACTACAGCAATATTTCTATTTCAGCCCTAGGATTGCTGGGAAGCAAGCCACAGTAGCTGGCTTTCAATTTATTCTTAGAGTCCATCTAGAAGGAAACAATGGAATGTAGTGCAAAGAACAATAGAGAGTGGAGTGCCCAGTGCCAATTCTTGCTATAGATGTATTATAAAGACCATGGACAATATCTTTGCCTTCTAGTTCCTGGATGCTAAAATTATATACTCATTGACTGACCTAGGGTCATCAGAGACAGATTAGTTACTTTTATTAGAGCTACCATGCAGTTCAATTGCATGTCACCATACAATACAATAGTCTAAAAACAGAAGTCTACTCAGCGTACATTCTCAGTGAAAATTAAGGAAAAAGAGGTACTGTAAGAGGCTAAGAGAATAGAAAGAGGAGCTGAGAGACACTGGCTTAAATTACACAAACTTTAGTAATTTTCAGATCTGTTACACAACACAGTGGCTATAAGTATTCATTGTACATGTCAAAATTATGGAGAGATTAGGCCTTCAATACTACACACATACACATACATACATACACACACCCCCAAAACCATGTGTTTGTAAGGTGATGGGCATGTTAATTAGCTCTGTTTAATCTTCTCTGTGCATATAAATATGAAACACCATGCCATATGTACAGTTTTTATTTGTTAACTACACTTTACTAAAGCTGGAAAAGGTAAGTAAGTAAGTAAGTAAGTAAGTAAGTAAGTAAGTAAGTGATTTCAAAAGAATGTAGATCACAGCCATGGATATTTGATCCATGATGGCCCCTAATGTATGCTACAAGAACCTGAGATGCTGTTCCACTCTCAAAGGCTATTCTCCCAAGCCATTGGCTTATTGGACTGATTCTGTTGGTGGAGCCTACCCTACCTAGAAGTTCTTCTCCAAAGTTGCATTTCCAGAACCCACCTCTTGAGTAGTTTTAAAACGATAATACCCTGTTGTGTACGGAGAGTCCACATGCCAAATACTGAGGCATTCACTTTTGCAAACAGCTTATTGACTCCTTGGAGAAAGAATTTCTTCTGCAGTGGTATTGATGAGTGCAAACTCACAGTTGAGAATGAGAGACATAAAAAGCTTTTGTGTCAACCTCTCCCCTCACTCTTCCCCCGAAAGGAAACAGTTTGAAGAGGATGCCATTGAAGGAACCTTTTAAAACTAGGGGTGCTGAAGTGTATGTAGATCTTCATAGTTGATGGCTTCTTGTGGGGTTAGGGTGAAGAAATTGGACTTGTGTTTGTTTGTTTGCTTTTTTGTTTGTTTTCTTCTTCTTTGTTTTGGGGGAGGTCACAAGGGTGGACCTTGGAGAACTGGAAAATGAGTGTGATCAGGTACATTATATGAAATAATACAAATATTACTATGTTAAAAATTTTGTTTTAAGATCTGGTGTTTCAGAGAGAGGGGGGAGTAAGGGATAGAGAGAAAGACAGACAGAGAGACAAAGACAGAGACAGAGAGAGACAGAGAGACCTATGAGCTGGTAAGACAATCTTCTTTTGTAACAGAGAAAACTGAAGGTTAGAGGAACATGGCCATCTCTCCAACATCACAAAGGAAATATACAGCCAGTCTGAAATCTGGTCTAGACATGTGGTTGCAATATGCCAGCTTGGTCTGGTGTCTATGCCTCATTAATGATCTTCCTATGGAACACACTGAAGTGCTTGCACCAGGGCTAATCAAAGGCTCACACTGCTCACCAAAAAGCAAGAAATACACAAGAGATTCCCAATAGATTGAGCACCTTGCACACAGTGTTCTGATGGAAAGTCGCTTTTCTACTCAGCAACTAACATTTGTTTTCACACTGTCTTAAATCTTTCTCACAAAGCTCTGCCAGTTGCCAGAAGCTTTGAGGCTGTTTACAGGAATGGCTGTACATTTTCATTTTTGAAGACATGTTTTCTTCTTACTGTTCTCTAGCTAATCTTCTTACAGACTATTAATTTTGCACTTCAATCAGTATAACACCAGTTTCAAAGGAGCCTCCCAAAGATGAAAATAATCATTGTTAAACAACAAAGGATGTAACGGCAGAGTTTAATGAAGACAATCTTGTTCTCTGACTTGCACGGCATCTGTCTATTCTGATTATTTAAATTTTAAACCCTCCATCAGCTAAATGTTCAAGAAAGGAAAAGCAGGAGAGTGGAGAAGAAATGTCTTTTGGACATTGTGTGGCTGTTACATATATGAATTGACAGCAGTGTGGCTGTCTGGATAAGATCAAGCCAGTTGTAGATGAGGGAGGAAAATAATTCTTTCTTGAGGAGATGGCCACTGCTGGGGCTTCTATTATGGTGGATAGCTCCAGCCCTACGCACCTCTGGGTAGTGCTAACTAGATTTAATGGGTTATAAAAAAAGACATGAAGATGGAAGGGGGCATGTTGGGGAGTACACGGAAGGAGTTAGAGACAGATAGGGGAAGTACGTATACTATTTTATCATATACATGTATGGAGCTCTCAAAAGTTAAAACAAATTCCAGAATAGAGAGAGGAGAAGGTCCCCAAATAATTACTTGCAGCCACTGGGGGACGTATAGTCAATTTTTTTCTTTAGGGAATGACTAATAGAAAGTTGTTGATGTTGCACTAGATGACCCCACACTCATAAATATGTGTACAGCATTAGATGGACTCAGTGAGCTATTTTTAAAGCATAAAGTTGGAAATTTAATGTGTTATTGAGATAGGAAGAACTGGAGGGAGGCAGTGGGGGATGAGTTTATTCAAATTATATATATATATATATATATATATGTATATATATATATATGTATATATATATATATGTATGTATATATATATATATATATATGTATATATATACACATATATACATTTGAAATTTTTGGATAAAAAATTAAATAAATAATTATTAATTGTTAAAATATAGTTAATATGTGTATTAAGAATAACTATATCTCTGATTTTTAAATCACACAGTAGTAGTGAAATTGCTGTGTTTAATTTGTACAATCCACAAGAGGAGGGTCACTATAATCCATTTATCTAACCTTCATCCATCTTCTTTATCAGCCCCACTCAAAGTGACAGGAAAGTAAGGAATCCAATCTCAAATTTTAATCAGTGTAGCCAATGTTTTTCATCAGAGCTTCACATTTTCTCATCTGAGGCCCTTCTCCCCAAAGGGCATACAGGTAAATGAAACAAAGAGGCTGAAGGAACATTTAAGGTTAGGGGTGAAGCGTATCTCATCTCTTTTGGTCTGTGTGTGATGACTGAGACCAATAGGCACTGTCCTCTTACTCCTAGCATTTGTAGATAGGGCATGGACTCCCTAGAGGAGTCAGACCAGAGGACTTCATATGCTATGCCTCCAGCTTATCTGAGGAATTCTGGCTGCAGACTCTGAGACCTGCCTGGCCTCTAGCACGACAGCCTCAAGGCCAGCATCTCTCACAGGCTCTGGCTCCCTCTGTGTGTTGCAGCTGAGGGTCTAGGAACAGTGAGAACACTCGATCCTGATGCTTCCCTGGGGCCAAGTTTTACCCAGCATCCTGACCTCTGAGCCAGTGTTGGGGTCTGATCTCCTCCCTCATTCCGTCTATTCCCCCTTCCTCCCTTGAGACCCACATTGTTTAGCCCTGCAGGTCAGGGGAAGCCAACTCCAAAGACTGGGCCTATATTCTTTCTATGCTGCTACCCAAGCTAAACCAAGAACACATGAGACAACAAAGCTGAATCTTCTGGCTCTACTCCCAGGTTCTCACTGTTTTCCTTTCGTTATTCCTCAGAACTGTGGAATAAAAGGTACAGAATTGCTGCCTATGTGCTAAAGAAAAGGACAGGTTCTAGATTGTTCTTTTATCTAGGTTTTCTTCTAAGGTCAATCCTGATCTACCCCTAAGGAAGTTGGAGTTTTAAATCAAGCTATATTAAAGTTATATGCTTGGAAAGGAAAAATGGAGGGAAAGAAACATTTTATAAGATTGTGTCTAGTCTTGCTTCAGTTTTGATAGTCCTTCATCAGCCCTAAAATGTACTTCCCAGATTCCTGTGTTCTGTTCAAAGGAAGTTGCTTTATTTTTTATAATGAATTTTTTTTTAATTTTTATTAGGTATTTTCCTCATTTACATTTCCAAAGCTATCCCAAAAGTCCCACATTCCCTCCCCACCAATCCCCTACCCACCCACTCCCACTTATTGGCCCTGGCGTTCCCCTGTACTGAGGCATATAAAGTTTGCATTGCCAATGGGCCTCTCTTTCCACTGATGGCCGACTAGACCATCTTCTGGTAAATATGCAGCTAGAGACACTAGATCCGGGGGTACTGGTTAGTTCATTTTGTTGTTCCACCTATAGGGTTGCAGATTCCTTTAGCTCCTTGGGTACTTTCTCTAGCTCCTCCATTGGGGGCCCTATGATCCATCCAATAGCTGACTGTGAGCATCCCTTCTGTGTTTGCTAGGCCCCAGAATAGACTCAAAAGAGACAACTATATCAGGGTCCTTTCAGCAAAATCTTGCTAGCATATGCAAAGGTGTCAGCGTTTGGAGGCTGATTATGGGATGTATACCGAGATATGGCAGTCTCTAGATGGTCCATCCTTTTGTCTCAGCTCCAAACTTTGTCTCTGTAACTCCTTCCATGGTTGTTTTGTTCCCAATTCTAAGAAGGGGCAAAGTGTTAACACTTTGGTCTTCGTTCTTCTTGAGTCTCATGTGTATCGCAGATTGTATCTTATATCTTGGGTATTCTAAGTTTCTGAGCAAATATCCATTTATCAGTGAGTACATATCATTTGAGTTCCTTTGTGATTGGGTTACCTCACTCAGGATGATGCCCTCCAGGTCCATCCATTTGCCTAGGAATTTCATAAATTCTTTCTTTTTAATTGATGAGAAGTACTCCATTGTGTAAATGTACCACATTTTTTGTATCCATTCTTCTGTTGAGGGGCATCTGGGTTCTTTCCCACTTCTGGATGTTATAAATAAGGCTGCTATGAACATAGTGGAGTATGTGTCTTTCTTACTAGTTGGAACATCTTCTGGATATATGCCCAGGAGAGGAATTGCGGGATCCTCCAGTAGTACTATGTCCAATTTTCTCAGGAACCGCCAGACTGATTTCCAGAGTGGTAGTACAAGCTTGCAATCCCACGAACAATGGAGGAGTATTCTTCTTTCTCCACATCCTCAACAGCATCTGCTGTCACCTGAATTTTTGATCTTAGCCATTCTGACTGGTGTGAGATGGAATCTCAGGGTTGTTTTGATTTGTATTTCCCTAATGATTAAGGATGCTGAACATTTTTTCAGGTGTTTCTCAGCCATTCGGTATTCCTCAGGTGAGAATTCTTTGTTTAGCACTGAGCCCCATTTTTTAATGTGGTTATTTGATTTTCTGGAGTCCACCTTCTTGAGTTGTTTATATATATTGGATATTAGTCCCCTGATTTAGGATAGGTAAAGATTCTTTCCCAATCTGTTAGTGGCCTTTTTGTCTTATTGACAGTGTCTTTTGCCTTACAGAAGCTTTGCAGTTTTTTTTAAAATATTTTTTATTACATATTTTCCTCAATTACATTTCCCATGCTATCCCAAAAGCCTCCCATACCCTCCCCCCACTTGTCTACCCACCCATTCCCACTTTTTGGCCCTGGCATTCCCCTGTACTGGGGCATATAAAGTTTGCGTGTCAAATGGACCTCTCTTTCAACTGATGGCAGACTAGGCCATCTTCTGATAAATATGCAGGTAGAGACACGAGATCCGGGGGTACTGGTTAGTTCATTTTGTTGTTCCACCTATAGGGTTGCAGATCCCATTAGCTCCTTGGGTACTTTCTCTAGCTCCTCCATTGGGGGCCCTGTGATCCATCCAATAGCTGACTGTGAGCATCCACTTATGTATTTGCTAGGCCACAGCCTAGTCTCACAAGAGACAGCTATATCAGGGTCCTTTCAGCAAACACTTGATAGTGTATGCAATGGTGTCATCGTTTGGAGGCTAATTATGGGATGGACCCCTGGATATGTCAGTCTCTGGATGGTCCATCCTTTTGTCTCAGCTCCAAACTTTATCTCTGTAACTCCTTCCATGGGTGATTGTTCCCAATTCTAAGAAGGGGCAAAGTGTCCACACATTGGTCTTCTTTCTTCTTCATTTTCATGTGTTTTGCAAATTTTATCTTATATCTCGGGTATACTAAGTTTCTGGGCTAATATCCACTTATCAGTGAGTACATATCATTTGAGTTCTTTTGTGATTGTGTTACCTCACTCAGGATGATGCCCTTCAGGTCCATCCATTTGGCTAGGAATTTCATAAATTCATTCTTTTTAATAGCTGAGTAGTACTCCATTGTGTAAATGTACCACATTTTCTGTATCCATTCCTCTGTTGAGGGACATCTGGGTTCTTTCCAGCTTCTGGCTATTATAAATAAGGCTGCTATGAACATAGTGGAGCATGTGTCCTTCTTACCAGTTGGGACATCTTCTGGATATATGCCCAGGAGAGGAATTGCAGGATCCTCCAGTAGTCCTATGTCCAATTTTCTCAGGAACCGCCAGATTGATTGCCAGAGAGTTTGTACAAGCTTGCAATCCCACCAACAATGGAGGAGTGTTCCTCTTTCTCAACATCCTTGCCAGCATCTGCTGTCACCTGAATTTTTGATCTTAGCCATTCTGACTTGTGTGAGATAGAATCTCAGGGTTGTTTTGATTTGTATTTCTCTGATGATTAAGGATGCTGAACATTTTTTCAGGTGCTTCTCAGCCATTCGTTATTTCTCAGGTGAGAATTTTTTGTTTAGCTCTCAGCCCCATTTTGTAATGGGGTTATTTGATTTTCTGGAGTCCACCTTCTTGAGTTCTTTATATATATTGGATGTTAGAACCCTATCTAATTTAGGATAGGTAAAGATCCTTTCCCAATCTGTTGGTGGCCTTTTTGTCTTATTGACGGTGTCTTTTGCCTTGCAGAAGCTTTGCAGTTTCATGAGGTTCCATTTGTCAATTCTCGATCTTACAACACAGGCCATTGATGTTCTATTCAGGAATTTTTCTGCTGTGCCCATATCTTTGAGGCTTTCCCCACTTTCTCCTCTATAAGTTTCAGTGTCTCTGGTTTTATGTGGAGTTCCTTGGTCCACTTAGATTTGACCTTAGGACAAGGAGATAGGAATGGATCAATTCAAATTCTTCTACATAATAACCACCAGTTGTGAAAGCAACATTTGTTGAAAATGGTGTCTTTTTTCCACTGGATGGTTTTACCTCCCTTGTCAAAGATCAAGTGACCATAGATGTGTGAGTTCATTTCTGGGTCTTCAATTCTATTCCATTGAATTCTATTCCAAGTAGTTGTCTGTCGCTATACCAGTACCATGAAGTTTTTAATCACAATTGTCCTGTAGTACAGCTTTAGGTCAGACATGGTGATTCCACCAGAGGTTCTTTTATCCTTGAGAAGAGTTTTTGCTATCCTACATTTTTTGTTATTCCACATGAATTTGCAGATTGCTCTTTCTAATTTGTTGAAGAATTAAGTTGGAATTTTGATGGAGATTGCATTGAATCTGTAGATTGCTTTTGGCAAGATAGCCATTTTTACTATATTGATCCTGCCAATCCATGAGCATGGGAGATCTTTCCAACTTCTGAGATCTTCTTTAATTTCTTTTTTCAGAGACTTGAAGTTCTTATCATACAGATCTTTCACTTCCTTAGTCAGAGTCACACCAAGATATATTATTTGTGACTATTGAGAAGGGTTTTTTCCCTAGTTTCTTTCTTAGCCTGTTAATTCTTTGTGTAGAGAAAGGCCATTGACTTGTTTGAGTTAATTTTATATCCAGCTACTTCACTGAAGCTGTTTATTAGGTTTAGGAGTTCTCTGGTGGAATTTTTAGGGTCACTTATGTATACTATCATATCATCTGCAAAAAGTGATATTTTGACTTTCTCTTTTCCAATTTGTATCCCCTTGATCTCCTTTTGTTGTCGAATTGCTCTGGCTAATACTTCAAGTACTATGTTGAAGAGGTAGGGAGAAAGTGGGCAGCCTTGTCTAGTCCCTGAGTTTAGTGGGATTGCTTCCAGTTTCTCACCATTTACTTTGATGTTGGCTACTGGTTTGCTGTAGATTGCTTTAATCATGTTTATGAATGGGCCTTGAATTTCTGATCTTTCCA
Organism: Mus musculus; assembly: GCF_000001635.26. NCBI lineage: Eukaryota > Metazoa > Chordata > Mammalia > Rodentia > Muridae > Mus > Mus musculus. The sequence goes on along the minus strand of NC_000077.6, from coordinate 9,456,299 downwards.
AGACTTTTATCATGAATGGGTGTTGGATTTTGTCAAATGTGTTCTCTGCTTCTAACGAGATAATCATGTGGTTTTTGTCTTTGAGTTTGTTTACATGATGGATTACGTTGATGGATCTCTGTATATTGACCCATCCATGCATCCCTGGAATAAAACCTACTTGGTCAGGATGGATGATTGTTTTAATGTGTTCTTGAATTTGGTTAGCGAGAATTTTATTGAGTATTTTTGCATGGATGGATATTCATAAGGGAAATTGGTCTGAAGTTCTCTATCTTTGTTGGATCTTTCTGTGGTTTAGATATCAGAGTAATTGTGGTTTCATAGAATGAGTTGAGTAGAGTACCTTCTACTTCTATTTGTGGAATAGTTTGTGCAGAACTGGAATTAGATCTTCTTTGAAGTTCTGATAGAACTCTGCACTAAACCCATCTGGTCCTGGGCTTTTTTGGGTTGGGAGACTATTAATGACTGCTTCTATTTCTCTAGGGGATATAGGACAGTTTAGATCGTTAACTTGATCCTGATTTAACTTTGTTACCTGGTATCTGTCTAGATATTTGTCCATTTCATCCAGGTTTTTCAGTTTTGTTGAGTATAGTCTTTTGTAGAAGGATCCGATGGTGTTTAGGATTTCTTCAGGATCTGTTGTTAAGTCTCCCTTTTCATTTCTGATTTTGTTAATTAGCATGCTGTCTCTGTGCCCTCTAGTGAGTCTGGGTAAGGGTTTATCTATATTGTTGATTTTCTCAAAGAACCAGCTCCTCCTTTGGTTGATTCTTTGAATAGTTCTTCTTGTTCCCACTTGGTTGATTTCACCCCTGAGTTTAATTATTTCCTGCTGTCTACTCCTCTTGGGTGAATTTGCTTCCTTTTTTTCTAGAGCTTTTAGGTGTGTTGTCAAGCTGCTAGTGTGTGTTCTCTCTAGTTTCTTTTTGGAGGCACTCAGAGCTATGAGTTTCCCTCTTAGAAATGCTTACATTGTGTCCCATAAGTTTGGGTATGTTATGGCTTCATTTTCATTAAACTCTAAAAAGTCTTTAATTTCTTTCTTTATTCCTTCGTTGACCAAGGTATCATTGAGAAGAGTGTTATTCAGTTTCCAAGTGAATGTTGGCTGTATATCTTGTTGTTGTTGTTGTTGTTGTTGTTGTTGTTGTTGTTATTAAAGATCAGCCTTAATCCATGGTGATCTGATAGGATGCATGGGACAATTTCAATATTTTTGTATCTGTTGAGGCCTGGTTTTTGACAAATTATATGGTCAATTTTGGAGAAGGTACCACGAGGTGCTGAGAAGAAGGTATATCCTTTTGATTTAGGATAAAATGTTCTGTTGATATGTGCTAAGTCCCTTTGTTTCATAACTTCTGTTAGTTTCACTGTGTCCCTCTTCAGTTCCTATTTCTATGATCTGTCCATTGATGAAAGTGGTGTGTTGAAGTCTCCCACTATTATTGTGTGAGGTGTAATGTGTGCTTTGAGTTTTACTAAAGTTTCTTTAATGAATGTGGCTGCCCTTGCATTTGGAGCATAGATATTCAAAATTGAGAGTTCCTACTGGAGGATTTTACCTTTGATGAGTATGAAGTGTCCCTCCTTGTCTTTTTTGATAATTTTGGGTTGGAAGTCGATTTTATTCGATATTAGAATGGCTACTCCAGCTTGTTTCTTCAGACCATTTGCTTGGAAAATTGTTTTCTAGCCTTTCACTCTGAGGTAGTGTCTGTCTTTTTCCCTGAGATGGGTTTCCTGTAAGCAGCAAAATCTTAGGTCCTGTTTGTGTAGCCAGTCTGTTAGTCTATGTCTTTTTATTGGGGAATTGAGTCCATTGATATTAAGAGTTATTAAGGAAAAGTAATTGTTGCTTCCTTTTATTTTTGTTGTTAGAGTTGGCATTCTCTTCTTGTGGCTGTCTTCTTTTTGGTTTGTTGAAGGATTACTTTCTTGCTTTTTTTAAGGTGTAGTTTCCATCCTTGTATTTTTTTTCTGTTATTATCCTTTGAAGGGCTGGATTCATGGAAGGATAATGTGTTAATTTGGTTTTATCGTGGAATACTTTGGTTTCTCCATCTATGGTAATTGAAAGTTTGGCTGGGTGTAGTAGCCTGGGCTGGCATTTGTGTTCTCTTAGGGTCTGTATAACATCTGCCCAGGATCTTCTGGTTTTCATAGTCTCTGGTGAAAAGTATGGTGTAATTCTGATAGGCCTGCCTTTATATGTTACTTGACCTGTTTCCCTTCCTGCTTTTAATATTCTATCTTTATTTAGTGCATTTGTTGTTCTGATTATTATGTGTCAGCAGGAATTTCTTTCCTGGTCCAGTCTATTTGGAGTTCTGCAGTCTTCTTGTATGTTCATGGTCATCTCTTTCTTTAGGTTTGGGAAGTTTTCTTCTATAATTTTGTTGAAGATATTTGCCGGTTCTTTGAGTTGAAAATCTTCATTCTCATCTACTCCTATTATCCATAGGTTTGGTCTTCTTATTGTGTCCTGGATTTCCTGGACGTTTTGAGTTAGGATCTTTTTGCATTTTGCATTTTCTTTGATTGTTGTGCCAATGTTCTCTATGGAATCTTCTGCACCTGAGATTTTCTCTTCCATCTTTTGTATTCTATTGCTGATGCTCGAATCTCTGGTTCCAGATTTCTTTCCTGGGGTTTCTATGATCAGTGTTGCCTCACTTTTGGTTTTCTTTATTGTGTCTACTTCCCTTTTTAGGTCTAGTATGGTTTTGTTCATTTCCATCACCTGTTTGGATGTGCTTTCCTATTTTTCTTTAAGGATGTCTACCTGTTTGGTTGTGTTTTCATGTTTTTCTTTAAGGACTTGTAACTCTTTAGCAGTGTTCTCCTGTATTTCTTTAAGTGAGTTATTAATGTTCTTGATGTCCTCTACCACCATCATGAGATATGCTTTTAAATCCGGGTATAGTTTTTCGGGTGTGTTGGGGTGCCCAGGACTGGGTGGGGTGGGAGTGCTGCATTCAGATGATGTTGAGTGGTCTTGGTTTCTGCTAGTAAGATTCTTATCTTTGCCTTTTGACATCTGGTAATCTCTGGAGTTAGTTGTTATAGTTGTCTCTGGTTAGAGCTTGTTCCTCGGGTTATTATGTTAGCCTCTATCAGCAGACCTGGGAGACTAGCTCTTTCCTGAGTTTCAGTGGTCAGAGTACTCTCTGCAGGCAAGCTCTCCTCTTGCAGGGAAGGTGCCCAGATGTCTGGTGTTCAAACCTGCCTCCTGGCAGAAGTTGTGTTCCACTCACCAGAGGTCCTAATATCCCATGGAGAGTCCTCTGGGGACCTTGGGGGTGTCCGCAGCCCAAGGTGCCCCAGTGCTGGCACCAACTGGAAGGGACTTGTTACCCTGGTCAGTCCCTCAAAGGAAGTTTCTATGTGGAATGCCTATTACAGTACTTCCTACTTGCCTGGAGTATAGAAATAGATAACGTATGGCAGAACATGTCTTTCTGATGCTAATAATACTAAATAAGCTAAAGCAAAAGACATATGAACATTTTAGTGGGTATAAAAAGAAAAAAAAAAAAAAAGACCTATGGACCTTCTAAGCCAAAGACACATTTCTCCATTATTCAGTTTGCTTTCTCTAGAGACGTGAGACTATCACATGTTCATGTCACCATGCCTCAGTTTTCTTGTATAATACAAGGATCTAAGGGCTATCATTTAGTTTAAAAAATCTTCCAAAGGTCTATGTAGTAAGGGCCAAATTGCCAGCCAATGTTTTTCATCGGAGCTTCATTATCAGACTTGATAATGAGAAATAGTGAGACCTTAAGAAATGGGGCTTGGTAGAAGGAAGTTAGGTCTTTGGATCAAGTCTTTTCTAGGTCCTTCTTTGCCTCTATGCCATTATAAGGTCATCATCTTACTCCATCTACTATAATAGTCTGTACCACCATAGTCCAAAGTGAAAAGGCTGTAATAACTAGCATTAATTATAATCTTGAAGAGCCTAGAGTCTTTTGAGAAGAGAAACCTTAATTCAGGGATCACATACATCAGCCTGGGCTATGGCCATTGTTGTGAGGCATTGTTTGAATTGATGATTGATGTGAGAGTGTTCAGCCCACTGTGGGGTCCTGAACCATCCCTAGGCAGGTGGGCCTGAGCTAAATGAGAGAGAAAAAGATAGGAAGTTATCCTGAGATGAATCAGGAAGCCATGTTTGTACTTGGTTCCTGCCTCCAATTTACTGTCTTGAGTTCCTGCTCTGACTTTTTTCAATTGTAGATGATGACTAGGAAGTATATGATATAAATTAAAATAAACTTTTTTTCTTAGGTTGCCTTTGGTGCAGTAACAGGAAAGCAACCTAGAATGAGGACTAACCACTCATTTCTGAAAGGTTTGAAACCATGAGCCCAATCAGGCTTTTTCTAAGTTAATTGTCTGCCACACCAGTGGAAAACTGGTCCTTGATGACCTCTAATTGCATCCTCTCATTCTTCATACTTCTAAAATGGAACATAATTTGTGCAAAGCCATTTCAAATGACATCATCTATAATTATAGCTCATTAATAGTATCATTGCTAATACTAAGTTGAGATTAAACACAAAGTAGGTATTGTAAATATATTAGTGAACATACATACCATAAAATATTAGAATATTTTACTTGTTCTAAAACATTATCATGCATTCTTAATTGTAATATGACTTGCTTCATGCATACAATACCCAACCTTTCCCCAAGTATATCATTGTGGAGCAAGAAAGTGGAATGAGTCTCATCACCTACCTTCTCGGTACTTGAGTAGAATGTCCCAGAGACTGCGACGGGAACAAGGGTCCACCCCACTGCTTGGCTCATCCAGAACCACTGTCTTTGACATGCCCATGAAAGCAATGCCAATGGAGAGCTTCCTCTTCATGCCTCCAGAGAGAACTCCAGCTGGCTTGTGCTGATGCTGAGTTAGCTCTACTTCATCAAGAGTTCTGCAACAACAAGGATGTCCTCATTCCTCTCCCTGAACACCAAAAATCTTCTCTCAGGGTTTCATGTCATATACAATGGCTTACAATGCCTGGGGTCTTTATAAACCATATAGGGGTCTTATGTCAAGAGTTAGGTGTGATAGGCATAGTATCATTGCCCTCCCAGATGGACAGATGACACCATGTCATTGGATCAAGCATGGTGTTAGTCATGGTATCTGACTAAGTACTCTGTGTGAAGAGTACTTCTGTCAACTCTCTAGAGAGGAATCTCCTCTCTTCTTACTCAGGTCTCCTGCAAAGAAGGGGCTGCATTCTTTTAGTGCAAATGAAAGGAAATAAAACTGTAATTCATGTAATGTATGTTAAATAGCCCAAAGAGTTGTTTCTGAGCTTTGAAACCTGGGGCTGAGAACATAGCAGAACAGACCAGGACATGCCCGGGCAAGCCCATCGCCTCCCTAGCTCCCACCCCTCTGACCTAAGTTAAATGTTACAGGCTGCTGATGTTTAAATGGACCAATCATGTGAAACCGCGCCAATTCCTCCCCCAGCCCCACTCCTTTTCTATAAAAACCCCTAGCTTCCAAGCCTCGTGGTCGAATCCACTGTCTCCTGTTATGTGAGATACGTTTCGACCCGGAGCTCCGCCATTAAAAAAACCTCTTGTTGTTACATCAAGGTGTTGTGTTCTATTCATGATTCTTGGGTGCACGCCGAATCGGGAGCTGAGTGGGGGTTTCCCCACTGAGTTCTTTCATTTGGAGGTTCCACCGAGATCTGCGTGACACCCAGGAACCCCGAAGGACCCCTTGGAGGTGCGTTTGTTTGTGTGAGTCTTGTTATGTTGTCTGTTGTCTAAGTGTCTAAGTGTGGCACTGCTGAATTTGTGTCTTAGTTTTTCAGTTCTGAGATTGTGGGTTTGAGCCCCACCTGTGTTACCAGTTCTGGTATTCTGTATTCTGGCAGCTGCCACTGCGGACCGTAAGGACCCTAGTGGCTGTGGGAAGACGACGGTCTATTTCCCCACAGGCTGAACCCTTGGAAGACATCCCGAGGGAGACCCTGGAGTGCCCGGGGTACGGAACAGTCAGGAGGACCTGGCTGTTGTCTGGCAGAGTGAAGAAGAGTGAGTGCTCTTCCTGCCAGAGGAGTGGAGCGGAATCCCACTCCATCAGAGGTAGCGTTTGGCCGGTTGTGTAAGTCCAGACGCAGACGAGTGTGCTTGGATGTCTTAGTGTTTTCTGTCTCTGTCATTGTGTTGTGTTTACTCTTATTCTTCACTATGGGACAGACCGTGTCTACTCCTTTATCTTTGACTAAGGACCATTGGACGGACGTTAGGGCTAGAGGACAAAATTTGTCAGTAAAAGTGAAGAAAAAGCCATGGATGACTTTCTGTTCCTCAGAATGGCCTGTTTTTGGAGTAGGTTGGCCAGCAGAAGGAACTTTTTACTTACCCACCATAAGGGCTGTGAAGGCCATTGTTTTTCAGGAAGGGCCAGGGTCGCATCCAGACCAACAACCGTACATCATGGTATGGGAGGACTTGGCACGCTACCCACCCCCGTGGGTTCGCCCATTCCTCCCGCCTCTCCGCCCTGGCACCAAGATTCTAGCCATCCGAGAAAATGGTGAGAAAGAGAAACCGAAACCACCGCCCGGGAGAGATGATGATCGCAGCACACCAGTGACGAAACCCCCCAAGATCTATCCACAGATTGAAGAACCCCCTGAGTGGCCCGACACCCCTCAACCCCCACCGTATGCTCCCCAGCCCCAACCTTTAGCTCCCTCGGGACCCCTGCCTCAGGCCCCGGCCGGAGGAGGGGGTCCCTCCACAGGAACAAAGAGTCGGCGAGGAGTCACCCCTGAGGGGCCTGCGGATTCAACCGTGGCGCTCCCCCTCAGGGCTATTGGGGCTCCCCCTGCCGATCCAAATAGTCTACAGCCCCTACAGTATTGGCCTTTTTCCTCTTCTGACCTTTATAACTGGAAAGCTAATCACCCCCCTTTTTCAGAAAACCCTGCAGGACTCACTGGGTTGGTTGAATCATTAATGTATTCACACCAGCCGACCTGGGATGACTGCCAGCAGCTTCTGCAGACTCTATTCACAACCGAGGAGAGAGAGAGGATTCTCCTCGAGGCTCGGAAAAACGTCCGAGACGAGGCTGGGCGCCCTGTCCAAACTCCAGCTGAGATAGATGAAGGATTTCCGCTAACCCGGCCCCGATGGGATTATAATACGGCATCAGGTAGGGAACGACTGTCCAATTATCGCCGGGTCCTAGTGGTGGGTCTCAGAGGTGCTGCCCGGCAGCCCACGAATCTGGCCAAGGTAAGAGAGGTTATGCAGGGAGCGACTGAGCCCCCCTTAGTCTTCCTTGAAAGGCTCATGGAGGCTTATAGGAGATATACCCCATTCAACCCCACGTCTGAGGGTCAAAGGGCCTCAGTAATTATGGCCTTCATTGGCCAGTCAGCTCCTGACATTAGGAAGAAGTTACAGCGAATTGAGGGCTTGCAGGATTACACCATAAGGGATGTAGTTAGAGAGGCAGAGAAAGTGTATCATAGGAGAGAAACAGAAGATGAAAAGTTAGAGAGAGAGAAAAGAGAGAAAAGAGAAGAGGAGGATAGGAGAGACAGGAGGCAAGAAAAGGTTTTGACTAGGATCCTGGCCGCAGTAGGAGAAAGAGATAATGGAAGAAGAGGTAGACAGTCAGGGAACCTGGGAGACAAAAGGCAGCAGGGACCAAGGAGACCCAGAGAAGGCGGGCAGCGCCTGGAGAGGAACCAATGCGCGTATTGCAAGGAAATGGGCCACTGGAAGAGCGACTGTCCGAAAAAAAAACAAGAGGTAAAGGTGCTTTCTCTTGGGGAAGATGAAGACTAGGGGGAACGGGGCTCGGCTCCCCTCCCCGAGCCTAGGGTAACTTTAGAAGTGGAGGGGACCCCTGTGGACTTTCTAGTTGACACAGGAGCCGAATTTTCAGTACTCAAAACACCTCTAGGAAAAGTAAAGAAAAATGAAAAAACCTTGGTGATCGGGGCCATGGGACAAAAATCGTATCCATGGACCACATCCCGAGTAGTAGACATAGGGCGAAATCGAGTAACTCATTCGTTTCTAGTCATTCCAGAGTGTCCTATGCCTTTATTGGGGAGAGACTTACTAACAAAGTTAAAAGCACAAATAACTTTCACCTCTCATCGACCGGAGGTTTTCTGGGGAATAAAAGCGCCCCAGACTCTAGAGCTGTCTTTACAACTAGGGGAGGAATATCGACTTTACCAAAATAAAGTAAAGCCCCCTGAGGGATTACAGGACTGGTTGAATCGATACCCTCAGGCGTGGGCAGAGACGGGAGGAGTGGGGATGGCAAAACTGGTCCCCCCTGTGGTGATTGAACTTAAGTCCAGGGCCACCCCTATAGGGGTCCGACAATATCCCATGAGCAGAGAAGCTCAAGAGGGTATACGCCCCCAAATCAACAAACTACTCCAACAAGGGATTTTGGTCCCATGCAAATCCCCTTGGAACATTCCTCTACTTCCAGTAAAAAAACCAGTGACCAGGGACTACCGTCCAGTACAGGACCTTAGAGAAGTCAACAAGAGAGTTCAGGACATACACCCCACGGTGCCAAATCCTTATAACCTCCTCAGCACCTTGCCACCTGGTCGGACATGGTACACAGTCCTGGATCTCAAAGACGCTTTTTTCTGTTTGAGGTTACACCCCAACAGCCAGCCCTTGTTCGCTTTCGAATGGCGAGACTCCGAGAGTGGACAAGCCGGACAGCTCACATGGACGAGGCTGCCTCAGGGATTCAAGAACTCGCCCACTTTGTTCGATGAAGCCCTACACCGAGATCTTGCTCTTTTCCGAGCCAATAACCCACAGGTGACTCTTCTACAATATGTAGATGACCTGCTCCTAGCTGCAGAAACACGCGAGGACTGTGAAATTGGGACCCAAAACCTCCTGGGCGAGTTAGGTAAGCTGGGGTATCGGGCCTCTGCTAAAAAGGCTCAGTTATGCCAGATAGAAGTGACCTACCTAGGATATGTCTTGAGAGATGGACAACGGTGGCTCACAGAAGCCAGAAAACAAGCTGTTATGCAGATCCCAACCCCAACCACTGCTCGCCAGGTAAGAGAGTTCCTGGGGACCGCCGGGTTTTGCAGACTCTGGATTCCAGGATTTGCCACACTGGCAGCTCCCTTGTATCCACTAACCAAAGAGAAAGGGGAATTCACCTGGACCAGAGAACATCAGCTTGCCTTTGAAACTCTCAAAAAGGCACTGCTGCAGGCTCCGGCATTGGCCCTGCCAGATTTAAACAAACCTTTCACCCTATACATTGATGAAAGAAATGGAGTGGCAAGGGGAGTCCTTACCCAGGTTTTGGGACCATGGAAGCGCCCGGTAGCCTACTTATCAAAGAAACTGGACGCTGTGGCCAGTGGATGGCCCTCCTGCCTGCGAGCGATAGCAGCCACGGCTGTGCTAGTAAAAGATGCTGACAAACTGACTATGGGCCAGAATGTTACTATAGTGGCCCCACACTCTCTTGAGAGCATCATCAGGCAACCACCGGACCGCTGGATGACCAACGCCCGAATGACGCACTACCAGAGCCTATTGCTGACAGAGCGAGTAAGTTTTGCACCCCCAGCCATTCTCAACCCCGCCTCCTTACTACCTGAGGCTGACGAGGCCCCTGCACATAAGTGTGAAGAAATACTGGCAGAAGAGACTGGAATCCGGCCAGACCTCACAGACCAACCTTGGCCAGGGGCGATGACTTGGTTCACGGACGGAAGCAGCTTTGTGGTAGAAGGTAAGCGGAAGGCTGGGGCTGCAGTAGTGGATGGAAAGGCTGTCATATGGGCCAGCAGTCTGCCGGAGGGTACATCAGCTCAAAAAGTGGAACTAATCGCATTAATTCAAGCCTTAAGGCTGGCAGAAGGAAGGGCTCTTAATGTCTATACCGACAGCCGGTACGCTTTTGCCACGGCTCATGTTCACGGAGCAATATACCGACACCGTGGACTGCTGACGTCTGCCGGCAAAGATATCAAAAATAAAGAAGAAATTCTCAGCTTATTAGAAGCTGTTCATTTGCCCCATAGGGTGGCAATTATCCATTGCCCAGGACACCAGAAGGGAACTGGGCCCGTTGAAAAGGGAAATCAAATGGCAGACCAAGAAGCTAAAAAAGCAGCCCAAGGGCCAATGACTCTGGTGGTGAGAACCCAACAGCCTGCTGCTGAGGAAATAAATAAAAGAACCCTCACAGAAGAAGAGGGGCGAGATTACTTAGCTAACATACACCATCTGACTCATTTAGGAACTAAAAAATTACTAAAATTGGTTAGTAAGTCCCCCTATTACATTCCTGGATTAAAAGGAATTGTGGAAGAGATAGTAAAAAACTGCCGTGCTTGTGCACTTACCAACGCTGGGTCTAGCAGGCTCCAGGAAGGAAAACGACTGCGAGGAGACAGACCTGGAGCCTACTGGGAAACTGACTTCACTGAGGTGAAACCGGCTAGGTATGGAAATAAATATCTCCTAGTTTTTATAGACACCTTTTCAGGATGGGTCGAAGCGTTCCCCACCAAGAAAGAAACGGCTAATGTAGTGGTCAAGAAGATACTTGAAGAAATCCTTCCCCGCTTTGGGATACCTAAGGTAATGGGGTCAGACAACGGACCTGCCTTCGTCTCCCAGGTAAGTCAGGGATTGGCCAGACAACTGGGGACAAATTGGAAATTACATTGTGCATACAGACCCCAGAGTTCAGGACAGGTAGAAAGGATGAACAGAACGCTAAAGGAGACTCTGACTAAAATAGCCTTAGAATCCGGTGGAAGCGATTGGACAGCCGTTCTCCCTTATGCCTTGTTCAGGGTTCGGAATACACCTGGACCCCTTGGCCTAACTCCATTTGAATTAATGTATGGGGCGCCCCCACCCATTTTTATGACCGTAGGGGATAAGAATCGCCCGGATGTGTCTTTCTCTCCTTCTTCTAGTCTTTTGGCTCGATTAAAAGCTCTCGAAATAGTAAGAAAAGAGGTCTGGGAACAGCTAAAAGAAACCTATGTTGCTGGTGACACACAGGTGCCGCATCAGTTTGAAGTAGGAGACGCAGTCCTGGTGAGGAGACACCGAGCGGGAAACCTAGAACCGAGGTGGAAGGGACCCTACTTGGTGCTACTGACAACGCCCACCGCGGTCAAAGTGGAAGGAATCCCCACTTGGGTCCACGCATCCCACGTCAAGAGAGCACCCCCTGGAGTCAGCCATGATGAGTGGACTTTGGAGAAGACTACTAATCCTTTTAAGTTGCGCCTGCTTCGTAGGAGCGATCCCAAAAGACTTCAACCCCCACAGTCCTGTTCAACAAACGTGGGAGGTACTCAATGAGGGGGGTAGGGCTGTATGGACAATCGCCGAGGTACACCCTCTGTGGACTTGGTGGCCTGATCTTTTCCCTGACATCTGTAAGTTGGCTATAGGAGCCCCTCCTGGATGGGACTTGGAGGGGTACTCTGACATTCAGAGGGCACCTTTAACACCCCCTCCGTACGTAGAAAAACATTCGAGAGACCCATGGGGTGGTTGCTCTAACCAAAGGGATAGAAGTATGCTTCGAACCCATCCCTTCTATGTCTGCCCCGGGCCCCACCGAAGTCAGTCCCTCAATCCAACGTGTGGAGGTAAGGCTGACTTCTTTTGTAAGAGCTGGGGTTGCGAGACTTCAGGTACAGCCCGCTGGAAGCCCTCCTCGAGCTGGGACTATATTAGAGTAACAGCCAACTATTCACTAGCGTCTTATGTACCTGGAGGATTTGACCTAGACGAGTGTACTGACTGGTGCCATCCGCTCCGTGTCACCTTCACTGAACCAGGGAAGAGAGCTCTGGGATGGACAAAAGGGTATACCTGGGGTCTTAGGATTTACAAGGAAAGATATGATGAGGGATTATTGTTCACTATCAGATTAAAAATAGAGACCCCCTACAATCCTTTAGGCCCCCCAACCAAGTTCACACCCCTCACCCATACAATTACTCAGCCTACTCCAGTGATTGCGGACCCCCTTAATATGGCCGCTATCACCCAACCTCCCACTCCTCAGGTACCTCTAACTATTACCCCCGAGATTCCTTCAAGACAGAGGATGTTTAACCTAGTGAGAGGAGCCTTTTATGCCCTTAACAGAACTGATCCAAGCGCTACTGAGGACTGCTGGCTATGCCTGTCCTTGGGTCCGCCTTATTATGAAGAAATCGCCTTCAATGGAGATTTCAACAGAACCAGCAGCCATACTTCCTGCTCTTGGGGTACAGGACAAAAACTGACCCTGACTGAAGTATCCGCGAGGAATCCAGGTCTCTGTATAGGTACCCCACCTTCCACTCACAAACACCTATGCAGACAAATTCAGTCCGTGTCCAGAACGGAAGCTAATTACTATCTTGTACCTTCCCCAGTTGGATGGTGGGCTTGCAATACAGGACTTACTCCCTGTGTATCAACTAAGGTTTTTAATTCATCTCATGATTTTTGTGTCATGATCCAGCTGTTACCCCGCGTATATTATCACCCTGCATCCAGTTTAGAAGAAAGCTATGCTGGCCGGCGGTCAAAAAGAGAACCAATTACTTTAACCCTGGCTGCATTCATGGGAATAGGTATGGCAGTAGGAGTGGGGACGGGAGTGTCAGCTTTGATAGAAGGAAGACAGGGAATTCAGTCTTTGAGGGATGCTGTCAATGAAGACCTAGCGGCAATAGAGAAGTCCATTGACGCTTTAGAAAAATCTTTGACCTCCCTGTCTGAGGTAGTTTTACAGAACAGGAGAGGTCTTGATTTGTTGTTCCTAAAGGAAGGAGGACTGTGTGCTGCCCTTAAAGAAGAGTGCTGCTTCTATGCAGATCATACAGGAATAGTTAGAGACTCTATGCAGAAACTGAGAGAAAGATTAGAGCGAAGGAAACGGGAACGGGATGCTCAACGGGGGTGGTTTGAGTCGTGGTTTGAATCACGACCATCTTGGATAACTTCTTTAATTTCCGCTGTAGCCGGACCAATCCTTATGATATGCTTAGCTTTAGTTTTCGGCCCCTGTATAATAAATAGAGGAATGGCTTTCATCCAGAGTAAAATTGATACAGTAAAACTCATGGTTCTTCAAAGGCAATATCAACCTATAGTTCAGGTAGATGAAGAGTTAGGGGACACCAATCTCTAAAATTCTATGATTAGAATTAGTCTAAACAGAAGAAGAGGGGAATGAAAGGAAATAAAACTGTAATTCATGTAATGTATGTTAAATAGCCCAAAGAGTTGTTTCTGAGCTTTGAAACCTGGGGCTGAGAACATAGCAGAACAGACCAGGACATGCCCGGGCAAGCCCATCGCCTCCCTAGCTCCCACCCCTCTGACCTAAGTTAAATGTTACAGGCTGCTGATGTTTAAATGGACCAATCATGTGAAACCGCGCCAATTCCTCCCCCAGCCCCGCTCCTTTTCTATAAAAACCCCTAGCTTCCAAGCCTCGTGGTCGAATCCACTGTCTCCTGTTATGTGAGATATGTTTCGACCCGGAGCTCCGCCATTAAAAAAACCTCTTGTTGTTACATCAAGGTGTTGTGTTCTATTCGTGATTCTTGGGTGCACGCCGAATCGGGAGCTGAGTGGGGGTTTCCCCACTGAGTTCTTTCACAATATGGAGAGCAGTACATTAGCAGAGCAAAGCCCCAGGGTCTGCCAGAGGCCTTGAACTCTCTGGCCCACTCCACATGAAATGTTAATGGCCCCATTTGACTATATAATCATGAATTTGTAATGATGCCCTCTGCCAAGTAGAAATCATCAATTATCATTAACATTAGAATAAGTCTCTAATTGTCTTTCAGTCTTGAGAGTTTTAGATTTCAGAAAACTGGCAAAAAGACTTTTTGTATTGTTTCCCTTAATATTTTCCACATATTTTGATCATATTTCTTCTCCTCGCCCAACTCCTTCTGGATCCTCCTAACTTCCTATTCATATAACTCTGTATTTTCCTACCTTTCTGAAAAAGATAACCAGACAATCAAACAAAAAAATCAAAAAGGCAAAAAAGACAGAAGCAAAACAAAACACACACATGCACCAAAAAAACAAAAACAAAAGACAAAACAAAAAAATTAAACCATGAAATCCTTTTTGTGCTGAGCAGTATGCAGTGAGTCATAAACTTTGGAACACTCAGGATTAAATGAGATGTCAAACCCCTTTCCTGGAGGCTCAGGGATTTATTCGAAAGAGGAAATAAGATTTTTAAGAGCCAAAAGTAATGGATGCCTCCAAGGAAACAATGCCTTCCAGACACAACAGGACTGGTACACATATGCATTCACAGAGGCCATGTCAGCATGCACAAGACCTGAACAAGTTCAGTCCAGACAAAACCTCAGCATGGAGACAGGAAAGTGAACCCCAAGTCCCGTCCCTAACCACGAAGTCATTTGCAATTGGGAGCTGCTAAGGAAAGGGAAAGTCTGTGTTCTCCAAATGGAATAACATTGGGTACACATCAGCTGCACTCCATAGCAGGCCCCATGCTCAGGAGGGGTTGGCCAGCAGAAAGACTTTTAAGAAGACTTTTCTCCTTACTGTTACCTCTTTTCCTACACAGTCCCAACACCACTATGCTTTAAAAGCCACACAATGGCTACATACTTTTATTATTTACTTTATGTCTTTCCATTTAAACCTTTTCTAGCCAGCAAGAGTGCAGTCCCTTCGTAAGAGTAGCAGACCTGCTTAGCACTTCCTGACAGCCTACAATGTAAGAGTCACTCTGCAGCAAGGGAGGAGAAGGCTGCAAGCCAGGTGCAGGGTGCAGGGTGCAGGGTGCAGGGTGCAGGAGAATCACAAAAGCTCCACACAGCTGAGCTTCAGGAACACTTGGCTCCTGGAATGCTTCCAGATTCCTAGGAAAGCAGCAAGTGAATGACAAGGACTTCCTTGTCTGATGAATAAGGAAAATTTTCTTGTCAATTTCATCCTGTCTCGTCTTTTCTGCCTGAGACACGGAGAGTGCTCAAATCAGCTTCTTACTGTCTAGTTTTCAGCCGAGAGCCAAGGCAGTGTGTGTTTAATCCAAGACTCAGAGAATACTTGATGCTTGCTAAATTTCTACCAAATCTCAGACAAGACTAAAGCACTGTTCTCTAGGTGTCCCCATGGTTCAGAGGACCCTAGCAGAAAGGCTGAGAAAGGATGGTTCCATTCAGCAAGGGTCTGAACTCTGTAACCTACCAACAATTTTCCCTCTGGACCATTCTAGCACAATAAAGGACAGGATCTCATTAACTCCACTGGAGAGTACATTAATGACAAATGAGTTGGCAAAGAAAATCAACAAGAAAACAAGGTATTTTGTTTTGTTTTGTTTTGTTTTGTTTTAAAGCTCTCAAATGCTTTCAAAGTTGCATGTGCTTACAACAAAGTACTTCCTGTTTTATCTCTTCTATGGACAACGCTCAGGGCCTGTATCATGCATCTGCATTCCTAGAATCCCATGCAGATGGATGTTGTTGATGATGGTACCCTGGCATTTAAATCAATGAATACAATAGCAGCTTATGTCAGTGGAGATTTGACTGTTCTCCAGGTAAAGCCATATTGTAAGGACTACTGGACTCTTGGGTATTGTCTGAGGACAGTATATGAAAGCCTTCCTCTGGTGCTAAAGAGAGACACTATTGCAAAGCCTGCTCATTCCCAGGCCGCTGGTTTCAGAGCATGCTCACATGCTTAGAGCAGACATAAACTCAGAGAAAAGTAAACCATTTGCAAACGTTGCCCAAGTGTTTTGATTTATTTTGTTTTGCTTTCCTTGATTTTAAAACCCAACATGACTAAAAGGCTAGTGTTTTTCTAATTATGGAGGTTTGACAAATCAAAGGAAAGTAGATAATTCCTATGAATTTAAATCTGATTTCTCATTAAAAAAAAAAAAAAAAAAAAAAAGGACAGGAAATCTCCCTAATAAGAACATCACTAAGCAACACACAAACTGGAAAAGACTTTTTCTCATTGCAAGTCCCAGTTATGTGCCAAAAATGTGTTCAGAAACTTCTCTTCAATTATTCATTCATTTATACAGCAAACATTTACTGAACCCGTACAATGCATGGCACCTGTTACCTACCTACTAGGGGCAGAGAAATAAATCAAATTTTGTCTGTGATTCAAGAAACTCAGAGTCAGGTGGAAAAGCCAGATAAGAAATTACAATGAAACACAAAGAAGCTAAGTCCCAGGTTCTGTGGGAATGCCCTCTGACTTTAAAGGAAGTAGCAGAAGGAGTCCACCAGATGGACAGTGAGATTTGGCAAGGTGAAGATGTTTGAGTAGTGTGTTCCAAAGAAAGTTGTAAAACAGTTGCCAGGATTTGAGGGGAAATGAATGACATATGCAAAACATAACGACAAAAATCCTATTCTCTCAGGAAAGGGGAGGCCACACAATGAAGCCTACATAAGATTAGTCAAACGGCCCTGAGTCAGGTCTTATATCTGTCCTAAAACTTCTCTCTTTCTAGGTCTTGTTGTAGGGTGGGTGACTCATCATGACTTTCAAGGCATCTTTTGCCACTTTCCCTAAAATGGCCAGCCTTGAGGCCAGGCCACTTGGAGCTGTCACTGCGACCATATCGCTATGATATGCCCATCCTGGGTGTGTTCTTAGGCTGACCTGCTCCTAGGTTTTCTCTCTTGGGATTCGTAGGAATTTCACATCCAACATGGCGTCACGAGTCTCTGCCTCCACTAATGGCATTTACTCTCAACCAAGCACACAGCTCTGCCTCCAGAATCTCACTTCTCTGCATCCTTTACAGACAACATCTATATTTCAACTGTATACCCTTCAATCTTCTCACTAGAGAAAACTGTTTCATTGTCCCTCACTCCCTTAAAACCTTCTTCCCTTTAGCTTTAAATCCATGCTCATCACCAAAATCATGTTTTGCTTACATTCCTCTGTTTATTATTTATTGACACTCTGTACATATACAAATGTACTTTATTAATTTACATACTCCATTACTTCCTCTAATCTCCCTCCCATAGAACCTCTTCCAGCAAGTCCCTTCTTACTTTCATGTGGTCTTTGTTTTATTTTGTTTTTTGTTTTTGTTTGTTTTTTGCTTTTTGGTTCCTTATTTAGTTGGTTGGTTTGGCCTTGTTTGTTTCTGTTGTTCATTTGATTGTTTAGCTCTACCAAGTTTAATTAGGGTTGCATGCATGAGTGAGAGGGGATATTATTTACTGGAGCATGGGCAAGTAGCAAAGAAAATAACTCCCCTTTTTCCAGCAACCATTAATTTTGAAGAGTTCAGGGAGAGTAGGGCCTCATGAACCTCTCCCACATTCATGTTAAAATGTTGACCAGCCTCATTTTGTGTGTCATGCAGGTAACCACAGCTGCTGTGAGTTTATGACAACAATGGATACATCATATCCAGATGACAGTACCTCGTTGCCCTCCTCTCTGTCTTCGCCCTCTCATATTCCCCCCACCCTCTTTTCTGCAATGTTCTTTTACACTTGGGGAGATGAGATAAACAACATATATAGGGCTGAGCACGCAACAGTCACTAATTCTCAGCCCTTTGATTAGCATTGCCTTTGCCCATGGCTGAGAGCAACACCACTCATAAACATAAATGTTTAGAAAGCAATTTGACATCACATTCATGTAACAAAAAACAAAATGAGATTCTCCCATAGGTTCTATGACCTCCCTAGCCATGGGCTCTTCAAAAGGTTTCCAGTTTCTAGTTGCAAGCATAAATTCCCTCCTGTGTAGTAGACCTCAACTCCAAGAAGAATGTTGTTGGTTACCCCCATAGCCATCATGCTACTACTGCACAATAGCCATGGCTTGTCTCACAAGTTGGTACTATAGTTCTAAAAGTTTCATGCTAAATAAGACCACTGATGGCTGTTCTTCCCAAGCAGCTTGCATTGCACTCTAAATGCTAGTCAGGAGCGTGGAGGATTTCAGTTCCAACTCCATTTCTCTATGTCTTACAACCATTTAATTTGGTGCCTTCAAAGACTGAGTCTCTTACCATCCAGTTCTTGTGAACATCTATGAGCAGTAGCAATAGTCACTATTGTTTTGGGGACAACTGGGGTATCCCTGATAAATAACTCATGGGAAGACATCCCACACCTGGCACTGGAAGATTTGTTTAAGAATTTCTAGGAGGATTGTTGTTCACTTGTGCAGGAAACTTCTGTTCAAACTCTTATCTTTATCTGCATCTCTATCTCTATCTTCATCAATACATGTATTCATGAGAGGAGGTTCTTATGTATCCCAGGCTGATCTTAAATGTACTATACAACAGAGCTGACTATAAGCTCATAATCTCCCAATCTAGCCTCTGCCTTCCAAGTATGAAATTACAGCATGAGGGACAATTCCCAGCATATGTACTCTTAACTCTGAAACAATGTTGAAAGCTGATAAAGGCTCCAAACACTCTCCCTTGCCTCCTACTACCCTGTATTGCTGTATCAACTATGCTCCCTAGAGAGATGATCTTTAGCTTCTTTACAAGGTCCCTTAGCTTCCCTATAACCAGCAATGTTCCATCAAGCAATCTCCTCTCTAGCTCCATCTAATCATTCACTCTCTTCTGGACCACTATCAGCAGTAACAGATACTATGCTATAATTCCTGTCTTTGCACCATCCTATAATCTCACTTGTCCAATATGGCTTCATTCTAGTTCTATGCTCCTGTTGAGTAAAAGCTGTGGAAATGTGCTATTATTATCTTTCCTTGACTCTCTCCTTAAATGACCTAGAAAGACCTACCTCTATTCCCAAACTTCTTTTTTGAAGTTCAATAATTGTGGCTATGTAGTGAAGCAAAGGTCAGGTATCAGGCTTTATCCAGAACAAAACTGAAGCATTCAACCCTCCCACCTTCCTTATGAGGTTATAATCATTTGCTGATTGTCCTTCTTCCCTACTCCACTTTCTTTTGGCTTGTTCTTCCTCATCTGACATCATCATCAGGTTACTGTAGACATAACACAATCCATCATTCTCTCTCTGCTCCACTTTCACATACTGACCTCATTTTATACCAAGAAAACCTGTCCCCAATCCAAGTTTCATAATGTCCACCAGAATTCTTGGTGGTAGCAATTCGACAGCATCTTAAAGACTCCAGGTCCAAAGATGGTCTATCTTCCTTAGACCAAAGGAGGAACAGAACAATTATTATCTGCCTCTTGACAAGTGTTTACTTCACATATTCTACAAGATCTGCTACCTCCCTTGAACTCACATGTTAATGAATTCAGACCTTAAGGAAAACAAGCTGTGTTACAGAACACTAATCAGAAGTATGTTGGCTCAAAATCAGATGTTTTCAGTTTTCCCTCCCTCTAATTGAGAACTACTGTCCTAAAACATGATCTCATTCTGATTACTTTTGTGTAAATTGGCTTTGTTGCTAGGTAACATGCTGTGAATTGATAACTGTTAAAGGTTGCCTGGCACCCAAATAAGAAGATGAAGTTTATGTAGCATTGTCAGGAGCTTGATTTAAGCCCCCAGTCTCAATCACAGTAGAATTCAATATGGCTCAACATAGGCACAGATTTCACATTTAAATAAGTATGTAGAATCAAGATTTAAATATATATATATATATATATATATCTGACAAAATGTAAAACAGATACTTTAGTGGTGGCAGAAGAGTACAAGCAAGAGAGGGAGGGGACAATAAATAACAAAGTATGTAAGTGAATAGGAGCAAAGTACAATGGCAAACATATATGAAAACATCACAATGAAACCCATGATTTTATACAACTAAAAATATGGAAAAGAAATTTTAATTGAAACAAGTGACCTATGCCTTTATTGTAAAAAGGAATATGTTGTATGAAGTCAATTGGATAGCTACTACATATGTAGTTTATACAAAACCTAGTTATTTCATATTGAGAACTAACTCAAGTTTGAGATGGTTTTAAGTCGTACATACCAAGCATGTTCTCTGTATATTAAAGAGATAATTGTTACTTATATTATTTATGCTATCATTCACTCCAAAAAGATATTATGGGGTGAAGATAGAATAGCATTTTACAGCAGAAAACATACCAATGAGGTGGATTTTGAGAGAGAAAGAAATGGAGAAAGAAGTGTTTATACAAACTTTGTGGTGCCATATGCCACTTTCCACAAGGGCTCCTGTCCCTTGAGGATTTTTTCCATGAGTTTGAATTTGATTTGCATCTGACCCTCAGAGAGTGAGCATCTGTCCAGGGGGACATTTGATTTGTTTTACATATGCCCTTGTCATAGCCGGTGTCTAAACACAGGCAGCTACCACAAGTTGAAATGATCTAACTACCCAGCTCTTCCAGGAGTGAGCAAGGGAGATCTGTGCAACAGTGCATTCCTCTGAAACAGTCTGTCACTTTCTACTGAAACTTTGTACTAAGAGACCATCACAAGGAGCTCCACGGGGATTCCCACTGATGCTCTGCTCTTACTTCCTGGCCCCTGAGACATATGCAAATTCCCCATTCTGAGTGTATGCTCTTGTTTTATTTCTAACAAAAGAAAGTCCATAACACTACTTAGCCCCATCCATCTTGAATCTTGTGTGTATACCCAGACAACTCTACTCAGTTAAGACTCTTCAGATCAGCTTCAGAGGAAGCATCCATTAGAATCTGGGTTCCCTCCATCCCTTAAGATCTCTACTAAAGGATGCTAAGGGACATATCTTAACCAAAATTTAAAGCTACTAGCACCTATACACATTAGATGCATTGATCATAGTAACAATTTCCACTTCTCAGGTGATCAGACTGTTCATAGGGCTAGTTATGCTGTAGCCAAGGCAGTGCACTAAAATGGCCTGGAAATTCTTTCTTTCCTACCCTGTCAATTTTGCCACCCTAGAAGCCTCGGTTCCTACATGCTGCAACCTGGAGTAAAGCATCCAAATGCACTTGGCTTGTAAGAGCCCTAGGGCAGACCATCACTTCCCTAGATGAATTGTTCATCTCTCTGACGATCAGCTACCATGTCTACAAATTGGAGACAGCCTCCATATTCTCTGGGAAGATAATTTCAAATGGGATCATAACATATTCTCTATTTCCTGAGGACTCTCAGGAATGTCCACTGGCCTTCTTCTCCCTCAGCCCCTATCTGTTCACTGCTCTAAACCAAATCTTCCCCATCAACCCATATTACCACCTGTCTTCTCCTTAATTTCCTAGATGTCCCTCTTTCCACTTGTGTCTACAATTGTCCTGTGATATAGCCCACACTACTCTCCAGGTTGTGGAAAACTGGAATAATGTGATTTCTGCTATTTATCTTTTATTCTAGCTTTATTATTAGTGTTTCTTCACTGTACTGGCATTGATGAGGAGGCAAACAACAGAGGGGCAGCTGTTTCTCTGTCAACAGTCTTTCTGGAGACTATGTGGTGTAAAGAAATCTACCTTCCAGACCTCAGGCCAATGACAATCCTCAGCTCATTTGCATCTATATGCCTGATGAATTTGATGCTCTTTACCATGCCAAATAAGGTTCTTGCGACCCATTTCCTTGTCTTCTTTTGTATTTTGTTTATTTCAGGACAGGTAGAATCTCCCTTTATTTCAGATACACAAAACTTCTATGTCCTTCTTATCCATATTCCCAAACTGCCTCGTTCTTCCCCCATTTCAAAGACAATACAGATAAATCTATTTCTTTTCAAAAAAAAAAAGTCTTCTCTAAGATCCCTGCTGCTGTTGGTTCGGTCATGCGTCTATGTATAAGAATCATTTGCTATTTTTCTCATGTTTATAGAAACAGGTGGTATTATTAAATATCTCTGTGTTCTTCACCTGCATAATTGGGCAAAAGAGGGAAAGGAGAATCGTGGACTGTTTACTAACTTGTTGACTTGCTGCTGTAGCTCCTTCGTGGTCCACCAAGGTGCTTTTATGGAGGCAAAGAGCATTAGGTGTTCACGCACAGTGAGGTTGTCCAGGAGAACATCCTGCTGTGGACACACCCCCAGCTCCTCTCTGACCTTGGACAAATCTGTCTGCAGATTCTTGCCATTTATGGTGATGGTTCCAGAAGTAGGAGGAAAGAGCCCCATCAACATGGATCTACAAAGAACAACAATCAGTATAAACAACATCTGGATGCTGTAAACATTGAGCCCCATAAATCCCAGGTGGCTATACAGCCTATAAGGAACTCATTACTGTTGACCAGCTTTCTACATGGTCCATTACAATGTAGTGAATTCATGGGGATGTTGGGGTATCCAACTATGAAAAGTGGGCATATGGCTGTGCCCTGCCTCCCAGAGGAAAGAGTATGATTTTATTCCTCTACAGTGTGTCAGACTTGGGGAATGATCCAAGTGTAAGAAGGTAGACACGGTTCCATTTATATAGAATTCTAGAATAAGTAAACAAATTAGTAAGTAACAGGTCAGTGGCCACTTGGGAGCTTGGGCTAAAAGATGACACAGTACATATTAAAAGGGAAAAGAAATGCTCCATATCTTCACCATGGTGTTTGCTCTGACATTAGATAAATATGTCAACCCTCACTGAACTACCTGCATAACCATGTGACACTATACAAAAACTATGCCTTGAGTTATTCAATTAGCAACTCATTGTTATAACCATTTCCAAACCTAGTTAGGGAATATAATAAGGTAATAAATGTAGTGATCTCTCAGTATCTTTGGGCATTGGATTCAGTACAATTCTTATACCAAAATTCAGATAGTCCAGATTTTTGTACAAAAATGACAGCATACATGCAGTCTATATAATCTTTCTATGTATTTAAATCATCTATATATTATATTGTTGAACAAATACTGACAAAGAAAAATAATATCTGTACATAGGGTAGATACAATACTTTTCAGAGAATTTTGATCTATGCTAGGAAAGTCCCTGGAAATGGAATCCATGGACACAGAGATTCAACTGTATCAATCTGTGTGATTCTCAAAGCCTTTTGTTTCAAATGGTAAAGATCCAGGTGAGTAATTTGCTCTCAGG
Organism: Mus musculus; assembly: GCF_000001635.26. Taxonomy (NCBI): domain Eukaryota; kingdom Metazoa; phylum Chordata; class Mammalia; order Rodentia; family Muridae; genus Mus; species Mus musculus. The sequence goes on along the minus strand of NC_000077.6, from coordinate 9,433,189 downwards.
CTCCAAGCACTGCTAATAAGCAAGAAGCAAGCACTTCAGATGACTCTGAATGTACTCCAAATGTCACTAAAAGCCAAGTAGTTACTGAACCCTGAAACACCCAGAACCTTCGTATTTCATTCTCGTCATTCAGCCAGACGAGCACACCAAGACTTCCTCATAAAATATGTGTGTTAGCAAAGGTTTGCTGAGTTATTGCTTGCGTAACTCAGACATTCCCAATTTGCAAGTTCTAAGAAAGGAGAGACTGCCAGTTCTATCTCAGCCTGCAAGGTACAAATGCAAACATTCCACCCTTTCTTTTCTTTCTTTTTTTTTTTTTTTGGTTCATTTCCAGGGAGAGATTTCTGGAGCTCCACGAACATTATTTTTCTTTCTTACTAAGGCTGAGGCCACTTCGTTTTCATCCTTCTTACTAATCATATGTTAGACCTGTGCACATTTGGTGAGAAAAAGAATAAGAAGTGATTTGCTCAAAAGATACATGCCATAATTTTGGCAGCTAGCCTTAAATAAGGCACTGTTCCACAACCAGCTCAAGGCTATGGATAATTGAACTCTTTTCCCCCTCTAGGGCTACATGATTGAATTCTTTAATCAAATCTGGAACTATTGGATCCAAATCCAAAATCCAGGACTTAGCAAGAAAAAAGCCAAAGGAAAAGAAGATGAAAAAAAAAAGAAAAAAAAATTTTTTTTAGATATTTTCTTTTTATACATTTCAAATGCTATCACGAAAGTTCCCTATACCCTCCCCCTACCCTGCTTCCGTACCCACCAACTCCCACTTCTTGGCCCTGGCATTCCCCTGTACTGGGGCATATCAAGTTTGTAATACCAAGGGGCCTCTCTTCCCAGTGATGGCCAACTAGGCCATCTTCTGCTACATATGCAGCTAGAGACATGAGCTCTGGGGGTACTGGTTAGTTCATATTGTTGTTCCACCTATAGGGTTGCAGACCCCTTCAGCTCCTTAAGCACGATGTATTATTTTGTAGGAAATGAAAGTTGTTGGGGCATTAAAAAATATCCATCCACCTCTCCCCTTGGAATTTACCCCAGGTCTAGAACATAATTGAGGACTACTGGGGGAGGGTCTTTGGAGAGAGAACTTGTTCTTTCTATTGAACCTTTAAGCTCTATGTTAAGATTAAAGCAAAACAACAATGGAAAAATAAAAATGGAAAGAGAAGTAGGAAAGAGTAAGGATGAATGGGATAAAATAAAAGAGGGAGGAAAGGGGGAAGGGAACAGAAAATAAATTCTCTAAAATGGGACACACATGATGGTGGTTTTCCCTGCACCGTTGGTCCCCAGCAGGGCTGTGATCTGGTCTCTGTGGAAGGTGAGAGTGAGTTCCTGGACAGCCACCTTGTGATCTTCATACTCCTTGGTCACAGATATCAGAGCCACTCCTGGGTTACCTCCTTCCATTTCTCCTGGGCCATTTTGCTGTGAGAGCCCTGTGTAGAGAATGTATGTTCACCATGAGAAGACTTCAAAAGCTAGAAAACAATGCCAACTATCAAATTATCTGTTCCTTTGGAACAGGATTCTAGATCCAGGAGGCATGCCAACCTCCACAGATTTCATTACCAAAAAATAAAACAAAATAAAAAGCAAGATAAGTAATGGTAAAATGGGCTGAAATCACTGACAACAACATTCTGATCTCTTATGATAAGAGAACCATTCAGTAAAGAAATAAAAATAGATGCACACAGAGGTTTTGTAGACAAAGACAATAAGCAGGCTGCTTACACACCAATGTCCACAGGAAATTTTTCCCTGACATAGAAATGGACAGGGATTGGTTGGGTATATTCTAAATCTCCTAGCCCATTTTTTTTCCTAGCCCATTTATAATCCACTTGGTTAATTAGAGTTTAAAATTACTTTCAAATATTCATTCAGAATACAAATCCAGCATGATAGACTCTAGCTTGTCCATAGTGGCCCATCTCCAGTTACAGGTGCTTCCATGTGAATGGCCTTTGTGTCTGGCCCACAGGCAAAGGTCATATTGATGTAGATTGATGGACATGAGTGGACATGTTCTTCTATGTTTAAGGTCTTTTACTGCCCAAAGAAAATGTGCTGGCTTTAAGAGGAAGTGATATTCTTATTCACAGAAGTATCATAGAAGTTAGAACATGTAAAATTATTTTGAAAAAAAATTGTGTTATACCTGGGGCAGTTACTTGCCTTTCCTTTCAGTTTCCTTACACCTGCTCATTTTGAATTTTAACAATCTCTAATATATGCACAAATACAGGCAATACATAGAGAGGAACATTTTAAATAACTAGTGATGGGACCATCTCCGGCTTCCAGGGCTTATGCAGACACTACCAGGACACTGCAGCTTAGCCCTACGGTCACTGCAGAGTCCAGAATAACCCAAATGTGGAGTCTTGGAGTCTGTATGAAATGAAAGGCTCACATTGAAGTAAAACCCAAAACTAACCAGAGAAAAATGTATCCAATAGAGCTTCTCATTACCCACCTTTGTTGCCAAAGTCCTCATTGAAGAAGAACAGACCAGAACTCAGAGAACATCGCCTTCTCTCCATCAGACCACATATGCTCTTCCAATATGATGCAGTGAAGGGGAAATACCATGGTTTCCCTAAACCAAAAGTTCCTAAGAAAATAAGATACAATTAACATCAGAATAAACATTTTCTTTACCATGTACAGGAAAACTCTAGAGTAGATTACCTTAACTAATCCATATGAAACATCCTTTCCTGCTAATAAATTTCAATATATATCACATATATAAACCAGTTATATTATGGGATAGCATCTCCCCTTGAGGTTGACCCTAAATATTACTCCTTTGTTCAAGTTACAGCTATCCTTTAGCCTCCCTCAAAGCTACTTTTCCCAAGTGACCTTGAAATGTGCTAAGTAAACAAATAAATGCTTGGAGCTCTGACATGAAAGCCCCTTTCTACTTCCACTGACCCCTGGGATACTAATGCTCTTCTTTGGCCATCCTATGGTGCTTGCAAGGGTTACTAGATAACACCATGCATGACCATGAAGTCAGTGCCCAAGAAAATTATTCAGGGAGAACTTCTACAAAGAAGGATAATTTGTAACACTAGTATTTCCATATGAAACATATCCACGTTCTTCACACACATTGTCCAGACCCATCTCAGTTCATTTAACATTCACTTTATGATCATTTCATGTGGAAAGGAATGAAAGGGCCTCTAATTATTAGCATGTCCAAATCTCCTGTAGCCACAGTGTGATGCAGGGAACTTACATGAAGACATAAACTCTACCAGTAACTGAAATATAAAAGGCCCAAGGGAAGAGGCTTCAGTATTTTTGCCATCCAGCACAAGAAAAACTAATGCTTACATACTCTAGCCAAAATGTTCAAGAGTGCCCAAACGAGGTTGAGGGGGAATAACAAGGACTAGAGCTGGTTCCTGCCTTTGTATTTACTTTGGTCTTCAAATTCCTTTGTTGAAATCCTAATCTCTAACATTCCAGAACTGAGGATTTTTAGAAAGGTAATATTTAAAGGAAGTAGTTATGTGAAAAATTTAGTCAAAGGGTGAGTCTGGTTTTTGTTAGTTTTTCCTTCAGTATAAGATATTTAATAAATGTCTTTAAAAGAAAGTAATAGAAAAATCATTATTGAGTAGACTTTCTATATTTTTGTTTCTTTTTTTCAATTTTTATTAGATATTCTTCATTTACATTTCAAATGCTATCCCAAAAACCCCCTATGCCCCCCCGCTCCCCTACCTACCGACTCCCACTTCTTAGCCCTGGTGTTCCCCTGTACTGGGGCATATAAAGTTTGCAAGACCAAGGGGTCTCTCTTCCCAATGATGGCAGACTAAGCCATCTTCTGCTACATATGCAGCTAAAGACACAAGCTCCGGGGGGGGGGGGGTTACTGGTTAGTTCATATTATTGTTCCACCTATAGGGTTGCAGACCCCTTCAGCTCCTTGGGAGACTTTCTATATTTTTAGTCAAAATAGAATTAGAATACCTTCCCTTTCCTCCTTCCAGCCTCTCTCAGCTATCTTGTCTCAGGTTTCTCTTAGCTCCACACTCTCAAGCTGATGACTATTTTTCTTTGACTATTATTATATGTATATACAGATATAATATAAGAATAGATATAGGTAGAAATGATAGAGATATGCATGTATACAAATATATATATATATATATATATATATATATATATATACAATCTACTGATTTCCTGTTTGTTGTTTGTGTTTATGTAGTTTCATTGGATAACCAATAAGGATTTTCCTCCCTTGATGTGGTAAATTCTTCCCCTTGCAGGCACTGATGGTTTGTAGTTCTTTGGGGGGACACCCTCTTCCTGGCTAATATGTCCAATAATATTGTTATAGTTTCAGGCATGTCAATGCAACCATTTCTAGAACAGGGTTCTTCACAGCTGATATCCTGGTATTTTGCCCCACTTCTGTGATGTTTCATGGTTCACAGACCCACTGACTGCGATGTAGGTGGATCTGTGGGGGCTGGGCTCCACAGGATATCTTCATTTTACCCAGTGGTAGTCTTCCATGGTGACCTTCCTTTGCTTTCAAGAGGGGCTTCTTTGATGAGGGGAGGTAGCTTCACTTCCCAGTGGGTATAGTTGTTCATCAGTGCTCATTCACAATAGTTAGGAACTGGAAACCACCTAAATGTCCTTCGAGACATGGTGGGTAGTAAAAGTATTGTAATATACACAATAGAGGACTATTTGGCTATAAAAACTGAGATCAATCATAAAATTTTCAGGTAAATGGGTAAAGTTAGAAAAGGTATGAAGACACAAAAACAACAAATTCTATGTGTCTTGTCCATGTGTGGTTCCAGATTCTCAGATGTGACTATATAACCTGAGTAACCACAGAAACCAGACAGGTACAAAGGGACAAATGTGTGGCCTTTGGGGAGAAAAATAGCAGAATATAGGTGGCATAAAGAGGAAAGTAGAACAGTAAGGAGGGGACTCCAATCCGGTGGAGGGAGGGAGTCAATAGAGGAGGAGGAAGAAGGGACAAATGACACTCATGTTGTTCGATAAAGCTTTAAGGAATCATTTATTTATGTAAAATTATACATGATATATATATATCACATAATTTAATAGTTATATGTTTATATACATACACACTATATATATTAAAGGATGCTAGGCACTTGGACTGACAGTTGTCCCACGAGAACCATAGACTAACAGAAACCTCAGCCCCAGGCATGAGAAATCTTTTGAATCATTGGGAGAGGAAGTCCAAGGAACTGTGGGAACAATATAGATTATCAATGAAGCCCTTGCTTGCCTCTCAGAGGTTAAATGCTGGCCCCTACTGCTGAAGATAGCTCACATTGAGGAAATCGGATTCAGATGATTCAAGAAGGATCTGACAGAAGAGAAACAAACACACACACAAGGCTTCTTCCTGCAGCCTAGCATTCATGGTTCCAGGAAATCCAGTGCAGGCTGCCAAGGCAAGAGAGCAGCTGAACAGTCCTATCTACCCAGATGTAACTAACACCTCTGAACTGCAACACCGCCAGCATGGCAAAGTACACATGAAGGCAAGATAAGTGGCACTCCCCTGTCCATGGCACTAACAAAAAACAGCTGTCTAGTTGGGCTTGAGGCCCACTTGACAGAAGAGAAAGCATGCCTGTTTCTGGAAACTTAGCCAATGTCCAAGGGCTAGTTAGGCCTTTGACCTTAGAAAAGCATCTACTCCTGCCACTTTGCTAAACGAGCATAACTCCTTACTACTTTCTAAGGCTTATCCTAGTGTCTCCGGATAAGTAATAAGTATTTCTCTTTCATTTTTAACAAGAGTATAGGTAAAATATCATTCTGAGTGAGGTAACCCAATCACAAAAGAACATACATGGTGTATACTCATTGATAAGTAGATATTAGCCCAAAAGCTCGGAATACCCAAATACAGTTCACAGACCACACAAAGCTCAAGAAGGAAAACCAAAGGGTGGCTACTCCTTAGAATGAGGATCAAAGTACCCACAAGAGACGATACAAAGTGTGGAGCAGTGGTTGAAGGACAGGTCATCCAGAGTTTGTCCCACCTGGGGATCCATCCCATATACAGTCACCAAACACAGACATTATTGTGGAAACCAAGACGTCCTTGCTGACAGGAGCCTTATATAGCTGTCTCCTAAGAGGCTCTGTCAGAAACTAACAAATACAGAGGTGGATGCGCATAGCTAACCATGGGACTGAGCATGGGGTCCCCAATGAAGGAATTAGAGAAAGGACTGAAGGAGCTGAAGGAGTTTGCAGCCCCATAGGAGGAACAATATGAATGAACCAGATCCCCAGAGCTCCCAGGGACTAAACCATCAACCAGAGTACACATGGAGGGACCCATGACTCCAGCCGCATATGTAGCACAGAATGGTCTTGTGGAACATCAATGGGAGGAGAGGCCCTTGGTCCTGGGAAGGCTTGATGCCCCTGTGTGGGGGAATGCCAGGACAGGGAAGTGGGAATGGGTGGATGGGTGGGTGAACACCCTCATAGAAGCAGAGGGAGGGGGGATGGGATAGGGGATTTTAAGAGGGGAAACCAGGAAAGGGGATAGCATTTGAAATGTAAATAAAGAAAATATGTAATAAAAAAAAAAAAAGAGTCTGGGTGGCAGACACTGTGAGAGACGATCATGTGACCTCTCAGGGAGGGGACAACCACCTATAACCATGTCCAGAGAAACAACCGCCCTGATGCCCTTGTCTCAGACTTATATTCTTTAGTACTCTGAGACACCCTCTGTTGGTAAAGCTCCAGTCTGTGACACTGTGAAAAGCCATGCAACTCCAGCCTTATGCCTGTGGAGGTAGAGTCTTCTAGACAAGAAACATGCATCACAGCAGTGTCACACTCTTTCTTTCTACCCCAGGAACCATCCAGGACTTTAACCATACTTACTCACAAGTCCCAGGACTACCAGCAGGCTAGTCACTGACTTTACCTGCCCAATACACACAGGGATAAAGGGGCTTGCCCAACACAGAGTGATGGCTCTGGAAACTACACAGAGGCTGGCTTCTGTTCTCACTTCACCTGTCTACCTAGAAATATAGCAGGTATATCAGCAAAGCATACGAGCAAGATGACCTTGGGATGTCCTTTCGCACAAGGTTCCCTTGGCCCAATCAAAAAGAGGAAGGTCACCTCATCTTTGAGTCCCAGCTTAATTGCAAATTATTTAATAACCCTCTTCAGACAGAAGCATGAACGATGCGTTTGTGGAAACAAAGAGAAATAACAGGCAAACAAATGCAATAGAAAATTGTTCTGCATTTGCCAGATGCTGCCTTTAATTTCCCATCTTGTGAAGTGGCAGTATCCCACCAAGAGCCCCTTAGTGGCATACTGCCCATGTGCTCAGCCGTCGCTGGGGACAACAAGAATGGGACAAGTCAGTAGCAGGGGTCAGATGCTTAAAGCATTTCTAGGTTTCTAAGTAGTGATCAACGTTCTAGATGCCAAACCAAAACTGAGTTGAAGACATCGTCTGCGTATAAGCAGTCGCCATTCTGTTGTTTATAATAGGAGAGGTCAGAAGTTAGGTTTTGGAAGTAAAAGAAATTAGGAAACTCTTGCTTTTATTTAATGAAATGTTGAGTAGCCATTCATATTATTAAAGATGTGGCTAGATGACATTCCTTTTTTTTTCAAACAGAGGAAAATTTGTTGATATAATATGAACTCAGTGATGTGCAGAAAGGTATCAGAAAAGGAATGGAAATCATATTACTATTTTTGTTTGATGATGCTGGAGACAAATGAATATTATTTCTGCTCCTTCAAAAAAAATGTAAAAATGTTCCAAAGATTTTTCCCATCATAATAGGTCTGTGTGATAAATTACAGCTCACATTTTCCAAATCACAGGAGGAACAGCTCCTCCATGCACCCTAGAGGTGAACCCAGCTATGACCTGCCTGTTCCAAGTAAGCAACAGAACATCTTCACACACACACACATGTACACAGAGAGACAGAGAGAGACAGAGAGAGAGAGACAGACAGAGAGAGAGAGAGAGAGAGAGACAGAGACAGAGACAGAGACAGAGACAGAGAGTCAGAGAAAGACAGAGACAGAGACAGAGAGAGACAGAGAGAGAGACAGAGAGAGAGAGACAGAGAGAGAGAGACAGAGAGAGAGAGAGACAGAGAGAGAGAGACAGAGAGAGAGACAGAGAGAGAGAGACAGAGAGAGAGACAGAGAGAGAGAGTCTGCTAGGGCATCTGGAAAGCAAACCAAAGCTCAAATTCACTTAAAGTATACATTTTGAAGACATTTTCATTCAATGGCTCTCAAAGAAAGGGTTATTATGTATACACACATGGGTGCATGCACAAAAATACACACATGCACACAGGCATGCAAGCTTACAATGCTGCTCTTTAACAGTCTCCTCCCTGCAGGACTAGTTCATAGAAGTCACTGCTGAAAATAGGTAAGGCATGTTTCCTAGGGAGGAAAAGGGGGGACTTGAGACTCTCCCAAGGGACACAGTGCCAGCAGGCCAGTCCAAAGCTCACTACAAGAGACCTGAAGTGACCTGAGTCTATAGCATCCTGCTACTTGCTTAGCTCCTCCCTAGTTTCAGCTCTCTGTTCCAAAGAGATGCCTATCGTATCCATGAACTCTCCTTCTGCTGGTTCAAGGCCACACAAATGGATCAGACCCAGATTCCCTTCCTTATGACTTTTGTACTAGTGAATACGGAAAGCACCACAGAGGAGACAACTCAGCATAAGAGAGCATTGCAATGGCAGGGTCTCCATAGATACATAGCAGATGCAGACCCCTAATCAAAAGAAAAAGTCTGAGAAAGCAAAGGCAGAAAGGGGCAAGGAAAGGAGACTAGAGTTGGCAAACAGAGAATCCAGATGCCCAGCTGGATTTGAATTTCAGACAAACAACACACCATGTTTTATTGCATCACACAAAAGTTTGCCCTTATGTGAAATTTGAATTTTTCTAGGTCCCCTTATTTTATGTACATATAAGACTCTGCTTCCCACACTAGTGAGATTGAAACAGAAAGCCAGATATGAGTAAATATTGTGGCAAGACAAGGTCATCTGAGAGATGCAGGGTATGGAGCCATTTTCCCGTAGCATTTGAGGTCAGAGGGAACTCAGTATGAGAAGCTTGAATCCATCTGGACTGATTTTGAGAACTGTTACTGAGGTCCACACAAGGGTAGACTGCAGAGGGTAGATTAGGGGACAAAGGGGGATACATAGGAAGGAATTACATGACCAAACAGTCCTGAACAGAAATAATGAGACTTGAGCTAGGGTGCTGGCTTTGGAAACAAAAAGCAGGGACATATAAGAGGAGGTTCAGTTAGAACAAAGGAGAAATCGAATCTTAAAGGTTGACTTTCTAATTAAGTCATCACAGGCTTTATCTGCAGAGTCTTTTTAAATCCTCTTAGAGAATCGATCCCTCTGATCCATATGATTTACTTTCCCTTAGAAATCTGGATTCACATGCACACTCTAGAAGTATGTGCACACTGCTCACACTGCCAAGTGTTACAGTGCACAATAATGGGAGTGGGGCAGGTTTTGGTGCATGCTGAGCTAAGTCCTTCAGGTGCACCACACATTGGGTTATGGAGGAGGAGAAACTAAATAGCATCATGTGCCCCTCCCCTTGGAATAACTTTCCTTGTTACTACGAGGGAAGGTGTTAATGTAATCAGGCAGATGAGGCAGAGTCAAATGTAACTGGGAAAATATAAAAGAGAGTTCGTGAAATGAAAACTCTGAGTGAGAACAGATACCATTCATGAGCTCTCAGAGAACTTAGCCTCTGACATAAGGCCCTGAAATATGGGATTTTTTTCTGATGCCTTTCCATAGGGAATTAGAAGGTTTGCATCAGACCTATGGATTGCTATGTAGCAAAGAAAATGAAATGGAAGCATTTCTTTGGAGTTTGTTTATGTGTTTGCTTATGTGTAGGGATACGTGTGATAGACAGACAGAGACAGAAAAAAGAAGTCTATATACAGAGAACTTTCTGCACACACAACAGTTTCAAATAGTAATTTCAAATACGTTGAGACTCTCTTTGGAGTATATTTTAGTAGTAGTAGTATACATTGTATATGTTATCACCATATATAGTGAGCAACTGCCATTAAAAACATAACTTGCTGTTAATAGTTCCTAGAGAAGTCAGCACAGCATGCTACCCAGGGCCACCAAAGGAGAGCCTTGGTGGTCAGGAGACACAGGAAACAACACACGAGTAAACATGCACCTGAACATGCTTTCCAAGGGCAGAACCAGAGAGAAAGGACATGCATGTTTAGAATTGCTTGGTCTGCATGATTTCCTTAGACTGGCCAAAGGCTATCTCTAGTTTTCTGATATTTGGGGAAACCAGGACAATGACAGGCTCTGTGTGTACATTGTTCACATCCACACCGATGTCCCATCACTGTCAACAAAAGAGTCTTAATTATTATGCTGTTGCTATGATTATATGTCATAGCCAAGATCAACATACAGGAGAAAAGGATTTATTTTAGCTTTCCGTTTTAGAAGAGATGGAGTCCATGATAGAGGAAAGGCATTGTAGCAAGAGCATAAGACCATCATGGACATCAGGAATCAGAGAAATAACACTTTGCCTGCACACAGTAAGCAGAGAAAGAGAACAGGAATTTGAGGCAAACTATAACCTTCAAAGCCACCCCAGTGGCATACTTCCTCCAACAAGGCTCCACTTCTAAGGGTTCCATAATCTTCCCAAACAGCACAACCTACTGGGGACAAGTTGCTCTTACACATGAACCTATCGGGGGAAGATGTCCCAACCGGTAAGAAGGACACATGCTCCACTATGTTCATAGCAGCCTTATTTATAATAGCCAGAAGCTGGAAAGATCCCAGATGCCCCTCAACAGAGGAATAGATAGAAAAAATGTGGTACATTTGCACAATGGAGTACTACTCAGCTATTAAAAAGAATGAATTTATGAAATTCCTAGGCAAATGGATGGACCTGGAGGGCATCATCCTGAGTGAGGTAACCCAATCACAAAAGAACTCAAATGAAATGTACTCACTGATAAGTGGATATTAGCCCAGAAACTTAGTATACCCGAGATATAAGGTACAAGATGCAAAACACATGAAACTGAAGAAGAACGAAGACCAAAGTGTGGACACTTTGCTCCTTCTTAGAATTGGAAACAATCACCCATGGAAGGAGTTACAGAGACAAAGTTTGGAGCTGAGACAAAAGGATGGACCATCTAGAGACTGCCATATCCAGGGATCCATCCCATAATTAGCCTCCAAACGATGACACCATGGCATACACTAGCAAGCCTTTGTTGCAAGGACCATGATATAGCTGTCCCTTGTGAGACTAGGCCGGAGTGGATGCTCACAGTCATCTATTGGATGGATCACAGGGCCCCCAATGGAGGAGCTAGAGAAAGTATCCAAGGAACTAAAGAGATCTGCAACCCTATCGATGGAACAACATTATGAACTCACCAGTAACCCAGAGCTCTTGACTCTAGCTGCATATGTATCAAAAGATGGCCTAGTCGGCCATCAATAGAAAGAGAGGCCCATTGGTCAGGCAAACTTTATATGCCCCAGTACAGGGGAACGCCAGGGCCAAAAAAAGGGAATGGGTGGGTAGGGGAGTGTGGGGGGGTGTAGGGGGCTTTTGGGATAGCATTGGAAATGTAATTGAGGAAAATGCGTAATAAAAAATTTAAATGTTAAAAACAAAAACATTTCTCATTTAAACCACACCAATGGACCTTGTGGCAGACGGAGTGCTGGGTCCATAGCCGAGCTCACCAATAATCCCCCTCTTCACTCCACTGGAGGAATATTATACTTTTCTGCAAGGGCATTGTACTGGCTAGTTTTTTGTCAACTTGACACAGCTGGAGTTATCACAGAGAAAGGAGCTTCAGTTGAGGAAATGCCTCCATGAGATCCAACTGTAAGGCATTTTCTCAATTAGTGATCAAGGGGGAAAGGCCCCTTGTGGGTGGGCTGGTAGTCTTGGGTTCTATAAGAGAGCAGGCTGAGCAAGCCAGAGGAAGCAAGCCAATGAAGGACATCCCTCCATGGCCTCTGCACCAGCTCCTGCTTTCTGACCTGCTTGAGCTCCAGTCCTGACTTCCTTGGTGATGAAGAGCAGTATGGAAGTGTAAGCCGAATAAACCCTTTCCTCCCCAACTTGCTTCGTGGTCATGATGTTTGTGCAGGAATAGAAACCCTGACTAAGACAGGCATGGAGACCAATTGAGGGAGTGACACAAAGTCAGTCGAATAAATACAAAGGAAACATCAAATGAGAGGAAGGCAGAGATAAAGGCAGATTTCTGCTGCCACCTGGTCCCATGTGTGAATGAATTCAACCTGGTTGGGATTAAGTTGAATGATGGCTCATCTGAGGGTGGGAAAGGACTTCAAAGGGAAGGGGTGCTCACTGCCTGGTGGGGTTACTTTACCACTTGCTGCTTAGCAAACTGAGGAAGAAGAGAATTGGGGAGCGTCATTTTTCCTGCTTCTCCTTGCCAAAACTGGATGTGCTGGAGTCAGGATCTGGAGAAACTGAATGTGGAATTTATTCAGACTCATACATTCACATTTGGCCAGATTCCACACGGTTCCTTTGGCAAGTCAGAGAGGTAAGAGAACTTGGATGCTGATTTTTACTTCCCAAATTAGCCAAACCCAGGGCTTCTTGGGAAGGGGCCATATACAGTGAGGGGAAGTCACTACTTTAAAAGCATCAACTGGACAAAAAGCAGACATCCAGCCTCCAAATAGAAGGTTTTGAAAAATTCATGCATTGGAGCAACTGATATAAAATCTCTCTATTATTCTTACTCATATGCTGTCCACAGTACTTCCCTCCCTACTTAGTGTCTCTGCTTTCAGCTTATATCTCTCTACACTGAATATCATCATTTTTATCACATTTGCCTGCCAGAGGAGGAAAGGGCCACATTCTGGATATTCATATCCAAAGGCTTTCTGTAATTAAAGATTCATCTTGGTGTTTTTTAATTTTTATTTATTTTGAGATTATAAAACATTCTAACATTTCTTCCTTCCCCTTCCTCCTTCCAAATCTTCCTATTTACTCCTCCCTACTCTCCTTCAAATTCATGGCCTCCTTTTCATTAGTTGTTATTGCATACTTTATACCTATACCTATACCTATACCTATACCTATACCTATACCTATACCTTTACCTTGTTCAGAAAGTTTGTTGTAAGGTTGTATCTCCTAGTTACATTGATTGATTGACTGATTGATTGATTGATTGATTGATTGATTGATTCAGGGTCTCTCTATATAGTCCTGGATATCCTTAAATTGACTATGTAGACCAGGTTGAACTTATGAAAACCCTCCTTCCTCTGCCTCCTAACTTCTGGGATTTAAAGTATTCAAATATTTTTTGTTTTCTAACAAGTTATTTGTTGGCTATTTAATGGCATTTCTGTTGAGATCTATCTTTTTAATTTCTACCTTTAGAAATTTGATTTTTATATAGCTATGAAATTTTTATAAGCTTATAAGTTTGCATATAAGTTATTTGAATGATTTAAAATGTTTATTTAATTCCTTATACAGTGGCCTCTATTGATTTTTTAATGTTTTTGTTATGTATGTGTTTGATGTCCTTCTAAGAAAGGTGTTTCTTGTTTCTAAAATCTTGTTTCTAAAATTCTAAAATGCATTTTCTATTACTTCATTGTTTTTGGTGTGATTTGTTGTTTTTTGTTTTTGTTGCTTGTTTGTTTTTCTTGAAGTTCTGGAAATCAAACACAGTGTTTTATTACATACTAGGTAAGGTCTCCGCAACTGAGGTATATGCCAATTTCCCTCCCTATTTCAACACTATTCATTTCTAATACATTTATGGGTGGGAATTTAATATTTTTATCCATAGTAAATTTAATAATTGAACATAGCAAACTCTACACAGGTGGGTGGGTTATGCAGGCTTCTGGTCTTTACCCACCTCCCATAATGCTAAGAGAGAATCCAGGGTCTCAAGCATACTAATGAGCAACTTCTGAACTGCACTCAGTGCACCAGCTGCTCTGTCTTATGTTTTAAAAAGAGTTCATTTTATTTATAGTTGTGTGTGTCTGTTTGTCTCTCCCTCTCTTTCTGTTTCTGTATGTGCGAGTTTGCGTGTGTGTGTGTGTGTGTGTGTGTGTGTGTGTGTGTGTGTGTGTGTGTGTGTATGTGCATACAATGGCAAGAAAAGGCATCAGGTATCAGGAGCTGGAGTCCCAGCTGGTTGTGAGCTGCTCAATACGGGTGCTGAGAACGTCTATAAGTGCGCAAGCATCACTGAGTCATCTCTCTGGCCCCTCAGCAGTCAGCTTGGTAAGTTATATAAGTACTGCACTATTTTAATCCTTGTCCATGCACAGAGATGCTTTGCATAATTATCATCTTCTGCCATTTCCCATTATTATTTAACAATTTCGATGCTTATCATTAATTTATATGTTTTTCTAGATATCCTTCAGAAACATTTTTGTCAATTAAAAACAAATTCCTACTTTGGGAACTTCTTAATTAAATGATTTATGTACATTTCACTAATTATATTAGCATAATGCTCTTATTAAAAGCCACAGAATTAGAAATTAGAGAAATATGTACATTTACTTGCAGAAAATTAGCATTCTTATAATAATGACACAATAACACAATAATACAGCCTCTTTTCTCACTCACTCAACTCTAAATGATGTTCACCCACATTTTTTATTTTTCTGTGATGTGTATTAGCACATCAGGGTCAAAGTGAGGTGCTTTATCTTAAAGCTTGCAGAGTGAAACTCTCCACTCTCTGCTCTGTATTCACTGCTATTGTAGAGCAAGGCTCCTGAATTTTGCATATCTGTGACCACTTATCTCATTGGCTGTACCATTTCTTTAATTGATCCTCACACAGAACTAAAACTAAAAATAGGATTATATCTGCCCCATGCTGTCTCCATTTTCTTGTAGTTTTATCCCTCTCTTTGTGCATAAAGCATGTGAGCATTGAGCTTCCTTTTTTTTTACATTAATACATTAATTTATTTGTCTAGCAATAATTTACTATTGTCTGCCATGAAAGACATAGGAAGACATAGGAACTATGAAGAAGTCAGGGAGATGTTTTGTATACATTTTTTTTTTAGGTATTTTCCTCATTTACATTTTCAATGCTATCCCAAAGGTCCCCCATACCCACCCCCTCATCCCCTACCCACCCACTCCCCCTTTTTGGCCCTGGCGTTCCCCTGTACTGGGGCATATAAAGTTTGCAAGTCCAATGGGCCTCTCTTTGCAGTGATGACCGACTAGGCCATCTTTTGATAAATATGCAGCTAAAGACAAGAGCTCCCGGGTACTGGTTAGTTCATATTGTTGTTCCACCTATAGGGTTGCAGTTCCCTTTAGCTCCTTGGGTAATTTCTCTAGCTCCTCCATTAGGGGCCGTGTGACCCATCCAATAGCTGACTGTGATCATCCACTTCTGTGTTTGCTAGGCCCCGGCATAGTCTCACAAGAAAGAGCTATATCTGGATCCTTTCAGTGAAATCTTGCTAGTGTATGCAATGGTGTCAGCATTTGGAAGCTGATTATGGGATGGATCCCTGCATATGGCAATCACTAGATGGTCCATCCTTTCGTCACAGCTCCAAATTTTGTCTCTGTAACTCCTTCTATGGGTGTTTTGTTCCCATTTCTAAGAAAGGGTAAAGTGTCCATACTTTGGTCTTCGTTCTTCTTGAATTTCATGCGTTTGGCAAGTTGTATCTTATATCTTGGGTATCCTAAGTTCCTACACACACTTCATCATGCCTCTCGGAGCTGCTGGGCTGGCCCTGAGCCCAAGAGACTTATGACAGTGCTTGCTGTCCTCAATTCCCTCCTGCAGTGAAAGCACAGAGAACACAGAGGTGGAGCCTAGGGCATTGTCCCTCTGCCAGCATGGGCAACAAGAGAGTTTCACATCCTTATATGATATCCTTGTGTATGCACCTTGGCCCTTCTCCTCTCACTTGCTCTTCAACCAGCTACCCTTTTCTACATTGCTCCAGGGCACCCCAAATTCCTGGGTAGGTTGTTACAGTCACCAGTTCACAGCATATGGGTACACTACTCCTCTTACACTATAACAAAGTCTATCTTTTCTACCTGCAACAGCTCTTTTTCTACTATGTGAAAAGCAAAACACTACCAGGCATGTGGAACTGGGGCACAGACAGCATGATCCCTCTCTCTGTGTGTCTCTGTCTTTCTCTGTCTCTCTGAACCTTGTTCTGCTTGGAAGTCACTTCCTTGAAACACCTAGAGGCCTGGTGATGCTGACTACTCACTGTGGCATGATTCAACTTGATTATACATGGACATGTTATTCCACTAGAATTTGGTCAAAGGGATCTATTTCAGTGAGAGTCAGGAGGATACTCTCCTAAGTGTTAGATTCCCCAGTCCATTATAATATAGGTAAATATTACCCCTAGTATGCTTCTTGATTTTTGTCAACATGGCACAATAGACACCTGAGAAGAGGGAACCACAATTGAGAAAATTCACCCTTAAGACTGACCTCTAGGAACACCTGTGGTGTGTTTTCTTAGCTACTGATTGATGTGGTTGGGTCCTTGCTCATTGTGGGCAATCATACCTATAGGCAGGTGGTGCTAGATGCTCTAAGAAACAGGCTGAGCAAACAGTGAGTAACAAGCCAGGAAGCACATCTCTCAGACCTCTGCTTCAGCTCCTGCCTCCAGGTACCTTCCCTGTTTGAGTGCCTGCCCTGACTGACTCCCTAGGTGATAGACTGAGATATAGAACTGTAAACTGAAATGAGCCCTTTCCTCTCTGGGTTGCTTTCGGTTATTGTGTTTCATCACAGCAATAAAAACCTCCCTAAGATAAAAAATTTGTAGCAGGGTATAGGGTATTGCTATGTCAGATCTGACCATGAGGTTTTTGGAGGATTGTGGTAGCATTTGGACTCTGGCCAGGAAAAGCAATTGAGTGCTCGGAGCTCAGCAAGCTTTTCTGTGGGAACATAGAAGATAATGTCGAGTGTAGTGCAGATAATGGAAAGCTGGCTTGTGGAGTCTCAGAGGGAAGCAAAGACTATCAGGATCATTTATGTGATTTTCTTGTTGTCGTTAAGAATCTGTGGTTCTGGCCAACTTGGGCTGAAGAACTGCTGTGATTAGCAAGAGACTAGCACCACTGAAGTGAAACTTTGTCTTACTGGGACAATTTGATGCTGATTAGATAGAGATTAGATATTAGTGGTGATTAAGAAGAGGCCAGTATCCCTCTACCTGTCCCAAAAGTTCCAACTTCGCAGGCTTATCCTCAGCTCTGCAGCAACACCTTTGACAGCTGTTTCCCACTCGCAGCTACCATCTCCCATGGACCCCACAGATCTTCCGCTTTCTAACATTCTTTCCCAGCTCGTTGCTTTGACTCAGACCCCAACCCCAGCAGAAACCCCCTGCTAAACCAAGGACCACATTTCCCAAGTGGGATGAAGATGGACCCACATCTGTGCTGGTGTACCTGAGATCCATACCCCAGTCTCATCCCTGGCCCTATAGCAGGAAACCCGTTACAGTCTGCCTTTGCTCTCTGATCCCACCCCAAATGGAGCACAAATATCTACTCCCACAACCCTCCCTCTCCCAACCCATACCATTCTGTCGGCCTCCAACACCAGCAGGCATCCTCTGGGAACACACCAGCCAATCAGAAAAGGGAAACATGTAAGCTAACTGAGGATCCTCCCCAATCCCTCCTCCCTTCCAAATTCAGTGCCCCAGCCTTGTCCCTAGTGCTGCAACAGAACACCAGTTCCAGTCTTCCTTTTCCCCCTGCCCACATTTCCTGTTGTTCCCACAAACCATACCTCCTAGCCTCCCTTCCCTCATTTGTTGCTGTATCCCAGCCTCAAATCCAGAAGGCACCCCCTGTTAACCCATAGGTTATACCTGCCAGAAAACCAGGTAGACTGCCCTCAGGCCTTCTCTTCTTCCTCTGTTCCCCCAAATCCAATTTCCCATTCTCGTCCCCAGCTCTGCAGCAGAACTCTTGGCAGCCTTTTCCCACCCCCAGCTTCCAGTGCCTGTGGATCCCACAGGTGTTCTTTTTCTGATCTCCCTCACTCCCCTAACTCCTTGCTTTTTCCCAGCCCCCATCTCCAGCACACACATCCTGGAAATTCACAGACCATACCTGCCAGAAAACTAGGTAGTCTGCAACCAGACCTTTCCTTCTCTCTCTCTTCCTGAAGATCCAGTTCACCCAGTCTCATTCCCAGCTCTGTGGCAGATCACAGATCTTCTAATCCATGGCAGCTTTTCCCCACCTCCTGCTACCATCTCCAGTGGACCCCATATACCCTCCCCCTTCTAAGCTTTCTCTCCTGACTTGCTGCTTTTCCTCAGACCTCAACCCCAAAGGCCACTCTTCCCAGGGCACCAGGTAAGCTAAAGGTAGACCCATACCTCTCCCACTTCTCCAGAGATCCAAGCCCCTCCCTCAGTTTTATCCCCAGCTCTGTAGCAGGAAATCTGCTGTTGTCTCCCTTTACTCTTTGACCCCATACCCAAGGGATTACAAAGACTGTCTCCTCTAACCTTTCTTCCCTAACTCATTCCAGTATTCTTAGAATCTAACCACACCAGGCATTCCCTTTGAATACAGTAGCTGAACCAGCCAGGAAAACAGGTAACACATGGCCATCACACTATCCTAGAATCCAGGGAGGAAAGAACAAAAGAAAGCAAAGAAAAAAACGCCCAACCTACTAAGTCAAATCCAGAAATCAGCACCTAGATCTATAATCATCCAAATCCAGATGCCAGGACAATATGTTTCTACTAGAGCCCAGCTATCCTACCACAGAGGGCCCTGAATATTCAAACATAACTGAAGCACAAGGAAAAGAAAACTAAAAGCAATTATATGAAGATGATAGGGGTCCTTAAAGAGAAAATGAATAAATCCCTTAAAGAAATCCAGGAAAACACAAACAAAAAATGGAGGAAATTAATAATCACCTTAAAGAAATTAAGAAAAAACAATGCACAAGCAAACAGTTGAAGGAAATTAATAAAACTGTTCTAGACCTGAAAATAGAAACAGAATCAATAGAGAAATCATGAACAAGGAAATTTTAGAAATGTTTTAGACATTCAAAGAGGAAATCCAGATGAAAGCTTCACCAACAGAATACAAGAGATGGGATAGAGAATCACATGTGTTTAAGCTACTATAGAAGAAATGGATACATGGGTCAAAGAAAATGTTAAAAATAAAAATCTCCAGACACAAAACATCCAGGAAATCTGAGACACTATAAAAAGACTAAACCTAAGAATAATATGAATAGAGGAAGAAGAGATCCAGAAAGTATTTTCAATAAAATCAAAGAAGAAAATTGTCCTAATCTAAAGTAGAAGATCCTATAAAGGTACAAGAAGCCCACAAAACACTGAATAAATTAGACTATAGAAAAAGTTGCCTCATCACATAGTGATCAAAATTATTTCCCTCTAATATTCAAAAGGGCCTAGACAGATGTGCTGCAGATTCTAAGAGATCACAGATGTCATCCCAGATCACTATAGCCAGCAAAACTTTCTATTACCATAGAAGAACAAAACAATATTTTGCTTGATAAAGTCAAATGTAAACAATGTCTATTTATAAATCCAACCCTACAGAAGATGCTGGAAGGAAAACTCCAACCTAAGAGTATTATCTATAACCATGAAAACACAAAAAATAAATGATCTCACACCATCAAAATCAAAAGAAGGGTAAAACAGACACAATACACACACACACATACCAACATCAACAACAACATAACAGGAATCAGCAATCACTGATCACTAATCTCTCTCAATATCATCGGTCTCCATTCCCCCAATAAAAAGACAGAGTAGCAGAATGGATGTGAAAACAAAAATGATCCTTTTCTGCATCCATGAAACAAACCTGAACTTCAAGAGTAAACATTACCTCAGGGAAAATGGTTGGAAAAAGGATATTCCAAGCAAATGAACTAAAGAAGTAAGATGGGGCATCCATTTCAATTTCAAACCAAAACTAATCAAAAGAGATGGGGAAGAACACTACATACTCATCAAAGGAAAAATCCACCAAGATGAAATTTCAATTCTTAACATCTATGCCCTAAACACAAGGACCCCTAAATTTGTAAAAGAAACAATACTATAGTTTAAATCACATATTTGAACCTCACCACTGAGAGTGGGAGACTTCAATACTCTCATCAATGAACAGGCCTTCCAGACAAAACTAAACAGAGAAATACAAGAGCAAACAGATGTTATAATCCAAATGGACCTAACGGATAGTTACAGAACATTTCCCCTGAACAAAAAAGAGTATACCTTCTTCTCTACACATGTTGGAACTTTCTCCAAAATTGACCATATACTTGGGCACAAGACTATTCTGAACATATTCAAGAAAATTAAAATAACCCCTTGTGTCCTGCCAGGCCACCAGGAATATGAAGCTGGATATCAGCAACAGCAGAAAGTTTACAAATCTATAGAAATTGAGCATTTTTGTAATGAATGAAAGTTGGGTAAGTACAGAAATGAAATTAAACACTTTCTAGAATTCACTGAAAATGAATACACAGCATACCAAATTGTATGGAACACAATGAAAGCTGTCCAAAGAATATCCATAATACTAAGTACCTACATTAAAAAAAAAAATGAAGAGCTCTCATACCAGAAATTTACCAGCAACCTGAAAGCTCCAGAACAAAAAGAATTCAAAAAGCATGCCCAAGACTGGAGTAGATGGCAAGAAATACTCTAGCTTGCCAAGGATCCTATAGGAGGAACAGCAAATGGCTTTAAAACTCATGGAATGTGGCTCACCAGTCAGCACAGCTAGGATAGGTGTGCCTTGGCCAGCCATGGCCCAGAGGACTATTTCCTGAGGACTTCATGCTGTTACAGAGTTTTACTCTGCTTGCTGCCTTCACATCCTTCTTAATTTAAGAATTGTGTGAAAACTCTAAGTGGGCTTCTAACCCCTTCCTGAGCAGTATCTCTGGCGCTCATTATAATAGTGCTTGATCTTTTCTAGGCATCACTGCTGAAGCAGTGTAATGATTCAATCGACGCCCTAGGAAAGAACTTAGAAATGTAGACTTAGAAGCAATGACCACCATCCTTAGAAACATTTAGAAAAGTAGATTGTTAGTGAAGCTAGACTAAGATGTTTTTGCTAGTGGCTCTGATGTAGAAAAGCTTAGGGAACAATTTGAAGTTCAGAAAGGTATACTCTTAATAGTTCAGCCAGAAATGTTTTAAGGTCAGGAAACAAGAACAGTGGCAGCACTGGCTGACATGACTCTCACTGAGGCTGGACTGGTAATGAGTGAGTTCTTGTACCTCAACCTTCTGATATGATTTAATACAATTTGTTGATGAGTAGATATGCATTCTGAGGATTTAAAGTAGATATGACTGATTGTTTTTACGTAAAAGTTTAGATTTGTGATATTTTAAAAATTCTTATATATAATAAAATATTTGATCCTTTCTTTGTAGCCACTAATCTATAACATGTTCCTTAGTATGTATGTATGTAGATTCTTGAGAATAATTTGTTTTCTTTATCTGTACTATGTAATGATTTTTCATGTAAAGGTATTGGTAAGCATACTGTTTTTTCATAGACATTCACAAGAAGAAAAATAGAATGTAATCACATTGTAATTTTACACTACTTGAAATATTTTGTTGGGATATATAAGCTGTGGAAGAAAAAAATAAAATGTGTGTTGGAGCCTGCTATATCTACCAGGTATGTGTATATGTGTATATACATTCAATGTTTGAAGGTCTATATGTCTGTTGTCTGTCTGTCTATATGTATGTATTTGTATGTGTGAGGTTATTGGAGCCTAGTTTGTTTTATCCATTCAGTGTGTGTGTGTGTGTGTGTGTGTGTGTGTGTGTGTGTGTGTGTGTGTGAATTTTCTTTCTTACCTTTTCATTCTTGCCAGTCCCTAAGAGCTAAAATAGTTTTGAGTTTCTCAATGGATACAGGGAGTACCAGTCCCAATGAATCAAGCTTTGTTCTCAGAGAAAAGTCTGCTGAATGATTTCTCTAATCTCTGGCTGCTGCAGCAGCCCGCATCAGTTGCTCTCAGCAGTGACTCCTGAAAGCTTTATAATGCTGACTCTTGTCAGCTGCCATGAGCACTGACCCCAATGCCAACACCATAATCCCCTGCCTGCCTTGGTTTACCCCCTGGATGTCAAACCTGGACTTGGATACCTTTTACACAAACTGAGGGCTGAACTCAGTAAAGGAGAAACAAAGAGAACAATGCAAAGAATCAATTAAGCAAAGAGTTGGTTCTTTGAGAAAATCAATAGGATAAACAAACTCTTATCCAAACTAACTAAAAGGCAGAGAAAGAATATTCACAATAACAAAACCAGAAACAAAAGGGGGGATAGAACAAGGGATAATGAGGAGATCCAGGGAATCATAAGAACATATTTAAACTACATAAAAGATTGTGGGAAATCTAAAATAAATGGATATTTTCTAGGTACTTACCACTTACTGTAAGTTAAATCAAGATCAGATAAACATTTTAAATAAACCTATATTGCCTCACAAAATAAAAGCAGTCATTAAAATCTCAAAACAAACAAACCACCTAGGGCCAGATGGTCTTAGCTCAGATTTCTACAAGACTTTCAAAGAAGATCTAATATGAATATGCCTCAAACTATTCCATAAAACAGGGGAAAAAAAAGGAAAACTTCCCTACTCATTTTTGCCATAGTTACCCTGATACCTAAATTACATACAGACTTTAAAAAGAAAGAGAACTAAAGAGCAAGTTACTTTATGAACATAGATGCAAAAATACTCAATATAGTACTTGCAAACTAAATCCAAAAACGTATGGTAAAGATCATTTAACATGATCAAGTAGACTTCAATCCATACATGCAAGGGTGGCTCAATATATGAAGATCAGTAAATATAATCTACCACATAAGCAAACTAAAAGGAAAAAACTATGTAATCATCTCATTAGATTCAGAAAGGGCCTTTAACAAAATTCAACATCTTCGTGATAAAAGAACTGGAGAGTTTAAAGATAGGAGAGACAAACCTAGACATAATGAAAGCAATTTACAGCTAGCTTATAGTCAACATAAAATTAAGTGGAGAGAAAAGTAAAGCAATTTCACTAAAATCAGGAATAGAACAAGGGTATCCACTCTCTCAATATCTATTCAATATAGTATTTGAAATTTTAGCTAGAGCAATGCAACAACTGAAGATCAAAGTGATACAAATTGGAAAGGAAGAAGGCAAAGTATTGTTATTTACAGATGATTATAATAATATACATAAGTGACTCTAAAAATCCTCTAGGGACCTCTTACCATTGATAAACGCTTTCAGCAAATTAGCTGGATACAAAATTAACACATACACACACTCACACACACACACACTCAGCAGCCCTCCTATATACAAATGACAAATGGACTGAGAAAAAAATTAAGGAAACAACACATTTCACAAGAACCTCAAATAATATAAAAAATATCTTGTAGTAACTCTCCCCAAGAAAATGAAAGAATTGTATGATAAAAACTTAAAAACTTCAGGTCTTTGAAGAAAGGAGTTAAAGAAGATATCAGAGGATGGAACGATCTCCTATGCTCATACATCAGTGAGATTGACATAGTAAAAATGGCCATCCTACCAAAACCAATTCAGAGATGCAATAAAATTTTCATCAAAATTCCAAAACAATTATATACTGACCTTGATAGGACAATTCTCAATTTCATATGGAAAAACAAAAACCCCAGGATATCTAAAAGAGTTCTGAACAATAAAAGAACTTCTAGAGGTATTGCCATCCCTAATTTCAAGTTGTAAAACAAAGCTAGAGTAATAAAAACCTCGTGGTATCGGAATAAAAACAGATGTATTGATCAGTGGAACTGAATTGATGACTCAGGCATAAACACACATCTATGGACACATGATATTTCATTCAGAAGCGAGAAATATACAAAGGAAAAAAGAAAGCATCTTCACCAAATGATGCTGGTCAAACTGGATAGCTGCATATAGCAAAATACAAATAGATACATACCTACAACCTGCACAAAACTCATGTCCAAGTAGATCAAATACCTTAACATAAACCAGATATACTGAACCTGATAGAAGAGAAAGTGAAGAATATTCTTGAATGCATTGACCCAGGAGAAGAATTTCTCAACACAATACCAATAGCAGAGGCATTTAAGAACAGCAATTAATAAATGGAACCTCATGAAACTGAAAAGCTTCTGTAAGGAAAAAAAATCATTTGGACAAACCAGCAGCCTACAGAGTGGAAAAAGATTTTTTACCAATCCATATCCTACTGCAGATTAATATCCAAAATATATAAAGAACTCAAGAAACAAAATACCAAACAAATGAGCAATCCAATTTAAAAATAGGGTAGAGACTTAAACTGAGAGTTCTCAATAGAAGAAACTCAAATGGCTGAGAAACACTTAAAGAAATATTCACATCCTTAGCCATCAGAGAAATGCAAATCAAAACTAGATTAAGATTCTATTTTATACCCATCAGATTGGCTACAATCAAAACCACAAGTGACAGCTCATGCTGGTGAGGATATGGAGTAAGGGGAACACTCCTCAGCTGCTGGTAGGAGTGCAAACTTGTACAGACACTATGGATATCAACATGATGGTTCCTCCCAAAGTTCAAATCCATCAACATCAAGGCCCAGCTACATCACTCATGGGCATATACCCAAAGGAAGTTTCACCATACCACAAGGACATTTGCTCAACCATGTTCATTGTGGCTGTATTCAAAATAGTCAGAAACTGGAAACAAACAAGATGTCCTTCAACAGCGAAGAATAGATTTTAAAAATTGGTACATTTACATAATGGAGTATTACTCACCTATTTAAAAAAAATGGCACCATTAAAATTGTAGGCAAATGGATGGAACTAGAAAAAAAAATCATCCCAAGTGAAGTAACCTGAACCCAGAAAGATAAATATGGTGTGTACTCACTTATAAGTGTATATTAGCCATTAAGTAAGTGATAACTAGGCTACCACCCATCGATCCAGAGAGATTAGGTAAAAAGAAGTTAGGTGGGGATGCATGGATCTTCCTAGGAGGGATAAACAGCATAGATTATACAGGCATACTAGGAAAGGGTATAGTTGGAGAATGAAGGATCAGTTAAGGGAAGAGATGAGGCAGAGGAAGAGTGTGTCAGCACAGATGCAGAGGCTGCTGGAACTGGGGGTCTCTGAGGGGGAGGTATATGGAAACCTGATGCAGGTGAAATTGCCTAGAATCTATGAAGGTGATCCTAATGAGGATTCCAAGTAATGGGGGATATGTAGTCTCATCTGGTCATATCTTTTTTCCAGGTGGGGCTTCCAGTGGTGGGACAGTGTTACATTCAATTGAGTTGTTGCCCAAAGAGGTTCCATGGAAAGCCCCAAACAACCTGGCTATGGCTAAGTCACAAAACTGATGTCTACAAACTGAAATCAGAGCCCCTTTGCCAAGGACAACACTCACACAATTCATTGAACATGAAGAAGGGGAGCTTGTGTCTATATGAAGACTTTACCCCTCAGTTTTATTGTCTTTGGACTAGGAAGATACTCTATAGGCCACCAAAAGAGAAAACAGTATACTAAAGCAATGGTAGTACAGAACTTGAGAGGGTAGCCAATCAGTGTCTGCTTTGACCTAAGGTCAACTCCACAAGAAGGAGCCTATACCAGACATGCCTACCAAAATCAAGAGACTAGATATCCCAGAGACCTAAGGTAAAAATCATATAGTGCTGGTTTAAAAAAAAAGTATCAGTAAAGTGACTCTTAATACTATTTGACTACACTCATACATCAGTGTCTTATCCAGTCTTCATCATAGAGGTTTCCTCTGGCAGCAGATGGAAACAGACGTAGAAACCCACAGCCAGAGGTTACATGGAGAGAGAGTCTTAATTGAAAATCTCCATCAAATTCCAACACCAAGAGCCAGGAAATCCTATGGTGATTTAATAGCCATGGAGTATGGAGAACACTGGGAGAACAAGGCTTTTTGAATCAGCTAAACAAGGAACATGCAAGCTCACTGAAAGTGAAAAGGCAAGCCCAGGTCTATGTGGTTCTGCAACAGGTCCTCTGTGTATGTATTATATCTTCTAACTTAGGAGTGAATATGAGGCTCCTGACTGAAAACAAGTGGGGCTCTGATGCTTGTGCCTGCTCTTAAACTCTTTTGCTCCTGTTGGGTTGCTCTGTCCAACTTTGATATGATAGTTTTGCTTCATCTTATTATATTTTATTTTGTCATATTTGGTGGTTATCTCTTAGAAGCCTGTTATTTTATAATGATAGACAGAAAGGAAATAGATCTGGAGGGGAGGGTCAGGGAAAGAAACTGGGAGAAGTAGAGGGAAGAGAAACTATAATCAGGATAGATAGATAGATAGATAGATAGATAGATAGATAGATAGATAGATAGATAGATAGATAGATAGATAAACAGACAGACAGACAGACAGACGGACAGACAGACAGACAGACAGAGAAAATAACTTACTTTTGCTTTTATAAGAGTTCACAGTTGAGGGACTTTACAATTTTAGAGAAACCTTTATCTCTCCAAGAGATGTTGGGTATTTAAAAAAACTGAACTTTTAAAGCATTTGAATTTTTAAAAACTATGGGATGTTTAAAAGTTGGGAGGTTTTATATTATGATATTGATATTAGTATGAGACCTTGGAGATGAAAGGAAGAAAGGAAAGTAGCTTAATAAGTTATATAGCTTAGTGAGTTATATGTTTATGAGTCAAGTTGGCAAGAGATCATTTTTTTTTTCTGATTAGGTTTTGTCAACTTGATTCAAACCTAGACATCTGAGAAAGGGACAGGGGGCACAACTAAGGAAATTTATCCATTAAGACTGGCCTCTAAGCAGGTGTCTGTGGCATTTTCTTAATTTATGATTGATGTGGTAAGGCTCTGACCTTAGTGGGTAATGCTGAATGCTCGAGTGCTGAATGAGCTGAGAGAAAGAACCAGTAAGCAGCATTCCTCTCTTGACCTCTCTGTCAGCTCCTGCCTCCAGGTTCCTGCCCTGCTTGAGTTCTTGCCTTGATGTCCCTCAATGATAGACTGTAACACGGAAGTGGAAGCTGAAATAAATGCTTTCCTCCCCAAATTGCTCTTGGTTGTATTCTTATCACAGCAATAAAACCCTTAATGAAGACATCAAGATTCTCATACATCATGTTTTGACAGAAGGAAATAAGTCAGAACACTCTTGGTCCTTAAACACTGTCATCTCATCTCAGCACTGTGGAGGGTAGGTAGCCTGATATCACTGGTCTTTGTGATTGTAAAACTCTTTTCTTTCCCCTTTGAGTTCAAGACATCAGCCATTCTCTATCCAAATACAAGTTTCTTCTTCGGAATTGTGTATGTTGTGTGATGATCACTTGCTGGCCACATCCAGCTTGACTTCTGGGGTCTCTTTTTGATTGCCTTTGGTTTCAGCTAATATTGGCTCCTTGAAGGATCAGGGCCCTGCACCAACAGACCCATTCACCTTTTCATCTTTATTTTTGTTGATTCCTCCTTCTGGTCCAGGTACTCTTTTTTGTTTGGTTGGTTGGTGTTTTGTTTTGTTTTGTGCTGTTTTGTTTTGTTTTAATAATAATAATTTAAAAAAGAGGATCTATGTAACTCAGGCTGACCTTGAACCCTGATGTATTGCCTCTGCCTCCTGAATGTTGGCATTACTTAGCTTGGCTTTTTTCTTTTCTTTACAAAAATAATTTGTATATCTTAAGATTTATTTTGACATGTGTGTATGTGTGCATGTGCCTGTGTGAATATGTGTACATGAATGCAAGTGACCACAGAAGCCAGAGGAGGGTGTCAGGTCCCCAACTCGCATCTTCTGTGGGAGCAGCAAGTACTCCTAACCACAGAGCCATCTCTCCATCCCCTCAGCTCCTTTCTCTGGGCTTATAACTGCATTCCCACTCTGTAAAGGACCATGAACCTCTATCACAAGGATCTTTATTATATTCGTAGGCCTCATCACTATCTGACTGCTCCTTATCCAGCTTCTTGCCAATTTTGGCCTTCTAGGTTCATTTTATTACTTTCTAATTTCATGCAATCCTAGTTTCCCCAAAATAAATTACCCGGTGAGTTTATACTGCCTGTCTATTATTGGGGCCCCATTTTCACACCTATGAAAATGTCTTTTCAATGACCTATGATGTTTATGTATGCTAGTCTTCAAGAATTCCATGAGTTTCTCAACTCTTAAATGGGGTTTCACAAGTGAAAATGTGATTTATTTTTCCACCCATCCCTCTATTTTCATTCGCATGTTTGGAATCTCTATTCATAATTTATAATTTTAAAAGTTAGAGGTCAATTTTCTGGAAAATATGGAGCCAGGTTCAGAAGCAAATTCAACAATCAAGTATAATGCCATCCATATGTCAGTTCTAGAAAAAAAATGTTTTTCAAAATTACTGTAATTTTTCTGGGTTTTAGCCTGAACCAAGATGGTAACTGCATGTCTCTGTTCCTGCTAACTCACCAGAGAAATTAATGACCCCTGTCTTGGCCCTCACTCCCTATAGTGGGTGTCACCTGCCTGTCTCCACATTGTGTCTGCTACATTAGAAAAAAAAAAAAAAAAGCTTGGCTTAGGAAGTGACTCCTAAGTGCACCCCCTTCTAGCACACTATTTTAACATCTACTTCCCCATCTAGCATCCTCATGAATCTACAAATCTACATCCTACTTGACTGCCCCAGATGAGTTCTTGCCACATCTCTCCCCAATGCCATCACTTATTCTCTGACCCTCCTCCAGAAGCCCCAGACTCTTTTGACATGACCCCATGACCCTCCTCATGCCCATATCTTTCATACACTTGTTCTTAGAAAACAGTGTTGTGCTGTATGGTCTACAGACCCACAGCCCATTGAGAGCTGCTGATGGGTTCCAGTTTATTTTGTTGTCTTAAGAAAATGAAGACTTCTTACCAGGGACCAAGTTGCTGAAGTACCATCCACCCAAAAAATAAAGGATTGCATCAAACAGAATCATCCAGCACACCCAGCCAAATGTCATGCCCCCTGGCTCTGGAGCGCGGTACATGTTACCCCACTGGATCCCTGCCAGAGGAAAGAAGACAGAGTTACTTGGACTTATTCTTTAACTGTAGCTTTAATGAGAAAGTTGATTAATTCGAGAAGAGTCTCAAGTAAAACAAAAAGCAAGTTGATACAAAGCAATGCTCAGCTTTCAAGGGCATCACTAGCTTGTGTAATCTCACCTCGGTTTCGGAGGAACCCATAAGCAATCATGATTAGCAGCATGTCAAGCTCCGACTTCCCAAAACTCTCTGAAAGTCATTAGTACCTAGTTTTATTGATTCAACTAAAGAGCAATTTTATATTTATGGACACAAGAATTGTTTAATAAAACTTTAAGTAGTATAATACTCTGCTTGTGGAAAATGTATTAAATAATATATAAAAGGTCTATGGAGGAAAAGAATCATTTCTTATGTTTGTGATTTATTTCTGCATTATAATCTAAGTTGAGAGCATTATTCCTCTTTCTATCCAATGTGCCACTAGGTTAGAACCCAGCTTTAAAAAGTTTTAACCACTATATACTTGTTATCATTTAGACCAAAATAATCAATTAATTTAACTGTGATTTGATTTAATCAATTTTCTTCTCTATCTTCTCCAAGTTTTTACTTTAAAGATCTGTTGGAAGAAAATGAAGGGAAAACATTTAAGATCAAAGGACATTTTAACATATTTTATTGGGAATGTTGGATAAATCAGTACAAAGTGACTGACCATTGCAATAACATCCAATGTTAAGTTTTACCTATGGCTTTTATTTTGCTTTAATTCCAAAACACACCACAGAACAATATGAACATCTAAAACACATATGTTCTTACTTAAGAGTTTATGATAAAAATCTCAATGTAAGTATAAGGTACTGACACTACATTTTAAAATTATTTTAAGGGGCTGGAGATGTAACCCAGTTGGTAAATTTGACTGCCTCACACACACAAAGCACTAGGCTCAGCCCCCAACACTGTATAAACCAGTATGGTAGTGTATTCCTATGGTCCTAAGACTTGGGAGATTCTGGCAAGAGGACCCAGTGTTCAGGGTCATGCTCAGCTACATAGAGAGTTCAAATACAACCTGAGCTAGAGAATTTATTTAAAAATAAAAAGTATATATGCTGCATATAGGAATAAATATGTATAGAAAAAGGAGGTGATGGCCATGACCTTTTCTTTGTTAGACATAAGACCCAGGAATAATGAAGGAGTAGGAGAGGTGGTAAAGTCTCCAAACAGACAATAGTCTAGCACATAAAAGGTATATGCATACCACACTATTGCAAGAATCTGGAAGGCCAGTAGATTGAATGTGTACCATAGCAAGACCTATGCAGTAGCCTGGATCTACCACTACACTTGGATGGTATCTGAAGCAAGAAATGCTGAGATATGATTATTCTTGATTGTTCTCAGAACCATAATAACTAGGTAAGAGGAAGGTTTTCATCAGCAAAACCAAATGTCAGGATCTCTTTCCAAATTTATCACTTGGTAACAAGACTTACTCCTGGTTCAGTTGCTTGATAGCTATGTCTTTCCAAATTCTGCATGACAGAAAGCTATTTTCTGAAGAGGTCATCTTCTTACCTTCCTCCTGTCCTTCCAGAAATGTGATGAAAAAGACTCCTTGTCCAAAGGCTGTGGTTGAAAGCAAGCACTGCCATGATTGATGGAGGGAGGGGAAAACAGCCATTAATGTTTCATAGTGACCACTCAAAACCCACACTATCGAATTCTAAGATACTTCCCAATTCAGTGGTTCTAAGGATACCATTGCTTTGGGCAATGATTTAAATATCTGAGCCTGAAGGGATTAGCAGAGTGTCAGACTACTCTGAAAACCATGCTCACCGGCTTGTTTTAATGTTAAAATGAATCATTTCTGTTCACTGCAACATTCAAGGTGTCATAAATTCAATGCACTGAATACAGAAACATGGAACACAAAACAGTGGAAAATGAAATAGAGCAATTACTATTTCGTATTATTCAATGTATGCCTTGGAGCACTCTATGAGCAGGCTGATGCAATGTCTACACACTTCTACACTTGAAAGGGAGTGCATTAAAAGAAGCTGTTAGTTTATGTTCAGTAGAAGGGGATGGATGTCAAAAAAGGAAAACCACTGAAAAAGCATCATACCTTTAAAATACAATGGGCCCGATTTAGAAGTCATAACTAGCCAGAAAGCATTTGCGTGTACAAAACAAATGCTGCATGGATAGATGCCTGCGATTTAAGGACTGAAATACAAGCAAAAGTGACTGCATTGGAATGTTCACTCAGATCTTTAGTTCTTTATACGTTTATATCATTTAGGAGTTTATAAGCAGGAGATAGCAAGGGTCCCATTTGTATTAATTATTCTAGAAATAACTGATTAATTTTAACACAAATCTATTGCTTCTTAAGTTGCTGCAGGTGGGATATAGTCCAATCAAGATGATAAAAATTTATCAAGGGAACAGATAAAAATTGAATAGAACAATTTATCCTATGTATGTATGTCTGTATTAAGTATATTTGGCTACAAAAACAAAAAACAAACAACAAAAAAAGAGTAGGTGGGCCTGGTGTTGCTTGCCTATAATTGCTGCTACTTGGGAGCTGAGGCAGGAAAATTGCAAAACCTAAATGGGATACAGATCACAGATCGAGTTCAAGGCCAGATGGGGTAATTTAAGAGAAATCTTTCTCAAAAGAAAAATGTTTTTAAAAATAGTAGAGCACTTGTCAATTATATTTCAGTGACTAGATTCAATTCCCAGTGCCAGAAGAAAGGCAACAAACACAATACTGAGTTGTTACCTAATTGAAGTTGGAGAAATTAATTTAACTGCCATGCATGCATTTGCTCTGAGGCTCTAGATAAGCATAGAAGACATTCTCTATCCCAGGAATAATTGACACACTCATCTTTCAAGAATTCCATGATGAAAAGAGAATTTTCTAAAAAGCCTTTCTGGCTTGGGAGGTTTTTTGTTTGTTTGGTTTGGTTTGGTTTGGTTTTTTAGAATTTCATATGACTACTTTATCTACATAATTACTCCCACCCCTTCCCCCCTTCAATTCTTCTTGTGTCCCACCAAGTCCCTCTAAAATTCTTATTTAATTGTTGTTACACACACATTCACACACAAACTTGACACAGACTGACAAATATATATAAATACAGCTTATTGAGTCTATTTAGTTTTGCTCATATGTATATATGTTTAGTGCTGACTATTCAGGATCAAAAAAACCTACTAGAGACAATTTCTCTCTCCCAGCAGTTATTAACAGCTTGTCACTCTTCACCTAAGGGTGGCTAAGGGTGGAGCCTTGTGAGATTTCTTCTGGCTACCATCTCACGTCAACTGCAAGTGTCATTTGTTGTGTCTTGTTTAGGCAATCATATTGTTGAAATTTCAGGTACAGCTTCACTGTCATACGGACACCATCTCACAGCAGACTTCCTGATCCTCTGCTTCTTACAATCTTTCCAATCCCTCTTGCCCAGTGTTTCCTAAGCCTTAGATGTTGCCTTGTAGATGGCTCTACAAGAGACAGGGCATCATATGGTTTCCTATACCTTAACCAATTGTAGGTTTCTAAATACTTCTTAGAAATCCAGGGACTCAAAATGTTCCTCAGCTCCTCTCAAAGTGATTCTTGTCACCCCTCCAAACAGATTGTTATTTCAGGACATGGGCTGGCCCATTGGAAGAGGGGATGCAAACTGGTAGATACAACTTGAGGAACCTGATCTGATATTGATATGTTGACTCTCTTGACACAGACTGACTTTTCTACTATGTGTCAGGTACAGTGTCTGCCAGACAACAGTCAAGAAAGAATCTGTTGCTGTCTTCTACATATTTTATACTGCAGACTTGAAAGCAGTCTAACTCTTTTTCAGTGCATACATTTCAAATGGATGAGTGATTCTGACACTGCTAACGGAGAGATCTTTCCACTTAATGTGATGTAACTCATGATGCTTCAAGAAAAATGCTTATTTTTAACTTCACAAATAGCTCCAGAAATCTATTTCTTTCCATGCATGAAACAAAGAGAAGCCAAAGTTATATGTTTCCTTGAGGAGGATGCTGACTTCCCAGAATCCTCAGAGAGATCCCATTACAGAAAACTGACAATTCTTAATGGCCTGCCACTATATCACTGCAAGTCAATGAACCACCACTGTAGTTCTGCATCTGTGGGCAGAATACAGAGTAGAGACCTCAGATGCTCCATATAAGTCTGAACAAGACAGACTGGCAAGATGGGGATATGCCATGCTTAGAGGGTACCTATTGGTTTTACTGTGCATTTTTGCAGAGCCGCTTACTCACCAGAAGAGTCTGAATAGCGAAACTGAGTTGGTTATGTAGGACCAACAGGACCACATAGGGCAGGAAACTGATCATGTACCCCAGGCTGGTACACAGGGCTGCTGTATTAGCTTGGTTGAAAAACACACTTAGGAAGTAGCTCATCATGACAGCTGACACCCCAAAATCCAGCAAGTAAAGAAAAATGATGAAGGCATCACTGTGCATGAAGATGCCACTCATCTTCAGAATGACAGCAAGAGCAGCACTGCTCAGAGCCAGAGTGGCCATGTTCTCCAGGAACCAGGACAGGAAGTGGATGGTTGGATGCAGTCCCATCATCCGCATGTACTGTGAAAAGAAGGAGCCTGGGGTTATCACTGCAGTGGACACTCAGGAAAAGGGAGGTGAAGTGGCAAACAAGAACACCAGTGGAGAAATGAACCATTTGGTTTGCCAACCCAGCCCTGGGAAGGGCATTAAGAAAGTCACTTCCTTCTACTGTAATTCTCCCACAGAGCTGACATCATAGCCATTCTCTAT
The DNA here is from genome assembly GCF_000001635.26 of Mus musculus. Classification (NCBI taxonomy): domain Eukaryota; kingdom Metazoa; phylum Chordata; class Mammalia; order Rodentia; family Muridae; genus Mus; species Mus musculus. The sequence continues at coordinate 9,398,942 of NC_000077.6, read as the reverse complement.
GTTCTTGGAGAGAAACCCAAAGCTAATCAGCAAACAGTGTCACCAGTAAGAATGGTGGAGGAGAGAGATATGAACAGATGTCTGAGACCGTAGGCTTGGTTTACCAGTGTTTCATTATGTTTTCTGCTTGTGTGGAATGATTTGTTGTCATTCTCTTAGCTTTTGTTCTCCAGTTATTTCTGCAGCCTGTTTAGTAAAGGCAAAGAATGATGAAGGAGGAAAATGTTGAAGTGAAGCCCTGGCCAAAGTGGTCTTTACATGGCTACACAGTGCATATTACAAAGTTATCTTGGTGAAATTAATTAAATTCATTTCTCCACTAACCTACCATTTGTTCATATACCATATGGTGATAGTTTGGGAAATGGGTCTGGCTTCATGTGAGAGGAAGTTAAGGACTTATGAGGTGTAGTTACTTAGGAGGTACATTAGAGAACCCAGCAGTTGACACCCCTGTCTCCAGGCCCCTGTGTTCAGGGATCAAACCCATGTAGGGGAGGAAAAGAGACTTGCGTGAGTAGATTGCTGTATACAGGTAAGTGATGTGTAGAGTAGTCTCTATACCACTGATCATGTAGTCCCTCCACCTCAGTAACTGTTCAGTAATCAAACCATGCATCCCATCTCAACCTGCCTTCACTCTTCTGTGACGATCAATGGGCTGCCCCATCTTTACTGAATGCTCTTACAAACTCTCATTCTTGAAATCAGTCATCTGATGTTTTCAGGTTTTAATAATGTTGGGACAAAAAGCATATTAGAATTCCTTGTGTATAATCAGAACCAGAAATCAGAGTGGAAAGTGAAGATTTATAAAAAAAAAAAAAAAAAAAAATGCCAATGAGAAAGGATGGCTTGGTTTTAATCTCATGCAGTTTGCCTCAATAAGAAATTGATATTATCACACTTTGACAACCCTTCTGACTCCAATAGAAAACGATGTTCTTAGAAGGGAGACTCAGCTAGAGCCGAGGAAGGAGTTCCACAAAGGGAAGGAAGACTAAAGGGAGAGAGCGCAGGTGATCTACATGGAAGGCCACTCCCCAAATCCTCCCGTGATCCCACAGGCAATATGAAAGCCATTTACCTCTTCTATCTGGATCTCTCGCTCATACACCAGCTTCCGGACCATGCTGGCCACAGCTACCATCCAAGTCAACATCATAATCAGTGGGAAAAAGAAGCCGACATTGTTTAGGAACCTGTCAGGGTATAATTAATTCAATAAGTATCCAAGCTTGAGAAAGGTCAGGGGCAAGCCAAGTGAGTTGACTAGGGATCATGACTATAATAAGGTTTATAGCTCTATCCATTTTTGGTCATTTTTTTTCACAAGTTACAAGTCACCCTCAGAAGCAGTATCCCAAAAGGCTTGTAACTAAGACACTGCAGTTGTAATTGGCATCCTAGTTTACAAGTGTGCAGATATACAAAGGATACCATGCCAGAGTCATGGGACTTAAGGTGCCTCAGGTAGCCATTGTGTGATCTGACACAAGGTAGACAGAATAGGTCAGAGATATAAAACAGGTCATTGTCTCATGATTATAATTCTTCCCACTTAATTGAAGCTATTATGAACCTTTACTCAGTACTAAAACTTGATCACAGATAAACCTTTATAAAATATGTCTTAAATTGGCAAATTAACGTTTCTCACTCTTTCTATTCCCAACCTGTACTTTCCTATCTATTCTAACTGTACTCCACTTGTAAAGCACAATAGGGACATTGATGACAGTTGTGTCCTAAACCCAAAAAAAATTGGTAGGTTTTCTCCCTTTGTGACATCTCAACTTTGCTTGAAAGTTGTGGTCACTCCTTTAATCTTTTGTTTCAGCTTCCAGAACAACTCCGTACTCTCCACCAATGCTAGACTACTTTTTAAATACCTTAACTAACAACTTCCCCTTTACCTGCCTTTTTATATGGGCATTTCCGTTTGCACCATTGGGCAACTGCCAGACCCTCTATTCCCTACCCCTGGGTGAGCTCTAAACAATCAAGGTAATCATATTCAAACAAAGATCTGCTTAACACACAAGCAGTGTCACTTCATCTGTGGCACTTTCAATAACCACACGTAAAAGTCTCTGCTATTAAGGACACCAATCTAGGGGGTCAGGAGAGATAAAATAGCCACTAAGCATAAATCTGTCCCATGAGGTCAGATAGTAGTAAACAGTGGGAAAGGAAGCTGCAGTTTTGAGAAAGGATGCCATTCAGACTGGGCTAAGGTGGCACATCAATAGAGAAATACTTGAGAAAAGAGCAAATAAAAGATAGACATGAGTCACAGGGGAAATGCAAGAACACATGAAAAACCAAAAGTGTAAGGGCTGGTGATGAGGGCTGGCAAGGTGCTCATGACTCAGAAGATGCTGTCAGAGCGCCAGCCTGGCCAGATGCTATGGGGAGTTTTACACATCACAGTCAGTTCTGAAGTTTAGTTAATGAAGAAAAGAATACAGCAAAAAGTTTTAAGATCAAAAGAGGAGACAGAGAGAGAACACATTGAAACACAGATAATGAGTAGAGAGGCCTCTGGAAAGAGAGTAGAAGACCACAGCAGCTATGAAACTATCTAGACATGAGGCAAAGGGACCACTAAAGATATTGATCCTGGCCAGGTGGTGGTAGCACACACCTTTAATCTCAGCACTCAGGGGGCAAAAGCAGATCTCTGTGAGTTTGAGGCCAGCCTAGTCTAGTTCCAGGAGAGCCAAGACTTCAGAGAGAAACCCTGTCTCAAGAAAACAAAGAATATGTTAACCCTGAATACAAATGTCTGCTGGGTTCCTACTGTGATGGCCTCCTAAACCCAGCTCAGGCTTCTTCTAAGTCCTGGACTTCTTGTGAAGCTTGCTCAGCACGAGTCACGTGCAAGCCAAGAGAGTCTTAGTTCTCCACCCAGGAGAATGTGAACCTAAGATCCTTGGCCTTTGCTCTTGACAAGTCATATACTTGCTAATGAATGTGCAAATGAACATGAAAGTGAGGGAATTCATCTTTGTTTCTACCCCTTGGCAACATAAAACAACTCCTCTGAGCAGCTGACATCATGAGCCACGTGACATTTTTAGATTAAACTCAGGGATCGGCAATGCTGAGCAGCAAGTGCACCCTGTATGTGAGCAGTCAGAGTATAGCCTGTACAGCATTTGACTGCAGAGAACACAAAATTTCAGATTCCTGTTTCACGATCTCCTTGGTGAAGGTGGTTATTATTTTTGAAGTATTTTGAACAGGTAGAGGGCATGTATCATCTACCTGTGTATATATCTACCTATGCAGTCAACAACCATTAACTGTTCTTCAGGAATAATGCAATCTTGCACAAAGGAGATGATTCGAGGACCCAAAAGTAGAAAATAACCAATTCTGAATCTATTTGATGGGGAAGTAATTAAAAATGGTTCCTTGCTCATAAACCTCATCTTTGCCTGAGACACTGAAGGCAATGACATCTGAACTATGCTCCCGTGAGTACTGAGTCCAAATATAAACCAAGTATACTCAGCTAACCCCATAAAGTCATATGGGTCAGGATTCATGCTCTGCATCATGTGAACCATTGATTTTTTGTTAAAACGAATCCAAGAGAGACTCAGTATCACAGCAGCCTGAGTTCTTAGAGTAACTCTGTCAGCTTCTACAGCATATGAAATACCCCTTCCAGTGGCTGACCAAGGCTGTGTGAGAGAAAAGGATAGGATTTTTTAAGTGGAGATTGTAAGACATAGCTTTTTATCTGTTCCTGGGAATTAATCCAAGAACCAACAAGAAGGGGGAAAAAATGTACATTTGAGTTTTGTTAAAGGCTTGAAAGGAACATTTAAGTATTAGAAAAACAGGCTAAAACAGTGACATTCACATAGGACTCATCCATATTAAGTAGTTAAGAAAGATTTCAATAGCAATGCCTGTCCTTTGAAGATCGTATATACATCTTCAAGAACATACTCTCAGGGGAAAATAAGTACAACATTGCATGGTAAGTGGGCATCAAGCTGAACATTAAGGGGATAACATTCACAAAGGAGCATCTAGGATCTATTTCAAGGAAACAGACTAGAAAGATTTTTTTTAGGAGTCCACAAAAATAAATAGATAGATAGATAGATAGATAGATAGATAGATAGATAGATAGATAGATAGATAAAAACACTTTATCAATGGGCAGATGTTGAACATTCAGCTACCGAATTTGGGCTTAAACTGTAAATTTGGGGGTTGTTTGGATCCAATTATGTTTTTCAGTCTTCCTGTTTGGAATAGTAAAGTTTTGCTCTAATTACAGGAGCCCACAATTAGGAGACCTCAGACTTTTAAAAGTTGGACTGTGTTTTGTATAAGGATATGAACATGAAATCTTGGGGACAAGAATAAAGGATTATGCTTTAAAGGTACTGTGCTTGTGTGCCACAATAACAAGGAGCGCAGCATACTAGTTTTAAATGACACCTTGGCACATATGAGTCACCTGAGTCACCTGAGAAGGGGAATCTCAAAAATAAAATACTAATAAATGGAAGGTAAGATGGAACAGAAAGTTAGATTATTGAATTCCAGGAATTGGGGGATAATCTGACAGACAGATGGAAAGATAAGATAAAATGAAAAAGAGTAAAATAAGTAATTTATTGTATGGCACATTAGAGGGCACACATTTTTCATGCTCACAGATAGCACTAGGGAAGCCAGAAACAATGTTAAGTTTGCAGGTTTTAACCTTCTATGGAAGAGATTTATACCTATTTCACCCAGAAATCTACAATCAGATGCCACTAATAACCAGGGGAATTTTTTGCTATCTGTAGAGCCAAACCTCATCTGAATTCCTCAGGTTTATCCTAGACTCCTGTGCAATGTTTCTCAGCCAATAGATTCCATGCTCATAAAAGAGGTCCCATTAAATAGATAAAAGTCCCCTCTTAGTTTACTTCTTCACTATGCCTTTATCTTGTGCATTGTTTCTCAGTCCATAGAGCTCATTCTTATGGAAGAGGTTACAGGTACTTTGCAAAAGACATACACTTTGTAAAGGAGTTTCAACATAGACGTGCCTTAAGTTTTGCTGTGATAATTATCACATTTTCTCCAAAGTTGTATTGTGCTTTAGTATGTCAAAAACTATTCTCTGTCAGAGTCTAGAAGTTTGAAACAACACTGGCCAACTAAGTCATGCTGAACAGATTTCCTTCTTGCCTCACACAGATCATTCCTCTGCCAGCTGTAGCATTTGCAGCCCACCTCCTCATGACACAATCAAAGTCTATTTTTTTTACATATATTTAAAGTCATGGCAATCTGTGTCTTAACAGTAGAAAAGTCCCACCAACTCTCTCGTCTCTCTCGTCTAGCCCATCTCTGTGTCCCTGTGTCGGCTACCAATCCTACTTTCTACCAAGGACCACAGGTGTCCATGCTGGGATGAGACTCGTGTAGGTGATTTTCACTATCCTTCCTCCACTGTGAAGTCTCCAAACTTATCCTCACTCCTGTAGCAGCCCTCTTGCAGGATCCCCTCCTCCCATCCCACCTCTTTTAGAAGAGTAATACTAAAGAAAACCCAACTGGAAATGAAAACTTTAGGAAGTCAACAAAAACCCTCAGGGGTAAGCCTCACAAACAGATGATAAGATGTGGAAGATAGAAGAAATAGACAGTCAAAGAAGATGTTAAACTTAAAACAACTCAGACACAATACATCTAGGAAATATGGAACACTCTGAAAATACCAAGTCTACAAATAATAGGGATAGAAGGAGGAAAAGAAATCAGGGTCAACGTTATAGGAAATGTTTGTAACCAAATTAAAGAAGGAAATTTTCCCAATCTAAAGAGGTAAATGCTGGTCAAGATACAAGAAAGTATATACAGAACACCAAATAGAAAAGACAAGAAAAGAAATTCCCCATGACACATAACAATCAAAACACTACATCTACAGAACAAAGAAAGAAAATTTTAATTAATTGTATCTATAATTTAATTAAAATTAAAAATTTAAGAGCTACAATGAAAATAAAACCAAGTAACATATAAAGGCAGCCCCATTAGAATAACACTTGGCTATTCAAGAGAGAGCCTGAAAGTCAGAAGGGCCTGGAGATATGTACTACAAACTCCGAGAGACCATAGACACCAGCTCAGACTACAATACCAGGCAAAACTATTATCTAATCAACAGAGAAATAAAAACATTTATAGTTAAAATACATTTAAGCCATTTCTATCTACTAGTCCAGCAGTGCAGAGGATACCAGAAGGAAAAATTTGAGCTGAAGATGTAACCACACCCAAGAAGATACAAGAACAAATAATCCCAGAACAGAAAATCAAAGCATGTGAAGGAACCCACACCATAACAATAAAATTACAGTAATCAATAATTACTGCTCAGTGATATATCTCAATATTATTTGTCTCAATTTCCCTCCCAAATATTACATAGACTAACACATTGGATCAGAAAACAGGATCCATCTTTCTACTGCTAGCAAAAAGCATACTCATTAGCAAGGATTGACATCGTGCCAGGGTAAAAAGATAGAAAATGGTATTTTAAGCAAATGGACCCAAGAAGCAAACAGGTATAGCTATTAGACAGATAGAGAGATAGATAGAGAGATAGTTTGATAAATTAGATAGATAGATAGATAGATAGATAGATAGATAGATAGATAGATAGATAGATAGATGATAGAGATAAATAAAAAAGGACATGACATACTAATGATAGGAAAAACAGCAAGAGGATATTATCATTCTAACCATTTGTACACCAACCATGAAGATACCCACATTTGTAAAAGAAAAGCTACTATGGCTGAAATTATACGTTGACCCTCACACAGAACTAATCAGAAAGTTCTCAAAAGATGAAACACAAACAGCTGAGAAACACTTAAAGAAATGTTCAACAGCCTTAGCTGTCAAAGAAATGCAAATTAAAACTACTTTGAGATTTCCTTTTACCCCAATCAGAATGGTCAAGATCAATGAAACTAATTATAGTTCCTGCTGGTGAGGATGCGGGGCAAGAGGAACTTACTGATTGCTGGTGGGACCTCAAACTTGTACAGCTGCTATGGAAATCTGCATGATGATTTCTTAGAAAATTGGAAATTGATCTACCTCAAGATCCAGCTATACTACTCTTGGACATAAATCCAAAGGTCTCTACATTCTACCAGAGAGAGACTTGATCATTTGTGTTCATTGCTACTATAATTATAATAGCCAATAATTGCAAACAGCCTAGATGTCTGTCCATCAACTGATGAATGGATAGTAAAAATGTGATGTATACACAACAGAATATTATTCAGTTGTTAAGAACAATGAAAATATGAAATCAATAGTGAAATGACAGAGTTATAACAAAAGCATCCTGAATGAGGTAAGCCAGACTCCAAAAGACAAATACTGTATATTTTCTCACATATGTGAATGTTAGATTTTAAGCCTTCAATGTGTGTGCTACAATCTGAATAATCACGGAGGTTAGATATCTAGTAAGGGAGTGAAGGGGATGAGAGTGTCAATTAGAATATACTGTTACATCATCTATTGGATGGAACACAGGGCACCTAATGAAGGAGCTAGAGAAAGTACCCAAGGAACTAAAGGGGTCTGCAACACTATAGGAGGATGAACAATATGAACTAACCAGTACCCCCAGAGCTGAGTCTCTAGTTGCATATATAGCAGAGGATGGCCTAGTTGGCCATCAATGGGAGGAGAGGCCCTTGGTCATTTGAAAATCATATTCCCCAGTACAGGGGAATGCCAGGGCCAGGAAGCAGGAATGGGTGGGTTGGGGAGCAGGGTGGGGGAGGGTATAGGGGATTTTCAGGATAGCATTTGAAATGTAAATGAAGAAATATCTAATAAAAAAAGAATATACTGTTACAAAAAGAAGAGAGACCCATAACATGGGGACTAAATAGAGAAGGGGATGGGAAAGAAGGGTAAAGGAGCGACTTCAGGGAGGAAAACTGATGCTGAAAAACCATTTGAAAAGCCATATGGAAGTCTACTCCTGTAGAAGCTTCCTAAATATATACATAGATGAAAAGCACCTAGATGGAGTCAGCAAATAATAGAGGAGATAATTCCCTGACAGGACATCTTATGCCTACCTTAAGTTCCAGGAATGGGATATATGTTGAATCATTCACCAAAGGGACACCAAGGAAACCCTCAAATACCACAGGCTATTGCCAAGGCTATTGGTTGCTCTCAACAACCAGATAGTAAGGACAACACATACATATCTCATCAAACATGGAGAATTGAGCTTGCGCATAACCAGAAGAGTCACCTTACTGACTAACATTACTAGAATGTACTCTGCGTGCTGCCAGAGAAAAAAGGGAGTCATCTATATCCCCAGCTACCAACCCTCCAACCACATTGGGAAGCAGAAGCCTAATTAGCTTTAGCATGATGTGGCCTTTGTGTCACATCATGGAGTTGAGTAGGCCCAAACCTGATTTGGGTGTAGAGTAGCCCCATTTTTGCTTTGCTCTCTGAGATCTGTCTGGGTTGTGGGCAGAGATCTACAGTCCTTCATCTGGCTTGGGAATCTACAAGTGATAAAATGACTCCTAATGAAATAATGCTATAAACATAGGTTACTGCCTCAACACATGTCAAAGACGTTTTTCTTGTAGAAGATTGGAATTAACACAGAGACCCACAAATGGTCAATTTTGAAGCACTCATTCCTAACTGAGGTATCTTTATCAAGGCCCTCCCCTCAATATTCAAGGATCTATGCAGGAGAGGAAATAGACTTTTAAAAGCCAGAGGTGATGGATGGCTCTAAAATGTCTTCCATGCACAGCAGATATTGTGCACATACAAACTCACAGAGACAGTGGCAGTACATTAAAAGCCTGCACAAAGTCAGACTGGGTCCCAGCACTAAGATCAGTTAGCAGACACAAGCTTCAGAGAACAAAGAAGCTATGTGCAGTTCAAACCCACTGGCAAAGGAAGAACCCATTTTCTCCAGTAGAGTCTCCCGAAGCACATTAACTACACTTCAGGGCAGGCTGCATGCCCAGGAGCCCCTGGCCAACACAAAAAGAGCTAAATGGTATTTTTGTAGGTTTTTTTGCCTCATTTTGCTTTGTTAACACTTTTGTTTTGTTTTGTTTTGTTTTGTTTTGTTTTGTTTTGTTTTGTTTTGTTTTGTTTTGTTGTGTTGTGTTGTGTTGTGTTTTGTTTTGTTTTGTTTCGTTTTGTTTTGTTTTGGCTTGGCTTGGCTTGGTGTGGTTTAGTTTGGTTTGATTTTCATTTGGCTTTTTGCTTCCCATTTTTGTGACTTTGTAAGAAGTGTGTGTGTGTGTGTGTGTGTGTGTTTTGCCTTTCTTGTTTTTATTTTTGTCTTTATTGGTTCTAAAGAAAATTAGCTGATAAAAGTTAGGTAGATCGGGAGATAGGGAACATCTGAGAGAAATTAGGGAAAGGAAAACATGACCAAGTTATATTAGATAAAATTTTTTCAATAATTAAAAAAAGAGTAGAAAAGATTACGTTTATGATGAAGGAAAACACAGTTAATTACTAGGAGCAGACCCCAGTAGAGCTAGGCTTGGGTAGGTAAAGAGAGAACTACAGGGTTCGAAAGAAGACCTACTTTGGAAGTGGAGCCCATTTAACAACAAATGTTACTGGACACGTTCTGATGTCTGTCATGTACTACATCTCCAGTCAGACAGCACACATACTGAATTTGTGTTTTGATTTGATGCTCGGTTGTTCAGTGATAGTTATTTGCTTTGTGTAAGAAACCAGAAGAATCCTTAGGCCACATCTCCTATGTTGTTTTTTATCCTGATATCATTTTCTATGAATATAGTCAGGTCAAGTTAATTTTGTTATTGTTATTTCTTTCTAAAGAAAAATCTTTTGTTGTTTGTTTAATTTTTTGGTGGCAGAAGATTAGACTAAAGCTTTAAGAAGAAGAAAAATGTGACATATATGTCCATAGTGTTGTCTTTTGATTTTGTTTTGCAAGAAAAGTTGAACACTTTTAAAAATGAATAAAGGGGAAAAAATCCTGAAAAAGAAGAAAGCACTGATATAATAGCAACCAAAAGTGTATAATTAGGAAAAGAAACATATAATAAAACAGGAGAAACATTTAAGTAGCCACTAAGGCAAAGCAAGTTATAAAAGTCAAGGAAGTTGTCAAAAGAGGAAATGAAAGCTAAGGGTGTAGAATAGAGAACAAAGAAACAACTTCATTATTTCAGATCATTTTCTCTCCAGAATCTTAATAATGTGAAGGAATTCATATTTGAAATTCAAACACTATATTTGTCTACCAACCTGTACACTGGGAAGTAGCTTTTAAGATTACCTTCTGATTCTTGGCCCATGTTAGGACACAGCCTTGGGCGCTATGAGAAAGGCATACAAACTTAAAACTTTAAGTCTTCAAATCTCTGGGGCAGATAAACTTCCTTTATATATATATATACATATACATATACATATACATATACATATACATATACATATACATATACATATACATATACATATACATATACATATACATATACATACATATATATATATCAGCTTCAAGTATTTCTATAGCAACAGAGAATAGACTAATACAATCTGAAGTATTTTTCTCTATCTTACCTGCTCTTGATAATCATTTATTGACAAAGCTAACAATAAAAAAAGAACATAATAAAATCCGAATGACTAAGTCATCTCAGAAAGAGGTTTGGTCTCTTATCAGAAGAGCATGAATCAAACTAATACGCTGTAGCAGCGTTTGTGTATTTACCCCTCCTCTGAAGCCCACAGAAAAGCACTATAAATAGACTTCACACTCTAGAGTTAAACTCTCTCATGCATTTACGCCTATTTTAAAAGATACTCTGATCTTCGCAAGCATCAAATTGTCACCATTTCTTTTCTGCAAGTGGCATCTTATTGATTTACTTTTTAATAACTCTTCTTAACGGTGTGGTATGTACTACCTGCCTGTATTAGCACTGTGCAGAGTTCAAAGAAGAGAAAGTGATGTGGTGAGCATAATGAGTGAATTCCCACTATGAGAAGGAGCCACAGAGAAACCTGCTGCAGTCTTGTCACTCAGGATACAGAAGTTTGACTCAAATGTGAGTTGATGGCCTCATTTCGCACATCACCCTGGATGCTGCCTGTCCATTCTGCTACTTTGCCCATCTCCACCAGATTTACTATTCAGGACCAGCCCTTACCAAGCCTAGAACACAGTGGGCATAATCACCAAGACAAAGGCAGGAATGCCCTTGCATCTTGCCCTCTTACTCTCTTTCTTTCTCCTTCCCACTCCATTCTAGAGTAACAGTGAATAAACTTATATTCAGGTATTTGTAAACTTGCTATATCCTATGGCCCTCCTCAATATGATCACCTTGAGTGGTCTATAGCTTGTGGCCTTGCTGAAGGAGAGGGTAAGTAGAGATTATGTCAGTCCCATGACTCATGTGTGGGCTATAGGTACTGGCAAACTGTGTCAGCAATAAGCAAAGACATTTATTGACATTCTTCCTTCATCTTTCCTTTCATATTTTCCGTAATTCGCTGGGTAAATTCTCAGTGAAAGGCAGATACTATCTGTATCCACTGCTCTCTGAATCTAACACCATGTACAAACATCACACCCACCCTGAATTTCCTCATCATTAAGTAGAAGAACCATCCTACAATGAGAGCATTCCCCTGACAGAGTAAGCTGCCACATGGAGTGTCTGCTCTGCTCAGCATCCTGTGCCTTCATGGACCTGGGCTGTTTTCAAGCATGATGATCTACTATGCACAAACTAATGAGGTCGACAGAAGAGCAATTAGCATGCAATTCAAGAGGAAGAGATGATATTCAAAATTCAAATCACTGGCCTAACTCTCAAGGTCCTGGGATTAGCAAGTGGCAATGCCAAGACAGAAATGTGGCTTTTTAGTCCAATTATTTCTGCATTTCAGTGTGGGAATCTCAGTGGATCCCGGGATCTTAAATGTGATCATAAAAAGCAAGACTTGCCCCCCGGGTTAGTGTATATGCAAAGAGGTGGGTTTTGAGATGCCCCTAGGTCATCACAGTTCCCCTTATGCTACTGTTCTGGAATTTTCCAGTGTGTAGTAACCATTCTCCTTGCCACTCCCAAGTACCTTTCTTCTCCTAATGAGTTAAGAGTGTGTTACCTGGTATACAACCAGTGAGTGAAACCCACATCACATTCATAGTTATATCTCTTCTAAAGCCAAGAAAAATGTGTCGTACTGTAGGCTCAAGAAAAATCTTATTTTTTTTAAACAGAGGAATTTAAGAATAAGTATACTAGTAGATGAGGTCTTCAGGGACAGAGCATGTGGTGTTTCCATGTGAAGTTGTTTGGAAGTTTGCCTGGGAATAGCCTTCATTAAACAGAACTAAGCCATTTATTTCAAGACAACATCTCTGGGCTTTGAGGCACTACACATGCACCAAGTGCTGCTGTGATCACTGAACCATACCACACATGTCCAACCCCACCCACACACACACAAACACACATATCATGCTAGGAAGTGTCAGAAATCACAACTGGCAGGAGAAAAGAGTATCCCAATGACAAATACCTGCACAGGGAAAGCTTAATGAAGAAGCAACTAACAACCCACTAAAGAGCACGAAAATTCCCTTGAGTCTTTTGAGGAGGTAAGCTAAGTGAGTGCTAGTATCATCAGCTCCATCTATACGACTCTTAGAAAATAAATAGCATTGCATAAAGGGAAATGACAGGTTTACGGGAAGCATTACTGTGGTTGCTTTTGCGGGGGGTGGAGGGGAGGAATATGGAGAAACTGAAGATTTTCTGGGTGTTCAGCAAAACACATGCATACTATTTACTCTTCCCCCAAGATGTTTGGGGCATGAGCATGTGACAGTTACATAGTAGAAGAGTTTATTTCTTCTACTTCTGTGACAGGTATTACCATCAACCTGTCTTAGAGCCTCGCAGTGGGAAATGACAGGACCAGGGCAGAGAAGAGTGCTTCCATCAGCCCTGACTTCAGCGTGTCAGGAATGTTGATTCTCGTTGAGAATAAAGCAAGCAGAAAGTAGAGAAGAGCAGTGTCTATGGAAGTGACTTGCAGCAAACACAAGAAGAAACCATCAAAACAGACCAAATGAAAGGCCTGCTAGGGGTCTATATGAACCAATGAGGCAGACACAGGCATTTTCAACTCATCTGTATTGCCTCTCCTTTCTCCATGCTTCCCAAAACATCTGAAAGAGCACATGTATCAACTTCTAGTAGCCACAGCCCAGCCAGACCTGAAAAGGGCAAACTCTCACAATCACCTTGTATTGGGTCCCACCAGAGGGTACTATGGATTGATGGAGTCAAGCAGCAAAAAAGGACCGAATTAACAAATATTCTCTCTATCTAAAGGAATTCTATAGTGTTACTGTGGTTTTCATTTTTCTGAAAATGAGCACCCTGTCTTACTTGTCAAAGGCATACATCAATACTTGAAATCCTGTTTGTTTGTTTGTTTATTAAAACATACTATAGTTTCAATCATGAGACAACCTTAAAAAGTATTTTATGTCCTTTTTTAAGACTATTCTTGTGATAAGTACATATGTGTGGCTTTCATACAACCCCACCTATCCTGTCCATCTCTGCTGTTTCAAATCCCACTTCCTAGCCTATCCCTCTCAAAAACCATGGACTCTATGGACTGATGGCTCAAATGACATGAAAAGAGGAGCATGGACAGAGAGAGAAGGTGCTCAGTGAAGGCTGGAGATTATCAGCTGAAGAAGGTCTGGTCAGGGATGGAAGGCCACCTTTCTACCTGTACCTGAATCTTTCATTTGTTCAAGTCTCTTCTCCCTCAGTTATTCAGACACGATAACCAACCTTCTGTGTAACACATTCCTGGCGCTCCCTTATTAGATTGCTTTTATTGCCATATGGCTTTTAAAAGAAAAACAAAACAAAATAAAATGGATCATCTTCTGCCTTAATTCCTCAGCATCTATTGATCACTCTCTCTTCCCATCTATAACAAAACTCCTGAGGGCTGGGAACCAAGGTTCTAATTCTTTTACAGGCACTTAGAAACCATTTGTCAAAAAAAAAAATGAAAAAACAAAAAATACTGATTCCTAATGTTTCCCCTCAGGTGAGTAGAAGCATCTCAGCCTTCATTTTACATCTGTCCCCTTAACTTTGCGGTCAGACATCTGCTTAACTCTACATGTAGGAAGATTTAGCACTCAGAATACTTGTTTAAGAACTGATGACATGCAACCTCTCTTATCCCATTTCACGGCCGAAGGTACAAAAACAAGAGTAACTGGAGCATCTTACAACCAGTTTTTACTATGCCCCATTCCAGACTCCCCTAAAAGCACCCTGGCATTTCCAGCCTCTATCCTAAAGCAGCAGTCTACTTAAAATCCAAGAGCAGAAAAGGTTCACAGACAGCAAGCACAGCTTTGTTGATGCCAGGATAAGATCACCAGGCAAAAAGAATAACCATTTCATGGGAACTGATTTGTCCCATTAGCAATATGGGCTTCTTTGAGCAACTTGCTCAACCAAACCTTAAGTAATAGTCAACTAGACCATACCTTAGCCAACACTGCCTAATCATACATACCTCTCAATAATTGTCCCTGATCTTCCTCTATTTCATCCTAAAACTTATGTCAGTGCCCCAAAGATATGACTATAATAAAATGCTAATAACCTATTTTCACTGAGTGCCCATTTTGATTAAATCCTTCCCTGATTTTCAGTATTACTATTGCTGACTTACTATGCGCTACATACCTGGACTGAACTCAGGACCTCCTAGCCCAGGACTCTGGTTATAATTCTTTCCTTATACCTGACAGGTAACAACATCAACTGCTCAAACCCATCCACGCTCCCATTCCACCCATATCATCTGCAGCTATACAGATTACTGTGCTAAGCTCCTCGGTCTCCCCTCCTCCTATCATGCCCCTTGGTGCACTCTTCTCTTCTGACTCTACACACACCAGGCCATGCTCATCAAATGGCTTTTCTATTAGCTGGGCCTCTGGTCAGGAATACACCTTCTACCACATTTCTGCTCCCTTCCAAGTTTCTGCTAACATTATCTTCCTAGCATGATACACCCCCACCACGCTGGCTAACGCAGCTCACACTTCTGACCTCCCACCTCACTTCTGCTGAACACCACAGCAGTGATTGTCATTAAAATTCAGTTCACAGTTCCCCCTTATTGCATTTCACACTTCCCTGAACTGTTGGTGCCCCAGAGCAGGGATTTTTTTTCACCTGTTCATTCCACTGACTCACCTCAAACCTAGAGACTGACAAATAGCACATAAATGTCATTGAATACATTAATAAATTCATGAATATGTAACTCATTCAGTGAGCAGCAGGGAACTCCTAAAACTTATTGAACAAGTATGCTTTAGGAGTTTTACTTGGGTGGCTGAGTTCTTGAAAGATCTCAGACTATCTCAGTCACTGCAGACACACTGGGCCTCTAACGTGGGGCATCGTGAAACTAAATGATAAGGAAGGATGCATCATAAGGAGGGTCACCAGGATTTCAATATTCCAGAGAAGGAAAGATGCCTTAGCTGCTTCAAGCAAGTAAAATGACTGGGCCTGAGGAACTGCATAATGGTATCCCAAAGAGCAGCTGGAGAAAAGTGACCTTGTGGCATCAAAGTCACACACAAACATCCACTAAGTCCAGATTTCCAATGGCCAGGTTTCTCATGATCATAAACTCATCTCCAGTGGGTAGAAAGAGTGTGTCTTTGCCTACTATCTTAGTTAGGGTTTTACTGCTGTGAACAGACACCATGACCAATGCAAATCTTATAAAAAACAACATTTAATTGGGGCTGGCTTACAAGTCCAGAGGTTCAGTCCATTATCACCAAGGTGGGAGCATGGCAGTATTCAGGCAGGCATGGTGCAGGCAGAGCTGAGAATTCTACATCTTCATCCAAAGGCTGCTAGTGGAAGACTGACTTCCAGGCAACTAGGGTGAGGATCTTATGCCCACACCCACAGTGACACACCCATTCCAACCAGGTCACACCTATTCCAACAAGGCCACACCTCCAGATAATGCCACTCCCTGGTCCAAGGATATACAAACCATCACATTCCACTCCCTGGTCCCCATAGACTTTTTCAAAAAACATGAGTCTATGGTGGCCATACTTAAACAAGCATAATGCAAAATGCATTTAGTCCAACTTTCAAAGTCCTCATAGTCTATAGTAGTCTCAACAATGTCAAAAGTCCAAAGTTCAAGGTCTCTTCTGAGATTCATTCAACTAATTAACTGTAATCCCCAAAGCAAGGCAGGAAACCAGCTGGGCAAACTCCAATCTCTGCATTTCCATGGCTGATATCAAAGCAGTCTTCAGATCTCCACTCCTTTTTCATCTTTGTTGACTGCAACAAATTGCTTTCTCCTGGGCTGATTCCACTCCCTATTAGCAGCTTTCCTCAGCATGTATCCCATGGCTCTGGCATCTTTAACAGCTTTGAGTCTCCAAGGCAATTTCAATGTTACAGCTTCTTGTTTCAGTGTCTGGGATTCCACTTGATCTTTTGGACTCCTCCTAAGGGCTGGCATCACTTCTACAGCTCTGCCCTCTCTAGCACTCTAAGCTCAGGTTGATCCGATCCACTCCACTACAGCTACTGTTCTTGGTGATCAGCCCATGGTACTGTTATCTCCAATACACTGGGGTGTTCCACTCCAACTAGGCTTCAACAATAGCCTCTCATAGGCTCTCTTCATGGTGCCAATCCTCAAATCCTTTGCATGACCCCTTCAGTCCTGGGCCATCAAATACAGCTGAGGCTATACCTTTTCCAATGGCCTTCCATGACCTCTCACAGTGCCAAGCCTCAGCTGTTCTTCATGACACCTTCATGCCTTCAAAACCAGTACCACCTGGGTGATTCTTATACATTACCAAGTTCAGCTGCAGCACAAGGTACAACCTTGGCTATCTCTGGAACACAGCTTCTTTGTGCTCCCAGAAAACACTTCCCAGAAGATTTCACCTCAGTGATGCTGGTCTCTTCATAATCACTGCTAATTTCTTAGCTCCAGCTAACCAGCATCAATTGTCCCAGTAGTTCCTTCCATTCTTAACTCTAGAGCCAGAGCCACATGGCTGAAGCTGCCGAGTACTGCTGCTGGCAGGAATTAGAACATGACCCATTGTACTATTACATTGTCACTGACTTTCTGTTTTCCAAATCCTCCACTGCCTAAGCTTGGCTATCCTGGATCTTGCTCTGTAGATTGGCCTTGAATACAGAAATCAGCATGCCAGTCTCCTGGGATTAAAGGTGTGTACCACCATGTCTGGATCTAAATTTAGCTGGGTAGGATCTTGCCCCAAGGTCCCACTCCTTTAATCTGTTATCTCCTAGAACACAAGATTTTGCTCCATTTCACTTCCTGGTACTCCTTTAATACTCAAACCATATAATTTATATTTTTCCTTTCTAAGCTTGCTATGCTTGTTCAAACTTCTCTTCATAAGACTTAACCAGAGAACAAAGTCTCTGCTGGGCTTTTTTGAAACTTCCTTTGACAATGCAAAAAATCTGAGTCTCATCACCTTAGTCTCACGCAGACTTTTCAGACAAGGGCAAAAAGTAGCCACATTCTTCACCAAAATACCACAAAAACAGTCTTTATGCCACATACTGAAATTCTTCTCCTTTGAAATCTCTTGGGCCAGGTCAACACAGTTCAAATTACTCCCAGCAACAAAGTCTTCCATACTTCTACTAGGATGATCCATTAAGCCCCATTTAAAGCATTCCAAATCCAAAGTGCAAAAATCCACATTCTTTCAAATAAAAGCATGGTCAGGCCCATCACAGCAATACCCCACTCCTGGTACCAACTTCTGTCTTAGTTAGGGTTTTACTGCTGTGAACAGACACCATGACCAAGGCAAATCTTATAAAAAAACAACATTTAATTGGGACTGGCTTACAAGTCCAGAGGTTCAGTCCATTATCATCAAGGTGGAAGCATGGCAGTTTCCAGGCAGGCATGGCACAGGCATAGCTGAGAGTTCTACATCTTCATTCAAAGGCTGCTAGTGGAAGACTGATTTCCAGGCAACTGGGGTGAGAGTCTTAAGCCCATACCCACAGTGACACACCTATTCCAACCAAGTCACACCTATTCCATCAAGGCCACATCTCCAGTCCAAGGATATACAAACTATCACACCTACCTTCCTCAATGCTTCCTCCACAGCCCTTCCAGATTGCTAAGAAGTAGAAACCAAGGCTGCCTCCATCTTTTCATGAACACATTTGCTAATGTGGGCATCATTATTCTCAGAGAATACTCTGACCAAGGAGGACCATGTCACCTGTGGCTTAGCCTATGAACCAAACTGGAGGTAACATGTATTTTCCCACCGACATACACATTGCCCCCAATTGTATACATAGTGTTCATAACATATTCTGGAAACTAAAGGAGACTATTATATGGGCTTTTAAAAATTCACCTTATTTCTTACATTTTTTTTTAGCATTTGAATTTAAATGGAACATTTGAGCATGACACCTAGCCAATAACAACAGTATTCTTGAATGTAGCTTACTTCCAGTATAAAATACTTTAGAATCATTTTTGAAATGTTGAGATATTCAAAGTAAAAATTAACATTACTTTGAAAAGATAATCTTTCATTTTACAAAAATAAATAAATAAACAAACAAATAAATAAATAAATAAAAGGGGTTTACCTGTCTTATCAACCATTTGCCTAGTATTACCATTCCTGAGGGGAAATGGGTCTCTCTCCCCCCCCCCCATTTCCTGTGTGTGTGTGTCCCTTCCCTTTGATCTCTTCATCACACTAAGATGCCCCAAGACAAACTTAATCAAGCTGCCTTCTGGCCCTATCATCCAGCCTTCATCCTATCACCATAACACATGCATCTCATAATAGCACCACCATCAACAATGTACTGATGAGCTGTAATGGATGAGCCATGTCTCCATGCAAAAAGGAGGGGACAAAAAAAATCAACTCTTTTGTTCTCATAGAGGGGCCACCAATCAGCTGGAGACAAAGCCTGACTTCAGAGGTCAGAGGTACAGCACCCATCATCATGTGCAGGTTCATTGAAAGATCTGTTCTCAGGACTAGCCTCACTGCAATTATCCCTTAATAATACTCTGCTCATCCACTCAATTCCTTCTTTGTTTTAAAAGGAGCCAGTAATAATCCCATCAGAGACAGTGTGCAGGGAGAGCAAAAGACCCATGCCTTTTGTTACCCAGGTCAGATGCAGGAACAGGTGCTTATGAGAACAGCACCCATCATGAGGAAGGCAGGAAGCAAGGCTGTTGCTGCAGCCTCTGGTAGGGTAATTCAACCTCTTTAGAACACTTTGTGGTCTGACTACACTCAGGTGTGCTTGAAAATGGTTGACTTCACTGAGCCTCAGCACACCAGAGCCTTTGCTCTGGCTACAAAGCATTCCCTGCCTGGCTTACCTCATCAGCTGATTCAGCTTTAAATAGTACTTCCTGATATATCCAGCGATTTTGCCAAATCACACAATTTAACTACACACACACCCAGATTGCTAGCAGTAGACATAAGACAGAGGACTCGTGCAACTCTTAACCATCCTAAATGGTACAAAGCACCCAACCTTTTTTTTTTTTTTTTTTTTTAAAGGCCAAAGAAAGAATCGGCTTCCTCAGGTGTAAAACGGTGGAACTGAGAACCAAACTTTCATCGTCCTCCTGACAATGTTCATCAAGTGTATTCTGACTTGTTGACAGCTATAGAAGTCTGACAGTCAGGTTTAAAACTACACTTAGCTGCATTAAGTGGCCTCTGAATTTCTACAGTGCATTATTTGCAGAAATCCTCCCCAGATATACCAAATCAACAAAGAAAGTAGGAGAAACACACATAGACTATTTGATTACAATCCTATATGTGTTAAATCATCCCAACCCTACTACCTGCCTACACTCACATAGATTCCCTCCACTCACATAGATTCTGTGGAATATAGGGCGCAAAGTTAACTCATGCTTTGCTTGGAGAAATTTCTGGTTGAAGATTTTCTTTCTGTGGAAATAGTTATATAGTTGAAACAGGATAGACTATAGCTCAGTCATTGCATTCTGCACAAACAATTTAAGGAGAGAGAGAGAGAGGAATCTTAAGAAATTAGAAACAGACATTATAAATTGTACTTTCCAATGGCAATAAAGAAGATCAAAGTTTTTTTTCTTTACTCTGTTTTCTAAATGCAGAATTTCTCTACTGGTATGTAGATACTAGAGGAAAACATGGGTAAACACAGATACTCACAAGTCACTGGTATGGCATGGGTAGGGTGCTGCCTGTGCCTGTGTGGTTGGCTCCAGGGATTCCTGCCCAGTCTGTACCACAATGATGGCTCTCTCAATCATGTCTTGAAGTGGGACAAAAATGTAGTTATATTTGAATCCGCCGGCTGGTAGATTCTGAGGATGAAACTTCCAGGAAGGATTTTTTATCATGTCTGTCCTCATGCTGTATAAGACATTGGTCCGGATTGTATATGTGACGTGGGGTGGCAATTTGTGAGGTGCTGATCTAATGTGTCTATGTCTCAAGGAACTGTTGAATATAATACCTGGTAACAGGAAAGAAAAAGATGTCATACAACTCATAGATGTGACACACAGAATGGACAAGAATCTGAGCAGGGCCTGGAATTCTGCATAGTCTTCCACTCCTGTAGTAGGTGAATGCAAGCCCAGGGAGGCAAGCAAACAGGCTACTCTGAGCCATAGGTAATTGAAGCAAGAGCCTGTAATTCACAGTTCAAGGCACCTTCCCAGTTTACAAAAGAAAGTGTGGTGTTATCACAAACAAAAAGACTTTTTTCATTTCACATTTTGAATAGACTTGAAAATTTACTTAGAGTAGATTAGATAATCAGGCATTGTCACCCTGGGATGACAAATCCAGCTGGCTGCACAGAATATGTATCTTTGGGTACTTATCACTTGTAGCTTAAAAGAAAGACGCTGCTCTCTGCTACAAAGATAATCTGTATTAAATGCAGAAAGATTATTATAAGCTGAGTTATGTTCCCTCAAAATTCAAACCCCTGGAGGTCAGAATGTGCTCATCTTAGGAGAAAGAATCATGTGTGTGTGTGTGTGTGTGTGTGTGTGTGTGTGTGTGTGTGTGTGTGTTTAATATATGTCTTTGTGTGTGTGTGTGTGTGTGTGTGTCTGTATCTGTGTGTGTGTGTTTATGTGAATGTGTGTATATGACTTGTTAATATATGTCATGGGTGCTGTGTGGATATGTAAGCTTAATGTATGTCTTTGTATATGTGTGTATAAGATTGTCTGTGTGTCAAAGAATAAACAGGCTGAGAAAGAAATTAGGGAAACAACACCCTTCTCAATGGACACAAATAATATAAAATATCTTGGTGTGACTCTAACTAAGGAAGTGAAAGATCTGTATGATAAGAACTTCAAGTCTCTGAAGAAAGAAATTAAAGATCTCAGAAGATGGAAAGATCTCCCATGCTCATGGATTGGCAAGATCAACATTGTAAAAATGGCTATCTTGCCAAAAGCAATCTAGAGATTCAAAGCAATCCCCATCAAAATTCCAACTCAATTCTTCAAATAACTAGAAAGAGCAATCTGCAAATTCATCTGGAATAACAAAAAACCTAGGATAGCAATAACTCTTCTCAAGGATAAAAGAACCTCTGGTGGAATCACCATGCCTGACCTAAAGCTTTACTACAGAGCAATTGTGATAAAAATTGCATGGTACTGGTATAGTGACAGACAAGTAGACCAATGGAATAGAATTGAAGACCCAGAAATGAACCCACACACCTATGGTCACTTGATCTTTGACAAGGGAGCTAAAACCATCCAGTGGAAGAAAGACAGCATTTTCAACAAATGGTGCTGGCACAACTGGTGGTTATCATGTAGAAGAATATGAATCAATCCATTCCTATCTCCTTGTACTAAGGTCAAATCTAAGTGGATCAAGGAACTTCACATAAAACCAGAGACACTGAACTTATAGAGGAGAAAGTGGGGAAAAGCCTCAAAGATATGGGCACAGGGGAAAAATTCCTGAATAGAACAGCAATGACTTGTGCTGTAAGATCGAGAATTGATAAATGGGACCTCATGAAACTGCAAAGCTTCTGCAAGGCAAAAGACACCGTCAATAAGACAAAAAGGCCATCAACAGATTGGGAGAGGATCTTTACCTATCCTAAATCAGATAGGGGACTAATATCCAATATATATAAAGAACTCAAGAAGGTGGACTCCAGGAAATCAAATAACCCCACTAAAAAATGGGGCTCAGAGCTAAACAAAGAATTCTCACCTGTGGAATACCGAATGGCTGAGAAGCACCTGAAAAAATGTTCAGCATCCTAAATCATCAGAGAAATGCAAATCAAAACAACCCTGAGATTCCATCTCACACCAGTCAGAATGTCTAAGATCAAAAATTCAGGTGACAGCAGATGCTGGTGAGGATGTGGAGAAAGAGGAACACTCCTCTATTGTTGGTGGGATTGCAGGCTTGTACAACCACTCTGGAAATCAGTCTGGCAGTTCCTCCGAAAATTGGACATAGTACTACCGGAGGATCCCGCAATACCTCTTCTGGGCATATATCCAGAAGATGTCCCAACCGGTAAGAAGGATACATGCTCCCCTATGTTCATAGCAGCCTTATTTATAGTAGCCAGAAGCTGGAAAGAACCCAGATGCCCCTCAACAGAGGAATGGATACCAAAAAAAATGTGGTACATTTACACAATGGAGTACTACTCAGCTATTAAAAGGAATGAATTTATGAAATTCCTAGGCAAATGGTTGGACCTGGGGGGCATCATCCTGAGTGAGGTAACACAATCACAAAAGAACTCAAATGATATGTACTCACTGATAAGTGGATATTAGCCCAGAAACTTAGTATACCTGAGATATAAGATACAATTTGCAAAACACATGAAACTCAAGAAGAACGAAGACCAAAGTGTGGACACTTTGCCCCTTCTTAGAATTGGGAACAATCACCCATGGAAGGAGTTACAGAGACAAAGTTTGGAGCTGAGACAAAAGGATGGACCATCTAGAGACTGCCATATCCAGGGACCCATCCCATAATTAGCCTCCAAACGATGACACCATTGCATACACTAGCAAGATTTTGCTGAAAGGACCCTGATATAGCTGTCTCTTGTGAGACTAGGCCGGGGCCTAGCAAACACATAAGTGGATGCTCACAGTCAGCTATTGGATGGAGCACAGGGCCCCCAATGGAGGAGCTAGAGAAAGTACCCAAGGAGCTAAAGAGATCTGCAACCCTGTAGGTACAACAACATTATGAACTAACCAGTACCCCGGAGCTCTTGACTCTAGCTGCATATGTATCAAAAGATGGCCTAGTCGGCCATCACTGGAAAGAGAGGCCCATTGGACATGCAAACTTTATATGCCCCAGTACAGGGGAATGCCAGGGCCAAAAAGTGGGAATGGGTGGATAGGGGAATCTGGGGGAGGGCATGGGGGGACTTTTGGGCTAGCATTGGAAATGTAATTGAGGAAAATACGTAATAATAATAAAAAAAGGAATTTCTTACCCACAACAGGAAAAAAAAAAAAAAAGATTGTCTGTGTGTATATCTGGTTACCAAATGTATTTATGTGTGCCTGTGTGTTACTGTTTGTGTGTGTCTGATTACTGTATGTATTTGTATGTATGCATTCATGCATGTGTGTGTGTGTGTGTGTGTGTGTGTGTGTGTGTGTGTGTGTGCGCGCATGTACATTCATGTGGAGGCCAAAGGGAACATCAGGCGTCTTTTTCCACTATCCCTCTCCTAAGCCATTGAGACATGGTCTCTCTCTGAACCTGGAACTAGTCTGGTAGTCAAAAGGCCTCAGCAACACTATCTTTGCAGCCACAATACTGGACTTGCTCTTATATATGTAGCCACAGCTTGTCTCTTTGTTTGTTTGTTTGTTTGTTTGTTTGTTTGTTTGTAACCTCCCCCAAGCCTGAAGCAGGCTGAGCCAGACCTTGACCTTTTCTGCCACTAAGGAGATTACCTAAAATGGAGCCTTCCTAGATCACTCTATTGTTCAGCCACTGTTGCTGTTCCTCTTCAAAATACTGCTACCTGCTGGGAGCTATTCTGGAGACCACACCCTATCCTGCACTTGCAGCTGGTTCCAGGCTCCAAGGATGAATTGGCGGGAATGCCCCCCCCCCATAAGCGCATTTGCCATAAAACAGTTGAGCCTTGATCAGGAACCTTGTCTTGGCTCCATTTATCTCTCGTCTGCCTAGTTCCCCTCTCTTTTCAGCCCCGGTTTGCCTCCCAGGTGAAACCCAGTTCATGTGAGCCATGGGTCGGTTTCCAACATTTGTTTGTTTTAATACTGGTACTGTGGATTTGAACTTAAATCCTCAAGCTTGCACAACAATCTTTTATCTACAGAGCTATCCTTTTCCCACCCAGGAAAATTATACCTTGAAATATATTGTCATGTTAAAAAGATGCTGGCAGAGTAGGCCTTAATTCAACATGATTGTATCCTATGAAAAGGGATCATTTGGCAGATATATGCATAGATTATATAAAGAAATTTCAGGAGGAAACATGCATCAATAAGCCAATACACACCCACAGAAGATCCTAACAGCCATCCAAGGAAACCAGTGGATACCTTGATTTTAGACTTCTAGTCTGCAGAACTATAATGTAACAAGTGTCTGCTGGGTTTCCAGGCTGAACTTGGTAGTGGTTTGCTACAGGATTCCTGCATCCCTAGCAAACTTATCTCAAACCCCAATAAACTCTCTGGAGTTGGACATATGGTCTAGCAATGATGCATGTACTGAATTTGCACAAGGTCCTACCTTAAATCACACAGCAACAAAATAATCACATGTTTGCTCAAAACGAATATAAGGATGCATCACATTTATGCTGGCTAGGTGAGCAACTGATAATGGAATCTAACTGGCCATTGTCTTATTTTCTTTACTGCTTCAGAGCATCAAGATACTGTGATTAAAAAAAAAAAAGTGACGGAGGAAATTTGAGTACAGTGCTTCTCATGTGAGATTTCACCATAAAATGAAGTGAAAACAGTAAAGTCAGACATAGCAGGTAGTGGTGCCTTGGGATTTGGAACAGTTGCCTGTCATTACAGCATTGGGAGCTTCTACTCACTAGCTCAGTGCATATACCTCTGTTCCATTTTATGATTTATCCAGAAGACTTCTTCCCAGGTCAACTTAAGATGCACTAAGGGAAATGAGAAAAAAATGACCACCTATCAGAGCTCTTGTGCTAGTGAGCACATTTTTTCTGCCAAGTACTTACTGGCCAAGAAACTATTCTGCTGCATGAGTTCATGTGCCTTGGTCTCCAGGGTGTCAACAGTCTCCACTGCCTGGAATCGGTCCAACACCACACAGGAAGAGAGATTGGCCAACATACCACCCAAGAACCGGAAGTGTCCAGCTTCCACGTGGTTAAACATCTTATCTAACATCCGTCCTGGAAAGAGCAAACAAATTAGAACAAATCAACTTCTCTTTCACTCCAGTGCTCCAGTGGGTATCGTACAAATAAATATAAAAATGAATATGTTTGTTCATTTTAGAAGAACCTAAAAGATACCAGTTTTATTCATACACAGAATGAACTATTAGCCAACAGCAAACTCTCTATTATGCATTTGTGTGTAAATGTGTGTGTATGTGTATGTGTGTGTATATGTGTGTATATATAGTTGTGATGATATATCAAATGGGAAAAAAATAAGTTACTGATGGCCATGAATGCTCTTAAATAATCCACAGATGAATTTTTGATGGCTCTAGTTGACAAATGTCAAAAGTGGAGGATGGGTATTTGCAGGAAGTCAGCAAGGAATGCCCTTTGCCCTGGGCTTTTCCTGCATGACCTTTCTTCTACTTCCTGCTACTATTATTTAAGCAGTTGGGGTGTTAAGGGGTATTAAGCCATACCCCTCTATACAAGATGACTGACACCTCTGAAACTCTAAGCCAACGGAACCATTCCTCCATTCGGATGTTTACATGACATTTTCTTACAACAACCAAACTTTGATGATGTTTTAACCTCTAAGTATAAAAATGTCATTAATGTTTAAATAGAGCTAAAAAATGTTGCAGGAATTATAAAAACAAGGTTCTCTTAATTGTATAATTGAGTAATAACCCTCAGGCCTAAAAGACCACAGAGGGAATTACTTCCATTGATCTACCTGTCTGCCACTGTACCAATACAATGCAGTTTTTATTACAATTGCTCTGTAGTGTACTACAGAGCTTGAGGTCAGGTATAGTGATTCCACCAGAAGATCTTTTATTGTTGAGAATAGTTATCACTATTCTAGGTTTTTTATTATTCCAGATGAATTTGCAAATTGTTCTTTCTAACTATGAGAAGAAATGAGTTAGAATTTTGATGGGGATTGCACTGAATCTGTAGATTGGTTTTGGCAACATGGCCATTTTTACTATATCGATCCTGCCCATCCATGAGCATGGGCGATCTTTCCATTTTCTGAAATCTTCTTCAATTTCTTTCTTCAAAGACTAGAAGCTCTTATCGTACAGATATTTCACTTGCTTAGTTCAAGACACACCAAGGTATTTTATATTATTTGTAACTATTATGAAGGGTGTTGTTTACCTAATTTCTTTCTCAGTCTGTTTATCCTTTCTGTAGAGGAAGGCCACTGATTTGTTTGAGTTAATTTTATATCCAGCTACTTTGCTGCAGTTGTTTACCAGGTTTAGGAGTTCTCTGATGGAATTTTTGGAGTCACTTAAGTATACTATCATATCATCTGAAAATAGTGATATTTTGACTTCTTCCTTTCCAATTTGTATGCCTTTGATCTCCTTTTGTTGTCTAAGTGCTCTGGCTAGGACTTCAAGTACTATATTGAATAGGTAGTGAAAAACATGCTCCACTAAGTTTATAGCAGCCTCATTTATAATAGCCAGAAGCTGGAAAGAACCCAGATGTCCCTCAACAGAGGAATGGATACAGAAAATATGGAACATTTACACAATGGAGTACTACTCAGCTATTAAAAACAATGAATTTATGAAATTCTTAGGCAAATGGATGGATCTAGAGGATATCATCCTGAGTGAGGTAACACAATCACAAAAGAACACACATAATATGTACTCACTGATAAGTGGATATTAGCTCAGAAGCTCAGAATACCCAAGATACAATTCACAGACCACATGAAGCTCAAGAAGAAGGAAGTCCAAGTGTGGATACTTCGATCCTTCTTAGAAGGGGGAACAAAACATCCATGGAAGGAGTTACAGAGACAAAGTGTGGACTAGAGACTGAAGGAATGACCATCCAGAGATTGGCCCCCCTGGAGATCCATCCCATATACAATCACCAAACCCAGACACTACTGTGGATGTCAATAAGTGCTTGCTCACAGGAGCCTGATATAGCTGTCTCCTTAAAGGCTCTGCCAGTACCTGACAAGTACAGAAGTGGATGCTCACAGCCATCCATTGAACTGAGCGTAGGGTCCTCAATGAAGAAGCTAGAGAGAGTAGCCAAGGAGCTGAAGGGTTTTGCAGCCCAGAGGAGGAACAACAATATGAACTAACCAGTACTTAGAGTTCCCAGGGAATAAACTACCAACCAAAGAGTTCACATTGTGGGACTCATAGCATATGTAGTAGAGGATGGCCTAGTTAGACATCAGTGGGAGGAGAGACACTTAGTCCTTTGAAGGCTCTATGCTCCAGTGTAGGGGAATGCCAGGGCCAGGAAGCAGGAGTAGGTGGGTTGGTGAGCAGGGGGAGGGAAGAAGGGGATAGGGATAGGGAGTTTTGGAGGGGAAAATAGAAAAGGGGATAACATTTGAAATGTAAATAAAGAAAATATCCATGTCTTAGTCAGGGTTTCTATTCCTGCACAAACATCATGACCAAGAAACAAGTTGGGGAGGAAAGGGTTTATTCGGCTTACACTTCCATACTGCTGTTCATCACCAAAGGAAGTCAGGACTGGAACTCAAGGAGATCCGAAAGCAGGAGCTGATGCAGAGGCCATGGAGGGATGTTCTTTACTGGCTTGCCTCCCCTGGCTTACTCAGCCTGCTCTCTTATAGAACCCAAGTCTACCAGCTCAGAGATGGTCCCACCCATTACTACTATACCCAGCAAAACTCTCAATTACCATAGATGGAAAAACCAAAGTATCCCATGACAAAACCAAATTCACACAATATCTTTCCACAAATCCATCCCTTCAAAGAATAATAAAGGGAAAACGCCCACAGAAGCTTTGCAATTTTATGAGGTCCCATTTGTTGATTCTTGATCTTATAGCACAGGCCATTGCTGTTCTGTTTAGGAATTTTTCCCCTGTGCCCATATCTTCGAGGGTTTTCCCCACTTTCTCTTCTATAATTTTCAGGGTCTCTTGTTTTATGTGGAGTTCTTTGATCCACGTAGACTTGAGCTTTGTACAAGGAGAAAAGAATGGATCAATTCTTGTTTTGTTTGTTTGGTTGGTTTTTGTTTTTTGTTTTGTTTTTTCGAGACAGGGTTTCTCTGTGTATCTCTGGCTGTTCTGGAACTCACTTTGTAGACCAGGCTGGCCTCGAACTCAGAAATCCACCTGCCTCTGTCTCCCAAGTGCTGGGATTAAAGGCGTGCGCCACCACTGCCCGGCTGAATGGATCAATTCCTATTCTTCTATATGATAACTGCCAGTTGTGCCAGCACCATTTGTTGAAAATGCTCTCTTTTTTCCACTGGACATTTTTAGCTCCCTTAAGAAGTACCTTGATATGCAATCACTGATGAGTAGATATTACCCCAGAAACCTAGATACCCAAAATACAACTTCTAAAACACGAGAAAATCAAGAAGGGAGAGCAACGCATGGATACTTCATTCCTCCCTAGAATAGGGGATAAAATATCCATGGAAGGAATTGCAGAGACAAAGTTTGGAGCTAAGATGAAGGATGGACCATACAGAGACTGGCCCACCCAGGGGTCCATCCCCATAGTCAGCCACCAAACGTAGACACTATTGCATATGGCAGCAAGATTTTGCTGAAGGGACCCTGATATAGCTGTCTCCCATGAGGCTTTGCCAGTGCCTGGCAAATACAGAAGTGGATGTTCACAGTCATCTATAGGATGGAACCCAGGGCCCCCAATATAAGAGCTAGAGAATGGACCCAAGAGCTGAAGGGGTCTGCAACCCTATAGGTGAAACAACAATATGAACTAATCAGTACCCCCAGAGATCATGTCTCTAGCTGCATATGTAGCAGAAGATGGCCTACTTGGCCACCATTGAGACAGGAGGCCCCTTGGTCTAGCAAACTTTACATGACTCAGTACAGGGGAATGCCAGGGCCAAGAAGTGGGAGTGAGTGGTTAGGGGAGCAGGGTGGGGGAGGGTATAGGGGAATTTTGGGATAGCATTTGAAATGTAAATGAGGAAAATATCTAATAACAATGTGGGGGAAAATATAAATAAATAATAAATAAATAAAGAAGAAGAAACTCCAACACAAGGAGGGAAGGAAACACAAGGAAGGAACAAACTCCAGCCAGAGACAGCTAGAACATCTAACACCAGATATTACCAGATAGGGAAAGGCAAATGTAAACATTTTGCTAACAGAAAACAAGAACACTCGGCATCATCAGAACACAGTATTCCCACCAAATTGAGTCCTGGATACCCCAACACACCCGAAAAGCAATTTTCAGATTTAAAGTCATATCTCATGATGCTGGGTAGAGGATTTTAAGAAGGGCATTAATAACTCACTTAAAGGAATACAAGAGAACTAGAGAAAGCAAGAAAGTAATCCTTCAACAAACCTAGAAGAAGACAGCCACAGGAGCAGAATCCCAAATCTAACAACAAAAATAACAGGAAGCAACAATTACTTTTCTTTAATATCTCTTAATTTCAATGGACTCAATTCCCCAAATAAAAACACATAGACTAGCAGACTGGTTACATAAACAGGACCCAACATTTTGCTGCATACAGGAAACCCGCCTCACACAAAAAGGCACTACCTAAGAGTAAAAGACTGGAAAACAATTTTCCAAGCAAATGGTCCGAAGAAACGACATCCAACTCAAAGTTATCAAAAAAGACAAGGAGGAGCACGTCATACTCATCAAAGTTAAATCTTCCAAGATGAACTCTCAATTCTGAATACCTATGCTGCAAATGCAAGGGCAGCCACATTCATTAAAGAAACTTTAGCAAAGCTCAAATCATACATTGCACCTCACACATTAAAGAAACTTTAGTATAGCTCAAATCATACATTGCACCTCACACAATAATAGTGGGAGACTTAAACACCCCACTCTCATCAATGGACAGATCCTGGAAATAGAAACTAAACAGAGACACATTGAAACTAACAGAAGTTATGAAACAAATGGATTTAACAGATAACAACTGAATATTTTATCCTAAAACAAAAGGATATACCTTTTTCTCAGCACCTCATGGTACCTTCTCCAAAACTGACCATATAATTGGTCAGAAAACAGGCCTCACAGATGCAATAATATTAAAATTATCCCATGCATCCTATCAGATCACCATGGACTAAGGCTGATCTTCAATAACAACATAAATAATAGAAAGCCAACATTCACGTGGAAGCTGAACAACACACTCTCCTCAATGATACCTTGGTCAAGGAAGAAATAAAGAAAGAAATTAAAGACTTTTTAAACTTTAATGAAAATGAAGCCACAGCATACCCAAACTGATGGGACACAATGAAAGCATACCTAAGAGGAAAACTCATAGCTCTTAGTGTGGCCAAAAAGAAACTAAAGACAGCATACAATAGCAGCTTGACAGCACACCTAACAGCTCTAGAAGGAAAAGAAGCAAATTTATCCAAGAGGAGTAGATGGCAGGAAATAATCAAACTTAGGGCTGAAATCAACCAAGTGGAAACAAAAAGAACTATTCAAAGAATCAACCAAAGCATGAGCTGGTTCTTTGAGAAAATCAACAAGATAGATAAACCCTTAGCCAGACTAACTAGAGGGCACAGGGACAGTATCCTAATTATCAAAATCAAAAATTAAAAAAGGAGACATAAAAACAGAACCTGAGGAAATCCAAAACATCATCAGATCCTACTACAAAAGGCTATACTCAACAAAACCTGAAAACATGGATGAAATGGACAATTTCCTAGACAGATGCCAGGTACCAAAGTTTAGTCAGGATCATATTAATGATTTAAACAGTCCCATTTCCCCTAAAGAAATAGAAGCAGTCATTAATAGTCTCCCAACCAAAAAGACCACAACACCAGAAGGGTTTAGTGCAGAGTTCTATCAGACCTTCAAATAAGACCTAAATCCAACTCTCCTCAAACTATTCCACAAAATAGAAACAGAAGGTACTCTACCCAATTTATTCTATGAAGCCACAATTACTCTGATACCTAAGTCACACAAAGATCCAACAAAGAAAGAATACTTCAGACCAGTTTCCCTTATGAATATCCATGCAAAATATTCAGTAAAATTCTCACTAAGCAAATCCAAGAACACATCAAAACAATCATCCATCATGACCAAGTAGGCTTCATTCCAGAGATGCAGGGATGGTTTAATATACAGAAATCCATCAAAGTAATCCACTATATAAATAAACTCAAAGACAAAAATCACATGATCATCTCGTTAGATGCTGTAAAAGTATTTGACAAAATCTAACACCCTTTCATGATAAAAGTCTTGAAAAGATCAGGAATTCAAGGCCTATACCTAAACATAATAAAAGCAATATACAGCAAACCAGTAGCCAACATCAAAATAAATGGAGAGTAGCTGGAATCAATCCCACTAAAATGAGGGACTAGACAAGGCTGCCAACTTTCTTCCTACCTATTCAATATAGTCTTGAAGTCCTAGCCTGAGCAATTAGACAACAGAAGGAGATCAAGGGGATACAAACTGGAAAGGAAGAAGTCAGAATATTACTATTTGCAAATGATATGATAGTATATATAAGTGACTCTAAAAATTCCACCAGAGAACTCCTAAACCTAATAAACAGCTTCAGTGAAGTAGCTAGATATAACATTAACTCAAACAAATCAATGGCCTTTCTCTACACAAAGGATAAACATGTTAAGAAAGAAATTAGGGAAACAACACCATTCACAATAGTCACAAATAATATAAAATACCTTGGTGTGACTATAACTAGGGAAATGAAAGAACTTCAAGTCTCTAATGAAAGAAATGGAAGAAGATCACAGAAGATGGAAAGATCTCCCATGCTCATGGATTGGCAGAATTAATATAGTAAAAATGGCTATCTTGCCAAAAGCAATCTATAGATTCAATGAAATCCCCATCAAAATTCCAACTCAATTCTTTACTGAGTTAGAAAGGGCAACTTGGAAATTCATCTGGAAAAAAACAAAAAACCTAGGATAGCAAAAACTCTTCTCAATGATAAAAGAACCTCTGTTGGAATCACCATGCCTGACCTCAAGCTGTACTACAGAGCAATTATGGAAAAACTGCACGGTACTGGTACAACAACAGACAAGTAGATCAATTGAATAGAACTGAAGACCCAGAAATGAACCCACACACTTATGGTCACTTCATCTTTGACAAAGGAACTAAAACCATCCAGTGGAAAAAAGACAGCATTTTCAACAAATAGTGCTGGCTCAACTTGGTAGTTATCATGTAGAAGAATGCAAAATGATCCATTCTTATCTCCTTGTATATAACTCAAGTCTAAGTGTATCAAGGAACTCCATATAAAACCAGAGACACTAAAACTTATAGAGGAGAAAGTGGGGGAAAGCCTTGAAGATATGGGCACAGGGGAAAAATTCCTGAACTGAACAACAATGGCTTGTGCTGTAAGATCGAGAATCAACAAATGAGACCTCATAAAATTGCAAAGCTTCGGTAAGGCAAAAGACACTGTCAATAAAACAAAAAAGCCACCGACAGATTGGGAAAGTATCTTTACCAATCCTGAATCTGATTGGGGACTAATATCCAATATACACAAATAACTCAAAATCTGGACTCCAGAAAATCAAATCCCCCCATTATTAAATGGGATACAGAGTTAAACAAAGAAAGCTCAACTGAAGAATACTGAATGGCTGAGAAGCACCTGAAAAAAAAAATGTTCATCATCCTTAATCATCAGGGAAATGCAAATCAAAGCAACACTGAGAGTCCACCTCACATCCATCAGAAAGGCTAAGATCAAAAACTCAGGTGACTGAGACTGCTGTACATAGGGAAGCAGGCTACCCGGGCCTGATCTGGGGCACAAGTCCCTTCCGCTCGACTCAAGCCCCGGGCTACCTTGCCAGCAGAGTCGTGCCCAACACCCGCAAGGGCCCACACGGGACTCCCCACGGGATCCTAAGACCTCTGGTGAGTGGAACACAGCGCCTGCCCCAATCCAATCACGCAGAACCTGAGACTGCGGTACATAGGGAAGCAGGCTACCCAGGCCTGATCTGGGGCACAAGTCCCTTCCGCTCGACTCGAGCCCCGGGCTACCTTGCCAGCAGAGTTGTGCCCAACACCCACAAGGGCCCACACGGGACTCCCCACGGGATCCTAAGACCTCTGGTGAGTGGAACACAGCGCCTGCCCCAATCCAATCACGCAGAACCTGAGACTGCGGTACATAGGGAAGCAGGCTACCCAGGCCTGATCTGGGGCACAAGTCCCTTCCGCTCGACTCGAGCCCCGGGCTACCTTGCCAGCAGAGTCTTGCCCAACACCCGTAAGGGCCCACACGGGACCCCACACGGGATCCTAAGACCTCTGGTGAGTGGAACACAGAGCCTGCCCCAATCCAATCGCGCAGAACCTGAGACTGCGGTACATAGGGAAGCAGGCTACCCGGGCCTGATCTGGGGCACAAGTCCCTTCCGCTCGACTCGAGCCCCGGGCTACCTTGCCAGCAGAGACGCCTGACACCCGCAAGGGCCCACACAGGATTCCACACGGGATCCTAAGACCTCTAGTGAGTGGAACACAACTTCTGCCAGGAGTCTGGTTCGAACACCAGATATCTGGGTACCTGCCCTGCAAGAAGAGAGCTTGCCTGCAGAGAATACTCTGCCCACTGAAACTAAGGAGAGTGCTACCCTCCAGGTCTGCTTATAGAGGCTAACAGAGTCACCTGAAGAACAAGCTCTTAACAGTGACAACTAAAACAGCTAGCTTCAGAGATTACCAGATGGTGAAAGGCAAACGTAAGAATCCTACTAACAGAAATCAAGACCACTCACCATCATCAGAACGCAGCACTCCCACCCCACCTAGTCCTGGGCACCCCAACACAACCGAAAATCTAGACCCAGATTTAAAAACATTTCTCATGATGATGATAGAGGACATCAAGAAGGACTTTCATAAGTCACTTAAAGAATTACAGGAGAGCACTGCTAAAGAGTTACAGGCCCTTAAAAAAAAGCAGGAAAACACAGCCAAACAGGTAGAAATCATTAAAGAAAAACAGGAAAACACATCCAAACAGGTGATGGAAATGAACAAAACCATACTAGAACTAAAAGGGGAAGTAGACACAATAAAGAAAACCCAAAGCGAGGCAACGCTGGAGATAGAAACCCTAGGAAAGAGATCTGGAACCATAGATGCGAGCATCAGCAACATAATACAAGAGATGGAAGAGAGAATCTCAGGTGCAGAAGATTCCATAGAGAACATCGACACAACAGTCAAAGAAAATACAAAATGCAAATGGATCCTAACTCAAAACATCCAGGTAATCCAGGACACAATGAGAAGACCAAACCTACGGATAATAGGAATTGATGAGAATGAAGATTTTCAACTTAAAGGGCCAGCTAATATCTTCAACAAAATAATAGAAGAAAACTTCCCAAACATAAAAAAAGAGATGCCCATGATCATACAAGAAGCCTACAGAACTCCAAATAGACTGGACCAGAAAAGAAATTCCTCCCAACACATAATAATCAGAACAACAAATGCACTAAATAAAGATAGAATATTAAAAGCAGTAAGGGAGAAAGGTCAAGTAACATATAAAGGAAGGCCTATCAGAATTACACCAGACTTTTCACCAGAGACTATGAAAGCCAGAAGAGCCTGGACAGATGTTATACAGACACTAAGAGAACACAAATGCCAGCCCAGGCTACTATACCCGGCCAAACTCTCAATTACCATAGATGGAGAAACCAAAGTATTCCACGACAAAAACAAATTCACACAATATCTTTCCACGAATCCAGCTCTTCAAAGGATAATAACAGAAAAGAAGAAATACAAGGACGGAAATCACGCCCTAGAACAACCAAGAAAGTAATCATTCAACAAACCAAAAAGAAGACAGCCACAAGAACAGAATGCCAACTCTAACAACAAAAATAAAAAGAAGCAACAATTACTTTTCCTTAATATCTCTTAATATCAATGGACTCAATTCCCCAATAAAAAGACATAGACTAACAGACTGGCTACACAAACAGGACCCAACATTCTGCTGCTTACAGGAAACCCATCTCAGGGAAAAAGACAGACACTACCTCAGAGTGAAAGGCTGGAAAACAATTTTCCAAGCAAATGGACTGAAGAAACAAGCTGGAGTAGCCATTTTAATATCGGATAAAATCGACTTCCAACCCAAAGTTATCAAAAAAGACAAGGAGGGACACTACATACTCATCAAAGGTAAAATCCTCCAAGAGGAACTCTCAATTCTGAATATCTACGCACCAAATGCAAGGGCAGCCACATTCATTAGAGACACTTTAGTAAAGCTCAAAGCATACATTGCACCTCACACAATAATAGTGGGAGACTTCAACACACCACTTTCTTCAAAGGACAGATCGTGGAAACAGAAACTAAACAGGGACACAGTGAAACTAACAGAAGTTATGAAACAAATGGACCTGACAGATATCTACAGAACATTTTATCCTAAAACAAAAGGATATACCTTCTTCTCAGCACCTCACGGGACCTTCTCCAAAATTGACCATATAATTGGTCACAAAACAGGCCTCAATAGATACAAAAATATTGAAATTGTCCCATGTATCCTATCAGACCACCATGGCCTAAGACTGATCTTCAAAAACAACATAAATAATGGAAAGCCAACATTCACGTGGAAACTGAATAACACTCTTCTCAATGATACCTTGGTCAAGGAAGGAATAAAGAAAGAAATTAAAGACTTTTTAGAGTTTAATGAAAATGAAGCCACAACGTACCCAAACCTATGGGACACAATGAAAGCATTTCTAAGAGGGAAACTCATAGCTCTGAGTGCCTCCAAGAAGAAACGGGAGACAGCACATACTAGCAGCTTGACAACACATCTAAAAGCCCTAGAAAAAAAGGAAGCAAATTCACCCAAGAGGAGTAGACGGCAGGAAATAATCAAACTCAGGGGTGAAATCAACCAAGTGGAAACAAGAAGAACTATTCAAAGAATTAACCAAACGAGGAGTTGGTTCTTTGAGAAAATCAACAAGATAGATAAACCCTTAGCTAGACTCACTAAAGAGCACAGGGACAAAATCCTAATTAACAAAATCAGAAATGAAAAGGGAGACATAGCAACAGATCCTGAAGAAATACAAAACACCATCAGATCCTTCTACAAAAGGCTATACTCAACAAAACTGGAAAACCTGAACGAAATGGACAAATTTCTGGACAGATACCAGGTACCAAAGTTGAATCAGGATCAAGTTGACCTTCTAAACAGTCCCATATCCCCTAAAGAAATAGAAGCAGTTATTAATAGTCTCCCAACCAAAAAAGCCCAGGACCAGATGGGTTTAGTGCAGAGTTCTATCAGACCTTCAAAGAAGATCTAATTCCAGTTCTGCACAAACTATTTCACAAAATAGAAGTAGAAGGTACTCTACCCAACTCATTTTATGAAGCCACTATTACTCTGATACCTAAACCACAGAAAGACCCAACAAAGATAGAGAACTTCAGACCAATTTCTCTTATGAATATCGATGCAAAAATCCTCAATAACATTCTCGCTAACCGAATCCAAGAACACATTAAAGCAATCATCCATCCTGACCAAGTAGGTTTTATTCCAGGGATGCAGGGATGGTTTAATATACGAAAATCCATCAATGTAATCCATTATATAAACAAACTCAAAGACAAAAACCACATGATCATCTCGTTAGATGCAGAAAAAGCATTTGACAAGATCCAACACCCATTCATGATAAAAGTTTTGGAAAGATCAGGAATTCAAGGCCCATACCTAAACATGATAAAAGCAATCTACAGCAAACCAGTAGCCAACATCAAAGTAAATGGAGAGAAGCAGGAAGCAATCCCACTAAAATCAGGGACTAGACAAGGCTGCCCACTTTCTCCCTACCTTTTCAACATAGTACTTGAAGTATTAGCCAGAGCAATTCGACAACAAAAGGAGATCAAGGGGATACAAATTGGAAAAGAGGAAGTCAAAATATCACTTTTTGCAGATGATATGATAGTATATATAAGTGACCCTAAAAATTCTACCAGAGAACTCCTAAACCTGATAAACAGCTTCGGTGAAGTAGCTGGATATAAAATAAACTCAAACAAGTCAATGGCCTTTCTCTATACAAAGAATAAACAGGCTGAGAAAGAAATTAGGGAAACAACACCCTTCTCAATAGTCACAAATAATATAAAATATCTTGGCGTGACTCTAACTAAGGAAGCGAAAGATCTGTATGATAAAAACTTCAAATCTCTGAAGAAAGAAATTAAGGAAGATCTCAGAAGATGGAAAGATCTCCCATGCTCATGAATTGGCAGGATCAACATTGTAAAAATGGCTATCTTGCCAAAAGCAATCTACAGATTCAATGCAATCCCCATCAAAATTCCAACTCAATTCTTCAACGAATTGGAAGGAGCAATTTGCAAATTTGTCTGGAATAACAAAAAACCTAGGTTAGCAAAAAGTCTTCTCAAGGATAAAAGAACTTCTGGCGGAATCACCATGCCAGACCTAAAGCTTTACTACAGAGCAATTGTGGTAAAAACTGCATGGTACTGGTATAGAGACAGACAAGTAGACCAATGGAATAGAATTGAAGACCCAGAAATGAACCCACACACCTATGGTCACTTGATCTTCGACAAGGGAGCTAAAACCATCCAGTGGAAGAAAGACAGCATTTTCAACAATTGGTGCTGGCACAACTGGTTGTTATCGTGTAGAAGAATGCGAATCGATCCATACTTATCTCCTTGTACTAAGGTCAAATCTAAGTGGATCAAGGAACTTCACATAAAACCAGAGACACTGAAACTTATAGAGGAGAAAGTGGGGAAAAGCCTTGAAGATATGGGCACAGGGGAAAAATTCCTGAATAGAACAGCAATGGCTTGTGCTGTAAGATCGAGAATTGACAAATGGGACCTAATGAAACTCCAAAGTTTCTTCAAGGCAAAAGACACCGTCAATAAGACAAAAAGACCACCAACAGATTGGGAAAGGATCTTTACCTATCCTAAATCAGATAGGGGACTAATATCCAACATATATAAAGAACTCAAGAAGGTGGACTTCAGAAAATCAAATAACCCCATTAAAAAATGGGGCTCAGAACTGAACAAAGAATTCTCACCTGAGGAATACCGAATGGCAGAGAAGCACCTGAAAAAATGTTCAACATCCTTAATCATCAGGGAAATGCAAATCAAAACAACCCTGAGATTCCACCTCACACCAGTCAGAATGGCTAAGATCAAAAATTCAGGTGACAGCAGATGCTGGCGTGGATGTGGAGAAAGAGGAACACTCCTCCATTGTTGGTGGGATTGCAGGCTTGTACAACCACTCTGGAAATCAGTCTGGCGGTTCCTCAGAAAATTGGACATAGTACTACCGGAGGATCC
Organism: Mus musculus; assembly: GCF_000001635.26. Classification (NCBI taxonomy): domain Eukaryota; kingdom Metazoa; phylum Chordata; class Mammalia; order Rodentia; family Muridae; genus Mus; species Mus musculus. The sequence goes on along the minus strand of NC_000077.6, from coordinate 9,359,816 downwards.
AGCAATACCTCTCCTGGGCATATATCCAGAAGATGCCCCAACTGGTAAGAAGGACACATGCTCCACTATGTTCATAGCAGCCGTATTTATAATAGCCAGAAGCTGGAAAGAACCTAGATGCCCCTCAACAGAGGAATGGATACAGAAAATGTGGTACATCTACACAATGGAGTACTACTCAGCTATTAAAAAGAATGAATTTATGAAATTCCTAGCCAAATGGATGGACCTGGAGGGCATCATCCTGAGTGAGGTAACACATTCACAAAGAAACTCACACAATATGTACTCACTGATAAGTGGATATTAGCCCCAAACCTAGGATACCCAAGATATAAGATATAATTTGCTAAACACATGAAACTCAAGAAGAATGAAGACTGAAGTGTGGACACTATGCCCCTCCTTAGATTTGGGAACAAAACACCCATGGAAGGAGTTACAGAGACAAAGTTTGGAGCTGAGATGAACGGATGGACCATGTAGAGACTGCCATATCCAGGGATCCACCCCATAATCAGCATCCAAACGCTGACACCATTGCATACACTAGCAAGATTTTATCGAAAGGACCCAGATGTAGCTGTCTCTTGTGAGACTATGCCGGGGCCTAGCAAACACAGAAGTGGATGCTCACAGTCAGCTAATGGATGGATCATAGGGCTCCCAGTGGAGGAGCTAGAGAAAGTACCCAAGGAGCTAAAGGGATCTGCAACCCTATAGGTGGAACAACATTATGAACTAACCAGTACCCCGGAGCTCTTGACTCTAGCTGCATATATATCAAAAGATGGCCTAGTCGGCCATCACTGGAAAGAGAGGCCCATTGGACTTGCAAACTTTATATGCCCCAGTACAGGGGAACACCAGGGCCAAAAACGGGGAGTGGGTGGGCAGGGGAGTGGGGGTGGGTGGATATGGGGGACTTTTGGTATAGCATTGGAAATGTAAATGAGCTAAATACCTAATAAAAAATGGAAAAAAAAAACAAACTCAGGTGACAACAGGTGCTGGCAAGGATGTGGAGAAAGAGGAAAACTCCGCCATTGCTGGTGGGTTTGCAAGCTAGTACAACCACTCTGGAAATCAGTCTGGTGGTTCCTCAGAAAATTGGATATAGTACTAACGGAGGATCCCGCAATACCTCTCCTGGTCATATATCCAGAAGATTTTTCCAACTGGTAAGAAAGACACATGGTCCACTATGTTCATAGCAGCCTTATTTATAATAGCCAGAAGCTGGAAAGAACCCATATGTCCCTCAACAGAGAAATGGATACAGAAAATGTGGTATATTTACACAATGGAGTACTACTCAGCTATTAAAAACAATGAATTTATGAAATTCCTAGGCAAATGGATTGACCTGGAGTGCATCATCCTGAGTGATGTAACCCAATCACAAAAGAACTCACATGATGTGTACTCACTGATAAGGGGATATTAGTCCAGAAACTTAGAATACCTAAGATACAAGATACAAAGCACATGAAACTCGAGAAGAAGGAAGACCAAAGTGTGGACCATATGCCCCTTCTTAGAATTGGGAACAAAACACCCATGGAAGGAGTTACAGAGACAAAGTTTGGAGCTGAGACAAAAGGATGGACCATCTAGAGACTACCATATCCGGGGATCCATCCCATAATCAGCCGCCAAATGCAGACACCATATCAATGTTGTCTGCATACACTAGCAAGATTTTCCTGAAAGGACCCTGATATAGCTGTCTCTTGTGAGACTATGCCAGGGCCTAGCAAACACGGAAGTGGATGCTCACAATCAGCTACTGGATGGATCACAGGGCCCTCAATGGAGGAGCTAGAGAAAGTATCCAAGGAGCTAAAGGGATCTGCAACCCTATAGGTGGAACAACAATATTAACTAACCAGTCCCCCTGGAGCTCGTGCCTCTAGCTGCATATGAATCAGAAGATGGCCTAGCTGGCCATCAGTGGAAAGAGAGGCCCATTGGTCATGCAAACTTTATATGCCTCAGTACAGGGGAACACTAGGGCCAAGAAGTGGGAGTGGGTGGGTAGGGGAATGGGTGGGAGGGTTTGGAGGACTTTTGGGATAGCATTGGAAATGTAAATGAGGAAAATACCCAATAAAAAATTTTTAAAAAATTCAGGTGACAGCAGATGCTGGCAAGGATGTGGAGTAAGAGGAACACTCCTTCATTGCTGATGGTCTTGCAAGCTTGTACATCCACTCTGGAAATTTTCTGGTGGTGCCTCAGAAAATTGGACCTATTACTACCGGAGGATCCAGCAATACTTCTCCTGGGCATATTTCCAGAAGATGTTCCAACTGGTAATAAGAACACATGCTTCACTATGTTCATAGCAGCCTTATTTATTATTATTTCCAGCCAGAAGCTGGAAAGAACCCACATGTCCCTCAACAGAGGAATGGATACAGAAAATGTGGTACATTTACACAATGGAGTACTACTCAGCTATTAAAAATAATGAATTTATGAAATTCTTAGGCAAATGGATGGATCTAGAGGATATCATCCTGAGTGATGTAACCCAATCACAAAAGAACTCACATGATATGCATTCACTGATAAGCAGATATTAGCCCAGAAACTTAGAATACCCAATCTGCAAAACACATGAAGCTCAAGAAGAAGGAAGACCAAAGTGTGGATACTTCATTCCTTCTTAGAATGGGGAACAAAACACCCATGGAAGGAGTTACAGAGACAAAGTTTGGAGCTGAGATGTAAGAAAGGACCATCTAGAGATTGCCCCAGCCGGGGATCCATCCCATAAACAGCCACCAAACGCAGACACTATTACATATGCCAGCAAGATTTTGCTGACAGGACCCTGATAGAGCTGTCTCTTGTGAGGCTATTCCAGTGCCTAGCAAATACAGAAGTGTATGCTCACAATCATCTATTGGATGGAAAACAGGGCCCCCAAGGAAGGAGCTAGAGAAATTACCCAAGGAACTAAGGGGTCTGCAACCTTATAGGAGGAGCCATATGAACTAACCAGTACCTCAGAGCTCGTGTCTCTAGCTGCATATGTAGCAGAAGATGGCGTAGTCGGCCATCACTGGGAAGAGAGGCTTTGGTCTTGTGAAGATCATATGCCCTAGTACAGCAGAATGCCAGGGCCATGAAGCAGGAGTGGGTGGGTTGGTGAGCATGGCAGAGGAGGGTATTTGGGACTTTTGGGATAGCATTTGAAATGTAAATGAAGAAAATATCTAATAAATATTTGCTTTTGAAAAAAAAACAAAGACAATCTTGGTCAAACCGGCACTAGGTTAGCCTTCTGCATGGAGCTGGCCATGTTTATCTGAACTGTTTGATTCTCAAAACCACAGAAAGTAAAGTTAATGTTCTTGTATTGCATTGTCAATCAAACATCAGTGTGGGAGTCATAGTCAAAGAATATGAAAGTTTGTCAGAAAGTATTTGACATTTACAAAAAGTAGAAAATAGGAAGGAGTTCAGAAATGTATTGGAATCCATTACAAACTTAGGGGAAGGAGCTTAAGATCCCATTCTTACTCTGTATCAGAGTGCTCTGGCTCTATCTTATGTGGGACTTTTGCATGCAACCACAGGTGCTGTAGATGGTTGGTCCTGTCATGTCTAGAAGATACTGTTCCACTGTATTGCCCCACACATACACACACACTTCTGGCTCTTAAAGTCTTCCTTCTCCCTCTTCCAAGATAGTGCCTGCATCTGTGTATAGTTGTCATACAGTTGTCCCATTTACAGCAGAGACCTTTATACGCCGTACTTTGATGAGCTATGAATTTCTGTGTTGACCATCATCCACAGCAGAAAGAAAGTTCTCTCGTGAAGTGTGCCAGCTGCATGCACTAAGCTATGAGGGATTCTTGATTTTATTTTTATATTTTATTTTTTTACTGATTGATATCATATGATCATTTCAAAATAAAGGTGAACACTATGTTAATAATCTACATTTTTACCTACATCGATTCATACATTAAAAACTTAAAACTGAAAAAAAATGTGACCCCATCACAGTTCTCTGCAAAAATCAAGGAAATGAATGATCTACTGAAGATAGCACCATTTGAAGGGTATAAATTCATTTTTACAACTACTTTTCACTATGAAATGTCTGATCATCAATGAAAATATTTAATATTCATTAGAGATAAAGCTGAATAACCAAAATTCAAGAGAAAAAACAAAAAACCAACAAAAGACAAATAGTATGTTAATAGCAGAGATTTAAAACATAATTAGGCCCAATTATGCTGAAAATAGATAGACTTTTAATAAAAAGCTAGGGACTATGCAAAAAAATATAAATGGAAAATACAACAATTGAAATAAATTTATGAGAGCTGAAACATAGCAAAAGAAAATTAGCATAAAAAAATCACGAAGTAAAGCAGACAGCTCGAATAAAACCACAATTGAAATATCTCACATCATGAAATTTGGTATCATACTGAAAATTCCTGTATAAAGTTATCTTCAGTACAAGAATTTTGTTTGTAGATTTGGGTCTCATCTGGAAACTATTCCTTTAAGTGTATACAAAGCTTCCCAAGTCTGAAGCTCTTATGTCCCAGGCATCTTAAGTAAGAGAGAGTCAACCTGACCTTTCTACTTTTGCAAATGGCACATTCACCAGTAATTTTTCAATAAATTAGGTATTGTGCCTAATGAAATGTTTTCCTTTCTCTAGCCTTTCTGCTATAATAAGAGACTTGGAGATGTGAACAAACTTTGTGGCATATCTACTTGAAGCCCTTAAGGTCCAGTTAGTGAAAGAGAAATGGGGAGAGTAAAGGTAAATGTGGTATTACCAGCAACTGCACGGCCAATGGGCAGGATACAAATTGCACAGCCCTAGACAGATGAATCCAAGGCAACCCATCAGCACCCTTACCATATGTCTGCAGATCTTCAGTGAGCTTGTCCATGTCAATATGCAACTGGCTCTCTACAAAGTTTCTTATAAATTTGTTTCTCAGGGCATCCTAAAAGAAAACAAGGAAGCTTAACAGAAATGATTGTACTTACTTATTAAACCTATTGGAAATTTTATGATACATAAAAAAGAAACATAGCCCTTCCAGTCAACACCAGCATCCTGTCACCTTGGGCGCGGAATAGGCAGACACCCCCACAGTCCCCAGAGGACTCTCCACACAATCTTAGGATCACTGGCGAGTGGAACACAACATCAGTTCCAATCCAATTGTGACTGGCCTATGACAGCAGGAACAAGGACACCAGAGCCCTTCCTGACCAGAGGCTCAGGTTCCATTTGATCAGTTCTGGTTTACCTTGGTTTCAAAGAGGCCAGACAGCTCCACGGTCCTCAAAGGAGACAATACTTCCAGGCACTGAACACGCCCAGGATCTTAGGACAAAAGGATCCCAGGATGACAGAAGCTGGGTCACACCAGTATATCAGGGTCTCAAAAGAGCTTGACTGCCAAGAACTCTGACACATCTAGAATCTCAGGTTCACAGGAGCCCACAATCGAAGGATCATAGAGAAAGGTAGACTCTGAGGAGTCCTAAATCAACTGGGATTATAGGAAGGACAGGCTCCAATCAGATATATTGAGGGCAGCTAGCACTTGAGATAATCAGATGGTAGGAGGCAAGCATAAAAACAGAAGCAACAGAAACCAAGGTTACATGGCATCATCAGAGCCAAACTCTCCCGCTATAGCATATCCTGGATACACTATCACACCAGAAAATCAAGACATGGAAAAAAAGTCACTTCTCATGATGATGATGATGGAGGACTTTAAGAAGGAAATACAAGAAAACACAGGTAAACAGCTAGAAGCCTTTAAAGAGGAAACACAAAAATCCCTTAGAGAGTTACAGGAAAACAGGTGATGGAAATGAACAAAACCATCCAAGATATAAAAAGGGAAGTAGAAACAATAAAGAAAACCCAAAGGGAAACAATTCAGGAGATAGAAACACTAGGAAAGAAATCAGGAACCATAGATGCAAACATCAGCAACACAATACAAGAGATAGAAGAGAGAATCTCAGGTGCAGAAGATGCCATAGGGAACATGGGCACAACAATCAAAGAAAATGCAAAATGCAAAAAGATCCTAACTCAAAACTTCCAGGAAATCCAGGACACAATGAGAAGACCAAACCTACAGATAATAGGAGTACATGAGAATGAAGATTTTCAACTTAAAGAGCCAGTAAATATCTTCAACGAAATTATAGAAGAAAACTTCCCAAACCTAAAGAAAGAGATGCCCATGAACATAAAAGAAACCTACAGAACTCCAAATAGACTGGACCAGAAAAGAAATTCCTCCCAGCACATAATAATCAGAACAACAAATACACTAAATAAAGACAGAATACTAAAAGCAATAAGGGAAAAATGTCAAGTAACATAAAGGCAGACCTATTAGAATTACTCCAGACTTTTCACCAGAGACTATGAAAGCCAGAAGATCCTGGACAGATGTTATACAGACACTAAGAGAATACAAATGCCACCCCAGGCTACTATATCTAGCAAAACTCTCAATTACCATAGATGAAGAAACCAAAGTATTCCATGACAAAACCAAATTCACACAATATCTTTACACAAATCCAGCCCTTCAAAGGATAATAACATGAAAACACCAATACAAGGATGGAAACTACGCCCTAGAAAAAGCAAGAAAGTAATCCTTAAACAAACCTAAAAGAAAGACAGCCACAAGAACAGAATTCCAAACAAAAATAACAGGAAGGAACAATTACTTTTCCTTATTATCTCTTAATATCAGTGGACTCAATTCCCCCAATAAAAGCACATAGACTAACAGACTGGCTACACAAACAGGACCCACAATTTTTCTGCTTACAGAAAACCCACTCAGGGAAAAAGACAGACAATGCCTGAGAGTGAAAGGCTGGAAAACAGTTTTCTAAGCAAACGGTCTGAAGAAACAAGCTGCATTAGCCATTCTAATATCTAATAAAATCAACTTCCAACCCAAAGTTAACCAAAAAGACAAGGAGGGGCAGTTCATACCCATCAAAGGTAAAATCTTACAGCACACCTAAAAGCTCTAGAACAAAAGGAAGCAAATTCACCCAAGAGGAGTAGATGGAAGGAAATAATCAAACTCAGGGATGAAATCAACCAAGTGGAAACAAAAAGAACTATTCAAAGAATCAACCAAACCAGGAGCTGGTTCTTTAAAAAAATTAACAAGATAGATAAACCCTTAGCCAGACTAACTAGAGGGCACAGGGACAGCATCCTATTTAACAAAATCAGAAATGAAAATGGAGACATAACAATAGAACCTGAGGAAATCCAAAACATCATCAGATCCTACTACAAAAAGTTATACTCAACAAAACTGGGAAACCTGGATAAAATGGACAAATTTCTAGACAGATATCTGGTACCAAAGTTAAATCAGGAGCAAATTAATGACCTAAATAGTCCCATATTCCCTAAAGAAATAGAAGTCGTCATTAATAGTCTCCCAACCAAAAAAAAAAGTACAGGACCAGGTGGATTTAGTGCAGAGTTCTATCAGACCTTCAAAGAAGACCTAATTCCAACTCTCCTCAAACTATTCCACAAAATAGAAACAGAAGGTACTCGACCCAATTCATTCTAAGAAGCGACAATTACTCTGATACCTAAACCACATAATGACCCAACAAAGATGGAGAATTTCAGACCATTTTCCCTTATGAATATCCATGCAAAAATACTCAGTAAAATTCTCACTAACCGAATCCAAGAACACATCAAAACAATCATCCATTATGACCAAGTCGGCTTCATTCCAGGGATGCAGGGATGGTTTAATATACAGAAATCCATCAAAGTAATCCACTATATAAACAAACTCAAAGACAAAAACCACATGATCATCTCGTTAGATGCTGAAAAAGCATTTGACAAAATCTAACATCCATTCATGATAAAAGTCTTGAAAAGATCAGGAATTCAAGGCCCATACCTAGACATAATAAAAGCAATATACAGCAAACCAATAGCCAACATCAAAATAAATGGAGAGTAGCTGGAATCAATCCCATTAAAATGAGGGACTAGATAAGGCTGTCCACTTTCTCCCTACCTATTCAATATAGTCTTGAAGACCTAGCCTGAGCAATTAGACAACAGAAGGAGATCAAGGGGATACAAACTGGAAAGGAAGAAGTCAAAATATTATGATTTGCATATGATATAATAGTATATATAAGTGACTCTAAAAATTCCACCAGAGAACTCCTAAACCTAATAAACACCTTCAGTGAAGTAGCTGGATATAAAATTAACTCAAACAAATCAATGGCCTTTCTCTACACAAAGGATAAATAGGTTGAGAAAGAAATTAGGGAAACAACACCCTTCACAATAGTCACAAATAATATAAAATACCTTGTTGTGACTCTACCTAAGGATGTGAAAGATCTGTATGATAAGAACTTCAAGTCTCTGAAGAAAAAGATCAAAGAAGATTCCAGAAGATGGAAAGATCTCCCATGCTCATGGATTGGCAGGATCAATATAGTAAAAATTGCTATCTTGCCTAAAGCAGTCTACAGATTCAATGCAATCCCCATCAAAATTCCAAATCAATTCTTCAACAATTTAGAAAGAGCAATTTGCAAATTTATCTGGAAGAACAAAAAAAAAAAAAAAAAACCTAGGATAGCAAAAACTCTTACCAATGATAAAAGAATCTCTGGTGGAATCACCATGCCTGACCTAAAGCTGTACTACAGAGCAATTGTAATAAAAACTGCATGATACTGGTATCGTGACAGACAGATAGACCAATGGAATAGAATTGAAGACCTAGAAATGAACCCACATACCTATGGTCACTTGATCTTTGACAAGGGAGCTAAAACCATCCAGTGGAAAAAAGACAGCATTTTCAACAAATGGTGCTGGCACAACTGGCAGTTATCATGTAGAAGAATGAGAATTGATCCGTTCTTATCTCTTTGTACTAAGGTCAAGTCTAAGTGTTTCAAGGAACTGCACATAAAACCAGAGACACTGAAACTTATAGAGGAGAAAGTGGGGAAAAGCCTCAAAATATGGGCACAGGAGAAAAAATCCTGAACTGAAAAGCAATGGCTTGTGCTGTAAGATCGAGAATTGACAAATGGGACCTCATAAAATTGCAAAAGCTTCTGTAAGGCAAAAGACACAGTCAATAAGACAAAAAGGCCTCCAACATCTTTACCAATCCTAAATCAGATAGGAGACTAATATCCAATATATACAAAGAACTCAAGAAGATGGACTCCAGAAAATCAAATGCACTCACTGATAAGTGGATAGTAGCCCAGATACATAGAACACCCAAGATTTGCAAAACACAAGAAAATAAAGAAGAGGGAAGACCAATGGGTGGAAACTTCGTTCATCCTTAGAATAGGGAACAAAATACCCATGAAAGGAGTTACCGAGACAAAGTTTGGAGCTAAGACGAAAGGATGGACTATCCAGAGACTACCCCACCCAGGGATCCATCCCATAATCAAACCCAGACACTATTGCATATGCCAGCAAGATTTTGATGAAGAGACCCTGGAATAGCTGTCTCATATTAGGCTATGCCAGTGCCTGTCAAATACAGAAGTGGATGCTCACAGTCATCTATAAGATGGAACACAGGGCCCCCAATGGAGAAGCTAGAGAAAGCACCCAAGGAGCTGAAGGGGTCTGCAACCTTATAGCTGGAACAACAATATGAACTAACCAGTACCCCCAGAGCTCATGTCTCTAGCTGCATAGGTAGCAGAAGATGGCCTAGTGCGCCATCATTGGGAAGAGAGGCCCCTTGGTCTTGCAAACTTTATATGCCCCAGTACTGGGGAACACTAGGGCCAGGAAGTGGGAGTGGGAGGGTAGGGGAACAAGGGCAGAGGAGGGTATAGGAGACTTTCAGGATAGCATTTGAAAGGTAAATGAAGAAAATACCTAATAAAAAAATTGGGAAAAAAGAAAAAGAAACATAAAATGGATACACTTAAAAGAAGTTTAAGGTATTCCTTGGGTAGATGTTAATTTGACAAAATAAAGTTGCTTGAGAAAAGGGATTCTCAGTTGAGAAAAAACTCCTACTACTAGATTGGCCTGTGGCAAGTCTTTGAGGGATTTCTTTTCTTTTTTTCTTTTTTTTTTTTAAATATTTTCTTCATTTACATTTCAAAAGCTATCCCCTTTCCTAGTTTCCTCTCCAAAAGTCCCCTATACCCTCCCCCTGCCCTGCTCCTCAACCCATCCATTCCTGCTTCCTGGCCCTAGCATTCCCCTATACTGGGGTATATAATCTTTGCAAGACCAAGGGCCTCTTCTTCCATTGATGGACGACTAGGCCATCTTCTGCTACAAATGCAGCTAGAGATATGAGCTCTGTGGGGTACTGGTTAGTTCATATTGTTGTTCCTCTTATAGGGTTGTAGACCTCATTAGCTCCTTGGGTACTTTCTCTAGCTCCTTCATTGGGGCCCTGTGTTCCATCTTATAGATGACTGTGAGCATCCACTTCTGTATTTGCCAGGCACTGGCATAGCCTTACAAGAGACAGCTATATCTATGACCAATATGAGAAGGCCAGCTCCCTGTCTGTAGTGCCATCCCTGTGCAGGCTAAGCAAGCCACAAGGTCAAGCAAGTAAGCAGCATCCCTCCATGACTTCTGCTTCAGTTTCTGCCTCCAGGTTCCTGCCTTGACGTCCCTCAGTGATGAACCATGATTTGGAAACGTGATTAATATAAATTCTATCTCCCCCAAGTTGCTTTTGTTCATGGTATTTTATCACAGCAATAGAACCCCTAAGACAAGCATTATAATAATAAAAAAGTCAGCATTTGATATAGTCTTGAGCCATGAAAAAATAAAGGTAATGATTATAAATATTATAACTGCAATGATGTTCTAATACTGAAACTTAGTAGATGTGAGCAAACTTTCCTGATGAAGTCACAGAGTTATCTTTTCTTTCTCATGTTTCCTCCTCTGAATCATATCTGTGCAAGTCTGTTGTCAGCAGAGAAGTAGCTCACACAGGGTTCCAGCCTTTCTCGGGCCCTTTCTTGAGGCTGATGTACAAAGCTGTGCCTTCAAAAGTAGCTGATCCTTTGTTTTTCTCACTATGTTTTAATGTTACCTCACCTATCAATGGTTTTGCTGTGGAGAGTTCTCCAAAATTAATCTGACTCCATAAAATTCTGCCGTTTGGTTTTGCAATGGGTGTGTATATACTTGAAACAAATTGCCATGCCTAACAAACATCAAGAAAGCTACAGACACGGTGGGTTTTTATGGCAGACTTAAGATGTGTGGGAGTTATAAAATTTGCAAGTTCTGGAAGGGTGAGATGGCTCAGTAGTTAAAGGCTCTTGTTGTCAAGCCTGATAACCTGAGTTCAAGTCCCTGGTCCCAAATAGTGGAGAGAGTACACACATGCACATCTATACCTAAATATGTTTTTGTTTAAAGAAGGGACTTTCTAGTTTGTAAATGGATAGTGATAGTTATCTGTGCTTTAGTCTAGAACACATTAGTCTAGAACACATTAGGTCTTCTCACATGACCTGTTCCTTCTGCACGTAAGCTCTGTCTCTACTCACCCCTGCCTTGCCCTTTATTGATTTTATCTAGTCAGATCTATTGAGGCAAGACTGTATTATGAAATCTGGCTGCTTGCTCTTTCTTAAATCTTGTCTATCTTCCTTCGCTGGGCAATATCTATTTGGCAGACAGTGTGCAGGGTACTTTATTACACATTAGTTAATTTAATCTCAGAGAATTCCCTAGGGGAAATTACTGCTGCCTTTTACTGGAAGGAAAATAAACTGGAGAACAGATGGGACACCACCCAAAAGCAGTAAGGACGCCATCTAGTGGCAGAGCCAGGCTTGACCTTCACTGTAGACACTGAGTTTTCCACACCAACAAGAGCCCCCTGAGAAGTAACTTGTGACCACACAGCCTGAGTAGGGAAAAAGTTCTGTAAGGCTGAATAAGGGACTTTGACTTCGGACACTTCTCCTTGTGAGTAGACATCTTGTGGTGTCAGGCTCACAGTGCACTATTGCCTTGGTGATTACAAATACAGGATGCTAGTATTTGTAGCTACAACAGAGACCTTATAAAATCCAAAACAGCTTCTATCAGGTTCATTAAAGAAACAGTAGATAAGATCCATGTTAACAAAGGAATCCATGGACAAACAAATTAAAGAAGAATAATCTTACAGCACTAGATGCCGTGTTTGTGAAGCTGTGGGGCTGACTGACCAGAATCTGGAGCCTAGCCTTGTGTCTGTCTCCTTGTTTTGTGTCAGATGTGCACCATCATTCCATGCCCTTGACTCTGCTCTGTCCCAGCACACCCCAGCCCCTTTTTTGTTTTAGCAGCTGTTTCTTGTGATGAAATTATTTATCTTCAAATTAATATTTCTTATTCTGTGAAAGTTTCATATATTTAAATAATATCTATTGATCATATCCATCCATCACCAACTCTTCCTAACATCCATTGCCCATTTCTCCCTAAATCTAAAATCTTTTAATGTTATTTTTGTTATAATTAACTCCCTGAGTCCAACAAGTGATATTATATGCATGTGGGTTTGTGGCCACCCACTGGAGCATGAGCAACCTACCAACAGCCACATTCCCAAGGGACAGAGACCATCCACTCTTTGAGAACCTAGAACCAACCAACATCTTTGCATCCCTGACCAACTTCAAAGCTCAGCTCTCTTACACTCAAAGATGTTATCATTTTCTTGTTCATAAATAAGAAGCCCAACATGCAGGCCTAGACAGTGACAAGGTCACAATGAATTATAACTACTTATTGTGGCTCCTAAGTCCATGATGTGAACTGTTTGTCCAGTGGGTAGCATGTAATTCAAATGAACAAATGTGGGCCAATTTTCTCATAATACCAGGTTTTCAAGTTATGATTTTACAAATGCCCAAAAGTTATTAGGTGACCTGCCTGAGCTATCATTTTATAAGTAATGGCTCTTGGGGTCTTTTTTTTTTTCCCCGAGACAGGGTTTCTCTGTATAGCCCTGGCTGTCCTGGAACTCACTTTGTAGACCAGGCTGGCCTCGAACTCAGAAATCCTCTGCCTCCCGAGTGCTGGGATTAAAGGTGTGCGCCACTACACCCAGCTGGTTCTTGGGGGTCTTAAGAAATGGACCTGTTTAAAACCATAATTTGTCACTATTAGAGATTTTGATCTTTGTTCACATATATTAATTATAGATAGTAATGAGTTTTGTCATGAAATCTCAATATAAGTACATAATAAATTTGATTATATTCGTTCCCTACTCTCTTCTCGTATTCCTATCCCACTCCTGCTGAGCCCTACCTCCCCAGCTAGTCTCCTGTTTCTGTCTAGTATTTTGGTTTTATTTTCTCTTTCTGTTTTGGGGGACCTGTACAGTATTGAGAAATGATAATATAATAAACTTACAACTGAAAAGAATGTAAACTATTTTAAAAGCATTAAATTTAATAAAGAATTCAAATTATCAATACTAGTAGATTATAATTTTACATAGTGCCAATTTGCATGGGGAAAAAAACTAAATATTCATAACAGTTTTTAAACATATCCAACTGCTGAAAACTTTCTAGGTTAACTGGAGGACCCATGAATGCTTTAGACTAGTTAAATTTTCCATAGGGATACCCCCATATCTCAGCCAAATTGTAGGAGGCAATTCTTGCCCTAGGTCACTACATCAGTCACATACCTGCAACTGGTTGAACATTTGACCATTTCCACTTCCCTGGAAAAGTTTGGATATCTTCAGAAATGTTTCCGATAAAACTTTTATCTTATCCACAAAGTAAAATGTATAATTAGCCTGCAATGCGGAGCACACAAAGATATGCCTTTAATTGTTGTGTCAAGCTGGAACAAGGTATCAAACATCAAAGTGGCATGGTCATCCCAGAATCAGACATTTGCATGAAAGTATTCAGTGCTCTCTAAGGTTACATGTCTTCTAGATCTTTCCATTGCATACGCCTGACACTTGTCACTGTATCCCCAGGGTTAGGCCCTCTGCTATGCAGAGAAAATATCTTCATATATACTGACTAAGCAAAATACATTCGCACACATCTCCAGTTACTCCAAAATATGTCCTCAACTAATAGCAATATGTTTGTTTTCCAACACCAGTAGAGATTAAATGTTATTCCTTTATTGCTGCTGGCAGAGGGCAGTCATACACAAGTTTTCAAAAATAATTTGATGTTATAAAATTATGCACAGTCACAAGCCCATAAAAATGTTCATACCTTATTCCTCTCAGGATAAAAAAAAATATCCTAGGGAAATAACTTAAATAAATATAAAGTTGTATCCAAAAAGATGACAGTTGCCAACAATTATATCTAATATTGAAAATGGCCTTCCATAATACCAAAAAAGAAATAAAGAAGGAGAATTTAGAGTCTGGCCATTTCTCCCAAGGGTCACTGGGAGCCTCTCTCAGCAGCAGGAAGTAGAGATCATTCACTACAAAGAGAGGAAGCTTCTAACACTTAATTTTAGTATTCAGGAAAAGCAAGTGCAGAGTGCTGTAGCCACTAAGCTAAATGAATAAATTGATGCTTTGGCAGGAGACAGAGTACATGCCAAATTTTCACCATGCTCTTTAAAAAAAAAAAACCACACACACAGAGGCACGGACAGGTTGAATACATTATAAATGCAATGATTTAGAGGGTTATAAAAACTCTTAACTCTGATATAGGGAATATCTGCAGGCACATATAAATCCATGACCGTGTGAATATAGATAGATAAAGTAATATCAGATTCAATAAGTCAAAATACCCTAACTTATTTTACATATGCACACCCTGACCTTCCAAAGCCCAAGAATTTATTACAAATTCACTTCAAGGAGCATATTGTTTAAATGTATTATTATTAATTTTAATGAAAAGTTCATGCAAATAATTTTGCAATTTAAAACATTATCATTAATCATATTTCCTTAAGCTTTAAGAGTGTGTTGTGTAAATTACCCAGTAAAAAATTAGAATACGATTAGTTATCAAAATGTATTGGGTATAACCGAAGTTCAGATCTAAATATAGATGTTATTAAACTGAAAACCAAAAGGTAATCATGCATTTAACACATTAATAAAATAATAATGCTGGCAAGTGATATTCTTGCTTGTCCCAAGTCCACTGGCTTTTATAGTGTACAAAAACTTTTTTAATTTGAAAGAGCACAACATGGGGTAAGGAGGTATATAGGAAGTTTTGGAGGGATATAGGAAGGTTTGGAGGGAGGGAGTGGAAGGAGAAAAATGATATATTATAATTTCAACAAACAAACAATTTAAAAATATATAAGTAAAGAAACATAAGACAGAATGTCTAAGGAAAGAAGGGAGAGATTAATCAAGAAAAATGTAAAACATAAATGATTTACAAAAGCAGAAGAAAGATTTCTTTGTATAAATAACAAAATATATTTCTGAGAAGCTCAGTTCTCAGCTATTTAATATTTGCTGAAGTACTCAGATTCATTTAAATCATTTAATACATGATAAATATTGAATTCTAGTTTGCTTTCTGTTGCTGTGATTAACACCATGACCAAAAGCTACTTGAGGAGGAAAGGGTTTAGTTTATAGATTACAATTCTTCTCCAAGGAAAGCCTGGGCAAGAATTAGAGTGGAGACCACAGAAGAACACTTACTGGCTTGCTTTCTCTGGCTTTCTCAGCTACCTTTCTTATATAGTCCAGGCCCAACTGTGTTGAAGTAGCACCGTCCACAGTGGGTTGGGTCCTTATATCAATCAACAACTAAGAAAATGATCCAGAGACATTGGCACAGGCCAATATGATCTAGGCAATTCCTCAATGGAGGTTCCTTTTTCCTGTGTGTCTCTGGGTTATATCAAACTAACAGTTGAAACTAACAATGACATATTGACAAATATGATTTTAACGTTCAGGATAATTTACATATAGTAACATCAGCAAAGCTATCAAATGTAAAAATTTTTTACAACACATTCTGATGGATGATGTTTGTTTTTGCGTTTTCGTAAGATGTATGTTAAAAACAAAGTGAAAAATTACCAAGAAGCTGTGGGAAATCCTCATCTATAAACCATGTGCTAGTTGTATGGATGGAAAGCATATGAAACCAGTAACCAATCTGATGAGGCTCTCTATTCCCCAAGAACATGATCTTCAAACATTATGAGTTTAAAGTGGTAGAAACTAGAAAAATGTTCAATTAAAAAAATTATTGCCTCATGAGTGTAAGGACCTGCGTTTTGATCCCCAGAATCCATATATGCAGCTGGGTATGAAAACATGCACCTGAAATTGCAGCATTTGTGCAGAAACATGAGCATCCCTAGGGCATGTTCGTCAGCCAGACTAGCCTAATCAATGAGCTCCAGGTTCAGTGAGACCCTGGATCAGACCTAAATGGGGACATTTTGATTGTAGGACATAGAGAAATCAATTTTACACTGACAAGACACATCATCATTGCTGTTGGTTTCAGTGTCAGAAGTTGCTATATAAATTGCTAGAGAATCAGATACATCAGTGCTCTTACCCACTCCTGGGCTGTGTGTGCGTTATAATACCAACCTACCAGGCAAATACTATTACTATACTATCTATATAGTATGTATATGTTATTATACAAATTCTACCCACTACTGTAATATTGACATTACTATTATGGGGTCAACCAGATGCTTTCTGTTCCAATTTGAGGTTCACTCTACAAGAGGGAGTTTCTATCTGATATGGTAGATCTGGTCTAATGTCCACAGTCATGAAAGTGATACAAACTAGTGGGTACCCTGCTATTTTTATTTTACTAAATGTGCATGTTATCAAGTTGCCTTCTAACATTCATGTTTCTATCCATGGATCTGTGGAACTCACAGTCTTGGTCAGAGAAGCTGCCTTTTGCAGTGGGAAGAGTGAATGCAGACCCCTACCTGGTAAAAGCACTGAGAGTAAGTGCCTGTGAGTGCTCATTCCTAAACAGCAAGGGGACATCATGGGGTATGGCAGGGAGAGAATGTGAGAGCTGAAGGATGGGAAAAGGTGCTGTGTAGTACTGCCTGCTGGACGTGACAGGGCTGGTGCACATAAACTCAGAGTCACAGCGGTTCCAGACAAGTAACTTAGATGTCATTTAATCTGATCAATGGTGTTAAAGGAACAAAGAACAGTGCCAACTGAAGGCTGTGCCCAATATGTTACCAGGGAATATTAGTCATCAATAAAAATGAATAAATCACTGCACATAAAATTTGGGGGAATTGTGCTTGATAAAAATAAGCCAATCCCTGGCACTTACTTATTACATTTTACTACCTCCTTAAAAATCTAGAAGTAATAAAATCCAAAAGAGATCACAGGTCTTTAGGCTAAAACTTGGCAAAAAGTGGGTTAGGCATGATATGGTTAGGTATAAGAGGATAATGCCAAGGACCTTGCAATGACAGGATGATTATGACTCGACCTGAGGTAGATACATGAACTTATACAGCAATGATCTCCCAAAACAAAAGTACTCATAGACACACACAAACACAAGTAAAGGAAATAGGGAGAGCTGGGTAAAATAGTGAATCACAGCAAAATTCAGTAAAGGGGTATGGGACTCTCCTGTCACTCTTGACAGTGCACAAAAACACACAATGAGCTCAAGACAAAAGTTAATTTTTATACAGATTCAGAAGCCCAATTGAAACTGCCTACACAACAAAGACTACAACAGGAAAAAGAGAGAGATGAGAGAAGGGCAGGAAGGAGAGGGAGGAGTAGGAGGGGAGAGGGAGAGAGAACAGAGCTGAACTGAATTTAAGAAGGAAGTATGAAAGGAAGGAAATGAAAAAGTATGGAGGAAGAGTAAACAGAAAAGAGTTAATTTGAGAAGAAAGAAAAGACAAAGAAAGGGAGAGAAAGAAAGAGAGAAGAGAGAGAGAGAGAGAGAGAGAGAGAGAGAGAGAGAGAGAGAGAGAAAGAGAAAGTTAGTTCACTGCCAGAAAGGAACATCCCCATTTCCACTCAGCCCACTTCATACTAGAAAGAGCCATAGACAGATAGATGCATGGCTAGATGGATGAAGGAACAGGTAAATAGGTGAACACATAAATGGATGGATGGTTAGATTTGGAAGGGTAGATGGTAGGAAGATATAGGATGCTCAGCTTGAAGAAAGCATTGGAAGAACCAAGCTTGTCAAATACACAGGCCTGTTTTCTTTAATGGAAGGAAATGGATTAACACCTGGTCACCTGGAAGGCTGGAGTCTGACAACATGGTTCTTTTTTGCTATTCTGTGGAGCCAGTCTTCCCCAATGTCCCAATGCCCCAATATCCTGAGCTTAATCTCTCAGTCAATAGAACCCATTCTTATGAAACAGGTCCTGGTACTTTGCATCCTCCACTAACAGCATCTATCCTTATGCTATTATAAATCTTTCCTCCTTAGGCCCATGCCCTGAGCTCTGTTTAGCATTCAAATCAGTAGAACTTATTGTTAAGGTAGAGGTCACAGGTGCTTTGCTAGTTTGCTAAGGAGTTTCTATGTAGTTATGGCTAAAGCTTTGTTGTGATAATTGTCACATGAAAACCTTTTCCTAAGTTTTACTTTGCTTAAATATGTAAAAAGAATAAATCACAAGATCAAACTTTGGACATTTTGACCCATAACTTCTGGTCTTCACAAGTGGCACCAAACTAAGTTTCAGACTTCATGTAAATCATCTCCTCACAGGCCATGAGGCTCATGAGATCCCTGAAAGGAAGAGAGTCAGGCGTCCCACAAAGAAAATGGGCCTGGACTTTGACCTTCCCAGACAGATGGCATGGCTTGATATACTCTCCTTTAGTAAAGACTGAATGACAGGATAACTCCCATTATATGGCCAGAAACGGTAGAAATGGTCTAAAGGTATAATGATGCAAGCCCACAACATCTCAGATCTACAAAGGAACATTGTGCAGTCACCTCTATGGACTTGTATAGTGTCTAGTCTCACATAACAAGCACACCTTTGGCTTTCAGGCTTCCTTAGAAACCTGGTGTTTAACAGAGGTTTGTGTCCAAACGTTTTTTTCATAAAATATAATTACTCTTACCCTGGGCAACACTGCTGAGTTTCAACAAATGATTCCATAGAGGACATTTTCAGCCACCTGAAACCTTGCTTCAGGCTGAGCCATTAAAAACTTGCTCTCAAATCACTGATAAGATGCCCCTGATCAGAAAGCAGATTTCTATGAATCCTGTTCCCTCAACAGGGCTCCCTGGAGACAATGTCAACCTGCCTGGGGGGACTTGTGAGTTCCCTTCAACCACTGCTCTGCTCATTTTAATAGTCTACACAACCTCTGATGGCTCTAGCCCAGTCTTGGGCAATGTCTATTCTCTGACATATTCCAACTTCAATAAATATACAAGCCAACTGCTTCATATCTACTCATCAATTATATACTTATTTGTAGTATATAACTGCTAAATATAACTACTAAATGGAAAGACAGCAATGACTTGTGTTCACCTTTAACCTGTATATTTCATTCTTTTCCTCCAAGTGATGGGCTTCTAAAGACAGAGTTGTAATGGTAGGTGAAAGGCCACACCTAATGTTATACAAAGGTAACATTAAAGGCCTATATAAAAGGTAGTCCATGTGCTTCAATAGCTAACCAGCACTCTAACTGGTAAAGTGCATATTGCATATACAGAATCCTTACTGTTTAATGGCTGGCATCAAGATATTATCAATAAAAAGAACTCCAGCAGTATAGGTCCCAAACTTCACTTTGAACCACAGATTTTCATTAGATAGCCAATACACTTGAAATGTAGATTTCCCTAGCCTTAATTATTTTGCATTACTAAAATGGTTCTGCTTGTGCTTGGGTTTTGTGAGAAATAGGCAAGAAAGTATTTGGAAGTGTCCATTCTTATGCTTAAATCTTTTAAAAGAAGTGTTCAATGAACAGTAGTTTTACAACTGAGACAATAAAATTATCATGTTAGAATTCCAGAAATATGAGAACAGTAACATGGTCCATTTGGCATCCTCTCCCATTCAGATACAATCAGAGAATCAGTAGAAAGATGGCACTGACAATAAATTTCTCCCCATCATAATCTGACATCCCAGCTCCAAAGCTTGAAGCGAGCCGGTGCATGGGAGACCATCATCTGTAATCTGCTCTCTTTCTCTGACTGTCTCCACACCATGATCAGTTAAACTGAGAGCAGTAACTGAACTGTATACACATGTGAATTCGTGAAAAGCAAGCAATGAAATGTAGCAGAAAAGTATTAGATAAAATACTGAAGGGGAGATCAAAAAGACCTGGGATTGAGTGCA
Organism: Mus musculus; assembly: GCF_000001635.26. NCBI lineage: Eukaryota > Metazoa > Chordata > Mammalia > Rodentia > Muridae > Mus > Mus musculus. The sequence goes on along the minus strand of NC_000077.6, from coordinate 9,339,406 downwards.
AAAGTTACTCAGCCCTAAAACTCAACTTCTTCATCTGGGAACTGAAAATGTCAACTGCTAATCTCTATAGTAGATCTGGAGCATTGACAAGGTGCCCAGCCTGTGTGGGCCCATGGTGTAAGGGTTAGAGGGGATAGTTCTTCCTCCATCTTGTTTCAAACTTATACTTGATTAGAATTTCTTCTTGGGAACTACTGAGCAGTATAGAAATTCTATGCCTCAAAAGTCTCATGTCTCTAAAGAAACAATTTATGACTGACTGCTCCAGTCATCAAGTTAGCATCTTGCAACTTTCCTGTCACCCCTGTTCTCAGTGATGAGAATGAACCCTGTGATCTTTCTCTTTTAGCACAACAGTAAGCTTGCATACTTCTTCTGATACTCCGGAGTATAGATGCTCAGGCACCTTTCTGCCTTTTGCTGCGGTGCTCTCTTCAATGCAGTTTGGAACTCAAGTCAGAAACAAAAGACTACTTCCACAAGGGTGTGTTCTAGTCTCTGCCATTCTCTGCCATTACTGCAGTCTCCAGTGTTCTCTTTCTATTACTGACCAACCCTCTTACTCTTATGCTTTTTATAGTTATAATCATCCATATTAAACTTGCCCTGCTTCCTTTATCTTCTTAGTCTCTTTACCTTGGAATATAACAAAATTGACACTGTGCTCAGAAAAATGGTAATAACTGAGAAGAAAAGATAACAAAATTCACTATGTTAAGACCACTTAAGCATGCCAAGAAGGTGAAATTTTTAAACCCACTTCAATTTTAGAAGGTGACAGAGGTAAAAAGCACAGGGATCAAATGATGGGAGGTTGATGCAGGGACACTAATCCTTTGATGTCTTTTATGAGGTAGGGCTGTACATTACAGTCCCAAAGTGACCACAGTTACCAGAAGGGTCCAGTTGTCAGGAATGCTTTTTAGTCTCTGGGTCCTGCTACCAGCACAGATCCCAATATAGAAAGTTCCTGGACTGCAGGGATATCTGGAAATGGGCCATCAACCACCAGTCCCCTTGTTCCTCACTGCACGCTGTCCTTGGTCTGCAGAAATCTGCTCAGTCACAGGTCAGTAGGCCCACAGAAATAGGCAGGTCTAATATTTGCTTCCATGACCTCTCAGTAAATGACTGTCAGAATGAAAAAGACATTCTTGGTTCTCCGGCCCAGGAGGTCTCTTGTGACCAAAGAGAAGAGAACGCTTGGCTCAATACTAGGGAAACATTTTAATTAAGAAAGCAGTCTGAACAGCACCACCTCCTCCTTGTCATCCAGCTGGCCTTGAAACAAAAACCTTCATATCTCAGTACATTCCATTAAGTCAGCACAGGTCTCACTTGCTCCCATTGTGTCCTGCTGGCTCTGTAGAAGACAAGAGACGATGGGACTGTGCACTGTCCTGGCTTGGACAGAGGATCTGAGTGATTTATCTAGTGGGCATCCAGGTCTCATTTTTCTGGTAGAGGAAAAGAGTGCTTTTAAGAGAAGCAGTAAGCCTGAGGCCACACATAATTTGGCAAAAGAGTACTTAAACCCCACCTTCCTGACCAAGAGATTGTAATTCTTGCCAACCTGAGTTTCACAAATTAAATCAGAAAAATCACCGATTTTCATTAATATTTTCCTGTAAAATTGGTAGTTTCCTATATTTCTACCTAGTAAGAAATAACCAAGAAGCTAAGACTAAGCAGCACCCATGGCTGTCCATGATTGGCCAAGAACTGCTATGAAAATTGTCATCATCAGCCCAATTCATGTTGTACACACAGCTTAGAGTGCATTGATATGAATGTAAATGATACAGGTTAATCAGCGACATGGCTAGCACAAGATATATGGGGCTGTTACAGCTAGAACATGGCCTACTGTTTTACAGTCAAGCATTTTTTCAAGTACAAGACACTCTGAAATAATAATAAAAATACAGTATACCAAATTCATAAAACAGTAGCATAATTGTCAGTATTAAAGTTAGTACAGAGCACACAATTCTCTGTTCTCTATTTTATCCAAAGCGCCAGCATCATCACAAATACATGAGTAATGCATTGTGCAATGACTTGATGACAGCTATGTCGCCAAAGGGCAGTAGGAATTTCTCAGCTCCATTATAACTTTATAAGACCACCAACAATTGTGTGATCCATCACTGCCTGAAATACTGCAATGGGGAGAATGGCTTCCATTTACAGCTCCAATCACTCCAATGGCATAAATAGCATTGCAGCAAGTATCTCTCTGCTGTGTGGGACATGTGACCCTGTGTTTAAACACCAGAACCAATTTTCATAAAACTAAATGACCATAGGTGACTGCAAGAATAATTTATCTGAGGGACAATGGCATTAAGTCACCTTTATGAGTGCAAATGTAAGACAGTACATGATCTCTGGTGACATTAACTAGGTAGAACAAGACAGGGCACAGTCTCCAGACATGTAAACAAGCAGAGTAGACATTTACTCTTAGACTACCTCTACACCTCATTCAGGGGCCAAGCAAGAACTAGTGAGATCGTGTCTGGTTCTTCTGAAACCCTTATTCTAAGAACACTGATGTAATGTGTGTCCCTGGGTCTAGAACACTACATCACGGACTGCATCTCACATTATACTATTTTTTTTGTTTCCTCAGCATCTTTTCTTTCACACTTCTGAAGAGATCCCATCAGCAAACAATACAACACAGCATGTAATGTGATATAGATATATATTAATAATGATATTAATATATTAGTATAAAATCCATAGCCTTTTTAAAAAATTAAACTAAGATATAGACATTTTCCATGAAATTCCTGAACAATGGGAGACCTTAGTAAGTTTTTTGGGATTGTTTGTTTGTTTGTTTGTTTTTGTTTTTCGAGACAGGGTTTCTCTGTGTACCTCTGGTTGTCCTGGAACTCACTCTGTAGATCAGGCTGGCCTCAAACTCAGAAATTTGTCTGCCTCTGCCTCCCAAGTGCTGGGATTAAAGGCATGTGCCACCACTGCCCGGCTAGTAAGTTTTATACACATAGGGCATCGCCTAGCATTGGCTTTGGCCGGAATCTCTTCCAGGTGTGATGCAGAATGACAGTCTTGAGCAGAGCTTCAGATGGAATAGCTATTAGAGGCCTTATAGTCTCCTGATAGGTAACATTCCATCATAGGAACTTAGACTTTGGCAAACATCGCTCCTAGAGGACATTTTAAAGTTAAAAAAAATACTAAGTTTATAAACACTATAGAGGGCATGGTGAGGGCTGTGCAGCCACAGGCTAAGTGACAGGTGGCAAGTGCCCAGGAGGCTTGCTGTGACATCCCATGGCAGTCGCAAGGGGAATAAGTCTAGTTCTCTTGAAAGTGCATTGGGCCAAAAATAAGTCACTGGTCCTAGGACCACACAGTACATTAAGTTACTACTGGTACTTAAAGCTTAGAGTTTGCCATTCATGGATAGGATCTCCTGTATTTGAAAATAAGATCAAATTGTTCCTGTGTCGTTGGAAAAGTGACCATTTAAGGTGCCTGCAGGCTCACAACCTCCCCAGAAACAAGAAAAGTCTCCCAAGAAAATATAGCATGATTGTTTACACAGAAACAAGGTAAGAAAGTCTCCAGGAAAACACAATTTTTAATGCAAATATTAATAGGGGTTCTCCAATAATGAGACTGGAGAAGCTATACAATATGCTAAAAAGCGAGTGATCAAAAACTACCCAATGTGGGGACTCGTGATTTAGGAGATCAGTCTGCAGGTGCATCACTGAATTCTCTCTTCAGTATCAGATGCATCAAGTGAAATGTATTAAATACATCCCCCCAATGCTTTCCTGGAACTGAAACTTACCTTACCTGAAACTGTCCTAGTAGTAATTGTCCTTAATTTGTGATACTAAAGTTAGTGAGTTCGCTGCATTGGTGACTCTAAGTAACCCTCCCTGCCTCCAAAGCTTCCTCTAACCAAATTGCTCAGCAAATGCACTCATAACGTCAAGAATGACGGGGTAATGTCAGGACAAAACAAACTGGAATCAACATAAAAAAAATGTTATGTAACACAGTGAATATAGTAATTACATTACATATGTAGCAATTTCTTCCTGACACAGTGTGTTGAATCCCCTACAAAAATGTTACTTGTTTAAACTTACCTTTTGAATGACCTCATTAATCTCTGGAGAGTTTGGTGTATACAATATTTTTCCATGTAATACAGGTTTTAGAAAAGACCATACTAGTGCACCATTTGGAGACTGTAGAATTTCCTGATAAAGCTTCAAACAGAATGGTGCTGCCACATAAAAAGAGGAGGGAAACGATTAGATTGATAAAGCATATCTAGTTAATGTAGAAACTGGCATACACTTCTACTATGCCTTAATTTTCAATGAATGACTCATTCAGGACATATCTCTGAACTGTACTTCCAGTTTACGTTACTGACTCAGCAGTCTTTGTTCCCTAAGAGACATCAAGATCCCACCATCCAGGCTGTTGTCTCTAATAGTGATGGCTCAGACACTTAAAAAAAGAGATCGGCGGTTATTTTTAATGTGTTTTAATGTAGAAATTTCTTACGTCAATAATTATAATGTTGAGAATAGAGGACCTTTTTTATGTAGTTACCTTGTCAAGTTGCTCCTGGATTCTCTCTGATAATCAATATAAGTGTATCACAATCACTACTTTTAGTACATTAAATCGTACTATGTTGACTCAAACAATTCCTTATGGTGGTTCCTATTGTAAAGTTAATTGATTTTGATAACAACTCTACTTATGTTGTCTAAAGCCATAGGCAACTCATCACTCTAATGACTGGTAATTAATTATTACATTTATAAATAAAAATTACATCACTATAACCAGCTCTTTTGCCCAAAAATGTGGTAAGCCTTGAAAAAGCACTCCTGTGTTGACCTTATGCTGTGATTCACATGGGTATGTGTTTAGAAGAGAACTGTTTTGATCACTGTGTTAATTTTATATTTCTAAATATCTTGAACATAAAAATACTTTTATCAAAAATCCAAAAACTTTGAGTAAGCTATCCCCTAAAATATAATCTAACTATATTTTATACTATATTATATAATAACTATATATTATAATCTAACCAATGTAAATAACTATAAATTAATCCTTGAATTATTGATGGTAGAGGTTATTCTAGTTTAATAACTTGCTCTTTAAATTACAGCTTAATTGAGATGGGGGACAGGTCGTATGTTAGGAATAATCGTGGTATACATAAAGCAAGAAACTTGAATCCAAGAGTCATCAGTGATTTCTCAGGTGGAAAAGTTTCAGTTAAGCAGTTTAATGTTCTCTGAGCTTCTGAAGTGTCTTCTGAAAAGGGAGGCTTGCGTTGCTCGCTAATGGTTTCTGTGACAAACATTTTAAAAAAATGCAGAAATGACCAACAAATATTGGTCCTCAGCGTTAACCAACTGACTAGACAAATGAATGGAAGAAATGATGGATGGATGGATGGATGGATGGATGGATGGATGGATGGATGGATGCACGCACAGATGCATGAATGGATGAATGGATGATACAAGGATAGATGCATGGATAGATTCATGGGTGGACAGATGAATGGATGGAATGAGAGGGTATATGGATGAAGGAAGAATAATCAGTTAAGATTACCAAATGAAAAACAAAAAGAAATAAGCATTAGAGAAAGAAGAAAAACTTTATTAAAATTAATTAACTCTAATATATGTCTTCACTTCCAAATGGCCCCAATGTTTGACAGCTATACAAAGTACTTAGCAGCTATGGAATACACTGGCCTAATGCCAAAATTGTCCCTAACACTGTTATCAACATTGTTTACCCTAGGACACCTAAGGGGATGGGGTTTCAAATCATTTATACTTGGGTTTTTTTAAGATATAGCTAGGAACATTAGCCTGTGATCAAGGGCCCTGGGACCTATCAGTGAGTACTTAAAATTCAATGCCATTATGTGCCACCAGAGGTCAACCCAGGAAGAATACCTTACCATGCAGGCCCACCCAATTATTACCATACAAACCAACCTACATAATGCAGGTGACATTTGTCTTACTTGAGTCATGCGGAATGTTGAACTTCTCTTTGTTATCTTCCAAGAGTTCATTAACTCTGGGTAAATTAATGAACATGTTAGAATTGCTGAGGAAAGACTCCTGGTCCTTACAGAGAAGCTTCATTACAGACTGGAAAGAGGCGAAAGCTGAACTTCTGGTTTGTCCCTTTGATGAAACCTGAGCATAAGAAAAGCAACTTTCCAGACAGGCAGTCATGGCACACACCTTTAATCCCAGAACTCAGGAGGCAAAGACAGGAGGCTCTCTGAGTCTGAGGTCAGCCTGGTCTACAGAATGAGTCCCAGGACAGCAAGGATACTCAGAGGAAGGCTGTCTCAAAAAAACAAAACAAAACCAAAACCAACAAACAAAAAACAAAAAGCAACTTCCAGTTATATGTGACATCAAACTGTTTTCTCAGACCTCTGGAAGTGTAAATATACAAGGAAAAGAATAGATTCTGCTTGAACCTGTTCTTGAGAAATCTCTGAAATCATTACGATGATTTTTTTCTAGAAAATTATGTAGAAGAGGAAAATTACACATTTCATACTCACTTATTCACACACATTCAGACACTCATGTTCACACACACTCATGCATAGTCACACACTCAAACACATTCACAGTCAGATTTGTATATTCACACATTCACATACACACATATTCACATACACTCCAACACTCAAATTCACACAAACATGTTTACATACATTCATGCATACTCACATTCATACACATTCATGTATACATTCACACTCAGATTCACATACACTGACAAAAATTTACATATATACTCACACAATTGCTACACATACACCCAGATTCATTCTCTCTCTCTCTCCCTCCCTCCCTCTCACACACACACAGAGAGAGAGAGAGAGAGAGAGAGAGAGAGAAAGTGAGAGAGAGACCATCATAAGCTCTCACATCACACACCTCCTCTTTGTCCAGTAATAATCCATTAAATAACATGACTACCTCAAATAACTTAATAGTCTTAGCATATGTTCACACGGCTAAGCTAATACTGATTCTTGACAGCTACCCAAATTACCCATCAACTGCTGAGTACATGGAAATACTGTTTGGCAGGATTCTGGGTATATCATTATCTGGGCCCTCGTGCACCTCCAATTCACCTTATCCATTTCTGGTTGGTTCCATCCCAGGTAGAAGGACTTCAAGCAAAACTAATACCAAAAACCTAACCTAATTCAAGTTTGTGTTTGCATTAGAGGAAAATGATCTGTAATTTGTAAGCCAATTATTTATATGTAAATAAATGTTCTAAGGTTCTTGAAAGCAATCTGCTCTCGGAATTAGGTTAAACAAGCCCTTGAAATCTCATCTGTGCTAATAATTGACTTAGAAGATTTTTACTTCATAGACAAAGTATGAGCCATCTCAGCTTCTTCATTGGTGGGACCTAGGTCAACAGCACTTTTCATGAAGTTTTAGGGCAAAGTCAGGCCCTACTGCCATGCTGTTAGCTCCTGAGCCATTAACAAGTGTTCTTGTCCATATATGCTGTGGTCTTATAAAATTATTGATATTGGAAGATAAAAGGAAAAGAGAACAAACAGAAAAGAGAAAAGGCTAAAACATTTCCCCCATTGTGCAGTGATCAAACACACCTGTTGGAAGTCTGGCATGTCCAGCAAGGCAGTGATTTTAAATGTGTGAAGAAACTCAGGGAGGTATTCAAGGGCATGCTGGGCTCTGGCAAGAATGGAGCTGAGGCTAGCAACGACATCCAACAGAGACTTCAGCAAGCCATTTGCTTCAGAGGGTATCAGAGTCTTACAGGACAGGAAAAAAGAAAAAAAAAGAATAATCAATACAATTTCTATTCTCACAAGCATCTCTAAACAGTGAAAATCTGATCTCTTGATTTTATTCTTTATTGAACCTCAAAGGCATATTTGTTACACTCTATAAAAATTCTGTGTTGGGGGTAGATGTAACTGTGTTTTGTAGAGCGCATTAAATTATAGCAGTATTGTAAAATTGTAAACCAACAACAAATTGTTAGAATTTGAATCACTTTCCAAATATTTCTTCACATTTTTTAGATGACTAAGGTAGATTTTGAGAAGAGACTCAAAATAAAAGTGTTTTATGTGACTTGCATGCACACAAGCCACAGCACAGTGCTCCTCAAACCCCAGGAGCAAATGGAGACCCGAGGAAATGAAAGGCTTCCTGGAGTCTACCATGAGAAAAGTTCAGGGCTGCAAACTAGACCAGTAAAAGAATCCTTGGAAACCCTTTTGTGCTTAGGTCATCTGACACACAACACATCTTGCTCCTTGTTTGTATATCCCCAGTTTCAGGATGTAAATGGCAGGAACTGGGATTCTTTTCTACTTTGATCATTTATGTGCAAAATGCAGATACAACAACATCTTTAATATTGGGTATACTCTGAGTACTTTTTGGCTGACTGAGATAACTTAACACGCAGCCCCTACCCACAGGTGGGAAACATCAGAGGGATTCCCCTCCCTCTGCAGGTCATCTGCATCCTGGATTTTCAGATCCAGACTGGGCCAAGGAGTTCAATAGTCATCACTTTTCCATTTAGTTCTCTGGGGCTCTGCCAGTTCTACAGTTCATATTCCCTGCTGTGTTCTGCTAATGATGAGCATGCTAAGAAAGTGGAGACTGCAGGAACAGGAAAGAAGGGTGTGGCTCTTGTTAGTGCCCCACTCTCCTTTCTACTTACAGCTGTCATCTACAAGTGATTCTTCGAGGACCGTGAGTTGTGATAGGAAGTGACTAGGATTCCAGCACAGGTGATGTTAACCCAACAGAGCTTATCTCATCAAAGGGTTCTGGTGCTGCCAGCAAGTGAGACAGAAAGCTCCTCTAAACTAGGATCAAACTTGAATCTCAGCAGCGATACGTGTGCCTGTACACACAGAACACCTCCCCATTTCCAAGTGACATCACATAGGAGTGACCTCTCACACACTTGTGCATAAGGAAAGTGTCTGATAAACAGAGCTATTGTTATTAATGGCAGAGTCACCATTGCTATGTCAATAGAGACAGGATCCAATCTAGTATCTCATATTCCAAAGAAATCTTGGTAGGGATGATAGCCCTTGTCTAAATATTTATTTGGCCCTTAGGGACCCGGAAAGGCCTTTGTGGGCATGTTGGAGCAGATACTAATGTGGGTTAAAAGATATATGTCCTCCAAGGTACAAAGTAAAGTTGGAAGAGTGGGCTATAATGCTCAAGACTAAACTTCTTGGCATGTCAGCTGGAAGTCAACTCTACCAAGACAGAGAACCTATAAAATATGAAGGAAACTTCAAAATGTTTTTCTTCCTCAAGACTTGAAAGTATACTTACTCTAAAAATTAATATTTGTACTTAGAAACTGTGTGTATATGGATGTGAGGGTGTAGGGATGTAGATAGGGGCAGGTAGATAAACATATGTTGGAGGTTTCCTGGCCTGGAAGAGGGGAAGGAGACCATGAAAGCTGGAAGAGCAAATTTACTCTTTTCTAGCCCAAGACAATTCTCCTGAACATGGAATAACAGCAGATGCTTGTCCTATTGCAGATCTGGGCTTTTCTGATGGTATATGTGCTGCATCTCCTCATGAGGAAATGGTAGAACTCTGAGGAAGGCATGGAGAGCAGGTCATGGGAGTTTATGTAAAGGTTCATGTGTGGAGATGAGGAAGACCTTCTAGAAAAGGTAACTGAGAATGGGAAGCAAGACTGAGAGTTGGTGCTGGGGATGGGGCCTGAGACAGCTCTGCCCATTTCCCACCTGTATTTCTTCTCTGAGGATTTTATCCTCATGTTCTTTCAGACCTTCCGTACTTTATGGAGGAGTGCTGTAGGGCAGGTTAAGAACAGGTATACACAGGAGCACAGAGCTGCTGTATTGCCCGCCCCTCTTCACATTCCCACAGCTGTGCTGGTAGACCTGGATGTACCTAACACAGAGGATGAATACCTCAAATCCAGGGGATGGAGAAGATGAGAGCTATAACATGGAAGGCATAACACCTGCCGTGGCAGCAGATGAATGAACTAGGCTCAATCCTGCTTCCTTAGACACTCAGAATGCTGGGTCTTAGGAAGGAGAGAAATCTGACTGTAGGAACTAAGAACATTTCTTTCTTGTCACTCTTCCTCACTGCCAGGCTGTGTTCAATGTCCCAATGGCCCTGGCCCTGCAGACACTGTAAGGTCTTCTAGCCTTCCCTTTATTGGACAAGATTTAATTGAGAAGCCCATCCCGAGTCAGTCAACAGGTGACCCACCCCCAAGTGACTGAGGCTAAAACAGAGTCCCTCATTGCTGGTCGATGCTACAGCTAGTACTGAAGGCCATGGACCATCTCTATATCTAAACAACCTGGAGGCCAAAAATATTTTTATATATCCATAGTGTATAGGTATAGGTTTTTTTTTTCTTGTCAGTATTTCAAATGGAATGCAGTATGGCAACTGTTTACATAGCGTTTATTAGCTTACAGGTATTACACACGATGAAGAGAGGTTAAAGGATGTAAAAAATGTACTGGTTGGTTTTTGTCAACTTGGCACAAACCCAGACATATCTGGGAAGAGGAACCAACATTAACAAACAATGCTCTATCAGATTGGCATGGAGGCAAGACTTGGGAGCATTTTCTAAAATAGTGATTGATGTGGGAGGACCCAGCTCACTGCAGGCAGTGCTACTCTGGGCTGGTGGTCCTGGTTTCTCTAAGTAAAGCAGGCTGAGCAAGCCATGGGGAGCAAGCCAATAAACAATACTCCTCCATGATTTCTGTTTCAGTTCTTGCCTTGACTTCCTTCAATGATGGATTATTATATGAAAATATAAGGTGCAATAAACCCTGTGCTCCCTAAGTTGCTTCTGGTCATGGCACTGACCACAGCAACAGAAACCCAACCAGGATGGAATTATACCTAGGTTCTATATCTCACACTCTTTCATACAAAGCACCAAGCTGCCTTGGGTTTGGAGTCTGAGGATGCAGGTAGCTGCACACCAGTGCCAGTGTGTAGTTAGCACAGTCACAGGAGCAGCTGCCCTGCAGTGTCCCCAATGAGCACAGTCCTTACTTTGTAAATGAGGTTCCTCAGGTTCAGGTTCTGGCCCATCATCACAAGTAGAGAGAAGACTTGAGACCCAGGCAGGCTGCAGAGTTCCCTTGTGACAAACCAGGATTTTTCACTCTCAGGAAACGTCAGCAGGAGATGGAGAATTTCTTCATCACATTTTCCAGACAAAGCGATGGTAAGGACACTGGAGAGAACCTGTTGTGAAGCATGTGGATCAGACAGAAGCAAGCACTGGGCAGCATTGCTTCAGCTCCCTCCACCCTGCTTTCTCAAGAAAAACAATCACCTGGACACTCAGAAGACTCACTCAGAGACACAGTACCTCTATGACATTTCCATCACTGTGACAAAATGCCTCAGGCAAACACCGGAAGAAGTTTATTTTGCCTCATGGTTACATAGTCTACCAGCCTGCTGCAGAGCACATCTTGGTAGATACACATGGTGGAACCAAGCTGATCACCTCATAGTGCTCAGGAAACAAGGAGGAAGAAAGCAAGGCTGCTGGTCCCAGTTTCCCACTTTAAAGGTACCAAAGGTGACAAGTCCATTCCGGATGGCACCAGCACTGGGTCACTTTGGCGTGGAGTCGGCAAACACCCCCAAGGTCCCCTAGAGGACTCTTCACGCAATCTTAGGACCACCAGTGAGTGGAACACAACTTCTGTTCCAATCCAATCGCACGGGACCTGAGACAGCATTAGAAAAGCAGGAAACCTGGCCTAACCAGGGTCACAAGTCCCTTCCGGATGGCACCAGCACTGGGTCACCTGGGCACACAAACATATAAGCAAGCAGATATATATATCTCATGATGATGGTAGAGGACATCAAGAAGGTCTTAAATGACTCACTTAAATACAGGAGAAAACTGCTAAAGAGTTACAATTCCTTAAAGAAAAACACAAAAACACAACCAAACAGGTAGAAGTTCTTAAAGAAAAACAGAAAAACACATCCAAACAGGTGATGGAAATGAACAAAACAATACAAGACCTAAAAAGGGCAGTATACACACTAAAGAAAACCCAAAGTGAGGCAACGCAGGAGATAGATACCTAGGAAAGAAATCTGGAACCATAGATGTGAGCATCAGCAACAGAATACAAGAGATGGAAGAGAGAATCTCAGGTGCAGAAGATTCCATAGAGAACATCTGCACAACAATAAAAAAAATGCAAAATGCAAAAAGATCCTAACTCAAAACATCCAGGAAATCCAGGACACAATGAGAAGACCAAACCTACGGATAATAGGAGTACATGAGAATGAAGATTTTCAACTTAAAGGGCCAGCTAATATCTTCAACAAAATTATAGAAGAAAACTTCCCAAACCTAAAGAATGACATGCCCATGAACATACAAGAAGCCTACAGAACTCCAAATAGATTGGACCAGAAAAGAAATTCCTCCTGACACATAATAATCAGAACAACAAATGCACTAAATAAAGATAGAATATTGAAAGCAGTAAGGGAAAAGGGTCAAGTAACATATAAAGGCAGGCCTATCAGAATTATACCAGACTTTTCACCAGAGACTATGAAAGCCAGAAGATCCTGGACAGATGTTATACATACACTAAGAGAACACAAATGCCAGCCCAGGCTACTATACCCAGCCGAACTTTCAATTACCATAGATAGAGAAACCAAAGTATTCCACAACAAAACCAAATTCACACATTATCTCTCCACGAATCCAGTCCTTCAAAGGATAATAACAGAAAAAAACCAATACAAGGACAGAAACCACACCCTAGAAAAAGCAAGAAAGTAATCCTTCAACAAACCTAAAAGAAGACAGCCACAAGAACACAATCCCAACTCTAACAACTAAAATAATAGGAAGCAACAATTACTTTTCCTTAATATCTCTTAATATCAATGAACTCAATTCCCCAATAAAAAGACATAGACTAAGAGACAGGCTACACAAACAGGAACCAACACTTTGTTGCTTACAGGAAACCCATCTCAGGGGAAAAAGACAGACACTTCCTAAGAATGAAAGGCTGGAAATCAATTATCCAAGCAAATGGTCTGAAAAAACAAGCTGGAGTAGCCACTCTAATATCTAATAAAATCGACTTCCAACCTAAAGTTATCAAAAAAGACAAGGAGGGACACTTCATACTCATCAAAGGAAAAATCTCCCAAGAGGAACCCTCAATTCTGAATATCTATACTCCAAATGCAAGGGCAGCCACATTCATTAAAGAAACTTTAGTAAAACTCAAAGCACACATTACACCTCACACAATAATAGTGGAGACTTCAACACACCACTTTCATCAATGGACAAATCATGGAAACAGAAACTAAACAGGGACACAGTAAAACTAACAGAAGTTATGAAAAAATGGATTTAACGTATATCTACAGAACATTTTATCCTAAAACAAAAGGATATAACTTCTTCTCAGCACCTCATGGTACCTTCTCCAAAATTGACCATATAATTGCTCACAAAACAGGCCTCAACAGATACAAAAATATTGAAATTGTCCCATGCATCCTATCAGATCACCATGGACTAAGGCTGATCTTCAATAACAACATAAATAATAAAAATCCAACATTGACATGGAAACTGAACAACACTCTTTTCAATGATACCTTGGTCAAGGAAGGAATAAATAAAGAAATTAAAGACTTTTTAGAGTTTAATGAAAATGAAGCCACAACATACCCAAACTTATGGGATACAATGAAAGCATTTCTAAGAGGAAAACTCATAGCTCTGAGTGCCTCCAAAATGAAACTAGAGAGAGCACACACTAACAGCTTGAAAACACATCTAAAAGCTCTAGAAAAAAAGGAAGCAAATTCACCTAAGAGGAGTAGACAGCAAGAAATAATCAAACTCAGGGGCGAAATCAACCAAGTGGAAACAAGAAGAACTATTCAAAGAATCAACCAAACGAGGAGTTGGTACTTTGAGAAAATCAACAAGATACATAAACCCTTAGGCAGACTCACTAGAGGGCACAGGGAAAGCATCCTAATTAACAAAATCAGAAATGAAAAGGGAGACATAACAACAGATCCTGAAGAAATCCAAAACATCATCAGATCCTTCACAAAAGGCTACTCTAACAAAACTGGAAAACCTGGATGAAATGGACAAATTTCTAGACAGATACCAGGTACCAAAGTTAAATCAGGATCAGGTTAATGTTCTAAACAGTCCTATATACCCTAAAGAAACAGAAGCAGTCATTAATAGTCTTCCAACCAAAAAAAGCCCAGGACCAGATGGGTTTAGTGCAGAGTTCTATAAGACCTTTAAAAAAGATCTAATTCCAGTTCTTCACAAATAATTCCACAAAATAGAAGCAGAAGGTACTCTGCCCAATTCATTCTAAGAAGCCAAAATTACTCTGATACCTAAACCACAGAAAGGCCCAACAAAGATAGAGAACTTCAGACCAATTTCCCTTATGAATATTCATGCAAAAATACTCAATAAAATTCTTGCTAACTGAATCTAAGAACACATCAAAACAATCATCCATCATGACCAAGTAGGTTTCATTCCAAGGATGCAGGGATGGTTTAATATACGGAAATCCATCAACGTAATCCACTATATAAACAAACTCAAAGACAAAAAACACATGATAATCAGTTAGATGTGGAGAAAGCATTTGACAAAAATCCAACATGAATTCAGGATAAAACTCTTGGAAAGACCAGAAATTCAAGGCCCATACCTAAACATGATAAAAGCAATCTACAGCAAACCAGTAGCCAAGATCAAAGTAAATGGTGAGAAGCTGGAAGCAATCCCACTAAAATAAGGGACTAGACAAGGCTGCCCACTTTCTCCCTACCTGTTCAACATAGTACTTAAAGTCCTAGCCAGAGCAATTCGGCTACAAAAGGAGATCAAGGGGATACAAATTGGAAAGGAAGAAGTCAAAATATCACTTTTTGCAGATGATATGATAGTATATATAAGTGACCCTAAAATTTCCACCAGAGAACTCCTAAACCTAATAAACAGCTTCAGTGAAGTAGCTGGATATAAAATTAACTCAAACAAGTCAACGGCCTTTCTCTACACAAAGGATAAACAGGCTGAGAAAGAAATTAGGGAAACAACACCCTTCACAATAGTCACAAATAATATAAAATACCTTGGCATGACTCTAACTAAGGAAGTGAAAGATCTGTATGATAAGAACTTCAAGTCTCTGAAGAAAGAAATTAAAGAAGATCTCAGAAGATGGAAAGATCTCCCATGCTCATGGATTCGCAAGATCAATATAGTAAAAATGGCTATCTTGCCAAAACCAATCTACAGATTCAATGAAATCCCCATCAAAATTCCAACTCAATTCTTCCATGAATTAGAAAAGGCAATCTTCAAATTCATCTGGAATAACAAAAAACCTAGGATAGCAATAACTCTTCTCAATGATAAAAGAACCTCTGGGGGAATCACCATGCCTGACCTAAAGCTGTACTACAGAGCAATTGTGGTAAAAACTGCATGGTACTGGTATAGAGACAGACAAGTAGACCAATGTAATAGAATTGAAGACCCAAAAATGAACCCACACACCTATGGTCACTTGATCTTTGACAAGGGAGCTAAAACCATCCACTGGAAAAAAGACAGCATTTTCAACAAACAGTGCTGGCACAACTGGCGGTTATCATGCAGAAGAATGTACACTGATCCATTCCTATCTCCTTGTACTTAGGTCAAATCTAAGTGGATCAAGGAACTCCACATAAAACCAGAAACAGTGAAACTTATAGAGGAGAAAGTGGGGAAAAGCCTCAAAGATATGGGCACAAGGGAAAAATTCCTGAATAGAACAGCAATGTCTTGTCCTATAAGATCGAGAATAGACAAATGGGACGTCATAAAATTGCAAAACTTCTGTAAGGCAAAAGACACTGTCAATAAGACAAAAAAAGGCCATCAACAGATTGGGAAAGGATCTTTACCTATCCTAAATCAGATAGGGGACTAATATCCAATATATACAAAGAGCTCAAGAAGCTGGACCCCAGAAAATCAAATAACCCCATTAAAAAATGGGGCTCAGAGTTAAACAAAGAATTTTCACCTGAGGAATACCGAATGGCTGAGAAGCACCTGAAAAAATGTTCAGCATCCTTAATTATCAGGGAAATGCAAATCAAAACAACCCTGAGATTCCACCTCACACCAGTCAGAATGGCTAAGATCAATAACTCAGGTGACAGCAGATGCTGGCGAGGATGTGGAGAAAAAGAAACACTCCTCCATTGTTGGTGTGATTGCAAGCTTGTACAACCACTCTGGAAATCAGTCTGGCAGTTCCTCAGAAAATTGGACATAGTACTACCGGAGGATCCCTCAATACCTCTCCTGGGCATAGACCAGAAGATGTTCCAACCGGTAGGAAGGACACATGCTCCACTATGTTCATAGCAGTCTTATTTATAATAGTCAGAAGCTGGAAAGAACCCAGATGTCCATCAACAGAGGAATGGATACAGAAAATGTGGTACATTTACACAATGGAGTACTACTCAGCTATTAAAAAGAATGAATTTATGAAATTCCTAGGCAAATGGATGGACCTGGAGGGCATCATCCTGAGTGAGATAACCCAATCACAAAAGAACTCACACAATATGTACTCACTGATAAGTGGATATTAGCCCAGAAACTTAGAATACCCAAGATACAAGATACAATCTGCAAAACACATGAAACTCAAGAAAAACGAAGACCAAAGTGTGGACACTTTACCCCTTCTTATAATTGGGAACAAAACACCCATGGAAGGAGTTACAGAGAGTTAAAGTTAAAGGAGTTAAAGTTTGGAGCTGAGATGAAGGGATAGACCATCTAGAGACTGCCATACCCAGGATCCATCCCATAATCAGCCTTCAAACACTGACACCATTGCATACACTAGCAAGATTTTGCTGAAAGGACCCAGATATAGCTGTCTCTTGTGAGGCTATGCTGGGACCTAGCAAACACAGAAGTGGATGTTCACAGTCAGCTATTGGATGGATCACAGGGCCCCCAATATAGGAGCTAGAGAAAGTACCCAAGGAGCTAAAGGGGTCTGCAACCCTATAGGTGGAACAACAATATGAACTAACCAGTACCCCCCCCCCCAAGAGCTCGTGTTTCTAGCTGCATACGTATCAGAAGATGGCCTAGTCAGCCATCTTTGGAAAGAGAGGCCCATCGGTCTTGCAAACTTTATATGCCTCAGTACAGGGGAAAGCCAGGGCCAAGAAGTGGGAGTGGGGGGGGTTACTGGGGGGAGGGTATGCGGGGACTTTTGGGATAGCATTGGAACTGTAAATGAAGAAAATGCCTAATTAAAAAAATTAAAAAAAAAAAAAAGGATAGTCCTTATGACCTAACTTCCTTCAACCTGGAGCCACTTCCTGCAGAGATCAAATATTTACAACATGAGCCTCCGGGGATAACCTATATCCAGATCACAGCTTGCTTCAAGCATTTTGAACGGAAATGATTTTGAGATTGCAAGTCATTCTCTGTCTGCACAGCTTCCCTGTGTTTGAGTACTCTGGTAACAGGTGATGTTGCTCCTTTTCTCCCTCTCTCTGCAACATCTGTGGTGCAGTCACTCACCTCTCACTGGCTCTGCCCATGCCCCTAAGGCTGCCTGTTCCACAAAGCTTGGACCTGTCTGCAGAGGCTGTTCCACTCCCCTTTGCCTTCAGTTTGCAAGATTCTTCACTTTTCACTGTTAACATGTAGGAAACTAGTAATTTTAAAGCAATCTTGCCTCCCTTACTTCTGGATTTTAAAAGGTCATTTGCAAGCTTTTCATAGTTTCCTTAAAAAATAAAAGCATATAAACTTGGAAGGAGGCACGGAAGGCAGACTATCTGTTTACACAGCATTGGTGTTCCGTGGTGCATTCAAGGACTTGTGAGCCTCTTCACTGGGGCTCATCCTTCAGTTACTGACCTTGTAAAGAAAATTGCAAAGAATGTAAAACATATGAGATCAGATATCATATTGCATGTTTACAGCTGCCATGGGTATGATCACTGTGAAATGACCTGGCCAACAATCCACCCTTTATGTGAATCCAATGACAAGAGATACAGTGTCAAGTTAGAAGGCTTACAGTCAAAGAGGGCTCACTGGGTGCCTCTGTATGCTATGAAATCAATAAGAGACGTTATAGTAGTATATAAGTCATGGATCTCCAGAGATACTAAAATTACGAAACAGGCAGACAGTCAGACAGGCAGGCAGACAGAACTTCATCTAAACTAAGGAAAACATGGATATAGGCATTGAAGAGATGGCTAACCAGATAAAGCACTGGCTATGAAAAGAAGAATAGAATTTGGATCCCCAGCATCTCAGCAAAACATAACCATGGCAGCCTATCTTTAATCCCAGCACTGGGGACCTGGATATAAGAGACTCCCTGAAGCAAGCTGGTTGGCCAGACTAAGTATATCACCAAGCTATGGGTTCAAGTGAGAGATGCTACCTCAATATAGAAAGTAGAGAATGATACCAATGTTACCGCCTGGCCTCCATGAACACATGAACAAACACACACACACATACACACACACACACACACACACACATCTGCAAATACTCAAGAAGAAAAACAAAAAGAAAGTCAAGACTTGTGACTCAGGTATTGTGGGGACTTGCTAGAACAATCTGTGCAGTGGCCAGAGGCTGAGATGCCAAGGATGAGGTGCTGCTGCAGCTGGAGTTTAGAGGACACAGAAACCTATACTCTTTCATGTTCAGGGGACATCAGTAGTTTTTCTCTTAAGGTCTGGAATGGCCTAGATAAAGCCTGACATCTCAAGAAGATAATCCCACCTTACATGAAATCTAATTATCTAGTACTATTCTCATCTTTAAAAAACAAAAACAAAAACAAAAAAAAACTGTACTACTCTGACAAGGGTATTTAGGAAAATGTCACTTTCACATGTAACTAGCCAGAAGTCTTTTATGCATGGTAGTGGAACCAACATATTTCCTTATATCTGTTTGCAGATATGTTCTGGTGGTTTCTAGGAATTCCTAAGGGTAAATTGTGGGCACTGACCTGCCTTTTATTGCTGTGTTTGCTCAGTTATGTAAAGATGGCTTCAGGATAGAACTTGGCTGGTAAGAGAGGCTCGCCCAAATAGAAGGCATTAACCCCAAAGAGGCTGCTCCCAACTCTGGGTGGACAGGAGCCATACTGGTCCCATAAAAGACCTCAACACTTGTTGAGAGCCTCTGTCCCCACCTCTCTCCAATATGCCCTCAACGTTGACAGCTCTTCGACCTTAAGGTTATTTCATAGAATTTGTTTGAGGGTAAAGCTTTTTGCCTTGAAACTTTTGGCACCTCCCCTACCAAATAAAGAAGATCCCACAGAGAATCTCTCAAAACCACCAAAGATAACTGTCTGCTTAGGTTTGTTAACATTCCTGTGTGTGTGTGTGTGTGTGTGTGTGTGTGTGTGTGTGTGTGTGTGTTTCTTTTTTCTTTTGTTTTGTTTTGTTTTTGCTATTTATCTTTTTAAATAACTTGCTATGCCTGTTTTTGTCATTGAAAAGATGCCTGAATCAAGTATCATAGGTAAGGAATATAAAGCAAACACTGTTGTATATAAAGGTAAGGAAACACTGTTGCTCAATTAGAAGCACACATTTTTCCATTCAGAGCGCTGAAGACAATTCAGATTTTGCTCTGGTCCACACCAAAGATGCTGTTTCCCGCACATCCATGTTTGACTTGAAAATCTGCAGGGAGACCAAGGACCTGGGGAGGTATTTTCCCACTCTTGGCATATAGATGCTATCACATGGACAGTTATTTGATTTAAAACTAGTGATGATCCCCATGAGAGGCTCTCATCATTTTCAGCAAGAGCTTACATGAGGTGGGGATAGGGAGTGGGGCTGGGGATGTCTGAAGAGTTTGCACATGGAGTGCATGGGTCTAAGACCTGGGGGAGGAGCATGAGTTGAACAGCTGCCATGAGTCAAGGGCAGGGCTGAGGGTCTTATACATTGAGGTAGAGATAAAATTTGAGCAAGGTGGGATGCACTCTGCTAGCTCTTTGTGTGAGCAGCAAAGACATGATGATAGCAATGCAGTCAGTGTAGATCTATGAGAAAAGTGACTGCTGGTTTCCTGTTTAAGTGATAAGAAAGCAAAACTGGGGCAAACTGGGAAAACTGGTCCTGAATACTTTAGTGAGCATTGCTCTACTCTGGAGCTGGGGTTGAGCTCAGGCCTATTGACATGATAAAGACCCAGATAGAAGAGAGGAGCAGGAGAGAATAGCAGAGAGCCATAGGCTCTATCTAGGACTGAGCCCCAGGCTGAAGTCAGTGTTTAAGCCAATGTCCGAGGGATCTGATACAAGCTCATACTGAGTGACTTTAGAGATGCTGGATTTCCTTCTAAAAGCCCCACCTAAACATTTATAAGATGATCCAGTGTCTCAGGAACTGCAAATGGGAGGCTCTGAAAAGCAGGGCACGGGTATGCAAGTGCTTAGTAGTGCCCCTCAGGGGGTTTGCAACAATCAGCCAAAATGCACCTTTTACTGGGGTAGTTCAAGAAACCTGAGTATAGAATTGAAAAAGACATTTATGTTTAAGGCAGCTAGCGGGAGGAGGGGAATGAAGACGGAGAGAGAAGAGAGGGGAGAAAGAGACAGAAGCTAATCAATTAGTTCTGGGTTTCCATATTCCTGAACAGAACCATCTTACCGTGGACAGGCACTGCTGGGCTCTGTGTCCCCTGGAACAGGCTCCTGTAGCATGTAATGAGGAGATACTCCGCAGGAGAAGGCAGAGGGGGACGATGCCCAAAGCAAGAGGTTAGCCTAGAAGTGCTGCAGAATCCAGTGCATCTCTGGAGTCTAAGATTTTGGGTTTTGATGAGATGATGTTATGTTCAAGAAAGGAGTTCAGGGGGAGAGGAACTGCCCATATCAGCCTTGGCAAGGAAGGGAAAACAGCCAGGCCCTTGCCTACTTCAGTATTTCAGTATCTCAAGAGCTACTGCTCAGAATTTCAGCTCCATCTCCATTGTCCCCTGCTCCAGCATGCTTCCTGTGACTATCTGTCCCCATCATTGAGCTACATGTGTGTCACAGGACCTCCTATTGTCTTCTCTACATGGTCAGCATTGCATATTTAATGAGCTCTCCTCACAGAAGTTTGGCTGTGTAGAGCAATGCCTTTGATGTACAGCATCTAAGAACCATGCTTGATGCATGGAAAGATATGGAGTGGACAACAGAAAGAGCAAGCGAAGGTTTCTGCAGCTTTCCAAGGAACACAGCACTGCAGAATGTATCTTGAAGATCGCCTGGGATGAGTTCAATGTAATGAATATGCAAGCTGACTGAGACTATGGGAAAGAAAACCAGGGTCAAACAAAAGGACATGGGACTACAAACAAGAAGTAAACATCAACTTGATACTCTAGAAGAAACCATAGCCCAAAGCGTCACCTGCTAAGAGGCTATGGTTGTGTGTGATGTCAGTGTACATATGTATTCATTAATGTGAATAGCCTCCTGTGTTTGAACAATGAAAATGCATTTGTTAGACCCGGTCCAATTTCCTATGGATCCATCTACTCAGGTGACCACAGTGGTTATAGAGATGCATAGAAATGTACACTGATTCGGGGGGAGGAACCACAAAATCATCTGTGCTATAATTTTTACTTCATAACCCACTAGCTCACTGTACAGCCCATCTCACCATAGAACATCAGCGACACCTGGTGGCTGCTCACTACTAAGCAGGCAGCAAGGCAGGCAGCAAAGGAGAAATCTCTCCACAAACTGAAGTGAATCTTAAAACGTGGACCTTGAAATAATTGAGTTTATCAGTAAGGTTTCTATATGGGCAGCCTTGGGCTGCTGCTCACATAGTCTGGCCATTGCTCCAGGCTCCTGTTAGAAATATTCTACAGTGCAGCATTCAAACCACAGCAGTCACTATTTCCACTGAAGGTTGCCTAACTGAAGAAATGTTCCCAAAGCTCCACTCTCTGCTGAGCTCCCCTCCTCCTTTCTCCCCACATTTTCATCACATGTGCTATGTAATGAGATACAATTGATTTTTTTATTGAAAATAGATACTGCCTTTCTTGTGATAAGTAACTTTGTGATACTATAGTTTGCATTTCCGATCCCTGGCTTTTCATCTATTTCATTCTGAATTGAGATTAACTGTTAATGAATCTACTTACTAAGCTTGCATTGAGCCTCAATTAGTCAAAATTAACATGAAATTCAATTTATATTGGAGCCTGGGTGATTGCCAGTTGAAGCACTCGTGTATAAGCTGGTTTTTTGATTCTCTGCAGAGGATGGTAACCACACCCCCCAGAAGTACAGAAAACCACAAGCTAAGAATTCACATGGCATTTGCTGAGGCTAACATGGTAGCCATCTGCTTCCCCTCTCTGCTGATAAGCGATACCCCCTAATACCATTTCAAAAAGATAAGAAATAAGCAACACTTGGTATAAGGGTTTTACCCAACACTTCTCAGCCATACCAGTGAAACCCAAGCCTGTCACTTTGCTCATCTGTCATGAGTCACAGTCATACCACATGACGAGAGTGTATGACTATTTTCCATCATGACAGATTACATATTTTTAACTAGCTTTATTTGGGGATTTAAGATTTATGACACATATGGAACTATAAAAAAAAAAACTAATGGCCTTCATGCATCAGAATTAGATATCACTAAAATAAATGTTGCCAGAAATCTCATCCAAACGAAGGTGGTGTTACCAACTTGTATCACCAGATGTTCACATCCTTCAGCTCCCTGCTTGTTTGCATGGGTTCCTCTGATTTCAGCTACATCATTTGTGTAGACATCCATCCCCCCCCCCACTCCCAGCTATGGAAGGAGGAGGAGGCAGGGAAAGGTGGTCAGGACAGCTGCAGCTGTGAGGGGTCCCTCATGATAAAAGCAGCCCTGTACCTTTGAATGGGAAATGTTGGCTTCTAAGATGCTGTGGATGGTTTCCTCAGAGATGTGGAAGAAGGAGCGAAGGTCCTCAGTGAATTTGGTGATGTTCCTCATCAAATCCTTTATTTTTACATCTGAAGAAAATACAAAAGGAAAACAGAGTTTATCATAAATTTTCAAAAGTTTTGTTGATTTAAAACAAAATTTGATGTTGCCACCTAAATAAGAAGTTTCTCTCATGCTGTCCACCTTATAGTAGACACTAACTAAAGTTTCATCTTACTCTTCTAGGGGAGTCTTCCTGTTTAAGTAAGTAAAAACCTCCAGCTATGAGGTATTATCTGGTCAATGGCTGAGTCTGAGTCCAGGATGCTTTCAGACTCACTTTAGAAAGAATTCTTTTTAAATGAGCAGTGACCGTGTGCTGTAGAGACCTCATCTTTCTTAACAAGAAAATCATCACCTAAGGATGTATCAGCATCCTTCACACTTTTCATAGCAATGCTGTGTGGAATAAAACATTAATATTTTTACTTAGCTTTTCTTCCACTAATTATTTATTCACTTTATAACCCAGTCGCAGCTCCCCCCATCTCTTCCCAGGCAGGCCCCCCTCATGCAGCCCCTCTTAGATTGAAATGAAATCATATCATTTGCCCTTTCTCTCCTCCCTCCTCACACTGTTATGTCCCCTACTCCCTCTCAAGTTCAAGGTCTCTTCTTTCCTAACAGTATGACACAATTTTCCTTCCTTATGATTCATTTTAATAATATGTTGAACTGAAACTCTAAATGTAATTTTTAATCAAGCAAGCTGAGAAACCACATACCCTCTGTGACTGTGAAATTGCTAAGAAATGTCATAGCAGGAATCTTTGACATCCAAACCTCCTCAAGACTTTTGGTCAGCCTAAAGTGACAGAAAATTAAAATGAGACAAGATAAAACATCTGAAGCAATTGTTGGAGTGAATAACCTTGCCTCTGTTCTAGGAGCTAGGCTGGATAACACAGGTCCCCTTGATAAATGGACATACTCAGTCCTCTGATACTATCTGAGCGTGAATTTCCCCAATACCAGATTTCCAACATGTCCTTGCTCAGCCCAGTGCAGCAAATGAATCAGGGTGATGGCAACAAGATGCATGATAAATGGCTTCTCCCATATGTGGGAACTAGACAATGGTGCATCTGACAAATTATTGCAGGCCCAGGTAGATAGCCACTTCTCTGTACCTATGTCATCTTCAGAGTGTCAAGCCCCTGACTTCTTGAAGCTCACACTTCTAAACACATGAGAAGTTTTAATCAGATATGAAATCATTTGAAAATATGTGTCTGTTCATTTACTTATATTTAATGTCCCACTGTCCTACTGGATCTCAGTATCTGAGCCAGCATCTCGCTTGTCTACACAGCTCATCTGACAGCAAAGGCTGCTGCTAAGATTTAAAATGTAAATCATATTTATGGAAAGCCCTGGTGTTTGACTAGTATGTGGTGACGATGCTATCTGAAATCAATAACTTTAGAAAGAATTCATTCTGCATGAACACTTAAGCACACATCTTTCAGAAAACTGTGAATACTGGGCAGGGCCCAAGAGCACGTAACACACCTGCGTATGTGCTGCTGAACCACTCCCACCAAGGGCTGGCACGTGCAGCGATGGCTGGAAGCATTGTCCAAGATGCTTTTAAAGCCTTCCAAGGCACTGGAAAGATTCCTGCTAAGACGTTCACAGTCCAACTGATCAGGTGAGAACCATATCTTTCCAATCTCCTAGAAAACACAGCAGTATTTATCTGCACAAGCTTGAGGCTGGTTCACGGGTAAATGCAGACCTTAGTTATTTCCGCAAGTGTCGAGCAATGCTCCCATTTCCTCTGCACACAGGCAGCCATAGAACAGGGCAAGACTGCACTGTGGTTCAGGACAGAAAACAAGTCACACCATGTTACCTGGTACTTAGTTTCCCAGAGCCCAGTTGCTAGTTCCTCTCAATCCCTCAGTGTTTAATAGGAAAAGAAAGTTTTAAAAAGAAAGAACGAAAGTAAAAGAAAAAAAAAAAGCCATCATAAAAAATATTGGCACAGACCAGGAAACATGCTGAAAGAGACAGAGTGGAGAACAGATGTGTGAGCTCTGCTTTGTCAATCAAGGAAGCATGAATAAAAGCTGCAGTCAGATCAGCTCCTCAAACCTGCTAAGCTGTCTACATAAAATACAGGGGTGATTATGATGAAGACATGGAGAAAGGGGACCCATTATATGTTGGTGGTGGAAATGTACAGTAGTACTGACATTAAGGAAGATCATGTATGAATTCCTCACAATGGCTGTATGATACCACTCCTTGGTCTATAACTAATGGAAAGGGAAGCAGGTGTGAGGGACAGGTCAAATGATCACTGCAGCAAGCGACATGTGGGATTGACATGAAGGTCCACTGAGAGAGATGAACTGATAAAAACAAAAAGCCTTAAACACACTGTAAGATACTATTCAGCCATGTGAAAGAAAGAAATCATGCCATTTGCATGACATAAATAATCCTGGAAGAAATTCTAAGTCAAATAAATCAATCAAAAAAAAATAGACTAGATGAAACCTGGGAGTCCAGCATCATGGGGTTGAGAGGTAGTTTTGTGCGGTGTGTATTTAAATGCTGATTTCTATGCCCAGACATCTGGTTGTGGTCCAGACAGCATGGTCAAACATCTCTGGCCTCTATGTTATAAAAAATGTATTTTCCATCTTCCATGATTGGTTAATAAAAGAGTTGATCAGCCACCTCACTGGGCAGAATAGAAAAGGGTGGAACTTCCCATTGGAGTCAGGAGGATGAGGCAGTTCCAGAAAGACCAGAGAAGAGAGAGAGGAGAAGACAATGAGGAGGAGAAGGTATGGAGAAAGCACGTGGAAAGAACAGGAGGATTCGCCATGAGATCATGATGAAAGAGCAGTCATAAAGATACACATGGGTCAGAGTGAACTAAAGCAGGACTTGGATTAAAGGTAAAGGATCATGTGGATGGGAAATGGGCAGTCTTAAATGGTTTGACAGCTCAGTTAGGTTTGCAGCTTGTTAATAAGTATATCAAATCTCTGTGTCATTTATTCAGGAGCTAGAACAGGCTAAACAGGGTATAGAAGTGCCCTGCAGTTATTTGGGAGCAAACGAGGTGTTGAAAACTCCCCAAAGAATTTTAGTTCTCTAGGGCCTGGGCAGGAGCAATGGCAAGAGTGTGCTTCTGCTCCTGGTGGACTAGAAAAGGGCACAAGCTCCTCCCCACACTTAGATTTCCACTCGACACATCCTCATCGATGCAGGCTCCTTCACCCTCCCCCTTCATTGTTCTGCAAACCCAGACCCAGCTATTTCCTATGTTCCTATGAGAGAAGAAAGGAAATGGATGACAGGCAACAGACATGCTTCTGCAAGACTGAAATAGTAAGGCTGTGTCCATCTTTCCCATGCTGAGCTTTCTCTTGCTCTCTCCAAGACATTTCACAGACCTGATGCTCCCATTCCTCCACTGACGCCCCTCCTCACAGCATGCTGTGCTGAGACAAAAACTATAGGTACAATGAGCATTTGCTTGCCTGATAACTTGCTTCTGAGAACATAGGTAGAATTCACTTTATTGGAGCCTCTGCCCATGGCTTGCTTCCTCCCAGAACTCCCAAGCCATCATTAACCTGATGCATATATAGCACCCCCTGCTGATATTATTCTTATATTTAACAAAACAATAACTTTGACATAGAAATAATTACAAAGAAATAAAGCACACTGCCCTCTCCAGTAGCAGGTATTGATAAAAGAGAAAAAAACAAAAACCAACATTCTTGAGTATAAGTGCACAAGGTTGCAGTTAAGTAACGTATTGAGCATAAAGACTGATACTTGACCCTGTTAGTCTATAGCCTTGAGATCATGAAGAACCACCACATGTAAAAGGTAGCATACAGGCCCTCCTTCTCTGAGTGAAGCAGACTGCCATCACTCAGGCCTGAGGCAGATAAGTAGACACTGCTAGTTTCCAAAAGACAAGACATGAGAGTATATTCAGAAGCCCAGAAGCCAATCTGATATTCCAGACCCATTCTCTGATTCTAGTCAACCCAAAAGTGTCACTCTGTGGGCATTGACATCTTTTGAAACCTAGTTTCAAGTTTCTACCGATCCCAAGACAGTTAACTTTCTTCTGCTGGAAACCCAGTCTGACGGGATAAAGACTTGACACTCTGAGCTCTTCTCATCTGGATTGGTGAGTGGAGCTCTATGCTAATACAAAGCAAACTTCACAGAGAATACTTAAGACATTAAACACCTAAACACAACAAAGGTAGCCCTTTGACACAGAAAAACCCCATGATGTCACGTGGATAAGATTTACATTTCTGAAAGACTCACATACTAAACACCCTAGGACCAAGGTTGTCAATTTGATATTCCTTTCATGAAGTAACTCAGCTGAGGAATCATTTCCAGGAGACTGGCCTGTGAGCATGATTCTGAAGAAGGTTCTTCATTCCTAATTGACATAGGAGAGCCCAGCCCACAGTGGGTGGGACCATTCTTAGGCTAATGTTTTATAACAAAGCTAGCAAAATCCAACCTAGAGAGAGGGTAGCAAGCAGCTTACCACATGGTTTCTATTTTGAGGTCCTACCTTGGTCTCTCCTTATGGCAAACTATAACTTGTAAGCCAAATAAACTGTTTCTCCCTCTGAGTTGTTTTTGGTCCTGGTGTTTATCGCAGCAACCAAAACTACTAAGACGTGTTTTTCATCCTGATATGAGCAATTGTTTGCTGTCATCATCAAATCAGGGTGTTCTGCTCTTTATAGAAATTAATAGGTCCCAGTCAGAATTATTCATGTGTACACACTGATGTGAACTGTGGATCTTGTCTTGGGGTCAGTTTCAAAATCTGCACAGTGCCGCCTGTTTTATTATCATAAACTTCTCTCAGAGCTCCAGAAGTCAAGGATTTTGGTGTGTGCATTTTTTTAAATATAACATACCTGAATTTGGATTATCTAAATAAAATGTTTGAGGCCCGAAGTTTTTCCAATTCTAGGTCTTTCTGGATATTGAGATATCTGAATATACATCATGAGGGTTAGGAACCCACTCTACCTAGACTCTATGCATAGTCTAAAGGCATCCCACACTGTACTTTTGTGTGTCTGTATTTTGAGTATGGCCTGGCATGTGTACATTTTTATGAGTGCAGTCATGTTGGTACCAAAAGTTTCAGATTTGGGGACATTTTAGGCCCTCATTATATGATTGGACATTGGTCCAGCAGTGGGAGGCCTTCATCGGCACCATCTCTAATTCCCAGTGGAATCCAACACCCGCTGAACTTAAGATTGGAAAGGGTCACTTTATCACACAAACAGTAAACACTTAGAACTGTCCCTAGATAAAATACAAATACTGGGAAGGAAATGCTGTTTTGTGTGAATCCTTCAGCTATTGATTCATCAAGATGTCACACACTCCTAGAAAACAGTGTCTCTGAAGCATAAGGGGACTGAGGTACGTATGACCTCACAGAGACTGTGAAAGGATGCATCAGACCTGTACAAGTCCAATCTAGACAAAATCCTACCACTGAGAAAGAGAAGTGAACATAAAGCCCTACCCATAACCAGGAAACTGTTCCAAACTGATAAACACTGGAAAAGGGAAAATCAGTCTCCTCCAATAGAGGGACTCGATGCTTTTGTTTTTATGTCTTTTATTTTGTATTGCTTTGTATGTTATGTTTGTGTTCTTGAGGTTTTTTTTTTTTGTTTTGTTTTGTTTAGATTTTCATTTTCAGATGGGTGATGGGGGCATAAGGGAGAAAAAAATCATGAAATTGGTTGGGTAGGGAGGTAGAAAGGATCTGGGAGGAACTGGAACATAGAAAAGAATATTATCAAAATAAACTGTATAAAAATTATTTGCAGTGAGGATAGTATGGTGAATATGATAAGGTATAATATATACATCTATGAAACATCATAATGAAATCCACTTATAAATAATTAATATGTGCTACTAAGAAATAAAGAAACAAAAAAAAACCTACCTTTCCAAAACATAGACATTTCAGGGTTTTACTGCTGTGAACAAACACCATGAGCAAAGCAAGTCTTATAAAGGACAACATCTAATTGGGACTGGCTTACAGGTTCAGAAGTTCAGTCCATTATCAACAAGGTGGGAGCACGGCACTGTCCAGGCAGGCATGGTGCAGGTAGATCTAAGAGTTCTACATCTTTAGCTGAAGGCTGCTAGCAGAATACTGGCTTTTAGGCAGACTAGGATAAGGGTCTTAAAGCCTACATGCACAGTGACACACCTACTCCAACAAGGCACACCTTGCAATAGTGCCACTCCCTGGTTCAAGCATATACAAACCACTACAATAGATAAGTGATAGAAAATAAATTGATTTATGGATCAATAGATGGGTAGGTGGGTGTGATGGATGAACAGATAGACAGATGGACAGATAAGTGGATGGGCAGACAGATAATAGATGAGATGGGTAGATAGATGATAGACATACAGATAGATACAGACAGGTATATGGATGGACAGACAGACAGACAATCTGTATGAGAGCACTTGCCCATTCCTGTGGTTTAAACACCCCACTTCCCGCAAGCATGATGTCACTGAACACAGAGCTAGGAAGCCCTATTCAGTAGCAAGCATACAGCAATAAAGTACTACCATCATGCAGACGACACAAATGTAAACGGTCTCTAGACAGAGGAAAGAACATGAACCAGAACCAGAAGGATATGTGTCCCAACTATTTGTTACTTTCTATTTTAACATCATTTCTATAATCACACATGTCTATAATTTGAGTTTTAATGATTCAAATGATTAATCACCACTTGTGAAACCCCTAAGACTTGAACAGCAATTCTCATAGCTGAGTACTAGCCAAGCCTTGCATACCGTGAGATCTGCAGGGTGCACTTCCATCATGACCACAGAGCAGAGTATCTGGTTCTCAAAAATAACCTGTAACTATGGAGCAACCACACTACCTTGCCTGAGCCAACTGTGATGAGTACAAAACATTCTGAAACATAAAAGAAGACAAACCTGGTAGTGGCGATGGACCAAAGTGACTCCTTGCAAAGCAGCTAAGATAAGGTGCCTCATCGCACCTTGCTTGCAACTCAGCGCAGCACACAGAATGTCCTTAGTCAGGGAAGGATTTTCTATCAAAAGAAAGGAAAAAAATAATAAACAGTTCTCACCTGACCAGCTCAAGCTCAGAAAATTGTTCTTCAAAGATCAAAAATGATCCAAATTCCTAAAAATGTCTTAAATCTCCAAGATGGACAAGCAGATGGGGTGAATCTGCACCTTTTAAAATATTTTGGTTTCACCTGGGCTTTGGGGAGGCAGAGGCAGGCAGATCACTGAGTTTCAGGCCAGCCTGGAGTTCCAGGACAGCCAGGGCTACACAGAAAAACCCTGCCTAAAAAAAAAAAAATGTTTTTGATACACACACACACACACACACACACACACACACGCATGCACTTCACATCTTAATAGAATACATTCATGTCTAAAATTAATAAATTAAGATAATTGACCATGGTGATTTGAATAAAAATGGACCCATAGATTCAAATGTTGGAATGTTTAGTCAGGAGGTGGAACCATTTGGGAAGGGTTAGGGGATGTGGCCCTAGTGGAGGAGGTGTGTCACTAGGGATGGACTTTGAGACTTCAAAAGTCTACACCATTTAGCTTTTTCGGCTTTGTAGTTGTGTCTCAAGATGTGAGTGCTCAACTCATGTTCCAGTGCCGTTCCTGCCTGGAGCCATGTCTCCTGCTAGGATAGTCATGGACTTTAACCCTCTGGAACTGTAAGCCTCAAATAATCTCTTCTAGACATTACCTTGGTAAAGGTGCCTTATCACAGCAACAGAAAAATGACTAAAACGTTACATTACTATCCATTACCTCCAATATTATCATTTTAGGGGTACTGAGGACATTCAGTGAAATAGCTATTCTGAAACACCCAACTGCCTCTGAACTAAATCAGTAGTAGAAACACAGTTGCCCCACTGGGCTTTAGAATAATGTAAATTGCACCTCATATCCAACTGCCTGTTGGATCTCTGTCTCTTATAGACATCCTGGCTCTGTAGCCTCTGGTCCTCTCCATTCTACTGCCACTTCACCAAGTCAACATATCAGCTTCCACATATGTATGAAACTGAAACATGAGTATATGTTTCAGTTTCAATGTCTGGTTTCCCCCCTTAGCATAACGTCCAGCATTTCTATCCATGTTAGTGCAAATGACAGAAACTCATTCTCTTTAAAGGTTTAATTCCATACCACTATGTACAAATATTACATTCTCTTTATGCATTAAGGCCTTTTAGGTATAAAGTGTAAATAAAGACTCACCTGGGCTAAATCACTTGAATAGATATCAATTTATAATCTCTGCTTTTCCAACACTTCCTTTCTCCTTGTATTCCCCCCTCGTAGATGGAATTCCTACACACTGACCCTTCTCATATCTTCTCTGGGACAGATACATATTCACTCATAGACTTCTTGCTTATTATCCTAACATGGGTATAATCACTTCCCTCATTCTTTCTCAGAGTGCTCTTGTGGAAGAATTAATTACATTTGTTGGCTTCTACCTCCTCCACATGTCTCTAGTCACATCTGGAAGCATCCCTGCCATTCCCCTGCCTCAATCTTCACACTGCCACTCTACTTCCTAATGCCTCTAGGTTCTGGATCTCTGTCCAATTCCCCACCTGGTCACATCCAGGGGACTACCAGACTCCTAGCAGGTCCTGTCCACATCTCCCAGCCATCACCAGTTATGTTCTGCCATGAGATCAGTTACAGAAATCTCATAGGTTCCATGCTGTGCCTCAAGTTCTTCCCCAGCCACTACCCACCTCCTCCTGAGCACTAAAAATATGTGTTCTTCATGTCCCTGTCCCTTCCACAGGGGACTTCTGCCTCCTTTCTAACTGGTTACCTTTCAGCCTCATCCAGCCCGCACATAAATTTGCCCTTTCCTTCCCTGGATATGTAGGGCCCTGGGAGTTCATCTCCCTGCACAGTTCCATTTTCTGGGTCTCATATCTGTTTTCAAGTATACTTGGCATTCAACACATGGTTTAGTACCTTCTAGATACTGGGTCATTATAGAAAACAGCATATATTTTATAAATCACTAAACAATAATTTTTCAAAGAGCAAAAAAAGTAATTCTTACAAATATTAAAAAGAAAACAGTTTGAGTCCGGGCAGTGTACCACAAGAAGAAATACAAAGTGAATAGGCTCTAGTTTACCCTAGGATTATACCCACCTACAATCCTGGCACCTGGGAGGCTGAGGTAGGGGGATCATGAATTTAGGGCCAGCCTAAATTACATATGGAGACATTGTCTTCCCAACATACACACACACACAAGAAAAAAAAAAAGAAAGAGAGAGAGAGAAGGAAGGGAGGGAGGGAAGGAGGGAAGGAGGGAGGGAGGGAGGGAGGGAGGGAGTAAGGAAGGAAGGAAGGAAGGAAGGAAGGAAGGAAGGAAGGAAGGAAGGAAGGAAGGAAGGAAAAAAGAAAGGAAGGAAGGAAGGAAGGAAGGAAGGAAAAAAGAAAGGAAGGAAGGAAGGAAGGAAGGAAGGAAGGAAGGAAGGAAAAAAGAAAGGAAGGAAGGAAGGAAAAGGGGAAGGGAAGGAGGGGAGATGTGTGTGCCTTAGTTGTCTCCTTATGCAGTGAAGTGGACTTAGGGTAGTCTTGTCCTGCATTTCTTCAAAGTTAGATTGTGATGATGTGCCTGTCAGAAGCAGTGCCGGGCTTCTGGCTACCTGGCCTCTTTCTATCCCACCTCCCATTGAGTCTACCCTAAAGGCATAACCACAAGAACATATATCACAGTCTTGTCACTAGCAACAACTCAGCTTGTACCTAAACCATCTGCCCTACATGGAGCCCTCTTTCTCCAACTCTCTTTTCATCTTCAAAGCCTCGCTCCAGTCCCTCTTCCTGAGCTTGTTTCTCTTCTGACCTAAAGACACATTAGATATCTGCCCTGGCATTCCAGGTCTGCCACCTCTCTCTACAGTTCCACACTGTATCCACCAATCTCCTTAGCTGGTGAGGTTCTCTAACCTTGAAAGCTCTCTCTCTCTCTCTCTCTCTCTCTCTCTCTCTCTCTCTCTCTCTCTCTCTCTCTCTCTGTGTGTGTGTGTGTGTGTGTGTATTTGTGTCTATATATATATATATATATATATATATGTGTGTGTGTGTGTGTGTGTGTGTGTGTGTGTGTGTCTGTTCCCATGTGTGCTGGTGCACATGTAGATGTTGGGTATTTTTCTCAATGCCTTCTCCATCCTTCTTTTCTAAGACAATGGTTTTCACTGAACTTGGAGCTAGCTGATTGACTAGTTACCTCTTGAAAGCTCTGAATACCCACCTGTCTCTGCCTCCTCCCCAACACTAAAACTCCCCCCACCCAAGCATGGATCACCACAACCAACGTTCACGTAAGTGCTGGAAATCTGAACTTAGGTCCTCGTGCTTGCACAACAAGTACCTTGCCTACTCAGCAGTTTTTTCCATTCCTGACCTTGAACTCGTCATTCCAAGCATGACTCCTGTTCTCTGTTCCTCAGTTCATTAATTGATGTCATAAGACTATTAAAGTGGAAAAGTGGATGCCCACTGACTGCTGCTGCCACTGCCACTTCCTCCTCCTCTTCCTCCTCCTCCTCTTTTTCCTCCTCCTCCTCCTTTTCCTTTTCTTTTTATTTATATTTGTATTAGATATTTTCTTCATTTACATTTCAATTGCCATCCTGAAAGTACCCTATACCCTCCCCCCACCCTGCTCCCCAACCCACCCATTCCTGCTTTCTGGCCCTGGCATTCCCCTGTACTGTGGCACATGATCTTCGCAAGACCGAAG
Source organism: Mus musculus (assembly GCF_000001635.26). Taxonomy (NCBI): domain Eukaryota; kingdom Metazoa; phylum Chordata; class Mammalia; order Rodentia; family Muridae; genus Mus; species Mus musculus. The sequence goes on along the minus strand of NC_000077.6, from coordinate 9,305,266 downwards.
GCCTCTCCTCCCACTGATGGCTGACTAGGCCATCCTCTGCTACATATGCAACTAGAGGCACAGTTCTGGGGGGTACTGGTTAGTTCATATTGTTGTTCCTCCCAAAGGGTTGCTGACCCCTTTAGATCTTTGGGTATTTTCTCTAGCTCCTTCTTTAGGGGCCCTGTGTTCCATCCAAGAGATGACTATGAGCATCCACTTTTGTATTTGCCAGGCACTGGCATAGCCTCACAAGAGATAGCTATATCAGGGTCCTGTCAGCAAAATCTTGCTGGCATATGCAATAGTATCTGGGTTTGGTGGTTGTATATGGGATGGATCCCCGGGTGGGGTAGTCTCTGGATGGTCCTTTCTTCCATTTCAACTCTGAACTTTGTCTCTGTAACTCCTTTCATGGGTATTTTGTTCCCCATTCTAAAAAGGAACGCAGTATCCACACTTTGGTCTTCCTTCTTCTTGAGTTTCATGTGTTTTGCAAATTGTATCTTGGGTATTCTAAGTTTCTGGGCTAATATTCACTTATCAGTGAGTACATACCATGTGTGTTCTTTTGTGATTGGGTTACCTCACTCAAGATGATATCCTCCAGATACAACCATTTGCCTAAGAATTTCATAAATTCATTGGTTTTAATAGCTGAGTAGTACTCCATTGTGTAAATGTACCACATTTTCTATATCCATTCCTCTGTTGAGGGACATCTGGGTTCTTTCCAGCTTCTGGCTATCATAAATAAGGCTGCTATGAACATAGTGGAGCATATGTCCTTATTACAACTTGGAACAGCTTCTGGTATATGCCCTGGAGAGGTATTGCTGGATCTTTTAGTAGTACTATGTCCAATTTCCTCCTCCTCCTCCTCCTCCTCCTCCTCCTCCTCCTCCTCCTCCTCCTCCTCCTCCTCCTCCTCCTCCTCCTCCTCATCTTCCTTTTTCTTCTTCCATGAACTTAACAGACACTGATATGATCACTTCTGATATTTAACATCAGAAGAAATAGAAAAATGACACTGGACTCAATACTGTGCCACCATTAACACCTCAAACAGCTAGACTCCTGGTGTGACAGAAGAGCTATCTGCTTTTCCAGGTCCATTGTACCTCCAATTTCACTGAGAACCTCCTGGTTCCACCCTGATCTCCCACTCTATGGAACAGCATCTGCTCTAATGAGGAAAATGAAGCATCACTCTCAACAACAGCATGCCTGAGTATAATATAAAAACTAAAACTTAAGTTTGTAATGATGTTTCTTATATATTATATTAATTAAGCATCTGTGACCCAGAATGGCAAAATACATAGAAATTCAGGTACCAAAAGGGTTTCATTAATTGAAAACTCATTACTTTCTCCAACTATGAAATGTCAAGCCTCTTCAAACATGGCTGAGTTGCGTATGCCAGAAGAGCAGAAAGAGATTTGATTTCATGTCCTCAAGCATGTCTCAGCATAGTGAGATTTTATTGATCAGCATGATATATGATGCTTGGTGTTTAGCAGTACAGTCCATGTTCATAGACAGCTTGAATTGGAAATAAAAATTTAGGTCTATAGAGATTTAGGTCTCACTTACCCAACAGTTTTAGACATCAATTATATCATGTGTTCATTTTGGCCCTCTATCCCTTACTTTTTAATGTTTCAAAACAAAAGATGACAGTTAGTGGATTCAAAGAAACATTTCTATTACAAGAAGGGCAATGAGCAGACCAGAGCTAATCTTCCCCATCTCTCTCCAGAGGCCCAGCTCTCAGTAGCCTGAGGGCTGCCTTTCCCAGTAGAGAACAGGAAGCCCCATCCTCAAGCTGCCCTAGAAGCAGGAAAGGAAAGTCAGAATGTATGTACCACACACATGTCCCCTACAGGCCCCAGGGAGATCATGTGTGTCACAGCCTCCTCTTATTTAGTCTTCTCAAACTACTCTTTGAAATAGATGTCAGCTCACCCTCTATGAGTCTCAAAGAAATTATGTTGCCTGTCCTGGGTCTGTCAGCTAACCTGAAGCCCTGAACTCAAGACTATTTAATATCAAGCTCTCTCTATCCTTCCAGTACACCAGTTGTCATGATATCCCTGAACAAAGCCAAGTTTAATTCTGTGCCTCTCAACGCTCTGGTGAATAAAGGCTTGTGCTACACGGGGCTATATTACCTTTACTTACCAATGACGCTGACTGGCCTCAATGTGCCTGTCCCATAGCCAGCACCCACTCAATGACCCACTCAGTCTTTTTACAGACACCACTTGAATGTCTACCATGCCTATGCCAAGGATCATTTAGATATGGGGCAGCACATTGGTTAATACAGATACCAATCTTCAGCCTTCAGGTTTCAGCCGGCATGCCTCCATGTAGGTTTTATTCCCCAACATCTTCTCTCTTCTACCTTTCCCTCTCACCTACAGTACCCTCTTTCAACTAATACCACTGATCAGTAGAAGAATTTGCATTATTTTGTGAGATTGCATTTTTAAAAATTAGAATGCTGTTTCCTGCTTGAGTCTCATTTCTCCTTCCTTCTGCCACAGATAGATGCTCTTCTACATACCTGGATTCTAGCCATGGCCACCCACACAGGCCAGTGAGACCACTCTGAGACTAGTGACCTTTCCTCACTGATGGTGGACTCTTCTATATATTCATAGTCCCCTTCCTGGATAAGCTAGACTCCTCCTTGGGATATCTTCTCCAATTGCACATTCTGTTCATTTACACCAAATAAGAGCCCAGTGTATGCAGATGGCCCTTCCAATGTCTCTTAAGTACTACCACACAGACTGAGAGTGTAGGAGCACTCATGGACACCAACACCACACACACACACACACACACACACACACACACACACACACACAGGTTATACACTTAGGAATCTCGTGGATGGCAGCATCATGAGTATCTGAGGAATCCTGGCATTCACTCATCAAATAAGAGAACACCTAAGCAACATGTTGGGTTCTATTCACACAGCCCTTATGAATAGGGAGAACACATTCATGATAGCATACAGGCTGAACATGCACATGGAATTATTTAAACAACAATATGAAGTCAGAAGTGTTTGCAAACATATGCTTACCTGTTGGAGAAAGCTCTAAAGTAACTAAATCAATCTATGGGGCAGCTAAGGGTACTATTTTTCAATGACAACATCAGCAGTAAATGTGTCACCATGAATCTGGCAAGTATGTGATTCATTAGTTCAAAGTTATCTTAATAACCGTGAACTAATTCATTCATAATATTGAACACTATGGTGAGTATTGTGAAAATGTAAAACATAATATGAGATTGATGCCATTCTCACAGTGTTTATAAACTACCGAGGAAAGGAAGTACCAGACATAAAAAGGCAGTAAGTGCCAAGGCTGTGGAATTCAAGTCCCTACACAGACTACTCAGCACTGAGGGACTACAACTTCCATGCAAGTATTGTATATGGTGAGTGATTACATCAGTTTCTGCCTGGAAGAAACAGTGACTCTAACAGGAGGGAGAGGTAAAAGAAATAAAAGCAAAGAGTTTGTTTGGTTGGCAGTATCTCTTGGTTCTTGAATGCAAAGGGAGCTGACAGTTCTATCTGAGACACTCCCAATTCTCAGCCACAGAATATGGCTGGAGTTAAGTTTGAGAAGACAGAAGAAACAGATTGTATGAGCAAAGATAAAAGGACCAGAGAGGAACAATGTTTGGAAGGGTTATTCATCTTGACAAGAGCAGGGAACATTGAGGTTGGGAAGGGTGGGCCAGACCTCTCTGGGCCTAGTAGCTAGGTTGAGAAACATATGTTTTGTTTTGAATGAAACTCAACATCAATCTATGCATCTCTCTGTCAACCAAGCTGTGAATACTGGGACAGGGCAATCACAAGTGCTTCTTACATAAGCAACCCACCTGCAAAGATAATGAGCACCCGCAGAGCCATCATTTCCACTCTCTGCAGCATCTTCACAGTTTTCATGGGCTTCTGCAGCTGCTGGAAAACTTGACACATCTCAAAAACACTTAGGAAAAACAGATCACAGTGTTAATTGATAGGTGTGTAACCTCTAAGCATGACAGCAGGGTAGAAGGCTGAGTTATAACACGTGTAAAAACTGTCTCCTCTCTCAACCTGATACTACCATGTTTACTTTGTACAAGCAAAAGAAAATTGCAGGTAAGTAGGCTGGACTTCCAGACAGCTTTCTGCTCCTACTGCAGTTTGATTGGTGCTGCTAATATATTTGGTGTCTGCTTTCTCTTCTTTTTTCATTCTCTTGAGATACAAGAGCTGGTCACTAAAGTGGTTAAAGTATGATGACAACCATTGAGAGGATAAAGCCAGGACTCGGTAACAGTGTAATCAGATTAAGGCAATGGTGTTAAATGAAATAAGTCAGGGACAAAAATGACAAATGTCATATGACATCATTCATGTGGATTCTAAACAAGTTGATCTCATAGAAGTTGAGAATGGAGGGATAATTTCTAAAGACTAGAGTGATGATTAGGGAGTGGACTGAGTCCCAGCTAGGAGCAAAACGTATTGTTCTATGACACAGTGAGATGGGTACAGTTAACAGTAACACATTGTAAATTTCAAATGAGCTAAAAGAAATGTGTTTCAATGTTTGAAGGCACAATTGTTATCATTCAATCATACATATGTATAAAAGAACTATTTTATTCTCCATAAATAAATCTCAATTAAAATTAAAACAGTAAATTTTGAAACATGTTGGGTCATATGTTGAAGTACACACCTGCAATCTAGCTCTTGGCAGACTGATTCTTGAGATGATGGCTAGCTTAGACTAGGTAGAAAGAGCCTATCTCAAAAGAAAAAAGAAAAAAGAAGAAAGAAATAAAGAGAGAGAGAAGGAAGAGAGACAGGGAGATGAAGAAATGAAGAAGTAATGGAGAGAGGGGGAGAGGGAGGGAGGAAGGGAGGGGATGAAGGGAGGGAGGAAGGAAGGGAAGGGAGGGAAGGAGGGAGGGAAAGAGGGAGGGAGGGAGGGAGGGAGGGAGGGAGGGAGGGAGGAAGGAAGGAAGGAAGGAAGGAAGGAAGGAAGGAAGGAAGGAAGGAAGGGGGAGGGAGGGAGGGAGGGAGGGAGGGAGGGAGGGAGGGAGGGAGGGAGGGAGGGAGCACTGATGTAAAGTGAAAGTTTTATCTTTGGAGAACTGAAAATCTCAGTTGAAACCTGAGTTCAGAGAACAGAAGTGGCCAGAATTGCCTCCAGTTTGAAAGAAAATCCCAAGCAGAACAAGATACTCAAGCAGTGTAGTTGAGGATCAAAGACAGTAAGGAAGAAAGCAGGAGTCCCTGGAAGCCAGTACTTAAAATGTGAAATACTGAGACATCTGTTTCACCAAGTAAGGACATCATTCCAAGCCATAAACAATTACCATATTCAACGGATAGTTCTGTAGCAACAGAACTAACAGGAAGTAGGGCAGCCTGTCTGGTGGCAAATGAGATAGTATTTACATAACATCTCTAAATTGCCACATGGGTTGAGAGGAAAGTAAACAGACAAGGACCTCAGGATAGCTAGCCTTGCCCCATCCAGGAATCACAGCTGAGGTAGGGAAAGCAACCAAGGGTTCTGTATATCAAAGGACACAAATCCTCCAGACCAAAGAAGCAGGCTAAAGCCAGAGCTGGATTTCATGACACTGGAGCTTTTAAGAAAATGTTTCCAACAAGGTATGGTGGCAATACCTTTAATACACTTTAATACACTGGAGGTTGAGGATTGTGAGTCTAATGCCAGGCTTTTAATCTAGCATTTAGTGATGGGAGGGCTTAGAGGGCTGAGTTTAAGGCAGGCAGGAGTCATTAGATGCCTGTTTGCTTCCTATGGTTGGTTACAACTACAAGCATCATCTTGTGACTGAACTGGATACTTCACATTCATCAGTACATACCCAATACTGGCACCTATGGCTGCTGTGACTACGTGTGACTAACACACCTGACTTGTCAAAATTTTACAATTCATTGTGTTATTATTTTATTGACATATAATAACAATACATATTACTGAAATACAAAGTAGTGCTAGAGTTGCAATACATGCATAGGTACAGTGGTTAATCTTTCTTCTCAAACGTGATGTGTGTATCCAGTCTCAAAACAAGTGGCTAGAATGAAAGACTTTTACTTTTGGATTTAGAAAAAAATTTTAATCCAAATCATACTGGGATGCCAAATAATGAGGCAAACATGGGAAAGAATTCGTAGACTTGGATCATTGTGTGTGAATACTGGCTTCAAAGGGTAACAAAGTTAAAATTGAGAAAACTGCTTAATCTGGTTTGATATGAGTACTTCTTGTGATGCAAGTGCTACTGTACTACAGTGAAGAATAAATTACGAAGTAGGGATTAAAAATACCTTTGCTCAGCTTGTGGGACTTCCTGCCAGTGCTCAATCGATACAAATAATGCCTTCAGGAATCTCTGGAGGTATGGCATTGGCTCTGAGCCATGAAGAATTACCATCATTTCATCCTTGGTCCTCCCATCCTTTGCTGATGTGACATTCTGATGAGGGGTTGAATTAGGAAAACTGTTGTAATCTGGGTGAAACAGAGTGCGTGTGAAATGTGTCCACTGAGTGTTGTTCAGGGGCAGCCCTTCCCTTGAGAAGCCTGCTTTGCCGAGACCAATCAGGACAGCCTTTGCAAGCTGATAACGAGTAGTGTTCTGAATCAGTGACAAATCAGAAAATGAATCTTGGTTGAAATCATCTGGATAGTCACTGTGGATTCCACTAGAGACCGCTACAACTGATTCTATGGCTTTTAAAAGATCATTTGGATGCTGGGCAAATGCCAACAGGAGATTAAAAATATCCCAGTTATCTTCCTTTAAGCCATTCCAAAGAGCTTGTAAGGTGAGGTCAATCACCATTTTCAAGAAAGTCTCTCTTTCTGTGCCGTTATCTGTTAACATTCCATCCAAATACCGGATTACATCATGAGTTCTCTCCTGTTTCGGGACCTGAGGATGGCTGGTAGAAGAGAGCTCATAAAGCTTCAAGAAGTCCATCTGGGTTGTGATGTTACTTATAGGGACTAAACAACCTAAAATTTCTTCCCATAAGTCAGCAGCATCAATAGAGAAATTTTGAGTCCTATTTTTAATCATTGCCACAAAATGCTCCCAATCTCTCAAGCTGATTTTTATAGAAATTAAGTTTTCAGCCATTCCTTCCAAAGTCTCAGAAAAGTCTCTGGATTGGTTGATATATGAAAGTATGCTAAATGGCATGCTGAAAACATCAGAGTCCTGTGATACATTAGGTGTGACTCCAATCATTCCAAAGGCCAAGTCAAGAAATGGTATCAATAAATCCTTTGTCTTTTCAACTATAAAAGGATCTCCTTTTTTCAAAGTAGTTATTTGCTTCACATGATGTGGAACACTTTGTAGCATGAAGGAATACAAAGTGTCAAGGAATTTCCCAGAGTCCTCAGTACTAGAGATGGAGAGCGTTCCCAACATTGTAGCCATCTTTCTTGAAACAATTTTGGCTAGGTTGAGAAGTCTAACCATGGAGTCCGCAGTTGAGGCAAGATGGCCTAGTTCAACAGTGCTATTCACCAGCATAGTCAGAGTTCTAAATATTTCTAAGGCTGACTCCAGGACATGACTTTCTTCACCAACCTGGGAAATAGTGCCAAATAGCCTCATAGTTGATTCTAGTATTTCTCTGCTTCTTAGAGGGAATGAACTGTTGACATCAGAAAACAAGTCACTTAGCTTAGCAACTGTGCTATGCTGAAGCATAGGATAGGGGGAGTAGCAGGCCCCAGAAGTTGAATGTAAGACAGTGTCAATAATAGTAGCCATTTCTGTAGAACTTTCCTGTACAAGGTAGAGAACAGACCTGAGATTTTGGTTGAATTTGGAGAGGTCCTCAGAACTATTAACCTGGGAGAGAAACTGAGTCACTACTGAAAAGAAATCCAAATGGCCTTCGGCATCAGTTTTCACTGTGGTCTCCCATGGATGGGTGTGAGATAAATCCTTCAGGACTCCAGAGAGTTCTCTGTTGTCTAATGAAAATGAGCTCTTAATCAGATAATATAGTGTCTTGAGACCTGAGAAAATGTTCATCAATGGGTTTTTGTTCATCCAGGTAAGGAACGGATCCAGTTTCAGAATTTCAAGGATTTTATCTCTAGGGACAAAACTGAAAATTTACATATTTTAATGTCATGTTTTATAAATTAGGAGTGAAAAGATTAAAATATAGTGATATCATAATTTGTCTTACAATAACATCATAGGAAGGTGATACTGAGTGAAGGAGTGAGATCCTAATATAGCTCAGATGAAGGCTGACATTTTGTTTTCAAATAATGAAAGCAACGAAGAAACTTCATAGGCAATATTGTGATAATTCCTTGAATGTAACAATCTGAAAAGCCTCATATTTGCTCTTAGAAAAGAGATCTAGAAAGACTATATAGTGATTCTATTGCTTTACTTCTATAAGATTATTAAGCTTTACAAATAAGAAAAAGATGGATAAATTGGCTAGATTAAATTTTATAGTCCTCTTCAACAATAGAAACCCCATGAAGAAAGGGAAGAACCACTTATATAATTAAAGGATATACATATATATGGATGTGTGTGTGTGTGTGTGTGTGTGTGTGTGTGTGTGTGTGTGTCCTGATAAGCTAGTATCAAGAGTATAAAAATAGTATGTCACAACTATCATTGGACAAATATATATTCTGAGGTTCTCAACTTTAAGAAAATGACACTTAAAATTATAATGAGATTCTGCCATAGTCTCACCAGGTTTGCAGATCTGAGTTCATATAAACAGTCCCAGGCAGGACAAGGCTGTAGAGACACAGGGCGCCTCAGATCTGACCAGAGTGAAAATTAAGCCAAGATCCTATGAAATTATTGTCATTGAGGTTGTGTATATACTATTTTCTACACCAGAACTCTTCTTGTGTGTTTAGGTTACAGAAAGACCTGCATTTGTCAACAATTCCCATCCATTCTCAGGTAGCCAATCTCTCTTAAATGCAGCAGGTCCTGAACTCGCTGAAGACATAAGGTCTGGTGAGAGGAGAAGGGGAGAGCTAAAGGTAACAGGAAAATGAGAGGTAGCAGTCTCCTTACACAATGATTCTTGATATAACCTGTTAACATCTGGAAAAGTGGAAAGCCTATTTATATCTTGTTCTGAATTTTAAAAGTTCTAGCAGATTACTCTGTAAATCTGTAATGGTCTGTGATATATCCACTTGGTGAGGTAGACCAATAGCCTCAACATGCCCTTTCCTACAAGTGTCTGAGCTGGGTGGACTATAGAAGAGAATCCCTTGAAAGAAAAAAAATGAGAGGTAGTGGCCATTTTGTAACCCAATATGCTTCCTCCCAGTTACATATAACAAAACTAACCTAAGATCCTGCTGAAAAGGGTCTTGCACAAGTGCTTAAAGTCCCTAATGAGTTAACTTTAGGGCATTCAGAAAGCAACTGTATTAAATGGGCCTGCCGGAGTCAGTCAGAAGACTGTATGAGTCTCTAAGACCCTCTATCCTAGAGACCCCAGAAGCAGCTAAGTAGGCAGCTTTCACCCTGTGGATCTCCCTTGTTGACCACTCTTCAGACTGCACCGGGAGTTCCTGCTGCTCTGGTTGTCTCTTCCTGCATGCTGTTCCTCTGAGGTTCAACATACTTACCTGGTCTTCAGAGTCACAGGAATCAACTTCCTGTGCTGCATGGTTGCTGTACCACTTGCCCCTGCATCTTCCAAGTAATACAACACAGAGGAAATGGGGATTTCACTTGAGAACTTTCATTACTAACATGCAGAGAGATTTTAGAAGATTGTGAATAGAGATAATATGACTACTTTAATGGTTCCAGGCATGAATATCAGATGAATTAGAAATTAATATTGAATCTTGTATTTGTGACAAGAAATGCAATTGAAATAGTGACCACCCCATATGTGTAAAAAAAAATCTATATAAAATAAATATTTTACTTATATGTAGGAAAGAATGTCTTGTCTTTATAATCTGAATTGAATAATGATATTATAGATGAACAGAGGCTAGATTTGATTGTTTACTGGTTAAGTAGAAATTGAAATTGTTACCTTAATGCAATCATAAAATGCTCATTGTGAGAAAAAACACTTCCAAGGCCATTCCAAACGCTGGTACAGGAGCCATGATAGGCATTTCTCTGCTCCAGAAACTGAGCTGGCTGGGCTGCACCACCAGCGTGACTGTGTGATGCTATGCACTATGTAAACTATGCCTATGTACACTCACCTCACCTCTGCAGTGACATCGCTATGCAATCCATTTATCACGGAGGAGAAGAATGTCTCTGGAAGCTGCTTCAGGAAATCCTCTGTGCTTCCTTCAGCTTCCGCATGGTTTTTGGACTGCGCGTGCTTCAAGATGAGATTCATGAGATCTGCTATTTGAAGGTTGGTGCCGCTGAAACTGGGAGGCGTTTCCTGAGATAGCGCTGCAAAGCTACTAACTGAATTCATCACAATGCTTTCAAGAAGCCGCTGAACAACTGGGAGATCAGTGAGGTGCTCTTGATCTAGCATATGGCTGAAAAAGCCAACATCAAAATTGCCTTCTCTAGATTGGTTTCTGAGATAACCCAAATACATAGTAAAATCCCTGGCCAACCTACTTACATCAGTTGAATTCCCACTGGCCACGGCATTGAGTAGACTTTGAATAAACCTAAAGAAGTCTCCATTTTCATACTCACGAAGCCAGGGTTTTATGAGAAATAGAAAACCTTCAATAATTTCTGATGTCTTCAATGGTGATGAATCCAGGAGTTCCAGAAGTTGAGGAAGTTGCACAGTGGTGTTTTGAAGACCTGCACCTTGGATATTTTTGTTAATATCGGAAAGTAACTGTCCTAGGCTCCAGTTACTAGTTAGATCTTTGGGAATCTGTTTAAAGTCCAACCACAGTTCTTCAATGTTGGAACTTGTTCTATTGTTTTTAAACAAACTCCAACCTGTATAATTTCCATTCAGAAAGTTTGTGATTGGAGAGAGTAGATAATGAGTACTATTTCTTAAAGTCCAAGTAGCAGAAATCAATTTGAATAACCTTTCCAAATTTAAGTAAATATTATTTTGGACAGATTTCTCTGTACCTTTAGTGAGGCTAAGAATCCTGTCTAAGTTACCTAGCCTGTCCAGAATGGTTTCACCCAGTGAGAATTTTGTAAAATTGACATATTTTAGCTTTTCTATGATTTGCAAAGCACCTTGCTTTATGGTACTAGTAGGACAGAGTTCTGGGATGCTGCCATTACCTTGAATTCCAGAAGATGACATGAAGAGCAGTACCTTATGCCAAAATCCCTGCAGAGTTTTCACAAGTAAATTTTTAACATGGAAAATCTCCAATAGCTCCGAGAGAATGGAATTCCAGTCTGCTAGGTCATGGACTGCACAGGCCAATCTCCTGGTTATTTCCACTGCATACTTTTCACCTATGCACTGTGAGTCGCTTGGGGGTGGCAGGTGAAGAAGATCCAGTAGACTGGTCACCATGTGAAAGAAGGATGAAGGCATGTGCCTCTGGATATTACAGTCTTCGACCTTAGGGTTTTTCTCAAGCCTGAAAGTTGTGTAGTTTGCGCACCAAACCCTGGTAAGGCACATCAAAGCTTCTGGAACAATAGCTGGCTCATCTGATACCAACTCAACTGCATCCAGAAGAGTCTTAACGACATCAGCAAAGTCTTCCTTGGTGATTTTGAACATGGTTATGCCATGAAGAAGGGTAAAGTTATAGACATCCCTGAGGCTTTCTGTGATGTTTTTATCTACGATTCTCCGAAGGAGTCCCACAATGTGGGGAAGAGCATAATATACATCCAACACAGTATCCACCACATCCTTGGGAAGCAGACGGGAGAGACGCAACAGGTGGCTAACACTCCATGAATGTGAACTGTCTACAAATTTTTCCACTAAGCCCACAAGCATATTGACCCCCAAGTTGTCAATACCTGATCTGCTGAGATTCTTAAAGAAACTCATTAGGATTTCACTGTTTTCTCCCAGCTGACCTACTAAAAGCTCTATGTCTGCCTTCTTGAGAGATTGCATGAGAGATGTCACTTTCTTTAAAGTTTGAGCATGATCTGAATTTTGTGGAATATTGAAGTGGACAGCAGGCATTAAAAAATTGAACACATCCCGTGTCAATTGTATACTAAGATCTACAGCTTTCAATATTTCATGTGGGAATACTTCTGATGAATTCTGAAGATTATGAGTTAGGTTAAGAGCAAAGTAGTTAGCTAAGTTGTAAATTGATTTGCCTAAATGGCTTATATCTCCTTCCTTTGGACTGGTAGAGAATACACTAAACATTGTTTCAGTGTTAGAAGAGAAATTATTTCCGAGGACACTATGGAAAATACCTTTTAAAAGCTTCTGCATTTCCTTCCCCAATGCTATGATGTGCTGCCAAATATTCTGAAACTGGTCAGGAATATCATCTGACATTTCTGTGGGTCTTAGAAGTAAATCCTTGAAGTGCTTCCAGTTGGACTGGGAAGCAACATTGAGATCTTCTGTTAAGTTGGTAATGATCATGTCTACCTGCTTTGTGGAATCATTGAAAAGAGATAATAAAATCTCAACATTGGGCACATTCTCTTTTTCCAAGCCTGTAGTAACTATAATATTTAGAAAGTCAGTTATGTCTTTCAAGTAAATATTTACACAATTTATATTTGACTCATTCCATGGACAAATGGGTCTTTTCTTATTTAGCATCCAAGTTAAAATGTTCAATGCAGAGCTCATTTTGTCCCCCATATCCTTAAAGCTTCCCAGTATGTTATAACTATGACTGGGTAAGGAACTTGAGTTATACATTATACACAGATGGTTTATGATATCTATCCATGTGATGCACCCTTCCAGGCTGCTACTTGTGTTCTTTGATGAAAACATAGAACTTAACATGGCCAGAATATGTTCTGGCTTATTAGAAGTGTTCACAAGTAATAAGCTATCTTCAAAAATCAACTCAGTGAGTCTCTGGAAAATATCAGCACATGCTGATAAAGTTCTACCCTGTGACACATGCCTAAGAAATAATATTGTTTCTTTCAGCTCCTTGATGATGCTTGCAAATTTGGCTTGATGATCAGGAAGATCATCTGAAAGAAAGTTATTGATCAACTCCACATTTCTATCCACATAGTCTGAGGCTTTACTTAACTCAATGAAAACATCAAACAGGGAATATAAAAACTCCCTGCTTGCATTTATTTTCATTGGAAATGTCTTCAGCTGGTGCAGGGAGGTTTCCATGGTGATAAAAGTTTTCTCTACTTGGTCCAGGTTAAGTGATTGTACTGTAGTTAATTCATTACCAAATGCTACCCAAAGATCCCTGAGGTCCTGAAGGCCATCCCAGTCATGGAAGTTATTCTCCTGAGTTATATTTCTAAACAAATTTAATATGAGCCTAGCAGTAAGGTATGTGGGAACTATTCCTTGGCAGTCTTTAGAAATGTTCCCATAATTTCCCAGGTCATCCAACAGCTGAGTGATACCAACATGAAGAGGAGTAAAAATACTCAGCTCAAGCTTAAATATTTGAGCAATGCTTCTCCAGATCTCAGCCCACGTCTGAATCCATGAAAGGGTGCAGTGAATGGCCGTGAATTCGCTGATTGCACTACCATTTACTGAGAGGTTGGAAAAAAATTGTGTCCATGGAAAAGGAAGGGAAGACCCCTCGTTTCCTGAATAATTCACAGAAGAAATGGTAGCATTTTCCTGAATGAAGCATTCACTCGCCACTAGAGTTGCTGCTGAACCATTAAAACACTGAGTCACATACTGAAGTAAAGAAACACGAAAGCCTTCATCTGCTGCGAACAGCTGCTTGAGGCCTGTCAAACTAGCATGAATCACTGCTTCTGCTGGTCCCCCTCTTGCCATCAGGGACCAGGCTTGAAGTTCTAAAAAGTTGAAAATTGAAAGTAACTGCTGACAGTGAGATACTTCAGATATCATCCCAAGAGCCTCTGTTGTCTCCGATAAAAACGAAAGTGCTTCTCTGATGTTTTGGATATTAAACTGCTTTATGAGGTCCAAAATGTGTCTGGAGATTTGAGTAAAATAAGCTATCAGAGGCTCTCTATTCTGAATGTTGAAGAATTTATGAATATATCGATAGAATGAGGAATAGGTTTGCAAAAATAGAGCTATGTTTTTGTCCTTGAAGACATTTATGTATACATGAGTCAAAAAGTTATCCAGTTCTTGTTTTTGTGGCTCAGAAAGGGCAGAGAAAAGCTCAGATGTATTCTGCAGAGCAGAGACAGTGTTCAGAGCTATTGAGACTTGCTCCTGTGTCAGAAAGCTAAGTCCACAGAGACTCTGTATTATAGTCTCACTTAAATGTATAAAGTCTGCATTAATGGCTGGTGATTTGGGCCAATAGGAATGGAACAATTGGGAGAAAGTAAAGCGTTTACAAAGAATTTTTTCATATTCTGCAACAGAAAAATTTACAAGTGTGGAAAAGCCTTCAATGTTAGTTCTTTCTTCTTGTGGAATGCCATTGAGCCGGAATTCTTGCAGTTCTGAATTCATTTCAAGAAGTATTAATTCTAAAAAGTTCAAAATATTTTTAGATCCCTTCTTCATCCAATGATTTTTAAGTCTTTGAATTTTTTCAGTGACCAGATGATCAAATTCCAGAAGCTCCTGAGGAGCAGCATCATGGGAGTCTGCCTTTAAACGCTTTAAATGAGTTAGCCATGAAACAGTTGCATTGAAAACAAGCTCAGTGAGAGAAGACAGATTATCAAATTCAGGAGCAGGGAATGAGCCAGAGGGATTAGATAGTAATTTCTCCACAAACTCCACAAACGACAGAAGAATGTTCATCTGTCCATTTTCAAGGGTGTGCAACTTCTGATCCACCACTAAAAGGTGCTTTGTGAAATTGAAGGCCCTACGATACAGATAGAATGGTTTTATTATCAGAAAGAAAAATTAACTCAATGCCTCAAATTGCTAAGATCATTACAGACATGTAATGATTTATAGTGGTCCAAACAAAAGATTTTCTAGACAATACAGTTTTTACTTAATGTCTAACTAACATGAGCATCTATTACTTTGTTAGAAATCCCAACATGACTGCAAATATTTAACTTAAAATTTGATTCCTATTATGGGGAAGAATACATTCTAAATCCCATTCCCCTCTTGATCAATATTTATGACTGCTAAGCACAAGTCTGCCATTTATACCTGTTGAATTTGTTTTCATACTTCCATTCAAAATGAAGTGGGCTGCCGGCTGCACTGTGACCAGCTGACTCACACTCCTTCCAGCACAAATGGCTGCTTCTATGATCATGCCTTGCCTATCTGGAGAGACTAAAGCTCTCTGAGATCATGAGCTAAAATAAATCTCTGCTCCATGAAGTTGATGTCATGAATTTTGCCACAGCAATAAGAATAGTGTCTGATACAGACAGTGAGTCAAGCCCATTTAACAGGCCAATTAAAAGCCATAATGCCAGAGTATCATTACAACAGATACACAGTGCCAGAGTAATGCTGCAACTGACACACAGTGCCAGAGTAATGCTGCAACAGATACACAGTGCCAGAGTAACACTGCAACAGACACACAGTGCCAGAGTAACGCTGCAACTGACACACAGTGCCAGAGTAACACTGCAACTGACACACAGTGCCAGAATAACACTGCAATAAGTACCCATCATGTTACACCCTGGGATGGACTCTCACAGCAGCTGTCTTACTTCATCCCATAACAGCATTTGGAAGCACATGTCAATATTTTAATCTTATGAAAAACAAATTTCTCATTTTCTTTAATTAATGAAGTTGCACTGTTAGAATATGGCAAGAACAAAGCCACATGATGTGTGTGTGTGTGTGTGTGTGTGTGTGTGTGTGTGTGTGCGCGCGCGCGCTGAAATCAGCTTCCTTGGCATAAGTTATATTTAATCTCTAATATTTTCATCCCTTAAATCAATGCTGAATTAACTATAGCTTCTTGCCTTAAAAATTCCATACTAACTCTATTGAGTTCACAGATATAACATATAGCATGCCTTTAGAGCACATTCAGAGTGGTTTTCTGCATTCACTAAAGCTGTTAAATAATTAAAGTTTTCAGGACACAGAATGTGCAGGTATTCTGTGACTGTGCAGAGGTCATGTCACCTCCTTTCCTCCTGTGCCCACAGGAAAGGCTTCACCAGGTAATGAAATTCATGTCTAGGAACAAAATGCTTGCAAATGCTGGCATTTGAAAGCACCCCTTGGGAAATCTGTAAACACAGAGAAACCTGGGTCCTTGATACAGGATTCATCAGGTTGAAGTGAGGTTCAACACTCAGGGCTTAAACAAACTTCACAGGGAAATTTGGTCTCCTCCTGAGTCTTAGTTATACTATAATATGCAAAGTTCCTGTCCCATCCAACCCCAGTACAGCTCCCAGACTTGAGTGATTCAATCAGGACACAAACTCCATAACCGCAAACTACAGTTTAGGAAAATCCTATTCCTGTGCTCATACACCTAATAGACAAATACTGGATATGAAACACCACCACTGCTCAAGTGACGCTCATAGCCATTAAAATAATGTAGCCTATGACTGACATTTGCTTATGATAGTTAATACCTGGGAGTCTATAAAACTTACGTGGTTATGGAAGTTATTGGAGACTTCTTAAAGTTATTGAAAAATACAAAATAATTATCAATGATGACTTTCCAATTCATGTCTTGTGTATAACAAGGAGAGTCCTCAGAGAAAGCTAAAAAGAAACATCAACAATCTGAGTATAGCAGGCAAGCAAAATATAGCCGATCGCCCTAGTATGTTTGAAAAGCAATGAGGTGGGTTTGGTAATTTGTGATTTGACATCTGCTTCCAGTCATGATGACACAATGGGCCACTGAGCAGGGCAAAACTTTGATTCATGTACGATAGAGGGCAAGAGAGAGGAGGCCTATGATTGTTCCCACTTACTGCTTTAGAGAGACTATGGAACAGTAGATGGCAACCTTTATGATGCTCCAGTGCTTTAATATGAGGAATCATATTAAACCATAAAATTACTTTATTGCTACTTCATAACTATAAGTCTTTCTACTGTTATGAATCTCAATGTAAATATCCAGTATGGAGGAGATCTGATATGTAACCCTGAAGGGGTCATGACCCATAGTATAAGAATCACTGCTTTAGGACAATGTACAAGGATGGGGTAGGTGGCCTGGAGGCCAGTGAACATACTGTGTTGGGATGAAGCTTAGATTCTGAAAGAAGCAGTGCCTAGGAGGGGTCTGCAAACTGTATGTGTCCCTCTATTATGCAGATGAGAACTAATTAATAATGTGAGGACACTGCTTGAGACAAGAAAGCTTCACTCCCCCACCCCCTACAACATTAAAAATATCTGTTTAATGATCACGCAATAACAAGGATATACTATATTTTGCTCATGGTTATATTGGAACATTTTATAATTTCATCAATTTACCCTCATGGTTACATTGGAACATTTTATAATTTCATCAATTTACCAAGTACCTCAAACAAAAAAAAGATTTTCACTAGTTATAGGTAATCTCTAAAGATGACTGAGATGAGGAACATATCTTTAAAGCAGGAGCATCTAGCCTCTTGACATCGCAATATAATGTTATCATCTACAAACATATTAGGTCATAGTTATAGCTATCTTGAGATGCACATTGCATGAGTCACAGATTGAACACACCATACTTTTCAAAGCACTCTTAGAGCTAGGAGTGTGGTAGAGCATTTGCTTAACCTGTACAAAACCTGGTGTTTGAATATCCACACTGAGAGGGGAAGCTAGAAAGCCAGGAACTTAAAGGAATAAGCTAACTATAAGAATGAAAAATAGCTAGCACAGAATAAGGATCAAATGTGTATTTGACATCCAACAAAAAATTCCACAAATAAAAAGAAGGAAATATGATGAGAAAAATAATTGGTCAAAATAGATAGACATGATGGAATGAGGAACAACATGAACCACACACGTGGTTTGTGCTATTCAATTTACACTCTATTATTTACACATTTACAAGACAAAGCTTATGAGATTAGATAAGAGCTAACCATACACTATACATAAGAAATACACTTAATGAGGAAAATACCTAATAAAAAATATATTTAAAAAAAAGAAAACAGTAATGCACTGTTGGGCAGCAAGCTTTATTAATCAGAATAATACTTGGTTATGGAAGTGATTGATGCTGAGTAAATTGTTTACCTAAATTATCAATTTGCTAGTGTTTCTTAGTTGAACTTTGTGACATATATATATATATATATACATACATACATATGCGTGTTTCTGTTATATCTTGTTTTCTACTGTATGTACAATGAAACAAAAAAGGGGCAAAAATACACTTAAAATATGAAGAAAAAATTTTTTAAAAAGATATATGACCCTTAATATTAATAAAAAGGTCATCAAGCAATGTAGAATCCAGATAGTAATGTCACCATTTCATGATGGTAAAAGAGTCAAGTCATCAAAAAGGCACAATGATTCCAAACATGTGCACACTTGACAGCACAATTCCACACCACAGAAGATAAAAACAAACAACTAGAAGATAAAACACAGAAGATAAAACAGACACAACACAGAAGATAAAAACAAAGCACAAAGATAAACAGGCTAATCCATGCTGTACTCTGAGATATAATTAGACATGGGGACAAAGTATCAGCAAAACTACAGGATTTACATAATTCTGCTAACAAAATATACTACATGATGTTCAAGAACTATTCCACCCGGCATGAACACAGGACTGATTCCCTCCCTGGACACATGGAACAATTACCAAAGCCTCATTTTCTAAACCCTAAAACAAATCACAAAAAGTTAGCAAGACTAGTGGTGTAAAGAATGTTCACAGACCAAGAAAGAATTAAGTAGAAATCAATAACAGAAATATAACTGAAAATCCTACATATTTGAAAATGAAATCATACATCAGCTAATTACTCGTGGGTCAGAAAAAAATAAAAAGATTATACGCATTTATATATTTTAAACATGTCTTATTTTGTTATGGGTTTTTCTAAACAAAAATATTTCTAACTTCAAGCAAGCAATTTAACTGCTTTAGCATCTATTTCTCAAGCAAAATTGCATAAGAGTTGCACTCATTATGCCTCACCAAGTTCCCACTAAAATAACGAAGTGCCTATAGGGGAAAATGGAAGCACTCCAGTAAAATTAAGTCAGAGGTGTGTGATATTGCATAAGAAACAAGTTAATGCCACCAGAAAATCAAGCAGTGAAACAGAAAGAAATTAAGCAAAAGATGAAAATAAAATCTTCCACAGTCGACTCCTCTGCTGATCTTTGTGGGGGGGAAAAAAAAAAAGTTTAATCCAAATGTTCATTCCACTGGCAAAGGATCGGAAAGTGGCATCTATTACACGAACCTTCAGTTCTTGCTAGATAGCTCGTATTGTGGGTCATAATAAAAACATAGTACAGTAAGCTTTTATAAAGTTTTATCAAGGATAAAAAGAATATCTTTGATATTGCGGGCTAGCTCGATTAAATCTGTCAGATGCAACATTTGTTCTCAAGTTTATCTGCTTCTAAAGCCCATACTATCATACCATACTCCACCCCTGCGTGGTCTATGAGGTAAAACTGTACTCTATAATATACAATAGTCAGATCTGTTCACCGGGCTATGTCATGTCACCCTTGTGCCACATTCTTACTGTTTGCAGGTCTTTCATTTTTGTTGCCTGCTCGAAAGAGGAAGGAAGGGTTAAGTAATGTGTAATCTAAAGATGCTCTCACAGCTGCAGGGTGTTTGGATATGGTTTGCTATTTGGTGGTTTCAAAATGTTTGCATGCTTACATGTTCCTTGGACATCTCAAAATGCATATTCTAACTATTCTGCAGGTCTAAGTTAGGGCTGTGATCTGCATTGCTAATGGCATGCCAGATGCTTCTGCTGCTGTTCCAGGGACCACACTGTTAGTAACAAAGATATGGGCAATTAGCTGTGTAAAGTACACATACCATAAGAAGAAAGAAAAAAAAAACTCCACAGACTACTAAATATACTGAATATCTCAGCTATTATTTATAAGCCTCCTTGTTAGCTATAAGCTCTCCATCTGACATTTAAAGTTGCTAAATGGACAAAGGTTTTTATAATTTGAAAATGTAGCGTGGAAAGATTTTCTAATCTGATTAAGAATGAATGAGGAACTACAAGGAGAAAGCATAGGGACATTTTTTTTTCTGTTTCTGCCTGTTAGTTATGCTCATTCTTCAAATCCTGGTTCATGTGATGAGTTGTTAGCTACTCTGTGAACATAAGCATTACCTGGAACTCATCTCTAGTTGTGTCTATTTCTCCCACTAATTTGAACTCCATTTAGGTTTCTCCAATGAACCATAGGATCTCTGTGATATCCTTGATTTAAAAGATGACTTGCCTTCCCAATAGTCGAGTAAACACAGGCTGTAGCAGTGGTTCTCAACCTTCCTAATGTGTGACCCTTTAATAGAGTTGCTCACATTGTGGTAACCCTCAAGCATAAGACTATTTCATTGCTATTTCATAACTGTGATTTTGCTACTGAATCATAATGAAAATATCTGATAAGCAGAATATCTGATGTGTGACCCTGTGAAATGATCATTTGACCTCCAAAGGGGTTGTAATCTACAGGTTGAGAACCACTGGTCTAGACAGACCATTCCACCCTTGATCATTCCAATGAAAATAAACTGAGATGGTAGCCCCTTCCAATTCTAGGTTCCTTAACTGTCGAGACATTTTCCCTGGAGGACTTCCAATTGGAAGATTAAACACGTGCCTTTTCCTGAGGTCATCTCCCAAAGAGCTATAATATGACAAGAGAAAACAGAAAGCTATGTAGTCCACAGATGAAATGGAGGGAAAAAAGCAGCAGATGGTAGCTTCTAACATCTCCAAATAGGAAAATAAGTGGACAAGGGGGATCAATCAAACTGAGCAGAAATACAAAAGCCAGAACCTGTGCTTGAAGAGGAGAATGTCTAAATGGGTCTTTCTTATAACTCCACACAAGACTCATGAATTAATTAAAGCATAAATGTCTGTGCCACGGCACCTGGAGCTGATCCGATGCTACACTGCCTGAAGCTGATCCTGCGCTACAGCTCTCCATAGTCATATACTGCCAGAAGAGAGCTGGTCCCCCAGGAGTGCTGACACACCTGTGAACACAGGAAGGACAAGCCACACTCAGAGACAGCAAGCAAGCTAACACCAGAGATAACCAGATGGCAAGAGGCAAGGGCAAGAACATAAGCAACAGAAACCAAGATTATTTGGCATCATCAGAACCCAGTTCTCCTGCCACAGTGAGCCCTGGATGTCCCAACATATCAGAAAAACAAGACTGACTTACAATCACATCTCATAATGATGATAGAGGACTTTGAGAAGGACATAAATAATTCCCTTAAAGAAATACAGGAGAACACAGGTAAACAGCTAGAAGCCCTTAAAGAAGAAACACAAAAATCCCTTAAAGAATTATAGGAAGACACAACCAAACAGGTGGAGGAATTAAGCAAAAACATCTAGGATCTGAAAATCGAACTAGAAACAGTAAAGAAATCACAAAGGGAGACAACCTTGGAGATAGAAAACCTAGGAAAGAAGTCAGGAGCCATAGCATCACCAACAGAATACAAGAGATAGAAGAGAGAATCTCGGGTGCAGAAGATACCATAGAAAACATTGACAAAACAGTCAAAGAAAATGCAAAATGTAAAAAGGTCCTAACCCAAAACATCCAGAAAATCCAGGACACAATGAAAAGACCAAACCTAAGAATAATAGGTATATAAGAAAGAGTAAAGATTTCCAACTTAAAGGGCCAGTAAATATCTTCAACAAAATTGTAGAAGACAACTTCACCAGCCTAAAGAAAGAGATGCCCATAAACATACATGAAGCATACAGAACTCCAAATAGATTGGACGAGAAAAGAAAGTCCTCTGGCCACATAATAGTCAAAACACCAAATGCACAAAACAAAGAAAGAATATTAAAAGCAGTAAGGGGAAAAGCTCAAATCACAGATAAAGGCAGACCTATCAAAATTACACCAGACTTTTCAACAGAGACCATGAAAGCTAGAAGGTCTGGGGCAGATTTCATAAGAGAACACAATGCCAGCCAAGGCTACTAGACCCAGCAAAACTCTCAATTACCATAGATGGAGAAGCCAAGATATTCCATGACAAAAAGGAAATTTACATAATATCTTTCCATAAATTCAGCCCTCCAAAGGATAATAGATGGAAAACTCCAGCACAAGGAGGGAAACTACACCCTAGGAAAAGCAAGAAAGTAAATGTCTTTCAACAAACCCAAAAGAAGATAGACACACAAACATAATTCCACCTCAAACAACAAAAATAACAGGAAACAACAATCATTATTCCCTAATATCTCTTAACATCAATAGACTCAATTCCCCAATAAGAAGATGTAGACTAACAGCCTGGATATATAAACAGGACCCAGCATTTTGATGCATACAGGAAAAAGGTCTGGAAAGCAATTTTCAAAGCAAGTGGTTCAAAGAAACAAGCTGGCATAGCCATTCAAATATCAAATAAAATTAACTTTCAACCAAAAGTTATCAAAAAAGATAAGGAAGGACACTTCATATGCATCAAAGGAAAAATCTGCAAAGAAGAACTCTCAATTCTGCCCAGCAGTGGTGGCACACGCTTTAATCCCAGCACTTGGGAGGCAAAGGCAGGCAGATTTCTGAGTTCAAGGCCAGCCTGGTCTACAGAGTGAGTTCCAGGATAGCCAGGGCTACACAGAAAAATCCTGTCTCAAAAAAACAAAAATAACAACAACAACAACAAAACCCTCTCAATTCAGAACATCATTACTACAAATGCAAGGGCACCCACATTCATAAAAGAAACTTTACAAATGATCAAAGCACACATTGCACCTCACACAATAAAAGTGGGAGAGTTCAACACCCCACTGTCATCAATGGACAAGTCATGAAAACACAAACTGAACAGACATATTGAAACTAACAAAAGTTATGGACCGAATCTATTTAACAGATATCTATACAACATTTCATCATATCAGCATTTCACGGTACCTTCTCCAATACTGACCATCTAATCAGTCACACACACAAAAAAAAAAAAAAAAGCCTCAATAGATACAAGAAAATTGAAATAATCCCATGTATCCTATCAGATCACCGCAGACTAAGGCTGGTCTTCAATAGCAAAGCCCACATATAAACAGAAGCTGAACAAGGCCCTACTCAATGATAACTTTGTCAAGGAAGTAATAAAGAAATTAAAGACTTTTTAGAATTTAATGAAAATAAAGGCACAACATACCCAAACTTATGGTACATAATGAAAGCAGTGCTAAGAGGAAAGCTCATAGCTCTGAGTGCCTCCAAAAGAAACTGGAAAGAGCATATACTAGCAGCTTAACAGCACACCTGAAAGCTTGAGAACAAAAAGAGGCAAATAAACCCAAGAGTAGTTGACAGCAGGAAATAATCAAACTCGGAGCTGAAATCAACAAAGTAGAAACAAAAAGAACTATACAAAGAATCAACCAGACCAGCAGCTGGTTCTCTGAAAAAATCAACAACATAGACAAACCCTTATTCAGACTAACCAGAGGGCACAGAGACAGTATCCAAATTAACAAAATCAGAAATGAAAAGGGAAATATGACAACAGAAATTGAAGAAATTAAAAAAAAAACCCCTTCAGATCCTACTACAAAAGCCTATACTCAACAAAACTGGAAAATCTGGATAAAATGGACAATTTTCTAGACAGATACCAAATACAAAGTTAAACCAGGATCAGGTTAATGATCTAAACAGTCCCATAGCCCCTAAAGAAATAGAAGCAGTCATTAAAAGTCTCCCAACCAAAAAAAGTCCAGGACCAGATGGGTTTAGTGCAGAGTTCTATCAGACCATCAAAGAAGATCTAATACCAATACTTTTCAAATTATTCCACAAAATGGAAACAGAAGGAACACTACCCAATTTGTTCTATCAAGCACAGTTACTCTAGTACTAAAACCACACAAGGACCCAACAAAGAAACAGAACTTCAGACCAATTTCCCTTATGAATGCTGATGCAAAAATGCTCAATAAAATTCTCAAAAACTGAATCCACAAACACATTAAAACAATCATTCACCATGATCAAGTAGGCTTCATCCCAGGGATGCAGAGATGGTTTAATATACTGAAATCCATGGATGTAATCCACTACAGAAACAAACTCAAAGACAAAAATGCGTGATCATCTCATTAGATGCTGAAAAAGCACTTGACAAAATTCAACATCCCTTCATGTTAAAAGTCTTGGAAAGATCAGGAATTCAAGGCCCATAGCTAAACATAGTAAAAGCAATATACAGCAAACCAGTAGAAAACATCAAACTAGCTAGAGCAATTAGACAACAAAAGGTGGTCAAAAGGATACAAATTGGAAGGGATGAAGTCAAAATATCACTATTTCGAAAAGATATAATAGAATACTTAAGCAACCCCAAAAATTCCACCAGAGAACTCCTACAGCTGATAAACTTCAACAAAGTGACTGGATATAAAATTAACTCAAACAAATCATACTCAAAAGTAAACACGTTGAGAAAGAAATTAGGGAAATGACACCCTTCACAATAGTCACAAACAATATAAAATATCTTGGTGTGGTGCTAACCAATAGAGTGAAAGATCTGTATAACAAGAACTTCAAGTCTCTGAAGAAAGAAAATGAAGAAGACCTCAGAAGGTGAAAAGATCTCCCATTCTCATGGATTGGCAGGAATAATATAATAAAAATGGCCATATGGCCAAAAGCAATCTACAGATTCAATGCAATCCCCATCAAAATTCCAACTCAATTCTTCATAGAGTTAAAAAGAGCAATTCTCAAATTCATTTGTACTAACCAAAAAGCCGGGATAGCAAAAACTATTCTCAACAATAAAAGAACCTTTGGTGGATTCACCATGCCTGACCTCAAGCTGTACTACAGAGCAATTGATTTAAAACTTCATGGAATTGGTACAGTGACAGGCAGATAGGTCAATGGAATAGAATTGAAGAACAAGAAATGAACCCACACAACTATGGTCACTTGATCTCTGACAAAGGAGCTAAAACCATCCAGTAGAAAAAAGACAGCATTTTCAACAAATGGTGCTGGCACAACTGGCAGTTATCGTGAAGAAGAATGCAAATTGATCCATTCATATCTCCTTGTACAAAGCTCAAGTCTAAGTGGATCAAGGAACTCCACATAAAACCAGAGACACTGAAATGTATAGAGGAGAAAGTAGGGAGAAGCCTCAAAGATATGGACACAGGGGAAAAATTCCTGAACAGAACAACAATAGCTTGTGCAGTAAGATCAAGAATTGACAAATCAGACCTCATAAAATTGCAAAGCTTCTATAAGGCAAAAGACACTGTCAATAAGTCAAAAAGGCCACCAACAGATTGGGGAAAAAATCTTTACTAATCCTAAATCAGATAGGGGCCTAATAGCCAATAAATATAAAGAACACAAGACGATGGACTCCAAAAAATCAAATAACCCCATTAAAAAATGGGGTACAGGGTTAAACAAAGAATTCTCAACTGAGGAATACCGAATGGCTGAGAAGCACCTGAAAAAATGTTCAACATCCTTAATCATCAGGGAAATGCAAATCAAAGCAACCCTGAGATTCCACCTCACACCAGTCAGAATGGCTAAGATCAAAAATTCAGGTGACAGCAGATGCTGGTGAGGATGTAGAGAAAGAGAAACACTCCTCCATTGTTGGTGAGATTGCAAGCTGGTACAACCACTCTGGAAATCAGTTTGGCAGTTCCTCAGAAAATTGGACATAGAACTACTAGAAGATCCTGCAATTCCTCCCCTTGGCATATACCCAGAAGATGTTCCAACTTGTAATAAGGACACATGCCCCACTATGTTCATAGCAGTCTTATTTATCATAGCCAAAAGTTGGAAAGAACCCAGATGTTCCTCAACAGAGGAATGGATACAGAAAATGTGGTACATGTACACAATGGAGTACTACTCAACAATTTAAAACAATGAATTCATGAAATTCTTAGGCAAATGGATGTATCTGGGGGATATCATCCTGAGTAAGTGGATACTTCGCTCCTTCTTAGAATGGGGAACAAAATACCCATGGAAGGAGTTAAAGAGACAAAGTTTGGAGCTGAGACGGAAGAAAGGACCATCCTGTCCCACCTGGAGATCCATCCCATATACAACCACCAAACCCAGACACTATTGCATATGCCAGAAAGATTTTGCTGACAGGACCCTGATATAGCTGTCTCTTGTGAGGTTATGCCAATGCCTGGCAAATACAGAAGTGGATGCTCACAGTCATCTATTGGATGGAACAAAGGGTCCCCAATGAAGGAGCTAGAGAAAGTACCCAAGGAGCTAAAGGGGTCCACAACCCTATAGGAGGAACAACAATATGAACTAACCAGTAAAACCCCCCCTCCCAGAGCTTGTGTCTCTAGTTGCATATGTAGCAGAGGATAGCCTAGTCGGCCATCAATGTGAGGAGAGTCCCTTGGTCTTGCAAAGATCATATGCCCCAGTACAGATGAATGCCAGGGCCAGGAAGCAGGAGTGGGTGGGTTGGGGAGCAGGGCTAGGGGCAAATATAGGGGGCTTTGGGGATAGCATTTGAAATGTAAATGAAGAAAATAGCTAATAAAAAATGACTTGAAAAAAAATTACAAAAGTACACAAAGTTGGGTGGAGATGGAGGAAGGGACGCATTGGGAAAGAGATGAATATGATCAAAACATGTGCCAAACTCTCAGTGAGCAAATAAATTATAAAAATCAAATAAATGTTTTCATCTAAACAAGGACAGTTTTTTAGAGTGAATAAACTCTCTGTAAATCGCACTGGGAAAGCCTAGGCTGACAAAGTAGGACAATCACAACTATAAAGCAACCCTGAACACAGTAACTCAAATAGCTAGCCTCGTTTGCAGGGACTCCCACTTTAGACTTCCCTCCATGATGCATAACAACACTTCATACTGTAACTCTATCTTACTAAGTGGGGATAACAGCACACATTCCTATTAAGACCTCCTGACTTACATATCAGCCCACTGTTCTGAAGACTGCCATTCATGTTCACATATCGAGCCAATTCACATGTCTTCCTGACGATTTTTGAGAGGATTTTCCAGTAGGACTTCTTTTGCGTAGACATTTGTACATCTTCAAGTATGTGAGATACCCTGCAGCCAAGAGAATCCAAAATGTAGAACTTAACTGTTTTCACACTGACATATACTTATAGACCCACCCAAAGGCAATGCATGAAAACATATGACAGCCCACATTAAAAAAAACAGTTATAATTTTAAATAGTTCACTTAATATTTAATTATTTATGAATTCTTATACCTTGATTGGGAAAATGAGGAAAAACCATATGGCAATATATAAAACAAACAAAAAAGAATAAATCGAGCAAAAAGCAAGAAGAAAATGAACTCAACAATATAAAATAAACTTTGAGGCTAAGAAAAAAATATACCCCTATTTGGTTTACTTGACTATGGGCTTATTAGCAGCCACAAAAAGTGGTTACTGGTGTAAAGGGTCATGAAATAGGAAAATGGTATGGATCACTTGAGCACTCTCTTATATGAAAACATTAGCCTTGTTTACACACAGACCTAAAGCTTGTCATGAAAGCTTATAAGTCGTGAACAGGAAAAACAGCAAACAGAGAAACTGTATCATAGTTTTTATCAATGTTTTATTAATGTGATCTTTCTAGAAGCTTTCTTATATTAACAATGGTTTAATCTCTTTAAGGTCTTTAAGGTATCTTTCCATTCTACTCTTTAGGAACTGAATTATGATGCTGAGCCATCACCAAGTAGCACCTGAAATCCTTCCAAAGTCTAAGCCCTGAAAAGTTTTCCATCCAACCCATACTTACACTATGGAGACAAGCTGGCTTTCACAGCCACCAGGAGAGAAACTATTCTCAGGTGAGGTATCAGCTCTTGGAAGCTGGAAGACCCGAGAACAGGTAAGGCTTATTTCTGACAGCTGTGTCCCAAGATCCTGCCAGCCAAAATGCCCACCATGTTCTGAAACTGATCCATTTGTGTGTCCTGCAATGACAGCTTGCAAACTATGACCCTAAAAAGAAAGAAAAAAACAGTACCTGTCAAAAGTTAAGTAAGCCATTCTGTGTGGGCATTTGATATGGAGCCTACCTTGTTCATTTATCAGGGTCTCCATGTGGACTCTGGACAGTGATCTCAAGGTAGTTGTAGACATGAACTTTTACTCAATTGTTCAAATTTGTAGCCCCTAAATAAATCTTTACCTAACAATTAAGTAAGACTCTTTATTCCCCATGTCATTAAGCATCTAATAAATGTGCTAATGTTGTTGCCATGTGCGTTAGATGATCTCCCAGATATGGTGGGTGAATGTGTAACAAAGTCCTAGAGAATCAGACCTGATAAACACCCTGATGGTAACCTCTTACAGTCCCGTGAGGTTTATCTCCGACACCTTAGTCCATACATGCTGCAGAATGGCTTGTACAAATTTCAGCCGGAGTAATTGTCACAAACTTTGAAAACTTCTCTTCTTTCCCAGTTGCTTTTATGAATCTTTGAATGTCAAGAAAGCCCACATGGAGTTATTATAGAAAAAAGTAAACTCCACAACCTCACTGTCCAAACCCCAGCCCCTACAATCACAAGATCACAGCTGTACAAGGAACATTTATAAAAGTAAGACAACTCTACCTGGCTGAGCCTCCCTCAGGCCCAGAGTCATGAAAACATATAGAATCTGTTGTTTCCAACCACTGAGCTTTCGAATGGTTGGTTAGGACAAATCACCCGACTTCTGTCTGAGAAGCTGTCTCATGCAGCTGAAGAACCATGCTTGCCACCTACGGATCCCACTGAGTCAGGCCCAGCTCCCCATGGGCTTTCCCTGGGCCTGCACAGCTTCAGGTACACCTTTCTGTCTAACAAGAACCCTCTATGACTCTTCTTAGCTTCCAAGTCTTCCTCCACATTCAAAACACAAAAATGTCTTTGGGGAAACTTCCAGATACTGAACTGTTACATACTCATGTGACCTGCCCTACACAAGCCAGAGAAGATCTTCATGTTTCTATGCCCCTTGGCATGCATTATAAACACTGAGAAGACAGTGAGGGCTTGACTATGTACACACTCATATATTCACTTTAATTTTGCTCAGAATCATTTCTATTTTACTGGTTTTATTATTTCACTAATTTTATATTCTAATGCATTTTTTAAGAGACAGGTAATTGTGAGAGGAACAACATGGTAAACATAAGAATATTATAGTTTAATTCTTGGTAAGAAAGATAAGTGCTGAAGTTGACATTTATAGAATATTTTTCGAAATCTTCCATAGTCTGTGAATGTTCGGCATGGTTGCCAAGATGCTAGGCAGTGACAGGGGAAGAAAGTGACTTCCAAATCCTCTCATCACTAAAGGCCATGACTACAAGCTGCTGTACATTAACTATCACTAAAGTTCACTCTGTGCTTCCTTCCCATACGCAACTAGGAGAAAATGGAGTGGGGGAGAGACCAGGAAACCCAAGAGGCAGATGTATGTATTCGGAAGTTCGCAGTACTCTCAGGGATTGCCTGGAAGGTTGTGGCAGGGACTATGTACCACCACACCCAGGTAGTCAGGAGGAATAGAACTGAAGAATAGCCACCACCCAGGCAGCAGCATCCTTTTAGGGCTGCCAGCACTTACACGGTCCAAATTCCAGGCTCAGTATTAGCATGTTGGGTGACTTACCCTTTAACAGGAGTCCAGCTGGTGATGTTGGAGAGATCTAATGATGGATACTTACAGCATCCTTCACTGCTCGAAGCAGCTCATTTAAAACACTGGTCTCGTTGAAGAATAGGGTATGGCATAGCACTCCCCAGACACTCCTCCATATGCTAGAGTTCCCAGTGGGGAGGGCAGCCTCCTGAGACAAATGTCCATTCAGGCAAAGGGCAGAAGCATTCTTTGTCAACAGCTGAAAAATTAATAAGGATGGAAAGGGGGGACATTTAGGAATGCTCAGAGATGCTCCCCAATGTTATCAATAACTACAAATAGAAGCAACCACATTAAAGTAAAGACCAGCATTAAAAAAAAAAAATCTGCTCATTCTCCTTATGTCATCAGCAAAACTCACAACTGGCAAAGCTGAATACTGCTGCCGGGTGTTTTAATATCTTGTAGGAAATGGTTTGTGTATAATTTTTACCTGGTTTAGCCCCTGAAATAACACATCCTTTTCTAGTCTCCATCCTTCAGACCCAGCAGGTATAAAATCTTTTGCTGACCTCTCCAGGTAGCTGAGGAATTCTGCAAGACAGAAATATGCTTCACCCTCCATTTGGATTAGGTTTCCCCCATCTTAGATTTTTCTCCATAACCATGAAACAGTAAAGTGAATTCCAAAAACACGAATTTCAGCAACTTAGCCTGTTATCAAATGCTTCACTATCTTATGAGAAAGGAAAACGGGAACATGATGGAGTGAGTGTTCTGTTATCCTTTCTGAGAACTCAATAGTGTGGGTGCTTTGTTACAAGAGCCTTTTGCTTCTAAAGCAATGCCCCCTCACAGGGTCTTCTTCTTCTCTCCCTAGAAGGGTGAAAAGGATTCGGCCCATGATAGCAAAGTGTAACCTTGACTTCCTCGAACTAGGGCAGAAGAAATACCTGTCAGGCAATGAAAGTTTACGAAAGGGCATTCTGCATTCTTAGAAAGATCTCAGTCTCATGGAGACTCTAAACAGTGCTGAGGACAGGCAAGCAGACGTTCCAGTGCCCTTATGCACAGTGTCCTGGGGGCACCTCCAGTCTGACAATCATGGGATTAGTGTCAGTGAGAAAGTTCAACTGTCCCATGAAATGGCTTGACCCAGACCACGCTGCAGGTTCTGCTAAACAGCAGAATATGACATAATTTCACCAGCAAGGCACAAGAACTCTTAGTGGGTGACAAAGAAAAACAGAGCTGGTTCACCTTGAACAAATCGCAAATCCTGGGCAATCATGTTCCGGAGAACAGTATCCAGCAGGAGCAATCTCTTCAGAGCTGGCCATGGGGACAGGTCTGACAGGGCATGCTGCAACTTGCTTAGATGCTGGAATCTGGGGGCAAAAAATAAGCAAATGCACCAAGTCAAGAGATGAAGCAAAAGAAAATGCCCCACCGCTTAGGGAATTGTGCTCACAGGCTGGAAGGCCAACTTCAGCCCCTAGCTGAGTTCTCTGCAAACTGCATTGTCAGTTGTTGAATATTGTCCTTCTATTAGAAGACAGGTTCAAACTAAATATTCTCTTTACCTCCAGAAATTTATGAAGCAGCTGAAAACTAAGTTGAAGTATCAGCTTAGTTTTACAAATATTTGCATTGCTGGGAATGACAGTGTATGCCTATCATCCCGGACCTTGGCAGGCCAATGCAGAAGGATTGTGAGTTCAAGGCCAACTTGGGATACACACGGAACCTACTTTTTTTTTTAATGCCTTAAAGCTTAAAGTTATGAGGCACAGAAAATTAATTTGACTTTCAAAATATTGACCCATCAAAGGAATAAAAGGCATAAAAGGCCCATCAAAGGAATCCTGCATAGGATAAGCTCAGAGTCTCCAAGATCAAAGGAAAAAATATATAACTTATAAGGCTGCTTGACACCTCCAGTGCCTGAGGGGTGAGGCTAGCTATCAACCTTGGGCCTGTTATATGGATTTTTTGTAAAGATGTTCACCTTGAATGCCAGTCAGAAAACCACTGAGGGCAGAATCTCCAGTAATACATATCTGCCTCTGCATCTCTGCTTGGGGGTCTGGGGCTGCCGGACTGGGCAACAGCCCAACACATGGTCCACTGGGGCTCTAGTCCTTTAAGAAGGATGATGTGTGCATGGCTCAAAGGAATGCAGATGACAATGAAGACAAGACAGTACAAAGGAAGTGAGTGTGAGAACTGAGAACGAGAGAAGACTGAAATGGAAACAAAGGTGGAAGCCTGAAGAACCATCTTCAGATCACAGTGCAGAACAGGCCTGCCAAGAGCAGCCAAATCCAGACTTCCTCCATCTTCATGTGCACACAGTGCATCTTCAACCAGGAAAAGAATGGCCAGACGAAGGACAAAAAATGAGAGATCTGCCTAGTAGGAGCCTAAACAAATCACCTCACTCCACCCCTGCTGAAACCTGGATGGGGCTGCACTGCTTTGTCTGCATCTGGACTGCATCCACTTGGTCTCCTCAGAGCATCTCATCAGTGTCAGGTAAAGTATATGCTTGACGTGTGGCTCTGCTGTTGGAGTGTACCACTGCAGAGAGTATAGAAGAGCGAGGAAGAGTCCTAGTGACATTTCTCTTAAAGAAATCAACATGAAGGAGGATCCATCCCCAGTCCATCACCCTGGATACACCACCTCTCTCTACCCAGCCTGATGGGTAGCATCTTAAACGGAGTCTTACATAGGACAAAGCAAAGTCAGATGGCTCATTCTCTAAAGTATTCTAGGTTATACTGAGGAGCAAGCAGATTGGCTCATAGGAAGAATGAGAAAGAAGATGACAACTGTGTTTTATTTACTTGCCAAGTGGAAAACTTGTTATAGAATCTGAATCCAGGCTGCTGAGCCTCTTCAAGCTCAAACAAGCAAGGGAATTTTAAGACCATATCTGTAAGCAAAGAGTTATATGTGTGTTTGGTGAGTCAGGTCTTGATGGAATGCCCAGGGTTATCCTAAGAGTCCATGTTACCCAGAATCTTTGCTATGCCTCA
Source organism: Mus musculus (assembly GCF_000001635.26). Classification (NCBI taxonomy): domain Eukaryota; kingdom Metazoa; phylum Chordata; class Mammalia; order Rodentia; family Muridae; genus Mus; species Mus musculus. Next base: position 9,272,231 of record NC_000077.6, on the reverse strand, counting down.
AAGTCTAGATGTAGACCCACAGCCCAGCCACCAAACTGGCATGCACAAAGTCTCAAGACAATGAAAGAGTCTTCACTGACTTCAGGGGAAGATGTGAAAGATTGGTTATGGACCCAAGGAATTAAAAGCAAGTGTGAGTTCCTGGACCAACACTTGGCATATGAGACAATCAGTTTCCTGACAAGGGCTGAATAAGGATCTTATAGAAACCTGGACAAGTGGCTGCTCAATTTCATACAAGTATGGATACTAAGAGACAGACAAGATTTAAACAGAGACAGTCCAAAGAGGTGTAGCCAAAGCAGCAGGACAGTTCCTAAAGTAGAGGAAACACTCAAGAATGCTACAGGGTTCAGACGAGAGTGGCCAGTCACAAATATGGCAGGTAAGAAAGAGCATTATCACAGAGAAAGTGGTCAGAGTTTCAATCTCACACAGCCCTGATGAGATGGGACTCCATGAGGAGGGGAAGGGAGAGGATGAGAAGAGGGAGAAGGAGAAAGGGAAGAAGAGAGAAGAGGAAAAGAACAGGAAGGAAGGTGAGGAGGAAGAGGAGAGGAGGGGAAGAAGAGAAGGAGGAGGGAAAGAAGAGGACAATGCAGAGAAGGAGGAGGGTAAAAGGAAAAGGAGAATGGCATGAGGAGAAAGGAGGAGAGAGGAGAAAGGGAAGAAGGACACAGAGGAAGAGATAACTCCAGAAACAATAGAATTAATGAGAAGGATTGCAAAATCTTGAAGGTTGTATAAGGGGACATTTGACATCCACGTAAGAAAAAACAGAGAATCTGTGAAGAGAAGACATAGGAAAGTCTAGAAGGAGGCAAAAGCAGATGTTATCAGAAGTGAGACTATCCTCTACAGAGTGTGGGCACTGTCTGTATAGTGGGAACAGGGGGACTCTCTGTCAGTCAGAGTAGTGTAGCAATGTTGATAGACTAACCCTTTTTTGTAAAGTGAAGAGCTGAGGTCACTGGTCACAGTCACATCTCCAGAAGACCAATGATTTAGTAACTAGTAAAAGCCTTAGAGATTATCTGGTGGTCAATACCAGGTAGGATGGCTGAGGTCCAAAGAGGCTGACAGAAGAGTCAGAGTTGTACAAGTGATGAAATCTGCTTGTTTCCCAGACAGGATAGGAGGTAGTTTTGTATTAGATCTGGCACTAGTGGTGTCGGAATGAAAAAGGAGATTCCTGGGGAAAATAGCCCTGTGCAGTCAGCAGGTAGACAGCTAAGGCAGTATCAGGCCCTCCTCTTCCTGGACCTAATCGTGCACAGAATGTTAAGCCTTGGTTTAGTGGACAGCATACACTGAAATCTTCAGCTTCCCTAATATCTGAATGAGCTAAGGAACAAAAGGGTCATCCCTGGATTTCCTTCTTCTTGTGTGTTAAAGAACAGTCAAGACCCTGGGCTGAAGTGTCAGGAGGCCTTTAGTGTCTATAAGATAATTGAGGTCACTTATTGTGGTGTGTTTATTAATGTATTAGATAACAATCTGTCCCTTATGTTGCCCAAGCAAACCAGCAGAATAGTCTTCAAGATCACAAATCCAGTGTCCTGTACCTGAAGTTATTGATAGCCCTGCTCTTTGTTCCTCTCCTGTCTCAAGGCATACTGCTGTGTCCCATATCCATCTTTCTACAGCATTTATAACACTGCTACTCACAGTCACAATACTCCATGGCCTAGGGCATCTCTTTGGTGTTTTGAAGAAAGCATTAATTTCAGAGGCTAATAGGATTCACATTAGCACAAACTGCTACACACACACACACACACACACACACACACATGTACGCATGCGCGCGCACACACCACTATACACATATGCATCTACCACACACAGAAATATATGCACTAAACACAAACCACACACACATGAATATGCAATGTACAAATGCACATATTGACACACCATACACATATATTTACACATATCATACATATAAACAAACATATATCACATATATCACACATATGCAAACAACCCACATATACATTAACACATATATACATAAACACACACATGTCCCTGCACTTACACATACACACATGTTTGCATACATGCACACACACAGTCAAAGTGGAAATCATTGGCCCTGGAATTGAAAACAGAGTTGTGAAACCCTTGCTAAGCAGATCTCAGACACAAGTACATCTGCTGTTCAACTACCAATCAGGCCTCACCCCCCCACCCACCCCATGCAAACTCATCTTTAGAACAGTGCTAACTTCTGCTAACTTGTTGTACAATACACCCTTCTCCATGATTATCCAGAAACAAGCTATTCTTACAAAACTACTTCACTTGCCTAGCACTGATCAGAATACCTACCTAACAAATATACTTCTCAACATATAGTCTTCAAGTATGAATAAATACAGGATGCACTTCATGGGAAAGTACCTCTGATGTGTGTGTTAGGGGGTGCGTTTTCATTTTAAGACAAAGGCATCAATCTGAAATTCAGGAAGCTGATGCCTTCTCCAATGTGATCATGCTACTGTATGGTTACTTACTTCTGTCTGTTTGTTCATTTGGTTTTGGTTGGTTGGTCATTTTTTGAGATACGGACTACTGTCACTGAGACTGGGATGAACTCCTAAACTCAAGAGATCTCAGCCTCCCGAGCACAGGGCTGAGATATGTGTGCCACCACACCCAGACAGCCCATTAGACAGATTTATATATCCACATCCATGTCCAGATAACTGCATAAATCTATCCTGGCAATGCCCACAATAAAAAAAAAAAAAGCCTTGGGTTTCCCATGTACTAACTTGGCATCCATGTTTGGCTGTACTTCTACAGAAATTGTTTCTACCAGCATCATTGCACATTCCTAGCATGTCAGTGTGATCAAACCTACTCAATGGCAAAAGATATACATATGCCTTACATCTGTGGAAACAGATGGTAGTCTCTGGGGACATCCGCTGCCAAGCTGTCATTCAAGATGAGCAGGGCAGTGTGCAGGGCTTCCACCACCTTCCACGACTCGCTCTGCTGTTTAAACTGCTCCCTAAGGGCTGCCAGACTGTGACTGGCACCTGCAAGCAGGCTCTGCAGCAGACTACCCTGCTGCCACTGGTCAAACACCTGCAAATTTAGAAACAGAGGTAGATTATCAATCACATTAGAAACACTGTACTTAAGAAATAGTTAAAAAAAAACATTTTAAATGATAACTGTTTGATTTCTGGTCAATTAAAATGTCTATTACAATTGTACTATGATTTCATGTCTACTCAAAAATTAAAGATTATAAATGTCAACAAGGGACACACCGCTTATATATCATTTCTCTATTCTTTTTACCATTCCTTCAGAAGAAATGAGAAAAGAAGTTAAAAACTACACATTTCATTTCAAAAGATCTAACTTGAAAGTTGAACAATCACGTTAAAGAGAGTTTGATGGAAAGATGAGCTTTAACATATATCCTGTCATTAATGAGCAGTTGCTGAGTACCACTTTGTGACAGGCCTGGGAATGACACACATAAGGCAGCTGGTGCTAAGGTCATCATCCGTGCTGTACAAGTGTCTTGTGCCCAGATCAGACGGTGATGATATGCATGATGCAAATGCAGGTAGATTGATGGGAGCTTGACTAGCAACCCATATTAACACTTCAGATTCTGGTTTCTTCAGCACTCTCTTCATCACTGCAGTGATGAATAAGGTACACACTTCCAAGTGCATAGCCTTGTATAATTTTCTGATCATTTATGCTATCCAATACTTGAGATTCTGACCTTTATCAGTCATGCATGTCTGGAAGGGATGAAGGCTTTATTGGGGTGAGTTCTCCAGAGCAAAAACGATGCAAGTAGATATGGCATTTGACAAAGAATGGGTGGTACTGTGGTAGGAGGGTGTCCTGTTAGTGTCCATGTATCTAAAGGAACGGAGCTACAGAGCTGGGCATGATGGTGCACGCCTTTAAGCCCAGCACTCGGGAAGCAGAGGCAGGCAGATTTCTGAGTTCGAGGCCAGCCTGGTCTACAGAGTGAGTTCCAGGATAGCCAGGGATACACAGAGAAACCCTGTCTCTAAAAAAAAAAAAAGAAAGAAAGAAAGAAAAAGAAAAAAAAAGGAATGGAGCTATGAGCTAACAAGGGATACTGTGAGTTTTGGAGCTATCAACTTTCTACTAAGCAAGGAACTCTTCTACACACCAGCCTCGCTTCTCTGAAACACACATGCACACCCTTTCCCCTTACGTCTATGAAGACAGTTGGTGTGCCTTTATATCAGTCATTATTTTTGCACAATATTTCAAGGGAAAAAAAACATGAGCCAAAAGTGATTTGCATAGCTATCAGCCAAAGTGACCCAAGAGATCTTACATGCCAGCAACATGACATGACATACAAAATTTGAATTTAGGAACTTCTTAGCTAACAGATGTGCTTACGTCAAATTTTTTTGTTATCTTTGGCTGAGAGTTTGATGAGTTAAGGCTGTTTGATATATGTGAGAGGAGGTCACAAAGACCAGATATGGAAGACCTATAATCTTTCCCAGGAAAAGTCACAGAATCATATAATGAATGACATGAGGGGCAAAGATCTGCACTCAGAGCATCCAGACATATAACAGCACCTGTCCGTATAGCTTCAGCCAACTGACTGCATGGATGATGTAGTTCTTGACTGCTGACCACTTGGGATGACAGTCTGCCCGGTAGCCCTTGCTCTCGGCTTCATCCTCAGAAGTGTTGGACAAGATGGAACATACCATCCTCTCTAGGAAGCTGTGTGTAGGAATCTGGAAACAACATAAAAATTACTTAGAAGTGAAGCTCTTTTTCTTTGAATGTTTTTCTTTCAAAATAATTCCCCAGTCTTGCTGGAGTCAAGGCTCATGTGTTCACATGATTAAACACTGGAAAGTATCATCAAAATGTCTGTTATTTGTCCTGAGAGTCAAGGACAAAATAGGGCTTGTTATTTTAGCATTGGGACAGCAACAGGAGCTGCTAGTTCTCCAGGAAAAGATACATGGTTGAGTCAAACATTGCCCCCACCAAAGCCATCACAGACTAAGCCAGTAGTTGATACTCTGAACTAACAGTGGTACTTTGCTGTCTTTTGTAGTTATCAAAAGCAGGCAAAATAAGAACGATTAACATTGCATCCTGGTTAGACATTGCTTTACCATTTTGAACCAATTCTCTTTTGTGTATTAACTCTTTGAAACTACTCTACCATTGTGTGTGGCAAAATGAGCTATACTCTGGATTCTTACAAAAACTGTAGTACCATCAGAACTGTTTTCATGGCTTTAAAATGCCTACATGGAAGCTATGACCCACAAGGTCACAATGTGAAGGAGTAGAGCCTCTGGGGTATGCTATAGTTTAGATGTGGTAGTTTCCAGAGGTCCATGGGATGATATTAGGAGGTGACCTTAGGAGATGAGGCTAAGAAGGGAAAAATCAGATCATCAGGGGTATGCTATTCTACACGATAATGGGACCCTCTTCCCTTCTTCTGTCCTTGCTTCTAGGCTACCATGAAGTAAATAGCTTCCTTCGCTAGCTGCTTCCCACACTGATGTATTATCCCACTTAATACCCCAAGAACAATGGTGCCAATGAAGCTATGATACTTTTGAAACTGAGCCAAATGAACCTTTCTTCCATTAAGATCATCAAGATCTCAGGCAGTTGCCACAATAATGGAGAGATGATTAGCACAGGCGAAAATGAGATCATGTGGAAGTAGTTGTCATGATAGAACTAATGGTTCTTATATGAAGGGGGTGTTTGATGAGCTTGTCATTCATCCTTTGGACTGTGTAAGGGCACAGTGAGAAGACACTGTCTTAGAACTAGATGGTGGAGTTTAACCAGACAGACAGTCCCTTGGTATGCACGCTGTCCTCAGATTTTCAGCCTCCAGAGTTATGAGAAAAGAATTCCTGGGGCATAGCTTCCAAGCTCTGCAATTTCAACATCAGACTGGACTAAGACAATAGCCATAATCAAGGAACAATGAAGTTTCTTTGTTCATCACACACTTTTCTTTAGGACTCAGCTAAAAATTATTCACTTATGACTATCAAAGTCACAAAGCCCCTTGGGGTTTTGTTTTGAGGGTTTTTTCCCCCAACTGAAAGTAATATCAAGGTTATGTATCACATTAGAAAGATATGGCCTTGTGGGTGCCTAAATGATCATTGTGTAGCAAGTTCCCATTGACAGGCCCTGGAGTCTGAAGAAGTCATAGGAGCTCTGAGGCTGGAGTGAGGGAACTCACAGAGAACCCATAGCACAAGGTACTCAATGAATCACTTTGTGGAGACAGAAAAAGATCAATATAAGGATAAAAGGCAAATATACATCCCACTTTAGCCCAGGGGCAGTGTATGGTGACCCGCTTCCAACAAGCAAGGAAATGTAGTCTGACATCAGTCAGACTAGAGATGGAGGAGATCTGAACACACAAATAGAAAACAGACATTCATGGGTTTTACAAAAGTGGGAAGCAGACCCACCAACCCTTAGGTTTTCACATCCTAGCCCCCCAGGGCTTATGAACATGTTAGGTTGAATAACCAGTAAATGGAATTAAAGTGTCAATAAATTGACAAAATAATAGATTATCCCAATTATCAAGTAGGCTCAATGTAATCACAAAAGCCCTCATTACCAAAACCAGTATACAAAAGACTATCAGAGAAGTTGGATAAGATAAATCCTGGTAAACTGTTGACTTTACAGATAGAGGAGAAACTATAAGCAGGGACCAGGGACAGCCTGTGGACAATGAAAAATGCAATAAAAGGGGTAGGGCATGAAAAATCCCAAATTGCACCACTCCAAAACATACCCCTTTAGCATAGGAGTTATTTTGAGCTAATGGACACTGAAAGTCAGCAGGTGCAGGAAAAGCTTCCAACCTTTTCCCTTATCTAAAACTCCAGAAGACATTTTCCTTTTTAATAGAGGAAGCTTCTGTTTGCACAAATGATGTCATACTAAGAACAAAAAATCTGTCCTGCCCGCTCTGCTCACCTAGAGGCTGCCCTGTCCTGCCATTCCTTCCCTCACTTAGTGGAGGTCCATACCCTATTCTGTGTTTAGACTATGGTGCTGTATAAGCCTCAATCACCAGGTTGCCTCCTTGGCCAGTGTCTTTGTCAACTGCCATGCATATACCTACATAGTTAAAGTTGAGTTTTCTCTAGCCTTTTTTATTCCTTTTACTTTAATTTGTAAGAATAGCTACTGAACTAGAAGGCTAAAGGAAGAAAGAGTTTTTCTCTATCTTTGTCCTTCAGAAGAAATGTAGTACTGAAGATACATTGATTTTGGACCAAGAAGGCTCATGCTGGACTTCTAACAGCAATGTCTAGGTGTGGCTTTGAGTTGTTCTCATGCTAGAGCAGAAATAGGCACTGTAATCACATGGTATAAAATATATATAATGTACTATATCTAAAGACCTTATATCTGAAAGACCCACAACATGAGGACTCCCCCACATTCTGACTCAGGAGAGGCAACACCCCAAATCACTCACGAGAAATGGTCTTGATGCAAACTGCAAGAGGATTTTTTTTTTTATTTCAAGAGCTCTTGGGCCCACAGTCATGCACCCTGTGCACCCCACAGGGATAGGGGACCTTGGTGCCTCGAGTAGCTGGGAGAGGGGGTATTTAAGGGAAGAAACCACAAAGAAAGGGGAAGCTGAGTAAATACCATAAGAATGGGGGTGATGAGTTTCAGCTCATCTTTGACGTAAGGGTTATAGGCTATCTTTGGCAAACATTCCACAAAGGATGGGGAAGCTGAGTAAACATCATAAGAATGGGGGTGATGAGTTATAGCTCATCTCTGGCGGAGGGGTTACAGGCTATCTTTGGCAAACATTCCTGGTCAGTCCCTTACACAATAAGTCAGGTGCCTGGGTGGGTCATCCATTGGTTATCTGCTTCTCAGGCTGCCAGGTAAGAGAACAAAGAGCTTCATGCTGGCTTTGTTTCTAGGGGTCTGGGAGACATATTGAGTTGGGGTCTTACAATATCCACATCTATAATTACATTGTGATCTTTCCTATTTTCCATTTAATTGTAAACTCAAAATGATTGTCTTTCCAATGTAAAAGTTCTATCATTTTACTTGACTATTATTGTAACATAATGACAAAATTGTGCCATAAAAACAGAGAGGATGGATTAAAAGACAGACTACTTGGGCTTTGTGTCTCAACTACAGCAGCTATGGAACAGGTAAGATAGAGATATTTCATAAAATGGTCAGACCATACTGTGTGTCAGGAGGTAGACAAAATGGCTAAACCCAGTGAGCTTCTTGGGTTCACAGAGCTCAATTGTCTAGAGGCTAGCAAATCTAAGAATGTGGACCTGGCTTCTTCTTGACATCTGATGAGGGCCTTATTCTTCATCGGAACATGGCATCAAATATTTCATGGCCAGTCAGGGTAAGGGTAGCACTTATGTCTCTTCCTTCACTAATAAAGCCACCAATGTCATCATGAGTTAACCACCCCATGACTTTATCTAGTCATAATTACCTCACAAAGAATTCTTCTCCAAATACTATTTAAAATATTTATGAACTGACTTTTCCAAAAGAAGCTTGGAATTAGAAGACTATGTTCAAAGCATGGCTACTATATCAGGGGAAAGTAGTTACTCACAGGGACATGAAAAATCATAGTAAAGTAAACTAAATCCTACCCCCAGCTTACTCCAAGACTCCAAAAGGAGGTATCAGGTCTTTTCTACAAGAAAAGACCTATAGACATAGGTGGGATCTGAGAGAAGGAGGTTCACAAACCAAGGATGCAAGTGTGTGTTCTTGTACCAACTGCAAAGTAGAAGGGCCTCCAAATTTGTAGCCTCCCCCAGCCTTGAGTAGGCTGGCTTTGACCTCGCTGCCCCTGAGTATGAGACCACCTGGGGTGGAGCCATTGACTTAGATGGCTCTATTGTTCTGTCACCTGCTGCTGCTCTTCTCCAAGACACTGCTACCTGCTGAGAGGCCCCTGGCATCTGGTAGATCACCTACAGGCTGGCTTCAGGCACCAAGAATGGATTGGCGGGGCGTGGGCCTCCCCTCTTTATAAGCACAGACTCTTAGTAAACTTGGGGGCCTTGAACAGAAACATGTCTTGGCCTCCATTATTCCTCTCATCATTCTCTCCCATACAGCTCCTACCTCCCACTCAGGAATCCAGTTATTGTGGCCGCAGGCGGCTACACAAATTGTCTGAAGCTTCAGAAAGTGGCTCAACAAACAAAAGACACCCACAGAGCCTCAGCAATATCTATGTGAACTATGTACTAAGGGTGGGCTAAGACAACATCTTTATTTCTTCTAGTTTAGTAACTGAGGCTTAATATTGGCTAGCCCATCTCCTCTCATATCCATTTTCTCTTTGCCTGGAGAATCCTCCACATATCTGCTCCCACTGAGTCTAATTTTCCTGCCTAAAGCTATACTCGCTGTTCTAGTTGGTGAAAAATCACATCTCCACCTGGCCTGGCCTGGATTCTCATGCTGAGGGTTCCCAGAGTAATCAAGTTCCTATCACTTTTGAACCACCTAAGTGCTGAGATAAAATGATAAGGAAAGAAAGGGACATTTCTAGGGGCTACTTTGTCTAAGGAGCTTGAAATTCAGGAGCAGATTTCACCTTTCTAGCTACCATCTCCCACTGTCACTACCCAGCTTGCCCCAGTGATATACAGTTCTCGCTCTACTTCTGTGGAGCATTGATTTTCAGATTCTTCAAAGGTTTCAAAGCCCACAGACATCAAATTCTCTCATTCGAAATGGTATGGTATTTGTATAAAGCTACAAACTTATGCCTATATAGTTTAACTCATTTCCAGGTGACTTAAAATAGCTAACCTGATGTGTGTACTCTGTAAATAATTACTATACATTGTTGTTTGGGGTGTGGTGACAAGGCTGCATAAATTCACATGTTCTCTAAAAGTTTGGGTTGCAGTTGGATGTGAGAGGCAGATTCATGGGGGTGGATGAGGGGTGAGTACATTCTAGAGTCACTCAAAGGATGCCCAATGCTATGAGAAGAAGACAAGTGTGCATACCTCCTCCAGCTTCGCTGAATAATTCAGGATGTGTTGCATTTGAAAGTCATTGAAACCAAATTGGGATTTGAGATCAGACTGGACTTTCTGGGGATCCCAGACGATATTCTTCAGGGACAGGTGGTAAATGGTCTCTGTGAACACAGATTTATTAGTTATTTTAATATTCAGATATACCTGTAATAATAAACAAAATAATATTTTACTTCTACGTGAATAAAGAATTAAACCTAATCACCATTGAATACCATTTGGGATAAATAAAAACATTGGCTGGAGAGGTGGTTCAAAAGTTAAGGGTGTTTACTGTTTTGCAGGGAATCCAGGCTTAGTTCCTAGCACCCACATGCTGGCTCACATCCACTTGTAACTCCAGTTTTATGGGTTCTCATGATTTCTTGGCTCTATAGGCATCTAAATACACAGGATACATATAGACTCACTCAATCTTACACACAGATGTGTGTATGCACAAATATGTATAAAATAAATAAGTAGGTTTAAAGAAGACTAAAAGCTGGTACAATCATCACCCCTCACGCTCAGAGAACACTTTGAAACATCCCTATTAGATGCCTGAAAACATATATAATCAAACTATGGATATAGCAATTTTTTTCCTACCTATACATACCCATAGAAAATTTTAATTTACAAAGTAGGCATAGTAAGACATTTAAGTGGTGAATAATGCAAAAATAATGTGCCTCAATAAAATTTCCAAAATATAAATTCCTCTTTGTACTTTGAGGTTACCATTAAAAAAGGTTACTTAAACAAAAGTATTTTTGTGCCATGACAGCTGATCTGATAACCAAAAGGACTACTGGCTGCTAACCAATTAATATGCAGCCAGCACATATGGTGTGGATACATGGGACAAAAGAGAGATTCTTGTTCACAGTAACATGGAAAAAGAGTAAGATTTCATCTCATTATTTAAAATCACATTCCTAGAATAAAATTGTTCTTCTGCCCAAAATATGTTATTCCCAAACCTGAGTTGTAAATACCCATAACTACTGATACCATACCTCATTACAATTAAACACAGAGTTCCAGAAAAGAGCCGGAAAAATAGTGTCAACAGCCTACTAAAAGGCTTTAGAAAAGAAAGCTAATACTCTTGAAAACTGAAGGGCAATGTGATTTTGAAATTTGTAGCTAAAGAGTGCCATGTTCAGATCCTGTGAATTAATAATGTCAGTGAATCATGTGACTGGGCCTCCATCCCTTTCCTCCATGCACGGTAATCTGTTCACCAGGCAAAGCATTTTTCTTGGAGACAAGAGAAATGAAGACAATTTTTAGTGGCCTCTAGAGGTCTATTCTATAATCATATTTCTTAACTCTGACTCAAATGGATATAAAATTGTTTTAATTACATTCTTTAAAGTAATTATATCTGCAATTGTAAGCTAAATTGAATGTTATAATGTGGATGATTTGCACAAATTTCTGCTTCCAAATGAGCTTGCTAAAACTGAGGTCACAGAAAATCTTTCAGTGTGGTGTTTTAATATATCTCCTACTCCACCTTCAGTCTTTCAATCTGGACTTAAGAAATAGCTTCCGGTAGAACTAAATTGATATAAAAATTGAGTTGATCCTTAATAGCCTAGCTCCCTTCATACAAAAATAAAAAGTCAAAGGAACCCACCCTCTCCATAAGATTTATCATCCTGAGTCCCAAGCAGCAGATGAAACTTGGGGTAAAGGAAGGTATGTTGAAGGACAATGTTGTGTTAGGCTGCACGTACAGCAGGAGAAATGTAGCTGGGTCTACGGGAATCTCTGTGAAGCCAATGCATTGAATAGCTCGGGAAACTGAGCCACCAAAAGTAAAAGGCCAATGGGAAGTGTGACCCAGGACCTATCTCTCTCCAACCCTTACTCACCTGTGCCTCCAGAGTACTCCTGAAGCTACTGCTCCATTGGCCATTGATGCTGTACCTGACTCCCTTTCTGAGCCCATCTCTGACACTGTCTGTCGTACCTCAGACACACTGACCATTGAGCACTGCTCACTCCTGGCAAGTCCCTACATATCAAACACTGTTCCCTTTTTCAGAAAATGCTCCTTGGTCATGCTAACAAATTCTAATATTCTTTGAAACTCTTCTCTGAAGCTGTTCCAGAAGAAAAAGATGCCAGGTCCTCTCTCTGTGGTCTCTTTTTTTCTGTGTTAACATCTTTTGCTCCTTTAAAACATAACATCTCTGAATGCAAGAACCACTCCTCACTGATAACTATGATCCCAGTTACTTAGGAAACTGAGTCCAGAAGATTACATGTTCAAGACCAGCCTGCAAAACTTAGTGAGATACTATTTCTAAATAAAACAAATTTTTAATGTAAAGTCACTTTATTGTAATCAATTCAGAAATAAAATATAATGCAGCCAGATAAGCCTAGGCACTCAAACAAATATTTGTCTAATATATAAATCCCAATGAATTTGTGTAAAAATAGATTACATGGAGAGTGGATGCTAAAGTTCAGTGGTTAGAAGTGAATCTTGTTGGGGTCTAAGTCCTCAGTTATTTAAACTCCCAGTGTCTATAACCAGTGGATCACAACTGCCTCCAACTCCAGTTCCAGGGAACCGGATGACCTCTTCTTACCTCTGTGGGTACTACACTCATGTGTGCAAGCCCACACACATATACATAGAATGAAAAATAAAATATGGTTTTAAGTATTGGGTTATAAAAAAATGATAGTTTACTTGAGTGATGTGTAAGGTGGAGAGAGATGCGGGGGGGGGGGGGGGGGGGGGGCGGGGAGAACCATTTCCTTTTTAGGTCATAAATGAAATAAGTAGATTGGTGGTATTGGTGGAGTAGCAATGATGGGATGAGTGGGTTGGAAATACTTAACTGATATATAAATGAGTAGAAAGGTGATGGGCAGATAAACAACCAAGTGAATAGGTGGATGGTTGGATGGTTACACACAGGCAACAGATGATAAGAGATAAATTCTAACCACACTGTTCTCCCACTGCACTTCCCATAGAAAATTAAACAAAGAAAGAGCCAACAGGAATCAAATCCAATGACAACTTAATAATGTTCGAGTCAAGAAAATAAGGGATCCCCTTTCCTTCCCTGAGGAGGGCTACTTGTTACATACACAATAGTGTGCTTTCTTTGAATGACTTCACTGCCTCCAAGTCTACTTACAAGGGACTGGAATGCCTTCCCAATAAGAGCTTAAAAAGGGAAAGATTTAAAAATTAGAGAACAAATGGTTTGTCTGAACTTAAAAGTCGGCTTAAAACTTAAGGATTTTTTTAAAAAAATCAGTTGTTTAAAATATAGGTGTAATTCTTATTAGCAATAACTGCAGAATTTCAACAACTGTATAAAGTCAGTTTTGATATGCAAATTTTAATCATATGTCTGTCTTACTAACAGAAACAGTGAATGTTGGGTTGATATTTTAATTAATTAATTCTTTAAAGAGCTCTGTGGCTCTGTGCTTGCTAACACATTGCAAGAGTGGAATATCCCCAATACAGCCCCAGCTCTCAGAGTCTCTCACCATTGACAACAGCGCTGTGCTGCTGCAGAAACCTCAGGGTGGAGATGGTCACGTTCAGAACATGTCTAGAAACCTGGGGGATGGTCTGGTGCAGGGGTAGCCAATCCAAATCTCCCAGAGATGCTAATGAACTAGAACAGAAACAAACCAAGCAGAGTGAGTAAATCAGTAGTCAACCAAGGGGTATCTCTTGCGCGCGCCCCCAACTCGCCAGCAAGAACGACGCTGCAACAGGATCCTTCTGCACACGTTTATTCAGTCCTGTTTCTTCTTTCTCTATATCTCCCTTGTTTATATCTCCCTTGTTTATATCTCCCTTGTTTATATCTCCCTTGTTTATATCTCCCTCGAACCCTGGGCCTCTCACTCTTTTATACTCTCAGTTCTCATCCACGCACAGCAGGCCACGCCACCTCACCAGGCATGCAGCTTCAGATAATCAGGGCAGCAGGGGCATATCTCCATCAAAATGGATTCACCAGTATCCTGGTACACCTGCGTAGCTCTCAAGATGTTTGTGGCTTATATGAGGAAGTCAGGTGCAAGTCATACGACTTAGCTGCAGTCCCTGGAGCCTTTGGGACTGCCGCCACACCCGCTCCTCACAGGTATCAATTTCAGACTTATGTCATTCCCATCGGCCAGACACCAGCCCTGCTCAAAGATGTTGCCAGGTAATAGTGTGTCTGCATTCTGCTCGGTTTAATGAGACCCTAACTCCCTAGGTAGGAGAGTAAGCAGAAATGAGTTCTTTTCTTGGAATATTCTGGAGTGGCTTTTACACACATCTTACTTCAGGGTGCTCTACCACAGACACTGTTTTTGCTCAGCCTTGGGTCTTTCTGCCTCTTTGGGCATCTGACAAGGCCAGACAGAGTACACAATATGAAAGGAGGGTGAGCAGTTAGCTTGGCTGCTTTGAGTCAGTCTAATACCTGGAGAACATACTATGCTCCTAAAAAGAGATATGTGTTCTATCCAAAGATCTAAAAAGGTCATGGGACAATCAATATTTGTCAAACTATTTTACAGAAAAGGGGGCTTTGGATAGAGGGAGTTATAGGAATATGTTATACATTCTATTTTTAAGATGACAATATGTTATAAATAATTTCTGTTACAGGTCAGAATCATTTTCTGCTGAAGTGGAACTGTGTGTATTTTAGCAGCCTGAGGCTAACGCCAGCATCATCACGGTTCCAAGCAGGTAATCTCCATGTGGCTTCTCACTAAGTAAATCTCTCACTACAACTATGTGCCTTTAGGAGAATCCCAAGACTTTTAAAAACCCTCCCTCAATCCCCAACATCACTTGGAAGCAATGCCTACTCTGAGTAGATTTTCTTGCTGTTATAGAAAGAATACAGAACAGAAATGAAACCCACAGATGATGACACTGTCAGCCACTCTCATCATAGCTTCTGGTTTAAAATTGTTCCTTTCTATAAACACCCTGAGTATTCTCATTGTCTATGGCTGATCAGTCTAGTGCTTAGAGCAGCAGGACAGAGGGAGGCTCATTACAACTCTGTCCAAATACCTAAGATTACAAAATGTTAGAATGTGCTTCATGCTCTGCCAACAGTAACATCCATTACAGTTCAAAAGGCACAGCAAAAATTCAGAGTCTGATCCTCAGATGAGCTGTGTTCCAGAATGTGAGACCCAAGAGACAGGCACCCCTGACAACCCTCAGCTATGTCATCATTGCAAGGAGCTGTGTATATGTGTAGTTAAGTTAATAATTTAATATAAAAATCCCTAGTTGAAAAGTTGGAAGGCCACCACATAAAGTACAGTGGGGTCAGATCCACTATACTTGTTACGTCAGCAAGACAATGAGCTTACCAGGCTTGCATGAGGTCTTTGTTATTATTGCCTAAAATTATTATATTTATGTCACTTGAAAACATTAGAAAGCAGTGAAAACCTTAGAAAGATACATCAAGGCTGATGATAAGATTATTAAGTATAGTATTTTATCTACTATTTCATCAGTGGTCATTGGAAGATGACACAAGTCAATAAAATGTTAATCAGATTATGTTAACTTTCTAATGGTTGGATATGCTCTAAACAACACCACTGCCCACAGGTAAGATATGTACACACAGATGGGGGAAAGGCATACTGTAAGGGCTCCAGGTGCCTTAGAAGGACATTATTAGGGTGTCTCTTATGAAAATATTACTCAGTGACACATTCTCCTACTAAAATTATGGAGATAACACACATGATTGCTTGTTGTTTTTGCTTACTTCAAACCCGCCTGGAGAAAGTGTGTCACAGCACCCATGCTATCTTCCAAGTGAGCACTGGACATGTACAGTCTGGGCAGTGAATGTAGAAAATCCCAAATATGAGGCTGCTGGTGAAGGCTTTCCAATTTTGATATCACATCCTCAGTCTTATTGAGATCCATCTGATAGGGAAAAAACACCAAAAGTTTTCCTAATTAATGAGACAGAAGTAGAGAGGATGCTTCAAATATGTAAATAAAATAAAATAAACTCATGGCTAACTCTTCCTATGTTCAATAGGCAAGATTTAAAAATTATTATTAGGTTCCTTCTAAAGTTTTGAAAATACAGAAATTTGTATATCTAAAATCCCAAGACTTTTAAAAACCCTCCCTCAATCCCCAACATCACTTGGAAGCAATGCCTACTCTGAGTAGATTTTCTTGCTGTTATAGAAAGAATACAGAACGGAAATGAAACCCACAGATGATGACACTGTCAGCCACTCTCATCATAGCTTCTGGTTTGAAATCGTTCCTTTCTATAAACACCCTGAGTATTCAAAATCAAGTATCACTACTAAAAACATGAGAAAAATCTTCAATTTAAAATAACTGTAAATTATCAAAAAGGAAAAAATAAGGGAAGAAGAAAAGGCAGTAAAAAACAAAAGAGTGGAAGGATGCAGAAAATGAGATGAAAGAGAGGGAAGAGAAGCAGGATTGCCTGTCATGGCACCACCTATGTGGTACCCGGGGAGGGCTGCTCTGAGTGTCAGCCCTCTTGATGGATCCTCTCAGGCTAAGCTTGCTTCTTCTAGGGGACATATGCAGAAAGCAAATACTCTCTGCAAGTGCTTGGTGTGGAGAGCTGCGACCAGAAGGCTGGGCTCTCAGGCAACTGCTGTCTGCAGCTGAGGTTAGATTAGACCATAGATGGGAGGTGTTGAAGCTAGATTAGACAGCCAATGGGGGGCATCTGATGGCCTCAGAAACAGCTTTTATTCCTAGTCTTCCTGTCCTCTGTATATCCTCCTGGAACTGTATAAGCTGTCTTCCCAGCCTATTCCTATTCTATCCCAGGAGACAGGAGTCACACTTCCACCCCTTTATTGGATCCTCCCTTAATGTCATGATTTGAATAAGCTTGGCCCAGGGAGTGGCACTATTTGAAGGTATGGCCTTGTTGCAATAGGTGTGTCACTGTGGACCTAGGCTTTTACATCCTAGTCCTAGCTACCTGTAAGCAAGTATTCTGCTAAGCAGCCTTCAGGTGAAGATGTAGAACTCTCAGCAACTTTTGCACCATACCTGCCTAGATGCTGCCATGCTCTCACTTTCATGATAATGGACTGAACCTCTGAACCTGTAAGCCAGCCCCAGTTAAATCCTTATGAGAGTTTCCTTGGTCATGATGTCTGTTCACAGCAATAAAACTCTTAAGACACTTGTCATGGGAGCCTCCCTTGTCAACATTACCCACCACCTTGAGCTGCTTCTTCAAGTGGCTGCTTCTCTGATTGGTCCCTCCACAGCACTAAGATACTGGATCACCTCATCTCCTTAACAAGAGATTTTCTGGGTTTCCACACAGCTTCATCTCCATCTCATCTTCCCCACACCTTCTCAGATGCATTCCCTGCCTCATCTCCATCTACACTCTCCACCCTTCCCTCATGTGTCACTTTTGCTCCAACACCTTCTAAATCCATATGTCTGTCCCAGACTGTTTAATCTCAGCACCCAGTTTGTGTCACCACACCCTCCTTGACAACACTACCTTGATAGATCCCTAGCATGCCCAAGTCAATCTCCTGATTTCTCCTCCCCACTTCCTCCTCCTCACCACACCACCAAGAGAAATTTGCACTAACCATTTTTTACCTCAGTGAATGGACATTATGTACTTCCAGTTGCTGAAATAAAGCACCTAGAATCACTTTGACTTCTCTTGTTCATATACACTGAGAGATTCTACTGGTTATACCTTCTAAATATATCAAGAATTCCACTACCACCTACTGTCTTTTTTTAACTGCACATCTGCATTACACCTTTGACATGCATAGATACTGCATAAGTAACTAAGTAGATTCCTTACTTTCCAAAGTCTGCTTTCACCATCAACAACCTATGGCTCAGCACAAAAGGTCATGTAAAGACATCATTCATGTCTCACTCCTCTGATGAGATTACCCCAAAGAACATTCTGCTCGAAATGAAAATCAAGCAGAAAACCAAACATGGTAAAACATGCTGGGAATCCCAGCACTGGGTATCTGGAGAGAAAAAAGTATCAAGAGTTCAAAGCCATCCTTCATGACATGGAGAGTTGGAGTCCAACCTGGGCTATCTGAGACCCAGTCTAGAAGGGAAGAAAGAAAAGAAGGAAGGGAAGGGGAGGGAAGGGGAGGGGAGGGGAGGGGAAGGGAGGGAAAGGGAGGGGAGGGGAAGGGAGGGGAGGGGAGGGGAGGGGAGAAGGAAAGAGGAGAGGAAAGAAGGAAGGAGGGGAGGGAGGGAGGGAGGGAGGGAGGGAGGGAGGAAGGAAGGAAGGAAGGAAGGAAGGAAGGAAGGAAGGAAGGAAGGAAGGAAATATATCAGGTGATATGACATCATTACCAAAATTCTATAGCAAAAGCATAGACCTAGAATCCTTTCATCATAACAAACAGGACTGTTTTGCTGCAGCCATACTTCAGCTCAACATATGCATGGCCTCAATGTCTGCATAATAATCAGACCATGGATATGATAGCGGTTTCTACTTTCCACAATTTCTATAATCTTTTTCCATGTTAATTTTTGATTGTATAGAGTATCAACGTTTACTTATCCTAGTTTTGAATATAAAAATTATCCATCATTATAAATAATCTATTTATGCATGAAAAATTTTAGCATAAGAAAAATTGTCAGAAAAGCCACAAAGGTATCAAGTTGTTTATCAGAATTGATTGTATCTGTCTTTCATTGTCACAAGCCATCTGACATTTAGGTGTGCTGCTCATAACCCCTTAACATGCTAATTTGATCATTAAAACCACACTTCACATGATTAAGCTAACATTCTTCAGTTATTTGTAAACTGAGCTTGCATTAACCTTGATGAGCCCCTTTGTGTAGTGACAATTTTGGAAGTTTGGTTTCTTTTAAAAAAATTATAAGAAAGTGTTTGCATTTTAATCCTATGTGTGTGATGCTGCTTCCAACTGACCACAGTGTTGTGGATAGGCCTGGTGCTATTCTTGTGACCCAATCCCCTTATGCATAAAGGGCCCAATCATTGGGCGTGTAGGACTGACTTCCAGGTTGGACAGAAGAAGAGAGGAAGCAGGAGAGAGTTTGTTCCTTTTTGGATGGAGAGAGCGTGAGGACAAGATGTAGCTATGAGTGTCTCCTGGTTTCAATATCTGCCACCAGAAGATTTAGATTTAATAAGGCATACAAGATTAGGATCTTAGTTGTTGCATCCAGCAATTGAGTTACCATTGTTTCTGATCTAAGTTTGTGTTGTGTTTTCCTTCACTGGGCTAGCTCATCTGGGTTCAGATAAAGAGAAAAAGGTATGGTGGCAAGGCATGGGTTTGCCTGAGGTGCACCACAAAGGCTGTGGGGAATTTGAAGCATTGGGGCTGACATGGTAGCCACCTGCCAGTGGGAACCTAGCAAGCTGGGTGGAGAGATTTTGGAGCACTGAGTTAGTCTCCAGGAGATAAAAACAGGTCAGCCATTGACTGCCAGTGCTGAGGCAGAGAGTTGCTGGCTCAAGTGAGGGGACCTGATGGTTTCTTTTTTAATATTTCCTGAAACACCACAGCAGCTGACTATGGTTTGCCTCATGCTCTAGTAGAGGCATGGTTTTACGAGTTGCAGATAGTTTCTGTGGTTCTATGATGTTTGGAATTCTGGGAACTTTACAGAGGGTACATTAAAGCTAGGGCCCCTAGAAGTAAGGTGGATGGTTGTTGGTCACTTAGGGAGGTTGCATGTAGTTTTTTAGTGGCTGTGGTCAAAGAAGAAACAAAAGGAAAAAAATTAGATCCAGGGATTTTCCTAACTCCTCTCTTCCCTCTATCCTTTTTTCTCTCTTGTCTAGTGTTGGAGGATGAAACTATGGGGATAAAGGGTAGGATAAAGAAAAACCCACAAGGTAGCAAAGGTCAGCTGCACCTTTGCCCTGGTGTGGCAGATGATGTAAGTGCCTGATAACAATTGGGTGTCATTTAATGGATGTACAGGCACTTTTGCCCCACCCAGAGCATTTTGACCATTATTGTTGGACTTTTATAATGTTTTACTATGTATAAATTTTTATGAGTTGCTTTATAGCCTGTTGAGAATAGTTCAGACTCAATGCAAAAGCACAATGCTACTAAAAAAAACCTGGGCCTTGAATGTCTGGTGGAGCAGTGTAAGGAAAGGACCTTGATATTGCAGTTCGCCCTTTGTTCAGGCCTTCACAACCTGACTCTACTGATGGATGGCTGAGTCTGCTGCAGGGATACCTGTCTTTGAAGACTGTTTAGAAGCATTTCCATCCCTGATCACCAGAAACAAAGAGTGGCTTCTCTACCTACCCCTAGCTGTGACAGTCTCAACTATATGCAGATGATAGCAAGTCACCTCAATGATGCTATGGCCTTCACTGAAAGCCCTGTGTTTCAAGGAGGTCTAAAGTCATATGCCAAGCACAGATCTCACCAACTTTGAGTTCATGTTGACTTAAATCCCTGCCACAAGGCAACATGTGTGTGTGTACCACCCACTGCATCCCCTCCATCTTTCCCTTCTCATAGTTCCAAACCCTGATTTAATAAATTAAAACCCATCATTCAATCTATGTCTGATGTAAATTTATGTCTGTTGAATCCCACCCTGCACAGTCATTACCAAAAAGATGAAGTGACTAATGGAATTCCTTAAAATAAACACTCATCCACAAAGAGATGTTGCTGGGATACTCACTGTTAGAAAACCGGAGCCATAAGAGGAACCTACAATAGAACACATTTAACAGATCAGCTGGTCAGACCTCAGAGAATACTGAGTGCCTGTTTTGGTCCATTACTGAAGAGAGACATACAGAGGCAACAAACAGAACGATGAATACAAAGGCAACTGTTGCTGCCATATCCCAAGCCACATCGATACTAATGTCCCAGAAAATAAGTAGTAGATACAGTTCAGAATTTTGCCAGGCTCTAGTCATACCTGGCATTGTGAATGTGCCCACAGAATGAAAAGAGTGGAAACAGAGAAAAAACAATCTGAGTGTGTCAGCACACCTGCAATACAAGCACGCAGGAAGCAGAGACAGGAGGATTGCTGAGTTCAGAGCCTCCTTCATCTACATAGTACACTCCAGGTCATCCAGAGCTACATAGCAAGACCCTTTCTCAGAAAACAAACAAGTAAAAATCTTCAGAAAAGAGGAGAAAGACAAGTGAAATTATTGTTTTTCAGGCTTTTAAATAACAGGCTAGGAGAAATAGCCCAGACAATAACAAGCTGAAAATAGATATACCCATCTCAAGAAAATTAGTTCTGGGCAGTAAGATGACTCAGCGGTTACAAGCACTGGCTGCTCTTCCAGAGGTCTTGAGTTCCGTTCCCAACAACCACATGGTGGCTCACAACCATCTATCTATAGGGGGAACTGATGCCCTCTTCAGGCAGGTAGATGTATGTATATACAGCAGAGCATTCATACATTAAATAAATATAACTTTTTAAAAATCATATATGAAAAGAACTACTCGAACTCCACCCTCTCCAAAAAAAATGTTATTGCTTATTGACACTATTCATCACCACATAGCCCAGGCTGACCTTGAATTCAAAATCCATCCACTGTCCCCAAAAACTGAGGTTACAGACAGGAGCCCTGACCCCATGACAGAGACAAACAGAACTCCCTTATCTGTTACAGAGACAAACAGAACTCCCTTATCTGTTGTGGACGACCACCTGCCTTTTTCTAAGATACTCTCAAAAAAACAAAAAGGGAAAGACCAAGTCACATCTTCAGATCAGGAATGTGTGTAGAGACAGTTCTAAAGCCTGGGCAGGCAACAAGGGAAATGTAGGGCTGGATCACTTAGACGGGTGGGCCTCAGCCTATGGGAGGGCTGGATCACTTAGACAGGTGGGCCTCAGCCTATGGGAGGGCTGGATCACTTAAACGGGTGGGCCTCAGCCTATGGGAGGGCTGGATCACTTAGACGGGTGGGCCTCAGCCTATGGGAGGGCTGGATCACTTAGACGGGTGGGCCTCAGCCTATGGGAGGGCTAGATTACTTAGACGGGTGGGCCTCAGCCTATGGGAGGGCTAGATTACTTAGACGGGTGGGCCTCAGCCTATGGGAGGGCTGGATCACTTAGACGGGTGGGCCTCAGCCTATGGGAGGGCTGGATCACTTAAACGGGTGGGCCTCAGCCTATGGGAGGGCTGGATCACTTAGACGGGCCTCAGAGAGGAAGAATATTTCAGCCCACCCTCCAAAACAGCAAGCAGTGCAGGCTTCATCCAGCAGGGGGTGCAACTTCACTTAAGCCCTGGAGAACTCACACTCTGTGTCCAAGAAAACAAGGTAACATTTTCAGAGTCTTACCTGGGGTTTCTGATCTTTTTAGCCAGAGTTTTTGTAAGTTCTTTGCCTTGTCCATGGTTTCAAAAATGTCCTCAGCCAGATCCTGAATCTCGTTTAAAAAGGCCAAGCTACTGACTTTTCTGTCATCAGATGCAGTTTGGAACCTAGACAAACTTCAGACACAAAAAAATAACTATCATATGTGGGAGAACTCTTGCAAGAATCCGTTTCCCTGCATTTAAAAGGTTTTGACACTCCGTACCAAACTGTTCTCAGTGAAATATGAACAGTTTCAAGCCTACCACCCACCCATAAAAACCCTTGACCATGATCCAAAATGGAAAGTATCTCTAATATATATATATATATATATATATATATATATATATATATACACATACACACATATATATACATATACACATACACACACACACACACACACACACACACACACACATATATATATGATTAGAAAAGTATCTTCATTCTGTTCGTTATCTGTAAAGCTCAAAATTTTTTATAGTCATTAGTTTTTTCCATTTATTCAACATGTATTATACTACACATCTCATACAAGGTGCTGAGAGTAAGCCTGACTGAGCATTAGCAGGGAACAGAGAGCATTGTGGGAAGACATAGATGCTATGAGACAAGAAAAATGGGACTGGGTAGTGGAGAAGGGCTCATAGCTGATGGCTGATAAATGGAATGTCCTCAACATGGGAAGGACTGGGGAGTCTGTGCTAGGCACGGGACTTTCCTGGGGTATGAAGAGTCACAGTCTGTGCTAGGCATGGTGCTACCCAGGGGTGAGAGGAGTCATGGTCTGTGCTGGGCATGGGAGTACCCTGGAGTAAGAAGAGTCAGAAGTATATAGACAAGAACAGTGAGAGTTGATGGTGTCAGAGAATTCCAAGCAGAGTTAGTTGTGAGAAGACAACCACTCGACAGCAGGAGAGATCTGTTGACATGATCCATCTAAAATGAAGAAATCAATCAAGCACACCAACGATATAAAAACAATTGCTCAGCTCAGCACCTGTTCATAGTGAAAAGTCCCTGAAAAGGAAATCAAGTTTTTAACTTGTAGGGAACATTTGTAGAATGCCTACAGTTAGTTTCCTTTTGACAGTGGGGACCTCAAGGCTTTCTCACAAAGATGAGGAACCAGGAACCACAGTCTTTCCTCCCCATACCTTTTAACTACATGCTAAAACCACATGGACAAGCAGGCGAAATGGAAATAAAGACACATGGATTTAAAAAGAAGCAATGCTGGGATGGAGAGGTGGCTCAAGGCTTAAAAGCAATCATTGCTTTTGCAGAGGACTCGGGTTTATTCCAATGCCTACATGGTGACTTAAAACCACTCCCAGGGGATTCAAAGCCCCATTGTTACTTCAGGCACTATATATATATATATATATATATATATATATATATATATATATATATATATATAGAGAGAGAGAGAGATATTTGTATATGTATGTGTGTGTGTGTTACACAGACACATACAGGCAAAATACGTATACATACACAATACTAAAACCAATAAGATTTTTTTAAATAAAAAAAATCAAAGGCCTTTCTTCAAGGATGCATAGTTGTATACATATTCAAAATATTGTGAATAAAGCTCAAAAGAATTTCTGAAAGCTAAAATAGAAATTTCTCCCCCCCCCCCCAAGGAACAAGTACACTTAGGATTAGAAGTGTAAGGAAAAGATAAAGGGCGGGACTTCACAGGAAGGGGAAAGCAGACAGATCAGGACCCACTGTGACACCTTAACAAATTAGGTGTGGAGCATTAACTACACGTATTCTTTTCTGTGTTTCTTTTTTTTTTTAATTATTTATTTAAAAAAATTTTTTTTTACTTATTCACTTTACATCCTGCTCACTGGCCTCCTCTAGTCATCCCCTCTTGCAATTCTTCCCCCTCCCCCTCTGCTTATCCTCTGAGCAGGTGGGGGGGGCCCTGGGTATCACCACCCCCCCCATACACACTCTGGCACATCAAGTCTCTGCAAGACTAGGCTTATCCTCTCCCAATGAGGCCAGACAAGGCAGCCCAGCTAGAAGAACATATCTCACAGACAGACAACATCTTTTGGGATACTCCCCACTCCAGCTGTCCAGGACCCACATGAAGAACAAGCTACACATCTGCTACATATGTGCGGGGAAAACTAGGTTCACTCGGTGTATGCTTTTTTCTGTATTTCTGATGCTTTGACATATCGAGGGCCTGCTGGCCCTAAATGGCAACCCCTGCTGGGGTAAATAGTCCTTAGATGTGGCAAACATCAATGCTAGATGGTTAAGTTCATCCATGCCTATGTGTTTATCTGATTTAAATGAGTATTTATGGAGAGGGATATGGGCTGGACTTCCAAGATGCTGGAAGATGCTGGCACAAGTGGCTTCTCCTAGAGCAGGATGAAAATACAGGCTGAAGCCTGCAACACCACTCATCATTCAGAAGGAGAAGCCAGGGGGCTCTTTTGAGAGAGGTGGTAATTGGTTTCATGTACTGAATTTTCAAGAATTGTAACTGTTTTCCCAGTGACATATTTAGTTTATGTACACAGCTTATTTGTTTTAAGTAGATTAGATTTATAATCTCGTTCGTTTGCTTTTAGTTTTATTTTAGCATTGAACAATGTTTCTCCTACAAGATAATATATAAGACATTTGATATTTTATGAGCAGAGAAAAACTAAGTCAATTCTAACTCTTGAAAAATAGGTGAATAATAATATATGTTTCTGAGAGGTTCTTATTTACCCTAAAAACAGGGTCCTAGAAATACAACCCTGAAGAAAGGCCAGAGTGAGGAACAAAACAGGTAGGAAACGTGGTCACTAGTGACTCTTGGGTGCCTCCTCCAGCCAACTCCCACACAGGGATGGCAGAAGCTGCTGGGTACCTGCCTTGTTATCCACTCCTCCTACCAGAGACCCGCCAGTTAACCCAGTGTTGAGGACAAGGGCAGACTGGAAGTGTAAGTATCAAAGGATAAGTCTGATACACTCTTCTAAATCACTTAACAACCATTATGAATTATATGAGTGAGAAATACACAGGTTGGCTTTGAATTCACAATCTTCTTTCTTTACTCTCCTGAATACTGATATGTGCCCATACACAAATTGGGGGGAAAATCTGTGTGTGTGCCTGCATGTGTGCGCACAAGCGTGTGTGTGTGTGTGTGTGTGTGTGTGTGTGTGTGCATACACACACACTAATGTATGTGTGTATTATATTTGTGCATGTATGTATATCTTTGTACAAATGAAGGAATATGTGCTTGTGAATGTTTGGCATATATTTGTGTGTATGTGTGTATCTGTGTATATATGTATATATGTGCATGTGTGTATATGTATTTAGGTGTGTTTGTGTGCACATATGTATGTGGTTTTCTGTGTATGTGTTTGTGTGTATATGCTTGTGTATGTATGTGCATCTATATGTATGTATGTAGATATGTGTACATTTGTTTGTGTATGTGCCTGTGTTTATGCATATGTGTTTATTATATATGTTTTTGTTTGTGTGTGTTTGTATGTTTGTATGTGTGTTGTGTGTCTTATCTGTGTTTGTGTGTGTGTGCATAATGAGAAAATATCCCATGACCTTTCTATACCAGCACTGTTCAGCTGCTTACAGTGACTCTCAGATTAAAAGTTCATTTTAATTAGTAAAATTACTAATTTGGAATAAAGTGGAAAAGTCATTCCACAAGTTACTGCAAGCCTGTTAAAATAACTAAGTACCCAATTAAATTTAGCATATCCCAAAAGTGAAAAAGGAATAATATTGAGAAGAAATTTTTCTGATTACAAATTATAGAACCCCTTAGAGGTTTCTAATCCTGCGTTGTTTTATAAATTAGAGAACTTTAGAAATAAAAACCAGGATTTGCGTGACAAAGAAGAATTCCCTCCACAAACATGGTCATTCACTACTCAGAGACTACAGTGAAATTCAGTATCACTGATGAATAAACAAGTTCAATGCTTCACCAGGGTTAGAGAGCATTCAGAGAAGAAACTGTTCTCTACATGTTAACAGAGACTGATAGCATCCCAGGCAACTCAATGCATAGAGGCCATCTTCAACAATAGGTGGCTTTTATAAGCCTCTGGAAACTCATCGAGAGAGAAAGGGGGTGGAGAGGGAGGGGAGGGGAGTGGGGAAGGGGGAGGGGAGTGGGGAAGGGGAAGGGGAAGGGGGAGGGGAGGGGAGGGGAGGGGAGGGGAGGGGAGGGGAGGGGAGGGGAGGGGAGGGGAGAGGAGAGGAGAGGAGAGGAGAGGAGAGGAGAGGAGAGGAGAGGAGAGGAGAGGAGAGGAGAGGAGAGGAGAGGAGAGGAGAGGAGAGGAGAGGAGAGGAGAGGAGAGGAGAGGAGAGGAGAGGAGAGGAGAGGAGAGGAGAGGAGAGGAGAGGAGAGGAGAGGAGAGGATCAGGGAAATCATTTAGGCTTCTCAAGAAAGATGTCATATTAAAACCCAAAAGTGGCCTCTAAAGACATAAGTGAACTTCTCTCCAGCCCCACCAAATGCCCAATACCCTCCTCCTTGCAACCTGGGGATTACCAAGTTGAAAGGACAGGTATAAGAAAGTGGACACAAGGATCCCTTGTAGCAAGAAACTGGTATTATGGTCTAAGTATTATTCTAAACATGATTCGTCACATTCTTATGTTTATATCACCAACAAAGGAAATACATAAACAATCTTAAATTCAGTGTAACAGTGTTTATAAATGTGGACAAGAGAGAGGGAGCAAAGAGAGAAGAGAGGTGGGAGGTAGAGATTCTTGATACAGCAGATTTCTAGCACTGTAGCAGGGCATGGGGAGGGCAGCTTCCTCCTTTCTCAATTCAGTTCTTCACTGACACACTATGCAAAGCCTGATCCTGCCCCAGTAAATTGAAGCTCACACACAGATTGCATTAGCATTCTACAAGACGGATAGACTTAAAACACGGTGACTGGGGAGTCCCAATGTTGCCAAACAATGGCCAAATGACCTTGGATAATTTTTAGTTTCCTGAACATGCATCACCCACCCCTGAGTCTAACTTATCAGGTAAAACCTTTGGAATGCATTAACTCGGCAAATCATGGGCTTCAATCAACCCAAAATTTATTGTCATCAGATAGGATCTGAAACATAACTGTAACCCAGCCACCTGAGGTCCCCCTCAACATAACTGGGAAATGGTTTGATTTGTAGTTTCCTTTTGGCTTGTGACAATAGGAAGTTCACATAGTGAAGCATGTGTTCTTAGTACCTCTTGGAGCTTCTTCTGGGCATATGCTCAGGAGTGGTATTGCTGGGTCCTCCAGTAGTACTATGTCCAATCTTCTGAGGAACTAACAAATTGATTTCCAGAGTGGTTGTATGAGCTTGCAACCCCACCAGCAATGGAGGAATGTTCCTCTTTCTTCACATCTTGCCAGCATCTACTGTCAACTGAGCTTTGATCTTAGACATTCTGACTGGTGTGAGGTTGTTTTGATTTGCATTTCCCTGATGACTAAGGATGTTGAGCTTTTTGGGGTGGGGGGGGGGGCTTCTCAGCCATTCTGTATTCCTCAGTTGAGAATTCTCTGTTTAGCTCTGTATGCCATTTTTTAATAAGGTTATTTGTTTTATGGAGTCTAACTTCTTGAGTTCTTTATATATATTGAATATTAGCCCTCTATCGGATTTAGGATTGGTAAAGATCTTTTCCCAATCTGTTGGTTGCCTTTTTGTTTTATTGACAGTGTCCTTTGCCTTACAGAAGCTTTGCAATTTTATGAGGTCCCATTTATCCATTCTTGATCTTAGTACAAGCCATTGGTGTTCTGTTCAGGAATTCTTCTCCTGGGCTTTTATCTTCAAGGCTCTTCCCCACTTTCTACTCTATAAGTTTCAGTGTATCTGGTTTTATGTGGAGGTCCTCGATCCACTTGGACTTTAGCTTTGTACAAGGAGATAAGAATGGATCGATTTGCATTTTTCTCCAGTTGAGCCAGCACCATTTGTTGAAAATGCTGTCTTTTGTCCACTGGATGGTTTTAGCTCCTTTGTCAAAACAAACCAGATGTTCCTCAACAGAGGAATGGATACAGAAAATGTGGTACATTTACACAATAAAGTACTACTCAGCTATTAAAAACAATGAATTTATGAAATTCTTGGGCAAATGGATGGATCTGGAGGATATCATCCTGAGTGAGGTAACCCAATCATAAAAGAACACACATGATATGCACTTACTGATAAGTGGGTTTTAGCCAAGACACTCAGAATACCCAAGATAAAATTCACAAACCACATGAAACTCAAGAAGAAGGAAGACCAAAGTGTAGAATGGGGAACAAAATACCCATGGAAGGAGTTACAGAGACAAAGTATGGAGCAGAGACTGAAGAAATGACCAGCCAGAGACTGCCCCAGCTGGGGACCCATCCCATATACAATCACCAAACCCAGACACTATTGTGGATGCCAACAAGTGCTTGTTGGCAGGAGCCTGATATAGCTGTCCCCTGAGAGGCTCTGCCAGCGCCTGACAAATACAGAAGTGGATGCTCACAGCCATCCATTGGACTGAGCACAGGGTCCCCAATGAAGGAGCTAGAGAAAGGACCCAAGGAATTTAAGGGGTTTACAGCTCCATAGAAGGAACAACAATATGAACTAATCAGTACCCTCAGAGCTCACAGGGACTAAACCACCAACCAAAAAGTACACATGGTGGGACTCATGGCTCCAGCTACATATGCAGCAGAGAATGGCCTAGTTGGTCATCAATGGGAGGAGAGGCCCTTGGTCCTGTGAAGGCTCTATGCCCCAGTGTAGGGCAATGCCAGGGCCAGGAAGTGGGAGTGGGTGGGTTGGTGATCAGGGGGAGGGGAGCTAGGGGAGGGGATTTTTGGAGGGAGACCAGGAAAGGGGATAACATTTGAAATGTAAATAAAGAAAATATCTAATAAAGTAAAATATAAAAAATAAAAAAGGAAGTTCACATAATGCCTTTCATGCTAGAATGTACATCATCTACATCATCTGAGTCTTTGGGCTTGTGTCATGGCTGCTCACATTTGATTCAGAATGGGCTGCCTCTGTGAGGAAGCCCACTAAGCATCCAGGAACTGAGAAGGGATGCGAGGTGTGGGCTAAAGCTGGTGACTTTTGGCTGTTTAACTCTCTGTTGCTATTCTGGAACTAAACGCTAAGAGCTTCTGGCAAATAACTCCTGCTGATAGGAGCAGAGAATTAGAAAATGAAACCTAGTAACTTGGGATCTTCACTCTTTGACTTCCCACTGACCAGGAGATAGGCTCAGAGTTCACTCACTCTTCATGAACCAGAGGGAGAGAGAGAGAGAGAGAGAGAGAGAGAGAGAGAGAGAGAGAGAGAGAGAGAGAGAAGAAGAAGAAGAAGAAAGAGAGAGGAAGAAAGAAAGAAAGAAAGAAAGAAAGAAAGAAAGAAAGAAAGAAAGAAAGAAAGAAAGAAAGAAAGAGGAAGATAGAGAGATAGGAAGGCCAGGCATATATATATAGACAGATGCACACTAGATAAAGCAGAAGAAAGATATACCACCATTTTATTGTTGTTTTTAGTTTTTATACCTACTCAGGACAATTGATTACATGCTTTTGTAAGCATTTCTACATTCCATAAGTTCATAGTGAGTTTAAGGCAATAAGTAATGTCACAGATGATAAGATTTAAAGAGTTAAAGCAGAATTGTTTACATGTCTTTTCATTAAGACTAGTACCTTACTAATCACTCGTTATCTATTTTCTAGCTCCACAAGTTCCTTGTTAGTTTAAAGAAATGTCTTTTATGTCACAACTCAGCATGGTTTTGTCAAGAGACAAATCATCTGCCTTGTGTCTTACTATTTTGAAGTCTTGTATAAACTAGTGCATCATTTACTTTCTGTCCTTGCACCTACAATCAGTTGCCCATTCCCAGTTTATGACCTTTACTTAACAGATAGTCATCTTATTTCTAACCAAGAAGGAATGTTTTCTTTGATTGTAAATTTGTTCTAAACCTGTTTTCTTTTTCTAGTGCAATTAGCCCATGACACATAAAGGTTTACAGAGCTCTATTTGCAGCTTTGATTCTATAGGGGGCTTACGATTACTTGTAACAATTTGGGAATTCTATAAAATCATTATCAGGAATTATGAAATCATCATTTTATCTATACAGCATTACTACATGAAAGTACATCTTCATATGGATTCTGCAGGAAATTTGACCAACAGAGTAGGTAAGTATCCAGGAAATTATTAAGCTATTTTAAAATGATAGGAAAGGCATATCAGCAGTGAGAGTGAAGGCTCTGGGGTCCTTGCCTCCAGAGCACACCCACCATAGCCTTGCAAACTGTTGAGCCATCTCCCACCATCTCCAGAAGACTTGCGTGCCTCTCATAGATGTCTTCTGTCACCTCTTATTCCCTTTGAGGTGAGGACTGCATTTATACATATACCAGGTTAGGAAGATGTGTTAGAGAAAATTCACTTGGAAGAAATGACTCAGCCCTCCAGTGGCACCAAGCATCACCTTCAAAGGAACCAGATGTGACACACTGAGACAGCTATGTGTTTCTCCATGTGAAGAATTTGAGGTTGCCTGCAGTGGAGTGCATGGGTCAGGCTAGTTCCTGGGTTTGCTCTTGAAGAACCAGAAACCCAAAAGATTCCCTTGCAGTCAAAACCTTTTTGAAAGTGTCATCACAGTTGGAAAACCCATTTTTCAAGTGAGACCACAGTATTCACATAATAGGGGTGGTGTAAGGCTGAGCTAGCCCCTATTTCTTAGAGAATAATGGTGAAGAGCCATAGTAACAGTGCAACCAAGGCAGACCGATGCTGCTTGCAGAAGTAGGCAAGCTGCAGAAACAGCATGATAATTTAATGCTTACATATTAATTTACATACAGAACATTTTCTTGTCAAAATATTATTGTTTCTAGGATAGCTATGTGCCACTTCATTGCAGAACATAAGTGAGGGATCAGGGTACATCAGTGTCCAGGAGAAAATCAGCAAAGCCAAAAAACAAAGAGTACCTAAGAGGATCCACAAGGACCTTTCATTGGAGTTTGAAGGAAAATCAACAGGGCAGACAAGCTGAGTATCTGAACAGCTGCCTAAGAAGAGAGATGGAGAAAAAGAGGAAGAAAGTTGTGTTCGACAAGTGGAAACAAGTCTGTGAGCAGCTGTGGGTGTGGGTATGTCTGTGTGTCTGTGTGTCTGGGTGTGTGTTTAGAGGAAGGGAGACCACCTATACTACCTGGCCAGCCTGCTTCAGATTTTGGCTGAAGATCAATAAGCAACTGCATCTTGGGAGGAGCTACTGGGGCCAGATATACATATACACAGATACACACAGATATACATATACATAAGAGAGCACAGATACACACAGCACACACAAACATACACAAACACATACTCAGACACACAAACACATATACTTAACACAACCACAAACAGCACAAAAGGAACTGTCCACAGTGCTGAAATCTACAGAAAAGGAAGGCTGGCTGCCGACCTTCAACCCTGTGGAGAGAGGGAAGTAAATGCCACAGACACAGGTTTTTCTTTTGGAGGTGATTGAAAAAAATTAATTGATTATGATGATCAAAGTTATCTGTAATTTACAATTGTGAACATGTCAAAACTACTGGGTTGTATACTTCAAATGAGTCATAGAGGTGGTGTTGTGAATTTAATCTCAATTCATCATTTCAACTCTTTTTGTAAAAACATACCAGTCAAAATCCTAGCATGCACTTTGTAGAAATCAATAAGCGAGTTTTGAAAATTGGTGTGATGTCTATAAGCCCTAGAAAAACAAAATAACTTTTAAAAAGAACAAAACTACAAACTTAAACACCAGCTCAAAGACTTTTACTGACCTACTGTCATTTAGGGTACTGACCTCTAGGTCAGAAAGGACGGAGGACTGAGAGAAACCCGGAGCAGAAGTGCACGCAATCATTGCCTCAGTCAACCTTTTCACAGTCAGACAAATAAGGATGTTCATTCTGCACAAGGAAGAGAAGCAGTGAAGGAAAATGGCTTCCATGAAAGCCCAAACACTTACGTTTTCAGTTGAGGACATTAACTCCACTATGAAAAGGTATCAAAGAATCAAATGTCTGAAAACACAAAGCACAGAGCACAGCAATAAAGCACTGTGCACCAGGTGTGTGATAACACAAAGGTCTCTTCTCATTCATCTGAAAGCCGCAGGCCTGATAGCAGGGACGGTGTAGGCTGGGCTTACAGGGAAGGACAAGGGAGTCGTCCTGGTTTTCAGATGGCCATTCTTCAATGTGGACTAACATGACAGAGGAAGTACTGTGGTGTCTCTCCCTCTCCTTGGAAGAGGTCTATTATATCAAATATTCTCCTGTGGGATATCTTTGAATGTTAATTCTTTTTTTTTTATTTATTTATTAGATATTTTCTTTATATACATTTCAAATGCTATCCCAAAAGTTCCCTATACCCTCTCTCTGCCGTGCTCCCCTACCCACCCACTCCTGCTTCTTGGTCCTGGCATTCCCCTGTACTGAGGCATATAAAGTTTGCAATACCAAGGGGCCTCTCTTCCCAGGGATGGTGGACTAGGCCATCTTCTGCTACATATGAAGCTAGAGACATGAGCTCTGGGTGTACTGGTTAGTTCATATAGTTGTTCCTCCTATAGGGTTGCAGACCCCTTCAGCTCCTTCAATGCTTTCTCTAGCTTCTCCATTGGGGGCCCTATGTTCCATTTTATAGATGACTGTGAGCATCCACTTCTGTATTTGCCAGGCACTGGCATAGCCTCATAAGAGACAGCTATAACAGGGTCCCTTCAGCAAAATCTTTCTTGTAACCTACCCCCTCCCCCAGCCTTAAATCTGGCTGATCAGGTTTGACTGTTAGCACCAGGAGAGCATCCGGGGTGGAGTCTGCCACCCTATCATTCTGCCACTCCCACTGCTACTACCTGCTGCCTAGTTGTTCCGGAGCCAACACGTGGTCACCTGCAACTGGACTCCAAAGATGATTTGGCAGGAATAGGCCCCTCCCACATCTTCATAACCCCTTGTCTCCAAATAGTAAAATTGAACCTTGATCAGACTAATGTCTTGGTTCCATCCTTTCTCGCACCGCCTAGTTCCCTCTTTTCTTCCAGATTCCAAGATGCTTTCCAGGCTCGAACCCAGACATGTGAGCCGCTGGTCGGACTCAACAAAATGGCGTTCCACACGGGGCCTGAGAAAGGCAGAGGACATTTGGAAGAAGCACTGCTGATTTGGAGCTCCATGGAAGAAGAAAATAATTAAGGAAAATCTTACTGGAGAAGGTTGGTATGGGCTAAGCTGAAACTTAGGTTCAGCAGTGAGATTATCAGGAGCTAGGAACATAACAGGCAGTTAGCCACAGCTTCCATAAACTGCTTTTTAGGTGTGAGAAAAGAAAGGGTTTAATAAAAGAGATGTAATAATCAGGCGGATGGCCGCAGTCAGAAACAGCATCATGCGGGAGGAAAATGTCCCAGAAGCAGAGAGAAATTTTAGGGGTGCCCTGCTTTGTTTTCTCTGGGCCTTACAGCAGAAGTTCTCTGCCCTCTTTGTATTTTTGTCTAAGGTCTTGTCTAATGTCTGGTGTACCAGTCCATTCACATGTCAATCCATGTGTGTTTGTGTCTAGTTGTCTGAATGAATAAATGTTCTGTGTTTTATGTTGGATAATAAGATGGCTAAAACTTTATCTGGTGGTTCATCAAAGCCGAGAGTGGCCACACGCTTTAGCCAAGAAACAGGTACACAGCAGGAGGGCCCCTGCTAGAAAAATTGTTCTTTAAAGAAAAAAAAAGAGAGAGAGAGTCTGCAGCCTCATGGTATTGTGGCAGAAAAAAAGCTGATAGATGGTTTGTCCTAAGAAAATTCTCTGCATTTGTGATTATTGCGTTTAGCTAATGATAAAGTGCTTTTTATTTTATGATTGTAGCTAGAAAAATTAATATTCTCTGATTGGTCTAAGTGTAACTGCTTCATTTGCTTTTTTTTATTGGTAATGTGCTCTGCGTGTTTTCACAATCAGCTTATAAGTTATTGGTTAAGATTAAATAATTGTTACATTGGTAACAGAGAGTTAGCCTTAAAATTGGCAACTCAGGAGTCTTTTCAAGCACATGGCATAGCAGGCCAAATTTCGCAATGTAGTAGTGAAGTTTTAATGTTGATTCCTAAAGTGATAAATTGTTTTGAAATTGGGTTTTACTTTCCCAAAGTTAACGTTGCAAAAGAAACTTAGTAATTCTAATTATCTTTCCTCATGGCAAGAGGAACTAAGCTCAGAGCAGCTTCTGCTCAGTTTGTGTGACTTTCCTTTGTCTTGCAAACGGTGCCTAGAGAAACTCTGGAGATTTGCCTCCAGGGGATATTTCTTTTTAGCTAAAAGAGCACCTTTATAGATCTAGCCAGATACTGTTTTAATAAAGTTCAAATTCATAGTTTATAAAGGGTCAATCATACTGTAAAATTTATCAAGGCATTACAATCTGGCTTGCCTATCTTTTATATAGTTATTATAGATCTGAAAGTTTCTTTTTT
The DNA here is from genome assembly GCF_000001635.26 of Mus musculus. NCBI lineage: Eukaryota > Metazoa > Chordata > Mammalia > Rodentia > Muridae > Mus > Mus musculus. Next base: position 9,237,120 of record NC_000077.6, on the reverse strand, counting down.
TTTTCCTCTCCTCTGCATCTTAATGATTGTAAAGGTTTTGCTTCTAGTGAGTTTGTAATAACTGGAATATTTTGCCTCTAAGTATGGCTAAATATTGATCTACACTATGTGAGAAATTTTTATCATTTCTGCTTCTATACAAGAAGCCAAGAGTTTTAATCTTTCAGTGTATATTATTTTCTAAGTAGAAGTATTTTATTAGCTAATGTCTCTCAAGGGAAGTTTACTTTAAATCCTTGCTCTCAATCAAAGAGCTTTTAGTTCAGAGGCAATATCTCTTAATGCCTAGGTTTTTAATTATACTAGAAAATTGTGGTCCAGAAAATCTAAGAAGGAAAAATTGATTTGCTTCAAAATTTTATTTTCAAAGGCTTCCAAGAGATGTTAATTTGCTAAGACCTCACGTTAAACTCACCACAAGAAAACTTAAGCCTTTGTCAGGTGCTATTTAGTGAGACACAAATTAATTGGCAAAGAACACAAATTAGTTTGCAGAAAATTGTGGAGAGCCGTGAGCAATCGCCATTACAAGATGGCGCTGGCTTCCTCAGTGCCTAACTACTAAACAAGCAATGTGCACAGGTGCTGGAGTAAATTTGTGCCAAGTCACTGCCCAACTCGGGGCGTAGCATTGGGGTGATGAGTGAGCAGCTAATCAGGAGCTGACACGTCACACGGAGGGGTATTTAAGCAGCTCCTTTTTCCGGGTTCAGGGTCTTCCTGAGAAGTAAGCAATAAAGCTTTGCCATAGAAGGATCTGGTTGTCCAAGTGTGTTTTGCTGGCAAAACGTTACAAGGACAGAAAATAAGGAAAAGCTTTTATAATTGTTATCAATTATAATCAATAGTAATATTATCAATTAAATCTTAGCTGCCTATTTTAGTTATTGGTTATTAAATGTGCCCACAACAACTCTTTGGCAAGAGAAAACATTATTGTAAAGTAATTTTTCTCATCTTCCCAGCCGATCATTGGCCCACGTGGAGCCAGCTAGCTGCTGGCTGATGTGGGGCGGGGCCTAGGGGCACACAGGACCACGGAGCTGCCACTTGACATCATGTACACCACCTCCATTTCAGAGATGCGGGGATCAGCAGCAGGTTAAAATCCAGAGTCCTTTTCAGAGTGACTCCGCATGCCAGGGTGGCAGGCGGCCAGGGCCGAGGAGAACTCACAATTGCTTAAGATTGTTCGTCCCTCAGATGCTATTAATTCTCAAATTTGCAATTGCTTATGAGTATACAACTCATAGAAAAAATGCTCTCCTTTTAAGAAGGCAGTTTTTAGACATTTAATAAATTGTTCTAGATTGCCTAGACATCTTAAAACAATGCCAGGCTAGATTTATATCTCAGGCAGTCTATAGGTCGTACATATAAGATAGATTGGATATATAACCTCGTTCTTTGTATATTCAAAAACAGTTATGGTTTAAGATAATATTTTAGTATTCTTGAAAATTGTGCATGTATAACTCTTTCCTCTTAGTGTCCTCAGTTACTATTTGTTTCCACATAATAGTGTTAATTCTTGAGGACTTTTACTTAATAAATTGCTGCAAATAAATACTCTTATTTCTAGTTAACAAATAAATAAATTATGCACATGTGACTATTAATAACTTTTCAAGCTTTCTAGCTACAACCGCTCCTTAAGAGAAACAATTGAAAGTGCAATTAGTCACTGCCCTTATTACATGACTATAGCCAAGTATTTGAAATGTTTTGTCAACAGTTATTTATTCTAAAGACAAGATATTGTAAAACTTTAAAACTTTAACTTCTTAAAAGACAAAGAAGGGGGAAATTATATCCCCGTGCATACTATTTAGTGCATTCCCGTGCACACTATTTAAATCATACTTTTATTTTAGAATTTTGAAATTTAGATGTCAAAGAATTTAATGATGCTTTATAGTATCTTAAAAGGATCTACTTATTGGCTTATGGCTTGATCCTAAACAGCTACCTTATTAGGGAAGGGAAAACATAGATTCTCTCCACAGAATGCTACGGAAGCATGATGGCTAATTCGTGTGACAAGCTGGCAGGTGAGTTGGCTCAGTGCCCTGACTGAAGTGACAAGGAAGCTAAATTGGGTACATGTGTTCGACCCATCCTTGCTTGCCATTTTTCCAGTTTGTACTAGTGAAGCTGTCTTGCTTTAAGACTTAGTAAGATTAGTTATTTAATAGATTCATAATGATTTTTCTCTTTTCTTCAATGTGACCAGTTATTCTAACTCAATCTTGGACTGGTCTAATATTTAGTCCAATATTAGAGATTCCTATTGTTGATAGCTAGAATTCTTAATTTCCTAGCAAAGTTAATTTAGAGCACAGCATCCACTTCCAGAGAGTCTCTGGTCTTTTAAGACAAAACAAGGGCAGTTATATCCCCCAAAGTCACCAAAGGTACATCTTGCCTTTGCTTTATTTGTTCTAAATTTTTTGCAAACTGATATTAAAGGTCAATCTGCATCGGATCGCCACTGGCATCCAGTTACTTCTAATTCTTATGCCATGGTATAGTGGAGGGATCCACTAACTAATGATTGGAAGGGTCCAGATCTGGTTCTAATCTGGGGAAGGGGTTCGGTTTGCGTTTTTTCACAACAATGAAAATGGAGTGTGATGGCCCACTAGGAGGCCTGAGACTGAGCTTAAGCCTTGCTAATTTGCAACTGAATAAAGTACCTGGACTTCTCCAAAAGAAGCTTTGTATTATTACCTTCTACTGTCTGGATTTTGCTTTTCAAGCAGGTCAATCAACACCCTTCAGCCTGACTGCAGCAGGTGTGCATCCCCTCCCCCCAAGAGCGTGCAGGTGGCAGCTACTAATTTTCATTCTAAAGGCATTCCAGCACATATTGTGGCTTTTGGTCTGATTTGGGATTAAGGTTTGCTATTAGGGCTAGAAAGGCAGAAATTTCGGATATTAGAAGAATATGGGTTTTATTCTGATAAGACGGGCGTAGTCTCTTAGCTGGTCTCCAGTTTTCCACCCTTGCTGCTATTGCAAGGTCCCCTTGGTTCCTCAGGCAGTGGAAATATTAGGGATGAGGAGGGTGACCTCCAGCTCCTAATATAGCCTAAGAACCACAAAGTGTGGTGTTACAAGTGACATAATTCTTGTAGAGGCCTTGCTGAATCTGAGGTTGACAATTCTCCCTTGGGAACTGCACAAACTCAGAACTGTGCATGCTGGTTCGTGATAATACAAATACAGTATGGGCACCAGTGTGGGTATGAGGCTAAACACTGCAGGGGAAGGTCCAACTTGACCATTTCATTTCTGAGTTCCCTGAGAGACACACCCGGTTTGGATAGAGGTTGGTATCTAGTTCCAGTTACAACCAAAAGTATCTTTCTAAGGCTCTGCCTCCCCTCCCCAAAAGATACCAAGAGCCATGATTGTGGGTCATGACAGCACCCACAAGAGGAATCGGGTCAATGCTCCCCCAGCCATGGTTAACGCCCACTCATCCAAGGATGAGAAGATCATTTGATCACCTCAGTTAAGCATGGCCTTATTAATTTAATGCAAAGGGGGGAGAGAGGTTAGAGACCATACAGTAAGAAGCCCTTCACAGCCTCCCACCCTAACAAGCCAAATGGCCTTGTGCTAAGGAGCCAGTCGTCACCCACTCCTCTCTGTTCCATGCCTGTCACCCAAGGTGATTAAAGAGGATCCACGTACTCTCCTTTAGTGTTATCTTACTATAGTGCTTTTTAAAATTGTATCCTCATATAGCTTAGTCTTCACCAAAGTTCAATGTCCTAGAAAGACCATGTAGCTAACAACTTGGAATTCAGTAGAAATTCAGCAAGGAAGTTACTTATTCAGTAACAAAATTAACATTACAAAGGGCGGAGCCAACAGCTCAGGGCTAGTCTGCAAAATGTTTACTAGGACAGAAATGACAGTCTTAACCAAATAAGGGTTTACCATGAGAAAAGTTAGGAAATCCCACTGAGACAGGTTTCTTCATTAGACCCTAAGAATTCAGGCAGGACTATAGAGCATAAATAAATTTTATGCCTCAGCCCAGCCTTTCTTTTTTATATTAACAACAGGTAGGAGATGTAACCTCCCCCACTCCAGCCTGAACTCTGGCTGATCAGGTTTGACTGTTAGCACCAGAGGAGCATGGTGGGGGGGGGGGGGGGGGGGTGGAGTCTGCCACCCTATCGTTCTGCCACTCCCACTGCTACTACCTGCTGCCTAGCTGTTCCGGAGCCAACATGTGGTCACCTGCAACTGGACTCCAAAGATGATTTGGCAGGAATGGGGCCCTCCCCCTTCTTCATAACCCCATGTCTCCAAATAGTAAAATTAATTGAACCTTGATCAGATTAATGTCTTGGTTCCGTCCTTTCTCGCGCCACCTAGTTCCCTCTTTTCTTCCAGATTCCAAGATGCTTTCCAGGCTCAAACCCAGACATGTGAGCCACTGGTCAGACTCAACACTTTCTGGCATATGTAATAGTGTCTGGGTTTGGTGGCTGATTATGGGATGGATCCCTGGGTCAGGTAGTCTCTGGTTAGTCCATCCTTTCATCTTAGTTCCAAACTTTGTCTCTGTATCTCCTTTCATGGGTATTTTGTTCCCTGTTCTAAGGAGGAATGAAGTATACAGCCATTGGTCTTCCCTCTTCTTGATTTTTCCGTGTTTTGCAAATTGTATCTTGCATGTTCTATGTTTCTGGGCTAATATCCACTTCTCAGTGAGTGCATATCTAATGACTTCTTTTGTGATTGGGTTACCTCACTAAGGATGATATCCTCCAGATACATCCATTTGTCCAAGAATTTCATAAATCCATTGTTTTTAATAGCTGAGTAGTACTCCATTGTATAAATGTACCACATTTTCTGTATCCATTCTTCTGTTGAGGGACATCTGGGTTCTTTCCAGCTTCTGGCTATTATAAATAAAGCTGCTATGAACATAATTGAGCATGTGTTCTTATTACCAGTTGGAACTTCTTCTGGGTATGTGCCCAGGAGTGGTATTGCTGGATCTTCCAGTACTATTATGTCCAATTTTCTGAGGAACCTCCAGACTGACTTCCAGAGTGGTTGTACAAGCTTGCAATCCCACCAGCAGTGGAGGAGTGTTCCTCTTTCTCCACATTCTCGCCAGCGTCTGCTGTCACCTGAATTTTTGATCTTAGCCATTCTGACTGGTGTGAGGTGGAATCTCAAGGTTGTTTTGATTTTCACTTCCCTGATGATTAAGGATGTTGAACATTTTCTCAGGTGCTAATCAGGCATTTGGTATTCCTCAGTTGAGAATTCTTTGTTTAGCTCTGAACCCCGTTTTTAATGGAGTTATTTGAATTTCTGGAGTCCAGCTTCTTGAGCTCTTTGTATGTATTGGATATTAGTCTCCTATCAGATTTAAGATTGGTAAAAATCCTTTCCCAATCTGTTGGTGGCCTTTTTGTCTTATTGACAGTGTCTTTTGTCTTACAGAAGCTTTGCAATTTTATGAGGTCCCATTTGTCAATTCTTAATCTTACAGCACAAGCCATTGCTGTTCTGTCTAGGAAATTTTCCCCTGTGCCCATATCTTTAAGGCTTTTCCTCACTTTCTCCTCTATTAATTTCAGTGTCTCTCGTCTTATGTGGAGGTGAATGTTAATTCTTTAAAGTGCCTTGTCATTGGCAAAGCCATACAAGTTGCTAAGGCTTCAATATCTGAAACAGCACAGTTTAGTCTATAGCTTATATGCTCAGCATTTAGACCTCAAAAACCAAGTCCTCCTGTTATGTAAATTACATGTGTTCAATTACAACAATCCCCAAAGTCTTGATTCATTTCATCATTGATTCTAAAGTTCATAACCTTTGCTACATATTATCTAAAAAGAATATAGGTAACACTTAAGGAGCAACTCATCTTCAAAGATCTTATAGTCATAAATATAAGAATGCAGAGAAGGAATAATTTTTCAAAATGTACTGGTGGTCCAGCAGAGCATAGACCTTGACATTTCAAACAACAGAAACTCTAAGGTTAAATAGAATGGAAGATATGAATATGCCCCAAACCAATGAGGCACTTTAAATTAAGTCTTAAGGCTCAAGTTTAATTCTGCTTCATTCAATATTCTGAAGGCAGCTGTGGTAATTGTGGCATATACAGCTCCTCAGAGAGTTTACCCATAGGTTCTCTGTGGAAATGTCATCTCAGAGTCTTCCTGAAGACTCCAAATAGAAAGTAGCATGCAAGGGTGGTCTCACCTCAGAGACATTGGTTAGGGACATCTTGTCCCAAGAAAAATAAAGAAGTGACTATATCCACTGACCCCTTGGAGGAATCAGGTTTCTGAGTTTATGAGGATCAATAAATTTTTTAATGAGGGTACCAATTCAATTTTATGTGGGTAGGATAAAATTATGACAACAGCAATTTAAGAAAAATATAACAGAAGATATGTACCTTAGACTTCTATTGTTGTGCTGAAACACCATGGCCATAAGCACATTTGGAAGAAAGGGGTTTATTTCATATTACATTTCCCAGTAACAGTCTATCACTGAGGAGAGGTGTCAGGGCAGGAACTAAAGTAAAAGATGAATAGCACTGTTCAATGGCTTGCTCCTGTGGTTTGCTCACCCTGTGTTCCTTTTTTCTTTTTTTTTTTTTTCAACTTTTTATTAGATATTTTCTTCATTTACATTTCAAATGCTATCCTGAAGTTCCCCTATACCCTCCCCCCTGCCCTACTCCCCTACCCACCCACTCACACTTGTTGGCCCTGACGTTCCCCTGTACTGGGGCATATAAAGTTTGCAAGACCAAGGGGCCTCTCTTTCCAATGATGGCTGACTAGGCCATCTTCTACTACATATGCAGCTAGAGACACAAGCTCTGGGGGTATTGGTTTGTTCATATTGTTGTTCCACCTATAGGGTTGCAGACCCCTTCAGCTCCTTTTGACCTGTGTTCTTATAGTTCCAGATTCACTAAGACAGGAGTGGCACAGCCAACAGTAAGCTGCCCCCACACACACACTTAAGAAAATGCACTGCAGACTTGCCTACAGGACAGTCTTACTAGGGGCATTTTCTCAATTATGGTTTCTTCTCAGCCTGTGTCAAGTTGACATAGAACTAGGCAGAGCAAGTAGCCTCTTGTCATCTCAACACACAAGTACATCACTACTGCACTAGAACCCTTCCTTTCTCATTTGATCCCAACCAATCAAGATAACATTAAAATTGCAGAGTAAAACAGTTCAGCTTTTTAAAAGTCCTTAAAAACTAAAACACTTTGAAATTTTGTCTCTTTAAAGCATCCAAAGTGTTTTTCAAAGTTCAAAGCTTCTGAATAATACCCAAAACTCTCCAAAATATCCAAAATCTCCCCTAAAACTTCAAAGTCTTTCAACTGCAGGCTCCAATAATATCAGAATAAGTTAAATACATTCTTATTTCAAGAGGGAAGAAGAGCCAGGCTGCAGTCATAATTAGATGAAAGTAAACCCAACTCCAACAGTGTAAACTCAGCGTCAGACATCTGGGACTCATTCAGAAACTTCTGAGTTCCTTCAAATGGCTTGGAACACCATTCGTATCACATGGAGCTGGTTTCCTAGGCTCAGACTGGTTCCCTTCCATGCCTGCTATTGTCAGTGGTAGTTGTCCCATGCTAATGACATCTACACAATGTTGAGGCCTCCTCTGTAGTTAGGCTACATCTTCACCTATAGACTCTCCTGTGTGTCAAGGACGCAGACCCCACCACAGGGTGTCAAGATTTGTGTTTTCTCCAGGACCCCTTCATTCCTGGGGTCTTCACTACTGTTGAGGCTCTGCCTTCACCAATGGCCTACCTTGGCCTCTCATGGTGTCAAAAGTCAATCTGGGGCTGGACACCATGACCCATTCATGCCTTCGATTCACTTAACACCTAGATGAGTATTACACTGCCAAGTTTGATGGCCAACACAAAATACAAATGTGGCTGCCTCTAGAACATATTTTCGGTGAGGAAACTCTTCCCAGAGGATTTTAAATGTCCTAGCAAAACAAATGTTTCATTTTAGTAGTTCTTATACCTTTCAGTTCTTCATCTCTAGCTGAAAGGATACCACAGACTCTTAAGACAAAATATGTAAACAACCCTGGTGGAATCTTTGCCTCCCTCTGAAACTTTACAACCCAGGCCTCCACTGATTGCTCCTGCTCTCAGCATTATCGTCTAAGTTCCTACAATGGCTCACTAACCTCAGAGCACTCAATGGCTTCCCCAGATCAAACTCCCTGTCTTAGTCAGGGTTTCTATTCCTCCACAAAACATCATGACTAAGAAGCAAGTTAGGGAGGAAAGGGTTTATTTGATTTTGATTTTAATTTTGATTGTGACTGTGCCCTGATATTATTCCCTTTTGAAGAAAGTGTTTTAGTAGAGCCCACAGTTAAGAGACTTTGAATTGTAAGTGGCCTTCAACTGCCACTGAGGATGCACCTTTACCAATGGCCTCTCCTGGCCTCTCACAGGGCCAAGCATCAGCTGCTACCCCTTCATGTTTCAAAACCAGTACCACCTGGGTGACTCTTATACATTACCAAATCTGGCTGCCAACACAAGGTACAACTGTGGCTGCCTCTGGAACACAGCTTCTCTGTGCTCTCAGGAAACACTTCCCAGAAGATTTCACCTTAGTGATGCTGGTCTCTTCTTAATCACTGCTAGATTTATAACCCTTATCAATAACCAAGGGGTTAATTCAAAATCAATCATCCCAGTAACGTAAAGGTTTTGATTTAGTAGTTCTGGTATCTTGTTAATCACGGGTGATTCTTCAGCCCCAGCTAACCAAAACCACAGAATCTTCACAATCAAAACAGCAACTGCCCTGATAATAGTATTTAATCATTCCTCGAAAATTTTAAAAGCCAAGCCTCCATCGTTTACACTGTTCTCAGCATTATCTTCCAAGCTCCTATAGAACACCCAACAGAGCTCTTAACATCCTAATGACTCCTCTAGCTCAAAATTCCAAAGTCCTTCCACAATAGTCCCCGAAACTTGGTCAGGTCAGGCTGTCAGAGGAATAACCCACTCCTAGGACCAGCTTCTCTTAGTCACCGTTTGTATTCCTGCACAGAAGATCATGACCAAGAAGCAAATTGGGGAGAAAAGTGTTTAATCAGCTTACATTTCCAGATTGCTGTTCATCACCAAAGGAAATCAGGACAGGGACTCACACAGGGCAGGAACTTGGAGGCAGGAGCTGATGCAGAGGCCATGGAGGGGTGCTGCTTACTGGATTGCTTCTCCTGGCTTGCTCAGCTTGCTTTCTTATAGAACCCAGGACTACCAGCCCAGGGATGGCGCCACCCACAATGGGCTGGACCCTCCTCCCTTTATCACTAATTGAGAAAATGCCTTACAGCTAGATCTCATAGAGGCATTTCCTCAATGGAGGCTCCTTTCTCTGTGATAACTCCAGCTTGTGTGAAATTGACACACAAAACCAATCAGTACACTCCCCAGAACATGGTCAGGTCTATCACAGAAGTACCCCATAAATGTGCTACAAACTTCGACCTTATCTAGGGCTTCTATTGCTGGGATAAAATGCCAAGTTTGGGGGGATGGGGCTGATTTCATGTTACAATTCCACTCCCACCTATGAAGGCTGCTTTGGGTTAAGCAACATTCAGCTACTCATGAAAAAAGCTGGGTCCTGGGCCATTAGAGCATCTTAAAAAGCAGACAGGACAAAATATGAAAGACAAGACAGCAGACAGCAGCAGAGAAAGCAGCAGAGGGGCGATGATAAGGGTTAGAAATACTTCAAACTTGAAAAACAAACAGTGGTGGTCATGGCATATGAATAATTAAATGAATGAAACTTTTTAAGATTACATGTCTATGCAGAGATAGGGGTGTGTGTACACACACACACACACACATACACATGCACACATATGAGTGCAGGTGCCTGCAGAGGCCAAAAGAAGGAGTCAGGTCCCATGGAGATAAAGTTACAAAGTTGTGTCCTTCCCAACAGATGTTAGTACTAAGAACTGAACTCACATCCTCTGCAAGAGCAGGACATGGCTTCAGCCACTGAGCCGTCTCTTGAGCCCAATCCTTTTCTTCTTAGTAGAAAGAGTTTTTTAGGGAAAAATTGAGAGTGAATGTCTAAACTAGTGGGGCACAAGGAAAGTTATGCAGGACAGAGCAAAGAACACGTTGGCCAGGCTGACTTCTACCTGCCTCTTAGCAATGATTAGCAATGGGAGAGATCAGATGAAGAGTATATAAGTATCATAGAACATTACAAATTTGCTTTATTCACTTTCTTAAAGTAGGAGCGATTCCCCTCCCCCCCCCAAAAAATAAAAATAATAATAAAAAAAAAAAAACTGTGGGAATCTGCTGCTACTAATGATTGTGGTTTTGCTCTGAAATCCTCTTACTAAAACAGAAGCAAGCTTCCTACAAAGCCAGGAATGAGGAAGCTGATTTCATAATCACGCTCCCATGTCAGAAAGTACCCGGAGGTTCTGCCCAAGGTAAGCTTCCCTCTGGTGATTAGAAAGATCCTGGCCCATTCATGCAGCAACCATGGTGATATCTCACTAGTTTTGAAATGAAAACGTGTTTTCAGGTATTTGTAAACCAAGACAGTCAGAAGGGAGTTGCTAAGGGTTTTGTTGCTATTGTTTGGCTTTTTTTTGTTGCTGGTTTGGTTTGGTTTTGGTTTTTTACTTTGAACTTCAGCAGCATTTGAACTACCTGAAACATGAACATCGACCGGCTGTCCTGGCAGGGCAGGTCTGTAATCGAGGCTACCCTCAGAGCTAGCTTCCCACCAGCTTCTCTTCCCTCACAACTTGTACTGTTCTTTCTGTTGTCATCTTACATTTCCCACACCCGTGAGTTGGCCCACCTCAATCCCAAAAGGGATTTTAGTCCCGATTCGTAAAAGCCTAGTAATGCTAAGGATGTTTGCAACAGACTGTGGTTTTGAGAATGTGAAATAAACACAATGTTGACTTTATAATCCCCAAGTTTCTACAAACCAGAGTGTAGGTGCTAAAATGGAGGAGCACACAGACAAAAAAGTAAATAAATAAATAAAACCTAGTTATTTTGGGGTGTGGGGGAGAAGTCTACCAGACCAATACCAATCCTTCTCCAAACAGTCCATAAAAAAAGAAAAGAATTCTGCCAATCTCACAGTGAGGTTAGTTTTATCCTGATTATCAAAAACAGATAAAAACACAACAAAAATAAAAAGTTATTGGCCAATTCCCTGGAGAAAAATAGATAATGAATTTTTTCAACAAAACAAATTGCAAACCAATTTCAAAAAAGTATATCAAAAGATAATTTATCATGATCAAGTTGGCTTTATTTTATAGATACAGGTTCAATGCATGTAAATCAATAACTGTAACCCAATTGCATATACTCAGAAACCACATGACCTTAATATATAAAAGGCCTTTGATAAAATCCACTATCTCTTCATGATAAAAGTCCTAAAAAAAAACTGTGAAGAGAAGGAACATATTTCTATATCAGTAGCTGGGCAGGGAGACAAAGGCAGGATTTTAGGATTCCTGGGCAAAGGACTGAGGAAGGAGAGGAAGGGATATAGCTGCCATACCAGGAAAGGCGTAGATGCCATGCCTGAGAAGTGCTGGAAAGAGAACACAGCCGTCATGTGGGTACTGGGTAACTTAACCACAGAGGGCTGCATGCAATTCTAGGTCCTGGGCAACCAAGATGGAATGTAGGTTTTAGTCAGTAATAATTTAGAAATATTGGAGGGGAGGTTTGGAAGTGGCTCAGTTCTGTTGGGGGAGGGGTCTCTTACGCAGTATAATACTGGAAGTCTTGGCTAGAGCAATAAGACAAAAGCAAATCAAAGGTACACAAATAGGAAACAGTGGAACCAAGGTATCCTTATTTGCAAATGATACATGTTGCCATTCCTTCCAGGCTCCACCGGACAGCTACCTGGCAATAGCCAGGTAGGCCTGGCTTGCTATAAAAGGGACTGTTTGGCCCCTCCTCGATCTCTCTGCCCCTTTTCTCTCTCTGACTCTCTGAGCCCCTTCACTCTTCCTGAGTCCTTCCTCCTCTCCCCTTCCCCCTCCCCCCTCTATTTCCATGTAATCCTTGGTGGGCCTCTTCTCTCCTCTGTCTCCTCCCTTTCTCTGCCTCTACTCCCTTCTTAACTCCCTTCGCATGTCCCCAAATAAACTTTATTCTATACTAGACCTGTCCTATAGCTGGTAGCCAATGAGGCACCCCTCCCACTTCACCATACCATGCTCTACAAAACATATCCTTGGCTTTTTAAAAAAAAACACAGCAATGAAATTCTCTGAAAGACTCTACTGTTACTGCTGACAAACATTTGCAACAAAGTTGCCAGCTACAAAATTAATGTATTAACATATTCAAGATCATTACCATCAAATTTTTAATGTTATTTATCACAGAAATAGAAAGAAAAACTTAAAATTAATTTGGAAGCACAAAAGGCCTCCAATAGCTATAACAATCCTCAACAAAATAAATCAAAAATAAAATAAACAAGGCAGGAAAAATATTTTTTATTTCAAGTTACATTATTAAGCAATAGTACAAAACCAGCATAATACTGGCCCAAGAACAAGTATTTTGGTCAATAGAACAGAAAATTCAAACATAAATCCATGTAGCTACTCAGACCTGGTTTTAGACAATGTTACCAAAAATACTCATTGGGGAAAAGTCATCATGCTCTTTAACAAATGGTGCAGAGAAAATTGGATATTACATGTGGAAGACTGAAACTAGATCCTCATGTCTCACCCTGAACATGTGTTCATGCGCAAATGCACACACATAAATACACAATTCTAAATAAACAAAAGGCTTAATACTTAGAACTCTGAAACTAGTACAGACAAAACTAAGGAAAGCATTTCAAAACATACTTCATACATACAGATAAAGACTTCCTCATAAGATTGAAGTTGTGAGGGTGTAAGATGAACAATTAACAAATGAATGGGTTTGCATAAAATTAAGACTGCTGTTATACCAAAAGAAACTGTCAGTTGACTGAAGAAGCAGCTCACAGAACAGGATAAAATCTTTGCCATTTGAAGGAGAATTAATATCTAGAAATACACAAAGAGCCAAGAAAGCAGACGACCCAAAGGGTGAGCATAGCAACTGAACAGGGATAAAAGAAGAAACATAAACAGCTAGTGGATATTGTTTCAAAGTTTCCAAAATCATTAGAAAATTCTAATCAAAACTGAGATTCCCTGTCACTAAATCAGAAAAATTAACATTAAAAGAAAAAGGCAATAAACGTTGACTACAAGAATGTATATTGTGTGGCCATTATGGAAATAAGTGTAGAATTTTCTCAAAGAAAATCTCCTGAGCACACTATATCTCTGTTTATTGCTGCTTTATTCAAAATATCAAGGAAATAGAATCTGCTTAGATGTCCATAAACAGGTGAATGGGTAAGGAAAACATGGGCCATATACAGTATGGAATTATCATACAACCGTAAAGAAATATTAAATTATGAAATTTGTAGGAAGATATATTGATCTGGAAAATATATTAAAGGTGTTAACTCAAGTTCTAAAAGACAAGCATCACATCTCCTTTATATGTTTCTATCTTTAAATGTCTGTGTGCTTATACAGGAGTATGTGTGAAGAAATGCCAAGAGATTAGAAAGGGTCTCACAGAGGTTAGACTAGAGAAGAGGCCTTAGGGAGAGGGGCAGGAGGATGATAAGACACTGATAAACTTGATGTGGAAAGGGGAATGCTGGGCAGTGGGAGAGTTTAAATAGGGATGGGAAGACAACGGATACTGGGGGATGGAGGAAGGTCAAACCAAAGTAATTATGCATGAAAATACCATAAGGAAACCTGTTACCTTGTAAGCTACTTGAAGAATAATACAAAATATAACAAAAATGTTTTATGCCTAGGCATCATGGAATATACCTATAGTCTTAGCATTCACTGTGAGGCAGGGGGATAATGATCTGAGGTCCAGCATGTGCTGTATATCAAGATCCTATCTCAGCATAAACAAAATAAGATCTTGTTAGATACCTCAGAGGTCAAGCTGTTTGCTTCGAGGCCTGATGACCTGGGTTCAAGCCCCAGTATCCACACAGTAGAAACAGAGAATCAACTGCTGCAGATTTTCCTTTGACATCGCATACACCAAGAAATACACACACACAGAGACACACATACACACGCACACTAACATGCACATGCACACACAGACAGACAGACAGACACCAGAGACAAAGAGCATTAATGCTGAAATTTTAAATATTATAACAGATACATCCACTCTACTAAGAACTTATTATAACCCCTACCACTCTAATGCTTGAGTCCTTGTCCTGAATGTGTCACAACCTTCTGTTTTGTCCTTAGTATTCGCCATAATTAAGCCAGGTGGGAGATACTCGAAGCAGTCACAGGGAACATAAGTTTTTCATTGAATTGCCAAATCAGAAGGTACTATAACCAGACCATATCATTTGTTTGGCTACAAAAGTATATTCTTTTGAATTCCACATTATCTTGACATTCTATTCTGAGTAGAGCACCACAGGAGACCTGAAATGAGGGTGATAGTAACCCTCAGTCCCCAGTACTTCCCTGAGAGTCCTGGATCTTCATTCTTTTATTCTGCACATGTGTGTCAGAGAAATGAGATCATGGGGCATTTCAGGATTATTATTTATATGACTTCAAAAAGTCACCTCTATTTTTATACCTATCTCAGAAACGCAAGCACCTGCAATGGTCTCAATCTTTGCATCTTTGTTCTATAACTTCATGTTGATGCCCAGTTCCTAAGATGAAATTAGGAGATGGGGTAGAGAATTGGTCATGAGGGAGGAAACTTGGTAAGCAGGATTTGAGACATCCCGTGCACCTTCCACTATTTGATGACACAAGTAGAAGGTATTTTATGTGAGCAACATATCCTTACCAAACACGAGTACTTTATTCAGTATTGAACTCCCTGGCAGCCAGAACTTTGAGAAATCAATGTGTACTCTATGTGTTTTTGCAAAGCTATTCAGTTTAGGCTATTTTGTTATATAAACAGCACCGCTTTATAATTATTGTACCCATTGTGTCTAAAACTATCTGGAAGCATTCTGTTTAAAGTAGAAAGATGGGGATGGAAAACAGGCTCAACAGTTAAGAGCATTTGTTCTTTCAGAAGACTTTGGTCTGGTTCCCAGAACCTACATGGTGACTCAAAACCATCTGTAACTCCAGTTCCAGGAGATCCAACACCTTCTCCCAGCTTCTTTTGGTACCAGGCACATGCATAGTACATATGTATGCATTCAGGCAACACATATACATAAAATTTAAAAGTCTAAGGTGGAGAGATAAACAGCTTCAGTTTTCACATTCACTTTGTTTAAAATCTTCAGCTGTTTAATTACAACAAGCATAAACCCAGCTGCCCATCGTGCAACTTGATAATTCAAAACATGATTACCAACCAGTCTTTCTTCCATTCTTTATTCCACCTGAGTAAAGTTCCCGCATCATTGTGGATTCTCCAATTTAAACCTCTTAATTTTGAATCTTGTCACTTGACCCAACCCCTGCTTTTTCTCTTGATTAGCAAAACCAAATAAGGCTATGGGCTATCTTGGCATAGCTCAGCATTGTAAGAATCCAAGAGGTCAGTAAAGCCATTGAGCATCTGACAGGGGTTAGTGCAGAAAGGAAAGTAGTGCTTGGCTGTTCTTTCATCTGACCACAATCTGCCATAAGATCTTGGTCAACTTGTAACACAGTAAGAACCCCTAGCAGGTAGCCCTCAAACCAGTCATCTTTCAACTACACCCAAATGAAAAACTGACTAAGAAAGTAATCTTGAAGTTACAGTTTAACTACTACAAGAAATAATTAAGTGCCAATAAAATTTTCTCATCAACATTTAACATGAGTCTCAAAACGCAGTGGACATCAGTAGGAGTGATTTTTATGTGAATCTAAGCAATAAAAGATGTTTGTTTTTAACTCTGAATTCTAGCCTTTTATGGTCCCTAACACATCCTAGACTACTAAGCATGCATAAAAATCACATGACATTGTAGAAGTTGGGGGCTTTGGAGAAAAGGGGCAGCATATAAAACCACCTTAGGAATTCTGAAAAGGATGTTTGTATTTCTCATACCGAAAATGATGATCCATGGAACTCTCAAAGCTGATGTTTCTACAACTTGAGCCAGTATTACAAAGAAGTCCTTGAACAAAAGGAAGAACACCCCGGCTGGGCAGATCCCGGGCTTGCAAGTAACCTGGTCATAAACACAAGGAGAGAAATTAGTTCTGACAACTATTGTCCAAAGTAGGGTGCTGTATTCAATGACTCTGGCTTGCTGTCAAACCATATATAATAAACATGCTGAGCTTCTATGGGGGCAGTTGCTTCTCCACTAGGAGACCAGTGCACCAGAATCTAACTGGTCTGTGTTCATGTGTTTGTCCTTTCTTTGTTCCCTTGCTGTCCCAGTTAGGTCAGTCCTGGAGCCATGCAGGATACAGAAGATGGTGCCCAAACAGGGCCATGAACAGCAGACACTGGCTATGGGGAACTCTCAAGGATTAGAAAAAAAGGGGAATGCTTTCATGAGAAGCACACTAATAAAATAAAGAATTAAGGGTAATCAAACAAATAAAGGAATTAAAGAACATTTCAATATAGGCAGTTATATATTAATGAGAAGGATCTATAGCTATGCAGTTATATGTTAACAGGTAGAATATAAAGATATCTGTTACATGATAATATTTACAGAGAGATTCTTGGAACAAGTGAAATTGAGAAATGGGTAGTTTTATGTTGCTGGTTTGGATATTTGGTGAAACCATGAAATGGGGTGGAGACTTCATTGGTTCTTGGGCTGTGTTATGGAAGTGTGCCCTTAGTAGCATGGATGTGGCCCGATTGCATTGGCATGTACTAAAAACGTAAAAAGACTTATGACCAGGTTATTTTTCCAGCTAATACTGGAAAATGTATTCTCACCTCGCTGGAACCTTCAATCCTAAGCTTGCTAAGGCATTCCTTTTGCTTTTGTTGGGCATAGCAGCTGGTAGGATCCTTCCTGTGGTCTAGTGTCAAGCACTGCAGAGGAACACCCCTGCACTAAGCATGAAGGTTTATCCTGAACATCTAAGAAATAAGGACTAGGGAAATGGGGCTGGAGAGATGGATCAGCAGTTAAGAGCACTGACTGCTCTTCCAGAGGTCCTGAGTTCATTTCCCAGCAACTACATGGTGGCTCACAGCCATCTGTAATGGGATCTGATGCTCTCTTCTGGTATGCCTGCAGACAGCTACAGTGAACTCATATACATAAAATAAATAAATCTTAAAAAAAAAAAAGGAAGAGGGGAATGTAGGGAGCAAGTTACGTCCTGAATAAGTGTGTATTACTTGACAAAGATACAGCCATGTCAAGGACCCCAGTGACTCAGCCCCATGGAAATAGCAACACCTTCCGCAGGTGAAGCGCAGACAGATGGCAAAGTCTTCTGATGTGAGTCCACCATAGCTTTCCCCTGGAGGTTTATGGCACAGAGACTACTTCCCTACAGACCCTCTTCCTATTGAGATTAGCTAAATCTGCCTCCTTGTTCAGGTGTATGTAATAACCACACTTCCTTATTTTCCTGTACGTAATAAACCTATCTCCATCATTCGGCTGTGTATAATAACCCTGCCTGCTGATCAGCTGTATGCAGTAAACTTCATCCCTGTTCAACTGCATATAACAAAATGCTGCACTTTGAGAGTGATACAGCTTCTCCCAGACTACCCAATTCCAAATTTGCTGCATCTGTGTGTAACATTTCTTCACCCCTTGCTGCCTCTACTCACAGTTACAGGACCCAAGCCATGCAAAGACACAACAGAATATCTGTTCTAAAAATCTACACTCCATAATGTTATGTTATTTATTTGCCATGTCATTAACTTAAAAGATATCTGAGGAATTACTCAGGAAATATAAAACCCTTTTATACTTTGCACACCCTCCCTGGCAAATGATACAACTCTTGCTGTATTTAACCATCTTTCCCCATCAGGTAGTAGTCACTCTTCTGTTATATAGCCAAGCCTCTTGGCACAGCCCTCTACAAATCAACCATGAGTAGGAAAAATAAAATGAATACTTTTAAGTTTAGGTAAAAGCTTTCAGACAGAATCCAGCTTGTACTATTAAACATTTACATGAAATTTCTAAACATCATATAGAACAAAAACACTTTATTGAATAATATCAAAACTTTTCAGGAATCTGGCATGGTGGTCCACACCTTTAATCCTGCACTGGGGAAGCAGAAGCAGGCAGATCTCTGGAATGTGAGGTCATCCTGATCTACATAGTGAGCTTCAGGGCAGCCAAGGCTACACAAAGAGACCAAGTCTCAGAAGAAAAAGAAGAAAGTGAAGGAGAAGGAGGAGAAGGAAAAGAAGACAACTAAGGTGAAGAAGAGGAGGGAGGCATGGAGGGAGGGCAGAAAGGGAAACAAGGAAGGAAGGAAGGAAGATAGAGAGAGGGGAGGGGAGGAGGGGGGAAAGGGAGGGAGAGAGGAAAGAAGCAAGGGAAGTCTTTCAGAAAAATAGTCCTATAATGAGCCAACATCTTAATCAATAAAGTGCTGGTAAAACATACCCCAACCCTATCGGCCCTTTCTTTGCACAAGTGCATGGAGATAATGACAGTGACAGGGAAGCTCCTGACTGATGTGCTGTGGCTCATCGATCATTCATAATATCCAGGGAACAGCTTTCTCCTATTACTTTGAGTCTGGGAAATGATCTCCTTCATCTGAATTTGAAGATCCACTATGCCAAGAATTCAGCACAATGGTTTTCACACAGAAAATATTCACTGACTATTTGATGACTTAATGAATAAACAAACAAAGGTGAGTGGATGATAACTGAGAAAATAAATGTGTTTAAATAAATGCTTAAAGAAAGGTAAAAGTCTTAGCAAACACAAGGCACAAGGTCCTAGAGAAAGCTGGAGTCATAAACCAGTAACTAAAGAGACATCTGTCGAGACAGCTGTATAACCCTTCTTGGGAATGCACCCAGAATAAAGGTCATCCCAGTGGGTGTTTGGTGGATTGGAGTTTGAGGTCTCCAACCATGAGTGCACTTGCTCTTATATGGAGCCCCATATGACACTTCTCACTTTGTCATATCTTGTTCTAATAGACCATCCCGCTGGAGTGTTCTTTGAGGGAATAAAAGATCCCAGATGCATATTTGTTGAATGAATAAATAAAATATTAAAAATCCTGAAAAAGATTTTCAGCTCTTCATAACTGAAATTACAATACCCTAGCTTCATCATTTTCTATAATGCCCAGTGCTATCCTCATAAACACCTAGGAGTCATTGGACTCATTGCCTTTCCAATATCCAAAACCTAATTATTACTGACAACCTATTACAGATAAATATTTAATAATCATTTTTCTGTGGAAAGCTGATACAGTAAAACAAACCACACATTTCAAGTGACATAGTTAAAATAAAACAGTGTCACCATTTCTCAAGAGGTGCGGCTACTGAGCTGTCAAATCCGACAGACAAAATGCTCTGAGTGGTCATGCTGTTACAGGAATGGACATTATTGTAAGTTTATTAGTGAATGTCCTTCATCATAGTCTCTACCTCCAACATCCTCGTCACTATCATGCCCTGTTAAAATGAAAGATGTCTCCTTTACAACTCTGCTTCTAGCTCTTCCTAAATGAATACAGGTTTACACATCCAAGCCCAGGTCATTTGAGCTTGAGTGAAAGGATAAATCTATTTGCTAGATTGAGCAAACATCTATGAATGTCATTCTTAAGCAATAAAGAATCCTGAGTTGCCTCTTCCTGGCACATTCCTCGAGTATATTGTTGTTGTCTTAATAGAGCCCTAGTCATCTACCCCACTGTCAATAAAGAACAGAGAAAAGTGAGGTTGTTTTTCTTTGGACATTTCTAATTTACTAGCTTCCCATGGAAAAGTGATTATTATTATGTTGTATTTAAACCAGAGACCTGGGAGGTGAGACACTCTCAGGACTCAATGGGGATGATGTTAGCCAAAATGTCCAACGTTAGCGAAAGGGAACTCAAAGAATCTACCTCCAGTAGATAGAGCCTCAAGTAGAAGCACGGGGTTACTAGCCCACAGTCGAAAATTGTTCCTGTCTAGAAGAACTGCAGGAGCAAAAATGGAGACTGAAGGAAAGTCTGGTTCGACTTGGGACCCATCTCCTGGGGGTACACCAAGGCCTGACGCATTACTGATGCTATGATGTACTTAAAGACAGGAGACCGACATGGCTGTCCTCTGTGAGGCCATAACAGCAGCTGCTGAGACAGAAGCAGATACTTACACCCAACCATTGGACTGAAGTCAGCGACCCCTGTGGTTGACTTAGGGGAAGGACTGAAGCTGAAAGTGAGAGCGACACAATAGGAAGACCAGCAGTCTCAACTAACCCAGACCCTAGGGAGCTCCCAGAGACTGAGCTGCCAACCAGAAGTGTACACAGGCTGGTCTGAGGCCGCTGGAATATATGTAGCAGAGGTCTGCCTGATCGGGTTTCAGTGGAAGAATATGTGCTTAATCCTCAAGAGCCTTGAGGCCCCAAGGAAGGGGGAGGCCTGATGGAGGGATGGCAGCCTCTCAGAGGCAAGGGGGAGGAGGAATGGGATGAGGAACTGTGGGAGTGGGGACTGGGGGTCAATGACTGGAATGTAAATAAATAAAATAATTTTTAAAAAACATGAAACTTACAATTCTCTCTGTGTCTGGGAGGTTCTTGAAAACGAAGTACTGTCAGAATCATGAACAGGATACACGGCCAGAAGAACTCAGCCAGGGAGAGGACCTGGAAAATATAAAAGACAAAATGCTGAACAGGTGTCTAGGCACTCTAACCATTTGAAGGATGGTGGATAGCTTAGTTAGGCTACTTTCATAGAAAGTTACTGTTGCCCCATCTGAGTTGTGAGCATGCTTGTCAGAAACATAGATGAACACAGCATCAAAACGTATTGAATAACAACAAATTCACAAGGTAGAATGGTTTTATTGGCAACAATGTGCCAAAAAAAAAAAAAATCCCACCCTTCTTGGTAGCTGGCCAAGGCAAGCACAGTTTCCTTTATTCCTATCTCAATTACCAAAAGCAATATTGGATCACACATTACACATCGTGTAGTAAATATATCTCTATGTGTATTACAGAATGACTACAGAAGAGCTATAAGTCTCAATCAAGTCCAAAGAATTTCAAAGAAGCTTAAGATAGAATCTGATAGGGATGGGAAAAGTCCCTGTGGGTACTAGCATAAGGAATGAGGCAGGTGTGTATGCCTGAGGTCCTCACTGTAGCTGTTCCTTTAGGGCAGAGTACAGAGACAGAGCTGAGCCACAAAGTACAAGATAGGGCAAGGTATGGGATATTGGAAGCTGTAAAAGAGAGAGGCACGACTAGGTCCCGACAGATGAGCCAGTAGACAGACAGACAACCACTCAAGTAAGACACATGAGCATCAGGGACTGAAGCATGCTGAAGACGCTAGGACAGTTGGGAGTTCTCTGCCTAGGGTCTCTGGACACAAACACTGGGTGGTCAGGATTGACAGGTTGGTGGGGCTGGCATGACTTATGGGCCCTCCTCTTTACAGGGTCCAGAAGAGGAAGCTTCACCCTTTTCTTGGTCTGGCACGTCCATGAAGTTCTCAGGCCTGGTATTCCTGAGACAGTTTTATTATGGTCTACCTATGTTCTTCCAACCTTGATTTTTCTCTGACAAATTTATAGTGTGGTACCTTTCAGTGCTGAGAAATGGTTATTTATCAGACTGTGCCTTCTGGGTGGCAACTGACAGATGTTCTCTTTGCCTCTGGCAAGATGCAGTCATCCCATGTCTACATTTTACTCTATAGCTCAATAAGCCATTTGCACATAACACAAAGTAACTGAAGGCCTGGCATAGCCTGATCTTTCTCTGAGATCCAGGCTCAGTTGGGACTGAGAGAAGGCCCAGGATCCAGGCTCAGCTGGAGCCTAAGAGAAGGCCCAGGATCCAGGCTCAGTTGGAGCCTAAGAGAAGGCCCAGGATCCAGGCTCAGTTGGGGCTGAGAGAAATTCTCGCTCATTTTCTTGAGATCTCATACCATGATGTTTCCTCTTCATCTTTCTCACCTGTCCTGGATCCTGTTTCTTTTCATTTCTAAGATTGTTTTAAATTTCAGAAGTGTCATTAAAGAAGTTAAAGAATTAAAATCTTCACCCACACCTCCTGTGCTTCAACAAATCAACTCCTGTTCATTTTTCTCAACCACATTCCCTGGCCCCATCCGAGAACCCTGCTCTCACTTTGCTGGTTACACAATACTTAACCAAGTGAATATACACAGGCCACAGGCCCATGCTTCTACAGAGCAGCACCTTTTGTGTTAAAATAACCCATCCTGTGAAGTGCTTTGGATAAACTGGAATAAACTCCTCAACCTAAGATTACTATAGTCAAATCTTTGAACACTCTTAAGAGCTGCCCAGAGGAGTGCAGTAACATGAAAGCTGGACTATCTTTGCACTGCCAGGACTGGAATCCAGGTCCTCATGCATGCTGGGCAAGTGTGTTACCGTTGAGACATACACGGCCCTAATCGTACATTTTCAAAATTGAAAGAAATGAACTGACAGTCGAATAAGGAACTGATGTGAGAAAGAGAAAATCTTTAAGCCAATATTATTATGAATAATCCTTATTGTTTTCAGTCCATCTCACTTTTCTACTATACAACATGGGTAAGGCAGTAGATACGCTCACAAAGAAAAAAAAAAATCTGCCTAAAACTCAGCAAGCTAAAGTCTCCAGTCAGACACAGAAGACGGTGTCTTGTGGCTTCAGATTCCAAGTTCTAATGCTTGAACTGAAAATGAGCTTCTGGTCTTTTTGGCTTCTTTATTTCTCAACCTGCCAGTACCATCTCCCTCACACCGTATGCTTGTTGGAGACAGGCAGAGAATAAATCTCTGTGTACCCAGGTGAGTGCTCCCCCGAATGGGCAAGGAGAACACACTTGAGTCCCCGGTATAATTGCAGAAATGAAACAGTCCTTTGAAATAGATTCCAAGGAAGTATTTCCTGAGCCAGGAGGTAGAGAACGGGAAGCTTCTGTCAGCCCTGCTGGACCCCATAGCTCATGTTCACATAAAGAGAAAGAGGACTGTACAGGCTAGCGTCCAGCTGGCGCACTTAAAGCGAAATGAGAAAGATCCAGAGCACTGGCAGGAGCCTGCTGGACTGTGAACATGATCCAAGAGGGAAAGGCGCATGTGTGGAAGACTTACCATGTAGCCATTACTGTGTGCCGGTGACTAATGGTATATACTACTAGATACTAACACTTGCTGATCCTTGCAATTAAAACGGGTGACCAAAAATAAGACTTTAAGAGGCTACAACTCATTGTATTGTTCTGGGCACTGTATGTATCAACAAAACAATTTACTGCCTGTTGGGATAGGGAACTTTGATTAGGGTAGGAGTCTGTACTTATGGATGGATATAACATATTAAATATGCTTATAGCAAAAAGCAGCATTTTTTCATTCATCATTTTTTCATAAAATTTTTATTGATTATTTGGGAATTTCACATCAAGAACCCTGAGCACACTCACTTTCCATTCCTTCCAGGTCTACCCGCTACCCTTGTTCCCCACCCCCACCCCAACCCCAACCCCAACCCCCACCCCCAAATAAAAGGAAAACGAAAAAAATGGCATATAGTGGCTAGCTTTTTAAATTTTCTTACTGGTTCTTTGTAAATTTCCCATCATGCACCCCAATCCCACTCATCTTCTCCTCCCCTCCCACCCTTGCAACATTCCCAACAACAAAGAAAATAAAAATCTCATGGAAGCTGTAGTGTGTCACACAATATATCCTTTTTCCATACTTCCTTGTTTGCAAATGTTTATTACAATGAGTCTTTGGTCTGGCTCAAGGACTCTGGTTTCTGCTACTCTACTGATACTGGAACCTCACTGGGACTAACCTTGGATATCTTGTTGTTGCCCTGTGTCATGGAAATCATGTAGTTTTGGAACTGTAGGACCAAGTTTGGTCCCTTCATACACTCAGTAGTTCATTAATGGAGTAGATGTTGAGGTGGCCCAATACAAAGCCCTGGATCTTGGAGTTCTCTGGCAGCTTTCATGCTCTCTGAACCAGCAACACCCCAGCTCCATCACTCACAACCAGGGCCAGCTCTACCCTGCTGTTCAGGTAAGGTGCAGGGCCCACTCTCTCAAGTGCTTATAGCTGGTAAGGGATATGGCCAATTCTCCCACTCTCATGACTCCAGGGCCAACTCTTCAGCCTGCCATAGATGCTGAGAGTTATAGGCAGGGAGGAGGGCATCTCTCTCTTATCTACGTTTGGCTAGCTTTTAAAAACAACATTATAAAGAGAAAACATTCAAGATCAATAGACTAATAAACAAAGTGATAGTTGATATTATAAATAAATACATGAATGGGTATAAAACTTCAAAAGTAAACTGGAACATAATTATTGTCCCAAATGGTCAATGACCTTGAGTTTATTAATTCATATATATATATATGACTTTAAGAGGCTACAACTCATTGTATTGTTCTGGGCACTGTATGTATCATATTTATGTGTGTGTGTGTGTGTGTGTGTGTGTGTGTGTGTGTGTGTGTGTGTATGTGTGTGTGTGTGTGTGTGTGTGTGTGTGTGTGTGTGTGTGTGTGTATTACATAAGTATAAGGCTTTCAGAGAGAATTTTTCATATCATCACTGAAAGATCTGACTTTTCTTTAAATACTAATTAATCCTCTAATATCAGATTATTTAGCCAATCACCTACTTACAGAAATATGCCTGACTTTCTACTTGGTGACCAAGCTACCATGGTTTTTTTACATCTGGCTGACTTATGAAAGAACACGGCTAAGTTCAATCCATAAGCAAAAGTCCACTTGAATTTGATCCTGGGTTTGAGTCTGGGTAGACAAAACTGTAACTCTCTCATTGAGAGTGAAGCCTGACCCTCACTCTGTCCCATCATGTGTCTCAGCCCCACAGCATGCAGAATTAACTCCCTTTATTTTGGCTGTTTTCTGGTAGTGTTTGGGATCCCACCCAGGGCCTCTTACATGCTAGACAATCACTTTACCCCTGAACTACAGCTCCAGCCTCAAGTTGATATGTAAAAATAATTCGCTTGCATTACTAGGATGGAACAGTGTTTTTAAGCACCTAGCAACTCCTTGCCTGCTCTATTAAGTCATTTTTAACTACCTTATAAAAGCCATCATCTTCTGGGTTTTGATTAAAGAATTTAACCCTCTCTTGGCCTTGGGTGGTCCTGATATTTTCTATTTCATTTGCCTTTTTTGTTTTGCTTTTTGTTTGAGGTAGGGTCTCGGATAGTCCAGGCTTGCCTCACACTCATTATGTGTTTGAGGATAGCCCTAACCTGTTGACTTCCTAACTCTACCCAAGAGCTGGGGTTCTAGGTATGCCCATCTTACTTGCTTTTTTAGTATTTAAATCTTTCATGCAAGCAAGTTATGAATTAAAAAAAAATTTAGTATCTTTACTGTCTTTTCTAGATGCAAAGAAAATGAAATTTAAGGAATTTTGCCAAGTAAACTCTGTTAGCCATGACCACAAATATCATCAATGTAGTCTTAAACCAATGTAGTTGCAAATGAAAATCACTGCAAGTATTATAATTCCACATCCCTTCAAGAAGACCCTTTGAAGATTTTAAAATTCAAAAGGAAATCCAATTAAACCTAAAAGAATACTATTTCTGGGATTTTTTAAATTTACAAGCTGGTCAACTGTCCTTTTGAAAAGTGCAAATAGAAGAACTTTCTACTGTTCTGAATCTGAAATTATCCCCAGAGGGAAGCATCCACAGAGACGCTAAATTCTGCTGTGTCGTCCTCTGTGCACCCGTGAATTGGTTCCTTTCATGAGGCTGTCTCTCTGCAGGGGGCAAAGTCTCTCCTTCTCCTCACATTCTCATGATTTTCTTCTCATATGTCATTAGCCCAGAAACTCGCTCGGCATTTTTAATCACACTCCTGCTAACGGGCATGCCTCCTGTCATGGGAGAATGCGCTCCCTCCTGGCCTCAAACTCTCACTTCAGATCACTGTGATCTGCTCTAAGTGAAGAAGCCCATCAATGTCCAAAAGCACCAGGCATGAGCAGTGCCGTGGGCTCTGCTCTCAAGAAAAAGAATAAATCATCCCCTGAACCTATCAATGCTTGAAACACCCTGGGTCACCTTGCCAAGCAACTGCAAAGCCCGCTGCTCCTTTAGCCAAGTCCAAGGAGACTATTCCCACCAGGAGAAAGTGAAGAGTTGCCTTTACACCGGACTTTCAGAGCCCTTCTCTGTGACCTTCATGGGTAGAAGGGTCCCAATTGTATTCTCCTGTCATATCTCATCCCAAGCACAAATAGAGATTTTTTTCCTTTTGCTTTCAGCACAGCTCAGATAGGAGAGAATTTAGCAGACCCCAATAGTCTGAACATGCATAGAGGATCTGGATAAAAATGTGGTGAGAGTTTCCCACTTCAGACAAAATAAGGAGGAGGGTAGAAAAGAAAAGTTAGAGCTGTAGTTCTCAACCTGTGAGTCGTGACCCCTTAGAAAGTCATGTATCAGATATGGGATATATCAGATATTTACATTACAAGTCATAAAGGGAGCAAAATTTGTTATAAAGTAGTAATGACATAATTTTCTGATTGGGGATTACCACAACATGAGGGACTGTATTAAAGGGTCACAGCATTAAGAAGGTTAAGAACCACTGAGTTAGAGGAAACAGGAAAAATTGTCTTTGCCTGATCCCTAAAAATTATAATAATAATAATAATAATAATTAATAAAGACCTACAAAATGATTAGTCTCAACAGGACAGAATCTTTCCCCCCAAAAATGGAATGACCATAGAATAAAATACCTAACAAAATTCACAGGCGAACACAGAGCCCAATTAATGTAATAAATATTTTCTTTCATCTATCTCAGATGCGCTCCCTCTTCAACTCCACCATCATCTCTAGCATATTTCCTGTTATAAAAAATAAAAAATAAAAATAAAAGCATTTAGAAAAGATGATCACTGGGGAGTCAAGAACAAATACAGTCCCCTAGCTAAGCTGCCAAAGTGTGAGTCACATTCCTTAGAGCACATCAGCTTACGGGACTAAACAAAGAGAACAAAAGAAACTGCACAAATTTAAAAATCACAACAATAATAGACACTAGCTACACATGAATCCTTGATCACATAAAGTTGGAGTTAACAATAGTTATCTTATGAAGTATTTTAAAGGCAACATTTTTCAAACAGAAAAAGCAAAGACTATGCAGTATAAGAAATTAGCATCTCTTGCCGGGCAGTGGTGGTGTATGCCTTTAATCCCAGCACTTGGAAGGCAGAGCCAGACAGATTTCTGAGTTCAAGGCCAGCCTGGTCTACAGAGTGAGTTCCAGGACAGCCAGGGCTATATGTCTCGAAAAATCAAAAAAAAAAAAAAAAGAAGAAGGAGGAGGAGGAGGAGGAGGAGGAGGAGGAGGAGGAGGAGGAGGAGGAGAAAGAAAGAAAGAAAGAAAGAAAGAAAGAAAGAAAGAAAGAAAGAAAGAAAGAAAGAAAGAAAGAAAGGAAGGAAGGAAGGAAGAAAGGAAAAAAGGAAGGGAAAGAGGAGAAGAGAAGAGAAGAGAAGAGAAGAGAAGAGAAGAGAAGAGAAGAGAAGAGAAGAGAAGAGAAGAGAAAAAGAAAAAGAAAATGAAAAAGAAAAAGAAAAAGAAAAAGAAAAAGAAAAAGAAAAAGAAAAAGAAAAAGAAAAAGGAAAAGGAAAAGGAAAAGGAAAAGGAAAAGGAAAAGGAAAAGGAAAAGGAATTAGCATCTCTGAGGGAAAGAATTTTAAAAATGAAACCCCAAAATGGCCAACGCTATAGAAGACTTCATCTGAAGATTAAAGAGCAATTTTATGCTGTGCTTTGGAAAATTAACCATTCTTGAGCTGTGGCTAGTGAACTTCAGTCTATTTATTAAAGATACTAGATGAACTAAAAGAAGAAAGCTGCAGGGTTTAGACAAACAAAGTGCAGTTTGAAAGGCTGGGCACAGGGGCGCAGAAGCAACAGAGCTTCTTGGACAGGGGCCCTTGGGGTCTTCATTCTCAGCCAGGAGGCAGAGCTGAGACCCAGACGTCTGCACACCTTCCCATCCAGAGGAGAGTGGGCCTCCAAGGAGGGCTCTGATCCCGGGACTCAGGTAAGAGCACCATTTTGTATCCTGGGTCTCTCAGAGACCAGTCCTCACAGGAGAGCATGCGGGCTGCAGAAGCTTCTTGGACAGGGTCCCTTCAGGCCTTCATCATCCAGGAGACAGAACTGAGCTCCCAGGCCTCTGTGGACATTCCCTGCCAGAGGAGAGCTTGCCTGTAGAGAGTGTTATGACCACTGGGACTAAGGAGAGAGTTGGACTCCCAGGAGCCCTGACAGAGGCTAACAGAATCAAAGGAGGAACAAGCTCCTACCAGAGACAGCTAGAACATCTAACACCAGAGATTACTAGATAGCAAAAGGCAAATGTAAGAATCTTACTAACAGAAACCAAGACCACTCAGCATCATCAGAACCAGTACTCCCAACACAGCGAGTCCTGGATAACCCAACACACCTGAAAAGCAAGATTCATATTTAAAATCATGTCTCATGATGCTGGTAGAGGATTTTAAGAAGGGCATTAATAACTCCCTTAAAGAAATATAGGAGAACACTACTAAACAGGTAGAAGTCCTTAAACAGGAAGCACAAACTCCCTAAAAGAATTATAGGAAAACACTGCTAACTAGGTAGAAATCCTTAAAGAGGAAACACAAAATCCCTTAAAGAATTACAGGACAACACAAACAAACAGGTGATGGAATTGAACAAAACCATCCAAGATCTAAAAATGGAAGTAGAAACAATAAAGAAAACCCAAAGGGAAACAACTCTGGAGATAAAAATCCTAGGAAAGAAATCAGGAACCAAAGATGCAAGCATCACCAACAGAATACAAGAGATGGAAGAGAGAATCTCAGGTGCAGAAGATTCCATAGAGAACATTGGCACAACAATCAAAGAAAATGCAAAATGCAGAAAGATCCTAACTCAAAACATCCAGGAAATCCAGGACACAATGAAAAGACCAAACCTACGGATAATAGGTATAGATGAGAATGAAGATTTTCAACTTAAAGGGCCTGAAAATATCTTCAAGAAAATTATAGATGAAAACTTCCCTAATCTAAAGAAAAAGATGCCCATGAACATACAAGAAGCCTACAAAACTCCGAATAGACTGGACCAGAAAAGAAATTCCTCCTGACACATAACAATCAGAACAACAAATGCACTAAATAAAGATAGATTACTAAAAGCAGTAAGGGAAAAAGGTCAAGTAACATATAAAGGCAAGCCTATTAGAATTACACCTGACTTCTCCCCAGAGACTATGAAAGCCTGAAGATCCTGGACAGATGTTATACAGACCCTAAGAGAACACAAATGCCAGCCCAGACTACTATACCCAGCAAAACTCTTAATTACCATAGATGGAGAAACCAAAGTATTCCATGACAAAACCAAATTCATACAATATCTTTCCACGAATCCAGCCCTTCAAAGGATAATAAAGGGAAAACTCCAACACAAGGATGGAAATTATGCCCTAGAAAAAGCAAGAAAGTAATCCTTCAACAAACCTAAAAGAAGATAGCCGCAAGAACAGAATCCCAACTCTAACAACAAAAATAACAAGAAGCAACAATTACTTTTCCTTAATATCTCTGAATATCAATGGACTCAATTCCCCAATAAAAAGACAGACTAACAGACTGCCCACATAAACAGGACCCAACATTTTGATGCTTACAGGAAACCCATCTCAGGGAAAAAGACAGATACTACCTCAGAGTAAAAGGCTGGAAAATAATTTTCCAAGCAAATGATCCAAAGAAACAGGCTGGAGTAGCCATTCTAATATCAAATAAAATCGACTTCCAACCCAAAGTTATCAAAAAAGACAAGGAGGGGCACTTCATACTCATCAGAGGTAAAATCTTCCAAGATGAACTCTCAATTCTGAATATCTATGCTCCAAATACAAGGGCATCCACATTCATTAAAGAAACGTTAGTAAAGCTCAAAGCACACATTGCAAAGACCAAAGTGTGGATACTTCATTCCTTCTTAGATTGGGGAACAAAATACCCATGGAGGGAGTTACAGAGACAAAGTTCAGAGCTGAGACAGAGGAAGAACCATCCAGAGACCGCCCCACCCAGGGATCCATCCCATAAACAATCACCAAACCCAGACACTATTGCATATCCCAGCAAGATTTTGTTGACAGGACCCTGACATAACTCTGTCTTGTGAAGCTATGCCAGTGCCTGGCAAATATATAAGTGGATGCTCACAGTCTATTGGATGGAACACAGGGCCCCCCAATGAAGGAGCTAGAGAAAGTACCCAAGGAGCTAAAGGTGTCTGCAACCCTATAGGAGGAACAACAATATGAACTAACCAGTAACCCCCACCCACTCCCAGAGCTTGTGTCTCTAGTTGCATATGTAGCAGAGGATGGCCTAGTCAGCCATCTATGGGAGGAGAGACACTTGGTCTTGCGAAGATTATATGCCCCAGTACAGGGGAATGCCAGGGCCAAGAAGCAGGGCTGGGGGGAGAGGATAGGGGACTTTTGCGATAGCATTTGAAATGTAAATGAAGAAAATATCTAATTAAATAAATAAATAAATAAATAAGTAAATAATTTTTTTATAAAAAGAAAGGCTGGACACACACCAACCTTGAATATGTCCTCCACATATTTCATATAAATGCCAGTGTATCAATACCCACAGTATTTCTGTCTGATTGATTGATTGATTGATTGATTGATTGATTGACTGATTGTGGGGTGTGTACATGCCAAGGCATGCATGTAGAGGTCGGGGAGAACTTGCAGTATTCTGTTCTCTCCTTCTACTATGTAGGCTCTGGATCTCAAACTGAGATCACTGGGAATGGCAACAAGTATCTTTACTCACTGGGCAATCTTGCTGTTCCAAGATCTACATTACCCAAAGAGAAAGTATGTATGGATTTTAAAACCATATGCATTATAAAAAATATATTCAACACTTAGCTAATATTGTTCTGGAATGAAAACAAACAACATGTGTGTTGTGTTCTCAGGGACTAAAGAAGACAGATAGTTTGGGACCCATGCGCACTGAAGGATGAAACTATGACAGTGACAGCCAGCCAGCATGAGAATGATGACAGTTTATAGCCCAGTAATATCATTTCTGCTTTCAGTGCTGCTGGCTGGAACTAGCTGAGTATTGCTGCTGAGGTCCCAGTTCCAAAACAAAATGAAAAATCCCCTCAAGAGAAAAAGTAGAAAATGTGATATTTTAAAAATTATGTGTAAGGATTTATTTTTCAAGCAGCTAAAAGATGTAAATCTAGAGATAATAGAAATGCAGTACAGCAAAGAATGTATACATCCCCTGAAACAGTGTACATTCCACACCAACACATACACACACACATCCCACCTATACATGTGTACATACACAGACACCACAATCACATAAACGCCCATACATGCTGTTCTGGTTGTGATTTTTTTTTTTATCACTTGACACACACAAGAGTCATTTGGGAAGAGGAACTCTCTGTTGAGAAAATGCTTCCATAACATTGGCCTGTAATAGTCAAGTCAGTCAAGCATTTTCTTCATTAATGGTTGATGCGGAAGAGTTCAGCCTACCATGGGCAGTGCTATGCTGGGTATATGGCCCAGGGTTGTATAAGAAAAAAGACTGAGAAAACCATGAGGAGCAAGTCAGTAAGCAGCCTTCCTCTGTGGCTTCTGCTTCAGTTCCTGCTTATAGATTTTTACCTTGACTTAACCTCAGTGAAGTAACCTGGAAGTGTAAAATGGAATAAATCCTTTCCCCCTCAAGTCGCTTTTGGCCATGGTGTTTTATCACAGCAATAGAAAGAAACCCTAACTGAGAAACATGTGCACACATGCATACAGACTACACACACACACCAACACCCCCAAGACACATCTCTCTCTCTCTCTCACTCTCTCTCTCCTCTCTCTCTCTCTCACACACACACACACACACACACACACATGCACACCACACGCACATGTCCACACCCACACAGACCCATATGGGACACCTACACAGACCCACACACATGCACATATACACGCACTCTCAGAAAAGAGAGAAAGAGGAAAAAAAGAGAGAAGCTCTCAAGAGATCAAGAAAGACACTTATCAACAGGATAGCTGGAGTCACCAACCACTCAGCTCATCAACAGCAAGAAACTGAAGTGCGATTACATCTCTTTGGACTGCTAGGGAAAAGTTCGTTGGTTTAGAATAGTGTTGCAAGGAAATTACATCTCAAGAACACAGGAAACAATAATTGTAAGATAAACAAGCCAGGTTATCCCATCTCAGAACACAATAAAGCAGCTTTCATATCATGTGCTCAGATTCCAAACAATGCTGGGATTAAACTATTTGAAAGACAGGGATTTCAGGCTTTTCTTTCAAAGATACAGGCAGGTACTATTTAGAGATGAAAAGTACACAGCAAGTAAATAGTAAATGAGTCACAGAACTTGTCTTCTAACATATCAAAGCCTTGTGCAGAGTAATAATAAAACAATGTATTGTTCATTAACAAGACGCAAACTGCCCTTTGACAGGCATAGATAGCCCAGAAACAGAGTCATCAATATTTGAAAAGCTAACATATTTTAAAAAGAAGGTGGAGGAGGAGGAAGAGGAGAAAGAGGAGGAAGAGGAGGAGAAAAAAAGAGCAGATAGATCAATAGGACAACCTGCTATCCAGCAGCTGTGACATATGGCTGGTCTTCCTGAGAGCTAAATCGGGAGACCGATATGGGGGAGGTCCTGCTACCATGCAGGACATAGAACTAAGTGAGAGAAAATGGAAAAAAAAAAGAATATGTGGAAGGAAACAGAATGTATCATATGGCATCTTTAGACACAAATTCCTTAAACTACAAAAAGAAAAATTAAGCCCTTTTAAAACCCCATCTGTGTTCTTTAGAAAGTCTACTAAAAATAAAAATATTAACAGTCTCATTTGCTTGCTTAGTAGAAAGCGTGTATCATGTCAGGCACCATTTTACAAACCGGAGACACAGTGAACAATGTAGATGGAGCCCTGCTTCATAGACAAAAATGAGTGGACAAACTGAAGATCTCTGATGCAAAAACTGGAGAAAATTCACAGCAGTGATATGATTCATCAGTAGAAAACCACATGCCATGAAACTTTATTCTATGTATATAATTATCATACTATTGTATAAAATTCACTTCAGGCTGTGTGTAAAAAATGCATGAAATATAAATAAATCTTGTGTTTAGATAGAAGGTTTAGTTCTTTCCCCAAGGATCTCATTATATGTATGTAAAAAATCTTCCTAAATCTGGAAATTATCAGAAATCTGAAATATGTCTGAGGCCCTAGGTATTCCTCACACACCACGTTATACCTATGCCTGTGAAATGAAAGGAGTCATGTTCTTTAGGGTACTTGGAGATGAAGTCAACTAAACCACCCTCTAGACTAAGTCTAAAGCCATCTTTAAATCCTTCAAGTGGCTCCTGCCACATATGGTTGGGTTACACAAAAAGATAAAATTGCAATGAATTAAGATAGAAAAAGACCCCTTTGGGGAAGAAGCTTGTCTCAAGATCTCATTGGCTGAAGGAAGGGGAACCATCCTAAGTTTAGAATGTCAAAGAAATGGAAGCAAAGCACATAATTGCTTTGTTACCCTGGCCTTTGAAAACAAAGACTTGTGGAGTACACGTGAAGCTCTACTGTGTCTGTCTGGGGCAGTTTTGGGCCTCCCAGTGCCAACCTCTTAAAAATAGGGACTTTTCCAGAAGTGTTTCTCAGCCTTTGCTGATGTTCCTTTAGAAAGACCAATCTAGCTCTCACACAGCTCAAATAAGCAAAGAGAAAGTCAGTACCAAATGCCATCTTCAACTTGAGGGACAGCACAGCAAGTACTGTACAGCAAGGAGATGCGACATCCCAAGAGCTCAGAGCTCCCACTCTGCTTCCTCAAGAAAAACCTTTGCAAACCTTGGTGATAGTTGGCCACTGAGAAAAATAAAAATTGACGAATTAAGTCTTTCTCCTTCCATTAAAAAAAAAACATTCTATTGAAAAATAATCATTCTTTTCTGACACTCATTCACTGACTGGGCAGTAGTGTGACAGAAGAGCAGGGATCAGCTGCCAGAGCAGAGAGAAGGACTCTCAGTCAAAGTGAGCACCAGTCACTAACTGATTTGTAATGAGCATAGTTTTAAAAAGAAGCCTTTTAGACATATAAAAATAGCTTAATCAGGAAACCTACTCTACCCAAGGCTGCACCTGATAGCCAGAACCCAGTGATACCAACCCACTCAGAAAAACAGACACAGTCCTAGAACCCCACGATGCCCACTGGACAGATAAGCAAACACCAAAAGAACAATGTTCTGCTCTGCACATCTGAAGAGATGCCACCTTGATCTGCCCTGTGGCAGAATCCTAATCCTCAAAAATCAGAGACTGGGTGTGGATGGCCCTGGTGATGCCTGGATTCTGATGTTAATTCTGCTTTTCCAGGAGGAGTCCTCTGGAACAGGGATGAGTCTTTTACTCAGGTGACTTCTTATTAACCTTCCCCCAGTGAATAAAGGGACCAATCACTGGGTGAGTAGGCGGGACTTCCAGGTTGGACAGAGGTAGAGGGGGGAGCAGGAAAGAGGGTCTTTGAGACAGGGATAGCAAAAGGGCAAGATGTAGCTGCTAGTGTCTCTCGGTTTATATGGTGAATCCACCAGGATTCACCACCGGAGGATTTAGATTGAATATGGCTTACTAGATTAGGATTCTAGTTGTTGCATCAGAAATTGAGTTACCATTGTTTCTGGGCTAAGTTTGTGTTGCGTTTTTCTTCACAGTTTGGCTGGGTTCAAGAGAGAAAGGTACAGTGGCAAAGCATGGATTTGCCAGATGTGCACCAGAAAGGCCATGGGGGTTTTGAAGTATGGGGTTGGCATGGTAACAACCCACCAGTGGGAACTTAGTGAGTTAGGTAGATTTTGGAATTGTGAGTCAGAGAGTCTGCTAAGATGAGGACACCCTGCTGGTGCCATGTGGCCCACCAGTACTCAGCGTAGCAAGGGATATAAACGTTCTTTTTTAATATGTCCCACTGAGTCTTCTGTCAGAGACTGAACCTGCCCTTCAGCTAAGATATGTTGCACAGGTGAGCAGCTTTGGGGAGACAGGCTTAGAACTGTTATCAGAAATTTAGAGTGTGAACATTGTGTGATGACCCTCAGCGTAAGAAAATGTAACTTTTGTTATATTAACTGTTGGCATCAAAAGATCAGTTTTGCAGATTGGCCCCAAACTCAACATGTCACACATAGGTGGCACCTGTTGCTATGACTACCACATTCCTTCCCAGAGCCCACTTTCCACACTTACCTGCGAACAGGTTATGTCACAGCATATATAAAAGAGAGACCTTTCCCCACTTTCACTCCTTTTTTTCCTTTATCTTTCTCTCTCTCCCCTCTTTGTCCCCAGTAAAATCTCTTACATGTGGAACTGCTTTGGCCTGGTGTGCTACGTCTAGAGATGCAAGCCGCTATTCTAACACATCACTAACTACATATATCTACCTTCTTGCTCATTACATGGCTTCTACCTTGAGTCTTTTGCAGCAGTTCCTTTGAGCCACACTTAGCCACAACTCCC
This sequence comes from Mus musculus, assembly GCF_000001635.26. Lineage (NCBI taxonomy): Eukaryota > Metazoa > Chordata > Mammalia > Rodentia > Muridae > Mus > Mus musculus. The sequence goes on along the minus strand of NC_000077.6, from coordinate 9,201,088 downwards.
TAACTCAACAAGTATGCTTCAGTGCCTTCTGCCTCTTCCCTCTCATCTCTAAGGAGTGCTAACTCTTCTGATACATGAGCACCACTACATACAGGTACAGCTGTCCCCAGAGCTCCAGACGCTAGCCTAAAGAACAATACACGCTAGCAGTCATTCAGACCAGACACTATTGCTACATTCCCTGAGATGGTCCTGGGATCCTGACATAGGAAAGCCATAGGCCAGACTCATAAAAACTCTAAACCTAGCCATGGAGCATTAGGAGAGTTGAGGCTGGAGAATCATGAATGTGGCCAGCCTGGGTTACATGGTGAGATTGCTTCTCAATGCAACAACAAAAATGGGCCTACCCACGCCCCAAATCCACAATCACTACAAGGAAATCCCATGCATTCATGTGGCCTTCGTTTTGTTCTCCAGAAGCTGCCATCCTACATAAGACAGACATAGCCTTTGGGTGATCTTTGCATTTTATCCCCAAGGTGTTGGTGACAATTTCAATAAGAATGTCATAAAGAAGTGGGGTATTTGTTTCATGTCTTTTTTTCCCCTGGCAAACAGTCAAATGGAGAAGTGATAAATTCAAATGCCTAGTATTTACAAAGAAGCCATTTTGCGTTCCTTTAGAAGGCTGCAGGTTCCTACCATGGATAATAGACAGGATCCAAAGGACACCTACAAGGGGGCCCAAACTGCCTGAACCCTTTCTTCCTACAGGCGGTCCCTCACTGTCCTCCAAAGACTTTGTTCTTTCCTTCTCACTAGTTTGTATATTTACCTGCACTTTGAGAAAGCAGATGGGAGGAAAACAAAGCCAGGTTACCAGGAAATTAAGATCAATCAGAATTGAAAGGGCTCCTGTGATCCAGTGATTATGAATAGGAGAAAAACAAGCAAGTTCAACGCATAGCTGCTGTGAGCTTTAAATCCTCCAGGCGTGTTTGCTTCTTGGTAATTAGATTTCTATGCTGCATTGCCCAGGCCATTGAGACACACATGCCCAGATGACCTGCAGTAGCCTCAGAGTGACCCAGCAGTTTTCTCCCCAGGGTCAAGAGCAGGTGAATGTACAACAGGGAAGACAACTTTAGGCCACAACAGAAGCCTGCAAGTACTTTTTAGTCTTCTTGTCTATTACATGGCTAACAGATTATTGCCCCAAATTTCAGTCAGAGCTTCAGACTATCATAAGGCATCCAGATATGAATGTATCTGGCTGTCTATGGAGCATAATTATGGAAAATGGACAAGTTCTTCATGATTTCTGGGAACCATGAGAATAGTGCAAAAAGCAAATGCACTGCTCTGGGGACCCCTCATCTCTCACCCTGCTCTTGATCAGCAGTGCCTACATCCAGAGCTCTTCTAGGGTGGCTGGACACTGGGAGACAAAGCAGAAAGATCTGCAATAGGCAGCCATTTAATACTTATGACTGACTGACTGGGTCATGAGAATGGGTTGAGCCTGGAGAATATCTGTGCTCAGATGTGGACTCTGGTAATTACAAGGATGTCCCAGAGAATAGTACTGGCCATTGACACAATAGCTATTATGGCCTAAGCAAACCTCATCTAATCAACATCTATACCAATCCCTGGACAGTGCTAGAGAAACCATCAGAAAGATCTGTGCAGGGTCAGATCACTGGTCATGTACCCAAGTCACACAGAGCCCAGGTGTTTCCTTGAGAGGATTCTGTGAGCTGGACAAAGCCAATGGATACGTAGGACTGTTGGTGAAAAGGTGATAACAGCCATGATGTGAGTATTCAGGGCTCAACAGTGACCAGGAAATTCAGGAGGTTTGTCCAGTCTGTCCACTCAAATACAACACAGATATTCTGCTACAAGTCAGACTACTAGGTCACCTTGTACTAGGTCACTACTTGTTCACCTTTAAACCTTATGATACTGTCAGACAGAAGTTGGCAAGAATCACAACCAGGGGACCTCTCTCCCAACCCAACCACTGAGAAACCCCAAAACCTGGGAGAGGAGAGGTATTGTAGTTTACTTTATGATGATTGGAGATTTAAACAGATTCTTAAAGAAGCAATGGTCTTTGTTTTTATTTGAATTTTGAGACAGATTGTCCTCATTCAACACAGGCTGGCCTTGAACTCACTATGCAGCAGACATGACACTATTCCTGGAGACAGGTTGAGTTATAAACATCAAGCATCTTTCCTTTGACTCAAATTAGTTAAGTAGACCCTGTCTCCATGTGGAATGATCGTACCTGGGGATTAAGCTGCTCTATTTAAATGTCCTAAACTGCCCAGGGTATAGCTTTATCTCCTGAGGCAGCTGTTATACTAATAAAGATGTAAGCCCAGCCCCAACCAGTCTACCAATGGGGCTGTACTTGTCCCCTGCTGCTCCTAGGGTGAAGTTCTTAACCCAGCACTTCACAGTGACTTCCCGTGGAAAAGGGATCATTAGACATGGTTTGTTAGAACAGAGTCATCCTTGGGTAGAACAAGTCTGGTCCATGTGTCCCGCCTTTTCCTTTTTAGCAAGAACTCTGGATACACAGAGATGAAAGGAGGCATGAAAAGAGCGTGTGTCCATTACTCCTGAGAGGGACTAGCCTGCCATCCTCAACCTTGGGCCTCCAGCAACACATTCCTCTTCACACCAGTTTGTGTACAGTATTTTGTCATAGCATGCTAAGCAGACTCATAAATGCTCTGTGGGCAAGCACAGACCTAGGCTAACTGCCCTGCAGCAGGAGGAGATGCTCACTTCTAGAAAACCTCTCTCGACACGAAATATCTTACCAGGCATCAGGGTGCAGCAAGACTCCTAATCCAGAGAACACTGGTTTTAGCACTAATATTGAAGTGATGACCCTTAGGTGCTATTATTCACTTCAGCCATGTATAGGTCAGTTCACTTAAGGCATACCCAAGGTCTGCTAATACTATGTTTGAACATTTGAACCTTTGAGGTACTTTCCACTAACAAGGTATTTTAAGATTTTAAAAGATACACAATGATAGCATCTTTTTAGGAGTGGTCTTTCAAGATCAAGACTTTTTAAAATCAACCTAAGAATTTAGATGGTTGACCAAGGACTCCCTGGTTTCTGTTAACAGAACCTTGTCAAGTAGATTTGACAGGAAACCATTGAACTCTAACTTCTAACTATACAAAGGTAGTAACAAGAATAGAATGAGCCTCTAAGATAATGTCCAAAGGAAAGATGAACTGCTCCACCTCTGGGCTTTGTATCTGTGATTGTTTTCAGTTTCAGAAAAAATACAGAAAGTGAGACCAGCAAGTTTTGTTTTGTTTTGTTTTGTTTCCCTGAAAGAAAGTTATGCTTCATATCATGTCAACGTCAAGCATCACAAAACTCGGAGATGGATGAAAATCTCAAATAAATGGGAGATTCTTTTTTATATATAAGACAAAACCACAGACACACAAGCATAAAATGTCAGAGGTTTAGGGGAATGGAACCTGAAAATGTGTTCCCTTCCTTATTAAAGGAAGAATATTTTAAAAGAATGTCTTGGTGGTTAGGCCTGAAAGTAGATGATTCTGAGTTAGAGACACAGGCTGAGATTCAACCTGATTGGGCTGGGACGATTGAGAGCTCTCTAATGAAAGCAGACTTGAACTTGACCGTGTGTTGAGCATAGAAGCTGCTATACTTGCACTCTGACATCCTCATAGACTTCTTCAAACCATGCCTAAAAGAGGAACACGGAAAGGGCACCATAGCTCTATCTCCATATAACTAAGTATTTGTGGTATCAACAACACTGAGACTTATGTGTAAGAGGGGTCTGGAGTGTAGAATATGTAGAATATGTGTCATGGGGTTCTGTATTGCAAAGACCATTTACAATACAGCTTGTCCTTTGCTCCCAGTAGTTGACAATTGACTATATTTAGAATCACAATACCTGAATTAGTCAGCTCTCTGCTACACTAACAAAGTAACTGCTATAATCATGTTATCGAGGGAAACGTTATTTTGGCCCACGATCATAGAATTTTTGGTCTATGATCAATTGGTCCTGTTGTTTTAGGCCTGTGGTGATATCACACATTGTGAAAGGAATTTGTTGTGGAGAAAAAACACTCATAAAATCATAAGCCAGGAAGTATAGAAGGAGAATAAAAGATCATAATCTCACAATCTATTTCAACAACATGCCTCCAATGACCTAATAACTTTCCAGAGCCTCCATCACTTAAAGCTGCCATAAAGTCGCATAGCGTCTCCTATAGACCAAGCCTTTTCCCCTGAGATTTTACAGAACATTCAAGATCCAATGTGTTGTCCTTGTATACCATGTGGCACTTCAATCCCAACTATTAACCAAAGTCTTCAAAAGGACTGTCAGAACTCCAAGAGGTGTTAGCTTTCATTAGCTGATAAAGGATAGGGATCTCCTCCAGCTGGGGGCAAAAGGAGAGAGGTTAGCAGTCACCATTGATCAAGGTGCATGAGATCTGACGGCAGTTACCCCCAAAACAACAAGGGTCAGGTTGGACAGTGTTGTCATCCACAGTAAACAGGGTGGGTTCAACCACTCTAAACTACATCAAAGCAGAGGATGGAAGAAGATGACGATGAAAACAAAGAAGAGGAGGAGGAGGAGGAATGGCACTACCAAGAAGCAATACTTGGTGAATTAGTTACTTGCCTCATTGCTATGACAAAATACTTGACAAAAGAAATTTTACAAAGCATTTAATTTGGCTTACAGTTTGGGGGAGAGCCAGACCACAGTGTCAGGGAAGGTAGAGAAGGAACAGGAGGCAGCTGATCACATTGTAACCACAGTCAGGGAGTAGAGAGTAATGTATGCTTATACCTATCTCTCACTATCTCCTTATTTAGTCCAAGACCCCAGTCTATGGAGCCACGCAATTAGGATGAGTCTTCCCACTTTAGTTATCTTAATCTAGATTGCCTCCCACAAATATGCCGGAGATTCGATTCCATGGTGATTCTAAATCCTATCAGGTTGACAATCACGAGCAACCACCCCACTTGGCTAACAGCATATTTATTTCATTTTTAAAGTAATAAGTAATGGATTTAGTTGCTGTATAGTTAAGATAAATAAAATACAAATATGTAGCTTCATGCATAACATAAATCCCTGGCTCATAAATCCTGGCTATGATAGTACTGATGAGCTTGGTCACAATCTATCTATGGACACTCCTGAGGACACCACTCCACTTTCATCAACATGCTCAGAATCAGCAGGTCTAGGAAGTCTGATCCAGGAAGCTAACCAAAGAACAACATTTCCAAGAAAATGAACTTGACACTGAAGAGATGAATCAGTTGGTAATGTGCTTTCTGTACAAAGATTAAAACCTGGGTCTGGATCCCCAGCATCCACTTAATAAAGGGGGGAAAACTGCATGGTGGCTCACACCTGTAATCCTAACACAGGTACAAATAGAAAGATCCTTGGAGCTTGATGGCCAACTAGTCCCGCTGATTCAGTGAACGTCAGATTTGGGACTTTGACTCATAACCTGGGTGGGGAGCAATACAAATACAAAATCTCTCTCTCCCTCTCTGTCTCTCTGTCTCTCTGTCTCTCTATCTCTCTGTCTCTCTGTCTCTCTCTGTGTCTCTCTCTCTGTCTCTCTGTCTCTGTCTCTGTATCTCTGTCTCTCTCTGTCTCTCTGTGTCTCTCTCTGTCTCTCTGTCTCTGTCTCTGTCTATCTCTCTCTCTTTCTCTCTCTCTCTCTCTCTCTCTCTCTCTCTCTCTCTCTCACACACACACACACACACACACACCACATGGACACAAACACATACACACACCATCATGCTTCAAGGAAATAATCAAATACATTATGTGCCTCCAACAATGAGCTATTATACAATAAAGCCATTGGATAGGAAGACCATGCATCATCTTTTAAAATGTTAGGCTTCAGTGCTTAATGATCAAAGGAAAGTCTATGACATTAACAATCAAATATGTATATTGTATATGCTATGGAAACAAGCATATGAATCATCACAGTGGAATTTCACAGGATTTAAAACTGTTCCTTGTTCTTATGCTTGCGCAACAAATGAAAACTCAAGAATAATAACATACGTGGCTATAAATATAACATTAGACTTTTGGTAAACAATTATTGAAGAGTAGTAGAATCTTAGCCATCAATGAAGAGGAGCGGCATTTATCCATTGGTTTTTCTGAAATATCTATAACAAAATGCTTTTTAAAGGAACAACGGGGCCTAGAGAGATGGATGACTCAGTCATTAAAAGTCTATATTGCTCTTCTAGAGAACTCAAATTTAGTTCCCAGAACCCACAAACTTTGGCTCACAACTGTCTGTAATGCTAACTCCAGAAGACCTGATACCCTCTCCAGGCCAACATTCATATGTACATATCTACAGACAAATACACATAATGTAAAGGTAAAAGACTTATGCACACCTTTAGTCTCAGTACCTTAGGATGCAGAGGCAGGTGGATTGCTGTGAGTTCAAGGCTGGTCTGGTCTACATAGTCAGTTCCAGGACAGCCAGGGTATATAGAAAGGCCAAGAACAAAGTGCAAAACAACAACAACAACAACAACAAAATAAACAAACAAAAATCAAACCTTAAATAAAGGGTCTATGAACATAAAATAACCAAGTAAACAAGCTTTAAGTGTGTGTAAAACAGACAAGCTCCTTTTATTACACACATAATAAACTGAATACACTGAATAAACATGTATTTGGAACTGTCTCATCACTTAGATTGATTGTCCCCATCTGCACCATTGCTCTATTTCCATAACGCAAAAACAAGAATTTACAGATCATCACTGGAAAACAGGAAGCTAGAAAATGTAGGTTACCCAGAGGGGCCTGCCCTCAGCGTTTCCACTACAACTGATTAAGAGATGTAAATACATTGCTATCCTATTGCCTCTGAGGTTCTGCTCTGACCTGTCCCTGGTCCTGCAAGCTGGTAGCCTATAGCTCTCCCTAGACTCTCCTCTCAGAGCCCAGAGCTCATGTCCTAGGTGTCCAAGGCACTAGTGTCTTTCATTCTGTGCTGTGATACGAATTGCTCCCACTCATCTGAAGAGCCCTGTCGTGAACATGCCAAATACATTAACCACTCTGGCCATCTCACAGGGAGGAAATCCAGCTAAAACCATTGTCTGAGTCAACTAGTGAATGGTAAGGAACGTCAAAAACTGCACATTCTATGCGGGGTCCTGTGTCCCTTTAGACTCTGCTGTGTGAAGGGCAGAGACACAACAGGTGACTTTGTGCAGTTAACATCTCCCATTTGGACACAGACATCTTCAGGAGGTAGTCCCTGAAAAGGGGGTCAAATAACATTCAATTACTTATTTGGTTGATTTTCTCAGACCTAATTATAGCCCTGGAGCCGGTTCACATTTGTCTTGTGGCCCCTGGTAGAGACTATATAAATGTAGTAAGCAGGTACTGTATTCCTTCTTTTGCTAATCCAACTAAGGATGTATTTTTAATGTTATAATCATGGGTTTTCAAAGACAGTGCCTCCTATAACTCAAGCTGACTTTGAACTCACCATGTAGCCGAAGAGCACCTTGAACTCCTTTATCTTCCTGCCTCTACTTCCAAAGTACGAGAATTCCAGGTGTGTCGCACTACACCTATCTCAGCCAAGGCTTTCTGGACATCTCTGTGTGGCAGGTGCTGCTTATAAGCTGTGTACATGTGTTGAACAACTGGGGAAATGTGTCCTCTCTGTGGTAGTACATTCTAACACAGAACCCACAGGCGAGCAATAAACAAGTAATTCTGCAGCATGACTTTGTAGAAGATAAACACAGGCAAGGAAAAAGAGGTGGCAAAGGACGAGGTACAGGAGTCTCCATTTTAAACAAGCAATCAGCAAATAAATAAATGCATGAGCAGAATACTTCTGTTAAGGATAGTGCCCCACAGCAAGGATCGCCTTGCGACCTCTAAGGAGTGGGGGAGTCTGGGTACCACCCATCACTTAGTCACTAGGCTATTGAAGTTACGGAATTCACATACTCAAAAGGAAAAGAACAATATGTTCATGGGAAGCTGGCCTCCTCTGCAACACTGCTTTGTGGAGTGGTAGGTATAAATGCCAAAACTTATGTGTTAATGAAACCCACTGTTCATAAAAGGGAAAATACATTAGAGAATACATTCACAGTTCATCAGAAGCCAGTGTCTCACTTGCTCATCTCTGATATTAAAAGCTCTGTGCAATCAAATTCCCAACTATATTCTTCTGGTCCTCCAGACTGGGGACAAAGGACTGCTCCTTTAAAAATCTGCTTTATCTGGAGGAGGGTGGAAAGATGCTCTGCTGAGGGAGTGAGCCTAATGAAATTCAGTTGTCATGACAGGCAGGCCCACTGCCTAAGGAGACATTTCTACTGCAGGACCTTCCTCAGCAGCAGCAGGAATAAAGGACTGTTCATCATGGCCATACTTTACTAAGATACACATTTAGGTAATTTTTTTAACTAAGATATTAGCATAAGTTTGGTTTGTACAACTCCAATCTGTTCAGGAAATCCTAGCTGTTCTAAACTAAATTCGGTTCTGGGGACAGGAGGGATGGAGATATGAATTACCTAAGAGAGGACATCACAGACTAACACTGAGGGGTGTGTGGTTTGAAGCCCATTTCTGTTCTTAGTCCTTGGGCTTTAGAGTTAACATCCATAACTTATGTGTATGCTTGTTTATGCATTAAACATTTCTGATGTTGTTCCTTAAGCCTAAATGTTTGCAGGTCAGTTTTTTTTTTTAATAACAAATGCTCCACATGCCAATTTTTCCAGCTCTGCTTATCACTTTATTTCTATATTAGCCCTTCTCTGATAAGATTCGATTCAGCAACAGAATTTCCATGAGGGTTCAGCAACATTGGCCCATAGGGTAGGTTCTGATGGAAAATCACCCTGCAGTCCAGGTCCCCTGTGGATTTTGCAGCTTCCAAGAATCAAGGTAGTCCAGATCAGACCCTGATTCCTACCCCATTCCTCCCTCCCAAAACCCTCTGGAAATACAGGACACTTACTGGATGCCGGAGTCTGCAAATCCAGTTCTTCCAGAGCAGGGCTTGGAACTGGCGCCCAGCGTGCCCCATGCCGGCTGCTCCCTGCCTCAGTTCAGGAAGTCAGCTTGCAGGGCCACCGCTTATATACCAGCCTTCAGTAGAAGCCTGTGGCCTATTAGCCAATTCTAACAAAGGTGGGTGATGCAAGACAGATTATTGGTGACTTGAATAAGGCAGGCATCAAATGTCCCCTGGTGCTCTGCCTCGGCTGAGAAATCAAGTAGCTTTTCACTACTTGTGTGGTGTTAGGGAGGGTTGGGCTCTAAGAGACTTCCCTCCCGGGACATAAAGAAGGAGCATGTCCATTATCTTCCAGACCCCACACAAAGGCACGTGCAGGAGAGACAAGGGCCACGTTTTCCCCTGACCTCCCTGATGTAAGTAAGTCGTGGAACTCGGTTTTTTTCTCCTCTTTCATAAATTGTCAAGGATCGCATTCATTTACCAAGATATTTACACTTTGGTAGTCCTGCGGCAGACACTTGGGAAAGGAAAGAGCTGAGGGGCTGGCTGTAGCTCAATTTGCTGGCGTACCCTACTGCATTCTTTGCCCTCAACCCCCCTCTGCCCGGAGGCCTAAGATCAAATGTTCAGAACAAGCTACTCACAGAAAGCAAGCACAAGCTCGGCGAGCCTGAGGCTACTCCTGAGCCTCACGTGATTCCCCCCTTCTCTCTCAGAGTGCTCCTGGCAGACCTCTCCTGCTCTCCTCCCCCCAACCCCCCACCCCGTGTGTGTGTGTGTGTGTGTGTGTGTGTGTGTGTGTGTGTGTGTGTGTGTGTGCCATTTCTCAGGAATGCCAGCCACTTTATTCTTGAGACAGGGCCTTTTCTTAGCACTGTGCTAGGTGGACTAGCTTGTCACTGCCTCCCCAGTGCTGGGATTACAAGTTCGTGCCACAATGCCCAACTTCATATATGGGTTCGTGAACTTGAACTCAGGGCCTCATGCTTATGTGGCTTTGCTGACCTACGTGTGCTTCTTTAGCTGAGAGCCATTGATTGCTCCACTGTCACAGAGGCCAGGCCCTCCTCACTTCCTGTGGCCCCTGGTTGTGGCCAGGATATCAGGCAACACGACACTGTGGCCTTCCATTTCATAAAAGTTTTCACAAGATCTGGCTGTTCTATAAGTATCTTTTGCAACAGGAAACAATGCCCCAGATGTCAGCAAGGGAACTATTCTATCATCTAAAAAACATTAATTTCTTATCATCTATTACATAATTGGCAGAGAGAGATTGAAAGCCTTTACATAGCACAGTGGAGCCTGGTGCATGGTAAGTGGGTTCTTATGATACCCTCAGGGCATCTTTCCTGGCCTTGCCTCCTCAGTGGCCTGCAGGGTTATCCAAGCATTATGCCTGTGTCTTTCTTTACAGACACTTAGATTTCTATACATCACAGATGGCTGCCATGTTTGTTGGTTATTTGTTTGTTCACTATAAGAAAAAGCCCGAGCCATGAGACTTTTACAGCAGGAGTTCCTATGCTCCTGCAACCAGCATTATACCAGGGCTACACACTATGTTTTACTGAGAGATTTCATGAAAGGTACTATTAAACTTCTCAGAGAAACACAGAGTAAGTAATAGGTTGGCAGAATTGGCTCATATACTTGTGAGGTAGGGGTGAAGCCTCATATTTAAGATGAGCCAGCAGGTGAGAGGCACAAGAAAGACAATGGTGCAGTTCTTGGTCCAGGGCAAACAAGCTCGAGTCCCAGGGAGATGCTGGGTATGGTGGCTCACACATATAATCCTAGTATTTGAGAAAATGAAAGGGGGAAATGCCTGTGAGTTCCAGAATAGTCTGAACAGAGTAGGTCTTGGTCTCCAAAAGCAACAAACAAACAAAAGTAAATAAAAATAATAAAAAATAAAAACAAAATTGAGGAGGAGGAGCAGAGAAAAAAGCAGAAGGGTGAGCAAGAGGAAGAGACACATAGGAAAAGGAGGAAGAACAGGGGTAGGAATAGAAGGAGGAGCAGAAGGAGGCACAGCGGGAGGAGAAGCGGGGAGAGAAGGAGCAGGAGGAATAGGAACAAAAGGAAAGGTGAAGGGGAGCAGGGAAAAGAGGAGGAGCAGGGGGAGGAGGAGCAGGAGAAGGAACAGAGGAGGAGCAGGGGGAGGAGGAGCAGGAGGAGGAGGAGGAGGAGAAGGAACAGAGGAGGAGCAGGGGGAGGAGGAGCAGGAGGAGGAGCAGGAGAAGGGGGGAGGAGGAGCAGGAGGAGGAGCAGGAGGAGGAGCAGGAGGAGGAGCAGGAGGAGGAGCAGGGGGAGGAGAAGGAGCAGGAGGAGGAGCAGGGGGAGGAGGAGCAGGAGAAGGAACAGAGGAGGAGCAGGGGGAGGAGCAGGAGGAGGAGGAGGAGGAGCAGAGGAGGAGCAGGGGGAGGAGAAGGAGCAGGAGGAGCAAGGGCAGGAGGAGGAGCAGGATGAGGAGCAGGAGGAGGAGCAGTAGGAGGAGCAGGAGGAGGAGCAGGGGGAGGAGAAGGAGCAGGAGGAGCAAGGGCAGGAGGAGGAGCAGGAGGAGGAGGAGGAGCAGGGGGAGGAGAAGGAGCAGGAGGAGCAAGGGCAGGAGGAGGAGTGGGAAAGGAAAATGAGAAATCCCAGAAGAACTGATATTTCTATCCACATCTGATATCAGTAAAAAGGCTTATGTCTTAACTTTAAGACCATCAGACAAGAGGAATTCTTTTAGACAGAAAACAACTTTTCTTCCTAGTATTTTTTGAATGATGGGTTAAGACACACACACCTCCAAAGGTCCACCTACTGCACTCAGCCAACCTGCTGAAGTGTTCATCTCATCTAGTCGTCCCACTGATACTCTCAGAATAATATCTGATTAAGTGTCTATTCAGGTTGAACACATAGAAATTAGCCACAGCATGTCAACAGATCTTAAATCAGGCAACATTTCCAACTAAAGGCAAGATTCGATCTGATGTTACCGGACTGTTATGCCTACTATTATAAACATACGAATCCCTTTGCCAGACAGGGTTTGCTATGGTATAATTTACTTTTTTCCTCATAATAACTTTAATACTGTGATACAGCTACATCTCTTGTTACACAATAAAGTGAAAAGAATGGAAAATGCAAGTATTTATGCCATATAGATTCTTAAAAAACGTAATCATTTTACTGATATCCCATAACTTTAACACTACAATGTAACCTCATCTCATGTTACATGAGAAGGTGGTAAGACTGGCAAGATAAAAGATTTTTTTTCCTATGCACACAGCAAGTTCCTAACTAAATCGAGCGCTAGCAGCAGCCCTGTCTGGTTTGGACTGTAGTTTTCCACACACTTTAATCACAAAGAATGGTAATCGTGAGAGATGCCTGAGGGGCTCTCTCTATTCCAGATAACTTATTTGTTACCTGAATTATGGAATACTTTAACTTTGTCATTGTACTGCCATAGCAATGTTCACCTTCTGGTAGCTGAGACACTTGACCTATGCCATTCTGGAATTTAGTCACTCCCATTGCATTTATGTTTGTCCATCCATCTGAGTGGCTATGATTCCCACCGGCCTCCGAAACAACAGCAATCACAGAACCCTCTGGGACGCTGTAACTCCTCTCCCAAATTTAGTTCTCATAATAATGGTAGGAGGCATTTCTGCTGCACTTTCACAGATAAGCAGGGTTTAAATAACAAACCATTCAATATTGCAATCTCCTTAAATTTTTGAATATCTTCTTTTGTGTTAAGCCAAGGCAGATCTACCATTTATTTATTTATTTATTTATTTATTTATTTATTCTTCACTTTTTATTTTTTTTAAATTGGGTATTTATTTCGTTTACATTTCCAATGCTATCCCAAAAGTCCCCCACACGCTCCCCCACCCACTCCCACTTCTTGGCCCTGAAGTTCCCCTGTACTGAGGCATATAAAGTTTGCATGACCAATGGGCCTCTCTTTCCACTGATGGCTGACTAGGCCATCTTCTGATTCATATGCAGCTAGAGGCATGAGCTCGGGGGGGGGGGGTTGTATTGGTTAGTTCATATTGTTGTTCCACCTATAGGGTTGCAGATCCCTTCAGCTCCTTGGGTACTTTCTCTAGCTCCTCCATTGGGGGCCCTGTGATCCATCCAATAGCTGACTGTGAGCATCCACTTCTGTGTTTGCCAGGCCCCGGCATAGTCTCACAAGAGACAGCCATATCTAGGTCCTTTCAGCAAAATCTTTCTAGTGTATGCAATGGTGTCAGCGATTGGAAGCTGATTATGGAATGGATCCCCGGATATGGCAGTCTCTAGATGGACCATTCTTTCATCTTAGCTCCATACTTTGTCTCTGTAACTCCTTCCATGGGTGTTTTCTTCCCAGTTCTAAGAAGGGGCAAAGTGTCCACACTTTGGTCTACATTCTTCTTGAGTTTCATGCAATTTCTGGGCTAATATCCACTTATCAGTGAGTACATATTGTGCAAGTTCTTTTGTGGTTGGGTTACCTCACTCAGGATGATGCCCTCCAGGTCCATCCATTTGCCTAGGAATTTCATAAATTCATTCTTTTTAATAGCTGAGTAGTACTCCATTGTGTAAATGTACCACATTTTCTGTATCCATTCCTCTGTTGTGGGGCATCTGGGTTCTTTCCAGCTTCTGGCTATTATAAATAAGGCTGCTATGAACATAGTGGAGCATGTGTCCTTCTTACCGGTTGGAACATCTTCTGGATATATGCCCAGGAGAAGTATTGCGGGATCCTCCGGTAGTACTATGTCCAATTTTTTCAGGAACCGCCAGACTGATTTCCAGAGCGGTTGTACAAGCTTGCAATCCCACCAACAATGGAGGAGTGTTCCTCTTTCTCCACATCCTCGCCAGCATCTGCTGTCACCTGAATTTTTGATCTTAGCCATTCTGACTGGTGTGAGGTGGAATCTCAGGGTTGTTTTGATTTGCATTTCCCTGATGATTAAGGATGTTGAACACTTTTTCAGGTGCTTCTCAGCCATTCGGTATTCTTCAGGTGAGAATTCTTTGTTTAGCTCTGAGCCCCATTTTTTAATGGGGTTATTTGATTTTCTGGAGTCCACCTTCTTGATTCTTTATATATATTGTGGGTTTAGGGGAAAAATTCCTGAGTAAGACAGATCTACCATTTATATTTACTCAAAGGTGGATAATGTTTGGCCCATGTTTCAGGCAATCAGCCAACTGGTGAGAGCCTCTTCCCATCTCTGAGCTATTAAGTGCAAGGAGTCTGTACAGGGAGCTCATATTGATAAATTTGGTGATGTGCCTAAGTTTGTCTTCTTTCTGGTTATTCCGTGACCATGATGACTATGTACAAACATGTCACCTGGATCTCTGTCTGAATAGAATGAAAAATCTAAGTAGTTATTGATCTAGAGGAAAAGAGGGAAGGTAAAGTGTGGCTGCTGGAGTTCAGGGGTACTGCCTCAAAGAAGGCCACCATAGTGTCTTTATGAAACCCAGGGTTAATCCATTTAGAGGTAAGGGGGAGATGCTACTTTTACTAGAGCGAGAGTTATATCATCCACCAACAAAGAACACAATCACAGGTAAGGAGCCCAGTGTCCCCAGGCTCATAAATGTCACTGTTATACTCTCAGAGTTCTACTGCTTTAGTCATTATTCACATTTTCACAGAAAGATAAGAGTTCAACTTACACTGTGCTCCAGCCAATTTCAGGATGATATTGTGGATTTGAGTTTTCAGCAATCTCCATATAAAAAGAAGAGGAGGTCTCTACAAATGAAGAGAAGAGGCTTTCAAAATGCATAACACTTGAGCTCAGAGTATAAGCCTTGAATTCACTCATGTCTTTTTCTGGTTTGTGCAGTGACATTTTGAAACAAACCAGTAATATTTGTGTTTTTATAAGTTTGATGAAAGGAATGGGAAGTATAAAATCCAGCCACTGAGACCCTCTTTATTTTAAAGCTGTTTGGTGAGGAATACCTAATGGGAATCCCTGGCCTGTGGCTAGCTCATACCATGAACTATAGGTACTCTCTTCACTATTGGAAATGGAGTAATTAACACTTTAGAAATATAGTCAGATCAGAGAGACAATTCTAGAAACCCAAATAAGTATTCAGAAGTTTTATCCCTAAAATTCTAGTTCTCTAGAACTCTACTCAATATACAAATATATTACCCAGAGTTTTCGGGAAGTAGGAGCTTGTATACAGTGTATTAGTATCTGTCTACATCAAAGCTTGTACAGTGTATCTTTGTCTGTTGTCTACATCTACATATGTTATAGGTGAGATAGAGATAGACGATAGACAATAGAAAATAGGTTAATAGGTGCTAAATGATAGCAATATATAATAAATGATAGATACATTACAGATAGGTGATAGATAGATAGATAGATAGATAGATAGATAGATAGATAGATAGATGAGAGTGACAGTAACTTTTAATTGCCAACACTTAACACAGTCTAGAATCACCTGGAAAGGAAGCATCAATGAAGGATTAGTTATATTAGATAGACATTGGAGTATCTGTAGGGGATCATCTTAATCACATTAATCAAACTGGGAAGACCCACTCACTACTAGTGGCTCCATTCTCTAGGGAGGGGATACTGGCTTAAGCAAGAGTAGAGAAAGCAAGCTAAGCACTAGCATGAACACATTAACTTGTTGCTTTCTGCTCTTGACTACAGATAGAATAGGCCCAACTACTTCGAATACACTTTGACTTTCCTGGATGACTGTGTTTCAAGGTAAGCCCACCAGAGACCACCAGGGAGACACTCTTAAAGCCAAAAAGAAAGTCTTTATTGTCAGCCAATTGTTGCATGGGAAACTTTACCAAATCATGCAGATCTGAGCATTAAAGACCTTTGTCTTTTATGCACAAAAGCCACACCCTAGTTGTCACACTTCAGTTATCAAGAAGTAGAACTATAGAAGCCAGAAAGTGAAGTTAGTACATTTAGGGACATTCCTGGAACTATGGACTGGGTGTTTGACAGACTAGGTCTTTGTTCACATTTTGGTAGGTATTGAGGGCCTACACACTGGTTTTTAAGGTCAGACTGGTGCCTCTGACATGGCATGAGTTGTTCTGAGGTCCAGGGGTATGTTACAACAGACTGTAATCGGAACTTGCCAATCAAATAAGCCCTTTCTCCCTTAAGTTGCTTTTGTCAGACTGTTTTATCACAGGAAAAAAAAAAAAGATATGAAACTAAAAATAAATGGGCCAGCAGGTAAATGATATTGATGACTGTGGATAAATTGATTTCTTCTCGGGATTCCTCAAACAATTATGGAGTCAAGCATGTCTCAAGAGCTGCAGAGTGAGTCAGTAGAGATAGATGTAAATATAGGAATAGATCTAATAGCATAGGTCCCATCTGAAAGCCAGAAAGTCCCATCAAACCCCACAAAGAACTAACATTTTAGTCTAGTACTGAAGAGAATGGCAAAGCTACAATATAAGTTTAGAAGCCACAAGGCAGGAGGAATTCTGTTCTGTTGAGGGAATGGTAAGGCGTTTCTTCTATTCAGGCCTTTATCTAATTGGATGGCACTCACCCACACAAGCCAGGGAAATCTTCTATATCCAGTCTACTAACTCAAATGTTAAGATTCATCCAAACACCCTCACAGGCATACCAGAATGGTACGGAAGAAGTGTCTGAACCCTATGGCTAAGTTGAGTTAATACCTACCATTAGTCATCAGAAATCCCCTGAGTTTGGAATTTACTTTACAATTGTCCTAATCCAGATGTCTTACTTTTAAGATTCAGAAAGGGAATTTTAGCTAACATTAGATTTTCGTAAGACCAAACAATGAATTTCCTAAATACAAAGAAGAATGGAAAAAGACGAATATGGTTTTTCATGGCAAAAGTATTGACAATAACCACAAGGCAGAAACAAATAAATGTTTCAATGCAATGAAATATTATACAGCCCTATAAACAGAGAACTCATTCAAACCAGAATATATATGAATCTGGAATATTATGTTGAGTAAAAGAAGCCAAACTCCAAAGGTTACATACTGTATGAATTCATTCAGATGGAAGGTCCAGTATAAATAAGTACAAAGACAGAAAATAAATTAGTGGTTATCAGGGCTGTGGAAGATGGGAATAGCAGAAACCCATGATGAGTATAAGGTTTCCCTTGGAATAATGGGCCTGATTTTGGAAATAAATAGAAGTACAGGCTGAACAATGCACCAAACACTGCATATTTGCTCATTTTAAAATAGTTCATCTTATGTTTTCCCAATTCTCTCTCCTAAGTCATTTAGACAAGATTATCACAACCTGAACAAAGGCTGCCACTGGGTAAATCTGCATTTTTAGAACCTAAGAGTTTGGACCCTGTTTGCTGTTCATCTTATGCTTCACCACTCTATAAATTGCTGTAACAAAATTACTGTGTAAATTTCTTGTGAAAACTAGACAGTCCCTCAACATTCTGTTCAGAAAAACTGAGACAAAACCATCTCCCAGGAATTAATTAATGATCAATTGACAGTCTTCTCCCCAGAGTCTCACACACTGCCTCACACATATATCATTGATAAATATTGCCATGAACATTCCATAGTCCTTATTGTTGTGTTTTCATAACATTAGCAATGCTGCTCTATGCCCAGGCAGTCAGGTGATGGACTTGTAGACCAGGCTAAGTACTTTCTATTGTGAGGTATCCACCAGAGAAGGCTACTTGAACATAAGTTTAAGCCAATAGAAAGTTTTTGTAAGCCAGCTAGAAACTAGACTGCGAATTTGGGATCACCATGTAGCCCCAAGCCTTTCTCAAGGTAACGTTTTAAAGCACAAAAATCATGTCCCAGGTTGAGATGCTTCAGTTAAGTAGGACCATAGATGCCCAAAAGCGAGGTTAGTACTTTTAGTGACTTTCCCAAAACTACGGACTTTGATGGATCAGGTCTTTGGTTTTACTTTGCCAGGTAGTGCTGTCTACATGCTGAGTTTCATGCCCTGGATGCTATTTCCACCATGGCATCAGTTGTACTAAGGTCTTGGGGCCTGTCGCACTTTTCCCACTCACTATCTCTTTCCTCAGGATCCCAAAGACCCATAAGGAAGCCACAAACTTCAAATGATAGTGATGAAGTAGGAGTGACTGATGTTAGAAAAAAAAAAAAAGACATAAGGCCATTGGGCATAGGGGACAGACACTATCTTCAAGAAGATGCTCCCTTTACTCAACTGTCATCAGTAAGGGACATTCCAGTGCCTGCTCCCAAACCCCAGACCAGGAGTAGGCCAGATGGGTCACTCCTGCCCCAGAAAGGAAAGACAGAAGTCATCACTTCCAAGTCCATGTGCTCAAAGTGAGCAGAGACTGGAGGGGACAGTGGCACAAAAGATGGAGAGAGCATGCAGTCGGGGCCTTTTGTCTCGGTGAGCCAAGGCAAGCATTCTAGTGCTGGATCAAGGTTAGCATCGCCAGTCTACCCCACAGACATTAGGCTGCCTTTGTCTCCCTCCCAATAATACCCTCCCTCCCCCCTTTCCTTCCTCCCAATTATTCCTCTCACCCTCTTTCAACAACAGGCTAAAAGAGAATATTTGTCCATAGGAGATTATCCAGTCCCTGCTTTTATTAGCTATAATCCCCATCACCTATAACATACTCTAAAATCAGCAGAAAGGAGGCTCTTCAGTGCCCAAGAAGAAGGAAATGAAAACTCCATCAGGGGTTTGGGCTATGGGGTGAGTACAAAGTACTGAGGGTAGTGTTAATGGCAGGAGGAGACAAGAAGCCCAGGATAAAGTAGCAGTGAGACACAGGCATGGGAATGCCAGGTGAGGGTTGGATTTCTAAGCAAAGCAAAGATTCTGGGACTGGACACAGCCCTGAATGATTTTCCAGGTCAGCCTGTGGTTATCCAGGTGCATGCACTAACCCTGGTCTCATTGTGTTAATCAGCACACCTGTGCTGGTAACAGCTCTGGTGACATAAGCAGCAACTAAAATAGGCAACTTCTCACAATGCTATCTGCTTCCAGATTCTCCCACTCCAAACTCACCTTGCCTGGAAACTGATGTCTCTGTAATAAATGGCTGCATCTTATTGGCTCAATAGAATGTTACCTCTAGCTGCCGACACAATCATTTGCTCTACATTTTTCTACTCAATAGAAATCGGGTACAGAGGGAATTACTTAGAAGAGCAACTATAGTCAGGACAATCAGAAAAGGAAACCATGAGAAAAAAAATCATCAACTGGCACACTAGTTCAATAGGGACTATAAAATGGGAAGTCTCCTATGAAACCTGTTTCACAATGAAAGGACAGGAAAGTAATATGGGCTGAACTCTGCTCCTCCAAGTGTTGTAGCTGTGACCCCTCCCCCAAAGTGTTTGCAGGTGTGGCCTTTGGGGAAGTAATTAAAGTTAAATGGAATTATCAATGTGGGATCCTAATATAGCAATACCAGCTTGCTGGCTAGTTTTGTTAACTTAACACAACCTATAGTCATCTGAGTTGAGAGAACCTCAGTTGAGAAAATGCCTCAAATAAGATCCAGATGTAGGGCATTTTCTTAATTAGTGATTGATGTAGAGAACCCAACCCATGGTGGGTGATACTATCCCTGAGCTGGTGGTCCTGGGTTCTATAAGAAAACGGGATGAGCAAGTTATTATGAGCAAGTCAGTGAGCAGCACTCCTCCATGGCCTCTACATCAGCTCCTGGCTCCAGGTACCTGCCCTGTTTGAGTTCCTCTTCTGAGTATGTTTGATGATAAACTGTGCTATGGAAGCCAAATAAGCCCTTCCCTCCACAGCTGCTTCATGCATGATATTTTTGTCTCAGCAATAGAATCCCTAGGAAAATCAATGTTTATACAAGAAAGAAGAGACAACGGACATGTGTGGCCAGATGAAAAGCCACACAAGGACAGCAAAAACACAGGCTTCTACAAGCTGTTCTAGAAAGATACCTTGCTAGAAACTACTCTGGTGAAAAGGACATTGGGCTTTGCCCACCAGAACTGATAAAATTAAAATGAATTTATCTTGTTGCAAACACCAGGTCTGTAGTCTTTTACTGTAGCAATCTGAGCATCATAATGCCTAGAACTACCAGGAAGACAAGGGGGCCTGCTCTAGCATCCCAAAAGCAACTTAGGGAAAAAACAAAAGGCTTTATTTGACTCACATGTTCCAGTCCATCATCAAGGGAAGCCATGGCAGAAACGCCCAGCAGGAACTGAAGCAGAGACCGTGAAGGAGTGCTGCTTACTGGCTTGCTCCCAACTGTCGTCCAGGGTTCACCAAATTCATCCTTTGACACAAAGAATTGAGCAACGGGGGAAAACAAAAGAGCAGACTGTGGAGAAATGGTCAGTGACAGGTTTACCCCTTCAAAATGAGAGGCCTAAGGCTGAGATCCAATAGGCAGAAACTGGCTTGAGTATCCTATAGGGTAATGGGTCCTCCCATTTCTCCTATTGGTCTTGCTTAGAACATGGCCCCAGGCTCTCTCTCTCTCCATTTTGCCCCTCAATGTCTTCTTTGGAAAAAGAACAGCCATCTCTGAAAGGCTGTTTTCAATTTCCTTGTATACTTGTGTCTCTTTACTGTTTCATTCCACTCTGAGATCAACTCTGACTGCTGACATGGGAAGGGCATGGCCACTTTAGCTGCTTCATGCTAAGAAGGGGCAGGGTTGGTGAGTACACTATGGGGTACTAGTCCAAGAGAGATGAGACAGGCCCAGGGGCTGTGGTAAAATTCTGGCAGGTAGTGCATCTGGGGCTCCATCTGGAAATCAAAGGAGCTCCAGTAAGCAGAAACTGGCTTGAGTAACCTATAGGGCCAGTGGGTCCTCCCATTTCTCCTATTGGTCTTGCTAAGGATCTGCCCCCAGGCTCTCTCTTCATTTCTGCCTCTCCATGTCTTCTGCAGTAAAAGAAGCCACCATCTCAGGAAGGCTGCTTGAAGCAAAAAAAGGGATGATAGCAATATGTCTAAGGTTGGTCTCAAGAATGATGAGTCCTAGGCTGGAGAAATGGCTCAGCAGTTAAGGGCACTGACTGCTCTTCCAGAGGTCCTGAGTTCAATCTACAGCAACCACATGGTGGCCCACAACCATCTGTAATGGGGATCTGATGCCCTCTTCTGGTGCGTCTGAAGACAGTGACAGTGTGTCCACATACATAAAATAAATAAATACATCTTTAAAAAAAAAAAAAAAGACAGTGATGAGACCCAGTCAGCTATTGGGGTGACTAGAAAAAGTGTGAAGTCCCTAAGATAGGTTCTAGAGAAGGACGGAAAGAAGAAATTTAGCCATGATTTGATTTAAGGCTGAAATAAAGAGTGGGCCCCATCTCTCATATAAGTAAACACTGCAGTGTTGATTTGAGCCAAGGTCATAATATCCAGTATCTGAGCTACATTTTTCCAAACACTGAATTTGCTCTAAAAGCTACTCCTTATTGAAACCAAACAAACTCTAAGAAGTGCCAAAAGCTTCATTTACTGAGGTCACTGGGCACACACTATGTGATGGGCTCTGCTCTGTTCCAACCTCACTTGATCCCAGAAACCAAAGTTGAGACATTTCCAATGTCAGTAACTCACCCAAACTGACATATGCATAGAGGAGGCAGAAAGTTGCCACATCTTTAACCTATAGTGCAAATGCCCAAGGGTATGCTTGGAGTATCCCAGTAGACAAGATTTATCTGCCTCATTTTGGAACCCATCTAACTACCAATTAAGAAAGTCACCAATTGTCAATCACTTCCAGAAACTCTAAAGAAACAATGAGAATGGCATGATTTCTCACCCCAAGAGGGAAGAACTAGGGTACCATTACAATCACTATCAGCCCTAATACTAGTTTTGCATCCCCATGAGACCATCACAGCTAGGTCTACCAGGCCATTATCAGCCACAGCTGACAGGCAGGGTTGGGTACCCTGACTCACAGGTTTGCCTCTGGAACTCATTACATTCTTATCTTGCCCCATGATGAGCAGATAAGGGCCTTTTGTGGGAACAACTCATGGCTATATAAAAGTCACATCTGTGACTCGGCCTGAGTCTAGTATTATCCAGAAGGTTACATTCAGCTCATGGGTCCTTTTAGACTCAGTCCACGAGGTTTTGGACACATGCTGGACCTGCATTCAGGCTGCTGCTTTACAATTGTGTTGATCATTTTTCAACAGGAACTGGTGATTCCTATTTTCCCTCCCTGTTACAACTCATTAAACAACCATGAGGCCAAGGATTCAAGGTTGCAACAAAAACCTGTAATGTAGAAAGCAGTCACCAAGTGGATGAATCCTCAATGAAGGGAGGTCTGAAAGCCATTTCTGGTCAGGTAGCGGGTATAACAATATTCTCTGCTCTCTGGAGATGCCCTGGCTATAGCAATCAGACCAGGGGCAGACAAACAACATCATGAAAGAGGAAACCAGATGCTATATACCCACTCTTAAATATGGGAAGCCAGAACATACAATCATTACCCCAGGTTCTCAGAGTGGCTTCTGCTCTACCTAATAAGCCCACCTGATGCTTGTGGGGCCCTCCCTAGTGGTGCTTTATTTGTTGACAGCATTTGGCATAAATTGTGACCTGTTTGGAAAACATAGGAACCTGCAGTGGCCTCTTAAACTTCACCTAGGAAGAAGCTGATCCATCTAGCTCTCAACCCAAGCTGGGATCTACTTCCTACCATGAGGACTTTCTGCCCTGTTAGTTTACAAATTATTTTCCACTAGAGCCTACTTGTTTCATAAAACAATAACTATCAGTTGTCCCTTTAAGGCCCATGCATTGAAGAGATCCTAACAAGTCAGGGATCAACACAGGAGAAGGGAGCCTTTGTTGATGAAGACCCAACTGTAAGACAAAAGAAGATTTATTGGACCATCTTCCAGATCTTCTTTGTCTCCATTTACAAAGTGTCCTCGGAGCTCTAACCACAAGCATGACTACCTGAGCCCTCCCATTCCTCATTAGTGAGCATAAAAGGCAAGGGAAGGGGAATTACTTGCTCCCATGGATATAAATCTTTATTCCTAACCTTATTCATAATCTACCATTCATAAAAACTTCCAGAGTAAATGTTCCCATTGGCCCCTTTCTCTCAAATCTATAGTCTGCAACTAAGCATGATCTACACTCAGGGTGAATGATTTACCACATGTATCTATAATCTAGAGAATATGGGATTCTTTTTTTTTTTTCCATAGCCTCCCTAGATCACAGCAACTGGAGAGTGAAACCAAGAGAGGGAGTGTCCATGGCAGGGTGGGACAGAAACAAATGCAGTCAGCAATGAGGAAAGACTAGAGGATATGTTGTATGTGCCAGCTTACAGGAGACACAATTTTCTCCTACCTTACTTGTAGCACCTCCATTTGAGTCTTAGGTACTCCCCACCTTGAACCGAAAGCAAGCACAGCAACTGGGTTTCTCTAGGTTTTGCCTTGGTGATAGAATGGCTTAAGAAACAGAGAAAGCTGCTCAAGTCCCTGACTTGCTATTTGTCCCTCAAGGACCTGGGTAAGGAAGCCGTCTGGCAGAGCAGTGACCTCTTCCCGTTAACTTTTCTTCCCATGAACTGTATCTAGTCAGAGTCTACCTTCTCCCACCTTCCCTCCTAGGAAGACTGTTAGTTCCTTGGGGTTCTATTTGTCCTGTCTCTTGGCTTAGGGGCTATAGGACCGTGAAAGGCAGCCTGGTTCCTGGTTGAGCTAAAGCTAGAATTCCCAGTGACCCTAAAAGGACAGAAGCCATTTTGTCCCACTCCCAGGGAACCAGGCTCCTGGCATGAGGCTGCAGCCCTCCATAGATTTGTGGCCAGAGTCACATAAGGGAAACACCCCAGTCCCCTCCCCAGGTAGAGGACATGACCTGTGGTCACATAGCCTCAAGACAGATCTCCATTTTAACGAGGTACCTAATGGCCTGGCTTAGCCAATAAACTTCCCTTCCCAGACACTCCTCCCTGCAAAAGGTATTTAACCTCAGGCCTGCCCTGAGAAGTGGGGCATGGTTTTACTCATCCACTTTCCACCATGACAATAAAGGCCTTAAAGCCGTGGACTGCCTCTTTTCACCAGGATCTGCCATGGGGAGCTGTGGAGGCCTTTGCCTATAAAGCTGCTGCCAACCTGCTGCCTCCGACTCCATCCTCAGCTCTTCCGTGGCTCCCAGTGGCTTCTGGGTGTGAGAGCCTGAGAACCAGACAGCCCAGGCCTCTTTGCAGGCCCCGGGGAACCCCCAGCCATCTCATCTCCGGCTGTCCCTGAGACCTCAGACTGCACTTCCCCACCCCTGGAGCAGTGTTTCTCGACTTCCCTATGGCCAGGCGATAGCATGGGATAAGCGAGGTCAAAACTTCCGAGTCCTGCCTTCCTGAGTGGCCTGAGCCCTATGTCGGAGCAGATGCGAACCCCACTAACCCTACAAGGGGCAACAGCGGAAGCCTCTGTCTTGCTTCTCAAGAGAGCAATCTCCTTCCAGCCATAAAAGCTATAAGTCTATACTCCATGATTAGACCCTGAGCCCACACTCTCCCTACTGATGGAGTAGAGGTGACTGGAATTCCCACTGTGCTGGTTCTCCTTCTTTGGACAGGGCCCTTGGAATACTGGACAAACCATGGCTATTTCTGAATATTTTTCTGATTTTTTTTTTGTTTTTTACTCAGAATATATGACCTTCTCAAGTTCTTTGTGAGTGACCCTCAAAAAATATAACAGAGGTGCTGATAGGTGTTTAGTGATTTAATGAGCAAAAAGAATTAAAGAGACAAGAAAGGCAGAAGACCCTCAGAGAAAGGATGGAAGAGGCCTGTGGCTCGAGCCTGTTAAAAAGAAACTGGCTTGGGTATATTTTTAGAACCTCTGGGCCCTCCTCTTTCCATTACTGGTCCTGTTTAGGTACCCACCCCCATGCCTCCCCACAGTTTCTCCTGCAATATTTTCTAGGAACAAGACACCAAGATCTCAGGGATCTTATTTTCTCTTTCCTTGTCCACCTGTGTCTCTCTAACTCTGCATCATCATGGCTTCCTCATCTACCTTTCTTATATAGCCAAGGGCTACCTGCCAAGGGATGGCATTGACAACAGGGATCTAGGCCCTCCTACATAAATTAGCAACTAAGAAAATATCCCTACAGACATACCCACAGGCCAATTCAATAGAGGCAATTCATCAATTGAGATTCCCTCTTCTCAGGTTTGTCAAGTTGACAATTGAAGCTCACTATTATGGAACCTACATTTCTATTTGGGTCACTAGACAGGAATCTAAGGTTTGTGCTTGCACGTTATCTAGATCAGGAAATACATTGACCATCAATAACACTGAGGAAATCATGGAGTTGGTAGAATCTTTGGGTAAGCCACTGTGGCCTACTCCTTAAATGCCAGCAATTGGGAGACAGAGGCAGGTAGATCTCTGTGAGTTCAGGAACAACCTGGTCTACATATCAAATTCAAGACCAGCCAGAGCTTCGTTGTGAGACCTTGTCTCAAAAAGAAAAAAATAAAATCTTTGTGTAAAAGGAGCAGAGAACTAATTTGACTAGCTTTTAACTGAAGTGCATTTCTACCGTGGGGGAACTGATCCCTGGGTTTATCAGAGTCGAGAAACATCTACACAGAACAGACTATGAGCCTCACACACCCAATAGTGCCAATCACAATCCCATGTCTACAGGGTCCCCATTACAGACCACTGATACTATTTTATGAAAGTTGTATTTGGCTTTGCAGTTCAAAAGAGAACTTGCTCCCAGCACCTTTCTGTCACTCCTACCTCAAGCACCACCCTTCCATCCCACAAAATCTTCCAGATTCTTCAAATTAAAGTTTGACTCCTCAGAGAGGTAGATGGAGTAAGAAGATGTGAAATCAAGAATATGGAAGAAACCGGGCGGTGGTGGCGCACGCCTTTAATCCCAGCACTTGGGAGGCAGAGGCAGGTGGATTTCTGAGTTCGAGGCCAACCTGGTCTACAAAATGAACAGCCAGGGCTACACAGAGAAACCCTGTCTCGAAAAAACAAAAGAAAAAAAAAACAAAAACAAAAACAAAACAACAACAAAAAAAAAACAGAATATGGAAGGAAGGAAGACTGATCCAGACAGAAAAGAATGAAGAAAGCAGCCCCCCACCCCAGAAGGCTACAAACCAACTTTGTTTCTCTCCTAACTACACTCACCTTGTGCTTCCTAGATAGAATAAGTTTCAAGCAGAAATTACTTTAGTCAGAGCTCAATAGTTCCCAAAAAGCCAAGGAAACCGTCAGATTAGCATGAGACCAACTTGAATACAGGCGATTATCACACACACTCACTTGACTGATTCCTTTGAAAGGTTATGGTAATGTAGTTTAAAAGTTATAATGTAAATTATTCAGGATTTTCAGGTAAAATTGCCTCTTTGTCTCTGTTTAAAAGCTTTATTAAAGTCAGGGGCAATAAGCAATTAGAAGTTTCATTGCTTAAAGAACTTTCCTGACCCAAATGTTTCTCATTTAATTGAAATTTATAAATATTGAAAATTAACCGCCTCAAAGGTAATTTAAATAACTCACTTCCCTCTCTGATGCTGAAATTCTAACTTGCTAATTCCAACAATTTCTCATGAATCTAAATTAGCTTCTCTTTTTGCCGTAATAGAAAAACATAACTCCAAATTGTGTCTGCAGATTATTATTCAAGAGACAATGAATACAGAGGGGGAAAATTGGCTTTTGTCTCTTAACGCTATTTGGTGTCCACTGGGCCAGGAAAATTGAGAATAAATCCAAAAATATCTATCAAAAATATGGAGAAGAAAATGATCCACCTATGCTCTAGTTTCCCCTTTAGTCTCTCTGTCCAAAGACTGCTTCTTGCATCCTCTGTCTGAGCTGAACTATGCTTTATCAGGTGCTACTACCAGGCGCCATGTCTATTCATGTCAGTATCTGGGGGGCTGGGGCTAATTTGAAATGAGAAGGTGGAAGTCAAGATAGAAATGGGCACATGCATACCTGTCTATATTAATTCCTTTACTCGTTGCTGCAGCCAAATACCTTACAAAGGTGGTTTAAAGGGGAGGGCTTCAGGCTTAAAAAAGAATGCAGACCCTCATGAAAAGGGAGTCATCCACAGCACAAGATAGCTGGTGATGGTATACACACAGTCAGAAGTCACAGGAAGATGAATGCTCTGCTAAAATAAACACAGTTTCTTCTCTGAATGCAACAGTCCCAGGCCGTGGATGCTGCTGTTCACATCCAGGGACCGTCTTTACCACTCGGATTCTGAGAAAACACTCCCATTGACACACCCAGGAGTGTGTCTCCACAACAGTTCTAAATCCAGTCACATTAACAATGAAAATTAAGCATCTTTCAGAATCAGAGTCATGGAAGAGAGTTTTCCCAGCAACAAGCGCTGTCAGGCTAGAGCAGTAAGGGACCACAACTCTCAAGTCAACATTTCAGAATCTGAAGACCTCAGAGAAGAGATGTTGATACCTCAAAAAAGACAACAGCTTCTCCAAGGACTCAAACAACAATCCTTCGTAGAATGTCTTATGAGTTTCAAACTATGTTTAAGTGCATCTTATCAGTGAAATAGACAGGCAGGAAGATAGATAGGCAAGTAGGTAGAACACATTTCACTTTATTACTGATGCTTAAACTATGGCTTAGGGCTTTATTAGGAAAATAGAGTTAGAATAAATCTTTGACACAACTCTGCCACCAAATGGGCCAGTGGCCTCTTCTGTATCCATTCTGTCTCTTCCTTTTCCTCTTCTTTATTCAGAAACTCCTCCCTTCCGGACAAGCAGGTGTGGCCACCTTACTCCCAGGTACTGACAGCTTCCTGACCCTGTGTGCCAGCAATGCCTGCCCTTGACAGCATTGCTGGTTTTCTGCTCTCTAGTGAATCATTTTCACAAGCATCCATATGCTAAAGTGGCTGCCATCAAGTAAAAGCTGGCTACACCAGTACACTACTCCTTGTACTTCCAGCTTCTGGACTTTCCAAGGCTCAGCCTTAACTGGCTTCTCATCTGTTCCTACAGCCACATCCAGCCTCTGGATAAATAACATTCCTACACTAGTAGCTCCAAGATTCCTCTCTCACTGATGTACAATGGTGGACTGTCCTAGGCAGTCCTTGACACTGTGCCTCACTGGTGTGCCTCTCTGGAATGCCTGTTTTTGGGTTTGGTATCTCTAGGTCCATAATGGCCTTTGTTGCTATACCCTTTCATCTGGAGCCTAAGATCCCTCTCTCCTTTCACAGCCTCAGAGATGCAAACAACTAGAAGATTATTCGCTCTCACATGCTAGCTCTCATGCTCTATCTCTGCCTTAACTTCCTAAGTCACCTCTCCCATACCAAAGCCATGATGGTCTCTCTGGCTTCTCCAAGAGCTTAGGTGGAAATGGAGTACCATCTCAGATTCCCATTGTGCCATTTGAAGGCTATGTACTTCAAGTACTACCTTGAATAAGAGGTAGGTAGAGAGTTTGCTCTTAGATTATCTTCTCAATCACCTTCTCCAAACACTGTCTTGTATCTGTACACAAGACAAGTTTTTTTTAGAGTCCTGCATGATATATTTTAATTAAATAATTAACATTTTAATTATTCTCCTTTGCATTTAGAACATAATATTTTACTTAAAGACTGGGGTTTAAGACTTGATAGCATAGATTAAGCCTGTTCTATATTCTCTTGCAGTTACTATTTTTAAAACATATGGAAATAATACAGAAATAAACTATTTAGGAACTCTGAAATCAGGAAGGAGAGGCCAAACTCTCCATGGAGACCCTACAATCAAAGCCCCTATTCTGTCTCCCAAGCCTAATTCTGAATGGTTCACACTGTAAACAGCTGTGGATAGTAAACCCACATATTCATTGTCTTGTGCTCATGGCTCAAAACAGAGTCCAGCATAAAAAAATATAGTACAGAGAGGCAGAGCCCCAGCCCTAGCTAGGAAACCAGGAACAGTGATCATGTAAGAAATGTCAGACTGGAGAGAAGAAGAAAGATCTTCTGTGTCTATCTACAGAATCCTTGGTCAGCCTTGAGCTATGGATCCATGTAAAGAACATGAATTCACAGAGAAAATGCTTTGGGAGCAAACTACCAGGCAGAACACTGTCCAGACCTAACATGACCAACTGTGGCTTTTAGGGCTGCCCTGAAATAGCTTTGAAATGTTAGCTACATGATCATCTCATTAGATGCTGAGAAAGCATTTGACAAACTCCAACACCTATTCATGATAAAAGTCTTGGAAAGATCAGGAATTCAAGGCCCATACCCATAAAAGTAATATACAGCAAACCAGTAGCCAACATCAAACTAAATGGAGAGAAGCTGGAAACAATCCCACTAAAATCAGAGACAAGACAAGGCTGCCCATTTTCTCCCTACCTATTCAATATAGTACTCTAATTCCTAGCCGGAGCAATTAGCCAACAAAAGGAGGTCAAGGGGATAGAAATTGGAAAGGAAGAAGTCAAAATATCACTATTTGCCAATATGATAGTGAGCCTAAAATTCCACCAGAGAACTCTTAAACCTGATAAACAGCTTCAGTGAAGTAGCTGGATATAAAATTAACTCAAACAAATCAATGGCCTTTCTCTACACAAAGGATAAACAGGCTAAGAAAGAAATTAGGGGAAACAACACATTTCACAATAGTCACAAATAATATAAAATACCTTGGTGTGACTCTAAGTAAGGAAGTGAAAGATCAGTATGATAAGAACTTCAAGTCTCTGAAGAAAGAAATCAAAGAAGATCTCAGAGGATGGAAAGATCTCCCATGCTCATGGATTGGCAGGATCAAGATAGTCAAAATGTCTATCTTGCCGAAAGCAATCTACAGATTCAATGCAATCCCTATCAAGATTTCAACTAAATTCTTCAACAAATTAGAAAGGGCAATTTGCAAATTCATCTGGAATAACAAAAAGCCTAGGGTAGCAAAAATTCTTCTCAAGGATAAAAGAACTTCTGGTGGAACCACCATGCCTGACCTCAAGCTGTGCTACAGAGCAATTGTGATAAAAACTACATGGTTCTGGTACAGCGACAGACAGGTAGATCAATGGAATATAATTGAAGACCCAGAAATGAAACCAAACACCTATGGTCACTTGATCTTTGACAAGGGAGCTAAAACCATCCAGTGGAAAAAAGACAGCATTTTCAACAAATGGTGCTGGCATAACTGGTGTTTATCATGTAGAAGAATGCAAATTGATCCATTCTTATCTCCTTGTACTAAGCTCAAGTCTATGTGGATCAAGGAACTCCACATAAAACCAGAGACACTGAAACTTATAGAGGAGAAAGTGGGGAAAAGCCTCAAAGATATGTGCACAGGGGAAAAATTCCTAAACAGAACAGCAATAGCTTGTGCTGTAAGATTGAGAATTGACAAATGGGACCTCATAAAATTGCATAGCTTCTGTAAGGCAAAAGACACTGTCAATAAGACAAAAAGGCCACCAACAGATTGGGAAAGGATCTTTAATAATCCTAAATCAGATAAGGGAATAATATCCAATATATAAAAAGAACTCAAGAAGATGGACTCCAGAAAATCAAATAACCTTATTTTAAAAATGGGGTACAGGAAACTCTGTCTCGAAAAACCAAAATATATATGTGTATGGGGTACAGAGCTAAACAAAATATTTTCAACTGTGGAATGCCGAATGGCTGAGAAGCACCTGAAAAAATGTTCAACATCTTTAATCATCAGGGAAATGCAAATCAAAACAACCCTGAGATTCCACCTCACACCAGTCAGAATAGCTAAGATCAAAAGTTCAGGTGACAGCAGATGCTGGCGAGGATGTGGAGAAAGAGGGACACTCCTCCATTGCAAGCTGGTACAACCACTCTGGAAATCAGAAAGTTGAACATAGTACTACTGGAAGATCCAGCAATTCCTCTCCTGGGCATATACCCAGAAGATTTTCCAAATTGTAATAAGGACACATGCTCCATTATGTTCATAGCAGCCTTATTTATAATAGCCAGAAGCTGGAAAGAACCCAAATGTCCCTCAAGAGAGGAATGGATACAGAAAATGTGGTACATTTACACAATGGAGTACTACTCAGCAATTAAAAACAATGAATTCATGAAATTCTTAGGCAAATGGATGCATCTGAAGGATATCATTCTGAGTGAGGTAACCCAATCACAAAAGAACACACATGATATGCACTCACTGATAAACGGATATTAGCCCAGAAACTTAGAATACCCAAGATACAATTTGCAAAACACATGAAACTCAAGAAGAAAGAAGACCAAAGTGTGGATACTTTGTTCATTTTTAGAATGGGGAACAAAATACCCATGGAAGGAGTTACAGAAACAAAGTTCGGAGCTGAGAC
Source organism: Mus musculus (assembly GCF_000001635.26). Lineage (NCBI taxonomy): Eukaryota > Metazoa > Chordata > Mammalia > Rodentia > Muridae > Mus > Mus musculus. The sequence continues at coordinate 9,169,576 of NC_000077.6, read as the reverse complement.
AGAAGGAAGGACCATCCAGAGACTGTCCCACCCGGGGACCCATCGCATAAACAACCACCAAACCCAGACACTATTGCATATGCCAGCAAGATTTTGCTGACAGGACCCTGATATAGCTATCTCTTGTGAAGCTATGCCAGTGCCTGGAAAATGCAGAAGTGGATGTTCACAGTCATCTATTGGATGGAACACAGGGTCCCCAATGAAGGAGCTAGAGAAAGTACCTAAGGAGTTAAAGGGATCTGCAACCCTATAGGAAGAACAACAATATGAACTAACCAGTACCCCCCAGAGCTGTGTCTCTAGTTGCATATGTAGCAGAGGATGTCCTAGTAGGCCATCAATTGGAGGAGGGGCCCTTGGTCTTTCGAAGATTCTATGCCCCAGTACAGGGGAATGCCAAGGCCAGGAAGTGGGAGTGGGTGGGTTGGGAAGCAGGGGCGGGAGGGTATAGGTGATTTTCAGAGGAAACTAGGAAAGGGGATAGCATTTGAAATGTAAATGAAGAAAACATCTAATATATAAAAAGACTCTTGCAAAGAGTTTAGTGGGGCCCATAGTCTTATGTTATTTCGAAATATCTAAAATAGAATCCCATAAGTATACAACATCCATAGTTAAGAAAAGCGTTTTCTGAAGCTTTCATGGGGAAAGGTGAATAACTATAACAGTCCCCACAACAATTCAGATGTTGGCATCATTAGGGAAGTGCTGTCATGAAAATACAACCATGTTCCAGTAAGAAAGGGGAAAACTAATCAAGTAGTTTTTCCTGACAAAGAATTAGTGACCATTAAAAAAAAAAAAAAAGACCTAAGTTTGAAATTAAAAGCTGAAATAAAATATATATAAATTTGAATTTTCACCAGAGAAACAATCTCAGGGTGGATATGAGATAAAACTTTCAAACAAACTCAGAAGCTCAGGGAAAATACTGAAGAGGAAGCAAACTTTCACGGTGGTGATACTTGTGGTCTTAGCACTGGGAGGTAGAAAGGAGGATAACTGCAAGTTCACAGCCAGCCTGCTCTACATAGTGAGTTCCATGGCAACCAGAGTTCCACAGTGTAATGTAGTGATTTCAATGAGGATGGTCACTATAGTCTTACATATTTGAATTCTTGGTCCCCATTTGGTGAACTTTACCAAGGATTAAGAAGTATGGCCCTGTTGTAGGAGGTCTGTCAATGGGGTTGAGCTTTGAGATTTCAAAAGCCCTCAGGAGGTCCTGACTCTCCCTCTCTGCCTGCTCTCAGCTACTGCTCCAGCACCATTCCCACCTGCCTGCTGCCTTGCCCCATGCCATGATGATCATGAATCCACCATCTGAAACTGTAAACCAGCCTCCAGTTAAATGCTTTGTTTCATAAGTCGCCTTGGTCATGGTGTCTCTTTACAGCAATAGAACAAAGGGGGAGGAGGGAGGGAGAGAGAGAGCTGACATGAATAACAAAAGCAAAAAGATTGAAGACACGAGCTAAGCTCCTGAAACCTGTAATGGATGAGAAGGGGAGAAAATAAGGTGTTAGTGTAGAAAATATTGAGTGTCACAAGGTTGTAACATGGAAAATATCTGTGAACAAGAAACCTGTAATTTATCAAAATTAAAAACACTTACTCTCTGAAAGACCCTAAGGGAATGACATAACAGAACAAAGCCTGGGAGAACATATTTGCAAACTTGAGTCAGAACTCAGACTTTGAATGTATGAACAGTTTTCAAAACTCAAAATAGGAAAAACCACCCAGTTGGGGAAGTAGGCAAACATGTGAACAGAGATAAAAAGAAATAAATTCCTATGAGAGCAAATGAGAATGTACTCAGCACCAGCCCGGTTAAAGGAACGTTGCATAGATTGGTTATAATTGTGAGAGTTTATTTGGGCAAAGCAAAATCAAATGATGTCTCCAGACCCAGTACAGCTTCTGAAACCATCAACCACATAACCAGAGGCACCTACAGGAATAAAAATGAGTCCTAGGAAACAAATTGACTAAAGCCAAATTAATCTTAAGTGTTTACAACCCAACCAGTTACCTGCCGCAGGGCTTTCGCACTGTGAATTCCTTCCACTGTGGTTTGATATGTTAAACTCAGTGACTGTGGGAGCCCAGCCCAAGTACAAAGCCCCCTACAAAGTGTACCTAAAAAGCAGCCTTCAGGGAAACATAGATTAAAGTCAAAATCTGGTACAATTATACTGATCTTAGGATAACCACTAAAACCACCATTAAGGAAAATACCAAATTCTGGAAAAGATTCAAAGAAATTGTACCTCTCATTCCTGGTGAGCAAGGTGGCAAAACAGCTTCAGAAATTGATGTGTTCTTTAAAAACTGACCACATACTTTCCACAACATGCAGCTATCACAAACCCGCACATATTGTACAGAAATTAAAACTTGTTCACATGAAGTCCTGTATAAGATTTTTCAGTGGCTTTATTGGTAGTAATTCAAAAGTATAAGTAGTCAGCATGCCCTTCAGTAAGAAAACAGCTTAACATCCTATCTCATGTTCATAGCACAAAACACTACACAGCAATGAGAAGCATATTGCATGATCCCATTTGTCATCCTGAAAATGACAAAGTACAAAGACGGGGAGCATATAAATAGTTGAGTGGAAGTAGGGATGGAGAGGATCATACATGACTATATAGTGGCAGCATGCTGGAGGTCTTAGTGGTGGGATATCTCCACACTTTGATAACAGGACAAGCATCTAACTGCACACATGGTGAAGGGCTCAGCGTGAATATTGTGGTGATGTTTGCATTGGGAATGGCTACCTAGAAACCCTACATGGAGATTTCATAGGAATTGCTCCTTGCAACTTCGTGTGTGTGTGTGTGTGTGTGTGTGTGTATTTACTTAAAAAGAAATAAATCCAGAAAGAACATGTGCATGTACATCAAAACTATGAATTGCACCATATAAAACTCACAAATATAAGACTTGCTGGCTGAGTATCAGGGCTATTCTGTTCTGGTGTCTGAACATTGCATATGGGAATTCAGAAGAACCCAATCCCTACCTTAAAAAGCAAGACTCAGCTATTCTGTATATGTTACCTGGACTCTCTCCCATAGAACTAGCTTAGGGATCTTATGTGGCTTGTATTTACCAATAGACACAAGATGGAGTATCCCACTCTGGCTTCATTAAAGCTTTCTCTGGCTCTTAAGGCCTCTAATAAGCCTTTGGATGCAACTCCTCAACCAGCCATAGCAATTTACCAATACAAAGATGAGAACAACCCACAAAGAAAGGCAAAGTGGAAAGAACCACAGAGGAGTGAAATTGAATCCTTATCCAATTACACGCTGCTACTAGACACACCCTCCACCTGAATTCCTTGTAATGTGAGATATAAACTTGCTCATTATGAAGCCAAATGTCCTGGTCCATTTTCTTATAACAAAACATCTGAAGCTGGGAAAATTATAAAAACAGAGGGCTTTGTTTGGTTAGTTGGTTGCTTGCTTTTTACTAGTATTTTCTCAGCTCATGATGAGGACCGTCTCCTGCTGTACCACTGGGGTGAAGCAGCAAGGGAAGCCAGTACATACAAAGGAACACTGGGTGGCAGGGCAGAGAGAATCCAGCTCACAATATAATAACCCACTTTTACAGTAGCCAGTCATTCCTCTGAGAATGCACTCATTAGAAATACCACCACCCAAGCCCTTCTCACTTTGAAGAGAGCCTCAGCATGAATTTGGCAATAGTAAATTATATTCCCAGGGCAGCACCCATCAACAGTGAGGGGCAGCAATCCTGAGTCAGGGTAGGAACCCCTTTGTGATCCAGGAACTAGCTGAACTGAATTCATCCCTTGTATTGATGTGACCAGATAGATGCCTGATACACTATGTTATTGAGGAAGGGTTCATTTCAGCTTACAGTTGAACAGGATTCAGTCCACCATGGAGAGGAAGGCCTGGCTGGCTGCAGAAGCCATGACATTTGAGGTGGCTGCTCCCATTGCATCTTCCCACAGTCAGAAAGTTGGGGCTTAGGGAGATGGGATGGATGTGGACCCTCTATGCTTTCTCTTTTTCTTTCCTCCTTAGTTCAGGATCCCAGCACATGGATTGGTACCACCCAGGTTCAGAGTATGTCTTCCCCCCTCCGTGAGGCTTCCTAGGGAATGTTTTCACAGATATACCCAGAGGTTTCTGTAACCCACACAGACTTTCTACTTCTTTCAAAACATCAGAGCCTGAGGCTTTGATGTCTTAATAAGTTCTTGGGTGATGTTCATGTTTCTATTTCAGAAACCTCTGGCTGGAGTTAACTAGACTAGCCTGATCCTTAAATGAGTTTGTGCTCCTGCAGGGCACTGTTCTGCTGGTGAGAAACACACATGAATGACATGTGAGTCAAGCAACCGGACTCCAAAGGCAAAATTATCATAGAACCATGGTGTTGGAGGAAATACTTTTCTGCAAGGACCGTGTCCTCTTATCATTGGACAAAGGATTCCAAAGGAAGAAAATTTTTACCAAGCAAGACATGCAGAGTAGGATTGCTTGGGGATTAGAAAGAATAGATGTCATCTGGGTGCCAGCAAGTAGAACTGTCTTTTGCTAGGTCCTGACTGACTGAGGGGACACAGGCAACTATGGAAAGGAAATCATGCTGTGTAAGGCGACTGCTTCCTGGTCCCAGACACTGTGAGGCAAAATGGTGGGGAAATACAGGGCTGGGTGTCTAAACAGAGTCTAAAGGGGAAAGGGGGACCCAGGGAACAATAAAATATCAACCCTGAGTTTGTTCCCTAAACTTGAAGCCTTGAGGCCCCTCCCAAATGTGCAAAGCTGTGTGACTTTTGGTTTTTTATGTGTGGCTTATGTTTTATGTTTTTCCCAGACATTCAATTCTTTGTCTATCCCAGGGAACTAGCTCAGCAGACGAGAGGATGACCACCAGCACACTGTTACAATAGGACCACTGCTTCATCCATCTGCCACAAACAGATCCCCACATTAGGAGTACTGTATAAAAGATGCTCTTTTTGTAGACTCTGCAATAACAGCTGGGCGAGTTGAGCATCCATGGTGTGAGGCATTCTTGAAATCAGCTCATGTAGCTCCAGGAGACTGGAGACGCATCAGTGAAGTTTAGCATGGACAGCTATCATCAAGGTACTTTCCACAAACTGCTTTTCTTCTGCCTTCTTCTTCCATTCCTACAATGACCACAGAGAGCAGAAAGGGCAAGAAGACCTGTCTCATTTCATCAAACCTTGGAAAAACTGAGGCTCTGAGCTTACCAGCAGTGGGCAGAGACTCCTGGTGCACACACCTTCCCTCCCAGCCTGTCCATAGGGTGTTCCTGTCAACTCAGTGGTTCACAGAAGCTTGGTCAACTAAGAACTCTCAGGGCCACTGCCTTGATATCTGCAGATAGCTGAGAAAAAGGTAGACTCAACCATTAAGAACAAGTCACCTTGGAGAATACATGGAACACCTATGGAAAGCCAGGGCCAGGCAGACTAATCTCTAGCTTGAATTTCCAGGTGGCTTTCTGATCTTATGACACAGAAAGCTGATAACCATCTTTTGAAGTAAAACAACAGACTCAGTGCTGGATAAACAAGTGTCTTCATTTCCTGTTGTATCTTAAGGAAAGTGAAGCTTCTTTAAGGATGTATTTCCACTAAGGAGCTATGTCCACTGAGCCTCACAATTTGTTTAGTGACCCTCTTTTCCTCACATTTAAAGTACCCAGATTGCATTATTAACTGTGTTGAATGGAGGTGGTTGTTTTTGTTTGTTTGTGTATGTGTGCATGCATGTTTGTTTTGACACAGTCTCACTATGTAGCACAGGCTGACCTAGAATTCACCACATAGGCAGGCTGGCCTTGAACTCATGATCACCCTGACTTAGATAATGGAGTGCTGGGATTATAGACATGTGCCACCATACCTAGTCTACATTTTTAAGTGACATGTTTATTATATAAATTATATATTTTGTATTCTAGTGATAACACTTCTAACAATTTTTATTGGTGGATTTTCATTGAACATGGTGGTAGGTTTCATAAAGAGAATCTATTTCAAAATACTAAATATTTTGATGGTGTTGATCCAGCCACATACTCCCCATTTTCCCTCCTACATTTAAACCTTGCATATAAATGCTTTTCTGTGTCTGTATACAATCTAAGGTCCACAAATAAGAGAAACATCCAATATCTACCTTTCTGAGTCTGACTTGTTTCACATAACATGATTGATTCTTCTGCAAATTGCATAATACTGCTTTCCTTTATGATCAAATAAAACTCCATTGTGTACACACTTCATATTTCTTTATCCATTCATCTATTGACAGACATCTAGGCTGATTCCTTAACTAGACTTCTGTACTATATTTTGACTTAATGTATTATAAGAATGGATGGACTATCTGTTCATTTCATTGTCCATTTATCATTTGGAGTTTTGGCTTCTATATTTAGGATGTTTTAGTTTGAAATATATTCTAGTTATTAATCCTCTGGCTAGTGTATAGATAATAAGGATTTTTCTCCCATTCTGTGGCTCACTCTTCATACAACATGTTTTGTTTCCATTGGATGTGAAGGCAATTCTTTCCATTAGAAACTCCCTCTACTATTATAAACTGTTTGTAAGACTAAAAACTATTTCAGTTCTTACAGTCTTAAAACCTTAGAGGTATATCACAGTTTACTCATCTTCAATTTTCTAAAAAGTTGCAGACTCAAGTGTTGCAAGTGTATTATAGCGCAATACCAATTGTGGGGAAGAAAGAGAGAGTATGGGATGAGGGGAATCGGAGAGCGAGGTAAAGGAGAGAAGGAAAGAAGGCCATAAAGTGGGTGCTCTGAACCTCTCTGTAGACCTCACTCACAGGTGGGAGCCTGGGATCGAGGAGGCCCTCTGTGGAGGGAGTTCATACTTAGAACTTGTGAAAGTTATACTGGTATGTCTACCAGTTCTTTGGTGCTGTGTAGCATTCAGTGCATTTCAAATACATTACCCTATCTAATTCTGAAGACTGTAATGTGTGGTAGGCCACATGTTTATGATGTAGAGTTAAATTCTGAGGTTTGATGTAAAGCAAAGAGTATGACAAGAGATGCCAAAAACTACATCCTTCACCTCTATTAAATTCATGATAAAAGTTAGGTAGAAGCTTAGCATAATCGGCAGGAATTCACAAATTTTCAGATTACTTTCAAGAATATATGATTTTTTTGAAAATACTTAATGACCACTGACTCTGCCTGGGATACCTAGGCTTATTAAAATCATAAAACTATATAGTATTGTTACATAAGAAAATGGTATATGTGTGTGGTGTTGTTGTTTATCCCCAATTCTTTGTCAAGTAATTTAATATTTCCTTAATGTATGAGAGTTTTTTGTTGGTCACAACAGCCCCCTTCTAACATAAATTTGTAGTACTTTATGATCCAGGTTACCAGTGGTTAGCATGTTCATTCTGTCTTCTGGAAGGAAGAGTAGAGATGGAGTTCAAACATGTGGCTCCCATGCCTCTACATTGAACTCTAAACAGAAGCTTCAGAAAGCAGCCTAGTGGGCGAGCCTATCAATGTCATGTGAAGATGGTGTGCCCTGGCTGCTCCTATGCTTGGGATCTTTCAGGCTTTGTTCTGTTCATCTGTTCATCTGGATATTTTTTTGTATCCTTCATTAAAGAAATAATCCTGAAGAAAAATGCTTTGTGTACTGAGTTGTAGTGAATCTGGACCCAAGCAAGTTCTGGAAGCCCTGAGATGTGTAGTCAAACACAGAATTATAACTGGCCAGCTGACCCAATCTGAGATGACATCTCCCATAGGGCCTTGTGCCAAGCCAAGTACCCTCCACTTAGCTTGTAGGAGTGGATCAGTTACTTTTCTGGTAGCTGTGGCTGTGGAGGTTCTACCCCGACCTGCATAGCAGGAGTTGCCACATCAGTTATTTTTACTATCACAGCACTTGGTTGAATTTCCCCACCTGAGTTAACAGTTCTGCTTTTGGCCTGATCTCAATTTTGCCTTCCTTGAAGAGACACCTGTGCTGAGAAATGGAAACCTATGCCATTGGCTGCCGGCATGAGGTGATTAACGTCATCAGTCACGTCTAGGGGTTGGGGTTGTGGTTTTTACCATTAGAAGCCTGCTGCTTTGCAATAAAGTTGAGCCTTGAACTTTGTCTTGGCTCTATTCTTCTCTCATCCTAGTCCTTTAATTCCCAGACTTCCATTCAAGGTACATACATTGACTGGTGGTCACCAGTAGACTACATGTGATAAAATGTCTCACAAAAGCAACTGAAAGGAAAAGAGATCCGTTTTGGTTCACAGCTTAAGAGGATGTGTCCCATGGTGGAAGGGAAGGCCTGGTCGAGTTCATAGCAGCAGGGATTTTGTATCTGGGCAGAGAGGAAGAAGAAAGCATTGTATGCTGTCACTTCTTCTTCCCTTTGTCACTCAGTCCAGGACCCCATACTATGGAATGATCACACACACATACACACACACAGTAGGTCTTCCCTCCCAACCTCTCTGGCAATATCCTCACAGCCACCCCTTGAGGTATGTCTTCTGGATGATTCTAAATACACTGGAGTTGACAATGAAGATTAAAATTAGCCATCAAAGGACCAGACATTATCTTTAGGTACAGGGTTCCATAATCAAATCCAGCTATACAGAGTCAAGATGTCCATTGTGTCAAGCCTGTTAGAGCTCTTTATAGATGTAGGCCTACACTATTTCCTAAAATTAGGAAATTCAACCAATTTTAACAATAAAATTGTGGTGATCTCTTTTTCTAGCAATAACAAGTCTCTGTATATAGTTGTTGTGTTTCCATGGGGGTGGTACCTAATTCCTTCTCATATCTACACCCATGGCCCATGACTGATGTATATGCACTATATTAGCATCATAAGATGTGTTGTCAATGTGTAATTTTTCAATCAAAAGGCTTAAACCAAAAAGCAAAAAGAGAAATGTGAACATGGAGGTAGAGGTTAGAATTCTGTGGCCATAAGCTAGGGAATAACTGGGGGAGACTCAAAGGATTCTTCTCTGGAACCTTCTGAGCAGGAAACCCTGTTGATAATTGATTTGGGGTTCTGGACTCCAGATTTCTGATAGAAAAAAATCTCTATAGTTCTATGACATGAAAATAAATTAAATAAGTACAATTAACACTGTTTCATGTGTGGAATAAATGTGTATTAAGCAGTATATTCTTCTTCTTAATTATAATAGTAAGATGGCCATAGCCAGTTCAAAAAGAATTTATAAAGGCAGAGTACTTTTACAAGGTCGAGATTCTTGGGTTTACATATAAACTTGGCCATGTGCCATAGACCATAAATAGTGACCTTTCATTTTCGCTCTCCCACTGGGCAGAAAGTATTTGAGACACAACTGGAACATATCCTTAAGTTAACATGTAACTACGCTCTGTCAAGAACCTTAACCAAGAATAACAGAGTCAAACCAAGTACATTTCCCTCCATGGGTGTTTGTGTGGTCTCCTCCACATGACACTGAAAGGTTATGTCACCCACCTTTCTGCCTCATTTCCAAGAAGTTAATCATTTTTCCCCAAGAATATTTCAAATGAAAGGTTTTAGATAAAACAGTGTGGTTCTATCTGAGGCTCATTTCCTTGATTTCTATAATGTCTCTTATTTTACTTGTTTTTTGTTGTTGTTTTTTTTGTTTGTTTGTTTTCCTTTTGTTTTTGGGGGGTTTTTTGGGGTTTTTTTTTTTGTTTTTTTTTTTGTTTTTTTTTTTTAGAAAACTAAATGGTTATAGGGATTTCCTTCCTTCTTAGCGAATTCTGAAGTTGTAGGTAGAATTATTCCATATTTAAATAATAGTTCAGCAAATCTCCATGGAAGCCTATGATTCATTCCTTGGTTAGATAAAACATCTATAAGAGGACCAGTAAGACAGCTAGGTAGGTACAGGCTTGCCACGAAGCCTTGAGATCTGAGATTAGATCCCAAGGATCCACCCGATTGATAGAAGGGAAAAACACTTAGACAAAAGAAACATGTATCTTGGATGAATTGAAAACACAGCACCCAGATGACATAATTTATTAAATGAAAATCTTATTGCAAGGCACAGGACACTTCCCTATGTTTTCACGGTCAGGGATATTGCCTTTAGTAGAACTACAGATGTTTAGATATCCTATGCAAAGGGAAGTAATTTAAATCACAAGGAAAAATTAGATCTGGTTCCTTCTCCAGATGAATAGATGAGTCTCTTATAGTCACAAGGATAAGTCATGAGCATTTATTATAGTCCCAAGGTCCTGTAATAAACACAGAGTCATTAGGAGAGAAAGCAGGAGCTGGATTCATCCATCCAATCCACAAGTTGAAGCAAAGGGGAATGAGGAGTATAAAGTAACACATGTGCATTTCAGAGAAACTCATTATAGATCCACAGGTAAAACAGATAGCATTGCCAGAAAAAGATTTTCAGGTGACATAGGACTCAATTTTGTAGAATAAATTCTCCCTTGGTGCATAGGGCATTAACTTGGATCAAGGTGGGCATACCTCACCTCAGATGATATAGTGACTATCTCCTTTTGCCCTTTAGCTAGATAGTTGTTATCTTTCTGGTGACTTCAACTGTCTCCTTGCCCTCTGCCATTGTCCTTGATGGCCCAGGACCAGAGGAGCCAAAGAGGAGTCCATAATGCATTCTTCTCCCCAATCTTTTTCTGGAGAAGTAAAAACAGAGCATGTCAATGCATTCACTTTATTTCCTTCTGAAATCAAACCAAGGGTTTAAAATGTATGTGAGTCTCTTGCTGGAAATAATCCTATAACATAAAGAGAATCTAAAACAATGTTTAAAGAGTTATGAATTAAAGATAATAGATGAATCAAAACAGTTCCACCTGTAGGGCTGAGGAAAAGGAGGTATTAATAGATTGACGAATATCTGGACCATGAATCTCTCCTACACCATTAGATGAGCCATCAATAAAATAAGTATCTGCCTATAAAACGGGAGAAGGTTGGACAATTTTTGTAATCACAAATTCAGTTCATATGAGAAAATTCCATAGCTTATCAGCTGGATAATGATTTTTTCTATCCTTCCATAGTAATCTTTGAGTGAAGTTTGACAATCCACAGAGTTCTGTCATACACTTTTAAGCTGCTTGTTAGTTAAGTTATAATACAGCAAGAATCAAATCCATATAATTGTTGAAATCGGAGCCTCCCTGATTTATTAATTGAGCAAGAAGAATAAGATAAGCAGTTAAAATTTAATGGTCCTCATAGTAAAAATAAATCCACTCCAAAGGTTTATCCTCCTATGCTAAAATATTTGTAGGAAACAATTTAGTGGGAAAAACAGGTAAGTTTAAAAGCAGTGAGGGATCCACATGACACACAAATGACTCTTTTGGCCTAGATACAAACAGCTGCAGTTCTTATCTCTAGAGGTCATATGGGAGGACAGTCCAATACTGCCTCTACTTCTAGACTTAAATAGACTGGCTAGTGCATAATCAGTTGTAAACAAATTTCGTTTCCTTGCTGTGCCCTAGCTTGCTTCACAGACTACATAGTTAGTGTCTTCACAGGCTCTCCTAAACCCTCTTCAGAAAGTGGAATTAGTTCAAAATTAGGTTGATATCAAATTCCTTACCCCAAGCTTCAGAGCCTTTTCTGGCACTGGAGGATTCGATGTAAAGGAGGCTCCAGTAAGGGAGCTGAGGAAACCATTACCAGCATCCCCGCTCTCACTTTCAATTTTGCCTCAACAGGGAAAATTGCCTCTTTTGCCAATTTTAAGGTCTGATTATCCAATTGATTTTTATGCAAGAAATTAGTCATCTTTTCCTCACAATTAATATCCTCTTTGCCTTCCTTAAATATCTTTCTAACTGTCCAAAGTAATGCCCAAGTGACCCAAAATCGAATAATGATGTTTTTCCTCCATTGTTTATAAGCCTTTTCAATATTCATTCTGCCCCATTCCTCTTCATCTAAAGTTTCTTCTTCTGGAATCCAGAGATTATAATCATAAACAACTTGCAAGCAATCTAAGAGTTGTGATTTTGATACTTATTTGCCTTTCTTTAAAAAAAAAAAAAGAGCTTAACATAAGGCCAAGCATTCTCTGGATTCTGGACCATTCTCACCTCCTGTGAGACCCCACTCTCTTGTCTTATAGCTGATGTCATGTCCCTGATTCATGGCCCCACACTTGTTTGCCTTTCTAGATATGGTGGGGCCAGGAAAAATGAAGCCAATAAATGAGGCAGACTAAATTCTCATGCAGTGGCTAACTCTATTCAGAGTATCAGGCAGTTTATACTCTGAGGGTTAAGAAGAATCAGGAGTAGAATGTTTAATCTCAAGGACAAGCCACACATGGCTAAACCATACTTTTCCATAGAGCCATATAAACAAATAGCAATAACCAGTTCTATTGAATAATTGGAAGTAAACTCACTCCTAGCCTCTACACCTGGGAGGAGCACGAAAACACATTCCAAGAGCAAGTCTAAGTTTCTGAAGAAACTGAGGTCACAGGAGTCTTGTCTTGTTGTCCTAAAGTGTTCTAACAAGCACTCAGAATTCTCCTCACATAACTCCATTCCCAGACCATGTTCCGACACCTGGGAAATACCTACTCTTGTTTGTTTATTTATTTATTGCTAAATGTTCAGGCTGTCAACATCTGGGTTTCTACCCATATGTTAATGCTGTCCTCCACTTTGGTCAGAGAAGCTTCTTTTTGCAGTGAGTAGAGGTTAATACAGAGATTCAGAACTGGTCAATAGGTCTAGCATAAATAACAGTGAATGCTCTATTGTGGGTGAGTCATCTCTATCAGTGTTCTACCATCCAAAGCTCAGGGGCCTTCCTGGAACAGGCAGTAGAAGGAATGTAAGATATAACAGGAGAGAAGCCGTAAAAAGCTGACTTTCAGAAATGATGTGACTGATGCACACATCAGCCCACAGCAGCTGTAGTAGTTGTCTGCCCAAGACCTTCACAAGATGAAGGAAGTTAAAATCCCAGTGTGGAAGGGAAAGAGTGTCTCTAGGTACCAACCGTAGCTGAAGGTTAGTGAGGGACAGAGGGTCTCTCTCCTTTGGGGATGTGGCAGCTGACTGGTTGCTCAGTTGGGAGCCACGCACCAATGTGCATATAGGCAGCACTAACTGGACTTAGAGAAATATTAGTAACAATAAAATGGAACATGACTAGGAAGGGAGTTAATGGGATAAAGACACTAGGGTAAATTGGATGAAGGTAACGAAGGATGGATATTACCAATATACATTGTATGAATGTATACAACTTTCCAAGAATTTAAAAAGCTTATTGATGATCTTGTATCCCCGGTCCCTCAGAGACCAGTCTGCACAGGAGAGCATGCTGGCTGCAGAAGCAACAGAGCTTCTTGGACAGGGTCCCTTTGGGCCTTCATCTTCAGCCAGGAGGCAAAGCTGAGCTCCAGACCTCTGTGCACCTTCCCTGCAGAGAGTACTCTGACAACTGAGACTCAGGAGAGAGTTGCACTCCCAGGAATGCTGACAGAGGCTAACAGAATCACAGGAGGAACAAGCTTCAGCCAGAGACAACAACTAATGCCAGTGATAACCAGATAGTTAGTAAGAATCCTACTAACAGAATCCAAGACCGCTCACCATCATCAGAACCCAGCACTCCCACCTCAGCCAGTCCTGGATGCCCCGACACACCCAAAAAGCAAGATTTAGAGTTGAAAGCATATCTCATGATGCTGGTAGAGGATTTTAAGAAGGACATTAATAACTCACTTAAAGAAACACAGGAGAACACTGCTAAAACGGTAGAAGTCCTTAAAGAAGAAATGCAAAAATCCCTTAAAGAATTACAGGAAAACACAAACAGGTGATGGAATTGAACAAAACCATCCAAGATCTAAAATGGAAGTAGAAACAATAAAGAAAACCCAAAGGGAAACAACTCTGGAGATAAAAATCCTTGGATAGAAATCAGGAACCATAGATGTGAGCATCAACAACAGAATACAAGAGATGGAAGAGAGAATCTCAGGTGCAGAAGATTCCATAGAGAACATGGTCACAACAGTCAAAGAAAATGCAAAATGCACAAAGATCCTAACTCAAAACATCCAGGAAATCCAGGACACAATGATTCCTTTTTTTAAGGACTTCTACCTGCTTAGCAGTGTTTTCTTGTAATTCTTTAAGAGATTTTTGTGCTTCCTCTTTAAGGACTTCTACCTATTTAGCAGTGTTCTCCTGTATTTCTTTAAGTGAGTTATTAAAGTCCTTCTTAAAATCCTCTACCAGCATCATGAGATATAATTTTAACTCTGAATCTTGCTCTTTGGGTGTGTTGGGGGTATCCAGGACTCGTTGTGATAGGAGTGCTGGGTTCTGATGATGCTAAGTGGTCTTGATTTCTGTTAGAAAGATTCTTACATTTGCCTTTCACTACCTGGTAATCTCTGGCATTAGTTGTTCTAGCTGTCTCTGGCTGAAGTTTGTTCCTCCTGTGATTCTGTTAGCCTCTGTCAGCATTCCTGGGAGTCCAACTCTCCTGAGTCTCAGTTGTCAGAGTACTCTCTGCAGGGAAGGTGCACAGAGGTCTGGAGCTGAGATTTGCCTCCTGGCTGAAGATGAAGGCCCGAAGGGACCCTGTCCCAGAAGCTATGTCGCTTCTGCTGCCTGTGTGCTCTCCTGTGCAGACTGGACTCTTTGGGACCCAGGATACAAGATGGCCAAAACCAATTTTTTATTAGATATTTTCTTCATTTACATTTCAAATGCTATCCTGAAAGTACCCTATATCCTCCCCCTGCCCTGCTCCCCAACCCACCCACTCCCACTTCCTGACCCTGGCATTGCTCTGTACTGGGGCATAGAATCTTTGAAAAACCAAGGGCCTCTTCTCCCATTGATAGACGACTAGGCCATCCTCTGCTACATATGCAACTAGAAACACAGCTCTGGGGGATACTGGTTAGTTCACATTGTTGTTCCTCCTATAGGGTTGCAGATCCCTTTAGCTCCTTGGGTACTTTCTCTAGCTCCTTCACTGGGGACCCTGTGTTCCATCCAATAGATGACTGTGAACATCCACTTCTGCATTTCCCAGGCACTGGCATAGCTTCACAAGAGATAGCTATATCAGGGTCCTGTCAGCAAAATCTTGCTGGCATATGCAATAGTGTCTGGGTTTGGTGGTTGTTTATGGGATGGATCCCCAGGTGGGACAGTCTCTGGATAGTCCTTCCTTCTGTCTCAGCTCCGAACTTTGTTTCTGTAACTCCTTCCATGGGTATTTTGTTCCCCCATTCTAAGAAAGAACAAAGTATCCACACTTTGGTCTTCCTTCTTCTTGAGTTTCATGTGTTTTGTAAATTGTATCTTGGGTATTCTAAGTTTCTGGGCTAATATCCATTTATCAGTGAGTGCATATCATGTGTGTTCTTTTGTGATTGGGTTACTTCACTCAGGATGATATCCTCCAGATCCATTCATTTGCCTAAGAGTTTCATGAATTCATTGTCTTTAATTGCTGAGTAGTACTCCATTGTGTAAATGTACCACATTTTCTGTATCCATTCCTCTCTTGAGGGACATTTGGGTTCTTTCCAGCTTCTGGCTATTATAAATAAAAGACTGCCCTATTCTTATCAGGGGTCATAGTTCATAAGTTTTCTTTCATTTTCTCTTTTGATGCTATGTGTTGAGTCAGAGACTTGTGCATTCTAAGCACAAGGTGTACCAGTGAGCTGCATCATAAACTTATCATAAACCTCCTCATAGACCATAAACTTATCCTCTTCATTATGGCTATGACCTCTAGGAGAATGTAAAATAACGATCTATTACCCAGAATGCCACTCACAGCTCATAGCACCATACACATACCTAGAACACAGACACAGAACATGATCATATTTAGTCTTCCCATCTAATTGCTTGTGGATCGTGTGGAGTTGATTTGGGAGGACACACAGGAAGTTTTCTCATACTTCCATTGCTCTTTTGGTCTTGCACCACCTCACCCAGTTGCCAGAATCCTGGGTCCAAACTGCCCTGAATTGTACTATGACTGCCCATTCTACAGACTGTCATCAGAAAGGAGATTCCTGCAGCCATCCTTGACACTTGATAGCCATGAAATGGAGGTCAAAAAAGCCCAGCAACGCCACTACATCAAAAGTCACTGTAGAATTCAAACTGAAAAGAACTGTGCCTACCCTTTCTCAGTTCACTGCAGAGGGTGAGACCCTCCCTCATGGGTGGAGACCCTCCCCAGCCTGTCATTCTAGATCCTCTGACAACTTCTTAGGGGAAAGAATTTACTTTCTTTGAGTTCCTCAAGGGAAAATAAACCTTCAAGCAAATATTGTTCCCCTTGCTAATATGACTGATCATTGCAGGTGTCCATGAGAACATTAATAAGGCCATGGTTATGTTTTCTTAGCCAACGTCTCTCTAGTAAAAAAAGAAGAATTGAATGGATAACAGTGATCCACCATTGCTCATTCCTGTCATTCAAGTTTATACCCTGAACCAAAGGGAAAAAAAAAAAAAAGAGCCAGACAAAGGCTCTTTGCAATCCACGTACTCTTGGAATGTAATTTCCTCATCTTAAACACTGATGATTGGATATAGACTCTGGGACTGTCTTTGCTCTTCCCAGTTTTTGCATTAGACTAACCTGAAACATTTTTTTTAAGATCTCCTATAAATGACTTGAAATCCTTGCTCCAAGCCCTCACCAAGTTATTTGCTTATGACCGTTAATTAGGTTGCCTCTGTAGAGTTTAATTTCAATTCCAATTTCACAGATGAGGAGTTCTAACGAGGTCTAACCTGTTTGTTGGCCATTTTCAAAGCAGGGGTGATGGTCAGGGCTGCTTAGAAATGACCAATGACCAGCAGAGACTCCATGGTCTGATCCATTTTGCTTTTTTGTGGTCTACTTAAAGTATGAAGACAACTAAGGAGTAGTTCTGGAAAAAAGAACTCAGGAGAGCAATGTATTCACCACCTATGACAATTTTCTTAACACATATTTATTACGTGTGCATGTGGATGCCTGTCACCATGCAGGACAGTCAGCTGTGGGAATTGGTTCTTCAGTTTGAGCATGTAGATCCCAGGGATCAAATTCAGGTTATCAGGATTGGCAAGAAATCTCTTTACTCAGTAGGCAATCCTACTAATTTTCAAAGTTTTTTTTTAATTTTTAAAGTATTTTAATTAACTTTTTGAAATTTTTACACAATGCACTTTTATAATATTCACACCCCCTCCCTCTCCTCCCTTTCATCCTCCCACTAATTTCTCCCAAGTTCACCACCACCTCCTTATCCCCCAATTTTACACCCTGTCTTTTAGGGTCTTAATAACCAACCAAGCCCAATTTGTGCCTCCCATATACTCCTGTCCACAATATCATTCAGTGTAGCATGCCCAACCTACCAAGAGCCACACACTTAAAGAAAACTGATCCCCCCCTCCCCAAAAGCCATTGCCAGTATATAACAACTCAGTTAGAGTTGAGAACTCAGGAGTCCCTTCCCACTCCATACAGGGATGCTGACTGGATTGATCTTAGGCAGACAACCACAGCAGATGTGAATTCATGAGTATAGTGGTCCTGACTTGACAAGGGGACACTATTCCACGTCTCTCAAATCACTCTAATAATCTCTCTGTCCCCTCTTCTCAAATCACTCTAATAATCTCTCTGTCCCCTCTTCTGTGATAGTCACTGAGCTTTGGGGATGGATGTAATATAGATATCCCAGTTGACACTGCCTAGTATTCTCTGGTCTCTGACCAGTGTACAAAGAAATTTCTCTTACATGGCCTGAAAGCTGCACTGATTTATGGGTAGAGAGATCTGAACGTAGAGAGTAGTTAGTACTACTTCCATGTAGCAGAAAAATAGTAATAGGTTTACCCCTGTGGCCTGAAATCCCCAGGCATGAGTTCCTGGCCAGAAACACACCAGGCACGTGTTTTCTCCTAAGAAGCAGGCTTTGGATATAAGCCAATCTTTAAAGGAAAATACTTCCAGGGTTCTACAAGTTATAATCATAAAGAAGATTTGAAGAAACTATGCATTGATGTTTTGTTATCCATTATATTAATGTTACAAGAGCCAGCAAAGAGTCTATACAAAGATCACTATAAAACTCAAACCCTGGGATGGCTCTGTCTCTCTTCCTCAGTGCACTCCAGCTTGCTGTCTCTTACAGATGGAAGCTTTAGGGAGTCCTGGGAATCCTCAGTGGACACTATGTCAAACACGTCTTCATCAGGTAGGGAATCTGCAAAACTCCATGCACCTCACACATTTCTGAAATTGCTGTGTTCCTAGCATAAGCATGCAGATGTTACCTAAAGAAGAGAGAATGCCACTTCTTATTTGGCAGCGTCTCAAGGAATTCAACATATCACGTAAGCCTAACTAGTTAACAGCTCTCCTTTTGAGAAAGAGAAAATATATTTTCAGGGTTTCCCAGAGCCTCCTGGGAAATATCAGAGTTCATTCGAAGTTTAAAAAGAGAGAGAGAGAGACATTCAGAATTGGATATTTGGATGTTGAGATGTTGTGAACTTTAATTCCAATTGTCAATTTGGTAAGAGTTAGGTTCACCATGGGATAAACAAAACCTCTGTGTCTAGCAGGGCAGACTACAAATTACAGAAAGAAAATAAAAATAAATCTAGGAAGGAGCTGTGCCTTAGCTTTCCGGTGTGTGCATCTTCAACCTATCACTCCAGAGAGACTACAAAGATAATTCTCCTTTAATTGGGGAGTTGGGTGCTGCTTTCCAATGAGGCTCATACTCTGTGTTTTCCCAAGCCCAGACCTGAATAAACCATCTCCTCCAGGCTGGTGGCCGCGCAGGCGCGCTGTGCGGCTGGCGCGGGAGCCTGGCGGAGGGTCGCGATGCCGTAAGCCAACCAGCCAACAGTGCGGATCACGGAACTCACCGAAGAGAACGTCAAGTTCATTATCGAGAACACGGACCTGGCGGTGGCCAATTCCATTCGGAGGGTCTTCATCGCAGAGGTGCCCATAATAGCCATCGACTACGGGTTCAGATTGATGCCAACTCCTCGGTCCTTCATGATGAATTCATCGCGCACAGGCTTGGTTTAATCCCCCTCACTAGTGATGACATTGTGGACAAGCTGCAGTACTCCCGGGACTGCACATGTGAAGAGTTCTGCCCTGAGTGTTCTGTGGAGTTCACTCTCGATGTGAGGTGCAATGAAGACCAGACGCGCCATGTCACCTCCCGAGATCTCATCTCCAACAGCCCCCGGGTTATTCCGGTGACATCTCGGAACCGGGATAACGACCCTAATGACTATGTGAAGCAGGATGACATCCTTATTGTCAAGCTGAGGAAGGGGCAGGAGCTGAGACTTCGAGCCTATGCCAAGAAGGGCTTTGGCAAGGAACATACCCTACTGCGGGGGTAGCTTTTGAATACGATCCAGACAACGCACTTCGGCATACAGTGTATCCCAAGCCTGAGGAATGGCCCAAGAGTGAGTATTCCAATCTGGATGAGGATGAGTCGCAGGCTCCCTATGACCCCAACGGCAAGCCAGAGAGGTTTTACTACAATGTGGAGTCGTGTGGCTCACTGCGCCCTGAAACCATTGTCCTCTCAGCCCTGTCGGGGCTAAAGAAGAAGCTGAGTGATTTACAGACTCAGTTAAGCCATGAGATCCAGAGTGACGTGCTCACCATAAACTAGCCACGGCTCGCCTGCCTCCAAAGACTAGGTTCACGGTGGCTGGACTTCAGGCCTCGGGAGCCCTTGTAGTTTCTGGGCTATGCCCTGCACAGTCTGCCCCCTGGAAGGCCATCGGGGAGATGGCCAGGGTCCCACTGGTGTTAGACATGGCAGGTTTTATTAAGCGTTGAGCATCCCGGGCCCTACTGTAGTGGCTTTCAGGCAGCATGGGGGGAAACACACACCAGCACGGAAAAAAAGGAATATTTATTGATCAACAGTAGTTGTCTTTTTAAAAGTTTTTATTTTTGGCAATAAAGAGCACAACATAAAAAAAAAAAAAAAAAAAAAAAACCATCTCCTCCACCATTCTGTCTCCTGGTTTGTTTCTGTAGAGGCAGCTGTCAGTGAGATCTTCAGGCTCAGGTACCATGGACATGTGTGAGAAGGGGTTTTCTATATTTGGTTAATTGAGGTGGGAAGACCCCCTACAGTCACACTCTATGGGCTAGGGTCCAGAACTTCATAAAAGGGAGGAAGAGCTTGGTCTCAGCATTGGCTGCTTTCTGCTTCCTGACTGTGGACTCAATACAGGAAATGTTGAGTTGACAGAGGCTGTCTCTCTTGACTCAGGTGGGCTTTAGTGCAGGAATTAGAATACCAGATATTCGGGGTCACACAAAACTTCCACCAAGTCAGTGGCCCCTCTCTGCATTCTTGTTTCATGAATTCAAAAAATAGGATTTGTGGGCAATGGGAAGGAACATTTACAAAGGAGTTTTATTATAGACTCATGCTCATGAGCTTAATAGAAAGAAAGCAGAGATCCCCCATTATGGGGGAGGAACAAACCCTGGGAATGGGACACCATCAAACTGCTAGTGTAGGAACTTAAAGTAATATTTGTGTCAGACATTGGCATAAGGTGTGAGGCGGGAAATGAGCTGGTCATCAGCTGGCCCAAACATGATGCACTTCCTAACATCCTCACAGGCAGACTCTAGAAATGACTGCTCATTTAGAGGGAGAGATGGTCATAGAAATCAGGTTCCTTTTCTAGAGTTCCTTCTTTAAATGTTTATTTTATTTTTAATTATCTCTGTCTTGGGGTGCACATGAGAGTGAGTGCCCACAGAGACCAGAGGTATCAGATCCCCCGCCCCACCAGGGCTGAAGTTATATGTGGTTGTAAGCTGCCAGATGTGGGTACTAGAAACTCTTGTCTTCTGCAAGCATAAAAAGTGCTCTTAACCCCTAAGCCATCACTCGAGCCCAAAAGGCAAAGCTCTTTTCAGCTTCTAGACAAGGACAATATGTTGAGGTTGCTGACCAGCTTCCATCTCCCAATCTTATCTCAACATGAATCTGGTTACTCCTGCGGTGACTAACCTGGCAGGACTCCAGGCTGTATCCTTGAACTTCAAGTCAGAATAAAGCTTTCCTGTCTTGCATTGCTTCCTGTTGTGTGATGAGAAAAGTAACTAATATATATGTTATCCATAACAAGTAGGTCCTAACAATGTAATAGGGTTACATATAGTTGTGGGACAAAGGAAAGACAGAAGGTTACATAGATTAGATCAAAATCTAACTCTTCAGTATTGACCAGACTCCATTTTCTTGAGTAATTGAAGATGTGAGTATAAAAAATATTTATTTTGACAAAAGCTTTGTCTTCTTGGCAAGTTGCACAAAGGTTAAAACATGAAGGAGAATATTTTCACAATTCTTAATTAAAAAATAAACCAACAATATAAAAAAAAAAAACAAGTACAGATTGTGATAGTAGGGTTTGTGTCTTGGTTAGACTTCTGTTGCTAGCCAAAATGTCTGATATTGAGCAATTTATAAGGGAACTATGCTTATTTAGAGTCCTATGTTGTTTTGTCACATGATAGATGTCAGAGAGAAGTAGTCCTGTGATAAAGAAGTGAAGCATGTGACGATGGGTGTCTGGCTTTAGCCCAACCTGCTCTCCTGTAAATATTCCAACTGAAGAGTGTGAGACCCCACACCCTGATATGGCCCTCTCAGCAGGAATGAAGATGTTCTAAAGAGACAATTGTACCCCTCCTCTGGCAATCAAGTTAATGAAACACTGGACTCCCCAAGGAATTAAATGTTCCCAAGGAACCCTCACGCTAGGAGAAAGAAAAGCCTGGATCATAATGTTAGCAAGAAGAAGATCCTGTCTCCTACAAAGAGAACTTATAAAAAAAAATAAAAAAAACAAAGAGGGGAGACCCTCACTCAAGTCTCGGGATGACGCAACCCCACCACCACCACCACCAAGAACTCACAAAAGACTGTCCTTGCTGCAATTACAAGAGGTTTCTTGATAGGAACCAGCACACTGGGGCCGACTCGTATCCCATGCAGGGGTAGAGGAATTTGACCATGAGTAGCTGGGAAAGGGGGTATTTAAAGGAAAAATCATAACCCAAGGGAGGGCATTATTGGAAAATATCAGTGAAAAATCACAAGGGGGAACTAAAAATCACAAGAAGAAACTCTCTGCTTCTCAAGATTGTTCTCAAGATTTTAATCTAACTTTTGTGGTCAGCCAGGTCCTGAAACAAGGTCACTGAACAGGCTTGAGTAATTACCTGTTCTGTGGTCAGCCAGTTCTCAGAACAGGCTGCTTCAGGAACCAACTATTTTTCTTTCTTGGCTCCAACTTGGTCTAGGGGGTCAAACTTGAATTTTCTACCTTACACTTATACATTGCAGACAAGTTTTCAAAGGACTTTGGAGGAAGGAGTTGGGACCTACACCATGATGACAGACAAGATAGTTGAGCATACTTTGCCTTCTAGTTAAACTTTACCTTCATGTTAGGACCCAGGAGGATGAGAGGAGCTGAGGGAGGAGATCACTGGATCTCATTGTTCCTCTTTCCACTTGGCCACTGGGGTTCCTTTTTTTTGTTTCTTTCTTTGAGGTGCACAGGCAGTGCTGCACACCAGACGGGGAGGGGTGGAGTGGACCTGGGATCTCTTCCCTTGGAGTGTCTGGGCACTTTGGACAGGAGTAAATGTTGTAGGGAAGGAGGGCATCTTCTCCAAAGGTTTCTATATAGATCTTCAGTGTTACAGCTCTTTCAGACATTAATGAAACAACTCTATTAGACAATATTCAATGAAACAGCTCTATTAGATGATTGTAGCCGCCCACGGCCACATGAACTAGGTTCCTGAAGGGGAGCTGGGGCTATATGGAGATAAGATGGCAGGAGAAATAATGAGACCAAGACAAGATACTGATCAAGGCCCCAGAGTTTACTAAGAGTCTGAGCTTATAAAGGGGGAAGGCCCATCACCCGCCATGCAAGGCTCTTGATGCTTTGTCCCCATGGTGTCTGCACTTGGTCACCAGTTTGTTGCTTATCTCAGGAAGACAGGTTCAACCTCTCAGCAGGTAGGGTGTCTTGGAGAAGAGTACAAGTGGCAGAACAATAGACCTATCTAGGTCGGAAGACTCCACCCTAGGTAGTCTCATTCACAGTGGCAGAACAGGTCTGAGCCAGCCTGCTCAAGGCTCGGGGAGGCTACAGATGATATTCAATGAAACAGCTTACGCTCATATACTTTTCTCAGTGTGAACCAAGGACTATATGAACCTTGGAGAGTGGGAAGGAATTCTTCTTGAGGTGAAATTTCATTGGCTGAGGCTTAAGGTTCTGGGATACCTCATTTGCATAGAAAGGCATTCCAGGAAGTTGAACCTGTAATTTCACCAAGAACTATGTGGCATTCCTCAGGTAGAAGATTGAGAGTCAGGCTCCCCAGATCAGGTGGAAAAGAGGAAACCCCACTAAGAAAAGGAAGTCTTCCATTTTGTGCCAAGCTCAGGAAAGCTGTCCAGACATAGTAGACTATAATCTTAATAATGAGGTGCAGCAGGCCACAGTCAATAAATCTTTTTCTGCTCTGCACTAATGCATATTGATGACAAGTAGCTGAGCCTGACTTGTTAAAGTTGCTAGGCCATAGGCTCTGACCCTAATAACTCCAATTAACCTGGTTCCATGGGAAAGCATGAAATTTCCCTTAGCAACATAATCACCTGTTAACATGCCCACCTCTCAACACTGCCACAGTAGGCAGGCCAAATTCAGTGTGAGTCCCAGAGGGAAAGAGCAATAGCTAAGACACTGCATCTCATGTTGTTTTTAACATATAAGCAAACATATCTGCTCTTGAGCACCTGCTCAACTCTCTCTTTGTGCAAAACATCTGTCTTAGGATTGCATTTCTGTGAAACGAAACCATGTCCAAGGCAACTCTTATACGTGACAACGTTTAATTGGGGCTGGCCCACAGTTTCAGAGGTTTAATCCATTATCATCAAAGCAGGAAGCATGGCAACATCTAGGCAGGCATGGCACTGGAGAAGGAGCTGAGAGTTCTACATCTTAATTCAAAGGAAGCCAAGAGCAGACTGTCTCCCATGTGGCTAAAAGGAAGGGCTTAAAAGCTTACCCCATAGTGACACACTTCCTCCTACAGAGTCACACCCACTCCAGCAAGGCCACACCTCCTAATAGTGGCACTCCCAGGGCCAAGCATATTTAAACCACCATACCTTCTAACTCTCTAAAACTTTTTTGGTTTGGTTTGGTTTAGGTTTTAGTTTTGGTTTTTTGATATAGGGTTTTGCTGTATAGCCCTGGCTGTCCTGGAACTCACTCTGTAGACCAGGCTGGCCTCAAACTCAGAAATTTACCTGCCTCTGCCTCCCGAGTGCTGGATTAAAGGCGTGTGCCACCACACCTGGCAACATTTTTTTATATATTAACTAGGTTTGTTTTGGTTTCTGTGGTGGTTTGAATATGTTTGGCCCAGGGAGTGGTACTATTAGGAGGTGTGGCCTTGTTGGAGGAAGTGTGTCATTGTGGTGGTGGCTTTTGAGACCCTCCTTCTAGCTGCCTAAGGACAGTCTGCTCCTGACTTCCTTTGAATGAAGATGTAGAATTCTCAGTTCCTTCAGTGCCATGCCTGCCTGGACACTGCCATGCTCCCATTTTGATGATAATGGACTGAATCTCTAAGCCTATAAGCCAGCCCTAATTAAATGTTGTTCTTTATGAAAGTTGCCTTGGTGATGGTATCTGTTCACAGCAGTAAAACCCAAACTAAGACAATTTCCTATTCTTTTCTTGTTTCTCATTCTGGAATAGCCAGTCATTCTACTTTAGAACAAAACTATTTTCTTTTTCTGTAAACAACAATTTCACCATCTTTCTTTATTGAAACACATTTTCTTTGCATACTACTTTGCACACTACTTCATGCCTGTTACAACTTTTCATGCTTATTGGGAGACTCAAATGCATTTGGTTTCCCTATACCATACTAAAACAGAGTACCAAAGTGCTCAAAAATTTATTCTAAACTTGTATTTGGTAATCAATGCTAAGTAGTTTATCTCAGTTAACAGTAACCCAGATACTTAAGGAACACCTACTCCTCAGTTTAATACACTGGGAAGTTTCAAATTACAAAAAAAAAAAAAAAAATTAAGGAGGAAGTCACCTGGAAACTTGTCTTAAGCAGTTGCAAAATATAATTCTTTTTAAAGTTCACTTAAAATATTATAACATTCCTATTTATTTAATTTATTGACTTGACATTATGATTGAGTTGTTCCTTAATATCTCATGAGATATTAAGTAGAGCTATTATTCATCTTATGTAGACAGGTTGACACTGACATTTCAGGTGAGGAATGCCTGAAAAACATTACAAAAGTAAGGATACAAAACAGGTAAAAGTGGTTTGTTGAAATTCACTGAGTTACTCCACATTGTTACTCCACATGCCTTACCCTGAGAGAGTCCATTTACAATGGAACTTTTGACTCCATTTTGAGCAAAGAGGATAAGTTTTCTCATGGGTAAAATGACTGAACATAACAGACCAAGAAACAGTAGAACTCCCTCACATGGACCTATTATCTGATAACCAGTGTGTGTGTGTGTGTGTGTGTGTGTGTGTGTGTGTGTGTGTGTGTGTGTAGGACCACAGAACTCCTGACTGTCCCTAGAGCTTTAATTCACCTCATTCCCTTGCTGTTGGTGTGGTCTACCCATCCATTTATTCACCTGTTTAGGCCTGAACCCACCATTCCTGCTCTGAGCTGGTTGTGGGTTCATTATCTTATCAATAAAGATTCTACTTAACACTTCCCACTGATAAAAAATTTTAACTCTGATTTTGCCTCTTTAACTTTTGTATTTATTCTGTAAAGCACACATATATAGCAGACAGAATTTACTATGTGATCTGAGAAGCTGATATTAGTAGTTAAGATTGGAATAAAAAAAATCTGCCTTTGCCTCAGCCAGGTTACCAAAGGAAGCAGGATTTTCTGACACTTTACTGCAATTAAGAGTGCTGCAGAGATGACTCTGTGGTTAACAGCACTTGCTGCTCATGCAGAGCACCAGGGTTCCTGGCACCCATCTAGCAACTCACAGCCGCTTTTAACTCCAGTTCCATGGAATCCAATGCTCTTATCTGGTCTCTTTGGGCACTAGGGATGCACATGGTGCACATACATACATGTAACATTCAAACACATAAAATACAGATAATAAAATCTTCTTTTAACTGCTCGTGAGTTTATCATTATTCAATACATTCTGACTGTAGAAAGACACAAATCTGTCTGTTTCTAGCATAGCACATTCACCATGTGGTCCTTCCTTGGTTTTGGTTTGGTTTGGTTTGGTTTGGTTTGGTTTGGTTTGGTTGGTTGTTGGTGGTTGGTTGGTTGGTTGGTTGGTTGGTTGGCTGGCTGGTTGGTTGGTTGGTTGTTTTCCAAGTATCCTAGGCAGGCACAGAACTCACTGTACATCTGAGGAATTACTTTGCATTTCTGATCCTCCTGCTTCTAAAGCCCATATGCTGAAATTAGAGGTACACGCCACTATGTCGTTCATGTGGCATAATGGATCAAACCCAGAGCTTTATGCATGCTAGGCAAGCATAACACAAACTGAGTTATATCACAGAACCTGTTTTATTACTACGATGTTTGATGTGAATCAAGAAGTTTATTTTTACTGACATTGTATTCGTAGGTGGGATTTATAACTTAATAATCTTAAGCATCTAGTTGAGATACCATACCCTGTTTTGACCGTTACATCCAAGAAGAAGAGTGCTACTACATAAGACTATCTTTTTACCATAGTATTTTTACTTAATAATTATTTGGGAATTTCACATCATGCATCCCAATTGCCCTCACCTCCCAGTAATCCCATGTCCACCCCTCCCCTGTGACCCTCCCCCCACCAAAACAGAAAGAAAAGAAAAAAGAAAAAAACCAAGCAAGTCCATTTGTGTTCTCTACATACTCACTGAAGCATGTTCAAACTGCTAGTGGCCACCCCACCAAGGGACACTGAGTTTTTCTCTTCCTGAACCCTTGTCAGAAGCCATCAACTGTGGAACTGTAGAGACCTCCACCTCTCCATACTGCTCGTTTATTTGTTTGTTTTTAGCTCTCTTTGATGTCTTCCTCTCTTCATTTTTTTGGACAGGGGTGGAGTGTTGGAGGATGGAGGGAGGGTGGAGGGAGAGTCAGGGAGGGTGGAGGGAGGGTTGTCACAGAAGCCTTTTATGTTCCTCTTCTCAATTATGCATGCATTTGCTATCATTGATAACAATGCAAAAGCAGCTTCCTTGCCCTTCACAGTCAGTGGGAGCAGAGACCCTAGGCTCCTACATGGTTTCTGACAACAGCTCAGACCACAAACATTCACTTGGTCTCCAGCAGCAGCCAAGGATCACCACCTGGACTCCAGTGGCAGTACATGCTCCTCTGCCAAAGCATAGACCATTGCCCAGCATGACTTCCAGGAGAATCTAAACTATGGAGGTCTTTTGAAGAGGTCCAGTCCAGTAGATGGACTATTCTTAATCTCAAACATCTTGTCAATGTTCAGAGGCAGGGCGATCACACGGCTGGGCAGCTTGTTCAAGGGCTAAGTCTGCGCAAGTTCCAGACTGCAGCACACCATCCTACCGATCATGTGGGTAAGGACCTGCTTCTGTGTCAACTGGCTTCTCTCACACCCATCACAGCTATCATGTCTCCAATTCTGGAATGTACTCATCACTCTGCTCCTCCATCTTTCCTGCCTCTTCATCACACAAGGGCCCCATACAAGTCTGATGACTCTAGAAGCATTCCTGGCTTTATTTTATCAATGAGAGCACAGGTACACTAATATCAAAAAGTCTCCATCTATAAGCCAAGGTATCTAGAGGAAAGAGGCCATCTACAAGGCCAAGGGAGAACCAACACTGCAAGTACCTTGACCTTGAACTTGTAGCACCAGCACCATGAGACACCCCGCAGTGATATCACCCAGTGTGATGCTTTGATGAGTGCTCTGAGATACCTTATCCTTTAGGGGACCTAGCAGGAGACTCCAGGAGAAACAGGTATTTCCTCATGCCTCACTATCGTCTGGAATTGCCACCTACCACCTTACTATTTAGCATCATGAAGTGACAACCAGTGCCATGCATACCCTCATGTCTTCTGTCACCACCTCTTCTGATTGCCTCTTTCCCAACTGACATGGAACTCCCAGTTCCCCCTCTGGATACCTCTACCTCTCTCCAGTACTGGGTACCTCTCCCTAGCCATGCATCCTGTCCTTGTGAGAACAACACTTAACACAGGTATCCTCAGAAGTGTGACAACCCAGGATACACCAAAAAAGATGGCACTGTTCTGTTCCTGGCAAGCTGAATTGCAGGAACATGGAGATCTGGCCTGGCAATTGTCTGAGGAGCACAGACCCAGGAAGACAACAGGAGTTAGGATGGGTTCCAGAAAACAGAGACATCTAACTCAGTTCTCTGATAACAAACTAGATCTTTACCACAAGCCCTCATAAGTACCATCCCCTACCTGAACCCTCCCTGCAGTTCAGGGTCCATCTGTAGGAAATCCTAGGGAAGAAGAGATGGATTGGGGTAAAAAACTTGTACCTGTTCCTCCCATGGCTGTCACAGGATACCAGAGACCCTGGGTCCTCCTATGGCTACCATAAGATACCACAAGAGACCCAGGGTACCTCAGAAAGAGTCCTGTGCTAACTGCATGAACCTATCCCAACATCCAACTCTGTACCCACCAAAGCCCGTGACAGTCCTCGTATTTATAAATAACCATTTCTGAGCACACAACCACTGTCTGCATCTGAGCCACTATGACTTTCATACAAGGACTCAGCCAACCTTACAATGCCCATGTCCTGACTCCACAAACATGGCAAAGCCTTGAGTTTGCTCCCTGTGGTCTCCCATAACTGACTGCTCCTCCAGTTCAACCAGCACCAGCCAGGATGCTCCTAATGAGTACAGTCAAGTCTCCAACACCTATTTGGGAGGTGAGGCACTTGCTTCCAGGCAGTGGGTGACTTGTCCCCACATAAGCTTTTCAGAAGCATCAGTGTCTTAGTCAAGGTCACTATTGCTGTGAATTTGACTAAGATGCAAGGTGTAAGAAACACTGTGACCGAGGCAAATCTTATAAAGGCAAACATTTAATTGGGCTGGCTTTCAGTTCAGAGGTTTAGTCCATTGTTGTTATGGTGAGAATGCTGGCAGCCTGCAGGCTGACATGGTGCTTAAGACAGAGTTAAGAGTTCTACATCGTGATTCAAAGGCAGCAGTAGGAGACTGTGAGTCACACTGGATGTAACTTGAGCATATGAGACCTCAAAGCCTGCCTTCTCAGTGACACATTTTCTCCAACAAGGCCACACCTCCTAATGGTGCCACTCCCTATGGGCCAAGTTCTTAAACACATTGATTCTATAGGCGCCATTCCCATTCAAACCACCACAGGAAAGGGGAGGATTTTTTGACTTGCATTTCCACGTTGTAGTCGCTTATTGAAGGAAGTCATGATAGGAACTCAAATAGGGCAGGAACCTAGAAGCAGAAATTGATGCAGAGGCCATGGAGGAATGCTGCTTACTGGCTTGCTCAGCCTGCTTTCTTACAGAACCCAGGACTACCAGCTTAATGATGGCACCATCTATGAAAGCCCTTCCCCATCAATCACTAATCTTAAAAATGCCCTACAGGCTTGCTTACACCCCCATCTTATATAGGTATTTTATTGAGACTTTTGTTGGTTCAAGTTGACATAAAAACTTCCAGCACAAACAGATGGAGTCCAGTCTTTTTATTTCAGACAGGAAAGTCACGCTCCACACTCCACTTCCATCTAACTTGAGAGTTCTCAAGGGGATGTAGACCAGTCACCTCACAGGGAGATATTGAAGTTTACATTATTGGTGAGTTATATGCATGTGTGTACAAAACCCAGAGTCTCAAACATGCTCTATAGTATAGTAGCTCTATAGAGTATAGTAAAATACTCTATCACTGAGCAATACCTCAAGCCCCAAAGTTTTCACTGGTCTTAGCTCTTGTCACTGGATAAATGAGAGCAGAATTCCATGTTTGCAGCATCCGCCCCTGGATATCTTTGAGTTCTCACTCAGACAGTGGTGCAAAAAGGGCTCTGGCTGATAGCTCGGTTAGTGTGCATCTCATGTAGCTTTGCTGTGCCATACCATTGAGCATGTCAGAAGGCTTCAGAGCGGCCTAGGGGCCTGCTCTATCCTCCTTACCATATGAATTTGAGAGAACTGAATTCTATTCTTCTCCTGTTGTCTGTGTATGAGTTTGCATGTACATGTTGGCACAGGTATGTGCATGGCTGCATGTCATGCACATGGGTGTGAACATCTATATGCACCTGTGTACATATGTCCTCATACTACAAAACACATCTGATCCTCATACTACAATACACATCTGAGTGCCGAGGTACCTAAGCATAGGAAAAGCAGTTTGTACCTTATGCAAATGCTGGGGCCTCAGTTTCAATGATTTTGGGGAAAAAATGAAAATTGGGAGAGGTTAAGGATGTTCTAAGTCACGATTCTGTGGCCAATATTAGTTTCCAACTTTAAATAAAAATAAAACACTTGATTTGTAGCATCCACTGTATAAGGATTGGTCAGAAACTTCTACCTTTAGCAATGGGAAAATACTTAATGAAAACAGGTACCACAGTGATGTTTGCTGACTCTACATGGCTTGATTTAAAAACAAAACTATGCCCCTCCTTAGATTTGGGAACAAAACACCCATGGAAGGAGTTACAGAGACAAAGTTTGGAGCTGAGATGAAAGGATGGACCATGTAGAGACTGCCATATCCAGGGATCCACCCCATAATCAGCATCCAAACGCTGACACCATTGCATACACTAGCAAGATTTTATTGAAAGGACCCAGATGTAGCTGTCTCTTGTGAGACTATGCCGGGGCCTAGCAAACACAGAAGTGGATGCTCACAGTCAGCTAATGGATGGATCATAGGGCTCCCAATGGAGGAGCTAGAGAAAGTAGCCAAGGAGCTAAAGGGATCTGCAACCCTATAGGTGGAACAACATTAGGAACTAACCAGTACCCCGGAGCTCTTGACTCTAGCTGCATATATATCAAAAGATGGCCTAGTCGGCCATCACTGGAAAGAGAGGCCCATTGGACTTGCAAACTTTATATGCCCCAGTACAGGGGAATACCAGGGCCAAAAAGGGGGAGTGGGTGGGCAGGGGAGTGGGGGTGGGTGGATATGGGGGACTTTTGGTATAGCATTGGAAATGTAAATGAGCTAAATACCTAATAAAAAATGGAAAAAAATGCAATAAAAAAAATAAATAAAAAATAAAAACAAAGCTTGAAGCCCAGTTATACATATGGCAGGGGCTTGTTTATCACGACCATATAAGGATATATAAAAATGACAAAACAGAAGCTCACACATGTAAATTCTCATGTTAAAAACAAAACAAAACAAAAACAGAATTTGCCTAATGCTCTAGAGCTCGAGAACCACCCAAAAAGAGCCCACCTTCCCCACAAAGGAAATTCCCAGGGGTGGTTTCTCCATCTCTGATGAGGTGTTTTATTGAATAATGTGGTATCATTTAGTTTTGCCTGTTTCTGGCATCTCTATACATTAAACAATGAATACAGCAACGTAGGCTCATCATCTGAGGTCATTTTGCATGAAGAAGGAAGCCATTTATATTCAGATTTACCATAGTGCATCACCTAAGGACATCAAACATTACACAGGCACTCTTAGCCACATGGGTGTTGCCACCGCTCCCAGCTTTGCTATGGAGAGCATTGCTACCATGGTCATTCTTTCCCATATCTTCTGAACCATGCAGGATTTCTCCAAGCAGTGAAGGCAGCAGGCTCAGGACAAGAGGGGAGTTAGCAAACCACACATTTACACAGGTTAAATCTGTGTATCGGCGTGTGTGGCAAAGATCATATATAAGAACACACCATCACTCCATTCATTTCTGGTGGGTGACATGGTTACTGTTAGACATCTGGGCTGCACAGGAGGAAGGAAAGGGACATAGGAAACAGTGGGAACAAATGTCAAGGTTTCTGGAGTAAACTCTGGAGTGTTGTGGTAACACTTTTATATTTCTATCTGCAAGATGATAAGCAGTTTTGACTTGGTTGGGGGGGAGGGTGCCATTCTCTGAGATCATCTCCAAAGGATGCCCCAAGACAGAGTAGGGCCCTGGGAATTTCTAAATGGGAGGAACTGGTCCATCAGGACAAACCCAGCCACATTCTTAGTTCTGTGCAGCTTGCTTTTGGAAGACACCCTGTTGTCATTCCTCCTTCAGGAAAGTCTTATCGTCAGTACTGGGAAGAGTGAGAGGTGATAGGAAGACAAAGTCAATGGCCAGAGTGGGCCAGGCCAGTGGAGGTAAGAGAGAGGCCTAATCTTTGGTGGCATGTGGAGAGATTCAGAGACATGTTTGACAGTGTTTGCAAGGTTCAGAGACCCCAGGAACCCAAGTAGTTCCACAAGCTCAGCTGTGAAAGCACAGGCATACTGGTGCTCGTCAGATGCAAATGTGAGATGCTTCCGTTCAGCAAGCCTGGCCCTGGCCTGCTCCTTGTATACCTAGCTGTACCACACCAATAGTGGCACCAATACTGGCCAGGATGTGTCAAGCCTTTACATTTCTAGTTAGACAGCCTGCACTACCTGGATTGGACAGCAGAGGGTGGTATAGCACTGCCTGGATCTACCCTGAGCTTCGCCATCAATACTCGTGGAAATGGGGGGGGAGGGAGTGAGATCTGTGTTGCCAAATCCCACAACGCCACAGGAAAGTTATGATCTAGGTTCCAAAATGGCTTTCCTAGGCTTTCTACCTGACAACAAAGTCACTCTTGTATTCCATCTGCAGCTATCAAGAAATAACTATAGAATTTTTAAAATACCTATGGAAATCTGTTTTATGGTACAACTGCCAATGTCTTACTTTAGTGACCACTTTTGAAATAAAAGTCTGAAAGTTTTCATTTATTTAGAATGGTCCTGAAGAAGGACCTCACCCCACCCCACCCCACCCCACCCCCAGTTAAGCTTGAATAGTCTGAAAATGTTCCAATGATGTGTAAGAGAACAATCTGTGTGTCTAACTCGGATTTCTAACTGGCAGATGAAACCCAGTTCCATACACTCTACCGCAGAGTCACACAATGTGTTATGAAAAAATAGATTTATTGCCCAGGAGTTGCAGAGGCTTCTCCGGGGCGGAAAGGCACAGGGCTCAGGCCCGTCCCAGGCTCTTCTTGATGAAGTGGCCCACTAGCCGCTGTGGTCTCTGCTGGTATTCCACAAGCACATCGTGGGGAGTGTTGATCTGGTCTCCTTGCAGACGGTCCAGAAGGGTGACACACACCACAGCCGCTGCAAAAAAACAATGGCCTCATCAATGCAGGATGGATACCTTCCTTAGCTCACCAAGGAGGAAGGCCAGGGCTCTGGAGCTGAGGATCAGCCTGCAATACCTCGGGAAACCAGCAGTGTGCAGGCTAGGGACAGTTGGGAGTGCTGTGTGGACAGAGTGGAACTTCCAGCAACTCTGGCAGAGTCCAGCTCTATCACCTATGCCTTTGCCCTTGGGTCCCAAAACATTCCAGCTGTTTCCAGGGCCAGCACCTGGCTGCCCTGTGCAGGACTGAGGGCATACGTTGTCCCATGGAGCACAGGCAGTTCTGAGGGCTAATGCTGAACTGGAAGGATGTTCAGGACTAGATAACAGGGTGGATTAGCCCTTCAGAAAGCCAAGCTGTCAGCAGGGCTGGAGCAGCTTCCTGGGCAGCATGAAATCCCATCACCGTCTTTCTGACCCCTCTCAGTGGAATCTGCAAGAACACTCAGGATCCGTGCTTTTCTGTGTGACAGTCAACTCATCGTATGTGTACCCGGACTACAGGAATGACGCCTTGGTCAGAAACTGAGAATTCAGCATTGGGGTACTCTCAGGAGGACCCCTCCATGATGGTCCAGCAAAAGAGACAGAGAAAGGACAGCAAGGCCATGCCATATCGGCGTACCTTTCAGGCCACAGGCACTGCACATGGTGGCAAACACCGAAGATTCCATCTCGATATTTCGGACACCCGCGGCATGGGCTGCACGCAGATAAGACTGTTTGTCTTTCTCTGTGTAGGAGCAGAGGGCGCCATCCAGACGGCCTTGCCCTGTAGCAAATGAATAGAACCACAGGTACATAGTTAAAGCCTACTGCACTTAGGCACCATGCTATACATGCCATTAAGATCTAGGGCCAAGGGGGGCCACCCACTGTTACAGCCATCACAGAAATGCTGAGTGGGTCAGCACTCCAACAGAGATAGCAACCACACCATCGCACAGCACGCTTGGGGTGGGTGAGCGATCCCTAGAGCAGACAATGCCCTCACTTCCTCTCACCCTCATAGAAGTCCAAGGTGCACATGGTGTTGCCCACAACCATGGGGAACTCATTCAGGTCTGAGGAGCACTGCACCAACTCCTGAACCAGCTGCGCGTCCAGGTTGGTGTTGCGAATCACCCGTTTTCCCAGGACAATCTGCTCAAACTCCGGCTTGAAGCACTCATTCACTGCCTGCTGCGTGATGACAACAGAGCCAGGCTCCAGACCTGAGGAAGATGCACAGATCACGGTTACACAGGGTGACAAAGCAGCAGCGCGGAACCTAGGCACAGCCAACAGGATCCATCGGCAAAGCCAAGTACTGAGGCACCAGGCATATGCTCAAAGCCGTCCATCCCTTTTCCTACTAAGCTTTCCCTGAGTAGGAATTTGTACAGACCATTGCTGAAGGCAGAGATAAGCAGAGAACCCACCAGAGTCTCTGCAGCCTTTGTCTGACATTTCTATCTTCAGGGCATTGCCACTGACTAGCACGCCACCAACTGGGTGACCATGTAAGCTTAGTAGTTCCAGATTCTGTATTTTGTAAACTTTCAACTGGACACAAAAGCAGGGAAAGTATAGAAACCCCGATATGTTCCCCCAAACAAAGCCTCAAGCTTTTCTAACTCCTGACTAGCCTGCTTTCCTCCAACCAATAACAACCACCTGCATTGCGCCTGCATTGGAGGCAGGTCCTCTCGGAGGACCTGTTTGTCTATAAGGACAATACCCTGCTCTTCTTTCCTCTTGGGATTTTATTTTCTTATGCAATATGGCCGCTGTTAGGGAGTTTGAAATCCTACCTCCCAAGAATAATGTAGGGATGATTCCTGGATGCTGGAATCTAAGGCCATACTATCCCTGGAGCCAATACAGTTTCCTATCAATGTTTATTGATTCCTATCATGTTCCTGGTAGGAACAAGAATCGCTAGAAACCAGTTCCTAAGGCAACCCTTAATTTAAAATAAAATTGATAAAGAGACTTTAGGGAATGTCACTGCCCAACACACACACAGCTTACTGCCAAAAAGCCCCAATAAAATAGAGTGGCCACTGTGAATGAAATAGAGAGCCTCGAGCAGGTGGGACCGCTGAGAAGTGACTGTGACTCTGCCATAAGGAATGAATTGACTCAATACTGAAATTAATGGTGGATGAGTGCTCGCAGGACTTGCCGTCTCTCATACTTGATGAAACCTGTGCCATCACCAGGCTCTGCCAGGAAGAAGACTTCACTCAGCTGAGCATAATCGCAGAGGCCAAGCAGACCTTGTCTTTATAACATGAAGTCAAACAGGACACTAGTCTTCATTGTACTGCAGTCTTCAAATCCTCTCTCCTTCTTAAATTGTCTGTCTGTTTGTTTGCTTGGGATTTGTTTTGATCAATGATTAGGAAGCCTTGAGCTAATTTCAGAACCCCTTTGTTAGTTTTATATCCCGCTCCACCCCCACACACACTTTAATGGAATAAGAGAAGACAGGCAGAAAAGAAGGCCCTTTATCAACCCTGTATGTGTTCACACCTTGCTGGACCTAGTACTGGGCTCTGGCTACTCCACACCCATGGCCAGAATCCCTTCTCACAGCCCTTACCTATCCCGCCTGAAGTGCCAATGCGGATGATGGTGATGTTGGAGCACCTGGCATGGTACAGCATCTTGATGAGCTCGTGCAACATGATGCCGATGGAAGGAATGCCCATGCCATGCTGAAACCAGAGAGAAATGCAGAGGCTCAGCCCACTGTTCCTCTGTCAGTGCATGCACAAAGCCCTCCAAACAACAGGCTCTGCATTCCAAGTCACCCAGGCCCAACTAAGCTTTGCACAGACGAGCTTCGGAGAGGAAGAACATTCACATATATTTTACTATATTCTACTTCAAATTACTCTGCTTTGTCAGTCATTATTGCCATTCTTTTGCTATGCCTAACTGTCACACTAAAATGTCTCTATAAAAGGAATATTCATATTTACCAGTTTTGATACCCTCCTGCTTTGAGGCATCCACGGGGGTCTTTGAAACAAAGCCCACGTGTGGAAGGAGAGTGCTGCATGTGTTATGTGTATACTCCAACCAATTAAATCAGTATGTGAAATGGAAGACAGACATCAAAAATATAAACAGAGCTGTCTTATACCTGACTTCATTTGACTCGTACAATCTATATAGCAGCAGGAAGGAAGTAGCTACTGTCATTACGAAACAAACTTTTTCCCTGATATCTGAAGCCATGCAAACAGGCCACCATACTGGATAAGGTTTTACCACTGAATTTTTCAAATGCCCTCTCCAGTTTAGCAAAGATACCTCTATGGTTCCTGAACTGTATGTACTTCTGCCTCTGTCATTTCGTCCTTGCCTCTGCAATGCAATCCCACTCCACATGCCTTCCAAAGACACACACACACACACACACACACACACACACATCTCCTACGACACCATCCCCTCCCTGAACAGCTGTCCCTATGGCAAAGCCATATTGCAAAAGGACCCCTTCCAGAATGTCAGATACAGAAAATGCTCCCACAAGGTGTACTTGCTTTCAGACGATTCGACATGACTTGGATGTTTAACTGACGAGGGTCAAGACGCAAAATATCAACAGGAAGGGAATCCACTTCTGAACCACAGTTCTTCACTATATTATTATCTCCTTATGATATATGTCAAGTATGTGATATATATCATTATACTGTTGCCATCAAATCAAAATCAGAGCTAGAAAATCATCTCATTGACAGGATACTGGAGATTTTTCTATATTAACTTTTATTACTTATTCAATCTGTGTTATAAAGTAGGTCAGTTACTGTGAGATAGACAGAGCGTAGATGCCTGGTATGTGGCTCCTAACAGCCCTCGGCCTCCTGGGAACTGCCACCCCCACAATGAGTGGACAGCTGTGCATATTTGCATGTGTATCTGCTTTTGTATAGCTAGGCTTTCCAGGAGGTGAAGCCGCAAGAGCTGGAGCCTAGGACTTACTCATGCCCAGGTCCCAGCTGCTGAGAGCTCACCAAGCTCCCAGCCATTTACAGTAAACAAACACTAGGGTGCCAGCTGTTCAGCTGTTCCCATATGCAAAAGTGTGGGGCACAGGGCCTTGCAGAGCCTGGCAACCAAATCCAAGTGAAAGGCAAGTACTCACGCTCACAGACAGCACGGGCCCGGCTTTATACATGGCGTAGCGGTCAGTGCCTGCACAGATGTTGGGATATTCCTTCCCTGGATGGTCAAGGCCCAGCTCTGCAGCCACATACTTGATGAAGGTGTTCATCCGGGAAGAGCTTCCACCAACACACACAAACTGCAACCAGAGAACGGGGACCCCATTAGTATACTGTGTCATCGGGGGTCTGCAAGGTTTACCAGCAACCTTGGGGTCATCTGGGAACTTCCTAGCAAGTTTTCTGGCCTGACCTGTACCAGGTGTATCTGAAGGGACTAAGCAATCTACTTTTCTGATGAGCTTTTTCAGTAGCGCTGGTCTGGGATCACTGCTTAGTACAAGCACACGAAGCACAGTGCCACGCGTACAGGAACCACCATCTTGCCATCTTCCATACCAGGTGGGAGGCAGCCTAGTGTGCTGGAAGGAAGTTTGGGTTTGGACTAAGATGGCTGGAGAGCCTCACAGTCCCTCAAACTCCTCATGTGACCAGAGTCCTGTGGCCCAGTGTTAAAATGGCCCACCAAACACTCTCGCACTTGGTCAACTGAGTAGCAAATAGAGGCCCAGTAGTAGGTTGGGGCTTTGTAGGTAGAAAAGTAAGACCTTCATTTTGCAAAGTCTCTTCTAAGAGATTTTATTTTGCCAAAGAAAAATAAATCATAAAAAGTGATTTAATGGACTCTAAAGATAAAAGAAAGAAATGCATCCCTAAACATGAAAGAACATGCCCACAGCCTGCAATAAGAAAGTAAATTAGCAATACTGGTGTAGTGACTATTCCTGGTTGTCAACTTGACTATATTTCGAATGAACTACAATCCAGAATTGGAAGGCTCACCAGTGACCCTTATCTGGAGGCTTGGAGATCCTTATCTGGATCTTGGTTTGGAGATCTTGAGCCATAGTGGCTATGGATTCCAGAAGATTGAATCTCGGAGTTTAAGAAACACCTTTAATCTGGGCTACACCTTTCATCTGGGATTAAAGGTGTGGTGGAACACACCTTTAATCTGGGCTACACCTTCTGCTGGAGACAATATAAGGACATTGGAAGAAGGGAGTCTAGCTCTTGCTCCTTCGCCTGCTTGCTGTGTGAGACTGAGTAACTGCTAGATCCTTGGACTTCCATTCACAGCTGCGACTGAACAATTGTTGGGAATTGGGCTGCCGACTGTAAGTCATCAATAAATTCCTTTACTATCTAGAGACTACCCATAAGCTCTGTTACTCTAGAGAACCCTGACTAATACAACTGGAATAAATGGAAATTGAATGAATTAAAAAAACATGAAAACTGCTTACCATTTGCTACCAAAAGTGAGTTCTACCCATGGCAGTTGGGCCTCAGCTTTGGGGTTCTGACCTCATTTTGGTTTTTAATTCCATGAGTTAATTTGTCTTTATCAGGATTAGACACTGAAGAGTCCTATTCTAGTAGTACGGTAACTAGAGTTTAACAATAACTAGCTGTAGACTGCAAAATAGCCAGTCGGTAGGTTTCTGATTGTTCTCAACCCGAACTGAAATGTTACACCGTTCCTTGTAATGCACACACAGGTGACGATTAGGAACAAATGTTAACAAAGGACTTTCATAAAAATTAATGATAAATGAGCACTGAGAACTGAAGACTTTATACTGGAAGTGTCTTCTTCAACATTAGCCCTCAGACAATTTAAAAACAGTATCATCAATATACACCTTCAGTTGCAAGCAGGGATCATACAGAGTCTCCAGACTGACTCTGTACCTCTCGAAAGTTCTTCACAGCTCCCTCTTCTCAACTGAGTGTTAGGAAATTGATCTTGAGATAGCCCTCAAGACACTGTCTAGGTTACCCCCAAACTCCTGCCTCAGCCTTGGGAGTACTTGAAACTATAAACGCAGGCCACTTGTATGGTTCAGGAGAGTGACATGCTGTCACTCACAAATGAAAGTTCTAAGAGACAAAGTAGAGACTAACACTGCGGTTGCTAACATTTGTTCTCTCTTTTACTTGCTAGTTCATACAAATGCAAGAAAACAATTTGCGGAAGTCTGATAAAGACATAACGCAGTCCTTGTCTCCTGTCCATCATCTGTGAAAAGGTGCAGCTATATCGAAGAGGAAGTTGACTGTAAGACAACCAGTCCTTAGGATCAAAGCCTGGAGTTTTTACCTTCACGTCTCCAAACATAGCAGGGAAATCGTGTGTGCTAGTGCTGAGGTTGAAATGGTAGAGCACGTCTTCCTTCATTGCTGCTATGTTTGGATTTGAAAGTTGGATGAAGCAGTCACTGTTAGAAACAAAAAGAGAAAGGTTTGTAGAACATGGATGTGTAGTGGCCAGCGTTACCATGAATATGTTCCATTTACATGAGGTGTGAGAGAGACATGATGGGGAAGAGGCACAAACAGATCCTAGGAAGACGACAACCCTACATTGTCAAGGGCCCTACTTCCCTGTGTCCTTCCTTTTAACTCTGCTTTGCTCCTAGAGCCCTGTTAGAAGGCAAACAGCAAACCCTCAGAAGAACCTACAAAATTATAAAGAGCAAATTGATAAATCATCCAATACAAAGAATGCTAGTTGCTAGCCCACTCTGCTGTAGTCAATACATAAACTTGACTGTTTTAGAAAGTAATACATTCATTATTGGAAACACAGACAGAAAAAGAAAAAGTCTCATCTGTTGCCAAAGATAAACCTTTCCAAGCAGATGCCAATAATTACTTTTTCCTGACTTATTTTAGCTACCACTTATCAGAACTATGACACCAAGATTGTCTCAAGGCTATGAAGAGATGGCCTGTGGTTTGCAGAACTTGTTCTTGTAGGAGGACCAGCGTTCTATTCCCAGTACCCACACAGTGGCTCACAACCATCTGTAACTACAGTTCCAGGGAATCCATTACCCTCCTCTGGCCTCAATGGGCACAAACATACATGCAGACAAAACACATAAAATAAACCTTACATTTTTTTCTTTAAAAAATTGTTATGATGTCCCCTGGGAGCTCCCAGACACAGAGCTACCAAACAGGCGGCATACAGAAGCTGCCGACACATATATAGAGGACTTCCTGGTCTGGCCACAGTGGGAGAAGATGGGCTGAATCCACTAGAGACTTGAGGCCCCAGGGAGGGAGGGAGACCTGGTAGTGGAGGAGCATCCTCTTGGGGACAGAGGGGAAAAGAAACGGGGATGAGGAACTGTGGGAGGTGGGGCAATGGCTGGATTGTTAAAAAAAAAAAATAGAATTGCTTTTTAAAAAAATTGTCATGATGTAGCTTCCTACCATTTTGCTTTTCTTCAGAGTGGCAACTAGAACATTTTGTATGTGTGATTCAAACTACTTTGACAGGAAAACATGCTTCTGCTCTAAAGGGAGGTTGGCAGGGTTTATTTAAGAGAAGGCCAGATGGTAAATCTGGCCACAGGCTTCCGTCACAATCTGCCACTGTCTTCTGAAACCAACAGAGACAAGAAAGGCAAATGTGTGGTATTATACTTCAGTGAAGTTTATTTACAAACACAAGTGCCCCAGGACGAGATAATTCCTGCTCTATTCTGCCAAGCTTTGTAGAGCCAGCCTCTAACACAGCTGCCTCAACAGTACATGATTCCTGATTTTCAAATAGGCATCTCCTTGGCAGGATGAAGATAGGTGCAGGTCTTTGAATATGGAGCAATCCTAGCTACTGTCCCTTCCTTCTGAGTCTGACTTTCTGCCCAGAACCAACTGGTGACACTTTCTCTTCAATTTAATTCATGAGCAGATGAGAAAGCAATGACCCAGAGACCTTTGTAATTTAGAAATACTGATGACCTTGACTTCACAATGATATGAAAATGGTATGTGTTGAGTGTGAACATTTTTCCTGAGAACTTTACTGCCAAACTGATTTGGGGTTTGTTATGCTAAGTAATTGCCATGACGGGATTTTGGGTATCTAACCCTGTTATGAGCCAAGGAGGACCTGTATGATTCCTCCAAGGGTTTTCCCATCCTCCATGGGATTCTCCTTATAATTTCCTGTCTTGTTGACTAATTTATTTTTAATTTCTTTCATTTCTTTGGAGACAGGACATCATTGTATCACAGACTAGCCTCACACTTGCTATGTAGCTTTACGTTTCTGATATCCCTGAGTCGATCTCATCATGCTAGGTTATAGTGTGTACCACCATGCCT
The DNA here is from genome assembly GCF_000001635.26 of Mus musculus. NCBI lineage: Eukaryota > Metazoa > Chordata > Mammalia > Rodentia > Muridae > Mus > Mus musculus. The sequence continues at coordinate 9,127,587 of NC_000077.6, read as the reverse complement.
GTTTTATGTAGTGCTAGTAACAGAACCCCCAGCATGCAAAGCATGCAAGCCACTCCCTCTGCTCCTATTTCTTTTTCTTTAGACAGGTTTCATTTTGCCGGCCAGAATGGCTTTAAACTCAATACACCTGTCTTGGCCTCCTGAGCACTGGGGTCACAGGCATATGCAATGCATCTGGCTATCTACATATTGTCTTTAGAACTTATACAATTAATTTAATTATACTTATTAAAATCTTCTGAAGACCATGCCATGTCTTGTTTATTTAACACACACAGACAGAGAGAGAGAGACAGAGAGAGTCAGAGACACGCAAAGCTGAAGGCCCAATCAAACTTGTTCTGATTTGTTTCAACCAGTCCTCATTGCTTTTCTTTCTGGTAGTCAGTCAACCCCAACAGCAATCATTGGAGGTTCCGTCTTCTCCCTTGGTCCTCTTGATGCCCCTTCCTTGTTTCTCAAGCCCCACTCCAGTCTATTCTCCTAGAGTAGTGTCCAGATTAAGTCAACATATGAAGATTTTCAAGAGATTGCTATACAGAAGATAACTATAAGATTCAAAATAAAGTCAGAGCTCTCTCGTCAAGGGAGTAAGAGGTGGGTGGGCAGAATGCTTCATGAACCAGTCATACAAGCAGGGGGCACTGTTGACCAAACCCTGGGCAAAGGTGCCATGGAAACCTTGCTGAGGAAGAGCAAGCACCTGGCCAAAGGCACAGCATGTGCCCATCTGCCGACCCAATTCTCCTGACAGATTTCCTGGCTTTTCATTGGTGGAAGGAAGCCCTTTCTTTCTTGTAGGACCAAATGCACAGCATGTACAGCTAGACTTTCCCAGAAAGCATTTTCTATCTCTAGGACCAAACTCCTGATCCTCTTGCTCCAATTCTCAAGTGCTGGAATTGCTTATGTGAACCAACATCTTTCAGCCACTTAGCCATATCCTCCTTCAGGGTGTGTCGAACATGAAACACAAAAGAGAAAGGCCAACTTTATGCCTCAAAATGACACAACAGGATGTGATTAAGACAACTGGGCCACACAGAGAAAACCCCTTTCTTACTTGTCAATTCCAGGAAGAGCAGAAGGAAGCAGTGTATAACCATGAGAATAGCAATGATTTCAAAATTCATTAACTCTGACATGGACGTGAGCTAGAACAGTTTCCAACAGAAATAACAAGGCGAAATAAACAAAAATATTTAGTCTACCTTATTTTCAATTGTATTTATCATTCTTACTATCACCTTAATCATTTACCCCTACTGAAGCCACTGAAGCTGGATGGCAGCCACCTCACAGAGCCCCAGCAAGCAGATAGTGGACACGGAAATTAGAAAGGTTCGGTGGACTTCAAGCCCATGCAGGAGGCCTGAGGTGTGTCTCAGAGTAGAATAAGCAATGACTACAGCATGCTCAGAACCCTGGGTTGGATGTGTATGGACATATGTATACACACTGGAGTCAGAGAAAGGCACAAATGTTTAGTTCTTTAACAAAGCCTAAACCCAAGACAACTCATGAAAAGCACACACTTGAACTAGGAAAATCTACAAAGCAGGGGGAAAATCATTCAAGATTCAGAAAAAAAAAATTGAGTTAGGAGGTACACAGTGGATTTTTATCTCAGAGAAAAATGCCATGTATAGAAGAAAACCTGTTAGACACATGGCTAAGCACTCCACTGTCTGCTCTCCTGAGTCACATGTCCTGAGGGTTAAGGACCAAAGCTCCTGGACCTGAATTTGTAAACCCTCTGAAGCCCTCACACACCATTCTGAGAATCACACATTAACACATGGAAAGAACTTGGAAAAGTGAGTGGATTAGAGGATGCTTAAAAACCAGCACAGCACAACCAAGTCAGCCCAGCCCGGGGCCAGTCTTACTTGTGATGGTTTTCAAGGTCCTTTGCTTCAGTTCCTGTAGCTGCCATGTTCTCACTGTAGGAGGACCTAGGGGGAAAACATCACAGAAAATAGCATCAGCCCAAAAGGAACTAGGGTGGTGAGGTATCATTTATGTGGGAAGTCTGTAAAATAGAAGCAGAATTCTTCACATTCTTTATATCATGTATACTATGGAAATGTACACATGCTCGCTCGCTCACTCTCTCTCTCTGTGTGTGTGTGTGTGAGAGAGAGAGACAGAGACAGAGACAGAGACAGAGAGAGGCAGAAAGGGACCGAGAGACAGAGACAGAGAAATGTGCTATGTGTAGAGTCCACAAGGGTAGACGCCACACTTAAGTTGTTTGGGAATTAAGATTAAGTTTCCAAGGGTCCCAATCCAACAACAACCAGGATGTCTTTGACCTTACCAACCACACCCCTCTGCCTTGCTCTTCTGGAGTCTTGGACATCCTCTTCCTGTTTAAGGGCAGCAGAGGTTACAGGGATTGGGACAGAGGTGGAAGAGCTACTAGCACCAGAGGCGGCTGTTCAGAGAGCAAACGCTTGAAGCTGATGTGGCAGATGTTGTAAGCTTGGCTGCTGAGCCTGCAGGGGAAAGCACCATACAGAGCCACCGTTGTTTCCTTGGGGCTCATCTGGGAGGTGAGGAAAGTGGAACCTTTGGAAAAGCTATGGCTCACAGGCCACTCAGGAAAACTGCAGGCTGTCCTTAGATCTTTTCTGAACCCAGGCCAAAAAACTCCTTTTCCATGAAATGTATTTATAACTATTATATCATAGCACACTGATCATTTTCAGTAAGGTAAACACCAGCTTGTTGTTATCCAACCAGATGAACCAAAGGAGGGAGCGAGTTCTGTTGGTTTCGCTGTGGTAATCCTGGAGTAACCCAGGGGGGTACATGTGCCAGGCAGGTGCTCCATCACTGAGCTGCATCTCTATGCTGGGAGTGAAGACCCTTCCCTCGCCTTAAAATCCATGCTCAAGTCAAGCACAGTGGAGGAAAAGAGCACTTATAACTGTCAGGAGGGCGGGGGTGGGGGTGGGGGTGGGGGAGGGCAGCTTTGCCTAGAAGTGTCGCAAGAAGGACAGAGCTGGTGAGTATAGAAGTGGTCCCTATGTTGTCCGTCAGGACAGGATGCTGGGTCATAAGTTGAGTATTTCATTTTTTTTTTCATTTATGTTATTTTATTTTCCTGGGGATGGGCATGGGCACGCCACATTTTACTATGTGGGAGTCAGTGGACAACTTGTGGGACTAAGTGCTTTCCTTCTATCATGTGTTTTGGGGGGCGGTCTCAGGTTGGCAGGCTTGGCAGCAACAGTGCTTTCCTTCTGAGCCCCAGCTATTATTTTAATGGTAGAGTACATTATAGAATTTGCCTGGGTGCTTTTGGTAACATGATTAGCATGTATGATAGTAAGAGTGGAAGATCCCAGAAAGTACAGCAGTTACTCAGTTACACCCGTAAAATGTCCTCAAAAGTCTCTGGAATCACACAGGTATCAGACAAGCTGTCAACTCAAGATCACAGTATACGTTCTAAGTTAAACTGAAATTCACCAGTCCTCATCCCAGGGTGGGAGTGAGAGGGGTGTCACACAAACAAGCAAGATGTTCTTAGCTTCTCTCTAGTTTGTTAGATATGAGTGATGTGTGGGCTATGACAACATTTGCCCAACTGACTTTGGAAACACTCAAAGCCCAATTCTACTATAAACACATTTCTAAAAGCCATGGCATCCATCTTTGTATTATGTCGATCCCTTCAGCTGCCATAACTCTTGGATCAAATTCTTCTAAACTTGGCACATGGACACATGTTGCAAGTGTTTTTTCATCCTGAGATTTAACACAGAGTTAACTAGGCCTATTGCTGGTTGGCTCAATCTGCCCTGGGTTATGCTTCCTGGGCAGCTGGGTACCCTGTAGTCCCTCAGCCTTATCAGGAGGCCCAGAGAGAATCACAGAGGTAGGACATTTATGCAAGACAATACCTCAGCAATTCCTAGATTAACTTACCACTCATTAGCCTGTAAACCTCAAGGCAAGATGCTGAAGCACAAGAAGAAAAACATCTTTTGAAACCACACCCCTGACCAACAAACAATTACCAAACTCTCACCCAGCCCGGAAGAGAGCTGCTTCTCATGTGCTCAGACCACTGAAGGCTCATCTCTGTCCTGTGGGTGCTTGGGCCAGAGCCAAAGCCAATGAGCTAGGGCTGAGACATCTTGTGTTCCTAATATGATTTGGTCTCATCCCCACCATTCCTATTCTATAAGGCCAAATGTCTGTGTCAGAGAAAGAACTCTTGAAACAGCAAGCCCATGAGACCACAGAAAAGAGATCCTCTGCTACAGAAGGCCAACAGCTTAGCAACACAAGAGGCATCCAAGACACAGACAAGAGCTGATCTCCAGACATTTGTGTCCCCTTGAGCTCCTGCAGGTGGCAGGGAGAAGGCTCCATAGCAGTTTGTAAACAGGAAGGGCTGCATGTTAGATCTGTCTGATGAGGTTCACAGTAAATTATAGTAGTTGCTTTGATTTGGAAATGTCTTCTGTGGCCATCCCTTACAGTTGACCACCAGCTGTGGCACTATTGAAAGGTGGTAGAAATCTGAGTGAAAGTCTTGTGGGAGGAAGTCAGGCCATTGGGGATACTGGCCCTCCTCACCCCCAGTCTCCCCACCCTATTGTTTCCTGGCCACCATGACATGGAACTGGACTCTTTCACTGTATATTTCCACCACGGTGGGTTGTACAGGCCAAACAGCAGGACTCAACAACCATAGACAAAACCCTCGAAAACAGCAAGCCAGAATAAACCTTTTCTCCCTTTAACTGCATTTAACTTGGGAATATGTCATAGCCACAGACAGCTGACTTACAAGGTGGCATAAACATTTTGAAATCCCTTCTGAGTTTCTAAAATCCCTTCTGTCTAAAAGCAACACCTCCCCTTCTTGCATCCAAACCGCCATTGTCTGTTCTCCTGAAGTCCCAGTTAGCTTTTAATAGCATTTGGAGCGGGGACAGGAGTGACAGAAAACATCATCCCAGCACTCAGGAGGCTGAGGCAGAAAGATTACTCCGGTCTGGGGGTTGGGGGTGGGGCAGCCTAGAGGACAGAATGAGGTAAACCTAGGCAAAGATGCAAAACCAAGACCTTTGGGAGGGAGGAGGCATCAACATATCTAACAAAGTAACAAAAGAGCAACAACAACAAAACTCACAAAACCACACCAAGACCTGTGGGGGGTAAGCAGAAAGCATCTAACAAAACAGAACAGCAACAACAAGACTCACTAAAAGCAAGCCCAAACCAGAACAGCTGAAATACATCGTTTCTCCAGAAGCACCTTTTGTTACCCTCCTCTTCTTGGCCCTTACCATCCCTGTTAAAATTGTAGAGTCCCCAAATTCTAACCACTTCCTGACTCACCTTCTTTGAACTTCTCTACTATTTGCTTGGACAGCAGCAATCTGTGCTCTTTAGTTGGCCTGTCTTTTCTCAGCTCATTTGCAGGCTTTTGAGTAGCTGGGTTAAAAGGATATAGTTCTCTCTCTGACACTTAACTCCAATATGGATTTGAGGGAGAAGAGTGACAGCCAGAATGACAAAAGGACAGACACAGGAAAAATGCACTCAGGGAGAGCAGGTTGCTACTTAGTTCAACGTGGACAGGAATGGCATCCTAAGAGCTGACTTCTGCCAGGAAGTGGTGGTACATGCCTTTAATCCCAGCACTTGGGAGGCAGAGGCAGGCGAATTTCTGTGTTCGAGGCCAGCCTGGCCTACAGTGTGAGTTCCAGGACAGCCAGGGCTATACAGAGAAACCCTGTCTCGAAAAAAACAAAAACAAAAACAAACAAACCAAAAAAAAAAAAAAAAAAAAAACCCTAAGAGCTGACTTCTAGCAAAGATGACCATGTATGGGGCTAATGATGGCTTGTTTGAAGTCACATGACTCGGGAACTCAGAATTTGTAGATGTGACCCTACAGAGTCACCACAAAGGAGCCTTGAGACAGAAAAGAAAGCTGACATGAGGACTGAACACACCCAAGGCAACTTTCTTAACTCGGTTGCCTGCCACAAAGCCTCCAGAACATTTGCTAATAAGTCTCAGGATTTAGAGGAAACCAGGTGGCCCAGTATTGCTGTCATAAGCTCAAAGCCTCACACACAGGTCACAACTCCCCTCAAAGGGAACACTCACCCCTTGCCACCTAATCAGCAGTCTGTCTCTTCCTATGACTCCTCCACCACCATCCCACTGAGAGTCAGATTTGACCTTAAGAGTTCTTGGTCTTCTTGCCATAGTATTAGCTACTTGGCACATTAGCTAATACTTGCTCCATCAGTAACAGTATAGGTGGGAATTACGGTCTACCTGGGAATTAACAACTAGGAAAAGCCCGAGATGACCAAGATCACTGTCCAGGAGAGAGACTGGCCACAGCCAAGTCCACTGTGAAACACAGAAAGATCCAAGGAAGTGGAGAGATGGCTGGGTTCAGAATGCTTCCTATGAGGCTAACGGGCCCAGGTTCAGCTTCTAGCACCAAAGTCAGGCAGCTCAGGACTACCTCTAACCCTGGCTCCAGTGGACCTATCTGATGCTCTCTTCAGGCTTCTGCAGGCGCACACACACAAGTGACAGAGCCACACACGTGCACATAAATAAAAATTTTTAATTTTAAAAGGCAGTCTAAGAGAAAGCAGCAGCCCTGGGCACTGTGTGTGGGTGGGGCAGTCCCTGTGTCCTGACCCACAGAGTTGCCAGAACAGATGGCTATACCAGCTACTCAATGGGTGAACTTTGATCTCAGGACCTCAGGAAGAGGTCACATTGATGCTAACTCCAGAAAGCATTTCCTCCAACACTAACAACTCCAGCTTCATCTCTGGAGGGAGGCAGTCACCTCTCTTCAAGACATCGGCTGCTCCACACACTGACAGGACCTACTGGTTTCGCTCGCCCTGAAGGGCCTCCACAGAACACCAGAAGAAAGCCCTCACTCTCTCCATACATCTTCATTCCTCCGCTTGCTGGGGCCAGACTGACTTAGTAATGAGATTTTAAATTTTGACTTTTGATCTTTAAGGTATTACATCAGTTATGAGGCTGGGAGAGATGGCCAGGTGGTTAAGAGCACTGGCTGCTCTTCCAGAGGATCTGGGTTCAATTCCCAGCACCCACATGACGGCTCACAACTGTCTATAAGTCCAGTTCCAGGGGGTGTGACAACCTCACACAAACAAACATATGAGCAGGTAAACTACCAATGCACATAAAAGAAAAACATAATCTTAATAAAAAGATGTTAAAGTCAGAAAAAGAGAATATTTAGTTCAATTCATAAAGATTTAGGATTCTTGGAATGGAATGTATGTTAAAAGTAAATGTGTGTAGTGGTGTATGTTGGATGGGGTAGGGGAGGGGATGGAGGCTGCAAAATAACTATCCAGTGCTTATCTGTAAAAAGAAAGGAACCCCTGAAGTTTCTTCTCTTTTTGTTACAAATAATTTTTTTATTAAGATAGATTTTTAAGATTCCTATAATCAGTAAATGCACCACAAAGTACATTTTTTACAAACTGCCAAAGTAAAAAAAAAAAAAAAAAAAAAAAAAAAAACCTAAAACCTAAAGCGCCGACTGCTTACCAGAGCTGAAAGTATAGAAGACTGAGATTACAATTTGTGCCCAAGAAGCGCATTAAAGATACGTGCGGTAATGAGGGTTCTACGGAGACCAGAAGGTCTGCTTGGCCTCTGAAGAAGGAAAAAGAAACAATAGCTGACTGGCTGAGAAGTGGGGGTGGTTTAGCCCAAAATGCAGATGGGGCACAAACTGCACAAGCTGAAAGAGAGATCAACAATGGCAGGCCCTGGGAATCGCTTACAGGCAAAGACAGCTTAAGACAGCCCTCCATTCAAGGAAGTCACCATGTGTTTTTAAAGGACTGGGTTACAGCATACGAATGGACCCAATGTTTTGTTTTAGTTTTTTGTTTTCTTTTAAGCCCAGATAGCACCAGCAAGAGAAAAATGAGGCAAAGTGAACTACAAACTTGAATGGAGAAGGGAAGGAAGGACAGGAAGGGGAGATAGAAAAGAGGACGGAGTAAGTGTGAACCGACGTGTAAAAGTGCCCTTCACTGCCTGTAATAGTAGCCCCTCGCCCTACCCTAGATTCCGTGTTCATGGTAACTCACTGTCAGAGACCGATGTCCACGTCGCGAGAAGGCTTCCAGAGTGTCAGAGACCACCAGTCAATCACTTCGTCAAGACCTGAGGGAGAGAGATGAGAGTGAGAAGGACTGCAGAGTCCTGCAGGTCTGCAAGAAGGTTGTCACAGAAAAGGAGCAGTAAAGTGAGGCAGGTCCCGTGCAAATCAGTGACATTTAATACACCGGAGTCGAGTTTCCCGGTTGGTCTGCAGCCAAACAACTTGGAGCCAATACTTTATGCGATAACATTTGGTAAATCAATTACAAGGAAATCCATGCGAGTGATCAAAATGAAACTTTGTTCGGTCCTTCGTGAAAAGACGAATTACTCCGTGTGGGACTGGATATGCTGGAAGCACCAGAGGACGCTGAGAGCCACTCACCTGCTCATGCCTCTCTTACGTTCCCCCTCACCTGTCAGCAGCCCGACCCACACCTGGGCGACCCTCACTGGCTTGCACCTACCTCGCGTGGGCTCGCTTCATCTGAGCCCCTCCCCCCTAGACCCCCGCCGCACACGCACACGCACACGGGGGACTTCACGTCTCCCCAGTGTGGCTCCAGCACCTTCATCTGCTGAGAGAGGTCATCGGCGCACACCTAGCAGAACATCCCGAGCGGGCTGCTCCTACAGCTTTGCGCTCCGCCAACTTTTACCCCTCTCTCCAGCCACTCCCTGCGGGGTCTTAGTAGTGATCACCAGAGTCGACTCTTCAGTCCCCACCTATATAGGCAGGAAGAGCCAGAGAGCAGCCAGCAAAGCAGACCACTCACCGCTCAGTCCCCGTTGGCCGCGCTGGAGCACTGTGAGAGAGAAGCAGCGCACCAGAGCTTTTAAAAGGACCAGAAAGGAGAACCTAGCTGTCGGCAGGCTCGCCTCCCCTGATCTGTCTCCCGCAGCCCCGCCCAGAGGTCACCGCCTGGCTTTGGCTCCGCTGGAGGGCTCAGCTGATAGCACCCGGACCTGCTCGCCCGAACACGCCCCGACCACACCTTCTCTAGCGTCCATTCCCTCAACCCGAACCCGGAAAAGTTGCCTGGGAACCACCACCTTCTATTATCCTTTCTTTTAGGGATAACTGACCATTTTAAGTTATCCAGAGCCATTCCTGTAGCTCCATAGCCTCCCTAACTACAGATGAAATCATACCCAAGCTGCTATCTCTGTTCCACTGTCGAAGAAAAGATCTGGAAGTCGCTGTATGGCTACCCAAGGTCACCTCTAGTGCCAGGGTCCAAGTCCATTTTTCTAGAAATGATGAAGGAATGTACCAGAGATGAATGGCCGTGTGGACGTGGTCAAGAATGCAGAGCTAGGCTGTTGTAAACTGTGTCCTTTCAGTATCCCGTGCCAGTTTCTGTTTTGTTTTGATTTTTATTGTCTTCCCCTCAGGGTCCTTCCTGATCCAGGGATATCCTCCGTAGTTGTGGGACGGCCAGGGGAGCGCTTGCCCAGTAGGGGAAATGACTCATTCATTCAGTCACAGCTATCTGGCAGAAGGCACCTCTGCCCTGCCCTGCACTGTGACTCCCCGCCCCCAGCTGCCATCCGGGCCTGCCAGTGGCCTCTAATTCTCACACAATTCCTAGCTTGGCTTCCCCAGCGAGCTGGCACTCTGGCGAAAGGACAAGGCTTGGGAATGGGGGTGGGGGGGAGGGGGAGGAGCAGAGTAGAGCGGGCAACAATCACTGTTTGCCTCCCACGAGGACCTGTGCTCCTGAGCATGAGCCGTAGCAGAACTGCCTATGATCCTGCTTCTGAGGAGATGAAGATCTCTCCCATTCATGTCTAGGAATCTACAAGTGAAACCAGACTCAGAGTGGACACAAAATCGTGTCAGCCAATTTCTACTCCACTCCTGAAACCATCATCAAAGTCTGTGGCAGAGAGTAAAGCTAGCACACACAGCGCCTCCTCAGCTGCTCTGCGTCTGGCTGAAAAAAAAACAAGGCTCAAGGTTGTGAGCCAGCATCCCAAGGCTTTGGTGGATCTCCATTAAACTTTGACATAAACAAGGGAGGGGGCTTATCCAAGGCAAGAGCACCAGAGAATAAGGCCCCATTACTGTTAAGTAACAAAAACCGGGAAGCAACCCCCAACTATGTCATAGCCACCTAAAGCAAATACTGTTTTAGAGAATAACTGGCTCCTCTTTCCCTAACTGCTGCTCTTTCCCTGTTCCTGGGCCAGGTGCAAGTAAGAGCTGCCCCTCCCATGATTGTAAAGTTGGTGTGAGACGAGTACCAGCCCTTTGTTATCCAATCTCACCAGGAACCCATTCTGTTCATTGTTATTCTAGTGCCAGCAAAATAGAAAGTGATGAGTTATTTTGAGCCAACTCAGCACAGGTTAGATAACATTCAATGCTGGTTTATTGCGGGAAGCTGCTCTCACTCTCGGCTAAGGTCACCCAAGGACAGAGGCCAGGGAAGTCACCATGGGGGAGGGGGAGAGAAAAGAAAGAAAGAAAGAAAGAAAGAAAGAAAGAAAGAAAGAAAGAAAGAAAGAAAGAGAGAGAGAGAGAGAGAGAGGGAGGGAGGGAGGGAGGGAGGGAGGGAGGGAGGGAGGGAGGGAGGGAGGGAGGGAGGAAGGAAGGAAGGAAGGAAGGAAGGAAGGAAGGAAGGAAGGAAGGAAGGAAGAAGGGAAAACCCAAAAATGTCTGGATTACATGGGGGAAAAGCCTTTCGATAAAGTGTGCCAGGTACGGACTGAGGAACGCTGGGAGAACCTAGAGGTCAGGGTCTGAAGCCAAACTGGAAGAAAAAAAAAGCTCTGCTTCAAATGTATACAAAAACATTTCCCTTATTTTTTTTAATTTTTATTATTATTATATATATAATTTTTTTACAAACTTCGGTCTCCGTGTTTATCACTAAAGCAGCATAAAGTGAACTAGAAACTCTGATGATACCAGTATCCATGCAGCTTTCTAGAGCTCCCCTCCCCACGAGCTCCTTTTTGGGATACCCCTCTTTGGGGGCAGACACTGAAGAAAGGTTATTTTCAAACAGCCAGCTGCCACATTCGGAGGGGCCACAGCGGGCAACTGGGAAGTGAAAGGAAAAGCTCCCGTTGCTTCACGTGCAGAATGGCACGTACAGTTCGTGGGAGTGCGTCACTCCAGGTAACCTAGGCTGTCCACCGCTGGAAGTAAGATGACCTTATTACTCAGAGGTCACACCTGCCCCCTCCCCCAGTTCAGAGAGGCTCAGAGCTCAAGCCCAGAGGAACTTTTTACCAACTCAAGAGACAAGAAATTCCCTGCTCTCCAGTCCCGGAAAAGACTGGCCCTTTCAAATCCAATTAAACTGAATTCCAGGAAAGTGAAGGTTACCCAGAGAAACGAGGTCTCAAAAAACAACAACAAAATTTAAATGCAAGTTAGTTAAGTCTGGCACCAATTCTATCACAGATAATCTCCAAAGGCATGCTGATCATAACTGAGGAATTAGTGATGATTTCTGGTTAGGGTTTGGTTTCGGACCTCAGAACAGGAGACTGGGGTGCACATTTTACATATCAAAGCAGACCTGGTCTCCAGTTCTCCCAGGATCCCTCAGACCCTGACAACTGCCCCCAACCCTGAACTTTCTAGCCCAGGGGCAGGGCTGCCCTTTCCCCACCTCCTCCTCCTCCTCCCTCTCCCTAGTCTTGCACTCAAGCCCCTTTTCCTCTTTATCTCTCCCTCCTCTACCTCTCCCCTTGTCCTCATGGCGACATCCCTCTCCTGGCCATGGTCCTTGGGGTCAGTGAACTCAGCCACCCAAGAGCAGCTTCCTAATAAACCTGTCTTGTATAATCTAATCTTGCTTAAATTGGTTCATATCACCGGCGGCGGCAGAGAGATAGTTAGGGGAAGGAAGCAGCTTAGGAAAAGAATTTGCTGTGTAAACTGACAGACAATCTGTGGCAGGGACGGGGCTCTTGCACCCCTCTGTTTGCTTGCGGTTGACATCTGAACTCTACAAGACCTGCTTAGAAAACCTCTTAAAGGTCACCTCTAAGAGCCTTCCCTGCCTGGATTTAGTCCACTGTCCCACCCTTGAAATTCAAACTCTTAGCGGTCTTTTGACTTCTTCTTCTTCTTCTTCTTCTTCTTCTTCTTCTTCTTCTTCTTCTTCTTCTTCTTCTTCTTCTTCTTCTTCTTCTTCTTCTTCTTTTTTGATTGAGATAATTGTGAAGTTTTAATGAATAATGCAGAGGATCTCTCAACTTCTCCTAACAAAGACGCCTCACAAACCTTAAAGAGTTGTCACAGGACAGTAACACCATCCATGTTTACTGCATTTTTTTTCTGTATTCAGTCTGAGATTTCACACTATGCAATTTTGTCACATCTAGGATTCCACCAATCAAGATACTAAAAAGCTCAGTTTACAAAGAATCCGTCAAGTCATTCTTTAGTCCCCAGTCCATTACCTTCCAAGTCCCCTCCCTCCACCACAAACTTCAGTCCTGCGATCACTTGGCTATCCTACATTCCAACAATTTCTGTCATTGAAAAAAGAAAATGATGTACCCACAGAACTATACCTAACTTGTCAGAATAGACTTTTTCCTTGGGTCTTAATTCACTAGAGCTTGTCCACCCAGCTGAGCTTCCTCTTCATTTAGAAGCAGCACACCACAACATAAGGACCACACTGTTAAGCCAGTTCCTTGCAGTTAAAGAGAAGCTTCGTTAATTTTCCGTTTTAAACCATTAAAAGCAAAGCTGACCAGCAGGGCGTTATGGCACACACACCTTTAATCCCAGCACTCCTTAGGCAGAGCAGGCAGACCTCAATTAGTTCAAGACCAGCCTGGTCTTCATGGACAGTAAATTCCACAACAGCAAAAGCTATATAGATAGACCCTGTATCAAACAAACAAGCAAGAATAATGCTGGCATAACACTCTACACCCCTGCTTTGGGTCTGAATATAGTCTCTCACTGCTCCTGGATAGATGGAAATGTGGTTGCTGCCTTTCAGAGTGAGTGCATGCGCAGTCTGGCAAGTGTGCTTTCAGACTGGTTCCCCACCAACAAAGCCTGATCCACCCAGCACTTCTGCCTCTCAGCAGCACTCCATGTCCTCACTACCACGTATCCTGTTTGGTGGCTGGGCCTCAGTGTTTTCTGGGTTCAGTCTGCACTTCTATAACAGCAGAAGACAGATGCTGGGCATCTCCTGGTGTCCTCGGTAGCACCTTGTTTTTCCTCACCAGTGAAATATTTGTTCCCATCGTTTCCCACTGTCTAATTGCATGTTTTATGTGTTGTCCTTATTCTTGCTGGGATTTGAGAGTTCTTTGTATATTCTAGATATGAATTCTATATTTAATCTCTTGCTTGCAAATAGTTCTACCCAGTGGATGGCTTATTCTTTTATCCTCTATTTATAAACGGTCACAAAGCAAAGCTACTTGGCTGTATTGAGCTCATGTTGTATTGTCCCATTATGATACTTTCGTTATCAAATCTAAGAATGCTTTTCCTAACTCTGAGAATTTTGCCACATATATTCCTCTGAGACTTTATATTAGCTGTATATTTTACATTTAGATTCACGGTCCACTTTTAAGTATGATGACTAGGTAAAAATTGCAGTCTGTCTATTTTGCCCGGGATAATCCAGCACCATTTGCTGCTGGCAAAGGCTGTTCTTTCTCTGTTGAACTGTTTGGCATCTAACTCAGAATTTAGTTACGCACACTTACATGCAGCTGTATATTTATTTGTGTGGAGGGAGGGTGTGTTTCCCTCCAGTAGCAAAATTACCTACCTTCCCATTCTCAATACTGTAATCTTTCAATCACTTTCTCTCGTCAGTAAACCTTAATACTGGGGAGTGGCTTTCCTAACTAGCTCTGGGAGAGCCAAAGTTGTGTGTTAAGTTTTAATTACGGTGCCTAAGAAATGAATAAAACAAAAATGCCTCTAACTGTTAAGCCCCTTGCCCAAGGACAGACACTTCCTGAATGCTGGCAGCTGTTTAGGTAAGATAACAAGCCACAAGGTTTAGCTCCCCTAAACAAATTTTTTGACCCAAAAGCACTGGATGTGCTTGATCACATGTAGGTGAGAGGTGCATAGGCAGGAAATAGGGCAGGACAGATGCTTATCCCAGATTAGATGCAGGAGAGAGGTGTGCAGGCAGGAAGTACGTCAGGATATACATTTGTCACTGATTGGACCTGGAGGGAAATACATAGACTTATGGGTCTGCCTTTATATGACTATAAACTGTGACTCATTGTCCATCATCCTGGCCAGTATTTGATTTAAGCTTTCTTCAAATTTGGGTCAAAATTTGTGATGGTGGTCTTATTCTCAACCAGTGGGATTAAAAGTTCTTCCTTAAAGTTTGTTTTTAATCTCTTCTAGTGCACGGACCATATAAATTTTACAATGGCATTGTCAAAATGTCAAAAACTATACTAGGGTTTTGATGGGGCTGTGTCAAACACGTCAAAACCTCTGGTTTCTTGAGTTCTCTTTATGAGCGGATCCAGAGCTGCCCACAAGGTTCAGTTTGAGCAAGAATCCTGCTGAGTTGATGTCATGTTTAGATATGACTTGTGTCCATGTTCTGGATGCTTAGTCCCTAGTGTAGTGATGTTGAGGTAGTGGAACTTTTAAGACATAGAGCCTAAGTGGATAAGAATGAGGTCGTGGGGCTATGCACTTAGGAGGGATGATGCTGGTCTACAGAGCAATTTGGTCTCCAAAGAACAAGCTACTCCAAAGCTCACTGCTCCACCACAGTCTCTTGGCCTCTTGGCCTCTTTCACTATCCTTGCTCTTCTTCATGCTTTCCTACCATTGTGATAACATCTACCATGAGAGAATTTCACCAAAGCCAAGCAAATGAAGGTACCATGCCCTTATGAGAACTTGAACAAGACAAATCTTTTTTCTTTACAAAGTGTTCAGCTATAAGTATTGCTACAGTAGTATAAAATGTACAAATGCAGTTAGTTTAGCCAAAGAACCCCTGTCCTTGATACCTGGTCAGATTCTTCGTCCCTCACCTTGATACCTTGTCCCCTTGGGCTTTCCTCTAGTTCAAATCCTGTTGATCCAGTTTAGTCAGGATTCTCTTAGTCTTGACCATTTGTTCTTGTTTTCTACCCTGAGTCCCTAGCTTATGCTTTGGTCATAAATTTATGCTCTCCTAGTCTCTCTCTATCTCTGTAAAACCTCATGGAACAGGTTCATTCATCTATTACAATAATTTTGATAAAGTTTCCTTATAGTTTGTAACAATATCATGAGTAATTTGTTAACAAATGACACCTTTGCTATACTGAGTCTTTTGATTACCAAATGTAGCTTGTCTGTCTATTTATACAACTTTCTTTTGTACCTTCTTTCACTTCCCTTTGATAATTTTCAGCAGACATATCCAGTAAGTGTTTTGTTGTGTATATGCTAAATGGTCCATTATCTTAGGTTGATTATAAATGGTACGGTTTTAAATTTGTTTGACTGTGTTCATTATTATATTCAACTAATTTATGTCTATGTACTAGTCTTGCTATAATTTAGATAAATTTCTCCCAAAGGTCCATGTTTAAAAGGCCTGGTTTACAGAAAAGCAATATTTGAACCATAAATAAAGTAGGGTCTTCTTAGTCTGTAAGGGTATGGCATTGGCTTACCCTGGCTTACACTGGCTTTGTGTATCTTCTTGCTCTTCATTCTTAACCAGTCTTGCTAAATAGTTATTAATTTTATTAACTTGTTTTTAAAAAGCAAACATTTATTTTTTGTAAAGATTTAATTATTTTATGTATATGAGTACACTGTTGCTGTACAAATGATTGTGAGCCATCATGTGATTGATGGGAATTGAACTCAGGATCTCTGCTCACTCCTGATCTGCTTGCTCCAGCCCCAAGATTTATTTATTGTTATATATAAGTACACTGTAGCTGTCTTCAGAAACACCAGAAGAGGGCATCAGATCTCATTACAGATGGTTGTGAGCCACCATGTAGTTGCTGGGATTTGAACTCAGGATCTTTGGAAGAGCAGTCAGTGTTCTTAACCTCTGAGCCATCTGTCCAGCCCCTGAAAGCAAACATTTTACTTTTGTCTACTGTTATTATTTTTAATTTTGTTGACTTCAGTTTTGGTTTTTCTGTTTGTAAAGACAGGACCCAAGCAAGCCTCAAATTCCTGATCCTCCCGGCTCAGCCTCAAAAGCACTAGACTGTGCCTAGCTCCTCTGATTTTTATTGCTTCCTTCCTCCTTCCTGAACTGTTTATTTCATTATCCTAGTGCAGTTTCTTAAGATTAAAACTTAATTATGTAAGACTTTTATTAGTTTCTGATGTACAAAATAACATATGAATTTCATTTTTAATATTTTTCTAGCTATGCCTGCACATTTGAACATAGTATATTTTCCTATTGAACTTGGAGTTTCTTAAAAACACCAAATATTTGGATTGTTAGATTTGTGTGTGTGCATGTGTGTGTGTGTGTGTGTGTGTGTGTGTGTGTGTGTGTGTTAGTAATTTCTCTATGTAGCCCTGGCTGTCCAGAAACTCACTCTGTAAATCAAGATGGTCTCAAACTCAGAGAGATCCATCTGTTTTGCCTCCCAAGTGCTGAGATTAAAGTCATGTGCCATCATGCCTAGCTAGTGTGTTTGTTTTAGTCCATTCTAATAATCTATCTCTTGATCTTTACAAGGTAATTATCACAATGTGTTGCAGTAATTTCCAACCCCAATAAACCCATACAAAAAACATACAATCCAGTTATGATATTTATAAGCTATGTGTCTTAGTCAGGGTTTCTATTCTTGCACAAACATGACCAGGAAACAAGTTGGGGAGGAAAGGATTTATTCAGCTTACATTTCCACATTGCTATTCATCACTAAAGGAAGTCAGGACTGGAACTTAAGCAGGTCAAGAAGCAGGAGCTGATGCAGAGGTCATGGGGGATGTTTCTTACTGGCTTGCTCAGCTTGCTCTCTTATGGAACCCAAGATTATCAGCCCAGGGATGGCACCACCCACAAGGGGTCCTTCTCCCTTGACCACCAATGAAGAAAATGCCCCACAGATGGATCTCATGGAGGCACTTCCCCAACTGAAGCTCCTTTCTCCGTGATAACTCCAGCCTGTGTCAAGTTGACACACAAAACCAGCCAGTATGCCTAGATTGGGCAGATCTAGCACTATACTAACTATACTAACTTTTTCTCCAGCTATGAAATCCTTTGCTACTTGAGTTTCTCCCGGCCACGTGGTTCTGCTCCATCATGACTCCCTCCTCCTCTTTTTCTGTCTGCTCTCTCTCCCTTCTTGTCTTCATCTGCCTTCATACCCACAGTCTCAAAGACACCCTGTCTCACCTTTCCCCTCCACTGCCCAATCACAGGCTTTCACCTTTATGGACTGGTAAAATGGGGAGAAGGTTCACATGAGATCACCTGAGTATGTGATCAATGGCTTCCTCTCTTGAGGAAGCAGAACTAGCATCAGAATTCAAACAGTGCCCTTCTAGTCAGCTCCAGCTCTGGGCCAACTTGGGCTCAAACTCTGCAGAGAGTTCCATGGTCGCCAGAGGACTCTCCACCCCTCAGGCACCCTACTATGCCCAGGACCTTAAAATCCCAGGATCCCAGGAGCTTGGTCACACCAGGATCTCAAGGTCTCACAGGAAGCTTGACTGCCAAGAATTCAAGAATTCTTAACACACCCAGAATCTCAGCATCACAGGATCCCAGAATCCCAAGATCACAAAGAAAGCTGGACTTTGAGAAGTTCTGACTCAATTGGGATTACAAGAAGGACAGGCTCCAATCAGATAAATCAAGGACAGGGAGCACTTGAGATAAACAGATGGCAGGAGGCAAGGCATAAGAGCAGAAGCAACAGAAACCAAGGTTACTTGGCATCATTAGAACCCAACTTTCCCACCATAGCAAGTCTTGGATTCACCATCACACCAGAAAAGCAAGACATGGATCTAAAGTTACATCGCATGATGATGATGGAGGACTATAAGAAGGACATAAATAACTACACTAAAGAAATACAGGAGAATGCAGGTAAACAGGTAGAAGCCCTTAAAGAGGAAACACAAAAATCCCTTAAAGAATGACAGGAAAACACTTCCAAACGGGTGAAAGAATTGAACAAAACCATCCAGGATCTAAAAATGGAAGTAGAAACAATAAAGAAATCACAAAAGGAGACAACTATGGATGTAGAAAACCTAGGAAAGAAGTCAGGAGTCATTGGTACAAGCATCACCAACAGAATACAAGAGATGGGAGAGAGAATCTCAGATCCAAAGGATACCATAGAAACCATTAATACAACAATCAAAGAAAATGCAAAATGCAAAAAGATCCTAACCCGAAACATCCAGGAAATCCAGGACACAATGAGAAGACCAAACCTAAGGATAATAGGCATAGACGAGAAGGAAGATTTCCAGCTTAAAGGGCCAGTAAATATCTTTAACAAAATTATAGATGAAAACTTCCCTAATCTAAAGAAAGAGATACACATGAACATACAAGAAGCCTACAGAACTCCAAATCGATTGGACCAGAAAAGAAATTCCTCCCATCACATAATAATCAAAACACCAAATGTACAGAACAAAGAAAAAATATTAAAAGCAGTGTGGGAAAAAGGTCAGGTAACATATATAGGCAGACCTATCAGAAGTACACCTCACTTCTTTCCAGAGACTATGAAAGCCAAAAGATCCTGGGCAGATGTCATAAAGACCCTAAGAGAACACAAATGCCAACCTAGGCTACTACACCCAGCAAAACTCTCAATTACCATAGATGGAGAAACCAAGGTATTCATGACAAAACCAAATTTACACAATATCTTTCCACAAATTCAGCCCTTCAACGAATAATAAAGGGAAAACTCCAACACAAAGAAGGAAACTACATTCTAGAAAAAGCAAGAAAGTAATCTGTCAACAGAACTAAAAGAAGACAGGCACCTGAACAAAATTCCAACTCTAACAACAACAACAAAAAGCAGGAAGCATCAATGACATTTCCTTAATATCTCTTGATATCAATGGACTCAATTCCCCAAGAAAAAGACATAGACTAGCAGCCTAGTTACATAAACAGGACCCAAGATTTTGCTGCATACAGAAAACCCACCTCAGTGACAAAGACAGACACTACCTCAGAGTAAAAGCCTGGAAAACAATATTTTAAGCAAATTTTCCAAAAAAACAAGCTGGGGTAGCCATTCTAATATTGAATAAAATCGACATTCAACCTAAAGTTATCAAAAAAAGATACGGAGAGAAACTTCATACTAATAAAGGTAAAATTTACCAAGATGAACTCTCAATTTTGAACATCTATGCTTTGAATGCAAGGGCATCCACATTCATTATAGAAACTATAGTAAAGCTCAAAGCACACATTGCACCACACATAATAATGTGGGAGACTTCAATACCCACTCTCATCAGTGGACAGATCCTGGAAACAGAAACTAAACAGAGACACATTGAAACTAACAGAAGTTATGAAACAAATGCATTTAACAGATATTTATAGAACATTTTATCATAAATCAAAAAGATATACCTTTTTCTCAGCACCTCATGGTACCTTCTCCAAAACTGATGATATAATCAGTCACAAAACAGGCCTCAACAGATACAAAAATATTGAAATAATCCCATGCATCCTATCAGATCACCACAGAGTAAAGCTGATCTTCAATAACAACATAAATAATAGAATGCCCACATACACGTGGAAGCTGAACAACACTCTACTCGATGATAATCAAGGAAGAAATAAAGAAAGAAATTAAAGACTTTTTAGAGTTTAATAAAAATGAAGCCACCACATATCCAAACTTATGGGACACAATGAAATCAGTCCTAAGAGGAAAACTTATAGCTCTGACTGCCGCCAAACAGAAACTGGAGAGAGCATACACTAGCAGCTTGACAGCACACCTAGAAGCTCTAGAACAAAAGAAAGCAAATTCAAAGAGGAGTAGATGGCAGGAAATAATGAAACTCAGGGCTGAAATCAATCAAATAGAAACAAAAAGATCTATACAAAGAATCAACCAAACCAGGAGCTGATTATTTGAGAAAATCAACAAGATAGATAAAGCCTTAGCCAGACTACCTAGAGGGCACAGGGACAGTATCCTAACTAACAAAATCAGAAATGAAAAGGTAGACATAAAAACAGAATCTGAAGAATTCCAAAAAATCATCAGATCCTAATACAAATGCCTATACTCATTAAAACTGGAAAACCTGGATGAAATAGACAATTTTCTAGACAGATACTAGGTACCAAAGTTAAGTCAAGATCAGATAAATTATCTAAACAGCCCCATATCCTCTAAAGAAATAGTCATTAAAGCCAGGCATAGTGGCACATGCCTTTAATCCCAGACCTCAGGAGGCAGAGGCAGGCAGATTTCTGAGTTTGAGGCCAGCCTGGTCTACAGAGTGAGTTTCAGGACAGCCAGGGCTACATAGAGAAACCCTGTCTCAAAAAACGAAAGCAAAAACAAAAGCAAAAACAAAAACACACACACAAAAAAAAAAAAAAAAAAAGAAAAAAAAGAAAAGAAGCTGTCATTAATAATCTCCCAGCCAAAAAAAAAAAAAGAAACCAATGACCAGGTGGGTTTAGTGCAGAGTTTCATCAGAACTTCAAAGAAGACCTAATACCAATACTCCTCAAACTATTCCACAAAATAGAAACAGAAGGTACTCTACCTAATTTGTTCTATGAAGTCACAATTACTCTGATACCGAAACCACAGAAAGATCCAACAAAGATAGAGAACTTCAGACCAATTTCCCTTATGAATATCGATGCAAAAATACTCAATAAAATTCTCACAAACCAAATCCAAGAACACATCAAAACGATCATCCATCATGATCAAGTAGGCTTCACCCCAGGGATGCAGGGATGGTTCAACACACAGAAATCCATCAACGTAATCCACTATATAATCAAATTCAAAGACAAAAACCACATGATCAGAGAAAGCATTTGATGAAATCCAACACCCATTCATGTTAAAAGTCTTGGAAATATCAGGAATTCAAGGCCCATACCTAAACATAATAAAAGCAATCTACAGCAAACCAGTAGCCAACATCAAACTAAATGGAGCAACCCCACTAAAATCAGGGACTAGACAAGGCTGCCCACTCTTTCCCTACCTATTCAATATAGTATTTAAAGTCCCAGCCAGAGCAATTAGACAACAAAAGGAGATCAAAGGAATATAAATTGGACAGGTAGAAGTCAAAATACCACTATTTACAGATGATATGATAGTATATATAAATGACCCCAAAAATTCCATCAGAGAACCTGATAAACAGCTTTAGTGCAATAGCTGGATATAAAAGTAACTCAAGCCCACTTGAGCACCGGGGTACCTTGCCAGCGGAGACGCCCTACACCCGCAAGGGCCCACACAGGATTCCCCACGGGATCCTAAGACCTCTGGTGAGTGGAACACAGCGTCTGCCCCAATCCAATCACGGGAAACCTGTGACTGCGGTAAATAGGGAAGCAGACTACCCGGGACTGACCTGGGGCACAAGTCCCTTCCGCCCCACTCGAGCACCGGGGTACCTTGCCAGCGGAGTCGCCCGACGCCCGCAAGGGCCCACACAGGATTCCTCACGGGATCGTAAGACCTCTAGTGAGTGGAGCACAACTTCTGCCAGGAGGCAGGTTCAAACAACAGATATCTGGGTACCTTCCCTGCAAGAAGAGAGCTTGCCTGCAGAGAATACTCTGCCCACTGAAACTAAGGAGAGAGCTAGCCTCCCAGGTCTGCTTATAGAGGCTAACAGAGTCACCTGAAGAACAAGCTCTTAACAGAGACAACTATAACAGCTAGGTTCAGAGATTACCAGATGGCGAAAGGCAAACGTAAGAATCCTACTAACAGAAATCAAGACCACTCACCATCATCAGAACGCAGCACTCCCACCCCACCTAGTCCTGGGCACCCCAACACAACCGAAAATCTAGACCCAGATTTAAAAACATTTCTCACGATGATGATAGAGGACATCAAGAAGGACTTTCATAAGTCACTTAAAGAATTACAGGAGAGCACTGCTAAAGAGTTACAGGCCCTTAAAGAAAAGCAGGAAAACACAACCAAACAGGTAGAAGTCCTTAAAGAAAAACAGGAAAACACATCTAAACAGGTGATGGAAATGAACAAAACCATACTAAAACTAAAAAGGGAAGTAGACACAATAAAGAAAGCCCAAAGCAAGGCAACACTGGAAATATAGACCCTAGGAAAGAGATCTGGAACCATAGATGCGAGCATCAGCAACAAAATACAAGAAATGGAAGAGAGAATCTCAGGTGCAGAAGATTCCATAGAGAACATCGAAACAACAGTCAAAGAAAATACAAAATGCAAAAGGATCCTAACTCAAAACATCCAGAAAATACAGGACACAATGAGAAGACCAAACCTACGGATAATAGGAGTTGATGAGAATGAAGATTTTCAAGTTAAAGGGCCAGCTAATATCTTCAACAAAATAATAGAAGAAAACTTCCCAAACCTAAAGAAAGAGATGCCCATGATCATACAAGAAGCCTACAGAACTCCAAATAGACTGGACCAGAAAAGAAATTCCTCCCGACACATAATAATCAGAACAACAAATGCACTAAATAAAGAGAGAATATTAAAAGCATTAAGGGAGAAAGGTCAAGTAACATATAAAGGCAGGCCTATCAGAATTACACCAGACTTTTCACCAGAGACTATAAAAGCCAGAAGAGCCTGGACAGATGTTATACAGACAGTAAGAGAACACAAATGCCAGCCCAGGCTACAATACCTGGCCAAACTCTCAATTACCATAGATGGAGAAACCAAAGTATTCCAAGACAAAACCAAATTCACACATTATCTTTCCACGAATCCAGCCCTTCAAAGGATAATAACAGAAAAGAAGCAATACAAGGAAGGAAATCAAGCCCTAGAACAAGCAAGAAAGTAATCCTGCAACAAACCAAAAAGAAGACAGCTACAAGAACAGAATGCCAACTCTAACAACAAAAATAAAAGGAAGCAACAATTACTTTTCCTTAATATCTCTTAATATCAATGGACTCAATTCCCCAATAAAAAGACATAGACTAACAGACTGGCTACACAAACAGGACCCAACATTCTGCTGCTTACAGGAAACCCATCTCAGGGAAAAAGACAGACACTACCTCAGAGTGAAAGGCTGGAAAACAATTTTCCAAGCAAATGGTCTGAAGAAACAAGCTGGAGTAGCCATTCTAATATCGGATAAAATCGACTTCCAACCCAAAGTTATCAAAAAAGACAAGGAGGGACACTTCATACTCATCAAAGGTAAAATCCTCCAAGAGGAACTCTCAATTCTGAATATCTACGCTCCAAATGCAAGGGCAGCCACATTCATTAAAGACATTTTAGTAAAGCTCAAAGCACACATTGCACCTCACACAATAATAGTGGGAGACTTCAACACACCACTTTCATCAATGGACAGATCGTGGAAACGGAAACTAAACAGGGACACAGTAAAACTAACAGAAGTTATGAAAAAATGGATTTAACGTATATCTACAGAACATTTTATCCTAAAACAAAAGGATATACCTTCTTCTCAGCACCTCACGGGACCTTCTCCAAAATTGACCATATAATTGGTCACAAAACAGGCCTCAACAGATACAAAAATATTGAAATTGTCCCATGTATCCTATCCGACCACCATGGCCTAAGACTGATCTTCAATAACAACATAAATAATGGAAAGCCAACATTCACGTGGAAACTGAACAACACTCTTCTCAATGATACCTTGGTCAAGGAAGGAATAAAGAAAGAAATTAAAGACTTTTTAGAGTTTAATGAAAATGAAGCCACAACGTACCCAAACCTTTGGGACACAATGAAAGCATTTCTAAGAGGGAAACTCATAGCTCTGAGTGCCTCCAAGAAGAAAGGGGAGAGAGCACATACAATCAGCTTGACAACACATCTAAAAGCTCTAGAAAAAAAGGAAGCAAATTCACCCAAGAGGAGTAGAAGGCAGGAAATAATCAAACTCAGGGGCGAAATCAACCAAATGGAAACAAGAAGAACTATTCAAAGAATTAACCAAACGAGGAATTGGTTCTTTGAGAAAATCAACAAGATAGATAAACCCTTAGCTAGACTCACTAGAGGGCACAGGGACAAAATCCTAATTAACAAAATCAGAAATGAAAAGGGAGACATAACAACAGATCCTGAAGAAATCCAAAACACCATCAGATCCTTCTACAAAAGGCTATACTCAACAAAACTGGAAAACCTGGACGAAATGGACAAATTTCTGGACAGATACCAGGTACCAAAGTTGAATCAGGATCAAGTTGACCATCTAAACAGTCCCAAATCCCCTAAAGAAATAGAAGCAGTCATTAATAGTCTCCCAGCCCAAAAAGCCCAGGACCAGAAGGGTTTAGTGCAGAGTTCTATCAGACCTTCAAAGAAGATCTAATTCCAGTTCTGCACAAACTATTCCACAAAATAGAAGTAGAAGGTACTCCACCCAACTCATTCTATGAAGCCACAATTACTCTGATACCTAAACCACAGAAAGATCCAACAAAGATAGAGAACTTCAGACCAATTTCCCTTATGAATATCGATGCAAAAATACTCAATAAAATTCTCACTAACCGAATCCAAGAACACATTAAAGCAGTCATCTATCCTGACCAAGTAGGTTTTATTCCAGGGATGTAGGGATGGTTTAATATACGGAAATCCATCAACGTAATCCAGTATATAAACAAACTCAAAGACAAAAACCACATGATCATCTCCTTAGATGCTGAGAGAGCATTTGACAAGATCCTACACCCATTCATGATAAAAGTCTTGGAAAGATCAGGAATTCAAGGCCCATACCTAAACATGATAAAAGCAATCTACAGCAAACCAGTAGCCGACATCAAAGTAAATGGTGAGAAGCTGGAAGCAATCCCACTAAAATCAAGGACTAGACAAGGCTGCCCACTTTCTCCCTACCTTTTCACATAGTACTTGAAGTCCTAGCCAGAGTAATTAGACAATAAAAGGAGATCAAGGGGATACAAATTGGAAAAGAGGAAGTCAAAATATCACTTTTTGCAGATGATATGATAGTATATATAAGTGACCCTAAAAATTCTACCAGAGAACTCCTAAACCAGATAAACAGCTTCGGTGAAGTAGCTAGATATAAAATTAACTCTAACAAGTCAATGGCCTTTCTCTACACAAAGAATAAACATGCTGAGAAAGAAATTAGGGAAACAACACCCTTCTCAATAGTCACATATAATATAAAATATCTTGGCGTGACTCTAACTAAGGAAGTGAAAGATCTGTATGATAAGAACTTCAAGTCTCTGAAGAAAGAAATTAAAGAAGATCTCAGAAGATGGAAAGATCTCCCATGCTCATGGATTGGCAGGATCAACAGTGTAAAAATGGCTATCTTGCCAAAAGCAATCTACAGATTCAAAGCAATCCCCATCAAAATTCCAACTCAATTCTTCAACGAATTAGAAGGAGCAATCTCCAAATTCATCTGGAATAACAAAAAACCTAGGATAGCAAAAACTCTTCTCAAGGATAAAAGAACCTCTGGTGGAATCACCATGCCTGACCTAAAGCTTTACTACAGAGCAATTGTGATAAAAACTGCATGGTACTGGTATAGTGACAGACAAGTAGACCAATGGAATAGAATTGAAGACCCAGAAATGAACCCACACACCTATGGTCACTTGATCTTCGACAAGGGAGCTAAAACCATCCAGTGGAAAAAAGACAGCATTTTCAACAATTGGTGCTGGCACAACTGGTTGTTATAATGTAGAAGAATGTGAATCGATCCATACTTATCTCCTTGTACTAAGGTCAAATCTAAGTGGATCAAGGAACTTCACATAAAACCAGAGACACTGAAACTTATAGAGGAGAAAGTGGGGAAAATCCTCGAAGATATGGGCACAGGGGGAAAATTCCTGAATAGAACAGCAATGGCTTGTGCTGTAAGATCGAGAATTGACAAATGGGACCTCATGAAACTGCAAAGCTTCTGTAAGGCAAAAGACACCGTCAGTAAGACAAAAAGGCCACCAACAGATTGGGAAAGGATCTTTACCTATCCTAAATCAGATAGGGGACTAATATCCAATATATATAAAGAATTCAAGAAGGTGGACTCCAGAAAATCAAATAACCCCATTAAAAGATGGGGCTCAGAGCTAAACAAAGAATTCTCACATGAGGAATACCGAATGGCTGAGAAGCACCTGAAAAAATGTTCAACATCCTTAATCATCAGAGAAATGCAAATCAAAACAACCCTGAGATTCCATCTCACACCAGTCAGAATGGCTAAGATCAAAAATTCAGGTGACAGCAGATGCTGGCGAGGATGTGGAGAAAGAGAAACACTCCTCCATTGTTTGTGGGATTGCAAGCTTGTACAACCACTTTGGAAATCAGTCTGGCAGTTCCTCAGAAAATTGGACATAGTACTACCGGAGGATCCCGCAATACCTCTCCTGGGCATATATCCAGAAGATGTCCCAACTGGTAAGAAGGACACATGCTCCACTATGTTCATAGCAGCCTTATTTATAATAGCCAGAAGCTGGAAAGAACCCAGATGCCCCTCAACAGAGGAATGGATACAAAAAATGTGCTACATTTACACAATGGAGTACTACTCAGCTATTAAAAAGAATGAATTTATGAAATTCCTAGGCAAATGGATGGACCTGGAGGGCATCATCCTGAGTGAGGTAACACAATCACAAAAGAACTCAAATGATATGTACTTACTGATAAGTGGATATTAGCCCAGAAACTTAGTATAGCGAGATATAAGATACAATTTCCAATACACATGAAACTGAAGAAGAATCAAGACCAAAGTATGGACACTTTGCTCCTTCTTAGAAATGGAAGCAATCACCCATGGAAGGAGTTACAGAGAAAAAGTTTGGAGCTGAGACAAAAGGATGGACCATCTAGAGACTGCAATATCCAGAGATCCATCCCATAATTAGCCTCCAAACAATGACACCATTGCATACACTAACAAGATTTTCCTGAAAGGACCCTGATACAGCTGTCTTTTGTGAGACTAGGCCGGGGCCTAGCAAACACATAAGTAGATGCTCACAGTCAGCTACTGGATGGAGCACAGGGCCCCAATGGAGGAGCTAGAGAAAGTATCCAAGGAGCTAAAGAGATCTGCAACCCTGTAGGTGCAACAACATTATGAACTAACCAGTACCCCGGAGCTCTTGACCCTAGCTGCATATGTATCAAAAGATGGCCTAGTCGGCCATCACTGGAAAGAGAGGCCCATTGGACACGCAAATTTTATATGCCCCAATACAGGGGAATGCCAGGGCCAAAAAATGGGAATGGGTGGGTAGGGAAGTGGGGGGGGGGGTGTATGGGGGACTTTGGGATAGCATTCTAATTGTAATTGAGGAAAATGCGTAATAATAAAAAATATTT
Source organism: Mus musculus (assembly GCF_000001635.26). Taxonomy (NCBI): domain Eukaryota; kingdom Metazoa; phylum Chordata; class Mammalia; order Rodentia; family Muridae; genus Mus; species Mus musculus. Next base: position 9,099,858 of record NC_000077.6, on the reverse strand, counting down.
TAAAAAATCACTGAGAAACCGGATCAAAGATCAGATCATCTGTATTAGTTAGGGTTTTACTGTTGTGAACAGACACCATGACCAAGACAAATCTTATAAGAACAGCATTTAGTTGTGGCTGGCTTACAAGTTCAAAGGTTCAGTCTGTTTTCATCAAGGAGCATGGCAGCATCTAGGCAGGCATGGTGCAGGGGGAGCTGAGAATTCTACATCTTCATCTGAAGGCTGCTAGCAGAGTGCTGACTTCCAGGCAGCTAGCATGAGGGTCTTGTAGTCCACACCCACAGTGACACACTTACTCCAACAGGGCCACACCTTCTAATAGTGCCACTCCCTAGGCCAAGCATATACAAACCATCACATCAGCCAAACACTTCCAACATCTCTGGCCTCTGACAAAGATGAGATGATGAGAAACTCATGACATTTCTAGGTTTTATCCAAAAATAGATAGATGATAGATAGATAGATAGATAGATAGATAGATAGATAGATAGATAGATAGATAGATAGATGGATGATAAGTAGATTTAATAAAAATGGTTCCCATAGACTCATGTGTTTTAATGCTTGGTCCATGTAGAGTGGCACTATTAGGAGGTATGGCCTTGTAGGAGTTAATGTGTCACTGTAGAGACTGGCTTTGAGGTCTCAACATGCTCAGAGCATGTGCAATGTTGGGACAGCTCCCTTCTGCTGCCTGAGAATCAAGATGTAGAACTCACAACTGTCTCCATATTATACCTGCGTGCAACCATGTTTCCTGCCATGATGATAGTGGACTAAACCTCTTAAACTATAAGCCAGCCCCAATTAAAACTATTTTAAATAAGAGTTGCCATAATCATGGTGTCTTTTTGCAGCAATGAAACCCTAACTAAGACAAAAGTTGATACCAGGAGCGGGGTATTGCTGTGATAGGCTTAACCATACTTTTCTTTGAAGGAATGTAGATTTGGGGACTGGGGATTAGGAAAGCAGGGGCTTAATGGGCCATACTAGTAGGAACATGGAAAAGAGTGTTGTTGAGGGTGATTTCAACTGTGGGGGTCTAGCTCAAGAGGTTTCAGAGGAGAATTTTAATATGTTGCCTAGGAATCATTCCTGTAATATTTTGGTGAAGAATGTGACTGTTTTCTTGACCTTGTCCAAAGAGTCTCCCTAAGGCTGAAGTGAAGAGATTTAGATTAATTGCCTTGGCAAAGGAAATCTCAAAACTACATAGTATACATCCTGTCATGCGATTCTTGCTTATGAAGAGTGTTTTGATGAAACACAGAAAACTTGGAAAGGAAAAATACAAAATGTATGGTTCAAGAATTAAAGGGCACCAGGAAGTGGAATGGAGCTAAATCCTGTGTTCAAGGAAACAAACAGATTGAAGATATTAAACAGAATTAAAGGAGTGGTGACCTCAGGACAAGATCCCACTCAGCTAAGCTTCCATCTTGTGAAAAGGAATTTTTTAAAAGGTTAGGTCTAGAGATGGCAGTGCATGCCTTTAATCCCAGCATTCAGGAGACAGAGGCTTGCAAGCCTCTGAATTTAAAGCTGGCCTGGTCTGCAGAAAAAGTTCCATGACTGCCAAGCTTAGGCAGTAAAGGAAGCCATTGAAAAGGGAAAGCTGCTGAAGCAGTAATTCGACAAGGGAGCCATGTTCCAGCCCCAGCAAGCAGCAGAACTTGGCAGCTTCAGTCACATCGTTCTGACTTCAGAGTCAAGGATAGAATATGAAATCTCCTTCTGCAACTAAGGAAAGTTGCTGAGGCCATATATGAGGCAGAGGTGTCCCTGCATGGAGGCCCAGAGAGGCCATTGTGTGAAGCTGTAAAGGTGAAGCCTGGATTGGCTTGGAGATCCTAAGAGGTTAGAGATGCTAGAGCCAAGAGATACCTACCAAGGAAAGCTGCTAACAGGGAGTAGAACCAGCCCAAGAGAAAGTAGTGTGTTGCAGTCAACAGCATTGAAAGGAGATGGAGATCTGAAGAGCAATTTGAGATTGGACATGGAGATTGTTAAGGTTTGGTCTGTTGTTATATACTACAATGCTAATATTGGCTTTGGTCTCCTCAAGGAAGAGGAGAGCCATATGTACACCAAGTAATTCTATGTAACCTTCCCTTGCCTCCCTCCCCTCAAGTTATCCCTGACTGGTCAATAAAGATGCCTATAGCTTATAGCTGGGCAGAAGAGAGATAGGCAGAGCTTGAGTTACCTGGTTTGGGGTCTGAGAAAGAGAAGGTGGAGAGAGAAGATGCCATGGGATCGATGGATTTTGAAGACATGGCCATGAGGGCTGTCCAATAGAAGGAGTAGGAGCAGCCCAGATGGAGCATGGCAAATTATAACTCAGAGTTATTGATAGATACTAATAGCTTAGAGGGTAGATATTGGCCCAGTTCTAGTGCTTTAAAGATTTATCATAAATGTAAAGGTTTTGTGTCTTTTATCTGGGAACCAAGTGATCAAAGGCAGAGGGTAAATACTCCCAGTTGAGACTAATTATTACTACAACAGGGATGCAGAGTTTGGATGTTGCTTAGTTGTTTTTTGGTCTTGCTTCAATCCAATATTTTCTCACTGTGCTCCCTTCCCTATGTTTTGGAGTGGTAATGTATATGCTGGGCCATAATATGTTGGAAGAATGTGAGCTGCTTTTTGATTTTGATTTTTATAGGGAATTATAATTAAGAGATTGCATGCATCTCAGAAGAGACTTTGAACTTCAGACTTTTAAGCATTGCTGAGACTGTAATAGACTATGAGGACTTTTGAAGTCAGACTAAAGGCATTTTGCATTACTTTATGGCTACAAGCCTATGGGGGTCAGGGAGTGGTTTGAATGGGTATAGGCCCGATAGACTCATGTGCTTGATTGCTTGGCACATTGGGAATGGTACTATTAGGAGGTATGACTTTGAGGGAGTAGGTGTGGCCTTGCTGAAGGAACTATGTCACTGTGGAGGTGGGCTTTGAAGTCTAATATATATGCTCAATCTATGCCCAGTGTTAGGATAGTCCATTTCTGCTGCCTGCAGACCAAGATGTAGAACCCTCTGCTATCTCTACATCAGACCTGCCTGCATGCCACCATGTTTCCTGACATGATGATAATGAACTAAAGTTCTGAAACTGTAAGTCAGCCCCAATGAAATGTTTTCTTTTGTAAGAGTTGCCATTGTGTCTCTTTACAGCAATGAAACCCTAAGACATATGGACAGACAGGTTACTTTTCATTGCAATCTTTTTACCCTAAACTGCCTAGCCAAATTTTATCTCCTATTTTCTTGGGTTTTATCCTCCACCCACACCTCCAAAGAGGATAACTCTAACTGCTCTTATGGAATTTAAGTGATGACTGATTTTACTACCGAAAGCTTAATTGGGGTATCAGGTACCCCTCTAGTCTTCCTATCTAAGAGACTCCAAGAGTACATCAGCAATCTTATTTATATAATAGGTTTAGAGAGGAATGAAGTTCTTGACTGGTTTCTGGGAAGAGATGTGAGGAGAAATAAAGGCAAGAGTTATTAGTATGCAGAGTCCTAGGAGGGAAACCAGGAGAAGTCAGCACTCAGAAGACTTTTTAAATGTTGAGATCTACATCTGTTAGAATTTCTTGATGGACTTAGAAGAGCATCCATCCACTGGGCTCCTCCTTGGTTTTCATTGGCCTTCACAGCTGGTATCCAGAGGGATAAACTCAAGATCTGCTTACAGGCCCTTTGAGAGCTGTGGGTGGGGTATCCATGGCCTCCCAAACAAGAACAAAGGTGACTCCTCACAGTTACAGAGTATTTCAAGACATATCCCCACAAGGACCCCCATAGTCTCTGCAACCTAATTGACCCTAGAGGGCAAAAATACTGTTCCTCATTTAATCTCATTGACCCTGACAGTAGAATCCTCTAAGTATGGCTCTTAAACACCCAAAAGGTTAGTCACACCAGTCTATTTACTTTTCACTACTGTGCAGTATTTAGATAAAGCTGGGGCAAAACCCAAATACTTTTAAAGAGCTTTGTTATGACAAACAGACCAATAACTTCACTGATTTAAGCTGAGGTCTGATATAAAACCAATTGAACTTTGACCTTAGAAAATTTAGTATTATGTACATAAACTCTCATCTTTTACATACCTTATGTAACTTAATCAGACCACTGTAACTTGCTTATGCGTTACAACTTTCTTTTCCATTCTTAAAAAAATTCATACACAAGTTCTTTACTAAAATATTTTTCTACATTCTTCCAATGTTTTCTTCTACTTACTGGTTTTCTTAATACCATAAGACCTAGGAACATTAACAGATAAATTTACCATCTGTTGTGAGAATTTCATCCCTAAGGGGAGCTAAGCAATGCCTACACGCTTCTCATAAGGTCTCAATGACAAGCCAAAGTTTTATTTTACCAATTTTTTTCCTGGAGAAGAAATGAATTTATTGAGCATATTTTAGACCATGAGTGAGGAGTCACTGTCAGGGGAGCATCCAGAAAGCAGCTTCACTGGAAGGATTCCACTAAGCAGATGACAGCTTCCCCACAGCTGCACAGATGAAGCCCTTCTTCTAGTCTTTCCATGTCTATATGTCCTAGCTCTTCCCTAAGGCCATGAGGAGTGAGGGTAGAATTGTATACAATGGGATACATGACTGGACACTCAGATGAGTGTCCTATTAGCCTCCTTCCACCTTCTTCTATGAAGGGACACCAACAGTCAACAAGCTGTGATAATCTTTTATAAGCAGAAACAGCTAGTCTTATGAAGATGATAGTCACTTGGAATGGAAGACAATGATAAATCCAAACTACATACAAGGATAATGTAGTAAATGAATGTCACCCAGCTACAAATTATTAAACTATGAGGCTTTGTAAGTTATCAGGTAAACCCCAGAGATAGAAAAAGACACAAGATAGTAAAAATATCTATTCTATGCTTTCTACAGTTCAGTGAATGATCACCTATAGCCATGCTTTTGGTTTTGAATGATGCAAGTAGCAGATAGAGAAGCAGCAACACATAGCGAATAGTCAAGTTGGTGTTTCCAGCATTCAACAGAACTCAGCCAAGGAAGCCCTGTTAAAACAGAGGCACAGAAGTTACAAGTGAGATAATTTTAATTATCGACAAGTTCCTCTCTATACTTTCCATGGACTGTATGACACAGCTTTCACTTCATTTTATTTTTTAATACCCATAATCTAGAGAGTATGGAACACAGAAAGCAGTAACATTTAAAGGTACTTGGAAAGAGCATCAGTTTCTTCTCTTTTGTTAGGCTGTCTATATCTCTGTAATGGGAAAGTCAAAATAAAACCAAGGCTACTCAGGGTTTGTTGGGGATGAAATAAAAGCATACAGTGAGCATGGAACAAAGGGAAGAATGGTTTATCTTAGAGAAAGATGGGTTTGGAGATGGAGAGCAGAAGAGCAGGTTTTGAAACTCAACAGAGTCTGTATCTACAGCTTCTGGCTTGAGCAGGTGGATCCCTCTTTGTCTCTGGTTATAGCAGCTGACCACTGGCATCAGCTTGCCTAACACCTAGCAACCCATCCTCTATATCCTGATGGGTTCTGGGCTTTCCTTGAGCCACTGCAAATTCACATGAGTTTCATGGGCCTAGCCATTTAAAAGTGTTAGCTTCTATTGCTGACTAGCATGGAGGCACATGGCTGGGAAAAGACTAAGTCTCCTCTAACACCCAGATGTTATGCAAAACAGCTGTCAAAAACAAAAAACCAACACACAAAAATAAAAAGTTAAAGAAAAAAACCTCTACCATCATAGAAGTCTGGTAACTTGGCAATAAAATCTATGTTGGAGTTTCCCCTGGGTCACCCAGTTCCCTGGTCAATTAGGTATGCAGGTAGTTGAAAATCCAAAAGGAGAGAAGACTTGAGATATGTGATAGAATGCCTGTGGAGCAGAAGATTCTAGGAGTGCATATATCCTCTGAGGGCTTAGTGACACTGAAAAACTTTAGGGGTGCCACCATTTTGGTTTATGCCATCTAGTTGCATTAACCAACATATTGGAAAACCCAAAATAGCCTTCACCATCTTTTTTTGTTTTGCTTTGTTTTTTATTTAAGAGAGAGTTTCTTGGTATACCTCTAGCTGTCCTGGATCTCACTCTGTAGACCAGGCTGGCCTTGAACTTAGAGATCTGCCTGTGTCTGCCTCCCCAGTGCTAGCTAGCATTAAAGGCATGAACCACCATGCTCAGTGCCCTTCATCTTCTTAATGCCCCTAGCCAAGGTGGTGGCCATGTCCCACAGCTACTGCCACCATGATTCTGTCACCAGCAAAGATAAAGCCACATGGTCGTTTGCGGCAAGTTCAGCCCTGTGATAACATGAACCATCCCCCATCAGGACATAAGTCTCTATGAGAGCCATGTAGCTCGCAGATTAAATATGAATTCACCTCTTTTATTTACATGTATGAAACATTCGAGTTAGGTTAGCACAGATATAGGGGAAGATAGTGTACGTGGCCTAGACACAATGGTCTAAAAGGGCCAAATAGAAAAACAAAGGAATGAGTTTTATGGCCTCAACCCAAGGAACAGAAGTCCACATGACTATTACAATACATAGCTCTGAATGCCAAGTGCTGCTCTCTGGATCTCCTTTTAATCCCCCCTGGACTACTATGTATAAGCTCTTGCTGGGAAAGGAACTCATGATGGACATGCAGAGGAGTGGAAGGTGCTTCTAGTGCTGCTGCCCAGGGAGCACCTGGTGACACTGCAAAGGAGAGACTGACCTTGCTGCCATTTTGTCTCAGGTAAGCAGGCTGGGTCTGAGGTCAGATAGATCTGTGACTCTCCATGTTGGCCAGAATGTAACTCCTATAGAAACCATCTTCGGAAGGCTGGAGAGATGGCACAGCAGTTAAGAGCACTACTGCTTTCCCAGAGGATCTAGGTTCAATCCCCATTACCCTGATGGGAACTCATAACTACAGTCTCAGGGAATGACACACCTTCTTCTGGTGTCCGAAGGCACTGCACAGACAGGGTGCACAGTCAGGCTAAAGACCCATATACACAAAATAAAAACAAAGGGAAAAACATATGTGTGTGTGTGTGTGTGTGTGTGTGTGTGTGTGTGTGTAATTACTGCTCCAATTATTTTTAATTACTGCTTCAATGTATATGTGTGTATGTATATATTATATGTATATATATGTATGTGTGTATACACACACACACACATATATATGTATATGTATGTATATATATATATATATATATATATATATATATATATATATATATATATATATATATATATGAAACTCGATTCTTAAAAGCAGTTGCAATTTAAAACCTTGGTAGTGTTGTGTGTTGCTTGTATCATTTAGGAAATAACCCCATGGAATCATCATGATCTAAGGCAGTTTTGGGCGTAATCACATCAAGTGATTGTCTGTTTTTTGCCTTTCTCCCAAACTTTCTCCAAATCTTCCAGGTTGTCTGAGAGAACTTCAGAGGTAGAAAAAGTGAGAATTCTGTGCCCAGAGAACATAGTGAGTTAAAGTTGGCATTATTTAACTTGTACCACATGGCCATCAGTCACCTTAAAGCCTGGAGGAAGTAAGATCAGAGATGTTTTCCTCCCTGGATGGTGGGATGCAAAGAAAGGTTTGGAAGATGTTTTAATTACTGCTCCAATGTAGTTGCCTGTTACAGGTCTGTTTAAGTTGCATCATCTTTATTTAATTTAACCAGTCACTTGTGCTTAAGAATTTAGCAATTTCTTCTAGATTTTCCAGGCTTGGAGATAATACATTTGCAGATTGTTCCCTAATGATCCTGTGGAGTCCACGGAAGTCTGCATGACGACTTCTTCATCCCTAACTTGATCCTGTGGACTCGATGGAAGTCTGCATGACAGCTTCTTCTTTGGATGTCTCTGCCCTTGACTCTTTTGTCTAGGGTTTTGTCAGTTTCATTCCTTTTACTCATTGGTTTCTGTATTTTTCTTTGTCTCTATTCCAATAATTTCTACTTTAGTCTTTAGTGTTTCTTGTCATCTGTAGCATTTAGGTTTGGCTTCTTGGTTTATTAGAAAATTGAAGTGTATTGTTAGATTAGTTGAGAGATCTCTGATTTTTTAATAAAGCAGCTATGACTATTACAGGCAGTACTTTAGACACAGCTAAGGGGTTCTGGCATTGTTTTATTATTTCTATTTGATCCTAGAAATTTAAATTTTTCCTTTCTAATTTCTCCAATGACCCATTTATCCAAAAATGTATTATTCGGTCTCTAAATATTCATACAATTTTGGTGCTGCCTCTTGCTATTGATTTATAGTTTTGTTTTGTGATAATCTCACAAGGTACAAAAGTATTTTTGATTTATATGCATTTGACAAGTTTATGACCCGCCATCTAATCAACTCCGAGGAAAGTTTTCATTGGCTGCTGAGAATATGTATTTCATATTTATCTGTGGTATGATTTATATATGAGATTTCTCCAATGTTTTTTTTTTTACTCTAAGAATTCTATCCAAAGATTAGAGTCTCCTACAATTATTATGTCAAAACCTAGCTGACCTTTTATGCCTTTTGGTACTTGCTTTATAAAATTGGGAGTCCAACTTTGGTGCATTAATATTTACAAACATTATAATTTCTTGCTGAATCGTTTCTTTTTAAACTATATAGCAGCCTCCCTTACCTCCTCTGACTTAGCTTTAGCTTTAAGTTTATCAGATATGAAAATAGCTCCACCCCTTGTTTATAATCCACTTGCTACATAAGTTGATTTCTCCCTTTGACCCACAATTTTGGGGCATCTTACCAGTAAGGTGTACTTCTTGAGGATAGTAGGTAGTTTAGTCTAGTATTTTAATACAGGTAAGTTTGTGTGTTTTCATTGGTGAGCTGAGGACATTTGAATTTAAGGTTATTATAAAGAGGAATACTGTCTCTTTGTGATTTTATTGGCTGGTTGGATCCTTACTTTCTTCTATAATCAATAGGGGGTTGTGGCTGGCTGTGCTGGATGTGATAGATTCCTTCTCTTTGTCGTTTCTCCATTGCTTTCATGAGATGCATTTTTTTTTTTGCCCTGAATTCTGTGAATGAGATTTTTTTTTCTTCCCCGTGAGTATGATAAACCTTTAAATGTTTTCTGCAATCCATGCTTAGTTATCATACATTGTGCCTTAATTTTTGCTTGCTTGCAATGATCTTATTTGTCTATTTTAAAAGATAGCTTTGCTGGGTATAATATCTTGATTCATAGTTATTTGAATCTTTGGGAGATTTGAATATATCATTCCATGCTTCCCTGGCTTTTAAGAATATTGATGAGAAATCAGATATTATTTGGATATTTGTGCCTTTGTATGTAAGTTGACAATTATAGCTTATAATATTGATTTTGTTCTGTATTTTTGACATATTGTCTATGATATGTTGTAGAGAAGTTCTTCTCGGCTCACATCTACTTGAGGTGCTGTGTTCTTCTGTGTGACTGTTCATGGCTTTTCTCTATATTTGGGATTTTTTTTCCGCTGCAAAATCATTTCAATTTTTTTCTGTGACTTTAGAGTTTATATCAGCCCCTTCTTCTGCCTCTGGATTCTTAGGTTTAGTCTGTTGAACATATGCCAGAATCCTTGGAAGACTTTGGTCATATTTACCAGGTCACCCCTGTAGTGGCTATTCCTGGTTGTCAACTTGACTATATTTGGAATGAACTACAATCCAGAATTAGAAGGCTCACTAGTGACCCTTATCTGGAGGCTTGGAGATCCTTATCTGGATCTTGGTATGGAGATTTTGAGCCATAGTGGCTATGGATTCCAGAAGATTCAATCTCCGAGTTTAAGGAACACACCTTTAATCTGGGCTACAACTTTTCATCTGGGATTAAGGGTGTGGTGGAACACACCTTTAATCTGGGCTACACCTTCTGCTGAAGACAATATAAGGACATTGGAAGAAGGGAGTCTAGCTCTTGCTCCTGCTCCTTCGCCTGCTTGCTACGTGAGACTGAGTAACTGCTAGATCCTTGGACTTCCATTCACAGCTGCGACTGAACAATTGTTGGGAATTGGGCTGCCGACTGTAAGTCATCAATAAATTCCTTTACTATCTAGAGACTATCCATAAGTTCTGTGACTCTACAGAACCCTGACTAATACAACCCCCTTCTGTATGAAAGTGTTATTTTCTTGTCTTTGTCCACCACTACCCGCCTGGACTTATCTGCAGACAATGCTTTTTGTTGTTTTTACTTTAGTTGACTGATTCTTTCATTTCCAGAATTCCTGTTTGGTTCTTTTTCAGAGTTTCAACTTCCTTTCAGAATTTCCTCATGCTTTTAAATTTCTTTTCTGAAAATGCATCACATCTGACTTTAATCAAGTACATAACGACCACAGTTCTCTTCATTATCATCACTCTTCATGAGTGGGAAGGGCTACTGTCAGTTTCCTTCCAGGTGAAAGCAGTGTCTGACTGAAATCCACTTTCTGATGTAATTGCCTGGTTTGAGGTACCATTTCTACTTCCTTCCCCAACAACCCTCCACACTCCAACCTTGTCTCTGGTGTTAGGTCTGAGGGTGTGAAGAAGGCTGGCCCTCCTGTGCTTGTTTACCTTTGTTGCTGGAAGTCATTTATCCATTATATATGTCAAGCTACCCCATCGATTCTGCAATACACTTCCTATAAGCCCATACAGTGTGCTGAAGTGATGGGGTACTAAAGAATAGATCCTGAGCACTATTGATTATCTCTCATTCTGGTGGTTTGAAAGAGAATGGCCATCATGAGCTCATATATTTGAATGTTTGGTCTCCAGTTAGTGAAACTATTTGGGAAGGATTAAGAGGAATGGTCTTGCTGGAAGAGATATCTCACTAGGTGTGAATTTTGAGGTTTCAAAAGCCATGTGCCGTTTCCAGTTAGCTTTTATTCTGCCTCCTGCTCCACTTGCATTTCAACAGATTAGATCTCTCTCCAGCTCTCTTTTTACCCGTGCAAGCATTTCTTTGCAGCAGACCTGACTCTGTCTGAGCCCTGATGTATGGCTACAACTTGGTGTTTGTTTGTTCAATTTTGCAAAGAAACTCCCATGCATTCTCATCTGTATTTACTTTTGTTTTTTTCTCATATAGGAATATGAACTAATTTTTGTCTTGTCATCCAATCATACAGATGCAGCATCTTCCAATACATCGTCTTACCCAGAGATCCCTCTGTTCTCAGATATTTCACAAGAGGCTGGTTTTAGGTGTTTGGAGATGATCTTCTGTAGTTCTGATTCCTCAATGTCAGTTTGGCAGAATTTATTCCTGGATCGTATATTCTTTCTATTACTTTCTTATGACTATTGTCCCATTGATGCCATACATATGCACATATGTATAAATGCATTCATATGTCTGGGTGCACACATATGTATCTCATGTGCATGTGAAGGCCAGAGGACAACCTCAGGTGTCTTCCCCCAGGAGCTATCAACTTGACTTGTTGTTGTTGTTGGGTTTTTCAAGACAGGCTTTCTCTGTATGACTCCACTGCCCTAGAACTAGCTCTGTAGATCTCCCTGCCTCTTCCTCCCAGTGCTGAGATTAAAGGCTTGTGCCACCACCGTCTAGTTTACCAACTTGATTTTTTATTAGATATTTTCTTCATTTACATTTCAAATGCTATCCCCTTTGCTAGTTTCCTCTCCAAAAATCCCCTATACCCTCACTCCCCCCCCCCTGCTTCCCAACTCACCCACTCCTGCTTCCTGGCCTTGGCATTCCCCTATACTGGGGCAAGACCAAGGGCCTCTTCTCCCAGTGATGGCCAAATAGGCCACTCTCTGCTACATATGAAGCTAGAGACATGAGCTCTGGGGGTACTGGTTAGTTCATATTGTTGTTCCTCCTATAGGGCTGCAGACCCCTTCAGTTCCTTGGGTACTTTCTCTAGCTCCTTCATTGGGGACCCTGTGTTCCATCCAATAGATGACTGTGAGCATTCACTTCTGTATTTACCAGGCACTGGCATAATCTCACAGAAGACAGCTATATCAGAGTCCTTCCAACAAAATCTTGTTGGCATATGCAATAGTGTCTGGGTTTGATGACTGTTTATGGGATGGATCCCCAGGTGGGACAGTCACTGACTGGATGGCCATTCCTTCAGTCTCTGCTCCTAACTTTATCTCTGTAACTCCTTCCATGGGTATTTTGTTCCCCATTCTAAGAAATGAAGTATCCACACTTTGGTCTTTGTTATTCTTGAGTTTCATGTGTTTTGTAAATTATATCTTGGGTATTCTAAGTTTCTGGGCTAATATCCACTTATCAGTGAGTGCATATCATATGTGTTCTTTTGTGATTGGGTTATTTCACTCAGGATGATATCCTCCAGATCCATTCATTTGCCTAAGAGTTTCATAAATTCATTGTTTTTAAGAGCTAAGTAGTACTCCATTGTGGGAAGCCGCCCTCACATTCGCCGTTACAAGATGGCGCTGACATCCTGTGTTCTAAGTGGTAAACAAATAATCTGCACATGTGCCAAGGGTAGTTCTCCACCCCATGTGCTCTGCCTTCCCCGTGACGACAACTCGGCCAATGGGCTGCAGCCAATCAGGGAGTGACACGTCCTAGGCGGAGGATAATTCTCCTTAAAAGGGACGGGGTTTCACCATTCTCTCTCTTGCTCTCTCTTGCTCTCTCTTGCTCTCTCTTGCTCTCTTGCTCTCTTGCTCTCTTGCTCTCTTGCTCTCTTGCTCTTGCTCTCTGGCTCCTGAAGATGTAAGCAATAAAGCTTTGCCGCAGAAGATTCCGGTTTGTTGTGTTCTTCCTGGCCGGTCGCGCGAACGCGTGTAAAAGTTGGTGCTGAAACCCGGGACGAGAAGACCCGGGACGAGAAGACCTGGGACGAGAAAACCCGGGACGGTTACCGGCGCAAGGAAGATCCCTCATTCCGGAACCAGAACTGCGGGTCACGGTCATAAAGGTTCCCGTAAAACAGACTGTTGAGAAGGATTCAACTGTGTGAATTCAGAACTCTTCAGCTGGGGAACAGGGTACCCGTAAGTATAGCTTTACAAAGTAAGTCTGGTCTTGAACTTTCTAACGAAATTCAAGACAGTCTATCAGAAGTAAAGTGGGAAATAGCTTTACAAGGTATGTTTGGCCTTGAACTTTCTCTAGTGTTAGAAGCCTTTTTGTTCCTTTTCACATGTTATCAAGCGGTTAAGGCAGGGCTGAAAATTCTGGATGAAATTCAGGGCAATCGATCAGAAGTAAAGCGGGGAGAGAGAGTAGGAGCAAAGAGGAAATATGGTACACAAAATAAGTATACAGGCCTTTCCACGGGTCTTGAACCGGAGGAAAAGTTTAGGTCAGGTAAGAATACCTGGGGAGAGATTAGAAGGAAGGAAAAGAAAAAAGAAAAGAAAAAAGATCAATTAGCGGAGGTCTCTAGGAGAAGGAGCCTATACTCATCACTAGATGAGCTCAAGGAGCCAGTTCTTAGTAGTTCTGAATCAGATGAAAAGGCTATTAGGGCCTGGAAGGCGCTCTCCCGAGCAGGTGAAGCCACTGGACAACTAACAAAGATCGTCCAGGGACCTCAGGAGTCCTTCTCAGATTTTGTGGCCAGAATGACAGAGGCAGCAGAGTGTATTTTTGGAGATTCAGAGCAAGCCGCACCTCTGGTAGAACAGCTCATTTATGAGCAAGCCACACAGGAGTGCCGAGCGGCCATAGCCCCAAGAAAGAACAAAGGCTTACAAGACTGGCTTAGGGTTTGTCGGGAGCTTGGGGGACCTCTCACCAATGCAGGCTTAGCGGCCGCCATCCTCCAATCCCAAAAATGCTCCATGGGCAGAAATTAATCAATGCATAGATCTTGTCCAAAAACAACTAGATGTATTATGGCAAATAGCTCAGCTGGGATGTGAACAAAAGTTTCCGGGATTGTGCGTTACTTCCATTCAGTATGAGAAATTTACTAGGGCAGCTAATTTGTCAAGAAGTCTTTCTCAGTATATGTTACAGAATTGGACGGCTGAATTTGAACAGACCCTTCGGGAATTGAGAATTGCCATTATTCAGGTCAACTCCACGCGCTTGGACCTGTCCCTGACCAAAGGATTACCCAATTGGATCTCCTCAGCATTTTCCTTCTTTAAAGAATGGGTATGGGTGGGATTATTTGGAGATATACTTTGCTGTGGATTAGTGCTGCTTCTCTGGTTGGTCTGTAAGCTTAAGGCCCAAACTAGGAGAGACAAGGTGGTTATTGCCCAGGCACTTGCAGCTCTAGAACATGGTGCTTCCCCTGATATATCTATGCTTAAGCAATAGGTCGCTGGCCATTCAGCTCTTGCACCCCACGAGGCTAGTCTCATTGCACGGGATAGAGTGAGTGTGCTTCAGCAGCCCGAGAGAGTTGCACGGCTAAGCACTGCAGTAGAAGGGCTCTGCGGCATATATGAGCCTATTCTAGGGAGACATGTCATCTTTCAAGAAGGTTGAGTGTCCAAGTGTCCTTCTCCCCAGGAAAAACGACACGGGACCAGACCAGGACCCCTCTGGGTGATGAGCCTGGAAGGAGGTTATGTGTACGGCTCCTTTACCTGCACACTGGGGATTTGACCTCTATCTCCACTCTCATTAATATGGGTGGCCTATTGCTCTTATTAAAAGAAAAGGGGGATATGTGGGAAGCCGCCCTCACATTCGCCGTTACAAGATGGCGCTGACATCCTGTGTTCTAAGTGGTAAACAAATAATCTGCACATGTGCCAAGGGTAGTTCTCCACCCCATGTGCTCTGCCTTCCCCGTGACGACAACTCGGCCAATGGGCTGCAGCCAATCAGGGAGTGACACGTCCTAGGCGGAGGATAATTCTCCTTAAAAGGGACGGGGTTTCACCATTCTCTCTCTTGCTCTCTCTTGCTCTCTCTTGCTCTCTTGCTCTCTTGCTCTCTTGCTCTCTTGCTTTCTTGCTCTTGCTCTCTGGCTCCTGAAGATATAAGCAATAAAGCCTTGCCGCAGAAGATTCCGGTTTGTTGTGTTCTTCCTGGCCGGTCGCGCAAACACATGTAAGACTCCATTTTGTAAATGTATCACATTTTCTGTATCCATTCCTCTGTTGAGGAACATCTGGTTCTTTCCAGCTTCTGGCTATTATAAATAAGGCCCAACTTGATTTTTGAGATGAAGTCTTGAGGCTTCCCAATTAGGAATGGCTAAATGGATGTAAGAGACACTTGTCTCTGCTTTCCCAGCACTGCACCCACAGGGCATGCTACTGAACTTGGATAATTTCTTCAATCTCTCTCTTTTTTTTCCATTTTTTATTAGGTATTTAGCTCATTTACATTTCCAATGCTATACCAAAAGTCCCCCATACCCACTCCCCCCCACTCCCCTACCCACCCACTCCCCTTTTTGGCCTGGCGTTCCCCTGTACTGGGGCATATAAAGTTTGCAAGTCCAATGGGCCTCTCTTTCCAATGATGGCCGACTAGGCCATCTTTTGATACATATGCAGCTAGAGTCAAGAGCTCCGGGGTACTGGTTAGTTCATAATGTTGTTATACCTATAGGGTTGCAGATCCCTTTAGCTCCTTGGGTACTTTCTCTAGCTCCTCCATTGGGAGCCCTGTGATCCATCCATTAGCTGACTGTGAGCATCCACTTCTGTTTTTGCTAGGCCCCGGCATACTCTCACAAGAGACAGCTACATCTGGGTCCTTTCGATAAAATCTTGCTAGTGTATGCAATGGTGTCAGCGTTTGGAAGCTGATTATGGGGTGGATCCCTGGATATGGCAGTCTCTACATGGTCCATCCTTTCGTCTCAGCTCCAAACTTTGTCTCTGTAACTCCTTCCATGGGTGTTTTGTTCCCACTTCTAAGGAGGGGCATAGTGTCCACACTTCAGTCTTCATTTTTCTTGAGTTTCATGTGTTTAGCAAATTGTATCTTATATCTTGGGTATCCTAGGTTTTGGGCTAATATCCACTTATCAGTGAGTACATATTGTGTGAGTTCCTTTGTGAATGTGTTACCTAACTCAGGATGATGCCCTCCAGGTCCATCCATTTGGCTAGGAATTTCATAAATTCATTCTTTTTAATAGCTGAGTAGTACTCCATTGTGTAGATGTACCACATTTTCTGTATCCATTCCTCTGTTGAGGGGCACCTGGGTTCTTTCCAGCTTCTGGCTATTATAAATAAGGCTGCTATGAACATAGTGGAGCATGTGTCCTTCTTACCGGTTGGGGCATCTTCTGGATATATGCCCAGGAGAGGTATTGCTGGATCCTCCGGTAGTCTTATGTCCAATTTTCTGAGGAACCGCCAGACTGATTTCCAGAGTGGTTGTACAAGCCTGCAATCCCACCAACAATGGAGGAGTGTTCCTCTTTCTCCACATCCACGCCAGCATCTGCTGTCACCTGAATTTTTGATCTTAGCCATTCTGACTGGTGTGAGGTGGAATCTCAGGGATGTTTTGATTTGCATTTCCCTGATGATTAAGGATGTTGAACATTTTTTCAGGTGCTTCTCTGCCATTCGGTATTCCTCAGGTGAGAATTCTTTGTTCAGTTCTGGGCTCCATTTTTTAATGGGGTTATTTGATTTTTGAAGTCCACCTTCTTGAGTTCTTTATATATGTTGGATATTAGTCCCATATCTGATTTAGGATAGGTAAAGATCCTTTCCCAATCTGTTGGTGGTCTTTTTGTCTTATTGACAGTGCCTTTTGCCTTGCAGAAACTTTGGAGTTTCATTAGGTCCCATTTGTCAATTCTCGATCTTACAGCACAAGCCATTGCTGTTCTGTTCAGGAATTTTTCCCCTGTGCCCATATCTTCAAGGCTTTTCCCCACTTTCTCCTCTATAAGTTTCAGTGTCTCTGGTTTTATGTGAAGTTCCTTGATCCACTTAGATTTGACCTTAGTACAAGGAGATAAGTATGGATCGATTCGCATTCTTCTACATGATAACAACCAGTTGTGCCAGCACCATTTGTTGAAAATGCTGTCTTTCTTCCACTTGATGGTTTTAGCTCCCTTGTCGTAGATCAAGTGACCATAGGTGTGTGGGTTCATTTCTGGGTCTTCAATTCTATTCCATTGGTCTACTTGTCTGTCTCTATACAAGTACCATGCAGTTTTTATCACAATTGCTCTGTAGTAAAGCTTTAGGTCAGGCATGGTGATTCCACCAGAGGTTCTTTTATCCTTGAGAAGAGTTTTTGCTATCCTAGGTTTTTTGTTATTCCAGATGAATTTGCAAATTGCTCCTTCTAATTCGTTGAAGAATTGAGTTGGAATTTTGATGGGGATTGCATTGAATCTGAAGATTGCTTTTGGCAAGATAGCCATTTTTACAATGTTGATCCTGCCAATCCACGAGCACGGGAGATCTTTCCATCTTCTGAGATCTTCTTTAATTTCTTTCTTCAGAGACTTGAAGTTTTTATCATACAGATCTTTTACTTCCTTAGTTAGAGTCACGCCGAGATATTTTATATTATTTGTGACTATTGAGAAGGGTGTTGTTTCCCTAATTTCTTTCTCAGCCTGTTTATTCTTTGTGTAGACAAAGGCCATTGACATGTTTGAGTTTATTTTATATCCAGCTACTTCACCGAAGCTGTTTATCAGGTTTAGGAGTTCTCTGGTGGAATTTTTGGGGTCACTTATATATACTATCATCATCTGCAAAAAGTGATATTTTGACTTCCTCTTTTCCAATTTGTATCCCCTTGATCTCCTTTTGTTGTCGAATTGCTCTGGCTAATACTTCAAGTACTATGTTGAAAAGGTAGGGAGAAAGTGGGCAGCCTTGTCTAGTCCCTGATTTTAGTGGGATTGCTTCCGCTTCTCTCCATTTACTTTGATGTTGGCTACTGGTTTGCTGTAGATTGCTTTTATCATGTTTAGGTATGGGCCTTGAATTCCTGATCTTTCCAAGACCTTTATCATGAATGGGTGGAGGATCTTGTCAAATGCTTTTTCTGCATCTAACGAGATGATCATGTGGTTTTTGTCTTTGAGTTTGTTTATATAATGGATTACATTGATGGATTTTCGTATATTAAACCATCCCTCCATCCCTGGAATAAAACATACTTGGTCAGGATGGATGATTGCTTTAATGTGTTCTTGGATTCGGTTAGCGAGAATTTTATTGAGGATTTTTACATCGATATTCATAAGGGAAATTAGTCTGAAGTTCTCTATCTTTGTTGGATCTTTCTGTGGTTTAGGTATCAGAGTAATTGTGGCTTCATAGAATGAGTTGGGTAGAGTACCTTCTACTTCTATTTTGTGAAATAGTTTGTGCAGAACTGGAATTAGATCTTCTTTGAATGTCTGATAGAACTCTGCACTAAACCCGTCTGGTCCTGGGCTTTTTTTGGCTGGGAGACTATTAATAACTGCTTCTATTTCTTTAGGGGATATGGGACTGTTTAGATGGTCAACTTGATCCTGATTCAACTTTGGTACCTGGTATCTGTCCAGAAATTTGTCCATTTCGTCCAGGTTTTCCAGTTTTGTTGAATATAGCTTTTTGTAGAAGGATCTGATGGTGTTTTGGATTTCTTCAGGATCTGTTGTTATGTCTCCCTTTTCATTTCTGATTTTGTTAACTAGGATTTTGTCCCTGTGCCCTCTAGTGAGTCTAGCTAAGGGTTTATCTATCTTGTTGATTTTCTCAAAGAACCAACTCCTCGTTTGGTTAATTCTTTGAATAGTTCTTCTTTTTTCCACTTGATTATATTCACCCCTGAGTTTGATTATTTCCTGCCTTCTACTCCTCTTGGGTGAATTTGCTTCCTTTTTTTCTAGAGCTTTTAGATGTGTTGTCAAGCTGCTAGTATGTGCTCTCTCTCCTGTTTCTTCTTGGAGGCACTCAGAGCTATGAGTTTCTCTCTTAGAAATGCTTTCATTGTGTCCCATAGGTTTGGGTACGTTGTGGCTTCATTTTCATTAAACTCTAAAAAGTCTTTAATTTCTTTCTTTATTCCTTCCTTGACCAAGGTATCATTGAGAAGAGTGTTGTTCAGTTTCCACGTGAATGTTGGCTTTCCATTATTTATGTTGTTATTGAAGATCAGTCTTAGGCCATGGTGGTCGGATAGGATACATGGGACAATTTCAATATTTTTGTATCTGTTGAGGCCTGTTTTGTGACCGATTATATGGTAATTTTGGAGACGGTCCTGTGAGGTGCTGAGAAGAAGGTATATCCTTTTGTTTTAGGATAAAATGTTCTGTAGATATCTGTCAGGTCCATTTGTTTCATAACTTCTGTTAGTTTCACTGTGTCCCTGTTTAGTTTCTGTTTCCACTATCTGTCCATTGATGAAAGTGGTGTGTTGAAGTCTCCCACTATTATTGTGTGAGGTGTAATGTGTGCTTTGAGCTTTACTAAAGTGTCTTTAATGAATGTGGCTGCCCTTGCATTTGGAGCGTAGATATTGAGAATTGAGAGTTTCTCTTGGAGGATTTTACCTTTGATGAGTATGAAGTGTCCCTCCTTGTCTTTTTTGATAACTTTGGGTTGGAAGTCGATTTTATCCGATATTAGAATGGCTACTCCAGCTTGTTTCTTCAGACCATTTGCTTGGAAAATTGTTTTCCAGCCTTTCACTCTGAGGTAGTGTCTGTCTTTTTCCCTGAGATGGGTTTCCTGTAAGCCGCAGAATGCTGGGTCCTGTTTGTGTAGCCAGTCTGTTAGTCTATGTCTTTTTATTGGGGAATTGAGTCCATTGATATTAAGAGATATTAAGAAAAAGTAATTGTTGCTTCCTATTATTTTTGTTGTTAGAGTTGGCATTCTGTTCTTGTGGCTGTCTTCTTTTTGGTTTGTTGAGGGATTACTTTCTTGCTTGTTCTAGGGTGTGATTTCCGTCCATGTATTGTTTCTTTTCTGTTATTATCCTTTGAAGGGCTGGATTCGTGGAAAGATAATGTGTGAATTTGGTTTTGTCGTGGAATACTTTGGTTTCTCCATCTATGGTAATTGAGAGTTTGGCCGGGTTTAGTAGCCTGGGCTGGCATTTGTGTTCTCTTAGTGTCTGTATAACATCTGTCCAGGCTCTTCTGGCTTTCATAGTCTCTGGTGAAAAGTCTGGTGCAATTCTGATAGGCCTTCCTTTATATGTTACTTGACCTTTCTCCCTTACTGCTTTTAATATTCTATCTTTATTTAGTGCATTTGTTGTTCTGATTATTATGTGTCGGGAGGAATTTCTTTTCTGGTCGATGCTATTTGGAGTTCTGCAGGCTTCTTGTATGATCATGGGCATCTCTTTCTTTATGTTTGGGAAGTTTTCTTCTATTATTTTGTTGAAGATATTTGCTGGCCCTTTAAGTTGAAAATCTTCATTCTCATCAACTCCTATTATCCGTAGGTTTGGTCTTCTCATTGTGTCCTGGATTTCCTGGGTGCTTTGAGTTAGGATCCTTTTGCATTTTGTATTTTCTTTGACTGTTTTGCCGATGTTCTCTATGGAATCTTCTGCACCTGAGATTCTCTCTTCCATTTCTTGTATTCTGTTGCTGATGCTCGCATCTATGGTTCCAGATCTCTTTCCTAGGGTTTCTATCTCCAGTGTTGCCTCGCTTTGGGTTTTCTTTATTGTGTCTACTTCCCTTTTTAGTTCTAATATGGTTTTGTTCATTTCCATCACCTGTTTGGTTGTGTTTTCCTGCTTTTCTTTAAGGGCCTGTAACTCTTTAGCAGTGCTCTCCTGTAATTCTTTAAGTGACTTATGAAAGTCCTTCTTGATGTCCTCTATCATCATCATGAGAAATGTTTTTAAATCTGGGTCTAGATTTTTGGTTGTGTTGGGGTGCCCAGGACTAGGTGGGGTGAGAGTGCTGCGTTCTGATGATGGTGAGTGGTCTTGATTTCTGTTAGTAGGATTCTTACGTTTGCCTTTCACTATCTGGTAACCTCTGAAGCTAGCTGTTATAGTTGTCTCTGGTAAGAGCTTGTTCCTCAGGTGACTCTGTTAGCCTCTATAAGCAGACCTGGGAGGCTAGCTCTCCTTAGTTTCAGTGGGCAGAGTATTCTCTGCAGGCAAGCTCTCTTCTTGCAGGGAAGGTACCCAGATATCTGGTGTTCCAACCTGCCTCCTGGCAAAAGTTGTGTTCCACTCACCAGAGGTCTTAGGATCCCATGGGGAATCCTGTGTGGGCCCTTGCGGGTGTCAGGCGACTCCACTGGCAAAGCACCCCAGTGCTCGAGTGGAGTGGAAGGGACTTGTGCCCCAGGTCAGGCCTGGGTAGTCTGCTTCCCTATTTACCGCAGTCTCAGGTTCCACAAGATTGGATTGGGGCAGACACTGTGTTCCACTCACCAGAGGTCTTAGGATCCCATGGGGAATTCTGTGTGGGCCCTTGCGGGTGTCTGGTGACTCTGCTGGCAAGGCACCCCGGTGCTCGAGTGGAGTGGAAGGGACTTGTGCCCCAGGTCAGGCCCGGGTCTCAATCTCTCTCTTATTTTTGTTTGTTTTGTTCTGTTTAAAGATGAATTTATTTTATTCAAAAACAATTTTCAAGTCCTCATGCTTACACAGCAACATTTTACTGACTGAGTCTCCCCCCACCCCCACCCTGTCCTCTATATTTACTGTTGTTGTTGTTGTTGTTGCTGCTGCTGCTGCTGCTGCTGCTGCTGCTGCTGTTTTAAGACAGGGTCTCTCTATGTAGTTTGGGATTCACTATATAAATCAGACTAGACTCACAGAGATTCATGTTTCTACATTCTGAGTGATGGGATTAAAGGTGTGTGTTATTATACCCAGTCGCCCCCATTTTTACTTTTAAAGAACTATTTTTGTTCCTTTTAGTAATGGATTATGTGTGCATATGTGTAGATCTGTGTGGGTATGTGCATATGAGTGCAGGTGCTGACAAGGTTCAGAACAGGGCAATGAGTCCCCTGGAGTTATGGTAGTTGTAAACTGCCTGACATAGGTGCCTAAAACTGAACTGCATCTTCTTCAATAACATTAAGTCTTTTTAACTGACAGCATTCCTTCTAGGCTCTGCCCACATTTTTCTAGCAACATCCAGGAATGCCTGATTCACTATAAAAGGGGCTGTTTGCCCCCTCCTCACTCTCTTATTTTCTTATGATCTCTGTCTCTTCTCTCCCCCATCCCCCTTACCCGACCCCCATGTGTTCCCGGCAGACCTCTCCTCTCTCCTTCTCTCCTCTCTCTCCTTCCTTTACTCCTTCCCTCTCTCCTTCCTTCCCTCCCTCCTTTTCTCTGTCTTTATTCCTTCCTAAACTCCCTTCTCGTGCCCTAAATAAACTCTATTCCAAACTATATCCGTCTATGGCTGGTGCCTCACAGGGAAAGGACATTTCAGCATGGGCCTGCAGAGGCACCCCTCCCACCTCACCATACCCTGCTTCTATCAAACATATCATGGTTCTCCTCCTCCTCCTCCTCCTCCTCCTCCTCCTCCTCCTCCTCTTCCTCCTCCTCCTCCTCCTCCCCCTCCTCCTCCTCCTCCTCTTCCTCCTTCTCCTTCTAATAAAACACAACATTAACTACTGAGCCACCTCTGTGGCTTCTGTTTTACTTTTAGTGAGTCTTATGACACACTTTCTTTGTCCTCGGAGGTTATTAGATCATTTTGACCTAGAGAGACTAACCACAATTTTATGATACAATACTATTATTTAATTAAAATGTCATGAAAATGTTGATTAGTTTTCCCAGGACATGATGAGCCCTTTTAAATGTGTAGATCTGAGTCTTTCATTGTTAGAGTTGCTAAATATTAGTTCCGGTTGTTTTCCCTCTGCCATGGCTTTTCTTCTGCATGGAATCTAATTGTGTGTTCAATCCACTCTTCTTTGCTTGTCTTCCATTTCATTTTCCAGCTCCTTGTTTTGCTGCCTTCTTCCATGCCTGGTATTAAATTTTCATTAGACTCTGATTTCCCCGTGGATCTTTAAACATAGCCTTTAGTTCTTAAATGATTTTCGACTCTTTTTATTCCAAACATTAATTCCAAACATTCCCCTCACTTGGTGGGGGAAGTGTCATTTCTGATTTTAGTTGTTGCTTGAATGCATTTTTAATTTTCTAAATGTGGGAAAAAGAAGTGCTTGAACAGAGGTTTCTTCTGTCATTGCTAGTCTGTAGAGGGCTGCTTTCTCACTCAATGCTCTGCCTTTAAGACTTCTGTGTGCCTCACTATGCCTATCATGTGGGCTTGAGATGTGCCTTCATGTGCATAATGAAGACGCACAGTTTCTTCACAGAACCACTATAATAATGGGGGTTGCGGGGATGAGATTGCTACCCTTTTTTGTTGCATTTATTCTGCAGGACTCTCTGCATCCTCTTTTTCCCTTCTCCTGTCTCTAAGGGAGCCTCTCTTCTTTCATGTTGGTCTTCCCTAGAGACTGTAGATCATCTAGAGTCCGCCTGAGTAGAACAAGGGCATGCATCCTGCCCATGTCCTCCCTGCTCTGCCCAACAGGATTGCTTCTCATCCCAGTCCTTGTCTGTGGGGGATGTGGAGATAAACCTGCTGGAGGAAGAAGTGGGCCAGAGAGCAAGGTGCCATATGCTTCTGTGACTCCTTGAAGAATCTTGATCCACTGTATGGATCCACAGTGTATGATCTGACATGGCTCCCAGCATGCCCATGAGACAACACAAAGGACCCAAGGCTGGTGCCAGGGCTACTTCTCCTGTCTTCACTGAAATTTCCACGTAGGATTGCCCCTCCCTTACAGGCTCTTGAACAGGCCCCTCCCCTACAGGATCACAAACAGAAGAGTCAGATTCTACTGAACAACACCTATTGCACCCTGATGTGTCCATGAATACATAAACATACCCTAATTGGCTAAAAATCTATATATAAGCTCATGTAATAAATAATAAAGTTAGATCTGTGCTCTGATGCTGGTCTCCAGAGTCTGAACCCTGGGCATCGTGGGCTCTGTCTCCACTTTCCCCGCAATTCCCAGTCCTTGTTCCCACGCATATTAGTTTCTCTCTGTCTTAGTCAGGGTTTCTATTCCTGCACAAACATCATGACCAAGAAGCAAGTTGGGGAGGAAAGGGTTTATTCAGCTTACACTTCCATACTGCTGTTCATCGCTGAAGGAAGTCAGGACTGGAACTCAAGCAGGTCAGAAAGCAGGAGCTGCTACAGAGGCCATGGAGAGATGTTCTTTACTGGCTTGCTTCCCCTGGCTTGCTCAGCCTGCTCTCTTATAGAACCAAGACTGCCAGCCCAGAGATGGTCCCACCCACAAGGGGCCTTTCCCCCTTGATCACTAATTGAGAAAATGCCTTACAGTTAGATCTCATGGAGGCATTTCCTCAACTGAAGCTCCTTTCTCTATAACTCCAGCTGTGTCAAGATGACACAAAACCAGCCGGTACACTCTCATTGCACGGACTTTCTCAAATTCAGATTGTTTTGCATTAAGCTCGTCTCAGTCTGAGTCTTCCTGGATGTTCCTTGAACCCTCAGTAGAGTGTATGGGATAAACTCTAGAAATTACTAGTCTGGAAAAATTTTTGTGTATTAACAGACAACATGAAGTTTATAGTGTGCTTATATAATTGTGCTTGAAGATTTGTCTCAGGAGGTGTCCTTTTTACATTAAGCAATCCTGCTCAGTTTGTTAGCTCATATGTTCAATTTCCAAGTGAAGTGTAAAGAGACTCAACTTTAGCTAGTTACCATCATTGCAATTTCAAGAAAGTGTCCAAAATACACTTTAAGAACAATTTTACATCCAGTT
The DNA here is from genome assembly GCF_000001635.26 of Mus musculus. Lineage (NCBI taxonomy): Eukaryota > Metazoa > Chordata > Mammalia > Rodentia > Muridae > Mus > Mus musculus. The sequence goes on along the minus strand of NC_000077.6, from coordinate 9,075,058 downwards.
TCTGAATCAAGGTTTAGGTAGATAGTAAAATGGAATGTACACTTTCAAAGAAATAGAAGGTAGAAGTGTAAATGTGTGTGTGTATGTGTGTGTGTGTGTGTGTGTGTGTGTGTAGGCCAGAAGTCAACATGTCTTCCCCAATCATTTCCATGCTTTATATTTTTGACACAGGTTCTGTCTCTGAAGCTGAGGTTCACTACGTCAGCTAAACTGACCGACCGGTCAGTGAGCTCCCAGGATCTGTCTGTCCAAACCTTTCTCAGCCCATACTCCATCCCACTCCCCCCCCCCAACACTGCAGAGATTTCAGACACATCACTTCACGTGACTTTTTTCCAGAGGTACTGAGGACTTGAACTTATGTCTGCATGCTTTCCCAGCATGCACTTTACCCACCGAGCCATCTCCCAAATCTTTTACTGATGTCCCAGTGCACAAAGCAAGTCTAATGTAAATTCTTTGCATTCCTAATTATCACTGACCAGTTTGTAAGGCAGTGTGTCTCCAGGCAGACGTTTTACATTGCTATGCTTTAGCCCGTGGGAGAGCTCTGCAATCAGACTTGTTATACACAGTTGTGCTTGTGAAAGCACATAGGCAAGCTTCTTGTTTCTCAGAGAACTCTAGCATGAAATCTAGGCTGAGAATGTAGACCACCAAAGCTGCTATGTTCCGCTCTTTGCTTAATGAGCTGCAAATGCTTCTTACCTTCTGATTTTCTCCGTTTTCTATTGCACTGTTTGTCCCTCAGATTTAATTTGTTCTGTTTACTTTTTACCATTGGACCCCAAGTCACACACAGTCACTCGTGTGTCATCCATTTCTATCTCACGTACTGCGCCCACCCTTCCTTTTTTCTCAACTCTAAGTTTTGTTTCTCCTTCTTATGAACAAATAAGGCAATATTTTGACTTTCGACTTTTTTTTTCTTTTTTTTTTTCTTCGAGACAGGGTTTCTCTGTGTAGCCCTGGCTGCCCTGGAACTCACTTTGTAGACCAGGCTGGCCTCAAACTCAGAAATCCACCTGCCTCTGCCTCCCAAGTGGTAGGATTAAAGGCATGCTCCACCACGCCCGGCGACTTTCGACTTAATAAACCTGTTGGCAGCAGTTTTATGTTTCTAGCAAAAAAGAACACAGAGTTTAAACGATTCACCCTTTTGTTCAAATAGAGACAGCTTTTCTTGTCAACATCCTAACTAGAACAATGGATTTGTTTTAAAAGAGAAATCAATGGTCCTACATCATTATCACTCAAGTTCAGGGTTTACTCTGGGCATACATACAATCAATTTTTGTCATATAGTACAAAGATAGTTGCTAGCTTTAAAGTCTGCCATATGAGACTTAGTCATTCTCCTCAGGGCCTGTGACATTTATACCGCCTCTACCCTTTGCTTTGTCCAGCCTATCAGGTGTTTGGAGCCCAAAATGGAGGTCTCAGGTTGGCTTCTTTCTCTTAGGAACATGGACTGGTTCCTTCATCTCTTTTGATAACTCCATGGTCCCTTCCTTCTGGGACATTTCTAACACCCATTTGTCTGAATACACCACAGTTTCTGTCAGAAACATTTTGATTGCTTCTAAACTTTAGCAATTGTAAGGTCCAGGACTGTCTGTAAGCACCAAGGGATAATTCGTGGAACAAATGAAGAATGCATTCAGTGTTAGATGAGACCACTGATGTGTTCCAGTGGCTTGGACTATATATGTCTGATTGCTGTTTTAGTGTGAAGATTCCTGATGAGATATCACGCTGAGGACCTTTTCTACCTTCCGCAGTGAAGTGTTAATAAATACCCTTGACTCTCTTTTACATTGCTTGCTGCCCTCTGTTGCATTTTAAAGTTCATTGTATATAATATTTGGCAGACATTTCCCCCAGTTTGTAACTTGTTCTTTGGCTTTCTCCACAGCCTCACTCTCTTGAGTGGAACAGGTTATAAACACATTTTAATGAAGCCGTTACCTCAATTGTTCTTTTCCTAAGTCACGCCTTTGGTGTTATGTTTAAATATCATCAAACTCAAGACCGTCTATTGTCTCCTTCCTTGTCACTGTCTAGGAGTTTTCTAATTTCACATTTCACATCTAAATCTGTGGCCATTTGAGTATGTTTTTGTGAGCAGTGTATAGTTTGTGTCTAAGATGTTTTTCATTTGGCTGTTGGTAATTCCAGAACCATTTGTTTAAACTACCTTTTCTCCATTGTTCTCCTGTTCTGCAAGTAGATTATAATTCCGTGGGGCTCTTCCTAGGCTCTCCAATGGGCTCCATTGGTTGCTGATTCTTTTCCCAGTAGTACAGTATCATGGGCACCTTAGTGGTACTCTAGCCTTTAACCACTGAGCTATCTCTCCTGCATTTTAATGAATATTTCAGGCACTGCATGTCGATGCTCCCGAGTCAGAGCCTCATTGCTGCTTTCCTTCTCAACCATGAATTCTCCTTCTCTTTATTATATTAGAGACTATTGTTGACACTGCAGACAAGTGTTCTCCCTCCTTTCTCCTCTCCTCTAATTCTTACGCTCCACTTTCCCAAGCTTGATTTAGTCATATCTGATTTAGTCAGGATTCTTTAGAGAAACAGAACTGAGTGAGGGAAGTATGTATGTATGTATGTATGTATGTATGTATGTATGTGTATCATAATGTATTAAGTGAGCTTTAAAACAGTAATAATGGCCAAATCTCACCTGAGCTGCAGAGAATCCTATAGTTCCTTGGTCCTTGAGGTTGAGTGTATCAGTAATTGGAATGGTTCCAGAATACCTATGTCTCACTGAGGGATACAACCAGTAATCACTCAGTCCACAAAGTACCATGCAGGTCCCTGTCCCAGGGTGAAAGCTTAGGAACACTGGTTTTGCTGTCAGGCGAGGAGGCAGCAGCAGCCACACCAAGGAGGCAAAGCAACTCAGTGGGAAAAGGGAAGAAAGGCCAAGTCAGAAAAATGCAAGAACAAACTTCATTCTGAAATACTGCTACTTTCTTATCTGGGCTCCTACTGGAAGGTGCTACCCACAATCAGAGTGGGTCTTCCCAGTTGATGAGCCTCCTGACTTGAGTGATTCTAATTTGTAGTACGTTGGTGTTACAACTTGCCACAAACCATAATAATGCTATTTAGATCCATATTGGTATATGAGAAACAGGAGCCTTAGAAAAGTCAAGACATGCCTCCATCTTTTGAACTAGACTTACCTATGGGTGTGGTGGGCTAAGATGACTAGACGCAGGCCACAGAAGTGCTGGAGCTTCTGAAGGGGATGTAGGTATCTGTGTTCTGAGTGAGAAATATTCCCCATAGGCTTGGGTAGTAAACATATGGTCGGCAGTTGACGGTGCTGTCTGGAGAGTTAATGGGTAAAGAACAACCTTGCAGGAGGAAGTGCATTATGGTGAAGGCTCGAGGTTTTCACAGTCCCACCTCATTGCTGTTCCTTCAGCCTCAGATTGGAATGTGAGCTCTCAGCTTCCTGGTCCCCACCTGACACTTGTTTCTATGCCTCCCTGCCGTGTTGGGCTCTTATCCTCTGCAACTATAAGCCAGAACAAACTCTTCCTTCCATTAATTGCTTTTGCTTGCTGTGTTTTATCACAGCAACAGAATAGAAAATTAACTTATCCACAAGGGTATCATGTGTGAACGTAAGTTGTTTTAAAATGCTTGCTGTTTTAACTGATAACTTATATTTAGCATTGTCTTGTAATAGTTTTAGTTTTTAGAGGAAAGTCATTTACTACAGAATAACTTGATGGAATTGTGAGTTTTCAATTCTCCTAATCTGTATACTTTTCTTATTGCTGTGAACAAATGAATCCCTGACCAGAAGCCACCTAAAAAAGTAAAGGTTTGTATGCATGTGCACGTTCATATGTGTAGCTGGATAACTGTGTGCATGCATGTCAACTCCCTGAGTGTCATTCATCAACAACCTCCACCTTATTCTGTTGTTTTATCTTTTTAACTTACTTTTTAAAAAAAATTTTATTAGGTATTTTCCTCATTTACATTTCCAATGCTATCCCAAAAGTCCCCCATACTCACCCCCCCACTCCCCTACCCACCCACTCACCCTTTTTGGCCCTGGCGTTCCCCTGTACTGGGGCATATAAAGTTTGCAAGTCCAATGGGCCTCTCTTTCCAGTGATGGCCGACTAGGCCATCTTTTGATACATATGCAGCTAGAGTCAAGAGCTCTGGGGTACTGGTTAGTTCATAATGTTGTTCTACCTATAGGGTTGCAGACCCCTTTAGCTCCTTGGGTACTTTCTCTAGCTCCTCCATTGGGGTCCCTGTGATCCATCCAATAGCTGACTCTGAGCATCCACTTCTGTGTTTGCTAGACCCCAGCATAGTCTCACAAGAGACAGCTATATCTGGATCCTTTCAGTGAAATCTTGCTAGTGTATGCAATGGTGTCAGCGTTTGGAAGCTGATTATGGGATGGAACCCTGGATATGGCAGGCTCTAGATGGTCCATCCTTTCGACACAGCTCCAAACTTTGTCTCTGTAACTTTTTTTTTTTAAAGTGTGTTTGTGTCTGTGTGTACTCATAGATGACAAAGGAGGATGTTGGAGCTACAGTCACAAGCTGCTGTGAGACACCAGACCTAGGTTTCGGGGACTGAACTCAAATCTTCCATAAGAGCAAGTGCTCTTAACCATCAAGCCATCTCCCCAGTCCCACCCAACCGGAACCCTGCCTTTCCAGGGTCTCTCACCAGGACTAGGCTCTAGGGATTAGTCAAGCTGTCAGGCCAACAAGCTCCAGGGATCTGCTGTCCCTGCCTCCTGAGTACGACAATTACAAGTAAGCATATGATGCCCAGTGGTTTTGTTTTGCTTTACTGAAACAGAGTGTAAAAATATCAACCTGGCAGGCCTGCAAATCACTCTGTAGACTAGGCTGGCCTCAAACTCACAGAGATCATGCTGCCTCTGCCCCCCACCCCCACCCCCACGTGCTGGGATTAAAGATGTTGGCCACTTGGTATCATACCCAGTTTTGAACTTGTATCTTAAGGCTTGAATTCAGGTGCTAGTGTTTATGTGGCAAGTACTTTACCAACTGAACGATGACCCCATCCCTGAGGAGGATTTTTATGTTTCGATTTTGATTCACAGCGTAAGGGGTATCCATCCCTCACAACAGGGATTGATTCAGAGTGGAAAGGGTATTTCTCCCTCCCTCCCGGCAGGAAAAGCATAGTAAGTAGCAGCTCCACAGTGGCCAAAGCGTGTGGCAGCCATTTACCTCGATTTCAAGGCCCGCCCACCGCAGTGACCCAGTTCCTCCAGCTCTGCCTGACCCACTGACGGTCCCATCAACTCCAAGGACAGCACCTTAACCTGGGTACAGAGTATCTGAAGGTACAATTGTGGTGTGGGGGAATATTTTACACCCAAACCCTGAAAGCTATATTTTACCAATCCGACAGTTACCTATGGGACTGACCCTACATACTCTAAGTGGCCTAGGCTGATTTGTTTATCTGTTTTTACCTCAAAGTGTGTCTTCTCTTTATAGGAGTTATGGTTTTCTGTTACTTCAATAAGTAACCTTTAAAAAAATAAAGACTTCTATACTATTGATGTCTGTTCTTTAATGATCTTTCAGGTAAGTGGGAATGCTTAGAAATGAGGTGGGAAACTAGGCAAGAGATGGAAGAGGGAAAGGAAGAGAGGCAGCTGCATTACAGTGCTATATTATTTTTATTGAATACATAGTCATTCATATTTTTACATATTACATATATTTTCCTGAAGTAGTATCCTTCTGTTAAAGCAATAGAGATGTAAGTGCTCAATTAAATATTTCAGTTAAAGAACCAATATTAAATTTTGACTTTAACTAAGCAAATGCATGATAAGTTAATTCCAGGAATGACACTAAACTACTGACCCTCGTTGGCTTTCTAGAAACTTTTCCTGATAGGATTGTTGTTATATTAATGAATAAAATATAAAATATATTTTAATATTAATTGCTAATATAGAAACAACAGTGAAATTTATAAAACAAGAGCACTCAGTCTGATTATTAAAATATTTTTGTGAAGTCTATTAAAATTGCCTAATTGAGATTACATATATGTATATAATTATATGTATATAGCATATACATATATTACCTAAAGGATATAAAATAATAAGCTTTCAGTATTTCTGGGCTTCAATTTGTGCTCAAACTATTAGCAAAAAGTACAAACTAATGTTATAATGTTTTATATTAAATGCTTAAAACTTCAAGGCATAATACAATATTGTTATAGCAAATTATATCATGAGACTCTGGAATTAGTCATTTCTGTGTAATAGGAAATTGTTTCTATTAAGATTATGGGACCAAATGCAGGAAAAAGCTGCAGCTTTGCCAATTTCTTCCCTTTCAGAGTCTTCTGCCACCACTCCACACCATAGAGGTCAGCTCCAGGAAGACTTTGGTCCTAGAGGTCACCAGGCCAGCCAGGCCATTGCAGAGGAATGTAAGAAACAAAAGCCCACACTTACCCTGAGTTTGCTATGGTGATTTCAACTATACTCATGGCAAATTGTTCCATAAGACTCTATGTTAATAAGATAGAATGAAAGCCTGTAAATATAGCTGCCCGTTGTCACGCTACAGATAGCAACTAAAAACATTGTCTTCGATAGCACATCCTGGGCTATTTGAGTTCTGCTGGCGTTGATTCTGATGGGGAAGACACTTCTGCATCTGCAATGACAAGTCAATAAGATAAAGCTGTGTTTTTAATAAAATAAAAATGTTAATTTATTAATTGAAAAGCATATGACATATTTCTACTCCTATTTTTAAGAATTAACCCAAAAGTCTATAAAAATTGAGTACGTCGCTGGGCGGTGGTGGTGCACACCTTTAATCCCACCACTTGGGAGGCAGAGGCAGGTGGATTTCTGAGTTCAAGGCCAGCCTGATCTACAAAGTGAGTTCCAGGACAGCCAGGGCTACACAGAGAAACCCTGTCTCGAAAAACAAACAAAACAAAACAAAACAAAAAAACAAAAAAAAATTGAATATGTCATGCTACCTTGCAGCACAAACCATCGGTGGGAAACACTGATCTCCAGCTTTGGCTCTGAAATAAGTCTCACACTTTCACATCCCTGAGTCCTACCTACCTGTGATACAAAGCTTCTACTGCCAATGCACAGGACAGATCTAAGCAGTGTGGCTGGAGAGAGCTCTCTGTGTGGCATCTCTCTCTCTCTGCTCTCCAGTTTTAGACCCCCTCACTCACTGGAGACCCGTGCCTTAGTCTATAATTGGACCTGAGACCTGTGATCTAACAGCCAGCTTTCTTTTATGCCAGCATATCAAGAATGTCTGCAAAACAGGGTGCTAAAATAGCAACAACCTTGTGTCTGGTGGAAGGAAACAAACTTTAATCAGCACTTTGAGTAAATTCATTTCCAGAAAGTTACAACTCCATGGGAAGGGTTTTCAGGTAGGGAGAAAGAAGGCACCATCTGCTTGAACTGTTGTTGTTTATAAAATGTAAACTGTGCCAGATGGAGGAACAACTGCAGATCAATAGTGGAAAGGAACCAGGATTTCAGTGGTGACTCTGCCTCCCAACAGCAAATCAGACAAGCGGGTAGGTTCCTAGTCCCTCCATCTGCCACACACACACACACACACACACACACACACACGCACATGCATACTCGCATACGTGCACATCCTGCTTTGATGTTTATGGAGGGTTCCACTGATTTCGATGGTGAATGTTTTTCTGTAACTAAGCAGGATCTGCTGCCAGTGCAAATGTGGACTACACCATAACACCTGGGTTAGATAACACTTGCAAAGACTTATTTCCAGAAAGTTCATAAGCTTCCAGCAGTGTCAAGTGCTTGCTGTCCTGTCTCTCGATTAGATTTTATATGTGGACATATGCTGATGGTAAGGTAACTTCTATTTACTGGAGGATAAAATGAAGAATCCTAAAACAGCTTATGCGGGTGGACCTGTGTGCATACTACATGCACTTATTTAAGTTGGGTCCTAAAAAGAGAATGATCTAAAACCAAAGGAGGAAAAAGAAAAAACATAATTTCAGACAAAAATAAATAAAGACAAATGACTCAAGGAAAAAGATGAACAAAATGGAGATTCTTTTTTTAAAGTAACAAGATGACAAATCTGTAGCTAAAGTGGAAAGTAAGAGCACGGATACTGCTACCAGAGAATAGGAAGGATAGTGGGAGAGAGCCAGTGTGACAAGGTGGGTAACCTAGACATAAGTCCTACTGAGACCGAATCCCGAACAAAGTGTGCTCAGACCTAAACTGAGGAAGGAGACTGAATCCCTAATCATAAAAAGGCTCTGTGGTGGAAGAGGCCTGGAGTCTGGCAGTCATTGCTGGAATCTACCACACATTCAAAGGTAAGTAATATCAATCATTTTCAAGGGTCTCCAAAAGTTAGAGGAGAGAGAGACATTTCCATTTTGATTTTATAAAGCCAACACCTCTTTCATACCAAAACCAGACAAGGACACGACAAGAAAAGAAAATTACGGGCCATTTTCCTTGGTAAACACAGATGTGGAAATCTTTACCAAAATGCTAACAAACAAAAATTAACCACCAATTAAAGGACTTATGCATCATTATTAAGTTGGATTTATCCTTGGTATGTATAGGCAATTTAACACACACACACACACACACACACACACACACACACGCATGCATGTACTCCCTAGTGTGATCCATTACTTTAACAGAACAAATGACAGAAACCAAATGATTACCTCAAAGGATATGGCACAAACTCAAAAGTTCAACATCACATCTTTGTGGTTTTGAAGAATAAACCAACTTCCAACATAATAGTTTCCATATACTAGGTAGTATGGCATCATACTACCATAAGATTCCTACAGACTCCATGCTATAGACTCCTATCAAAATTTCAATAACATTTTCTACAGGAATAGAAAAGCATTCTAGATTTCATATAGGATTATAAAGTACTAAATTACCAAAGCAATTATGAGGCACAGATAGAGCTGAAGGCATCAATATGATCTTACTCCAAAGTACATTACAAAAGCAGAGAGATCACAGCAGCCTGGAACGGGCATGCTGCGTCAGGCTGAGCCTGCTCTAAGTTACTCTGTACTATAGAAAACAGTGGCTTTTCCCGGTGTGCCTTGTCCTGAAGGACTCAGCTTTAAAGCAGCATCTGACTACATTTTGAGGGAGTACAGAGGCAGAGTGACTCTGCATCCTGTCATACATAAACACCAGCATCTGTCTGGCACCACCCACAGAGGCACAGAATAATAAATGACTTATTGCTAACAGTCAAAGAGGAGTTGCCTAATCAATTTATCTGTGTAGATTGAGACCCTACAAACACACAAAAGCATATTAAAATCCTTTCAAGAAAAACAAGTCCAAGGATTTACTGAACCCATCAGACTGAGGAAAATGTACAAACATCCTCACTTAGACCTCCGAAATAAGGAAGCATCTAACACTGCAATGGCTACTGCTACCTCCAGCTTGTCATCTGACCACCCAGTATGTGCATCAAAGGACCAACAGGTAGAGATCTGACTGTCACCAGGGCTTCAGCAGTTTCTCCCCTATTGAGGAAGTGATCTACTGAATTGTCATCATCCATCCATCCACTTATCTGGACCTGCTGTCCACTCACCTACCACCTGGACCAGTCCTGACCTTTACCCCTGCCGCCTTCACAGTCCTGCATGCCATTTCTACAGCTTCACTAGCCCTTGAGGCTGGACTCAACTCTGATCCCAAGGCTCGACTCTGCAGCATGGTTTCCAGCAGACCTGTAGTGTGGCTCCTGATCTGATCCTGGAGAGCCCTTTGCATCCCTGTTAGCTCTTGGCTTGTCTCCTGTTGCCTCTTAGGACTCCATGAACTCTGATGTGGCCTCTTATATTCTCTGGAGCCACTCCATGGCCCACATATATTCTTATATGGAGACACAGTTACTGTGTGATGTGCGTTGTGTGATTGGAGAGTTAAGATTGGAATGAAAGAACTTGGATTTGTATCAGGCAGCTACCAAGGACTTAGGACTACTTGGCAAATCACTGCCAACAAACCCCACTGTTGCTTGTGCACGTGAATGTTACTTGTGAGTGTATTGCTATGTAATTAGTTCTGACATGGTAGAAAGACACAACCATCTATGCTTACAATATAATCTGCTTATTATAAGACATAAAAATCACATTCACAGAACAACAGGATAGGTTACAGCCCCTACATAAACCTACAGACTTTATATTTGTTTTACAACCATAGTATAGAGAACATGTAGAAGGAAAAAACAGATTTTTTCATTAAATGTCACTGAAAAATAAACACCTATAAACAAAATATAAAAGTACTTTCGTCTCACACAGCATATCCAAGTGTGGATGAAAGGCCGAACAAAAGACATTACAAAGCTACGGGAAAAAATACAGAGGGACTCTCCCAGTGTTGTTTTGATTTCTTCCCTTTTTTTTTTTTTAAGATACCTTTTATTTATTATTAATAATTTCATTTCTGTGTATCTCTGTGTTTGCGACTCCATGATTTTATGTGTACCACAGAAGTGCAGGTACCTGGGAAAGCCTGTTGAATCCCTTAGAACTGGAGTTACAGCTAGCCACCCATTCATTAGCTGCCTGGTGTGGATGCTGGCACTGAACTTGGCTCTTTGGCTATAGCAGTAAGCACTTGACCTCTAAGTTAGCAGTTTTCAACCTGTGTATTGTCTTCCTCACAGGGGCTACAGATGAGGTATCCTACATATCAGATATTTACATTACAATTCATAATCATAGCAAAATTACACTTATGAAGTAGCGACGAAATAATTTTGTCATTGGTGATCACCATAGCAGGAAGAACTATACTAAAGGACACAGTATTAAGAAGGTTGAAAGTCGAGGCTCATTAGTCGTGCAAACTTTATATGCCTCAGTACAGGGGAACGACAGGGCCAAGAAGTAGGAATGGGTGGGTGGGGGAGTGGGTGGAGGAGCATGTGGGGGACTTTTGGGATAGCATTGGAAATGTAAATGAAATAAATACCCAATTAAAAAAAAAAAAAGAAGGTTGAAAATCACATCTCTCCAGCCCCGGATGTGTGTGTGTGTGTGTGTGTGTGTGTGTGTGTGTCACCAAAATACAAACAACACAAGCAAAATAGACAAATAAGATAGTATCAAACTAACAAGATTATACACAGCAAAAGAAGAAACCAACAAAATAAAAGTATAACCCACAGAATAGGAGAAAACATGTTGAAACAAACAGCTTTTCTGGTGAGGAATTATTTGTCCAAAATATATAAGGGCCTCAAGAAACTTAGCAAGAAAGGAAACAGCTGGGTCTAGAAGCCCTTAAAGCATGGAACAGGAGGATCGTCACAAGTTTGAGACAGCTTTGGAAACACAGGCAGTTCCAGGCCACTTTAAGTGATATAATAAGATCCTGTCTCAAAACAAAACAAAAACTGACCAACAAAAGGTAGGCAATAGACTTTAACAGACACTTTTCAAAAGAATGTATATAATGGCCAACGTGAATATGAAAAATTGTTTAACATGGCTAGTCACCAGGAAAACACAAATATAAACCAAGATTAAATGACACCTCACATATACCACAATTGTTATTTTTTTTCAGAGTTAACAAGACAGAACTGGAGAGATCTCTTCGTGGTTAAGACCTCTGCTCTTTCAGAGGACCCGTATTTGATTCCCAGTAGCCACACGGTGACTTACAACCACATGCAATTTGAGTTCTCAGTGACCCAGCACCCTCCTCTAGGGATGCATGTGGCACACATACATGCACACAGGCAAAATACTCTCATACAAAAAAAAAATCTAAAAATCCAAAAAACAAAACAAAACAAAACAAAACCCCACTGTTTAAAGATTAAAACTAGTGCCTGCAAGGGTGAGAGGAAACAACTGTTAGCAAGAATGTCTGAGCATAACGCACAGAACTCAGCATGGAGGCTCCTCTCACTCTGGAGTGTACATCCCAAAGAACTGAAATCAGAATGTGAAGAGACAGTGTGCAGCCCTCTGTCCACAGCAGCACACAGATTACAGGAGCTAAGAGAGATTATCAGCCTGAAGATCCATGAGAAGATGAGTAGATGAGACAAATCTCTGTCTCTGTCTCTGTCTCTGTCTCTGTCTCTGTCTCTCTCTCTCTCTTTCACACACACACACACACACACACACACACACACACACACTTAAAAGTAATAAAAAATAAATCTAAAAGAAATCTATATTTTAAAAATTAGTAAAAAGTCTGTTCTACTTTAGATAGCAAGAAGTCTACCGGCTCTATAAAGTTCACGAGCCTCCTTCACAGTTGGCCATCACTGTAGGATGGAGACAGATTGGCAGGTCACTCTCAAGCAATGCAGGGATGAGTCAGACATGGAGTGCCATGCATCGCTCTGCTCATCAAGCAGTACCACAGCATTTCAAATGTCTGCGGGGACTCCGGCTCCTGCCTTCTCTCCAGTAACTCAGAGCAGCAGAGCCCTGAGGAAGATCAGTTCTTCTTTTTCAGAAGCGAGTTCTGAGTACTCATCAGTGACAGAACTTCGCAGCCAGAAGCGGACTGAGATCTTCCGTGTGCTTTGAGATGTACAGATAGGCAAATAGAGTTAAGTCTGTAAATGCTAAAGGTGAGAACTAGCACTGTGTTCTGGGCATCCCAAAATATTCGAAGTTTAAGAAACACTGATAATGAAGAGACAGTGGTTGAACTTGAGCTTCTTTTCAAAGGTCAGAAGGTGTCCTGTGAAAGGCTGTCAGAGGACAAGCTCAGACAGGAGAGCGGCAATGTCCTGTGACGAGACTCTTCACATTTGGAAAACTAAAACCAATAGACTACTTTATACATGGTTGTACCAAATGGAGAATCAAGGCTTCTGATAAATAAAAGGAAAGCATGAAGCCCGGTAAGCCACAGTCTTTGCTCTCTCATTTGAATGAAAAGGGAAATCCCAGCACACTATCCCCAGGCCTACCCTGCACCTTAAGGGCTCTGCTGTGTGGGGTTTCAGAATGGCTTCCATCTGCAGATCCCATGGGGAGGAAGACGCTCCAGGAGAGAAGAAAGCCACCCACTGTCCCTATCACTGAACACATGCACAGCACGGTGACCCTCACTGACAAGTTATTTCTCCCCTGGTGAAATGAGCCAACTCAAGCCAGATTAGAATATATTAAAGGCGGGTTAATTTATTGGGAAGTTGCTCTCTGGTGGATGAGTTCCCTGGTCCCAAGGACAGGTGAGTGGCCATGGGGAGAGAGGGGATGGGAGGGGGAGGGAGACAGAGAAAGGGTGTACTCAAAAGAAAGAAGAGGCAGAGGAGGAGGAGGAGGAGGAGGAGGAGGAGGAGGAGGAGGAGGAGGAGGAGAGGGAGGGAGGGAGGGGAGCAAGCACAACATTTTGAATTATATAGGGAAGAGCCTCTGAAGAAAGGGAGGACACCCCTGAGCTGGAAAGTTCACGGTTAGGGGCAGAGTACATCAGGTAGGGACAGGTGGATGCTGGGAGAACCTGGAAGCCAGGTCTGCTTTGATGTGTAAAATATGCACCCCAGTTCCTTGTCCTCTGTGCAGAAACCACTCACCTGGAGTTTTCTCAGAGCCTTCAGGGGTCTCTGGATTTTCGGGCGTTTCTGTGTCCTGGTTGCTTTTAGAGTCCTCTGTGGACTTGGAGGACACGGATGCCCTGGAGGTCTTTGGAGTCCTCCTGTCAGCTTCAGCCTTCTGCTGCTGTAACCACTCGTCCTTGTAGCCATTGCTGATAAGTTTGGAAAAGTTGGTGGGTGAACTGTTTTTTTGACCAGGCCTTAAAGAGAGATGTGTAAATATTAACCTTGAGCACAAAGATTAATTTTAAAAGGAAAAACAGAAGCGGAAGTCAGGAACTTAACTTGTGAAAGAACACTGGTGCTGAGCTCTGCCCCTCCCCCTCCGCTCTTCCCTTCCCCTCTCTCAGTCTCAGGTGAGTCTCTCTTTCCCCATTTCTAACATAAAGATGGCCTCTGCACATCCCTTACACATGATTGACACCATGCTTAGCCCAGTTCTCTGAATTTTTAATTTATTATTTATTAACCTACTAAGAACACCAGTTTTACACAAGGAAGTTCTAGAAAATAACGACCCCCCCCCCCATAGGGAACAGAGGATGACTTAAGGCAGTTGCTCCTGTCTTAATGACTTCTTCCTCATTCCCCACTGCGAGACTCTCCTGTCTCCTGTCATCTGTCATCTGCTTCAGTTCACAGATCCTATCATAATTGACACCAAGTGATAGAGTAGCAGGGCGGTAGTGTGAGCCTTCCAGTCAGGCGGGTGCCAAGCACACCCTTGTCCCCTCCCAAGCCACAGGTTTCAGACTCATGAATCATCTTAGTAAGGATTTTCCTGATGGCTCCCTCCCCATCTGTCACAATGTCATTAATGGGATTGTTTTCGCCAGCACATGAGAAACTGTTTGAAGACTCAGTGAGCAATTAATGACATTTGTTTTCTCCTAAACTAGACTTCTGACAAACAAAGCAACACAGTGTCCTCCAGAATGTATTTCTTCAGCTGGAAAACCAACATGTGTCAGCATACCTAGAGAAACCCCAGTTGAATGCAGAGCCTTCACTCAAGTTGGAGACCCCAGGCTCTGATGACAATAAGTTTTGGGACTGAGTACGTGAGCAGGAACAAACCACAAGCCTACACCACAAAACAGGATGCAGAAGACCAGACATGTGATCAAAGGGTCCAAATTGATGTTAAGTAAGAAAGAGAAGTGCAACCAAGTTCTTGGGCTGGGCTGGGCTGGGCAGGGCTCTGTGGGCAAGGTAGGCAGGTGCTGCCAGCTGTCTCTGGATAGGGCTGGGGCAGGTCAGTGGGAGCTACCAGTTCACAGTATCAACTGGGTAAAGGACAGAAAGTCAACCCAAACCTCATACAAATAGCATTCAGTCTCATAAGTCGGACACTTACATAGGAGGCAACGACAGTCTGCTCCTTTCAGGCTCTTTGTGGCTAACTGGGGTCCCCGTTTTGCTGGGGTTCTTGGAATTAATAGCTGGCAGTTTCACCTGTGTGAAGAAATGCAAATCTGTGAGTTCAAATAAAAAGAAGGTTTCCAAGAACAGCAAATATACCAGTTATGGACTTTCAGAATGGGCATAGGCTGTTACAATAAAGTCAAATCAAATGATGGCTTGGGAAAGGAACAGCCTGTGCTTCAAAAACAGTTGCTGTGTTTAAATAAAGAGGCCATCCGCTGGTCATCGGCTCAGGAGGGGAAGAGTCAGTGAATGTTGGGGATGCCAGATATCCCGAGGGATCTTGCTGGAAGGAGGGGTCCAGCAGCCCACAAAAACTGGAAATGCCTATAGTTGAGGTTTACAGGTGTTGTGAATTGCCCTGGTGCTGTTTGTATTTTGATGCTAATTCTGCTTTCTCAAGAGGGGCTGCCACTCAGGTGATTCTATGTAAACTTTCTCTCCATTTTAGCTGGTCAATAAAGATGGCAGAAGAATAAGGTGGGATTTCTGGGTCCCAGGAGGAAGAGGAGAGAGAGGGAGAGGGATTTGGACGAGGCTGTGAACTGGATAGGAAGTAGCACACTTGTAACTCTCGGGGACGGATAGTTTGTAGCCCCCTCAGGTGACTTCGGAGGCTGAGGATGGAGCAAGATATTCTTTGTCGAGCCATTGAGTTATATGGCTAGTTATAAAATATAAAGGCTGCCTGGTGTCTTGCATTCACAGTGACTCAGGTGGGCTGTAGAAAGGACACTGACTGGGTGGTTGTTAGAGGCTTGGTGAAGTTGGCCCTGGGAGCTGGGTGAGATGACCTTTGCCAGCACCAGGCAAGGGGCCAGCATGCATTTTAAAATTACACGCAACATACAGGAGCTTTGTAATAATCACCAAGAACTGGAAACAAACAAACAAAGAAACAAAGAAATAGCCACCAAGGAATGAATTAATAAACAGACAGTACCTGCTCTACAAAACAAAATTACTCAATGAAGCAAAGGGACTGGGTTCTGACAATACCACACAGCAGGGACAGGCTGAAGGGAAGGGTCTATGGTCACTCACCCTGTGCCTGAGGGACAGCAGTGCAAGAACTCAAGGCAGGAACTGGGAGGCAGGACCTAAAGCAGAGGCCATGGAGGGAGACTGCCTTCTCCTTTCTCCCTATGGCTTGCTGAGCCTGCATTCTTTTACAACCCAGGACTACCCTCCCAGGGGTGGTACCACCTACTATGGTCTGGGACCTTCCTCACCCGTCATTAATCAAGAGAATGTCCCATAACTTTGCCTACAGGCCAGTCTGATGGAGGCATTTTCTTAATTGAAATCTCTTCTTTCAGACACCTATGGCTTGTATCCAGCTGACAAAAAGCCCAGTGGGTAGGTGCAAGACATGAAAGGTATCAGTGACTGCTAAAGACGGGAATTATGAGGGGTTGGTGACAAAGGAGCTGAGATACCTTAGAGATGACATAACTTCTCTGTACCTCAGTATCTCTGGTGTTTACATGAGGTATGCATTTGAAAAAATGTGTAGATCAGTACTGTATAACAAGTGAACTGTGTTCTGTATAAATGGCCTCATGAAAGATGAAAAGAAGCCACCCTACAGAGCGCTGACACATCTGTCCTAAGGACAGGTCAGTGTCTATATCAGGCTGAGTGACAGCCAGGACGGGAACAGAATATTCAATGAGTGTCCCATCCTCTCCTAGGGCAGAGAAGGCAGGTCTCTGAGAGGTAAGAAACCTGTGGCAGCAAGACAGACCAGGCAGAGTGGCATGCCAAAGGCGAGGACAATGGCCAAGTGTTGACATGATTTTCACATTAAAGTCCTTATACTGTCTGTGCCCAGTGGTTCTGCAAGATTTGAGAAGAGAGAAACTCCCCAAGTTCAACAGAACAAACACTTAGAGGAGCTTTGTAGCCAGTGGTGATGAGGGCAACTGCGGCGATCCCTACGGTGAGCTTTCCTGAGTTTCTTAACACTTCAGCTATGCACAGTCAGTTGGTATCTAATTCTGCCTTCCTCCTTCCTTAGCATCGAGTAGGTGGAGGACAGTCTAGCTTCAGGCATTTCTGCAGTCAGCAGAATTCTGTGTGAGTGATCACTACATGAATAACTCAGACATATTTTACAGTGGAACAGCATCTTGCATTTTACATCTTCTCCAGCTATGTTCTGGAAACCCAGGTTAAACAGCCAAGCTTTCCATTTAATGCTCAGTTGCACACAATCAGCCACTTATCAGCAAACAAGCCTGGTCCTTAATAGAGTCCTTTAGGAGCGCTCCTAGGAGTGACCCAAAGCCCGAGTCACAGTTAGACACTTGGGCATCATAAAGAGCAAACACTACAGCCAACTGGTAATCAACTACGAAGTCCGCCAAGGAGCTGAAGCCGTCCTCTTTCCCCCCAAGACTCTGAGAAACTAGGTCCAGTGTTCCCAAGATACTTTGGTCTCCTTGCTGTTTAAATGACAAAGTTACCCACTCTCGTTCTTAGACTTAAAACACCTCTGACATTTTAAATATAAATGCCAACTCTTCAGTCATAAATCCTGATGTCTCAAATGCTAAAATTCATTTCCGACCTGGATACTAGCAGCAATGTAGAGCCCCTGGAAGTGTGTGTACTTGACTATGTTCTCATGGGTCCTACAAAGAGTACAGGTGGGCCGATTCCAACCCTCTGGCCATCCTAGCTACTTTCTGGGATTCCCAGTTGCTCAGATAGGCCAAGTCTTCTGAAAAGGCTTCACCTTGCAGGCCAGTTAAGACCTCACAGACAAAACACCACTGGGCGTCTCTGTATAGAAGAAAGCACTTCCTCTTTCTTTCCTTTATCATCATCATCAAGGAGCACTGTGGGTAATCTGGACTTAAAGAGGATAAAAATACTCAGAAGCAGGATATTGAACACACATAAATGCATCTCTGCTCTACATGTTAGATATGAAGTGTTAGGTCAATTTCTTCCCCAAGATTACAGTTAACTGGCTAGACACCTGCCAGTAAAAAGCAATCTTACTACAAAGTCAACATTCACAGGGAGAATGTGGTTGCTTGCCTCTTAGTAGTCCAAAACTTAAAACAGGGCCCAGAGCTCAGAGTTCAGAGCACAGAGCTCAGAGCACCAAGTACTGAGCTCAGAGGTCAAGCATAGAACTCAGAGCATATAACATGGAGAATGGAGCATGTAGAGCAGGGAGCAGAGAACTCAGATCATGGAACACAGAGCACAGAGAACAGAGCAAGGAGCCAAGGCTGCAGGCCTTCCGCAGACAGCAGCAGCAACCCCCTAAATCATTCATGGAGTCACAAAAGCAAAGCAGACGCAGATGATGGCTGGGATGATGGACGCCCCCTCGCCAACCGAGTTACCTTTCTCTTCACATTTTCAAGCTCCTCAGCCTCCCTTTGCCAAATTGTTTTCCTGTCAAAGTCAAAGGGGCCTTGTCTGGACTCATAGCTACCATTGGCCTGATCGGGGTTGAATTCTTCATACACCATGTAATCTGGTATGGAGACCACGGGGACTCTGCAAGGGTGAACGGGACAAGTCAAAGCCTGGCACCATGTCACACTCTCTCTCCTCTCTCCCTTTATTCTTCCCTGCTCCCTCCCTCTATAGTCTCCTTCCTTTTTCATCTTCTCCCTCTTCTCACTCCTGTCTCCACCCCTCCTTTTTTTGTTCCTCAGCCCTCCTGCTTCCTCTGTCTCTTTGAAGACCTAGGGAGGCCAGTCCCTTCTCCTACTGAGTAAACACATTAGATGTTCTCCTAGCTCAGGATCCCCAGAACAACAGAAGAAATCATAGGGTGGCATGCTGAAGTGTGAGCTTATAAAGCAGATAAGGCATAATTACTTCTTGTGGCCTAGCATTTCCTACTTTGTCACCTTTAAAGAGATAAGTACTCACCAAACGTTTGCCATTTACCATCATGGGTGTTAATAACAACCTGCTGCTCTGTTAGATGGCCAATGTTAATGTGGGCATGTAAACATGCAACTGGTCTTCCCACAGTTCACAGGGAGGTGTCAGTGCAGGGTCTCCTGTCCTTTCTTGCCTGCTCTTGTTCTCATTCTCTCTCTCTCTCTCTCTCTCTCAGTCTATTTCTCTCAATCTCTCTCTCTCAGTCTATCTCTCTTTCTCAATCTATCTGTCTTTCTCAGTCTATCTCTCTCTGTCTCTGTCTGTCTCTCTTTCTGTTTCTCTCTCTCTCTCTCTGTTTCTGCCTATCTGTCAATCTGTCTGCCTGTCTCTGTCTCTGTCTGTCTCCCCCTGATTTCCTTTATTTTCTGAACTTAGCAGAAACTCTTTTAAAAACAAAAATGAAAACGAAAATGAAAACAAAAGCAAAAACAAAAAAACAAAACCAAAAACCAGGGTCTTACTATGTAGCCCTTACTAGTCTGGAACTCACTATATAAACTAGGCTGGCTTTGAACTCAGCCTTGACCTCACAGATTTTCCTGCCTCGGCCTGTCTAGTGCTGGGATTAAAGCTGTGTGCCACAAGCTTGGACTATGAACTATTCATTGTAAAAACATAGCAGAGATTTAATATCTGCTTTTCACAGGAATTCAAAAGCACTATGTGTTCTTTGCATTTTATGTGTTAAAAACAAAAACTAAGCCAGTCTAGTGGTGGCCGCCCATTGTCTCAGGAGCACCTGGCAGACAGAGGTGAAGATCGAAAGCTTGAGGTTGGCCTGGGCCTCACATCCTGGGGCCCCAACACAGTCTGGGATTTGTTTACAGTAAAAAAACAACAGACTGTAAAATAAAATACAAACACAACCAAAACAAAAGGAACCAGAATCCTAAAGGGAAGCAACATGGAAAGCCCACATGTGCCTGGGGACAGTCAAAAGACTCTGCCTAGCAGCCCAGGAATATGCCTGCGGTGATCCAGTCTTTCAAGAAAAATAATGCAAAACAAAGGGCAAGTCCTTACAGAGCAGAAAAATAAATTCTAAAAGTAGTTCTGGTGCTTCCTCTCAAACCAAAAGAGGTATCTGAGGGGAGTTTGCATAGCTACAGGTAACAACTGTCAGACATTGTAACAGGGTAGGGGCCATGGCTCTGCCCTTCTTCTGTGACTGGCCAGACAGTTCTGTGACAGATAGACATGGTTGTGGCCCAGGGAACAAAGGATAAAAGCCTAAGGCTAGTAGTGGCTAATACGTGGCCAAAAGACCCTCATCCTGAGGGGATATTGCTTGCTGTGTCCTTGACTCTAGTTTCCTGACAACTTATGCTACAAATAGCACGTACTTTCTGGCAGTAGTAAATAGTTGTAATTTTCCAATTCAAACTGAGACTTTTCAAGTTGTTTATACTACATCTTTATTTATTTGTACTCAGCCACACACGTGCTATGGTGGGCATGTGGAGGTCAAAGTACAAAGGGAGGTATCAGCTCTTGCCTTCTCCAGTGTAGGTCGTGGGGAATTTAGCTCAGCTTGTCTGCCTTGTCAACATGCATCTTTACCTGCTGAACCATTGCTGGCACTATTTATGTACATCATATACAAAATCATACACATTACATATATTATAGAGAGAAATGTAGCTAGAGATAGATAGATGGATATAGATATGTGATAGACAAAAATGTGGGAGACTCTGAGATACTCACTCTCGCTGGTGAGATGTCGGAGGCTTGCTGTGGTGAATATACCAGTCTGGCAGGGAGTAGGCTACTGGGGAGCCTTGCCTGGTTCCAGGGGCAAAGTGCTTCAGCAAATCTCAAGGAGAAAGGAACACAGTTATGAGTGGTTGGCCCTTCTGCCCACAGGGCATGTGGCATTACTAACACTCCACACTGGGAGCTAACGCCATCTTCCCTAGGGTAGCCTCTCCACAGGCTGAGAGCTGAGCGTCCTGCCTGGCACTAAGACAGAGATGTCTCTCATGCCCCCTGCACCTCTCATGCCCTCTCCTCTTGTGGGTACAAATAGCTACTGGTCCAGAGCTGGCATCTGTACCAGTTACCATTGACACTCTCCCAAGTGCTCATCTCTCCACTCCTGAGGTCTCCAGAAGTCATGCACCATGTTCCTCAGTCTTCAGCTACGTCTATGCTCCTCTCCATCCTACAGCAGTCTGACCATCTTAGTCCACCACTGTGGGTCTGCCCCCCCCCCCCCCCAAAAAAACACACACACACCAACTGCTGCTTCCTAGAGAACTTTCACTCTTTCCTCCAGGTTCTCAGGTCAGAAGCCCCCATGGATGTATCAGTTACCTTGGAGACATACAGACAGGTACCCAGCACAGACTCCTTCCCAACTGGCTCCTCACTCCCTATGCCTTTTTTCCTCTCATCCCTCCCTTTCCTTCTGCCTACCAGTATCCAGTAGAGCACAGTGTGAGCTCCTCTTCACGACTAACTCAGGCTCCCACCCATATCCATTTTCTTCCTTCTCTCCCCACATCCCCCACTGGTAGCAACATCATCACCAGTCTCTGTTGAGCGGCATGTTGCAGTCATGCTTGTCCCATCATCTTCTGTGCCTTAACTGCTTCTCATAAAAGCTAGCCCTCCCATGATCACAGCAAAGACACTGTCCCTGTGTCATTGATGGTCTCAAGCAAATTTTGCTAGTCTCTTAGAACCAAGAGCAAGGAGGTGGATCTAAGAAAAGGTTGCCTTGATCTTGCTCTTGTATGTCCCTGGATGAGTCAATCAAGTGGTATGGTCTAGGTTTGGAATGCTCAAGTGCAGACTTGACCACTATTTTACCTATGACATTCAATGCAGAGACAGTGACAGACAGAGGGAAGAAAGGAAAATGTTGATGTCTCTCAGTATTGGGTGCTCCAAAGCCTGGCTGAGACATCTGAGATGTGGTCCCTATACTCTCTGACCAGTAATTAATTTCCATTAAACTCAATATAACTTACTTGTTACAAAAGCTAATTTTTATCAAAGATTATTCATACCTAAGTGCCATAATGAAGCCACATATCTAAAACCAAAGCGCATAGATACCACAGCTATATCTAATGTGTGTAGAATGTTAGAAACAACATCCCTATTTCTGTTCACAATGCCACTCAGTGGACTGAGCTTACCAGGTCTGCCACCTTGCTTAGCCAATTTCACATACTCCGAGTCTGTTTCTTTGATCCAGTACCTCCGAGCACGGGGCAAATTCACATTTGGGGAGTCTCTCAAGTCACTGAGCCCTGGGATCTGGGATGCTGGTGGGGCACCCACAGGCTTCTCAGAACGCTTCACAGGTAGGTGGTAATACCAGTCTAGACAGAAGAGAGGCCAGCACACTGTTAGATGGGTACAGGAAGACCCCTGATCAGGAGGCCCTCTACTGTGTGTCAGTCTTATCTCTGTGCTTATAACACTGTCAGGGCAGCACATACCACAGAGTACAGAAGCCCTGGAGCATATGTGACAAATCAGGACACCACCAGTGACCTAGGAGACACTTTCCAGAGCCCCCAAGTACATCAGCTAATGAGGCAAATAGGAAGAATATCACCTCCTTCCTGTCCTCCTGGTTCAGGTCTCCTCCTGAAGCTGAGGGCTTAGCCAAATCTACTGTTGTAACAGCTCTAGGAACTATCAAAAATCCCTGGGTCTGTCTTCTTCCCTTCTTCTTGCCTTCCTTCCTTCTTCTCCTCCCTCCCTCTTGCCCTCCATACCCCAGAAAAATACTTAGCAGACTTGAATAAATACCAAATCATTTAAACCAGTATTGTAAGCCAGATATTGACCAGGATTTGATAACCTTCACATATTAAAATGCTAATATTTGAATTCGGTTACAGACACACAATCTGATCAAACTGGTTCTTCACTGTTACAAGAGCAGAAGGAAATAGGCCAGGGTGTGGTCCAAGAAGCCTCGCTTGCCTAACAGCTGTGTTGGAAGACAACACCTGCCTCCCACACCCTCCAGCAGCCAACCCTGTGTCCCAGTGACAGCCCAGCTGCACACAAGCACTGTGCTGGAGGCTACAGTGGACAGTGGGAAGCAACAGAGGCCTAGATGTATCCTGAAAGGGGGATTCATCAGGCCAGAGCAATTACCTTTATGCAAACCCAAGACTCCAAAGATTCTCCTTGAGAAAGACTTGGGGTGAAATGGTGAATGCAGATTGTGACTTATATCCTGAAGAGAGGACTAGGGGACAGATCACAGGAAACAAGGACAGGAGTGTGGACAGCTTGCCTTTCCTCTCTCCTTCCTCCCCCACAGTGACATAAACCCCTCTGCAGAAAGACGGAGGAGCTGGGCATGGCCTGGTGAAATGAAGATGCTCTCTAGACTTAGAGCTGATGGCATACAGGGGGGAGACTCTTTAGACTGATGTGGAACCATCCTTAAAACTCACTGAACAGAGCAGGAACTTCTGTCAAGGGGCAGAGGGATTATCAGCCTCTCTCTCTCTTTCTCTCTCTCTCTCTCTCTCTCTCTCTCTCTCTCTCTCTCTCTCTCTCTCTCTCTCTCATACACACACACACACACACACACACACACACACACACACACACACACACCATGCACACATGCACAGGGGCAGGAGAACCCAGGCATACACACCCTAGGCATTTCAGAGAAGTCTACATCAGAAATCAACCAGATGCCAAAATACAAAGAAGAAAAGACTATCACATCTATGGAAGAGTTGGGAAACAAAATCTCAGGAAAAGCAAATTTTGAAAAAATACAGAAGTTGGCATTTCTGTGGCATGGATGCTGGCTGTGTTTCATAGCACTGGACAGACTGGTGACATTCAGAGTCAAACACAGTACCTAGTCTTTTGTGGTAGTGTGATGGCAGACTTTAATGGCTACTTGACTCAGCCACAGTATCCAGACTTTGTACAGATATTATTCAAGTTGCTTTTGTGAGAGTATTTTTGATTACCACTTAAGTTGGAGGTCTTAGTAATGCAGGTGATTCTCTACCATAGAGTGAGAACCGCTCAGCTGAGTCTTAAGAAAAAATGGAGGAGGACGCAACCCTGACTCCAGGAGAACTTTGAGCTCGATCTGCAACCTCGGTTCTCCCCCTGCTCTCCAACCCGCCCTGCAGATTCTGTATTTAACGGGCCCCACACTCAAGCAAGGCAACGTGTAAAAGAGTTCTCTCTCCTTTTCCAGGTGGGTGGGCAGTGGATGAGTTATGCTGCTCACTGAGTTAGGGCACAGGGGGACAGACAACAAATACGCTGTCATAAACATGAAATCAAGTCGCTGCTCTCTGAAGCCACATGCTCACACTGCCAGCTTCTTCCCAGAACTAAAGCTTGGATTGCTGACTAAAAGGGAAGGACATTTCACCTGGAAGCTTTTATGTCTAAAGGATAGTGATAATCAGAACCAACACAACCCAGTTTCAAAGACTTGCACAAAGGCTTTCAGAGCAATACGAATCGGAATTTGGCAGCTGTTTGCAGGACAGGCTCAGCTCTGTGTTTCTTCTTTTACAGGAAAGCCTTTGGTTCTTGCTTTATTTTTCCCCTCTGGGCATTGATTACTAATTAATCCACAGAGAACAGTGTATCTTCTGCCACCTCATTAGTCCAAGCTCTGGACAGGCACTGAACACACTAAATGTGCACACAGGGGCAACTCAGAGATTGAGGGCCCTCCCTGGTCAGTAAGGACAAACCACTGGCACCTCGCATGCACACGTAGAAAGTTAAAGGGACACAGAGTTATTGTTTTAGCTTTTATCACTGCAGATGGTTTGTACCTGTGTGACACCAGATCAACCACAGACTGGCTGCTTTTCTCTGTCTAGCTTCTCTATTTGATACTGTACTCTTATTTTTCACTTGTTTTCTGAGTAAGGAAACAGAGGGCATCACACACACACACACACACACACACACACGAGCACAGGCTTCTGTCTTTAGGCTGTACAGTGTAGAGAAAAGGCCACTTGGCATGAATACTCACTCCAAGGGATACTTATCAGCATGCCTCATTTTCCTGGTCTCTAAATGGGGTGATGATTTCTGGTGAGGGTGTTCTGAAGTTAAATGTGCTAGTGTACACAGGCTTTGCTCAATACACCTATCTACGGCTTGCTTCGCAGAGATGAGATTCAGGACACAGAAAAGTCTCAGGATGGTTACAGAGCCTGGGATGGGATAAGAACTGACCAGGCCTCCTGAACTCTATCCTACCCACCCCAGTTCTCAGCTGGCTGTCAACACCAGTGGCATGGACTAGCATGCATGGAGCATGTGGAAAGCTCACACTTTTCCTTCTATGCAGGGGCATGGCTCCAACTGGTGCCTCCCAGCTGAGCACCAGGCTTCTTTTCTCCCTCTGTCTCCAGCCCTTCTCTGGACACAGAGGGAAAACACAAGTGAAAAGTGATGATAGCTTCAGGAAATGTCTTTCTTCCCTAGCCGGCTTCAAAACTGATGTGTGCAACCTAGGAACCTTCACTGAATTCAGCTTTCTCGGATCCAGATAGTGGAAGCGGGAAACATTTGTCTTATTTGGGTCCTGAATTAGGAGCAAAAGTTAGGAAGTTGGGGATATTCCTGATGGGTTCTGTCAAAATGAGGCTATCTTAGGCTACAGCCACTGCCAAGCAAGATGTGGGAGTTAGGAGACTTAACTTGCTACAAAACGAATTTCAATGGGCTCCTACCTTCTGTAGCCTTGCATGCAAAGGCCCTGGCTTCAAGCCCAGCACGGACACATCAAAAGCAGAGGCACCTACCCTTCCAACTTTTACCACCCCACCACTCTCACCCATCCTCACTCACCGCAGGGAGCATAGCGGTAAGAGGTGCTCTGCACTTCCTTGCTGGTGTTCCTCATGGCTTGGTGCTATGAGCAAGTCCGCGTCGGGAAGAGAAATGTGCTGCTAAGCCCGGGTTCTCTGGTTATCTGGGCGCTGCCAATCCGCCTGATGGGAGCAGAGGCTGCAGGGGCAAAGTCACTGCGCTTGTGGTTCCACCCGCTTCCAGCTGACACACCTGCAGACGCCTCACGCCCAGGAGCTGGCAGGTCCACTGCGGTCACAGGACAGCACCGTGTCCACGCTGGATACCCAGCAGGGGCACATGCGACAGAATATACAGCCAGAGCACATTCAGTGAGTACACCATAGGGGATCCGGCAAGCGGGTAGACAGCACCGGGCACGTTAAGCGGGGTAAACAGCAAGGGCACGTGCACGCAGGGTAGACAACAGAAGCATATTAAGTGTGCTATAGGTCATCACGGGCCGCAGGGTTTGGCAGGCATCTAGGTCACTGTAAGACTCCCTGCTCTCCGGATCTGGGATTTACACCCCCTGTAGCTGAACTTCGTACCAAGAGGGCTGGCTCCAAGACCGACTCCAAACTCTTAGAGAGACGCGGAAACACAGTAGCACGCGTCTCCAGGGCAACGGCCAGGCGGCCAACCAGCGTGTGTGGCGCGTGTGCCCGGAGCCAATAGGAGCAGAGAATAGACGTCTGTCGCTGGCCCTCTGCCTCTGCCTTGCGCGGTGGGGCGGGGTATGAGGGCGGAGCCATGCCTAAATGCTCCCAGAACAGTGACCCTTCCCTGAGGTCTCTACAGGAACTGTTGTAACTTCAACCAGGCAAGAGTTACTTGTTTCTTCCTTGAAAACAAACAAACAAACAAACAGAAACAACAACAACAACAACAACAACAACAACAACAACAACAAAAACTGGGCAGGCTGACAAAGGCTTGTAATCCCAGTACCTGGGATGCCCAGGCAGGAGGAAGAGTTCAAGGTCATCTTGGCTTTCATACCGAGTTCTAGAAATTGGCTTATGAGTCGCTTAAATGCATTAAAGATACACTGAGGCACACATGAGAGATTCAGAAAATAAACAGTTCTGCAAACTGGGTCAATACTCAAAATTATCAGGTAAATACTTTTCATGCCTTACTTTTGAAGAATATTTTTTTGTTTTTAAAGCCATCATGACCCTCTGGTCAGGTGATGTCGTGACTTTCAGAAATGGAAGCACTTGCCAGTGTGGATAAGCTAAATACCTACAGACCGTGGAGGAAGCATGCTGTTCAGTATAGCGCTCTGATGGCTATGTGACCGGGCAAGCTGAGTAGCTGAGATCAGACATTGTTGCTTTAGAAAGCTCTTAACCATACATCTATAGAAAGAAGTTTAGAGTTACAAACTTGGGCGCCATGCTAATCCTGAAGGCTTGACATCACTCTGGTCAAATAATGGATATAACAACTCACTTTCCGTTCCTGCAAGAGTGAAGGATAAATTATTAGAGCTGTCTAAGAAATTCTGTCGTCAGCTGGGCTGTAAGTAGCATGGATTCCTCTTGTTAAAATTTTCTTTAAGATTAAAGCATTTTTGAAATGGTGGGTATTTGACAATTTGAAATAACCGAGCTGTTTCTGTTATACAAGTAAAGCCTTAGATATCTAACAGAAGGCAGATAACATACAATTGAGCAGCTGAGTGAGGAGGAGTGTGGGTGTGCTTGTGTGCATGTGCGTGTGCATGTGCGTGTGTGTGTGTGTGCGTGAACTTAGCTCCTGGCTTGCTCCGTCCAGCTCTAGCATATGACTGATCTCAGCTACTCAGTTTGCCCGGTCACATAGCCATCAGAGCTCTATACTGAACAGCATGCTTCCTCCACGGTCTGTAGGTACTTAGCTTATCCACACAGGCAAGTGCTTCCATTCCTGGAAGTCACGACATCACCTGACCAGAGGGTCATGAGATCAAAAGAGTTTATTTTTAAAACTAGCTGATCATAGCAACTGGAGCTGGTGACTAAAGCATGTCTTTCTGAATCTCAATTCTAACAGATCTTGGCACACTCCCAAGATGCACTAACTCATAAGCTGAGTGATGACGGAGGGTACTAATGCTTTAAAAGACAGTCTGTTACTGAAGTGAAGGAACTTGCAGATGCCATTATCAGTAAGACTTTAGCACATGCACATGAAAACAACTCAAGAATAGTTTGTTCCGAATGACTTCTCAATGTCTTTGTTTCCTAAGCTTCTTCCAATGTGCCCTATCGCAGAATGGCTTCTGGCTTTAGAAGCATGGGCTATCCCTTGCCATGCAATCTCAGATTGTACTCATAGTATCTAAGTTTGCTGGTAGATAGACGGAGACATTTCCTCCTTATGGGCATTTTGAGAAAAGGGAAAAGTGTGTAAGTGCAAATTCCAAAGTTCCAAAGCCTTCTGGCACTCCATCCTGCCTGGAGCACCAACTAATGCCTTCCAAGGGAGCCTAAATACAAGCCCTTGGCTCCTGCTGCAGGCTCCAGAGCTCCCTCTGATCAGGCAATGCACAAGTACAGTCCCATTTCACAAAGCAAGATTTTTATTTTAGATTTATTATTATACATAAGTACACTGTAGCCATCTTCAGACACCCCAGAAGAGGGCATCAGATCTCATTACAGATGGTTGTGAGCCACCATGTGGTTGCTGGAATTTGAACTCAGGACATTTGGAAGAGCTCTTACCCACTGAGCCATCTCACCAGCCCCAAAGTGAGATGTTTTATTTCTATCACTTTCTGTTCAATGATAATTGAATGACTTTAAAGGTCACACTCTTTCTTTTGACATATATTTATGTCTTGTAACAGTTTTGGTTGTCAGTCTTATCAGAGAAACCCACTTTCTGTAAGCACTTTCTACTGAGCCCCTCAGTGTGTGTTGAAGTCTTTTTGCTTAGATCAAGACAAGGCTGTTAACAAGAAAAATGCGACATTATGATCTTTTTCACCTTTTTTGAGGTAGGTCTGACAAACATTTTATATATGTTGTTATGGCATTCAATATATGTGTACATTATGAAGTGATTATCCCAACTGAATTAATTACCAAACCCATAGCCTCACAGTTGCCATTTTAGTGTGTGGTGGGAAAGGAACACTTCCCTTTTCCATCTTGACAGATCTCAGGGTTAGCTCTAGTCCTGTGCTGCATGCTGGCTCACCGTGGTTCTCATCCTAGCGATGCCTCGTGATATTTGAAAGGCTCTCTAGACTTCTTGTTGTCCTCACCCCTCAGCCACTCATAACTGCCACTTTGTAAATATGAGGTTGTGCATTCCACATGCAAAGCCAGAGTAGGCTCTGTGTCTGGCTCATTCCACTTAGTAAATTGTCCACTGAGTTTATTTACACTGTCACATATGACTTGATTTCCTACTTTCTCTGTCTGTCTGTCTATAGGTCTCTGTCTCTCTGTCTCTCTCTCTCTCTGTCTCTGTCTGTCTGTCTGTCTCTCTCTCTCTGTGTTTTCTTTTGCAGCCACGTGCTATGATTTTTTTTGCTCACCTTTTCATATTTATTCTACTTTTCCTTTTATGTGTGGTAACTGTGAAGCTCACATATAACACGGAACACAGTTAAAAATGGCCTGCTTGACACAGATAATCTCAGTAACATGCAGAACCACTCTTGTATTTTCCTGACGTCTTAATGCTGTATTTTGAATCTTTTTTAATAGCAAGATATGGCGGTTATGGTCCTTTTTATTTCTAGCTTGCGCACGCCAGTTACACTGACTGTCTGCCACCCTTCCTGTGTTACTGCATTGGAAGTTTGATTGCAAATGCTTACCAGTGAGTTTTATGCATGCATGCTGGCAACTAGTTTCCTGTGATTTCACCCCTATTTCTTATAAGGTCGGCCTTACATGTCATCACCAGTGCTGATAACTCCCCTCTGCATTGTTTCTGACAATGTGTTTATCTCACTTATTTCTTTTTAAATTTTTAAAATTTCATGTGTATCATTAGTTTACCTACAGGTATGTATGTGCACCACATACATGCAGAAGCTCACAGAGGCTAGAACAGTGATTGTCAACCTTCACAATGCTGCGACCCTTTAATGCAGTTCCTTATGTGGTAGTGGACCCCCAACCATAACTTTATTTTTGTTGCTACTTCATAACTGTAACGTTGCTATGGTTATGAATCATAATGTGAATATCTGATATGCAGGATATCTGATATCACATATCAAAGGGGCCGAGACCTACAGGTTGAGAACTAATTGGGCTGGAAGGAGGTGTGGGATTCCCTGGAATTGAAATTACATACCTGTGCTGGGAACTGAACCCAGGGATTTTGCAAGAGCAGCAGGTGTTCTTGACTGCTGAAACATCTCTCCAGCCCCTACTTCCATTATCTTTGCGGGAAAGATTCTCCAGCTTTGCTTGAGTAGAGCTTTGTTTCTCTTCAGGATCCTGAGCCCATCATTTCCCCCTCCCTCTCTAGTTACTGTTGAAAGTCTGGTATATGACAGGAAATTTCTTACTGCTCTTCTCTTTTGTTTTTTTGTTTTTTTTGTCTTTTGATATTTGATTGCCATATCTCTAGGTTGTATTTTGAGGGTCAATATTACTTTACCTTGAAGCATCACAAATCTAAATGTCCTAATTACTGCCAAAATACAGGACATTAGCAATCGGTATTTAAATAATCTGTCTCTTTTTCTTTTCTGCTTTGGAGCTCTCATTGTGTACATATTCATGTTTATGTTGTTATATGTTAAAGTTGTATACAACTCATTCTTTTATCACCTCAAACTGATTCATTTCAAACGGACTATTCTTTTACTTCGTATTTATTTTTTAGTTTTAATTTTCATTCATTATTATTAGTGTGAATGAGTGTGAGTCCACATGCCACACTGTGTGTGCAGAGAACAGAGGACACTTTTCAGAAGTCGATTTTCTCTTTTTACCCTGCTAGGCTCCCGCAATCTAAATCAGGTCATGGGGCTTGCAGGGCAAGTATTTTCATCCACTGAGACATCCTGCTGGGCCTCAAGTGGAATATCTGTAACTTATTTGAGTCTCTCTATGGGAAACTTCAGGTTGCAAGTTTTAAGTTTGGATCAAGGCTTTCTGGTCACTTGGTGCTATTGTCTGTGTTCTCTAGCAGTTCATGAAGTTTCTTTAAGTTCATTATTTGTATTACTTTTTATTTTTATTATTTTTTTTAGTTTTTTTTCTCTTTTTTTAATTAGGTATTTTCCTCTTTTACATTTCCAATGCTATCCCAAAAGTCCCCCATACCCACCCCCCCAATCCCCTACCCACCCACTCCCCCTTTTTGGCCCTGGCGTTCCCCTGTACTGGGGCATATAAAGTTTGCAAGTCCAAAGGGCCTCTCTTTCCAGTGATGGCTGACTAGGCCATCTTTTGATACATATGCAGCTAGAGACAAGAGCTCCGGGGTACTGGTTAGTTCATATTGTTGTTCCACCTATAGGGTTGCAGTTCCCTTTAGCTCCTTGGGTACTTTCTCTAGCTCCTCCATTGGGGGCCGTGTGACCCATCCAATAGCTGACTGTGAGCATCCACTTCTGTGTTTGCTAGGCCCCGGCATAGTCTCACAAGAGACAGCTCTATCTGGGTCCTTTCAGCAAAATCTTGCTAGTGTATGCAATGGTGTCAGCGTTTGGAAGCTGATTATGGGATGGATCCCTGGATATGGCAATCACTAGATGGTCTATCCTTTCGTCACAGCTCCAAATTTTGTCTCTGCAACTCCTTCCATGGGTGTTTTGTTCCCATTTCTAAGAAGGGGCAAAGTGTCCACACTTTGGTCTTCGTTCTTCTTGAGTTTCATGTGTTTTGCAAATTGTATCTTATATCTTGGGTATCCTAAGTTTCTGGGCTATTATCCACTTATCAGTGAGTACATATTGTGCGAGTTCCTTTGTGATTGGGTTACCTCACTCAGTATGATGCCCTCCAGGTCCATCCATTTGCTTAGGAATTTCATAAACTCATTCTTTTTAATAGCTGAGTAGTACTCCAGTGTGTAAATGTACCACATTTTCTGTATCCATTCCTCTGTTGAGGGGCATCTGGGTTCTTTCCAGCTTCTGGCTATTATAAATAAGGCTGCTATGAACATAGTGGAGCATGTGTTCTTCTTACCGGTTGGGACATCTTCTGGATATATGCCCAGGAGAGGTATTGCGGGATCCTCCGATAGTACTATGTCCAATTTTCTGAGGAACCGCCAGACTGATTTCCAGAGTGGTTGTACAAGCTTGCAATCCCACCAACAATGGAGGAGCGTTCCTCTTTCTCCACATCCTCGCCAGCATCTGCCATCACCTGAATTTTTTATCTTAGCCATTCTGACTGGTGTGAGGTGGAATCTCAGGGTTGTTTTGATTTGCATTTCCCTGATGATTAAGGATGTTGAACATTTTACTTTTTATTCGGGCAATTTGTAGATCTTGATTTCTTTGAGGTCATTTACCTTTTTCGGATGAGGTCGTGTTTGCCTGATTCTTTGTCAGCCATGCAGAGTTGTACAGTATTCATGTCTCTGCTGTAGCAATCACTTTCCCAGTCTTTACAGTCCGATCTTAGCCAGTAAAGACTTCACCCTGTTGTGTCTTTAGCTGATAGAAATGTGTCTAGAGCAAGTTTTAATCAAACAACGTGACAGCTGCTGGGTCTTCAGGCACATATAACTTCTTGCTAGAGGCACCTGGCTGGGTTTGAAGGCTGGTTGGTTGACATGCCTGCCCCAGGCCAATATGATTGATGTGTCTCCCGTGCAATCCCTGTGTGGCCAGGATTATCGGGATTGTTTGTAGACTGTGTGGCTTGGGAAGGAGCTCTTGTTTGGTCCCTGGTGACTTTTGTGTTCACAGGTGGGACTGAGGACAGTGTATATGCAGTCAAGTCTAAAACGGGAAGAGTTGTTTCTCGTCTTTAGCTGGGGCCACAGTAATTCTGCCACTGGGGGGAATGAGTCTTTCCTCTCACAACGTCCCTCTTCAGTCCAGGGTTCTATGGGTATCTGAAAACTTCCCAGATCCCCAAACTAGTACAGAAGCACCATTATCCTTAGTGTCCACCAAAACTATAGGCTTTGGGGGATATAGACGAGCAGGGGACATCTTCTTGAGTCATCTTGATGACACCAGTCCAAAAACTTCAAATTTTAAAATAGATATAACCAAAGGCCATTGACTGTTCAGTAAAATAATTGTTATCCTAGAGTTGCATGGTCCAAATAAGGCAGGTCACTCTACCAAGCAGCATTTCTGTCGCGAGATGTGTACCCAAAGTGTGCTGTGGTGTACATGAGAAACAGGCAGTAAACACAGTTTGTATCACTGAAAACAAATTAAGACTACATCTGTGGGAAAATGGACAAATGAACTGCTATATAATAAAATACTAAAGAGCAGGTGAAATGACTGAACTGGGTTAATATATCTCAGGATATATGAAATTGAAACAAAATATACTAGGGTATCTTTTATTAATATATTAATGTATTATTAATACATATAACATGTCACAGTATTAATTTTCAAGTTACTTATCTACAGAGGAAATGAGAGGAGTGAGACTGGGGACTTGGTTCTTCCATCGTGTTTCTGATATCTTGGAGTATTGAAATGAACACAACAAAGCATCCAGATATTCTGTTTTCAAAGCAGTATGTGCATAGATCTTTACATTGATCCTTAGGTTTGAAATCTGTTGTAGTAAGACGTGGGAAGCAGAGAGACACTCAGGCAAGCTTATGTAAGCATAACCCCTGCACGGGTGTGGTGACCTGTTGGCCATTGTGAGGTGTCACCGAGAATGTTGCAATAGTGACTCAATGGATTTTTCTGTTTTTTTTTTTAAGATTTATTTATTATATGTAAGCATACTGTAGCCATCTTCAGACACCCCAGAAGAGGGCATCAGATCTCATTACAGGTGGTTGTGAGCCATCATGTGGTTGCTGGGATTTGAACTCAGGACCTTTGGAAGAGCAGTCAGTGCTCTTAACCACTGAGCCATTTCTCCAGACCTCAGTGGACTTTTCAAACTTTGCTCACTCCAGTTTGGATCTTGGACAAGAAGTATCTGTAAGATGATATATATCAAAAGACATATGTATGGTTTTCTGTTCTTCATAAAATCAGGATGAGAAAACAAATGGTTCTCTGCTCTATGAGCTCTTTGTAACTCGTAGGAAGAAAATGAGGGAAAGACTAAAGCAGAGAAAGAATGAACAACCCTTTCAGGATTGTTCTGAAGAATCCAGCAGCATCTTGCATTAATGTCCTACTGTCAGGGCAAGAACTCCCGAACATGAATGTATGTCACTTTGCAGAATATTTCCATGCATCTGTTCCTTTTTGATCTGGGAGACAGGCCCTCACACCATAGCCCAGGATGACCTTAAATTATGATTCTCGGGCCCTAAATTCTGGAATTATAAGCCCACACCAGCATCCCCTGCTGAGATCTAATGCTTATTGTGTACACTGGTGGCCACCCTACCTGTAAAATAACCCAACATGTGTTCCTCCTCCTTGGAGAAAATCATTTCCAGTTTCCTCTGAAGCTTCCAACCATAATACTTCCTGTGGTACACCGGCCATTTGCTATTGAATATTGAGTAATCACAGTGTACAAGGGGAAAAGATTAAGACATAGAAGTCATGTTTTTTGGAAGAATGAACCTTGTCAGTGGTAACAAACCATACAGATGGCATGCTCTGTGGTCACAGGTTCATCCAGGCTCTGGGCTATCCAGCGCTTAGTCAATCTTTGCGCACTAGGCCAGAGAGGTGTTTACTGCACCCTTGACTGAGAATAAAGAACCTAGGGGTTGATGTACATTCTGAGCTAATAATGGTGCGTCCTCTGGTAAGAACACATTTCCCATAAAGAAAGGGAGCCTTGTCTAGTGTGTGAGCCAAATCTTCTGCCCTTATTGTGGGGGAAGAGGGTGAAAACACTGTAATAGCCACCGTTGGAAACAGAAAGAGCACCTACACAGAAGCAATGCTGCCCATTATAAAAACAGACTGCTGCTGAATGACCTTATTTGAGAAGAGCAGCCTCGGAAGTCTTTATGCATGGTGCATGCTTGCCCTAAGTGGCAGAATCCCACAGGCTATGTGAAGGCATAGAAAGAATTTCACAAAACAGAGCCTGACAGCTATTTTTTCTAGTTTTTTTAAAAAAAGGAATATATATATATATATATATATATATATATATATTTGGAATACATACATATATTTGGAAACTACGGTAGGGCAGTCATTTTGATTTAATTCAGCTCACTAGAGCTGTGACTAATGCCTAAACATCACTCTCTAGAGAGTAAAGCCTTCTTCACACCGTGGTTTCGAGAAATGCTACCTCAGAGGGGAAAAGAGGAGGAGGAACACTCCTCTTAGTTGCGTTTAGTACTGTCTAAGTCCTGTCATTGAGCCCTGGCTGTGGCTCAGCATGATCAAGTAGAGGGAGGCAAGCTGCTTAGTTTCTGTATCCAGGGAATTTAAGATTCTCTTTGTGAGCTGTGGTTCACAAAGCCCAGTTGACATCATACTTGTTAAGGTGGTTTGGTGAGAGACTCACTTCCGACACCCTTTGGTCAACTAACTTGCAATGTAAGTAATCTGTTGAACATAATAGTAAAGAAGTAAATTTTAGGGAAAAGAGGGTATCAGCACATAGATTACATCACTTCCGGATGAGGTCACTCTCTTAGTCCTTCTTTAGAATCCTGCCTTTTGGTTCATGGAGTCTAGTTCAGAGCCAAGAGATGAAAAGCTGAGAGTTACACTGTGGAATGATGTGACATGTTGGGACAGGTATCACTGGTCTTTCTGAAATTCTGACACAGGGCTTCTCCTGTAGCATCTACTTGCCACCTACAAGGAACAGATGATTCATCACCATCTGGTTTTTCCTAACTCGTAAGGATCAATTTTTGCCTGGCAACCTGGAATACTCAAACGGCTTTAGCATTCTTTCATTCCTCCAGAATTTTTTTCTTAAGGTTGAATTTGGGAACTTGGGGTATAGCTCAGTGGCAAGGCACTTGCCACTCATAAGAATGGTAAGCCACAACCACACAGTGTGAGGACTCATAAACATAGTGCTGAGAGAGGGTAGACAGATGGAGCTATCCACATATGCCTATTCACAGAATTATAAAGCTAGACATACCTCACGAGCAGGGATAGAGCTCAGATAAGATACACTTTGAGAGTGGAAGTTGTAAACCCAAGAGGGCTTGTTGATATATTTGGTGGATGGATATTTTGACCATCTTGGGCCATGGTCAAAAGCCAGAGACTGGAAGGCTAAAAATGACATTGATTTTTCTCACATTTTGGGTGACAAGGAAGCTCAAAGTCAAGACTTCAGCAGACTATGGCTCTGGTAGAGGCCCTCTGCCTGTCACAAAGACAGTGACCTTCTCTCCATGTCCAGATGGCACATGGACAGCAGCCTGGTCTCTTCCACTCATATAAGGATACCAATCCTATCATTTAAGGACAAGTCTGGTGAACTCTTTTAACCTTAGTCATTTGTCATTTAGTAAATTTATCAATTTTGACTTTTAGAAAAACTTTATACTTAAAACCATAAATAAGAACCCAACAGCTTCATAGTCACATGTGTGTGGAGGAATGTAAATGTCTCTGCACATATACCACCATGAAAATTACTGTCAGTTTCAAAGATCACAGACCAGAAATAAGCTCATAGAATTAATCTGGAGCAGCCAGGAGTGAGACAAATCAAGTTTGTTGTCTTAGGTGTACTGACTAAAGTCGAAGTTAAAAGTTAATAGCAATGGATTACATTGTTAAATTCTTAATGTTCTTCGTCATTTGTAGGTTAACTCGATCATGGAAGATTATCCTAAGTACAGTGTTTATATCAACTTTTCTTCTTGTTGGTAAGCCTTAGCGATAATGGTCCTTAAACTGCATCGTACACTATGTGTGGTAAGAGAGAGTGCAGTGGACTGATGTATGTTAGACACAGTGGAAGTCACCTACATATTCTTCAAGCTTCTTTTCCTTTTCATGTCTCACTTTAAAAGTAATATAAGTTCTTCTTAGGTGATTTGGGGAATTATCTTTCTGTAAGTATTTCAGCTTTTTAAAATTTAAAATAGATTTGTCTAATACAATGTCTTCTGATTACAGCTTCCCCTCCCCTAACAACTGTGAGATCCTCCCCACTTCCCCTCTTTCCAAACTCCATGCCCTATCTATCTCTACTTAGAAAACAAGTAAGAATAAAGAGTAATAACAATAATAAAGAGTAATAAAAATAAAATAAAATAAAATAAAATAAAGTAAGCTAGAGAGGACAAAACAAACCGAAAAAGAAAAAAAAAAAAAAAAAGCAAGAGAAACATAGATCCAGAGACACATATGTTTATACACAGGAATCCCATAAAACCACAAAACTTGAAGTCATAATATACATGCAAAGGAACACAGAAGTTTCACAGACATTAAGAATCTCTACTATGCGTAGCCAGGCAGTGGTAGCACATGCCTTAAATACCAGCATGTGGGAGTCAGAATCAGATAGATCTCTGTGAGTTCAAGGCCAGACTGGTTTACAGAGTGAATTCCAGGATAGCCAGGGCTATACAGAAAAACTCTTTTCTTAAAAACCAAACCAAACAAACAAAAGAATCCTTAATATGGAGCCAGTGAGATGGCTCAAATGCTAAAAGCCCCTGTTGCCAAAACTGACAACTTGAGTTTGGTCTCTGGACTCACAAAGTGGAAAGAGAAACTAACTCTATCAAATTGTCTGCTACATACATACATGTCTACATACATGCTGTGTCACATGCACACTCACATCCAACATATATAGAAGGCGGAGAGAGAGAGATTTAAAAGGAAAGAATCACCAATCTGCTTTCCATAGAAATATCTAATATTTTACCTTTTCTAAATTTGAGTGACTTAGCTTGGGGATTTTTTCAATTTTTAAAATCTTTTATTGACATATTAATTATATACAATAATGTTTCATCAAGACCTGTTAATATGTGCATATGTTGCTTTAGTTCTACTCATTTAAAATTTTAATTATTTTGAGAATTTCACAAATTCATAATGAGGTATGACCACATCTTTCTCCCATTTCCCCTCTCCATCTTTCTCATGCCACACCCCCAACTTTATGACTTGTGATTTGAAAATCAGTAAGTCTAGTTAGTGCTGCCAATATGCAAATAGGCATGAGCCCTTCCTACCACAGGATGCATGGGAAACCTACCAGTCCTCAAAGCAGAATGATCTCCCCTCCCCCCGCCACCCCCCAGCAACTACCCACACCAATAGTTCTTTAGCAAGTGGTGAAGTCAGTGAATTGTCTACTCCATCGATGCCAGAGTTTGGGTTGTCTTGATCTTGTGTAGGTCTTATACCTATTCAAACTGCAGTGAGTTTGTGAATGCAATCTTCATATCCAAAAGACTGCTAGCAGTTCACAGTGTTCCTCCCAATCCTATAGCTCTATGCTTGCTACCTCCTCTTCTTCAACATCCCCTGTGCCTTTGTGGGATTTACACAGAGATTTAAGGCTGATCACTCAATCTCATGTTCTCATTCTTGCTTCATCAGTTAACCATCTCTCCATTGACTGCTGTTGACTGCAGAAAAAAACTTCTCTTAGCATGGTTGAGAGTAGTCCAAGTCTACGGGCATAAGCATAAATATTTAGAAGGCATTTTGACAGCACCACTATATAACTAATAACTTTTACCCTAGAATCCATGACGTCCCCAGCCATGAACTTTTGGCTAGAATTATAGTTCCAGGTATGAAATTTCCTCCTGTGAACAAGTCTCAAATTCATTGACAAAGTAGTTAGTTAGCTCATAGCTTTCATGCTACTGTTGCTCCAGTAAGCACATCTTACCTGTCGGGCCAGTACTGCCTAGTCTCAATGTTTCCTTCAAGGGCATGCTTCCAATGACCTAACCACCTAGCCACACCTCTTCACTAGTCTACCACCTCCTGTACTGTCAAGTTGAAGATCAAGCCTTTGACACTTTAGCCTTTGGGCTATACTTGTACAACTATGGCATCTTTTAAAGATATACATTGAAGTCTTTATAATGGATGCAAACTGCTTCTCTTCCTAATTTCAAGCTAGCCAACTTGCCAATGGACATGCTGGTTCAGCTTTAAACATCAATGCGTATAAATCTCAGAAGAATTAAAGCAACCACTGTTGTTTTTGTTCTCCAATGATAATTCAGTGCTATTGGGTATACTGTGTCAAGCAGCCATTTACTTTATTGGGGTACTGCATGTATCTACTGCTCTTAAAGAAAACTCTATGTATCCCAAACCAGTAGCTTCCTGTTTTTTCTCTCTCTCTTCACCACAACTCTGCATCCTGCCTCTTTACCTACCTCAAATATGTGACAAAATGGCAGGGATTTTTTTTTTTTGTATGTTTGTATTCATTAGTCCTAATGTTTAAAGGGGCATCCTTGTTTCAGAGTGTATCCATTTTTTGTTCATTTCTGTGGCCTAACAACATTGCATTGTGGTTATATAAACCACATTTTAAAATGCATTTGTCCATTGATGGACACTTAGACTACATACCTTTAGGTCTATAAGGTATAAGAATTTTTGGGTCGTAGGGTTAGTGCAGCTATAAAAATGTGCATGTGTGTTTGTTTGAACATTTAGTTTAGCTTCTGTCTTAGCAAATACCTAGTAGTGGAGATGCCAGGAAAGAAGTGGCAGTAGTTTTTCCCAATGAGCACCCCACTCTCCATTCCCACCAGAAATAAGTGGGGAGTCTGACTTTCTCTATGATGTCACCGCCCCTTACCATTTTCCTTTTAAACTAGAGTCATATTGGTAGCTACAGACTGGCCATTGTGGTTTTGATGTGCATTTTCCTAGTGACCGATTTGCATGGGTTTACAGGTTCTGGGCATGTGTTATCTGGAGATTTGTCTATTTGTCTTTTGTTCATTTTTACCATATTTGCCCATCTCAGACATTTGGTTTTAAAATGCTTTCTTTCATCATGAACACTGTCTTTTCATATTTTGCTTTATCTTTTGTTTCATAAATGTTTATAATTTTGATGACATTTTATCAAGATATACACTGCAAAATCCCAACAATGAAAATTTGCTGATTTCTTCTGGTAGTCCTGTAGTCTTAGCAATGACATTCATGTCACTGGCCCATTTCGTGGTCATGTGGTACACAATTCAATTCCAGGTTCTTTTTTTTTTTTTTTTTTTTTTTTTTGCACCTGAATATCTAGTTGAACCAGCACCATTTGCTGAAGAGATAATTCTCTCATAAAGATATTTTCAATTGTCTTGGATCCTGACAAAAGTTCAACTGGCCATAGATACATGTCTAGATCTTTCCCATTGGCCCAGAAGCCTGATGTTCTGCCAGTGGCTGAGATGGCTTTGAATATGTAAATGAATTTTGGAAGTATTGCCATAATAATAATAATAATAATAATAATAATAATAATAATAATAATAATAATAAATAATCCAATTGATGAACATAGTCTTATGGATTGACTTTCTAGTAATATAGTTCTTTAGCACAGTGTGTGTGCATACACACACACACACACACACACACACACACATCTATGTTAGTTTGTTGCTGTTTCCCAGTGTTGAGATTAAACCCAGAGGCTTATATACGTTAAGCAAGCCATATATCTTCTGGAACTAAAGTAGCAGATGGTTGTGAGCTGCTATGTGCATGCTGGGAGTCAAATCTTGGTCCTCTGGAAGAGCACCTAGTGCTTTTGACTGCTGAGCCATCTCTCCAGGCCTTGGCTTGGACTCTTCATCTTCCTTCATGAGTCTCCAAAGTGCTAGGATTGTACGTATGTGCCCCCGCTTTTGACTTGGAGAGTTTAGCCTATTTACATTTAAATTAATTATCCATAAGAAAAGATTTTCTTCTGACATTTCACTATTTTTTCCTCTGTGTCCTTCTACCCTCTTGTTTCTGACTTTTCTGTATCTATCATCCTTTGTGTTGAATTGGTTGTAACATAGTTTTGAAGATTCTTCTCACAGACATGTTAAATATTTCCTTAGTGGCTACCACAAGAATTATTATTATTTTTTAGACAATTTTTATTAGATATTTTCTTTATTTACATTTCAAATGCTATCCCGAAAGTCCCCTATATGCTCCCCCTGCCCTGCTCCCCAACCCACCCATTCCCGCTTCCTGGCCCTGGCATTCCCCTGTACTGGGGCATATAATCTTTGCAAGACTAAGGGCCTCTCCTCCAAATGATGGCTGACGAGGCCATCTTCTGCTACATATGCAGCTAGAGACACGAGCTCTCAGGGTACTGGTTAGTTCATATTGTTGTTCCTTCTATAGGGTTGCAGACCCCTCACTTAAAGAAATACAGGAGAACACTGCTAAACCGGTAGAAGTCCTAAAAAGGAAGCACAAAAATCCCTCAAAGAATTACAGGAAAACACTACCACAAGAATTAT
The DNA here is from genome assembly GCF_000001635.26 of Mus musculus. Lineage (NCBI taxonomy): Eukaryota > Metazoa > Chordata > Mammalia > Rodentia > Muridae > Mus > Mus musculus. Next base: position 9,033,663 of record NC_000077.6, on the reverse strand, counting down.
AACAGCCAAAACTGATAACAAAATGACTTGGCAGCAAGTTAGCTTATAAATCATGCAAATATCCAGTTACCCATCAGTATGTTTTCTGTGTTTATCTTTTAAATCACTTAAGAAATTAAACCTGATTTACCATCTGTTAAAGTCCGAACAGTAAGCGTTACCCACAGGCTTATGTTTGAACTCTTAGTCTTCAGCTGGTAGAACTCTTCTAGGGGGTTATTGAACATTTGGGACATGGAGCTAGAAGATATAGAACACTGCTATAGGCTTATCCTGCTCCGGGCCAAGAACTTTTCTTTCTGATCAAGTATGATGCGAACAAGCCATGCCACAAGCTCCCATTATCATGTGTGGTGCTGCTGTAGTGACCACACCTGCCCTACTGTGGTAGATGGCAACCTCTAAGACTGAGCCAAAATAAATGTCTCCTCCTGTCAGTTACTTCAGTTGGGTTTTTCCATGCCAGTGATGAGAAAAGTAATTAACACACTGACCAATGTTATGATAATTCTGGTTTTTATATTTGTTAGCTGAGCAGGACATCTTGGTTTCTTCATATGGCATTGAGGTGGCCCATAGAATGTCCTTTTGCTTGGTCTGAAAAACAGTAACTAGTCCAACAGATGCCCGGTATTTGTTTGAGCATCTCCCTCCCTCCACCTCTCCCCTCTCCCTATCTCTCCCTGTCCCTCTCCCCTCTCTCCCTCTTCACTTGCAGAGTTCACTTTGCTAAATGTGTACTTCTCTGGCACCAATGAATACATCGATAGTCCTCTCAGCACCCTGCTGCTCTGTGGCTTCTACAGTTTCTGATGAAAAACCAAATGACAATCCTGCCAAGAGTCATTATGCATGGTGAAGCATTCCTTTCTGGCTGTTTTCAAATCCTTCTCTGAGCCTTTGCCTTCTGACAGTTTGATTATATGTTTCAGTGTGGGTAATCTAAGTTTGTTCTCCTTGGCATTTGTTGGGTTTCTTGGTGGACAGATTTTATTATTACTATTGTTATTTTTATCAATCTGAAAACCTTTCAGCCATTGTTCTTTTCGGTATTCCCTCTTTTTCCTCTTTCTCTTTCAGGGTGGGACATATGATCTGCACAGTGTGTATCTCAGTAATGTCCCACAGTTGTGGCTGACTCTGCTCACTCTTTTTATCTTTCTGATCAGTCTGTAGGATTAAAGCTGTTTTGCATCTCAGAACTGCTGCTGTCCAGTATCAGATTCCAGAACAGTTGCCTCAATCTCTTTCTCGCACCTTCCCTCTCTCTGTTCCTCCCTCCTCCCTCCGTTCTCACCACCACCACCACCACCACCACCACCACCACCACCAGCACCACCACCACCACCACCACCACCACCAGCACCACCACCACCAGCACCACAACCACCAGCACCACCACCACCAGCACCACCACCACCACCACCACCACCACCACCACCACCACCACCACCACCACCACCAGCACCAGCACCACCATCCATTCTCTCTGCTATGATGGTTTCTGTGGAGGACTGGGTATTCTCCTTCACCATTTTCTATGAGTCACCTAAAAAATCTGTCCCTGTCTCTTTGCCCTTCTCAACCTGAGAGTGTGTGTGTGCATGCATGTGTGTGTGTGTGATGTATGCATGTATGTGTACATGTATGCAGGTATACATGTACTGCTGTGTGCATGCGCAAAAACCAGAGAACAATGTCCCGCTGTCTTCCCCCCCACCCCCACTTAGCTCCATCTTATTTTTTTGAGACAAGGTCTCTCGCTGAAGCTAGAATTCCAGATATCCAATTGTTTCAGATAACCACCATCTCTGCAGAGCTGAGATTCTAACATTTGTGGCCACATCAGCTTTTAGGTGGCTACCAGGGATCCAAATTCAGTATCTCATGCCTGTGCAACATGCACTCTGTGTACTGTATCATTTCCCTAGCTTCCTCTTTTTCTGCAGTGCTGGGTTTGTACATGAGAGGCGAATGCTCTGTTGTTGAGTCCCAGTCCCAGTCTTCTACTCCTGATTTTTAAGGTGATCCCTCTTTCACACTCACAGAAATGGCTATTAAAACAAATAAGGTATTTTGTGTTTCTAAGTAAGTTATTTAATCAGAGTTTGCCTTTTCTTTAAAGGACTTCTAAATCATCAGTGGCTTAAAGAAACAGAGTTTCCTCAAAAACCCAGGCAATTATACACTGTCATTGCCGAATATGGCTCCCGGCTCTATAATTACCAGGTGATGTTTCATTAAATTATTGTTGCATACCACTCATTTAGAACTGAGTATGCTACAAGGTAAGTTCAGCTTGCATTGTTTCATCTTGGTTTTGTGAAGATAGCTTACAGCAAGAAGGGTTCTTTGAAGAGGTTTTATGGCTAAGAAACTTCACAGATTCTCCATACTTTCTGACCCCCGCAGACTCCCCAGGAGAAGCTCCAAGAAAAGGGGGAAAGGCAAATGATTCCTGATTCCTTATGACCAGCCTTCCATGTCAAGCCAAACGTGCTTTCCTTTGCCTGGAAGCTCTTGATATTTCAGTGAGATTTTCCATTCCTCATTCCATGAGCACTTCCTAGCATTCCTGACTGTCCTGGAATGAGGAGAAGAAAGGATTTATTGGTTTATACTTCCACATTACAGTTCATCATTGACTGAACCAAGGCAGGAACTCAAGGCAGAAACTAGAGGCAGGCGCTGAAGCAGAGATCATGGAGGAATGCTGCTTATTGGCTTGCTCCCCATGGTTTATTCAGTTTGCTTTCTTATACAACTTAGAACCTGCCCAGGGTAGGTACTACCCACAGTCGGTTGAGCCCTTCAATGTCAATTATTAATCAAGGAAATGCCCACTGCTTGCCGACAATCTGATTGAGATATTTTCCCAATGGAGGTTTCCCTTTCCCAATTTGTTTCAAGTTACCAAAAATCTAACCAGCACACCAACCATAGTCCTGGACAATAGATCAACCACATGAGGCCCAACAGACAGAGTTTGCCTGTGATGACTTCTACATCTCAAGGTCCTCAAGGTCTTGGTCTTGAACCAAGAGCTGGTCCAAATTCTTAAATCACCCTCAGGAATAAAAATGTGTATCCACAGTCACCAGTGGTACCCACCTTCCTGTTCCTTCTTTCTGTCTATTTCTACCTTTCCCACCTTCAGAAACAGCAAATAAGTCTTGCATCCTGGAGTTCACATTAAATATCACTTTCTATTGGATGTATGAACAGGCCACCTTCTCAGACATGGTAACAATGTGGCAGGCTGAGAAAGACACACATGTAAGGTGCACTTATGTCTTGCAATGTATTTCAAGGGTCAAAGTGTGGTTTCAGAAGAAAGACAAATGAGCAAAGAGGCAAGATTCAGAGTTATTTCTCTTCTTTATTCCAGGCCAGACTCCGCATGCCTAAGGAGCAACAGGAACTTTTAAAGTGAGTTGGATTTTATATATGCCATTGTCAGCTGTGAAGCCAAATATTGAAATATTGGGGTTTGTTTTTTTGAAAATGTATAAAACAGAAATGACTTTCCTATATATACCTTTTAGATCACACCAGTCAAGAGCATTTTTTTTTTCTGGCTATTTCCTCTTACCCACCACAAAAAGCCATATCTGTTTAACATACCATTTTCAGCTGAGCCTGGCATGTTCCTATAATTTTAATATTCGGCAGACTGAAACAACAAGATCCTGATTTTGAAGCTACAACTAAAAATGAATAAATAGGAATATAAATAAATAAACAAACAAATAAATAAAGTCTCAAGTATGGACATTGAATGGATTACCAGGTACAGCTTGAAAGCACTTCTCTCTGCTGTACTTGAAATGTAGGACATCTCAGCTTGAAGGAGACGGCATTGGGATTTAGCCTTCACCTGTATGAAATCACTTGACCAAGGACAAGTGAGACTGGCTGCATCCTTTCTGCTCAGTGTAGATAAAGTCAAGCAAGGATTTACCCTGGCTCTTGTCTTCTGAGTGTCTATCCCCTTTGCTGTTTCTACATAGTTAAATGCAATGAGCAGACAAGTGTATATCCCTGCTTTCTCCTCCCTGCACAGCTATTTTTTTCCTCCCCTTTAGCTGACCCCTTTGCCTGTTGCTGACCCTGATGCTGTTGTCAGGAACTTTAACACTTTCCTCTTTCGTCTTGTGGTTCTTCTGTATACAGGAAAGAAAGCCAGACTTTGGAGAACAATTTTCGTGAAATTCTGTTTTTAATTGAACAAATAGATGTTCTGAAGGCGTTGCTTAAAGACATGAAGGACGGCGTACACAATCACAGCTTGCCTGTTCACCGAGATGCTGTGCAGGACCAGGCCACTACTGACGTTCTAGATGAGGCAAGGCAGGCTGGGGTGTGGATAGGGGTGAGACAGCTGTGGGATGCTCATCCCATTTCCTCAGCCAACTTGGTACCAACTGGCATTAACCTGTGTCCACTGGAACCCATATTGGCTTCCTTTTACTACTGCTGTCCCTAGGAATCCACCAATGCTGTGTTCCGGAGAGGATATTAGATTGCGATACAACTTACTTCCCACAAAATAACCAACCAGTAACTCAGAAATGGTGCTCTTTGAGTGTCCATAGCAAACACTCACTAGCAAGAGGTTTCCATTCTGCCCTTAAAAACTATGCCTCTGGTGAGCTCCAGACTTAAGCAGGAATCCTCCCTGTGATGCTTTCCCACCTCCTTGACCTCTATCAATTTCTCTTCCCCAAGTCTATGTTTGAAATTTGTAGAAATCTAAGCCTGGCCTTCCACTGCTTCCAGGCTCTATCTTGTCCTTGTAATTGTAACTCACTGTTTGAGTTAGTTGATGATAACTAACTGTTGATCCTACTCAGGGTACTTGCTTATTTTTGAACAAGAGAATCCTTCAAAACCCAACATACATTAAAGTGGGTTGAAAATTGCTGCTATAAGCAATTATCTGGCCTTTGTAAGCCACCTAATTCTCAGATAATTATGGAATATTCCAGTGTTTATTGCTAAGTATAGGACATCAGTGAGGGACATAGTAAGGAGCACACCTAATACAGCTCTATCTTATCCCATGTGAGGGTAGCACAGTGCAGAGGGCAGCTGCATCTCATCCCATGGGAGGGTAGCACAGTGCAGAGGGCAGCTCCATCTCATCCCATGGGAGGGTAGCACAGTGCAGAGGGCAGCTCCATCTCATCCTATGGGAAGGTAGCACAGTGCAGAGGGCAGCTGCATCTCATCCCATGGGAGGGTACCATGATTCAGTGGGACAGGCTTAAGAGAGATTCCCCCAGATCCACCTTTCTGTGTGACTATGGTCTCAATCATATGTTAGCTTTAGCTCTATCCATTGTCTGGGAAGTGTTGCTGCCACACAGCTGTGGACAAGACATTTAAGCTTATCAGTGCCTGGCACTGAGAGCATCTGGGAGCTGTCCACACTGTTAAAATTCTGCAGATTAGGGAATTCAGGTCCATGTCCATGAAACAGAAGGTAAATGTTCAAGCAGTTGGCAAAGATTAATAACAAAAAACTATTTTTACAATCTTTACAGGAAATGTCAAACTTGGTACATTATGTGCTTAAAAAGTTCAGAGGGGACCAAATACAGTTGGCTGATTATGCCTTGAAGTCAGCAGGTAAGTACAGAAACAAAATTGAAAAGATGAATGCGTTTTTTTTTAAAAAGGAATTATTTAAGGCCATTTAAAATTCTTTATTAGAAAATGACACATATACCTATGATATCAAGAAGGAGCAACATTAACAACTCTAGATTCTAAAAAAGATTCTATAAATGAGTTTCATGGCTTGCTTTCCCATTAGCATGTATCAAAAAGGACCACAGAGAAAGCTGAGATGCCACAGGAAAACCAAGCAGGCTGAGAATAGTTAAGCGTAGGAGACATACACCACTGTATATTATTATGAACCACAATGACACTCCTTACAGAGATGCTAAGTGCATTATTGCTGATTAAATGCCGATATTTAAAGGTGGTTTACAAAGTAATATGCTCAACGTCTTCAAGTTGAAGTTAAACCCAGTTCTTGGACTGTGAATTGCAATCTCTGTGGTCAATGGGCAGTGCAGAGTGGAAGAGGGAAAGGTAGTGTGAGAGACAGTATTGGTGAGGGGACTAATTTCTTAAAATGTACAAATTATCAAAAATTGTTCAATAAGAAATGGATAATGACGTGATGATTAAAGAAATTGTGTGATTAAAACCTTTCTAAAAAGAAAACTATGTCTAGGTCTCTAGCTGACTGGTGGAGTGTTTGCCTGGTGTATGCAAGGGCCCTGAGCACAGTGATAATTGTAATATCAATCAATTAACAGATAGATAGATAGATAGATAGATAGATACATACATACATACATACATACATATATACATACATACATAGATGTATAGATAGATACATACATATATACATACATACATAGATGTATAGATAGATACATAGGTACATTGATAAATACATACATAGATAAATACATAGATTTATAGAAAGATAGATGATAGATCTACCATCTTTAGCAGTTTCCCCTCTCTCCTCCCTCCCCAGCCCCTCTTTCCCAGATCCTCTTTCTCCCTTATCACTTGTCCTTTTTATCATTTTGAAATATATTTTGTTTCTTTTTTTGTTTGTTTTCTGAGACAGGGTCTCACCATGTAGCTCTGGTTGTCCTGAAACTCACAATGCAGACCAGGCTGGCCTCAAACTCACAGAAATCTGCTTGTCTCTGCCTCCCAAGTTCTGGGATTAAAAGCATGTGCTACCACAACTGGCTTCATTTTGTAGTGTATTACAACAAAGTGAACTCAGGAACACACAAGAATGACATGTGTGGGATCAAACAGGGCCCCTTCTGGGACTGAAAGGCTCATTTATCTTTTGAAAATATATCTGCATAGTTTGCTACATCAGTAGATTGACAATCTTGTCGCTAGGGTAATGAAATTAGATAAAATCATTTAACAACATTTAGCTCATTTATGATTGAAATTATCAATAAACTAAAGAGGTTTTCTTCAACCTGGTAAACGGTTCCTACATAATGCCACACAGGTATTCATGGAGACTGGATAGTTTCTCCTAAGACCAGAAACAGAGTTAAGAATGCCTATTCCAATTAACATTGCCATTGACATTTAAACCCATGTGCCTCGGCAAGAAACAGAACAGAGGAAGAAAGAGAAACCAGACAAAAAAGTTAGAAGAAAATTAACATATTTCAACTTATAAATAACATGATTGCTAACACAGAAAAAAAAGGCCAAAATACCTACTAGAATAACCCATGTTTATATCGGTGTGTGTGTGTGTGTGTGTGTGTGTGTGTGTGTGTGTAAGGCTGGAGCATTCAGTAGCTGTTTTTCAGGATTATTATTTATAAAGCTACAGAAATAAAAAAACTTTGGCATAGAACACAAGTCCAGAGTCAGTCCGCTGTGAATTGGGCTTTGGTAAAGCAAAAAAGTGAAGTCAGAAGTTCTGGTACAAAGGACATTCATAGTGAAGTAAACCTTACCCATAGCTCACATTGACCAGAAATTAACCGAAGACTGAAGGTAAAGCAGGAACTTATATAATTTCTAGGACAAAAGGTAAGAGAAAAGAGGTGTGTAGTTTTTACTCATTATTTCATTGCACTGGGAATTGAACTCATGGCCACTTGGATGCTAGACAAACACTCTACCACTGAGCTATGTGCCTACACCTTCCCTAAATTTTAATTTTGAGGCAGGGTCTTGATAAGTTGTCCAGCTAACCTTGAACTCACATTGCAGCTCAGCTTTGTCCTTTTATTATCAATTTTTCTTTGTCAGCCTAGGAAAGAATATCTTAAAGGAAACACCAAAACATGATCAAAAGGAAAAGAACAGACAGTTTGGACCTCATTCATATTAAGTTGTGTTGTAGACAGGACAATTGAGAGCACAAGGGTGGAGAGAGAATAATAGCTGCATGAAAATTTAGCAAAGCACTTGGATTTAAAATTTATGGAAGCTTTCAAACTTTGGTAATAATAAAACAGAAAACTCAGTTTTAAAATTGGGGGAAAGGTCATAAGCACTTTATTAAAGAAATTCAAACGTGAACAGAAAATGAAAACATACTGGACACTATTATTCATAGTGAAATGGAAATCAAAAGCATAGTGTTGCATCAGTACACATCTATCCGAGTGGCAGACGGAGCCTGCCAAGTGCTGCAGACACTGGGAAGCCCTGGGCTTTTGTCCACCTCATGTGCATGTATGGCTATTAAGTGGTACATTTGGAAGGTGGCCTGACAACAACTTCTCAAGCTAAATATAGCTCTAGTGACCCTGTTGTGTCACCTCTGGATATTTACCTAAGAGTCAAATTTTACATTTATACCCAAACACTCATGACAAAGCTGGGAGTCTAGCTTGGTGGTAGGATTGCCTGCTCAGAATTCAGAAGGTTTGGGTTCGAGCCTCAGCACTGCCAAAACCCATATGAGAATACCTGTAGTAACCGGATTGATACTCATCAAAATTAGAAGTGCCCATGAACAGATGACTCAAGTACGCTGCAGGAAACATAAAGAATCACTACCCACAGGGATCTCAAGTGCTTTAAGTCGAGGTAACTGCAACAAGCAGCAGGCTGGGATGCGGTCCAAAGAGGCAGTAAAGGAATGTCTGTACTAGGTGAGTGTGTGGAGGGGATTGGTCAGTGACCGTCTAGGCCAGCAACTGATAAAGAGGAAAATGGGGCAGACTGTACTCACTATAGGCTTCTCTTGGAGCAGACTAATGCTAAATTTACGGTGGCAATGGCTGGCATGATTCTGAATATGCTTAGGCAAGCAAGACTAAACTGTACCGTTTAAATGGGTTTAATATTTCTAGAGAGCTAATGAAAGCTAAAAATGAAATGAATGAAACATGAATAAGCATGCACTTCTTCAGCAGGAGAAACCATTCAATTTCTGTTTTCATGAAAGGATTGTGGAGGTCATCAGACTTAAATAGCTTAGGATGCAAAAGAGGTTTCCTGTGCAGTTTGTCATACAAGTAGGAGTACTAACTGACAAGATAAAAGATGCCTGATATAATTTCAGTTTTAGACAGATGTCAAGAAATTGTATGATAAACATGCTGTAAGAGTGTTACAAAAATGTTTTAAGATACATTGTTAATCCTGTGTGTGTGTGCATGTGTGTGTGTGCATGTGTGTGTGTATGTGTGTGCAGTGCATATGGAAGCCAGAGGCACTGCAGTCCGTGTATCTGGAGTCATTAGTGGCTGTGAGCCACCTGAAGTGGTTGCTAAGAATTAAACTCAGACCCTCTGGAAGACCATATACACTCTCTAAGCCACTGAGCCTTCTACCCAGACTCCTAAATATTATTCAGTATCTAAATTACAGGGTAGTATTTCCCATCATTGCATGTGGCAACCATAGATCCATTTTTAATACTTGAAATTGTTCTGTCCAAGAAAATGTGCAGAACCTAGATGCCTGGTCAGTGTTATATAAGCACACGGGCTCCAGTGTTACACAAGCACATGGGCTTCAGTGTTTTAGGTTGTGGTACTCAAGTGAAATTTGAAGACATGATTTGCATTTTTAAAATTTCTCATGTCTAAAATATATCTTCCTCCTAAGATAAAATATCTTAGAGGGATAATGTTTGATAAATACTTCTACAATTCTTTAATTACAATTAAAGTTGCTACAGAAACCTGAAGCCTGGTGAAGCTACATAATTACTATTACAAATGTAACATGAAGGGTATGCATGGTGTGACTTTGCTGCTGTCTCCGTTTTTGAGTATGACAGAAAAGTCTGATTTTCTGGATGATGATAAACATAACATACAAATTAATTCTAGCTTTGAAATTGCTCCAGTATCTAAGATTATTCTTATTACAAATAAGTTTCAGAGATTTTGGGAAAATAGAAAAAGCAAACAAGGCTTTCCATCCAGATTTGGTGGCACATATTTTTACCATGCACTTAGGAAGCCAAGGCAGGAGGACTGCTGCAAGTCCAAGGACAGCCTCAGTACCTAGTGAGACCCTATTTCAAAACCAGTGGAAAATAACAAAGCCTTTAGGAAAGTGACAGGATATCAGTAGCCCTGGCCTAACTGAATCCCAATGGTAAATTAGACTTTGTAGTTTGTCTAGTGAACAAACTTTTCAGCAACATCACTAAAACCTAGATGGCATGTATTAATTATGTTTTATGTGTAAGTTTAAAATATGTTGCAATTTTAGGAGCCTCTGTCATTGAAGCTGGGACCTCAGAAAGTTACAAAAATAATAAAGCAAAACTGTACTGGCATGGCATAGGGTTCCTCAACTATGAGATGCCTCCGGATATGATACTTCAGGTAAGTGCTACGTCTTGTTGTTATAGGGCTGGTGAGATGGCTCAGCAGTAAAGAGCACTGACTGCTCTTCCATAGGTCCTGAGTTCAATTCCCAGCAACCACATGGTAGCTCACAACCATCTGTAATGGGATTCTATGCCCTCTTCTGGTGTGTCTGAAGACAGCTACAGTGTACTCATACATTAAACAAACAAACAAACAAACAAATCTCTTTTTTAAAAATATGTTGTTATAAAACATCCTGGTTGTATTAATGTTTAACATGGAAGCAAGAACATCCACACTGCCTACAGAACCTAGACACTTCTTACAGCTCTACACTTTCCACTGTACAAATTATCTTAGAGTACTAAACTATTATTAATTATGACAGTTTAAAGATCAGAAAACTAGACTTTGTTTACCACAACATCTAATTCCATACCTTTAATTTTCATTGATTCTGTGACTTCCCTTGTTCATTGAAAATGTCAGGCATTTAACAAACATTTGTTAAAAGAGGCTGTCCTGCAACGCCACCCTGGCATTAAGTGGTATGCCAATCATGCCCTCACAGGGTTGACTATAGTAGAAATTTCCACTGAGCCTTTCATTCACTCGGAAAGATCATGACAGTCAACACACTATGAACCGCATGTCAGAAGTTGTTTCCAAATTGAAAAGTATATTCACAGACAAATCTCCAATCTCTTCTTGCCAGGCTACAATTTTACATCTAGTAAAAGAAATATTTTGTTTTTCTTCTTTATCACCAGGACCTTCATCATCATTATCCACAGTTATCATCAACCCCATCAACTACCAATAGAATCACTCTCATGTCCCATACCACCATCACTGTCAGTTCTGCCACTGGCATTGCTTCTACCATAGACACCATTGCCTCCTAACTCATCACCACCATCAGCACCACCAACACCATCATCAGTCACCATCGGCACTATCACTACCATCATCAATCACCATCAACACCATCACCATCACCAATCACCATCACCATCAATACCATCACCACTACCACCAATCACCATCATCATCAACACCATCACCGCCACCACCAATCGCCACCAGCACCACCAATCAGCACCAACACGATCAGCACTTAAATCTCCAGCTTCCTTATAGCTCTTAGTCTAGTCTAGCACTGAAAGAAAACACGCTGCCGAGGCAGCAGCTCCACTGGACAGAAGCATAAAATGCTCTGGATGAACAACCAGACCGAGGCTGTTTGAGAAGGTCTGCTGCTTGTTCTGTGTCCTGAGGCTTCATGCTGTAGTCCTAAGAGCTTTACAGTGGCTAGTGATGAGGTGCTCAGTATGGAAAGGTTAGATCTATGTATCCAGAAAAGAGATTCATTTAATGTTTTCTTTCTAGCCAGATGTCCACCCTGGGAAGTGCTGGGCCTTTCCAGGTTCCCAGGGTCACATCCTGATTAAGCTCGCCAGGAAGATCATCCCAACAGCAGTTACCATGGAGCACATCTCGGAGAAGGTGTCCCCTTCAGGAAACATCTCAAGTGCACCCAAGGAGTTCTCTGTCTATGTGAGAAGCTATCTAAATCTGTCATTCAGAGTGGGTTGATGTAGAGGGCATTTGACTGGGATTGAGGAGCTAGACTGGTGTCTTTGGGGATTGAATCTAGGGCCTCTTGTAAGCCAAACTAGCAACTCTGCTACTGACCTATACCCCCAGTCCTGGGCTCACCTTTTAATTGTGCACTAAGTGCTTGAGTCTCTGACTTCTAGAGCTTTTGTGTAGAACAAGCTTCTGAGAAGATTGGACTACCTATGTTTGACTTTATATTATTACTTTACAACTAAAAAGCTATACATGTATACCTGAAATGTTGGCTAGTTACATAAATATCACAATTAACTGTACAGGAAGATATTTAAAGAATATGCTCTATGCTCCTGGAGGGTGTGAGTGTGTCTCTGCTCCTGCCCAAGAGATCTGGATTCACGAATGAAATACACACACACACACACACACACACACACACACACACACCAGCTTAATTTTTATTATGCCTTAACAGTGCAATGGCTGGGCTTCTCCCTAACTCCATGTGCCTAACCCACTTTCCCCTCCTGTGTTATACTTGCTAAATCCATATTTCATCTCTGCTTATCTCAGACCCAATGGGGGAGTGGCCCCTGGGACCACTTTCCCAGATTCTTACAAGTCATCAGGCCTTTACCTCTGATCTCTCTGCTTCCCAGTCATGGCGATTCTGCTCCTTCTTCTTCCCTTCATCCCTTCTAAAAGTCCCACCTTCGTCTCAACCATTGGTTGTTAGTAACTCTATTGACCAATCAAAAACCATTTGGGGAAGGGACCGGACCCTCAGACACATAGATTCCTGTGTGATTTGGGGAGCTAAATTTAGACAAAGCACTAGAACCAACAATTAACCTTCCTACTTCCCCTTGATCCCAATTCGTTTTGTCTCAAAACTTTGACTAACAACAACTTTATCTGTGAATGAGACACCTGTTTCTGTATTTTCTTTTAGCATTATTTCTTGACTTTTCAGTGTTGGCTATTAGGCTCTCCTCCAATAGAAGATGAAAATCACCTCTTTTCTGTGGCTCTGCCATCCAATATCTTTGTCTTAAAAAAAAACAGGTGTATAGAGATATAATGTACAGAGCGTGTGACCTTCCTATTTGAAGCGGCTCTTCAGTCGCTTTAAGATTCACAATTACGTAGCCACCTCCACAATTTTAAAACATTTTTGCCTCCTCCCAGAGGAGCCAGGTGCTGCTTAACTTTCACTTCCCATCCCCATCACATCCTTAGGCCCTGGCAACCACTCATGCTGATGCATGAATTCACCGATTCTGCACATTATCATTACCATACTGTATGTGCTCTCTAGTGAATGATTGACAGAGTACTTCCAAGATTTAGCTATGTTATAGCAGATGTCAATATTTGACTTTGTTTGAAACCAAAGAATAAATACTTGGTTGCTTCTATTTTACTTATCCATTACTTCGTAGACATCTGAGTTATTTGCGGGGTTTGGGCTTTTATGAATAATAGGAGTGTAAATATTTGTGTGCAAGATTTTACCATGGGTGTTGAGTTTCGTTTCTATGAAATACATATTGGATTGGAACTTCTAGATCTGAGTTTCATGTTTGACGCTCTGAGGGGATTTGTGTCGTTTTGATCATTTGTTTCAGTCAGTGGTCAACTCAGTGTTGCTTCCTGTTGAGCTACTTTCTGTTCACATTTTAAATATTTCCAAAGGTACTTGTCACCCATTTGTCTGACTTGCTCCCTTTGGTACATTTCTGTTTCTAATACATTCATCAGAGTTGCACATTCTCCCATTGTTTATTCTGATCAGATAAACAGTGTTTCCCTTTCTCCCTCCTTCCTTCCTCTCAGCCACCCCTTTAGAACACTGTGTTTTGTTTTGTTTTGTTTTGTTTTGTTTTGTTTTGTTTTGTTTTGTTTTGTTTTTCAAGACAGGGTTTCTCTGTATAGCCCTGGCTGTCCTGGAACTCACTTTGTAGACCAGGCTGGCCTCGAACTCAGAAATCCACCTGTCTCTGCCTCCTGAGTGCTGGGATTAAAGGCGTGCGCCACCACGCTCGGCCCCTTTGGAACACTTCTACAGTCTGGCTCCTATGTAATGATGCAGATGAGCCTGGTGTATGGAGGTTACTGTGGGGCCTCATTCCTGCATCCTGAAGTCTGTTTCTCTTGTACCTTTTCTGATTTATGTTCCATCTCTGAAAGACTGTATCTCGTTTATTTTAACTCTTACATAAAATTTTTCATTTCCTCCATAATAATACTAAGACTTTGGTTTCCACATATATTGCTTATTTAGAGTCTAATCATTTTCTTTCATGTCTGTAGTAAAGTCTTCTTTGCATCTGAAAATACTAATTGGCATCGGAGTTTTGTCTCATCTTCTGTTTATTTGCAGGGTCTCTGTTGATCTCATAAGTAGCTTTCCTTGACTGTCTCCATACTCCTTTGAAGCCCAGGCACACTGTCCAGTTGACTCTGAAAGGACTGCTGCCTATGGGAAGTGTCAACTGGGCTGATTTGCTGGCTCCTGCTGGGGAGGAATTGCACAGGGCAAACCTCAGCTGCATAACTAGCTGGCTCAGGAAGAGAGCTCTGGCATGGGGTGGCAGTGGGCAAGGACTACTATGGACTGAGGGCTACCAGGGATTGTTGAAATGATCTCAGTCCCTCCCCTTCATGTCCTCTAGCATACCATGGCCCAGATCCTGAGCCTTTCTGGGCGTGTAGCCTAAAGCCCTGCAGTGCTAGTGCCACCTCAAGCCACAGGAATCTGTGTTTCTCTCTGCTGCCCTTTGACCTTCCCTATGGATTTTGTCTGTTTGTCTACTCCTATTTTTTCCTCAAAGGCTTAGGCCTTACCTCCGTCCTTTGATATCACTGGTTGGAGGAAGGTATAGCCCACTTCCTGTGTCCCCTGATGCTTCTCATTCTAGACTGCTGAGGTTTCCTGACTCGAGCCCCTCACACTCACATGCATGGCAGTGTTGAGTTAGGGATGAGTTTTGACTGGCCCTGCCTGTACGTGTTTACACACTACTATTCCTGATTTGCAGGTACTCCAGCTGGCCTCCAGGCAAAAACCACTTAACAATAATGAGTGCTTCCCTTGTTTCTTCTGTATTACAGAATTGATGAACCAAGGGCTTCCTCTGTTGCTCTTTGCTCTTGGCCCTACTACATAGAGACAGGGTCTGTCACTGAACTGAAAACTTGTCATCGTGGCAAAGCTTGGTGGCCAGTGCGTTCTCAGGTTCTGTCCATCTCAGACCCCTGATGTTCAGGTTACAGGCACAGGCAGCCTCATCCAGATTTTTTCAGGGGTGCTGGGGATTTAAACTCAAGTCTCCAAGCTTACATAACAAGCAATATTAATCACTGAGTCATCTCCCCAGCTCCAGCACATGCAATATCAAGTGAACCATTGCTACTTGAGCACCTGCGTCCATTTCTTTCAACCAAGAATCCACTCATTTCAGCCTCTGTACCTGTTGTTTTCTTTGCAGGGCGTTATGAAGAAATGTGAAGGAGAAGAAATATTCCTAGGTCAGTTTATTTATAACAAAATGGAAGCAACCATTCAAACATTTGAGCTCCAGGTATTTATTCGTTGGGAAATGCTAAGTTATGTTTGGTTTCATCACTAAGAGGGATTTGCTGGAATTGCTACCGAAAACAGTCATGGCATAAGCCCAAGCCAAAGCCCTAGCAAAATGAGGCTTTTATAACTTGCATCCTTTGCTTCAAACACTGGCATGTATTTTAATACACATCATTTAACTGTATGTTATTGGTGCACGATTAATTGTAAGACATGTACAATTTCAAAGGCAATTTCTGACTCATTCTCACTTATTTCCCCAGCTATTAAATTTCTCGGTCCTTTTTTTAAAAAAAAATAGTGCACACAGCACATACACAGGAAACAATCTCCCACATGCACAATTCAGTTTGCTAGTGATTGTCTCATCCACCTTTAATAAATGGTTTGTCTTTGAAGGCATAATATGAGGCTGCGAGAGGGAGAGAGGAACTCAGTCACTATTTAGTGCTAGATAACATAGGTAAGATTTCTCTTCCTAAGCCAAGGAGGGAAACACCAACTGTTAACTGATACTGAACTGCACTAACATGTGTAAGATATCTCATCAGCATTTAGAGTTAACCACAGTAAGCAACTGGAGGGATGTAGAAAGCGTCTTATGCTATGGAAGGATAAGTGTTTATGATACTTTTTGGTCAACAATGAAATTGATCTGAGCTGCCCTCAGCCTGTGCCCCAAACAAGTGCCCAAATAACTCTCTATATACAATGATCTCATACACAAAATCACACCATCAATGGAAAAATGTTTTGGAGAAACAAAGGACTGTACTAAGCACCTACAGACTTTCCTTGTTAGTGTTTATTAGACACTACAACATAGCAGCTATTTACATAGCATTTGCACTCTGTTCAAGATTACGAAAAGTCTTGAGATGGAACTACATGGAGAGTCAATCCTGACTTGTATGCAAATATTATTCCATTTTATATAGAGGACTTGAGCACCCATCAACAGGAGGTCCTAGATACCATTCTTCTAGATACCAAGGATGACTGACTACCCTAAATTAACACATTTGTAGAGTTTTATGTCTGATTTGAATATGTGTGCAAATTTGGATTCATATTTAGCTTTGGGTTTTGTTGAGGTTGTATTTATTTTTGTTTTAGATATTATTTTATGAAACAGGATCCTGCTTATGTTAGCCCAGGCTAGCCTTCAATGCACACTTCTTTCACTTCAGTCTTCACAGTTTTTTGTTGTTGTTGTTTGGTTTGGCTTGGTTTGGGTTTGGGTTTGGGTTTGGGTTTGGGTTTGGGTTTGGTTTTGGTTTTGGTTTTGGTTTTGGTTTTGGTTTTGGTTTTTGGTTTTTGGTTTTCCGAAACAGGGTTTCTCTGTATAGCCCTGGCTGTCCTGGAACTCACTTTGTAGACCAGGCTGGCCTTGAACTCAGAAATGCACCTGTCTCTGCCTCCTGAGTGCTGGGATTAAAGGTGTGCACCACCATGCCCGGCCCACAGTTGGTTTTAAAGGTCTAGTTTTCATAGAATTCTCCCTTCAGTGGCACAGCAGCAAGTGGAAGGAGAGACAAAAGCACTAAGAGCTATTGGTGCACTTAGACCTCCCGAGTATCTTCTTCCCCCTATATTTGCCCATTCATGGGATCTTTCCTTCCAGTGACTCATTCTCCATCCATCAGAGCACTATTTGAATGTACTTGTGTTAGGGAAGGAAGGAGGTTCCACATTATTATATCAGCATTCATTAGAATTTAGAGGAATTCATTCAGCATTCAGAGGAACCTTTATAAGTCATTCATGTTTTCTTTTCTTTGTTTCCAGAATGAAGCTTCTGAATCTTTGCTATGTGTAAAACTTCAAATCCTTAGCAACTGGGGACATCCAAAGTATACGTGTTTGTACCGATTTAGAGTCCACGGCATCCCCAGTGATTACACTTAGAAGAGCTGGTGCAGAAGGCAGTGGCTGTGCAGCCAGAATGTCCAAGGATGTTTACTATTTCCTTACGTCAGATTGCACCCCTAAGAATCAAAGATTGGGAGTGGGAGGGAAACCCCAAACTCATTCCTACTAGGCAGTAAGAATTGAATGAATTTTACTAATAAAAAAAATGAAAGTCAATCCAACACTCTTTGGTAGTTCACCTTGAGCGTCAGAGGTGAAGAGGGTGTCATTAGGAAGTCATCCTCACCACAGTTTCTCCACTTCTTAGTTATTCATCCCCTACATCGGGCACAATGTCCACCATCACCACTGTTCCACCCCTGAGCTGCAGACTTTGGGTAGTGAAAGTAGAGAAGCCATCATGGCATGTAGACTAGGGCATACATGCTATCTGTGGCATGCACATACACATGCAACACACAAAACAAACACGTGGAGAAACGCCTCCTGTGTTCTCATTTATCAAATGGCTCCTGTTTTAAAGAGAAACATTCTTCACTTTTGACTTACATTTTTAAATATTCACACGTGAAGTGATGCATCTTGGATCTGGTTTTAAATTCTGTGGGGGAGGAAAATATGAGGGAAGATGGAAAATGAAGATAGGTTTGAAATGGTCACTGATGTGAATACAGAACAGTTTCCTACTCCACACGAAATGTCACTCTTTTGTCTACATTCATACGTGCCAATATGTTAATTTGGCGTAGGAAGAACAAAGCATGCATGGTTTTAAAACCTCAAAAGTATGTTGTAGACTATACTGAGTGTAAATTTCATAATATCTATTATTTTGGGGTAGATCTATTAGAAAGACTAGCTTTGGTAATACAAATGATAGATAGGTCTCCATCTTGTTTTAGATCTCTTTGCAATATTTACGGAAACCTGAGAAAAATATTAGATGGAAAAGTCCTGTGACCAAAGTTTAAAACAATACTTAGAACCACGTGCTGTTGGCACACTGATCCATCAGTGGAGAGAACAAGTCCAAGCCTAGACTTATATCTGAATGGGGACCGTGTATGCAGCAAGGTGCAAATACTACAGACTTCTAAGTTATTATAAGCAAAAGACATTTATTTCTGCTTGTGGTTCTGGTACAGTTTCAGAAGGATGCAATTTTCAGTGGCTTTCAAGACACTGAGAAATACACGGGAAGAACGAAGAGCTTACATGACCTCTCCAGACTTTGCTTTTATGTCAGTACACCCTGGTGATAACCCATAATCCATTAACGGTTAATCAAGAGCAGAGCTATAATCACCACTTAGTTCTCCCACCCACTAACATTTATAACAGGAATTACATGAGGGAGGGAGCAAACCATATACACATAACATCTGAGCAAGACAAAGCAAATGGCTTGGAACAATTATCTAGCCATTAAGAGAATGAAATTGCTTTTTTGTTTATTACTTTACAATGTGATAAATCCCAAATAGAACATAGTAAAATATTTACAAGTGGGCAATGAAACCATAAAAACCTTAATAAACCCAGAGTTGATTCCTGTATGATATTGGATAGAGGAAGCCACGAAAGCACAAAAATTGTACATAAATAATGGCACTGCAAATAAAACCTTAAGATGGAAACATATCTACCACTTGTATTACAAAGGCTAGTCTTTCTAACACATTCTCAAGGTAGCAACACTAATAACCCTTCACAGAAGTTCTAAGCAGTTGATTAGTCTGCAGAATGTTCAACCTATGTGCACCCTTTCAGCCAAAACTGGTTCACACGGTCCACACCCACCAAATATTGGTCTGTCTGTCTCCTGGGTTGCATGCGATTCTCCCTCTTGGGTCTTCATCCCTCTGCACTTTACCTACGTGTTCTAACACATTGCACAAATGCAATTTTAAAAACCTAGGGAATGTATTGATGTATTTTTATCTGACATTCGCAAGATGAAGAGTCAGTTGAACAACTGCTTAAGCAAAAACGCACCACTTAGGTGTGGTCCTCAAAAAGACATTTGCTCATGGCACCTCTACAGTATGAGTTTCTGCTTCAGTTTTCTCGGGTAAAAAATAAAACAAATATTGACTTCCAGATTTGTTGTAGAACCTCTAAGTGATGCCAGGTTCTTTCCCTCTGGGGCATTTTTTTCCGACACTAACTGTTAACAAGCCTGTAAATAAATTAGTCTCTTCTCCCCCCTGAGACTAGTGAAGATGATCAGGCATGTGACAGGCACTGTCATCCCAGCTTTGGGTGACAGTAAAGGCATGCAACTAACCCAGGTGGTATATCTCTGCAGCTCTAAGGGTCTTCCCTGACCTCCAACTGTATATACTGCATGACATTCTATGTGTAATGTATTTCCTTTCCTAAGCCAAGATCAGGTAAGATGTTTTCCTCCCTGATAAGTAAACATAACACCAACATTGCTCTGCAGATTCTCTCGTGACTGAATTGCTCACCCTGGAGGTTTGGCCTTTATAAAATCAAAAATCCATTTACTAGCAAGATGGAAAATAACAAGCAGATATTGCAGTGGAAAATTCTCTGGTACATATTATTTCTGGAACTCTCTTGGGCAATTTTTTTTGACAAAATCATTTGGAAAGAAAATATGGAAATGTCAATATATTTAATTATCAATTCTGAAATCATTGGCTTCACTTTCTAAACCTACTTAGCTTAATTGCCAGAATGTATAATATTAGCATTTTCATCTATGAAAAGGTTATTAAAGCTTTTGTTTGGTTTTGGTTTTTCGAGACAGGGTTTCTCTGAATAGCCCTGGCTGTCCTGGAACTCACTTTGTAGACCAGGCTCAGAAATACGCCTGCCTCTGCCTCCTGAGATCAAAGGTGTGCACCACCACGCCCAGCAAAGCTTTCTTATATACTTGTTGAGTAAAATTCTTTATTACTTGAGACTCATCAATAAGGAACAATATCATCATCATCAACATCTCTTCTTAGGAATATTTTTAAAATGTGTTGCCATTTTATTACATAATATTAAGGTGTTTAAAATAAAGATCAGATATAATGGCCCTGCTTACAAAGTTTATTTAAATACAGTCTTTAGGAACTGGGACGATGGGCCAGTGGGTAAAGCACTTGCCTTGAATCACAGGAAACTGTAGGAAGCCGCCCTCACATTCGCCGTTGCAAGATGGCGCTGACAGCTGTGTTCTAAGTAGTAAACATAATCTGCACACGTGCAGGGGCAGTTTTCCCGCCATGTGTTCTGCCTTTCTCGTGATGACAACTGGGCCGATGGGCTGCAGCCAATCAGGGAGTAATACGTCCTAGGCGGAGGATAATTCTCCTTAAAAGGGACGGGGTTTTGCCATTCTTTCTCTTGCTTTCTTGTTCTTGTTCTTGCTTTCTTGCTCTCTCTTGCTCTTGCACTCTTGCTCTCTTGCTCTCTTGCTTCTTGCTCCTGAAGATGTAAGCAATAAAGCTCTTGCGCTCTTGCGCTCTGGCTCCTAAAGATGTAAGCAATAGAGCTCTTGCTCTCTTGCTCTCTGTCTCCTGAAGATGTAAGCAATAAAGCTTTGCCGCAGAAGATTCCGGTTTGTTGTGTTCTTCCTGGCCGGTCGCGAGAACGCGTGTAAGAGGAAACCAAGTTGGAATCCTCATTTAGAACACACACACAAATGAACTTAGCAAATATTTGTAATTCTATTGTTCCTACCGTGAAATGGGAGACAGAGATAGATGAATTCCCCAGAAGCTATGTTCCAGCTAGCCTGGGCTATTCATCAGCTGACAGCAAAGAGAGAGCCTACCTCAGACTTGGTGGAAGTTAAGTACTGAAACCAGAAACTCCCCTTTGACCTTCCCATGAGTTCCGAGGCGTGGGTGGCTTTGTGTCCATGCATGCACACACAGGCAACACAGCCTCTAACCACACAATACATGTAACAGTTACTTTACTTCATGTCACATTTGATATTTCAAAATTAATGATATTTGGCTTGCCAGCCACTTGTCCGTTAGAGTGTAGGCTAGAGTATAGTTTTGTGTTATATATATTTTTCTATTTTTCACTTTACCAGTAATCTGCACTATCAGCTGTTTTATTAATATATTCATTCTGTGTATCAAAGTTAAAGACAAGTTTTTAAAACTTCTTTATTTACTGTTTTTGTGTGAAAGTGAACATGCTCATTCCATGGTGCACATACAGAAGTCAGAGAGCAACTTTCAGAAATATACCTGGTATTCCAGGGCCCAAACTCAGGCCTTTGTGATAAATACTTTCACCTACGGAACCGACTTGTGGATTGCAAAGATATGCTTTTACATATTTGGCAAAGGATTTTAAGAATATTTTGTTGTTTGGATATGTGGTGCATCGGGAGAGTGCTTACTTAGAAAGTGGGAAGGCTAGAGGGGGTGTTAATCCCAATACCATTTTAAATTTTTACAGGTATAATCCTTGAAAAACCAAAATGTTCTATTCTGGGTTTAAAATCCTTTTTAAAAAAAATTCTAAGACTACTACATTAAGAGGGCTTTTGCTTGTTTATGGTACTGGGATTAATGCGAAGATTACAATCCTTTTCAGTTAGTTTTCTCCCTCTCCTTCCCTCCCTTCCTCCCTCCCTCTCCTTCCCCTCCCTCCCTCCCTCCCTCTCTCCCTCCTCTACTCATCTTCCTCCCACCCACTTCTTTGTCCCCCTTCTTTCATTTTAAAATGTGTTTGTTGGCATAATGCCACTAAGATGCCCAGGCCGGTCTCCAACCTGAGGTCCTCTTGCCTAAGCACCCCCATTACCTGGGGCTAATAAGAATGTACAGGTTCCTTTCAGTTTCTATTGAGACAACGGTGCAGAATTATTACTTCACTACATATGGTTTTAGAGGTAAACTACTAAGTAAAGTGTTCAAAGTTTTAAAAACATTTTAAACAGTTTTTCAAAATCAGTCATCTAAACTTCTCGGAGCCGTTTCCCCGCAGCCGCCGGGACGTGAGAGTCCGGGTGGAGGAACCGGGCGGGGGAACCTTTGTCCTGGGCAGGCGGTGGGCGGACCTCTCCGGCCGCACCATCCCCACGGAACCTCTGTGCCCGCGCCCAGGTTTCCCCGCCGGGACGCTCAGGGAGGGACTTTTGTCCGCCTTGGACCAACGCCGCCGTCGGCCTGGTATCCGCCATGAAGTTTCGCGCCAAGATCGTGGACCTGGCTTGTCTGAATCATTTCACACGTGAGCTGGCAGGGCTGCGGGGAGCGAGCGGAGAGTGCGGCCCTTGTGAGAGGACGGGCGGGGTGAGGGCGGCCCTGAGAAGAGCCACGGCTACCAGGGACCTTCCTTTTGCAGCCCTCCCGCACGCACCCCTCCTTCCGCCCGGGGTCTGCCTAACCTTGTAGCAGTTGTGAGCTGCAGTACCCGGTGGCTCCTACGTTTCTGTGGAATGTGGAACCGCCTGGCCCCCGGTTGTCAGTTGTCTTCTGAGACTGTTTCTTTATTCTGTTTCCGTTTTGAATTCTGGTGCTGTGGGCTCGCAGGGTTGTTGGGAGACTGGCAGGATGTCAGCAGCATTAAAATACAAGAGTGATCTGTGAGCTAGAAAGAAGTTCTGCAAGAAGACCAGTAGGCTCCTCAGTGAGCTTAGTTACTGTTTACCCCCCTCGCTGTAGGAGTCAGTAACATGATAGCCAAGCTTGCCAAAACCTGCACCCTCCGCATCAGCCCGGAGAAGCTGAACTTCATCCTGTGCGACAAGCTGGCCAGTGGAGGCGTGAGCATGTGGTGTGAGCTGGAGCAGGTGAGCAGGAGAACCCAGAGGTTCTGGGCTCCAGCCAGGAGTGCTGGAAAGGCCACAAATGCCTGTTTCTGTTCTGCAGGAGAACTTTTTTAGTGAATTTCAAATGGAAGGAGTCTCTGAAGAAAACAACGAGATTTATTTAGAATTAACGTCGGAAAACTTATCTCGAGCCTTGAAAACTGCCCAGAACTCCAGAGCCTTGAAAATCAAGCTGACTAACAAACACTTTCCCTGTCTTACCGTGTCTGTAGAGCTGGTAAGTGGGAAGAAAAGAATTTCTGAATGTTTTTTACAAGTGACTTGGTCTAGGCAGTATATAGGTAGCTACAAGCCCGAGCTTTCAAACAATATTCTTAAAAGTGAATTAGTTTCATTTAAAATATAAGACCTGAGCCAGAATGGTGGTACATGTCTTTAAAGCCAGCACTCAGGAGGCAGAGATAGGAAGGTGAGTTCCAGGACTCTGTCTCAAAATAAAGTAAAGCAAAATAAAACAAAATAGATCTGGTTCATAACTTATGCATGAGAAATGTACATTGTTCTAGTCATTTGTAAACAGTCATGATGGCACCATGTTCTATGGGACACTGCTTTTCCCAAACAACCAAGCTGCTAGCTAGCATCTCTTCTAGGGTGTTGTCACCTTGTTTAGATGTTTCCGTTTTCACCTTAAAATTGCCCCTCCTATCCTGTCTTCTGTGATTTTCTTAAACAGTCCTCATACTTCAGCAGCACATTTGTACCAGATGAGTTTAGTGCACAGCCTCTCCTCAAAACACACAAAGCCACGTGTACAAGATGGACTTTTTTTTTTTTGAACTTACCCTTTCAGTTTACTTGGTTGACGTTACCATGTTGGGCAATTTTTGAATGAATTTTCTAAAATCATAGGGTTTACTTTTTTTTTTTCTAGTAGACATAAGACCAAGATATATTTTATAAATTACTAAATTGGAGTTCTCAATCACAAATAGATGTAGCTCTGCTCACTTGGGGGTGACATAAGATTGAATACACTATTTACTACCCATGGAAAGAAGTAGGCATCTGCAGCCCAACCAAAGCTATTTTATTTATATAGCAGGTGCTCAAGGGTTGGCTTACTCTATCAGAGAACTGATTTCCTAGCAGTGCTTGTTGATGCTCTGAGGATGAACCTAGGCTTGGCGACTATGGAAGTTTATTGAATTCACTTTTCTTCTTATCCAAACAAGTCCTGGGCAGCTATTTCTAAGAGATTTTTATACTTCACTGTTTTGAGTTGGGATTTTTAAGAATTTTAATTGAAAAAATTTTCTTCTGCAGATACACATCTATTGTTTTGTAAAAACTGGCTTAATTTTTCTTTAGAAGAATGAGTGCTTTCTTGTTCTTAGTTGAAGTAATTTGACTGGGTCACTGGTTCTGGTTTCTCTTCTGTAAGAATGAATTTGAGACTGAGGTCTGGTGAATGAAAAGTTTCTGTTTTCCTAAGACATCATGATTGGCTCATCCATGGGTTTATGATTCAACACTGTGCTAACTGCCAAGACTTAGGACGAATGGTGACGAATGGTGGACCTAGAACAGGCAACAGAGAACAGAAAATTGTCTTGTCTTCATTGATCCGTAAGATGGACTTTTTAATTCCTAACATGTTCATAGTCCTTTTATGGTTCAAACTATTGCGGAGCAAAATCATCACTTATTACCTTCTGAGCGCCTCTCTGGGCATGTCTTTTTGCTCATCTCCCAGTCTGGTGGCATTGGTTGGGCTTTCCATGAAGAGTGCTCTACCCCAACCACCTTGGGCCCTCCTTATCTTTACAGCTTTCCTTTCTTACATGTGCTCTGCACATCTGTGGGCCAGTATTGCATTTGTTTTCAAGTTGGCTACAGACATTAAATTTCATGCCCTCATAATTTGTATGTGTTCTTATAGCATTCCGTGTAACTGTAAGTTTGGATTTATTTAGTTCTTTTGTTTATTTGTCTTTTGAGATATGGGTTCTTTGTGTAGCCTTGGCTGTCTTGGAAATAGCTCTGTAGACGAGGCTGACTTCAAACTCAGAGATCCACCTGCCTCTGCCTCCCAGGTGCTGGGATTATAGGTGTGTGCCACTGCTTGGTGGATTTATTTAGTTTTAAGGAGCAAGATGGTAATATACAATACTTTACTAAGTAAGAATGCAAAATATTTTGGTTTCTTTTTATTTTGTTCTTTTGAGAAAGATTCTCACGATGTAGCTCTGACTGTCTTAGAATTCACTGTCTAGACCAGGCTGGCCTTGAACTTACAGAGATCCACCTGCTTCTGCCTCCTGAGTGCTGGGATTCAAGGTGTGTGCCACTATGTCCAGCATTACTTTGGTTTCTGAGTTTTAGAAACACTTCTAGTAATAAACATGGCTTATCCTTTTAGTGTTGCAGAAGCTGCAGCATACTTAGGTGTGGCACATGTCGGCCAGGCACGTTGGCCTCTTTCTGTCTCCTGGGTTTACAAATGCTGATATTGTCCCTCTGTCTGAAACCCTGTCACCTCATCTTCAGCTTCTTGATAGTTAACCTCTCTAGTGTTAATGTCCTGAGGCAGCACCCCAGAGGTTCTCCCTTATTCCTCCCCACCGTCACCGCTTGGTCATTCAGCCTTCTTGCTGATGTGTTTTCCTCAGGCTCTGATGATTGTCTGGTGAGCTGAGCTTGCTTGCTTGCTTATTGCTCCATCTTGTCTCAGTCACCACGATGTTGAGAGACTCGCAGGGCCCTGAGCAGAACAGGTACACTACACCAACAGTAATGGTTGAATAGATTTTGAGTGGGTGGATTAAGAACATTCCATTTGGAACTGAAAATGTCTGGCATCAGTTCTTACCTTTTGGTTTTGTTTTCGCATAAACTAATGTTTTTTCTTAGCAGGTGTCTTCATCGAGCAGCAGCAGAATCGTGGTGCATGATATCCCCATAAAGGTTCTTCCGAGAAGACTGTGGAAGGACTTACAAGAACCCTCCATCCCAGACTGTGACGTAAGTGCTGGGATCCAATGCTCTGATGGTCATTGTTGTCTTACTGTGTGTATTATTTGAAGTTGCATAGTTTCTGAAAAGAAATGTGAGTCATTATGTGAGTATGTCCCTTACCTTATATATGTAAATTCTGTCAAAGAACTGATACCCATTTAGAAATGCCACACTTTCCACAGGAGGGCAAATGCATTCCTGAGCCTGTATACAAAAGAAAGCAGAGCCTATCCAGCAATTGTCAACTAGCCAGGCTGTGTGGTGCCTGTGGTCGTGTTGAAGCTCTTAGCAGGAGGCACAAAAAAGAGTCAAAGGCTGCTCCCAAATTTCACTTCTCTGCTCACAAATATTTTCCTGTTGTGAAACTGGTTTGAAAGAGACTGCAAAGATGACCGTGTCCACTCTAGGGAATACATCAGTCTGCCACATATGGTGACAGAAAGTGGATCTCTTGAATGACAGACAGCTTGTTACAAGGAAGACTTCAGTTTAACACCCTTACCTAGAGAGGATGAGAACTGCTGTTTTAAAGTGGTTTATTGTACTCCATGGGGTAACTGGGCTGGAATGCATTGGTGAACATTAGGTGGTTTTATTACAGACTTAATTGTAAACATTTTTTAATGAATGATTGAGTGAAATAGTGTTTGTAAAGGTTAATAAATTTCTTGACCAAAAAAAGAAAGGAAAGACAAGACAACAGAGCCTAAGCTGTACTTTGGAAGGCAATCTGTATGTATCATGACTCTTGCCCTTAGGCACAAATGTTTCATAGGCCTTGATGAAAGAGCCAGAAAGGCATTTTGCTGACTTGAAGCTTAGGTTAGCCGTGGGAATTCTGGGAATCTCGGGACCATTGCAAACAAAGAGGATGCCAAATGGTCCTTTGTCTTGCATATATGAAAGGAAATTAAACAGGTACTGGATGAAATTTGTAGTTGACTGTCACACTAGAAGGTGTCTATATAGGTTTGGAAAAAGACAGCATTACTTAGAGCTCTGTTGTGACATAGTTCAAATGAGTTGTGATAATGTCTGCCTGTACTCTTTCACAGAGTACACAGAATACCCCTGAGTCTTATAAAACATTTCCCAGAGGAAGGCTTCTTGCTCAGCACTTGAGGTATATTCCCCTTGGACCTGTATATAGGTATCTCAGCTGAAGTACTGTGTTCCTTCTTGAACCATAACAATGCCCTTGGGAGCATGGTCACCATGGTAACCAGAGCCAGGTAGTCAGGCATCTTTACTTGCTTGAATAAGTTAGTGACATTTTTAAAGTTTTAAAGAAACTGTATTTGGAACTTTTTTTTAAAAAAAAAATATGATCCTGAGTTTTTAAATACGAGTATAATTCATAGCTGTTGATTGAATACCTATCATTATAGACTATATTACGATTTCTAACGGTTGTGATTTCTCCTACTTGTTTTTAGGTCAGTATTTGCTTACCAGCCTTGAAGATGATGAAGAGTGTTGTGGAAAAAATGAGAAACATCAGCAATCAGCTTGTAAGTTATTACTCCTTCAGAAAAGAGCTGTGAGTGCGCCCTAGCCGTGTGCTTGGCAGACCCTGGGAGGCAGCTACACTATAGATGCAGGGGCAAGCGCTCCATCAGCTAGTGGGTTTCTCCTCATGGAGGCCCCACCGCGGAGGACAGAACTTGGCCTCTAGGGACCTATTCTAATGCCTTTCAGCTCTTACTCACTGGGGAAAGCTTTCAAACTTGCCTTTAATCCCTCATGTTTATAGTATATCAGGAGCGTAGTCAACAGTTCTTGTATTTTGTTTCTTATAATTTAAACAGAACATTGCAGGTTTTATTATTATTATTAATAATTCATTTATTTACTTACATCACATCTTAATTGTGTTACGTTGCATTACATTACAGCTTCACCTCCCTCTTCTCCTGCCAGTCCCTCCCTGTTACCTCCCGTCCCCTTCATCTCCTGCCTCCTCTCTTTCCTCTCAGAAAAGGGGAGGTACTCCTTAGATATCAAGAAGCCTTGGCATATCAAGTTGCTGTAGGATTAGATGCATCTTTTCCTATTGAAGCTAGACAAGGCAGCCCAGTTAGAGGAAAGAGATTGATCCACAGGCAGGCAGCAGCGTCGCAGATAGCCCCTGTACTCACAGGAAGACCCAGTTGCACAACTATTACATATGTGCAGGGGGCCCAGGTTCGTCCTGTGTGTGCTCTCTAGCTGGCTGTTTAGTCTCTGTAGGCCCCCATGGGCCTAGGTTAGTTGATTCTGTGGGGTTTCTGGGGCATCCTTGACCCATCTGGCTCCTTCAATGATTTCTAACGGTTGTGATTTCTCCTACTTGTATTTAGGTCAGTATTGGTAGGATTCCCCAAGCTCAACTTAATGTTTGGCTATGGGTCTCTGCATCTATTTCCATCAGTTGCTGGGTGAGGCCTCTCTGATGACTGCTATGCTAGGTTCTTGTCTGCTAGTATAGCAGAATATCATTAATAATGTCAGGGGTGGCCTCCCTCTCATGACATGGGTTTCAAGCTGGACCAGTCATTGGTGGGCCCTTCCCTCAAATTCTGCTTCATCTTTTTCTCCTGCACATCTTATTGGCAGTCCAAATTGTGGGTCTATGATTTTGTGACTGGGTTGGTGTTCCAATCCCTCCATCGGAAGTCTTGCTGGCTACAGGAGATAGCCAGTTCAGGCTCCATAGCCCCATTGCTAGGAGTCTTAGCAATCATCCTCCTAGATTCTTGAGAGTTTCCATTTTCCTAGCTTGTCCTAGAGACGCCACCTCCCACCCCCAATCCAGTTGTCTTTTCTAGTACTCTCTTCCTCTGTCCTTCCCCCATCTCTTCCTTCCTGTTCCCATCCCTCCCCGCTCCCCCATCCTGTTCCCTCCCTCTATCCACTCCTAATGTTTAATTTCTTTCCATTTCTCAATGAGATTCAAGCATTCCCCACTCCAACCCCTTTGGGCCCTCGTTCTTACTTAGCTTCTTTGAGTCTGTAGCACTTAGCTCTTGTCGGAATCTTTACACCACAAAAGGCTTTTGAAACCTAGGAAGTGTTATCTTTCTCTTGAGTTCTCACTTCAGAGCAGTGCTGCCACTAAGCTTGTCCAAGCAAACGCTGTCCTTTCCTTAGTCTTTGTAGCTGCTATCTGAAGGGAAAATCAGTTTTTCTGGAAGTAGCACGCACTGTGCTGCCAGTGGTGTTCACTGCCACTGCCATGGTATTGCTCTGGTTGCTAGACTGGCTTCCTCTAAGGTACCCTGGAACTTCTAGGAGCTTCAAGAGGCCCAGAGGGAAAAGTCAGACAACTAACTGAGGTATTGATTGGCTTGTTCTTTCTGTCTTAGAAAGGAGTCAGCAAAGTGGCGAGTGAGAAGGAGCCTTGGATGCGAGCGGTGGTAGTTGTTTCATTTCTGTGCTCGAAAAATGCTAACAGGCAGTTACTGAGCTAGAATGGCCAACTGCTCAATGAGCTCTTTGTGGGTGCCTGGGGAGCCAGATTCTGAAGAACTAAATAGATGCCTCTGGGAGAGGCGGCATGTCTTAATAGTTAGTAGAATAGTTTGCAAAGGTAGGGAATCATCTTGGTCCATCTCCACAAGTGCATGGACACCCATCATCAGTAGAGGATCATGGCTGAGTCCTGTACGAAGATCCTGCATAAATGATAGCTGAGGCCAGACTCAGAGGGGGCTGACGTGGCTGCTGCCATACCAGAACAGAGCAGCAATGCTCACAGTTGTTACTTGGGGAGAGGACTCAGCACTCCAACACTCCCCCTTTCCCGACAGGACCCTCTCTTCAATTCCTGTTCTCTCTGCCCTGGTACTGTTGCCACAGCTCACAGGAGTCTCCTTTCTTCTTAAGTTCCAACCATGCCCATTCTGGTTCTTTTATCTGAAAGGAGATTTGCCAACCTGTTCAAGGCACACTTCATTTCTGATTTGGTTGTTGGTAAGGGCCCCATGGAGTCTGCTGTCAGCATTCTGCCAACCAGGAACATAAATGTGTTACCTAATCTAGAGAGGGAAGGTAGGTGCCTGTGTCAACAGGACCATGCTGTGTGCATTGCTGGCAGAGGGTCCTGGGGAAGTGAGAGGACTGGAAGGTACCCTGCCAGCACAGCTCTTCAAGGTGCAGCATTAGCATGCCTTGAAACTGGTCAACACCTGCTGTCTCCTGTCCTTCTCCCTCCACTTCACCTTCTGATGTGGCTGCATAACCACAACCAGGGGATCCAGAGAAGGGAGGAGAGAACACTGAGGGGTGCTGCAGACCTTAGGGGGCCAGTGAATAGGTTTCAGGGAGCAGCTCATTTAATGGGAGGAACAAAGGCATTTTAAACCTTTGAGCCAGAGTAGAGGCTGTGAGATGGGTGTACAGCATTGACTGGGGCCAGGTGGTCATCTGCATAGGGAGGAGTTCCAGGACCTTGCTGGACAAGGAGAGAGCGAGTTTAACCTGGTGACTTCTCTGGTGTGGGCAAAGGTCGGGGTGCAGGACCACGTCTGAGGCTGGTGAGGGAGTGGTCTTACTTCTACCACTCTCAAGATGAGATTTCCAGGGTTGGACACCACTTGCCCCTGCTCCTGCTCCTGCTCCTGACCGGCCCCTCCCTGTACCATGGTTTACTGGCCCCACAGTGTCTCACTCTTGTTCCTTAAAGTTTCTGAACTCTAAATCTTCCTCATTCTAGAAACAAAACAAGTTAGGTTCTTTGAAGTGAGATAAGTTGTGATTTTGGAGCTTTTGACATACGCTGAGTTCCCTAAGCTCACAGCCTTCTCCATGAGGAATTTCCTTGGAAGAAGCAGCTTTCATGTTGACGCTTCTTTCAATAACCCAAGTGGTTTAAGTTGTAGGTGTCTGGACTATTCTGCACATCGATGTACCCAGTTTCCTAAACAACAAGACAAGAGCTTACATTTCCCAACAACTGGCTTAATCACTGCAAAGTGCCATTAGTTGACCACTGACTAATTGTACTGGTGCCTACTGTAAGTTACCTCTAAATTCATCAGAGTGATAAAATGCTCCTGACAGCTGGACTGCTGCTATAAAAACCAGAAGATCCTGGGCAGATGTCATACAGACCCTAAAAGAACACAAATGTCAGCCCAGGCTATTATACCCAGCAAAACTCTCAATTACCATTGATGGAAAAACCAAGGTATTCCATGACAAAACCAAAATACACAGTATCTTTCCACAAATCTAGCCCTTCAAAGGCTAATAAAGGGAAAACTCCAACACATAGAGGGAAACTGCACCCTAGAAAAAGCAAGAACGTAATCTTTCAACAAAACTAAAAGAAGATAGCCACATGAACAGAATCCTAACTCTAACAACAAAAATAACAGGAAGCAACAATGACTTTTCCTTAATATCTCTTAATATCAAATGGACTCAATTCCCCAATAAAAAGACATAGACTAACAGACTGGTTATGTAAACAGGACCCATCATTTTGCTGCATACAGGAAACTCAGCTCAGCCACAAACACAGACACTACCTCAGAGTAAAAGGCTGGAAAATAATTTTCCAAGCGAATGGTTCCAAGAAGTAGGGTGGAGTAGCCTTTCTAATACTGAATAAAATTGACTTCCAACCTAAAGTTATCAAAAAAGATAAGGAGGGGCACTTCATACTCATTAAAGGTAAAATCTACCAAGAACAACTCTCAATTCTGAACATCTATGCTCCAAATGCAAGGGCACCCACATTCATAATAGAAACTTTACCTAAGCTCAAAGCATATGTTGCACCACACATAATAATAGTGGGAGACTTTAACACCCCACTCTCATCATCATTTTTATAGTTTCTGGCAAGGAGTCTGGTATAATTCTGATAAGTCTGCCTTTACATGTTACTTGATCTTTTTCCCTTACTGCTTTTAGTATTCTTTCTTTGTTTTGTACATTTGGTGTTTTGATTACTATGTGACGGGAGGAATTTCTTTTCTGGTCCAAACTATTTGGAATTCTGTACACTTCTTGTTTGTTCATGGCATCTTTTTCTTTAGGTTAGAAAAGTTTTCTTCTATAATTTTGTTGAAGATATTTACTGGCCCTTTCAGTTGGAAATCTCCACTCTTTTCTATACCTATTATCTTTAGGTTTAGTCTTCTCATTGTGTCCTAGATTTTCTGGATATTTTGAGTTAGGATCTGTACTGGCTAGTTTGTGTCAACTTGACACAGCTGGAGTTATCACAGAGAAAGGAGCTTCAGTTGAGGAAATGCTTCCATGAGATCTAACTGTAAGGCATTCTCTCAATTAGTGATCAAGAGGGAAAGGCCCCTTGTGGGTGGGACCATCTCTGGGCTAGTAGTCTTAGGTTCTATAAGAGAGCAGGCTGAGCAAGCCAGAGGAGGCAAGCCAGTAAAGAACATCCCTCCATGGCCTCTGCATCAGCTCCTGCTTCCTGACCTGCTTGAGTTCCAGTCCTGACTTCCTTTGGTGATGAACAGCAGTATGGAAGTGTAAGCTGAATAAACCCTTTCCTCCCCAACTTGCTTCTTGGTCATGATGTTTGTGCAGGAATAGAAACCCTGACTAAGACAGGATCTTTTTGCATTTTGTATTTTCTTTGATTGTTGTGTGAATGTTTTCTATGGTATCTTCTGCACCTGAGATTCTCTCTTCTATCTCTTGTATTCTGTTGGTGATGTTTGCATCTTTGTCTCCTGACTTCTTTCCCAGATTTTCTATTTCTAGAGTTGTCTCCCTTTGTGATTTCTTTATTGTTTTTACTTCCATTTTTAGACCCTGGATGGTTTTGTTCAATTCCTTCACCTGTTTATCTGTGTTCTCCTGTAATTCTTTAAGGGATTTTTGTGTTTCCTCTTTAAGGGCTTCTATCTGTTTGTCTGTGTTCTCCTGTATTTCTTTAAGGGAGTTTTTTATGTCCTTCTTAAAATCCTCTATCAGAATCATGAGATATAATTTTAAATCCAAATCTTGCTTTTCTGGTGTTTTGGGATATCCAGGACTTGCTGTCGTGGAAGTACTGAGTTCTAAATGATGCCAGGTAGTCTTGGTTTCTGTTGGTAAGATTCTTGCATTTGCCTTTTGCCATCTGGTAATCTCTGGTGTTAGATGTTCTTGCTGTCTTTGGCTGGAACTTGTTCCTGCTGTGGGTCGGTAAGCCTTTGTCAGCACTCCTGGGAGACCAGCTCTCTCCTGGCAAGACCAGTGCACAGAGGACTATGGAACAGCCCCACCTCCTGGGTGCAGATAGAGGCAAGAAGGATCCTGTCCCAGCTGCTCTGCCACTTCTGCTGTTTTTCCCCTTTTTAATATTGACTTTTATTCAATTTGCAGGTGATTGAAGCAAACCTAAAGGGAGAATTAAACCTAAAGATAGAAACTGAGTTAGTGTGTGTGACTACTCATTTTAAGGATCTTGAAAACCCTCTATTACGTGAGTTTTCTTATGGTTTATATTTTGCTTCTAATAAATTTGTTTCTTATATATTAAGTTCTCAATGAACACATTGAAGCTTGATTTTCTTTGTTTCCCATTTGAGAAGGGGCTTAGATTAGACTCCCTGTCCCTGTGACACAGTAGTGCAGTTAGCACCCGGCAAGGGGCCAGGTTGCCAGACAGAAGGTGCAGAAGGGTGCTTCCCTCCTCTGGGATTCTGGTTAAAACAGTGATTTCTAAGAACTTAATAGCCCTTCATCTGTCACTGTGCCCTGAGAAGTTGAGCTTCTCATCAGGGCTGGAGTCACAAGTTGTGTCTTTTTTTCTCTGGTCAGTTCAACTATTTTTTCCTTCAAGTTTAGGTTGGCAGATACAAAATATGGTACAGATATACTTGGTGACACTTTTCATCTCATAAAGGCCAGAAAGGAATGTGGGATCAGTTCAGTAAGCCTTGAAGGGAGGGCTGGTTGTATATCTTAGTGAGCAGTAAGCTCACTGTAGAATCCTGTCCTTAAGTAGAGAAGTAGCCAGAGGACCAGAAGAAAAGTGTCTGGAATAATGGGAGCCATTTTCTGATATCCATGTGTCCAGATCAGATGACTCCATGACCTTTAGAGGATGATTGGTTATTCCAGGTTTGCTTCCACATAAGCACCAATATTACTACTAGCCCTGCAAGAAACATTTACTTTGTAGTGAGGGGCACATTGTTCCAGGAAAGTGAAGTCCATTGCATGAAGCTTCTGACAAAGGGATGTGAATGACCTTGGTTTGCTTGGTGTGGTGTGTGTTTGTTCATAATACATATTGAGTCGATGGCCTCAGCATGCTAGGGAAGTGATCAACCCCTGAGCTACCTCCCCAGCCCCGACATGAGTTATTTTGGTGTCAAATTACAGTATTGTAACTAGTTCAAATATCTGCTGAAGAGGATTGCCTTATCGGGCATTGCTAGGAGGGGAGCCTCTTGGTCCTGTGAAGGCTCAATGACCCAGGGTATGGGAAACTAGGGTGCTGAGGCAGGAGTGGGTGGGCGGGTGGGGGAGGACCCTCGTGAAGGCAGGAGGAGAGGGGAGGGGACAGGGGAATTGTGGAGGGGAAACTGGGATGGGGGATAACATTTGAAATGTAAATAAATAAAATAACCAAAAAAAAAAAATGTCTACTGAATGAGTAACATTCACAAATTGCAGTCTATCAGGCTGCTAAAAAGAACTGTAGGGTCTCTCAGTTAGTAAGTAAGCACGCTTTGCACATTTCTGAGTTCCTTGTTATAGGACTGTTGGACTTAACAAACCATTCATGTCATTGCAGCCTCTGACAGTGTCTCTCAAAACAGACACCCAGAAGACATGGCCAAGGTGCACATTGACATAAAGAAACTCCTCCAGTTTCTTGCCGGACAGCAAGTGACTCCCACCAAGGCAGTGTGCAGTGAGTTTGCTTCTCCATTATCCACCTCCTTTGTCCTACATATGCAAGTATGCCCAGTTCTGGCAATCGAGCTGCCTGAGACAGTCAGGCTTGAAAGGTCCCTTGAGCCAGAGGTATCTAGAGATGCTGAGGAAGAGTGATGCTGAGCAGTGTAGAGCCAGAAAGCCAGTAGCCATGCTAGAGTGGCAGTGGGCTGTAGCCTGCCTCTCTCAGCCCTGGGCTCTCCCTGTGTGCTGTCAGGACAGGGCAGACTGACTCCCAGCCGCTGAGTCTATCAGGTTTCCCATAATCAGAGTCCTGCACACACTTGTGCACATACACTTGTGCTGATCTGCATCTCACCTGAAGCTCGTCCCTTTCCTTGCCCATCCACGTTCACACACCGAAGTCTCCTCCTCAGTTGTTTCTTACTCATTGGTGGGTCTGGCTCTGACTGAGGTTCCACACTGCTCTGCTCCTCCTTGCCTGCTCACCCCACTGAGCTAGGCAGCTCCTCAAGAGCTTCTCGAAGCTCTGTGTCTCCTTGGTTTTGTGTTTGTTTTTGTTGTTTTAAAGAAAGGCACAGCAAATGGCCTGAATGTGACATCCTTCTCTTTATGGAAAACACCCAAGTGGACCTCTCATCCGTTAGTCGACAAGGCTGAAGAAGATGACCTGAGACTAGACCATATAATAATAAAACAGAAAGTTCTGAGTAGCTCTGTCAAGGACCAGCCTTCCTAAATGACAAAAAAGAAAGGATGTGTCCCAGTTAGGGTTACCGTTGTTGTCATGAAACACCATGACCAAAAGCAGCTTAGAGAGGAAAGGGTTTATTTGGCTTACACTTCCACGGCACTGTTCATCATCGCAGAAAGCCAGGGCAAGAACCTAGAAGCCGGAGCTGATGCAGAGGCCGCAGAGGAGTGGCTTCCTCCTTACAGCTTGCTTAGCCTGCTTTCTTACGGATACCAGGAGCCCAGTGGTGGCAGTACCCACAGTGGTCTAGGTGCTCACCCATCAATTACTAATTAATTGCCTACAGCCCTATCTTATGGAGACATTTTCTCAACTGAGGCTCCCTCCTCTCTGATGTCTAGCCTATATCAAATTTACATGAAGCTAGCCAACACAAAATGAGAAACCACAGGCCGGGCGTGGTGGCACAAGCCTAAAGCACTTTAATCCCAGCACTTGGGAAGCAGAGGCAGGCGGATTTCTGAGTTCGAGGCCAGCCTGGTCTACAGAGTGAGTTCCAGGGCAGCCAGGGCTACACAGAGAAACCCTGTCTCGAAAAAAACCAAAAAAAAAAAAAAAAGAGAGAAACCACAAGGAGACTGTATGAGAGGCTATGGGATCAGAACACAGGGAAGAGTTTCATGGTTTGTCGTATAGCTTTCGCCCTGTGCACAGGGACACAAACATTCAGACCTTGCCCATATACTTTGGTCACCTCACTGTGAATACATGCTTTTACCAGGAAGGCTAAATTGGTTAAGTCGACCTGATTTTTTCCCCTAGAGCCTGGGCAGTTTCATTCTTCACCTCTCACTCTGTTCCCAGTGGGTGGCAGTGGCATGTGCTGTGCCCCTCAGGAGCCCTCGGAGGAAACAGACACCAGACATAAGCGGTGCTTATGCAGATCAGCCTTTTCAGCTCTAACTAGGTGTCATGAGGTGGTGGGGGCGAGGATCTGTCTTTAACATTTGGGTCTTCTCCTTCTAGATATTGTGAATAACAGAACTGTTCATTTTGATTTGCTCCTGGAAGACGTCTCCCTTCAGTATTTCATCCCAGCCTTGTCCTAGCACCGTCTCAGCAGACTCAGGAGCACAGAGACCTTTGTCACTATGAGAGAAGCACTGGACGATATGGTCAGTCAGCTGCCTATCCGCACATCTGTACTTGGCTTATTTCGCTCCCTATGCTGCTTTAAGCACAAATGGAATTAATGAAGCACAGTTGAATAGTCACTCCTTCAAATTACTCAATACCAATCCCCTTATCTCTTTTAAGACATTAAGAAGAAAAGAATGTATTTTTTATAGAGTTTTTGTTGTTTTGTTTTCTTCTGGTGCCGGAGATGAGACCAGGGCGTCATGCATACTGAGCACGCACTCTGCCACTGAGCTGCTCCCCACCCCTATCTAAAATTTGAGTAGCAGTTTGTCAATGACGTTGCAAAAATTATATGTGTAGAATTCATGTTGCAGTCAGTACAACCCAGGTAGTTTCCAGTTCGTTGCCTGGTATAACACAGCTGTCTGCTTTCAGAGTTTAGCATGCTCATTTCTCCCATCCACACATCTAGGAGATCAGTGCGAAACGGACAGCCCCTCTGTCCCTGCAGCATGCCAGGCTCTCACCACACTGTTGAGTATACAGCTACTGCATGTGGAGCCTGTGTGATTTACTGAAGATTCGAGTCCACTCACTTCCTTCTCGCGGCCTGCAGAGCCAGAGAGCCTGAGGAACCTGCAGAGCTCCCAGCCTGGAGAAACTGGGTCCCTGAGAGCCTAAAGGACCCACAAACCTACCCCCAGCCCACACAGTTCCCATCTTGAACTTGTCCTTTTTGTATTTTCTGGTTTTAGGTTATAATTTAATTCCCTGTTTTGTAGCACTCAGGTCAAGCCCAGGACTGGGTTCATGCTAGGCAGGCACTGTGTGCCAAACTCTATCTCCAGTCCTTTATATCGTAATTTTGTATAATGCTTCCACAGTGTCAGATCTACCCTTCTGTAAGGAACGTTGTTTTGTGTAAAGCAGTCGAAGCTCGGCTGTCTGTCATATCTGTGACGTGCTGAGGGTGTGTCCTGCTCCTGGATTGGAGCTGCCTCACCCTAAACAGTGACTTCCCATTCTCCAAAAACACCATTACCCGGTTTTCAGCTCTAACTAGGTGTCATGAGGTGGCATCATAAACAGAGTTTTCACGTCACAAAGTCAAGGCCTAAGTTGCCTAGGATAAGATCTTAAAAGAAAAAAGAAAATTAAACAAAAAGAACATTTCATTTTTGGCTTTTTCAAATTATTAAGGAAAAGTAGCATTTCTCAATGGCTTTTAGGATTATTCATTGTAGTTTCCATTTTTACTAGAAAGGTTCTTGTGTAAGCCAAGCTGAACTCAGATGAGCTGTACATAGATTGTCCTGGAACTCCCAAGCTCCTATCCTGTTCCTAAGTGTTGTTATGACAGATATGAGCCATCACACCACTGGCTCTGCTGCTATTTAATAATAAGACATATTTAATTAAACTAATATTTTAAAATTAGGGATTCTTTAATCGTTAATACTTGTAACAAAAATAAATCAAAATCATGATGCAGATGGAATTTCAGGAGACTCCCTACACCTTGTTCCTTAGGCTTGTCTTTCTGCCGAAAGTACCAGAACCTCACTAGTCACCAATTTCACCACTGTGCCGCATACCTGATGCCAGTAACTTTACAGTGACCTAACGTTGGGGGAGAACAAGCTTCCATTGGCAGTCAAGGGATGTGGTCTCTCTGGTTCTTGCCACAACTTTCTGCGTAGTGTTCCTTTCATAGCTTATGTCTCAAGGAGCTGTAGTCAAGGGAGGGAGCTGAGAAAGCCAGGTTAGGAGAACTGGGAGCTGCTTTGTGAAACCCCATCCTGAGGTGGAGACTGAGACCAGAGACATTTTACTGTGTGTTGTCTGCAGTTTGGAGATGGACTTTCACTTACTATGACTGCCTAAAACTCTGAGGTTTGGAGAGTACTTCCATACATATGAGAGCCGGTAAGCTACCCCCTGACCTTGCCTGCCAGGGCTTAGAACCCACATTCCTGGTAACTTGTCTTGAACTGAGATTTTAAGACTGTCCTGAGAGAGTCAGGAATGCAGAAGAATTCCTAATGCAGTCACTTAAGCCAGTGTCCAAGTGGGCTTGTTATCCTGTGGCCTACCTTGGTTCAGCAGGCACCTTCCTACCCATCATCAGGTCTCCAGGCTGAGTCTGTCCTGCTGTGCATCTTGCCACAGAGAATCGTGCTCTTGGAAGTCTGAAAAGCAGTTCAACATTAGTTCTGGGGCGGGAATTCTGGTTCTTCCACCAGGAGCAGTGGCTGATGACATTCTTGGTAAACGTCACCCAATTAGTGGAGTACCCTTTGTTTTTAAGAGATGTAATTCTGTACTTTTTAATTTTAAAGATTTTGCTGGGTTATCAGAGCGTACAAGCTGGAGGATTGTTAGATGGTTGAGGGTTCTATGGCTGTCACTCCATCCACAGTTGTTCCTCACCTTTCACTCTGTGCCTTCCCTCTTGGGCACCTGGTTATCTCTCTCAGTTTCTATACTTACCTGCTCTACACAGCTTTTTAACCTCCTCCCAAGACGCCCAGGCCTCTGAAACCACCATTCCTTACTACAGCTAGGAGGGCCTGGTGCTCTTGACTCTGGTAATCAGAATCTGCAATCTGCATGTCAAATGTATACTGGTCCCAGCCTTTGCACCTCGGCTTCTGCCCATGTCCATCCTTGTATAGTAAATCTGTCTAGAAACGCTGTCTTCCTGCAGGCCCTGCAGCCACTGCAAAGCTTGACGGCCTTGCCATTTCTACAAGGGTGCTCTCCCAGCAGTCACACTTTGATTGCTGTGAGGCACATCCTGGATTGTATTTAAATGGCCTGGGTAGGCTAGCGCTGCTCTGCTCACACTGTCTCATGTGAACAGACCAGAACAGACTCCTATACAAAGTCTCATAATGTGGGGAAGCCAAATGCCAGCTCCTGTCTATTTCCACCGTGGAGTCAAATACAGGGAATTTCTCAGTGTGTGGTCTATGAGCTGCATAGAGCAGCTTTGTAATTACCCTGGCTGTCTGTTCATGGTTTTGCATTTCTCTGTGACCCAATGGGTTTCACAGCTTCACTCCAAAATTTGGAGAATTCAGGGTAGTCGTCTTGTTGCTGGAAAGTTAGTAGTTGGAATTATGTGGTGACACACTCCAGTTCTGTGCTTTTGTGTGGATTCTGATGGAGAGTCTAAAGGGAGCATGAGTTGGTCATTTTTCTTCTAAAAACAGTGTTAAACTAAGAGATGATAAATTAGAATCATTTGGACATTGATGGTAGGAGGGGTGTTAGTACCAATGTCCTGAAGGTCACTTGGCTATTTACTATCCGTGGGAAAGCTTGAAACTGCTTCCTTTGACTTAATACTTATGCTTGTAAGAGTCATTTAACACAGGTTATAATCAAAGCTTAGTACTGTTATAAATAAGAAATTTCCTAATGTGAATGAACAGGGAATTGGTAGATAATCTGTGCTGTGATGTAATATCATACCCTAATGCAATACAATAAAGTGCTGCTAATATGGTAACAAACCAGTGGGATGTTGGTGTCCATGGTGTGACATTAAAGACCAGGAAGCCTGGGTGTTTTTGACTTCAGTCTTTTTATATTTGTGTATTTTCTAACAATTTCACAACCAACATTGTAATGACAATATTTTTATAGAATGAAATAAATATTTATAATTTAACTATTACTTGGAATTCATTTATTAATGCACATATTTATCTGGCAGCTTTCATTTCCTGAACATTATACATTACGCTTAATTTTCGTAGCACATCCTTATTTACCAGAGTGGGAAGACTTTTTGTGGTGTTAGACTTTTTGTGGTGTTGAATTTGTACTAGGTTCATAGTACTGAACCTTGGATTAATAAGGCCCTCTTACGTGGATGAATTTATTCTTATCATGGGCCCAACATGAACAAATTAGCTAGCTGTCCTTCATTGTGACAAAGTATGAGAAGAAAGGTTGAGGCTGATAAGATGGCTCAGTGAGTAAGAGTACTTGCTGCCAAGCCTAATTACCTGAGTTTGAACTTGAGACACACAGTGTGGAAGTGGAGAACAACAGAAGTTATCCTCTGATCTCCACATC
Source organism: Mus musculus (assembly GCF_000001635.26). NCBI lineage: Eukaryota > Metazoa > Chordata > Mammalia > Rodentia > Muridae > Mus > Mus musculus. The sequence continues at coordinate 8,992,732 of NC_000077.6, read as the reverse complement.
TATGTATGCACTGGCATACATGCATGTGCACACACACACACACACACACACACAAACAAGTGAATGTAACTTACCTCCTACGAGGCAAAAAGCAGAGCGGGAAAACCAAGACATTGATGTCCCTTTCAATGGCATGTTCCCAGTAGCGAACCTCCATTCACCAGGCCCCTTCACATTCCATGTGTGGACTGTTGGAGGACATCCAAGGTCTAACCCATATAATAACTGAAACCTGGCGTCTAACATAGTCTGTACAAAAAAACTGAGTGCCTTCTTAAGGATGCAGTTCTTGGGGAGAGCAGCTAACACAGTACAAATGTAAATGTTGCTTTTATTTCCTCAGATGATGTGATGAGTTGAGAGCTGTACCCAAGCTTTACCAATACATGACTAGGGCTGAGCCCAGAGGGAGTCTGACTATCCCTAGGCCTAGGCATGGAAGCTTCTAACCTCTGTACAATCTAATCTTTTACAAGCTTGGACATTGAAGGCTACAGCTTCCAGCATCCATCTGCTAACCTAGGCCTAGAATGTTTTAGCTTCCAAGACTTATTGCTGAATAAGCTCACTGTTTCTAGCTCTTTCTGAGCTCTGGCCGGCTAGTTCAACTCAGCTGTTCTGGCTAAAACTCCTCTCCAACCTGACTGATTGAAATTGGCTTCTCTTGGCTTCTGACTTAATTGCTCTGCTTGGAAAGAATGTCTCTGAACTCCACAAACTGAACTGCATTGCTCCACTGTGAACTGAACTTCACTGTCTCCCTCACTGCTCTTGAAGTGACCTATTTCCTGTCTCTTCTTTTGAGAATTGAGTATATTCTGTGTCTGATTCATCCTGTCAAATCTTTCTCTGATTTGTCAGTTCATCTGCCCCTCAATTTCAAACATGGCTGCCTCCTTTTTTAAACTTTACTTTGATTGTTTGGGATTAAAGGTGTATACTAAGGACATGTGTGGATTTCAGCCAGCATGATTAAAGGTGTTGGCATGTCTGCATTCCAGCCGGTTCACACAGACCTACAAGATCTTTGGATGTGATCCCTTGCCAGAGCAACCATGTTGCTGGATTAAAATTCCTCTACAAACCAGTTCTTCACAATTACTAGGTAATCAACGAGACAAATCCAGGAACAGTGGAACAAAGAGAAGCCACCTGTCTGGAGTCCAGGTCCCTGTTGGCAGCAGCACTCTCTGCACAATGCTGGATTCAACAATCTCGCACCCAAGGCTAAGATGTGGCTCTTCTCAGCATTCAATTCTGTGTAATCAATAGGCCTCTTAGGGGACCACCAGGAAGTGATTGGAGTTAAAGAAAATGCAGCAGTTAGGCCCATTTCTAAATTAGAAGGCATAAGTCAATGCTTGTAGCCTTACAAACAAAACCTAGAAAGTGACCTTGTTTTCAGAGGTCTGGTGGCCATGAGCTCCCAACAGCACAAGGCGCATAGTTGCTTTGCCGATGAGTATAGGAAAATGACTCAGTGACATCATCTACTGGCTTATAGCCCACTGGTTTAGTCAGTGTGTCCAGTACACCATGATACCACTCGATGACCATAAGGCACTCTACCCAGACAGCCTTCTATGCCGAAGCTAGGTTTGTTTGTGAGCTTAAGCTTTCAGAGACTCCATGTGTAAACACCCTAAGCACTACTACCATGCACAGTTCATGTAGCTGTTTGTCATTATCTTTCTGAAGACAACATCCTATATAGCTCATCCTGTGAGGTACCTTGCCCGAGAGGGGGAAAATGCAGGTGCCCAGACAGAAGCAAGAACAAGAATGAGTTGGATTTCTGTACTACAATCTGAACATTTCTTTGATGGTTTGCAAAGGACTCTGCCAAAGAGTGTGAAATATAAAGAGCCCTTATAGGTGGAAAGCAGAGAGCCAGCGTCTCGTCAAGGTCCCACTTCATGTTGATGCTGGGACTTCACCAGTTCCTAGAGCATGCTGTATTTCAGATCAGGAATGTGATGCTCACTGTGACTTCAGTGTTTATTCCTCCAGTGTACCCAGTGGGCCTCCCTCTGACTGAGCAAAATGTAAGTACCCAGGAGAAAGAATAGCAGCTTTACCCCAGATCTTGGGAGGAGAGAAAGGCCATGCACTGGACACCAACTCTTGTCCCTAGACTGCCTTTGCACTTTGGATCCATAATGTCTGTATATGATCTGGATTTTAAAAGGTATCACAAGTGTTTGAAATGATTCAGTTCATGATACATACATATGTGTATGTATATGTATGTATATATATGTATGTATATGTGTGTGTGTACATATGTCAGTACAACAGCATTTACCTTGCAAAGCCCTCCTGGTAAAAGAACAGAAGTGGAGGCAAGGTTGGAGATAGCCAGCCCCACTACCCAGAGATAGTGAAGTTATGGATCTCGGAGAAAGACTTAGAACTGCCACTTCAATAAACCAGCATAATTCCTAACTACAGTCTAAACATGTGTTCCTGTACTACAGGTAAGTGTAGTCCTTACCCCTCATCAAAGAAACTTCATCTTGCAGTAGACAGTACAAGTTATTAAAAGGTAGAGTTTTAGAGCCCAGTCCACATCAAAGAAGCACTTAAGGTTAAGGAACAGTGCAGAAGAAGAGACAGGAAGACTCTAAGAGCCAGAGGAGTAGGAAGTCTATTGTGAGATTGTATCTCCTAGAAATGTCAGGAGCTATGCATGACATGAACAAGTACAAAACCAATGGACATGCTAACATGGATAGAAGAGAATTCGAGAGGCCTCAACCCTAGACTAAAACTACCGGCAACCAAAGCCCAAGTCTTAGAGTGGGAGATAGTCTTCCCTAGGGAAGAGCACACCAACCCGTTATCTAACACCAAATGATCAGTCCTGAAGACATATATATATACAAATAATATTGTATAAAATGAGCAGATTATATTTATATATTTAGGAGTGAGTGAGTGTGTGTGTGTGTGTATGTGTGTGTGTGTGTGTGTGTGTGTTGGGGGTGTGAGAAATAACAAAAAGAGGTAGTCCAGCGGTGGTAGTCCTTCCTTTTAAAAACCCCAGCACTCAAGAGGAAGAGGTAAGCAGATCTCTGTGAGTATGAGGCCAGCCTGGTCTACAGAGGGAGTTTCAGGACAGCGAGGGCTACATAGAGAAACTGTCTCCAAAACAAAAACAAAAAACATGAATTTGAATGAGACCAAGGTGGGAGGGGTTGGAGAAAGGAAGGGAAAGGGGGAAAATGTACCTTATAGTATTATATAACAAGCTGAAAACAAGTTTATATTATTAAAAAATATGTACTAACAAATTCTCCCTGAGAATGCATGTGTGCTGCTGTGCTTTTCTTAAGAAAACAATTTAGACACGGAGGTGGTCATGTTCATTCCCTGTGCTCACACCAGCAGTTAGAAGAGAAATCACAGTGGCCACCAAACCCTACAACATTGCCTTCATCTCCGTGATGATTACTGATGCTTCCCAGAGAGAGAACGGTTAGGGAAAGGTGTCTGCCCATTTTGAGGCAGCATATTTGATGATTGTACAGATTTTGATTTTGAAGTAAATAAGAACTATGGAAGCTTATAGATGAAATAGACATCCTTTGTAATTCAATTATGTGGGGCAAACTACCTCACCCCTCCTCCTCCTCCTCCTCTCCCTTCTCCACATCCTTCTTTCTCTAGTAGGGAACTGAGCCCAGGACCTAGAAACACTGAATACACCTCCATCCCTAAAGGTCCCACTATTGGTACTAGATGTAGTAAACTGCTGTTCTTGCTGCTGCATTGTTTTGTTTTTTCACTTAAAAATGACCTTCAAAGTGTGCCCTGACCTGGCATTACAGATGACAGCCCACCCTGCTATTCTTCACAGAGCCATGGTACTTCAATACTCTGTGCTAAACCACTGTTAATCTCTGTCCTTTTAGGACAAGCTCGCCTTTGAGGAAACGGCCTCCTTGCTGCCCAGTGCACCTGTGCACAGGATGTTTGGGGTGGGGGTGAGGGGACTTGTCATTGGCTCATTGCCTGTAGTATGCTAATGAAGAGCAGGGAAAGTTCACTGCCCTGGCTCCTAGGGACAGAGGGCCTGCCCTGCCTCTTTCAGGACCCTTCTGTGGCCATTCCCCCACCAGCACTCACTCAGCAGAGCCAGTTGAGATCTTTATGCTGAAGAGAAGACACCCTGGGAGCAGGTTGCCTGAGAATGGGCTGGAGGGTACTCATCACAGCCTGGGCTCTGTTCTTAGAGCACTCCTCTCCAGGAATCAGCTCGAGCAACTGTGAGTTCCAGTTCCGTCCCAATCTTAGCAATCTAACCCCAACCCCATGCTGCACCACCACAATTTTACTATAATCTGCCCAGATGCTGTGTTTGAAGCTCTCTATGCATGTTGGGATCCTGAGGGTGGCTGGTGCTGGGGGAATGGTACTGTAAAAGATGCAGAGTATCCAAAGACAGGCAATGGGAGACATCTACAGGCTATCTCTAGGAACAGAGCAAAAATCAGGACTGGCAATTTTGCTGCCTACAAAAGGACACCACAGCCTATTCGTTGCTTATGCGTAAGAAGTGGGGTGGTGCTGGACCACTCTTTGGTACCTTCACAGCAAGCTTGGGTTGAAAGCAAATGTTAGCCAAGGGATACTACTAGTCAGAATATGATCTTGAGCCCTGGGATGCAAAGCTGACTGCTCCTACAATCATCCCTCTGGAGTTATCTTCCCTGTATCTTTTGTTGGGCACTTATAGCTGCGAATGTATTATTACCCAGGTCTGAAGGGGGTGTTAAAAGCCATCCACAGCATCCTAACATAGAAGGACTGTGTCTTAGGAAGTGCTTGTGCCTTTGAAACAGCAGGTGTTCTGCATTCTTTATACTGTGAATTGTATAAATAAATGTTTGCCATTTTGTTTAGACTATTGAATTCTTCAGGAGATGCTATTTGCACTTAAATATCCATCTATCCTTTGCATTGTATACATTTCAAATACCTTAACCCTTTTGTGCAGTAAGAAGGATCCCCGAAGTTATCTAACTCCAAAGTAGTGTATTGAATCTGAGCACAGAATCTGTGGTTTCCAAGAATGCTTTCAAAAGACACGGCTCTTGTTCCAAGCTTAGAAAAGACCAATGGGAGTAGGGTAACTGTTTTCATTTTGTGTCTTCCAGAAGATTCTCTTGGGGCTCATTCCAGCGGGGTTTCTATCCTTACATACTAATTGCATGCAAAGAAATGAAGCCATCCCTTCTTTCCCTCATTTCTTCCCCTAACAAGAGCATCTAGGATCCCGCCAGGCCTTTGCTGGCTCCTCAGTGAATTGCTGAGGTATGGGCTTTTCAAGGGATTGTTTTTTAGCAGCCACTGCATTAATCACATCCAGAATGTTTGTGCCTGTAGTAGTCTCTAGGGTGTCTGTCACCTGGCCTTCTCTAGCTGGTTTGATTTCAAGGGTTCTCAACATGGGTGGGGCATGCCTCTGGTCTGCACTATGGGTTTTCCTCTGTGCTCTGCTCCATATCACATAAGTGAAGTGTGCAGCAGATCCCAGGTAGCGGGGACTCAGGCTGACAGTGTGGGAAACCAGTAACTCCACTCTTTAGCCAGATATGGGCAGTTTAAGAACACAACACACACATGACTGTGAAGAGAGAGAGGGAGCAGGAGGGAGGGAGAGGGAGGGGGAGGGAGAGGAGGAGGAGGAGGAGAGAGAGAGAGAGAGAGAGAGAGAGAGAGAGAGAGAGAGAGAGAGAGAGAGAGAGAGAGAGGCACTAAGCCAAGCGCTCAGGCCCGGCAGGTGGTTCTGTAGCAATGGCCATTTCCTGCTCACTGTTAAGTTACAGTATCATTGTCTAATGATGGGACAGCTAATTCTTCGTTTTACCTGAAATCAGACTGGCTGTGTATTTCACATTCTTAACTCCTGTCACTTCTGGAGCCGCCTTTGGTAAGCAGTGAGGATGCCACAATCTTCCAGTTTGTCATCTTCGTACATCTTGTCCTCCAAAAGGGCAAAGATGGCCAGCAGTTCCAGATGTTGGATGTGGCTGTCTGCCAGCAGGCCCAGTGGCAGGTGTCTTTACTCTGGGACTCACTTTAGACCTGAGGTGTTGGATCTGGCACAAAGCCTCTTCCTTCAGCGGTGGGGTGTTGGAGAGAGAAAACTTTGTTTGCTTACCAACAAGTTGCCAATTGAATCCTACTCATCCCTTGGAAACAAATCCACTTTGAGTTACTAGTAAAGCTGCAAAGTACACAACAAACACCGAAGGGAGAAAATAAAAGAGAGAGAGAGAGAGAGAGGATTAAAGACCACTGACCACCACCAGCTCTTCTTGGAAAGATAAGACACCAGTATCAACAGAGGGCCCTTTAGCCTCCAAAGGGGCCAAGAGGCTCTGTTTACTCAGCCTGCAGAGCTGAAACAGCTCCCAGCAAACACAGGATACAGGTAGATTAGCCAACCCAGCAGGCCCTTCTCCCTTCCCCCAGGGCTCCTTCCCTTTCCCATCTGAAAAGGAGCTTTGTACAGGAAAAACATCCCCACCCTGCTGATTAATGCTTTCCTTCTGAGGTCAGTGCAAGCTCACAGACAGTTCTAGAAAGGAAAGACTTCCCAATTTCCCAAGTCAGAATAAGACTAAATTTTGTAGACTCTCTTTGGAGGTTGGGAAGTTTCTGTAAATTAGAATTAGGAGAATGACCCAAAACTTTCATAAACAATAAGAGGTTGCTTTATAATCACAGCGGATCTGGTCCCTGCTTCTGAATGGCAAAGTCGGAAACTAAATGAGAGATATCCAGAACAATTGATCCTTTGGGTCCCCAAGAGAAAGGCACCGTGAGAGAGAACACAGAACAACCCAGGATGCTCTCCACTGAGTCTGCATAACAAAGATGCCACTGGATGTATACTGCCCCCCCTGGGTGCCTGGGCTTATTATTGGCTGTGACTTTTGCTACCAGATTCCCTCACTACTTCTGCAGTAGCTTGAGAACAGACCTTAATCTGTCAATGCAGTCACACAAAGGTCCCCACCTACATAAGCGTGTCTCCTAAGGAGAGAGTGGAGACCTAAAAGTGTTCTGATTAGCGAAGTATTGCTGCAGTATCTCTCTTTCTCTTGTATGATGTGTACCCCACATGAGCTCTCAGCACAGAGATTAGAAGCCTCAAGTGCCTCTGTCACCCTGTCTTCCAGTGAATGTGGCAGGAAGCTGGTGTGCTTACTGTTGTAACCAGGACCAGCTAGCACAGCGTATGGTTGAGGCAAAGGCCAAGGACATTTCTGAGGACCAGAGAAGGTAAGCTGGCTCGGGCGGGGGTGATGAGCTGGACTGTAAACACTGCCTTCAGAAATGTTTCTTTCAAAAGAAATTGGGTTAGGTTTAGATTTACTGGTTTTATTTGTAGGGATGTTTTCCCTGTATGTATATACGTGTGGGCCTGGTGACTGCAGAGGTCAGAAGAAGGCATTATGGCCTCTGGAATTGGAGGTACAGATGGATCTGAGCCACCATGTGTGAGTGCTGGGAAGGGAATTCTGTCCTCTGCAAGGACAGAAAGTGCTCCTAACTTCTGAGTCCTCTCTCCAGCCTTTCACAATGAGTGGCTTGGATGTGAACTGCCCCAACCAAAGTCTCAGCTGGTGGCATTATTTGGGGGCGTTTGTGAAAACTAGGAGATAGGACCTAGCTGGAAAGAACAGGTCACTGGGTTTGTCACAATGTCAAAAAGGCGAGTAAGATAACTTTTTTTTTTTTAGACAACTCTTACTATCCACTCTTAAATCAATGGAAGAAAAGCAGGATTGTTTTGAAGGAGTTGCCTGAATTAAATACCTTTCAATACCAGAACAATTTAAAGCTGACTATTGTCGTTATAATAGATCAAAGTATGCCTGTGATGTCCCAAAGACTAACCCAAAATAGCTGAATGTAAAGTTTGGAGTCTGTCTGCCTTTCCCAACACTCTGCTGCAGAAGGGTCTGAGCTGTGCTGTGGCATCCTGGCTGCTCACGTGCTAGGCTTTCTCTTTGAAGTGCTATGCCCTGGAGGAGGTTCTGAGCTTGCTAAGATGGAAAGGGAGAAAGACACAAAATACCCTTGCTTTTCCAACTGTAGCAGTAGATACACCTTATTAAATGCACTTATCACTAAGGCATTTGAGAGGTCTCCAAGGACTGCCTTCATCCCTGAGCAATGCCCATCACTCTTCCACCAACCCAACACAAATGCCTGCTGTTGGCAGAGGACAGAGGCTGCCTATCAGTTTCTCTTGAAAACCTCAACATAAGCAGCCAATCAAAGGGTATAGCATATCCTCTTATTTCCAGTCATCCCTCTCCACTCTCTTCTCGGGTAGCATACTAGTGTTGTTTTGAGGAGCTGTGCTACCTTAAACTCAGCCGTCAGCTGGCTGCTGGTGGCAAGATGTGGCACAAACATAGCTGGTGTATACCTTTCCCAGGGTCTGAACCAATCAATCCTGTCTGTCCTTAGAGCACAGCTGTCCACTGGCCTGGCATCAGTGGTGCCTACAGTATAGACTTTGCAGATGTCTGGGACTCTGCTGCTCTCCTGAGTCAGACTGAACATGCCTCAAATTCCAGTGTTGGGACCCAGGCAGGACGCTGCTCATCCCCAGTGTTCTTATCCCCAAATCTGAGTACCCCTGCTGTCCTGTCTGTCTGCCCCATCAAGTCATTGCAGACAAGACGTGAAGGAGCACCCAGAAGAATGTTTGCCTGCCTGCCTTTTAGCTCACTGTCTGCTTCTGTGTCCTGGCCACGCTTTCACCAAGGGCACCAAGAGGCAAGAATAATGGGGCTGTCCTTGTTGGTACTTGGAAATGCCTTTGTTTAACATCACTGCTGCCAAAGATGGTTCAATTTGGCTGCATATCTTTCCTGTGGCTCTTTAAAGGTACCTGCCCTTTCCTTCCAAAGCCCTCCTCCCACTGACTTGCTTGTAATCAGGAGCTCCAAGAAATTACTCCTTTGCTATAGGTAGCAAGTAGGCTGTCCCTCAGCATGGACTGTGGTGTTTACACAATGAACAGAAGTTAGGAGCCGGTCTGCACAGTCCTCTGCCCTCCAGCGTGCTGCAGTGTGGTTTGCTGGTTCTTCTTGTTCATGCCTCCGTTTGCTGACCTTTGAAAGGTGAACATAGGTAGAGGTGGGCATCATTACCTTTGGAATTACTCAATAGATTAACCGAGGCCATCCCAACCTGCTGTCTCTCTTCATCTTCACCATATAAGCTTGCCAACCTCTTCTGGGTTTCCCCCCATGCCTCTCTTTGCCTGCATAATGTCCTCGTCTGCCCCCTGGTGGTGGCTACTTGGTTATTGCTTCAAGAACCAAGCTTATGATAGAATACCCAGTGTTTTGTTTGTTTATTTTGTCTTCATATAGAAATTAAAATACATTCGTTCTCTACATTCCATAGACACCCAATAAAGGTAAAAAACACCTATATGTTTAAATGGGTAAAGAAAAAAAAAAGATCCCTCAGAGTTGAACACATTTCACAGAAGCAGAATCCAGCACCAGAGCATCATTCTGAAAGCCGAAAGTGCGATGGAGCAGGACAGGCAGCTCTTTCTGCAAGGGCAACCCCAGCACCAGCTCTGCAATACAGGCTCCTTTCTTCTTCATTGAATCAGAGAAAGAATGAGAGGGAAGCAAAAAGGGAGGAAAATAAAGCTGGGAAGGGGGAGTGAGATGAGGAGGGGGAGGGGAGGAGGAAGGGGGGAGGAAACGGGAAGGAGAGGGAGGAGGCAGGCAAGAGGTGCTGTTGTTTAGGAAGAGGCAGCACATTTGCCAGGAGCTAGGAGATGGACAATGATTTCCATTGCAGCTCTGTTCTATGGCTAGTAACCAGTGTGGACCTGATATCCGAACAACACCATCAACTGTCAGAGTCAAGACCAGAACCCACAGCCTAGTTCCACATCAATTCATCCGCTTATCTTGGATTGTTTGGTCAGCCATAGTTAGGTCAGGTATCGAGGAGTCATGGTCTGAAGGGCAAGGTCCAAGGTCTCTGGAGAAGCCACTAGGGAGTGTGCGGGGTGGTCTTTGAAAACAGCTTTTGGTACCTCCAGAGCCAGTATGAGTGCTGGTTCAGTGCGAATGCTGGCTATTCCACTTGCCAATGGTGCCAGCATTTCCAAATCAATGAATCTCCCTCCACTTCCAGGATCTTACCTTACAAAGTAACTATTACCACCACCACCACTACCACCACCACCGCCCCACCCCCCTCACCCCCACCACCCGGTGTTTTCCGTTAGTTACTGTAACCAAAGACCTGAGACAATCATCCAATAGCAACCAAAGATGTGTGTGGACTCACAGCTTGGGTCCATTCAGCCCATATGAGTTGACCTTGCTGATTTAAACCTGCAGAGAAGCAACACCTGCGGGCCACAAGGCTGTGACAGAGCAAAACCATAACTCATGGCCTAGAGGTGGAGAAAGAGGTCCACGGGTCCCACAATCCTGCAGGAGAGGAGACCTCCCTATGTTCCACCCCTTGAAAGTCCTTCCATCTCCCAATAACACCACTCTGGGACCAAGAGCCTCTGGGGGAACCACGGCCCAATCTGAGCTTCTGTGGAGATTAAACCGGAGGATAACAATAGTGTAAGGTTCACATTGGTGACGAAATTCCAGTCTCAGGGACTGGAGAACAGCCAGAGAGACAGGACACAAAATGCAGAGGAGGAGTCTCAAAGCCCAGGACTGAACTTGAGTATCAGCTCCTTCTATCAGAGCAGGAAGCCAGACCCAGACTTTGCCTGATGGAAGTTGAATTTAGTTAACTAGAAACAGCCTCTGTACTGGCTGGTTTTTGTGTCAACTTGAGTTATCACAGAGAAAGGAGCTTCAGTTGGGGAAGTGCCTCCATGAGATTCAGCTGTAAGGCATTTTCTCAATAAGTGATCAAGGGGGAAAGGCCCCTTGTGGGTGAGACCATCTCTGGGCTGGTAGTCTTGGTTCTATAAGAGAGCAGGCTGAGCAAGCCAGGGGAAGCAAGCCAGAAAAGAACATCCCTCCATGGCCTCTGCATTAGCTCCTGCTTCCTGACCTGTTTGAGTTCCAGTCCTGATTGCCTTTGATGATGAACAGCAATGTGGAAGTATAAGCTGAATAAACCCTTTCCTCCCCAACTTGTTTCTTGGTCATGATGTTTGTGCAGGAATAGAAACCCTGACTAAGACAGCCTCTAAACTTGAAACCAAAACGCAAAAGCCTCAGAAGTGAGTAACTCTTTGCCTGGGTGACAGTCACTCGCCTGATGAATCTATGACAGAAGTAATGGATGTGGATGAGGACCAGCACGCGGTGGCTGTGCTTCACCACAGTACAGCACTAACTCCTTTATTTCCATGAACAGGGGTTTCCAGCTGGTTTGCTCTGTTTCCTCAAGCGGCAAGACCCCAACTGGGGCTGGGGAGATGGAGTGTCTTCCATTTTGTAGCTGCAGTGGAGTGCTACCTGGTAAGGTCTAAAGAAAGGGCAAAGCTGCCACAGCCAAGCCACAGGCACCCATGTGTTGACAATGTTCTATTTCACAGACCATCTGCCCAGCATCCTGTCAGGTGGGAGGCAGTCTTGTGGTTTGGAGCCAGTGTTGGATTCCAAATTCTGTGCTCAAATGCAGGTTGAAGGCAGAGAAACAGGCTTCATGTCCGTCCTCAAAGGACTCTGCTGGGTCCGCAGATGAGATGGCATATGATAGATGAATAGAGAGGAAGCATACAGATCCAATACAGGTTTTATGTAGCTTGGAAGCCCACAGAGAAAAATGAAGAGAGAGAGAGAGAGAGAGAGAGAGAGAGAGAGAGAGAGTGAAAGAGTGTAATCCTGAGTTAGATGGATCATGGTAGACTGGGAGAGAATGTGATAGGCCAGGCCTGAGCTCTAGCAGTTTATCAGGCAGGGGAGCAACTAAGAAGATAGGTGCTAGTTTTACAATGACTTTCTCAGGCTTCAACTTCCCATTCTTGGTAAGAATGTCACGTTGTTCTTAAAGACTATTCATGTGAGAATTCCATCTGAAACAGAATTAAGTCACAGAGAGCTTGTCCTTGAAACAGTCCTGTGCCAGGGTTGTATACTTTTAATCCCTTCCCTGGGCCTCACTCCATAGCTCTGCCTCAGGAGAGGTGCAAGGACCGCACCCAGAGAGACCCCGAGTCTGCAGTGACTGGCTGGGTGCTGTGGTTCCAGGGTCTGGACTCCCTGGCCCCAGGTCTCCGTCACACGGAGAATTGTCCCACAGTTCCTATTGTTGTTGTTTAGGTGCTTCAGATGGAGCCCAGAGCTTCACCCGTGCCACCCACAATCGTCAAATATTATATCATATTTGCATTATTGTTGCTGGTGTTTTTTGAGGCAGGGTCTTGCCTCTTGCTGTGTAGCGCAGATTGATCTCAAATTTGTGATCTTCCTGCCTCAGCCCCCTAAGTGCTAGGGTTAAAGGCATGTGCCACCACCCTAAATGTTTGTGTGTGTTGCTGCTGAAGACTGAACCCAGGGCCTGTGTATGCTGGACAAGTACTTTATTGCTGAGCTTCCTCCAAGATGGGCTGCCCAGAACTTAATTACCTACATCATTACCTACATCAATTAAGAAACGGCATGAGTCTGGGCCTTTACTACTAACTGATGAAGAGCTGACACATCTTTCAGCATTTTCTCTAAAAATGTAAAAATCGTTGCTTTTAAAGTTCGTGTCAGTAAGCGGTGTGGCCCCGACTGAGAACAGACCAGTCCTTTCTTTACCTGTTTGGGACACAGGAACTTGGTGACAGATCAGAGAAATAAGGCATTTTGCGAGCAGTGCATGAAGCTGTTTCATACCTAAGTGGTCCATGGTTAGTCGCTAAGGCTCACTCCACACATACTGATGTCATGACCTCAAGCTATTTCCCTTCAGATTGTATTAATACATCAGATCTTGATTGTGAACAGAAACATCAGCCAAGATGTTTACATTAGATTTGACATTGCCCTAGAAAGTTGGAAACTTGGGGACACTGAGTCCTTGCCAGATGTGCTATGATAACTAAGGGGTTTGAAGTTTTGATCCTGTCAGAATGGCCTCGTCCCCTTCTGAATCGGCTTTAAACTCTACTACTCCGCCTTTCAGCTCTCAAGCCTCAACCTCTTGCCTAAGAGACTAAGCTGGACCAAGTCAGAGCCGCAGTAAAAGGCACTTAGGCAGAGTTCTCATCCTCAGCCAGAATATTGCTAGGCTCCCATCCGGCATCATCCCCACCAGTGTGGTCGGGGCTGTGCATTCCTTCCTTCACTCACACACACACACACACACACACACACACACACACACACCAGTAGGTTCACACCCAAGTTCTCTCAGACCACAGGAATAAAGACTGAACTCGCAGGACGCAACATCAGATTTAGCACATCCGAGGACCGGGTTCTTCATAGGAGCTCCTTAAGGGGAATTAGACTCAGGCTTGTTGGTCTCTGCTCTCATCTTCTGGCAAATGGCCAATCTCAGAATATATTTTTCTCCTCTCTAGAGATCCAGGCTAACCCAGAGCTCTGTGTGAGTGATGAACAGGACAGCTGTCCTTCAGATGCTCCAAAAGGGACAGCACGAGACCCAGAGTCACAGAAGCCATCTTCACCAGCTCCCTGGGACAAGGTGCACCTTACACTGGGCCATTTAGACCTTTCCTCCTAAAAACAATGGAGGGGGAGGTTGCAGCTCCAAAGCCCCTGAATGGACTTTCTCAGGTGCCTGTCACAGCAGGTGTGCTTGAGCAGAGGAAGTCCAGATTTGAGTTTTAAAGCCTTCATTCTGTCATGAGAAAGACAAGAAGGCAGGGGAGCCTATGCTGTGCCTCAGGCAAGTGGTATGGGAGAGCTATCGTCTCGAACCTCGGGGACAGAATCCATCAGTCTGTCTTCCTCACTGCCCTCCTGAGGGAGCAGGACAGTGTCTGGCACACAGGGATGGAGACAGCTGCTCCTTAGTGAGGAATGCCCCTTTCCCCATGTCCTCTCACATTTTTACTTCTTTTTTCCTTCTAGAATGTTCTGAACACAGGTAGTGAAGAAAGGCTAAGCTTTATTAACGGAGAACCACAAGCTCCTCCCAATTGGGATGAAGGTACTAACAGGTAGGTCCCAGAAGCCCAGGCAGTCCAGCATTTCAGACTAGACAGATAGCATGGGAATCATGAGAAATGTCTCAGATGCCAACATCAGGGTCGGTTCTGCCACCCCAAAGTAGATTTGAACCTCTCAGCACTGAAAGGAAAGAATACAATTTTCCTTAGACCACAGGGTATTCAGATAGCAGGTTACTAGCCGGGAGAGTGTCGCCATTGCAATGTGGGTTCCTCTTCCTGGTGGGGTCCAGGAAGAATGTGGCAACCATGCTGAGTCTGGTGTGTTCTGTAAGTTCTAAGCTGGTTTGCTTGCTTCCTATATGAATATTGGGAGTCACAGAAGGTGGTGCCAGGTAAGCATCCTCAGGTCACTACTGTGAACTCTAGTCATGAGCATGCTATTGCCAGAAACACATCTGGACAGACACATTGCGCCTTCCCACAATACTAAAAGTCCCTGAGTTATAATAAATCCATGAGCTAAGTTTGTTTTGTTGGCTCCATTCTGCTAAGTAGCCCTGATTTGCTTGAAAGCTGGCTGAGGCAAACACAGGTTCTTTTACTCCAGTCTCAATAGCTAATATTTAACTCTCATGTTTTGCACATCGCACAGTAATTATATCTCTAGGATTAGAGGGGTTTCAGTGGGGCTCACAGAGTCCACGGAGGCCATCCTGGAGACAGGCAGAGAGGTGTTAGGGATGCAGAACCGCTGCAGAGATCAGGTCGTGGTGTCAGGTGGGGAACTACTGGGGACACTGAGTCCTAGCACAGCTGCAGGGGCGCAGGGCTGGGAGGCCTCAGAACTGAGGCCAGCTGCAGAGACTCAGGGCCACAGAAGCCATGGGCAAGGTTGGAATGAGATCCAGAGAGACAGAAGCTTGCCTCAGCTGCGGTGGAGACGAAGATGAACTAAAGCCCCAAGGATAGCCAGGAGCTTTCTGCCTGCTGGTCCCTGGATGATCACAGGGTATTCAGATAGCAGGTTACTAGCAGGGAGGGCGTCCCCATTGCAATGTTCGCTCTTCCTGTTGGGGTCCGGGAAGAATGTGGCAACCATGCTGAGTCTGGTGTGTTTTGTAAGTTCTGAGCTGGTCTGCTTGCTTCCATTATTATTATTATTATTATTATTATTATTATTATTTGTTCCTTCTTTTCTTTCTTTATCTTTCATTATGTCTCCCTCTTTATATAAATTGTGGATATCTCACAGAGATCAATTCTTTATTGTTATTAGTAATAGTAGTATTGTATGCATGTGCATATGCACGCGTGCACACACACATAGGTGATGTCTATAGAAGTGTGGGCTCTTGAAAGCCCCAGTGGAGGTGTGGAGAACAAGTGACCACTTCCAGCAGCAGGTTCCTTCCTTTCACTGTGTTGATGCTGCTTCTGTCCGCTCCTCTGTGTCCAGGCTAGCAGGCCTGAGGGCTCTATGATTCTTCCATCTCCACCTCACATCCTGCCCTAGACATGCTGGCATTACAAATACAGACTACTGTTTCTGGCTTTTCCTAGGTTCTAGGGTTTGAACTAAAGTCATCTAGCTCCCAATGGCCATCTCTTCTACCAGCTGAGCTATGTAGCCACCTCTTGAGCCTTTTCCTGATATGGGTGGGATTCACCCATGTGCTCATATGGTACCAAGCTGCTTTGATAAACTTCTCCATGATATTTTGTCACGTTTATCATGTGTCAGTCTGTGGCTCAGGATGACACCAGAGAAGTAAGTGGTGGTGTCTGCACTCATAGCCATTCTGTGTCTGCATTTGCACTCAAAAGGTGCTGCTTGTAAAATGGAGTCTGTCTGAGTTAAGGCTGCCTGAAAGCGTCTGCTGTATACACTATGCTGTGGCTTAGAAAAATGTGAGTGCAGCTCCTGCAGCTGGAAATAGGACGTTAATGGGGCCTTGAGGGTGTGCTGCTTTGTGAGATGAGCCAGTTGAAAAGAGGCAAATGTGGCTGTGCTATCCTTACTATCCAAGTCTCAGCCATGGGTGCAAAGTAGATGAGGGGTGGGGTGGCAGTGGGGAGAATCTGGGGGTTGTTTCAGGGCTTTAGCGTTCCCTAGGAAGTAAAAATCCTGGACACTGGTGGCACAGCACTGTGAAGATATTTACGATTATTTATCTCCTCATTAAACACACTAACATGTATAGTTTATGGTTTTTGGCTTTCTTCCATCCTTCATTTGTCCTTCCTTCGGTCCTTCCTTCCTGTTTTCCTCTCTCCCTCTCCCGTGCTCGCGCTCTTGCTCTTTCTCTCTCTCTTATTCTTGCCACAATCAAAAAATGGAAAACATTAAAAAACCAAAATGTTGAGGTTTAGGGAAAGAAATACTGGGAGCATTGGACACCCACCCCCATGCTGCAGGTTTGTGAGCCAAGTCACTAGAAAGGTGAGCCCAACGTTATGACTTTCCTAGATTCCACTTTGCTAGCATGGGATTTCTGTTTGGGGAGGAAGTGGTCTGTCTGTTCCTGGGAGTCTGACAGCTCAATGCCTTTCAGTTGCTGTCGTCTCTTACACATTTTATCCTCTCAGCATGAAATGCACTCTTGTGGTTTTTACTGGTGAGAATGGCACACACCCCTCCCAAGCCTATGCCAATACACATGTTTTCTCTGGCTTTTGACAGAACACCCCTCTCCAATGTGAGACTTGAGCACTGAAAAATTTCACAGCTTATTTTAAATTAGGATTTAGCAAAAATAAAACTGCACAATTAAAAGGAAAAATTCACTGGAATTAGCACTCCCCACGGTCACTGGGGAAGTGTCATTCTTTCTCTACTGTGTATAGACACACAAGCAAAATGGGGCTGTCTCAGGCAGGAGTCCAGAGCTCTGTCTTCTCCTCCTGCCCCAGCATGCAGTCTGCCTGCTGCCCACAGTAGTAGCTGAGTGAGCAAGGCTCTGGAGACTGTGTTTGGGCAAAAGGGAAAGCCGATCGCTTCTAGAAAGGAGATCCTCTTCATGCTATGTAGACTGAGCTAGGATTTAGGCATGTATCCTAGCCCTGGATTTTTGTTTTCAAAAGCATCCCTATGTTAAGAGATGAAGTGCTATAAGAGGGTAGGGGAACACAATAGTCAGATCGGGACTCATTTTGAATATCCAGAGTAACTTAGGATGTCCTAGCCAAGGGCAGTAATTCAGGAGAACATGCCATCACAAGGGTTAGTAGAGCTGGTTCTACCAGTGGAGGGAATGGTGTGTGCTTCCTGTACCACAAGAGTGGACAAAGCAGCAAGCAAAGGCCAGAGCTGGATTCTGAAGTTAAGTACATTCTGCAGGCCCCTGTCTCCATGGGGACAAGCCTGTTGTGGTCCGTGAGAGACACAGGACACTACGTGTAGCCACTGTCCAGGGCTGAGAACCAGGACTTGCCTTCCAGGTCTCCAACTCCTAGTCTGTGCTAAAGCTCATAGACATATGCCACAGTGCATGTGTGGGATATGTGGGGGACTTGCACCCAAGTGGGTGCAAATTTTGGCAAAAGCCTTTAACTGTGCTCCCCTCTACCATAAAGGCTTTCCCCTGACCTCTGCCACAGCTCTGAGAGGGTCAGTTTACAGCACATCTAGCCTTGTGGGCTCCCAGAAGCAGGGCTGGGTCACAGGGAGGGTCTTTTTGATCAGCCTGAACACTTACTATTCAGGTGTGCCAAGCGCATGACAGCATCTCTCTGCCTTTTATTGTGATCAGGAGCAGTACCAGCCCCAGCCCCAGCTCCTGTCTCCGATGGCTGTGTGAGCCTGAAAAAGGAGATGGATCGTTCTCTGGTCTGCAGCAGGTTGGTGTGTGACCCCCAGCCACTGAGGAACGTGACACCGAGCTCAGCAGTGACCCCTCCTTTGCCTTTCTAACTCCGCAAGATGCCAAATGCTCAGGCAGAGTTGCAATACATCATTGCAATAAAAAAGAAAATAGACTTCACACTTCCATCCTATGGTAATATCACCCTTTAGCTGCCAGCAAAGCAGACAATGAAGCAGATAATAGGTGATCATTGACGTTCCTGATGCCACCTGTGTAGTTCTAGGGGACCCCGACTGGTGTTCTCTTTACTGGAAACTGCCCTATTTCATTCTGAAGGCAGTGCCACTGACAAGTTGATTTGCAGGGTGTCTCCTCCACGGCAGCCCCCTGTAGCCTGAAGAAGGAAGTTCTCTGCTGTGATAGACAAGGACTGCTGTGCTCTGGGGAGGACTTGGCCAAAATGCTGCTTCTGAGGTCAGTTGCCATGACATCCCCACCAGAGTGGTCACATCCCCACAGACCAGCAGCCAGACACCGCTCAGGAGTCTGACTTCCTACTTCCTCATCATTTCCAGAAGGCAAAAGAAGGGTATTAGAGGCCGCATCCATCTTTCCTTACTACCAGCCATTTGGCGACTTGAGACTCTTCCTTGTTGGATTTCATTATAGCTGTGACTGGGAGTGGGCCTGGCCACTATGCTCCAAATGATATGATTGGCCACTCTCTGCCACTCGAATCCTGTATCGTGTGGTCCCTTTATCTTTAAGAGTGGACAGGAATTCAGACCTCAGCCTGCCTGCCTGTGTGGCTTAGGGGATAAGCACAGAACAGGCAAAGGAGGGAAATGTGGGGACCCTCGCATGTCCACAGGAGTGTTCTCCTGCCTTGAAGGGCTCCCATCTCTATTCACATTTCTAGTTGCCTAAGTGCCCATCATCAGGGTCCTCCTGCAACAGTTTCCAGCAAGCCAGTGAAGGAAGTCCTGTGTTCTTGGGAGCCAGAGGCTCAGAAGTACAGACTTTCCAGCCCCCAGCTCCCAGTACAAGGAGCTACACGTGGGGAGGGGAAACTGGTGGCTGTGGGTCAGGATAGCATTGTATAAAAACAGCAGGAGGTGATTCATGAAAAAGACTGATTTTGGCTCATGGTCTCAGTGATGTGGGGACAATGTCTTTTACCTGTATTTCTGTAACTAGATTAGTTGCACTCCACTTGCCAACCTCAGCATCCAGGGTGCTGATCCCAGTTTCTATGCAGCTGGCCTCAGTCTCTAAAGTAATGGCCTCAGTCTCTTAGGGGAATGATTTCAGTCGCCAGGGGTTTGCTAGCTCTGCATTCAGTGTCTAAATCAGCGTTTCCCACTGCCTGTCTCACAAGAAGCCAGTGACTCTTGTACTGCAGGCCGAGAGCCCACTGTGAGCACCATAGCCTTACCCCTGTTCCCTGAAAGCAACCCTAGATAGTCTGCACATACCCACCCTTTCATCCCTCCTGGTACCCTCTCTATTCCTGGACTCCCTAGCCTACCCTAAAGTCTGATATCTGCTTCATTCTCTAGCTTCTCCAACCCTCCTCCTGGCATTTCTCACACCTGCAACCTCTCTGCATCCTGGTATCATCCTGAGAGTTCCAGTCCTCTCACTCAGCATCCTCCCAGGGCCACCTTGGTGACACAGCCTGAAAATGTTGAGCACTTTGCCATCTGCTGCTTCCCAGAAACAGATGCTCAGGCACTTCCAGCTCTGGGAATCCGTGTTCACGTGGCTTCCGGAACAGCTCTTTGTCTGCTGCTGGACTTTGGGGACAATTGTGGAGCTCAGATGAGACTGTGTACATTGGCAGGTGCAACTACTGTGACTGGCTACCATCAGTACAGGAAAGGTATGATGCAGTGAATCCTTCTCTGAAAGGTTGGGAAGAAGTTGACATCCCAGAACACCGGCATTGTTCACATGCAGGCAGGGAGGAAGCCACAGTCCACCCTCTGGAGCCTTTGAACCATCCTGGTGGCTCCTGTATAATAGAAGCCCACATTTTAGACTATGGCCAAGTCTTTGTATACTTCAACTATTTAATCTTTCCCTCAAGACTGTGGGATAGGAGAATGAGGCTGGGAGATGATTCCTGAGGCCACACAGTCAGTACGGGACCTTCTTCGTGCACATGGTAACATCCCAATCGCCGAGCATCCTTTACATTCCTCTTTAAGAACCCACCTGTGTTGGGGCACCCTGTTCCTTATGACCTGAAAATTTCAACACTTTATTTTTATCAAAATAATAACAAGAGTGACCATCGTTTGTACAGACATCTTGATGTGAGTTGGGTACTGCTAAAGCCGTGGAGATGAGTGCAGGATATGAGTGGGACACTTAACTTTCCTGAGTAATAGAAGATTTTACTTTTCTCTTTTGAAAATGATTTTTTGAGCATGCTTTAGTCTCTGCAAGCCTACACAGCCAACAAGAGAAACAGCCCTGCTCTCACTAGCTCACAGGCGATCATATCTGTCATTCCACACCGCTGTGTGCGGATAAGCCAGCCTCAGCGTTTTACTCCTTTCTGTAGATAGAAGTGCACTGTGCACAATATCCAGCCCTCTGCCCACTGAAGTATGAATCCATCTTAGAGCAACTACACAGTCCAGATGGAAAAGACTCCCCTGCCCTTCTGGGTGACTGCCGTACATTGACTTTGCAGGCCAGATCTGCTTAACTGGGTTTTATTGGTGCATATTGAAATGGTTTCTGATATTATGAGTAACCTTGCAGTGAGTAATTGTGTTTACATGCCAGTTCATAGCATTTGAGACCAAAGGACCTCTTTGCTGCTATGTCCAGCAGCAATTTGCTAGTGATTACCAACTTGCTCTTCATCAGACAGAGCTGTCTGGTCAGGGCTCTGTGAATGGTGCAGCTGTCAGTCTGAGAGATGGAAACTGTCTTTCTGAAGCTTCTTGTCTTATTCTCTTTATCCCAAATTAAAGTAACTTTTAAAGCCCATATTTAGCCAAGGACACTTTCATGTCTACCTAACATAGGGGTTTGTGAACACTTTTCATTACTGAGAAAGTTGGTCTTTTTATTATGAGGGTGATAGGTTGCAAGTATTCTTTTCTTACTGTGTTTCAGTTTTCTTTAAATGTTTTCCTGTGAAAAACGCTGTTTGTTTATTTTGTTATCTACTTATGGAGGTGTTTGAGACTGAACCTAGCTTCATGCATGCTAGGCAGGTGGTCTACCTCTGAGCTATAGCCTAATCCCAGTTTCTGAGAATTATGTCCTGGTTAAAACTGTGTTCCTTACTCCAAATTTATAAAGTGATTCTTTCATGTCACCTAGCATTCTAGTGATTGTATTTTGCACATTTAAGTAGGTAATATACTTGAGTAGCTATTCTGGAGTAAAGCCTTATGCATGGCCACTTTCCTGACTTCAGAATGTCTGCTCATGTGGCTCAAATTATCTTTTTTTTAATCAGAAGGATCTGGAATCTCAATCCCCACCCCCAACCCCTCTCTCTCAATGCTGGGTTCCTGTTGCTCTCAGGACACCTTTGAGCTTTCTCTTCACTTTTACCTGCCACAGCTATATTCGTGTGAGCCACAGTTGTTACATTTCCTCAGGTCTACACTGAGGCCAGCACTCCTACTGCCTCAACTTTTCTGGAATCATTTTGCTTATATTCCCTTGATGATTTTTCTACATGAACTTTAAACTCATACTGACTAATATGAAGATATTTTACTGACAATTCTATCTGAATAGTATTTAACCTAAATATTAATTTATATAGAAGCTTTATGCTCCAAGTCTCCCTTTTAATAGAATGTACCCTTCTCCTTTCTAACCCTTGCCATACATTTGGAAACATTTAAAATTTTCTCCATATAAGAAAACCAACTCCTATAAATTGCACACACACACACACATACACAAAATATAAAAAGTATTTTTTTCTTTTCATATGACACATTACGTGGCGCTTCTTTTTTTGTGCAGTCACAGATAAGATGTTTATCTTCAGCCTGGTTGCCATGGCACGTAGAAAGGTTCAGACGTTGCTCTTTGTTGTGTGGCCTCCAGAGTGAGCGTTGACACAGACTTCTGCATGCATTCTCTGGTGTTTTCTTAGCTGTGCAAACATGGTGTTTGCAAATGCTGATGGATCACCTCCCATCTCCACTGAGCACCTCACAGTCCCTTCTCTTGTCTCATCGCAGTCGCCCACATTTCCAGAGTATTGTGGGTGACATTAGCAGATAACGCTGGGTGTCTTTGCTTTCAGAACTTCTTCCCCCGCCCCCAAACTTCATGCTAGGATCCTGATAGATTCAATTTATTGTGGTAATGACATTTTCATTTTTTATTAAAGACTGAAACAAATAGAAAACAAGAGTTGTTGGATTTGCCAGCTGCTTACAGCATATGTCTGTTGAGATGATTTTATGATTGGCTTCTCCTTAAGAACTCGAAGGTCACCAGTTACATTACTCAACATTGATATTCCCAAGTTCCTGGGGGAAGGAAAACTATAAGATTTTGTCTTATTTTTAAATGTGTGGTCAAATTTAGTTTTCTAAATTCTACTCATTACACTGGTGCTCATGAATGGGGCTTGGTGCTCGCCACTGGTTTTTGTGAATTAGCCTTAGATTTTCTGATCAGTGATAGCTGGAGAACTCTGTATTTCCCTTATCCCCGAACAGCAAGAACAGCAGGAGGAATGGTTACTGTCCCGATGACGCTACACACCCATTCGCTCACTGGTGCTTTACTGTTGTTGCCTGGAACTAGCTTGTTAACACCTTTCTCCAGTGACATTTGCTATTTCTCATGTAGTCAGTTCTTCTAAGTTCTTTGGAAAAAACCATGCTCTTAATACAAGTCTTCAAGCTTAGTTACAAGAACATCAACAAAGGAGGCCCCTCTGGTTCTTTGATTTTCCTTGATATATTAATCTAACTTTATTCCCACTGCTTCTCTTCTGAGATAGGGCTGATTCGAGTTCCTGTAGTTAAAGGAACCAGTGTGAATTGTGTGTATTTTACACGTGCGCGCATGCACACACACACACACACACACACACACTTAATTTAGTTAATTTCTATTTTGATGTTTGTTTCTTGCTTTTTGTTATTTGGGGTTTTTTCTTATTTCCCTAGCATATCTGATATGACCTATGACCTTTGTTTGTTTCATTATTAATTTCTCGTCATTGTTAACCATAAATATTTTTTCTCTACTATTATGAATTTTTTAAGTTTTGAGACTGTCTTTGTAGTCTATTTCTGCTATGAAACACCATGACCAAAAATCAAGTTGAAGAGGAAAGGTTCGTCCCATGTGTGCTCTCTGGCTAGCTGTTTAGTCTCTGTAGGCCCTCATGGGCCTAGGTTAGTTGATTCTGTGGGGTTTCTGTGGCATTCTTGACCCATTGGCTCCTTCAGTCCTTCCTCCCCCTCTTCTATAGGATTCCCCAAGTTCTGCCTATTGTTTGGTTGTGGGTCCTGCATCTGTTTCCATCAGTTGCTGGGTGAAGCCTCTCCAATAAGTTATGCTGGGCACCTGCCTGCAAATATAGCAGGTTATCATTAATAGTGTCAGGTGGGCTCTCTCTCACAACACTGGTCTCGAGCTGGACCAGTCATTGGTTGGGCATTCCCTTGATTTCTGCTCCATCTTTTTTACTCCTGCACATCTTGTAGGAAGGAAAAATTGTGGGTCTAAAGTTTTGTGGCTGTTTTGGTGTTCCACTCCCTCCATTGGAAGTCTTGCCTAGTTATAGTAGATGGCCATTTCCTGTTCCATATCCCCATTGCTAGGTGTCTTCACTGGGGTCATCCTCACAGATTCTTGGGAGTTTCCATTGTTCAAGGTTTCTAGATGGTCCCAGAAATGCTCCCCTATTCATTCCAGTTCGCTCTCCCCATACTCTCTCCCTTCAACCTCCCCCTAGATGGTACCTCCTGCTCCCCTCTCCATCCCCTTCCGACACTCTTCCCTCCTTCCTTCTGTTCCAGATGTCTAGCCTATTTCCTCTTATCAGGTGAGCCCCATCAGGCCTTCATTGTTATTTAGCATATTTGGGTCTGTAGCATAGTTACCCTGTACTTTATGGCTAATATCCACTCATAAGGGAGTACATACTGTGTTCATCTCTCTGGCATAGCATTACTCTTTATTCACTCCTGGTCCCCATGAGTGTGAAAGCTGACCGACCTATTGTCAACTTCATATTCTATTTATTAATCCATGTGCAGATCTCTTTTGGGTCCTACCGTGAGAAGCAATATTTGTTTTGTAAATGTGATAAAACTATTGATGATTCAGGGCTTATTTTTATACACACACACACACACACACACACACACACACACACGTGCGCGTGCGCAAGTAAGTGCAGATTCCTACGTAGGCAGAATCTAGCATTGGATCCCCTAAAGTTGGAAAGTTGGAGTTACAGGAGGTTGGGACTGTTCAATGAAGGTGCTGGGAATCCTCAGCTCTTTGCAAGAACAGTACAAGTACTCTTATCTGTTGAGCCCTCTTCTCCAGCCCTGGGTACGCCCATTCTTACACAAGTAATTAAGCTTCAGTTCAGCGTAGGATACTTTCTTTTGGGCTCTGCTCAGCACAGTTCCCAAATCCTACACCTTACCATAGTCACTGAGTTTTCCTCTCTTTTCCCTTCCCCTTCCCCTCCCCCTCCCCCTCCCCCTCCCCCTTCCTCTCCCCCTCCCCCTTCCCCTTCCCCTCCCCCTCCCCCTTCCCCTTCCCCTTCCCCTTCCCCTTCCCCTCCCCCTCCCCCTTCCTCTCCCCCTCCCCCTTCCTCTCCCCCTCCCCCTCCCCCTCCCCTCCCCTCCCCTTCCCTCCCCTCCCCTTCCCTCCCCTTCCCTTCCCTTCCTTCCCCTTTTCATTTAAATTATTCTATTTACTTACATTCCATCCTTTGCCCCCCCCTTTAATCGCCCTCCTACATTTCCACATCCCATTCCTCTTCTCCCTTGCCTCTGAGAGGAAACTCTATCCCAAACCTGGCCTCCCCCTTCCCTGGGGCCTCAAGTCTCTTAAGGATGAAGCACATCTCCCACTGAGACCTGACCATGCAGTCCTCTGCTATATTTGTGACAGGGACCTTGGATCTGCCCCTGTATGCTCCTGGTTACTGGCTAAGTCTCTGGGAGCTCCCTGGGTTCTGGGTAAGTTGAGAATGCTGGTCTTCCTATGGGGTCACTCCCCTTCAGCTTCTTCAATCTTTCCCCTAATTCAACCATAGGGGCCGCCGACTTCAGCTCAATGATTGGGTGTAAGTATCTGCTTCTGTCTCAGGCAGCTGCTGGTAGGGTCTCTCAGAGGACAGCCATGCTAGACTCCTGTCTGTAAGCACATCATAGCATCAGTAATAGTGTCAAGCCTTGGTGTCTCCCCATGAGATGGATCCAAGTTGGATCGGTCATTGGACCTCCTTTCCTTCAGACTCTTCTACTTTTTTTTCCTGAAGTTATTTTAGACAGGAACATTTCTGGGTCAGGAATTTTGTCTGTCAGTTAGTCACCCTGTCCCTCCATTTAAGGCTTTGTCTATCTACTGGCCATGGACTCTTCAAATTCCCTTTCCACGGTCTTGGGCTAAAGTCGCCTCGCTAGTGAGTCCTGAGAGTGTCTCACTTTCTAGAAGGTCCTTTCTAGAAGGTCCCTCCACCTCCCACTCCCCAAGGCTGCTTGTTTCCATTTCTCCTATCCCCTTCCTCCGTATCTGATCCTGTTCCTCTTTTTCTTTCCTCTCTCCCACCCAGGTCCTTCCCTCCCTCTGCCTCCTCCGATTATGTCCTTCCCCCTTCTAAGTGAGGTTGAAACCTTCTCACTTGGGCATTTCTGCTTGTTATATTTCTTACAGTCTATAGGTTGTTTCCTAGGTATTCTGCACTTTTTGGCTAATGTCCACTTATCAGTCAACACATACTATTCATGTCCTTTTAAGTTAGTCAGGATGATATTTTCTAGTTCTATCTATTTGCCTGCAAAATTCATGATGAGTTTTCTTACACATGGAATTTTTTCTCTGCAAAGTCTCTCTCTCTCTTTGTATATATTATGCTGCCACCTACTGATCTCTGGGACAGTAAAGGCTGTATTGATTCCTAAGGAGCAGCATACTCTGGGCCCTGGGCACATTGTTTATTTGTTTGGCTCCGGCATTTCATACTATGAAATGTCTTTGGTCATTTTATGAGCAGTTATTGTGCATGTGCAGAGTGAATTGCGATGACCTTCAGGGGCAAAGAAGACAGAATAGGGTGAGCTTGGAAATGATACAGCACTAGGGCTGTAGGCAATCACCAGATGGAGCCACTCCAGCCTGAGTCATTTAAAAAGGGTCATGGCAGGTGTGCCTTAGCCAGATGGAGACAAGAAGCCTTCATAATGGGCACTTGTAAGCTGAGAAAGGCTTACAAGTTTTATTTGTTTGTATTGATTCCTAAGGGGAATGGACCTTCATTCTATGTGGATGATGAATGAGGTCTGGAAGGGACAGAGCTGGGAATGTGTGACTGGGACTAGCTAAGGACATTATCCAGGGGTCACTTAACATTTTAAAGACGATATACACCAAGATTAACTGTATTATTTAAGAATAGAGGGTAGCAGGTTGAGGTCAGAAACTTGCTAGAGGCCTCTCTAGTTCAGCAGAGATGCATGAGTCATCTGTAGCAGTGTAACAGAGGGTGTGAACCAGAGAGTCAAAAGCAAAATAGAATGCAACTGTGAGTTTAACCCATAGGGCTTTAAGGGGGTTCTTTGGGTCTGGGCTAGCCTCAAAGCGTTCATTGTGGATCTTTAGACAGCTCCCAATCAGCTTGGATACTGGTTTCCTGGAGATACCTGCCTCCATGGGACAACTGAGTTTTGGGACCTTTTCTGCAAGCTAGGCCCAGCTGCTTCCCATGATAACAGTGGCCAGCCTAAAGACAAAAAAAGAGGAAAAAATTTGGAGGGACTATGCAATTGACCATGAGATTGGTACCAGTCCCAAAGAGGAAGAATAGGTCTTACCACTTAATGAACAATTTAAAATCATAATGACATTATAGAAACTTCAAGAAACAGTCAGGGCTAGAGGCCATTCTTTAGTCTATCATAATCCTTTGATATATACCATTGGATGTTTATTCAAACCAGGGTATATGTCAAATACACACATGAATTAAGCTAGCTGTTCTGAGATTAGCGATACATATTACATATATATGTATGTGTATGTGTGTGTGTGTGTGTGTGTGTGTGTGTGTACAGTTAATAATTTCTGATGCATAGATAGGCTGTATCATTTTCAAGGTCTGATGGAAAACATGAACATGAGTGTTAAAATTTATTAAGAATTTTCAGACAGCAGAACATTAAGCTACACCAAGGCATGTTGAATGTGGAACTCTGTGTGTTGTATGCCCATGAAATGCCCCTGTTGCTGCAAGGAATTCTTTTTTAAATCTCACTTATAGTATCAGTTCACAAATTAGTCAACCTATTATGACTGTCCTGGAGGTGTTAACTCCTACGTCTGTTAAAAAACACATCATGTGTCCATTTTGACTTTTTTTTTTTCCAGAAGGAGTCTATGAGCTCAAGGCTGTTGTCCATGACTTTCATAGAGCCGAGGAACTGGGGCCCTATTATGTGGACATTAGCCATGGGAATGTGTCTGTCTTCATGAATTCCAGCTCTATCCATGATAGCGAAGCTCTTTCCTTTGCTGACTCCCTCCCACAGCAGAGAGGTAAGACCTGTGCATGGAAGCTGAACATTCAGATCTGTGCGGCACACGTAGCCAGACTCCTCTTTAGTTGCCCATATTTCAGCCACCCTATTCAATACACTGCCATTGCTCAGTTTTACCTCACATAGGAAGCAGTTACTGTGGAACATTGTGGGTCTGTGGAGATGAGATGGAATCCCACACAGACCTGACCTTAGAGAATTTGTAATTCAGTAAAGATATCTGGATACCTGTCTAAAAAAATGGAGGAAAGGACCTACAAGTCCTGAAGAGAAGCATGGCCCTAGGTCCTCTAGAAAGGGCACTATGTATCACCATGGGACAGGTAGTACTTGAGTCAGGAGTTGGTACATACGGTGAGCTGTGAGGAGTACCCAGAATGGGGTCATTCTGGCAGATCACACAGCCATAGCCAAAGGTATGTAACACTGGGGACTCACAGTGTCAGGAGCTCTCTACATTGTGCCTCCTCACCCTTGCCCCACAGCTAACTACAGCAAGCAACTTGGGGAAGGGATCAAAAATTCACAGTCCAGAAGGAGTCAGAAGAGGGGCTGTGATTAAGCATTCTAAAGGAAACAGCTGGGACACATTATAACAGAGCCAGAACAGATCAAAGCAACCCCAAAGTGTTCAGCATCAGTAGTTGATAAATTCAGGCTTGCTTTCTCTAGAAACAAGAAAAAGGAAACCCAGTGGGAGACACATCCCAAAAACTCATTCTTGAGAATCTGCTCTACTTGTACCACACATGACCCATAGGGCCCTACAGTCTTCCAGGAGGGAAACTCCCCAACTAAGAGTTACATAGTACATAAGAGGATGGCTAAGCCTGCTAAATAGCACATGGTAATTAGCCAGCTGACCACTCATATTGACTTGTCTTGTGAAAACTTTGAGTCAAGTGGGTAAGCATAGGCCATGTGGGTCTGTGGGTTTTGTGCTAAGATTTAGAACTGGATGGTCTGAGTCTTCACTCTATACCAAAGACCAATCATTGGACATCCTTATACAATTCAGTTTCTTTCTTCACATGTTGTAACACCAGATTGTGGTCAAGGTTAAGTTTTAGTTGTTGTTAAGGAGAGTACCTCACTCTTATTCTATTTGTGGGGCATATTTTAAAATAATCTGTATCAAGTCTATTTTATTTATGCTATAAATAAACATCTTCTCTTTATGAAGAGAAAATTCATAGAGAAAAACACAGCAGTAATGATTTAAAAGCCCACATCTACTTTTTCTTCTGAAAGCACAGCTTCCCCACCCCCACTTCTCCCAGCTCCTCCTTCCACTCCTTCATGTCCCTTCAAAAAGGAGCAGACCTCCCAGGGACATAATACGACCTAATAAGATACAGTATGACTAGGCACAAACCCTCATATCAAGGCTGGTTAAGACAACCCAGGAGGAGGAAAAGGATCCCAGGAGCAGGCAATGAAAGGGTCAGAGATACCTCCACCCCCATTGTTAGGAATTCCACAAGAACACCAAGCCAACAATCATAGCATATATGCAGAGAGTACCTAGCAGAGACCCATGCAAGCTTCATGATTGCCACTTTCATCTTTGTGAGCCTCTGTGAGCTGAGTTGCTGGATGTGGACCATGTTCTCCTGGTCTCCTTAACCCCTCTGGCTCCTACAGTTCTTCCTCTCCTTCTTCCATGAGGTTTCCTGAACTCTGGGAGAAGAACATGATAGAGAGCTCCAATTTAGAAAAACCAATCTCCTTTTGATATCCAAAATGAGTTGATTCAAACCTTCTTAGACATCATAATTCTAATTGAATTAAACATTCAATTTTTGGTATTTGCCCTCTAAAAAATAATATATATATATAATTATACACACATATATGTTTATATGCACACACATTATGTAAAATGATGCATTACAGCCTTACATTTTGGAGGACTTAGATGAATGAGGCTTATTGTTGGACCCCATTAAGAATCTATATGATGTGGAAATTGTTTAATATATACACATAGGGAAAATATGCTTAATGTATTTAAAAAGCTAGCTAGCAAAGGAACTAAAGTATTTTAAAAGAAGTAATGAAATTATTACTGTGTAGAGAATTCTCAGAAGGGAAAGAAATCATTTAAAGAAAAATTTAAAGAGAGAAACCCTGTGCCATAATTCATGTTTACCAGCTACACCATTTAAGTGTATGCTCTAGATTTCAGAATTTAAAGGGATAAAAATGAGGAATATCAGGGTGTGTGTGTGTGTGTGTGTGTGTGTGTGTGTGTGTGTGTGTGCATAGGCACACACATGTGCATGCTTAAAACAAGTAGATTAAGATTTCTCCTGTGTCTTCTCTTGTTTCAGGCACAGTCGTGGTGCATTGTTTTTCATCCATTTCTTCATACAATGTGTCCTTTATTTCTCAGACCCAAGTGGCCAGCGGCCAGGCCTGGTGTGGTGTGACTGTTGGGTATAAGATGCAATGTACGTCTCTGTTTTAATTCTAGATGTAGTTCTACCCCCTCAGTGGTCTATTGCTGAGGCCTCTGCTGTCACCTCAGCCTGAGACCCAGTCCACTGGCCCACAGTTTGTTCTGGGACTTTCTTGGAAACCATAAGCTCTGAGGCTCCCAGTAGAGTGTGGGAGATAGAGGACTCTCATAAAGTCATCTGTAGTCCCCATCTGACCCCTTCCCCCTTTATCTCATGCTTTCCAAGCACAATTCTCAAAACAGCTGACCATGTTGCCTTGTGAGCCATTACTGGAGACCCTTGGACTTGGGCTGTCCCTTCTGTTTGGGCCCTGAAGATTCCCCTTTCCCCCCTGGATTTGGTCTACACTCACCTCCACAGGCTCATTCATTCTCACTGCCATGCCTTGCTTATGAGGCGGCGGCGGCGGCGGCGGTGGTGGTGGTGGGTCCTCTGATTGGCTTCCAGCCATTTATGCTGATGGACCTCCTCTTCCATCTTTTTGTCACAGCCGTGTCTGTCTATACCAATGGAACTGTGTTTGCTGCTAACACAAACATCACATTTGTGGCTATTACCGAGGAAACTATACCCCTGGAGTTCGCTTGGTATTTCGGAGAGAACCCACCAGTGATGACAACTTCCAGAAGCATTAGAAGAAGGCTGAGCGTCCCTCAGTGGTCTGTCAATATTGTCTTCAGTGTCGATGCAGCCAACACTCAGGATTAAGATTACCCTGTCACTATCACAAGAATTTTAATGGTGTTTACATTATGCCCAGCCCCAAAGCACTTTTATAAATTGAGCTTAACCATAAGCTATAAGAGAGGCTCAGCTCCCCACAGTTTGCACCAAGTAACAGGGTGATTTCACCTCAGCCCTCAGTGTAACCCAGAAAATGCTTCCTCTAAAGTAGGGCTCACTTCATTTAGAGATGTGAAATAACTAATGAGATAGGGAATTTAAAATGAATTCCCCCCACTTCAGATTTGATATTGCCCAGTCGGATAATGCCCACAGCTCAAGCTCCTAGCTCTGTCTATCTGCGGAAGTGATGTGGAGATTCTCCCAGCCTTGTGTTCTCATCTTGCCATGTACCCCATCCTCAGGTACCGTGTGAAGGTCAAGGCCACCAGCAGGATCGGCAGTGTGGTCTCTGAACCCCACCTCATCAGGGTGCAGAAGAGAATCATGGCCAATCGACTTGTGTCCACTGCCTCAGCCCTGGTAAATGCCAATGTGTCCTTTGAGTGCAGGCTCAACTTTGGCACTGATGTAGCCTACCTTTGGAACTTTGGAGATGACACCATTGAGTTGGGCAGCAGCTCCTCCAGCCATGTCTACAGCAGGTGAGCAGTAAGGGACAGGTGACAGCTGATTGCAGGTGTACACGTGGCTGCCTTCTGAAGGATCGATACTTAAAACCCCACAGTCAATCTTGCAGATGACAAATGTTGACTGGAAAGAAGGCAGGCTGAGCTAGGGCTCTGGGGGAGCCTGAAGGTCCAGGGAAAGGAAGCAAATAGAGGCCTTCAGTCAAGGGATTCTGTCAGCAAAGAGGGTATGGGATGCAGAGACACAACCCCCATTCATGGCTTTATAGACTTCAGAACCATACTTGCATATTCTCATGTGACCGGAAAGGAAATGTCCAGCAGGAGATTCTTAGAGAAAAAGTGGGGAGGGGGAACCAACATAGACCCCCAAAAAAGGATGTCAGTGGCAGAGATTTTCAGTGGCAGGCAGTATGCTTGGGAGAGGGAGAGGGAGAGGAGATAGACAGGCATGTAGATGAAACTGTAAGGCTCTGAGGTCACACTATAATGGGTCTCTGGTCTGAAGGTACCTTTGATTCAACCCACTCTTTACCTGGAGAAGGCATTATGAAGATAGTTGTGTGTCATTTAACAACCAGAGGTTCTCTGACACAGTATTATTTGTTGGTTTGGTTAATGTGCAAACCTCCCTTAGATGCCATGAACCAGGTACTTACATGGTACCTGATGCAATCAAGAAAGGATGTAAATATTAGATAGGTAAAGACTACCAGCTAATGCTGTTTTATAGGATGCATTTCTTTTTGTAAGTAAGTGTACATTCTCTGAAAAATATAGTTCATAAATATATAAGGCAACAGCATAGCCATTTTTATCATCATCCATGTACTGCCCATTCTTGCTTGTTCTGGCAATGTGGGAATTGAGTTCACTGCAGTATCACCACAAACACAAAAGAAATTACTTTCTGTTTATATTATGACAGCTATTGTGGTGGTTTGAATATGCTTGGCCCAGGAAGTGGCACTATTTGGAGGTGTGGCCTTGTAGTAGTCCTTGTTGAAGGAAGTGTGTCATTGTAGGGGTAGGCTTTGAGAGACCTTCCTCCTAGCTGCCTGGAAGCCAGTCTGCTCCAGGCTTCCTTTGTATGAAGATGTAGAACTCTCAGCTCCTCCAGCGCCATGCCTGCTTAGATGCTACCGTGTTCCCAACTTGATGATAATGGACTGGACCTCTGAAACCTCTAGAGTCAGACTTCCACAATTCAAATCACCCTTAGCAGCACCCTTCCATATTCCCACTAGGATGTCCCATTAAGCCCCACTTAAAGCATTCCACTGCTTTCCAAATCCAAAGTCCCCAAATCCATATTCTTCCAAAGAAAAGCATGGTTAGGCCTATCATTGCAATAACCCAGTCCCTGGTAACAATTTCTGTCTTAGGGTTTTTCTGCTGTGAACAGACACCATGACCAAGGCAACTCTTATTACAAGACAATTGGGGCTGGCTTACAGGTTCAGAGGCTCAGTCCATTATCAAGGTGGAAGCATGGCAGCATCTAGGTAGACATAGCACTGGAGGAGCTCAGACTTCTACATCTTCATACAAAGGAAGCCTAGAGCAGACAGGCTTCTAGGCAGCTAAGAGGAAGGTCTCTCAAAGCCCATCCACAGAGTGACACACTTACTCCAACAAGGCCACATCTACTCCAACAGTCACACTTCCAAATAGTGCCACTTCCTGGGTCAAGCATAGCCAAACCACCACGGCTATGGTATCACTAAGAAATACAAAACATTCTGCCTTATTTTAATCCCAGGAACCCTTGTCATGTCATATGCAATACTTCATTGACTGTGGCATCATTGTCCAGAACCTAGCTAGATTAGAAAGATAAGTTGTATCTGATTGCCTTTGTCCAAAATCATTGTCTCAGAAGGTTTTCTTTAATGCAAAAGCACACGTGCAAATGATACTCAAGGTTGGGAGTATGGGGACGTCCGAGAAGCAGGCCAGTTGTTCTTAGCGGAGTCTCTGGCTAGGGAGGATCCTAGGTCTTAAGTGGATCAAGTCCTTCCAATGAGTGTCCAGTTTTCATAGCTGCCAGAGATAAGCATGGTCAAGGCCAAGCCTCAGACTAGCATGGCGCTGCTGCAGAGGAATATTCTTGAATAAGTGTGCAGAAGAGTGTTAGTTACTGTTCTGTCGCTGTTATAGAATACCACAAGCAAAAGCAACTTCAGGAACAGTACACTTGGGTGAGGGGTCCTGAGGCTATAAAGAGGGATTGAGAACCGATGTACAACAACCTCAATCTCTTTATTCTCTGCTTTCTACCCTTCCAGGGAGGGAGAGTTTACAGTTGAAGTCCTTGCCTTCAATAATGTCAGCTCCACTACCCTAAGAAAGCAGCTTTTCATCGTGCGGGAGCCTTGCCAACCACCCCCAGTGAAGAACATGGGGCCTGCGAAGGTGCAGGTAGGGCTGGGCTTAAGGACTCATCATCCTGCCTACCTCGCTCTAGGCTGCTTCCAAGTTGCTGAGCTCGCTGGGGAATGAAGGAAGCTTGTTAAGTTTGTTCTGCTGCGCTCAGCACAAAAGAGTCACTGTGAGGGCTTTGGAGCTGGTTCCTGAGCAGGGAAAGCCTGCACCGGGACGGAAGCCTGGTTTCTGGTGGCTGAATACGTCTTTTATTTGCCTATATGACTCTTGACGCTCAGCTCAGCTTGCTTTGAGTAGCCTTTTTTTTTTTTTTTTTTTTTTTTTGGTTATGCATAGAATGATAGCATTTTCAGTAAAAAGAAAAATTTGACACCACAATTAAAAGAAATGACCAATTATATGCTGAGTATTAACGACAGAGTAGGAAAAAGAAGGCTGCCTTTGATTTCTTGCAGTCCTTTGAGGACTTTGATTTCAGACAGTTTTACTTTCAGGTCAAAGGTGTCCAGTCCAGCCTGACACTTGGGAAGGCGAACTCAAAGCTGAGCGTTTGCCAGAATGCTATCTCTAATGGATCAGCTGCCAGCCCTGGGTACTTCAGGTCCCAGCAGCCCCAGAGGGCAGTAGATTTCAAAGCGGGTATGGGATTGCCCTGGGCAGGCCTTCCAAGTGTCCATGTCCCCTGAGGCAAGAGCTCTGCAGCTCTAGAGGCCAGCATTCCATGGTGTCAGGCTCTTCTGTGCTCTCTGTGTGAGGGATGGACCAAAACTCAAGGGATTCAGGGAAAGGCTACAGCTTGCAGGGCTCTGACTGGAAGTCTCACTCTGATGGAAAGATGATGTTGTTCCTTTGTTTGATTTTGTTTTGCTTTAAAGAATATTTTCTTAATGTTGTTATCTTATTTAATTTATTTTTATTTTATTTTATTTTTAAGTATTTTTATTGGATATTTTATTTATTTACATTTCAAATGTTATCCCCTTTCCCGGTTTCCCCCCATTTCTATGAGGGGGCTCCCCCACACACCCACTCCTGCCTCCCCACCCTGGCATTCTCCTACAACGGGGTATCAAGACTTCACAGGACCAGGGGCCCCTCCTCCCATTGATGCCCAACAAGGCCACCCTCTGCTACATATCCATCGTCTATTTTATTTTATTTTATTTTATTTTATTTTATTTTATTTTATTTTATTTGAGGTTTGGTATCACAATGTAGCCCAGATTGTCTTTAAATTCAATGTACTACCCAAGCTATCCCAGAACTCTCAGTTTTCCTGCCTTGGCCTCTTGCACAGTGGAACTACAGACTCCTATTCCTGCACCTGTATCTATTGTTTGCTTTAATTTATACTTACTTTCAATGGACACACAGAGGCAAACACAGTATAAATAATAAGAGAACTTAATTTTTAATCTGTAAAACACTTTCATTTGAGCTTTTCTGTAAGAGAAGGAAAACAATATTGATGACTCCATTTGTATTTTATATTTTCCGTGTTTTCTAAGAGTATAAAAATGGAATTGTGTGAAATCCAGACAGCAAGAGATAAGTGTATTTATTTTATTTTTTATTGACTTAAAAATGGATTTACCTTTATTTTAAAATCACGTGTGTGTGGATATGAGTGCATGAGTGCAGGTGCTTGCCCAGACCAGCAGAGGGCGCCATGTGCCTTGGCGCTGGAGTTGCAGAAGGCTGTGAGCCTCCCAACATGGGTCCTGGAAAGAAGACTTAGTCTCCAGCCCCCACTTCCCTGCCCCTGCAAGAGGAGGAAACACTGTCATCCACCTAGTCCTTTCTCCAGCGCCCTGCTATGGTTTTTTATGTGTGGAGTTGTTATGCGCCTTTTTAATATATATGTCTTTCACAACATTTGAGTAATTGTTATAGCATGACCACTGGCTTTTTGACTACATGATTTTTAACAGTGGCATATATTGGATTATGTGTACAAATTCTACACCATTTCTCAAGTTCCTCACAACCGAACTTTGATTGTTCCTAATTTTCTATTACGACAAATAGCATGTGGCAATCTGTGACTATCTCTTTAGCCTGCAGTGCTCTATGCATACCTCTTTCTCCGTATCCTTGGCGTCTCCATGTCACCGAGCTGAGTGACAGAATGTCTTTCCTGGAAACTTCACTTTTGCTTGCCAAGTTCTACTGTGCACCCATTCAGAGCCAACTCCCACCCCAGTGGAAATTGTATGGCTTAATTCATATTATCATTTATATATATGAAGTCTGAAATCTGAGAATATTACAAATTTCCATTTACTGTGTTAGTCCAGTGGCTTTGTTGCAAGTCCTATAATGAAATCATGTTCAGAGTAGAACAATGAAAAGAACTGACAATCGTTTAAATGGTACCACCTACAGAATACAAAAGGTAAGTTTCCCAGCTATAAGGCTATAAATTCTTTCTCCTGTTTTTCTAACTTTTCCAGTCTTTATATCATCTGTGTTTTCTTTATAAGAAACTATATTTCAACTAAAATTTAAGACTAAATGTCCCAGTCAGTAGGTGGGAGGAAGGCAACTAATACCTTCCTTTACCTTTAAATACATTTAATTAAATTTTCTGATATATTTTAACCATATTGTTTCCCTCCCTCCCGTCCTTCCAGATTCTCCCCACCTCCCTACCCACCCAATTTTGTGTTCCTTCTCCCCCAAAACAAAAATAAGAAAAACAGCAAAACTCAGAACAGATAAACCAAAAACAGAAAAGAATTATAAGACAAAATATTAAAACAAAAGACACACCCACAAAAATATAGAGTCTGTTTTGTATTGGCCAAGTACTCCTGAGTCTCGGGATTTCCCTGGAGTGTCATGCTTTAAGGGGAACAACAGAGGGGAGGAGGACAGAAGGCTAGGGAAGCTAACACTAAGGGTGCTAGAAACTTAAAATCCCATTTTTCAGTTTTCTCATTCTAATTAAACAGAACATCCTCCAGGGGGAGCCCTTGCTCCTAGCATCAGCCCCAGAACTGGAGGGGTCCCTGGCTGGACAGCCTCCCTCCTAAGGTTGGCATGCCCTGAATGCTTTTCCATATTCAGGGACAAATAACAGTCAGGCCAGGTATGCTGAGGGAAGGATGATAGCTACTGTCCCAGAGGATGGGGCATAAAGTGCTTGGGAAGAGCAACACAGCTGTGAGGTCCATAATAAATATACAAACAAATAACAATTAAAAGACATTGTAATGTAATCAAATCTGGTAACTTTTCCTTTGACATTTTTAATTAGCCTCATTCTTGAAAGAAAAAGTAAGTATTTACATTTACATACTCATAGCAGGCAAAAAAATATATATGTATATACATATATACATATGTGTGTATATACATATGCATATATATACATATGTGTGTATATATACATATATACATGTGTGTATACATATATACACATGTGTGTATACATATATACACATGTGTATGTATATACATATATACACATGTGTATGTGTATACACATATATGTATATATATGTGTGTGTGTATATATGTGTATATATGTGTGTATATATATGTGTGTATATATATGTGTATATATATATATATGTATGTATATATATATATGTGTGTGTGTGTGTGTGTGTGTATGTATATACTGTTTACTTTTGCATGTAAACTAAATGTACTGGTTACTGGTGCTATCTAAAGTCCAGCCCCAAGTCTCAACCAGCAGTTATACAAATAATGGCCAGAGATTTACACTCCCTTTTTTTTATTACATATTTTCTTTATTTACATTTCAAATGTTATTCCCTTTCCTGGTTTCCCCTCCAAAAATCCTCTCCCCCTTCCCCCTGTACCCCAACCTACCCATTCCTGCTTCCTGGCCCTGGCATTCCCCTATACTAGGGCATAGAGCCTTCACAAGGGCCTCTTCTCCCATTGATAATCAACTAGGCCATCCTCTGCTACATATGCAGCTAGAGCCATAAGTCCCACCATGTGTTTTCTTTGGTTGGTGGTTTAGTCCCTGGGAACTCTGGGGGTACTGGTTAGTTCATATTGTTGTTCCTCCTATGGGTTGCAAACCCCTTCAGCTCCTTCGGTACTTTCTTTAGCTCCTTCACTGGGGACCCTGTGCTCTGTCCAATGGATGGCTGTGAACATCCACTTCTGTATTTGTCAGGCACTGGCAGAACCTCTCAGGAGACAGCTATATCAGGCTCCTGTCAGCAAGCTCTTGTTGGTATCCACAACAGTGTCTGGGTTTGGTGACTGTATATGGGATGGATCCCTAGGTGGGGCAGTCTCTGAATGGTCATTCATTCAGTCTGTGCTCGACACTTTGTCTCTGTATTCCATGGGTATTTTGTTCCCCCTTCTAAGAAGGATCAAAGTATCCACATTTTGGTCTTCCTTCATGTGGTTTTCAAATTGTATCTTGGGTATTCCGAGCTTCTGGGCTAATACCCACTTATCAGTGAGTGCATATCATGTGTGTTCTTTTGTGATTGGGTTACCTCACTCAGGTTGATATCCTCCAGATCCATCCATTTACCTAAGAATGTCATAAATTCATTGTTTTTAATAGCTGAGTACTCCACTGTGTAAATGTACCACATTTTCTGTATCCATTCCTCTGTTGAGGGACATCTGAGTTCTTTCTAACTCCTGGCCTTTATAAATAAGGCTGCTATACACATAGTGGAGCATGTGTCCTTATTACATGTTGGAGCATCTTCTGGGTATTTACTGGGGTAAATGATGGCCAGCCATTTACACTTCTAACCGCTTGCTGTACCATCAGGGTTGGCATTCAGTGACATGACCCGTCTTGTCAATTCCCAGATATGGAGGTCTCAGCCCCTGAGACTAGGAGTGACATTTGAAGCTGCCATCCTCTGTAACATTTCCCAAGGGCTTTCCTACACCTGGAGCTTTGTGAGTGCTGAGATGACCACTGTTACCCTCCCTACTGCTGTCAACACCCGCAGACAGACCATCATGCTCCCAAGCTACACACTGGAATGTGGGAACTACACCGCCATCGCCAAGGTCAGCTCACACACTGTTCCACGAGCCCTGACAAGCCAACCAATCCTCTCCACAAGCTCTAGAGAAAACCTCTTTTAGCCAATGCAAGGGAATTGCTGCTGCTGCTGTTATTGTTGTTATTGTTTAAGGTATGGGTAGAATTTTTAAAAAAATCTTTCATTTAGCTGGAAAAGTAGCTCACTGAGGAAGAGCATTCATCGCACAAGGGTGACAATGTATACAATGTGTATGTGTAACCCTAGTACTTGCGGGGAGAGGTAGAGACAGGGGAATGAATCACTACGTAGGCTGGTGCACATGTGTGCACATGTGCAAACACACACACATACATACACACACACACACACACACACACACACAATCTTTTAATTTTCCAGAGAATATATGTTCTAATTTTGTTCAAGTAATCAACAAAAAACTATTTCTGTCTTTTTTAAAAATATTTATTTATTTATTTATTATATATAATTACACTGTAGCTGTCTTCAGACACTCCAGAAGAGGGCATCAGATTTCGTTACGGATGGTTATGAGCCACCATGTGGTTGCTGGGATTTGAACTCAGGACCTTTGGAAGAGCAGTCGGTGCTCTTAACCGCTGAGCCATCTCACCAGCCCTATTTCTGTCTTTTTAAAGACTGTGCGCCTACTTTGAACTAACCCTGTGCTGGTAGAGGAATAGAAGAAGAGTATTGATGCTGCATTTAGGGAAGAAAAGGGAGGATGTCCACCAGAGGCCATGAGAGACGGACCCACTGTGACCCTCAGCCAGTACTGTGCTTGGGGCTGGAAAAATGTTCTAGATCACGTGGGAAAAGGGAAGTCACTGCGTTGAGTGACTTCATGAAGGAGGGTCCTGAACAGTTTGCTCACATGTGTAGAAACTGTGGCTGCAGGTTAGCCGTGTGTAGTGACTGGAACCAGGAAGATGGCCCTGGGTCAGACTGTAGTGAAGTCAGAAGACCAGGATGAGGAAACGGTCCTTAGGACCCAAACCTCTACAGGGGAGTGGGTGTTCTCACTATGTGGGGTAACTGGTTCCACCGAGGTTTAGTCCTAGCCCAGGCTGCAGGAAGCCCATCAGAAGGGTCCCAAATACCCAAACTGTCCCTCAAAGAAATGAGGCTACCGGGCCCTGGTGGGGAACATGAACAGAGGCTGTTCACTGTTCTCTGCTGGTCTCAGTAAGAACCAGACACTTGTCCATGGAGGACAGAAGGCTGTGGGGTGTGCTTTGAGGGCCACTGTCTTAGTCACAGGTAGGAAAATCCTATTTCTAAGATGTTTCTCTTTGGAAAGATTGACTGAAAAGTAGCAGATTTTATTTTCATGGGAGCAGAGTCCTAGGGTAGTAGCATTAGGTCACCCTGATCCTGTCATAGTCTAGAGCAGTGGTTCTCAACCTGTGATTGCAACTCCTTTGTTGGGGG
Source organism: Mus musculus (assembly GCF_000001635.26). Classification (NCBI taxonomy): domain Eukaryota; kingdom Metazoa; phylum Chordata; class Mammalia; order Rodentia; family Muridae; genus Mus; species Mus musculus. The sequence goes on along the minus strand of NC_000077.6, from coordinate 8,952,431 downwards.
GGGGGGGTGTGTCAAACTACCCTTTTACAGAGGTTGCCTAAGACCATCAGAAAACACACATTTACATTATGATTCAGTAGCAGAACGGCCGTTATGAAGTAGCAACAAAAGTAATTTTACTGTTCGGAGTCACCACAACATGAGGTGCTTAAGGATTGCAGTATTAGGAAGGTTGAGAGCCACTGGTCTAGGGGACACTCCCGGGTCACGGTGGAAACTGGCTTTTATCAGCCAGCCCTCATGTCTTGGTGCCCTGGTGGAAGCATGAGAAGGTGGAGAGTGTCCCTCGATGGGCCTGTTCGTCCTCCCAGACAAGCCTCATGCTGATGCTAACTTGGCTTTGCAGATGGCTGAATATTGATGTCACTTTTAGATGTCACTGTTAGGTTAGACTCTTCATTACTAGCAGGTCAAAAGGAAAGGAGTTGACAGTGAATCTGAGAGCTTCCCCCTCTTTACCCTTCAGGAAACTCTGGGTCTAGGATTATAGCCAAAGGGATGGGGTGAAATCCTGAAAGGATAAGCCCAGTCCTGCATAAACTGGCTGGAAGGTCGGTGGTCACAGCTAGGGCCACATATCTATCCTGTATCACTGTCTTTTGGCACATTTGCTCATTAGCTGTATCTAACTCTTCTAGCATGGACCCTGCCTGTGTCTAGGCTTTGGGGACCTCTGATGAAGTGGTTTTTTCTGACCCCTCTCATTGGCATGTTACATTTGAGAATTAGACCTCAGATTCCTGCCCCTTCCTTGGCAGCTCCACACTGAGCTGCCATCCTCCGCAGACATGGCACCTGCTCAGAGCTTGCTTGCAGCTTCAGGGTGCAGCAGGCACTGGGTAGGGGGCCCACCTAGAGAAGTTCTGACTACACATTAATTACATTTCTCATTGTGAAAGAGTACATGACCAAAGCAACTTGAGGGCTGGCTGGGCTCTTAAAGTTCATCTCAGTGGGGAGGCATGTGACGGGAGTGTGAAGTGACTGGTCACACTGCATCCTTACCTGGGAAACAGAGTGTAAAGCTCACCTTGCCTTCTCCTTTATGTCTATCTAGGAACCCAGTCTATGCCCCACCCACATTTCTCAAAGACCATTATGTGTTTTATCCCCTCCTCTGCTCCCCACACCCACTGACTCCTTAACTGTGCAGAAGGGGGACCTCTTGGCCCCATTGTCAACCCCTTTCTTTCCTATTAGATGTAACAGGGTAAAAAGAGCCAACAAATGTCAAGACCATGGAGAAACACAGTTTCCAGTGGAGGTTTGGAAACTGTCAGCCATGTGTATACAGGGAGCATGGGTATTTAAATACCTTGTCTTACTTTGCTTTCTATTGCCGTGATAAACACCGTGATGAAAGTCAATGTGGGGAGGGAAGGGTTTATTTGACTTACATATTTGAGTCACAGTCCACTGAAGGACACTAAGACAGGAACCCGACACATAAACCTGGGGCAGCAACTGAAGCAGAGACCGTGGAGAAATGCTGTTTACTAGCTTGCTCTTCCCGCTTCACCCAGTCTGTTTTCTTGTATAACCCAGGCCTAGGGATGGTACTGCCCACAGTGGGCTAGGCCCTTCCACATCAATCACCAACCAAGAAAATGCTCCACAGGGATGCCTACAGCAAAGTCTGATAAGGGCATTTTCTCAGGTGAGATTTTCTCTTCTCCAACTTGTATCAACCTGACAAAATCCAGACCAACACACACCTAGATAACTGTACATTTAGGTAGGCTTACATATTAATAGATCCATGCTGTTCCCTCCAGTCACATCCTCAGATGACTGCTGTAAGTGAGCATTGTGGAGCTGAGGGCCTGTGTCACATGTGTAGATCCAGGAAGCATCTGCTTGGTCTCATGTGATCCCCCCCCCCCTTGTCTCTGCTCTCTCAGGTTCAGATCAAGGGAAGCATGGTGTATAGCAACTACTGTGTTGGTGTAGAAGTTCGAGCTAGGGCGCCTGTCAGCGTCATCTCTGAAGGCACACACATCTTCATCTCCACGGCCACCTCAACCTTCATCATCCTCAGAGGGGCCCAGTCCTATGACCCTGACAACCCAGGGGCTGCTCTCAGGTGAGAATACAGAACTGTGAGACTCTCCGGCTCCTACTTTTTCAAGCCCTGGCTCAGGAATACTAGGAGAGTTAGTCTGGGAATTCTGCCAAAGTAGGTTGAGACATTTCTGTGTACCCGCTTTCTTTAGTTGAACTGCTCTATTCATTATCCAAGTGTAAGCCAATATAGGAAAGGAGAGTAAAATGTGAGTAGTTTTTTTTAAGGTGCTGCTTAAAACTGTGATTTTGGAATGTGCAATGTAAATGCCACCCTTTCATTAGGACTCCGTAGTCAGATGCCAGTGGGGGGGGGGGGGGGAGGCAGAGAGCTGCCTGTTAGTAAGGCTCAGCTCTGCGGTCACAGACTCTGGCCCAGACAGCCCAGCCTGACAGGCCTTTTCCAGCCTTCCACCGGGATCCTCTACCTCCCAGCATGCAGCCTCATGCAGCCTCCACTCATGCAGGCTCATGCAGGCTCATGCAGCCCTCCCCATAACCCCAGACCCCTGTTGTACACCACTCAGTCTGTGCTGTCTGTCACTAACACCTTTGTGCCACTGTCCTGTGCCTGAAGTCACCAAGCCACAAATTCCACCTCTTCCCAATGGCCTTCTCCACCTCTATCCATGAAACAAGTATTTTCGTTATTAAAAATCAATTTTTATACAATATATTCTGATCACAGTTCCCCCTCCCTCATACTATCCAATCCTCTCCACTTCCCCACTCACCCAACTCCATGCCTTCTCAGTCTCACTCTCTCTAGAAGACAAGCAGGCAATTAAACTACAATAATGAAGAGAGAGAGAAAAGCCTAAGAAACACGCACACACGCCAAGACACACACATAAATAAAATCTGTAAGAACACAAAGTCAGTAATCATAATATATATAAGCAAACATCCAGTTAGGTTTTTTTAAAAAATGTCCAAACAAAGCAATATAAGACAAGAAACCCACCCTTGTAATGCCATGCAACCAATTTTGTGTTGCCCACCTACAGCTGCCATTAGGTATGGTGTGTATACACAGTGAGGGTCTGTTGGACAAAATGCAATTCTCCTTTTTTGGGTATTTTTCAGCTGAGCATTTCTCAATTGGAGATAGCTCCTGATTAGGGCTGGTGGCTCATGTCCTCTTCCCTCTCTTGGTGCTGGGACCCCGAGGAAACAATTCTTCCAGTCACTCAGGCCAAAACTTTCCTCAGTGTTTTGATATCTCTTTCTCTCACACTTCATGCCTGTCAGGAAACCTCATTACGTCTCCCCTAGACACAACTCCCTCATACTTCCCCTGCATTGCATGGATGGAGCCACCAGGGCCTCAGCTTATGTCCACCCTCAACCACAGCCAGTCCTCCAAGACAGGATGGAGTCTTTTAAGACAAAGCCAGAGCCCTTACTTCCCTGCTCTGACCGTCTGCACACCATTCAGCTCAGAGGGAAAGCCACTGTCCTTAGCTGTGTGTTGTTCTCTACTCCCATTCCTCACTCATATGGCTGCTGTGCACTGTCCTCAGCGTTGAGTCTAAGTTCAGGGCTCTCATTGAATATACCCCTGTGCCTGCCACATGGCCCCATTCATAAACCAGCTCCTTTGTCATTGTGACCCTTCATGTCTACCACACCCAAATGTGGGATTTGATGCTTCATTAGTGCAGTGGAGGGGAGAGGTACCCTTTCCCTGGTTCTACCTATGTGTATGCTGTAGACAGCTCTCAGCTCTCAGTCCTTCACACACACACACACACACACACCACACCACACACACACACACACACACACACACCACACCACACACACACACACACACACACACCACACACACACACACACACACCACACCACACACACACACACACACACACACACACACACACACACACACACCACACCACACACACACACACACACACACACACACCACACACACACACACACACACACACACACACACACACACACCACACACACACACACACACACACACACACACACACACACAGCCTGACAGGCTAAGTCTGTATCTGTGTCACCTTCACACTGTCAACTACCAGGACACATCACAGCACCTAAAAATGAGAGCTCTGTGTCTGGGCAGTAAGGAATCTTCCGGGTGAGCAGTGGACAGCTTCTCTGCACAGCTTGTGAGTCACACTGAACACCGAGTTCTCTTGTGCCCTAGGGATGCTGCTCCCCAGTAGAGGCTCTCAGGTGGCTGCAGTGCTGCCTCATGCAGCTTCATGAACAGAAGTTACCAGAATGCAGTGCCTGCAGGCTAGACAGGGAATTGGGCTTTTAAGGTTCAGGTTTAAGCGACACTTATGGAAGCAAGTTGCCCTGATGAGGGAGGCTGACCCAGCTTCCATACTGTTTCCTGCCTGTCACACGCCTGTTTAAGCATGTCTGCCCAAGGCTGGGATGATGCTGTCTCCGCAGTCCTCCCTGATGGTGCAACTACCTTATCTTGTGGCTCATGCAATTATTATCTTACAGAAAGATGGCAAGATGGAAGGAGAATCATCTCAAGTCTCCTGCTGGCCCCATTTTTTACCAGCTCTGAGTGAAACAGGGCAAACTCCCCCCTACCTCCGACAAGGCCTCTGCCAATGTGCTTTCTTCCTAAAATTGGGATAGTGTGACATTCCTGTCTCACCATGTGAAGTTGTCTCAGAGACAAGATGTAGCATTGGCAGAGTGATTGCAAAGGAGCCTTCTACAAATTGTGAGGCCGTGTTACTTATAAGCAGGGGAGGGGGCGCCATACATAAGGAGAGGAAGGAGTAACAAAAGAAACTCCAAGGCCAGGGTACATGACACAAATCAGAAGGAAGCAAGATCCTATGTGGAGGACAGTGGTCTCTGTGCCAGTGAGTGGGAAGACAGGCCCAGCTCCTGCACCACTGATATCAAAGGGTGAGAGGTATGGTCTCTTCCAAATCACATGTGCCTTTAACACTCAGTGATGGTAACCACGCCCCTCCAATGGCTTCCCCAATAGGTATCACTGGACTTGCACAGCGGCCAGCTCACCAAGGTGGCCCTGCTTTGATAACTCTACTTCATACCAAGTGGACACGCAAGCTCCTGCCATTTCCTTCCCAGCAAAATGGCTCAGTGAATGCTGTGACCAGTTCCTTGTGACACTGACGGTCTCTAGCAGGGGACAGAACTCATCACAGGCCTTGATGTTCCTGTCTACCCGTCCTGACTTGGCCTTCAGGTACCCTTGCCCTAGTCAGAGCAGATGAGCACCCTGGCTAATGGTGGCAGCTTGAAAGGAATCTGTGTTCATGGAGCGGTATGAAATTAGGCCATGTGGGAACCACACCAGTAAGGGAGAAGTGCTTGCCAGGGAGGGGATGGTGATCTGGATAGTTCTGTGTCTCCTGGAGAAGAAGGAGTGACAAAAGAAACTCCAAGGCCAGGGTACATGACACAAATCAGAAGGAAGCAAGATCCTATGTGGAGTACAGTGGTCTCTGTGCCAGTGAGTGGGAAGACAGGCCCAGCTCTTGCACCACTAATATCAAAGGGTGAGAGGTATGTATGGTCTCTTCCAAATCACATGTGCCTTTAACACTCAGTGATGGTTAACACACAGCAGCAATTCTGAAGAATGTTGCCATGATGCCAGTGGGTCCCTCCTGTCATGCACCCATCCCCAAGATGGAAGACCAATGATTGGGGCTGACGTCAGAAGGCAGCAAAGCCATCTAATTTCCAGACTTGGGAGACTTCTGGGGATTACAAGACTGGAGGATATGCAAGTGTGGGACCGTGGAGGATTACAGAGAATCAAACCCATCAGCTTGTCATCACCAAGGCTACCAGAGTACTCATATTATAGCTCCATGGACCAAATGTAGGACTTGAGCTCAGCTGCCAGGATGGGCAAGGACACAGAAGGTTCTGGATTCCCCCTTCAAAGGGCTAGGTTATAAATGACTGAGCAGGGGGCGAATTCTAGGGGAAGCAAGTTTGTATTTGGCACAATAGTTTACACTCTCCTAAGAATGACATAACTGGACATTTATGATCAGTTTATTTCTGGGGTTTTCCATTTAATATTTCAGACCTTGGTTGACTGCAAGTAACTGAAACGTTAGACATCAGCTACAGTACCCATATCCACAGACAAATTCACACACACGCGGGTGATAGGATGTGTGGTTCCTTTTCAGAAAGCTGCAGACCTGCCCTACCATGGCCCTTCTTGCCTCCTGCATGTGGTGTTACATGGTGAAGCCATGGCTTGGCATGTGGCTGATAGTGGAAGACACGGGGAATCCTGCACACCACTTTAGGAAGTCTCCTCTGTACTTAGCCTTTTAAGGTCCTCGTATCCTCTAGCAAAGGAATTCATGTCACAAAACTCAATCTAGTCTCTCACACCACCTGATGATGTCCTAAAGAACCCAGAGTTCATGAAATGCTCTCTGGGAAGCATCCCTGAGCCAGGAAAGGGCCTGGAGAAATTTCCAGGAAGTAGCTATGGTGACTCAGAAATGTGTGTATAAAATGCAGGGCTGTGCAAGGTAGGGTCCCTGACCGCACTGTAGGCCATGGAACAGCTTATGACCCAATACCCCTGCCAAGGTGAAAAGCAAAGCTGAGCTAGATGGCTGTGGCAAAGACAAAAGGCTTGGGAAGGCCCAAGTGACACTGGTGTGTTGCTATGGAGACAAGCATGTGGGACAGAGGTGTGGAGACAGCTCAGGCATTGACTGACAGGCTGGACAGCATGGCCAGAGCCAAGTCTGAGTGACAGACTAAAGCCCAGGACTGCTGACACTGAGGAAGTCTCCCAGCTTCGCTGACCTTGGTGAGCAGTGAATGCGGTGTGTTAGGTCTGATCATGCTGTGTGAAGTCTGGAAGCTGCTCACATGGTCCTCACTCCCCAACTCAGGCTCTGATGATGCCAACACTGGTTGAGGTTCAAACAGGGCCAGCCCAAATGAATGCAACCTGGGGGTGCTTGTCCTGCCTTCCTACAACATCAAAGTGATTGCCTGTTCCAGATTCGTCCACATCTCATGGGTCAACTTTAGAGACATCTCTGTGAACTGGAATGAAGAAGTGTCTCTCCGGGCTGTGTGTGAAGACTGTGGAGATGTCCCAGACCTCACGTATTCCTGGGACCTCTTCCTAGTCAATGCAACAGAGAAGAGTGCAGTGGAAGGTAAGATGGCTACTCTGTTTTGCTGATGAATAAGAAAAGCTCATGGTTGTTCTGTGCTTACTGAGCCATCATATCTGACCTGCTCATGGCTAGGATTTCTTCGCACGTCAACCCTCCAGACACTAGGTGATAGACCAAAAGTGGATTCTTCTTCTACAAGAAGACCAACCTGTTTAGAATTATATGTTTAGGATCACTGGAAGCTATTGCAAAGGAACTGTGGTGAATCTCACTGTCCAGACAGCCGTGGTCCTTGGAACTTTGGCATATGTATTGTGTCTGTGATCTACTTCCCTGGCACACAGCTCCTAAAACCTTGTGATCTTCTATGTGATCATGGTTTTATATGCTAATGAGCTGACAGATGGCTAGCAGCCGCCGACTATCTTCAAGATGCGGCGTGGCTATCCCAAACACTGGGATGTCTATGTAACAAAGCTTTCAGTAGAGCCCCAGGATAACAAGGATCACTGACAGAGGGTGAAGTTCTAGAAAGGGTTGGCAGCTCAGGCCTCTGCTCACACACCTCACCCTGTGCACCTCTTGACCTCTATTCTCTGTCATTTATATTTGACCAGTGAATTCGTGTCCCTGAATTATGTGAGCTCCTCTGAGAGGGGATGATTGGAACCTCTGATTAGAGCCAAAGAATCATAAAGCCACGTGGGCGTTTAGACGTGGGACACTGTTATCTGATGCAGTGCCTAGATGGTCAGCATGAGGACCGAATTAGAGGACACCAGCTGATGGTGGTACAGAATGGCTTGCTGCTAGTGGGGTGGAATTCCCATACTTTGGGGAACCAAAGAAGCCAGCTGTGTGGTGAGACTGGATCAGCTGAGTCTGAGCTAATCTTGTCTGCACACTCCCTTCTGACCTGCCTCTCTGTGACAGATGTCCAGTGGGACCTGGCTCTATCTTTCAGTCCATACTTCCAGATAAGGATGGAAAGCTCCTCTCAAAGATTCCACTTGCTTGGGTGAATGATAATGATCCAGTTTGTTATTCTACGTGGGAAGCTGAGGCTCACGAAGCATGGGAAAAGAGTTTACTCAAGTCCAAATGAAGATGACCACAGCTGGGAAACAGGAACTGCAATTGCTCAGCCTAGGAGTTCTTGAAATGGCACCAGAGGGGTCTCTGGTGTTTACAGCCTAGGGCAGGGCTTACATATCAAGCTGACTGCTAGAATTGCATCAGTCAGTAGGAAAAGTGCAGGATGTGGAAGGAAGGATGGAAGATTAGAAAGACGGAAAGAAGGAAGATCAGAAAGATGGGAGGGAGGGAGGGAGGGAGGGAGGGAGGGAGGGAGGGAGGGAGGGAGGGAGGGAGGGAGGGATGTGTTCACTGGGGTATGTGTTACACACAGGGGACTGTGTTGGGAAATCTACCAGGTCAAAAATGACTAGAGGGTCTTCAGTCTCAGGCTTCATGTTTGCCTAGGCTGAGGAGTATTACGAACTCATTATTATCATTATTTATTATTATTGTTGTTGTTATTATTATTATTATTGTGTTCATCCTTTCTCATACTACTCCACTGAGTAGTGGGCTGCTGAGAAAGTGAAGCTGAGTCCCACAAGTAATGACCCAGAAGAGCTGGGCTTCTGTGCTGGGCAACCAACTCTGCTCAGTCCCAGCTGCTCAGTTTGAAACCTTTTAAAGCAGATCTTGGAGTACATCTGCCCCCTGACAGGGACATTCAGTGGGACTGTGCCCATCACAGGTTCTGAATTCTGAATTAAAGACTAACTAGACTTCCTGAATCAAAGCCCAAAGCGTCAGTGAGACCTATGGTAGTGACCCTGACAGTGCTTAAACTTCAAGGCTAGGGCTGCCTGAGATGAACATCTGAGAGAACTCTGAATAGGGTTGCCATCATCCCCTCCATAGTACCTTATAGAACTCAGGGAAACAAATTCACTAATTCACTGTAAAGGAGACTACAGAGGACAGAGGTCTGCCCTGGTCAAAAGCAAAAACTGCTTTTAGCATGTCACTTCTATGTCTATGCATTTTTTTATTTGTCATTACTCCTTTATTTCTTTATCACAATTCCTAGAGATGCCTTTAGAGTTATTTACTGGATCCTTGTTGTCAGGGAGAAATGATTAGGAGAAATTCTTTCCAGAATATGGAGAGCAAGTTCCAGGGGAAGAGTTGTGAGGGCCTTTTCCCACTTACTCTTGCTTGGGTCATGTATTGTCCTCCACACCACCAGGCCAGAACCATGAGCCAGAAGAAGCACAGGCTTCCAACTCATGTCAGGTTTGCGTAAAGTAGCATGGTGTTACTTTTCCTGGGTAGGTGTGAAAAAGCATTTGTTCACCCCAGATAGGGCACAGAGATACAGTGAAGATGAATCTACTCCAGTCAGGAGCATTGTTGAGGAGTTAGGGACAGGAGTGTGGGGTGACATAAATACAGATATGCCACCCAAAGGCCCACTGCAGCATGGGTAATGAGTCATGAAAACTGCCTTTCTGGAACCTGCCCAATACACTCTGGCGTGGTTCCCCCAGACCACCTGCAGGTGGGGGCAAGGAGAAATGTGTGCAGTGCAAATCCTGAGGCCCTCTGCCTGCTTCTGCTAGGGACCATTGATGCCAAGTCCCCCACTGTCTCTGCATCATTTTGTTTCTTGTGTTTCCATGACTATGTAGGCTACTGCAGCAAGCTCTTCAGCCCCATGATGGCGATGGTTACTCCAAGCTCACAGAAAATATCTTTGCCTCCCAAGTAGACATGCTTATGTAATCTGTATACGTTTTTATCGTGTGTGTGTGTGTGTGTGTGTGTGTGTGTGTGTGTTAGATGAGCCACAGTACATTTATGGAGGAACCATCTTGCACTATCCCACGGCCTATACACACACACACACACACACACACACTTTGGACTTTTAGTTCAGAATTTTAACCCTGTCACATCCATGTTTAAGTCCCCTTCTGTAGTACTGTGGGGCTGCTAGGTGCCTTGGCACTTGGGACCAGTCTGAAGTCCTCTAAGTCTGATCTGCCATCAAATCTGAGAGCACCACTGACACCACACTCACCGGAGCCTTCACCCACGCCTCTGGGCTGGACAGCTCTTTCCAACCTGGGAAGCATTTCTGCTGAGTCCACAGCTGGTGGCCACCACGTTCCTGCTTCAGGAGCTGTGGCAGGCTCAGGGGAGCCTATGGAGGAGTATAGCTCACTGAGTTCCCTGGCTGAGGAAGCCCTGATGACGAACAGCTCTGAGGGAAGCTGGCCCTCCCCCAGCTCTTCCACTGACTTTGATGGTAAGTGCCACCATCTCTACACATTGATCCTTGTATCTAGCGCCAGCCTCACCAGGGAAGGAGGAAATCTAATGGGTCAGGTTTAATGTTACTCCCACCTTTGCCCTGAGTCTAAGAGTACTGTGTTTGAGGTCAATGCAGATCCCAGCTTCAACCTCAGAGTAATAAAATAGTATTTTGTTCTTGTTATCTTGAAACAGGCCTCAAATTCTCTGTGTAGCTAAGCCTGGTCTTGAATTCTTGATCTTCCTGTTTTCATTGTTTAAGTGCTGGCATTATTGGTATGTGCCACCATGTCCCAGCTTAGAGATAGTTCATTCTTAACCCTGAGATGAGTGACAGTGTTCCAGGGACAGATTACTCTTAATAATGTGTTCCACAGAGGAAGGGGTTACATGATAATTTATTAGTTATACAACAAAGAAAATGGTATCAAATACATTGGCAGTGACCACCAGTTGGTAGCTTACAGTCAAGTGGGGAAAAGGTATATAGGTTTTGGATCAACAACATTTTTAGCTGTGGATTATAGCAAATAGTTCTCTGCTAAGAATACATTTTAAAGGCTTTACTAATCATCAAAACGACATTCACTCAGACTTGAGAGTAGACAATGAATGGCAACTTAAGGGGACTAAAAATAGTTTGGTTCTGATCTCCAAAATTTAACTCTCCATAATCATGAAGTTCTGATCCTACAACCTTACAAATCTTCCTTGGGGATGTGGTGGGGAGGGGGCAGGTTTTAGTCTACAGCATGTAACACTTACTAATTGTGCCTTCATTTTCCTTTTTGTATAGATTTTGAAGCCTATTATAGCGACATCCAAGAAGCAGTGCTATCCCTAGGAAGACAACCAGGTAACTACTTTTAGCACTGTTCCCAGGAGAAGAGCCCTGCATCCAGGCTCACTGTATACCAGCCCTCCTGGATTCACCACGTTTGTTCCTTACATCAAAGCCACCTATTAATCCCCCAGGGAATTCTCAAGAGAGAGTGTGAGCCCCTCTGCACAGCAGAGCCTGGCACAGACCTCACTCCTCGACCCCTTACTGCTGGATATTTTGAGCTTGATGATCCCTTAGTGGGCTAACAGTAGACAATGCAAATCCAAGATGCCTTGCACGGTAACAGGCCTCCCTTTGTGTCCTTCCCAACTTGCCTCCTTGCTGATCGTTCCTCTTGCAGGGTCCCTCTCCTTCCTTACTTTGTAGCCTCCCTCAGCCCTCTGATAACCCCCATAGGCTATTTCCACCCCTATCTATTCTAAACAGGTGACTTCTGAACCAGTGGTGTGTTCCTGTGTTTGTCTTATATACACCTGACATCTTCACAGAAACTTCGTGGCTATTTTATTCTGCTGTCCTTAGAACCATCTTGATTCCCAGAACATTGGTGCAAACAGCGGGTGATCAACTTGTCATGTAAATAGATGATCAATATTGATCTATGTTTCTGAAGAGTTGACAGACAAGGAGAGAGAACACTGGCTCTATCTGAAGGACTCTGGCCAGCTTGAAAGTGGCCAACCTGGCTCCAGCAGGCCTTGCCCTTCTTTTCCATTCCCTCTGCCTTGCTAAAAACTGTTAGATTACATTCTTAAAGCTAGCCACCAAGGTCCATTCCCTTATTTGGCCACTTCCCCCTCCTGAGGCTGACTACTAAGGTCAGCTATCAAAGTATTGAAGTCCAGCAATCACAAGCCCCCTTTGGCTCGCCTAATTAACATGCCCAGTTAAATTAAACACCTCAGCCTAACACGGGGTTTCCCTGTACTTTTATAAAGCACCATTTTCCTATGGACCATATCTGTCTCCTCTCTATGCAGAGACAGTCCTTTGTCCCGAGGACAAGCACCCATTTCCCTCTCCCTTGCCCCCTTTCTCCCCTCTGCCTTGTTCCCTTCCCCTTCTCCCTCATCCTCTATCTCCTGTCTTTGTCTCTTATTCTCTACCCTCTGTCCCTCCGGCACAAATCTCTTTTTTTTCTGATCCTGACCCAAAATGATATCTTATGCTATCTGTCTAGAGAACAAATGAATGATTGGAGAGCTATTTCTACCAAATGAATAGGCAGGTGATTAATTTGTTGAGTGAACGTGCAGTCGGTCTGTTTGATCTATCTTTTAAACGGGTAAGTTAATGTGTAAGTTTTCTGCAGTGTTTTCTTCTCTCCAGCTGCCTCTTGAGTTATGATTTCATCAGCTCCTCATGTTTTACCCTCTGTATCATATTTCTTTGTGTGAGCTAGTATTCGCAGGTGGTCATAGGAAGGAGCAGAAGAGAGTCCTGGGGAAAAAAGTGTGTTATTGTCTACAGGTCCTAGGAACATAGGTGTGGCCTACCACTTGGGGTCTTGTGAAGAAGCCTTAGGAGAGCATGAGCCCCAGCATTCTTAGGGTTCATGAAAGAGCAATGAGACTGGCAACAGGTGCTTTAGGACCCAGCAGTCTGCATAGTTCCAGTGGGCTGTAGGCAGTGTGGTGATGCCTGGTAAGGGATTGGTAACTGGTCACCTGTCACCTAGCCCTGAGACGAGGAAGAAGACCGTTTCCCAGAGTGTACAGCAGTACAGAGAGGACCTGGCTGTGGATCAGGTAGACCTGTTCCCATCTAGGCCCCCCTATCACTAGTGATTGGGTAGGTCAAGAGGGGTAACCTCTTTCTAGCCAGAAAGGCGGCTTTTTTTCCCTCCATTTCATTTATTTGTAGGATACTGAGACACATTGCGTTGATTGGCTATCTTGTTACTATTTTTTTTACACTCAGGGTTTCAGAGTTTGGTACAGTCACTTGATCCCAGGCTCCTGGGCAGAAAGTCATGTCAGAGTGAATATGTCTAAAAGGAATTTTCACTTCATGGTGGACAGGAAGCAGAGGGCCAAACAGGGAGAGACTGGAGACAACATATCACCAAGCACCAACCCACAGTGAGCTTTTCCCAGCTGGGTTCTGTCTTCTAAAGTTTCCAGACCCTTCCAAAATAGCACCACTTGCTGAGGACCATGCATTTAACATGGACCCATGGTATAACTTCATATGCAAGCCATAAAAATCATACTGAGCACAACAAAATTTTGTAGTACATACACAGGTCTGATTCAGGACTCGTGCTTAGTCACACAGTAGGCTTAGTCACACAGTAGGTGCTGAATCCGTGTGGGGAGCGGGTGTGGCGGCAGTCCCAAAGGCGCCAGAGACTGCAGCTAAGTCATATGACTTGCACCTGACTTCCTCATATAAGACACAAACATCTTGAGTGCTGGGCAGGTGTACCAGGATACAGGTGAATCCAATTTGGTGGAGATTTGCCCCTGCTGCCCTGATTAGCTGAAGCCTCACGACTGGCGAGGGGGCGTGGCCTGCGGTGCGTGGATGAGAGAGAGTATAAAAGGAGTGAGAGGCCCAGGGTTGGGGGAGATATAAACAAGAAGAATCAGGACTGAATAAACTGCTGTTAGAAGGACTGGTGGTCGCGTCGTTCTTGCTGGTTGAGAGTGGGCGCGACAATTGGTGGCCCGTACGGGGAACCGACTCCCCCACCGAGTTCAGAACTTTCAAATCACTCTTACACGCGTTCTCACGACCGGCCAGGAAGAACGCAGCAAACCGGAATCTTCTGCGGCAAAGCTTTATTGCTTACATCTTCAGGAGCCAGAGAGCAAGAGCAAGAGCAAGAAAGCAAGAAAAAGAACAAGAACAAGAAAAGCAAGAGAGCAAGAATGAGAAAACAAGAGTGCAAAAGAGAAAAAGAACAAGAAAAAGAACAAGAACAAGAGAGCAAGAGAGAGAATATGGCAAAACCCCGTCCCTTTTAAGGAGAATTATCCTCCGCCTAGGACGTATTACTCCCTGATTGGCTGCAGCCCATCGGCCCAGTTGTCATCACGAGAAAGGCAGAACACATGGTGGGAAAACTGCCCCTGCACGTGTGCAGATTATGTTTACTACTTAGAACACAGCTGTCAGCGCCATCTTATAATGGCAAATGTGAGGGCGGCTCCCAACAAATCCGTAATAGCAAAGGGACAAAGCAGGCATCATGGTATCCTGTTGAGAGTATGACTCTTTCAGACAGGAGCCATCCTAACTCCTCAAGGTCTGTTGCTACCGTATCTTGTGCCTGTGGCCTTCTCTGAAATCTTAGGTCAGCTATATCACCATCCCAAGCCATTTCTCCCCAGATAGTGCAGTGGCTTTCTGCCTCTGCCACTGTGCTGTGTCTGTTGCCTGGAGTCACACTCTACATAGCATCCTGAGGCCTTTCTCAAACACATACCAGATGGTTAGTTTTCTCTGGCTGCCAGTGCCTTCCTGCCACTTATAAGACAGAAGTTTTTGTCTGTGGCCACAAGCGTGTCTTGACTTTACTGCCCATATTCTGGTTCCCATTCCTTTCTTCAGCCACTCACAGAGAATGGGCCATTCCTACTGCACTTGGTTTCTACTCAAACAGAAACGTCTTCTAGATCTTCACTGAACTCATCCTTTGCTCTGAATCCCTGCTCACTGCCCCAGCAGAAGCCTCCTTCCTTCTCCACATTTGCTTTCTCTGCAATCTGATGTCTTTTTCCTCCATCATTTATCATTAGCTGACCTTGCATTATAAAGTTCTAGACCACAAGGTGGAAGGAAAAAAATGGAAGAAGGGACAAAGGGGGGGGGAAGGAAAGGGAGGGTAAAGAAAGACATTATAGAGTGGCTGATAATAAGACAATAAAGCGTATTGATTGAAAATTCATACTTACAAAAGGTATCGTTTTAGAAGTACAATATTCAGCAGCCATAGAAATTGATATTAACATCAACTTCGAAGCATTCATGTTTCATAAGACTGCGACCTTTCCTTTTCTCTCCCATGGTATGATTTATTTTCTTAGGGACCAGTACAAACTTCCAGGAAGCAGGACCAAGCCTGAGTGCTGAGGAGAGTGCCAGTTATGGGGACAACCTGCTGGGCCCTTTCCTCCACACAGGTAGAGCAAAGCCAACTCTCATGATCGACTGGCCCAAGGCCCTGGTCAGCCAAGCTGCCTTCCATGGCTACACCACATCAGGTATGAACATGCTCTTTGCACCCTGGAATTTATAGCCATTTCAGAAGAATTTGGGAATCGGCCCTCAAGTTTTCCCAAGTCTTCGGACTTAATGGATGAGTAGAACCATCCAGCCTTTCCTAGTCACGTTTGTCCCTCTGGGGACAACAGCCTATGGCTCTGTCTCTAAGGATGTTCAGATGTTCCTTAAGAGTCTCCAGGTGCAGATCAGCAGGGAGCTTCCAATCTGGCTGGCACTCCAACACGTGGCACCTGTCTCTCTCTCTGACCTGGCATAGAATAGATGAGCCATTTACACAAATGAATCAAGCAGAGCTGGCCTGTGCGGAAGATGAATGAATGTCTAACTTTTCTCCCTGAGCATGGGCACGTGGGTTGGTCTGCTCTGATGGGTGACTTCTTTCTGAGTACATGTGAATAGGTCACCCTCCATA
Organism: Mus musculus; assembly: GCF_000001635.26. NCBI lineage: Eukaryota > Metazoa > Chordata > Mammalia > Rodentia > Muridae > Mus > Mus musculus. The sequence continues at coordinate 8,936,410 of NC_000077.6, read as the reverse complement.
GGCCTTTTAGGGAAGCTATGGATTTCATACTATTTTTAAGAAATTTTCTCCTTGTTCTTTCTAATCATCTGTCTTGGGTCTTGGGTCTCTCCAAATTTTAAGGAAGACTAAACAGGATGAGTCAGCTTACTCTTGCAAGGCAACAGTTAAGAAATTTTCATAACAAATATTTCTAAAAATACTCAACTTGTTGGTCATACTTTAACAGATAAGTCAAATTTATAAAAATAAAAACTCAAACACTGGACTTACTGTAAAGGCACAAAATGAGATCTTACCAGGGTTCTGTAGTTACTAGGGAAACCTACACATTTCTGAGCTGAGGGTGACAGATCCACCATGATACTGCTTCTGTCCCGTGGGGGTGGGCTGGGTATGGGAATTTAGGCTCCTCAGAAGGACAGTAACCAACAGACTAGTGTCATTCCCAAGTATGAGCAGGACATGTAACTGGTTCTAGGAACCTGCCCTGGCCTTCACAGGTCAAAGACTGATGATCTCTGGTCTTATAACTCTCATACTGTTCTGGGGGCCAGAAGCTAATAACTTCTGGGAACTTAACTTTCTCTTGCTATTCTGTGGCTAAAAGCCACTGGTTTCTGGCACTTAACTCCTGCTGTTAACAGCAGGGGATGAGGTAAAGAAGTTTTAGTTGTTAGGGCTCTTTGCTCTGTGGCTCAGGGTCCCCTCACTTGCCAGCCAAGAAGCTTGTAGTTCGTTAACTCTTCATGAACCAGAGAGAAAAGAAAAGAAGATAAAGAATGAAAAAAGGGAAAGAGAAACAATTCAAGGGAAAGAGAAACAATTCTTGCACACAGAAAAACTACTCACTCTGGATGAAGCAGAAAAAGAAGCTCCAACAACCTTTATTTTCTGTTCTCAGTATATCTACTGTCTCTAAAACCTTACCTCATATAACTATCAGGCAAAACTGTTACAGAGGATAATTGATTATATCATTTTTCTAAATACTTTTACATTCCAGTAAGTTTACAGTAAGTTTAAGACAACAATTCATGTCATAAATCGATTAGACTTAAGCAATAACAGAATTGTTTACATATCTTTCCATTAAGACTAGTATCTCACTAAACATCCATGATCTATTGCCCCATAAGATTATTATAAGTTTAAAGCAATAATTCTTTTTTTCTTTTTTTCTTTTTCTTTTTTTATTTTCTTCAATTACATTTCCAATGCTATCCCAAAAGTCCCCCCTCCCCCCCCCCCCCACTCCCCTACCCACCCATTCCCATTTTTTGGCCCTGGCGTTTCCCTGTACTGGGGCAAATACATTTGCCTGACCAATGGGCCTCTCTTTCCAGTGATGGCCGACTAGGTCATCTTTTGATACATATGCAGCTAGAGTCAAAAGCTCTGGGGTACTGGTTAGTTCATAATGTTGTTCCTCTGATAGGGTTGCATTTACACAATAGAGTACTACTCAGCTATTAAAAAGAATGAATTTACGAAATTCCTAGGCAAATGGTTGGATCTGGAGGGCATCATCCTAAGTGAGGTAACCCAATCACAAAAGAACTCAAATGAAATGTACTCACTGATAAGTGGATATTAACCCAGAAACTTAGTATAGCGAGATATAAGGTACAATATGTAAAACATATGAAACTGAAGAAGAACGAAGACCAAAGTGTGGACTCTTTGCTCATTCTTAGAATTGGAAACAATCACCCATGGAAGGAGTTACAGAGACAAAGTTTGGAGCTGAGACAAAAGGATGGTCCATCTAGAGACTGCCATATCCAGGGATCCATCCCATAATTAGCCTCCAAGCGATGACACCATTGCATACACTAGCAAGCTTTTGTTGCAAGGACGGTGATATAGCTGTCCCTTGTGAGACTATGCCGGGGCCTAGCAAACACAGAAGTGGATGCTCACAGTCAACTATTGGATGGATCACAGGGCCCCCAATGGAGGAGCTAGAGAAAGTATCCAAGGAGCTAAAGCAATAATTCTTATGTCACAAGTTAGCACAGTTTGACAAGAGACAAATCATCTGCCTTGTAGCTTATTAGTTTCGAAGTTTTGTATAGATAAACTAGTCAATATTTCATTTTTGTCCTTGTACCCACAATAACTTGTCCATTCTCAGTTTTTGACCTTTAGTTACCAGGAAGTGGTCTTATACCTAACCTAGAAGGAGTGTTTTCCTTGATCGTAAATTTGTTCCAATCCTGCTTTCTTTTTCTAGTGCAGTTGTCCCTTCATGCATTGATGTACAGAACTCTTATTTGAAGCTTTTATACTATAGAGGACTTGAAATTACTCGTATAAATTTAGGAATTCTATAAAATCATTATTAGGAATTATGAAATCATCAATGTGTCTACCATTACTACCTGAGAGTACATCTTCATGTTGATCTGCAGAAAATCTTCCCACACCTGTGGGCTAATGCCCAGGAATCATCAGGCTCTATAATAATGGCAGGAAAAGGCATACCAGCAGCAAGAAGAAGCAATCCTGGGGTGAAGTCTCTTGGGATTTTGACTCATAGAGCTCACACATCACAGGCCATCTCCAGAAAATTCACTTGTATGTCTTTAGCCTTTTCTAGATGGCTTCTGACAAACCAGGGTATTATTTAATCCTCCACCCCTGGAGCAAAGTGGTGCTCACTTCTGGGAGCCTGCAGACTGCCATTTCATGTGGACTTTCCCCTTCTGTAGGTATCATGGGACCAGCTGTGACAATAAAACCATTCTCACTGAGCAGTGGCAAGACATATGTCTTACAAGCTTCTGTAGGTATGTCAAGGTAAAAGTTGGATCTGGTGTGGGGAGCCATGAAGACTTGTGTCATTATTTTACTTTTCCTTAGAAGAAATAGTGACTCTGTCCTGTAACCTCTTGTTCTGGGCCCCGCCTCTCTCTCCTCTCCTGTTGCCACTACCCCATTATTTGTTACTACGATTAGTTGCTGTGATGTTCTCATTTCTAGTGAAATCAGATGCATTAGAACCAGGTAAATTACTGTCCTTGTATATTTGATTTTTGGCTAGATACCTGAGTAAGTCAGCTTCCTTGCATATATTTAATCACAATGAGGTATCGTTGACATTCTTCTGAGTGATCAGTGTGGACTAAAACTTACCCACAGTGTTACCTTGCCCAGAGAGCCCTCCAACTCTTTCTGCATTTTTATGACTAAATCTGAGTGCACTTTTTTTTTGGGGGGGGGTAACTTGTAAACATTCCCTGATTTCTGGAGACTTACAGTCCTACTTAACAGGTGTGGAAGATTCAATCAATATCCTGGATTGACTATCCACATCTTTGCTCTGCTTAGAGCCCACCATGAGCCAGGTATAGTGGCCCAGCTGTAGTACCAGGAGTTGGGAAGCAGAGAGGTGAAGGTTGCAAGTTCAAGGCCAGACCCTACCTCAAAGCAAAAACAGATAAGCCAAACTAACTGTGCACTTCCAGTTCTGCCTCTTCTGTTTGTATCTACATCATCCAAGGAAGAAGCACAAGGCAGGTTGTTCTCTGCTAATTCATGGAGAGGCTCTTTTGGATTCTCACTGCTGCTGGGAGCCTCTGCTGGCCCTGTCTAGATTCTAAGGCCTGGGTCCCTGCTTCTACCATGCAGACAGTGCTGGCTTCTGTTATAATGGATGCCTTTTGCTTTTCAGTTGCTCATGTGATGTTACTCTCTCTACCCCCTCCCCCCACACACATATCTACCCTCCCCCACACACATATCTACCCTCCCCACACACACATATCTACCCTCCCCCCAACACATATCTACCCTCCCCACACACACATATCTACCCTCCCCCCAACACATATCTACCCTCCCCACACACACATATCTACCCTCCCCACACACACATATCCCTTCTTGATTGAAGAGATCCCTGGGATTCTTCCCATAGTCCCAGGGTCCTGTTCAGTGTCCTCTGCTATTTGAGAGACTTGACCTCACGCTCTAGGTGTCTTGCTCAGCTGTCTATCACTCAGCCCCACAGCGACTCTCTAACGGCTTTGCTTTCCTGTAATCGTCCCATCACACATGGCACCCTGTGGCTATCTTTTTCTGTGTTATTTTGGGGGAAAACCCTTGTCCCTCTGTCTCCTTCTTAACTTGGTATGCAATTCATACACACAGTTGTTAGCCAAACCCCATCTTCTTCTCCAGGGATATGACTGGACATCAAGGCAGAACTAGTCACTCCATCCTCTTGGATTTGGCTTGGGTTAAAGGGCCTATTTTCTGTAGTCGACATAATCACATAACTGTTAAGAAAGGAACACAGGCAATGTTCAACCTACTGGAGGCTACATAAACAGTCCCCATAGGACCAGATGAGGAGTCATGCAATGTGATAGAGAAAGCTCCAGCCCAGAATTTATCCTCAGAATATGCTACTTTAAAAAAAATACAAATAATAATAATTAGTGTAGACTGATATTAATAAAGCAGAAAGTAGACAACATGGTTTTTAATTACTGGGGAGTAATAACTATGCCTGTTGTACATCTGCTCAGAATTTTTAGGGTGATCTTTATAGCACATTCTAGATACATTCTGAGGACATGGGAAATTGTGTATGTGTGTGTATGTGTGTGTGTGTGTGTGTGTGTGTGTGTGTGTGCGTGTGTGGTGTGTATATGTGTGTGTGTGTGTATGTATGTATATTCTCCACTATTACTCTTTATCCTGGCTGAAATACCCACCCTGTCTTTCTCTTAGCTTCAAAGCATGTCTTACTGGGCAAGGCTCAGCTCTACTTAACGGTCAACCAAGCTCCGCAGGACATGTCTTGTCAGGTGCGACCCCACCATGGTATGGAGGCATATACCATCTTCAGTGTCTTCTGCATGTCAGGGAAACCGGTATGTGAGATTCTTGAGACCCCTTGTCTGTCCTGAGGAATGCAAGTAGCCACAACTCTTGGGAGTCATGGGAGCTCCTTACTTGGCGGGCTGCAGGGATGGGCCTGTCCTGTAATATGGGAAAGTTGCTCCTGCATGAATGGGAGCCTTCCCCTACTCGTGAGAGCAGCCTCCTCATCAGAAAGAGGATCCTTGCAGGGGGTTGCCAGGAAGTCAGGAGGATCTGTTGCCCATAAGCATACAAGTAGGGGGTGGGAAGCTCAGCCTGAGTCCTAACCCCATCTCCAGGATGTGTCTCTCACCTACACTTGACCCTTTGTCCTAATTTGGGCAATGAAGAAATCATTGTGACTTTTTGTACAGGGTCTTGTGAGGCTTTAAGGAGAATTGGGTGTGAAGGGATTAAGGCCACCTTTGAGATCAGGTGGCAGCACAGTAGGAGGCTGTGAATTTTCAGTCACTGTCCTCTGGCTATGGACAGAAGCTACCTGCCCCTGACCTGTTCTGCTCAGGTTCCTTCTCAGAAACCTGCCCTCATGCACAGAGAAGTAAGGCCTGGGCCTTCTGTGAAGGCTCAGTTCCTGGGACCTCAGCTTCTAGCACAGGGCATCTCCATGCCCCCTCCTGGTCCTCATGCCTGTATCATGCCTATCTGTGGAGAGCTGAGACACAGGACTGCTGTCACTGTGAGGGTACTATAAAAGTCTGATTTGCAACTGTTAGGGAAGTGGCTCTCAACCTTTCCAATGCTGAGACCCTTTAATATAGTGCCTCATGTTGTGGTGACCCCATCCATGAATCATAATTAAATATCTGTGTTTTCCAATGGTGTAAGGCAACCCCTGTGAAAGTGTCATTAAACCTCAAAGGGGTCACAACCCACAGGTTGAGAACTCTTGTATTAGGGTGTCTAAATGCCACAGATGGGGCCTTTGTCCTAATTCTCAATCTTTGGGAATCAGGGGTTCCAGCAGATGGGGATAGAGTCGGCGGGAATTGGGGTAACAAACAGACTTGACACAAGGGAGTGTGGATCTGAATGTAACTTGTCAAATCGAGCATCAAGCTTTTTATATAGAAGAAAATAGGGAAGTTAGGTGACACACCTGAAAGGTACAATGAGGTTATGGGATCCTTACATAAAACAGAGGAATGCAAACAGGAAGGACTGGCTTGCAACAACTGGGATAAAATTCAATGTTAACAACTGGGAACAAAAACAGCCCCACCTAAGGTCAGCTTAATCTTAGAAGCCAGGGCCAAGGGCTTCTTGCGTGCCCTTGCCATAGTTTCTATTCTATTGTATAGTCCAAGTTCCCCCTAGGCCATTGTAAATACTTGTTTGTGTATGGGTGTAACTCAGCTATCTATAGTTCTAAGTATCTACTTTGGTTCCTTCTTAGATCACAAACTTCCTTCTTTCTAGATACTGGTAAATTCCTGTGTAGGGCAGTGACTTAGCTATCCATGCCTAGGGTCGGATCAAGGACTGCCTAGAATCTAATTTAGCTATATGTCAAAATATCAATCCTTAGAAGCACTTATAATAAAGCAATATTAAGGGAAAGCACACAGATCCGTTTACCAACTAAAGCAAGGACATTGGAACATTCGTTATACAGGAAGCCAAGGTTCCAGGAGACTAAGTTTCTGTGAACTTTTCGCCTCAGGACAGCGCCCAGGTTTTGGGGGGCCTGTCGCGCTTGTCACTACTGGAATGGGATGTAGCATCTAAAGACAAAATGAGCTAGCTGACCCAAGTGTGGAATCCTGCTTCATGTAAGAAGCCCTTTGGCTTAAGAGCAGAAGAGTCCCACTGTGCCAGAAAACCTCTCTCTCTTGTGTGCCTATGCAGTGAGAATGATGCAGGCATCTTGGTCTGGGCTGTAACACATGAGCAGCAGTGGCCATGAGGGCAGCAGCAGATGGGACTGATTGGGCAATGCCACCCATGTTGTATTCAATTTTCTTTCTTTCTCTCTCTCTTTCCTTCTTTCTTTCCTTCCTTCCTTCCTTCCTTCCTTCCTTCCTTCCTTCCTTCCTTTCTTTTTTTCTCCCATGATTGGATCATAGGACTTTCATTATGAATTTCGTTACCGGATAGGAAACACTTCCTCACATACCCTGTACCGTGGTCAAGACACCCAGCATTATTTTTTATTGCCAGCTGGTGATTCTTCGGACAATTACAAAGGTAAGTCACAGAGCCCAGCATGTTACTAGATCTGCCTACATATCTCTCCAACCTTTTCTCCAGTTTCTAAAAACTATTGAAAGACCCCCGAGGTGGGTAGTCAATCAATCTGAGGAGACCCTCTCAAGGACCAGCGAGACCACGATTCGGATGCAAACAGCAAGAGGCTTTATTGAGAACACGGGTACCCGGGCGACGCAGTCTATCGGAGGACTGGCGCGCCGAGTGTGGAGTTTTTACCCTTTTTATAGGGCTGGGGCTGGGGAGCAAAAAGCGCGGTTACAGAAGCGAGAAGCGAGCTGGTTGGTTAGTTCGAATAAGGCTTGGGGTATTTCTCGGTCATTTGGGGAAACTGAGGTGGGACTTTTTAGTTCTAAACAATGTCTATTTTCAAGAAATGGGTATGGGAGGGGTACGAGGAAAGGGTCTAATGAAGGTTCAACAATGGGCACACACCTGGTCAGAACATTGGCGGACACACAGGTTCAAGGAGTGGCCAGAGCACTGTGCACCTCTATTTTTCTAAATCAGTGAAGCTAGTTCTGCTAACACTGACGTCTGAGAGCCATCTGTTCTTGGCCCTGAGCCGGGGCCCAGGTGCTTGACCACCGATATTTGGCCCCTGTCCCAGTATTATTCAGCCTTAATCTTTAACTGTTAATCTTTAACTGAACTTTCTTGTAACTTTTGAGAACTCAGCTCTGGTACTTTTTCATGCCTTGCAAAATGGCGTTACTGCAGCTAGCTTGCTAAGCCTGATGGTGGGGTCTTTCATTCCCCCCTCTTTCTGGAAACTGAATAAAATCTTTTATTCACGTGATTCCACTTCTTCTGGATCTATTGATTTGAGTTGGTGATACTGTTGGGTCAAAACCAGGGCCTGCACTACCGAAATTCTGTCTTTTACAAACTGGACCAAGCGGTTGAGAATACAGGGTCCGAAGAGTAGGATTAATAAAAGTATTATCAAGGGGCCCATAATGGTGGATATTAAGGTCGTGAACCATGGGGACCTGTTAAACAGTCCCTCAAACCACCCTTGTCCTGATTTGAACAATTTTTGTCTCTGGTTCAACCTTTCTCTTAGCTTTGCCATGCTATCTCTTACTACGCCAGTGTGGTCCGCGTAGAAACAGCATTCTTCTTTTAGGGCAGCACATAATCCTCCTTCTTTTAGGAACAGTAGATCTAATCCCCTCCGGTTCTGTAGGACCACCTCAGACAACGAGGTCAGAGACTTTTCTAGGGCACTGACTGACTTTTCTAAAGCCCCAAGGTCTGTATGTATGGCTGCCTGGAGCTGCTCGAATTGTTTGGTGGCCACTAGGGCTGTAGTCCCGGTTCCTACTCCTGCAGCTATGCCGCCCATAGTAAGTCCTCCCAACAGCAGGGCCAGAGTTAATGACACCGGCTCTCTTTTATATTTGGTTTTTCTCTCAAACTGGCCATAAACATAACCAGGGGAGTGGTAGGTCACCTTTGGCCAGAGCTCAACCAGGACACAGTAATCGGTGGTGAGGTCGAGTACAGTGGTAGATAGGCAGGGAGTGAGCCCGGTGTTGCAAGCCCAAATGGTCCCGGCGGGAGCAGCCAGATAGTAGGACCCGTCGCTCGTCTTCTGGGTGGTATTACACAGGGCCTGATGGGTTTTGGGAACTGCTCCTACGCAGAGTCCCTGTCCGGTCACTTCGGACAGGGTCAGCTTGTGTTGGGAGGCCACGGAGCAGTTAGCTGGGGCAGAGGTATGGTTGGAATAAGTACCTAGGACGGCAACCCCTTCGTAGTAGGGGGGTCCCGCTACCAGACACAACCAGCACTCTTGGGTTTTGTCAGGACTGGTGAGGTTGAGAGCTTGGTAGGCTCCATCTACCAGGTTTAGCAGCCTGTCTCCCGTCCCAGGTTGTTGAGAAGGTGGGGCAGTCTCAGGGACTATAGAGGCTGCGCCTGGAGGAGGAGGCTGAGGAGGCCTGGGGAGCATGATCTGCACGGGTCGGGAGGGGGGTAACTGGTCAGTGATCACGGGATTAGGCCCAATGGGGACGCGGGGCCCTATATTGAGGACCTGGCGGGTCAAAGAGAACCGGGTCACCGGGTCGGTCCCTGTGGATCGGTACAGTCTTAGTCCCCATACTTTGGGGCCATCCCAGCTGGCCTTTTTGCCCGCGTCAGTGAATTCCAGGACTAGGGGATTGCATCGACCCCCCGGTGTGGCGCCCTTGATGTCACTGGAGACCGCTGAGGAATCATAACAGGGGCCCTGATTCCGAGGGGTGTTTCCTCGCTTAAGGGAAATTAGGTCCCATGATGATGATGGCTTCCAGTATGCCTGTCCAGTGGTCTCACAGCCCCATTTGCCACAGTAGCCCTCTCTCGGCCCTCCACACCCTGTTGGTACAGTATGCCCGGGGCAAACATAGAAGTCAAATGTTCTTGCCCTTTTTCTTCCCCCGGGAGTGCGACACCCGAGTCCAGTCTCATCCCAGTCGTCCCCTATTAAATCGCACAAGTCAAAGTACAGTTTAGGAAAGGCATCGGTCATTGTCCCCAGGAGGGAGGTAGCATTAGCTGTTTGTCCTGTCATTAAGTTGGTAACTCTCCAAGTAACATTGAAGACCTGATGAGGGCTGTCATGTTGTACTGATACTCCTGCCCTTATTAAGATCCCCAGGATTATTAGGGGGCCCCACGGGTTAATCTTATCTTTAAGGGATTTTGAGAACGCTGGACCTTCCATGTCGGTCCTGATGCTGTTCCGGCCGGAGGGGTTGTCGCCGCTTTTACGTGAGCGGCGTGGATCCACGCAGCGATGCCGTCTACTTTGAGAGCGGTGGGGGTGGTCAGCAGGACGGTGTAGGGTCCTTTCCAGCGAGGTTCCAAGTTCTTAGTCTGGTGCCGGCGTACCCACACGGTGTCGCCGACACGGAAGGGGTGTGGTATCACTGGCTGGTCCAGCTGGTCCTGATAGGCAGCGGCCAGTGGCTTCCAGGCCTCTCGTTGTACTGCTTGGAGGGCCTGTAAGTGAGCTTGGAGAGAGGGGCTATTAGTAAACTTTGACATTTCAGGATCATGGAAATTAACAAGGGGCGGGGGCGCCCCATACAGGATTTCATACGGAGTGAGTCCATGGGGGCCCGGAGTGTTGCGGGCTCGGTAGAGGGCTAAGGGAAGTAGGAGTACCCAGTCTCTAGTGCCAGTTGCAAGCGTTAATTTGGTCAAAGTCTCCTTGATTGTCCTATTCATTCTTTCTACCTGACCTGAACTCTGGGGTCTGTAAGCACAATGTAGTTTCCAATCAATCCCCAGTAGCTTGGCCACCGACTGACTTACCTGGGAGACGAAGGCAGGCCCATTATCAGTCCCCAACACTTGGGGCATTCCAAACCTTGGAAATATTTCTTCCAGAAGTTTCTTGGTCACTATTTTGGCAGTCTCATGTTTGGTTGGGAAGGCTTCAACCCAGCCAGAGAACGTGTCCACGAATACCAGGAGATACTTGTACCCATACAGTCCGGGCTTCACTTCAGTAAAGTCAATTTCCCAATGGGTGCCTGGTCGATGTCCTCTTACTCGTGTTCCGGCCCTGATCTTAGTCTTACTGGCATTTACTTGGACACAGGCTTGGCATGATTCCGCCACCTCGTGGAGGATCTTATCTTTATTTAGCATGTAATAGGGGCTTTCTTTCCTGTCTAGAAGTGCCCTCATCTTCTGATAGCTAAGGTGGGTGAGCTGGTGAAGGAAGTCTAATAATTCAAAGGTGAACTGGTCAGGCATCACAGGTTTACCTTGCAGGACCCAATATTTTTTCTCTCTATCATATGTGGCTCCCAACTCTTGTAGGTTCTTTATATCTGTCTCAGTATAATGGAAGAAGTCTGGAGTGTACGGGGTTGAGGTCTCTATGAGAAGTGAGGAGGCCTTTGTGTCAGTCCCCATGGCTGCTTCCCGGGCTGCCTGGTCCGCCATTCGGTTGCCTTTAGCTTCAGCACTATTGCCTTTCTGATGTCCTGGGCAGTGAATTATACTGAGTCTTTTGGGCAGAAAGAGAGCTTTCAGTAAGGCCAAGATTTCGCCCTTGTTCTTGATCTCCTTGCCTTCTGAGGTGAGCAACCCACGTCTCCTATATATTTCTCCATGGACATGGGCGGTAGCAAAGGCATAGCGGCTATCAGTATAAACATTTAGCTTCTTACCTTCTGCCATCTTTAGGGCCTGGGTGAGTGCTATTAGTTCAGCTCGCTGGGCGGATGTCCCGGCTGGCAACGCCTTGGCCCAGATTACCTCGGTCTCGGTGGTCACCGCTGCTCCAGCCCTACGTTGTCCCTCTTGCAGGAAGCTGCTTCCATCTGTATACCAGGTGTGGTCGGCGTCTGGGAGGGGCTGGTCCGTGAGGTCTGGTCTGGTTCCGTGTGTCTCGGCCAAGATCTCGAGGCAGTCATGGTGAGGCTCTTTCCCCGGTAGGGGGAGCAACGTAGCCGGGTTTAGGGCTACCACCGGTCCGAACTGGACCCGGTCCGTATCTAGGAGCATCGCCTGATAGTGGGTCATGCGGGCGTTGGATAGCCAGCGGTCAGGGGGTTGCTTGACTAGTGCCTCTACTGCATGGGGGGCCAGGATGACTAGCGGCTGTCCCATGGTTAGCTTGCCTGCATCTTTTGTCAGAACGGCAATGGCTGCTACCATCCGTAGGCAAGGGGGCCACCCAGCTGCCACTGGGTCTAGCTTTTTGGACAGGTAGGCCACCGGCCGACGCCAAGGTCCCAGTTTTTGCGTTAGGACGCCTTTGGCGTAGCCCTGCTTCTCGTCAACAAAGAGTTCAAAGGGCTTAGTCAAATCTGGCAATCCCAGGGCTGGGGCAGTTAGAAGAGCCTGTTTGATTTCTTGATAGGCCTTTTGCTGGTCTGGGCCCCAATTAAACAGAGTCCCCGTTTTGGTGAGAGGGTACAAGGGGGCTGCCATTTCTGCAAACCCAGGGATCCAGAGGCGACAGAAGCCTGCCGTCCCTAGGAACTCCCTTAGTTGTCGAGGGGTCTTCGGAGTAGGCTGCCCCATCACAGTCTCTTTTCTGGCCTCAGTCAGCCATCTCTGACCCTCTTTTAGAAGATACCCCAGATACTTGACCTGTTTCTGGCAAATTTGGGCTTTCTTGGCCGAGGCCCGATACCCGAGGTTCCCTAGGGTTTGTAACAGGGCCCGAGTACCTTGTTGGCAGTCGAGCTCAGAAGTGGCGGCCAGCAGTAAGTCATCCACGTACTGTAGCAGGATCAAGTCTGGGTGCTGGATCCGGAAGTCTGCTAGGTCTCTGTGCAGTGCCTCATCAAACAGGGTGGGACTGTTTTTGAAACCCTGTGGGAGTCTGGTCCAGGTCAATTGTCCTGAGATTCCCATCTCTGGATCTCTCCACTCAAAGGCGAAGAGAGGCTGACTGGTGGGGTGGAGTCTCAGGCAGAAAAAGGCATCCTTTAAATCAAGCACAGTGTACCACTGGTGGGACGGTGGGAGCCCGCTCAAGAGGTTGTAAGGGTTGGGCACGGTGGGGTGGATGTCTTCCACCCGCTTGTTGACTTCTCTCAGATCCTGGACAGGCCTATAATCATTAGTCCCTGGTTTCTTAACGGGTAGCAGGGGCGTGTTCCAGGGGGACTGGCAGGGTACCAGTATTCCCTGGTCCAACAGTCTCTGTATGTGGGGCTTGATCCCCAGTCTGGCTTCTTGTGACATGGGGTATTGTTTTATGGACACGGGGGTAGAGGTTGCCTTCAGAGGTATGATCAGAGGAGCTTGGCGAACTGCCAGTCCCATGCCTCCGGTTTCCGCCCAGACCTGGGGAAAATCAGAAAGCCAGGTGGACCCTAGAGAAACATCCGGCTCTTTTGAGGTCTCATGTAGCCGATACTCATCTTCTATGTTTAGGGTCAGCACTTGCAGGGGCAGTCCCATTGGTCCCATAACCTGAGCTCCTGATCCCTCGAAGTGGATTTGGGCTTTTAGTTTAGTCAGCAAGTCTCTTCCTAGCAGAGGATAGGGGCAGTCTGGTACATGGAGGAAAGAGTGGGTGACCTTACCGGTAGCTAGATGTACTTTGCGATCCGTGGTCCAGCGATACCGCTTTCCTCCAGTAGCCCCTTGGACCCAGGCAGCCTTGTCACTTAGGGGTCCAGGATTTTGGGTCAGCACGGAGTGTTGGGCCCCAGTATCTACCAGGAAGGTGACGGGTTGCCCCCCGACTTTGAGGGTTATCCTGGGTTCGGGGGGGGCTCCTGACCCTGACCTCCCTAGTCACCTAAGGTTAGGAGGGAGGTCTGGGGCCTCAGTCCTCGGGGCCCTCGTGGCTTCTTTGGGCAGTCCTTAGCCCAGTGTCCCTTTTCTTTGCAGTAGGCGCATTGGTCCTTATCAAGTTGGGGCCTCCTCCGCTCTCCCCCCTGTCTATCCTGTCTCTGACCAATAACTACAGTGGCCAAGAGCTTGCTCATCTCTCTATGTCTTCTGCGGTCCCTTTCTTTCTCTCTCTGCTCATCCTCTGCCCTACGGCGTTCTTCTTTTTCCTCTGTTTCTCTCTTGATACGTTCCTCTCTTTCTTCCGGGGTTTCTCGCTTATTAAAGATCTTTTCAGCTTCCCTCACTAAGTCTCCTAAGGTCTTGCTCTTTAAATCTTCTAACCGCTCTAACTTTCGCCCGATATCCGGGGCAGACTGCCAGATGAATGACATAGACACATTGGTTTCTTGCCCTGGGTCCTCAGGGTCATAAGGAGTGTACCTGCGATAGGCCTCTTTGAGTCTCTCTAAAAAGGCTGAGGGAGACTCATTAGGTCCCTGGGTTATCCCTTTTACCTTGGCCAAATTGGTGGGACTTCTGCCCGCGTTCTGGAGACCCGCTAAGAGCAACTGGCGATAGAGGACTAGGTGGTTCCTACCTTCTGTAGTGGTGTAATCCCAACCGGGGCGTTCAAGGGGAAAAGCAGCATTGACTTCATTAGGCAACTGAGTGGGGCGTCCATCATTGCCCCGGACTGCCTTTCTAGCCTCTAGGAGCACCCGCTGCTTTTCTTCTCCGGTCAGCAGGGTCCCCAACAACTGCTGACAGTCGTCCCAGGTGGGCTGGTGGGTGATGAGGACGGACTCAATCAAGGCCGTCAATTTACCTGGATCTTCAGAAAAGGAAGGGTTATTATTTTTCCAATTGTATAAATCCGAAGAGGAAAACGGCCAATACTGAAGCTGGCCATCTCCCCCCATGCGGAGTGGAAATGCCTGGGAGGTGGTGGAGTCCACTGCGGGAGGGTCTCTCCTTCCCCGCAGTCGAGACACCATGGGAGAAGGGGGGGAAACCTCGGAGGTGGTGGCCGCCTCTTCTTCGTCGTTCTCCCTGGCAGAGGAGGAGGGTTGTGCTCTGTACGGCGGGGGGTCCTCTGTGAGAAGGTCAATGAGGGGTCCGCCGCTATCAGGGAGAACCTGGGGCTTAGGAGGTTTGGACTTTATAGAGGGGGTAAGGGCAGGGTAAAGGGCAGATCGGGACGGAGGTTGCGCAGAAGGACCGGGCGGGAGGACGGGAGCTGTCGGCAAGGGAGGAAGTTTAGGAGACACAAACGGTTTGACCCACGGAGGGGGGTCATAGGCAAGTGCCTCCCAGGTGACGATATATGGGACCTGATCCGGGTGTCCGTGGGGACCAGGACAAAACACTCTAGACTTAACCTGAGAGATAATACTTAAATTGAAAGTACCATCCTGAGGCCATCCCACATTGAAAGTTGGCCATTCAGCGGAACAGAAGGTAATCCAGCGCCTCTTCCTGACATCCACAGACTGGTTGGATGCAATGCGCTGGACATCTCCCCAGTGCTGCAAGGTTAAACTCAGAGGGGTAGTTACGGTCTGTCCCATGATCTCGAAAACACTTAAAGACAGAAGAAAACTAACGAAGAACAAAAGAACAACAAACAAATCAGACGCGCGGCGCGGCTTCGGCGTAAAACCGAAAGCAAAAATTCAGACGGGGGCGGGAAGTGTCTCTGTCTCTCGTCCCCCAACAAAGCCACGTACAGTGGCGGAGCTCCAAAAAGTCCGACTCGGGTAGGTTAACTGATACAGAATGGGCCACAAAACGGGCCCCCGAGGCCGCTGGGACGTCTCCCAGGGGCTGCGGCCGGGAATACGAACTCGTCAGTTCTTCCGCGGAACCGCCAGATACAGATCTAGTTAGCTAACTAGTACAGACGCAGGCGCAAACATTGGATGCCGGCACAAACACGCACGAAGACAGAGACAGACACGAAACGACCGCTGGCCAGCTTACCTCCCGGCGGGGGGTCGGTGGTCCCTGGGCAGGGGTCTCCAAATCTCGGTGGAACCTCCAAATGAAAGACCCCCGAGGTGGGTAGTCAATCAATCTGAGGAGACCCTCTCAAGGACCAGCGAGACCACGATTCGGATGCAAACAGCAAGAGGCTTTATTGAGAACACGGGTACCCGGGCGACGCAGTCTATCGGAGGACTGGCGCGCCGAGTGTGGAGTTTTTACCCTTTTTATAGGGCTGGGGCTGGGGAGCAAAAAGCGCGGTTACAGAAGCGAGAAGCGAGCTGGTTGGTTAGTTCGAATAAGGCTTGGGGTATTTCTCGGTCATTTGGGGAAACTGAGGTGGGACTTTTTAGTTCTAAACAATGTCTATTTTCAAGAAATGGGTATGGGAGGGGTACGAGGAAAGGGTCTAATGAAGGTTCAACAATGGGCACACACCTGGTCAGAACATTGGCGGACACACAGGTTCAAGGAGTGGCCAGAGCACTGTGCACCTCTATTTTTCTAAATCAGTGAAGCTAGTTCTGCTAACACTGACGTCTGAGAGCCATCTGTTCTTGGCCCTGAGCCGGGGCCCAGGTGCTTGACCACCGATATTTGGCCCCTGTCCCAGTATTATTCAGCCTTAATCTTTAACTGTTAATCTTTAACTGAACTTTCTTGTAACTTTTGAGAACTCAGCTCTGGTACTTTTTCATGCCTTGCAAAATGGCGTTACTGCAGCTAGCTTGCTAAGCCTGATGGTGGGGTCTTTCACTATAAATAATTTAAATGGCCTAGAAATTAAAATAATCTATTCACCTCAGTAAATATAGGCATGTTACCTGTCTTTAATATAGAATGAATATTAAAAACATCATCAGCAAATTGGGATTTTTATACCCTAAATTTATTTTCTTTCTTGTTTGTTTGTTTGTTTGTTTGTTGTTGTTTTGTTTTTTTCAAGACAGGGTTTCTCTGTATAGCCCTGGCTGTCCTGGAATTTACTCTGTAGTCCAAGCTGGCTTTGAACTCAAAAAGATTTGCCGGCCTCTGCCTCCCGAGTGCTAGAATTACAGGTGTGTGCTGCTATCACCTGGCTTATATCTTAAATTTCAATCAAAATATAGATATTTCCCCCTTTAAAGTTAAGAAAGCATTTTCTTTCTGACACTTGTCCCATATCCTCCAAGTAGAAGCATTTTCTCTTGCTTCTAGATTCAAGTCACACTGAGCAAAATTCTCAGACAACGTCTCGCTAAGCTTTGTTATCGTGTTCGGATTAACGTGATGGTGCCTTTCTATTTGCATCTGAGCTTGAGTTTTCCAAAGCCAAGAAAGCAGAGTAACCACCATAGTGGGCAGTGCTGAGTCTTTTAATACTAAAGGGAGAGAAGTCTTTTAATACTAAAGTTGCATTCACCTGCTTCTGGAAATTTTTTGCATAATGGCTACACATGCCAAATACCCCCACCTCTTGGTGGTAGCCAGAGGTCATCCTAAGAGCTGGGTCAAATGGAATTTGTTTTAGACAAGGATGTTCAGCCTCAGTAAGCATCCCTCTTATGATGCAGGTTACATTAACAACTGACATGGTCCCTCTCCTGAGAGCCGCATGCAGGGGCATGAGTACCTCTTTGCAACAGACAGCCATAGTTAACAGGCCTAGACAGATGTATAAATATAAAAGTTTCTCAGCACTATGTTTGAATGAGAATATTTTGACATAAATCTATAGAACCAAACTTTAGGTCACAGGTCTGGGACAGTACCAATTAAATGTTGCTCAAATCCTTCATGTGCTATACACTGCTAACTGTTATTTCATTAGATCCTGGTGAATGCCCGAGTTCACAATTACAACTGAATAAATGTGATCAACAAAGCAAGCATAAATGTAGTAGAGCAGATTTTTAATGTTCTCACCCTGTCCCATCCTTTGCATGAGTGAAAATAGCAGTTACTACATCAAATTAAATTAAGTCTTACCTAAAACCTATCCCTTTTTTCCCATCCTCTCTTGATTCAGAGCATATTTTCTGTGGTAGGGGTACTTCATAAAACTGGAACTTCCAGGGGCCCACACAATCATTACTGGCTCAGAATCTTGGGGGAAAGGCAGAGCCCAAAATTTGAGCTTCCCAGTAATTGGAATGCACATGGCCAGTGCCCATGTCCTAAGAAGAACTGACATCCAAGTTAAGTCTCCAAACTCTAGTATGGATTTAAGGTTGGGTCTCCTATATACATACTCAAGGTTCACATGTATGCTGCTCTTCCTGTGTGGTACACACAACTGTACCTGTGGCTATCACCTAAACCCAATGTCACCAGCAGCACTCCTCATCATACTTTTGAGCAGTGGCTCTCAACCTTCCTAATCCAGTGACTCTTTAATACAATCCCTCATGATGTGCAGACCCCCCAACCATAAAACTGTTTTGTTGAAAAGTAAGTATCTGATATACAGGATATCTGATATGAAACCCCCAAAGAGGTCAAGACTCACAGGTTGAGAGCCACTGCCTTTGGGCCTTTGTTACATGAGAGGATTCCCAGGTCCACCAACTAGCCATTTCTTGCTAGATATATACAGATGTTTTTATGTAAACCTCCCCTCAGATTTCTTCTTTACCTTTTCCTGTTAAATCTGCCTCTATCATTTAGGAACTAAGTAAAATATGAGAGTCTGGACTACACACCCCATGTCCTTGGTACCCCATTTCAGCATTGCTTATGTTTTCCGTGGACTCTGAGGGGTGGGGTGGTCCTGCCTCCCATGAATGGATAATGATTTACCCCTGCCTCCTGCAGCACATGGTGACATCACCTGCCTGTCTGACCTCTATGATAATGAGCATTCACTGGTCTGTCTATCCTCTTTGACACTCACAGTCTGATGAACATTCACTGACCTTCTTTTGGTGCTCAGATGTTAGGTTAGGCTGTAAGATCTCCCCAGAAGGGCAAAAGACCTTTAGGTCTTTTTATGTACTGTGCTTTATATTTGAATCCCTTGTAAACAAGCCATTACCATGGGGCAGGAGAGATGGCTCAGCGGTTAAGATGTGCTTAGGTTAGAAAAGACCTGAGTTTGGTTCTCAGCACCTAGATCGGGTGGCTTACAACTGCCTATGGCCCTAGCTTCATGGGATCTAGTATCCTCTTCTAGCCTCTAAGAGCACCTACACTCACATGTACATAACTGTGACACAGACATACAGACAAACACATAATTACAAATAATTTTTCATAAGACAAAAAAAACCCCTCCAAAGTACCATTCAGTTGGTCATGTACTCCTGGGCATGGGGCCTACCCTTAAGTGTGGTTTGTATATCCAAGGAGATTCTGTTGAGCTCATTTCTCCTTAATTTCTCTTTTGCAAGTTTTCAATTGGAGATAGCTTCTGAGCTAGAAATGGAGGCTTGTGTCCACCTCCCCTCTCAGGGCCGAGATGCATCTGGCTTAGAGCCTCGCAGGTCCTATGCAAGCTGCCATGGTCTGTGTGGGTTCATATGTGCGACAATCCCTTTGTGTCTAGAACGCCTTGTTTCCTTGGTGTCTTCTAGCCCCTCTGACTCTTCTACTCTTTCTGCCTCCTCTTCTGCTGGGCTCTCTGAGCCCTCCGGGGAAGGATTTGATGGAGACATCCCATGTAGGACTGAGTGTTCAAGGGTCTCTCACTCTCTGTACATTGTCCAGTTGTATATTTGTTCCATCTAATGTAGTAGGAAGCATCTCTGTATGGCTGATCAAGACACTGATCATTGGGTATAGCTTTGTCTGGGCATTCATTCATTTCTTCCTTCCTTCCTTCCTTCCTTCCTTCCTTCCTTCCTTCCTTTCTTTCTCTCTCTCTCTTCTCTCTCTTCCTTCCTTTCTTTTTCTTTCTTTCTTTCTTTCTTTCTTTCTTCCTGTTTTTTTTTAACTTTATAGGTCTTTTGATTACATATGGTTTCTGGTTTCGTGGTTTTATAGGATATCTCTATGTGCACATGTATATTTCTCTGTCTCTGCATATATATGTATTTCTTGTGCTTTTTTTTTCTTTTTTTTTTTTTCTTTTTTTTTTGGTTTTCGAGACAGGGTTTCTCTGTGTAGCCCTGGCTGTCCTGGAACTCACTTTGTAGACTCAGAAATCCACCTGCCTCTGCCTCCCAAGTGCTGGGACTAAAGGCGTGCGCCACCACACCCGGCTTTCTTTGACTTTTTTATATCTGTTCATTAGTTTGTTTTGCCCTATTCAGATTTTTTTGTTTTTATTTTTTTCTTGTTCTTTTCTTTCTTTCTTTTTCTTTTTAAAGTTACCTGTTTCCAACAAAAGAGAGCTAGGGTGTGAAATAGGTGGCGAGGATCTGGGAGGAGTTGGGGAATGTCAACTATAATCAGAATATATTGTGAGAAAAATCCATTTTCAATCAAAAATAAATCATTAAAAGAAAAAAAGAAAAAAGAAAAAGAAAAAAAGAAAAGAAAAAAGCCATTCCCACTTGGAATTCCCATTATGGTTTTGCATAATACCCAGTGATCTATTTACTGGTTTGCTGGTATCCTCACTGTGTATGATGCGAGAGGAAGAACAGCTTGCTTGAGTTTTGCCAGCACCCTGTACCCTGTCACCATTACCTATACTGTTTCGCTGCTGTTGGTGTGTAGACTCTTCTCTGCAGCTGTGTGTCCAGGATGACCCTCCTCTGTCATCTTCCTTCACAGTCATTGTTTCAACTGAGATCACAGATGGCCACGGCTCCAAGGTGCAGCCATGCACTGTGGCGGTGACTGTGCTACCCCGTTACCATGGAAATGACTGCTGTGACAAGGAACTGTAAGTAATAGGATGCAACACAGACACACTACAAGAGAGGTCGTCATCTCTGGAGAGATGACAAACAGCTACTAAGAGAACAACAGTAAATTGGCTTTCTCATGCTGAGCAAAGCGAGGTTTTCCCACAATCGGCTTGTTAAGTACCACTTTCACAGAGTTGTGCATGTGCTTAACGCCCACAATTCTTTCTTGTCTTTTTAAAACATGTTTTAAACCATGTTTTATAGCTGAGTAATATTTACTGAAATGCCTCACTTTTTTTTTTAATACATCAGCATGTGAAATTACCTATATTTTGTCTGTAGTAAGTCAGTGTTTTAGTTGGGGTTTATGGTTGTGAAGAGACACCATACCTCTGCCTTAGTTAGGGTTGTATTGCTGTGAAGAGACACCATGACTCTTGTATAAGATAACGTTTAATTGGGGATAGCTTACAGTTTCTCCGTTCCATTATCATCAAAGCAGGAAGCAGGACAGCATCCAGGCAGACATGTGCTGGAGAAAGAGCTGAGAGTTCTACATCTTGATCTGAGGGCAGCCAGGAGGGGACTACTTTCCTGGGAGCTAGGAGGAGGATCTGGCCCCTCTATGGGCCAAACATATTCAGACCACCACAGTCAGGTTATCATGAAGAACTTCCTGTAAGTTTTGGTGTGGGTGAGCATTTTTATTTCCTGGAGGTAGAATCAGTGGGTCGTAAGATACTTCTCGCTAGCACTTCAGCAGCATGGCATTGGTATTTCCACCAGTGCTGGATGAGGTGAGAGATTTTCCTCTGTGCTAACTTTGGGAAACTGAATTCATTTGGGAAGAGGAACCCTAAGATAAGAAAATGTCTCCATCAATTGGCCTGTAGGCAAGCCTGGGGGATATTCCCATGATTAATGATTGATGTGGGAAGACCCAGCCCACTGTGGGTGGTGTGCTACCCCCACCCTGGGCAGGTTAGTCTTGCGTCATCTAAGAAAGCAGGCTGATCAAGCCATCTGGAACAAGCCAGTGAGCAGTGTTCTTCTACAGCCTCTGCTTCTGTTCCTGCTTCCAGATCCCTGCCTTGACTTTCTTTCCTGAATTTCCTTCATAATGGAAGTTGTAAGATGAAATAAACCCTTTCCTCTTCAACTTGTTTTTTGGTTAATATTTTATCACAGCAACAGAAAGTAAACTGGGACAAACCTTAAATGTTAAGGTTTGTTTCTTAAGTCTCATTTCTTTTTATTCCACAGATACCCCTGGGTTCCCCTCCATGACAGTCCTTATGCTGCCTTGACTGCTGTAGTTTTGTGATTTTTCCCCCCATATTAAGTATTGAACCCAGGGCCCAGTTCATGGAGGCCAAGCACTACACCACTGAGCCGCATACAGTCCCTTGTGGTAAATGTTAAAGCTGAACTCGTTAATTTTTATCTTCTAACAGTGATTCTTCCAGAGTTTTTGTAATTCCTTTTGGCTTCTAATGTCAACTTGTGGATTTCTGTAAAAATGAATCAGAGCATGCATAGTGTGGCCAGCCTTGCTCTGTCTTACTCTGCCCCTCCCAGGACTGTGTGCCAGGGCTCTAGACACCTTCTGAACAGGATATAAAAATCAAAATACAGTGAAATCCTGCTGGGATTTTCATAGGTATTCTGTTGAATCTGTAGCCAGTTTCAGTAACATAGCTCTAAACAGGATTAACTCCTTCAGTTCATGGATACCTCAACTAGATTTCCATTTTTTCAACAATGTTCTATAAATGCTAAATATATTTATAAATATTTTTCTTCCTCCTCTTAGAAAGGACTTTATTATAAAGTCCAAGCTGATACTGAACACACTTTGTAGTCCAGACTATACTCAAACTGTCAATCCCTCTGCCTCAGCCTTCCTTTCGAGACAATAGACATATGCCACTATGCCTAGCTGCATTTCATTATTTTGATATTATTACAAATGGAAATGTTTTCTTAATTTTAGTTTTGGATTTTTTGTTGTTAGTGCATAGCAATAAAATTGCTTCTGTATATTGGTGGTTTATGTGTGGCTACTGAATATGGGCAGTAACTTGAATTTAATTGCTTTAGATATTTATGTCATATATTAAGTAACAATAGTTTAGTTTTTGTAGTGCACCCTCTGGGATTTTCTATATATAAGCTCTATCATCTGTAAGTGCAAATAGCTTTACTTCTTTCTCCCATCAGGCTGCCTTTAATTTCTTGTTCTTCCTTAGCTAGAACATCAAATTTAATGATGAGCTGAGAGACAATAGTAGGAATCCTGGTCTGCTCTCCTGCTTTAGGGACAGTACTCGGCCTTTCAAGATAAGAGTATAGCAGGAGCTGTGTGATTTCCACAGTTATTCATTACTGGGTTGAGGAGATTCTATTCTGCTCCTACTTTGTTCAGTGCTTTGAATCATGGGAGCATGCTGGGTTTTTTAAATGCCGTTTCTAAACCTAATGTGATGATGTGGTTTTATTTTTCATTTATTCTGTGAAGATGTTACTGTCATTTGGATTTTTTTATCTTCTCTGAAAGTATTAAGGTTTTTCTTCCAGGAATCAAATTTATTTCAAGGTATCAATGTAGAATAAGTCCAAGACAAGAGGGCTTTCCCCTCATAATTGGGATCGCTAACCTTGCAAAAGGAGCTAGGAAAATCAAGCTAGCCCCATCTTAGCTCTCATCTGCTACAGTGTGAGACCAGACTCTTCCCCAAGAACAATGCAGCATAACGCTGCCACTTTGAGGGAGAGAATAGCCCTCACCAGATATAAAACTTGCAAGTCCTTCATCTTCACATTCACAGCCTCTAAAATACACGAAATGAATTGTCTCCTAAGTTAAAAAGATACAAATATTTTGTTCTAACTGCACAAACAAATCAAGACATAAGTTACAATTGGGCATCAGTTTTTGTATGGAGTCAATTTTGCATTTCAAGAATAAATCCCGTGAGCATCTAATCCTTCTCAGGATTGCTGGACTCGGGAGGCTTGCTCTCTTTGGGAAGCTGTGTGTCTCTATGCTTCAGAGATACTGGCCTGTAGTTTTCTTTCTTGGGTTGTCTTTGTCTGGCTATGGTATCAGGGGAAGGCTTGTCTCAATCAACCTGTAAATATTCTGAGTTGTAATATCTGGAAGATTTTGCGAATGGCAGTTGCTAATTCTGTAATGATTTGATAGAAACTGCCAATGAAATCATTTGGGTCTGGAGAGTTCTTTGTGGGCTTTTATTAATTTAACCTCATTTTTTGTTGTTGTTGTTTCTTCTTGAGTTAGTTTGAGTCGCTTGTTTCTCTAGGAATTTTTTCATTCTAGTGTATTCTCTAGTATTTTTGTGGACAGGATTTTTTAGGGGATAAATACTGTAATAGTTTTATATCTACTTGGTCAGTAGTACTTTTTTAAAGTGACATCCCTTTATTTTCTCAGCCTACTCTAGGCCCTGCAATGTCCCTCATCAGATAGTGTACATTTGACTCTTTGAGGAATGTATTTATATCCTCTTCACCTCTGTTTGTCTGACTATCCCGTCTATGCCGGGGTTTTGCTTGGTTTGATCTTGTGTAGGTCTTGCACAGCTGCTGAGTTCATGATTGTGACAGTCATGCCATGCCCAGAAGACAGCATTTCACAGCACTCCTCCGCATCCTCCAGCCCTTACATTTTTTTGTAACTCCTTTTTCATTGTGCTTGCTAAGTCTTGGTGGTGCCATGGTTAACATAGATGGGTCAGGGCTGAGCACTCACCTTCTTCCTCTTAGCACTTTGACCGATTATATATTTGTAACTTTTACCTTCTGATGGCTTGACCCATCTTATCATTAGAAAGTCTTCCTCTGTATACTTAAAGCTTGCTCCTCTCTTGTTTATAGCCTGATGTAAGCATACCCATCCCCTGTGCCTTCTGGTAGCTGTCTGCATTGGTACCTTTTTCTTTCCTAAACTTTCAATCCAGTCCTGTTCTTGAATGTAACTTATATGTCCACTACGTAAAGACACTTAGGTATAATTTTGGTACAGTCTTATCTCTAAGTTTTGACTGGCATGGGTTCAACATTATCAACACATGGCTGAGTTGTTTATCACTTGCTCTTCTACATCTTAAGATGATTCTGTTCTTCTTTTTCTCTTGAATGAGTATGTTCTAAGGTGCTACATTAACATCTTTCATCATTTTAAAATATTTTCTAAGGTTTTATTTGTTTTCTTACTATTAAGTTAAGATGTTGTCCATCTTAAGTTAATAAAAGCTATTACAGATAGTTCACTTAATTTCCATAAAATACAGAAATGACACTCCTATGTGGCTCTATTTCCACTTACTTTTTGTGGAAATTTCTATCATAAATATAGATTCTATATATATTACAAACAAACAATACAATGTGTGGTGGTTAGTGCTGTCAGCTTGATAGAATCTATAGTCACCTGGGAGATGGGCCTCTTGTTAGGTCTGGGAGAGATTTATCTTGATTACATTAATCAAAGCAGGTGGCCTGCCCACTGTGGGAGGCATCATTCCCTGGCTGGGAGTGGAACAGCAGCAGCTTTCATTGTGCCTACTTCCTAATTGTGGCTGTGTCATGACTAGTTGCTTTAAGCTTTTGTTTCTTGGTTTTTTCCCTCCGTGGTGGACTGTACCCTTGAGCTGTGAGACAGAATACATCTTTTCTCTTTAAGTTGCTCTTAGCAGAGCAACAGGGAAAGAAACTAAGACACACTGCTATAATTATTATTTTATATACTCTACTATTTCTTAAAAAATAGAAAAAAGGAAGGATGTAATGTGCATCAGAGGCAATATGAGGTATATTAATTTTTTCCTTGGTTGCCTTCAGTGGATTCCATTTGCTGTACAGGATCATGTCATCATTCCAAAGATTCATCCCAGATTTCTTTTCAGGATGTGACTATTATATCACACCCCATTATAGACCCAACCATGCATTTTATACACATTTTATACGAATTTAAGAAAGAAAAACTATAATTTGTGAACTTGCCATCAGCATTTATAAATATCTCTGCTTATTCTCCTCCTCTCTTCCTGCTCATTGCCCATCATCTCTATTGTTCTGTCTCCAATTGTTTTTCCCAAATTGACTTTTCAGACTCCGCAGTGAATTTCATTATTGCATTATACCTTTAGCTCTAAAATCTCATTTGATTTTATAGCAAATTTATAGCTTTTCTTTATTGGTATTCTATATTTGATTAGTCATCATAATACTTTTATTGAATCTTCAAAATTAGTTTCCTTTAGTTTTTTGAACATATGATTTCTGCTTTGAAGTCTCTGACTCATCCATCATTTGGTTCCCACAGGAAGTTCTCTTGTCTGTTAGATTGTGTGTTAGATTGAACTTTAAGTCTCTTTGATAATTCCATAAAATGTCATTGAAAACTGGATCTTTTATATGTGTTTCTCGGGGTATGGGCCCCTCTTCCAAGGTTTTACTCTGGCTGTTTGTGTTTACTTGGTATTTTGTATGTATGTTTATTGACTGCGAAACACATTTTCCATAACTGTACAATCTGTGCTGTTTCTGCTCAGACTCATTTGTGTGGTTCTATAATTTGCTTCCTACAGTCTTTAGTCATCTGCATGTCATCTGTGTTTAGTATGTGATTCATTGCTCACCAAGCAAATTTATTTATTTGGAGTTTGTTTTACCTTTGGAAATTCAGGCTGAGTAATTTAAGCAAATGATGTCTTGCTGTCATAGAACAAGGACAGTGTAGAGCAAGGGCTGGAAGAGGTGTTGGCCTTATGCACAGAGCTCGGTCCAAGACATTAATGTTCTGTTCATAAATAAGTAAAATGCCCAATTATTAAAATCTGAAGACATGAACTTGTGCTCTTACACTCAGCTGCAAATATGTTGTCCATTTGCACTCTAATTTAGGTCTATACACTATGAGCTCTTAATGGTTAGGCTACTGCTCTACTCAGGCAGCTCTAGATAATGTGTCTTTGGCTCTGGGCCACATACTTTCATTTGTGGTGATGCCCGTATGTTGGTTGGCAGCTGATTGACATCTTGTGTGTTTGCAATTCTAATCAAAGGTGATGTGTTGTTAGGATTTTGGTATCATGTCTCATTGTGTGTTTCAAGTTCCCCTAGACAGACCACCTGTCCCTCACATCATTCTCCTTTGCTTCAGACCTACTTAAGAACAAACTCCATTCCCCCCTTTGGCAGAGTAAATTTTTACAATGCCATCATATCATAATCATAGTTCTATGTTTTCATCAGATATAACTCCACTCTGGAAAGCCTGTCTACTCTCCGGCTGGCAGGAAGTTACATGGAAACCAGGAACTACATTACCATGATCACTGGGATCCTGAGCCGCTTGTATGTGGAGAGCAGAAACACTTCTTCGTGTGGTCAGTGGTCACAAATACAGGATGTATTAATTTCTTCAGCATGCAAAGTACCTTATACAGATCAGGTAATGGCCCTGAACATGATTAAATCGCTGTCTATACACGTAGATAGCAGCAGAACCTCTGAATAGTAGGCTTTTCAGCAAGGGCTACTGCTCAATCCAGGCAAAAAAAAAAAGAAAACAAAACAGGTATGCAGGCAGCTAGGCTCCTGTGAGTGCTTCTGCTATATAACAAAAAAAGCAATACAAGGCAGTTATCATAATATATAATTCTGCTAATGTTTCTATGAATAACAAATTTATAATTCTGATTTTTTATTCTGTTAACAACCATAAACAAATGGGTCCAACCAAAATTCATGCAATTTCTTTTTCATAAACATCATATTTTAAGTTTTAAAAGATTTATTTATTTTGTGACTATGGGTATTTTGCCCGTGTGTATGTCTGTGTGCCACACACACATACCTGGTGCCCATGGAAACCAGAAGTGAGTATGAGATTCTCCTGGAACTGGAATTACAGATGGTTGTGAGCCACCATGTGGGTGCTAGAAATCGAGCCTTGGTCCTCTAGAGGAACAGTACACTTAATAAGTGAACCATATCTCCGGCCACAAGTACAACTTCTTAGTAAATGGCCATAAACTCAAAGGTCTTTACAGAATTTCTGCAGCTTTGCTTTATAATGGTCATGAGAGGACATTCATGTCTACAAAGAGCATATTTTTTGTTTCACTAGAATTACAAGATACTCTTCCAGACCTGATCATTTCTTTCCTCTGACATTTTCTCTGCCCCTTCTTCAAAGTTCTACTTAGTTGTGTCCCTTTATTCCAGCTTCCATTATTTCAGTTTCTTACAGGGTCTAGGGAGGCTGGTCAGAGGCACAACAGAGTAATGCTGGACTAGAAGGAAACTTTGAGACAAGGTCATGGTCTTGGTCCAAAAGGGCTAGACTCATAGAAAAACACAATATATGCTCCATTTCTTTATAAGCAAGATGCATTTAAAATAATATTGAGTCTCCTCCCCCTCTCCCCCTCTCCCCCTCTCCCCCTCTCCCCCTCTCCCCCTCTCCCCCCCCTCTCTCTCTCCCTCCCTCTCTCATTTGTTGCTGGCTTGTTTCTGCTGTTTAGGAAGGAATGATGGATTCTATTCATATATTGAGAGACCTCATAAGCTTCCCTAATAAGGTAAGCGCTACTTCTTCCTCAGTGTGTTTTCCTGGGTTTTGCATAATTATAGAGACCATGATTAGAACTTGATGAATGTATTAGTCAGAATTATATTTTGTCATTGAAATTAGAGACATTTCTAGCTTTCTCTCCTGGTAACCTCCTCTTGCTTCTTAGTCTTAAATCAATGTGATAACATCAGACAGTGTATCTCATAACATCATTCCAGTTCTCTCTCAAGTGCTGCAAATTTCCAATTTCTTTTTTTTTTTCTAATTTTTTTTAATTAGGTATTTTCTTCATTGACATTTCCAATGCTATCCCAAAAGTCCCCCATCCCACTCCCCTACCCACCCACTCCCACTTCTTGGCCCTGGCATTCCCCCGTACTGGGGCATATAAAGTTTGCAAGTCCAATGTGCCTCTCTTTCCAATGATGGCCTTCCAATGATGGCCGACTAGGCCATCTTCTGCTACATATGCAGCTAGAGACACGAGCTCCAGGGGGTACTGGTTAGTTCATATTGTTGTTCCACCTATAGGGTTGCAGACCCCTTTAGCTCCTTGGGTACTTTCTCTAGCTCCTACATTGGGGGCCATGTGATCCATCCAATAGCTGACTATGAGCATTCACTTCTGTGTTTGCTAGGCCCCAGCATAACTTTGCAAGAGACAGCTATATCAGGATCCTTTCAGCAAAATCTTGCTAGTGTATGCAATGGTGTCAGTGTTTGGAGGCTAATTATGGGATGGATCCCCGGGTATGGCAGTCTCTAGATGGTCCATCCTTTCATCTCAGCTCCAAACTTTGTCTCTGTAACTCCTTCCATGGGTGTTTTGTTCCCAATTCTAAGAAGGGCAAAGTGTCCACACTTTGGTCTTCCTTCTTCTTGAGTTTCATGTGTTTTGCAAATTGTATCTTCTATCTTGTGTATTCTAAGTTTCTGGGCTAATATGCACTTCTCAGTGAGTACATATCATGTGAGTTCTTTTGTGATTGGGTTACCTCACTCAGGATGATGCCCTCCAGGTCCATCCATTTGCCTAGGAATTTCATAAATTCATTCTTTTTAATAGCTGAGTAGTACTCCATTGTGTAAATGTACCACATTTTCTGTATCCATTCCTCTGTTGAGGGACATCTGGGTACTTTCCAGGTTCTGGCTATTATAAATAAGGCTGCTATGAACATAGTGGAGCATGTGTCCTTCTTACCAGTTTGAACATCTTCTGGATATATGCCCAGGAGAGGTATTGCTGGATCCTCCGGTAGTACTATGTCCAATTTTCTGAGGAACCACCAGACTGATTTCCAGAGGGGTTGTACAAGCCTGCAATCCCACCAACAATGGAGGAGTGTTCCTCTTTCCTCACATCCTCGCCAACATCTGCTGTCACCTGAATTTTTGATCTTAGCCATTCTGACTGGTGTGTGGTCGAATCTCAGGGTTGTTTTTATTTGCATTTCCCTGATGATTAAGGATGCTGAACATTTTTTCAGGTGCTTCTCAGCCATTCGGTATTCCTCAGGTAAGAATTCTTTATTTAGCTCTGAGCCCCATTTTTTAATAGAGTTATTTGATTTTTCTGGAGTCCACCTTCTTGAGTTCTTTATATATATTGGATATCAGTCCCCTTTCTGATTTAGGATAGGTAAAGATAAATTTCCAATTTCAAAGTCACTCATTTCCCTCCTGATTCTTTTGGCTCCAGGAAGAACAACATTGATACCCAGGATCAAGTCAAAACACCCATGGTCACTTGAACATCCTTTGTTTTTCTGTACCCATCAAGTATAATGAACTAATGAGTTCTTCCTTTAAAAAAGACATGTGACCAGAATCTCCCTGTGTCTTCCATCTTTCCTGTTCCTCGTTGACCCACAAACTGACCATCTTTCATGAAGTATGGGTATCTCTGTCAACCTTGACAACACTTGCCACATCGGTAATCAGTGTGTTACTATGAAAAAGCCTCAAGTGGTTACTTCCTCTCTCTTAATACCATTCTAGCTTTGTGTTACACATTCAGTAACATTAAGCCCTTCATGCTTTGGTTCCTTCTGACCTATACTTTCCTCACCTGGTCTATGTCTCCTTCATCTAACCATAGTCTCAGGTTATAGTGGCCCAAAACTAAAGTAATTGTCCTTCTCTTAAGTAGTGCCTTTGGCTAAACAGAGAGCTGAAAATGGTCTTTGGACACTTAGCTCAAGTGTGTGTTTCTCACAGAAGTCACCCTCTGCCTTCGCTCCTTACTCCCTAGGTTCTTTCCATTGATACTTCAGTACCTAGCCACAGTCTGTCTGTCTGTCTGTCTGTCTCTGTCTTTCTGTCTTTCCTTGTTTCTTTCTTCATTTATTTATTTATTTTTAAATACTTTATCTTATTTTAGTTTCTAAATATTTATTTATTTTATGTATATGAGTATACTGTAGCTGTTCAGATGGTTATGGGTCTTCATGTGATTGTTGGAATTGAATTTTGGGGCTTCTCCTCACTCAGCTCCTGCTTGCTCTGGCCCAAAGATTTATTTATTATTATATATAAGTACACTGTAGCTGTCTTCATATCCACCAGAAGAGGGTGTCAGATCTCATTACGAGTGGTAACCATGTGGTTGCTGGAATTTGAACTCAGGACCATCGGAAGAGCAGTCAGTGCTCTTACCCGCTGAGCCATCTCGCCAGCTTGCTTTATTTATTTGTTTGTTTGTTTGTTTGTTTGTTTGTTTATTGTTCTTCTTTCCACCACTGGAGTGTAAGTGCCATGACAGTGGAGAGACAGGAGTGGAATGACTGAAAGACAACGGGTGGCCCTGCCACGTATTTCCCATTCTTCCTCCTAAGTCTTCATCTTGAACACTGAATAACGATCAGGTCGAAGCTGGGGAGGATGGCTGGACTTCCTGTGATCACATACTCCTCTCCTCTTACCAATCTCCCTTCATCTGGTCATGTCACCTGCTACTATCAGATGCCTGATGGCTCCCTACATGAGAAAATTAAGATTCTCTGCACAGCATCCAAAGACCTTACTTGGCCCAGCTCATTATCTCTGTACCTTCCCTCACATGCCATCTATTCTAGGCTCTGCCATTCTAGATGTTTCTCGTATTCTTGAAATAGTTATTTCTTAGCCTGGAACAGGTATTACTTTTTCATTAAAGCTGGTTTCAAATGCCATAATCTCCCTGAAACCTTCAGGAACCTGATGACAGAGATCATCTGACTTCATATAACATAGCACTTGAAGAGGGATTAAGGGCACATCTGTCTTCTAACTCTAGATTTCCCAGAATACAAACTATGGTTAAGTCAGCTGCTATACCTAGCAACTGAACACAGGGAAGGTGCTTTATGCCTCTTCCTATCATGGAGACTCGACCTCCTCCTCCTTTAGTCCTGTGCCTCTGGCATCTCCACTCTATGGCTCCCCAATTCAGAGAAGAAGACCATAAAAAAGGTGTGCCATGTCAGTAATGTCACCCTAGAAGTAGCAAGCCTCATTCCACACATTTCCTCATGAGTACTGCACATACGGCAGTACTCAAGGTCCTGGGGTATGGAGTTTCTGCCTAGTCATAACTTCTCAAAAGGAGTGACTGAGAAAGACACCTGTCACCGACCACCTGCCTCTATATGCATACATGAACACACACACACTACACACACACACACACACACACACACACACACACACACACACACACAAACTTCAAAAGAGTTCACTTAAAAACTAGCTTATTTTTATAGTTTAGGAGAAATTTTTATTTTTAGAGCTATCTCTAAGCTGTATAGGTGTCTGGCTGTGGGAAGCCATGGAACCCAGTCTGCCAGGGGGATAAATAATTGTGACCATCAGTAAACAGAACCTACTCTATTTCACCACACACGTTTACTTATCAGTTTCTAGAAGATACTAAAGACCAAAGAAGGAAATATTTAATCCCTGTCTTGTAGACACTGATGAATAAAATTAAATGTGGAAACAGCTATCCTTCAAAAATGATGCCAAGCACTGTTATTAGGAGAAGGTCATAATTCAATAGAAGCACAGGAAACAGTTCAGTTAACTCCAACAGATGTTAGGAGTTGTTGGTTTACAAAAGGAGTAAGATAGAACCATGGCTCTTTTAACTCAACATAGTGAGAATGTTTGCAGAATGAGTCCTTCTCTGTCAGTTTACAGACTAAAGTATTCAGAGATAAAAATGATATCTAAGATTTTACATTAAAAGAAAAAGAAACTGAAGAGCAGGAACATATGCTGCCTGGAGGAGGGAGGAGCCCATGAGCACCATCCTAGCTGAGACCTGTGGATGTTTGATGGCTTCTGGGGAAGGGAAAGTCAGTTTTCTTTAAGGGTGTGCCCCCAGGTAGGTTGACCAC
Organism: Mus musculus; assembly: GCF_000001635.26. Classification (NCBI taxonomy): domain Eukaryota; kingdom Metazoa; phylum Chordata; class Mammalia; order Rodentia; family Muridae; genus Mus; species Mus musculus. Next base: position 8,904,296 of record NC_000077.6, on the reverse strand, counting down.
ACTCCAGTGGTGACTCTATACCCATTAATAGCACAAATTGGACTAGGTGGAGCTAAGGTGCTGGTAGATGGATCTTGAATAAATTAGATAAAGGGTTGGGTAAGGGATATGATCAAATTACATTGTATCCATATATAAAATTCTTGGAAAATCAATAAATATATATTAATTTTTTAAAATGCTGCTAGTGAAGGATAACTGTTGAACATGGGCAACACACATGTAGTGACATAAGCCTACCCTCTCCACCTTTACAAACATCTGAAAATTTTATGTAGTAAAAAGATGTATAAAGAGAGAAGCAGGGTGTAGTAGGGCCTAGTTTGGTTGAATGAGGCTTGCTTCCAAAGACCCAGTAGGAAACTCTACAAGGGATGGAACAGTGAGCCAAGTTCCCAGAGACAGGTGCCTGACACCACAGAACCCCTAACTCTATAATTCTGTGACTATCAGTCACAAAGACAATGCCCCAAGCTCCTGGGATTCTGGCTAAACTCCACCCGCACAGTTACCTGGCAGCAACAAGGTAGCCCAGACCACTATAAAAGGAGCTGCTTGGCCTCTCCTCACTCTTTCTTAATAGCATCTCTAGCTTTCCTCCTCTCCTTCCCTTCCCCCTTCTCTCCACGTGGTCATGGCCAGTCTCCCTCTTTCTACCTTCTCTCTTTCTCCCTGCCTTTCTACAATAAAGCTCCAAAACCATAGACAGTCTCCGCTCATCAAGGTCTGCCATGCTTAACGATGAGATAGGCTTTCCCCTAAAGAGCTGCTTCTAACCTCCCACTGGAAGGCCTTCCTGCACTCCAGCCAGGGATTGGACCAAGGACTCTCTCCCTCGTGGGAACCATACAGCGCCCCCTCTCCCCCTGCCCCTCCTCCTTTCGGCCCTGGGGATGACCCAGCTGCTCTGGGAGCCCCCATTTTGTTCTGCGCTCTTACACGGTATCTAGCTGTGTCTGAGATGCCTAAGACTGAAAGCCTGTTATCTCTGGCCTCAGTGAGGCCCAGAGACCTCAGACTGCCCCTTGTCTACCCCCTGGCGGACTGGGTTCTGTGGCTTCCCACAGCCAGACACCTACCCCTGGCTCGTGCAAAGTGTGCGGCAGTCCTCCTGCATCTGCCTACCCAGAGCACCAGAACTCTGGCAGGAGGGGGGGTTTTCTCCCACTCCCTTTATTCCCCCACGCCCAGGGCCCTACAGCAGGGAAGGAGGGTTTTGCTAGGTAAACAGAGAATAAAGACATGACAAGCAGAAGAACATGCATGAGATTGGGAGAAAGCCTTGGTTATTGAGAGATGATAAACGTTCAGTGTGGCTTGAGCACAGACCACACAAGGGTGATGAAGAGAATGAAGAATATGGTATTATGTTGGGGCCAATATATCAAATGATTTATGACATGATTTCCTTTTTAAGTATATACCATCTTAAAAACCAAAGGGCTATAAGGGACTTTTTGGTTTTCCTTGGTCACGGTATGAATGGGGAAGCTGAACATCTGAGAACAAATGGGTGCTGGGAATGTTATCTACCCATCACCCAATAGCAAACATGACCTGGACTCTGTCACCTCGAACCCATGCTGAGTCATTTCAATTCCTAGTAATAGTAATAGAAACAAAACTCTACACACCCCATGCCAGGGAACATCTGACCCCATCTTCTCTTCCCATGCAGTTGAGCTTGACGAGTGCCATGTGCATCTTCAAATACACCAAGATGTTCCTTGCTCAAGGCCAGTTCTCCAGGAGGTTGCTAGTCGACAAAAAACTAAGAGTTGAATTTGTCCTTCTCATCTCTGGAGTCTGGGAAGCTGCCAAAGAGGATGCGAGGGATGGGGACTATCTGCAGGAAGAAGGCATGAAGATCATCTCTGACATGTTACTAGTAAGATGTTCTATCTACCACAGAAATGCAACCACAGGCCTGTGTGCAGCTTAGTGGCAAAACTTGTGTTTGGGATGCACAAGACCCTTGTTTTCATCCCCAGCAGATACACACACATACATACACACATGTACCCATGCATGTACATATGTGCATATACATATACTGCCTCATACATGCATACTCCAAAACAGCTGTTTCCCTTATCACTTACTCGTTAGCCTGTATTTGTGTTCCTTTTCTCAGTGAAAATTAGAGCAAATTCCTAAAATGTTGAGCTATGGTTCTGAGTGGTAGCTCAGCATTTGGAATGTTAAGTGTTTTGTGGCAGTCGTGTTGTGTTTTGATAGATTTTCATTTGGAACTGTGGAACATAGTTTGTCTTCTGCTGAATGTCATGAAATCACACAAATGATTGCTTGCATATGTTAACTTCAGAAGTAGCCTTGCTGATAAAAAAAAAAAAAAAAAAAAAAAAACCTAGGTGTCTATCTCATCTGTTTCTGCTACAGTGATTTTGAGAAGTTGTCTCAGCTAATTTATTTTAATCTTATGAAATGCCCAATCTTCTGAGGAAGCCATGAGTTAGTATTAGATGTTTTTCTCTCCTTTCCCCCTGTCTTCCATCCCACCCACCCAAGTTTGATGACTTATCTAGCTAATAGCTGTCAAAATACTTGGGAAAATATAGAGCAAATAATACTGTATTTGAATTTGCAAATTGTCGTTATTGTTCATGTGCACATGTGAATATGTTTTGTATCTGACCTGTACTAAAGCCTTGGGCTTGTGCACACACCTACTGACGTAAAGGTTTTTATCAGTAATCATACTATCAAAGCTCTTCTAAGGAACTAGAAAGCACCAAGAAGCAAAACAATCTTTAAAAGAACAAATAAAACATGAGTGAAGATGCACCAAAACCAGGAAAAGCCTACAGTGTATTTAGTATTATTGCTTTTTTGTTATGTATTCCTTTGCTCATTCGTGTTGCAAGCATCCTGCTCACCATGACTTCTGTTTGCAGGCCTGTCTCTCAGACGAGCATCAGATTCACGTAAGCACTGGGCAGATGGAGTTCCAGACCCTTCTCCATCGTAGCCCTCAGAGCTCTATCCAGAACCTAGGCTTCGTCCAGGTACATTTCCCCAGTGACCTGGCCTCCTTGCACAGTACTACTCAAGAGGCAACACAAAGCTCATGCTATATCAGCCAGCTCATGTTCTTCATGAAGAGTCCTTATCTAGGGGGACAAGTTCCTGGGCAGGTACAGGACAATGGCATACCTCTTTTTTCCCATTAATTTATTTACTTTACATCCCAATCACAGCCACCTTCCTCCTGACATCTCTTCCAAGGACCCCTCACAAGCTCCACCCCCACACCCTTCCCCTTCTCCTCTGAGAACAGGCTCCTCCTGGGTACTAACACACTTTGGAGCATCAAGATACTGCAGGACTATGCATATCTTCTCCCACTGAGGCCTGACAATGCAGCCCAGCTAGGGAAAAAGGATCCACAGGTAGGCAACAGAGTCAGGGACAGCCTCCTCAGTATTTGGGGGTGGGGGGGCTTGCATGAAGACCAAGCTGCCCTTCTGCTACATATGCATATGCAGGGGGCCTAGGTCTAGCCCATGTACGCTCTTTAGTTGGTAGTTCAGTCTCTGGGAGCCCCCCGGGGTCTAAGTTAATTGACTCTGTTCTTTTTATGGAGTCTCTATCCCTTCTGAATCTCTCAGTCCTTCCTCCAACTCTTCCACAAGACTTCTTGAACTCCTTCCAACATTTGGCTATGGGTCTCTGCATCTGTTTTGATCAGCTACTGGATGGAGCCTCTCAGAGGACAGTTATGCTAGGCTCCTGTCTGCAAGTATAACAGAGTATCATTAATAGTTTCAGGGACTGGTTCTTGCCCATGGAATAGGAACCAAGTTGGACCAGTCATTAGTTGGCTCTTTCCTCTGTCTCTTCTCCGTCCTTGTCTCTGAACTTCTTATACACAGGACAAATTTTGGGTCAAAGGTTTTATGGGTAGTTTGGTGTCCTTATCTCTCTACTGGAAGTCCTGCCTGACTCTAGGAGGTGGCCACATCAGGCTCTATAACCCCCACTGCTAGGAGTCTCTGCTAGGGTCACCCTCATAGACTCCCTGAAGCATCTCTGATCCCAGGTCTCTAGCATCTCCCAGAGATCTCCACCCTGCTTCTGATTTCCTTTCACTATCCAGACCCTCTTGCCTGGGCTCTCCCTACAACCTGATCCCACACCCCTGTCTGTTCCCCTCCCCATCCCCTTTCCCACCCAGTTCCCTTCCTCCATCTACCTCTGATGACTATTCTTTTCATCCTTCTCAGTGAGATTCAAGCATCCTCCCTTAGGCGCTCCTTGTTATTTGACTTCTTTGGGTCTGTGGATTGTAGCATGGGTATCTTGTACTTTAGTATATGCACCATGCATATACTTTTGGGTCTCGGTTACCTCACTCAGGATGATATTTTCTGTTTCTATCCACTTGCCTGCAAAACTCATGATGTCCTTGTTTTAATAGCTGAGTTGTATTCCATTGTGCAAATGAACCACATTTTCTTTATCAATTCCTTAGTTGAGGGACATCTAGGTGGTTTCTAAAGTTTCTTACTATTATGAACAAAGCTGTTAAGAACATAGTTGAGCAAGAAGAGTCCTTGTGGTATTGTAGAGCATCTTTTGGGTATATGCCCAGTGGTTATATAGCTGGGTCTTGAGACAGAACTATTTGCAATTTTCTGAGAAACCACCAAACTGCTTTCCAGAGGAGTTGTAAAGTTTACATTTCCACCAGCAATGGAGGAGTATTCCCCTTGCTCCACAACTCACCTGCATGGGTGTCACTTCACTTTTTGATCTTAGACATTCTGATGGGTATAGGGTGGAATTTCAGAGTTGTTTTGATTTGCATTTCCCTGATGACTAAGGGCATTGAACATTTCCTCAAATGTTTTTGGCCAATAGACACTGCTCTGTTGAGGGTTCTCTGTTTAGCTCTGTATCCTATTTTAACTGGGTTATTTGGTTTGTTGCTGTTTAACTTCTTGAGTTCTTTATAGATATTGGATATTAACCCCTTGTCAGATGTAACTTTTCCTATTCTCTATGCTGCTGTTTTGTCCTATTGATGGTATCCTTTGCCTTACAGAAGCTTTTCAGTTTCATGAGGTCCCATTTATTAATTGTGGATGTTTGTTTGTTTGTTTGTTTGGTTGATTGGTTTGTTTTTTTTTTTGTTTTTTGTTTTTTGTTTTTTTTTTTTTTTTTTTTTTTTGAGACAGGGTTTCTCTGTGCAGCCCTGGCTGTCCTAGAACTCACTTTGTAGACCAGGCTGGCCTCGAACTCAGAAATCTGCCTGCATCTGCCTCCTGATTAATTGTGGATCTTAATGCCTGAACTTTTGGTGCTCTGTTTAGGAAGTTGTCTCCTGTACCAATGTATTCAAGGCTATTTCCCACTTTCCCTTCTATGAAATTTAGTGTATCTTGTTTTATCTTGAGGTCTTTGATCCACTCGGAATGTGACCTTTGTACAGGGCGATAAATATGGATCTATTTGCATTATTCTACATGCAGACATCCAGTTAGACCAGCACCATTTGTTGAAGGTGCTTTCTTTTTATTCCCCCATTGTACTTTGCCATCTTTGTCAAAAACCAAGTGTTCATATGTGAATGGGTTTATTTCTGGGTCTTTGAATCTATTCCATTGATCAGCCTTTCTGTTTTTATACCAGTACCTTGCAGTCTTTATTAGTATTTCTCTATTGTACAGCTTGAAATCAGGGATGGTGATACCTCCAGAAGTTCTTTTATTGTACAGGATTGTTTTAGATATTCTGGGTTTGTTTTTCCATATCAATTTGAGAATTTTTCTTTCAAGGTCTGTAAAGAATTGTGCTGGGGTTCTGATGAGAATTGCATTGAATCTGTAGATTGCTTTTGATAAGATAGCCATTTTTATTGTGTTTAATCCTACCAATTCATGAGCATGGGAGATCTTTCCATCTTCTGATCTCTTATTCAGTTTCTTTCTTGAGAGACTGAGGTTCTTGTTATACAGGTCTTCACTTGCTTGGTTAGAGTTACACCAAGATATTTTATATTATTTGAGGCTAATGTGAAAGTTTTTGCTTCCCTTGTTTATTACTCAGCCCATTTGTATAAAGGGGGGGGCTACTGGATTTTTTTGTTAATTTTTTATTCAGCCACTTTGCTAAAGGTGTTTATGAGCTGTAGGAGTTCTCTGTGACAGTTGTTGAGGTCACGTATGTATACTATTGTATCATCTGCTAATAGTGATCCTTTGACTTCTCCTTTCCCAATTTGTATCTCCTTGGCCTCCTTTAGCGTCTTAACTGTTCTAGCTAGAACTTCAAGTACTATATTGAAGAGATACAGAAGAGAGGGCAGCCTTGTCCCTGATTCTGGTGGGACAATTTTAAGTTTCTCTCAATTTAATTTGATGTTGGCTATTGGTTTACAGTATATTGCCTTTATTGTGCTTAGGTATAGACCTGTATCCCTGATCTCTCCAAGAATTTTATAATGAAGGGGTGTTGGAGTCTGTCAAAGGCTTTTTTCCGCATCCAATGATATGATGTGTATTTCTTTTTTTTAAATTTGTTTACATGGTGGATTACATTGATGGATTTTCATATATTGAACCATTTCTGCATTTCTGGGATGAAGCCTACTTGATCATGGTAGATGATGATTTTCATGTGTTTTTGGATTCAGTTTGCAAGTATTTTATTGTTTTGCATCAATGTTCATAATGGAAATTGGTCTAAAATTTTCTTTCTTTGTTGAGTCTTTGTATGGTTTAGGTATCAGAGGGACTGTGGCCTCATAGAATGAGTTTTGGCAATGTTCCTTCTGTTTCTATTGTGGAATACTTTGAGGAATATTGGTATTAGCTCTTCCTTGAAAGTCTGGTAGAATTCTGCATGAAAACCATTTGGCCTTGGGCTTTGTGGGGGCAGGGCTGTTTTTTAATTACTGCTTCTATTTCCTTGGAGGTTATAGGAATATTTACATTGTTTAACTGATCTTGATTTAACTTTGATAAGTGGACTCTATCCAGAAAATTATCCATTTCATTTAGTTTTTCAAATTTTGTAGAGTATGGGCTTTTGAAGTAAGATCTAATCATTCTTTTATTTTTCCTTAGTTCTGTTGTGATGCCCTCCCTTTCATTTCTGATTTTATTAATTTAGATTTGCCTCCCAGCCTTTTAGGTAGTTTGGCTAAAGGTTTGTCTACCCTGTTGATTTTCTCAAAGAACCAGCTGTTGGTTTAGTTGATTCTTTTATTGTTCTCTTTGTTTCAGTTTTATTTGTGTCAGCCCTGAGTTTGATTATTACCTGATATCTACTCCTCTTGGGTATGTTTGTTTGTTTTTATTCTAGAGCTTTCAGGTGTGCTATTAAGTTGCTAGTATGTTACCTCTCCAATTTCTTTATGAAGGCACTTAGTGCTATGAACTTTCCTCTTAGCACTGCTTTCATTTTGCCCCATAAGTTTAGTTATATTGTGCCTTCATTTTCATTGAATTCTAGAAAGCCTTTGGTTTGTTATTTCTTCTTTGACTAAGTGCTCATTGAGGAGAGAGTTGTTTAGTTTCCACCTGTTTGTAAGCCTTCTGTTGTTTATATTGTTGTCGAAGTCTTCCTTTAATCCATGGTGATCTGATAAGATGCAAAGGGCTATCTTCTTTATCTCTTGAGGCTTGCTTTGTGACTGATTATATGGTCATTTTTAGAGAAGGTTCTATGAGGTGCTGAGAAAAAGGTATAATCTTTTGTATTTGGGTGAAAGTTTCTGTACAAAAAGTCCATTTGATTTATAACCTCTGTTCGTTTCATTATTTCTCTGTTTGGTTTTTGTTTTGATGACCTATCCATTGGTGAGAATGGGCTGTTGAAGACTCCTCCTTTTAATGTGTGATGTTTGATGTATGATTTAAGCTTTAATAATGTTTCTTTTATGAATGTGGGTGCCCTTGCATTTGGGGCATAGATACTCACAATTGAGACAACATCTTGGTAGAGCCCCTCAGGAGACTGCTATATCAGGCTTCTGTCAGCAAGCACTTGTTGGTATCCACAATAGTGTCTGGGTTTGGTGATTGCATATGGTATGGATCCCTAGGTGGGGCAGTCTCTGGATGGTCATGTCTTCAGTCTCTGCTCCATACTTTGTCTCTGTAACTCCTTGCGTGGGTAATTTGCCCCCCCCCCTTCTAAGAAGAACCAAAATATCAACACTTTGATCTTCCTTCTTGAGTTTTATGTGGTTTGTGAATTGTATCATGAGTATTCCAAGCTTCTGGGCTAATATCCACTTATCAGTGAGTGCATACCATGTGTGTTCTTTTGTGACTGGGTTATATCACTCAGGATAATATTTTCTAGTTCCATCCATTTGTCTAAGAATTTCATGAATCATTGTTTTTAATTGCTGAGTGGTACTTCATTGTGTAAATGTACCACATTTTCTATATCAATTCCTCTGTTGAAGGACATCTGTGTTCTTTCTAGCTTCTGCCTATTATAAATAAGGCTTCTATAAACATAGTGGAGTATGTGTCCTTATTACATGTTGGAACATCTTCTAGGTATATACCAAAGAGAGGAATTGCTGGTTCCTCAGGTAGTACTATGTCCAATTTTCTGAGAAACCACCAAACTGATTTCCAGAGTGATTGTACCAGCTTGCAATCCAACCAGCAATGGAGAAGTGTTCTTCTTTCTCCACATCCTTGCCAGCATCTGCTGTCACCTGAGTTTTTGATCTTAGCCATTCTGACTGGTTTCCCTGATGACTAAGGATGTTGAACATTTCTTTAGGTGCTTCTCAGCCATTTGATATTCCTCAGTTGAAAATTCTTTGTTTAGCTCTGTACCCCATTTTAATAGGGTTATTTGGTTCTCTGGAGTCAACCTTCTTGAGTTCTTTTTATATATTGGATATTACCCCTCGATCAGATGTAGTGTCGATAAAGATCTTTCCCAACCTGTTGGTTGCCATTTTATCCTATTGACAGTGTCCTTTGCCTTACAGAAGCTTTGCAATTTTATGAAGTCCCATTTGTCAATTCTTGATCTTAGAGCATAAGTTATTGGTTCAGGAAATTTTCCCCTGTGCCCATGTGCACAAGGCTCTTCCTCACTTTGTTTTCTATTAGTTTCAGTGTATCTGATTTTATGTGGAGGTCCATGATCCATTTCGACTTTAGCTTTGTGCAAGGAGATAAGAATGGATCGATTCCCATTCCTCTACATGCTAACTGCCAGTTGAGTCAGTACCATTTGTTGAAAATGTTCTTTGTTCCACTGGATGGTTTTAGCTCCTTTGTCAAAGATCAAGTGACCATAGGTGTGTGGGTTCATTTCTGGGTCTTCAATTCTATTCCATTGATCTACCTGCCTGTCACTGTACAAATACCATGCAGTTTTTATCACAATTGCTCTGTAGTACAGCTTGAGGTCAGGGATGGTGATTCTACCAGAATTTCTTTTATTGTTGAGAATAGTTTTTGCTATTCTAGGTTTTTTTGTTATTCCAGATGAATTTGCAAATTGCCCTTTCTAACTCTGTGAAGAATTGAGTTGGAATTTTGATGGGGATTGCATTAAATCTGTAGATTGTTTTCAGCAAGATAGCCATTTTTAGTATATTAATCCTGTCAACCCATGAGCATGGGAGAGCATTCCATCTTCTGAGATCTTCTTCAATTTCTTACTTCAGAGACTTGAAGTTCTTATCATACGGACCTTTCACTTGCTAAGTTAGAGTCACACCAAGATATTTTATATTGTGACTGTTATGAAGGGTGTTGTTTCCCTAATTTCTCTCTCAGCCTGTTTATCCTTTGTGCAGAGGAAGGGCACTGATTTATTTGAGTTAATTTTATATCCAGCTACATTGCTGAAGTTGTTTATCAGGTTTTGGAGTTCTATGGTGAAATTTTTAGGGTCACTTAAGTATATTATCATATCATAATATCATATCATCATGCTAATAGTGATATTTTGACTTCTTCCCTCCAATTTTAATCCCCTTGGTCTCCTTTTGTTGTCTAATTACTCTGTCTAGGACTTCAAGTACTATTTTGAATAGGTAGGGAGAGAGTGTGCAGTCTTGTCTAGTCCCTGATTTTAGTGGGATCGCTTCAAGTTTCTCACCATTTAGCTTGATGTTGGCTACTGGCTTGCTGTGTGTTGCTTTAATTATGTTTAGGTATGGGCTTTGAATTTCTGATCTTTCCAAGACTTTTATCATGAATGGGTGTTGGATTTTGTCAAATGCTTTCTCGGCATCTAGTGAGATAATCATATGGTTTTTTTTCTTTCAGTTTGTTTATATAGTGGATTATGTTGATGGATTTCTGTATATTGAACTGTCCCTGCATTCCTGGGATGAAGCCTACTTGATCATGATTGATAATCGTTTTGATGTATTCTTAGTTTCAGCTCACAAGAATTTTATTGAGTATTTTTGCATCGATATTCATAAGAGAAATTGGTCTGACGTTCTCTTTCTTCATTGGGTCTTTATGTGTTTTAGGTATCAGAGTAATTGTGGCTTCATAGAACGAATTGGGTAGAGTACCTTCTGTTTCTATTTTGTGAAATAGTTTGAGGAGTATTGGAATTAGGTCCTCGTTGGATGTCTGATAGAACTCTGCACTAAACCCATCTGGTCCTGAGCTTTTTGTTGTTGTTATTATGAGACTATTAATGACTGTTTCTATTTCTTTAAGGGATGTGGGACTGTTTAGATAATTTATCTGATCCTGATTTAACGTTGGTTTCTGGTATCTGTCTAGAAACTTGTCCGTTTCATCCAGATTTTCCAGTTTTGTTGTGCATAGGCTTTTGTAGTAGAATCTGATGATTTTTTTTTTTATTTCCTTGGTTTCTGATGTTTATCTCTCTTTTTATTTCTAATTTTGTTAATTTGGTTACTGTCTCTGTGCCCTCTGATAAGTCTGGCTAAGGATTTATCTATGTTGTTGATTTTCTCAAAGAACCAGTTCCTGGTTTAGTTGATTCTTTGTATAGTTCTTTTTGTTTCTACTTGGTTGATTTCAGCCCTGAGTTTGATTATTTCCTGTTGTCTACTTTTCTTGGGTTTGTTCTAGAGCTTTCTATTGCTTTTGTTGATCTTGAAGACCAGCTTTAATCCATAGTGATCTGATAGGAGGAATGGGCTTCTTTCAATTCTCTTATATCTGTTGAGGTCTGATTTGTGACCAATTATGTGGTCAATTTTGAAGAAGGTACCATGAGGTGCTGAGAAGAAGGTATGTTCTTTTGATTTTGGATGAAATGTTCTGTAGATATCTTTTAAATCTATTTGGTCTAAAACTCTTGTTAGTTTCACTGTGTCTCTGTTCAGTTTGTGTTTCCCTGATCTGTCCATTGATGAGAGTGGACTGTTAAAGTCCCCCACAATTATTGTGCGAGGTGCAATGTGTGCTTTTAGCTTTAGTAAAGTTTCTTTTATGAGTGTGGATATCCTTGCATTTGGAGCATAGATGTTCAGAATTGAGAGTTCTTCTTGGTAGATTTTTTCCTTTGATGAGTTTGAAGTGCCCTTTATGTTTTTTGATGACTTTTGATTGAAAGTTGATTTTATCCAATAATAGAATGGCTACTCCCACTTGTTTCTTGGGATCATTTTCTTGGAAAATTGTTTTCCAGCTCTTTACTCTCAGGTAGTGTTTGTCTTTGATGCTGAGGTGCATTTTCTGTATGCAGCAAAATGCTGGGTCCTGTTTATGTAGTCAGTCTGTTCATCTAAGTCTTTTTATTGGGGAATTGAGTCCATTGATGTTAAGAGATATTAAGGAACAGTGATTGTTGCTCCCTGTTATTATTGAGGTTATTTTTGTTTGTGTGGTTATCTTCTATTGGGTTTGTTGAAAGATTACTTTCTTGCCTTTTCTGGGGCATAATTTCCCTCCTTGTGTTGGTATTTTCCATCTATTATCCTTTGCAGGGCTTGATTTGTGGAAAGATATTGTGTACATTTGGTTTTGTCATGGAATATCTTAGTTTCTCCATCTATGGTAATTGAGAGTTTTTCTGGGTATAGTAGTCTGGGCCAGCATTTGTGTTCTCTTAGGGTCTGTATGAAATCTGCCCAGGATCTTCTAGCTTTCATTGTCTCTGATGAGAAGTCTCGTGTAATTCTGTTAGGTCTTTTTTTATATGTTACTTGACCTTTTTCCCTTACTGATTTTAATATTCTTTCTTTGTTTAGTGTGTTTGGTATTTTGATTATTATGTGTCGGGAGGAATTTCTTATCTGGTCCAATCTATTTGGAGTTCTGTAGGCTTCTTGTATGTTCATGGGCATCTCTTTGTGTCCTGGATTTCCTGGATGTTTTGGGTTATGAGCTTTTTGCATTTTGCATTTTCTTTGACTGTTGTGTCAATGTTTTCTATGGTATCTTCTGCACCTGAGATTTTCTCTTCTATCTCTTGTATTCTATTGGTGATGCTTACATCTACAACTCCTGTTCTCTCTCCTAGGTTTTCTATCTCCAGTGTTGTTTTCCTTTGTGATTTCTTTATTTTCTATTTCCATTTTTAGATCCTGGATTGTTTTATTCAGTTCCTTCACCTGTTTGGTTGTGTTTTCCTGTAATTCTTTAAGGGATTTTTGTGTTTCCTTTTTAATGTCTTCTACCTGTTTACCTGTGTTCTCTTGTATTACTTTAATGGAGTTATTTATGCCCTTCTCAAATCCTCTAGTATCAACATGAGATGTGATTTTAAATCAGAGTCTTGCTTTTCTGGTGTGTTGGGGTAACCAGGGTTCACTGTGGGAGAACTGGGTTCTGATGATGCCAAGTAGTCTTTTTCTTATGTTCTTGTGCTTGCCTTTCACCATCTGGTTATCTCTGGTGTTAGCTGGTCTTGCTGTCTCTGACTTTGACTTGTTCCTCCTGCAAGCCTGTGTGTCAGTTCTCCTGGGAGACCAGTTCTCTCTGGGAGGAATTTGGGAATGAAGAGCTGTGGTACAGGGTCAGCTCTGGGGTGCAGTCAGAGACCAGAAGGATCCTGTCCCCAGCTGAACCTTGGTTCCTGTGTCTTGATGGATTTGTGAGTGTCCCTCTTGGGCCAGGAATTTGAAGAGCAGCGGTGGTCTTACCTGTGCTTACAGGTGTGTAGGCACTCCTGGGAGACCAGCTCTCTCCTGGAGCTATTTATGTATGTAGCTCTGTGGCACAAGATTAGCTCTGGGCAAAGACAGAGACCGGAAGACTCCTGTCCCAGGCAGCCCCTTGGTTCCTGTGTCCTGAGCTTTCTGGGCAGGTTCCTCTGAGCAGCAGTGGTGGTCCTACCTGTACTCACAGGCTGGTCAGAACTCCTGGGAGGCTCACTCCCTCCTGGCTACTATTTGGGTATGGAGCCCTGTGGCAGAGGATCTGCTACAAATGGAAAAGGAAACTGGAAGGTTCCTGTCTGTCTGTCTGTCTGTCTGTCTGTCTGTCTGTCTGTCTGTCTATCTATCTATCTATCTATCTATCTATCTATCTATCTATCTATCTATCTAACTAACTAACTAACTAACTAACTATCTATTTTTGTTCCCAAAGGTGGGTGGTGTCATGATCCCTAGGCTCTATAGCTGCGAGAGTAGAAGACCTATCCTCAGAGGACAACTGGAGACACCTGTGACTATGGAGTTTGGGGAAGAAGACTACCTGGTAAAGGTGGCTGTCCCACTGCCTCTGCTTCATTCAGGCTGGGCTGGCTGCTTTGTAATGCACTTACTCCTTCCAAAATAAACTTTGCCTGACTTGTTTTCTCTCCAATGACAGCACAAGAGAAATCCAGCCATGTTTGTGTTGCTTCGGGATGAGGTGAATGTCCACCGGTTTACTGGGCTTTCAGAAAACTCCCAGGAATCTTTACAGATACACATCAAATTCTCTAAGCCCGTTACAAGACCCTTTCCCATCATACTGTTAGTAAGGTGTGTGGAGGTGGCAGCTACAGTGGAAGAGAGATTCCTACATGACAGAGTGTCCTGAAGGGGATTTGTGACCAAGAGTGTATTAGTTTTAAGGAATAATGAGGGTCATTGTCTAAAGAAATTATATATGCATAGGTGTGTGTGTGTGTGTGTCTGTGTTTAGAGCTATCAGTTTTAGAAGCTGGATTCCTGCCTGTTGACTGGAATGTGAAACACCCCAATTTCACTTATACTATGGATGACCTCATTTTGAAGTCTGATAACACAGACCTGGGCCAGAATTATTCTACTGTTCCCTCCATCACTTGCTTTTTTTCCTCCTTTTTCACCTGGAGTAAATATGTTCAAATTTATATTCCCAAAGAGACTTAATAATTTAATCTTCTTTCTCAGTTACATTGAGTATTCAAGATTAGATTTTTCTCATTTAGTGGCTAGACAATGTGGAAAGGCTATTGGAGATTCTTTGGACTCTTGGGCTGAAACAGTGCTAGAAGTCACTTTAGTGACTGATTGACAGGTGGGGAGGGGCAGTGTCTTCTGGGAGCAGCAGCCCTGGGTCTTTCTGTCCTCAGAATCTCCTTGTGTTTGGGCAGCTGTTAGCTGTTTCACTGCACCTGCTTGACCAGGTGAGTCCCTCTACTGGCTGGAGGGGACTCAGGAGCAAGGTGTGTGGTATGTCTCTGTGGCACGGATAGGTGCTACACGTAGCTGAGTCTTCATTCACTGGCTTGACTCTATCTGCCAAGTGAGCTGAGCCACTGGATGTCTAAAGGTTTCTGTTTGCCTAAAAAAATCTGGATTTTTTTCCACCTAAATTTTCAAAGTCGCACACAAAAGCAGAATTTCTTTATCTGACCATTTTGAACCTCTCTGATGCCAATTCTATACTTCCTGACAGTATGGTGAAGCATTTGTTGCAGATAAGTACACACATGTCCTGTTCCTCAGCCGGGTGTTTGTTCTCATTCCTCAAAGGGAACTGGCTATTCTTTTTGCTTTTTCCCGAAGTGGGTTTTGTTTAGTTCGGTTGTTTTGGTTTTGGTCTGTTCTTAATGGGTATAAGGGATAAAGTATTATATGTGTGTGGGGGGGGTGTGATATTAAGAGGCTGTGCATCAGGGGATAATCCACATTGGTTCTTTTTAGCCCTGATTATCTCCAGCGATCCCTTTCTAGGGCAAAGAATGTTTGTTACAAGAAACATATGTAAACACAGAGAAGAAAAGCTGTGCCTCACTATGTCATGTTCGCCCCTAGGTTCTCTGAGAAAGCCACGCCTTCTGATTTTCTTGTGAAGCGGGTCTACTTCTGGGATGAGCAGACTGTACAAATGTATGTACCTGCTGCTCCATGGAAAGGTCAGTGGATACTAAGCCTGTGAGCTCTCCATTCTTGTTATGTGCTGAGGACATGCTGTGGCCTGTATGTGCATGGCAGTGTTATTCTTTTTTTATTGCATCAACATCCAAGTCTGCATCATACAATCTTAAGACATTTTAAATGGTAAAACCAATAAAATTACAACATTTTAATGGTAAAACCTATTAGCCTTATTTTAATTAAAACTATATAACTCCCCCCCTTATATTTCCTCTAATTCAATCCATCCTATGCTTCCCCTTGCTTCCTCTTCAAACTACGGCCTTATTTACTGTTACACACACATGCACACAAATGCCTAAACATAAATACAGCTTGCTCAATTCATTTAATTCTCTCTCTCTCTCTCTCTCTCTCTCTCTCTCTCTCTCTCTCTCTCTCTCTGTGTGTGTGTGTGTGTGTGTGTGTGTGTTTCAAGGATGAACCACAGCTTGGTACTGGATAACCAATTAGATGGCTCATCCCTGAGGAAGACCAAATGTATCATTCTCGTTATTTATTAGTTGCCTGTCGTTCTGTATCTAAGCATGGGGATTGTCCTGTGAGATTGTCCCATTTCAATGTATCAGTTCTATTGGCGTTGTACTTCTTCACGTCTAGTTTAGGCAGCCACGTTACTGAAGTAGTATGGGTGATGCTTCCATGCCATTTCTTTTTATTATTATTATTATTGGTTATTTTATTTATTTACATTTCAAATGTTATCCTCCTTCCCAGTTTCCCCTCTGCAAACCCATTTCATCCCTTCTCCCCACTGCTTCTATGTAGGTACTCTCTTACCCACTTACCCACTCCCACTTCACCACCCTAGCATTCCCTATGCTGGGGCATTAAACCTCCACAGGACCAAGGGCCTCCCCTCCATTGATGCCATATATGGCCATCCTCTGCTACACATGCAGCTGGAGCCATGGGTCCCTCCATGTGTCCTCTTTGGTTGGTGGTTCCCTGCCATTTCTAAAAGACACAGCCACACAGTCGATTTTCTGGTGGCCTGGCTCTTACAGTCTTCCCAGCCATTCTCCAGGAATGTTCCCTGAGCCCAAGGTGCAGAAGCTATGTTGTAAATGCACCGGTTGCAACTGGACACTCCATCAACACTTGCTTCTTCACTGCATTTTCACCAGTTGTGGGCTCCTATGATTGTCTCCATCTGTTGCAAAGAGAAGTTTCTTTGATGAGAACAATGGTTTCTTAGATTTAGGCCATTGTTAGAAATCAATTTCTTATATCTGAGTTTTGAGAGAACCATTTAAATCTCATTTAGTACTGGTACATTGCCATTTTAGATCTCTGGCTTATTTATTATTGCATACTGTATGAAGAATAGCCTAAATGTTATTCTTTTGTATATTTATTTGTTCACTTATTTGTTTATTGTGAGAATGTGTGGTGTAAGTTTATGTTGTATGTGGTTTATGCACACATGTGTGGGCAGGTGTGCAAATCTGTGTGTGTGTACAAAGAAAGAGAAAGATGTTCAGTGTCCTGCTCTATCCTTCTCCACCTTATTCCCATGAGACAAGGTTTCTCTGTGAACCTGAGACTAGACCTGTGGCCAGCAAATGCCTGTGATCATCTTGTCTCCGCTCCACACAGCACTAGATTACAAGCAAATGTGTGACCCCATCAAACATTTTATGCAGGTTCTGGGGATTTGAACTCATGTCCTGGTGCTTGCACAGCAAGCACTCCTTGCCTTTTCCCTATCAATTGCATAGTTTTACAAACAATTAATATCTAACTGTTCCCAAACCATGTATTTAAAAATCTCAGAAGAAAACTTCACATACATAGAACTTAAGTGCTTTTAACATCAAACTTATCAAGAGATGATTGGCTAAATCCAATCCATGTCTCCAGAAACATAGTGTTTGATAGAGTGGCTCATGGTCTGAGAAGAAGCAGAAGAGGCTTGAATGGTAGCTACAGAGGAGCTGAACTGTGTCTATCACACCAGATGAGATGATCCCTTTGTTTGGGATGTCAGAAAGGACTTGGAACATGGTGGCACTGGAAACACTATTTTTATTCCAGGCACTCTGTCACTCACAAATGAATGTCTGGGTGTGTTCGATTCATTGGAAATTCCCCAGAGCAGGAAATGGCCAGAATATGACTAACCTTTCACTCCTTCCCTCTTTGTCTCTCTGTCCCCAGCTGCCCTTCCACTTGCTTTGCAGATGAAGCATGCCCCTTGCAAAGTTCATAGGATTATTGATGGTTTTTTCCCCCCTAGGAGCCAATGTGGGATATTTATCGCTATTAGATGCTGACTATGACAGGAAACCTCCAAACAAATATCTTGCTGGGGCTGTAAACTATACAGTGCATTTCCAGTGGATCCAATGTGTGTTCTGGGACAAGACAGAGTGGCGATCTGAAGGTCCCTATCCACAGCCAGGATCGTCTCCTGAAAAAGTCAACTGCAGGTACGGGTACACTACTGCTGGGGAAAAACCTGGAAATTTTAACAACTGACTCCCATTTCTTCTGCATTTGTGCTAATCACTAGGGTCTTCCATGAGCAATGACCTCTCATGAAAGCTGAGAAATCTTGACAGATGCTAGCCTAACAGAGTGTGCCCCCTACACCAGTCTGCAAGTCGGTCTTGGTGGCTCCCAAGGAAAGGTGCTGGTGTCTGCTGGGCCTCTGGCCTGAGCCACCTGTAATGCCTGGCATGTTGCAGGTAGTCAGTGCCCACTGAGAGATGAGTCGGCAAATGAGTGGCACATGAGCTCACCAGATGGCTTTGCGTAGATGTCCTGGCATTTTGTGACTGTTAATTTTGTAGTCAGACAGGTGGATTCTCTACTGTTACAACCCCTGTCAACCCATTCCCCTGTGTGCAGAGGGCATGGTTTGAAAGTTAACTTACTTGGAAAGAGAAGTCTCTGCATGGATATAGGCAGGCAGCCATCTTGGTCATCTTGGAATATCTGAGTAATATTACTATAGTGAATATTATCATCCAGGCATAGACTTAACAATCTTATGATTGCTTGCTTTAGTCCATTCATTTGTGCTGCCCTTATCTTCTTAATGGTGTAGACATTCAACAATTCCTAGTATAGAAAGTCTTATCCCTGTTAAGAACAGAGAGGCCACAAGGAGTTGTGTGTTGTGTTTGCCTGTTAGGGATCAAACATGTTCAACTTGTATTAAGCTGGTGACATTTACATCCATTTGCTATTTTTCCTGTGTTGAATAGTTTTTATTCATTTAAAAACCATTTGATCATAATAATTCCACATCACCTTCTCTTGTTTTTGCCTTTCACTCCTGGTTCCCCTCCTACTTTCTTTTTTTTTTTTTTTTTTTTTGAAAAGTTAAAAATTCCTTAATTTTTTATTCCTGGTACCACTACCACAATTTACAGGGCAATATACCTGATGTAATGAAAAGAAAAAGAAAAAGACAAAGCTACAGCAGATAAAAGACCTCAGGAATGTACATCTAATTGACACTACATTGCATTAATCAATAGCTGCACTTTTTGCAAACTGTGGCTATGACAGTCCTGAACAAGAAGGGTTTCCTGTTTAAGCTGCAGTAACTTTTCTGACTATGGATCATCGTTCCTTCTGTGGCAGATTTTTACAGTTCCTCTAATGCATTTGGGACAACTGTCTCAAAGTAACCTGCAGCTTTCCTGACAACTCCTTGCTCTCTCTCCTGCTAAGAACTGTAACCGTTTCTGTTTTATTTTAAAACCTTCTGCTACCATATCCACCACTTCCACCTCCAGATCCATAGCCACCACCATAGGGACTGCCTGAGCTTCTTCCACCAAAACTGCTCCCCTTCATGGGTCCATAATTTGATTGATGCTGTCCACTATAATTTCCAAAGTCATTATAGTTTCCACCACCACCATAGTTACCTCCACCAAAATTTCCTCCTTCATTGTAACCATCATATCCCCCTCCTCCTCCTCACCATATCCACCACCCTGGTTTCCATATCCTGGACCACCACCTCCATATCCTCCTCTACTGCTGTAACCAGGACCACCACCATAGTTGCCACCATCACCTCCAAATCCATTATATCCACCATCACCACCTCCATAACTACCTCTGCTGTCACCACCTCCACCACCATAGCCACCTCTTCCACCAAAGTTTCCTCCACGACCAAAGTTTCCTCCACCACCTCCAAAGTTTCCTCCACGACCCATAAAGTTGCCAGATCCACCTCCACGACCTCTCTGTGATCCAGCAGACTGCATCTCTTGTTTAGAAAGGGCCTTTTTCACTTCACAATTATGCCCATTAATAGTGTGGTATTTCTGAACAACAATTTTATCAACTGTGTCATGATCATCAAAAGTTACAAAAGCAAATCTTCTATTTTTCCCACTCTGCCTGTCTTCTATAACCTCTATGGTTTCAATCTTGCCATACTTTTCAAAGTAGTCTCTCAGGTTATATTCTTCCGTATCCTCTTTAATACCACCAACAAAAATTTTCTTCACCGTTAAATGGGCACCAGGCTTTACAGAATCCTCTAGAAACAGCTCTCTTTGGTTCCACCACACGCCCATCAACCTTGTGTGGCCGAGCACACAGTGCAGCATCCACCTCTTCAACATAAGAGTAGGTCACAAAACCAAAGCCTCTGGAACATTTTGTTTGGGGATCTCTCATTACCACACAGTCTGTAAGTGTGCCCCATTTCTCAAAATGTTCTCTTAAGCTATCATCTGTGGTTTCAAAGCTCAGACCACCAATAAACAGCTTCCTCAGCTGCTCTGGTTCCTTTGGATCATGGCCCTCCATTTTGAGACCGGACTCGCCTCTTCCAACTCGAGTTCAATATGGGACCGAGAGCCCCCTCCTACTTTCTAATCATGTGTGTGTGTGTGTGTGTGTGTGTGTGTGTGTGTGTGTGTGTGTGTATGTTTAATAATAATTTATTTATACAATATATTCTGATCAGTATTTCCACTCCCCCATCTCCTCCCAGAACCTCCAAGTTTTCATCTTTCTCTTTCTCTTTAGAAGGCAAACATGAAAATAAATGTCAAACAAACAAAAATGAAGTAAATAAATAAATAGCAAAAAAGCACAACACACAAAAATACTCCATAAAACTGGAAAACATACTATACACACAAAAGATTAGTAGATTTAAAAATTCCCAAAGACAACAAAATATTCAAAAATACCACTGAGTTCATTTTGTTTGGCCTTCTATTGCTGTGCTTAAGACCTACCCCTAGTATGGTTTATATGCCCAGTTAAATTCCATTGGAGAAAACTGATTTTTCCTCAGCAAATGGTTGTCAGTTGAAGATAGCATCTTGTTTAGGAATGGAAGACAGTGTCTACTTCCCTTCTCAGCACTAGGACTACATCTGGCCTGAACCTGTGTAGATCCTGTGCATGTTTCCACCGAGTCTGTGGGTTCCTATGAGCATCCGTCCTGTTGTGTCTGGAAGACACTGTTTCCTTGGAGTTTTATGCCAGTAGCCACAGCAACCGTGAATCTATGTTTGCAATGGCCATGTTGTGTCCAGAGGATGACATTTCAGTGTTCCTAGGCATCGTCTGGCTTCCCATCTTTATGACCCTCTTCACAATGTTTCCTGGGCCCTGAAGGAGGTTTTATAGATGTCCTATTTAGAGCTGAGCACTCAGCAGTCACTTTCTCAGCGTTTGGATGAGTTCTGAGCTTCTGTGTTAAGTCACTAAAACCGCATGCTTCTCTGACCATGTTTGAAAAAAATCTAATCTATGTCTATAAGAATGCATATTTAGAGGACAGCTTGACTACTCTATTTAGCAAAAGATCAGTAGTACATTCCTTTCTAGGGCCTGCAATATACACAGACAAAGATATTTTAACAACTTTACAATACCAGGCATATGTTCCCCACAATGAAGGAAGCCTCAAATCTAATCAGAAAGCTATTGCTTATCTCCAAAGAAGTCCTGCCTCCATCATAGCAATGGGCATGCACTGTCTGGCAAGTCAGTAGTAGATGGTGCAGTGTCCACAGCTGGATAACATCACTGATGATGTTCCTTCCGCTGTAGTGTGAATAACACCTTCCAGCACTGTGAATGCTAGCCAGCAAGGAGGACGTTTCCAGCTCAGTTCCAGCGTATTTTCTGTGTCCTGTATTCTAACCGTAGAGTGTCTTCAGCAATAGTTTTTTACCATCTAGTTCTGGTGCATAACCAGGAGCAATGGTAGTTTGTATTGTTTGGGGAGCTTCTGGGGACCCCATGGCCAATAAGT
The DNA here is from genome assembly GCF_000001635.26 of Mus musculus. Taxonomy (NCBI): domain Eukaryota; kingdom Metazoa; phylum Chordata; class Mammalia; order Rodentia; family Muridae; genus Mus; species Mus musculus. The sequence goes on along the minus strand of NC_000077.6, from coordinate 8,882,757 downwards.
CACGAGGAGGTGTGCCACAGTTGGCACTTCTAGAAACAGCATTGCACACTCAAGCACACTTATGCAGGGTTCCTCACTTCAAACTGTTTATTATTATAGTGTCTTAAGTTTATAAATAGCAAACTTCCATTTCTTTTTGTAAGTTTTTAGTTTTGGTCGACCCATCCCTTACCTTTCCCACATCTTCCCCTCCCTATTTGAACCTTTTCTTTCCTACTGCCCTCCCCGGCTTTCATATGTGTTTTCTTCCCCTTCTAAGACCTTTCCTGTTGCCACCTTTTGTGGTTCCTCTCTTGCTTCCTGGCTTCTACTGACACTTACTCCAACTAAACATGGAAATCTAAAAATTTAAAGCTAGAATCCATATGTGAAAAAGAACAAGACATTTGTTTTCTGGGACTGGTTTAACTCATGCACATAATATTTTCCAGTTCCAGCCATTTTCCTGCAAATTTAATTGTGTGTGTGTGCACGCGTAAGTGTACGAGAGACAGACAGACAGAAAGGGGGGAGGGAGGGAGGGAGGGAGGGAGAGAGAGAGAGCACTTATCACTTTCATTACTATGACTTTGTAGTAGCTCTTTATTATAATATGGTACCATGGGAACTTACTGATAATGTTGCAGTGTTTCAGCATTCTTTGCTGTTAAATTATACATGAAAATAATCCTTTGTTTTCTTTTTTTGGAGGGGGGGGCATGTCGAGATAGGGTTTTTCTATATAGCCCTGGCTGTCCTGGAACTCACTTTGTAGACCAGGCTGGCCTCGAACTCAGAAATCCGGCTGCCTCTGCCTCTCAAGTGCTGGGATTAAAGGCATGCGCCACCACATCCGGCTATCCTTTGTTTTCTACTACATAGTACTCTTTTCCCCCAAGAGCCAGGGTCACAAATAGTATTTACAGTAGTTCTCACAACAGGCTTAGCAGTGATGGGCTGTCTATAAGCACTACTACAGGCGCTTAGGCAAATGTCAGTCCACATGAAGCTCTAACCTAACTCTCATGTAAGGATGTGCTGTAGTGGGCCTGCCTGTAGGGGACAGTGTGCCCTATGCCTGACATTTCAGGATAGTTCCCTTGAAAGCTGACTCCTAGTACCAGGCTTGAGGCTCGTGGTACTTCAGTAAGTTACAAAATGAAGACATGGCAAACTGGCCTACATCATAAGGTTGGAATAGCTGGAGTTTAGTTTAGTTTTGTTTTTGTTTTTTGTTTTGCCAGCTTCTCACTGTTCCGCCCCAGCATTACTATTCTCATGTGCTTTCTCCTTCTAGCTACCATCACCTTGCACCTGTCTCTGTCCTAAGAAGAAAGCTGAATGCCACTCTTGAAGTGAGCAGCATTTCTGAGTTTCAGAGGTGAGTTCCATTCTCCAAAGGAAATCTTCGTTCCATGTGTTCTGGTGACCACTTATGAGATGCTCATGCTCTGCTGAGTTTATACTTAACACTTACGTAACATATTTGTTTTCTGGAGCACAAATATTAGGACTGCTAGTCTTATATGTTATATTAGTGTTTATACTTTACAGCCACTGGCAGGAGCCTTATGAACATCAGGAAGCCAATATCTTTCTTACTTTTAAGCTTGGCTATATTTCAGTATAGACTGGGTCAATTATTACCAATTTAATTACTATCTACAACAATAAATAATGCCCCTAAGTTTGCTTGCACTGATTTACTCATACAATCTTAGTGTCATGTTCTATAACAACCTCTACCCTATTTTAAATAAGTTTTAAAGTTGCCATGTATTCATAATTACTGGTTTATAACAAACAACTGTATTCGGAGTATGGAAAATGAGTGCACTGAGGGAAAGCCACTTTGGATTTTTTGGCATTTATTTTGGTAGACTATGAAACCGTACTTCACTTATGCACGGTACTTAGTAGATGAGTTGGTAGATCTGATACATGGAATCTTAGGTACGGTTTCTATTTCTGTAAAGGGACACCATGACCACAAACTCTTATAAAGAAAGTATTTAATTGAGGCGGGCTTACAGTTCAGAAGCTTGGTTCATTATTGCCATGGCTAGAAGCATGGTGGACATGGTGCTAGAGAGGTAGATGAGAGTTCTCCATCTGGATCCACAGGTAGCAGAAAGAGAGAGCAACATTGGGCCTGGTTGGAGCATTTGAAACCTCAAAGCTACCCCCCAGGGACACACTCACTACAACAAGGCCACACCTCTTAATAGTGCCACTTCTTGTGAACCTATGGGAGCCATTTTCCTTCAAACCACAACAGGTATCAAATAAGTCATTAGTTACTAAGAAAGGAAAGGTTTCCAGCCAACCAATTCTTAGGGCTTGGAGTAGAGCAGCGCCAGCCCTGGTTTCTGAAACACCAGTGTTATTTATGCGTACACAAGGAGCGCAGCATGAGGCTGCTGCAGACAGAAAGTCACCCAACGTCACCCGAAGCACTGGGGACATCTGGGAGGTTCCAGATATAATGGAGGGAAAGAAAGGATGGGCTGGAACCAGAGGCTGTCAGTCATGATGTGTGCTTGAGAGCAAGTGTGAACTGCTTCTGGTTCTGCTCTAGAAGAAGAAAGAACAACTCTGGGGATCAAGAGCATCCCCCAGTTCTTGGGTGGAGTCAGAGTAATGAGGCAGGAGACTAGGAAGACAGCATTCCCACACAGCATAGTCCCTCCACAATTTTTCAAATACAGATAAATCCCAAGTCCCAGGTATGCTAAGGTTCCGGCTGGAGGGACTTTACATGGGTGACTCTCTGTGGGTCTACAGAGAAGAGGGGGCCGGGTGCTTGCTCTTCCCAGGCAGACTTGGTACATCAGTAGCAGGGACCAGGTGAGTGTAAGTCACAGGTAGAGAGCAAGCGGCCTCCGTCACAGGAACATGGGTATGCAGAAGAGGCACACACACTGGAACATCTAGAGCTTCTCTCTTGCTCTGCTATTAGGCTACATGAGGAGAGCCAAAAGGTGCATCAGTATGACAAAGCATGCCCCACATAGGGACATTCTTCTTTTTTCTCTTCTCCTCTTCTATTTTTCTTTTCATTCATACTAAGGATTAAACCCAGAGCCTCAGATATGTTAGGCAAGTACTCTACTACTGAGCTGTACCCTCCCCCTCCCACCTCCAGCCCTGGAATTCTTTTTCAATTTCCCAGTCTAAGTTCATTGGACCCGGCAGGGTACAGCTTTCCACCCCCACTCCCACCCCCACCCTCGCAGCTGGATCATCACAGGCCCCTCCCTTGTGGCTTCAGTGTAGGTTGTGGGGTACCTGACATTTGCCACGAGCAACTCTTTGCCTTCAGAGTCCTCTTTCACTCAACTAGTATGAGGTGTTTGGAAAATATGTCCATGACGACCAACAAGAGCTTGTGAATTTTTGAAGCACTAATAGGACTTCCTGAATGCCAGTTCCCACAAGGAATTCCCTTAATTTCTCTTCCTTTGTTTACAGTCACCCACACAACTTGCTCCCCGGTATTTTCAGTGCATTTCTCTTGGTTCTTTATGGAATTTTGGTGAGTAAAAGCAGATATGTAGACTGTCATGAGAAAAAGAATCCAGGTTTTATTTTTCTGGAAGAAGATACACTGCCTGGCTACCAGCTGTATGCAGTCGTCATCGACACTGGCTTCCGGTCACCAGTCAGATTTACCTCAAAGGTAATGTGAGCTCCTAGCAAAGCCCTTAGTGAGGTCTAAGGGTGTGGAGGGTCTGATAGTATGACTGACAATGAGATGACCCCCTGTCATCCTGCATATTTGTCATCCTGCCCCCTGACTCTGATTCCCCTTTGTGCCTTCCTATAAAAAGCAGCTTCAGAGATGGTTTTCTTCTGAATGGGCCTCTGAGATTTTGTGAGGAACAGTGTGCTGTGTTCCTCTGAGTTAACACTGAATCCATGGCCTACCCAGAGAAGGATCTAGCAAGAAAGGAGTAAGAAGTTCCTAGACAAGCTTTTGGGCTAAATGGGAATGGGGCTAGGTTGGGAGTTTGAGGCTAAGGGCAGAGTTCCCTAGAGAAGCAGATGAACAATGAGGTTGCACAAGAGAAAGAAGTGGTAGGAGGGAGGAGGACAAAGAAAGACCAGCGTAGCAGTCCAGGGAAGCACCCAGGCCAAAGTGAGCTATGGAAGAAAGGTCTGCAGGGGCAGAAACAAATTGGTTTAGGGACATGCACTAGCAATGTTCCCCTACAAACACACCAGGAATTCAACATGTGTGCTTGATACATACTCCATTTTTTTCTCCAAAACCCATGCCTGCTTTATGAAAACCATAGGACCAAAGGCAGGGGAGTATGGTCTTGCTTAGAAGCCAGAAGATAGAACTGGGTGCTCTTGATACTCTTGTAGGAAAACAAGGTTAAAAAAGGGGGCCTAAAGAGTTAAACAAGCTTGTTAGGTTCATGATTGGAGTGGGGTAAACATACCACTCATCCCCACAGGAGTCAGTGATTTTCACTGCACATAGTTAGAAGTAAGATCCCCCCTACTAGTCACTAGAACCTGAAGGTGAATCCACCTAACACATAGAAGAGCAGCAGGGAAAGAATTTGCTCAGTATTCATAAATACATATCTTTATGCAATGGGTAGCACAACTAATTTCCCCTTGTAATAAGTCTTTAGAACTGGTGATAATGTGAACTGATCTATTCCTATATCCATATTACCTGTCTTATTGGAGTTTGATTTGCTTTCTTTTGCAAGGACTGTGATTGCTTCCAGACATTTTTCTGATCCGCTTCTCTTGTCTGTAAGACCTTGAACACACATTTTGGGGGTATGCAGGGGGAAAAGAGTTCTTTGGTTTTGTTTTACTGAACTATTTGTCTGTTTGTTGATACAAAAATCTCACTATAAAACCCCAGATGACCTAGAACTTGCTCTGTAGACCAGGCTGGTCTCAAACTCAGAGTTACTCCTGCCTCCTCTTCCCACGTGCTGGGGTTAAAGGCATGTTACCACACCCAGTCACCATACTATCTGTTTTAATGTAAAAACACACATACACACAACAACAACAACAATTAACCTAAGACATAAAGAGATTAAAGCCAATGAAATCAACTATAATTTCAGAATAATGTCTTATGGAACAGGGATTATTGATTGTAAAACTTATGTGGAAGGGAACACTAGTGCCCATGAGAATATTAAACTTAATGATCTGAAAGAGAACAAACTTGACTCCCCCAGTCATCCAGGCAAGAGCCATCACAGTGTAGTGTCTTATGGGGTTGGCTAGTAGAGTTATGGGACAGCTAGATACCTTAGAAATGACCCAAGTGTGTGTCTAGGTCTTATAGACCAGAGAGAATATTCAGCAAACTGTCTCAGAGCAATCACAGACCTTGAAAAAGAAAGCAATATGAAATCTTTAATTAACATTAGGTACAGACACAAAACTTAATCTAGAAGTCTAAAAACAGAGAGATAATTTTATTAAAAAATTCAGTAATTACTCCAAGATTACTTTGGACTAGGACAGGATTTTTTTAATTAGATATTTTCTTTATTTACATTTCAAGTGTTATTCCCTTTCCTGCTTTTCCCTCTGAAAGTCCCCTATCCCCTCCCCCTGTTCCCCAACCAACCCACTCCTGCTTCCTGGCCCTGTCATTCCCCTACACTGGGACATAGAACCTTCACAGGACCAAGGGCCTCTCCTCCCACTGATGACCTGCTACATATGCAGCTAGAGCCATAAGTCCCACCGTGTGTTTTCTTTTTTCTTTTTTTTTAATATTTTTTATTATTACATATTTTCCTCAATTACATTTAGAATGCTATCCCAAAAGTCCTCCATACCCCCCCCCCACTTCCCTACCCACCCATTCCCATTTTTTGGCCCTGGCATTCCCCTGTACTGGGGCATATAAAGCTTGCGTGTCCAATGGGCCTCTCTTTCCAGTGATGGCCAACTAGGCCATCTTTTGATACAGATGCAGCTAGAGTCAAGAGCTCCTGGGTACTGGTTAGTTCATAATGTTGTTCCACCTATAGGGTTGCAGATCTCTTTAGCTCCTTGGATACTTTCTCTAGCTCCTCCATTGGGGGCCCTGAGCTCCATCCAGTAGCTGACTGTGAGCATCTACTTATGTGTTTGCTAGGCCCCGACCTAGTATCACAAGAGACAGCTATATCAGGGTCCTTTCAGCAAAATCTTGCTAGTGTATGCAATGGTGTCATCGTTTGGAGGCTAATTATGGGATGGATCTCTGGATATGGCAGTCTCTAGATGGTCCATCCTTTTGTCTCAGCTCCAAACATGTGTTTTCTTTGATTGGTAGTTTAGTCCCAGGAAGCTCTGGAGGTACTGGTTAGTTCATATTGTTGTTCCTCCTATGGGGCTGCAAACCCCTTTAGCTCCTTGGGTCCTTTCTCTAGCTCCCTCATTGAGGACCCTGTGCTCAGTCAGTCCAATGGATGGCTGTGAGCATCCACTTCTGTATTTGTCAGGCACTGGCAAGGCCTCTCAGGAGACAGCTATATCAGGCTCCTGTCAGCAAGTACTTGTTGGCATCCACAACAGTGTCTAGGTTTGGTGGTTGTTTATGGGATGGATCCCCAGGTAGTCTCTGGATGATCATTCCTTCAGTTTCTGCTCTGAACTTTGTAGGACAGGATTTCAAAGACAAGAGATTAATACTTTCTTAAAGGTTAATAAAATTATACCACACCAAAGCTGAAGATTCCTGTGTGACAGATACCATGGAAAGTAATAAGCACAATGCAGCATGCTATCTATCCTAGAGTGCTCCTTGTGGACATCAGTACACCACCCACCAGCCCTGCCCCCACTCAGGTGTCCTGCAATCCTCTCCTAGTGTCCTGCCTACATGCCAACAGCATCTTGGTCTATGAAGATTCTGCAGGCCATACAGGCCCCACAGCTGGACTCAGTGCTGGAAGCCACCAGTACTGAGCTGAAATGAGGCCAGGTATTACCCCATAGCCTCTGTGACACATCCTCAGCTCTCATATCTGCTTGTGTCTTAAGGTTTTCATTGTTCTATGTGGTGAAAATGGATGCTCAGAAACGAAAGAACTCTGTTGTCCAGAGAAGCCCTTATTTGGAAGGAATTCCAGGCACACCTTCATTCTGAGGTATCAATGACTACTACAACCACATGTCTGGGGAAAGGGGCTGGTCAGAATGGGGTATATCACAAAGACACTGAGCTGAGAACATTTGTTTTCTGAGCATCATCCTAAGATAAAGCTTGCTGATGAAGCATAGAAGGTTTTGGTTTTGCTTTTGTCTTTTTAAGGCAGGGTCTCACTATGTAGCTATGGCAGGTCTGAAATTCACTATATAGACCAGGCTGGCCTTGAATTTGCAACTATCCTCCAGCCTCTTCCATCTGGGGGCTGGAATAACAAGCATGCCTAATATATGAAATATGTCTACTCTTTGGTATAGATTAGCATGGTTAGTAAGCATGGGGGTGAGAATAAAGGCAGGAAAAAAAGTGGAGGCTTACTAAGCTTGTTTATTAGAATAAGTGTGTTTTTTAATGTCACAAAACCTGATTAAATTGATTAGTATCACCAGCCAAAATTTGGAAGAGCAATGGTGCATGGCACCACAAAGAAGGAGAGTCCTGGGAAGAGAGATGATTTATCTATCAAGGGAGAAGTGTAAATACCTGACTCTTAGAAAACATGAAAATACTGAAGTCATTTTGCCTTGTTAAAAAATGCATTTATTATAATTGATTTATAATGTTTACTTATTTTTTTTGGAGCACATTTTTACAAAGACAGTAACAGTTAACTTCAAACATATTCCCTCCGGGCATGGTGGCGCACGCCTTTAATCCCAGCATTCAGGAGGCAGAGGCAGGCAGATTTCTGAGTTTGAGGCCAGCCTGGTCTACAGAGTGAGTTCCAGGACAGCCAGGGCTACACAGAGAAACTCTGTCTTGAAAAAACCAAAAACAAAAACAGAAACTCCCATCAAACACAGACAGATGGAGAGCGAAGTGACTTAAAGTTATAGCCATTCCCTTTCCAAGAGATGTGTTTCAGGCCACATGGTAGATCCCAGAATGAAAGGAGAGCATTGAACCCTGGATTGACTTTGACATCCAAACCCGAGATAGAATATGAGTTATTAATGAGGAGCAACATAAGATTATCTGCCAGTAAAAATAGACTCACTCGAACACCACAGTGCAATGAAACTTCAAAATTTTGGAATTGTTTTATTTCTAGAATTTTCCGTTGGTATTTTTCATTTGCTCTTGATAATTGAAAACTTGATAATTAAACTGATGATAAAGTGGGTGTTAGAGTAGATCCTCTAGGCCAGTGTGCCCCTACTAGTCACAATGCTATTTGGAACCCACTGTCCCTAATGGCCATGTCAGAGTTGCTAAGGTTTTTATAGGCCCTGTAACACATTTACACATGGCTGATAAGACGTTTCTGTGTGCACTAGCATACCTAACCAACTGGGTCCACTCCAGAAGATCCGCCTCTGGCACGACAGTAGTGGATCTTCCCCATGCTGGTTCATCAGCCACGTGATGGTGAAGGAGCTATGCTCAGGACAAGCCTGGTTCTTCTCTGCTCAGTGCTGGCTGGCTGTGAGCAAATTGGGTGGCCATGTATTACGAGAATTCTTCTGCCTGAGCCATGGTCTCGGTTTCTGGAAGGTAAGCTCCATGCAGGTGACCCGTGATATACCAAAATGGCTGGTATTCTTTGGTGCCCACTGTTACTTCTCTTTCTAAAGTTGTGATTTGAACTTTACCAACATGACGTAATTAACTGTCAAGATAACCCATGTCATGTAACTTCTGAAGCGTCTGTTCACCCACATAGGAACTGACAACACATCAAAGAAATGATTACATCATGAAAAAGCTCATCCCAGCATGGGTGGTGTCCCACTAATGTAGCATCCCTGGAGCACTGCCCTACTTGAAGGCAGCCCCCTGCCTCTCCAAAGCAATTGTTTACTGTTTTCCTAATTGTGGAGCAGATATTTGTGAAGCTCTTGCTTCAAGTGTTCCCTGTGTCTTAGCACTGCCCTTCTCCTCCAGGAGGGGACATTTCAGTTTGAAGACTATCACTGCATTGTCTTTACCATAATGCAGTTCTTTGATCTGCATCAATAATAAGTTTCTAGAACTTCTGGCTGCTGGTGATCTGCAGCATCCGAGAGGTCCCAAATTAAAGACTTGTTAACCCATGTGCTGTCAACAGTTCCACTGTCACAGAGTACAGACATGTCATGACTGTACTCTGACAACACATCAAAGAAATGATTACATCATGAAAAAGCTCATCCCAGCATGGGTGGTGTCCCACTAATGTAGCATCCCTGGAGCACTGCCCTACTTGAAGGCAGCCCCCAGCCTCTCAATGTTATATGGTAGATAAGTCCCAATAGGTGACAAAATTGTCTATGATCTCACATACAAAGTATGAAATTTTGTTTCCTGAATATTCCCATTTTCTCCCTGTTGATGAGCATTGGCCCATTTGCAAACATTCACACTTTATGTTCAATGTTTTAGAATAAATCTCTCCCTAAATTTTGTTTTAGATAACTTAAAGGCCCACTGTGCGCTGCTATTTGCTGAGGCTGTTACACAGACACAATTTTCCTTCATTTATTGCCATTGCAGCAAAATGTCACAAGAGATACCTCTTTGAGACTTCTGTTTCTGAAGAAAAAAAAATTTTTTTAGATTTTCATAGCATTTTTATTCATTTGTTGTGTGTGTGTGTGTGTGTGTGTGTGTGTGTGTGTGTGTGTGTGTCACAGTTTACATGTAGTGGTTAGAGAACAACTTACCTGACTTGGTTCTCTCCTCCTACCATGTGGGTCCTGGGGATTGGACTCAAGTCATTAAGCTTAGCAGCAAGCACTTTTACCTTCTGAGCCATCTTGTCTACCTGATATTTACTGGATCTTGTTTTTTTCATTGTCACTGGATTGAGGAGTATCTGCTATTGCCAATTTAAAATTTAGCCATAAAGCATGGCTAAATGTAAATTGACATGAATTTTAAACAATAATTTCTAAATAGCCATGGAATATAAAAAAAAAAAGTTAGCACTGTAAACTAGAAGCCCAGCTTAACTGTAACATCCCTTGGATTACAGTCTCCATGGCTGTTTCTCCAGCTAAGCTTGAGAACTTTAAGTGAGAAACCTCACCTGTGAGCACATATGGCTGGGTCCCTGGAATCAATGGTCACCTGGGAATTTATGTGCAAAGATATATCCTCAGTCAATTAAACCTGTTTTGTTGGTATGTGTTGATTATTCTGATGATATTTATAATACCACTTCTGTCTATAAGTAGCTTTTTTCTAGAATGATTAACACCAAATATTACTTATTTAAATTTCACAGAAATCTTTTAAATCCAGTGAAATTCCACAAGATATTATGGCCTGCTGGGCGGTAGACCTTGTAAGACTACTGAGTAGAAAGCAGGTCAATTCCAGATCTCAGTGCACCCAGAGCTGGTGCCCAGATAAAATTTGACTATGTTTCTGGGGATATCTAAAAAGTTCTTTGAGAGCAGAAAGGAAAGAAATGTTGGGAGGCAAAGACAGGAGGTCTCTGTGAGCTAGCAGGAGTGAAGCAGAGAGCTCGTTGATACTAAAGTTTCAAAAACATCAGCAGGAGGTAAGTGTGTGATCCAGTGAGACACTGCTGAAGACGTGGTGGGTGGGGAGGAAGGAGACAGAACAAGTTACAAGAGGCATCTACCTGCACCGACCCAGTAGCCTTGAAGTGTCCAGCTTCCAGCTGAAAAATAAAAGCCAAGAAATGATAAGAGACTCATTCTAAAAGTTAGAACTTCACTCAGCTTGAACATGCTGGGGTCTGGGGAAACACCTGTGCTTTCTGTTTCAGCTTTTCTATTCAAAGTTCACTGAGTACCTGGAGGATTTCCACATCTGGCTCTCACTGTACAGTCAGCCCCCATCCAGAAGCTACCTACACACACAGCGGCTTGCCGTGTCCTTCTGCCTGCTGTGTGTCTACTCGTGCCTCACTGCCCTGGTCACTGTGCGAGACCATCAACAGGTGGGAGACAGCAATTTTCCAGCAGTAGCTTACTAATCTCAGACATACGGTTTGTTCTTTTAACAAGCAGGTTTGTTCTTTTAACAAGCATAACTCAGAGCTCCTAGCAAACAGCTGAAGCTAGGGGGAGCAACCTAACAATGTGCTGAGTGGAGAGGTAGCTGAGAGTTTTACATGTGGATCCACAGGCAGCAGGAAGAGAGACATACTAGGCCTGGCTTAAGCATCTGAGACCCTAAAGCCCACCGCTAGTGACACACTTCCTCCACCACCACCATACCTACTCCAACAAGGCCACACCTCCAGATAGTGACCCTTACTATGGGCCTAGGTGGCTATTTTCATTCAAACATCTACAGATACTAAGACCTGGATTTCACTGACGTCTTCCTGTGTCTGTGGCCTGGCCATGGTTGGATCCAGTGAATAGCTGGGTCCTGATTCCCATGCTCCAGCAGGTAACATGACTCACCAGTCAGTCAGAGCTAGGAGGGTCTGCAAGACCTCAACAGACATGGGTTCCACACGTGATAGTCAGGGTAAGGGGAAGCAAGCTAATCTGTTTTAAAGATCTATTTTTATTATTTTTATTATGTGTACATGTGTTATAAGGAGGGTAAGAACGTGAACTTATGAATGCAGGTACCTTAGTCCCGAGGAGGGGTCAGACCACTTGTGGCTGCAGAGACAGATTATTCATGAGCTTCCTGGTGTGGGTGTAGGGAATGAGAAATACATGTTCTTAATCACTGAGCCATCTCTCCCACCTAAGGTTGTTTTCTATGATAAATTCACGACCATTCATGGGGCCAGACCCCAGGTTCACACGATCCTCCAGACAGCTGGGCAATACAATGACAGTAGCCATGTCAAGATTGAGTTCTGTCATCTGTCCTAGGACAAGGTGTGCTTTATGTGGCAGCAGATATGATAACACTTAAACAGAATTTTAAACTACAATAATATGTTGGTAGAACTTGTAACAATAAACAATGGTGAAGAAATGTCATCAAGTGACAAATGGGGACCTACTATGCTCTCTGGGGAGCTTAGCTTCCCTGGGGGCCTCCAGTGGTCTGATCCAGGATGGCATCTCCTCCTCTGCTGGGGGCATACTGAACCTCTTGGCACCTCCCTTTGGGATTGTTGTCAGGACTTAGTTGAGCACAGATCTTGTGGGAGTTTGGCAAGCATTTGTTTGGCTCACAAGATGTGTCTAGAAGGAAAAGCACATTTTGTCTTGCTCGACCGCTATAGCAGAGGCAAGACTTCTGGGAGAAAGGGCTTTAACTAAAGAGAACTCATATTCATTGGACACATTTAGAATTCTGTGTGTTGGACTCAAGGGACATAACTGCAATGTATTTGAACCATTGCAGCGCCCCCTGGATGTGGGGCCCACAGCTATCACTCTGGAACCCTTCTGTATGGCTCTACTGTGCACCCTCCTGGCCTGTCCAGTTGCACAGCTTCTGTCACTGCTCTTCAGGTGCAGCAAGGTACCGTAGCTATGTGGCCCTGGGTTCCTGCGGAGACCCCCCCCCCATGTGAGATGCCCCTACCAGCCAACATCTTTGCTTCACAGGAAGCCAGAGGGGATATGCAGGCTTCAACACAGTGGCCTCTAAGAGGAGTGAAGACAGAGACACCTCAGGGTATGGCAAACTAAAAATACAAGCTACACTGGCTCCAGGGCTAGTCTCTTAAGTAGGCAGTATATCCCGTGCTTTCTGTTTGTCTTGTGCATTGAAAATAAACATCACCAGATATGTTTAAAATCACATTTTTTCTTGGACCATCATCCCTTGTAGACAGTAATCTTGTAACCACCATTTCTAAAATTATATGAGTGATAGCCAGTCATCCCAGGGCCAGAAAGCATGGCCGTGTGGGGAACAAACTCCTTCTCCCAGATCCTGTTCTTCACTGATCACCTTTTGCAAACATGTATCCCTCTTTCCTCTAATAGCTCTTAATTTTTTAGCTACTCAATTTTCTCTGGCTCTGTGGCTTCTGGTGAGTAGCTCTGGGAGGTTGAGGGTTAGTCCAGGCCCATATCAGGATGGAGACTTCAAGAGTTCTCATCTCAGCCCTGCCTGGTCTCTCAGGGTCACGGTGATGGGGACAAGAGAGAGGCATCTCCTGTAGTCCCACACCTATGCCTAGGTGAGAGTCTGAAATTTGCTTTTTCTCCCCCATCAGGCCATGATTCCAGTGGGAGACCAGATTCAAGGCAGCCCTCACCAGTAAGTTTCATGACATCCAGTTGCTAATTGTATAAGATAAGATGTGGTCTTAGTCAGGCTTTCTATTACGGTGAAGGGACACCATGACCATGGCAACCGTTATAAAGGAAAACATTTAACTGGAGCTGGCTTACAGTTTAGAAGTTTAGTCCATTATTGTCATGGTGGGAAGCATGGTAGCATGCTGGAGAAGAAGCTGAGAGTTCTACATGTGGATCTACAGGCAGCAGGAAGAGAATGAGACACAGTAGGCCTGACTTAAGCATCTGAGACCTCAAAGCCCACCCCTAGTGACACACCTTCTACAACACCACACCTACTCCAACAAAGCCACACCTCCTGATAGTGACACTTACTATGGGCCTAGGTGGCCATTTTCATTCAGACTACTACAGATGCTAAAACCTAGTTTTCACTGACATCTTCCTGTGTCCTGGCCTGGCCATGGTTGGATCCAATGAATAACTGGATCCTGATTCCCATGCTCCAGGCAATGGTTTACTCTGCTCCACAGCTTCTAGCACCTGTTGCTAGATAATGCACCCTCAGGCCCCCCACTAGCCCTCCCCCTCCAACCTTCCTTCCTCTAGTGGGCTCTGCAACCTAACAGTCTGACTGCCTGGAAGCTACCAGCATTGGCCACAGGGTAGGAAGGTGGAATTGGAGGTTTGGAACAAGGGAGCTAGGCCAGAAGGAGAAAATGGCATCGTTGGAAAGCCATCTGAGGCCTGTGCTTGACCCCATCTGACCGCGCCTGTCCTAAGAGTTGGCTACAACAGGCACCAGTGTTCAGACACAGCAGAAAATTTTGCATTGGCCTGGCCTAACCTTGTCATACTTTCAGCATCCCACATCAGACCTTCTCCCCTGGAATGACCAAGCTTGGAGGATAGCAGCCAGCAGCAGTGCTGTGGTCTGTTCACCGTTCCCAATGGAGGCCTGCAGCCATAAGCATCATGATCTGAGAGAGAAGAGCCATTACTCTCCTCCCAGTTCACAAGGTGACATTACCCTATGGCCATACTGAGGAGCCCTTGTTCCTGCTGACAAATCAGTGGTCTGTGCCCATCTGGAGAGGCAGCACATGCAGATTGTACTTGTCCAAATGGCACTAACCATTCTGGTCTCCTCTAAAATCCAAGCATGGGTATGGACCCAGGCCTATCTAAAAATCATAACATTTGGCTTCAGTCCAATCCTGGTGAGTCTGATTAACAAGCTTGATGCAAGCCTTTTTAAAAGGCACAATGAGACCCCCCCACACACACACATACACACTTTAAATATGCTGAAAGTTAGAGCTCCACATCTTTCTGTGAAAAGCAGTATCTGCTCCAGCTTCAAATTATGGCAGAGGATCACTGAGCTGGAAGAGGAGGGAAGATAATATGGAAGGCCATTCCATGGACTCAGGGGGGAGTCCCACTGGAACCTGGCTCCTAGGAAATGATGTCATCTTGTCTGATCATTGGGATTGAAGGGCCTGGTGAACCTGGCTCAGTAGGGATGTCAGAGTATTACTTCAGGTCTCTAAGGCCACATGCTATGTGGACAGAGAGTCAACAGAGGCTTTGGGCAGAAGGTGGGCACTGCTGTATAGACAGTGGTCACCAAGTGGTCAACTGTGCCTGGTCTACAGTACACACTAGGGGAGAAGGAAAAGGTCATGTCTATGTATAAATGAGCACTCCGCTAGGCATGATTATAGAGGTGACACCAGTACTGGCAGGCTGTCCAAAGATTCCTGACCATATATGCTGGGCAGAGAGATGGGCTTTGAAGTCAGAAGACAAAAAGGAGAAGTTCACTGTAGAATATGTAGAGAAAGCACACAGAGTTCAGATGACCCAGCTACATCAGCCAACTCCATTCCTCCTTTCCCACTGCTATCTCTGCTCTTCAGGCAAAGACCAATGTCCAGTTCAAAGATCATTATCAGGAGGAGCTCCGTCTGTGCCCACTTATTCTGCTTAGAGGGGAGGGCCACGTGGGGAGGGCTACCTGCTTTGCTTAGCCCACTGATTCAAAGGTTATTGTCCTCTCTGGATCTTCATGACAGACACACTTCAGTTAATGTGTGACTGTATATCTGGTTCCCTGTGGCCCAGCCAAGGTGACAAGCCCAGATCACATTGTGGTTGGGAATGACAAGATCTGCTAACTTGCCGTTCTCCATCTTGCTTCTCCTTAGCTCCTGGCAGTGGTTTTGAAGAACTTGGGTCCCAGAAGTCAAGGGTCTGTCTGCTCTGGTCAAGCTCTGTGGCCTGGGCTATCTCTGGATCAGCTTCCCTGGCCTGTGGTTTGGGGACAGGATTCCTAGGCTACTGGTGAGTATTGAGGTTTTTAGGTATCCTCAGGTGCTTGATGGATGTCTAGGATCTGTGAAGAGACTCATGTGTTTCAGGGGAGTCATTTCGTTACCAACGCCACTATTCTTTTCCCTTACTCCATCCCTTCTGAAGGTGAATTAATCATATGCAAACCCAAATGGGTCACTTGGCCTTCAACAGGAGCTCCATCTAGACAGAGTCCTGGTTACGAAACAAAAAGCATGGGAGAAGCACTAAAAAGAGGCGTGTTCTGCCTCTAAGCTTATCAGAGGAAAAACCCTGATGCTGACTAAAGCCAACACTTTGTCGTCTGGTGGTGTTTGTAGGGAAAAATTGTATAACATTGAGCTTGGCTATGATACATACGTCATAGATCCTAACCATTCCTCCCTATTTATCCCTCTTCATCTGGCTCCTGTGTAGTTTGGGGCACCACTGAAGACTGGAGAGCCACCCCCGTGTAGCTCTGGAGAAGCCCATACCATAAGGAGGGTAGCCACCCAAGGCCCTTTCTTCCTGACAGTATCCCTTCTCCCAACTGCATTGCTGGCCACTGGGTGAGGACAGGACAGGCACTAGGAGTTTCTTCACACCTCAGTTTACTTATCTGTAAAAGATGGACACTGGGCATGTGTAATCCAAAGTCATGGGGATAAAATACCAAGTGTTCACACCTCCATCACCTACATCTCCCAACTCCACGTCTGTGATCTGTCCTGGCTTTACTTCAGGCTCTCTTACTCTTGGTCCTGAAGTTTCGGGGAGGTTGGTTGTCCCCTCTACAGGGAAGGACTCTGCTTTGATGGGCAGGCAGACCTGGCACCCTCCCACAACCCCTTCGCAAGCACCCCCAGGTCTCCCAGCAGTGCAGGCATCATGGCCTCTGGCTATAACTGGCTTAGTGGGTAGCTTACTCCCGTGACGGTGCTGACCGACCCTTCTCCTGGGCAGGTTTGTGCCAGCACAGTGTATGTGGTGGCTATACCTGCTGCTTCTCTCTCTGGTCTGCTGCGCATTCATCACCCAGCCACTCATGGTAAGAAACCCCAATGTGGTAGAGGTGCCATCGTCAACATGGGACCAGGGAGGAGAGGGATCACAGGGCTTCGTTTTTGGTGATTTGAGGCTTCTCTTTAGAGTTTGACTTAGATGTGATAAGAAAATCTGGGAGCCAGGCCCTGGGCTAAGTAGCTCCACCTTAACCTGGCATTCGGAATCCTTATTTTTAAAACTCCCAAAAGAGATGAATCATTTTGCTTATATTTTCAGTTTATGAATCTGTTCCATAAGGCCCCTAGCAAGTCTCTTGATGGAGGCCATACCTGGTGACTAGGTACTGGGGATTTCAGGGTAGCGGCTTCTGGTACCTATTTTGAAGTGAGATAAAGTCAGCTGGCAGTGCAAGACCAGAAAGATGGCTCTGTGGGAGGGGCACAAACAGATGTGGATGCTGGGCACCTCTCTTCCAGATCTGCTTGGCAGCACTTGTCTTTGCTTGGAAACGGAAACATGACAGCAAGTTTTTTACTGAGTCTTTACAAGATGCGACCAAGGGTCTGGATTTGGAATTGGAAGAACATTCCAGAACCCGTGTTCCTCTTTCTCCTATCTCCTATAGTCCTGACACTGCTGAGGAGGCTGAAAGGGTGAGCAGAACGGGGAGCGTTTGGATCTGCTGCTTCCACCATGAAGATGGGGATTCAGACCTTAGTTCAAATTTGGCTGTGCTTTTGGAGCCCCACTCTGTGTGTGTGTGTGTGTGTGTGTGTGTGTGTGTGTGTGTGTGAATTTCTTAAGCTTCTTTCCTTACATTTACCCCAATCCCAGTGAAATCAGAACCACAAGGAAATGAATACACTTGAAAATGTAGAGGTAATACCTGGAGAGATGGCTCAGCAGTTAAGGGAACTGATGGCTCTTCCAGAGGTCTGTGGTGTAATTCCCAAAACCTACATGGCAGCTCACAGCCATCTGTAACTTCAGTACCAGGAGAATCTGATACCCTCACACGAATATGCACATAGGCAAAATACCAATACACATTAAATAAATATATAAATAAATAGGAGTATTTATTTTATTTTACAATTTTTTAAAATTATAAAAAAAGAAAAAGAAACTCTAGAGGCTAATGAAAATTCTAATTTCTGACCACAGTTTCAGAACTTCTAAATCATTTGCTTTTCATAGGAAATGTACACCCTCTCTCTTCCCTTACTTCCACACGGACCTAGCAGTCTCCACATCCCAACCATAGGCCCACTGTTTCCTGCCTTCTTGACTCCATCCTTCACCACCAATTCTCTACACACCGGCAGGCTGCCTTCCTCCAAGGCTCTTTCTTGCTCTGGTAGCCCAGACAACTGGGTCCAACCCTGAGGCCACAGGGTAGTCCTAGCCTCAGAACCAAGAAGCCTTTGAGGAGCTCCATCCTCATCAGGATCAACTCTCCAACCCTGTGTCTGCCATCACCTTAAAGTCCTGATGCTCTACCTGCTGAGTCTCCCAGGCACTCGGCCATACTTGCAGTCCTCAGCACATAGGACATATCTGAACCACGACCACCAAGCTTCACTTCACAGCTTTTGCTCTGTATTTCTTAGAAGCCCAGCAGCTTTGTGAGGAAGGACTGAGGGGCCCAGGGGCTGCTCTCTGAACGTGCCTAGAATGGCTAAGCAGATGAGTGAGAAATGAATGGGTGACTATTTCCCATGGGTTTGCCTCTTAGCTACAGTTAGTCCTGCCCATGAACACACGTCGCTACAACATGGAAGCAATGGTGCTTTTATTACACAAGGCAAACAAAACAAAGATCATTCATGCTAAAACAAGCTGCTTTAAACTCAGTTTTCCAGTCTTTGAAGGTCTCTAACAGAAAGCAGTATGCAAATACCAAAGGCAATTGCCCCTGTGACTGGGCAGCAGTGAACGTGTCTCTCCTGTGTAGCTGTGCTTTCTAAAGGCCCAGATGAAGTCCTTGCCAAAAGAGCTGGCCTGGGACATGAGCAGAGTTTTCAAATGGGTCTACTTCATCTCGCATCGCCTCCCCAACAACACAGTGTGTGTTAACTACACAAAGTCCCTCTTTGTCCCCCTGAATGCAATGCAGAGAGCAATGATGACAGCTCTTGGATTGGCAGGGACACCAAAAGCCTCTCTTTCTCCAATGCTGACCCCAGTATGATGGTGCCCCCCTTCTGTCACAGGTCTTGGCTACCCGACAACGAGAACGCCACCTGCGCTGGGCTCAGACACCATCCAAGGCTAAGCTCAGAGTGACCGGGGAGAGACTGAGGAGAGAGAGCATCATGCAGGCAGCCCTGAGGTAGGTGAAGGCCAGAATACAATGGTCTTCCTCTGGCCCTGTCTTCTTTTTAGAGGGAATGATAAGAGATCCTGCACTTGGGAAAATCCTTTCCCATGTCTCAGCCCGTGCCAGAGGGTGAGGGACAGAGACACTGCATTTAAGGAAGGAAAGTGTTCTGGTTATATCCATGGCCCAGAGCTCTGACCTCAACTCCATCAGCCACACAGACTCACATACATCACACTGTGCCCAACACCAGACCCCGAATTGTGCTCCTCCAGCTGGCTACACAGGGCTATGAAAGTCCAAGAGCAACTGGTGTACCTCTCCATAGGCATTGAATGAGCCCAGGGACCAGTATTCTAAAATAAGTCAACAGTACAGTTTACACAGACATGTTCTGGAGATCAACTCAAAGTCCACTTCAAATATTTAGATAAAGCATCAAAGTTAGTAACTATGATACTGAGACAACCATCTCCAAACTTGACTTCAGTCAGGCTTCTTTGTCAGTGGTACCCATTCCCCTGCCCATCTGTGGTAGATACTGGAAGCAGTTCCTGGAGGAACCCTCTGCAAGGACCAGTCCATGCATGTCTCCCAGTTCCGAGTTCCAGGTTCTAGGCTTCCTGAATCCATCAAGAATCTAGAAGCTCCAGATGTTTTTCCCACAGTGATGTCATTAAAGTATGCAGTGTCCCCTCCAGTTTATTGTCTCTCTTAAAAACCCTTCCTCATCCCCCACACGTACTCAGCTCTCTTATGTAAAGAACAGGTCCTGAGACAGGTTCTTCTCCAAAGAAGAGAACCATGGCATTATTCCAATGTCAAATGTAAAGTGAGTGAAAAAGGAATTCTGAAAAGATAAAACACTGACAAAGACTTTTACATTTGTTCAGGCTGCCCATAAAAACAAGGAACCAAACCCACCAAAAACATGAATGGCAGACCTAAGTCACACACACACACACACACACACACACACACACCTTGAAGTCACATGGGTACACTAAGCACTGTGTAGCCAGTGCCCTGCAGTACCCACTTGCCCTGCTCAAGACCAGGACATGAGGGGACTGTAGATGTCTAGGTGTCTGAGAACAGGGTGGATCTGGAGCTACTGAGAGGGGTCACACCAGGGACTGCGCTGCCACGCAACCCCAGTTCACAGGCCTGTGTAACGTCTGGAACACTGGGTAGCTGATGTCCACAGAGCTTGCCGAGCTGAGCAAATCAACCTTGAGAAACCCAGCTCCTGGGCCAAATCCTCATGCTAAGAGTGCCACAAGCAGTGTCCACACCAAGGTGGACAACCAAAAACACAGCTAGAGACAACAGGCTCAGAATGGGACAAAGCTAACTCTTTATGTAGATGTCATTAGTAAAAGTCTGGGAAGGTCCCACAAAAGAAAGAAAGAAAAACAAACAAATAAAGAGGCAGTGAGAGAATTTAGAAAAGTAGCTAATGGTAACCTTAAGCACCAAGAGCCCTTATCCTTCGTAAATCAAGTAAGATGCAACACTCCACTCGAGCACAGCGAAAGACTCAGCTGCTGTGGTGTAAGCTCAATGGGAAATGCATAAAACAGTCAGGAGAGTTAAGAAACAATCCTCAAAGGTTGAAATGTAGCCTGAAAGCAGTGGGAACGCACCAGTGCCTACATCAGTGTATAGCAGGTGTCTGTCATTCTTCAGATTAATGACCCACTGTGGGATAGGACACACAAGCAATTACATGGTTGTCTAGTTTTGTCATTGCTGCTGTCCTCAAAGAGAATTGTTTACAGTCTGAGAAAGATAACATGGATTCTAGCTCAGAAATACCAAAATCCAGGACTCTTCAATGTGGAGAGTAAATCACAGATGAATGAAATAGACACCTAAATCAATGGAACAGAAGGGAGAGACCAGAAGCAGCCAATAAATAGGCCCAAGCAGTTTTATTGGCAAAAACGTTAAGACAATTCGATGTACAAGTGAATAGGCTTTTCAAAATGGGGTGGGAAAGCTGGAGGTTGATAACATAAAAGAGCAAAACCAACACAGAGGTGTTGAAATCCCATCCCAAGCTAAGAAACTATTGGCGATTGATAGGTGGTGGGAGAGAGACAGTTTTCCTTAAGGGTATGCCCAGAGTAGGTTGACCAAGCTCTAGTGGAAGGCCACATATTGCAGAGCATAAGGGCAGCACGAATTATACTTGAATGGTTAAAAAGAAAACAATAAAGACACAAACTTGAATGAGTAGGGCAAGTGGGTGGGTCTAGAAGGAGCTGGGTGAGGAGGTGAATGTGATCAAAGTACTTTTGTGCAGTTTTCAAAGAACTAATAAAAACTAAGAAAGAGTCTTTTGAAAGTACAAAGAATAAACACAGCATTTAACCCATCTCGTGCCTTTCTACAAATACATCCGAACCGGGACATAGATGCCCGGCTCCCTAAAATACTTTCCATGAGGGAAATGTGAACACACGGGATCTCTAAGGATGCTAATTCTTTAATCTCTCTTCGCAGAGACATGACCACACACAGCATCATGCTACTGCTGCTTTTGTTTATAGCATATGGGAGATTCTGCCCAGGTGAAATTTCTCTCAATCATGCCATCAGGAAAGCATTTACAAGGTAGGAGGATTGGGGGGCTCTTGCAGATCTGGGGAGTGTTGCACTAATTCATGGTCATTACACCCATGTTCAAAGACTTCAGGCTCTGGGTTCCAGAATCAGTTTCCTTCACTGTGTTCCAGAAGGGGGCGCCCTACAGACGATCTACCCACACCTCCTGTCAATTTCACCTATCCAAGACTGTGCCCAGAGAAAGGTCTTCATCAAAGCCTGTGTCTGAAGTCTGTGAAAGGCTGTCTAATTACCCATGTTAACGGAGGGCTCCATTTGCAGACTTTGGCAGGTGCTTGGCATCTCATTTGGGGTCAAAAGTGAAAGAAGTTCTAGGCCTGAGAAAGTCATATCATCTATTTTGCAGAAAAATATCAGTGTTCTTTAACCAAAGGCTACAGTCACAATTCATGATTCCTGATACCCAATTTCAAACTGTGCTTCTCTGCCAAGCATTCAAGTGTTCATTGTTTTTATTTCCTACTTTTAATTGCAGCAGGATTTGCATTATAAAGAAACACTGACCAAGGGAGCAGTTTAAGGCAAAGGCCCACTCCCATTCATCTGACACATGGGTACCTTTTTGGGGTCCTGACACCTCTGAGATTCGGATGCCCAATGAAACGAGTGGATACATTTAGAACATTCCTTAGTCAGTGAAAGTTACCAACTGGGCAGTTTCTTCAAGGCAGTGTGACTCTGGCGATATGGATTATCATTGCTTACTTTCTACTGACAGAACAACTCTACACACTCCAGGGTTTCCTTTCTCTTCTGTAAGGAATATTTTAATACTCATTTCTGTAGCATTTTTATGAATGTGTTGCCTTTGAACAATTCATCTCACCTTTTTGCTTTAGGGACATATTTTTAGATTCTGTAAGGCAGAGGAACACAGGCACCCTGCTAGATGGTGACTCCCAGATGTCATTCCCTTTATTCTTATTACTTTTTAGCAAGGTACTGCCTGGAAGCCCCAGTACTTGAACTTGCCATGACTCAATAATCCCAGGACTGCTAAAGCTCTAGGGAAGCTACATGGTAGTTTCTGAGTCCCATTTTCCAACGCCACAGTTAGCTTCTACTTGGACAACTTAGTTCTTCTGTATGAACAGGTGCGTAGATTATGCCAGGAGGGGGCGCTGTGAGCAAAACAAAGAGACCATGTGGGGCCTTTTTTAGACATGGAAATCAAAACACAAAAACCACTGATTTGGCTAGTTTATTTTTATCTCACATTTCACGAATTCCTTTTTCTTTGACATTTCTCATATGCCTCTCGATTGTCAAATATTCCAGCTGAGATAACATCTGTAAAATTCCTGTACTCTTGGACCTGGTACACTCAGGTAACCCTCCCAAATGTTGACCCAGGTGGGCTTAGAGCCTCATGTTTCCCACAAGGATAGAGACCTCACTGCCATATTTATATGTCATAGTTCAAAATGGAATGTTTAAAGTGGACCCTCTCTGCCTCACCCATCCCCCCAGTCCTAATCCTTAAAATCAACAAGTCCCTAGGGGCTGTTATTTGTAGCATTCTGGGGGCAGGGCAAGCCTAGGAAAAGTGAATCCGATGGAATCCAAGGGGTGCTCTCTTGGCTCCCTGTGGCTGGCAGCCCTTTGCTCCTGGCTGCTGCAGCATCCTCTATAAAGTTAGGATAAGTAAGATTCTAGATTTCTGTCTTCAAAAAAATTACTCTAATATCAGATTGTGTCACATTTAATTTGTGTTTGAAGTACTTCTGAACTCAAAGTCTTCATGAAATCTCAAGTCAACAAAACTTAACTGAGCCACAAGTGAGGTGAGGCAAAATCCTTGCTCCATCCCAGTGGTCTTCTCGCTGGACTGGAGCTGTGGGCCCATTTGATATAATTGCTGTAATTAGTGCACACAGGACCAGGCTATGGTTGGATCCTTTGGTTCACCTCTTGCTCTCCAGTGTGCCATGAAGGAGCACGATGGTTCCTTTGTGTGGGGATGTGTGAGCTCTGGGTAGCAGCAGGTGTTTCTTGACAGCTTCATTAATGTGGTCCCAACGGGGAGCAAGTATGGCAAGTGATAACATTTCTCTAAATTCTGCAAGCTTGGGCCAAGGGTGCAGTTCACTGGCAGATCACATGCTTAATGTGGGCAAAGACACCTTGGGTTGATGCCCCAGTACCTCAAAATCTACTGTGGGTGTGGGGGTGTGTTTGTGTGTGTGTATGTGTGGAGAGATGGTTCAGTGGTGAAGGATACTGGCTGCTCCTCCAGAGAACTCTGCTTCTGTTTCTTACACCCATAGAGCTGCTCATAACAATTTGTAACTGTAGTCCGAGGGGATCCAATGCCCTCTTCTGCCCTCTGAAGGTACCAGGCACACACATGATACACAGAAGTGCATAAAAAGAAAACACCCATACACATAAAAAATAAATAAATTTTTAAAAGCAATTTTAAGTGTTATGGGAACTCAGTATAGACATTAAACATATGCTAGCTTGTTTTTTCAAACAGATATGGGCCTTACCTAGCGGCAGGTGTGCAGTAAGCTTGTCTGCCGATGTTCCTCCCTGCCTCCCTCCCTCTGTGTCTTTGGACAGTGCTTTCTCCCTGGGGCTGTGAATATTTTCAGGGTTTTACCAGCTGTATTTGTGCCTCTCACGCTGACTCTGCCTCCTTTCCAAGAAATGCTGTTTCTCCATCAGAGCCTCTAGATGTCCCCTGCAGCTCTCCCACTTGCTTAGGATTTGACAAGATTGGCCAAGTTTTCAGAAAAGTATGGAATTAAGAATGAGCAGTCAGTAGATTAAGCTCCATAACAATAACAACGACAACACACATAAGTGGATGGGTAGGAGACAAACTCTACTCAAGGAAAGGGACCTGGGGCTGGAGAAGCTCTGTGGTTAAGCGTGCACAGTGCTCTTCTAGAGGACCCAAGTTCAGTTCCCAGCACCCATGCCCAGCAGCTCATAACTAACTGCCTGCAACCCCAGCTCTAGAAGGGCCAGTTCTCTCTTTTGGTGTTTGCAGTTACCTGCATACATATCACACACACACACACACACACACACACACACACACACACACACACACACATAGAAATCTAGAAGAAAAGGAGGAGGGAGGGAGGGAGGGAGGGAGGGAGGGAGGGAGGGAGGGAGGGAGGGAGGGAGGAAGAAGGAACTAAAATAAGTCAGCTTGATAGCTCCTGGGCTATTGCTTACACAGGTTAAGGAGGGAGATGATGGATGTGTGTACGTTCAGTGTATATAAATTGCTGATCAGAGTATTTGTTTCCCCATTAACATATTTTGAAGGCTTTTCCTTGCCCTTGGTTCCTTTTGGATTAGACTGTCTATCTACCTTTCTTACATGGTTGTAAGTTATTACAGCCCTTAAGGAGTCCCTGCCCCACACCTGGGCAGAGACTATCTGGCACGAAGCATCCTCTTGCCAGCTTCTGAGGTTGTATCCCTGAACATGAAGTCAAGAGATGCCTGTCCCAGGCTTTCTGGCTGCTGTGCACTGGCTCAAGTGACCTAATGCTCAGCTAACCAAAAGTGCTCAGAACATTCCATCCACTCTCACTTGGTGACCTAAGGCAAAGCCTACCTTGTAATCAAGTGTTGAACATCTCCTAGAATTGGATACTGAGCTACAAGTGAAAAGCTCAAGTGTTGGCGGGTGTAATTTTGACCACGGTAGAGTTAAAAGATCATCAGTTGTAACTGTTATTGTAGGCTGCATATTCAGCTATATACAGTTTCTTTGTTTCCCCACAGGACAGGGATCTGGTCTTGTTTCCCAGTGTCTACAAGAATGCCTGGTACTTAGTACTTGCCCAGTAATGTTTGTTGAGTGAATGAATGAACATTGCTTCCCACCGTTTCTCTTGCCTGTTGCTGAGGAGCAAAGTGAATTCTGGGGTTGTACCTCATCTTACAGATCCTTTGGCCTAATTCCCACAGACGTGGAGGTGGAAAAAATGGCAACTTTTCCCTTGCTTGGAATTGTTCTTAAGAATTCATATATACTTTTTTGTTTTGTTCTTGAATTAAGAAAGGCCAATCACTCCTTGGGGGACCTCAGCAGCACAGAAGACTGGTGGGACTGGACGCTGAGCACACTGCTAGATGAGCTGTACCCAGAAAGAACATCTGCTAGAGCCTGGGGGGCTCAGGTAAGTTCCTTTCCTATCTGTCGGACACTATATGGCAGTGGGGAGAAGCCACAGTGCAGTGTAGGGGCTTCTCCATGGCGCCAGTGCCATGGCAGGCAAAGAACCCTGTCACTCTTCTTGCCTGGAATCCATGTTAAGCCAGTCACATCCTCCTGTCAATGCTGGCCAGTCCGAGCAGGGCCTAGACACTTACAGGGGTTCAGGGTGAGACTGAGGAAGAAGCTAGCTCGCTTCTTGCCTGACAGAAGCTCAGGAGTTCCCAGAGCAGAAGAGGAGCCAACAGCTAAGGCAACATCGTTAGGGAAGCTTCCAGAAAAAGGCAAGGTTGATCCAAAGTTTGTATTATCTAATCCCTTATTCAGCTTTCACTTTCTTTCCTCTTTTGAAAAATATACAATCTTTGTCTTCTATTCCTGAAACACTTTGTCCCAGTTTGTCTCCTTTTGTTGTATTCAATGAGTTGTGGAGGCACCTGGGTCATTCATATGAGGTGAACTTCATGGGGAGGCGTCTGAATGATTTCCTTCTCCAAAGAGGAGGCTGGGGAGGGAGTGCTGGTTGCATCCTCAGTGATAAAAGGGGGATGGACCTCTGATTCCACGGATGCAGGGACCTGTGCATCCTCAGCCTTGTCAGTCATGCTTTGCAGGGGCCAATTGAAGTTCATAGCTGTCACACGTTGCCTCTTTCAGCCTGGAGCTCTTGGAGGGCAATGCCACCTAATAGGCCCCCCGGTGGTCAAACTGCTGAAGATTTCTGCTGGCACTGCATGCACGGTATGCACCCTGGGAGACTCAGTGACGGCCCAGCAGATCAGTTAAGCTCCTCAGACAACTGGGATGTGGTGTGGGGTTGCCAGATGCCAGGGCCTACCTTCCTTCTGCCTAGTCTGACCACCTCCTGCACCCTCTGCATTCGGCCCCAGAACTGTTCTCTTCACTTCTAGAATTGGTATTCTAAGCAAAAGAAGGCTCTTTCTTCTGGAAATATGAATACTGGGATATTCTTTTATTCTTTTCTGATGGGGTAGGGTGCCCCGAGCCAGCATTATTCCACAGTGCTTAGTGCAATGTTCTGTAGACTGTCCAGCCCCACCTACCCAACTCCTCAGCTTCAGCCTTCAGAAGGCATAGCCTAGATCCTTCCAGTTTAAGATAGAACCCAAAATATCATAAGTAGGCTACAGAATGGTTCTTGAGAGTAGCAGGGTCCCTAATCACATCATCGGATTGAACCTATGTGTGGACAGAGCTAGGGAGCCCCACAATACAGACAACTTGGGGGCAGGGCTTGATAGGTTACTTGATTGACGTTTGTGCTCCAGCCTCCCAGACCATTCTCAGAGCTTGTGGAAGATGTACTTCCTATGCACAGCAATGACCTTGACCTTGAGAACCAAAATGTGTCCCCTGGCGGCCCTGAGACCTGTGGCGTGAAGAAAGAGAGCTACATGCATAGCCTAGGAAAAACAAGGTCAGTGAGCATCCGTAAGTGTGGCTCCCAGGCCCATGCTGCCAGGTGAGCCCTTCTGCAGGCTCAGCTTCCAGGCCAAGTCGAAAAGGGCCAGCATTGCTAAGGATGGAGCAGTGCTCCTGGTTCGAGCAATGGTGTGGAAGAACTCAGACTCGGTGTTCAGACCCACATGCATAGAGGAGAACAAAATGGAACATTCTTCAAAAGTGACTGCCAGAGCCTGCAGTCATGGGGTCAAGTGAATCTTTCCCCTTTGCTTGCTGTGTGCCAAGCAGGGTGCTCACATGTCCTCACCAGTCCCTCCCCTAACTCCTAGAGGAACACAGAAGCTGCCTGGAGCTGCAGTAAGCAAATGAGGAGTGGATCTTCCTGTATGTGTAGTTATAGCGTGTATATACTATGCTTCCTGTGTGTATAGATACAGCATGTATATACTATGCTTCCTGTAGCCCAGCCTGTAGTCAGGTACCCTGGCAATTCCACACCATACCTAGGCCCCATTCATGGTACAGCCTTCCTCATAGAATGGGGCTTTGCATAGGAATCAACCTGAGAGTTATAGTAGTGTGCCCAGAGAACTTAAAAATTTAGTAGCATGATTTGCTACTAAATATGAATAATATATATGAATATACTAAAATTTATGAATATAGTAAAATGTGGTTTCTTTCTATCCTTAAAGTCCACTGTGTGCCTTTGGGAAGGTGTGTTGGGTATCTCTTCCTCACAGGGCATAGGTGAAGGGTAGAAGCCAACTGTTGGCTGGAATTATATCCTTGCTGGTGCAGGGAAGGGAAGAGGAGGGAAAGAGGGGTAGTGGGCTCCTGACACATAGGAGGACTGCCTGTGCAAATCAGAAGATAAGGGTCATCTGTCCCCATGAAGGCTAATCGGGTGTTTTGGACATGGTGACACAGATGGGGTTTTCACTGGGACTCCCATGCCTTGTTCCCTGCCCTCTCTCTGAACCTGGGATGCTTTCCAGACATGAAGCCCATGCAGCTCTGACTGCCCTCAGGGCTAGCAAGTGGATCGACCACAGCACAAGGGCCATGTCTGTGCACTTCACTCTCTACAACCCTCCAACACAACTCTTCACAAGCGTGATCCTGGGCACAGAATGTCTCCCCTCAGGAGGTCTTGTCCCCTCATTCCTGGTAGAGTCCTTCCGCATCTTCTACAGTGACTCAGCCCTAAAGTACCTTCTTATGCTTTCTGAGGTAAGTTCACCTGCCCTGGGGCTCCTGGATGGACACAGGGAACCCCGGCTTCACCTGACCTAAATACCTCCACACTATGAGACTAGGGTCTTTTCATTGGCTCACCCCCACAATTCTTTTGCCGCTTTTATGAGGCATGAATCATAGAGAGCAATGTTGGAGCTGGAGATAAGGAAGATCCCCAGTGGGAAGATACATACAAATTGCGCTCAAATGCTCAACCACCACAATGTACTAAATTCATTGTGGAGTCTTAGCCTCAGCCACCATAACAAAATACTGTCAACCCCTCACTATCCAACATTTAACTTTGTTTCTTTCTTTCTATTTATTTTTTACTCACTTACCGCATTATTTTTTATTAGCTATTTTCTTCATTTACATTTCAAATGCTATCCCCTTTTCTAGTTTCCTCTCCAAAAGTCCTCTATACCCTCCCCCTGCCCTGCTCCCCAACCGACCCACTCCTGCTTCCTGGTATTCCCCTGTACTAGGCCATATAATCTTCCCAAGACTAAGGGCCTCTCTTCATATTGATGGCCAACTAGGCCATCCTCTGCTACATATGCAACTAGAGATACAAGCTCTGGGGGGTGGGGGGTACTGGTTAGTTCATATTGTTGTTCCTCCTATAAGGTTGTAGACCTCTTTAACTCCTGGGGTACTTTCTCTAACTCCTTCTTTGGGGGCCCTATGTTCCATCCAATAGATGACTGTGAGCATCCACTTCTGTATTTGCCAGGTACTGGCATAACCTCATAAGAGATAGCTATTTCAGGGTCTTGTCAGCAACATCTTGCTGGCATCATAACTTCTGTTAATTTCATTGTGTCTTTGTTTAGTTTCTGTTTCCAGGATCTGTCCATTGATGAGAGTGAGGTGTTGAGGTCTCCCACTATTATTGTGTGAGGTGCAATGTGTACTTTGAGCTTTACTACAGTTTCTTTAACGAATGTGGATGCCCTTGCAGTTAGAGCATAGATATTCAGAACTGAGAGTTCATCTTGGAAGATTTTACCTTTGATGAGTATGAAGTGCCCCTCCTTGTCTTTCTTGATAACTTTGTGTTGGAATTCAATTTTATTCGATATTAGAATGGCTACTCCAGCTTGTTTCTTCAGACCATTTGTTTGGAAAATTGTTTTCCAGCCTTTTATTCTGAGGTAGTGTCTGTCTTTGTCCCTGAGCTGGGTTTCCTGTATGCAGCAAAATGTTGGGTACTGTTTACGTAGCCAGTCTGTTAGTCTATGTCTTTTTATTGGGGGAATTGAGTCCATTGATATTAAGAGATATTCAGGAAAAGAAATTGTTGCCTCCTGTTATTTTTGTTGTTAGAGTTGGGATTCTGTTCTTGCAGGTATCTTCTTTTAGGTTTGTTGAAGGATTACTTTCTTGCTTTTTCTAGAGCATAATTTCCCTCCTTGTGTTGGAGTTTTCCCTTTATTATCCTTTGAAGGGCTGAATTTGTGCAAAGATATTGTGTGAATTTGGTTTTATCATGGAATACTTTGGTTTCTCCATCTATGGTAATTGAGAGTTTTGCTGGGTATAGTAGCCTGGGCTGGCATTTCTGTTCTTTTAGTGTCTGTATAACATCTGTCCAGGATCTTCTGGCTTTCATAGTCTCTGGTGAGAAGTCTGATGTAATTCTAATAGGTTTGCCTTTATATGTTACTTGACCTTTTTCCCTTACTGCTTTTAATATTCTATATTTAATTCATTTTTGTTCTGATTATTATGTGTTGGGGGGATTTCTTTTCTGGTCCAGTCTATTTGGAGTTCTGTAGGCTTCTTGTATGTTCATGGGCATCTCTTTATTTAGGTTAGGAAAGTTTTCTTCTATAATTTTGTTGAAGATATTTACTGACCCTTTGAGTTGAAAATCTTCATTCTCATCTATACCTGTTATCCTTAGGTTTGGTCTTCTCATTGTGTCCTGGATTTCCTGGATGTTTTGAGTTAGGATCTTTTTGCATTTTGCATTTTCTTTGATTGTTGTGTCTGTGTTTTCTATGGAATCTTCTGCACCTGAGATTCTCTCTTCCATCTCTGGTATTGTGCTTGTGATGCTCACATCTATGGTTCCTGATTTCTATCTCCAGAGTTGTCTCCCCTTGGGTTTTCTTTATTGTTTCTACTTCCATTTTTAGATCTTGGATGGTTTTGTTCAATTCCATCACCTATTTAGTTGTGTTTTCCTGTAATTCTTTAAGGGATTTTTGTGCTTCCTCTTTAAGGACTTCTACCTGTTTAGCAGTGTTGTCCTGTATTTCTTTAAGTGAGTTATTAATGCCCTTCTTAAAATCCTCTATCAGCATGATAAGATATGATTTTAAATCTGAATCTTGCTTTTCAGGTGTGTTGGGATATCCAGGACTTGCTGTGGTGGGAGTACTGGGTTCTGATGATGCTGAGTGGTCTTGGTTTCTGTTAGTAAGATTATTACATTTGCCTTTCACCATCTGGTAATCTCTGGTGTTAGATATTCTAGCTGTCTCTGGCTGGAGCTTGTTCCTCCTGTGATTCTGTTAGCCTCTGTCAGCACTCCTGAGAGTCCAACTCTCTCCTCAATCCCAGTGGTCAAAGCACTCTCTGCAGGCAAGCTCTCCTCTGGCAGGGAAGGTGAACAGAAGTCTGGGTCTCAGCTCTGCCTCCTGGCTGAGGATGAAGGCCCAAAGGGACCCTGTCCAAGAAGCTCTGTTGCTTCTGCAGTCCACGCGCTCTCCTGCACAGACTGGTCTCTGAGAGACCCAGGATACAAGATGGCAATCTCACCTGAGTCCCAGGGTCCAAGCCCTCCCTGGAGGCTGATTCTCCTCCGGCAGGGAAGGTGCACAGAGGTCTGAACATTT
Source organism: Mus musculus (assembly GCF_000001635.26). Taxonomy (NCBI): domain Eukaryota; kingdom Metazoa; phylum Chordata; class Mammalia; order Rodentia; family Muridae; genus Mus; species Mus musculus. Next base: position 8,851,490 of record NC_000077.6, on the reverse strand, counting down.
AACTTTCTATAGTCAACCATGATCTGAAAATATGAAACAGAATGTTCCAGAAGTAAATAATGCCTACATCTTAAACAACCTAATAGTGTATTGTGGTGTAATTACAGTATATTGTTATAACTGCTCTATTTTATTATTGATTAGTACTGTTATTCAGTTACTATGCCAGATGTAGAAATTAAGCTTTACCACCACTGGCTATGTATTTTATAATAAAGTTGGAGTATTAATAGAGTTTGGTATTATTGAAATTTCAAGCAGCCACCAGGGAACAGCCACATATCCCTCAGGCAAACAGGATCACATAGTGTTCAATGGCTGGTTGGCTTAAATAACAGGCATCGGTTTCCAAAGACCCAGTAGCTACAAGCCTAAGATCAAGGTGCCAGGAGAGCTGGGCTGTAGTGAAAACTCACTCCCTGGATGGTGGAAACCCACTTTCTCTCTGTCATTGACTTATTGTGTCACACAGCCTGGCTCCTTTTCTGTGCCTGTGAACAAAGAGAAAGTATGTGTGCTTTCGGCTTCAGTACGTATATAAACCCCAATATTTCAGAAGCAGAAGCATCCCCATGCCTGCATTTAGCCTTTCCATCGAGGCATGCCTACAAATACAGAAACCATGGGGCTTGGGATACCAAATATTAATTTGAGGATACCAGCCCCTGTAGTCCACAGTACTAGGTACCAGCAGTTCACATCTTCATTGAACCATCAAAAGCCTCAGCAGCCACCCTCCACTGTATGCCACTGGGTTTGTATCTTCTCATTTCATGTTCCTTTCAGAAGGAAGGAAATGTGACCTGCTGGTTGGACAAGTCAAATCTGCTTGGCTTCAGGAAGGGAAAGAAGTCTAGGGACTGTTAGAGACTAGAATGGAGGATAAGTATAAAGCAGAGGTGTGGACACTGATAAGAGTTTGAGATAAGAGAGGCTCATGCCTTAAGCACCATAAGTAAGTAAATAAATAACAGTCAAAAAAACAAGCTAAATAGTATTCTAGTGCACTATCTTAAAATATCAGGAGTCACACCAAATAATGAAGTCATGTTGGATAAATGTCAAGAGTTTCAAAGACCAGGTCAGTTCCCTGCTCTTTTCTTTGGCTCTACACTATAGAGAAAACAGAAAAACTAACTGGAGGTAACTTCTCTGCTGTAGTCTTCTGTATGGAGAAAAATAACACTAAAGTATTTCTATTTGAAAGGGAAAGACTTTTTTCAGGAAGTTTTATAAATACTTGCTAATTCACTGTGGTCCCCACTGTAACAGAGAGGCAGTCTCTGGTATGACGTGGTACAATACCACTCTTTCACACCCTCCCTTAGTACTCAAAGCCAACTTGGTTCTCATTATGTTTACAGTTTGTTAAGGGTGGACCTACAAGGCCTAATGCACACAGCTCCCAAAGACATAGAGAATGGACAAGGCAGGCATGGTAAGCTGGTAGTGTCAGTGGATGCCCAAATGCCTTATTACTGGGCCTGTAGGGTCAATAGCAGGCCTTGATATTTTGCATGGAATTGGGTCTCTGAGAGAGCTTAGGGTGAAGTGAGACTAAGCTGCCTAGATGTCTACTGCAGGGCTAGTTTGACATCAAATGCTGCTGAGACAGAGAGAGGCTTGCACTATGTCTACTGGCTGGGCAAAGGCACCAGCCAGAAATTTAGACCTTGAGCAAACAACCCAGCTGAACCTTCTATTGTCTCACTTATTTCTGTCCCCTCTCAGCTGCTGTTCCTGGTACTCAACGTGATCCACCTCTGTTTCCAGCTCTGGGGGATGACAACCAAGGGCATCCTCAGCTACTGGAGAAAACCAAGACACTGGCTGGAGGTAACCTCTCCAATGTAGTCTTCATTATGGAGAACAATGACGCTAAAGTATTTCTATCTGAAAGGAAAAGTACTTTTATCGGGAAATCTTATAAATACTAACTCCTTCCAATGTCACTGTGGTTACTCCACTGTAGTGCAGAGGCAGAATAGCGTTTGAAATCAGGTTTCCCTGACAACTGGTGGTGGTGGTGGTGGTGGTGCGTGCGTGCGTGCGTGCGTGTGTATGTGTGTGTGTGTGTGTGTGTGTGTGTGTGTGTGTGTGTTCACATGTGTTTTGGTGCATAAATACAAGGAGGCCAGGGGACAACCCTGGGTGTTGTTTCTCAGAGAGTATTCATCGTTTTGTTTTGTAAGACATCTTCTCTCCCTGGTGTGGGAATCACTGAGTAGAATAGGCTAGCTGACTGGTGAGCCCAGGAAGTGACGTGCCTCAGTCTCCCCCACATGAAGATTACAGGCATGTGATTACCCTTTACCAAATGAGTCGTCTCCTCAACCACCAACTTCATGTTTGACAGTCAACTTGTCACCAGAGTGTCAGGGATGCTGAGGCTTCCCTTGGCCAACTGAAGGACCTTTCTTCTCGTCTTGCAGCTCTCTATGGTTGGAGTAGCAATAGCCTACTATGCAGCCTCTGGTCACCTCACTACTCTTGCTGTGAACATCACCGACCAGTTCCACAAAGGACTTTATCAGAGGCTTGTGGACATCGGCCTGATGGTGTCATGGCATCAGGTACATACAATAGGAGACTCAGGGCTACCCAGAAAGAGGCCACAGCTGTTATTGTTCTATGGCATCTGTCACACAAGGACAAGAGGGATCAAGGTGATGAATGTGTTCTGTAGAATTTTGCTGTATGCTCACAGACAGTGGTACTGAGAGTAGTGAGATTTGAAGACCATCCCACATGACCACTCGTTGGGCCTCCATGCCTGCTGTGTGAAGTAGAACTCATGGACTTACAGCAGCGTGAGGAAGCAGGTGTCAGCCAACATCAATTACAGTAAGGAGGCTGGCACTAACATGATGCATAGACACATCATGTGTCCTCTCTTTCTAGCTGGTGATGGTCTTAGACAGAGATGTTTCCAATAAGTGATCACCATGAGACTCAGGGAAAGAAACAGGGGTCATGAAAGGGAGAAATACCCTCTCTAAGACCCTGTATCTCTACCCCACAGATTCTCTAAGCTTCTTTTCTACATACCTTGAGATCTGTCAGTGACCCAGAGCCATTCCATACCTAGAGTACCCTTACACCCTGGGCAAGCTGCTCCTGGAACAACCCAAAAAGAAGGGGGACTTGTTCCCCTCTAACTACAGTGTTCCCAGCTCTACCTCCTCTCTTTAACTTCACTCTGCCTACTTGTATGAAGCACCCTGGACCCAGTTCTCCTTTCTGTTGTGTGGGGAGCCTTAGAGGGCACAAGGCTGGTGGTCTTCCTCTACCACAGCTCCACCCTTCCTTTCCTGGATAAGTGGTACCACTCTTGTTCCTGTCTCCTCAGAGGTCATATCAACTCCTACCCATCTTCTCCTCTGCCTTCCCACCCTCTATAATCTGGGCAAACCTTGGGGCAGAAACACAAGACTGTTCCTAACGTAACCACTGCAGCTGGGGAAACTAAAGGCCCAGAGAGTGGAAGGACCTTTCTGTAGCCAGAGTGGCCAAGCTATGGAGACATCAGAGACTCTTCAGTCTTGGGGGAAGATGTGCTTTGAGTGTTCTAAGCAGATTCTTCCTGAAAGACAAAAATAACTATCCTCTCCCCATTGTAGTTGTCACTAGAACTGTGACTTCATGAGTCAGCCCTGCCCCTCCCACCCCAGCCAAGGAACGGAGCACTTGCATAAGGGAAGCCCTGAGGCTATACTTCCTACTCAGGGGTGTTGAGCTCCATAGGCACCCATGAGTGGCAAGGCTAGGCACAAACCAGGTAGATATCTTCACATCATGAGCAGCTGGCACTCCCTTACTGAGCCGGGTCCTTGCCTCCATGGTACTGTGAAACACATTCATTGTGCACATTGTTGATCCATGCACAGAGAGCAGCAAAGGCCATCCTGTGTTGAGCACCAGGAGCAGAAGGATTCCAGACACTTCTACATCTTAGATTGTAATTTCCACAACTTGTAGGAATCTAGTGTGGCAATCACAAAAATCAAGACACGCATCCTTTTTTTCCTACAGAGGCAGGAGGCTGGGGCAATGGAAGGCTAGAAGTCATAGTAAGCCCATCTTCCAAGGCTCAGCAAAGCTGCCCCAAAGAACTAGAATTTAGTCTGTGTGGAGAGACATTATTCACAGCTGGGAGAACCTTGAGAGTAGCTTCCTGGGGCTCCATAGGCTTTGGTGTTTGAAGACTCGCTGTTTTTAGACAGACAGGATCAGAGCTCACACTGTTCCAAATGGCTTCTCTTTGTCTTGGGATGTTTTGTTCTCAGCCACCCTAGGGCCCTCTTACAAGGACTTTGCATCTACTGAGATGTGTGTGCTACACTATTACTTGGTTCTCTCTCATACACCAAAAGACCAGAAGCACTAGGAAGGAAGTTTACCAGTTTGTTCCCTACTGTTCCCCAGCATCAGCATGGGGCCTTACTGTCTCATCACTGGTAGGCGTTCTGGTCTACCTTTCCTGTGTGTCTATAGTCATCTGCATTTCTTTTCTGCCAGGGAGCTTCAGCTCACTGTCTACTCTGCCCTTCGACCACAGCTATACATTCTCTGGATTCTGATGCCATTAGAGCCTAGAGTTTCCTTGCCTGTGTTGAAAGCCCACTGGGCTGGCTTTCCTGAAACTCTCTATAGGATGCTCTTCTCACTGAGGTGGGCAGAGCAGCTCTTCTAGGCATGTAGTGAGGAGACATGGGAATCTGTCAGCACACTCTTAGTGAGCACTGGGTCTCTGAAATGGGTTCACCTTTCTTAGCCTTCCTTCTTCATAGTGTGCTATCTTTCTCATCATGTTTGCTGCTGCCAGAATCTTGCCTGGGATGACTTCCTCTTCCCTAGGGATTCTATTACAGCCAGGTACCAATTTCTGGGCCTTCACTTAGCTCTTGAGTAGAGCTGTCCTGGTAAAGCTTTGTCCTGCCTGACACTCTCTGGTCCTGCATCATTTGTCCCAACCACTAGAAAACCAATTATTCTTTTCACACACAGTGCCTGTGGTACAGCTCAAACTGGTCAAAGCTGGGTACCTCTAACACTCCATGAGGCTAAGTTTGGTATGCAAATTTCTATTTTCTGCTGAATATATTATTTTACATATATTGGTCTAAATAAAACACAAAGTAAATTTCCCTGCTTATTTTTGCCAACTAAATTGCAGCTATCATTAAATTTACAGTTCTGCCCAGAGCTCACATTGTATTTCGCCTTGCCAGTGCTGACTACAGTCTCAATCATCTCTGTTTTTCCCAAGCATAGCTTCATCTTGTTGTCTTGAAGTGACCACAGGTATGCCAAGCATATTTCACAGAGACATCTATCCATCAAGTAACATACTATCTAGTAAAACAGGTCATGGTGACCCATGTATACCACAAATGACCCCACTCATGCTCCAAGAGAGCGAGCATCACAGTCCACTCAGAAACAGCACTGGTAACAGCCTCTGACCTTATAGCCAGGTACCTGAGTAGTAAGCTGTGATGGCTGAGAGGCCTGTCACTGTCTTAGACCAGATGAGCTTGTAGCTGAAGCCTACAGCCTCAGCCTCAGCTCTTATTTAACTGTACAAGTGTAACAAGCTTTCTCAAGTTTGAAATACATGTTGTAAAATTTAAGGTGTTTTCTAGGATAAGAGAGAAGAAGAAGATATATGCATATCCCTCTAGGCACATGATATGTATCCTATAAATAAATATGATAATGAAAACAGTTAAGAAGGATTTCTGGTAGCCTACCAATCAGATATAGACAAGAAAGGAGTCCCTAGGGAGGTCATAGGTGTGCTCTCCAATGTCATGGTCACTTACCTCCTAAGAGTATAGAGAAAGAAGTATGGTCAGCTCAAATTGAGATGTGCTATAAATATAAAATACTTGTTGAATTTAATAAATTCAATCTGTAAACATCTCTACTTGCGCTGAATGCACATACTATTTTTTATATATGTTGGTCTAAATAAAATGCATAAATCTCCTTGCTTAATTTCACCTGTTAAGTCACCGCCACCAGAAAATGTAGTTCTACCTAGTCTCACATTGTATCTCCTCTCCAGGACTGGCTATGGTGTCAATCATGCCTGTTGTGTCCTCCCCCATCTTACTGATTCATAGGGACCACAGGTGTGCTAGCCTCTCACAACTTCCCCCCACGTCTCAGTTCTTACAGACACACTGAAACCTTGGTCCTTTGCTCTCTTGGTCACTTTCTAGCTTACTCAAGCACTTGGCGTTCACTTCTTTCTTTCTGCTGGGGAGAGGAGGTCAGGCCTCCTTAGAGAAAGCATTTCTCTCAGCATTAGTTGCCAGCTTCCGAGGGACCCCGGGGGTTGTGAGTACCTGTGTTGGACCTCAGCTCTGGAGTGTGCCCCTGGGCATTCTGCTATGCATCTTTCGTCCTGCCACTTTGTTTATCTGCGCCAGAGACTCCAGAGCTATAATGTGGGAGCCCTTCTAGTTATATCTTCAAGGAAAGCACTGCTAACGTCTGACAGAAAGAGTACAACCTGTCACTGCTGCCATGGCCCTGCCCTGACAGCACAATGTGCTGGGCCTCAGAGGGGAAACAGCCAGACCTGTTCTGCCTATCTCAACCAACCTGCCCTCCTGAAGACATCTTATGTATTCTGAAACCTGTTTCTGACTTGTTCTCCTCTGCAGACACTGTCACTTGGTGTCCCTGGGATACCTGTGGTCTGAACAATTCCTTAAACGAGCCCGTGTTTCAGCACGGCTCACAGGTGTGTGCCCGTGTCTCCGCCTCCTAAGATCATTGGCAGGATTCACTGAACTGCTGTGTTCTTCCCTCAGAGGGCGCGATGCCTCCAAGGAATCCTCTTGTTCCTCTGGATGTTGAAATATGTTCATCTTCTCAGCTCTCTAAGCACCATGACACCCTTCTCAGCAGTGACCTGTTTTCCTCTCTTCAGAGTCTTGGTAAGAATCTTGCCCCCTTCTCCAGTGCTTTTTCCTAGTCAACCAATACATTGGCTCACTCTGGTCAGGTAAGGGATGGCAAACTCCAAAGGGTCACACACCATTGCCAATTCTAGCCTCCGAATTGATTACAGTGGGGTTTAGATAAGGGATGTCAGTATAATAAATTACCTCTGTGACAGCAGCAGTAGCCATGGTTTACTAAACACTGGCTCTGTGTTTTGCTTTCTCACAGAATATTATAGTTATTTCCTGTGGTCATTACCACCTACAGATCTCTCTGTAAGTGCCAGGGATAGTGTGGAGGGCCTTTTGTATGTGAACATGCTCCATGATCACAACAGGCTGCGGTCAGGAATGGTGGTTTTATTAGAAGATGGAGCAAGGAGCTGTGAGAGGAGATGGGACTTGCCTTGGGACTGTAATTTTTAGGTGCCTTGATAGCCACATGCTGCTTCTATATCCACGTGTCACCCAAGTCTTTCACACAGACTTCTCCAGTCACGTGCTAGAATACATTTTGTATTATTTACCTCACTTGAGGAAACATACAGCATCTATAGAACACAGAAGTAAACGCCACTCAGGACAAAAGTGGCACCATGGGTATATGGTGCTGCATATATGCATGAGTTTGGGTATACCTGTTTGAATGCATGCTTGGGAATGCCTGATTTCCATCCAGAGATAGACCAAAAGTTTTTACTGGAGAGTGAAGGCCCAAATCAGGCACAGAGTATGGCTTAGGGCTCTGATGAGGTACCTGGCTGCTAGTCCTTCTAAGCATGCCCCAGTTGGAAAGGAGTTGGCTCTAGACCCATAGGCCTAGCACAGCACAGGTTCCCACCACTGCAGCAAATGGCACTGACATCAAATCTGAGAGAATCACTTGGTCAGTTGGCTACTGTGAGGAGACTCATGTTCTCGAGGCCCAAGGCTCACAGAGGCCCACAAGGGCCCGAGTACAAGTCTCCTGCTCCACAGAATATAGACCCCAGACCTTGCTGGGCCTGTACTTAGAGGAGCAGGTCAGCAAATGAGAGCAGAAAGAGTAGACCTCAGCATCTAAGCTACATGTCAACCCAGGCGGCTCCTACTCAACTCACAGATGCCACCAGAGGCCAGTTAATACACCTGCCAGCAAACTAATGGCTTATGTGTGTCTAGGAGGGTGGCTTACTGTTGTGTCCGGCCAGCAGACCACAACCTGGGTTCTAGCCTGGAAAGGCATTTTGGAAACCTGGAAGAGAAGAGGGGCTAGGTGGCGAGAGAAAAGAATGTAGCCAAGACAGTTACTCTGATCAAGGCTCAAATTTTATTGTTGCGACACTAGTTATGAAGGAAGGGGGAGGGGACCCGATTTCCGCCGAATAATCTCTGGTCCAGTAGAAAGGTGCACGTGTGTGGCTCCGCAGGTTCCAGCAGTGGGCGTGGCAGAACGAATGAGCAGGAAGCTCCACCCCTGAGCAAGCAGGTTTCAGGCTAGGGGAGGGGAGACTACATCTCCTCCCTTTTATTAACAAAATTTAAAAAAGAAAAAGCTGGCCTGAGGGGGGAAAAATTATCTATGCTCAATAGTTCTGCCTGGAATCTAGGGCTAAAGAAAAAACTTGCTTTCATGGGATTCCTTAACTTTTCTTATGGTAAACTGTATAAGGCTAAGACTGTCCTTTCTTATCTTAGTGAACAACTAACTGAAAAGCCTGGAGCTGTAGGCTCTGACTTTATAATGCTAATTAGTACTTGGTAGGTAACTTTCTAGTTGAATTTTAAGTAGGGCATTGGAACTCTGGCTAAGTTTGACTGAACAAATATGAAATACACTATAATAACACTAAGTTGATATTTCTCCGCTTTTTTGGATGATAGGTGGGAAACAGGGAGAAGGAGTTCGACCGGCTCTTGTTACAAGGCCAATTGGCTTTTTTATTTGGGTGGGAGGCAGTGAAGGGCTTGCCCTTTCAATAGTACGTCTCCAATCTCTCTCCCCCCTATTGATTAAGTTAAATAAGGCAACGCTTAACTGAGGTGATCAAATGATTTTCTCATCCGTAGATGAGTGGGCTTTTAACCTTGGCTTGGGTGGACATGGACCCGATTCCTCTCGTGGGTATTGATAAAACCCACACATGTGGCTCTGGGTATCTTTTGGGGAGGCGAGGCAGAGCCGGAAAATATTTTTGATTTTTAACCAAAATATGATACCAACCTCTTTTAAACCAGGTTTATCTCACAGGAAACTCAGAAATGGTCAAGCCGGACCTTCCCTTGCAGTATCTCTGCACCAAGCGATGCCCATACTGAATTTGTACAATCACAAACCAGTATGCACAGTTTTGAGTGCTGTGCAGCTCCTAAAGGAGAATTATCAACCTCAGAATTAGCAAAGCCTAAGCAAGAATTATGTCGTTAGTAACACCACGATTTGTGGCTAAAATAGGAGCTGGAAGTCGTTTCTCTTCATCCCTGTTTTTTTCACAGCCTAAGGACACCTTGCAGTAACAGCAAGGGTGAAAAGCCAGAGGTCAGCTAAGGGACTAAGCCTGTCTATCAAAATAAAAACCAATCTTTATTAATATAGAAATATTTACTTTTTTAGCCCTCTTGGTAAACCTAATTTTTAACTCAGACTGAAAGCCACATGCTGGAAATGTCCTTGGAAAGAAGATAACAGCAGCCACCTGTGTGCTCTAGGGGCAGGGGGATGCACATCCGCTGGTTTGCCTCGAGAATGTTGATTTACCTGCTTGAAAGACAAAATCTCGGACAGTGAGAAAGTAGGAAAGCAGAACTTCTTTTGGGGAACTCTAGGTACTTTATTTAAATGTAAATTGTAAAGCTGAGGCTAGTCTCCGGCCTCTTGTCGGGAGCTGGCTTAGAGAGTAGCTTTTTTCGGAGTCTGAGTCCTCAAGCCGACTTTTAAGCAAGAGGAATTTTAGTCCTTAAGGTGATACTTTAGAAGATTTAGAATCTGTGTTTATCTAACAAATTAATTTATCTGGCAGCCACTGCGCTCTATCTTCATCTCGTGAAAAAACACAAACTGAGTCCCTACCCCAAATTAGAACTGGATCTGGACCCTTCAATTCGTTAGTCAGGGGGTCCTTTTATTTTACCAATGTATTAAGTGACCAATTGCTCTTTAATAGCTTTTTCCACTAGCTGTAAGGCCAGCAATCCTTCTGAGGTTAGGGATCTAGGGGAAGTGGGGGATGTGCTCTGAATTAACTTGCTAGGTAATTTAGAATATAGGAATCTCTAACATTGGACTGAATATTAGACCAGTCTAAGATTGAGTTAGAAGAGCTGGTCACACTGAAGAAAAGAGAAAAATCATTATGACTCTATTAAATGACTAATTTTACTAAGTCTGAATATACAGTCTCTGATGTACTATTGCCATAAAGTTAAAAGGTTAGAAGCTAGTCTAAACCGGAAAAATGACAAGTAAGGATGGATCTAAAACATGAATTTAATTTAGTTTTTTAGTCAATTCAATCAGGACATGAGTCAACTTACCTACCAGCTCGTCACACGAATTTACCAATATGCTTCTGCAGCGTTCTGTGGGGAAAACCTGTTTTTCCCTTTTTTAATAAGGTAGTTGTTTTAGGATTAATCTATAAGCCAATAAGTAGATCCCTTTAAGATACTATAAAGCATTTATTAAACTCTTTGACATTAAAATATTAGATTTTGAAAATAAAGGTAAGACTTTAATAGTGTGCATGGGAATGCACTAAATAGTATGCACGGGGATACAATTTCTCTCTTTTTTGTCTTTTAAGAAGTTAAAGTTTTAAAATTTTATAATACCTAAACTTTTGAATTAATAACTAGTTGACAAAATATTTTAAATACATGGCTGTAAAGGGGCAGTGACTAATTGCACTTTTAATCAATTTTCTTAAGGAGCAGTTGTAACTAGAAGGCTTGCAAAGTTATTAAGAGTCACATGTGCATAATTTATTTATTAACTAGAAATATGCATAAGTAATTGTAAATTTGAGAATTAATAGTATCTGAGGGATGAACAATTTAAGCAATTGCGAGCTCAGAGATATGGCATTGACTATTAATATACAAATTAAGGTTTGATTGTTCAGCATTTTAAAACACCATCTACAGCACACAACTAGATCATCTGTGCTGGAACAGGGGAAACTGTGTCTTAAGACTCCGCCCCACAGAAGCTAGTTGGGCCCACATGGGCCAACGATTGGCTGGGAGGATGAGAAAAATGACTTTACAATAATGTTTTCTTTTTGGCCAAAGAATTGTTTTGGGCACAACCAATTTTTAATTACCAATTAATAACAATTATAAAAGCTTTATTTTTTGTAGAAACTTTTGTAGTAAACTAAAACCCTAAGTAATAAAAGGATATTGTCTCTGAATCTTTTGGGTGAGAGCAAGGATTTAAGGTAAACTTTAAGAAGCATTAGTTAATAAAATACTTTTTACTTAGGAAACAATATACACTGAAAGATTAAAACTCTTGGCTTCTTGTATAGAAGCAGAAACAATAAAAATTTTTCTTACATAATGTAAAGTTACATTAGCCATACCTAAAGGCAAAATTTTCTAGTGATTACAGTTCACTAGAAGCAAAACTCTTTGAATTTAAGCATTATTTTAAACATCTGAATAGATCTGCAACACTGTTAAAAAGAAATTTTCTTGAACACAGGGAAAAAACTTTCTCAGGCACTGTTTGCAAAACAAAAGAAAGGCCACAAGCTGCTCTGGGGCTGCCCAGAGCCCTGTATTGACTCAAACGTAAAATACCTTTTAATCTGAGCATCTTGGCCCTCTTGTAATAAGGACCGATTCTAGAGAAACAATATAACTGTCTACGCCTCTAAATTATGATACTCTTTCTTAAGATGACTTACAGTTAAAACGTTCTTCACAACTTTAGTGTTGTGAAAAAATTGCCCGTACTGCAGTTTCCTGCCGGGCAGCAACTATAACCAAACTGTTTGTCTAATCTATTTACAAAGACAAACATAACTAGATAACTCTGTCACAGTTTTGTATGAAGTGAGCTGTATGAGCGCTCTCATAAGATGATTACTCTTGTAATTATCTTAATTACAGTATACAGGTGAATTAAAGATCTTAAATTTGAAATCAAACTGCAAGCTGCAGTCAATGGAACAATAGCAGTTTTAACCATAATTTTTAAGTTTTTTGTGCAAGGTTAGGATAATACCTGTAACCTTGGGAAAGCAAAACCCAAGTTTAAAACAATTTATTTTCTTTAAAATCAATATTAGAAACATTACTATCATATTACGAAGTTTGGATGTCAATTAATACCTATGAATACCTATTAAAGCAAGCTTTAATGCTTTAATAAAGAGACATTGCTTTAAATCTTATTTTAAATTTTACTATTTAGGATACGAACCACATTAATTATTACCTAAACTAGAAATATCTTTAGAGACCCAGCCTCTTGGGCTGCCTTATGCCATGTGTCGGAAGAACTCTAAACTTGAGTTATCAAATTTAACACTAACCATCTGTAGCAATGTAACAATTATTAATCTTAACCAACAACTTATGAGCTGATTGTGAAAGCACTCAGAGCACATTACCAATAAAAAAGAACCAAATGAAGCAGTTACATTTAGACCAATCAGAGAATAATAATTTTTGTAGCTACAACCATAAAAATAAAAAACACTTTACCATTGTCAAACACATTAATCATGAACCATTTATTAGCTTTTTTACTCTGAAACTTAGAGGCTGTGCACTGGCCCTTATTTCCTAAAACGAACAGTTTTTCCAGCAGGGGCCCTCCCGCCACGTGTCTGATTCCTGGCTGAAACACGTGGCAGCTCTCGGCTTTGCAGATAAAGTTTTTTATACCATCTTTATTATCCAACACAAAACATAGAACATTCATTCATACAGACTGGACACGAACATACATGAATTGAACACGAGAACAGATTGGTGCACCGGACATTAGACAAGACACAAAAGGGAACAGAGTACTCCTGCTATAAGGCCCAGAGAGATATTTCTCTCTGCTTTTTGGGACATTTTCCTCCCTTATGATGCATCTTTTATTAACTGGGGCAATCCGCCTATTCCTTTTAATAAACCCTTTCTTTTCTCACACCTCATGTAGCTTCGGAGAGCTACGGCCTACTGCCTGATACCCAGCTCCTCACTGCTGAACCTAAGTGAACCAGCGCTCGGGTTTAACGCTGTCTCAGCTTAGCCCATACCTTCTCCGGTATGAATTTCCCTTATCCTTTATTTTATGGAGCTCCGAACCAGCAGCGTCTCTTCCAAAAATCCTTTGCCGTTTCTCAGCCCCACATTGGGCGCCAATTGTTGTGTCCGGCCAGCAGACCACAACCTGGGTTCTAGCCTGGAAAGGCATTTTGGAAACCTGGAAGAGAAGAGGGGCTAGGTGGCGAGAGAAAAGAATGTAGCCAAGACAGTTACTCTGATCAAGGCTCAAATTTTATTGTTGCGACACTAGTTATGAAGGAAGGGGGAGGGGACCCGATTTCCGCCAAATAATCTCTGGTCCAGTAGAAAGGTGCATGTGTGTGGCTCCGCAGGTTCCAGCAGTGGGCGTGGCAGAACGAATGAGCAGGAAGCTCCACCCCTGAGCAAGCAAGTTTCAGGCTAGGGGAGGGGAGACTACAGCTTACCTAGAAATTATATAGCTCTATGTAGACTTTATCTAACGATAAACTGGTAATAACACCATTTAGCATTAAATCAAAGTGCCTTTATGTTAAGAAAAGCCCAAGATATAATGAATGATGGCAGATTTACAGTATCCAGAATGTATGAGTTGTGGGAACCTGGAGGGTCTAGTCAGGCCCCTTGTCTTGATTGGCTGAGACGTGGACTAACAGATTATATTTCTTTGTTGTTTGAATGCCTGCTTTTCTACATTTAAAAAATGCTAACATTTATTTATTTATCTATTTTGGGGGGAAGGCATGTGCATAGATGTCAGAGGACACCTTATTCTGCTCTTCCATCTTATGGGTTCTGGGGCTCACAATGAGGTCATCCGACTTGGCAATGTAAGCAAGGGCACAATGAAACCACTGAGCTAGACCACTATGTGGAAGGGAAGAAGGATTTGTTTGGGAGAACTTCAAACCTGCCAAGGCTATCTCTTGGGGGCTGATAGAAGAGCAAAAGGTAGGGAGAGTCTTGAGAGTTTTAAGGGTGATCTGTAGGAGGGCACATGCAAGTCGGAGCAGCCTAGAAGTTAGAGTTGAGGGGTGAGGTGTGTGGAGATAGCATGGGGACTCTGATCTATTACAGATGTGTGTTAATAGAAAATTAGGTGCGCCATCGCCACAGGTAATTGGCTGTAGGAGCTATCTGCTAGCAGTCCTTCTGTTGACCTGGTCAGAGCCCAGACTGTAATTTAGGACATTGTCAGTGTCATTGCCATTTTAGGGGCAGCAAGTGGCCCTACCCACTGGGCAAAGTTGCCATCCCGTTTTGTTGCCTTTCAACACAAGGTCTTATATAGCCTAGTCTGTTCTTCAACTCACTATATAGTCAAGGATATCCTTGAATTCCCAATGTTCCTGCTTCCATCTCAGAGTACTGACAGCAGGCATGTTCCACCATGGCCTAGACTGTACTTTCTTCCTCCACAGTTCCCATAGAAATGTGTGCCAGACCACTTCAGAGCCAATGGTATTCAACAAGTGCCAGGCAAGAGACAAGGAATCCTAAATGCAGGGCCATGGAAACAAATGGAGCCCAGTGGTACCTGAGATAGATAGCAAGATGAAGGTGTGCCATTCACCTGAGAATGTGTGTCAGTCCCAGGGCTAGTTTTAGTAGAAAGTGTCAAATAGACTGGGCCACCGACACCACAGCTAAGACCCAAGTCCCTGTCACTAACAAGCAGACCACAATCTTAACCAGAACCAGTTTGCCTCTAAGCAGCCCTTCCTGACTCTTAAGTAATTATCATTGCATAGCCCTTACTGAAGACTAGACACATGGATGAGAGAATATCATAGTAGTAGTAGCCCCACACAGGAGAGCTCTCTTCCCTAAAGAGGGTTGACAGGTCAGTGTCCTGGGGTTTTTTTCCCTGCAGCTGGTGGGGGCCCTATTGCTGGCTGCCCATTACCACTCGCGCTGGTTTCTGCTCTTCACCGGGACACTGTCACATGGCACCTCGGCAGAAGCATTTCCTGGGCTACTGCTTCAATTTCCTGGAAGAAGTAAAAAAGACTCATGGCATAACTGTTTGAAGTCTGACCACGGAGTTATGCGTTGTTACTATGGGACCCTCTTTCTGTTGCTGGCTACTCTGGGTTTCAGAATGGTATGTAGATGCATCTTGAATTTTAAAGTCACAGTTCGTAAAGGTTCCATCTGTTATGAGGACAAAATGGTCTCTCTTCAGATAGACAGGACTGGGCTGCCCTGGCCAGATCTCATGGGAACAGAGCCCTTCAGGATCTACCTGATCTGCCTTCAGCAAAGGCTAGGCACAATCTCCCTTCACTGAGAACAGTCCAGCAAGACCACACCTGCTCAGGACACTGCCTTCCCGGCCCCCACCTGCTGACCCAAATCTCTTCCCACACTCCACTGCTCAGGCTGCGGCTGTTGGATCCCTCCCCTGTTTACCTACCCTACTCATTTTTATAAAATAGTGTTCTATGAGGCTCATTCCCAGTAATCTGGTTCTCCTTTTAAACTCTAAGAAGGCCTCACCGAGTCATGGTCCTAGATAGTCCTTCCTGTCTTCCTTTTCATTCTAGCCATGTTCCAAGTCAGTATACCAAGAACTCAATCTTCCCAGGGTGGTTTCTGGCACATGGTAAAGCTCGATACAAGTTACAGGAGTTGGTTCATACTTTCTAGGTGATGTCAAATTTTTCATTCCTTAAAAGTTCTGCCAAAGTTCTCACTAACAGAGGTTAAAATGGAAGTGGCTGCATGTGCTCATACCCTGACACACTCGAGCCAGAGCTCTTAGCCCCTTCCAAATGGTCCACATTCCCTGCTCACTACTTTTCCTTTGTCCATCCATCCTTCATTTCTTCTTCCATCTTCACGACCTACTCTCCAAGCCAACTATGTATCATTATTTAGCTATGCATCATTTTTCTGTTTACCCATTAATATATTCACTGACCCACTCATTTAACTCTCTTTCCATCCAACTATTTTTTAACACAGGATAAGAGGTACAGATGAAAGAAGCGAGACAGACATACACCACAGAGAGAGAGAGGTTGAGAGAGAACACTTGTATGTATATAAGTGTATAGAACCTTGACCATCGTTCCTCAGACACTCTTCTTTAAACATAAAGCCTCTTATTGGCCTAGAACTCACCAAGTATGATATACTGGCTAGACAATAAAGCCTAGAAACTCACTGTCTCTTGCTTCAAAGCACAGGAATTACAACCCTATATCACCACACCCAGTTTTGTTTGGTTTGGTTTGGTTTGACCAGACAATTTTTGAAAAGTCGCTAAGCAGCAGCAGCAGATATAATATCCACTTCATAGTTTATCAAATCAACAAAGTCATGCCATAGCTTGCTAACACAGAATTTGTTTCTTTCTTTCTCTCCTCCAGTTGAGAGCTACCTTCCTGACTGTTTTCCAAAACAGAAAGTCTTCTCACAGAAAACCTCTCGTGACACTTAAAGACATTGCTGTTTACACATGGCATAAAGTCCTCACCCTTCTGGGGCTGGAAACAACTTTGGAAGAGACTGAAGTGGCTACAGACCATGTAAGCTGCGGGACCTTGGAGCAGTAGCACTCAGGCTGATGTCTCTATCATAGAGGCTTGCTTTCTGCTATGGGGATTCCAATTCAACTGTCACTAGAAAGGCTCAATACTAGTTCTCAACCCTGGCAGGTCTTGCAGAATCTTCCCTTGAAATACTAGAGAACTCACAGGCTTGTCAAGTTCACCCTCTGCTCACCACATCCCTATAATCACCCTTGTAGCATTGAAAAGGTAGAGTCTATGCCACCCTCCCCTGCCTCCCCCGGGTTAGTCACTTCTTTTGGCACTTGCTATCAGACCCAGATTTTCATCCAAACCATGGAGCCCTCGGTGCTTTGGATTGGGCACTCCAGACACTAATGCAAACAAGTCAAACCTAGGTATTTTTACAGTGAACTCTCAGCTGTCATCCATGACTGATGTTTACATAGCACTCAGTGCAGTCCTGAAGCCTGTCAGAAGCAGTCATGGTGCTGTGTGTTTGGATAGGGCTCACTGCCCATCATAGGCCCATTATTGCCTTTGGATTCATTCAATGGCTCTTTGTCAAAGCATCATTAACTGTAACACTTGCGAATGAAGCAGCGCATGCACAGCACCAACAAAGGAACCAAGACAGACAGAAACAGGCCCAGCACCCAGGTCTTGTAACTTCTGGGTCCAGGATGTTTTATAACATAGTGAAAACTTTCTAAAGTCAAATCACTAAATGGTTTAGATAATGAAAAGAAGGGGGAAAAAAAGCCACCACCTTCACCCACCACCTTCGCCCACCACCTTCGCCCACCACCTTCCTTCCAGTTTGCATTTACTAGTGTCTTCCCTTCAGATTTATTACCTGGATGAATTTTCAAGTCTCTTGGATGAACTTCTGATGAAGATCGATGGTTTGTCTGACAGCCTAGAACTTTCTATCCTAGAAAACCAATGGAAGAGAGCACTAGAGTCAAGGGCAGGTGACAGTCCTCCAGTTGGCAGTTCAGAGTACCAAGCTACTGGGGTAAGATTGTACAAATTATTTTTGTTAATGTTCTACACCACCATTTTTATATTTTAAAGTTGGTTTGAAATCATGAGGTGGATTTGTATAAAAAACCCTCTAAGAATAATTATTAGTGGAAAGATGTGCTCCGGCCAGAATTGATTAACTTATTTAAAATGCATGGCAAGACTTGAAGTTTCCAATGAGAGTGCAGATCTGTCCCATCACTTCCATTTATAACTGTAATCAATAAGGAGACTGGGAAATAAAAATGGAAAGTGCATCTTTCCAGAGATGAAGGCCGTCTGTTAGCATGGAATGTGACTAGTAATGCTAAGAAGCCTTCTGAATATGGTGCGGATTCGACGGAGAGAAAAGGGGTGCTTCCATATGCAAGAGCATTCATGGGTCTCCAGATTAGCCAGTCAAAGGAGGGGGCAAAGGGGCAAACCTCTAAAATCAATCACCACGAAAGGGTGACAAATGCAGCAGGGTGTTCGCTCATGAAAAATAATTCAGTGAAGAAAATCCTTCTTTGAAAGTAGAATACATAGCTAAGAAAAAAGAGTGCAAAGATGAAATAAATAAGAATAAGTTGATAAAAGTGAGCAATAAGTTACTATATATCCACAGTTATGGAAAAATGCACTTCTATATGCAGTGAAGAGATGAAAAAGAATAATAGGTTTGCAAGAAAAGAAACAAATGACTCGGCAAAAGTAACTTAAAAATAGTTAAATCTTATTTTAGGAATCATAGTGAACAGAGAAATCTGAAAAAGACAGATGTATTCAAGTCAGAGAAGGGATAAAGGTTTAGATCTATCGGGCAGCAATGGTGCACACCATTAATCCCAGCACTTGGGAGGCAGAGGCGGCGGATTTCTGAGTTTGAGGCCAGCCTGGTCTACAGAGTGAGTTCCAGGACAGCTAAGGCTACAGAAACACTGTCTGGGGGGGGGGGGGGGAGATTTAGATCTATACAGATGTTTCCCAACTGACAATGGGCCACAACCTAACAAGTCCATTATAACTTGAAATATAGTGCACAGAAAGGCATTAGGTCCATCAGGACTACAGAATGGCAGAATTAGCAACATGACAGAGGACCAGGTCCCACTGGGCCTAATCAGGATCTGCAACTCTGAGTATAGTCTCTGAAGAAAATACCGTTTGTTAAAAGATCTAATATCTATCTGTCTGTCTGTCTGTCATCTGTTTGTCTACCTATCTATCATCTAGTGTGTGTGTGTGTGTGTGTGTGTGTGTGTGTGTGTGTGTGTTTTGGGGGGTATATGTGGATGTATGCCTGTATGAGGTTATGTGTACCATGTGTATGCAGGTACCTTTGGAGGCCAGAAGAGAGCACTATACTCGGATCCCCTGGAACCCTACTTATAGGCACTTGTCAACAGTCAGATGATGGTGCTGAGAAATGAACCTGTGTCCTTCCTGTGCAAGGGTCATAACTTCCTCTTCCTCTTCAAACTCTGAACCACAACCTGAACACTGGAAACCTGTAGTTCAAACCATCATCGGGGACTATCTGTATATATAACCAGGAACTCTGTCCCAGGGTTAAAAAGAATAGATTTAAATCTGTTAAAACTAGGCAAAACACAGCAGAGTAGTTACCAGACTTAAAGTATAAGCATCATTCTGTTGCTGTCTAGATATTGCCACTCGCTGCTTCTACATGATTTAAAACTTAAAAGGCTGTTATGTTTTATTACTTATTACTTGTAATTATTAAATTGATCTGAATGCTCATACGACAGGAAATACAATGGCCAACTGCATAAGAAACTTGAAAAGCAAGAATACACATATGTAGAAAAAAATAAGTTATCACTTGGCATCCTGTGTAACATGTTCATAATAGACTTGAAGAACGCGAACCATGAGACTTAAGAATAACAGGACTAGAACCAAGCCCAATACATACCATTAAATCAGTACTTAGAGGAAACGGAGTCTATACTCAACCCAGCTTACAAGCAGAAGTCACATGCACAGGGCAAAGCAGGAGGGTGGGGTTGTAAACATGACGCACAACTGAGCAAAGGCAACAACCAATATAAAGTGATCCAACAGAGGCAAATGTATAAGCCATCAGCTAGAACAGCTAAGTATGTGTATACAGACCACTAGAGGGGCATCGGACCTCCATGGACACAGATGCAACTCACTAGGGGGACATCAGATCTCCGTATACATACAAGGGGTACATGAGAGAATTTTCATTAAAATTAAGGGAAACCAAAAATTGTTCAATCAAAAATTCCACAAAGACATTTTTAAATGGTTGTGGGCCTCAAACTAGGGACCTCAACTGTGTTGTCCTTGCTTTTGTGAACACAGTTAAGGCAAGAACTCTAGCCAGAGCTGGATCTCCAGCTCCCACTGGAATGTTTCTAAGGTATAAGCCTCCTCCCAGGGCCCCCTGTAAGCACACTTATGGATGTCTGTGTCATGACGCTTAGGGTCTGAGTAAGTTTCCGTGTGCATAACCTGCGCTCTTGCGAGCCCTTCCATACTCACTACGCATCCGAGTCCATGCGGATGTCCCCACACTCCCCATTGTTCATGCCAGTGACTGCAGAGGAGCATCCTTGTAATGTGTGCCTCAAGGACATCAGTTTTACTTCCCTCCAACTGGGAAATGCAATTGTTCTCTGAACAGTCACTTTATGAGACATCCATTTATCGACAATGTATTACACAAAAAGCCACCCTTAACTGGGTTTGCCAATGCCTGTAGCACCGGGTTCCACAGCACAAGTTAGCTGTCCTGCTGGGAAGGAACTGGGTGTCAGCGGTACCTGAACAGGCCAAGCCCAACTGGGTTTTGCAGAACAGACTCCTCTTTGTGTGATGAAAGCCAAGGAAAGGGTCCATTTGATTTTCCTAACTCTAGGGCACTTGTTTTTCATCTTAACCAATAATAATTAAGATTGGTATCTCTCTAAACTGGCAGGATCGGTTGCCTGGAGCTATCACTAACCACCTGCAAATTGCATTGTTCTTTGTGCTTAAGTGACTCATAGCAAGAGAACGCTGTGGCTGCCAGGCCCACTGCCTCTTCTCGCCCCTGGCTCGTTGCTCATTCTGTGATTCTTGACTCACCCTTGCCCCTCTGCTATCTTTACCTATAGTCAATTTAAAAGTCCCTACTGTACTTGTTGTGGCCCAGGCCTCTCACCACTCAACTTGCCTTTTCTCTTTAGAAGCTAGCCAGGCCTGAGGCTGCAGGGTAATTGAAAGATGCTAGGGGGTCTCTGCCAACTAAAATTTCCTCTTGACTTGTCTTTGTGAATACAGTTAAGGCAGAAAAGGGCAACTTCATCTCAGGGCACAGCTGACCTGTTCAAGCAGGGTGCAGCTCCTCCATAGAACACCTGTAAGACCCTGGCTTTCATCCCTAATAACGGATTTTTGTTTTTTAAGTGTAATTACTTAGTCTACTTCTGCCAGGATGGAAGTACAAAACTTTTTTATAGGTTGAAAATCTGGGTTAACGGTCTGTATCCAGGAGATGAAGCACTGACCACCAGGGTATACAGAGAAGCTTCCCGTGCTGAGACCAGAACTTCTGTTTTCAGGCAGATGGTGCTATGAACTTAAATTCTGAGAGTCGCTGTACATTCCTTGCCGCTGCTTCCATTAACCCTACCAGTTTGTGAGGTACCCTGGGGATGATTTGGGACTCTTAGCTTTCCACAGGACAGTCAGTGAGCCTCTGCACAGAGACCTTGCAGTTATCAATGGCTTCTATAACCTTGCCCTTCCATCAGGGAGTATTTTCTGACTGGTGGATGCAAGATAATTTAACACACAGATGGAATCCTGAAGGGGGAAGCAGTCTGTGTGGTTCAAGTAAATCTACCCCAGCCTTCACATGAGGAAAACTGAGGGCCCTGAATGGCCCTGTTCCTTCTGACATAGGCATAGAAGTCTGAGGGTCCCACTGTTGACCTACTGTTGATGGTGATTCATTACAGACATTGGGTACATGGTGCGGCCTCACGCCATGTGACCTCCCTGGGACACTGAGAGCATTGTATCACTCTCCACAGGACAGCTGCGCACAGCAAATGGGGTTAATATGGACATCTTTTTCTCTATGTATGGGTTTAATTTAGACCACTAAAATTGAGTGTCAAGGTTCATTCCTGTGGCTGCCACCACTCTGCTCAATGGTGAGCAACTCTGAAACCCTGAAAATGAACTGTGTCCACCAGGAAGATGTAATTCCCAATCCCAGAAAATAAGAATCTCAGAAGTATGAGAAAAAAAATCTGGACACTTTCTGTGTTCATTGAGATCTGGGAATAATGTGCATTTTCCCACGGGACAGAAAGGGGCCCCTGACAGTGTAGTCGAGGAATGAAACCAAAAGGCCTCTGGGAAGAATGCAATCTGCTGTTATCAAGGGGCCACTGCATTCCTGGTCTGAGTAAAAATGATCTTCCCACCTGGATTCGTGTCCTGGCTCTGCCCTGCTGACAGAAGTTACATCACAATCCATGTACGCTCTACTGCCGTGCTTCTGCAGAGCACACGGCCAGTAAATGCTTAGTTAGGCACAAAGCGATAGTGCCTATGGCCAGAAAGAGCCCAAAACTGAACTAGACCAGGGAAACAGTTGATGGGCAACTTTGAGAGCAGGATTTGTGAAATTTTTGGAGTTCTTACAGCATTTTTTGTAAGTTTGAAACTATTTCCCACTGAAAAGCTTTCGAAAGTCTCTTGTGTTGCACAAGCCCAGGAACTGCACAAAGACGGGGTCACCACAGTAGACCATAGCTTTAATAGTTCTAAGAAGGTTTTTTTCTCTTAAGTTTCTCCATATTTTAAAGTATATCTTGGTGTTATTTTCTTGGAAGGACATCACAAGAAAAGCTCATTAAACTTAATAGAACTGCTTAGATGTGATTTACAACTATTGGGTGTATCAGGGGTGCCAGAAATGTAACACCCAACCCTAGATGCCGAGTCGGGGAGCCTTCTGAGATAAGCATTCTCAGCTTCCACACTGTGTCTGCTGAGACAGCTTAAAGGGGAGAAATGTCCTGTGGCTCCTGATTTATCCTCTTCTGGCACACAAGCGCCAAAATGCTGAAATAGTGGTACACATACCCCCTTCCTCTGGATGTGTGCAAGCCTGGCATTCACAACACTGGATATAAACCAGGGCTTCTATGTCACTGAGCACGGGCTTTAGTTACAAAAGCCGCGTTCTCTCTAGTGGGGGTCACGAGACTGGAATCCTTGAATTTTCCAGGGTTAGAATGTGCTATCAGCCCATTGCTTTTTAAAGCAGTTTTTGTTTCATCGGCTTCAAGCAGGCTTAACAATGATTGCCCTTAAATACAAGATAAAGGGCTGTATTTGTTCACTGGAGTACAGTAACAAATATCACAATCAGAAATATGATGTCTCACAGTCTGGAGACCTGGGGCCCATGGCCCTGGAGGAAAGAGCTTGCCTGGCCTTCTTCCCAGCTTCTCCGTACTCCTGGGCTTGGGCAGTCTAATGTTAACTGGCATGTTCCCCATCTGTGTTTCTCTACTGCCTGATTTTCTCTTTCTAGAACAACCTGGTTGTGCTGGACTAGAGAGCCCTGTGATGACCACGTCTCAGTTCCCACAAAGCCTTAAATCCCAGGCATTGAAGATTAGCACTTCAACAGTTTTCCTTTGGGGAAGAAATAACCTATCACAAACATTCATGCAACTATAGCTCTCTACAGACCAGGCTCACACAGTTTCACATTAATTTCAGTGTTCCTAGGAATTCCAACAACTCAACAAAAGTAAAACAAAAAACACTTAATTTGTTTTTTACTTTCTCATTTTAGTCTGTAAACCTTATAAAAGTGATACTTGGTACCAGCAATGTATCTCAGTGGCTAAAGTTTTACCTGCTACCAAGCCAGGCAACCTGAGTTCAACACTCAGCAACTACAGGTGGAAGAGAGAAGCAACTTCTACAAGTTGTCCTCTGACCTCCGTATTTGAGGTGGTACATAAGCACGCATATGCACACATACACACATTTCCAAACACAATCACATACACACACACACATGTACACTAAAACACATACACACATACAGTATGGTCTTTACCCTAAGCACTGCATGGTTGCCAGGAGTATTCATAGTGCTTCAAAGGAACACAGGAATGTATGTGGTGGCCTGAGAGGTCATGATCCTTGTAAATCACATGGGATCCCCAAGACACACCTCAGCCATGTCACCAACACAATACAATTGGGAAAATATTAACTCCATTTCACTAGCAGTTTGGCAGCCAGTGTCCATAGTGATAAATAGCGCCCCAGGAGTTTCTGCGCTGATGTCAACACTAACAGGCATGCCCAAAGTGATTTGCTATCCAGTGGCAAGTTGGTGATTATTTAAATAGGACCAAAGAAAGGGAAAATCTGAACAGATTCAAAGATTTCCCTAGGGCTGTGCACACTCAAACAGCCCTCCACTGGGATTGTCTTAAGAGGAAGGCAGGTTACAGGAAGCATTCATAGAGATGCCCCAGCCCAGCCAGCACCAGTCACTGTGCTGATGCAGTGGTTATTTTATCTACTTTTCAGAACTTGGGAAAATGTAGAATGAAGATGTGCAAACCTCTACCTGGACTCTAGGAAGGAAGTCTATCCCAGCCCACAATCTCCTTGGCTCCTCTCGTTACTAAAGGTTTTGCTTTTAGTAGAACTAGTTAAACTTACAAATACACTAGCCCTTGGCCTTGACCAAGTAGTGACCTCGAGTTGAGGGGATTCCCTGTAGTCTCTTCTGCATGCTTGCATAGATTAGTGGATACTTTCCCCATCCTTCTGGTCCTGCTGCCTGACTAGAGTAATGTGTGCTGAATGTTGAAACACATGACAACACCCTTTGCCCTGCAAGGCCCAAATTCTCTTGTTGCAAAACTTTCTCGGGTGACACAATCCATGACTCTTACAGGTATCTGGTCCCTTAGCTGCTGAGTCAGAGTGAAGAGGGAGGAAACCGGATGCCTGGAATAGGAAAGAGCTGGACATCACATCTAACCACAGTAATGAAGACTGTGTGACATTGGCAGAGGGAAAGATACAGGTCTCAGGGTGTGTGTGCGTGTTTGTGTGTGCGCACCACATATGTACAGTTCAGAGGTCAGAAGACAGCATCAGATCCCCTGGAACTGGAGTTACAGACAATTCTGAGCTGCCATGTGGGTGTTGAGAAGAACCACCCAGCCTGGTACCAGCAAGAAGTATTAGTAGGCAGGGATTATATTAAATGGCAAATTGGTTAAAAATATTCATGATTTTCTCAGCAGCCAAGACAATGACAGTAAAAACCAGACTGTTGTACCCATCAGCTCTCCCTCCTCCAGCTCCCAGCCATCGTCTCTGCAGCTGTGTTTGCAAGGTGACCTCTCCACCCAGGAAGCCTGTTGAGCCACCGGCCATCCTGAACTGCTCTTGTTTCCACCTCATGAGATCCCAGCCATTCTTCCTTGTGGGCCTGAAACATGTGTTTCCACTTTCCATGCTACCAAACTCTCGGGCAGAGGAGGGGAGGCAAGGCTTTGCCCTTGTACATCCTAAAAGCTTAAGTCATCTTGGAAGCTTCAGAACCCTTGAGTTCTTTGAGATCACAGTAATGTGATCAGTAAGCAGTGTCTCATCACACAGGCAAGATATGTGCTGAGGACAAGCTGGCCCAGGCACAGACACACAAGCTGCTTGAACTAAAAGACACCTTCAGTGACATTATGATTAAATAATCCAGCAACTTGCTCCCTAAAGCACAATGTATTCCTGCATATTTTTTTGCCATGAGATACTCTGCAGTGTTTGTGCTGACTGTGTCTCATAGATACACTGGCATAGGAAACTTAGTCAACCAGTTGCTGCAGAGAATTATATTACCAGCACATACTGCCATTATGACTTGTCCTGATGGGTGCTCCTGGACAGAATCAGTACCCCAGCTGCCTTGCTACAAAAACATTGGCAAAATGTCTGCTGACAACAAGGTCTAGTTCCCATTCCTTCTGGATGTACATTTGTCAATAAAGCCTGAAAATAAATGGAAACATTTGTGCTGGGCCAAGGCCATGGTCTATTTTGGGTTCTCTTGGGTTCTTCATTGTCCTAGGGCTAGGAAAGAATATGTTTTCAAAGACTTGAGATTCTCTGCACAGGACAAGAAGTCCTGATTTCATCACTTAAGAAGAACTTGTTCATTCAACTACTTTTGTTGTTGTTGCTGTTGTTGTTAAAATGAGGTCATGACTGCTCTTGGGTAAAATTTTTAAGTCGTCCCTTGCATTCGGAGTTGGCCTGCTTCAAGAAGACGATAGTCTTGGCAATCAGGGGAAGGGTCAAATCCTGTGAGATCAGCAGGATCCATAGCCATCTCTTACAACACAGGGGCCAATCCTGAAAGTAAAGATATTAGATCTACAAACCAGCCATGTGGTCACCTGTGTCTGTTGTAAACTGACACATATCAAGCACAGATGAATCTTGAGTAATGACTGCTCAAAGTAGAAAACAAATTACAGAGTTCATCAAGGGCACAAAGTAAGCATTCCACTCCCAGAGGGAGGGATGAGGGCACAGCTCAAGACAGGGTCAAAGTGAGGGTCTTACAAAACTCAGCAGGACAAATGGGAAACTGTATAGCCTCACACTCTACACCTAATATTCATGATGACACCATCTGGTCTCCAATGGGCCTACACCTATGTTTCTCTTCCTGCAATACACGTGGGCTCTCTCTTGGGTTGGATTCACATGAATCTTGACAATGTTCCATGTTTCTGACATCTCCTGCATCCTGGGAAATACATTGCAACTTGAGTTTCACCTTTATAGCTTCACACAGTGACCTCTCCTGACCTCTCTGCAGGGAATATGACCTTGCTATATATCACGTATCCTTGCCAGCTTTTTCTGAAGCCCCATCACAAGTCTCTGTGACCCTGTAACTCCTACATTCTACACCCCTCCAAAGCTAGCATGAGGCAGACAGTAGCAGGCAATTCAAGTTGTGCTTCCAGCTTAAGGCATGGCCTGGTCCCTTTGGACGGACCATGGAAGCATATGTTTGGTGAGGGAAAGTACTTCCTCGAGTGGTCGTATTTAAGCTGATGCTTTGGAGGCTCTATTTTCTCAGGACCTCTCTTTAAATATTTTGTATTTAGATTAGGTTTCCAGTTTTACACATGAAGTGTCCTTCAGGTGTGAGATCTGACATCAAGGCTCCTTTGTGACTGTCTTGGTGCAAAGTGAATAGTTTCTCTTCTATGGGAATATCCTCTTTAATAATTACAATATCTTTGTCTGCCCTTACCCAATCACCCACCTTAACTATGCTCATCCTTTTTTTTTTTCCCGGACAAGCTGCACATCATTCCCATCTTTCTGCTCTGCTCTTTGCTTTGAATTCTCACTAGAACTCAGATAAAAAACATTGAGCAGTAGCCATTCCGCAGCACAGACACCATGCTGTTTTGAGTTTCCTCCATCGGGTACTTTTGAAGTCATCTTCAAATGTCAGAACACAAGAAGTAGAGAGCTAGATTCTTTGCCAGAGTGTAACCCAGTAGCCCCTCTTTCAGTTGTCAGTAGGGTCTTCATGTCCTCTCTGAAGCCCCATGAGCCTTCATTCCCACAATGCCAACATTGTTTGTCACTCTCAGCAGAATGGCTTGTTACTCTCTGCTTACAGCATCCCATATCTTTCCTAACCTGTAGCTCCAAAGCCTTGCATGTTCCTACCACAAATCAGTTCCTTTTTAACATCTCAAATAAAAAGAAAAAAACAGAGACATATTAAATACATTTTTACTATTCCCCACGGTATACAACTTTCTAAATTGGGCATAGTTAAGAGGTAAAATGCAGGGTTTTAGAATGTATATAGACCTACAATTTAAGGGTTTACATTTCTAATTAAATCCTGGATATGATTATGTATAAATATATTTAGAGAGCTAAGGCCATTTACATTTAGGAATATCATTGAGAAAAGTTCATGAATTCTTGTGTCTTGTTGGTTACTTCTTCATGGCTGGATTTTTTTCTCCCCTGTATCAGACATTGGCTGGTTTACTGCAATGGGTGCAATGGATTCTTTCTCAATTCTCCTGTATTCATCTGTTCCCTTCATGAAGTTGATTCTCTTTTGTGCTATCATGGTGAAACTGTCTTCTTTCCTCCACCTTGTATGCTGTCCACCATGTATACATGCTATATACTGTCTGTGTATGCTGTCTGCTGTGTATGATGTCTACCATTTATGCTGTCTGCCATTCATGTACGTTGGTCACTGTGTGTGATGTCTACCATGGATGCTGTCCACTGTGTGTGATGTCTACCATGTATGCTGTTCCTTTAAGCACTCTCTATAGAGCTGATTTGGCAGTCATGAACTGATTTACTCTGTGCATCTCTTTAACTAACCTGATTTCTTCATCAATTTTAAGAGATGGCTTTGCTGAGTGTAACAATCTGGATGGACAGCTATTTACACTCAGCACTTAAAATAGTTCCTGGGTCTTAGGGTTGCTAATGAGAGATCTGATAGTACTCAAGTGTATTTGCCTTTGTTCATTGCATTTTTCTTTACAGATTTTAATATTATTTTGCTTTCTCTTGGTAGTTTTGGCATCTTTAGAATATAGTAGAGAGATTCTTCTTTGGCAGGTCCATTTGAGGTTCTTAATGCTTCTTCTACTTAGCTGTCCAACTCCTTCCCTTGGTTTCAGAGACTTCTACTATAGGCTCCCTAAACACGTTTTCTTTGCTTTTTGTTTTTGTTTCCACTTCCTCAAATTCTGTGAATTCCTAAGTGTGTCTTAATTGCACTCCACAATTCATAGATATTATAGTTCAACTCTTTTCTTCACTGATGTTCGATGTCACATTCCCTTCTTGCCTCCTTCCTCACTTCCTTTAGCTGGACTGGTCTGTTGTAGAAGCCATTTTGGTCCTGTTTGTTTGTCTTTAATTCATGGAAATGTATTTCTATTTGGATTCCATTTCCTTACTGACTCTCTTACACATCCTTCTAACTTTCTCCCCTGCATTTCTGACTTCCTTTTCTGTCCTAAATTGATTTCCTTACTCCATTCATCTGCCTGTTTATATCTCATCAATGGCATCAATCATATTTTAGTATTTAATTGATCATTTAACGCTCTATCACTGCACTACTGAGCTCAGTAGCTGAGGAATTTCGGTGTGCTGAAGGTCTCGTCTTGCCTTGCTTTTGTGCGGTTATATGTTTCTGTGTTGTAATTAGCTCATCTGTTGGTTTCACTCCATCTGCCAGTTCTGCCTGGGGTCTTATGGAGCTGCCCTTTAATAGGCCCAATTCTCAGCAGTGCCATTCAAGAGGAGAAAGGAACAACACCATAAGCAACACCAGCAAGTCAAACAAGATACACAAATACCCTCCTACTCAAGTAGGAATGAAGATGAAAGCCTGAGGGCGGGAGGGCAGAGTGAGACTACATCACATCCCACTGTTGACCAAGAACATGAACTGGACAAGGCAATGGAGAGATGATAAACTAAAAACTATGAAGGATGAAGGTAGAGATATGAGTGAAATGAAGGGAAAGGGAAAGAAAAATTAAAGTTATGCAAAAGAAAATCCAAATAGAAAAGGAAGACCATGAAGAGGAAGAGGAAAGACCAAGAGATTTTAAAGGAAGAAGGGAAAGGAGAGGTTGAGGAGAAGGCAGGGAAAACATTGCCTAAAAATGAAAAGTTAAACAAGTCAGGTAAATATAAGAAGGGAAATAAAAATTCAAAACAAAAGTATTTGGAAAACAAAAACCAGAGGCCTTCCATGTAAGCTAGTGGAGCATACGTTTCTTCCCTGTGACCTGGTTAAAGGGAAGAGTCAATTCTAAGAATTGGCCATTCCAAAAAGAAAAAGACTAATAGCTTTGGAATCCACAGAGGTGACAACAGACACCAACTAGTGACAAGCACTAGTTGAACAAACCAGACATAGCTCCAATGGTGTGGCTACTGGGCAGAGGTGGGGAAGCACCAGCCCCACCCAAAAGATAAGAATAAGCCAGAGCCTTCACAAGCCCCAGATGCAGCTGCAGGCTTCCGTGAGACAATGATTCCTCAGGCTAATGAGTCAGCAGCAATGAGAAGCATGGCTCTGTCTTTCTATGACTCAGGGGGGCATCCGAGAAGCTTAAGCCTGAGAGAGATCCTAGTTTGGAAAAGAGAGCTATCCTGAAGGATGGAGACAGCTGAGTTCAGCCTGCCACAGCCCCGGGTTGTGACACAGCCTATGACACAGATAGAACATGGAACGCTCAGAGGTGCAGCTTGTGGGAAGCTATATTCAGATTATTAAGAGCGGGACCTCAGTCTCAGTGGCCAAATGCCAATCCCTTTAGCTGAGATATCACTGGATTTTGACAGCCGTAAGCCTAAAGTGAATCAACTTGTAGAGCCACCATCTCCCTTTTAGTGCTGTAGAGCATGGGAAGGTAGCATTTCTTCAGCAGAGTGAGCAACACTTAGGGAATCTTCAAATGGATGGATCTAGAAAGTACAGTATTAAACAAGATGACCCAAACTTGAAATACAAAGTACACGATGTGACGATCCTAGCCTATTGTGTATGTGTATGTGCATATCAACAGATAAGTGTGAGGAAAACCTAAAACACCAGAGAGAAGATGGAGAGAGGAGACCAACAGATGAAGAACAGTGGAACTTAAAAGTGGAAAAGAGAGCCAGGCGGTGTTGGCACATGCCTTTAATACCAACACTTGGGAGGCAGAAGCAGGTGGATTTCTGAGTTCAAGACCAGCCTGGTCTTCAGAGTGAGTTCCAGGACAGCCAGGGCTACAGAGAAACCCTGTCTCAAAAAACAGAGACTATGGAGAAGGAAGCTAGAGGAGAGTGGGACAGGGGAGATGGGAGAAGATAGCAGGAGAGGCAACAGGAACAAAGTACAACCATGCATATGTGTGAGCAGGACACAATGAAACCCATCCATTAGTATGCTAACTTAACAATGAGTGAAAAATAAACAGACTTTTAAATGCTGCTTACTACAGTCAGCAAAAATCAGAACAAACATGGTCTGGACCTGCCATCCCAACTGTCCTATTCTTTAGTCTTCTGTGGGTTTTGGTTTGGTTTGGTTTGGTTTTTGTTTGTTTGTTTTCCAGTTTGGGTAGGCAGGTAAATGTGACGTCTGTTATCGTCCATTTTTATCTGGAAGCAGTTTATTAAAATGTAATGATCACACCAAGCTTAGTGGCACAGGCCAGTGACCCCACATGGCTGTGGAGCAGAGCAAAGGACATATGTGGTGGCGAGACCTCCAGGTTTGGTCCTACATCATCAGAGCTCCCGGCTACTCACTTAGCTGAGGACCAGCCTGCTGAAGAACCTGTGAAGGAGGCAGACTACACTTGGCCCCTGGGGTCTGAAATTGACTGCTGAATTGTCTCTGGCATCATTTTCTCCTGGTTTCTGCTGCCACTTGGGAAACAGCTTCTCTTCCCACAGTGGCCCTCCCACACTGAGGATTCTCTCACATCTTGGTCAGTCTGTGACAACCCACCAGACTGCGACCGAAGCTCACTCTAGTGATTACTGAAGCTGAACATTTATGTATGCTTGTTGATCACTTTCTAATAAATAAATTGCCTTTCATATACTTACCCTATGTATCGATCAGAAATAGGCCTAATTTTTATTATTAGTTAGTTAGCTAATTAGTTATTTAATTTAAGACTCTATTCTAAGGGGTCATGTTGCTATATAAATTAGATTTTTAGCTCCAAGACTAGGTAAAGGCAGAGAAATCGGTAGTTTTGAAAGGTCATGGTTCTGGGTTAGGACCATGTCTTGGGGACACAATGATGGTTAAGTTAATCTACAACACATTTATTCCAGAGAACCTTGGAAGCAGGGCTGACCTCAAAGGACCCCAGATGGACTGGGTCCTGTGCACAGTGTGGCTATACTTCTGTCCCACTATCCAGTAAGGTAGCTCAGACAGCAGCTGCTCTCTCTCACAAATTCATTCTCTCATTCATTCTCATTCATTCTCTCTCTCTCTCTCTCTCTCTCTCTCTCATGTGCATGTATCTGGTAATTGCTTACTAGAAAACAAACATTTTCCTAAATTTTGGGGGATCTTAAGATCTTAATTACTATGAAGTACGTTGTTGTATATTATCACCTTTTTCAAACTGAGAAAATTGAGGCCTGGGCCCCAACCTGGGAAGCCATTTCTGAACCAGGGCACATTGGCTCAGGGTTGCATGCTAATCACCATGCTCCCTGGCATCTTTGTGGGCGTAGAACCTCCTTCTGACATTTTACACATATATAATTAGTTGATTTTCAAATTGCTGTGACATAACACAAGGCAACATAACTTAAGAGACAAAGGGTTTATTTGGGCTCATGGTTTTAGGTGATTCTGTCCACCTTACAGGGAAAGGCATTCAGAACAGCCATGCCTTACCATGGCCAGTCCCCACATAGCCGCGAAAATGGAAGCCAAAAGAGCGAGTCATGAAACCAGGGCTTGGCTCTACCTTCCAGGACCCACCCTCTACTATTTTCCTTAACCAGGGAGGTGCCAAAAACTTTCAAAGCAGTACCACTGGCTGAGAACCAAGTGTTCAAACACACAGCCACTACATAATTTTGCCTGCCATCTCATTTTACAGGTTGGATGAGCTAAGGTTCGAATAAGCTGTTAATCCTTCAGTTCAAAGAAACCAAGGTGAAAATCCTGGTTCATACGTCATCAGTCCATGGCCAATGCTCACGGTTCATAGTTTGGCTTTTCCTGAGTGTTTTGTTTGCCAGTTGTCCCTGAGCTGAGCATGGCTGTATTCCTGTTCAGTTGTTTTATGCCTCTGCCTAACATTGAAAGCCTGAAATCTTATTTTATAGGCTTTGTTCTCCCTGTTGAGTCTGTTTCTGCAAGTTATCATAAAGATCTAATAATGCACAGAGCAAGACCAGAACAGTATCTACTTATATAAAATTTCTGAAATAAAGTCCTATTTTGTAAAGTGAACAATTAAATGTTTTTGAGCTAATAGCTCTCTCTCCCTTTCTCTTTTTTTCTTGGCTTGACTAATTCAGTATAAAATGGTTACTCAAACTCAGCTTTGAAGTCAGCGAAGCTACTGTGTTTGAACTCATTTTTAAAGCCCACATTCCCAGATCAGAATTTGCTAAGGAGATTATTAAATTTGGAATACAAGCCCATATTCTTGGCTACTCTCTTGTTCTGAAAGGCCTAGTTTAGTGTGTGTGTGCTGGTGGAAACAGATGAACCATGTAGCATTACCAGGAATCCATCTCCGACCTGACAAAAAACACAACGGGACATTTTTGCAGACAACAAATTTACAGGGAGACTGTAATGCAAATTTATATCATAAATCTCAAGTGGTATTTATAACAAATACTACTTATATTTCAAATCCAGAAAGTATGAAACTGAGAAATTTTAATATTGAACCCAAGAGGCCATAGGGAGATAAATAGAAGAGCAGTAAAGAACATGGGGATATAACCATTACAGAGATAGGCATGGAGGCTAATTAAGTGGAAAACAGAGGACCGGTACAGAGATGACACCAAAGGGTGGGATTTTGAAAAGAATGCCGAGGCGTGGAAATCTGTAGTTGAGCTAGTAGAGAAACAGAGACATCTCAGGTCAATAAGAATCAAAATAAACACACAAAAGACAAATTCACCCCACCAGCAAAAAACAAACAAAAACCATAATAAAATAATACCACCATCTTGAGCATAACACTTATGAAAAGATGAGTTTTCATAAAATGAAATATGAAAATTACCCATTTTATAGAAACATGCAATCAATTTTGCAGGGAAAACAGAAAATCTAAAGCACAGACATTAATGAAATAGCACCAGAAGCCCAGTGGTACTCAAATTAAGAGAGTAACAGCAGCAGTCTCTATCAGACAAACATTCAGGAAGCAGCTGCCTTGATAATACACATGTTTTTCTGCAACTTTAAAATAGGAGGGAGATGCAAGAAGCCTGTTCTGTGAAGCCAGAAGAAGCTTGACTTTTGCAAAGCAAGTGGAAACGGCTGAGTATTTTACAGGAAATGAAAATGTAAGAGCAATCTCACTAGGCTGAGGGATTGTCAGGAGCTGGGGGTGGGGGAATGGTAGAGCATCTGTCCAGCCCTGGGGTTTGTCTCCAGCACTGCAAACAAGGGCAAAGACCATCTCGCTAATTAATGCTCCTCATTTCAAAAATCTGAAGTAAAACACTAACACAATTCAGCTGGCTCTAATGAGGACATGAGAAGTGGGTTTGTCCTGGAAATGGATCCACGGTTCTGCAGAGGAAAATAGATTAATGTAATCTATCACATGGCACAACGAGAAGCAAAGGCAATACATAAAACTCAACACTGGTTCATAATAAAATCACGCATGCTGGTAATGAGGGAAATGGGATGCCGATGCTAAGCCAATGATAAACATCATAACTAACCACGCAGGCGCAGAAGCAGTCCCATAAAAATGGACATGTGTTTCTTGCCTCTGTTCTGCAGGTAGAAAACCCGGGGCTGAGATGATGAAAGCCACAGACGAGAGGGATGTGCACAGGAGACCAGGAACTCAAATAGCGCTCAAGCAGAGGAGACCTGATTGCTCATTCTCCTCCCCAACCTTAGAAGACCAGCATACCAAAAATTACTGGCATCCCCCACCAGCAACTGGGAACTGCAGAAGTTAAAATCATTATGGGGTACCCTGGCACATCTAGGAGGTGGTATGCATGCTACTTACTTTTTGAATGTATTATCCACTACTGTAAAACATGAGAGAAAGCCTACATAAGTGGAGATTCCATGTTTACATAACATGTTCCCACCAACACCAGTGTGCTACATCAATATGTTTCTCACTTAAATGCCAGGGAGTCTCTGAAACTTGGTACATTCCCAGAAGTTCAAGTCAGGTAGCAAAGAGCCTAGAACAGCTAAGAAAAATGTTTGTAAAGCAGACAAATGGAAGAGCTTGAAGCTCAACTCCATAGGCTGTTGCCAAAAACGTAACTTTTCCTCAACTGGAAAAGCCATGCCTTCCTTCATGCTCTCACCTAGGCACACATGTTTCTAATTCTATTCAGGGTCAAACCCTGCTCTCCAATTTGAGAGCAGAACAGTATTAACCCAACACAATGGTGATTGGTTGTGGCTTCCCTTCCAGTGGGTGGCACATGAGATAACAAGATATACTGCAATCGTGGATAGCTATTGGGAGCCAACTGTCAGGAGGAAAAATCAAGTGAGTAGGAGAGTTGCATTTCAGAGAAGAGGAGTGAAGAAGGCTCTTTGGCCAAGGAAAAGAAGCTTGAGTGAGGTGCAGAGAGCTACACAGCCTTCCCAGGTAACAGAAGCGACAAGGAGGAGGAACAGGATGGGAAGCAGAATGGGAGGGATTGTATTTGCTTCTGAAACACAGTGAGCAGAAGTCTCATCAGCAGGAGGAAACAGGTAAACAAAGCAGCCAGCAGCCCTGCTGTGGCCAGTCTTGTTGACATGGATCACAAATGTCACTGCAACTATATGCCCCAAAGAACACACCAACTGAATGCATAAAGACTTAACCCTGCTGTGATGTAACCAGGAAACTGAAGTAGAAGAGATGGAGGAGAGGTAGCCTGGCATCCTCCAGGATGAGGTAGACACCTCTTGGGAAAGTCTGTGTTATGACTGTGTAGCCAGAACAGCCAGGGTGCATTCTGGGTTGTCAGGTCCAGATGTCATGACCAGAAACTCTGAGCTCCTGTAAGCTAAGCAGCCGGGGAGGTGCTCTGTGTAGGACTAAGTGGATCTTTTACGTGACCAAGGGGAAATGAGGGACACCTACTAAAAGGTGCTGAGACTGTCCCCATATCAAAATAAGTCAGAATCACACCTCAGACTTCAGGACCTCAAGCTCCTAGACTGTTCAAAATGTCATGAAAAAAGTAAAACTGATATAACATTTTAGAGAAAAAATAAGGAATAATTATTGTTTGGGAATTATTTAAATGTAGGAACTAATTGCTTAAATGAAAAGCACAACACAACTCAAAAATTTAAAAAATGAGTCGAGAGTGATGGCGCACGCCTTTAATCCCCGAGCTCAGGAGGCAGAGGAGGTAGATCCCAGTGAGCTTGAGACCAGCACGGTCTACAAAGCAAGTTCCAGGACAGTAGAGCTGTTATACACAGAAAACCCCGTTGAAAGAGAGAGAGAGAGAGAGAGAGAGAGAGAGAGAGAGAGAGAGAGTAGGAAGGAAGAAAGAGAGAAAGAAAAAGAGAGAAAAATAAAAGAAAAAAAGAAGAAAAGAAAAAGAAAGATAATTTAAAAATAAATTACTATTTAAAATTAAGGAGAACCTACTACTACCACTTTCCCAAATTAGTATAATCCTTAACTGCATCCTAAGTACTTACCCTCATACCCACAGTTACCCTCATCAATGAAGCCCTCCTTCACACCAGCAGGAAAAGGTCACTACAGAAACACTACTGGTCAGAATGTAGAAAATACCCAGTGAAGAGTACCCAGTTAATACATCTATGGCACAACCCTTATATTCTCTGTTCCTAAAAGGTCAGAGAGCATCAAGAAGGGAACGAAAGATGGAAAGAGCCAGAAAACCAGGAAGTCGGGACCAGACTTAGACATAACAGGAAAACTGTTCCCATGAAATCTCAACAATATGGCTGCTGAAAGAAGACCTGGACAATGACTCCACCAGTTGACATGCCAACATGGATGGAGTCTCAGTCCCCTCCCAACCAGATGAAGGACTATAGGCAATTAAAACTTGCTAGAATTTTCCTGTGAAACAAGAACTCATGAACAAATTCAGAAGACAAACATCTAGGAGATAGCGGGCCAAATTACCCCAGGCAACTGTGAAAGAGTTAGTGTACTGGACCTACATAGAACCTCCCAGCCAATCAGAAGCAAGCATGTCTGTTATCCAGATAAATGATGTGAAAAAGCAAAGGGCAGAAAGGCAGAACACCCAGTCCTGTTTATGACAAGCCCACAGCAGCTGTGGACAATCAAGGAAACGCTTCATAAATGGCTGCCTCGTCACTCAACACCCAGCAGCTTAGCCCGAATCAAAGGGTCTCCAACAAAAGGGGTAGCCAGGAAGTGGAGGAGCAAGAAAATTCCCAGATGTAGCAGGGGATTCAGAGCCCCAGGATTGCTGGAGAAAACAACCAGGCATGTCACAGATCCACTTCTCATAAACATGGGGAGAGGGGACAAATGTCAGGTGGCTGTATGCCAAGAGATCTGGCTCTCCCACAGGCTTCTTGGATGGATGGAGACGACCAAGCTTTGCCTGCTCTTTCCTGGGGAGGCCAATCATAGTGAGGCCATATCTTACTTGGAGAGAAAACCCCTCAGGATCCCCAGACTCAGGACCTTGTCTGTCCCTTGTTCATGATGGATCCTCTGGGGACTCCAGGCCATGGTGTGGACCATGAGCCTCAGGGGACCAGCTTATTTATGTCAATACTGCTATAGCTTTCCTTGTGCCTGTGAAGATATTCTAGAAGGAAGCTGTGTCTACAGAGACTGAGTGACTACAACTGCATTGAAGTGGGAAAATTGGAATGTTGCAAGTCCAGAGCCAAATTATTTGGGGTTATCTTTAGCCCCTTAGTCTCCATTTATTGCCCTCCTTTGTATGTGATATGTCACCATTTGTTACCATTGGGTAAATCTTTTGGAATGTATGAATAGACCTCTTGTTTCCACCAGCTAATGTACTAAGACTGCTGTTAGATAGCACCTAAGGCTTACAACAGAGTTTCTTCTGCTTTGCTGCAGCCCGCCTACCTGATATACCCACCGGTGTATTTGAAAGGTGGGTTGATTTATCCCTCTGCTTGTTCTGTTGCTATATAAAAATGTTCAAGAAATTGATACTGAAGATGTCAGCTCAGGAACTTTAGGAAATTCCACCTGGCCCCTGATCACCTGGAAGAGAACCCCTCTGGAAGGGAGAGGCTAATTAACATTCCTCAGACCATGGAAGGGGCGGGGGGGGGGGGGTCATGGAACCATCAGCCACCTGTGGGTGGGGGAGGCCCAGGGAACATAGACACGTTCCATGACCTTTGGCCTCCTACAGACAAGGGAAGTCCTTGCCACCTCATTCCCTAAAGACCAATCAGTTTAAACGTCACACTGTTCTGCCAGTCACATTGTGCCTAATGGCTGCTGCTCTGAAAATTGTATAAAGCTCACTGACAAGCTGCGTAGGGTCACTACTTCTCCTTTGCATGTAGGACGACCCCAAAGAGTTGAAACAATAAATTCCTCTTGATGTTTGCATCAATTCCCAACTCTGCATCATTCACTCAGGGAGTCCCTAGTAAGCTAAGGCTGGCCAGAGTCTTACAATACCTCATTGGAATATGGTATTTATAGAGTTCTGAATCTGGGTTCCCTGTTATTCTCATTTGACTCCAGAATAAACCGTCTTCTTTTCTTTTTGTGGTGGGAGCTGTTTCTCTCATTGAAATAAGTAACGATGTCTCCTGTCTCTGCTACAGGAACCTTGCATCTTCTGCCATTACACTTGAAGTTGGAGCAGCCAAACTTGTGAACTGGTAGGGGGTGAAATCTCACACCTGCTGTAGCCTTGGAAGCAGCTATCTCCATCCACCATTCTCAGGGCTGGCTTTAGTGTCACGAGGGACTTGCTAGTCTGGCCAATCAGAAAAATAAGGTGGAAAGCATCCATTGTCAGCCTCTGGCCTCCAAGCACACACACACACACACACACACACATACACACACGCATGCATGCCTGCACGCATGGGCATAAATGTTTGCAAAGTCAGAAATATAACTTCATATGGAAACATCCGTCAAATTAAAACATCCGTCAAACCAGAAGCCTGGGGAAAGCATTGGTAATTAAGCTAATAGCAAGGAAATGGGAGACACTTTCTTAATAATAGTGATAGTAGGAGTAGTAGTAATAGAAAAGAGTATGATGAAGAAAGAAGAGGAAGAAGAAGAAAAACAAAGGAAGAAGAAGAAAGACGGAGGAGAAGATGGAGGAGGAGACGAAGGAGGAGGAGGAAGGAGGAGAGAGGGAGAAGAAGGAGGAGGAGGAGGAGGAGAAGAAGAAGGAGAAGAAGAAAGGAGAAGGAGGAGGAGGAGGAGGAGGAGGAGGAGGAGGAGGAGGAGGAGGAGAAGGAGAAGGAGAAGAAGAAGAAGAAGAAGAAGAAGAAGAAGAAGAAGAAGAAGAAGAAGAAGAAGAAGAAGAGAAGAAGAAGAAGAAGAAGAAGAAGAAGAAGAAGAAGAAGAAGAAGAAGAAGAAGAAGAAGAAGAAGAGGAAGAAGAAGAAGAAGAGAAGAAGAAGAAGAAGAAGAAGAAGAAGAAGAAGAAGAAGAAGAAGAAGAAGAAGAAGAAGAAGAAGAAGAAGAAGAAGAAGAAGAAGAAGAAGAAGAAGAAGAAGAGGAAGAAGAAGAAGTTGTTTTAATGTGTAGACAGAGAGAAGGAGAGAAGTCCTGTTGGCTCCGATTCTGGCCTAATTACTACTTCTTTCTTCCTCCTGGGCTTGGTCCTTGCTGGCCTCTCCTGACCCAGCCAGAGTGCACAAAGTGGACTGATATGTACACAGCTCTGTGTCCACATGGCTTTGATTTGGAAGAAAAGATGAATCGCCCCGGAGCTGGTAATCTGATCTTTGCCCTTCTGCTGGTAAACAGTTAAAAGATGCTCAATGCATTCCGAACCTCTTGAAATGAGAGCAGCAAACAAAAGAAACCAGGAGGGGCCTGGCTCTGAGAGGGGAAGCCATTCATCACCTTCAGGGAAAGGAATGTAAATAGGTTCAGATTTAGTCTCTGGTCCTCCCTGAGCTGAGGGGTTGGGGACGCTCGGAAACACTCACCTTATTTTGGTGAGTGGGCTAAGGGTCAGAGGTCAACAGGGCTGCTCCAACAGGGCCACACAATGAGAAGCTGTTTAAAATCAGAATTCTTTTTACTCTAATTTTTCAAAGCAAAGGAGTCAACCCAGTGGCTGAGCCCTGGTGGGGTCCCCTCTGTGTGTGTCCTGCCTCTTTGTCTTGGAACAATTCCAGCAATTACAGATCAGGAAACACAGAAACTGTCTCCAGGACTGTCAACTGCAAGTGGCAAGGTTTCCCATGCCATCATAGCCAAGGGATGCCTCTCTGCCTTGGGGAAGGCTGGGGGTGGACAGCTGGTCAGCTGTGAAATGGACATAAGTTGGTTCAGAGACAGCTAGTGGTCAGCACTGAGAGAGGATACATCTGATCAACCTGTGGCTTAAAGCATGGACATTGTCGTCAGAGGGAGCATAAGGGAGCTAGGCAGACTTCCTCATCCAGATGCAGGGGCTGGCTGTGAAAGGCAGTGTCTTCCAGGACACTGGTGACAATAGAACCACCTCTGCCATCGCTGCTGCAGGCAGGGATTGTGGTCACATGGATACCACGGAAATTTCCAAGGGTTCACGTATCTTTGAACAAGGATTTGTACGAGAAGTGAAAATAGGAATGGAGGAGAAAATAGTTCAATAAAGGCACTTCTGAAAGTAGAAGAAGACCAGGAGAAACGCCAGAGGCTCTCAGGCACAGTGCCTGGCCCTGGGACATTAGTAGATCTCACACTTTTTCTGTACATTCTGTTCTGTGTCAGGTTCAGTAGAGAAGAGGTCCCAGTCTGAACTATTTTATATGTTAATTTTTACCTCATTCATCTCGCCAAACCTGCATCCAAACCTCAGCCTAGCTGTTCCCAAGGACAATGGGCAACAAAATGAAGAGTCACTTCCCAAAGCTGAGGGCAGCCCAGACACCTCCAGCAGCCTTGGTTACCAG
This sequence comes from Mus musculus, assembly GCF_000001635.26. NCBI lineage: Eukaryota > Metazoa > Chordata > Mammalia > Rodentia > Muridae > Mus > Mus musculus. The sequence goes on along the minus strand of NC_000077.6, from coordinate 8,810,839 downwards.
AGTTGTTAGGGGCAGAGCCTGGTTCCTGGCAGCCCTAATACTCTAGGTTTGGGCACCATAGTAATGGGACGGTAAGGAGATGGCTCAGTAGGTAAAGTGCTTACTGTATAGGCATGAGGATCTGAATGTGACTCCCATCTAAAAGCCAGCACCTATAAGCACAGACCTGGGAGATGAAGGGGCTCTCTGGTCAGTCATCAACTGAAACAGTGAGCTCCAGCTTCAGTGGGAAGCCATGTCCTAAAACAGAAGGTGTTGGGGCTGGGAGGATATTGAAATGGCTCATCAGCTAAAGAGGCTTGTAGCATAAACCTGACAACTTGAGTTCAAGCCCCTAAACTGACTCCACAAAGTACATGAGTGCCATGGCATGCTCGTGTACACACACACACACACACACACACACACACACACACACACACACTGTAAGTGCACACACTCAATAATAAAGTAGAAAGTGATAGAAGATGACATTTAGCCAGGCAGTGGTGGCACATGCCTTTAATCCCAGCACTCGGGAGGCAGAGGCAGGTGGATTTCTGAGTTCGAGGCCAGCCTGGTCTACAGAGTGAGTTCCAGGACAGCCAGGGCTACACAGAGAAACCCTGTCTCGAAAACAAGAAGAAGGAGGAGGAGGAGGAGGAGGAGGAGGAGGAGGAGGAGGAGGAGGAGGAGGAGGAGAAGGAGGAGGAGGAGAAGGAGGGGGAGGAGGAGGAGGAGAAGGGGAAGGAGAAAGAAGAAGAAAGAAGAAGAAGAAGAAAGCTGCACAGGCAAGCACAAACACATACACACACAGAGGGGGCATATACAGAGCACACACGAACACTCAGAGAGAGAGAGAGAGAGAGAGAGAGAGAGAGAGAGAGAGAGAGAGAGAGAGAGAGAGAGAGAGAGAGAAGGAGAGAGGAAGGGAGAGAATGAAGGAGAGGAAGAGGGACAGAGATAGAGAATTAGTACAGAGCTAAGAAAGATTTATTTAATATGGCCACAAGGGGAAGCAGAAAACAGAAAGCTATTCAGCCACATCCTCCCACCCCTAGTTTATCTTCAAATCCTGACATGAAGTTTAGATTTAAATATTGAACAAGAAGCATCAAGAACTAAGTGTCCTGGCCAGGTGTGGACCTGTCAAGCATTGAGCATTACTACTCAGGCCCCAGCCTCTTCTGCATGGTAATTGACAAGTTGCTAGAACTATGTGAGATATCCCTCCTCTGCTGATATTAGCATTTTCCTTTTCCCAGCAAAAGAACTTGGGGAAATTCTAACCTAGGGGAGACCACTCTTTTACTAGACTGATGTCCAAAGGGAGGCCCACAGTGTCTCTCTAGAATACCTTCATTCCTGCCACGATGGTTAGAGATGGCTTCACCGGTAGGGGATAAAAGAGGAGGAGGGCAGACATGCTATCTCCTGACACAAACACTCTGGCTAGAGAACACTGGGGAATGAGCCAGGAACTTGTGAACTGTCTTATTGCATACTGAAGGAAAACCCAAGGAAATGTACTTTTGTCGGTAACTGCCAGCATGCACCCTTTCCTAAACAGTCAGAGAAGAGAACAGAACAGGCAAGAATGGCCCAGTGCCTCCTTGATAAGCATCTTAGAATGTTTTACACTGTTTGCCGGGGTGAATGGATAAAGTGTTAACAAAGTGCCACAACCCACAAGACCTGAACAACAAACAATTCTGTCATGGCTCTGAATGTTCTGAAACTCGATTATCCAAGATGAGGGTTACTTCCTTCTAAGGTATTCAACAGTAGTTTCATCCCTGGATCTTTTCCCTTTGTATGTCTGTGTCCTAAGTCTCCCCATTTTACAAGGATACCTGGCACACTGGAATTGGGTCCATCTCCTCCAGCCTGACCTCCTCTGCTTGATCACATCTGCAAAGACCCTCTTCCTAAAGGAAGTCGTGCTCACAGGACCTTACAACACACAGGTTCAACCGTCACGTTTTTCCACATTGCTTTTTAGAGTTGCGAGGGTAATTAGCCTTCTTTAAATTTTTTAAATAATTATTTTAGACTTATTATTTTATATTTATGAGTGTTCTGCCTACACATATGTCTGTGTCCCACATGTGTGCCTGGTGCCTGAGGAGCTGAGAGGCCCCTATGTGGGTGCCGAGAATCTCAAACTCAGGTTCTTTGCAAGAATAGCAAGTGCTCTTCCCCACTGAGTTAAAAGTGTGCAATTAGTCTTCTTGAGAGTGCTGTATTCCAGGCAAGAAATCATCTACATTTCCCCACAATGAATTGCCATTTTAAAACAATAACCATCATCTTTTCTGGCTTATGAATGGACCTTTTTTTAACTGAGATCCATTTTTAAGTAAATTAGCACTATATAACATCATATATATGATGATCTGTAATGTATATATAGCTATATAAAATCAATTAGATGTTATTGTGTACCAAATCTATTCTTTTTTCCTTTTATTAGATATTTTCCTTATTTACATTTCAAATGTTATCCCCTTTCCTCATTTCCCCTCTGAAAACCCCCTATCCCATCCCTCCCCTCCCCCTGCTCCCCAACCCACCCACTCCCACTTCCCTGTCCTGCCATTCCCCTACACTGGGGAATCCAACCTTCTCAGGAGCAAGGGCCTCTCCTCCCATTGATGTCACACAAGGCCATCCTCTGCTACATATGCAGCCTGAGCCATGGATCCCTCCATGTGTATTCTTTGGTTAGTGGTTTAGTCTCTGGGAGCTCTGGGGGTACTGGTTGGTTCATGTTGTTGTTCCTCCAATGGGGCTGCATGCTCCTTCAGTTCCTTCAGTCTTTTCTCTAGCTCTCCCATTGGGAACCTTGTGCTCAGTCCAACGGTTGACGGAGAACATCCACCTCTGAATTTGTTAGGCACTGGCAGAGGAGCCTCTCAGAGACAGCTATATCAGGCTCCTGTCAGCAAGCATTTGTTGGCATCCACAATAGTGTCTGGGTTTGGTGACTGTATATGGGATGGATCCCCAGATGGATCAGTCTCTGGATGGTCTTTTCTTCAGTCTCTGCTCCACACTTTGTCTCTGTATCTCCTTCCATGGGTATTTTGTTCCCCCTTCTAAGAAGGAACAAAGTATCCACACTTTGGTCTTCCTTCTTCTTGAGTTTCATGTGGTTTGTGAATTGTATCTTAAGTATTCTAAGTTTCTGTGTTGATATCACTTATCAGTGAGTGCATACCATGTGTGTTCTTTTGTGATTGAGTTACCTCACTCAGGATGATATCCTCCAGATCCATCCATTTGCCTAAGAGTTTCATGAATTCATTGTTTTTAACAGCTGAGTAGTACTCCATTGTGTAAATGTACCACATTTTCTGTATCCATTCCTCTGTTAAGGGACATCTGGGTTCTTTCCAGCTTCTTGCTATTATAAATAAGGCTGCTATGAACATATTACATGTTGGAACATCTTCTGGGTATATGCGCAGGAGAGGTATTGCTGGATCTTCTGGTAGTACTATGTCCAATTTTCTGAGGAACCGCCAGACTGATTTCCAGAGTGGTTGTACCAGCCAAATCCATTCTTAAGTAAATTAGCTATATATGCCAATTAGATGTTAGGATCATGTGCCAGAATTTACTAATGAGGGCTAGAGCTGCAGCCAGTGGCAGCAGCCTTGGCTCGGGGAGCAGTGACCAGTGTTGGCTTCCCTCCTTGGTGCTGAGTGAGGAGCAGGTGATGTCCCCTAACCCCTAAGGAGTTGTGGCTATTTTGTCTTGCCTTTTTTTTTTCTTTAGGCTATTCTCGAGGTTTTTAGCTGATGGGGGAGTGCCCCCTGCCTGTTCTCCTGCCTCTTACTCCTTCAGGATCCATTTTGTTGAGAAATTTTTGCCCCACTCTTGCCAGTGACTTGGGTCTCCCTCTGGGTCTTAGTTGTTTTGTTTTGTTTTGTTTTGTTCTATTTTTTTCCTATTCTTTTCTCTTTTTTTCCTTATATCTCATTCCCTCTTATTTGTGTTGTTTGTGGAAATGGTGAACTCGGCAAACACAAACACAGCGCCTAAATTGTATAGATCTGTCATTGAAGATATTATTAATGATGTATGAGACATTTTTCTGGATGATGGAGTGGATTGAAGAGGTCCTGACGGAGCTACAGCGCCACCACTTATTGTTACCGATTCTAAGTTCATACAACATATGAATGCATCAAGTATTCTGAGTGCTGTTGCTACAGCTGCTACCTTGGCACTCCCTGCAGACGTGACTCCTGTCAACAGATACTAACAAATTCAGGCCAGCTGTTTCAGGTGGTCAGAGCAGCCAATGGTGCTCAGTTATCTTTCAGCCTCAGCAGTCAGTTGTTCTACAAGTTATACCACAAATGCAACCTGATGGAGTACAAGCGCCTGTTATCCAGCAGGTCCTAGCCCTACTTCCTGGAAGGATGTCATCACAGACAGGTGTCATCATCCAGCCACAGCAAATCTTATTTACAGGAAATAAGACTCAGGTCATCCCTACAACCATGGCAGCACAAGCACAGATGACTGCAGCTGGACAGCAGCAGCCACCAGCCCAGCCCGTTCAACAGCAAGCTCCATTGGTGCTGCAAGGTGACAGAAAGGGGGATACATCTGAGGAAGATGGAGATGAAGAAGAAGGCTATGATGAGGAGGAAGAGGAATAGAAAGAGAAAGATGGAGCTGAAGATGGGCAGGTGGAAGAAGAGCCCCTCAACAGTGAAGATGATGTAAGTGACGAGGAAGGGCAGGAACTCTTTGACACAGAAAATGTTGTTGTATGCCAGTATGATAAGATACACAGAAGTAAAAATAAATGGAAATTTCATCTCAAGGATGACATTATGATCTTAATGGAAGAGATTATATATTTTCCAAAGCCATTGAAGATGCAGAGTGGTAAAGTGTTGGGTTTTTTCTTTTATAAATAAGACAAAGAAACTTAAAATGTTACAATGGATGGTTTGAAACTTAGGACATACAAGCACATTAGAAGCAAAACTACTGGAGCAGAGCTAGACCTTGACCACACAGACACTATTTCACACTGGCAAGCCATGGAACTGTGGCACCTGGGGTTGCTGGGCAGGGGGAAGGGGTTTGTGTAGGAAAACTGTAACTGTGGATTTTAAATACGGGAACCAGCCTTTGGTAATTAGCATGTAAAGCTTTGTCTGTATTCATGTCTCCAAGCTGGCCTCAATCAGAAGGTACTTGTTGGAATGACCTGAAGAAATCACCCTTCTGATAGATTGAACTGAAACTGCTTATTGTATGTGGTTATATTTGGTAAAAATTGTGTGTGAACTGTTTACAGAAGGGCAAGAATTATGGTGCTGAATTTTAATTCACTTGTATAAGAAAATTTGAAACTCACAATAGGTCTTAAAACATTTTTACTTGTTACTCTCCTCAGTACTACATACCTCTTGCTTCCCTGCATGAACATCTACTTAAGATTTAAAGGAAAGAATCAATGGTCACAGTTTGGAGACAAAGTTGACCCAGCAATGGATGCTTGATTTAATTAGGTTTTCATGCTTGTTAAATGTAACTTAAAGACTTGGGTCTTACCTGTGTTGACTAAGTTAGAGTGACAGCTTAATTTCCTTACAGAGAAACTGCTCAGTCCCATACTATAAGAGGAAACTCCCAATTGGCTCTCAGGTATATGTTTTTATTTCACAAAGGCCCCACCCAGCTGCAGTTGTATAGTTCATGTGACATGTGAAAGTTTTCTTGCTAGACTACAGTGTGCTAACTGTGCACTATTTATGTAAACCCTGGGATGGCATTCTGTACATTGATCTAAGATGCATAAGGGCAAGTGATGAGGACTGGATTTTTGTTAAACGATTTAGTAATTTGAAAAGAAATTTACTAACGACTCACCCCTGTATTGGCTGGAATTTACTGAAATGCCAATGAGAATACACATTCAAGGTCTCGATTAGCTGCAATAGTGGTTCTCACCATTCCTAATGCTGCGACCCTTTAATACAGTTCCTCATGTTGTGTTGACCCCCAATCATACAATTATATTTTGTTGCTACTTCATAACTGTAATTTTGCTACTGTTATGAATAGTAATGTAATTTTCGGAGATAGAGGTTTGCCAAAGGTGTCCCAAGCCTGAGGTTGAGAACCACTGAGCAGCAGACGCTTGTAAGGTCCATTTCCAGCCCACTGTGAACATCTTCCTGTGTTGTGGGGAGGATGTCATGAGCAGGTAGAGGTAACATATATTTAAAAGCAAGGGCACAAGGTTCTGAGGCTCACACAGTCATGTCCTTATTGTGTGACTTTCCCACTCTTACAGACTTTGCATAACAGACAAAATGGACAAGAGATTTTTCCGAGGAGTAGAACCAATGCTAACATCCCATATGGTGGTGTATTGCAAATTTCCGGTGATGCCCACTTGTACTAGGACATGCTGTGAAAACCAGACTGCACACCATGACGGAAACCAGACAATTAGGATCTGCCTGGATTAGCAGGCACTGTGTAGAGGCAGAGGGCTCTGTCATCTCATTACTAGCTCCATGTGTCAGAATTAAATCAGCCCCAGACCTGCAATTCAATTACTTGACTTATTTTTTTATTCAATCATTTCCTCCTTTCCTCAGTAAATTTAATTTTTTTCTCTTTCTAATGAATCTCTTAGGGAAAAAAATAATTGAATCATTGCTTCATTTTAATGAGCATGATTAAGCAGTGATGGATAAAGCCAGCTGGAAGGCAGGTGCAGTGGGCTCACCTTAAGGACGAAAATGCTGACTATGCCATCCTCCCCAATAAAGTGGTAAGATGGGACCCACATTCCTGAAAATGCATACTGAGAACCTACATGGACCGAGAAGGCAGGACTGGAAGGACAACATCATCGCACCCACATCTCAAAAACAAACGACAGCTCAATCACAAACGTCAAGGGTTCTCTTAAGTAATAGCAAAATCCATCTAGAGAACAATGTATCCCATAAGAATTTATTCCAAGGAAACACATTATTTCAAGTTGCCACAGTTGAGTCTTCCCTTTCTAGACAAAGCCTGGCTCTATCACCTGTCACCATGCCTACGTAGATGAGGCTTGATGTGCCCATGGCCATGCCCAGCCAGGCACTGGGCATCTCTTGGCTCTTCAGCAGTGACTTCCATGTGCCTTGAGTGTGGTGAGCTGGAACTGCCACTATGTGATGTGTGCCCACAGTTGAGGTGAAGGGAGTTGTGCAGCAGTGCTACGATAAGTACATATACGACGTGGCAACCAAGGTCTGATCACAGAGAGGGAACCCTTGCTTTATTGGCCACTGCACAGTACCCAAGGTTCCTGGGGTCTCATTATGTCCCTAAGATGCTACTCCAGGGCACCTCTGTCTGCCCACATCTCTGTGCCTGCCTCTCTTACATACATGGATCCAGGAAGATAGACTACCCTTTCCTTAATCATCCTTCCCAAGAGTGGTAAAGGTCTATCTTATCAACCATCTTTATAATTCCCAGAGAAACGTCTGCCGGGAACTAAAGAGGATCCATTGCACAAGTTATGCCTTTGCAGTCAGCTGCTGTCTCTACTAGCCAGCATCCTGTGCCAAGCACAATAGAGATCTCATTCTCCCATGAAGCAAAGGGATAGAGTGGGAGAAATAGAGAAGGATGGTGTAAAAAAGAATTTGACTAATTCCTGGAAAGGTTTAAGAGTGTTACCCTTCACCCTGTGAAATGCCCGTGTTCCTGGTAGCACTTTTGTTTGCAGATAAGCATCACAGCTCAATGACTATTGTGACAGCCAGTAAAGGGCTCTATTGTCCTGGACACATAAAATGTCTTAACAAGGCACTGGTGAGATACCTGGCCAGAAGAGAAAAGCCTTTCTTTCAGCTTCCTGAGCAGCGAGGTATTGAGTCTGGGACCTGAGGGTCAGAGGAAGAGAAGCATGGGGTTTTCCTCCTGGATGACATGCAAGGTGCCTCTATGTGCTTCATAAAGCCTCCTGCCATGGTTTGGATCTGAACTGATGTTTGTGTTTGTTTCCTGGGCTGGAGTTCTTGATATATAGTGGAAGGGAAGTCTGTTTGCCCTGATTTTTGGAAGTATGTGAGAAAGTGTGAATTTTCATTAAACTTCATTGTGTTGTAATGGTGATGCCCCCTGATGCCCAACTGCCTTCTACTCTGATGTCTCATAGCTCTCTATCTCATTGATGAGAGAGTATTCATCTGCCCCATAGTCATCACACTGCTTGCTGATGTCAGTTTCCCTGCCTTCAACCTCAGTATCCAGACATTTTTAAGGCCATGAATAGCACACACTGGAGCCAGGCCAGGAGACCAGGCTCTGAGCATGTCCCCTTGCTAGTCACAGGGCTTTACAGACCTAAGTCTGCCAACAAAACTGAATATTTGGGCTCTCGGAACATGAGGAGCTTAATAGCTTTCTGAGATGAGATAGTTGGTCACTTAATCTCCTTACTATAATGCCACAGTCCTAAGAGGACAAGCTACCTCTGCGAAGCATGAGGTTGGATGTGTAGATCCTCATCTGGGTCTCCTTTTGCCGATTGTCAGCAGTTTGGACAGAGCTGGTGCAGACCCCCTTCTATTCCTACTGAACACTGGACATCAGTAAACCATCCGAAAGATTCCAATAACTTTCTCTCTACCTTCTAGTCAGTGATTAGGGAAGGAATGGGTTTGAAACTCTTCCTTTGAGGTTCACATATGAAGTGAGGGAGACAGTTGCACAGGGAATCTCAAGATATACCTTTAAAGTTGTATGAGAGATAAAACACTCCTGGCACATAGTTGGCTTCCTGGTAAGTGCACGGGTCTCACTGACTTAAGATTTGACTTTTAAAGACTAAAATCATGTAGGATTAAAAATATAGAGGAGGTCTCTCTAGATGAAAAGAGACTAAAGAGTTATGACATTTACCTGCAATGTAGGGTTTTAGTCCAGATCTTGGGTTTTATTAGAATATATATATATGAAAGAGGTTTTGTGGTGAAAGAAAACATTTGGATCAATACTAAATTTCTTAGGCATGATAATGACCTTGTAGCTATGTAGGAGAATGTACTTGGTGAGGCGTTTACTCAGGAAGAATCAGGATGTCTGTCTGTGTAAGTAGCTTTATAAAAATGTGCATGTGTGAAGGGGAGGGAGCAAGAGAGACACAGCGAGTAAAGTAGATGCGTGTCAACCTTGGCTGGACTCAGATGAATAGCTATGGTGGAGAAATATAGTTAATATTTCATCATTTTATAGGCTTCAAAATGAAATTTTTGAGATAAAATCAACATTGAGTCAAAGTCTTCCCCGAGGAAGGAAATGAAGTGGAGCCCCATGGCTGCAATTCCAGCTGCCCAGTGGCCCAGAGGCTGCATCATCTAATGGGCCACTAGAGCTGGGCTGAATGGCTCCCCACCTCAACAACAGTTGAGGGCAAGACACAAGTTGGAGAGCTCTGAGAGAAACTGAGCTTCATGAAGTCTTCTCCATCCACTGGGAAAGGCCCCAAGACCCCTCCCCTACCTGGAGGAGGTAGCACTGAAATTTGCCCTCCACTCATTTCCATTCCCCTGAGAACAAGGCTTTTCTGGAGTAGAGACTGCTGCTGCTCCAAGCCCTCAGCAGCATGGCCTCCCAGACAAGATGTCCAGAGAGCCTCTTTCTTCATGTGACCTAGAGATCCCTGGTAGACTTGGAACAAACGACTAGTCTTCCTGGGTGGTGCAGGGACACTTCCACCTTTTCTAACAGTTCACTTCACTACCCGCCATTGCTGTTATTTATCTCTCCATGTGACAGACCTGTGCCTCCAAGATGAGCAGGTGGCAAGAAATGCATGACCTGTTTGTAAAATATGGGCCACCTGAGTCCCAGTCAGGGGCATGCTACTGATAAATCAGTTCCGGAAAGTATTGATCCAAATGTTTTCTTTTCTCCACAAAATGTCTTTCATCAAAGTAACTCTTTTCTTGACAGAAACGAAAACTTCTCTGCCTTTACACCACAATAATTATCATTTATGTGAAAAAGTGTCGAATACCAATTCCCATGATTGTCACCAGTATTTAGGAGTGAAAAATGTCTCTACTCTAAAATGACACTCATCCTGACCAAACCGTGTACAAATTTCAAGTCAATGTCCCTTATAAATTTGATGCTGGTTGAAACATTTCCTAAAGAAACACCCCTAGACCTAGTGTGCCTTCTCTGCCACTGGCTAGAGTCCAGTGGATATAATCACTCATTCTGTTCTCTCCTGGCAGGGGAGGGGAGGAACATCTACTGCCTAAAACCTGTGTCTTAAGCAGCAATACAGAGAGACTGAACTGGGAGGAACCATGACCCTACATCCTTACATCTCATCCCTTCTGTGAAACTGTACAGATTTGTCTTGACGTTGCTTTGCTCCTCCTGGCGTCATCGTCTTTACTTCTAGGTCTACTTCCACTATTTGAGTATCATGGTCTCTCCTAGAGTTTTTCACTTTCTTCTTTATCCATCTCAAATCTCTCAACATCTACTGCTTGTTTTAAGGAATGAAAATCAGATTTCCACACTCTACCATCTTTTCACACTTGGGCACGGGTTCCTCTCTTTCTTCTATGTTGTTCCAGGAAGCAGTCCCACTGAGCAGCCTAACTACTGGCATCGCCATTTCCCTTCCTGTGTATACAGCATGAACATTCACAGAAGGTGCAGAATGTGTATCTATTATGTGCTTGATGCTGGGATATAATAGGAACATAATAGAGTTTCTATCACATGGAAGGAACCTCTAGAAGAGAGAAACAAACAACAGAAATGCAAGCCAACTAACCAACAGTTCAGGAGATTGCATATTTCATAAAAAGGCCAAATGAATAATGGGACAGAGGTTTGATGATGAAGGCTAGCCACAAGGACACAGACATTGTTAAAAAGTTTATAATGAGAGTTGTTATCTACAAGTCAGGAGTTGAAGTAAAGAAGAAAAATTAGAGGAAGACAAGAGGGCCAGCAATGTCCAATTACACTTGTCAGTGGCAGCAAGGCCTGCAATGCAGTGAGAAGCCAAGGACAGTGTAATGCACTGAGACAAGATTGTGTGGAGTCTCTCACTCCTGGCTGGAGAATGGGGTCAGGAAGGGGCAGAGGACCAAGGAGGTTAATTAGGTAACTACTCCCATAGTCTAGACAAAAGACAGATGTGGGCAAGGCTGGGAATCTGTCTGAGATATGCTGTGCAAGCAGAACTCAAATGGTGGGATTAGCGATCAGGCAAGGGACACAGCCTAGCCTGTGGCTTCTAGGGAAAGCCTGAGGAGACCTAGGGGAGAGCATGCTACAGGAAAGCCTATGGCTGAAGGTACAGTGAGCAGGAGAGTCAGACATCTGGACATGGCAAAAAAAAGTGAGTGCTGACAGGCTTCCTTGAAATGTGGACCTTTGAGGTGGGGGACTGGCAATTGTGTGACTAGCTGGGGTACAATAAGGGATGAATGGGTGGGATGTGAGGTGACGATAAGACCTGAGCACAATTAAAGTTAAAGAAAATAAATTTGGGAGGACTTGAGCACTTTACTGGAGAGAATGTACAAATGGTATCTGGTCACATAAGAGGTGATCAGCGTCAGTCACTAAGGGAATTAAAGGGAAAGGTCGTAATGTAACTATCAGAAAGGCTAAGGTCAATGCTGTTGTATAGCATGAATATCAAAGACTGATTAAAGCAGTGGACAGCAGTCTCTCCTAGAATAATGCTGGTGGGAACCCAGAAGAGTATATCCATTCTCAGAAGTAGGTTATCCCTACAACCCAGAGAATCCTTCAACAGTTGATCGGAGGCAGGCTGCATTAGACAATGGATGCTATCAAAGACAAAAGAAAACAGATTTTGATCTACACCGCAGAATGAATCTGCAGAACCTAAAACTGAATGAATGAACCCAGTCTTAGACCATGTGATTTCCTTTACATAACTTTCTAGAAAGAACAGAAGTGCACAAAGGAGATTAATGGTTGCCAAGGGTTGGAGTAGGGAGTAGGGTGAACAGAACGCATAGTGAAGGGCAGCGTGGAGTTAGGTCTGTGTCATAAACATCACATAAACCTATGAACAGGTTAAAATTCATAGAAATAAATTGTACATAAAGCTCAGTGTCAGTAAACTAGGGCAGCTGTTAGTCCTCATCAGAGAAGCCTCTCTGTGCAGTGCGTGGCAGTAAATACAGACTCAACTGACAGTGTGGAGCTCAAGTGTCCATGGAGTATTCAGCCATAAATACAACTTCCCCATCACACTCCTTCTCCCCAAAGCTTAGGGAATGTCACAATAGGTTGACCTTGCTCCAGTGGATGGAACCCCCAGAGCACTAATTGGATTGAGTGGGTTATTAAAGAAAGTAAAGGAACAGGATGGGGAGGGAGGAGTGAGGGAGGAGTAGAGGGAGAATATGATCAAGACACTTTTTATGCAGGTATGAAATTCTCAAAGAATAAGTAGGGACAATTAAAGTTACAGGGAAATACAAACTGCAACTGCCTGTTCAAATCATCACTTGCTAAATAGATGGATGTGTCAAGCTTATCTCAGCAAGAAAGCTTTCCCTCAATTCTTAGTTATTTTGCTTCACTCCAACCAAAATAAGTAGCGTTTGCACCATACAAAAGAGTCTGCCTCTGTGCCAGGATGCTGGAGGGGCAACAGCATCCCCTGAGTTCCCGAGATCTCAGAATTAAAGTCCCAGGGTTAGTGAACCCAGGATAGTAGCGCATTCACAGGCACGCGGAGCAGTCCCCCTTCTGACCATACCTGGCTCCTCTCTAGTTCTGAGATAGTCGAAAAGACCCCTACCAGAACTTAGCTTCCTTATGTACATGATGAGTCCTAATGCATACGGTGGCTGTAGGACCTGTGCACATGTGACATGACTAACATGACTGTCATTCTCCATCCCATAGCCACAGTGGTCTCCTGTGCCTTCTACCCAACAACAGCCCTTGTGAAGCAGGACCTGCCTATCCCTACATCCAGACCTTGGCCAACACATCATGTCTAAGCAGATTGCCTGTGCAATCTGATCTTGCCATAGGAAAGGGTCTGAACCCAGCTCTGGTGCCTCCCATTTGGGTTTGATTAATGAGGCTGTGGAGGGTCTTCGGGCCAGCATTCTCTGAGACATTCTTTCCAGCACTAGAAATGCCAACTATCTCTGTTTTTCTTGGGGGAGGAGAGCGGAAATGGTCTGCAGCTAAAAACAGAGACTCACTTATTTTAATAAATTGTCATGAAAAGTAAAACAAACATGACCCAGATCGTAAAGGGTGAGCCTGAGGCAGGAGGCGCCAGCAAGGAGAGCGCAAGAAAAAAAGAAAAGACAAAGCATCTCTCCACAGTGAGGCCAGTGGTCCAGGCAGCTCCAGGTAATGCGGTTTATTGTTTTGTTTTTTAGGGAAATCTGTCCATCTACACTGCAGCATACTTGACACCTGACAATAGCATTTGTCCTCTAGATGTATGTGAAGTTATGTACATGCATAATCTATACACAAACACTCACACACACACACAAATATACAGAGAAGAAAAATACACAGAGATGTTGTCTATGGCCGCTGTACCAGGCAATAGCACCCTCAGCTTCCTATTTGCCTATGACTAGCTTCATACCTGTTGCTCAGTCTTCCAGGAGATCATTAGTTCCTGGAGTCCACAGGTGAGTGAGAGTACCTGGCACCTGTCTTTTGTGCTTGCTTCATTTCACTTGACACATGACCACTGATCAGGGAGCTGCATCATATAACACTTCTACATGAAACTTTCTACCAAAACTGCTTTTCCGTAACAGCTTTGCTAACGTTTGCTCGCTCCAACTGTGCGCGTTCACAGCATTCTATATCCTCACCAGCTCTTGTTATCATCAGACTTCTTGATAGAAACAATTCTATCTGGTTTTAACTATATTTTAAAGTGATTTAACAATGCAGTGCTCATTGTTTTAAAGAAAAAGAAAAACAAAACAACAGGAAACGAGAACCACCTGTCAACGGGAAAAGGGATCAAAATACCAAAAAAAGAAGCAAACAGATCCAGGATTACAGAATGTGTGGTTTCTCAGGGACTCCAGGCAGAAGCACAGCCTCAACTGCAGCAAGCCAGAGATCTCTGCTCTCCACAAAGGAGGAATGGTTTCTATGCCAAGCTAGACCAAGACAGGCTGTGGCCAACCAGAATGCAACTGGCCTTTCTCAAAAAAACATGAATGTGTCAAGTATTAGTTAATAATAATAAATAATAATTATGTGTGATCAATGGCCAGGGCAATGCTTGCCTGGATGTCTTCTTTTTTAATTAGATATTTTCTTTATTTACATTTCAAATGTTATCCTCTTTCCTCGTTTCCACTCCAAAAACCTCCTATCCCAAGCCCCCTTCCCTTGTTCACCAACCCACCCACTTCCGCTACCCTGTTCTGGCATTCCCCTACATTGGGGCCTCAAGCCTTCACAGGACCAAGGGCCTCTCCTCTCATTGATGTCCCACAATTGCCTGAATGTCTTAACCATTTTGTTTGTCCTGTAAATGTGAGATATGTCTGGGTTGGGAGGAGGGGTCACTTGGTAAGCCTCACGGCAGAGTGCTATAGATGGGTCAAGCCAGATTCCCACGTGTACTAAGAACCACACGAGGCACCTGCACTTTTCAGATCCTTTAGCCAGACTTCTGTGTGAACAAAATTTCCCCAAAACAAAAAGCAAACTTAATGCACAGGAAATAACCAAAAGAAGCAACTCTAATTGAAATTCTATGCCCAGCATTACTCATCACAGTATGCTTAAAGGTAACCCGACACTTTGGGCTCTTTCAAACCTTTTAGAGAACACTTCCAAGGAACTGCAAACGCCTTGGTTGGATATCTATGATCTTGTGTTGAATTATAAAATAAAGTATAGAATTGCTTAGATAGCATAAGTTTAATTGTACAGTCATCAAAATAGAGTTGAAAGAAATTGGAACAAAACAGCCACTGTCATACCTTAGCCTTAGATGTATTTAAT
The DNA here is from genome assembly GCF_000001635.26 of Mus musculus. Lineage (NCBI taxonomy): Eukaryota > Metazoa > Chordata > Mammalia > Rodentia > Muridae > Mus > Mus musculus. Next base: position 8,795,803 of record NC_000077.6, on the reverse strand, counting down.
GTTTTCTTGCCTTTCTTATTTGGCACATTTAATGTTTTAAATGAAAGTGTCCTTTTAACAGGAAAAATACGCACAGAAGGAGAAAGGATGGGCTCAACCCTTCACTATCACCCTCTGCCATCTATCACTCGCTGGAGGTTTGTAATCCCTCTTGAGCCTGTTAGTATGGCTGACCAACATGACCTCTGCGGGATGAACTCCTCACATTTGTCACTCGAGTGAAGAGCCACTTCCTCTCCCCTAGACGACGTCAACATGTGTATATTAGCTAATCACTATGCCCAACCACCCTCCGGGATTCCATAAGACCCCGGCTCTGTTTAAACACATGAAGTTAGAACTATCAGTACCTAGCCAATGGGCAGCAGGCAGGAATAGCTACTGGGAAGTTCCCACAGTCAGGTGCTCTTGTCTACTAGCATTCTGCAGGGAAACTTACACTCGCTGACACACTGGGTCTGTGGGTGCCAAGGGAAGGGTAGTGTGGACATAAGGGAAGCTCAACCCATGATCTGGAGACTTCTCTGTGAGTCAGTGTGCCCAGCCAAGCTGGATGGAGGTCAAGGCCACATATCCCTGCTCTCGTTCTAGGGCTGGGTAGTCTCAGCACCATCTGGAAATCAAAAATACCACTGTCACTGCAGCCACACTAGGGTCTCTCCCCACAACTAAGGTCCACATGCCCTTGACACTGCCTTCCTGCATACTACAACAAAGAAGGCTCATGCTATTCACTGCGACCCAGGCTCATGTCCTTCACTGTGTCCCAGGCTCATGTCCTTCATTGCGTCCCATCAGCTGTCAGCCTGTCAGGTTTTGTGGATGCTGAAGCAGATGACAGAAGACACTGAAGGAAAACCCACAAGGCAAGCTGAGAAATGAGAAGCCTGTTGGTGTGTGAATTCTAGCCAGAGTACGACCTTCAAGGCCTTCCCTGGTGCTCCGTAGGCCAGCGTTAACAACTCTGGTTCCGAGTGATCACTGGTGCCTGGTGGAGGACATTTGAGTGCACTGAATCCCATGTGCACATGCTCAGCTGGGCAGCTTTAGGCCCGTTCTGAATCATGAATAGAATACTGGGGGCCGGTACTACCTCATGGTAACACATCTCATACTGCAAAACTTCCCATTCCTTCAGCAGCCGAGTTAAGATGCTCTGGAGAATATCACCCTTTTACCCCTAGCCTCCTTGAGGAGTATCACCCAGGGTCGTAGGAGTCGGGTGTTTCTACCAGGGCTTAGATCGATACATTTCTCATCCCCTCAGAAATAGCCGACATGTGCTCTGTGCCAGATGCCAGAAAGTAACTGTGGACACAAACGAACAGGAATCACATCCTGGGAGCTCTGGCTCCCGTCTGGTGCAATGATCAATAACTCCCCTGGGAAGTAAACAAGTCTCTGTCTTAGAGACTGAGAAATCCTGTGAAAAGAATAAAGATATTGGAAAACTCAGAGGAGCATGAAGGATGAAGGAGAGAGTGATGGGAAGGCAGATGTTATACTGAATGAGAGCCGCCTAGAGACAGCAGCCATCTTAATAAAAAACTTAGGACAAAGGATGTGTGGGGCTGTGGACTGGAGTGGAGTCTGAGGTATACAAGGCTCAGGGGACCCATCAACAACTAGAAGGTAAGTGAGCCAAGGGAGATGGAGAGGACTCCATCAAAAGGATTCTGGCTTTACACTGAGTGGATAAGGACACTGCACTCTGTGTAGACAGGGATGCAGTATGCCCTGGGTGGACGGGACACTGTGTGTCCTGAGTGGACAGGGACACTGTGACCCTTAGTAGATAGGAACATTGTGTACTCTGCATAAACAGGGATGCAGTATGCCCTGAGTGGACAGGACACTGTGACGCTTAGTGGACAGGGATACTGTGTACCCTGACTGGGCAGACAACACATACTGGAAACAGCAGCACATGCAAGTGCCCTAATAGAGAAATAGTGGAATCGATCAAATCCCATCTCTGGCATCCACATGGGGCTTGAGGCCTCCCATGTGAAGCACTGTCTTTGGGCATTGCTTTCCTCTATGTAGAGAAGGCTATTAAATAAGGTTGGGAAACCCTTAGCTCTGTGTATCAGATACACTGAGAATCCAGTAAGTCAGAACATAGTGGTTAATTGAACCCTGGGCTACGCTGAAGAACACAGTAATCTCCATACTAGAGCCACCAATCATAACAAGAACTCAGCATTGCTGCCTCATTTACCCATGCACATTTGGCTCTCCTTCACCCATACTTCACACCCCTGAATCCTGTCAAAGCAGGCTGGAGGTAGGGGGGACTCCCCACAGGGGATGGCACAGGTCTGCCTATGTCCCAGGCCTGTAGCAAGGCATAGCAGGGCTAGCAGGAGGCAGGAAACTAGATGTTTCTTTTGCTTCTAAATGTCTTGTGTACACAGACCTCCATCACCATTCAGCAGCTCAGAGCTGAAGTGACAAGTGACAAAACTTTCTATCTCTAGCCCAGACAGACTCCCTCATCTCTGTCATCACCATGTTTAATGTGACCACATCTGGAAAGCGTCCTCTGCAGGTTCACACCCTCCCACGTGACCATGAGCTTTGCTGAGGGACTTGGGTGTGGATTCACCCATCACTTGATGTCTATAGAGGGGGCTCAGCACAAACATGCTCTGGATTAGGGGCCAGCTTGTTTCCAAGATAAAGCTTAGGCTATAGCGCACCAATATACATACAGTTGCACATATTTTACATGCCTGGTACCTAAGCATAGCTGCATATAATATAGTCCAATTATATTATGCTCATACATGGAAATGTGCTTTATCTGAATAGTGAAAGATACCAGAGCAAGCTCTCCCTGGACCGGGTTCTCTCTTCAGTTCAGAGGACAAGCCATGTGAGAGAAGCCATGTGAAGCTTCGTCAAGGGAAATGTAGTCCCTGACCTCAGAGGCTGAGGGAGGGAGGGCTTTGAGGGTATAAACGTGGGCAAGTAGTGAGTGTGTCCTGGGGACTCACTCAAACTATTTGCTGAGCACTGAGACAATATAAGACAGGCCTGAGGGTTGGTGGCTGCCAGTCTTCCTTACTCTGGAAATCTGAGAAATTTTGCTCTTGCCCTTCTTACACTGAGAAATCTGGTGTGCTACTGCAGTTCCACAGTCAGTCTTGTAAGAAATAAAACTTAGAGGTGAGAAATGAAAGAAAAGAAGGAGAAGAGACAGCTTAAAGGAAGAACTCTGGGAACAAGAAGACTATGAAGAAGAGATGCACTGTCTTCTAGAACATTCCTTGAGTTCTTGTGCCTGGCATTTGCTTCTCACCTAGAAGGCTACAGTGCAGAATGTGCATGGCTACGCTCTCTCTGAGGACTGAAATGGAGTAGCTACCCTGTCTCTTCCTGTGCTCTCAGCCACTCTTAGACTTGTGACATCTTTCAAACCTCTGCTTCTTTCTCACACAGTTGCCACCTGGCTCTGTGCCCAAACTTCCCTCTTCTGAGGTCACGAGTTATGTTAGATTACAGCTCCCCTTATCACTTCATCTTAACTTGATTCTATCTGTAAAACCCTTATTTCCAAATGAAAACACATTTGTGACTGCTGGAGAGTTGACTTACCATGTCTTTCTCTTTGTTTCTGAATTGTGTGTCATTCCATTTTTGCTAGGAACTACAAAAATACTGCTCTTGCCCAAGCCACTGATAATTCCAAAGAGATGAGAGACTTCATCCCACAACTCAGATCTTACAGGTCTGTACAGCAGAAATAGCAGCTGACATTCTTCAAAATAAAGGACAAAGACTTTGCTGAATGGTTGATTAGCATGTTTAAATCCAGATGCAAGTGTATGGCTTCATTTAATGATTCTCTGTGGACCACTGCCAAATTGTCTCCTTGACCAATTAACACTCGTGCATAAAGAAATGTCCTTGCACCATTTGGGTCAGCTGGGACACAGCAGAAAATTTAACAACAGGTTGGAGATGACAATGACACATTTGTGCAACTTTTCAAGGTGCCATCTATGAATTTGAGTTCAAATATTGATGTGTCTTTTAGGGGACACAGTTTAACCCATGCTCTACAAAAACAACAGTATCCCCCGTAAACTGACCATATGAGCAACCATCACCAAGACTAGACTATCACCAGTCTCCTAGGTTCTGACAGCCACCTACACCATGCTACCATTGCATAGAAAACCAGACCTAGTTCCAGGGTTTGCCTGCAGCTTAAGTGTGTCTCCCAAAGACTCACATGCTAGAAGTTGAACCCCAATATAATATGTTGATTAGATTGTGGGGCCACCATTCTCAGGATGGATTGGTATGTTTCTCAAAAGACCAGTTAGTTCCTGCAAGACTGGCTACTTACAGCAGAGCAAGTCAGGCTTGCACCCCCATGCTCTCTTGTCTCCTCAGTCTCCACATGAACACTTACAAATACACTCCTGCTGCTGTGTCACAAATAAAGCTGCCATGCTGTGCTGTCATACACAGAGACCCTCATCAGGACACAAATGTGATATTTGGACCCATCCAGTTTCCTGAATCATGAGCCATGGAATTCTTTTTACAAATTGCTGCACTTTGTGTGTTTTTACAGTAACACAGACTCCAATCATCAGTTTTCAGGGATTCTTACAAAGCTTATCTTTGGAGAAAACATTGTCAAGAAGGCCACGGCCTGGGTCTGCTGTGCTTGGAGCCCAGCTGCTGTAGACACTGGCCTCATTTGGTAAAACAAACAGAACCTTGAGGTAAGTTAACATGCTGCCTTTGGAGGTAATTAGGTGAAATCAGTGTGAGTTATGAGTAGGAGAGACTATAAAATTAGGGATCCTGAACACATGCCAAAGGAAAGAAGAAATGTATTTGAAGAGGTAGAATGTGCTCACATTTCACAGATCACAAAGACACCGCAGGTGAGGCCCAGCCCCCTAATGCCGAGGATCCAGGGTAGATGTTTTCTCGAGTTTTGAAGGATTGCCAAGTGGGGTAGAAATATCTGGTTTTTGATAAGGTTTGGATACATCTAGACCACCTACTAATGAAACCTGTTTTGTTGTGATCCTTTTTGAAATTATTGTTTTGTTGTAGGTTAGCATACAAAGTAATATATGCCACTGTATATGGCTCAGATCTGGTTCTAATCTACCGCTGCCTCCTCCACACACCGCCCCCTTCACACAACGGCCCCATCTGCAGCTAGTTCCTTTCCTTGCACATTAGGCTCCCTTTCCACCTTCCTCTTATGAGTCTCCTGAAGAGCTGTGCCAGTTTTTACTAGGGTTGCACATGAGTTCAGATGATTCTCCTTCTTTCTGTGATCTCCACAACCCACCAGCTCATGTCCACTAATTTTGCAGCAAAAGCTTCGAGGTAAAGAGAACGGCGGGACAGACACTCATGTTCATTGCTGCTGAGACTGTATTCTCTATTGCCCCCTTTATTTCCCACCTCCATTAGTACTAGTCCTCCCATCTTTTCATCCCCTTTATAAATTTTTGACCTGCAAATCTCTGTCTCTGTCTGTCTCTCTCTTTGTCTGTCTCTGTCTTTGTCTGTCTCTCTGTCTCTGTCTCTGTCTCTGTCTCTCTCTCTCTCTCTCTCTCTCTCTGAGTCTGGTTGGCTTAACATGATTTCAACTTAAATTCATTTCCCCAGATTCCAGAAAACTGTCATGACTTCAGCTTCCTGTATAGCTGTGGAGAATTCCATCCTGTGTATGCAATGCATTTTCTTTATCGATTCTCTGTTGGTGGACATCCAGACAGGCTCCATTTCCTGGTTGTTAAGAATAGTGGAGCTGTAAACGTGCATGTGAGGCATCTCTGTAACATGTAACTGTACACTCACTTAGCTAAATACTCCATGGCTCGCTGGGTCATATGGCAGTTCTACCTTCAGGTTTTTAATAACTTCAGCACTGCCTTCCATAGTAGCTGTACCACTGTCCATTCTCAGCAGCAGTGAACATGAGTTTGTCTGTCCCAACATTCTCTTTATCCCAGAGCTTTACTGAGAAATTATGGTCATGAGCTGGTAAGGCTCAAAGACCATAGAAACAAGGAGAATCATCTGAACTCCCGAGTAACCCTAGTAAAAAGTGGCACAGCTCTTCAGGAGACTCCTGAGAAACAGCTACTCACCCCGAGGTTACAACTAAGGTCCAGAAACCATGCACGGGTGTGAACACACAAGGTAACAAGGATGCAAGCCATCTGCAGGAAAGACTAGCCATGAGAATTCCTCCAGTGGCATGACTAGTGAAAACCATGGGAACTAGAATGACCCACACATGTCTGTGTTCACACTGTGGAAGGCCACGAAGCAGAGTGAACAGCAGGGCATGGACAAACCTCACCCATGTGAGGCCAACCCTGACAACCTGATCAAAGACTTTCTTAATACTTAATCAACATCGGAGGAACTTCACAGGCGAGCAAACTCATTGCAAAGCTGTAGAGGGAAGCTCCAGCGGCACACATGATGCTGACATCTGGACCCCCAAAAACATTAATGCTTCTGTAGACACAGTCACAAACGCCATACAAACAGTGCATGCATGGCTGACATGCATCTGGGAAGCTACTGAAATCCAATTCTTTTTGTTTGCTTTGCTCTTGTTCTTTCAGACAGGGTATCACTTTGTAGCTCAGAGTGGCCTTGAACTCACCATGTAGCCCAGGGTGACCTCTAAAGTGGTAATCCTTCTAAACCCTGAAATTATAGATATGTACCACCGTGCGTGGCTCTAAATATCAATCTTTAAACTTTAAAGCCTAGGGCCTTGCTGCCAAGATACCCAGAACTGTAGTAGAAGTTTTGTTTGTACTACAATTAAGCTTTTTAAAGAGGACAAAGTTGCCTGCTATACATGGGTTCAAAATTCAAAAGCTTTTTCTGTAAAGCTTTGAATCCACCCCTAACTTAGAGAATTAAAATGCTTCTAGCTTATAAATAGTTTGATTCCTTTCTAAGCTATGGCCACATTAAACAGAGACTTGTGAGACCTTCATTTGAGCAGTCATTTTTTACTTAAAAAATATTTTTAAAACATAAGCACATCTGGATCTTTTCATTGTGAGCAGTTCCTTTTTAAAATTGCCTTTTAAATGTCTTTATTTCCCAAGAAGGGAATTGGATCTCTTTGCTGACTTTAACATTTGGAGAGAAGATGTTGAGTTAGCAATTCTCAGTGTATCCAGATATTTATTTTGTGACTGTAGTTCTCTTTACTGACCCCTTCAGTCCCTTGGCATCTAGCAGGCTTGTGTGTGTTCACGAATGTTCAGGTGTGTGGAGTTCTATACGTGTGGTGGGGGATGGAGGGAGAGTGTGAAGAGGGGTGGAGATAGGGGAGTCTGAGAGCAGTACAGAGAGTAGTGGATGGAGAGAAAGTTGGTTAATAATCTTCCCTGACTCCTGCATTCTTCCTTCAGAGCTATTCTGCTCAATCAACGTGCCTGATTTTGATATGGTAATAGAAAGTTCTTCAGGTTTTTAGTTGTATTTCTTCACCAGTGTTCAATTTGTGTATGCTGTTTCATTCTTTCTGCACAAAAGCCCTCCCTACTTTCTGTGTGAATCCAAGATTTCTGCATCCTGTGAGCTAACTCTCCAGGTATTCTGGGTGTGGCTCAGGTGGGCATCTAAGACTCAAATGAGAGAACCTTCATCTTCTTAGCCCCACAGTCAAGTTGATGCTTCTCTGGTCTTCACCCCATAAAAAATCCTTCCTGTTAACATTTAGTTTGAAAGAGGTAGCTAATATTTTTAAATCAGTAGGTCATATACCAGGGTTCTAGCTTTTTAAATTTCTTTTCTTTCTTTCTGCAGCTCAGTTGTTGAATAAGACATAATCGGTCTCAACTCCCTGGTCTGAAGCAAGAACACAACTTCTAAGAAATCTTTGGCCAGATTCTCTTATCTATAACGAGAGATTCTGCAGAATCTGTGGTGGGGACACACTTCCACCTGACCATACCCAATGCCACCTCACCCCACTGCATAGTTCCTGTTATGGAAAATTATAATGGATCTACTTCCTTATTCTGTCTGCCAAGTGTAATCAAGAAGTCTAACCACTTTAGATAAAACATAATAAGAACCTATAGTTAAAAGAAGATCAATTGGCCAGCGTAAGGTCCTGGGTCACTAGGGTGAATTCCTTGGAATTTCTTCTTGCCTACTACTACATGACAGACAGGGGAGTGGATAAGGCCCTCGGCACAGAAAAAAAATAAATAAATAAAGATAAAAAATGACCCAAAGGAGCTACTCTCTGTAGATAAAGTACTGCTGACAAGGCAGATTAACAAGAAAGAAAACAGACTTTAAACTAATTGTCATACAAATATTTCATTAAGCAATTGTCTAATGTACTCAAGAGAAATGGGGAAAAAACACACACACACAAAACAGAAAGCCACTGAAGAAAGTAAACGACCTAAAAGAGCCAAACAGAAGGTTTCAAACTGAAAATCTTACAGGTGAGTTTCCCTATCCATGTTGTCAGGGCAACTGGTGTTGTCATTTTGTGTGTCATTGTGGTATTGTCTTGTTTAGGCAATCATATTGAGTCCCAGAGAAGGTGGAAGAAAGAATCCATGAACTTACCTCCTCCCTCAGAAACAACTCTCACAGTATCCGAAGGTTCTGTGCCCATTGCCAAGGGAAACAACCAATCAATGATCCCACAGCTATAAAGAATGGCTGGCCAGGCAAGATGTCCTCAGAGGTGCAACAGTAGCACTTTTATCTCAGGGGTAACCAACAGCTGTCTAATTGGACTTAAGGCTCACTCAATAGACTAGAATTCATTCTTGCTACTACAATCCTAACAACCAACTATGGCTAGAGAGGTCCCAGACCCTAAAAGAGAATTGTTATTTTCCTAAACCAATATAACTTAATACTTATCTTAATACTCCCAAATAACTTCTTACCCCTGACTTTTTTTAAAGCCCCCCCCCCTTTTGCAAGAGATGGAGACTATTAACTATTACAGATAACAACATATCGACAAAATGCAGAGAGAAAGTGAGCACTCAGACCCAACTGTTATATTCTCACACAAACCCTACACTTAAGGCTCACAGAACATTACAGAAGAGGGAGGGAGGAAGGAAGGAAGATTGTAAGAGCCAAAGGATCAGGAGTGCTAGATACGACAGTGAAGCTGCATACATGAAAACTCATCAATATGATCGCCTAAACAAGACAATACCACAATGACACACACACTGACAACACCAGTTGCCCTGCCAACATGGATAGGGAAATTTCACAAGGCCCTAGTGCTAAACAAAGAGCTGTCGTCCACCAGTGGCTGCTGGGGGAGGAAGAATCCGTTTTCTCCATGAGTGAGCTCCATTATAGGTTACCCAGTCCTAAGCGATCAACCCTAAACACATGTGTGGTCCTAAAAGAAAAAGAAATGAATACATACGTGACCTATATTACATCTCTATTAACAATGATATTCTGTGTAATCAAATGAAAATATCAAAATATTTTTTATAAAATAACAAAGATCTATCAAAAACATAGTAGGATCAAAGAGACAGACTCAACACGGATGCTCATATCCCTGCATGGGATATTCAGCAGTAATGGCTACTGAATGCATGAAGTCAGTTCTCACCACTGCCCCATGTGCCCCATATCTCCCATGAGGATGTCACAGAGAACATCAGCAGTCTTTTTCTAGTTACACTGTGAATGATGAATCTTATTTCAGTCTATCACTTGAAAAGGAAAATAGAGGCTGTGAGGAACTGTGTCCTGCTTACATCCTTCTTCATTGTACCCAGCACAAAATACTCCTGGGAGAGCATCAAAAGGTAGGGAACCTAGAATTCCAAAACAATGGTTCATTAGCATCAAAAGAAAACCCTTAACCAATGTGTAACGAAGTCTAAATGCATAGCATAATAAATGCATAGCATAATAAAACAGAGATGCTAGAAGGAAAAAGAAACAAAGACTTTTAAAGCAGTCGTTACATGAATGTTAATAAGGAGTGATTGAAAACACACTAGGAAGAAAAATGAAAATAGAAGACACAAAACATGGGCCAAAAGGAAATTTTAGAACTGAAAGGTAGGGTAGCTAAAATGTAGGATTGCTCGTGGATGTTCAGGGGAAAAGTGGAAAGGAAAGAATTTATGAATGTGAAGACAGAGGCACAAGGGTTACCCACCCAGACAGAAAATGTGAAGACAGAGGCACAAGGGTTACCCACCCAGACAGAAAAGCAGCTTCAGCAGCCTAAGAATCTTGTAAGAGTGCAACCAAAGAGCTAGCGCTCATGTCACACCAAGTTAGAGAAGGGCAGCCATTTGCCACTCTTGTGCCTGTGATGGAGACAAGAATTGGAACGCTTCTGCATGGAAGGAGAGCTGAGAGACCTGTGGTACATCCAGATAGAAAGCAGTCCTTCTTAGAGGTACCACTTACTTATGCAATGACAAGCTGTCCCAACCACTCACTACTCAAGCCCTGCTGCCATGCTCTTTCCCTTCTTTTCTGCTGCCAAGAGTGGATTTCCACTACCTCTCCTGGCAGGCTGGGGGTGGAAGAAGCAGTAAATTCTTGAGAAGTAGCTTGCTATCTCAAATAGTTTCTCAGCTAACATGGACACACGCATGCACACTCACGCACGCACACTATAACAAATGGTTTATCTAGAAAGATAAGTAAGCAGACAATAAGAGAAACAGAGCGAACAAGGCAAGAGATGGGATTTGGCCCTGGAGCAGTATGGTTTCAGGCCATCACCATCCCTGTGTGCTTGCCCCATCTCAGAACCTTCATAGCAAGTCACAGCACACCGTACGCGGAATTGAGCACTGTTTACTACAGTGAGAACAGAAAAACAAGTCCATTACGATCCCAATAAAAGTCTGGTTTCTGTGCTTAATGTCAAATAACGAATTGGTGCTGCCTGGTTGTTGTTCCAAATACTGGGGAAATGCGATCCCCTTACACTTTCCTAATGAGATTTCCTCCTGCTAGTCTATGACTTGCTAAGCAGAGCTTTAATTTTAATTTCCTCCTAATATGCAAGAATTCACCAGGTTGTAGAGGGTTCAGAACCAGTCAGGCTGTCAATCCTGACTCAAATCGTGCTCCCCACAGACTGACACATTAACGGAGATCATTACATCTTCCCAAACCAGAACAGCACTGCACAGAGTAATCGGCTTATCCTCTACCATCTGGCCAGAGCGGCTCCAACTGGTTCCAGAGCTGTGGATGTGCCTGGATGGATGTTAAATTGTCCAAGCAACAAAGCCCAAGTTGGAAAATGGATTGGCTTTTGGATGGACTTGCAGTGTTCTCTGGTTTAAGAAAACAGATCTGGACAGCAGTGCTGGTGTTAGCCAGAAGGAGCTTAGTCTTGTCCCCACTTCCCTGTGTCTCACAGTAGGGTCTTTGACATCCCCACCTCCTGCACAAAAGGGTGTTCATGGATGTTATGCAATGCTCTGAGGGGTGGGGCATTTTACCTTCCGCATCTCACCCGATCCCCTGTTCTGTCTTGCAAAGTAGGAAAGTCTTACTGCACAGATGAGGAGCTGATAGGCAATAAGTAATGTCACAGAGGACAATAGACAATTTTTTATTATCTAAGTCTTTCAGTTTAGCCTCTGAGCATTTTAACACTGTTGTTGTTGTTGTTGTTGTTGTTGTTGTTGTTGTTGTTATAGTTTGCAATGCTGACTTTGATCCAATGCCAATGTTTATATCTATAAGATTTTTTTTAAATCCTTCATGAGAGGAAGGGTTAAACTAATTTCTTTGAAATCTACTAATCCAAGGTCAGCTTACATGTAGACTTCTACAAACCTGCCCATAGATTCATACTTCTTCATGTTCCTAGTGGAACAATAGAGCATGTCACACAAACTGGATAGCGTGAGACCTGCACTATTCTTGTAGCACACTCTGCCTGATGTGTTCTGTTCTCCTAAGGTCAGATTTGCCTACAGATTGTCACCAAGGAGGTACAGAAGAGATGTCTCATTAGAGACAGACAGCTGGTGCTAGAGAGCTTCTCTGAACAGCAAATCCAAGGGGCACATCTGCACATGGAGGCCCTGAAGATGAGTCACTGGACACCCCATGAGCTGAATACCCATCTGATTAGATGCTCAAAGATACCTCATGCTGAGGTCTTGAGGGCCTTTCAGGGGTTGAGAATGCTCAAAGGGCAACCCTATTTATAGAAGTTTCCTATGGAACTGCTAAGCTTCCCAAACATGACTTGTAAATCCTATAGGGATGGGCAGAGAAGTACCCAGCCTACCAGGTTGGAAATGTTCCTTACTAGGGAACTCCTAGGCCTACCAGCAAAAATGTATGTGATGCTCTCATCAGCAGAGCTGTGGTGCTCCCACCAGCAAAGCTGCATGAGGTGCTCCCATCAGCAGAGCTGCAGGACGCACTCTTGCCTGCCTAAAAGGGCAAGTTGCTCACCTACCTTCCCTTCACACCATCCAAACCTCCTAACCTCAAGGCAGAGTGGCCATCAGAATCACTTGGGTAGAGAAATGACACTATCCATTACGTACCCTGTACCCAGATGGATACTTCATACTCTCTCCTGACCTGTCACACATAGGACTTTTCACAGGGCATTTATGTCCTGCTGCTCGTCCCCACTACCAGATCTCCAGAGCAAAGCCTGGGTAGGGCTTGAGCACAAATCCCATAGCTTCAACTTCCACTCTTTTACTCAAGATCAAAGGAAAGGGGAGAGGGAAGATTTTTTGGAGTCTGGTGATTTTCATCCATAGGCAAAGATCTGCTTATATGAAAACCTAAGATTACACAAAATCTAAGCAGTATTAAAAGGCTCCTAATGGCTTTGTTACCAAATATTTTGAATAGCATTCTTCAAAAGCTTTCTATTGTCCTGTTGTCAGGAACATGCAGGCTTTTTAAACTGAGCTCTGTGGATTTCTATTTTGGGCTTTGCCATCTGCACAAGGTTGTGAGGGTGAATGCAGCCTGGACATGTGTGGTTCTGTCAGTGGACACAGGAAACTTCTGCTCACTCCTTATCATACACCCTTCCAAGCTTTCCCGTCTGTCTGGGATCCGTTCCCCTCTTCTGATTCCCAGAGCATCAGTGTCCGACTCTCCCTAAGTCACCCTATTTCCTGCCAATAGGAGAGATCAGTAAACCCAGGAGGTGAAGCCAAGAAAACAGGAATACGATCTACCTGGATAAAAGAGTAGCCTTCCACTCCCATAAGAGTCTGGCAACATTCCCATAACCTTCAACTCCACCAAGACATTTCCCAGCCTCCCTCACTGAGGAGTGGGAAGCTCTGTATCCCATCACCCCGGAAGGAAGCAAGGGTTGCCGTGGGTAAGCAGCTGGGAGAGGACATGTATGTGGATCACTTCTGTGCAAAGGTGTAAGCACATGGTAAGAAGTGTAAAAGGATCTCTGCATCTCCCCAGCCATGGTGGCAAAGGCAGTTCCCATGGATCCCAGAAAAAGAAGCCTGCAAGCCAGATCTATGCACAGGGAACAGCTGTCCTACTCAGGCACCAGCACTTGGAGGATTTTGCCAGTGTGAGAACAAAACATTGAGAATGGAAAGAAAGACACAGAGATCAGGGAGACTTTAGTCAGCAAGCACAACAGAGATCAGCTTCCTCGGAGCATCACACATTCTAAAGAGGACTTAGGCCAACGGCTGCTCCCTTAGCTCCAGCTTCCTGAGATATCAGCGACTTTCTGCAGTTTCAAGGGCATGAATGGGACTGACTCATCCTGGAAAGAACAGAGCAAGGGACTGTCAATCTATCTCCATGCTCTGTGCTGTCTACACCTAAGGGTCACCTTTACCAACTCTACACAGGAAAGAAGAAAATGAAAAAATTGCCTTAGAGATAAGGCCCAGGCTGCAGGCAGCCATGCCCAGGGACTGAGAGCCATGGACAAAAACAGCCAGTAGGTCCTGGACCAACCCTGAGCTGGTGGACGATGTCGGGATTCAGAATAGTCTGCTATTTCCTTCATCCTCCTGCCATGCTACAAGAAATGAAAGAAATGAATTTCAAGCGATGAGGACTTGTATTTAATTATTATGATTTATTAGCACTGAGTCCATGAAGCAGTCCCTCGTCATGACATTTCTCATTCCCCAGTGCGCCTGTGAGTCTGCAGAGCCTCCTGCTGCATCTCGGGCAGTTCTTTTCATTATCGTCATCATTATTATTTATAGCAGCCTGGCCAGGAGGTAGCAGGGGAACTCCAGAAAGTTCGCAGCAAGTTCAAGGCCTTTAGAGCATCCATGGAAACCAGAGAACAGCCTTGCAGCTGGGAGAGAGTAGGCAGCTGCCTGATGGTTTCAGGGACTGTGGCCATCAGTCTGAGGGACTGTGGCCATTAGCCTGAGCATCTCCAGAGACCATGGCCATCAGTCTGAGGGTGTCCAGGGACTGTAGCCATCAGTGTAAGGGTGAGGGCTCCAGGGACCATGGCCATCAGTCTGAGGGTGTCCAGGGACTGTAGCCATCAGTGTAAAGGTGAGGGCTCCAGGGACCATGGCCATTGGTCTCCAGGGATGAAAGGGTGCAACTTTTGCTCTTTCTTCTTTCAAGGACAACAACAACAAAGCAATAAGCTAAAAATTGCATACAATTTACTATTCTCTCAATTTTTAATTGCACAGAACAACTCGGTGGCGTTTAATGTGTTCATGTAACTATGCAACCAGCATCACCATTAGCCTCCAGAATCTTTTCATCTTGTAAGACTGAATAGTTATGACTATTGAGCTGCTAAGACTCAGTATAATAAGAGCACTTTTAAATAAAACTGCAGTGCCTACCTGGTGGGTGCTTTGGAGCCAAACCATAGACATGTTGTTTTGGAGTAGAATGCTCATAGATTACCACAACTGCATTCCTAATAGAGCAGTCGCACAATACTAGATGAAGACAAGATGCAATAGTCAGAGGAAAACCTTGAGAATAAACACAGAAGCAGCAGGTTCCTAACTCCATCAGACACAGGTCTTCGCTCAAAGTATTATTTCCTCCCGCCTAGCTGGGAGGCCAACAGACATGAAGCAGGGAATATTGAGAGAGAAAATGGTTCCAAAGTCTCACCTCTGAGTCTGGGAGGGTGTGTTTCAGCCCTGTGCTCCTGAGCTGGGTAACCGATCACCTAAGATGAGGAGTCTGTGTGGAGCTTGGAGCTAGTGACAGCGGCACTGTCCAGGAGTCACAACAGCAAACACTCTGGGTTATTCCATGGTTCCCAAGCACTGGACATGTTTTAGTGAAGGTTACTTATCTTGCCATAAATCACACCATTATCAGTACTGTGCAGTAGGCCGTAATTGATTCACAAAGCTATGACACCATCACCACACTCTAACAGCAGCATGTTCTTTTTTTTTTTTTTTTTAATTTGGTTTTTCAAGACAGGGTTTCTCTTTATAGTCCTGGCTGTCCTGGAACTCAGAAATCCGCCTGCCTCTGCCTCCTGAGTGCTGGGATTAAAGGCATGCGCCACCACACCTGGCTCCAGCAGCATGTTCTTAGCACACAAAAGAAGCCATATGCCTGTTAGCACTTTCACCTCCTTCCTACTTCTCGCCACATGGATTAGTCTACTGTCTGTCATTATTGGTTTGCCAGTTCGGGACGGTACTGCAAATGGAATCATGTTAAATGTGGTTCACTCACTGAGCATGCTTCAGAGGCTTACTCCTGTGGTGACAGCTGTCAGCATTTCACTTTTTTAATACTTTTAGATAACACCTGCCTAAAGAGTTTAACAAGATCTCGTCAAGAATATCTGACCATGCAAGTTAAAGAATTCAGAGTCTCATTGGTTGCTATGTAAATATTTGGACAATAAATGATTTTCCCACATCCATCACCACCACCAAAAAAAAAATCATTTTTGAAAATATTCCATTTACAATAGTAAAAACAAAAAAAAGTATAGAATGCTATGGACAGTTAAATTTAAGATTTACAGGCAATATAAAAAGAGTAACTTGGTGTCTTGGCAGTGGTTCTAATGTCAATACTACGGAATAAGCCAGATGGGGTTTTACAGCTTTGTGAGCCATGAGATCTGTATCTCTGCCTCTCATTTCTGCCTCTCCAGTACAAAAGCAGCCAGAGCCAAAGCATAAATGAATGAGGGCAACCGCATTCCAATAAAGCTTTATTTACTCAGATGAGGAGAGGGGCAAGCTGTCTCATGGGATGCAGTTTTGCAGCCCAGCCTCCGCTATAAATGGCTGCCTTGTTTTTCTACTGTAAAATTCTACAGTGAGTACTATGCTGTTTCTAAATAGTTCCCTGCCTTGAAATATTTCCTAGAGATAAATTATTGAAATTTGGACTGCTGAGCAAAGGAGTAAGTATATAGAACTGATGTCATGCGGCAGACATTGACAAACTGCAGCCTAAATCACTATTCATGAGGATCCTCATCTCATGGTCACAAGTATTAGAGATATCATTTTTAAACTGTTTAATAAAGCTTAGAAGTTTCAAGCAGGGAGTTAAAGAGAGGGCTCAGTAGCTAAGGGTGGATACTGCTGTTCCAGAAATCATAAGTCCATTCCTAACACCCATGTCAGGACTCTCACAAGGACCTGTAATTCAAGCTCTGTGGAATAAAATACACTCTTCTGGCCTCTGTAGGCACTGGGCTCATATGCATATACTCTCCCAACCCTCCCCACTTCCCACTCATATACACATAATTAAAAATAAAATATTTTTGAAATTATAATTACATTTCCTCTTCCTTTTCAACCCTCCCATATGCTGCCCTCCTTGCCCTCTTTCAAATTCATATATATATATATATGTGTGTGTGTGTGTGTGTGTGTGTGTAATAACAATAAGTAAAAAGGAGGCTATGAATTTGAATATATATATGTACATATTCAATGTATATATGTATATACATACATATATAATACATACACCTAAATATAATCTGCTTAGTCTATATTAAGGTTATTTGGATAAATGTTTTCAGGGCTAGCCATCTGATATTGAATAACCAGTTGTTTTACTTTTCCCTGGGGAATACTATTTCTCCTACTTTCAACATTCCTTAGTTGGCTGAAGTGCTCTGTGTAGGGTTGAGACCTCATGGACTCTTCCTTGTCTACTTTGGCATATGTACTGGTGTCATCCTTGTTGAGCTTACATTTGATAATGTAGTCATAATGATGAGACTTAATGGGTTTAGCTTCTGACATTAGTCTGAGACAGTCTCAAATAAAACCTCCTGTTCCTCTGGCCCTTACCATCTCTCTGCCTCCTCTTCCACAATGTTCCCTGAGCCTGAGGAGTGTTTTATAGATGTATCCATTGGGACTGGGCTCCACAACTCTGCATTTTGGTCCGTTGTGGTTTTCTGTAGTGTCTTCCATCTATTGCAAAGAAAAATTTCCTTGATCAGGCTGAGAATTACACTTATCTGTGCATACGAGTACAAACATTTAGATTGTTATTACAGATTACAGAGTTCTCCTCTATTACTCTATATACTTCCCTAGCTTTGGGTAGGTGGCTAGGTTTATGGTACCAGACATGGTTTCTCTCTTAAGTCCAATTGGAGAGCTGTTGGTTACTGCCAAGGTATGTGTGCCAATACTACACACTTATGGAGCCATGCTGGTCTTGTGGTTCAAAGGCACATAGCTGGGAAGCTCGAATGGTGTTTTCTGGTACCATGAAAGCTAGTGTTCAGTAAGGGAACATTTAAGTCAATGACAGATTAGAGCCCTGTGGGGACTGTGTCTGAAGTACATATGGGTATATGTAGCCACAATGTTGATGTGGAAACTTTGGTTAGATGCATGTTTGGAGCTGGGTTATCACTACATTATTTTAGCTGGTCTATAAGTCTTAGGCTTAGGAAATCCTTTTGTTTAAACCTCCTCAATAGCTGGGAGCACAACTGTACATCTGGGCACTTTGAAAGTAGAACAATTAAGAGAAAAATGTGCCATAGCTTCCTTCTCAATTATGCCTATTACCTATCTGGGGACTTTTCAAATAATTTGGTTCTTGTGAGCTGTTCTGGATTTCATTAGTATAATGAAATACGAGAGGCAAGATAACTGTATAAAGAAAAAAGGTTTGTTGACCTTACCACTTTCAACATTTAAGAGCACAAAATGAGCTGGTGTTAGCTTAGTTCTGATAATGATCATCTTGCTGGCAGGAGTCCTAAGGTGACACAAAGCATCACTGAGCAAGTGACAAGGAGTATGTCTGTGTACACTTGCTTCTTTCTGTGTATGAAGCCATCAAGTGGACCCCATTCTAATGACTTCATCTAAAATGAATCACTTCCCCAGGCTCTGCCCCACACTATAGTAGGCTTGTGTTTCCATCCTCTTACAATATGACCATCACCATCTGGTGAGGGTGATTACAATCCTGAATGAACTCAGCAGGCAGAGGAAGCACTGGGTATTCTAACCATACCATGTGCTATTTAAAGATGATCTTTTAATGTTTATTTTTAAATGCTTACTTTGAAGATGTTAATTTGGCCAATATGGAGAGTTTTCGGTGCATGGCTGTGGAATTTTTTGAGCATGAGCAAAATCAGCATTTCCCAAGCAATGTCTCCTGACAGTTTCCAAGGCACTTCTCAGCTCTGTTTGCCATTCTTGGTCACCTCTGGGGAGTACTGCTCCCGGTGGAAGTCAAAATTAGCAGAGTGCTGAACCTGGCACTAGGTTCATGGCTCCACTGACTTCATGATCCTATGACTGGATGCTGGGTCTCAGCAGCTCACCGATGATTTCCATGTCCCAGACATCATTTTAAGTGTAATTACCGGGATGTTATCTTGCTACCTACTTAAGGTAAGAAAAATCATTGCTTATTCCACTGTTAACTTGTCTCTTTCAAATAAGTGCTTCCCTGAAAATGCCTCAAATTTAGTGTTTAGCCACTCTCACACTACATGCTTCTTGAAATAAACCAATCAGATTTTAAACTTGTAGGATGGCAGCAGAGAAGTCGGACTTGTTGAACACCTGTGAGAAGAATTTCCCCACAGAGCTAATAGCAAATGTTACCAAAGTCACAGGGTTGTTATAGTTACTTTTTAACCCATTTAGGTGAAAGCCTGCCTACCTAAGGACCCTGGGGGTGTAGCTTCTTTCCTTGGTGTCTCTGAAATACTTGCCACCATCCAGTAAGGGGCTGTCACATCTCACAAAGAAAGACTTCACCAAAGCCTGAGGAAAACTGTTCCAACACTCTTGTCATCCTGAAGAGAGTGAGGAAAGACTAAGGACTGGAGCCATCTTTAGTCAGGTTGAACATGGCTGGGTTTAGTCAGGGCACTGTAGTAACCTGGGAGCCCAGAGGCTGTGCTGTGAAACTCTTAGGAGCTCCTCCCCAAACCATACCAAGGCTGCATTGGATATTACTCTGCCCCCATTTCTCCTCATTTCTAGACCTGCGATGCCTGGCTGTCTTTTAACTGGAATGACATATAATTCTGTGTTTCTAAAAAGAACAAGTAAATTTTATCCTTGTAAAGAGCTGTAAAGTCATGAAGAAGTCCCAAGCAGTAGCTGACAGTCTTTCATACATAGAGCATGTATTCTGCCTGTTCACAGTGGTGGCTTTGATTCAGAAGTGGTCAGTCCTGTGTCCATCACAGTAGAGGATCCTACACTGACTGCCAGTCACTTGGAGATCCTTTCTGCAGTTACAACCCTATAGATCTATCTATAGGACATGATTAGAAACCCTCGGTGGTGAAAAAGATTCCGGATGTATCAACAAATAGCAGCACAGAACCCAAACACCTCCCCCCCACACACACACACATAGCTCTCTTCTCAGAGCCTCTGCCTGTTTCTTATCCTACTAGGTGAGTCTCTGATCCCTAAAGCTAACCTGACATTGCTGTTATCTGCTTGACCAGGGGGGTGTTCAGAAGGTCCCCAGGACTCCCAAGCTCACCCCACCTCATGTTCTGTGTGTCCAGAGGAGACTATCTACAGCCTCAGACACCCTGAGCACAGCTTTGTCTGCTCTAGCATCTCTGACATGAAGAGTGGGTAGCCAGCTCTGATTGCAAGGGGTAGTTTATCTCCAACCTATTCTATATTTCAGAGGGCATCCTAGATTTTTTTTTCTCTGACATATTATAATGCTTAGCTGGATCTGGGGACTGTTGTAATTGGGCTATTAAGCTGGCTGCCCTGGGCCCCACCTCAACAGTGTGAAACAGGCAGGGTTTCTCAGCTCCTGAGGAGATCTCTGTTCTCTTGTTCATGCTGGGACCTGGACCCAGCCTCAGGACTACGAGGCTGGACACACTTAGTATGCTCCCAAGTCAGACACCAAGCCCATCTCTGGAAACTTTTAGGAAGCATGGCTATACAAGCCTCTTTCCTATACTTACTATTTGGGGTACACCCTGCTAGGGTATGTTTATAGTCTCCAGGTCTTGGGTTGTTCATCAAGTGGGTTACCCACTGTCATGGTATCCCCTGACCTCTATTAATGCTGACAGCCTGTGAGCCCTGAAGTCTAGAAAGGCCCCTAGGCTGCCCCTCCAGCTACAGGCACAAGTCCTTTCCAAGCCTCTCTCAGGTTCATTACAGCTACCTACCACAAATACCATATAGAGATGGTATCACCAAGACTGTGGTGGCCAAGGCAAAAAATGAGAACAGAGCTGGATGCCAGGGAGCAAGCTACTCATGTGTATGCTGGACTCACTGAGAGAATGAAAGGACTTAAAACAAGATCTGCAAGAAGCCCTGCAAGAAGGGCAAATTCTCAGGCCGCCTGCAGCTCTTCACTTTCTACAAGAAGCAGACCACTTCAGAGTGGAGTGACTGGGGGTGTCCTTTCCTCATAGGTTCTGCCTGGCCATGAGAAAAAGAAGACTCTCAAAGACCTCAATGACAGTTGACCTCTGAATGTGGAACAAGCAGGTCCCACATAAAGAGATGGACTGGCCCATCTGTTTCTCTAGTGGCCAAGATCTGAGGGCAAGCCTGTATTCCAGCTCCTTTCTACCTGTTTGTTACCAGACCCTATCTCTGGCTACCCTTCTACCTGAACATGGCTTACCATGTGACCTTGATATTCTCACCCCTGTCTGTCTAGATGGGTGTCCTAATCAAACAGAGCCCATTTCTCATTTCTTCAGAGTGTTTTTGTGTGGTCCTGACTTACCCTGAGACAGGACTAGGCATTAATGAACTTCAATGTGTTTACGTCCTGGAGCCAACCCCGCTCCCACAGACAGTGGCCACCAGAATTCACTGAGCAGAGGATACAGACAATCCCTGAAGTCAGAGAGACAGTCATAGGCCACAGAGGGGCACAAGCATCCCCTACCCTAAAGGTGCTCTAAGGGGTCCCTGACACCTGGAAAAGTCCCACTTGGGAAGGAACCCAGCCATGACCAAGCAGGGCAAGACCATATGTCTGCCCTGAACCTGGGGCTCAGCTACAAAGGCACCTCCATGAATCCCTGCACTGTGGCTGCCCCTGCCAACAGACCAGTCACCCAAGCACTCGGCTCACAAAGCAAGCATGCTCAGAGCCGGAAATAGCCATCTATGTTTAAAATGTCATGATAATTTCCACATCACAAGTTTGTCTAGAGCAGAGATTAAAGAAAGGCAATGACCCTGCCACATATCCTGGCCATTTAACATCTATGACATGTGAAGAAATGAGATTCTCATTAAGAAAGCCAGTCACTGGGACATGCTACTTGGCAATCTCCACCTGCCTTAGCCTCTTCCCAGGTACTGAAATGTGTGCATCTGGGCATCATGAGCTGGTAGCCACAGACTCACCATGCAAGCGCAGCTGTTTCTCTTCCCTCTGTTCTCACAGCCCCGCCAAGGAAAGAATATGTAGGTTCCCTACTGGGCTTCGCCGAGCTTCTTCTGTCAGCTCTATTTGACAGGAACAACTTGAGGTCAGATGTTGTCTTTTATAGTTCAAATATCCAGAGAGCTGCTGAGAACTGAGGCCTGAGACAGCAGGGTTCTGGTGGCTGAGAAACATGGAGTCCTTCCTCAGGGAGGAAACATTTTGGTGCATTGCTCTGGTGTCACTTGTCACTTCCGTTTGCCACCTCCTCCATCATCTTCCTTTCTTTCCTTAGAAACCTATGCCCTCTGTCTACTTCTCTCTTTTAAATGTTTACTTTTAATCTTTATCTGTGTGTGTGTGTGTGTGTGTGTTTGTGTGTGTGCGTGCGCGCGCGCGTGCATTCAGCTACCCACAGAAGCAAGAAAGGTGCAGGATCCCCTAGAGCTATTGGTGGTTTGTAAGCCACGTGACATGGAGGCTGAGAAAGGAAACCGGATCCTCTGCAAGAGCAAGTGCTTTCAGCCTGTGGAGAGGCAGGACAACATGGTGCAGTACGTGGATGAAATGAGCTGCTCATTGTGGCAGCAGGAAGCAAAGAGAGAAAGGAGGACAGTGTGCAGTAAACCCTTCAATGATTGCCTGATGGCCTTCCCTTCATCAACGAGACCCCGTTCCTAAAGGTCCCAATACCTCTCCGTGCCAGAGGCCTTTGGCCTTTGGGACTCTGATCCAAATCTCAGCAGCATCCATCCTTTTTGAATAACTTCTCCGTAGCTGTTTGTTTGCTTTATTTTGTCTTTTGTGTTTACTCTATCTTACCCACAAATTAAATTTCATGTTACCTTTTATTTTAGTTTCAGTTGATATACCACTACTGTAAAGCACACAGAGTAGAATTTGTTAGAAGATCCATCTTCTCGAATATCATCTCCTTACAGTGAAAATATCTGAGTCCTCTTCTCCACCAACAGCACTGTTAACCACAGACATCTGATGTCCTGAAGAACACTAGAACCTGTCTGCCTCTCTAGCTGCCACTTTGTACACACTGATATATCTCTATTGGGAACCCTGGCATTGATTCCCCAAAAGTGCCTCTGCCAGGTTTATCACACAGCATAGTATGACTGACTCGTCAATTCCCTAGCAACTGTCAAGTGTTGTGTAGATGCCACTTGTGGAAAGCTCTGTACTGGACGCAGGGTTCCTGGCTCTTCGTTCCACTCTAAGCAGGGCTTCTCACCCACATTGCCAAATTGGAAAGGCCTGGGTTGAGGAACAGCATGGCTCCTCCCACTATCCAGGGACAATCCAGAGTAAACATGACGAGTGCGTCTCTTGTCACCTCAGCCTAAGTAACAAGAGTCTCCATCCCCCTGAGTTTTTCAAAAAGAGAGGCAGAACTGAAAACGTGAGAAATGGGGAGGTATATGTCCTAAGGACGCCCTGTGACTGTGCTCTGTTACTGTTCCTATTTATGTGGGAGCAGAGAGCCACTAGCTTCCCCACTTCTCAACAGAGCTCTGTCCCGCATTGCCAGGATGTCCTCCACCTGCAGCTCAGCACACTGAACAGCCAGTCTTAAGCTTCAATTTTTCCAGTAAAAAGTGTGTGTGTGTGTGTGTGTGTGTGTGTGTAATATAATCTGTGTACATGTCTGTACACATATATATTTAATGTGAGAATTTGTGTTTATGTATATAATATAGGGTTTCTTGAAAAAATTAAATAAAGTAGATAATAATTCAATTTTATAAGTTCTTAAGAAATGGTGAATTTTTAGTTTAGAATGGTTTGCTCACAATTAACTATCTGGGTTATGTCTGTGTCTCTACCTGTTCAAGGCTCTGTCTATGGTGTGCAGTTCAGATCTTAAATTCAGTCCCTCTCCTCACTAAAAGTTGCTGAAATCTTCAGGTGGCTTTAATAAAAGAGCCACTTAACATGTGGCTCCACTTCTGTGTATATTTTTTTTTCTCTGTATTTCATCAGTATTGAAGTGACTACTTTCATTTACACTGGCTTTAGTGGTAAATAGGCTGAATTCTTGACTTAAATCTATTTTTGCTCAAAGTTTGAGTAAATGTTTTCATTGAAACACCACTCAGTGCCCTGTTGTTGAGTTGCTGTTGCAGTAAGCAAAGCAATAAAACAGAGAGGATGTGCCCATCAACAGTGTCACCCTGAAAAGAGGATGTGCCCGTCAACAGTGTCCACCCTGAAAGCATGGCAGCCAGCACAACCATTGGTCGCAGTCTCTGACTAGCATGCACAGAAAATGACAGACAAAAGGCAGTCATCTCGAGGGCATTAGAAGAAGTACAGTCATTTCATTTACTGTACTATAAGTCTGAAATTTTGTTTGTTAGTGTTATCAAATATTTCCTTATGCTCAATTCTTGGTATATGATTTTTAAAATGAATAATCTGAGAAGAAAGAAAGAGAGGTTGGGATATTTAAAATAATGGTTAAATGAGTAATGAAAGTTGCCAAGAGGTAGAGAAAAATAAATAGAAAATAAAATAAAAGAGAAAACAAAAACATAAAAACAATAGAGCAAGGTAATGGGAAGTGCCATCTCCAACCTATTGAAGGTTCAAGGATACTTCCAGTTTCCATCTGTGCCTGGAGCTGACCCTGTGCCACAGCTCTCCCTACCCAAATCCCACTGGACAGAGCTGGTCTCCCAGGGTGTTGACACACCTGAAAGCACTGGTAAGACCACCACTTCTGATCAAATTCCTGGCCCAAGAGGAACCCGCCCAGAGCCATCAGAACACAGGAACCAAGGAACAGCTGGGAATAGGATTCTTCTAGTTTTCGTCTGCATCCAGGAGCTGACCCTGTGCCACACTTCAAATCCCACCCATAGATAGCTGGTCTCCCAAGAGTGCTAACACACAGGCTTAAGGAAGGAACAAGCCACAGTCAGAGACAGCAAGACCAGCTAACACCAGAAATAACCAGATGGTGAGAGGCAAGGGCAAGAACATAAGCAACAGAAACCAAGGCTACTTGGCATCATCAGAACCCATTTCTCCCACCACAGCAAGCCCTGGATACCTACTGGAAAAGCAAGACTCTGATTTAAAATCACGTCTCATGATGATGATAGAGGACTTTAAGAAGGACATAAATAACTACTTTAAAGAAAAACAGGTAAACAGGTAGAAGCCCTTAAAGAAAAAACACAAAAATCCCTTAAAGAATTACAGGAAAACACAACCAAACACGTGAAGGGATTGAACAATGGTTATCCAGGATCTAAAAACGAAAATAGAAACAATAAAAAAAAATCACAAAGGGAGACAACTCTGGAGTTAGAAAACCTAGGAAAGAGATCAGGAGTCATAGATGAAATACAAGAAATAGAAGAGAGAATCTCAGGTGCAGAAGATACCATAGAAAACATTGACACAACAGTCAAAGAAAATGTAAAATGCAAAAAGCTCCTAACCCAAAACATCCAGGAAATCCAGGACAATGAGAAGACCAAATCTAAGGATAGTAGGTATAGAAGAGAGTGAAGATTCCCAACTTAAAGGGCCAATAAATATCTTCAACAAAAATATAGAAGAAAACTTCACTAACCTAAAAAAGAAACACTGCCCATAAACATACAAGAAGCCTACAGAACTCCAAATGGACCAGAAAGGAAATTCATCCTGTCATATAATAGTCAAAATACCAAATTCACAAAACAAAGAAAGAATATTTAAAGCACTAAGGGAAAAATAACATATAAAGGCAGAGTTATCAGAATTATACCAGACTTCTCAATAGAGACTATGAAAGCTAGAAGATCCTGGGCAGATGTCATACAGACCCTAAGAGAACACAAATGTCAGCCCAGGCTACTATACTGAGCAAAACTCTCAATTTACCGTCGACAGAGAAACCAAGATATTCCATGTCAAAACCAAATATATACAATATCTCCACAAATCCAGCCCTACAAACGATAATAGATGGAAAACTCCAACACAAAGAGGGAAACTAAACCCTAGGAAAGGCAAGAAAGTAATTTTCTTTTAACAAACCCAAAAGAAGATAGCCACACAAACATAATTCCACCTCTAACAACAAAAGTAACAGGAATCAACAGTCACTATTCCTTAAGATCTCTTAACATCAATGGACTCAATTCCCCAATAAAAAAGACATAGACTAACAGACTGGGTATGTAAACAGGACCCAGTATTTTGCTGCATAAAGGAAATGCACCTCAGTGACAAGGACAGACACTATCTCAGAATATCTAGAAAATATGATCCTGAGTGAAGTAACTCAGTCACAAAAGAACACACATGGTATGCACTCACTGATAAGTGGATATTAGGCAAAGGGTGTGGAGTAGCCATGATAAAACTCATGGACCACATGAAGCTCAAAAGGAAGGAAGACCAAAGAGTGGATGCTTCAGTCATACTGAGAAGGGGGGACAAAATAATCAAGGGAAGTAGAGAGTGTGAGGGGCATGGGAGGAAGAGGGGGAAGGGGAAGAAGAGGGTCAGAATCAGGTATGGGAGAAGATGAAGGAGATGTACAAAGGGTCAGGAAATTGAACAGAGGTGTGTAGCAATGGGGCATGGGGAGCTGGGGGTAGCAGCCAGAAGGTCCCAGATGCCAGGAAAGCAAGAGCCTCCCAGGATCCCACAGGGATGACATTAGTTGAAATGCCCCACAAACAGGAGGGAGAACCTGTCAAGACCATATCCAGAGGTTAGGCATGGTCCCCAGTTGAGGGATGGGGCCACCCACCCATCTCCAAAATTTTAACTCAGAATTGTTCCTGTCTAAAGGAAATACAGGGACAAAGAGTGGAACAGAGACCAAAGGAAAGGCCATCCAGAGACTGCCCCACCTGGGGATCCATCCCACAAGCAGACACGAAACCCAGACACTATTGTGGATGCTAAGAAGTGCTTGCTGACAGGAGCCTGGTATAGCTGTTTCCTGAGAGGCTCTGCCAGATCCTGACCAATACAGATGTGGATGTTCATAGCCAACCATTGGACTGAGCACAGGGACCACAATGGTGGAGTTAGGGGAAGGACTGAAGGAACTAAAGGGGCCTTATTTGGCATCAATGGCAAGGGAGGCCCTTGGTCTTGTGAAGGCTTCATGCTCCAGTGTAGGGGAATGCTAGGGCAGTGAGGCAGGAGTGAAGGGGGGAGGGGAACACCCTCATAGAAGCATGGTAAAGGGGGATGGGATAGGGAGATTGCAGAAGGGAAACTGTGAAAGGGGATAACATTTGAAATATAAACAAACAAAACATCTAATTTAAAAAAGGAAAAAATGAGGAAAAAGATACTTCTATAATTCTTAATCTTACAAGTACATAATATTATTTTAATAAAATATATTGCATGCTTAAATGCAAACTAACAAACTTCCTATCTTGTCTTAGAACTTATATTAATGTTACTTACGAAATTTAAAACATATACTAATATAAGAATTACTATTTTTATAAATGTTCTAAAAACTAATTTAAAATTAATAATGGACATTATATAATAATATTCAAATTAGCAATGTTAATATAATCTGAACAATATCTTGCTGATATGTAATTGCAATAACCAGCTGTTTTAGGCATAGTTTAGTTTATAATTCAGCATGCCTATAAATTTGTTTCTTATGATAACTAAATATTCTTAAATTCAATATTCAATTATATTATTGAACTTTCTATTCAAATATTGGCATAAGATTAAGAAAAAAATTTTGCACAGCCACTTGAATTTTAGTTCATTCCCAATGTAGTCAAGTTGACAATCAAAGTAGCCATTACAGGGGATTCATTAGAGAAAGCATGTGTGGGTCTTTAAATGTCTCAGAGATTTTACACTGTTCTCTATTTGATGGGCAGTTTCATTCAGAGTGAACTTTTCCTTCAAAACTTTGAAATCTGTGTTACTGAACTTGTAACAGTCAGGATTCACAGTGCCAATCTGATGCCAGAAATATTCTTCATACTTACTAGTGACTTTTCTTTTTCCTCTAAAAGATGTTGCTGCCTCTTTTTTTCTTTCATTATTGGTGTCCTAAAATTATAGCATAAAGTTAATGTGTAAAGTAAAGTAGTTTAACCATGGAGGTTTCTAGGAACACAGCTAAGCAGGAGGAAGATTGATTATGTCCATAGAGGTGAGGATGATGTTGGGGGTGATGATGATGACTATTTTGTGGTTGTAATGATAATAGTGATAAATGGAGTGGTTATGAAGGTAGTGGTGATAAGGAATTAATGATGATGAAATAATTATGGTGATGGTGGTGATGATGAAGATGATTCAAATAATGGGATGATAATGGTAGTGATGGTGTAAGTAATGTCTATGGTAGTGGTTATGACTGACATGGAAGGAATAGTTGTAAGGGTGGTGATTATAGTTAGTAACAGAGACAATGGTTATGGTGGTGATGATGATGTAAGTAATGATTATTAGGATGCTGGGTAATGGCCATCATGGAAATGCCTATGTTAGTGATGAAATTAATGGTTATGGATTTAGTAGTGAGGGAAGCAATGACTATTGCAAAGGCCATGATGGTGGTGATGGAGGTAATGGTTATAGTGGTGGTGATGATGGTGGTGATGGAGGTAATATCTATGGTGGTGGTGATAATGAAGATGACAGTGGAAAAGAGGCAAATCATTCTTTACTCTTAAATTTTCTACACAGAAGTGATCCACATCATCTCTGCCCACGCTTTAACTGCCAAATTATATCAAGGACAGTATGTGATCCTACAAAATGCCATCTCCCCAGGTGCCCAGAGAGACAAGCTAGAACATGACTCAGTCATGTCCCTACTGGTGATTCCACCTGGCCTTGACTGTGGAAATCATGAGCATGACAACTCATAACTTGGCCTTCCCTGCAGTAGACTTATAGAATCTTCCTCCCATCCTTTCATTAAGATGGAGCCACCTGCTCACTTTCTGTAAGTGAGTGAGTGTGTGTGTGTGTGTGTGTGTGTGTGTGTGTGTGTGCGCGCACGCGCGCTTCATGTGTGCCAGGCTAGCTTTAAACTTATGATACAGCTGGAGAATAACCTGGACTTCTGAGCTCCCTGTCTAAAATTCCTCAGAACTGCTATTGCACAAATGTGTAATGCCACATCCAATTTTATTTGTTGCTGGGGACCAAATAACAGACTTGTGCATACTAGGTAAGCATTCTGCTAACTGAGCTACAGCCACAGTCCCAGCTTTTTACTGTAAACGGAGAATCAAATCTTGCTGCTAAAATCACATGTACAGCTCTCCCCTGCCTGTCTTGAACTGCCCCTTTCTTAGCCAGCAGGTAAAGATGACAGGAAAGGACTTTATTGCTTCCTTATGAGGAGAACAAAGGGCTAAGCACACTTGTTCCCTCTTAGCCCCAAAGGATATGTTCTAAGACCCCCTCAGAACACCTATTAACCAAAATTCCTCTGCTTCTCAGAGCTCTAAGTCCTTAATAGGACTTTAAAGATGCCTCTGAAGTGACTTAGAAACTGGTTTGACAGAAGATACTGGATACTTCAGTCCAGAAATGAAGACTAAAGGTATCTTGGAGAAGAAGAAGAAGAAGAAGAAGAAGAAGAAGAAGAAGAAGAAGAAGAAGAAGAAGAAGAAGAAGAAGAAGAAGAAGAAGAAGAAGAAGAAGAAGAAAGAAGAAGAAGAAGAGGAAGAAGAGGAAGAAGAGGAAGAAGAGGAAGAAGAGGAAGAAGAGGAAGAAGAGGAAGAAGAGGAAGAAGAGGAAGAAGAGGAAGAAGAGGAAGAAGAGGAAGAAGAGGAAGAAGAGGAAGAAGAGGAAGAAGAGGAAGAAGAGGAAGAAGAGGAAGAAGAGGAAGAAGAGGAAGAAGAGGAAGAAGAGGAAGAAGAGGAAGAAGAAGAAGAAGAAGAAGAAGAAGAAGAAGAAGAAGAAGAAGAAGAAGAAGAAGAAGAAGAAGACCTGAAGTTCACATGGGAAGAATCAGACTAGGAAGTAGCACAAGGCAAGGTAGTAAGACTGACATGATTGAGCCCTTCTCGTGGTATGGGAAAACAGCAACATTGTGGAGGTCGGGAAGGAATGGATCCAATTGGAAGATTATAATCACAAAATGCAAAGCAATCATGGTGAACCCTGATGGTGAACCCAAGCACTCTCCACTCTGAGTTCCTTAGGTTGTTAAGGAACCCATGGGGGATACTTTCTTTTAGGAATGGTGGAGAAGAATGTGTTTAAAGGAAGCTGAAGGTGTTCATAGTCTTAGCCCTGCAGAGCTCAGCAGTTTAAAATTCTTGGCTAATATATCTGGTTCCAGCTTTTCTGGCATTTATAACCAACAGAGACTCCAGGTTATGGAGACAGAGATTTTTGACAACAGAAAACAGATGCCTCCAGTGGTAGAAACTAAATATTTCCTGTAATAGAACTCAGAGAGGAATTTATTGCAAAGCTCCTTGTAGTAGTCAATAAATTCCAATGCACTTTTACATGAGTTATTGGACTTCTTCATACAGAACTCCACATGTGCAGAAGATGTGCCAATGAATGCTACTCAATGGCGTCTGTGGGGAGACTGTTCCATGTAGCCTCATATGCTGAAGCTCAGGAAGCCCCAGGATGAGGGAGATTTCTGACAATAGTCAGGGGCTCTCAGAATCCACCTTACAAAGTCTAGCCCTTATCCACACAGGAAAACTCTTAGCCTGCTCAAATCACTTTGTCACATAAAGGTTGGACTTTTCCTCCATGAGATGGAGAACCATTGAACCATTTTAATTAGAGAAGAAGATAGGATCAGACTTGTGTTCTGGAAGGATCTTTGGCTGTATTGTGGATTATAAATAAGTGTGGGATGGGGAAATGAGAGGGCAAGAAACCAGTTAAGCAGCTTTTACAAGATGAGGGAAGAGATTGCCAAGAATGGTCTGGAGTAAGCCTAGGCTTGAGATATAAAGAAGTAGATGGATCCGAGTGGAATGTTGGAAATGAGGTCAACAGAGCAGAAACAAGTGACTAATCAGATGGTAGATGACTGATTACTGAGGTCTGGGCCCCTGGCTGATGTGTGTGGCTGACAGAGGGTCCCCATTCAACACTGAGGGGCTCCTGAGACTCAACAATGATGATCTCAGAGGGTTGTGGCTGAACAGAGAGGCTAAGAATCAACTCTGAGGTCCATTCACAGTTGACTAAATGTGTCCCGGGCTCTTAAATAAAGCCTAGCAAGTGGAGGGAGAACCAGCTGAGGGGCAATAGCTGAGACAACAGAGAAGCTGCCAGATCGGCAGCCATATCCAAGGTGAGATTCAGGTCCCAACATCAAGAAGGAGTCTAAGTATTCAAGGGAGAAAACCAAGATGGCACAAACGAAGATGGGGAAGTAAGTGGATGCTATGTGCTCCCTAGAGACAGATGCCAGTGGGGTTCCAGATGTACATTGTGGGAGGATGTAGCCCATGCCTCTCTCAGTTCATCAGCTGGTTGGCCTTCCCACTGCCCATCTCTTCCCCAGTCACATACCCTAAGACTTGACTGTAGGCTGTGACTCCTCTCACTGTTCCCAGCCATCTGAGATGTACGCTTTGCATTTTCCTGATACAAATTCTACCATTCGGAGGAAATGACAAGCTGGGAAGTAGAAATTGATTTAATAGTTTGAAACACATGAAATAGATTAAAAATTAGTCACATAAAGGCATTTTAAGTCACTTCACTTAAAATGAGATTTTTAAATCTTCAAAATTTTAAAGGAAGGTGAGATTGGTACTTTAAAACTCAAACAAAACAAATTTGCTTTCCTCCTCACAATCTTTCTATAATGAGAAACACTAAAAATATCTGAAGGAAACTAAGTAGGACCGTTCACTCCTGCCAGCTCACACCCTGATGCTTAAGAAAAATAACAAATAAGAACCAGCACTGTGGATTTTCCAGAAGTCATAAATTGTTTTGATATTTTTAGTAATGCAATAACCACATGTTTAATATGAATAAAATATGTCTGAAAATTATGTGTTGTTTTTGGAGGAGATTGAATTTTCTACTTGTACTTAATATAAACCAGTGTACTGTTTTAGTAGAAAATCTAAAAAGGTCACACTTAATGGTCCAAAATTACATAGCAAAGATATAAGTAAATAATCTTATCGCTTCTCTTTAAAAATGTTTCCCATTTAATAGCTCTGTAGAAATGAAATTAGATTCCAAAAAAGCCAGTTAATCTTCAGGCATGGGGGTGGTGCTCATGAAAAGCAGAGCGAGTGTTTCCCATCTGGCTGGCAGGCTTGTATGCTGCTCAGGAAACACGCCAGGGGTCTGCAGGCCTGGCCATCCTAAGCCCCTGGGTATCATGATCCTGGAATGTTCACACGTTTTCAAAGCCAGTCTCTCAAAACAATGTGAGGAGTAATGGATGCCTTATGAGTTAATTGGTAGCACACAAAGCGAAAATGGTTTTGAAGAGCAACACAACGTCGGTTAACATTTTCTTCAATGAAATAAGATTCATGATGATATCACTCATTCCCCTAGACCATGATGGTTTGGGGCTTGTGCATGCTGAGTGGAATACTTTGCTAGACAATGTCAATAATCAGAAGGCTTAGGTCCATGGACCTTTCGGCAGTGTTCTGGAAGTGTAATTCACACGAAAGAAAGGCGCATTTGCTAAAGCATTTACTAGGTACCAAAAAGTTGCCTTGCCACCCATTTAACTCATGAAACTACTCTATGAGGAAGGGATGACCTGAAAAATACTGTGCTGAGAATCAACGTGGGCTGTTCATGTGAACTAAGACAGTTCAGTTACCTACAGAAACTAAGTACATAGTTAATATCTATATATATAATTCATAAGTAACTTTATATATAGTTATTACTAATACGTAACTAGATCATATATAATTACATAACATATTCCTATTAAATAGCAGTAAACATTTATAAAGCCAGTGATACAGAAAACAGAATCATAAAACACCTTTATGACCATCTGGTCTGACAACTTCTCATCCTCCTCCTTCATCCTTTCTTCCTTTTGTGCCTCCTCCTCCTCCTCCCTCCTTCCTCTTTTTCATGATCCTTCTTCTCTTCCTCTTTCATCTCATCTACCCTTCTCCTCCTTTACCCATGCACTCCATGAATATTCATGAAACTGTTTCCACAGGGACCATAATTACACAGCCAGGTACAAAATGTGAGTTGAAGAATGTTGGAGGGTACAATGCTGGAACCATTTGAAAGCATGTTAGCATATTTTTCTCTGGAGACTTTGTAACAAAAGTCTGGTATGGTGTGGGCATGGTTCAAAGAATAGGAACATGGTCTCTGGAGCCAGAGTCACATTTAAAGACCCACCATGAGAAAGCATCCGATATCCATCAGCAGTAAATGGATGTGTGTGAAACGGCACAATCACTCCATCAGCAGTAAACGGATGTGTGTGAAACAGCACAATCACTGCATGGGAGCAGATGAGCAGCATGCAAAGACTTTATGGACTTATCTTCCTGTGGCTTCCTCAAAAATAACCTTAGCAGAATTGTGGGGGCACTCGCAAGGATTGGGAACTACAAAGAGGAACAAGCAGACAGACAACCAGCACCATGCAGTGCTGGGGCTGAGGCAGAGCTGGACAGCAGGTGGCTCAGCACAAACTGTCTGAGACATGGATGAATTTCATGGGAATCACATAGTTATTTGCTAAACTACACCTCTTATGGTATTGTGCTACATATTGTATTTCACAATAAAATGGTTGTCAAAACATTAACACCATGTCTCTGAAGCACACACACACATAGCTGTAAGTGTATATGTAAACACACAGATGCATCTGACTGTATTAAGTAATTATGTGTGCTTAACTTTCTCTTCTTCAGTTTCAGTAGTTTCTAAAATTTACACAAGTTACCATTTTAGTGAACTAAAAAGTTATCCTGAAAATGAAGGAGGAAAAAACCCCACCCTGGAGTTGCTCTTGGGAAGCAATATTGAAAGGGGAGAAGAGAGGCAAGGGACAGGCCAGCATTCCAGGGGAGGATTTATGGCTCTGGCTGGACTAATAAAACTACCTAGTGACTTGCTCCTGGCCCAAGCCTAGCCTTTGTGTCCTGGGTTGGCTGAGGAATGTTCTCTGTTTTGACAGCCATGATAGTCCACTAGGCAAGGGGCACCCTAGGGGTTTCAGAACAGAGCCCCTTTGTGTGCCCCCTGCCCAGCACCAGGAGCTCCTTCTCATTCCTTCTCTTTTCAGATTGCCTACAATCCTCTTAAGATGGTGTCTGGATTCAATCACAGCTTTGTAGTGTCCCTAAGTCTTGTTTCTGCCTTCTTCCAGCTACAAAAACTTCAAAATCTGCCAGCAAGAGTTTCCTTACATCCCTAGAGTCTATGAGCCTTCAGTGTATTGAGAGAGGCTAGAGCACCAAGGCTGGGTCACTCAATGTGGACAGAAATATCACTAGGACCATAGCTCCCCTACTCCTACCCCACAACTTACAAGAGCGAAAACATAACACCAATGGGTAAGCCAGCAACATGATCCTTCACGGGCTCTAGAATCACCAGAGACAAGCCTCCAGTTAAACCTGTGGGAGATTATTTAGGTCAGGTTATGCCTACAAAGTGTAGCCTTAATTAGATTAATCAAAGCAGGAAGGCCCATCCACCACAGGTGTTACCATTCCCTGAGCTAGAATCCTGAATTATATAAGAAGAAAGTAAGCTGAGCACAAGCTTCTGCTGCTGTTTTCTGGGTATAGATGCAATGTGACCTGCCAGTCTCCTGTTCTTCCATCTTACCTTCCCTGCCTGAATTTCCCACTATAATAAACTGCATCACAGTTTCTAGTTAAATCAGAATAAGCCCTTTCTCCCTGAAGTTGCTTCTTGTCAGGTCATTTTGCCATGGGGAAAACTGAGACAACTACTTCATAAAATTATCAGTGAATAACCAGAGCAGCTCATCTCGTGACACAGAGTATGAATGGAGTACTACTCAGCAATTAAAAACATTGAATTTATGAAATTCTTAGGCAAATGGATGGATCTGGAGGATATCATCCTTGAGTGAGGCAACCCAATCACAAAAGAATACACATGATACACACTCACTAATGTCGGGACCCTGATATAGCTATTTCTTGTAAAGCTATGCCAGTGCCTGGCAAATACAGAAGTGGATGCTCACAGTCATCTATTGGATGGAACACAGGGCCCATAATGAAGGAGCTGGAGAAAGTACCCAAGAAGCTAAAGGGGTCTTCAACCCTATAGGAGGAACAACAATATGAACTAACCAGTACCCCCCCCCCAGAGCTATGTCTCTAGTTGCATATGTAGCAGAGGATGACCTAGTCGGCCATCAGTGGGAGGAGAGGCCCTTGGTCTTTCGAAGATCATATGCCCCAGTACAGGGGAATACCAGGGCCAGGAAGCAGGAGTGGGTGGATTGGGGAGCAGGGCAGGGGGGAGGGTATAGGGGACTTTTGGGATACCATTGAAAATGTAAATGAAGAAAATATCTAATAAAAAAAAATAAAGTCATGCCGGGCGTGGTGGTGCATGCCTTTAATTCCAGCACTTGGGAGGCAGAGGCAGGCAAATTTCTGAGTTCAAGGCCAGCCTGGTCTACAGAGTGAGTTCCAGGACAGCCAGGGATACACAGAGAAACCCTGTCTCGAAAAAACCAAAATAAATAAATAAATAAATAAATAAATAAAATTAAGTCGTATAAAAATGAAGAAAAAAGAAGAAGAAAACAAAACACATGCTTCCACATCTGTCCTCAGTGAGCTACTTCCTCTCACTAGGCTCCACCCCCAGCTTGTCACCACCTATTTCTTACTTTTTGTTGTGACAAGACACCAAAGAGCAACTCATACAAGAACTTATTTGGAGACACAGTTCCAGAGGGTGAGTCATGATGGTGGAGAACCCATGATATCAGACAAAGGAAGCTGAGCACTCACATCTCAGCCACATATAGGAAGTGGGGTCTAAACCCTCAGAGTTTATGCCTGTTGTCCTTTCTTGCCTGCCTTCTTTTCCTAAATAGTCCCCCTTCACTATGTCTGTCTTAGTTACTTTTCTGTTGCCCTGACAAAACACCAGGACCAAAGCAACTTATTTTTAAAAATGCTTAATTTGGAGCTCACAATAGCAAAGGGGAACATGACAGCAGGCAGCCAGGCACAGTGCTATAGTGTTAGCTAGCATCCTTATCCACAAGTAGGAGGCAGAGAGTGAATGAGCTAGCTAACTGAGAACAGAATGGGCTTTTGAAACCTCCAAGCCATTTTCGGGTATACACACCTCCTAGTCCTTCCCAAACATTTCCACCAGCCAGGAAGCAATCATTCAAATATAGGAGCCTATGGGGGTGTTCATCACTCAGACCATCACAACATCTTTTTAAATTCCATATGAGAGGAAAAATATATGGTACCTGGCTGATTCTAGCTT
The DNA here is from genome assembly GCF_000001635.26 of Mus musculus. Classification (NCBI taxonomy): domain Eukaryota; kingdom Metazoa; phylum Chordata; class Mammalia; order Rodentia; family Muridae; genus Mus; species Mus musculus. The sequence continues at coordinate 8,759,482 of NC_000077.6, read as the reverse complement.
TTTCAGTTAACATGATCAACTAAGGTTCCAGTTCCATCTAATTTCTCTCCAAAAAAAAAAAAAAATGTGTTCTTCCTATGAATAATTAAAAATCAATTGTGCATTATGATATGTATGTATGCATGTGTGTGTGTATATATGTATTGCCACAGACCCTTTGGGTCCCTGTCTGCGTAGAACGGGTCTCTGGTTGCAGGCGGACAAGGAGTCGGTGAATGAATGACAAACAGAATCAACACGAGAGATTGTGTAGAATCTGAATGTAATTTTTCAAGTTGAGCATCATACTTTTTATACACAAGAGCGACAAGAAACCAGGCGAGATACATCTTCCAAGTTACAGTGACACAATACAAAAGGAATGTATACATCAAAAGAAGGTGGGGACCAGGCCACTGCCACTAAGAAGGGAGCCAGGTGTAATGCTAGTCTATTGTTAACCAGGAGTTCTTAGTAAATGCCTGATTTATACTGTTTCTTTGGGCCTAGTGAAGAAACATGTCTCAGGGGGATTCCCTAACTCTTTCATGGTAAACCCACCTATTCGCTAGGCCATTGTGAATTCCCTTGTCTGGGTAAAACTGGCTATTGTCCCAAGTAAACACTCTACAGACCAACCCTGAGCTATTCCATCTCCATTTTTTGTAATGCCTAATTAGTTTCACCTGTCTCTACTAGAAGTAAATTTGAATGTTACTGAAAAGATATCCTTCTTACTGAATTCCTACTGAATTTCAAGTTTGTTGGCTTCAAGGATTTTCTGGGATGTTGGAACACTGGCGAAAGCTTAGCTATGTCAGAATTCAATCTTTAAAGGCACTTATAATAAAATAATACTAAAAGAGAGCACGTGCATCCATACACCAGACTAACACAGGGATAGGGTATGAGTATATGGGTTATGAGAATGCCAAGGTTCCAGGAGGTTGAGTTTCCTCAAAACTCTTTGCCTCGTGAATGCTTCCAGGCCTCTCTGCCTGCCAAGCAGACTTCACTGGAGTGTGTGTAGCAATGTATATCATATTTTCATCCATTCAACCAATGATGGGTACATAAAATGACAGATAGCTTGGTTATTGCAAATAGTGCTACAATAAATATGAGGATGGAGGTGTCTCTAGATGCTGACAGATTTGCTGGGGGGGGGGGTGCTGTATAAACCCAACTGAATCTTATGATAGCTTCATTGTTAATTTTGTGAGCATCCTCCATACTGATTTCCAACGTGTCTAAACTAATTTATATTCTTACCAATAGTATATAAGGATCTCTGTTTTCCAGCATTTGCTGTTTGTTTTCTTGATGGTAGCCTTCCTGTCACTGGTAAAACAGATTTCAGTTTGGTTTTGTCTCACATTTATCTAGCTGAGACAGCTAAATGTGTTAAACATTTTTTTTCATCTCTGCTCCATCTTTGTCCCTGCATTTCTTTTAGACAAAATAAAATTTGGGTTTTGTGGGTGGGTTGGTGTCCTTATCCCTCCACTGGGGATCCTGCCTGGCTACAAGAGGTAACCTCTTCGGGTTCTATGTCCCCACTGTTAAGCATTTTGGCTAAGGTTACTCACATTAACTCCAGGTCTCTGGGACTTCCTAAATGTTTCCTCCACCCCTGGCAACTACAGACTTCCATTCATTGTCCTGGCTCTCTGGGTCTCTCTTCTGTCTCTCCACACACATGATTCTGTACCTCTACCAATCTCCTCCCTGCTCCCCTCGCCCACCCAGTTCCCTCCATCCATCTTCCTCCTATGACTATTTTGTCCCCTCTTCTAAGTATGATTCAAGCATCCTCACTTGTGCCTTCCTTGTTTAACTTCTTTGGGTCTGTAGGTATACCATGGGTATCCTGTACATTATGGCTAATTATCCATTTATCAGTGAGTACATACCATGCAGAGGCTGAAGGAATGACCAACCAACTTGAAACCCATCCTATGGGCAAACACCAATCCCTGACAATATTGATACTCTTGTTATGTTTGCAGACAGGAACCTAGCATAACTGTCCTCTAAGAAGCTCTACCCAGCAGCAGATTAAAACAGACACAGATACCCACAGCCAAATATTGGACAGAGGTCAGGTCTTGTTGCATGCGGCTTTTGCTAGGCTGCCAAAGCTCTGGGAATGGACCACACACTACCAGCTCCCATGTAGAGAATATTGGACTGAGGATGAAAAACACAAACACACACAGTTGTTCAATTTCAACTTGCCTCATTGGTTCAATTGCTGGACATTATTAATCTCCAATGACTACCATGTCTTCCCCAATACTCTTAGCTCAGCACCCTAAATCTGTCCTCAACGTTAGTTGCTCAGCCACTTTTAGTCTCAGCTCAACATCCACAGTTCCTCACCTGTAGAAGCAGCCTGTGCCTGATCCACCTAAGATCTCACTTGTCTGATCTTGTCCCTCAAAAGCATGGCAAAATTTTTCTCCTCTCCTTGCATATACTAGCTTGTCTCTGGGGACCTAGAAGTACTGCCTGTCCTTCCACCCATGTAAAGAAGAATAGGTTGAATAGATGCCCATGGCATCTTTACTGATAGATCAAGAACCAAATGGGGAACAGGACCTTAGCATCAGAACCACCCCTACAAGGTCTCTTATGGAAGAGTGGGAGAAGGATTGAAGGCCCTAAGGTGCCTGGGAACCTCACAGGAGAACCAACAGAGTCAACTAACCTGGACCCCTGGGAGCTCTCAGAGACTCAGCCACCAACCAAAGAGCACACACAGGCTTGAATGAGGTCCCTAGGGCACATGAAGCAGATGTGCAGCTCAGTCTCCATGTGGGAACCCAACAACTAAAGCTGAGGACCTTCTTAAAGCTGTAGCCTGATTATGGTATTCATTCCCCAACAAGGCTGCCCTGTCTGGTCTCAGTGAGGGAGGATGTGCCTACTCTGGCAGAAGCTTGATGAGCCAAGGTGAGGGGATACTCAGGAGGGTCTCAACCTCTCAGAGAAGAAAGGAAGAGGGATGGAGGAAGGTCTTTGTGAGGGGGGGCTTACACAGGGGGTAATGTTTAATGTAAATAATGAATTTTTAAAAAAGAATTTATTCATATTATTCCCTTTTAAAACTATGAAAGTTTAAAAAGACTATATAATGACCAATGGATTAGAGCTAATTTATTCAACCTATTCTTCTTTACATTGCTTCTGTTTGGTATTATAAGCAGTTAGTTAAGAAATAAATTTTAAGAATGAATTTATGAAATTCCTAGGCAAATGGATGGACCTGGAGGGCATCATCCTGAGTGAGGTAACCCAATCACAAAGGAACTCACACAATATGTACTCACTGATAAGTGGATATTAGCCCAGAAACTTAGGATACCCAAGATATAAGATACAATTTGCTAAACACATGAAACTCAAGAAGAATGAAGACCAAAGTGTGGACACTTTGCCCCTTCTTAGAATTGGTAACAAAACACCCATGGAAGGAGTTACAGAGACAAAGTTTGGAGCTGTGACGAAAGGATGGACTATCTAGAGACTGCCATATCCAGGGATCCATCCCATAATCAGCTTCCAAACACTGACACCATTGCACACACTAGCAAGATTTTGCTGAAAGGACCCAGATATAGCTGTCTCTTGTGAGACTATGCCGGGGCCTAGCAAACACAGAAGTGGATGCTCACAGTCAGCTATTGGATGGATCACAGGGCCCCCAATGGAGGAGCTAGAGAAAGTACCCAAGGAGCTAAAGGGATCTGCAACCCTATAGGTAGAACAACATTATGAACTAACCAGTACCCCGGAGCTCTTCACTCTAGCTGCATATGTATCAAAAGATGGCCTAGTCAGCCATCACTGGAAAGAGAGGCCCATTGGACATGCAAACTTTAAATGCCCCAGTACAGGGGAACGCCAGGGCCAAAAAGTGGGAGTGGGTGGGTAGGGGAGTGGGTAGGAGGGTATGGGGGACTTTTGGGATAGCATTGGAAATGTAAATGAGGAAAATACCTAATAAAAATATAAAAAAAAAAGAAAGAAAGAAAGAAAGAAATTTTAGAGCCAGGCGTGATGGTGCACGCCTTTAATCCCAGCACTCAGGAGGCAAAGGCAGGCGGATTTCTGAGTTTGAGGCCAGCCTGGTCTACAAAGTGAGTTCCAGGACACCCAGGGCTATACAGAGAAACTCTGTCTCAAAAAAAAAAAAAAAAGAAAAGAAAGAAAGAAAGAGAAAAAAGAAAGAATCTTATTTCTCTTGAAAAAACATTTTTTCATGTGTATTAGCTATTAGTAGTTCTTTCAAGAGCTTTATGTCCAACTCATTTACCTGTTTATTAGTGGACTATTTACTCTTTTGATGTTTGATTTTTGTTGTTGTTGTTATTGTGGTGGTTGTTGTTGTTGTGGTTGTTGTTGTTGTTATTTGTAACCTCCTTCCAGCCTAGCCAGGCTGGTTCAGACCATCCACCACTGAGGCAGAGCCACCTGCTGTGCTGCTTCTCATCACTCTCCTTATATGTTACACTGCCTGCTACCTGCCTGAGGCCAAACCAGTTCTCCAAGATCTTCCAGAGTTAGCTGAGAACTGTGATTTTTGTGAGTTCCTGCTAAAAGACTGTTCTGACAACTTCACAAAAAACTTGGTGTGACTGGGAATGGGCCTCCCCTCTCCTTTAATTACCTAGCAAAGTTAATTTGGAGCTCAGCCTCCACTTCCAGAGAATCTCTGACCTTTCTGCTAATTCTCAAAGCCAGCCCTCCCACCCCCGGAGCTCAAAGCCTGAGCTTGATCATTGCTAATTTGCAACTGAATGGAGTAGCTGAACTTCTTCAAGGAAGCTTTTAAACAGTTGCTTTTTCACTGCCCCACCTTTGTTTCTCAAGCAGATCAGCCACCTTTCAGCCTGACTGCAGCAGGAGTAAAACCTCGCCTTCAACAGCACAGGTGGCAGTTATTATTCTCCATCAAGAAGCATTCTAAGTACATATTGTGGCTTTGGTCTGAATTGGGAGTATGGTGTGCTATGAGGGCCTGACAGTCAATGACGGGCACCAAGAACTCAGAATCATACCAATCTAAGACAGGGGTACATGCCAAAAGGCCGTGGCTATTGATAACACACCACAGGGTCATGTTTCTGTGAAATATGACACAAACTAGCTGCACGTACACTCTATGACAGATAAGGATGATTTGAGAAAATCTAAGATTTCCTAAGACAGGCGGGGCTGCCAGCCACCATAACTCCCAGGCAGGACTATAGAGCATAAATAAATTTTATGCCTCAGTCCAGTTTTGTTTTGTTTAATATTATTTAAAGTGGTGGTGGTGGGGGGGGAATGCAACCTCCTACCAGCCTGGCTGAGAATTGTGATTTTTGTGAGTTCCTGCTGAAAGACTGTTCTGACAACTTCACAAGAAACTTGGTGTGACTGAGAATGGGCCTCCCCTCTCCTTTATAAAGCATGTCTGCCACCATTAAAGTTGAGCCTTGATCAGAATACTGTTTTGGTTCCATTTCTCTCTCTACCTGCCTAGATTCCTTCTTTTCTTTCAGCTCCAAGATGGCTCCCAGGCTCGAACCCAGATATGAGAGCCACAGGCCGACCCCAACAATTGTTTTTAAATGTACATTTTATTTATTTTTTATTTTATTAGATATTTTATTAACATTTCAAATGCTATCCCAAAAGTTCCCTATACCCTCCCCCCACCCTGCTCCCCTACCCACCCACTCCCACTTCTTGGCCCTGGCGTTCCCCTGTACTGGGGCATATAAAGTTTGCCAGACCTAGGGGCCTCTCTTCCCAATGATGGCCAACTAGGCCATCTTCTGCTAATTATGCAGCTAGAGACATGAGCTCTGTGGGTAGTAGTTAGTTCATATTGTTGTTCCACCTATAGGGTTGCAGACCCCTTTAGCTCCTTGGGTACTTTCTCTAGCTCCTCCATTGGGGGCTCTGTGTTCCATCCTATAGATGACTATGAGCATCCACTTCTGTATTTACCAGGCACTGGAATAGCCTCATATGAGACAGCTATATCAGGGTCCCTTCAGCAAAAACTTGCTGGCATATGCGATAGTGTCTGGGTTTGATGGCTGATTATGGGATGGATCTCCAGGTGGGGTAGTCTCTGGATAGTCCATCCTTTCGTCTTAGCTCCAAACTTTGTCTCTGTAACTCCTTTCATGGGTATTTTGTTCCCTATTCTAAGGAGGAATGAAGTATCCACACATTGGTCTTCTTTCTTCTTGATTTTCTTATGTTTTGCAAATTATATCTTGGTTATTCTAAGTTTCTGGGCTAATATCCACTTATCAGTGAGTGGATATCTAGTGACTTCTTTTGTGATTGGGTTACCTCACTAAAGATTGTATCCTCCAGATATATCCATTTGCCCAAGAATTTCATAAATTCATTGTTTTTAATAGCTGAGTAGTACTCCATTGTGTAAATGTACCACATTTTCTGTATCCATTCCTCTGTTGAGGGACATCTGGGTTCTTTCCAGCTTCTGGCTATTATAAATAAGGCTGCTATGAACATAGTAGAGCATGTGTCCTTATTACCAGTTGGAACATCTTCTGGGTATATGCCCAGGAGAAGTATTGCTGGATCTAGCAGTAGTACTATGTCCAGTTTTCTGAGGAACCCCCAGATTGACTTCCAGAGTATTTGTACCAGCTTGCAATTCCACAGCAATAGAGGAGTGTTCCTCTTTCTCCACATCCTTGCCAGCATCTGCTGTATTTTTGATCTTAGCCATTCTGAATGGTGTGAGGTGGAATCTCAGGGTTGTTTTGATTTGCATTTCCCTGATGATTAAGGATGGTGAACATTTTTTCAAGTGCTTCTCAGCCCTTTGGTATTCCTCAGTTGAGAATTCTTTGTTTAACTCTGTACCCCATTTTTTAAATGGGGTTATTTGAATTTCTGGAGTCCAGCTTCTTGAGCTCTTTTTATATATTAGTCCCCTATTGATGTTTGATTTTTATATATTCTAGATATTCATCTCCTGTCAGATAAATACTTGCCACAGATTTTTCTGCTCAATTTGTAGGCTAATGCTTCACTAACATAGTTGGGTTCTCTTGTTTTTGGTTTTGCTATTCAGTGTGTTCTAAGCATGCACAATCATATTTATCCATCATGATTTCCTGGGTCATTTGTATCTTTGAGCTTGTGATGAGGCAAGGTGTGTAGGGCCATGCTGATCCTTACAATGTCCTCAAAGTATATTTCTCGTTGTCCAAATGGTTCAGATGTCTTTATTAACCACTGGGCCTTTTCTGTATAAACTATGAGCTTTTCAAATCCTCTTGGTCCACTTTACTTCAAATTTTCACTCTAAATTTGGATTAAGAAGCTAATAATAACCATCCCACAGCCTGACTTTGGACTGCTTTACACTGAAACTACCAGAGTTGTTAATGCCATCATTTTTGTATTTTTTTTTTTCTTGTTCTTTTCAGTCTCACTCTGTAGCCCAGGAACTATGTAGCCCTGGCTGGCTTCAGACTTACATCAGTTCTCCTACCTCAACCTCCTTAGTGCTGAGATTGCAGATATGTGCCACTGTGCCTGGCTAGCTCATCATATTTTGCAGCTCCCCACATAGTCTTAGGAAATGGGGAAAACATAGTCAAGCTCTCTGCAGGAGTAGCATGCTTTGCTGAGCTCTCCAACCTACCAGCATCCTAACAAGCATGATCCTAACTGCTGTTAGCACTGTGGCCTGCTGAGCCTCTACCACAGGCACAATACTCTCTCTTTGCAGAATTTTAGGACTCCTTCTCTGAAAATTTCTACATTTCTTCTCCAAAGCATCTTTCAAAGTTGAAGAACTGTATGGTTAAGTTTAGGTATAGCCACAATTATTATTCTTCCCTGGTACCAATTTTCTGTGTTAGTTTTTCATCATTATGACAAATACCGGAGAGAAACTATTTACAGGTGGAAATATACATTTTGGTTAACAGTTTCAGAAGTTTCACTTCATGGATAGTGGGATCTATTATTTCTAGGCTGTACTGGGGCAGAACATTATGGAGGGGAACAAGTACTAGATCAAAATGCTCACTGCAAGGCAGACAGAAGCATAGACTGTGACAAAGAGAGAGGATGAGACATATCTCTGCAGTTCATGTTCCTAGAGGCCTACTTTTTTGGAAGTTAACTTCCAAAAGGGGTGTGTGTGTGTGTGTGTGTGTGTGTGTGTGTGTGTGTGTATTTGTGTGTGTCTGTCTGTTCATGTGGGTTGTCTCTCTCTTTGCATGTGTATATGTCCATCTGTCTGTCTGTCTATCTTTGTGTGTATATGTTTCTGAGTGGTTTGTCTCTTTCTGTCCATGCTTGTCTGTGTGTGCATTTGTCTCTGTGTGTGTGTTTCTATGTGTGTGTGTGTGTGTTTCTATGTGTTTCTGAATGTGTTTGTCTGAGTCTGTCTGTGTCTCTGTGTGTATTTGTCTCTGTGTGTGTTGGTCTGCCTCTCTCTCTCTCTCTCTCTTTCTTCTTCTTCTTCTTCTTCTTCTTCTTCTTCTTCTTCTTCTTCTTCTTCTTCTTCTTCTTCTTCTTCTTCTTCTCCTTCTTTGCTTTGGTTTGCTTTTCATTTTGGGTTTTTTTTTTTTTTTGGTTTCTTGAAACAGGATCCCCACTCTGTTACCTTGGCTAGTCTGGAACTTGCAAAGTAGAGGAGTCTGACCTTGAATTCATGAAGATCTGCCTGATTCTGAATAAGTGATGGGATTAAAGGTGAGTACCACCATGCCACACTTGGTTTTGATTTTTTTGATGCTTAACTCGGATCTGTGTCTTTTTCTTTCTTCAGCTTGAGATTTTGCCTCAGAATGAGCTCCTGTCTGATTGGTCCTCTGCCCTCTCAGAAACCTTCAGTTAATCTCATTTCTTTTTACATTGTACCAAACTGAGCATACTATAGAACAAACTCAGTTCCCTAGGATGGGTAGAAACAAAGAGAGGGGCAGGTGTGTTTTTATACCTACTGCTGATCTAGGTGTGAGAGCTTCCGCTCTAGGAGGGAGGTCAGTGAAGAGACCTTGTCCAGAACCTTACATGTAGTTCCTCAGTACTGACTTCATACTGTGCCCTGATGGTTGGTAAGAGTCTATCCCAGTCAAAACAAGGCCATCCAGAGAGAAACTTCTCTCACGCAGAAAAGCAAGGGACACCTTTGAGGAACATGAAGAATCACGAAACATTGATACAATGAAGGAGAGAAAATTGTCAGGAGCCAATGCAAAAGAAATGGGGGTCCTCTGGTTGGAATAGGTGTGTCACTGTGGGTGTGGGCTTAAGACTCTCACCCCAGTTGTCTGGAAGTCAGTCTTCCACTAGCAGCCTTTGGATGAAGATGTAGAACTCTCAGCTCTGACTGTGCCTTGCCTGCCTGGATACTGCCATACTCCCACCTTGATGATAATGGACTGAACCTCTGAACCTGTAAGCCAGCCCCAATTAAATGTTGTCCTTTATAAGACTTGCCTTGATCATGGTGTCTGTTCACAGCAGTAAAACCCTAACTAAGACACCACCCTTTGCTTCTGAATAGTAATAAAATTTGTAAAGATTAAGAAAGAAAGAAAGAAAGAAAGAAAGAAAGAAAGAAAGAAAGAAAGAGAGAGAGAGAGAGAGAAAGAAAGGAAGAAAAGAAAGAAAGAGAGAGAGAGAAAGAAAAGAAAGGAAGAAAGAAAGAAAGAAAGAAAGAAAGAAAGAAAGAAAGAAAGAAAGAAAGGAAGAAAGGAAGAAAGAAAGAAAGAAAGAAAGAAAGAAAGAAAGAAAGAAAGAAAGAAAGAAAGAAAGGGGGGTCCTTAAGATTATTGTCTTAAAGATGCTCAGGGATTTACTAGACACTGTAGTTAGAAAAAAGATTGCAAAATAATGTATGAACTAACAGAGAATATCCAGAAGAGATAAATGTTCCCACACTACAAGTAGGTGTTCTGTTGCTTTTAAATCAGCATATAAAATCTTGGATTCCATTATCAAGCATGTATATATACTGTGTCTTTGTTCAAATTCAGCAACCTGGTAACCTTTCTTGCCCCATATTCCTGATACCCTCCTCCCAGTCCCCCTTCTACATATGTAACAATATTTATTACTTTTTCTGAACCTGATATCAGACAGCATGATGATCTTCAATTCTAGAAATACTTTTAAAAAAACAAATCAGAAATACTTGTATCTATAAATATAAAAATTCAACTGAAAATTTTGCTAGAAGAGTTAAAAAGCAGACTCAGTCAAGAATTATAAGAGATGAAGGGGCCTAGAGAGATGGCTCAGCAGTTAAGAGCACTGAATGCTCTTCCAGAGGTCCTGAGTTCAATTCCCAGCAACCACATAGTGGCTCACAACCACCTGTAATGGGATCTAATGCCCTCTTCTGGTGTGTCTGAAGACAGCAACAGTGTACTCACATACATTAAATAAATAAATAAATAAATAAATAAATAAATATCAGTGTGTGTGTGTGAGAGAGAGAGAGAGAGAGAGAGAGAGAGAGAAGAGAAGAGAAGAGAAGAGAAGAGAAGAGAAGAGAAGAGAAGTCAAGTCTACCTAAAAGAAATAATATTGAAAGACAGTATTGGCACATGCCTTTAAACCTAGCACTCCAGAGGCAGAGGCAGGTGGCTTTCTGAGTTGGTGGCCAAGATGATCTAGAGAGTAAGTTTCAGTACAGCCAGAGCTACATAATGAGACCCTGTCTCAACAAACAAACAACAAAAAATAAGGAAGGAAAGAAGGAAAGAAGGAAAGAAGGAAGGAAGGAAGGAAGGAAGGAAATAAATAAATAAATAAATAAATAAGGGAGAAAGGAAGAGAGACTAAAAGCTTAAGAAACATAGGACATCCAAATTCTCAGATCCTGAGGGAAATCAAACACTTTGAACAGTTTGACATCTGTGTCAATGAAACTGTCAGATTTCAAATACTCTCAGCTTTGAAAACAGTAAGGGAAATTGGCTAATATGTAATAACATATGGGAGCTCTAATGTGTACTAACTGTATTTCTCATCAGAAAATGTGACAAGCAGAAAGAGAATGGAGCCAGGCATGATATGGGTCATGCCTGTCATTCCAATACTAGGGAGGCTGAGACAGAAGACTTGTCATGAGTTCAAAGCTAGCCTGAGCTACAACATGAGCCCTATCTCAAAGAAAGGAGGAGGTGAAATAAAAGGTGTGGGAAGATGAAAGAGAGGAGGAGCAGGAGGAGCAAGGGAAGGAGTAGGAGGAACTAGAGGAAAGGTATTCAGAGTTCTGATGGAGAAAAACTTCCATAGCACACTCAGAAAATCTGTTAAGTGATGACAGCTGAAGAGGCTCAGCATCACTGGAATTGCTGTGGAGAGAAACAATGAAGAGAGGCAACTTAAGGATGTTAAGTAGAGAAGAATGAAAACAAATGAAAGCAGTAAATGCCTCTGAAGATGGGTCTTCAGTCATGCATATGTTATATTAAAAATTTTTGTGAACATAAATTTTTACACAGATGGTCTTTCAGTTTTAATGGTCTATTTTAAGTTGATAACCGATCATATTTAAAAAATACTCAACATCTTTAGTTCTTACCTTTTCCTGTTTTTGTTTGTTTGTTTGTTTTTTGTTTTTTGTTTTTTTGTTTTGTTTGGTTTTGGTTTTGGTTTTGGTTTTGGTTTTGGTTTTGGTTTTGGTTTTGGTTTTGGTTTTGGTTTTGGTTTTGGTTTTTCGAGACAGGGTTTCTCTGTATAGCCTTGGCTGTCCTGGAACTCACTCTGTAGACAAGGCTGGCCTCGAACTCAGAAATTCACCTGCCTCTGCCTCCCAAGTGCTGGAATTAAAGGCGTGTGCCACCACGCCCGGCCTTCCTGTATTTTTATACTGTTAACCATGAACAACTCATGGTTATTATAGTTATTTATAATATGTTTGTCTCTAGCATTTTGTTTTGAGACTTAATTTTGATATATAGCCTGGGCTGCCCTTGAACTCACTATGTAGACCAGGCTGGCCTCCAACTGAAGAGCTCAGCTTGCCCCAGCTTCCCCAGGACATTTAATAAGAGGTCAATATTCAAAATACAGAAGGAACCCAAACACATCAAAAGCAAAGGGCAACAATCCAGGCTGTCAATGTGGCTCAGAAGAGAAGGTTACAAGCTTGTGGGCTAGGTTCAGTCCCGAGGGCCTCCATGATTATCAGAGAAACCAGCTCTCACAAGTCATCCTCTGGTCTCCATACAGGTACCGTGGAAAGCAGAAGCCTTGCCCACTCCCCCATCACACACATACGAATAAATAACGTTTTAAAGGTCAAAATCCAACAAATAAGCTGGTTTTTAAAATAGACTAGGGATTTAAGTGTACCTTAAGTAGCAGCAAGCACACAGAAAATGCCCATAAGCACTAGTGAAGGAGAGTCAGTCAAAACTATAAGGATATATTTCATCCCCAGACAGCATCCTAGTGAGCATTAGGATCACAACATAGGATGTTCTGGCAAGAAAATGAGTCCAGACAGAAATGATTGGATTCCAAAAGAATATTTATCTTGTGACATGTAATCTAACTTCACTATTTATTAGACTATAATAGACTGACACTGGCATCCTGCATGTCTGAGTAAATGATATTTTATTTAAATCTTTAAACTATTAAAATATTTTCACTGAAATCTTTGAAAGGTTAGCCAACTGTGTGAAGATCTTTGTGTACATATATCATCCAAACCCTTTGTTCCCTAAAAAGACAAATTTTGTTGTTGTCTGCTTGGTTGTTTATTTTCAATCTTCTAGTCTTTGTGTGGTTGGTAGGTTGATGGGTAGGTGGGTGGGGTGGTGGTGGGTACGTGGTTGGCGAGGTTGTTTAGTTGGTTGTTTGGTAGGTTGTTTGGTTGGTGTGTTATTTGGTTGGTTGGTAGGTAGGTAGGTTGGCAGGTAGGTGGGTGGATAGGTGGCTGAGTGGGTTGGTTAGCTGGTGGATTGGTTGGTAGGTTAGTTGGTAGGTAGGTTGTCTGGCTAGTTGGTTTATTGGTTGCTGGGTTGGTTAGGGGATTAGTTGATGACTCTTGAGATGGAACCAAGGGCCTCACATATATGAAAAGATTTTTTGAATGGGGGTTTCAAGAAACCGGGAAAGAGACCTTCACACCCTCTTTAAGTTAAAACCTGCCCCAGAAAGCTCAGGCATTTGAAACACACTACACACTGAGACAGTAAGACCTTTACTCACTACCTGAGCACGCACACACACTGCATGCACAGCTAAAAGTCTAAGATCAAGGTGCCATTAAGATATGACACCTGATAATGGATCTCTGTTCAGCTTATATATAGTGACCTCCTCACTGTCTGAAAAATAAGAGAGAATGAAGAGGAGAAGAGAGAAGAAGAAAGGAGAGGAGAGGGGAGGGGAGGGGAGGGGAGGGGAGGGGAAGGGAGGGGAGGGGAGGGGAGGGGAGGGTGAAAGAGAAAGAGGTACCCAGCCTATCACAGGCCACCTTCGAGTACTATTACACTGGATACTGGTACTCCAACATACTATTTTGCAGTGACACAGATATTTAGTCCTCAACATCCTAATCATAGCTTCCTAGGCATCCATCTGCCAGGGTTCTCCGATCACCTGCATCTTTCAATTTGTTCCTGCTTCTACCTGCTTGCAGTAGGTACAGAACAATTGTTTACAGTATGAGATTCGAAGGTTTTGTTGGTTTTATAGAAGCCACCTGTGTAGACAAAGGGAACCCCATGTACCCCGCATCTCCCAGGACCTCTGGAGAACTAGCTACACACACCCTACCACTCTGACTCTGTGCTGTCCAAAGGCTCCTGTTGCATCTCTGCACTCATTAGTAAAATGGCTCAGGGGTCTGCTTCATGCCCTGCTCCCACCCATATTTTCTTCAGACATCAAATATCCCTAGGAACAATGTGGTGATCACTGCTTGAGTATGACCTGAAAGTTGTCAGGTGACACTACTGATTCATCAGGACTCTCTGGCCCCCAACATCCTTTATACATTCCTCTCTCATCTTTTTCTACCCAGTTCAGACAAGATTTGCCTATACTGGGGCCTCTGAGTGTTTGAGTGGGCTCGCAGCCACTCACCCAAGACTCTTCTTCTCATGACTGGGCTCCACATGCAGAATTCAGAGGGCATTGGTGAGAGTGAGACATATTCCCCTCTCATGTGTGGTCCTGCTGACTTGAAATATTTCCTGCTTTTTTACTTTTATATCATTGGAGCAGTACACTATTGGATCTAAGACCAGTTAGCCATTTGCTGTAGTTCCATGGGGTTCTAGGAGCATTCAAGCACAGGAAAACACTGATCAACCAGACATTTAGAACACAATAAGAAGTGCTTCTACTATGATAGGGATCCTAGCACACAGACTGAGCAGGCCCTGCAACTCAGTGCCCAAACCCAGATTTGAGCTTCCAGGGGCAGCAGCCCTCTTCCCTTGACGATGATTCTGTGCTCCACCTCTCAAGCTTGGGTTCAACCTGACAAGGACATGGGAATAGGATGAGATCCTCTACTTATAAGGCCTGAGTAAGGCCCAGCTGCTTCCTACTCATGCTTGCTGAGGAACACCACTGAACCAGCCGCACTGGCAAGACAACTGTAAAGAAAGGATGCACACTAACAAGAAAGGTGAACAAAGCCCATGGTTTCAATTCTCATTTCTTCCACCCCAGGCTCTAGTTCACTTGCCACTAGCCAAAGCCCAAGGACTAGAAGTGCAGTAAACTCAAATCAACGCAAGTCAACTTCCCAGCATCCTCTGGGATAGCATCTTTCAGCTCTACGACTTTCTTAACAGGCTCCAGAAACCCACCCCACATTGCTCTGAGTCCTCAGTGACAGTGCCAATGCCTGACTTGCCAGGCTGTGAGGAAGCACAACACATTCTCTCTCTCTCTCTCTCTCTCTCTCTCTCTCTCTCTCTCTCTCTCTCTCACACACACACACACACACACACACACACACACATTCATAAATTCTTTTTTAAAAAAATAAGAGGAACGGTTTGCAAATAAATCTCCTTGGGCATTCTACAGAAGAAAATAAGTCAAGTCAGAAAATGAAAGAATTTGACAAACACTGAACAGCTGGAAGAGAACCGAAGAATAACAAAACCCCAGCTATTTGGAAGCTCATTCACGAATACTTTAAAATGCATCATTAGTACACAAAAAGCAAAATGTGGAAAGTAAAAGTCTGATGAAAGGAAATCTAAAAGTGATGAATAAGTAATATATGTGTCCACGTTCATGGGCACAGCATGAAAAGAAAGACTGATGAGGTCAACAGCGGTAACATTCATTTAATAAACAAAGAGCCACAGTTTCTGTCTACAGAGACGAGCAGCTCTGAATGATATCCTACAGGCAAGCATAGATGGGGTTCTTTGCGGAAGAACTCCCACTGGAACGGTTCTCAGAGGCAGTCCATCTATGAGGCACATAGTCTGAATGATGAACTCATGCTCACGGGTTAAGCAGAATACCTGAGGGGGAATTGAAGGCCACTCAACACTGACTTGAATTTCTTAAAAAGAAAGCAACGTCTGTTGAGCTGGTTTGTAGCTCTGTGCCAGATAACCTGCTTGGCATATACAGAGTCCTGAGTCCAGTTTCCAGCGTGACAAAAGCAAACACAAACCCATTTCTTTTTTTTTTTATATTAATATTTTTTTAATTAGGTATTTTCCTCATTTACATTTTCAATGCTATCCCAAAGGTCCCCCATACCCACCCCCCCAACCCCCTACCCACCCACTCCCCCTTTTTGGCCCTGGCGTTCCCCTGTACTGGGGCATATAAAGTTTGCAAGTCCAATGGGCCTCTCTTTGCAGTGATGGCCGACTAGGCCATCTTTTGATACATATGCAGCTAAAGACAAGAGCTCCCGGGTACTGGTTAGTTCATATTGTTGTTCCACCTATAGGGTTGCAGTTCCCTATAGCTCCTTGGGTAATTTCTCTAGCTCCTCCATTAGGGGCCGTGTGACCCATCCAATAGCTGACTGTGATCATCCACTTCTGTGTTTGCTAGGCCCCGGCATAGTCTCACAAGAGACAGCTATATCTGGGTCCTTTCAGCGAAATCTTGCTAGTGTATGCAATGGTGTCAGCATTTGGAAGCTGATTATGGGATGGATCCCTGCATATGGGAATCACTAGATGGTCCATACTTTCGTCACAGCTCCAAATTTTGTCTCTGTAACTCCTTCTATGGGTGTTTTGTTCCCATTTCTAAGAAAGGGTAAAGTGTCCACACTTTGGTCTTCGTTCTTCTTGAATTTCATGCGTTTGGCAAGTTGTATCTTATATCTTGGGTATCCTAAGTTTCTGGGCTATTATCCACTTATCAATGAGTACATATTGTGCAAGTTCCTTTGTGATTGGGTTACTTCACTCAGGATGATACCCTCCAGGTCCATCCATTTGCCTAGGAATTTCATAAATTCATTTTTTTAATAGCTGAGTAGTATTCCATTGTGTAAATGTACCACATTTTCTGTATCCATTCCTCTGTTGAGGGGCATCTGGGTTCTTTCCAGCTTCTGGCTATTATAAACAAGGCTGCTATGAACATAGTGGAGCATGTGTTCTTCTTACCGGTTGGGACATCTTCTGGATATATGCCCAGGAGAGGTATTGCGGGATCCTCCGGTAGTACTATGTCCAATTTTCTGAGGAACTGCCAGACTGATTTCCAGAGTGGTTGTACAAGCTTGCAATCCCACCAACAACGGAGGAGTGTTCCCCATTCTCCACATCCTCGCCAGCATCTGCTGTCACCTGAGTTTTTGATCTTAGCCATTCTGACTGGAGTGAAGTGGAATCTCAGTGTTGTTTTGATTTGCATTTCCCTGATGATTAAGGATGTTGAACATTTTTTCAGGTGTTTCTCTGCCATTCGGTATTCCTCAGGTGAGAATTCTTTGTTCAGCTCTGAGCCCCATTTTTAATGGGGTTATTTGATTTTCTGGAGTCCACCTTCTTGAGTTCTTTATATATATTGGATATTAGTCCCCTATCCGATTTGGGATAGGTAAAGATCCTTTCCCAATCTGTTGGTGGCCTTTTTGTCTTATTGACGGTGTCTTTTGCTTTGCAGAAGCTTTGCAATTTTATGAGGTCCCATTTATCGATTCTTGATCTTACAGCACAAGCCATTGCTGTTCTATTCAGGAATTTTTCCCCTGTACCCATATCTTCGAGGCTTTTCCCTACTTTCTCCTCTATACGTTTCAGTGTCTCTGGTTTTATGTGGAGTTCCTTAATCCACTTAGATTTGACCTTAGTACAAGGAGATAGAAATGGATCAATTCGCATTCTTCTACATGATAACCGCCAGTTGTGCCAGCACCATTTGTTGAAAATGCTGTCTTTTTTCCACTGGATGGTTTTAGCTCCCTTGTCAAAGATCAAGTGACCATAGGTGTGTGGGTTCATCTCTGGGTCTTCAATTCTGTTCCATTGGTCTACTTGTCTGTCATTATACCAGTACCATGCAGTTTTTATCACAATTGCTCTGTAGTACAGTTTTAGGTCCGGCATGGTGATTCCACCAGAGGTTCTTTTATCCTTGAGAAGAGCTTTTGCTATCCTAGGTTTTTTGTTATTCCAGATGAATTTGCAAATTGCTCCTTCTAATTCGTTGAAGAATGGAGTTGGAATTTTGATGGGGATTGCATTGAATCTGTAGATTGCTTTTGGCAAGATAGCCATTTTTACAATGTTGATCCTGCCAATCCATGAGCATGGGAGATCTTTCCATCTTCTGAGATCTTCTTTAATTTCTTTCTTTAGAGACTTGAAGTTCTTATCATACAGATCTTTCACTTCCTTAGATAGAGTCATGCCAAGGTATTTTATATTATTTGTGACTATTGAGAAGGGTGTTGTTTCCCTAATTTCTTTCTCAGCCTGTTTATCCTTTGTGTACAGAAAGGCCATTGACTTGTGTGAGTTTATTTTATATCCAGCTACTTCATTGAAGCTCACAAACCCATTTCTTAAGACTTTGCATTTGAGACATCTTCCTTCTGAGCCCAGCAGAGGCCACTAAGGGCTCCAGAGTGCTCTCCACGACGCAGGACTTCGGGATCACATTGGGATCACGGGTGAATGGAACAAAACATCAGCTCCAAAGAATCGTGGAGCTGTGCCAGCAGGAACAGGGACAAAGGAATCCCGCCCGATCAGAGGCTGGGATCCATTCAGGTCGGGGCCAGCCCGACATCTTCTGTGTGAACCTGGCCAAGAGCTTCTAGGGCACCAGATGACTCTCCACGCCTCAGATGACTAGCACACCCAGGACCTCCTGATCACCTGAGAGAACGTGGGTGATAGAAGCTACAGAGCTTCTTGGTCAGGGTCCCTTCGGGCCTTCATCCTCATCCGGGAGGCAGAGCTGAGACCAAGACCCCTGGGCACATTCCTTGCCAGAGGAGTGTCAGCCTACAGGGAGAGTTCTGACCCCAGAACTCAGGAGGTGGATCAGAGCTCCAGACTGCTGGACACCTGCCCTGAAAGAGGAGAGCTTGCCTGCAGAGAGTGCTCTGACCACTGGAACTCAGGAGAGAGTTGGACTCCCAGGACTGCTAACAAAGGCTAAAAGAATCACAGGAGGATCAAGTTCGAACCAAAGACAGCTTGAACATTAACACCAGAGATTTCCAGATGGCGAAAGGCAAACATAAGAATCTTACTAACAGAAACCAAGAACACTGGGCATCATCAGAACCCAGTATGCCCACCACAACGAGTCCTGGATACCCCAGCACACCCGAAAAGCAAGACACTGATTTAAAATCATATCTCATGGTGGTGGTAGAAGATTTTAAGAAGGGCATTAATAACTCACTTTAAAAAATACAGGAGGACATTGCTAAACAGTTAGAAGCCCTTAAAGAGGAAGCACAAAAATTCCTCAAGGAATTACAGGAGAATACTGCTAAACAAGTAGAAGCCATTAAAGAGGAAACTCAAAAATTCCTCAAGGAATTACAGGAGAACACTACTAAACAGGTAGAAATCCTTAAAGAACTACAGGCAAACACTGCTAAACAGGTAGAAGAAACACAAAAATCCCTTAAAGAATTACAGGAAAATACAACCAAATAGGCAATGGAATTGAACAAAACCATCCAAGATCTAAAAATGGAAGTAGAAACAATGAAGAAAACCCAAAGGGTGACAACTCTGGAGATAGAAACCCTAGGAAAGAAATCAGGAACCATAGATTTGAGCATCAGCAACAGAATACAAGAGATGGAAGAGAGAATCTGAGGTACAGATGATTCCATAGGGAACATGGACACAACAATCAAAGAAAATGCAAAATGCAAAAAGATCCTAACTTAAAACATCCAGGAAATCCAGGACACAAAGAAAAGACCAAACCTATGGATAATAGGAGTAGATGAGAATGAAGATTTTCAACTTAAAGGGCCAGTAAATATCTTCAACAAAATTATAGAAGAAAACTTCCCATACCTAAAGAAAGAGATACCCATGAATATACAAGAAGCCCACAGAACTCTGTAGTCTCCCCTCCCCCAGCCTGAAACCTGCTTGCTCAGGGGTGGAGCTTCCCGCTCAATCGTTCTGCCATGCCCACTGCTGGAACCTGTCGCTTTGCTGTTTGGAGCCGTGCACGTGGTCACCCTGCTATTGGACCCCAAGACTAATTGGTGGGAATCGGGCCCCCTTCCCCTGCTTTATAATTGCGTGCGGAACAGTAAAATTGAGCTTTGATCAGAATGCCTGTCTTAGCTACATTTCTTTATCTCGCCACCTAGCCCCTCTTCTCTTCCAGGTTTCCAAAATGTCTTTCCAGGCTAGAACCCATGTTGTGATCTGCTGGCCGGACACAACATTTGGCGAACCAACTCGGGACTGAGAAACGGCAAAGGATTTTTGGAAGAGACACTGCTGGTTCGGAGCTCCATAAAATAAATAAAGGATAAAGGAAATTCATACCGGAGAAGGTATGGGCTAAGCTGAGACAGCGTTAAACCTGAGCGCTGGTTCACTTAGGTTCAGCAGTGAAGCTTAAGAGGAGTTGGGTAACAGGCGGTAGGCCGTGGCTCTCCGAAGCTACATTAGGCGTGAAAAAAGAAAGGGTTTATTAAAAGGAACAGGCAGATTGCCGCAATTAATAAAAATTGCATCATGAGGGAGGAAAATGTCCCAAAAAGCAGAGAGAAATTTCTCTCTGGGCCTTAAAGTAAGAGTACTCTGTTCCCTTTTGTGTCTCATCTAATGTCTGGTGCACCAATCTGTTCTTGTGTTCAATTCATGTATGTTCGTGTCCAGTCTGTATGAATGAATGTTCTATGTTTTATGTTGGATAATAAAGACAGTATAAAAAACTTTATCTGCAAAGTCGAGAGCTGCCACGTGTTTAAGCCAGGAATCAGACACATGGCAGGAGGGCCCCTGCTGGAAAAACTGTTCGTTTTAGGAAAAAGGGACGAGTGCATAGCCTCTTAGTTTCGAGGTAAAAAAGCTGATAAATGGTTTGTGACTAATGTGTTTGACAATGGTAAAGTGCCTTTTATTCTATGATTGTAGCTACAAAAATTAATATTCTCTGATTGGTCTAAATGTAACTGCTTCATTTGGTTCTTTTTTATTGAAAATGTGCTCTACATATTTTCACATTCAGCTCATAAGTTGTTGGTTAAGATTAATAATTGTTACATTGCTACAGATGGCTAGTGTTAAATTTGATAACTCAAGTTTAGAGTCCTTCTGACACGTGGCATAAGGCAGGCCAAGAGGCTGGGTCTCTAAAGATATTTCTAGTTTAGATAATAATTAATGTGGTTCCTATCCTAAATAGTAAAATTTAAGATAAGGTCTAAAACAATGCCTCTTTATTAAAGCAGTAAAACTTGCTTTAATAGGTATTCATACGTATTAATTGACATCCAAACTTCGTAATATGATAGTAATGCTTCTAATATTGATTTTAAAGATGATAAATTGTTTTAAACTTGGGTTTTGCTTTCCCAAGGTTATAGGTATTATCCTAACCTTGCACAAGAAACTTAAAAAATTATGGTTAAAATTGCCAGTGTTCCATTGACTGCAGCTTGCAGTTTGATTTCAAATTTAAGATCTTTAATTCACCTGTATATTGTTAATTAAGATAATTACAAGAGTAATCATCTTATGAGATCGCTAATACAGCTCACTTCATACTGTGACAGAGTTATCTAGTTATGTTTGTCTTTGTAAATAGATTAGACAAACAGTTTGGCTATAGTTGCTGCCTGGCAGGAAACTGCAGTACGGGCAATTTTTTCACAACACTAAAGTTGTGAAGAACATTTTAACTGTAAGTCATCTTAAGAAAGAGTATCAAAAGTTAGAGGCATAGACGGTTACATTGTTCCTCTAGAATTGGTCCTTATTACAGGAGGGCCAGGATGCTCAGATTAAAAAGTATTTTACGTTTGAGTCAATACAGGGCTCTGGGCAGCCCCAGAGCGGCTTGTGGCTTTCTTGTGTTTTGCAAACAGTGCCTGAAAAAGTTTTTCCCTGTGTTCAAGAGAATTTCTTTTTAACAGTGTTGCAGATCTATTCAGATGTTTAGAATAATGCTTAAATTCAAAGAGTTTTGCTTCTAGTGAACTGTAATCACTAGAAAATTTTGCCTCTAGGTATGGCTAATGTAACTTTACCTTATGTAAGAAAAATTTTTATTGTTTCTGCTTCTATACAAGAAGCCAAAAGTTTTAATCTTTCAGTGTATATTGTTTCCTAAGTGAAAAGTATTAACTAATGCTTCTCAAAGAAAGTTTACCTTAAATCCTTGCTCTCACCCAAAAGATTCAGCGACAATATACTTTTATTACTTAGGGTTTTAGTTTACTACAAAAGATTTTACAAAAGATAAAGAAAGCTTTTATAATTGTTATTAATTGGTAATTAAATATTTGTTGTGCCCAAGACAATTCTTTGGCCAGAAAAAACATTATTGTAAAGTCATTTTTCCTGTCCTCCCAGCTGATCGTTGGCCCACGTGGGCCCAACTAGCTTCTGTGGGGCAGAGTCTTAAAACACACAGTTTCCCCTGTTTCAGCACAAATAATCCAGTTGTGTGCTGTAGATGTTGTTTTAAAATGCTGAACAATCAAACCTTAATTTGTATATTAATAGTCAATGCCATATCTCTGAGCTCACAATTGCTTAAATTGTTCATCCCTCAGATACTATTAATTCTCAAATTTACAATTTCTTATGCATATTTCTAGTTAATAAATAAATAAATTATGCACATGTGACTCTTAATAACTTTGCAAGCTTTCTAGTTACAACCGCTCCTTAAGAAAATTGATTGATAGTGCAATTAGTCACTGCCCCTTTACAGCCAAGTATTTAAAATATTTTGTCAACAAGTTATTAATTCAAAAGGTTAGGTATTGTGAAATTTTAAAACTTTAACTTCTTAAAAGACAAAAAGAGAGAAATTGTATCCCCGTACATACTATTTAGTGCATTCCCATGCACACTATTTAAATCTTACTTTATTTTCAAAATTTAATATTTAAATGTCAAAGAATTTAATAAATGCTTTATAGTATCTTAAAGGGATCTACTTATTGGCTTATAGATTGATCCTAAAACAGCTACCTTATTAGAAAAGGGAAAAACAGGTTTTCTCCACAGAATGCTGCAGAACCACATTAATTTGCGTGACGAGCTGGCAGGTAAGTTGACTCAGTGTCCTGATTAAATTGACTAAAAAACTAAATTAAATTCATGTTTTAGATCCATCCTTGCTTGTCATTTTTCCAGTTTATACTAGCTTCTAGCCTTTTAACTTTATGGCAATAGTTCATCACAGACTGTACATACTGACTTGGTAAAATTAGTCATTTAATAGAGTCATAATGATTTTTCTCTTTTCTTCAGTGTGACCAGTCATTCTAACTCAATCTTAGACTGGTTTAATATTCAGTCCAATGTTAGAGACTCCTATATTCTAAATTACCTAACAAAGTTAATTCAGAGCACATCCCCCAAGGTCACCAAAGGCTCATCTTGCCTTTACCTTATTTGTTCTAAATATTTTGCAACGATATTAAAGGTCAGTCTGCAGCAGATCGCCATTGGCATCCAGTTACTTCTAATTCTTATGCATTGGTAAAATGAAAGGACCCACTGACTAGTGAATAGAAGGGTCCAGATCCGGTTCTAATCTGGGGAAGGGGCTTGGTTTGTGTTTTTTCATGAGATGAGGATAGATCACGGTGGCTGCCAGAGAGATGAACAGAGATTCTGACTCTTCTCGTAAGTATCATTCTGAAGACTAAAATTCCTCTTTTGCTTAATATTCAGCTAGAAACTAAAGCTCCCAGGAAAGCTGTTTTCCTGCTACTCTCTGAGCCAGCTCCCCGACAGGAAGCCGGAGACTAGCCTTAGCTTTACAATTTGCAACTGAATAAAGTACCTGAACTTCCCCAAAAGAAGCTTTGTGATGTTACTCTTCACTCTCTAAGATTTTTGTCTTTCAAGCAGGTCAATCTACACCTTCAGCTGGACTGCAGCAGGCTTGCATCCCCCCACCCCCACCCCCAAGAGCACACAGGTGGCAGCTGTTATCTTCAGTCCCAGGACATTCCAGCACGTGGCTTTCAGTCTGAGTTAAAAATTAGGTTTACCAAGAGGGCTAGAAAAGTAGATATTTCTAATATTAATAGAGATTGGTTTTTATTCTGATAGACAGGCTTAGTCCCTTAGCTGGCCTCTGGCTTTTCACCCTTGCTGTTACTGCAAGGTGTCCTTAGTTCCTCAGGCTGTGGAAATAACAGGGATGAAGAGGAACGACTTCCAGCTCCTATTTTAGCCACAAATCGTGATGTTACTAATGACATAATTCTTGCCTAGGCCTTACTAAATCTGAGGTTGATAATTCACCTTTAGGAGCTGCACAGTACTCAGAACTGTGCATAGTGGTTTGTGATCGTATGAATTCAGTATGGGTATCACTTGGTGCAGAGAACTACTGCAGGGGAGGGTCCAGCTTGACCATTTCTGAGTTTCCTGTGGGTTATACCCGGTTTAAAAAGGAGGTTGGTATCTAATTTTGGCTAAAAACCAAAAATATCTACGGCTCTGCCTCCCCTCCCCAAAAGATACCAAGAGCCACAGGTGTGGGTCGTGACAACACCCATGGGAGGAATCGGGTCAATGTCCACCCAAACCAAGGTTAAAAGCCCACTCATCTACGGATGAGAAAAACTTTTGATCACCTCAGTTAAGCGTTGCCTTATTTAACTTAATTAATAGGGGGGAGAGAGGTTGGAGACCGTACTGTCTTCACTGCCTCCCACCCCAAAATAAAAAGCCAATTGGCCTTGTACTACGGAGCCGGTCATACCCCTTTTCTCTGTTTCCCGCCTGTCATCCAAAAATGCAAAGGAATATCAACTCAGTGTTATTCTTAATAAAGTGTATTTCAAATTTGTTCAGTCAAACTTAGCCAGGATTCCAACGCCCTACTTAAAATTCAACTAGGGGGCTGGTGAGATGGCTCAGTGAGTAAGACTGCTCTTCCTAAGGTCCAGAGTTCAAATCCCAGCAACCACATGGTGGCTCACAACCATCTGTAACAAGATCTGACTCCCTTTTCTGGAGTGTCTGAAGACAGCTACAGTGTACTTACATATAATAATAAATAAATGTTGAAAAAATATTTTAAAAAATTCAACTAGGAAGCTACCTATTCAGTATTAATTAGCATAATAAAGTCAGATTCTGCAGCTCCAGGCTTTTCGTTAGTTGTTTACTAGGATAGAAAGGACAGTCTCAGCCAGATACAGTTTACCATAAGAAAAGTTAGGGAATCCCACGGAGACAGGTTTTTTCCTTAGCCCTAGAATTCAGGCAGAACTATTGAGCATAGATAAATTTTTTGCCTCAGGCCAACTTTTTCTTTTTCTTTTTTATTTTTCTTGTTAACAAAAGGGAGGAGATGTAGTCTCCCCTCCCCCAGCCTGAAACCTGCTTGCTCAGGGGTGGAGCTTCCTGCTCAATCGTTCTGCCATGTCTACTGCTGGAACCTGCCGCTTTGCTGTTTGGAGCCGTGTACGTGGTAACCCTGCTATTGGACCCCAAGACTAATTGGCGGGAATTGGGCCCCCTTCCCTGCTTTATAATTGCGTGCAGAACAGTAAAATTGAGCTTTGATCAGAATGACTGTCTTAACTACATTTCTTTATCTCGCCACCTAGCCCCTCTTCTCTTCCAGGTTTCCAAAATGCCTTTCCAGGCTAGAACCCATGTTGTGATCTGCTGGCCGGACACAACAGAACTCAAAATAGACTGGACCAGAAAAGAAATTCCTCCCAACACATAATAATCAGAACAAAAAATGCACTAAATAAAAACAGAATATTAAAAGCAGTAAGGGAAAAAGGTCAAGTAACATATAAAGGCAGACATATTAGGATTACTCCAGACTTCTCACCAGAAAATATGAAAGCCAGAAGATCCTGGACAGATGTTATACAGACGAAAAAAGTACACAAATACCAACCCAGGCTACTATACCCAGCAAAACTCTCAATTACCATAGATGGAGAAACCAAAGTATTCCATGATAAAACCAAATTCAAACAATATCTTTGCACAAATCCAGCCCTTCAAAGGATAATAAAGGGAAAACACCAACACAAAGATGGAAATTACACCCGAGGAAAAACAAGAAAGTAATCCTTTAACAAAACTAAAAGAAGACAGCCACAAGAACAGATTCCCAACTTTAACAACAAAAATGATAGGAAACACCAATTACTTTTCTTTAATTTCTCTTAATATCAATGGACTCAATTCCCCAAGATAAAAGACATAAACTAATAAACTGGCTACACAAACAGGACCCAACATTTTGCTGCTTATAGGAAACCCACCTCAGGAATAAAGACAGACACTGCCTCAAAGTAAAAGGCTAGAAAACAATTTTTGAAGCAAATGGTCCAAAGAAGCAAGCTGGAGTAGCCATTCTTTTTTTTTTTTTTTTAAAGATTTATTTATTTATTATATGTAAGTACACTGTAGCTGTCTTCAGACACTCCAGAAGAGGGCGTCAGATCTTGTTACAGATGGTTGTGAGCCACCATGTGGTTGCTGGGATTTGAACTCTGGACCTTCGGAAGAGCAGTCGGGTGCTCTTACCCACTGAGCCATCTCACCAGCCCTGGAGTAGCCATTCTAATATCGAATAAAATTGACTTCCAACCCAAAGTTATCGAAAAAGATAAGGAGGGGCACTTCATACTCATCAAAGGTAAAATCTTCCAGGATGAACACTCAATTCTGAATTTCTATGGTCCAAACGCAAGGGCAGCCACATTCATTAAAGAAACTTTAGTAAAGCTCAAAGCACACATTGCACCTCACACAATAATAGTGGGAGACTTCAACACCTCATTCTCACCAATGGACAGATCCTGGAAACAAAAACTAAACAGAGACACATGGAGACTAACAGAAGTTATGAAACAAATGGATTTAACAGATATCTACAGAACATTTTATCCTAAAACAAAAGGATATACCTTCTTCTCAGCACCTCATGGTACCTTCTCCGAAACTGACCATATAATTGGTCACAAAACAACAGATACAAAAATATTGAAATTATCCCATGCATCCTATCTGATCACCACGGACTAAGGCTGATCTTCAATAACAACATAAATAATAAAAAGCCTATATTCACATGGAAACTGAACAATACTTTACTCAATGATACCTTGGTCAAGGAAGAAATAAAGAAAAAAATTAAAGACTTTTTAGAGTTTAATGAAAATGAAGGCACAACATACCCAAACTTATGGGACACAATGAAAGCAGTCCTAAGAGGAAAACTCATAGCCCTGAGTGCCTCCTAAAAGAAACTAGAGAGAGCATACATTAGCAGTCTGGCAGCACACCTAGAAGCTCTAGAATGAAAGGAAGCAAATTCACCCAAGAGGAGTAGCTGTCAGGAAATAATCAAACTTAGGGCTGAAATCAACCAAGTAGAAACAAAAAGAACTATTCAAAGAATCAACCAAACCAGGAGCTGGTTCTTTGAGAAAATCAACAAGATAGATAAACCCTTAGCCAGACTAACTAGAGGGCACAGGGACAGTATCCTAATTAACAAAATCAGAAATGAAAAAGGAGACATAACAACAGATCCTGAGGAAATCCAAAACATCATCAGATCCTACCACAAAAGGCTATACTCAACAAAACTGGAAAACCTGGATGAAATGCACAAATTTTGAGACAGATACCAGGTACCAAAGTTAAAACAGGATCAGATTAACGATCGTAACAGTCCCATTTCCCCTAAAGAAATAGAAGCAGTCATTAATAGTCTCCCAACCAAAAAAACACCCAGGACTAGAACGGTTTAGTGCAGAGTTCTATCAGACCTTCAAAGAAGACCTAATTCCAACTCTACTCAAACTATTCCACAAAATAGAAACAGAAGGTACTCTACCCAATTCATTCTATGAAACCACAATTACTCTGATACCTAAAACACAAAGATCCAACAAAGATAGAGAACTTCAAACCAATTTCCCTTATGAATATCGATGCAAAAATACTCAATAAAATCCTTGCAATCCGAATCCAAGGACACATCAAAACGATCATCCATCATAACCAAGGAGGCTTCATCCCAGGGATGGTTTAATAAACAGAAATCCATCAACGTAATCTACTATATAAACAAACTCAAAGTCAAAAATCACATGATCATCTCATTAGATGATGAGAAAGCATTTGACAAAATTCAACACCCCTTCATGATAAAAGTCATGGAAAGTTCAGGAATTCAAGGCCCATACCTTAACATAATAAAAGCAATCTACAGAAAACCAGTAGCCAACATCAAAGTAAATGGAGAGAAGCTGGAAGCAATCCCACTAAAACCAGGGACTAGACAAGGCTGCCCACTTTCTCCCTACCTATTCAATATAGTACTTGAAGTCCTAGCCAGATCAATTCAACAACAAAAGGAGATCAAGGGGATACAAATTGGAAAGGATGAAGTCAAAATATCACTGTTTGCAGATCATATGATAGTATATATAAGTGGCCCTAAAAATTCTACCAGAGAACTCTGAAACCTGATAAACAGCTTCAGCGCAGTAGCTGGATATAAAATTAACTGAAAGCTGGGCAGGGTTGTGCACGCCTTTAATCCCAGCACTCAGGAGGCAGAGGCAGGCAGATTTCTGAGTTCGAAGCCAGCCTGGTCTACAAAGTGAGTTCCAGGACAGCCAGGACTATACAAAGAAACCCCGTCTTGAAAAACCAAAGGGAAAAAAAATTAACTCAAACAAATCAGTGGCCTTTCTCTACACAAAAGATAAACAGGATGATAAAGAAATTAGGGAAACAACACCCTTCTCATTAGTCACAAATAATGTAAAATACCTTGGTGCGACTCTAACTAAGGAAGTAAAAGATCTATATGACAAGAACTTCAAGTCTCTGAAGAAAGAAATTAAAGAAGATCTCAGAAGATGGAAAGATCTCCCATGCTTATGGATTGGCAGGATTAATATAGTAAAAATGGCTATCTGCCAAAAGCAATCTACAGATTCAATGCAATCCCCATCAAAACTCCAACTTAATTCTTCACTGAGCTAGAAAGGGCAATTTGTAAATTCATCTGGAATAACAAATACCTAGGATGGCAAAAACTATTCTCAACAATAAAAGAACCTCTGGTGGAATCACCATGCCTGACCTCAAGCTGTACTACAGAGCAATTGTGATAAAAACTACATGGTACTGGTACAGTGACAGACAGGTAGATCAATGGAATAGAACTGAAGACCCAGAAATGAACCTACACACCTATGGTCACTTGATCTTTGACAAGGGAGCTAAAACCATCTAGTGGAAAAAAAGACAGCATTTTCCACAATCGGTGCTGGCACAACTGGCAGTTATCATGTAGAAGAATGCAAATTGATCCATTCTTATCTCCTTGTACAAAGCTCAAGTCTAGGTGGATCAAAGACCTCCACATAAGACCAGAGACACTGAAATTTATAGAGCAGAAAGTGGGAAAAACCCTCAAAGATATGGGCACAGGGGAAAAATTCCTAAACAGAACAGCAATGGCTTGTGCTGTAAGATCAAGAACCGACAAATGGGACCTCATAAAATTGCAAAGCTTCTGTAGGGCAAAAGATACTGTCAATAAGACAAAATGGCCACCAATTGATTGAAAAAGAACTTTTACCAATCCTAAATCAGATATGGGACTAATATCCAATATATACAAAGAGCTCAAGAAGCTGAACTCCAGAAATTCAAATAACCCCATTTAAAAATGGGGTACAGAGTTAAACCAAGAATTCTTAACTGAGGAATACCAAAGGGCTGAGAAGCACTCGAAAAAAATGTTCACCATCCTTAATCATCAGGGAAATGCAAATCAAAACAACCCTGAGATTCCACCTCACACCATTCAAAATGGCTAAGATAAAAAATTCAGGTGACAGCAGATGCTGGCAAGGATGTGGAGAAAGAGGAAGACTCCTCCTTTGCTGTGGAATTGCAAGCTGGTACAACTACTCTGGAAATCAGTCTGGGGGTTCCTCAGAAAACTGGACATAGTACTACTTCTAGATCCAGCAATACTTCTCCTGGGCATATACCCAGAAGATGTTCCAACCGGTAAGAAGGACACATGCTCCACTATGTTCATAGCAGCCTTGTTTATAATAGCCAGAAGCTAGAAAGAACCCAGATGTCCCTCAAGAGAGGAATGGATACAGAAAATGTGGTACATTTACACAATGGAATACTACTTAGCTATTAAAAACATTGAATTTATGAAATTCTTGGGCAAATGGATATATCTGGAGGATATCATCTTGAGTGAGGTAACCCAATCACAAAAGAAGTCACTTGATATGCACTCACTGATAAGTGGATATTAGCCCAGAAACCTAGAATACTCAAGATACAACTTCCAAAACACAAGAAAATCAAGAAAGAAGACCAACACATGGATACTTCATTCCTCCCTGGAATACAGAATAAAATATCCATGGAAGGAGTTACAGAGACAAAGTTTGGAGCTAAGATGAAAGGATGGACCATCCAGAGACTGCCCTACCAGGGGTCCATCCTATAATCAGCTGCCAAATGCAGACACTATTGCATGTGCCAGCAAGATTTTGCTGAAGGGGCCCTGATATAGCTGTCTCCTGTGAGGCTTTGCCAGTGCCTGGCAAATACAGAAGTGGATGAAACACAGGGCCCCCAATGGAGGAGCTAGAGAAAGTACCCAAGAGGTGGAACAACAATATAAACTAATCAGTACCCCCAGACCTCGTGTCTCTAGCTGCATATGCAGAAGATGGCCTAGTTGGCCATCATTGGGAAGAGAGGCCCATTGGTCTAGCAAACTTTATATGCCCCAGTACAGGGGAATATCAGGGCCAGGAAGTGGGGGGAGGGTATAGGGGACTTTTGGGATAGCATTTGAAATGTAAATGAAGAAAATATCTAATAAAAAAGGTGGGGGAGGGGGAAGAAAAAAAAAGACTTTGCATTTGGAGGCCTGAAAGAAGGTTCAGAGTTCCAGAGCAGCAGCTGCTCTTCCAGTAAGGAACCTGGTTCAACTCCAGCACCCACATAGTGGCTTGTGGCTGTCTGTAACTCCAGTTCCAGGGGATTCAACACCCTCTTCTGGGCTCTGTTGGCTTTGTACACACACACAGACACACACACACACACACACACACACACACACGCACGCACGCACGCACGCACATGGATATGCTCACACACATACTCTGTATTTACATATATGAAGGCAAACACACACATACGTTTGTTTTTTAAAAAAAAATCTTTAAAAAAGACTTTGTAATCCTTCACCCAACACTTTCATTCACATCTTGCACAGCAGGGATAAGTTACTCTTACCGCTTCCTGAGGACACAAACTAATGCTGCCCCAATTTGGCTCCCATGGGTACCAACAGGAAAACATCCCTGCCCTTCCAAGTCAGTGTTACAGAAGGGACTTGCTCAGATGCACCCCTCCCCCTTTGAACGTTTCAGTGTCTTGATTCTCACTATGACATACAGATCTGCAGAACAGAGCTGCTGCCCCAACTACCCAAGGCAGAATGTTAGGCCAGTATAGGACAGTTTATCTGGACCTCAAACACCACCACATTGCTTAAGGCGGGGGTCTTTTCCAGAAAGCTTATAGTGAGAGAGGTTTAGCCAGGCCAAAGAGAATCTCCCCAAGTTTACTTAGAAAACTAAACTTCAGACCTGCACTCCTGGGCTGAATATCTCACCATTCTATGTTCTGGGAATCTTCCACAGAGCTAACGGTAGATAAATCAAGGGCTCCGTAGACAAACATTGTTTGGTCCTGTCACTGGCAAATGGATAGAGACTGATTCATGAGAACCACAAATATCTGGAGGCCCAGGCCCACCAGTCACCATTGTCACACTGAGGGCCCCTCCACCCAGATCCACATCCCTGGGAAAGCGAGGGTCTGTGTAGGTCTGGATCCTCAGCCTCGGGCAAGAGAAAGAAAGAAACTGAGATGCAGCCTATGTCCCTGTCCTGATTACCGGATACGACAAGTCTGTTTCTTGACCTGTAAACTGTGAAGGACCCATTGACGGCACTGTGCGAGTGTGTGGTGAAGTTCAGAATGCTTAGAAGCACTCATGGAATTAACGATGCTCAATCTTTGCACATCCCATGTTTCCCATGAGACACTTGTATTTTGTTTCTTGGGGACTTTTTCACACTTAAATACTATGAGAGTATGCTGGCCTTTTTTCTCTCTTTCTCTCTTTCTTTCTTTCTTTCTTTCTTTCTTTCTTTCTTTCTATATTTGTGTGTGTCAACTTGACACAAACTGGAGTCGTTCAGGAAGATGGAGCTTCATTTGAGAAAATGGCCCTATCAGACTGGTCTGTGGCAAAACTGTGGGACATTTTCTTGATTGGTTATTGGTGTGGGAGGGCCCAGCTCACTATGGGCAGTGCCACTGCTATGCTGGTGGTCCAGGGTGATGTTAAAAAAGAAAAGCAAGCTGAGCAAGCTGTGAGGAACACACCAGCAAGCAGCACTCCTTTCCGGCCTCTGCTTCAGTCCCTGCCTCCAGGTTCTTACCCCCCCTTAGTCAACGCCAGTCACAAGCCTACCCTCTCTGCTCTTGCAGGCCATCTTGTCCGGGCCATACTTATTGGACAACCCCACCACACCCTCCATTGAGGCAAAGTCCCCCATGCCTGGTTGACTCTCTGAGGTTAGTGACAAATGGAGGACTCCTTTCTCAGTGGGAGATTCCCTTTCTCTGTCTGACCTAATCTGGAGTACCCCTGAGCACAGGCAAAGCTCTCTGCCAGCTCTGCGTACCTCAGCACACAAGTCCCGCTCTGGCTTCCCCACACATGTGATAATTAGGTACTGTACTGGCTAGTTTTGTGTCAACTTGACACAGCTGGAGTTATCACAGAGAAAGGAGCTTCAGTTGAGGAAATGCCTCCATGAGATCCAACTGTAAGGCATTT
This sequence comes from Mus musculus, assembly GCF_000001635.26. Lineage (NCBI taxonomy): Eukaryota > Metazoa > Chordata > Mammalia > Rodentia > Muridae > Mus > Mus musculus. The sequence continues at coordinate 8,726,905 of NC_000077.6, read as the reverse complement.
TCTCAGTTAGTGATCAAGGGGGAAAAGGCCCCTTGTGGGTGGGACCATCTCTGGGCTGGTAGTCTTGGGTTCTATAAGAGAGCAGGTTGAGCAAGCCAGGTGAGGCAAGCCAGTAAAGAACATCCCTCCATGGCCTCTGCATCAGCTCCTGCTTCCTGACCTGCTTGAGTTCCAGTCCTGACTTCCTTGGTGATGAACAGCAGTATGGAAGTGTAAGCCGAATAAACCCTTTCCTCCCCAACTTGCTTCTTGGTCATGATGTTTGTGCAGGAATAGAAACCCTGACTAAGACAGGTACTATATTATGACCAATCAATCAACCCCTCCTGCCTGCATGATAATTAGGTACTATCTTATGACCAATTGGCCCTTTCTACCAGTAACCCTAAGAGCCCTTCTATACCCTATCCCTGAAACAATAAAGTAGACTTGTCTCACTGCAGCGGTCTCTGGCAGTCCTTCCACCACATTCACAGTCATCAGAACCCTGCTCACCATTCCTGCTCCCTTTGTCCTCTCGGGCCAATGGCTAACAACCCCAGGAGAAGGGAGACCCACAATCCTCACTGCCCACTTGCCCTCTCTTGCCCCTTTGTATTCTCTTCCCTGTCGTCACCTGCCGCTTCTTCTATCCACCCTTCTTATCCAAAGAGGACTGTTCCTCCTCCTCCAAAGCTCATTTCCAGAACCAACTCATAAACACCAGATGCTCTGAATCTTCCTGCCTTGTGATTTCACAGCACTTTTAAAACTTATCAAGAGTATTGGTGCATAGCTGTTATCCCAATACTTGGAGTGATACACAGCAGGTTTCTAATTAAAACCGACAAAATTTTACTAAGACCCAGAGAAGGAACTGTTGAGTTCTGTGCTGGAGGAACCCATTCCTCTGGAACAGTGACCAGTGCTGTGGACTGTCGAGCTCTGTCTCCAGGACCATAAGTAACACTTTTCTCAAGACATGAACTTGACTCAAACAAAGTAGTGCAAACAGTGGAGTCGCTTTCTGTTTATACAGATCGTTTTCTTCTTTGAAATGTTGTACATGTATACAATGTTTCTTGATCATATACACACCCCCACTCCCTACTCCAGCTCTGCCTCGAGTATCCCTATATCTCCCTCCCAATTTCATATCTTCCTTTTATTTTTACTTATTTATTTAACCCACTGAGTTTTATCAGTGCTGTCCATATGTACTTGAGCATGGAGCCACCCACTGAGGCAATGGGAACTTACCAGTGGCCACACCCCCAAAGAAAAGTGATTCTCCCACACATCCTCCCCCCCACCCCCAGCAGCCAATAACTCTTCGGTTCCTGTGACCTCAGGAGCCCCTCTCCCTTCTTTGCTGAAATTTTTAACTCTCTTGCCTTTGAGCAGGTTAGCAAAGTTGTCACGAGTTCACATGTGCAGCCCTTGTCATGTTCAAAGGACAGCATTTCACCATACCCCTTCCCTTCTCCTGGCTCATACATTCTTACTGTGCCCTCGCCTGCAATATTCTGAACTTAGCAGTGGAGATGTTACAGATGCCCCATCTATACTATACCTGTACGTATATGGAACTATAGTCCCATAGTCCCCCAGTCATTTATCCTTAGAACTTTGAATGCACCCTGTGGGATCTCTCTGAAATCTGGCTTCATGCAAATAGGGATTTCCCACCTGTCCCTGCATTATCTATTGTCACAGGGTGTCCTGTTAAAGTAAGACAAGTGGCCTCACCCAGTCATTGGAAGTTGTTAGAAGATAGGGTGTTTTAACAGCATTTCAGATTTCTGTAGATGTCTTTCCCTGGTGATGCAGCAAAACTTGACAAGCAGCAGTTTCTTAAAGCTTGTTTGCCTTGTAAAAATCAAAACCCACATTAACAGTGGGGTGGGGATGGGGAGTTAGAGTGATGGCTCTGTGCTTAAGAGCACTTGCTGCTCTCCCAGTGGACTTGGGTTTGGTTCTTAGCACCCACACCACAGTTTATAACAACCTCTAACTCCAGTTCCAGGGGTCCAGTACCTTCTTTTGACTTCTGAGGGCACCAGGCACACATACCACGCACAGACATACATGCATGCAAAACACTCATACACATAAAAGTATTCTTAAAATCCTTATCAGTGAGTTCACCAATCTCTATGATCCTTACCCAGCGGCCCCTGAATCTCTTGACTGAGTGCAACTATGTAAGGTTGCTTGATAAACACTGACTCACTGAATAAAACAGAATATTGATTTGTTTCATTATTTAATTGAAAAAAAATCCCATTTGCCAAGAGAAACTCCTTCCTATAAAAACAGGGTCCATATAGAAGGCCTGCTTGAAGACATGCGACATAATCATCTCTGTGGCATGGTTTGAATGCCAGGGTTTGAATGTCTAGAAACTCAAAACTCTTGGAAAATTATGCTTATGATAGCATTCCCCTCGGAACATTTTCATCCTGGTAGAGTGAATTAAGTGAATTTTATGTTTCAGATGGCCCAAGCCAGCCTTTTCTGTACCACTTTAAAACTACACTGAGAAGGTACATTGTACACGTCCTCTTTCAATCTCCAGCCTTATACTCTGAGTGAACAGGAGGAGAAAGAAGAGCTAGCAGACAATGAAAAGCAAAGATGTGGCCTTGGGACAAGACCTCCCTCCATCTCTCCTCAGTGAGGTGTTGTGCACCAGTCAAGACACCATGGAAAAGGCCTAATTTTAGGCCTAGCAAAATGCCTAGCACACACCATCTGCCCTGGCCAGTCACAGGCAAGGTGTTTGTGAGTGTAGAGGTGATTACCCACATGTGAGTGTGGGCATGTGGATGAGGCAATGGTTGGGGGGGGGGGGCTTGCATGAGTACAAGTCAGAGTGCAAGCTTGTGTTTTCTCAGCCCTCTTCCGCTACTGTCTCTGAATTTGCCTCCCTTATTACCTTCCCCAGCCCTCTGTGCATCCGATTAAAATTCCATACCCCCCTACCTAAAGTCCCCCAGCTTCACTTCCTTCCCACTGGCAGCCACAGCACTGTGAAGATTTTATATTCCCCTCCTGCCCAGCCCCCAACACACTATGAGCTTAACTTCAGCAGAGCCCACAAAGGCAATCTTAAATCTTGTGCCCTAGCAAGTGTTTCTTCCACTTAGAAATTTTAGTCTCCAGTGCACCTATAGCTTGATGTGTTTCTAGAGAATGTAAGCTCCCCCTGTAACTAATATAAGGAGTGGCCTCACGTGCCCTGTTCTGGGTCATACTCCCCAGGCAGATAGAGGTACCTGTCTGAGAATCTGCTTGAACATGGGCTGAACCCGTGGACAGTGCTGTTGGGTCTACTGCAGGGGTTCTAAGACATTACATTCAAGTTAGATAACAAGAGGGATGGCCAGTTTCAACCCTCTCTGGCTTTCACTTGAGCTGGCTCCATATACATAGCAATAGATCCCTCTTCACAGCACTTACCCGTCCTCCACCTACTCTTGTTAGGGGAGTAATGGATGCACAAGAAGGTCTCTTGTTTTCTTTCTTCCTATGTGGCCACGTATTGTCCCCTTTACAATGGCTGCTCTTCAATTTGCTTTTCCAGCTGAAGATACTGCAGTCACCATCAGGTCTCCTCTAGCTTCCCCTGGGCCTTTGTAGGGCTTCTCTTTGATGTGCTGTCTCATTTGTTTGAGTACCACCGACACTAGATTCTTGCGGCCTTCAATTGAGGGACCAGCTGGGTGGCCTTGCTCTTTTATGCAGAAGTGTTGAGAAAGACCTGTCAAACCCTGGGGATAATTAGCCTTTATTTCTTCTCATTCAGAGAGATTGTCACTCAGCACAGATGTGGCCTGAGGATGGCTGCTTCTCTGAAACACCCCCCACCCCCTGCATTATGGTTACCTGGTGGGTTTGGAATCCGATTTCCATCTTCACAGTCCTTGCTTGAAATGGGACCGTTGTTGCTTCACAAGGCAGTATTTTCTTCAATGAATATAAATATAATCTAACTGTCAAGTGCTATTGTTTGGAAGCTTGAGGATAAGCAAATAATCCTTGGTGGGAAGAGGAGTAAAAACAATAAGATGGGCTTATGGTCCTCCCATGGTCAGAGTAAGTGGTACAGATGTCTCCTTTTAATGTTTATTTGCAGATCTTTGTAGATCTACAGGACTTTGCAAAGGTGGCCCAGAGAAGTTCCAAGGATAGCATGAAAAGCAAAAGGGGACCCTGGTCAGTGTGTGTGTAACTGCATCTTGTTAGCATGTCTGAAGCTACTTGGTCATTGCAATTTTAAGTCTGGCTCAGTTCATAGCATAAGCATCTCTTTCTGTTATCTCTTTGGGCATAGGTCCCCTTAACCACATAACTCTAGAAACCACACATTTGTTTCCTAAGTATCACAGAAAAAGGGAAAGAAAAGCAATGCTCATGTAGCAAAGAAGACACATCTCACCAACTACAACATGCAGGTGGTAATTGCATGGAAAGGTCAGAGCGCATTGTCCAGAGGATGTGCAAGTTATCGAGACACAACACTGCTCGCCTCTCAGCATAGCTTCAGTCAACAGAGTGATGGCCCCCCAGATGATTGGCAGGTTACAGAATGAGAAACAGTACAGTCCATTTGGAAGTTATCTTCACCACTTCTGTACTTTTAGTTTTTATTCTGTCACTCTGTCACATAACATCTCCAAATGTCAACCAATTCATTCTTATCATTCTTACCTATTGCCAGCGTACAACCATACTCACGAAGATTAACAAAATAATGCTCTCCACACGTGCTGTCATTTGGATGAATCTGGAGCAGGCCTGGGCACTGGATTCATAACTGACATTGTGGGCGGGAACCCTAGAGTCCAAAACAGAGCTGATCCTCACAGCTGACTTGAGGAGCCTTCTGGAGAGGCAGTTGAAGCATCCACTGAATACAGCTTGTGTTACCTGTACTCTGTGACCAGTTCAAATGTTTCATGGTGCTCACCATATGCCATATCCCAAGCACTGGCATGTCTCTGCTGTACTGATACTCAGAAGCCTCTGTCCTCTTCTGCCCCTGTCCACATAACCTTGTGTTCTCAGGATCACCTTCTATACTGTCCCAGAGTCCTGGCCTCATTGTACCATCTTTAATTTTAACTTCCTGTGGAAACCTCCCTGATGCCTGCCATCTCTCCAAGCTCTGGGACACACAGTGCCCAATAACCTTTACAGGCAAGTCCTCAGCAAGTCTGCTGAGGACAGTGCTTGCTTACCTACATTTTGCAGCTGATGACAGACAGAGCTATACAGCCTGGATTCCTAACCGACATGGCATGTGGATTTTCATCTTCATGAGATAGGCAGAGGGCTGCTGTGGAATAAGACCCAAAACACACAATTTTCAAACTCAATCTCTGCTCAGTTCCGCCACCACTACGCATATGTCAAAGTCAGAACTTTCCAGATGTTGTGATGGCCTATAGCTTCAATGTTGCCAGGAGGAAGTGTCAATCCTCGGCTAAGAATAAAATGAACAGAAAAAAAAAAAAAAAAAAAGAACAACAACAAAAAAAAACCCAGCAACTTGAAGTTCAAAGCCATCTGAGATTCACTGCAGGTAGATATCTAAGAACAACAAAGCAAAGGTTCTAGCTGTGAACACAGCTCAGTGCCCATCTGAGATACACCTGGCACTCTCATGTACATCGTAGTAAGCACCTGGGACCCTTATTGTTTTTATGAATTAAGAACATGAACCCAAACCACACAAGGGCCCAGTGGAGAAGAGAAAGAAACTTTGAAAATGCCTTTGGCTCAAACACATGGAAGCCAAAGTTTCCAGGGATAGGAAATAAGAAATAACATATGTCCTGGTTAGTTACTATTATCAACTTGACACAATGTAAAGTCATCTGAGAGAAAGGAACCTAGTTGAAGAATTGTTTAGATCAGATAGGTCTGTGTCCATATCTATAGGCATTTTCTTGATTGTTAATTGATATAGGAGGGCCCAGTCCACTGTGGGCAGCACCATCCTTAGGCAGGTGGACCTGAGCTATATAAGGAAAATATCTAAGTACAACCCAATAAGCAAGCCAGTAAACAGCATTCTTTTTTTTTTAAATTTTTTATTAGATATTTTCTTCATTTACATTTCAAATCCTATCCCGAAAATCCCCTATACCCTTCCCATGCCCTGTTCCCCAGTAAACAGCATCCTTGCTGCAGCCAATTAGCTATTGGCTTTGCTTCCAATGGGACAATCTCAGGAGCTCTCTGGATTTGTGAAAGACAGACACACACTTTAGATTAATTTTGATATGCCATGACTAGCTTAATGGCTGGGCATTTCTAATCCTTCCTGATGCTAGCAAACACTCCCCCCATCCAGTACTCCTGAGTTAACATCTTTTTAAATCTGTATTTTAGCTGGGCAGTGGTGGCTCATGCCAGCCACTTAATTCCAGCAGTTGGGAGGCAGAGGCAGGCAGATTTCTGGGTTCCAGGCCAGCCTGGTGTACAGACTGTGTCCCTGTCTCGAAAAATAAAATAAAATAAAATCTATATTTCATCTCTGCTACCCCAAACACAATTGGGTAAATGGCCCAAGTGGCCACTTTTTCTGACTCTCACATGTTGGCCGTCCTTTCATGACTTTTCCTCAAGGGAGTGCTGATGAGGACAGAGGCAGTGTGAGTCTGTGTTTGAGGCTAAGCCGGCAACAATTCTGTTATTTGTTATGGAGTTGTTTGTATTTTGATGTTAATCCTGATCACATACTTGGATTCCATGTGAACCTGCTTCTCAATTTAACTGAAAATAAAGGCTAGAGCCTGTGATTGGGCAGTGGAAGGAAAAAGCAGGGCTGGAGGTTTTTAGAGAAGGAGAGAAAGGAAGGAAAGAGGAAGACAAGACGGAGAACAGAGGGAGAAGATGAAGAAGTAGAAGATGGAGCCAGACCCACATGGCCTAGAGGAGCTGCAAGTTGTTGCAGGAAATAATAAAAAAAGAACCAGCATGCTCCCGTGCTTACACCGGAAGCTCACCCACTCCCACCCCCACCCCCACCCCCCCACACACACACACACCCCCACACACACACCCCTGGCCTGGCCAGCCATGCGCTGGCGAGCAATGGCCCACCTGCTTTTATCTTGTGCATACTCTGACTCAGTGCTCTAAAATCTCTCCACCCAGCTCCCTAAGTTCCCACTGGCGGATCACTACAATACTACCTCTATACCTTTTTCTCTTGAGAACCCAGATGAGCCACGGTGTGAAGGAAAATGCCACACAGATTTAGTTCAGAAACAATGGTAACAATGGGTGAAACAACTAAAATCCTAATCTGTAAACCTTATTAAATCTAAATCCTCCAGTGGCAAATCCTAACAGATCTGCCATCGAAACTGGGAGACACTTATAATTACATCTTGTCCCCACGCTATCCCCGTCCAAAAAAAAAAAAAAAAAAAAAAAAAAAAGAACCATCTCTTAACTCTCTCCTGCTTCCTCTCTTCCTCCATCCAGCCAGGAAGTCCCTCCTACTCGCCTAGTGATTGGCTCCTTTATTCATTAGGGGATTGGTTCACAAGAGCAGCACCAGGCCATCCACAACAGCAAGTAGCTAGGGATTTCATAGCTAGCTGGGCAGTAGAGTAGCATAGTGGTATATCTGCCCAATCTAGGTATGCGGCTTGTAAATATATTAACTGAGTAGTATGTTCTTTGCACAGGCATATTGGGGTTGGAGATTTACTGATCTAAATCTGGCTGGTATAAATGTAAGTCTCTAGTGTTTTCTTTTCTTGGGGCTAAGGAGCTGAGTGAGACCAGAATGGTTGTTAGTGTTCTGTAGAACAACCATGGGAACCAGGGCCAGGCAGCTGCTTAGAGCTAGCTGTGGGGGCTGGGCCAGAACAACGTTGCTGACACCTAGCTGGATTTAACATGGATTTATAAAATTACACACTATAGTTACTACTGCTTTTATTCACTACAGCATTGTTTATAAGCGTCTGTGATCCCCTGGGAAGAGACAGACCCGGATGATACTTTCTCTGCATTTATTGGCACTTGGTTGATAGATACAGCTTTATATAATACATTCTTGTTTATATATACAATATGTGAGTACACTGTAGCTGTTTTCAGACATAACAGAAGGGGACATTGGACCCCCATTACAGATGATTGTGAGCCACCATGTGGTTGCTGGGAATTGAACTCAGGACCTCTGGAAGAGCAGTCAGTGCTCTTAACCGCTGAGCCATCTCTCCGGCCCCCATCTAATACATTCTTGAGACAGGCTTGTCAGTGTCCTCCTAGTTCCTGGACACTGTAGTGGTGCCAACCATACCTAGCACAGAACCCAACAGTCTGCAGGGTGTTGGCAAGCCTCGAGAACACACTTATATGGTGGGTGAAAAGAAGCCTACTGGCAGGTGTGGTGGCACATGACTTTAATCCAACACTTGGGAGGCAGAGGCAGGAGTATATCTGAGTTTGAGGCTAACCTGGTCTATAAAGAGAATTACAGGACAATCAGGGCTATGTATAGAGACTCATTGAAAGGGGGGAAGAAGCAGGGGAAGAAAGCCCATCTCAGCTCACTGAGTCCTGTGTCTCCTTTGTTATTCAGATGGACATCTACAACTTCCCATTACAGTATGTGGTGACACATTCACAGGGTCCAATCAGACTCTGACTCCCACAAACATTACACACACACCACCCAGGGCTAATGTATAAAGTCAAAGCTTGATGATTCAGGACTGGGCCAGTGGTCCTCCCAGCCCTCCACCTTGTGCCTTGGCTCATGGCTTCCTGCAAGTGCTCCTCTAGATACCTTCTTCCTCATGGGAAGATCTCAAACCTCAGCCATCACACTCGGAGAGATGAGCCCTCCTCCTGGCGCTTTACTATGCTGACTTGTCTCATGAAGTATTTTCTTAGTGTGTGCATCTGGTCCTGTGCTTTTGAGTAGAAGCAGCTTGTCCTTTTCATAAGCTCCTGCTCTTGCAGATTCTAGCACTCTGTCTAGACTGTAATGTATGGCCGCCATTTGCCTAGGAAAAAGACCTTGGCTAAAGAAAAGAGGCAGTCCCTAAAGGAGGGCTCTTGATGTAGGACATGGGTGAGTGGGTTATTCATGAGTAAAAACATTATAATAATAGAGATGAGGAAGAAGCGGGAAAGGAGCAGAAAGCAGAGTTTCCCATCAGCCCTAGAGAAAGAGAACAGAACCAAGCTGAAGTTCTGGCATAATACTGAGAGCAGGAAGATCCGGATAAAACAGCCACAGCTGCCCCAGGAACAGCAGTAGAGCCTCCACAAAGCAAAGGAACAGGCTCAGATTCCAAGCAGGACCCAACAGAAATCAAGCACTGATCTTTGAGAGCATCTATATCCCTCTGCCTTTGACAGCAGTGAGGGGCAGCAGTAGGCAGGCATGAGTAGCAGCTGATGGCACCTGCCAGGGTCACAGCTCTAGTGCAGACTGTGAGGGCCCCAGGCCTTAATTCCACAGATGCTACAACTCTTAGGGAGGCCTAGGAAGTTGTGGTTCACAGTCCTTTGCAGGCTGTCATTGCAGCTTCTGGGCTGAAGTCTTAGAATTTCCTCAGTCCTTAGCAGCTGTCAGTAGGTGCTGTGACTCCTTACAGACAGTGTTCCAGCTTGCTATATCGACTGTCATGGCTGCCACTACACAGGAGATAGCTGTTCTCAATCCTTTCGCTGCCACCGTGGTTCATGTAGCTGCCAGCCACGAGTTCTCTTGTAGTCCCACCTCTTCTGTCGCTATCAGCCTAGCTGGATTTGCTGGATTTTGCAGCTCAGCCTACTGAGTCTCTGCTGCTTGTCAAGATGGGCTGACAGTTCTCACAGCTCTGCTCTGGTTTCTTGTCCAGGCTGTGTGCTGTGTGGTTCCCACACTTCTGCTTCTGCTTCTTGTCAGGGCGTTATGGTTCTCATAGCTCCACTTCTACAGACCTGCTAACTGCTACTGATGTCCTTGCATCTCCACTGTCACAGCCATCACTGCCATGTTGGCCTTACTCCCCTGCTCCTTTCTTTATGCCATCAGCTCAGGCTACTCTACTTAAAGTAAAGGAGAGAAGCCTTCTGTTGGCCCAGGGTTGCCACATCAGGGTAAATGATGCATGATGTCTGCCAGCCAACTCTCAAACTAAACCCAACAACCTGGTTATACAATCAGGGGAAGAGGACCAATAGCAACAGACTATGCATGCAAATGATGGTTTGTATTTGCACCACTCACAACTTTTGTCTCTACTGTAGCAGTCTTAGCAGCCCTTCTGCTAAGCCACCAGAGAACATGCTCTCAAAAAATATATATATTAAAAAAAAACATACATACATAACTCACATTCATGATTTAAGGATCAGGGTGGCAGGCTGACAAATGGTTTTTATTTCCTGTGATATATGAATTGCCAAAGGCAGGGCTCTACAGAGTTTTTTCCAGTCCCACCCCACCCCCACCCCAAGAATAACTTGATAGTTATCCTGAAAGTTTAGATAAGAGAAAAAGGTCACCCAGAATCCATCTATCACATGCCACCAAGGAAATAAACTTAACCTCTCCTCCCATGCTTTCTCCAAGGCAAGAACATTATTCTTCTGAAGTCAACACAATTTGCCCTGCTGGTATTTTCTCTGTGGCAGGTCTCAGGCAGTGGCTATTTTTAACTTAAGGTGTAACCTTTCATTAGGCAGATTTCCCATATTTATTTATTTCCCTTTGTGCTGATGATATAAAATGCATTTCTGGATTTTTACAGCTATTCAGTTGCCCAGAAAACAAAACTGCTAGCCAGGTCCCCAGGGTGCTCATTGCCACATCCCCAGAGTCTGTGATGTTTGCATCAACCTACATATAGATTTCCCTGTTGTCAGGGCAATTGCTGCTTACACTGTACTGAGAAGCAGACATTGCTGGACTCTACCATGGCAGTCTCTAGGCAACAAACAGCTAGACCAGGCCACTCAACATACCCAGACCCGGCCCTGTGTGTAAATAGTAACTTTTGCCCAAATTAAAAGCTTGCTTGCTTGCTTGCTTGCTTGCTTGCTTGCTTGCTTGCTTGTGGCCTCCCTCTTCCAGGAGGTGCCAAGTGAGAGGCTAGCGGCTGACTGGCTGGCATATCCCTAGAATCAACTACAGAAGGGGATGATAGGTTTTGGTAGGGAAATTTGCCCTCGAGGCTCAGATGGGATTTCCCAGAGGAAGATGGTGGTACATGCTTATTCACAGTGGCCTTGAAAGATTAATGACTATAGGAGTTTATATTGATCATGTGTTTAGTTTGTTTATTGAGGCAAGGTCTTGCTTTTTAGACCTGGCTGTCTTGGAGCTAGCTATATAGACCAGGCTGGCCTAGAACTCACAGAAATCCTCCAGCTTCCCAAGTGTTGGGATCAAAGGCATGTGCCACCACACCCTGCTTGGATTAACCTTTTAAGAGAGTCTATTTCCATTTGCTGCTCAGCCCCGGCTGGACTTTAGTTTGCGATGATCCTCTGGCCTCTGCCTCCCAGGCTGCCCATTACCCACGTTATTTATCCACGGCACTCTTGTGTACCAAGTACTTTACTGACTGAACTCTCTCCTTGTCCTCCAGCACTACATTTTCAAGCTCTAAACGCTGCTGATTCGTAATGCTCTTTTCAACACTCCCATATATATTCCTCCCATACTCCCTGAGTAGAGGAGATGGTCCCACTTCCAAGCCATTTGAAGCCAGTCTAGTGGCTGTGTATAGAGTTAATGAGAACGACCCCTTCCTACCTTGAATGAAGCCCTCCATGAATAACAGCACACAGCCTTATTCCTGCTTCCCTTTCCTGATGTCTGTACCCCAGGCTTTCCTAGAATTCCTTATGTCTCCCAGGGGTGGCAGAATTCCCCAGGAAGGCATTGTGTCTTAAAGGTACAAGGCACCATTGAAATCAGCAGTGGGAACTTCGTGGATGACTGGGTTGCAGAGGCAGTGAAAACAGTGGGAAGGCATCAGAGAGAAGGTTCAGAGAGGACATGATGGGGGCTGGGGAGACACCACCATGGGAAAGGCAGCAACATGGGGAAGTTAATTGCTACAAAACCTCTGGCCCAGGTCTCCAGCTGCACAGGGTGGCTGTCCATGGATGTGGGAAGGGGCCTTGTGCAGTTGATTAGCCTTGCTGTTCCCAAACCTTGCAGCTATTACCTATACCCGGGTTTAGGAACCAAAGGCCAAGACCACACTAGAGATACTCTGCTCGGCTAAGCCAGAGTACTGGCTGGAGCCAAATGCCCCATAAACAGATCTATAGGAAAACTGACACATTCAAGAGCCCTTCTAGAGAATCTCTGCATCTCTCTGCAGTTCTCATGGTGGCTGAGAGGAGACTGTTCTAATCAAGGGGTTTCTGGGTCCATCTGGAAAATGTATAGCCTAGGCTCCTCTATTCCCTCTCAGGCCCTGTTACCTCCCCTGCCTGCCACGTCCTCCACTCCAACCCTCCAGTCTCTCCTTCCCCCGGACTTACAAGTAACTCATGACAGCTAGCAAAGGGAGCAAGAACTGGCCTCGGACACTCAACCATGAACTGAGGTCCTACCTCTGTGCCATGAACAAGTTGCTCAACTTCCCTGAAGCTGTTTGTTTCCCTGCACTGTGACATGCCCACCTGGGCATTTACAAAAAAAAAAAAAAAAAAAAAAAAAAAAAAGCTAAGTGCAAGGTTAAACATGGAAGAAAGGACTTAACATGGGGCCTGCTGGCTGTAACCTTCCTGCCACATAAGCTCCCCTCTCCCCCCAATAAACTCCACAATGGATACCAGTGATGACTCAGATGGAAGCCCCTCCTTCCAGGAAACCAATGCGAAGTATACTGTCCCCAGACACAGTCAGCAGACCCTCCTCCAAGCCAAGAATACGCAGAGGGGCTGCACCCTCTCAGAAGAGAAGGGGGTGGGAGGAGGGTCTCAGTGTGGTCGGATCAGGAGTGGGGGCAGCACTGGGGATGGAAAGGAAGGGGAGGGGGGAGGGGAGGGGAGGGGGGAGGGGAGGGGAGGGGAGGGGGAGGGGAGAGAGGAGAGAGAGAAAGACTAACTACTGGACCAGCAGGAAATTAATGTCTCAATAATCACAGCCAGTATCTAACTAGTACTTATCCTGCCCAAATGGTAAATACTGTCAACTTATCTCCTTGATTTGCTATCACAACATGGCTGTCTGCAGCAAACCCAGTGTTCAACCTGTTTCACAGATAAAGAGTACAAGGCCCATTAAACATGCCAAGTTAGTAAGTAGCCAAGTCAGATACAGACCCAGCTCATCCATCACCGTGTTCACCCCCTCACCACCAGCTATACTGTTTTAATGTATAGTGTTGTAGCCAACGTAAATTGCATCTCACTGGTGCAGCCGGCACATCCACCAGCCCTTGGGAGAGGTGGCCTGATTCTGCCTGGTCACCTATGCCAAGGAGAGTGAATAGGGTCTGAGGAATCAAGACTAGGGAGAGGCAGTCCAGTTAGAAGGCAATGGTCTGATGTGGAGACACTTGAAAGTTTAACACCATAATGGTCTGAGGAGAGTATGAGAAAAAGGTCAAGCCAAACTGGGCATGCTAATATACACCCGTGTCTTAACTGCGGTTACCCCTTGTCAACCTGACACACGACACATCACTTTCTAGTTAATTAGGACTTTTCCTTTCTCTCTTAATCCCGAGATAGCACATTAATATTAATATCACAATATAAAGCATAAATAACTTTAAAAAGCCTACCATGCTCAAAAATTCAACACATTAAAGCTTCAGTCTCTTTAAAGTTCCCAGACTCTCTAACGATTCAACCATCACTATTAAAAGTTCAAGTCATTTAGCTGTGGGCTCCTGTAAAGATGAAAATTAAGTTAAATAACTTCTCCTTTCAAGAGGGAAGAACAGGGCGCAGTAACAATCTAAACAAAAACCAAATTCTAAAGGTACAAATAACTCAATTAGACATTAATTATCTGGGACTCACTCTCGGTTTTCTGGGATATTCCAAGGGGCTTGGGTCAGATCTCTAGCCCCACACTCTGGGACACACACTGGTTGGATTCTAGGCTCTGGCCAGGTCTACTCGAAGGCTGCTACTGTTCTTGGTGGTCATCCCATGGTACTAGCAACTCCAAAATGCTGGGGTTGTCTGCTGCTTTCCACTTTCATCAATAGCCCCTCAGAGGCTCTCTTCGTGGTGCCAGGGTACAACTTCTTTGCATGACCCCTTCAGTCCTGGGCCTTCAGTTGCTATTGAGGCTACACCTTCATCACCGGTCTTTCACAGTGCCAAGTCTCAGCTGCTCCCCATGAGCTCGTACCACCTGGGTGCCTCTTGCATTACCAAGTTCGGCTGCCCAAGCAAGATACAACTTTGGCTGCCTCTATAACACAGCT